>NC_134417.1:85455100-87855100 GCF_030867145.1 Opisthocomus hoazin
TGTAGGAGGAAATCATCCCAGCAGCATTATTATGCCCAACAGCAGGAGCATTGCGATGATGGCTGGGTTATCCAGCCAGCCTCTGTCTGGGAGCATGGGAGGAGAGGGAGGAGAAGGAGCCCTCCGCAAGCTTCCCAGCAGAGGAAGATGAAGATGAGGGAGATGAAGAGCCACCAGAGGAGAAATGTTGGTGCAGGTGACAGAAATGAGGCAGAGTCAGATTTTCCTGGCTGCTACTCAGAAGGATGCTGTGGTGTTAACTGGGATGGTGTCTGCCGGGGTGGGGACAGGCACCCTGGGCAGAAAACACTTGCTTGGTGAGCAAGAAATGAATGAGCTGAAATAGGTGGGCTTGGGTGGTGACCACTTACGCTGCAAGCCCTGGGCCCCTCTGATATCAAATACCCCTGCACAGGAAAGCTTGTTTTCCAGTGATTTTGGCCCCTAAATATCTGTGTGCCCTCAGCTAACGCTACAAACCAATGCTGCCAAACACTCCCAGGACAACTTTTCTGGGGAAGGGAATAGATTCTGGAATGAAATCTCCATTTCACTTCAGGCTTCCTCGTGTCTTCGGGTGAGTCACTTCACCTTTCTTTTTCCATTTCCTGCAGCAGAGTGCTCTCTTCTGACCCGGCATCTCATCCAGGCTCCATCTCTGGAAACCTGCTGAGTGACCCCCTGAGTCCCTCAACAGAGAGCAGCTTTTGGTTTACAGTTTCTACAGCTGATGCTGAAAGGTCTTGTAAATACGGACGAAGTAGATCCATACGTGTTGGTTTTGTCTGAGTAATACTGACGGTGGTGCAAAAGCCCAGCGCAGAGGCCAAGCAGCTCCTATGTCCTTGAGAAAGCGTATGGACTTTTCAGGTGCCTCTAGGGTGAAGGGATGCTGTGTGTATGTGTGTAGCTCACAGACATAAGGCGTAGAGGACGGGTGGAATTTCCTAAATATTCCTAAAATCATTCTCAGCCCATCGGTAATTCATAAGCAGCTCACTAGCAGCGTGCAATGTTTCACAGCGCTGACCCATCTGCTGGACACATGGGTCATGTTAGCACTGATTGGCCCTCAGGAGGTGGATGGTACTATCAGAACCAGGTCAAACTTCTGGAGATCTTTTCTAGCTTATGTTTTTCTTTTCGAAGCCACATTCCAGCCAGGTGATTAATCTGTTCAGCCACCTAAGGAAAGACAAGAAAGAAGAGGCAATAGCACAGCCACAGCAAATTGGATTTTTATTTAAGTAAGTATTTTTGGATATTTTTTGAGCTGTCCATCAGCTTAAACAGTGAGGACACCACTGGATCATCTTCTTTAGCTTCATACGGCCTTTGCAGAACTTCGTGCACTGATTCTGTGTTTATAAACTCAGGGGTATTTTGACCCGACAGCTCCGATGCTGTTGGTAGAGCAGGAGGGCCAGAAGAAGAGGTTGATCTTGTTGTCTAAAGAGTTGAGGGACCCACCTTTCATCTAACTACTCTCTGAATAACTGGACTTGAGAGGCGAGAGCTGGACTTAAACTCTGGGTGCTCCACAAGGGCATGAAATCTGGGTACAGCAGTGCAGTGTTGTAAAAGCCCAACATATTTAACATCTTTTAAAGCATATTCCTAGCAGTCTGATCCTTGATGTCGCAGCTATTTTTTGTTAACTAGAGTATCAGAAACCATTTCTATCCTTGCTTTCCCTGCTTCTCGCAGGTTCACACAGCCATAGATGCGGCGCTGTGCTCCCACACAGAGCAGTATTGTTTTCACAAGCTTTTGAGCAGACTACCTTAACCATGCTGTATTACATTAACGTGGCACTTTACAGCGTCCGTTAATATGAGGCACTTATGCATCATCAGATTTTTTGGGGGCATCTTCTCCTCTTCTAAAGAATGGACTGGATGTGTGGGAAAGGAAACCAGCAAAGTGCAAGGGCCAGGCATGCGACCTGCCACCTCCCTATTGAAATGAATGATCGTGTCTTGGGGCTGGCTACTGCTCCTGCTTCTCTTTACATAGCCCCACATCTGAAGTAGCTCCACAGGGCTGAACCCCTTGGAGATCTGTGGTAGCTGAGGGCAGGCGGTGGGTGATTAACTGCGCTGGGGCTGAGCTGAGTTGAGCTGGGTCTAGCTGGCAGCAGAGTTGAGCAAAAACATGAGGCTGAAAATAAAAGCAGGAATTCTATGGACTCTGGAGCGAGGGAGCAGAGAGCAAGGGCCGGTATAGCAGCTCGAGACCGGACACTAGCTCAAAGCACCCAGCTGGAGACTGCAGTGTGTTTTGGAGCACCCTGAAGAGCAATGTAGGTTTGTTTCTTGTTTAAGTTAGCGACAGTCCAAATCACTGCCGTTAAAGCCCCTTGCTCTGGCTGCTGTCACTGACAACAAGCAGGAAAGGGTTTGAGGCGAAAGGCAGCTGGAGCCTTCACAAAAGCAGCTGCAGAATATCGAATTGGAGAGAAATTAGGACAACCATTTCTGGGAGCTTTGAAGGCAAAGGCTGTTTGTTTATCCTTAAAGGAGGCAGGCTGCTCCCGTTGCTGCTTCGCTTGCCTCAGCCTGGGAGACATCCTTCACGCTTTCTAGAGGCGAAAGCCCTGCCAGAAGAGGAGGAGAGGCCGGGTTTTGTTTGCTGTGGGGTGTGGCGAGGGCAGTGCGATGCCGCCGCGGGGTCCCTCGCTGCCAGCACGCCCGGGCAGAGGCCAGCGGGTCCCCGGGGTTTGATCTGCCCTGATCCCCCTTCACAGGGGAAATGAAGCGACAGGGACTTTGCTCCAGCACAGTGGCCACTTTGAAAAAATGTTTCAGGCAGATAATTTATCAGGTTTAATTGCTCTTTAATCCCCCTGATCTGCCTGGCGTGGAGAAATCCCCTCTGAATGGGGGAGCCTGTTTGAAAAGGCTCAGGAAGGCTGGGAGGGGTGGAGGGAGGATGGAGGGATGGAGGAGGAATGGAGGTATGGAAGAAGGATAGAAAGATGAAGGGAGGAAAGAAGGGAGGAAGGGAGGGGTGAGGGATGAGGGACAGAGAGAAGGAGGGAGAGATGGACGGATTGAGGGAAGGATGGAGGGAGAGAGGGAGAGAAGGAAGGACAGAAGGACAGAGGGAGGGAAAGAGGCAGACTGGGAGACAGGGCAGAAGAGAGGGAGGGATTGAAGAAAGGATGGAGGGAAGGGTGGAGGGATGGAGGGAAGGAGGGAGAGCGGCTTGCTGTGCCTGCACAGCCCATCCCCTCTCTGCAGCCTGGTGCCCCGGCACTGCTGCCCACAGACTGCATCCCTTTTAGTGATTTTATCAACAAATTGCAAAGCCCTAGATCACTTCTCCTGCCTCCTGTATCCTCCTGCACAGAGCAGGCTGGACCAAACTGCATCACTGCAGCAAGTGTGAAGATGGGGGCTGTCTTGGCCACCCCCACACAGGGACTCTGGCAGCGATGAGTCAGGTTGGGACCCACCAGTGGCCCCAGCACCCCAGTGCTGATCCCCTGCATCCCCCAAGCAGCAGGGACTGATGTCCTCCTTCCCCCCCCATTCATCAAGGTCCCTCTCCTCTATGTGCTTCTTGCTGTTTCCATGTTATATCCTGGGCTTTGTAAGGATTTCAGAGGAGGATATGTTTTGCACTCTCCTTAGGAGCTGTACCTCTGATGTAGTCACACATGGAGGAAGGAAGGCTTTCCCAAGAGGGGCAGCAGATGCACAGGTCTCACTGGGTAAGGCAAATGACCATTCCCAGCCTGGGGCAAATCCTCCTTTAACACTCCTCTCTATTTCTGTCCACTGCTCTTGGCCAAGGTCCGAGTCTAGAGGCAGGAATGAGGGGCAGCACGGGCTCAGAGCATCTCCGGCACAGCTCTTTTCCTTGGGTCTTTATCTCCCACTGGAATGGCAAGGGGCTTTCTAGCAGGATATTTCCAGCTGCTTCCATGGGATGCATTTAGCCTAAAATACAGCATAGCACACTGTCCATAAACCAACACAAAACCATGAAATCGTCTGGTCTGTGCCATGACACAGAGTGCTCAGAGGATTATAAAACTCCAATAAAGTTTTAAAAAAACCCACAGGCTAAACTGAAAAATATATCCGCACGTCTTGCCACTGGCCGTTCCCCTTTGGCTCTTCATGGCCAAGCTCTGCTCTCTTGCACACTGGTGTAAATCAAGAGTGCTCCAGGAGAGAGCTAAATTTGACAGACATCAGAGTAAAACCAAATCTCCATTCAAAGGCAGGTAATATTCGCTGTGTGTAACCAGCAGAATAATCCATGTGGCTTCATCCCGGAAATAAGCTTTCTATTTTCGTGGTACAGAAACCTTCCCAGTGAAGGGCTCTTCCTACCTCTGTTTCCATAATCCAACACCAGAAGAACATTTGTTTTTTCTGTTTGATGCATATGAGTCATTTTCTTTCAATCAAAGCGCTTACAGATAATTTCACCATGCTGGTTCAAGGTATGTGTTGCCTTTTATCCCGTAGGTACCATTCTGGTTTTATTACACATTGAGACCAGACTTTTGCTTGCTTGGGTACAAGAAAAAGCACTCCAGTTAATTCCCAGCATTGTAATATGCTACTGGGAACTTGAGTAGAGAGTCTACAGGCTCCCAAGAAAATTAACCCAGGCTTTCCACTCGAGACTTCTTTGGTTTTAAATCAAGATCACAAAACCAACTGTAGGCAGGTTAATGACAAGCAGAGGAAAAAAAACCCTGCACTGATGAGCCCAAAAAGCCCCAAGGTGTGGTTAACACCACAACACTGGTAATTTTTTTCACAACCTTCAGCAATCCAAACTCTCAAGGAAAACCTTCGCAGTGCCTAAAACATGCAACACAAACAAGATTGTTTTTATTCTTACCCGTGGCATAAAAAATTACCCTGACTTCTTCTTCAAGCCAGAAAAGCCTCAAATCTGTTCTGGAAATTGCTGTAGCTGGAGGGGTGTAGATGTAATCCCACCATCCAAAGCTGCTGGGAACCTCAAGGATGGGATGCTATGTTTCACCGAAGGAAACAAGCCTGCTGTAATGATGCTGCTAAAGATCTTTGCACTGGATCGTGTGAAGGAAGGGGGTATTTCCATCTGAGAGTGTCAGTCGTGTTTCAGCACAGCAGAATACAGGGACTCTGGCTGAGCAATTTGTTCAGGAATGGGAATAGCTGTTCCCTCTTACTTGAAGGCAACCTGCAACCGTGAGATCCTGTTCAGTCCAACACGATGGTGCCTTATTGGAAACTGCATTTCTGGGCTCAGTGACCATCAGATCTAGGAGCTATAAAAATATGCAGGACCAGAAATCCTCTTTTTTTCCTTTTCCAGTGGTTGCTCTGCCTGCTCAGGCAGCTGTGGAAGCAGTGGGCACCTGTCTGAAGAGGTGAACATCCTCTCTCCTGCTAGCTCGTCTCCAGTGCTGAGGCAGGGTTTGTCCCACCACATCCACCGCATGAGCTCCCAGCAATGAGCTAGATGCTGAAAATTGGCTTTTCTTCTGAGTGAGAAGGTTTGATCTCGGAATTTCTTGCTGGTGAAGTGACACAATCCTGCTCATCTGTGGCAATGGGTTGGTCTGTAATCAAACAGCCTAATGTTTCCATGTCCATTTTCCCAGCAAGAAACAGGGGAGGTGATAGATGAATTGAAAGAGAGATCAGGAAAAGAATAAATTAAACTCAGTTTCCTTAACACACCACTGCTCCCTGGTGTAGCCAACAAGAGAGCAATGCTGTAATTAATTCCCTTGGAGCATCCCCACAGCAAGGAGCCCACCCAGGGAGCCCACACCTCCCAAAAATAAAACCCCAAACCATGAAGTCACTGACGCAAGGCCAAGCTGAAGTCTGGATGGGCTTTTTTACCCCAGAATTATTCTACAGAGGAGCATACATGGAAAAAAACCCATGGGGTTTTCTGAGTAATTCAGTTAGGAACAGATTTTCCCTCTTGATTCAACCTCATCATTTCGTTAAATCCAGATAGATAACTCCTGATGATGGTGATGTAGGAGACTGGAGTCAGAATCTCTAAACTCTCATATTTTTAGCACAAGATGCCAGATTGTTGACCCAACATATTGCAATTCTTTCCCTCTACGCCTTTTTGTGGTCGCTTCCTAATGGAGATGTTTCCTCTTTGTATCAGGAGCTGCGAGGAGGGACATTTTGTCCTTGTGACAGACATGGCCCCTCTAAAGGCGGCTGGCCTTTTTTTCTTCTTCTTTTCTTTTTTTGGCAATTTCTCCTTTGGCTGATGAAACCCTCCCTGAGGCAGGAGAGTTTTGCTTTCCCAGGCAGCGGGCTTGCCAGGCGTGCTCCCCCAGCCTCTCGCTGCTCTAATTATTAGCATGCAGACAAACAGATGAGAAGCCATGAACGGGGTCAGCTCCACCTGAAAAAAAATTTAACTTATAATCTCTGAAAACCCCAGGCCAAAGTATGAAAGCACAGCTTGATGGGTAGCAATGGAAGGGCCCGACTGGCCAAATGCCGGCAGACGGACGGTGCTTCTGACACGGAGCAATGTCGGAGCTCTTTCCACATAAACACTAATCTACCAGAGGAAGAGAAAAGTGGGGATCAAAGGCATCCATAGCATCACCACATCCTTCAGCAAAGAGGAATTAGCCAGGTGAAATTCCCAGGTGATGGTAGGAAACAGGAAACACCTTGTGCACTTTGGGATGAAAAACCAGCGCATCCCTTCTGCTGCTTCTGTCTTCTCCCCAAACGAGTGCTAAACTGTCCTGCCTGCAGATTCAGGCTATCCGTAGAGGGTACCAATATATGATGGAAATGGAGACCCTGTCCCGTGATTTCTACCCAATCAGAGGAGAAAAAAATAAAGCGGATGAAGACATAGCTGGAATCATAGCGTCAAATATCCGACTGGGCCACTGCTGTTCATTCAGGTCTGTGGAGACTGATGCCTTTGTGCTTTCCTTCCAGGTTTTCTACTAAGGAGAAACTCTTTATTGCATTCTTTTTGGAGGAAGTGAAGACTTTCAATGGGAAAGGTCAGAGCAGGACACAGAAATCAGAGATTACATGAGGTCATTTCATCTTGACAGGCTGCTGCCAGTTCCTGAGCTCAATCTTCATCCAAAGACCTAGAAATGGTGTCACTCTCACCATAATGTTTAACCCCCTGTGGAAAACACTTGTTTCCTCTGCTGTTCGCTTAACTAGGACCAAACTAGGTTTTAGTCATAGTTAGCTTTAGCTCCAGCATGACAAAGGCACAAAATTAGACTGCTGCAGGCATTTTTCCTGGAGGAAAGCAGACATCCCCTTGCCACGGCAAACGATGTTGATGAAAGCTTGGCTGAAAGTGTCTGTAGGTGGGAGCACACTGCTCCAAAAAACTATGTAATAATAACACAGACACCTTCATGATGACAGGTTTGATTATTTTAAGGAGCCTGCATTGTCAGAGCGAAGCGGTTGCATATGAATTGTTTTTGGTGACGAGATCGAAGTCACAGTGAGTCTGGGGCTTTTCCAGCCTTTGCCATTTGAGCAACCTGCATTGGATCCACCAAGCTGGCAAGTGAGCTGTGAACAAGTGTTTGGGAAAACTGGATCATTTACAAAGTCTTTACAAATACTTCCCGCTGGCCTCTTGCCAATTTTGACATCCTCCCTACTTTGAGAAAACATGCGGATACGTCCCCAGCCCTTGTCTTCTGGGTCCTTTCTGATGGGACTGACACTGAAGACGTGGGGAGATTTGCAGGAACTTCCCTCCTCCCCATTGACCCACCCACAAGAAGAAACGTCACCTGTGCAGCCCAGCTGCGGGAGAGGAGGTGGCCACTGGCACTTCTGGGTGCAAGACAGCCCTGATTTGGAGGCATATTGAATTAATGATACAGTAATTGGCTTGTTTTAAATATGCAGCCCAGCAGTAACTGGAGGTATTTCTCCTTTGCTGATATACTTTGCAGCTACATGCAGAAAATTCGGATGTCCCGACCCAGGGGATCCCTATTCTAAGGTGAGTGGTGCAAATCACTCTGGGGCCGCCAGCATAAGAAAGACATGGACCTGCTTGAGCAGGTCCAAGGGAGGGCCACGAAGATGATCAGGGGCTGGAGCAATGCCACTATGAGGAAAGCCTGAGAGAGCTGGGTTTTTCAGCCTCGAGAAGAGAAGGCTCGGGGACACCTTACTGCAGCCTTCCAGAAATTAAAGGGGACCTACAGGATAGATGGGGAGGGACTCTCTATCAGGGAGTGTAGTGATAGGTTGAGGGGTTTTAAACTAAAAGAGGGTAGATTTAGATTAGATACAAGGAAGAGATTCTTTACTCTGAGGGTGGTGAGGCACTGGCACAGGTTGCCCAGAGAAGCTGTGGATGCCCCCTCCCTGGCAGTGTTCAAGGCCAGGTAGGATGGAGCTCTGAGCAACCTGGTCTGGTGGAAGGTGTCCCTGCCCATGGCAGGGGTTGGAACTAGAAGACCTTTAAGGTCCCTTTCAACCCAAATCATTCTATGATCTTTGAAATCACACACTGGTGCGGGCTGGAGCAGCAGGCTGGCCTGAGATGTTGCAGGCAGCCCAGGGGAAGCTCACGTGACCTCTCAGATGTGGGCATCGCTCTCTCCTTCATGTGCTTATTCCGCAGTGCAGCACCTGGGACTGCATTTGGTATCTTCACGATACCTCTGGGCTTGGCTGCTGTGTACCAGGGACAGATGCATTGACTGGGGCTTAAGGAAGTGTCAGCAGGCACAGTTGGAGGTATGAGCAAGATGTCTGGGTGACTTTCTTCCTCCACTGGATTTATGTTCTTGCACCAACACCTTTGCCATCAGTCAACTCACAAAATTCAGCGACAGCAGCTTCAAGGACCCCAAAGACTTTTATTTATAGCTGAAAAAGATGCAGTTTACAGACTGCAGGGGATCTGGTGATGGGAAAGGCAAAGGTTGATACTTTCTTTAATGTCCATAATTAATGGTAAACCACTTTACGTGACACAAAGATTGTGGTGTCTTGGCCAGTGGGCTTGGCCACCTACCTACACCATGAAGGAACATGAGCACTGCTCAGTCTCTGCCTGCTTTCAGGATGGGCACCTCTCTGAGAGGAGCCCTGGGAGGCTGTGAGAGGGGCAGGGCTGAGCCTGGGCTTCTGCCTCCAGCCCAGCTCATCCCAAACACATCTTGGAGCTTGTGACAGGTTTGCCTCTTTTACACAACGTTTGGTTATGGGTTAAATCTCCTGCACGGGAGAGCAGGGTCCCTCGGGCTGTCTGGGGACTTGGGCTGATGCTGCAGGGAAACTAAGGGGGATAAAAATATCAACCTTCCTCCAGCTGACTTCTTGCTGATGCTACATCTTCTCCGAGACAAGCAGTGATGCTGACACAAGTTGGCATGCGCATTGCAAATGCTCCAGAATAAATCTTCCCCCTATGCAGGCACCTCCCGATCCTGCTGTCTTCCAAATATGTGTTCTTTGAGCCCCAGATATTGCTCTGAAACACAGATTTAATGTGATTAAGGGGCTGCAGGGCAACCACCGTGTCATGCCTACAGCCTACAGCTCACTTCGAGCAGGATTCCCCAGCTTGCCTTTCCATTTGCCGGGGACACTGCAGCCAGAGGTCCCTGCCCAGGCAGAGAGCATCCTCATCGGCTCTTAAAACTCTGCTTTACTGGAGAAAGCAAAGGAGGGAGGAAGGCCCTTGGCTGGACTCACCTTCCCCAGGCTGCGTATCCCGGCCACGCAGAGCCCTGGCCGAAGCCCTTTGCTGCGACGCAACGGCAGAGGGAGCACACGCCGCTGCCTGCCAGGCACCGCGGGGTTTTAACCCAGATGTGACTTTGAATTTTAATTTTCTAGCCACAGAGAGGTGGATTGGCCCCATCCAAACCCTCCTGGTGATTTTTCCTGATTGGCACGGCGGGCCCCGAGCGAGCACAGCTTGCGGGTATCAGCAGGGAAGAGCTTTGTTTCGGTGGCGTGAGAGCAAATCCTGCAGCGCGGTTGTGGTTTGCTCCCTAGTAAGAGGCTTGGAAATATCGATCGGGACTGGAGAAGAGATGTGCACAGGAGAAAGAGCACAAGATTTGGGGATTTAAAAATGATATAATTGGATTCCTGAATTAAACACAGAGAGAGGGAAGGTCAGCAAACACATCCATCCAGGGACTAAGGTGGGTTTTCTCACCCTTGCTTGCCTGAGTGTCCACTGTGGGACCGTCCCAGGTGAGTTCTCCTGGGGGAGTGATGTGTCTGAACAAATGTTTTTGGGAACGTCTTTGCTGACGGGCCGAAACGGTGGCGTTGCCTCCACGTGCATCACATTAGGCTGGTGTCCCTGCGATGCAATGACATGGAATGGTGGTTCATCTGGACACTCTTTCTGAAGGATGGGAGATGGTTTGTGGTTTCCAGGGATGGCTCATAGCTGTACTTACCAGGGCTTTCTGTCACTAAAATTATTTAAAATATTAAAAATTCATAGCTTTTTAAGCTATAACCTCTTCTGCTGTTTGTGTGAACTCTTGGATGCATCTATCTGTGCCATCTATCTCTCCCTCTATACATCCCTCAGTGCACATGCCTATGTGGCAGGGAAGCTGGTACTGGCTTAGTCCTCACATGCCAAGTTGTGTGATGCTGGTATGGGAGACACGGGGTTCCTTTGCACTGTTTTGGGGAAAGATCTGAGTCCCAGCAGCCATCCACGTCATGGCCGTGGGGAGCTGAGACAGCGTCCCCTCACCTGGAGGATGGTGCTGAGCTGCCCTGGAGGGCTCACCCCAAAAGCAGGGACCAACTTGGTGCTGCTTTTACCCCAAAACCCTGACGTCTGCCTCTGGCCCTGGAGATGAAGCCACGCACCAGGATTCCTACCTGAAGCAGAAACCTTCCAAAACATCACCCAGGTTCAAGTGGGAACTTTTAGCTGTTAAACTGCATGCTTATGATTATGTATAGGAAATATTCATTCTTCTTTTATATGCTTTTATACATTTTGAGAGACCTGGGAGGCCCAAAGCAACAAAAAACCCATGTTTTGCAAATTGCCCCTTGTAGTTTTCAGGTATGGAAATCTCCCTTGGGGTTTCCCTGCTCCCTGGCTGCCTCTGGCCAGCTGATTTTCTGGCCACGTTTCCATGGAAACAAAAACTGGATGGGTGAAAAGAGGGGGAAAAAAGTTCTTGCGATAGATGCCGTTTCCCAGCTTGGAAAGTGGGATTTTTCCCAGGCCAGGATATTTTTCCTGGATCTTTTTCCCATGAGAGCAGAGGGTGGGATGTGCCCCAGTGTGGAGGTGGATGGGCGGCAGTGGGTTGCCCTTGATGCCCGTTGTGTTCGAACCAGCAGCATGAATCTCAAGGTTTTAATGCCATTATTTATGGCCAATTTGCTGTTATAGAGGTGGCAATATGATTAAAAGAGAGTGTTTTCTAATGGCTGGGACAGGACAAGGGGGCTGCCCCATCCCAGTCGAGCCTCCTCAATGGTGTGACCTTAAGGGATGGTCTCAGTCAGCGGCTGCCTCCTCTCCATGTCTGCATGGGGATATAACGATGCTTGTTTACTTTATACCTCTGCTACGAGGCTTCGTTAAAAAGCATCTGCAAATGCTTTGAAGTCCTCGGCTGGGTGTCTTGCAACATAAACGTGAGTAGTCACAGCAACACCATTCTGTCAGGCAGGGCTGGTACAAAGACTCTGACTTCTGATGAAGATATCAAACCCAAGGTGATCTGCAGCCAGCTCAAAGCAAACCTGAAATTACAGTCTCTGCAGGCAGAAGTGACAGCCCTGCTACGGAGATCAAGGATTTATGGAGATGGGGCAGCCAGATCTCGCTCTGGCATCCTGATAGCTGATGTGACACATCAGGTGTCAGGGTAGCTCCTATTCCTAAGAGGTTAAACAAGTCGTGCGATCAGGAGGGGCTGACACTTTGGTCTGGGTGTCATTAAGTTATATTCCCATTGCTGAGACAGGCAGCGGCAGCTCAGCGAGGTTTACATAGCCTAAGGTGAGCTGCACAACATGGAAATACACATCTGATGTGAGGTTGGGGTGCTCTGAAATGTGAAATGATAATCAGGATTGTTGCTTGTTGCTGAGCCCGGCGAGATGTTTTGTCATATACTGCAGGGTCAGGGTTCGGGCTGGTGGTTTATGTGTAAGTGTGGTGTGTGTATATATGTATATATCAGTGAGTGTATTTCTTTTAATATTTTAGAAGTTTTTTTGCTTTAAAAAACATTTTTAAAATTTTTGTAGTTTACTTGATTTGAAAACTAACTTTTAATGTCTGACAAGATGGAGGAAAGAGGATTCCTTGATGGGAATCAGGGCAGCTCTTGGCTCCCACAGGAGAATGTGGCTGGTTATGGGTTCAGGAGATCCACCATGAGGAGCCCTGGGGATGGACTGTGGCCAGCAAAGAGAAGTGATGTTCTTTGGACTCCATCAAGGAGACAGAAGATATATACATCTGCACATATATACAGTATATATAGAATCATAGAATCATTTAGATTGCAAAAGACCTTTAAGATCATAGAGTCCAACTGTGAACCTAACACTACCAAGTCCCACTAAACCATGTCCCCAAGTGCCACATCTATATGTCTTTTAAATACCTCCAGTGATGGTGACTCAGTCACTTCCCTGGGCAGCCTGTGCAAATGTTTAATAATCCTTTGGGTGAAGAATTTTTTCATACATTTATATGTATGTACAATAATACGTATATATACACATCTGTATAAAAACCACCAGCATGCACCACAATATCCATATCTATACATCTCTACGTCTATATATATGAAAACCACACACACACACTGAAGGCAAGTGTTAGCATTTATACTGGAGTACACATACGTGGAGGATACCTCTGACCTGGGGCTGCTGAGATCCCTGTCCCTCGCTGTGGTTATTTGTACTTCTTCGAGCTGGAGAGGACTGCATCTCCCCTCCTGCCTTCTTCCTTTCATGTTTGGTCCTTCTAACCCTATTTCTCTTCTTTCAGTTCCAGGTTATTTTCTATAGGAATGGATAAGGAAGTCTAAGGAGTGAATCACAGAGGAGAAATACGATCCACCTGAGCATCTCACATTTGCAAACTTAACCTTGAGGACAGTGGACGGTGGTAGGGTCAACGGGGAGCAATCGAGGTCTCATTTTAACATGCTTATGACTAACAAGCCACAAGACACACGGTGAAGCGATGCCCCGGCACCCTTCCAGCCTGCAGCAGCGAGGAGGGGCAGGGGCAGAGCTGCGCTGAGAGTGAGCAGCTCTGCGTGCGGGTACCGCAGCACATATGGCGAGCCTGGCCACACGCTGCTCCAGAGCCGCCAAATCCGGAAGCACCAGGGCACACGCCACGGAGAAAATATCGACTTGGATGTCTAGCTAGCTCTGGGGCTTTCTGTTCAGAGCCATAGCATTACCTGAACTAATGTTTTTTCACAGTGGAAAGGGTTTGTTTCAAAGCCCTTCTCAAAAGAGAAGAAAATAAAATCTGTTATACAAGAGTACGCTGATTGCAACAGCTACTTGCAGTTAAAGGCTTGAGGTTTTTAGGTGATTTCAGGAGCTGGTGTGATGGGAAATGTAGCAGGCAGCGGCCATGGTGCAGCAGCGTCCGTACTCAGGAGGAGCCCAAGGACACTGTACCACAAAGCTGTGGATCTTTCGTATCCTTGATACTGTCCAAAGAACATCACTTCTCTGTGCTGGACATGGTCCATCCCCAGTGCTCCTCATGGTGTGGTCCCTGAACCTGTAACCAGCCTCGTTCTTCAGTGGGAGCCAAGAGTTGTCCTGATTCCCATCAAGGAATCCTCTTTCCTCCATCTTATCAGACATTAAAAATTCGTTTTCAAGTGAAGCAGACTATGATGATTTTAAAAAATGTGTTTTTTTAAAGCAAAACATCCAAAAGATTAAAAGAAATACATCTACTACTAACCTCTGTTCCTCATGTTTGAGGAGCTGCTCCTAGTCTGCATGATTTACCTGAGTAAAGTGAGTTGTCCCTGATTTCATTGTCAGAGAATTAAGAGGAAGTTTCATTATTCTAATTTAGCATGAAAATACATTTAAATAGCATTTCATTTTGCCCTTTCACAGTATTAAGTAACTGCAAGAATCTTTTCAAGAGCAATAGCCCACAGCTTTTTGTGCAAATATTCTCTTTACAAAAGTCTCATGATGATTTGGGAGAAGCAATAGGGGAAAAATATGCTTCACTGACAGAATAAAGGAGATATCTAGTGTAATACTCAATACAGTCTTATTTATCCTGTAGCTAATTACAATGATAATCTGTTGTATAAGGGAGGCATTTCAATGTCAAATTTCATAAAAGAGATTAACTCTCAAGGAAAGACGAAGCAATGGGGGTCAGGCAGCGTTGCAAGTGCTCACCAGCATGGAGCATCCCTCTGCTCCTCCGGGAGGGAGCTCTCAGCTCAGCCCCGGCCACGCTCCTGGGCAGAGGGAAAGCACAGTTGGGACTGACTGATAAATATCTTTGGTTAGCTTATGAGACTCACAGACTGATGGGATGGTTTGGGTTGGAAGGGACCTTTAAAGATCATCTAGTCCAAGCCCTCTCACATGGGCAGGGACACCTTCCACTAGACCAGGTTGCTCAGAGCCCCATCCAACCTGGCCTTGAACATTTGCAGGGAGGGGACATCCACAGCTTTCCTGGTCAGTGCCTCACCACCCTCAGCATAAAAATTTCTGCTTTATGTCCAATCTAAACCTACCCTCTTTCAATTTAAAACTATTGCACCTTGTTTTGTCATTACAGGCCAAGATAAAAAGTCTCTCTCCATCTTTCTTGTAAGCTCCCTGTAAGTACTGGAAGGCTGCAACAAGGTCTCCCTGGAGCCTTCTCTTCTTCAGCCTGAACAGCCCCAGCTCTCTCAGCCTTTCCTCACAGCAGAGGGGTTCCAGCCCTCTGATCACCTTTGTGACCTCCTCTGGACCATGCTCCAACAGGTCGATGTCTGTCCGGTGCTGAGGGCTCCAGAGCTGGACTCAGGACTCCTTGGGGGTCTCACCAGAGTGGAGCAGAGGGACAGAATTCCCTCCCTCGCCCTACTGCCCACACTGCTGGGGATGCAGCCCAGGATACCGTTGGCCTTCTGGGCTGTGAGAGCACACTGTCAGCTCATGTGCAGCTTTTCACCCACTAGTGCCCCCAAGTCCTTCTCAGCAGGGCTGCTCTCAGTCCTGGCATCCCCCAGCCTGTATTGATACCGACCCAGGCGCAGGACCTCGCACTTGGCCTTGTTGAACTGCATTTTTCTGAGTGTGCTCCTGACATAATCACAACAAACCTATACAATAATTTTGAAATGCTTCAATGCCCAAAACATGAAGTGATGTTAAAGCATCAGTTTGACAGGACTTCCTCATGTTCAGCGGGGTTGTTGCTGGGAAGCAGGTTTAAGAGAGCAGCTGATGCTACACAGCAAAGACATTTTAAAACCCAGTGCCACAGACACGCTGCATGAGGACCTTCCTCTGTCACATGTTCATGGTCTTAATATTCTTCCAGCTCCCTGTGAGTGTAGTGAATAGTGATCTGCAAGAACAAACTGAATTACCAGGTAATAAATCAAATTGCTTGTCCTGAAAAAGAGGGATGCAGTGTCAGGGTGGTTATTGCTTATGCAGGCAGAGACCAGAAATATTCGGGTAACACCTGTGGTGTTTTCCTAACAGTAATGAGAAAGAACTGCATGGTATCGGTTGCCCATCAGGTTTACCGAGAGGGAAACTTGCTCATAACCTTTTTGATGTGTGCTCTCAAAAGCTGAGCAAAAAGGATGCAAGTCGCAGGAAGACTGTTTCTGAGAGGGCCTGTTCAATTTGATCTTTCTCAAGACATCAGTCACTCGCTAAATGTAACCACTTCAAACACAGGAAGTGCAAATCAACAAGTGTAAATAATCCGGGAAGAGCTGGACCGCAACAGCTGGAGTTGCTCGAGCCTCCACCACTCTGGTGAGTGGCCATGCCGCCGAGGAGACACACTGCCTGGAGTGAGATCAAATCCAGTTTCCAAATTATGGATGTTCTCTGAACTCTAGCACAAAAAAGAAGTGCTTACACCCCTTCGGATGACGGACTCAGGGATCCATAGGCACTAGAATAAAGTTTTCAGGTGTCAAACTAGCTAGCTGAACAGTGATGCTGCAGTGACCTTGCCTGATGACCTTGGAAAAGAGCAATGGCTCCCTTTGTCATTTGTAACTTAGTTATAAAAAGTAGATGACAGCCCCTGTCTCTCATTGATCTGGCTCTGCAGATTGAGAGCTTGTTGGGATGAGGAGTGCTACGGTTAGGCACAGAGAATACCAGGTAGGATGGTCCCTCCGTGTGCCAGGGCTGCATGAGGCGGTGGAATAATGATGATGATTGCAACAACCACCAGCTGGTCAGGGAAAACTTTGTTTACGACACAGCCGAGCAATTGAGAAGCATTTGCTCCAAAAGCCTTAATCTATGCAATTTTAGGCAAGACAGATTCTCGCAAAATCACATATTCAAATGCTGTCCGTGATCTAGTGGGTAAAAGCCCTGCCTGCGCCTCCTTGCATCGGCTGTCTCCCCGGCATCTCTGGTCTCTACCTAAAAATAAAACCCCATGCAAAAAAGAACAAGCGCCCCGCCAGCAGCCTGGCACGGAGGCAGAGCACAGTCGCTGCCAGGCATGTGGTCTCTTTGTCCTTACAGGTCAAACCTGGAATTGAGTTGAGGATGCCAAGTCTCCAGACCAATGCTTGGAGCCAGAGCTCCCACTTGCCTGTCTCCTGCTCTGCAGTGCATGACCAGGAGCCCTCCCTGGACCCCTGCCCGAGGCTCAGCCCTGTGGTGCTACCAGAGCTCAGCACTGAGGTCAAGGCAAGGCCTGGGGACATCACTGGAGCTGAGAAGTGCCCTCTTCCCTTCGCCACCTTGCACTAAAGGAAGGCAGGAGCAAAACTGGAGCATTTTGTCCAGCTCATGGCCCCACAGGATTCTCACCCACACTCATGAAATGCTGGAAATTGTGAGGTCTCGACTCTAGGGCCAGCCCAGGACAAGTGGAAATAGGAGCTTCACTTTGACAATGCTTTCTACTGCATATCCCTTGCCGGCTGCCCGGGGACTGGAGCCTGTTTTCTTGGTGGGATGTGGGCTGGAGCCCGATCCTATTTACATCCCCCTACTTTCCAAAATCCAGGATAAACCATTGCAGTCCCAGCCCATCTGAAATACAGCAGAACTGTAAAAGTGACGACTGAGCTTCCAAAGTGAAAGGCTCTCAGGTGATCTCCATTTCATGTCAGGAGTGTGCCCCTATGTCCCAAACACCACTTGCCTTTTGTTAAGCACAGGGAGAAAAAAAGAAACTAAACCAAACCTACACAATCAAAGACAGAAATTAAAAAGGGGAAATGTTGAGGTTTCACACTACTACACATCATTACATAAACAGAGCACGATTAAAACAATTTCTGGGAGAAGTCACCTCTCAGCCATCCTCTCCTGTTCTGTCCTACCCTGTCCCTGAGTCCCAAGGCAAGGAGTTGAGAGTTTACAAATAAAAACCTAGAGGAGAGAAGATCTGATATCAGTTCTAGCAATTGGGATTTCTGCTCTATCTCAAAAAAAGTGGCCGATCTGTCACATGGTGCTTACGGGTTATCCTCGGTGAGCTCAGGCCTAAGCCCGGTGTATTAAACCCGTGGCCTGGCAGAGGGAAGGTTTCTGTCTGAATTGCTATAAAGTTCATTTTAAAACAGTTGGTCTAAAATTCTTTGTCTTGGTTTAGTGAATTATTGAATGCTGGGATAAAGCGTTCAGTTTCTTGTGTCTAGGTACCGGTGCCTTGCAGGCAGCTCTGGTTGCTTCAGCAGATACTGGGGGCTCCAGTCTGGCTCCCGCTGGGTTGTGTAGCGTAGCAAAATAAGATGCTCTTGTGTCTGTGAATATATATGTCTAGATGTGCACTGTACAAATATACATAAATAAGTTAGATTTAATTACGTGGGACTGTGTTAGAGGCTTTGTTGTCGGTCCCATTCACTTACCCCAGCCCCAGTGGCTGTCCACACGAGCCTCCAGCCTTTGTGTGGGCCACCTACAAAACAAATCCGTCTTGGTCCACCTACTGTCTTGGTCCAGCCAGACATTAACCTCCGGACCAAGACCTTCCAGGGGCCCACAGCACAGGGAGGCATGCACATGACCAAAAAGCCTGACCATGTTCCTCAGGAAACACTGGCCAGCCTAACTTCAACACTGTGCTGTACTTTATTTCTAGTCAACAGCAGCATCACTGGATGACAGTTTAGGAGAAGACCTGCTGCTGGCACAGTAAGGAGTTGTAGAAAAGCCTCCACAGCCTGCAAAGTTCAGATTCCTCCAAAACCTGGCTGTTTTCTTCATCTGGAGAATCAGACCCATGAGACTCATGTGGTGATGCACACATTTACCTGGCACTTAGTTCTGAGGAAACAACACTGTTTTTTCCAACATTGTCGTCATACTTTCAAAGCTGAGGTGACCGAGCTACACATGAAGCTGTGGCCTTCTGCTGTCATTCCATGGCCTTCTTCTATGGAGCAAGCAGACAGTAACCCAAAGGAGCAAGTCTCTCCCACAATGTTCTTTGCAGACATGGTAGTTTTGCAGCCTGCGGGGACCTGAGAGCCACCAGTGACCCTACCCATGGCCATTCACCACGTCCTCATCTCAGCCAGTGTTTGATGCGAATGTATTCTGTACCTCCAGCACATAGTGCTAATGGGGGGCTACACCAAGCACCAACACTGTTTAAATGACCTCAGCCTTCCCCCCCTCACCCCAAGCCTGGAAGCTGGGCAAACTGCAGCAGCACAGAAGACAAATGAAATGTTTTGCTTTTTTCATGTATACCTGAGCATCTCCAGACTGCCAACCAGCGGTGGCAGGACTGAGGCACCCATAGGGTACAGGTTGTTTCATGGGGTTTCTGAACAGACCCTTACAGCATGTTGAGGCTGCTCTTCCTGGACTCTGCAGCTGCGTTGGTGGGATCAAGCCTCAAGGCAGCCCTCACCAAGGCCAGGTCTGTGCAGCTGAAGGCTTGGAGGCAGTAGCTACTGAGGTTTGACGGTGACTCTGATGACATCACGTATGACCTTCTCCTCCCTGGCGAGGAGGAGCCCTAGCACAGCGGAACCTGTGCAGTTCAGCAGCCTGAGCCATACAGGGGTCTGTCTCTGCAGTGCTCAGTGGCAGGTCCTGCCTCTCCTTGTGCCCTTCGGGATCCCTTCCTGCTCACCTGCCCCTGCCCAGCACTGGGCCCCATTGCTTCCGCCTCCCTCCCAGCCCCACACGAGTCCCTTTTCCCCATTGACAGCCAGCTGGGAGGCTGGGGAACAGGAGCCAGCCTTTCTTTGCAGAAATACTTTCCTGTTTATTTATGTTTCCCTCCTGCCCACGGAGATCCTACCGATCACTGAAAACTGTATGAAGTTATTTGCTTGAGCAAACTGACAGCAGCCTCAGGGCTAAACTTTTGATCCGCCGGTTTTCTGCCATCATCAAAAAGGGTCGCAGCTCAGGCGCGTGCAAGGCTAGGCGCCGGCAGCAGCCATCCCATGGTGCACGGGGCCGGCATGGTTCGCTGCAGACAAGAGGACTCGTCGGAGGTGGACCTCCATCCTCCTGAGTGCCACGTCTGACTCGGCAGCAAGGGGACGGCTGTGTTACCCAGCTCCGGGGGTCCAGGTTGGGTGTCTCCACCCTGGCATGGCAGGAGGCACCAACAAAAGCACAGATCGGTTCTGCCTTTAAAGCGAACAGGAGCTGAAGGGGCTTCAGCTGCCTTTAATGTCTCGCTTGGTCTTGGCTCCCAGGAGGCCTCCTGCTTCTCGTGTCCCTCAGGCAGGGGAACAGTAGGAACCCATCACCTAGCCCTGCCCAGGATGAAGTTTTTCCAGCACTTGCTGGCAATGCTCTGACTGACTCTCTTCTCTTCACTGAAAGGTATTTTTCAGTGTGAATCACTGTCTCACATCCTGAGGCTTTTCTATGCCCTCACAGAAATTTGAAATGATCACGCTGATGCCAATGCTGTTGTTTCAACATTTACGCCTCTGGGATGAATACTGTAAAAATAATGTAACATAATAAACAAAACTGCAGGGATGGATTCAAGCACAGGAGGAAGGAGATAGAGTCAGGAAATTGTAAGCTGAGAAGGTTCAAAGTCTACACTGGATAGGCAAAACTTCCTACCCCAGCTTCTTTAAGATGCACACAGATTATTGTGTCATGAAACTTTGTTCCCTAATTGAATATGGTGGACCAACATAAATGAAACTACAGATACTGTGTAGATGCAGGGGTAATGAAAAACACTTCCATCATCCAGCTGATACTGAGAGATTACATGCTGTACCGGGGGATAAAGGATATGGGTATATTCCACCCTGGACCAAACTTTGATGCTTGCTGACTTTAGCATATGGCTCCTCACTGACTGCTGGACCTCACCCTTTAGCAGCAAGGACAAGCTGCCCAAGGGAAACGCTGCTTGTGGTTAGTAGACATGCAAACTTGGAAATGCACAGGGAAAAGTTATACTTGCAGGAATTGAGCATAAGATCGGGTGAAAAGCCACGGCAGTCCATCACAGACAAATGCTCTGTTATGAGTGGGATATGGATGGAAGTGTGAGCAGGGATTCCCCCAGCCAGTACCGTCCCTGTTGGTGAGCACCACAGCAGCACCAGAAAGTCCCGCTGGAACCAGCCATGGGGGATGTTGCACAAAGACGAGGGAGTAAACGCTGCCTGCCCCAGGACAACTGTCATCCCTGGTCCCTAAAATGGGCAAAAACTGGCTGGCATCTGGCAGTGATCCTCGCTCACCATTCTCAGTTGACGCCTTTGAGGTGTCCGAATTCTGAAGCCGTTTCTCAATCTTTGCTTCTACAGAGTTTGGAGGCAAACGGGTCTGGCTAAGAAGCAAGTGAGAACATCAGCTCTTCAGACACACTGGTGTCCACAGTTGGACATCTAGCACCACACTTCAGGGTACAATGAGAGGCCTAGTTGTCAAAGATGTTGAGCATCCAGACTCCACACAGGGTCATAGAAGGAGATCGATGTGTTTCACAAAGATCTGTGTTCTCACAGTCTCACTGGAGAATTTTAAAACCTATTCAGCTCTTCACAGCTGTTCAGGAAAATCTGTAAGTCAGGAAGTTACTCCAGGCAAGATTTAAAATGCTCTAATTGCCTCTTGGATTCATGACAAAAAGTACCATGAGAGGCAAGCTGTTTTCAGTACTTTGTTGGCATAATTTAGGGAAAAATATATATTTCCTTCTGTAATAAGTCATTATCACATTAGGTTTAGTGTTCAGACTTTCTCCATTAATATTGCAGCATTTTATACAAAAAAATGTGTGTATAAATGACACTCAAAAGTCCTTGAAGATCAGAGAAATACAACATTTTAGTGCAGTGAGCTTAAAAAAACAACTGCAAAGTGAGATTACCATTTGGGATTTTGCTGTAAAACACGATGGGAGGTGGATAAGCAACCCAGGACACATCCTGCTCTCGCTACCCTGATGTAATTTGGACTGATCCTGTTGAAACACAGTGGGTTTCAAGGGTTGGTCCAATATATTTTTTAAATGTAGGTTTAATATTTTATAGAACTCCTACTAGTGCCCATCAGCCCCTATTTTAAGTTGTGTTCACATCTACAGGGTGTACTGATTAATCCCATAATGTTCACTTTTATAGCTCATTTTCAAGTTGCCAAAACTTTAGGCAAAGGTGTGGTTATGCAGTCATTGGCAGGAACGCTCTCCGTAACCTCAGACATTGCCGAGGGAGACACGCGATGCCTGTGGTGGTATAAGGACACCCGGAGGTTCTGGCTTTGGGGGAACCCCTTGGATGTGTACCAGCTGTTGCACTGCCTGCTCCAAATTTGAAGAAGTCACGGTGCCCTGCAAGCCATCATGATTGGAGCAGGGATTGGAAGAGCAGACTGCTTTGTCTCCCCAGGTTTCCTGGAAGAGATCCTAGGGCTGCAAAGGACACCAAGTGGGGATGGAGCCTGAGAGATGGGGTGCTGCATGCTGCAGAGTTGGTGCTGTGTGGCTGTGAGATGGTGTGTAGGACGTGGGGACGGATCCATGCTCTGATCAGTGTCCCCGCTTCCCCACCTCAGGAAAGGAGGGTGAGGCATGGAAGAGAAATGCGAAGGGTGGAGGAGGAGGGTGAAGGGTGGAAGAGGAGGCTGAAAGGTGGAAGAGGAAGGTGAAGGGTGGAAGAGGAAGGTGAAGGGTGGGAGAGGAGCATGAAGCATGGATGAAGTGGGCAAAGCATGGAAGAGGAGGGTGAAGGGTGGAAGAGGTTGAGGAAGAAGCTTTGCTGTTCCCGCTGCTCCTGAGGGTATTAATCTAGCAGCTGGAAAACAGTCTTCATACCACGTTGTTGTACAACAAGATTTTTTAATCGTTGTAAGCCCAAACCTGCAGAAAGTTTCTCTTGAAAGGCCACATTCTCACAGGGCTCAGGAATGAAGCTTCATCAATGAAAGTATATATTGCTGGTTTAGAGCAGCTCTAAGAAATCAGTGTAATATAAGAGCAACCAGGGGAATATTGACTTTAAATACACTGACTTGTTGTGGTTTTAACTGGTATTTTGGATCAGAAATCTTAAAAGAAGATTTGACACCAGCTTTTATGATAATACTTTTCCCTGATGATACTGCACCTTTCCCACCATCACCTCTAGAAGTAAAACCAAGAATAAAAGCATTTTTCTAATCTTTACACTTTATATTAAAAAATGACTCTCAATAAACACCTTCCAGGATCACTTTTGACATTAAACATTGATTTCTATGTCTCTTATAAACCTTGAAGAATTGCCTCAGGCACTTGTAATAATCCAAGCATTAGATAGGAGCATTTTCACTATCTAATTATTACCCAGTTTAACACTAGCCCCACTTCAAAAATATTTGAAAAAAGAAATTATCTTAAAAAAAGACCCAGCCCCCAGCAATTCTACTGTTGCTGTTGGAGCCAAACATGGTGCACACTAACACAGGGGATAGAAGTCAGACCACCCAGTAACATGACTTCTTTGAAAAGATGTTGCAATATATACAGAAACGTCAGGGTCTTCTTTCTAAACAGGCAAAATCCTCTCCCCATTGCCCTTATTTCCAAGAGGAATAATGTCCAGCTTCATTCTCTCCTACTTCCAAAACACAGCTCATTGCTGAGCACAATCCCGAGACACTGGGCTAATGTAGCAGAGGGGTTTGTGCACTCCCACGTCCAAGGCTGATTCCTTCTTGTTTACATTTGAGCACCATCATTTCTTTTTGCATTTTTCTTCCCAATATACTGCTTTTGGGAAATGGAAGCTGGGAACACTCCCGTAATTAAACTTCAAGGAGGCCAATAAGGTATATCCAGGCACAGCACCAAAAATTTCCAGAATAGCCTGAATTTAGGGTCTCCTTTACTTTGTACAGCTGTTTCCATGATTTAAGTTCACCTCCTTAACTTGGCTTTCTAATTCTGACTCCACAAACTGTAGAGAAATAAAATACCTAACATGGGAAGTTGGGTATTTATATGTGAGCTGAGATTAATCTCATCACATGTAATCATATACACTGGAACAGGTGACCCTGGGCTGTCTCCTCGGTGGCATTAAGTTTGCAGTGCTGCTCGTTTCCCTGTAGGTATCTGAGCTGACACCAAAAGGGCAACTCCACCCTGTGGAGGAGCAGGGTGACAAGCCCACATGGAGACACGTATACTGGAGAGAGCTAAAGTGTTGTGAATGCCACCTTCCAATGTCCAAAAGATTTAATAGAGATGAAACCCAAGAGACGTTACTGAAATGAAATGAATCTGGGCAAAACTGATTGCAACAGCGTTTGGGGAATGGAACGACAGCATATACCCTGAGAGATACGGGGTCGACAGAAAGCTTGCCTTTCTCTGGGGAAGCCTGTATGACTTTTCCTGGGTAGCAAAAAGTGAATGATGTTTCCAAAAGTCATCACTACTTGCTTGGGCTCCATCCAGAAATTGCTTGAGCTGTGCCTGGCTTATAAGGGCAGCTTTGGGTGCAGGTGGCTTCCTTGGGAGCTGTAGGGGCAACCATGGGACAGACACACGACTTGCTGGGTACCTTCTCAACCTCTTCACCAGGATGAGGGAAGACCAGGGATGCAGCTCAAATGGCCCCAGGACATTTACAGGGGAGCCCCTCATGCAAAGCATTCCCATTTGTTGGACCGAAAAGAGTATTTCTGAGGAGTCATCTGCTCAGGGTGCTTTTGAGAAGGGGCTTCACCCCCTAGAAGTACCTGCCTCTGCAGACTCCAAAGACTACCTGTGGTATGCCCTTACCCCAATCAATCTAATGAAAGGCACTATTTCTCCCCACAAACCTTACCTCATTTAAATGCTTCAGTAAGGAATAGCAGTAACGGCTACCACTGCAGTGATGTTTTCAATACAGTGGGAAGATTTCAAGCTCTCCTTATGGCCATACAGCCAAGAAGTATGAAACCATGACAATAACACCTACATTTTCCCATTACATTGCTACGCACTATGTAAACAGAGCTAAATGTGATCTGGGCTCCAGATATCGGCAAGAGGATAGAATGGAGTGATCAGAAAATGTCTCCCAGTGGAAGGCATCAGGTTAAAAAAGGATAAAATGCTTGAAGGAGGATGGGTTTTAAGATGAGTATAATAGAAAAATCAGAAACTAGTGATGGAGATGTAAATCTCCAGGTGTAAATCAGCACAGTTTTACGGATGTTCATGTTTGATTTAGCCGAGGATCTAGTCCCATGCATTTGACTAAACGTGGTTTGGTACAGGGGAATGAAGGAGTGTTGTAGAAGTGCGAGAAAGCAGCTTCCTTCTCCAAGGGAAAGCAGGAATGCAAAATATGTCTAAAATAATATGCTACCCAAATAGTCTTTCAGCCTTTCCAGAAGAAAAAATACAGTTCTCTGCAAGGAAAATGCCACATATCTCTACAGCCCCGGGAGAAGAATGAGGTCACATCTTTCACTAAAGCTGAAAGGGCTTTTTTTTTTTGGTGCAGTGTTTCATCCCCTTCTTCCAGTAACCAGACATGCCTTGCTGCGGTGGGGTCCTTGGTGTTCATCTTCTCTTGGATTCCTCACCAAAAAAAGCGTGATCCTCCCTGAATCTGAAGGGCTAAATCCCGCACCACCAAAGCAACGCTGCTGCTAGGGAGGAAATGGGTTTGCCCCTTACTTCCACCGGTGTGGATTGGGAGCAGCTCTTCAGTTAAGAGGTGAAAGCTGTCCCACTGACTCTGACTGTGGATGGGTTTCTTGCATGGGAATGAGGGAAAAGCAGCCAACTTTATAAACCGGGTTTTGGTCTCTTTACACAAGGACAATTTGTAATAAACCCTGTGGCTAACGTGAAGTTATTGCAGATATGCACTGGCATGAATGAGGTCAGAAACCAGCCCGGGGTGGCTGGGGCAAGGCAGCACAGAGGTGTTGGAGCGGAGAAATTTGGAGTTTGGCTTCCTTCAGCCCCCAAATGATCTCAACGCAGTGACACCCCACCTTTGATGTATTTTGGGTCAGATTGATGAGTGTCATGGCTCAGGACAGAGCACATCTGACATGGAGAAAGCCACACGGAGCTTGTTGGAGCGAGCCCGCACCGTGTGCTAATTAGAGCTGTCTGCTCAATGAATTTAGCTTTAACTGCTCACAGAGTGTCTGCAGCTAGATTGGGATTTCCTCAAATTGATTTGTAATTTGAGGTTACTCAATTAATTTTTCTTTTTTTTTTTTTTTTTTATCCTTCCTCTTTTTGCTCTCTGGCTTAATCGCACAAGTGTTTGACTCCCCATATCCGTGGCCTCCTCGCTTCGACGGGTGCCGGCGCTCCCTGGCCAGGTGCCCTTTCCAGCATCACAGCTCCGATTTGACCACCAGCAGGCCAAACCTCCCAAGATTCACCAGCCATATAGAAGGAGGTTTCAAATAAGCAGCATTGAGGAATTTCAAACTTTTTTTCCTTTTCTGGGCCACACAAGCCTTGCCCAAGGCATTATTCATAGAAAAATTAGGCTGCTGCAAGATTCATTGGCAGGGTGCAGAATTTAAATAGAATTTTCTCTTGTCCCAGTTACACAAAGTCAGCTTGATTCCCCCATCCCTTATGCTGGTGTAAAGTGGGAGTGATTCCAGCCACGTGGCTGGGATTTGCCAGCCACCAGAGAGTCCAGTCCCAGCCTCACCGGCGAGCAGAGAGCCAGGGCAGGTGCTCCAGGAGGCATCGTGTAGTGGCTGCTCTGGATGGCCGGTCTCAGCCCCTGTGGGTCGGGTCGTCCCTGCATCGTCTTCCTTCCGATGTGGAAACCTACATGGGTGCAACTGAAATTTATTTTTTCCAAGCATTTTTTGTGGTCAGGTTTGAGTGCTGGCGTGTTTGGAGGCAGGGAGTGCAAGAGTGTGTACGCATGGCTGCTGCAGAGTCATGACCCTGCACGGGCAGCGTTTTATGGCGTTTGTCTCCCACTGTTCCTAACGTGGAGCAACCAAAGGACCCTCTTGCCTTTCCAGTCTTTCAAATCTCTCGTTGCTTTAGGCTTCACAGGTCGGGACTGTTGCTCTGCTACAGCAGTTTTATGCCAGGCAATTCTGGCTGACTGCAGGGAAGAGGTGCTGTCCCAAAAGAAGTGGTGTACTCTCGGGAGTCATTTGGTTTTGGGAATGAAATTGTGGCTCCCATGCAGAGAAATTTACTTTTGCAGCAGCTGAGCCCAGCGACATGGAGGGCAGAACCTTGCAAGGCAATGCGAACCCTTCGCTGCTGCTGCTCAAACTTGGCCACTTTTCTTTCAGCACTCAAAACCAGGCATCTGCTGGTGGGAATATCTGGTGCATCCGGAGTTCAGCAAGCTTTCCTTTCCCTTTGAGATTATGCTCCAAACCACCTAAAATAGCGTGGAAAAGGTACCAAGCACTACCTGCTCACCTGGGTAAATCGGCTCATCATTTATGCACTTGAAAAATGCTAACACAAACCCTTCTGTGATATTACGGGATTTTCAGGACAAAGATGTTTGTTCTGGTTTGTGTTCAACTTCTCCCCTGGGGGGGCAGAGCCCAAGGCTGTGGCTTTCTGCTGGTGGCTCTTCTTGGCGGGAGCTCGGACCCAGAGCCAGGCTTCCCTCCTCTCGACTTGAGGTTTTCAATCAGAGCAATTCCACTGACTTCAGAGAGCTGCTGCTCATTTACAAACATATGCTTAGGAATATAATCAGGCTTATGAATCTCCACTGACGGCAAAGCCGAGTGCCAGTTTCCCTGAACGAGCAACGCAAAACACTGCTGGCGGGGAGAGCAGCCTGTGCCCACCACCCAAGGCTCGACAAGCCCAAAGCCAAGCACGGTCCCGGCTTCCTCCTTGGAAATGAACGTTTTATGAGCAGGATTGGTAATTAATGGGTGCTTCGGCACTGGCAGAACAGGATATACCCACACAAAGGTGGTCTTTGCCATTGCGGCAGTGCTGGTGTTGCCCTGCTGCCCGTGGGATAGGGATGGGCGTAGGGCAGGAGGGGTCTCTGCAAATAACCAAACCCAAGGGAGAAATAGCGTGGACTTCACCAGCAAACCCCAAAGCACAACTCACAGGAGGTAACGGTTTCTCCCATCCACCTCTGAGCAGCCCATTTCAGCCCCAGATGCCAGCAAAGGATGTCCCTGTGCCCATCCTCACCATCTCCTGTGCAGGAGAAGGTGGCCCACGGGTCCGAGCCAGCAGACGCAGTAATAAGCTGCTCGCACTGCCCAGCATTGCGATGCTCCAGACACGTCTCTGCTGACGGGGATCACCGCACTCGTCAATAAAATGATTCTTCTGCTACCTGACTGCTGCTGGAGCTGGAGGAAACGTTACTCAGACTTTTGTCAAAGCCGCAGACACGCTGGGCAGGATTTAGCCCAATGTCCCCGCGTTTGGGTCTACATGCGAACAAAATGCACAAGCTGTGGTGGCAGTGGTTAGCAGAGACCAGTGCCACTGGAAGGGTGTCTGGGACACACACGTGGCGATGGTAGATGTCACCAAGGACCTACAAAAGACAAACGCTCTTCTGGACCAGCAGCTGGAGGTCAAGTGGGGCTCCATATGGGCAACTTGGAGCCCAAGCTTGTGTGGATTCCCACATCCAAATATTGGCATTTACAGATCTCTTCATCTGCCAGTTGTGCCCCTGCCAAGGCTGTTTCCTAGAAGGTCATTCCGAACATTTCTGACCACTCTGACCATTTCTCCCAACAATACCTAGCCACTGTTCGTAGCCACCTTGGTGGTGCACAGCTCCAGAAGTACAAGAAGGTCCCGTCTTGTTCAAAATTCATTACAAAAAAAAAAAAAAATGGAAGTGGTAACTCATCAGCATGGACCTTAGGAGCGATGGAGTGGTGCTCTCTGCAGACCCTCAAGAATTTCAAAGCATCCAGGACTGCTTGTGTGTGTGGGATATTCATTCAGCCGAGGTGTCTCTGGATAGACATCAGCGTGGGCTCTGGCTCGGGAGGGAAGTGTGACCCCATGGCATGTGGCCACTCCACGCTGGCCGGTGATGTTTTGGTGCAGGGCACACACGAGTGCAGCTGGGGCATACAGACAGGACACAGCAGGCACCCGGCGGGCACCGTGGTGCTCGGGCACAAGCAGAAAGTGGCCGAGAAGAGCATGGTGTGGCCAGCTTTTGTCCTGGGAGGGTGGCACTGGGGTGCACCTGGCACTGTGCAGCACTGCCTGCCCCATCTGGGCACTGTGCTGCCCGGGGTGGGCGCAGCACCGTCCTGGGTGGATGCAGCATTGCCCTGAGTGGGTGCAGGATTGCCCTGGGTGGGTGCAGGATTGCCCTGGGTGGGTGCAGGACTGTCCTGGGTGGGGGCAGGATTGCCCTGGGTGGGTGCAGGACTGTTCTGGGTGGGTGCAGCACTGCCCTGGGTGAAGGCAGCACTGTCCTGGGCGGGTGCAGCACTGTCCTGGGTGGGTGCAGGATTGCCCTGGGTGGGTGCAGCATTGCCCTGGGTGAGGGCAGCACTGTCCTGGGTGGGTGCAGCACTGTGCAGTGCAGCACAGCACCACCCAGAAGCCGTGGGGTGCCAGCGTGCAGGGCTGCGGCTGTCCTGGCTGCGTTGGCACCATGTCCCCCACCCGCAGGAGGCCGAGCACATCAGCAGCACCTCTAAAACGACCAAGACCAGCCACACCAGTGTCTTGGCTGGGTGACAGAGGATCCCACCGCTGCCTGTGGGCAGCCCGGGGCCCCAAGCCCACCCAGCCCAGCCCTACTGTACATCCCCTCTGTCCCCCTCTGCCCCTCTCCTGTGGGGAGGAAAATGGAAGTTTCCTTTTGTCTGGCAGGGGTCAGACAGAGCCGGTTTGTTCGATAAAGCTTTAACGCTTTGTGGACACGTAGAAAAGCTCAACCCGGGGCCCTTTGACAATCTCTATTGTTTTGCAGCTAAAAAAAAAAAAGAAAGAAAGAAAGAAATAATGAAAAAAAGAAAGGCTGGTTCGATTAAAAACACCAAGTTCATGGCATTTCAAAAAGAAATGATACACAGCGTATGGATTTGTGTGATACAGGGAGATAAAGCAGGGAATAAAATGCCAGGCAGGAGCATTACAAACACTGCTCTCAGGGGTGAGCCTGGTATTTTGCCATCCGATTATTTTAAGAGGTTTCTGTCTCCACAGCAAAATCTCTGGCATTAGCTTCACATCCCAACTCTCAGCATTTGGGGCAAAGTCTGGAAACAGAAAAGGTGTGAAAAGATGAAAGAATACGCGATGCTTTGCCCTAATGTCCAACGTGCCGGGGAAATGGCATGTGTATGTGTGTACGGTCCGCTTCATCCACACTGGGGTTCATTGTCTGCAAAATTCATAAGCCACATAATGCACCAGTTGCCAAGCAAAGCTGGGATATGGGAACCCTCCCCATAGTTTATTTAAGCAATAAAATAAAAAAAAAGGAAAGGGGGCTCCTGAAAGAATCATATGAGCTGGCAAGGAGGTCCGTTGATGGAATATTTCATTTATTGAATGTGCGATTGCCAAAATAAATAACTCGGAGAGGAAAGCGATAGTCAGGAAATTGAATGCAGTTTTTTTTTTTTGTCTCCAGTGAAGTTTCCCTTGAGTGATTTCCTTTGGAAGCTGCCGCTGCCCGCGGAGCGCATCCCGCTCCTCCGGCTCCGGCGGCAGTCCAGGCACCGGCGACGCGCTCCTCCCGGCCGGCCTCCGCCAGGAGAACACAAACGTGTCGTTTCACCGTCCTTACAACGCATGGAGGAAACGGGATTAGGTCCAAACAGCAGCAAGGTGAGTGGGATTAATGGCTGGCTGAAATAAACTGTGCCCTTCGTTATGAGGCTTCTCGATATCGTTTCTGCCCGGTTGTGCTGCGTGCAGGGCAGCGTGTTGTGGTGCCCAAGAGGTGCACGCATAGAGAACATGGGGGGGGGACTGGACTTGTATACTGGTCTGCGGGTTTTTTCCTAATTTTTTTTTAATAAAGAGAAATCCGACTTTTGCCGTTGTGAGATGCTGAAACCCCTGTGGGAGGGAGGGGTGGAGGGAAGGAGGGATGGAAGGATGGAGAGATGGAAGGACGGAGGGACGGAGGATGGAGAGATGGAGGGAAGGAGGGATGGAAGGATGGAGAGATGGAGGGATGGAGGGATGGAAGGATGGAGAGATGGAGGGCGGCAGCCTTTGTGAACGCCTTTTGCCCCCTGGCGTCCCCTCGCTGCAAGGACAACGGGGGCCGGGGGGCCGGGGGTATCGGGGAGGGCACCGGGGGGACCGGGGAGGGGACCGGGGGGACCGGGGAGGGGACCGGGGCGGGGGGGGAAGGCGAGACCGGCCACCTGCATCTCTCCTCGCCTTTTTCCCCAAAAACCCAACCAACAAAACCAGCCAAACCGATCCGAGCGACATCCCCCGGGCAAAACTTGTTTCTCCCTCCCCAAAGCACCTTGTAAAAATAAAAAAGAACCTGCCCAGTTCCTCCAAGGGAGGCTGGGAGGGCAGGAAAGTGAGACCAAAAAAAAAAAAAAAGAAGAAAAAAAAGCAATAAGTGTAAAGAGTTTGTTGCTAGGAACGGAATGCGGCGGCTTACTTGGCATTTCTATCCTCTTTTGCATAGCCCCCGTTTCAGCTGGCAGACCAGGAGGTATGTGGTTGCCTCTGCTAAATCTGTTTCTCATTGCAGGTTGACAAGATTTTAAGAAAGGTTCCTAACGACCGATGCACGCTGGCATCGCAGCCGAGTTTTGTAATTAAACGTTTCTGGGCAGCGGCAGTAGCTGGGGATAAATGTCGAGGTTTGGTTATTTTTTTTCCCCTTTTTTTTTCTTTTTTCCCTGCAATTTTGGGAGGAGAGGCTGGATATGTCACACGGAAACTGCAGCTGCCAAAATAATCTACCAGGAGCACATCAATAAAAATAACTCCCCCAAACTTCCCCAGCGAGCCGAGGAAACGGCCGTCGGTGGCTCACGCCGCTGAGCATCTCCCAAATCCCCCCCAAACGCTGCAATTACCGAGGGCCCCGGCAAACGCCCGTCCCGCTGCAGCAGGACCCGGGGCGCCCGGCGCACCCCGCAGTCCCTGACTGGAGCGTTACAGAGAGAGGATGCGGGGCTGGCAAACCCCGCTGGGGAGAAACGCCCCGCGGGACCGGGAGAAGCGGGTGGTCCTGCGTGCGGGGGTGGGGGGGGGGGCGGCCGGGCGGGAGCGGCGGTGGGGGCCAGGAGGTGCGCCCGGGCGGGGGGATGCGCCCGGCCCCCGCTGCCCACCCCCGCCCTCCGCGCTCTGCCGCGCCCGGACAGACCCGAGCCGGGCAGCCCGGCCCTCCCCGGCTGGTGCCTTGCTGCAGCTTTCGGGCTGGGCTTTTTCTCACAGACCAGCTTTTCTTTCTTTTCTTTCTTTTCTTTCTTTTCTGACTTTTTTTCTTTTTCTTTTCTTTTCTTTCCTTTTCTTTCCTTTTCTTTCCTTTTCTTTCTCTTTCTCTTTCTTTTTCTTTCTTTCTTTCTTTCTTTCTTTCTTTCTTTCTTTCTTTCTTTCTTTCTTTCTTTCTTTCTTTCTTTCTTTCTTTCTTTCTTTCTTTCTTTCTTTCTTTCTTTCTTTCTTTCTTTCTTTCTTTCTTTCTTTCCTTCCTTCCTTCCTTCCTTCCTTCCTTCCTTCCTTCCTTCCTTCCTTCCTTCCTTCCTTCCTTCCCTTTTCTTTCTCCCTCTTCCTCTTTCTCCAGCCCCCCTTCCCTTCCCTTCCCTTCCCTTCCCTTCCCTTCCCTTCCCTTCCCTTCCCTTCCCTTCCCTTCCCTTCCCTTCCCTTCCCTTCCCTTCCCTTCCCTTCCCTTCCCTTCCCTTCCCTTCCCTTCCCTTCCCTTCCCTTCCCTTCCCTTCCCTTCCCTTCCCTTCCCTTCCCTTCCCTTCCCTTCCCTTTCCCTTCCCTTCCCTTCCCTTCCCTTCCCTTCCCTTCCCTTCCCTTCCCTTCCCTTCCCTTCCCTTCCCTTCCCCTTGCCCTTGCCCTTGCCCTTGCCCTTCCCCTTCCCCTTCCCCTTCCCCTCCGGACCCCCAGCCCCATCTCCCCCCCGCTCAGCCCCGCTCAGCTCCAGCCTGGCTCCCCCCGCCCACCCGCACCCGGCCGTCGGGGGGGGCCCAACGCCGCGGACCCCTGCGCGGGCGCGAAGCCCCGGTGCGCGCCGGCGGAAGCAGCGCGGGGCCCGGCCCCGCACCGAGGGGAACGCGGGGTTTTCCGCGCCGGCGGATCTGCGGGGACTCGCCGCCCCCCGACAACGCGACCCCCGGCCCGGCTGCCGGGCCTCGGGGAGGGGTCGGCCCAAACTCTCACGGGTTTCCTTCGAACCGCGTTAAAGCCGCTGTTCCCCTCGGCCGGGCGAGAGCCGGCGCTAGTTCCCCGCACACGTGTGCGGGAAGTTCCGCGGCGGCAGCGGCCAGGGGCTCCAAACTGCGGAGTTAAATATTTGCTTTGAATTTTCTGGCTCAAAAATCTTCACGCAGGGGCAGGGCTCCCGGCGCTGGAACCCACTCGCGTAACCGGCCGGGTCCTGGCTCCTTCCCCGCTCACGCACCGCTCGCTGCTCGGCCCGACGCCCCGCGGCCGAATCCCGCGCAGGGGTGCGAAAGCGGCCGCCCCGTCTGTGAAACCCGCACCCAGGCTGCCCGCACGCCGAGCCCGCGCCCTGTTTTTAATTAGGTTTTCTGATTACAGGCGTGTTTGAAGGACGAGATGGCGTGTTTATGGAGGGAGATTTCCTCCAGAGTCTATTAGATTAAACGTATTTACAATAACCCCGGTGTTTAAACTTTGTCACATTTTAGGGGACGGTTTAATGGAAGTGTAATTTTAAGACGGGAAAAAGTTGCAGAGAACCGCGTGCTCCAGCCTGCCCCGGGCTTATTTTATTTTATTTTATTTTATTTTATTTTATTTTATTTTATTTTATTTTATTTTATTTTATTTTATTTTATTTTACTCTGTTTCATTCTATTCTATTCTATTCTATTCTATTCTATTCTATTCTATTCTATTCTATTCTATTCTATTCTATTCTATTCTATTCTATTCTATTCATTTTTTTCTATTTTATTTTATTTTATTTTATTGTTGTTTTACTTTATGTTACTTTATGTTATTTTATTTTACCTTACCTTCTTTTATTCCACTCAGACATCACAACCACTAAACCAGGGAACCCAGGGCCGGCGGCCCCACAACCAGACAAAAGGGTCTTTGTCACCGGGTCCCCGTGGACACCAGCCCTCAGGCCCCGCGGAGGGACGGCGCGGAGCAGGGTCTGAAGGTGCGCATCCGCGCCCCGCGTCCTCGGCCGCACCGCGGCCGCCTGCGCGGGCGCGGCCCCTCCGCGGGCGGGTGGGGGCCGCTGTCTGCCCCCAGGCTGGGGGGGTTGCTCCCCGGGGGGGGGGCACAAAGCCCTCTTCTTTGCAGCAGCCAGCGCGGCAGGGGGATTTATTTTTATATTTTTATTTTTCTTTTCCACTATTCTTATTTTTATTTCCCACTATTTTTATTTTCATTTTTTATTTTAAATTTCCACTATTTTTATTTTTATTTTCATTTTTTATTTTTACTTTCCATTATTTTTATTTTCTATTATTTTTATTATTTCTTTTTATTTTCCACTACTTTTATTTTTATTTTCTACTATTTTTATTGTTTTACTTTAAATTTCTAATTCTATCTTTTCATTTCTACTCCTATTTTAATTTTTATAATTTTTTTTGAGGCGCTGCCTTTCGTTAGGGTGTTCCCCCCGCCCCCCGCCGCGGTTTCTTTCGCCCTTCCCCTTGCAGCCCCCCCGCCTGCCGCCGCGGAAAGCCCTCGCCCGGCCGCGCATCCTGCGCCCCCCGCCCAGTGCTCTGCCCCCCCCGCAAAGGGCCCGCGGTGCGGGGGGAGCGGGGCTCAGCGCCCGCCCCGTCGGTGTGGAGCCGGGCAGCGGGGGCCCGAGGGGCGGCACGGCCCTGCCCTGGGGTACACTCGCTCTTCCTCCTCCTCCTCCTGCCCTCGGGGCGCAGCCGGGCAGGGGCACCCATGGGCTGGTCATGCCGGGGGGGGGGGGGAGTGAGATCACCCCGATTCCCGCTCCCTGGCACCCCGGCTCTGACATCCCCTCCGCTTTAGTTTTTCAGTTTTCCCCCCAGATGTCCAATTTCACCATGGAGAAGACTTTTTTTGTTTGTTTTTTGGATGAGGAAGGCTCCGTCCAAACCTGCATTTCCCTTTTTGCCTTGCCTGTTAGATATAATTTAACATAAAACGCCTGTTATAATTACTGATTATACAAGGGGTCCCTTGTTTTCGCAAGCTACTAACAGGATTATCTGACAAGTGCTGGATTTCAAATTAACCATAAACACGACGCTGGGATTCATTTCGCTGCACGGGAAAGGAGGGAAGGAGCGGATTGGGGACGGGGGACAGGGTGCTCCTGGGAGCCCTGCGCCAAGCATGGCCTCCCCCTGGCCTGAGCCGGGCACCTCGGACAGAAGCATCGCCCCTGCAGAGCCTATGAAGGCATTAGTATAATTAGAAAAATATATATGTATAAAAATTGAAAAATATCTAGGAAACCATTCTTGAGCGCTGCCTCGGGGGGGTTTGGGGTGGCCTGATCCATCCTGGGGCAGAGCAGCAGCTCGGCCTCCTGCCCGCCACCTTCGCCCGGCCGCGGGAAATGGAGGGCTGGAAAAAAATCTATTAGAGATGAGTTAATTAATGGTAATTGGAAAAGGGACCTCCCCTACGTAAAATCATCTTTCTCCGTAAAAGAGCGTTTAAAAATAATTTGAGAAAAAAAAAATCCCCTGCAACACCATCACGAAGCTTTTGAGTGAAAGACCTTGGTTTTATTGCCGAGGGGAGCAGGGAGGGGGAAAGCCCCCCTCGCCCCAGACCCGGCCGCGGGAGCAGCTCTCCTCGCACCCTGCCTGGGCGAAGCCTCGTGCTCTGCGACGAAACCCACCTGCCCGGCCAGCCCCGCTTGCAGCCCTGGCTTTCCTTCCGCGCGGGAAATGGTTTTACTGGGGCAGCGGGGACCTGGAGGGCCTCGGCCCCGAGCGCAGGCTCCCGGGGGGTGCCGCTGCGGGGCTGGGGTCCCTGCCCTGCCCGCCGTGCCGCTGCTCCCCTCCTTCCCATCCTTCCACCAGAGCTCCCACTCTTTGGGCCTGGTGGAAAGTAAATCCTTTTAACCAGTCAAATAATTTTGGACACGAGAAATTCCCCCCCCCCCCCTCCTTTGTAATTAGAGCTGGCCGCGTGTCTAAAATGATCCGCTTTCCAGAGGGAAACAATAATTGAATTGTTGGGTGTCTCCCGAGCTTTGCGGGGCTCCGGGAAGGCTGCGAGGGAAGCTGAGCCGCTCTCTTGTTAGCGCCTGCAATGAGGGCGAGACACCCCAGAATTCAATTACGCCGCTCCTCCAGGAGCCGTTATAATTATAACGTCAAGTTGTTTTTTAAAATTTCATAATTACGTTTTAGGATCCTTGCGCGGGTGTTTGGGAAGGCGCCGGCCCGGCCCCGGCCCCCCGCGCACGCCTGCCTTTGCCGCAGCCTCCTCCCTGCCCCTGCTTCGGCGGGACCCCGCTCCCCGCACCCGGGGGTGCTTGGGGAGCCCTCCCGCCCACCCCGGCACCCCCACCCCGGCCCCGCCAAGCCCTTCCCCGCTCCGTGTCACCGGGCATCTCTCCGGAGTGGTGTGGCACACGCCGGGAGCGGGCTGGTGACACCTCGCCGTGCCACATCTGCTCAACCGCTCCGACTTCTCCACCTGCAAAATCGATTCCCACACACGCCTGTTCCCGAAGGAAATCAGGAAGAGGCAGGTCGGAGTCGCCAGTCACCGGCAGTTTTGTGTTCGGCCACCTAGAAACCGGCGTCCAGCGCTGACCTCCCTTCAGCGGCACCAGAGCGGGGAGATTCGGGGCACGCCGGGCAGTGCTGGGGGACCCTAGGAGTGGAGTACGCAGCATCCGTGCTGCCAGCGCTCAGGTTGGCTTCTTCACCGTCAAAAATGCAAATATAAAATGCTGAAAAACTCTCCCATTCCGTCTGCAGGTGGAAATGAAAAGCTCGGAAGGGCTTGATGTGCTGCTGGTGGTGCCTCACAAGCCAGGGCTGGGAGCGGCATCGTGTTTGCCTGGTGGCTGAGCTGCTTTGAGGTGGATCAGACCACTCATATTTTACGTTCCCGCTAAAATGAGAGAACGTAACTAACGTGTGACTCCTGTCTTGCTGCAGAGCCCTTGGTCAGTGCTGCTTCTCTTCCCTGTCCTCACCATGTGCCCATTGCAGACCCACCATGTCCTTCCTGGGACACGGGAAGTCCCGTGGGAACTTGCCCTGAGAAGTCCCTGCCCAGGAACCGCCTGGCCAGGTTCTCGTCTGTGCAGAGACCACCCCCAGGCTGAGACGTACCGGGACTGGATGGAGGTCTCCCAGGTGCACAGCTCTTGTTTGAAGGTGTTTAGTGAAGGAGCTTCTGCAAGACAGGAGAGAGGACACAGAGAGAAAGTGCAGAACAAAAGAAGAGTGAGAAGACCAGACGGAGGGAAAGGCAGAAGAACCATTAGCTGCTTCTCCAGAGAAACGGTGAGCAGAAAAGCTAAGCCCAGTCAAACGCAGATAGAGCACAAGTGTTGCAGCACACCGCGTTTTCCAGGTATGTGCTAAAAGCCATCGCATCCCAGTCTGGCTCTCCTCGTCAAAGCTGAACGAGACCCAGGAACATTCCTGAGTTTTATCTAGCTCAGCTTCATGTGTCAAATCAGAGAAAGGGTCTGACTCAGACTGTGGTGCGGACACTTTCTGCAGGCTCCTTGCCGAGGTGGGCCGGGTCTCCCCAGTCATGTGCACAGAGGAGTTTGCTGTACATTGGCCACATCATTTTCCTGTGGAGAGAGAAACTTGACCATGTTTTTAGCTCCCTCTACCCAGCAAAGTGCGACAATGTCTCAGGGCCATGCACAGCACAAGCAGGCAGCAGAAGGCCTGACGTCTTCTCCTCGTACCCCACGGCCACTGCCAAGAAGGTTAGACAGCCCCAAGCAGAAAGAGGGTATATCATAATAAATCCTGGTAACCACCCATCAGCACCAAGACAGAGGTGCCACCAGAATAAATTTGTTTTGATAGCCCATCTCGCACTCAGCTGCTCATACCAGCTTCTCCTGAGCTTGGACCCAGGCTGGTGCACATCATTGGCTTTATGGACCTGCATCACTGTCCGGCCAAGGCACAGAAGATGAAGAGCGTGTCTTGGTCTTTGCAGGTCAGACCCCCACGCAACTGTTGTGGCACTGGGACGGGAGAGCGGGGAGGAATACGCAATGACTGTGCCGACTTCAGACTGGGAATAGATTCACTTTTCATTCTCTCAGACAAGCAATTAGAGATGTCTCCCCAAGCAGTTCCCACCCAGCAAGGAGTTCCTAAATATGAAAATTCTTCCCTTCCATATTATTTTCCAGATGTTCAGTCTTCGCTTTCCTTTATTAATGCTTCTTTTGCCAGGGTGACTCATTTAACAATTAGCTTAGGCATAGGGTGTAGCAGCTGTTACAGATATTACCTGTGCCTCTAAGGCAAAGCTTCTTACTGTTGTTTTTTATCCATCTCTCCTCTCCTTCTAGGCCTTTAATAACGTGTAAAAATATCTTTAAATTAATGGGAAGCTCTGATTCCTCAACCAGGTCAACAGATGGCTCATTTGGACCTGCCTGCAATTAAGCAGGTGGAACAGGCCCAAGGAGCAGGCAGGCAAATGCGGCTGTTCTTTCCCCAAGCCCCGCTGCAGATCTGATGGGAAAGACTCATTCGCTGGCTCCTGTGTGAGGCCATTCATTCTATCAGCCTCATAACTTTGTGTTCAAACTTCCCTCACCTGACTGCACCTTCCAGGAGATCGGTCCTTCTCATGGCAGTGAGCTGTGGGTGTGATGATGCTGATTTATCTGCGCATTGTTGGCTTCAGGGTCTACTTCGGGTGCTTGACTGTTGGGCAAAATCCTGAAACCCTGGTGTTTCTCAGCTGAAACACTGACTGACATCTTTGGTTCACACATTAGTGGACACTGAGGGTGGGGCTCAAAACTTGAGCCTAGTGCCATCTCATTTGAGGATGAGAGGAAATGGCCTCAAGTTGCGCCAGGGAAGGTGTAGGTTGGATATTAGGAAATATTTCTTCACCGAAAGGGCTGTCAAGTGTTGGAACAGGCTGCCCAGGGAAGCGGCTGAGTCACCATCCCTGGAAGTATTTAAAAGCCGTGTAGATGTGGCACTTCAGGACATGGTTTATGGTGGACTTGGCAGAGTTAGGCTTGCTCTTAGACTTGATAATTTTAAAGGTCTTTTCCAACCTAAATTATTCTGTGAGTCTATGATTCCATGATTCTAACTGAGATGTCCCACATCCTGTGTAGCCTTCAGCTGCTGCTCTTGGAGGCTATGGGTCTCCTGTGCCAAACCTATCAGTCCCACAGGGATGCCTTAAATACCCTGAGGTGTCTAAAATCATGGTAATGTCTGTGTTTAGCAACTGAGTTCCCCCAAGAGAATCACTAGTCCCCAGGCCGTATCTTCAAGTCTGTATTCAGTAAGGACTCATTCATACCATGGTAGGACTCTCACCCCAGCTGTCCGAGTAAAGATGATGTAAAAACTAAGCAACGACGTCAGGATCTGCCCTGGTGATACCAAACGCTTTCTTTGCACGAAAAGAAAAATTCTGATGAGAATCCGAGTAAAATCATCAGGACGGGTTATCCTGTGAAGATACCATTACTATCTTCTTCCACTGGCAGCTAACTCAGCTGCTTAGTACTGTGTGGCTCTTTTCCTGATGTTTTTATCCACTCTTACTCAACTTGTTCCAAAACAGTCTTAAGAGAGGTGCTTAGGAGGCGACCTATGGGAGGTTTGGCAGAAGGATTACTCAATGGCTGAGCAAAGCTTTAAAAATGACTAAGGCCAGCAGGAGGGGACTTCCAGCCCCGAGCCATGACAGTCCCTGCTGCTCCCTTCTGTGAGCAGGACTCCAGACCTGGAGCTGTGTGCGACGCTCAGCACATCACCAGTCCCACAGACTTCACCTATGACACACCTCGTGTCCCCTGTGCTTGAATCCTCTCTGGGACCAGGACTTCACTGACTGCACTGTCTGGGTGCTTCAGTGAAGCAAGGAAAAATGTTTAAATCAGAGCTTGCAAAGAAGTTCATTGCTGCTTTGCTGTGTGTGGAAAAGAAGAGCTCCGCTGGTCTGGGCAAGATCTCTGTTGCACAAGAGAGCCCTTCAAGTTTTGATTTCTGCCCTGTTCACTTTGCTAACGCTGAGTAAGTCAGCAGGGTGTGTGTTCCTGGTAATTCTTCCTCAGCTCAAGCTCTGCATCTCCATTAGCTTCACAGAGATTTCTGGACTGTGCTGTCTGATCCCTGCATGGCACAATTTGGAGTGGGCTTGCATGATACTGGCTGGGATGTGTTGAACCTCCTTCCTACCCCAGCTCGCTTCACCTCTTCCACCAGCCCAGCAGCAGCCGATCTCCTGGCGAAATCAGAGCCCGTCGCTCAGCCCACCGGCACGGCTCCACACGCTGCCCAGGCTCCTGTGCTGTGGGGTCCTGGTGCAAGAGCTCAGCAGCACAGACCCCCACCAGAAGGACCCTCCACCCCGAGTCTGCGCCTGCACACCAGGAGTGATCAGGGATCACAGACAAGTTTTCTTGCTTTTGGATGACATCAGGTTCAAATTATACCTAGCATTAAATTCAGCAGTGGCTTGTTTTTGATACAGCAGCAGCAGTGCGATAGGTACTGGTATTAAAAACTGAGCAATGGCGTGTAGGCTTCAGAGTTAACACACAGCCCGAGGTATCCCATCTCCAAGAGCTGCTGTTTGAAATCATGGCAGTCTCCAGTACAACGTGTCAGCTATGTAGCTGGCACTGCAAAGCTGCTTTTCTGAGCCAGGGCAGAACAAGTAAGAAGAATTTGGGGTTTTTTGTCCTTTTTTTTTTTTTTTTTTTTTTTTGGAAACCTTCAGTTCATCTTCTGAAATGCGATTGTCAGAACAAGGCAGAGATTCTGCAGAACAACCCGGCCTCCAGCTTGCTCCGCCAGGACTGAGATGGGGGATGCGGGTCCTTCCAGCAAGCTGACATTTTTCTTATGGAAAGAGGTTCAGAGACAGGCAGGAAAAGAAGGGAGAAAAGCTTCTTGAACAAGCTGAGAGTGAAGTCGGAGAATGAAAAGGCCCAGACGGCGCAGTGTGCAGACTGCAGATGTGGCAGAGGTACCTGCTGCCTTCCAAGCCACCATTGGGGTGGCATGGAGAAGGCCGCAGGGTGGTGAAGCCAGTGTTGAGCCTGGAGGAGGCTGCTTAACCAAGAAGGGGTGTGAAGGAAGAAGGAAGTGATTAACCCTGGGCCAGGAAACAAAAGGTTGATGAGGGCGGTGAGTCAAGCAAGCGAGGAGATAATTAGTAAAAGTGATCAGGAATTTAAAAAAAAAAAAACAACTTTTTTTTGTTTTTCCAAAAAACACTGATTTATCAAAACAAAAGATAATTCCTAAACCAACACAGTCTAATGAATTTCTGTAACATGAAAAAAACTGGGAAAAAAGTTTGGGAATTTAAATTGCTCATCCAATTTTTTTAAAAAAATGTGGTTGGGATTTTTGAATTGGTAAACACTGCACTGTTAAACAGCTCGGACCACTCTTCGAAAGTCAGAACCAAACCAACACATTTCAGGAGGGTAACAAGTGCTGCAGTTGACCCAAACTTCATGCTCGGAGGTCATGTCTTCACGCAAAAAAAAAAAAAAAAAAAAAAAAAGGGTCTGGTTTTGGTTTTACTGCAGTCAGTGGCAGATCTCCTACAGCCACCTCTGATGGAAGGCTTCTGTCTGTTCTGGAAGCCATGAACAGACAGTGCCGTGTTTGGGCAGTTGCCCTCACGTACATGCCAGCCTGCGGCACCAAGAAGGAACATGAACCCACAGAACCCTGCAGACCACTGGATTTCAAGTGATGATCTGATGAGCACCCTAACGCGTCCAGGAAAACCCGAACCTCAGTGACATCTCTCAGTGATCTCACCATCTCCTGCTCCTAAATGATCTCTGTCTGTAACATCACGTCCCCTTTGTGCCCAAGTCCAAAGTTTAGGAGTCTCCCACCACAAAAGGTATCACAACCCCCTTCGTCAACCCTGCATGTCCAAGCAATTCTTTGATGGTGGATAGTAAAGGCTGTAGGTGCTGCTGGGCATGTTCCCAGCTGGCTGTGGGCCTTTCTGCATTGCAGGATAAAGTCCTCTCCAAGCTGTGCTTGTCCCAAGCCACCTGATCCGAAGCTTTCTTTTGTCTCTCTGGTACACTGCATTTCAAAGTGCAGCCACAAAAGCCACCAGACCTTCTGTCTTGAAGAACTCCATGGTCACATGCAAACAACTTACCTTTGTGCAGGAACATCTCAGCGAGCCTTTCTGTCACAGGCCTTTACTGAATAAGACTTCGACTTTCTTGCGAATCCAGGTTATCTTATTTTAATTTTTAGGCACCTAGTCCAAGATATCTTGAAAAGGATGAACTTGCTGTTGCTGCCTATGCAGGTAAGAGACACACACAGTCTTCAGCAGCCTTCACATTTTGTTCTGTGTATGTATGTATTTCACTGAAGCTAGTTCAGCTTGATACTACCAGGCTACAGGCTTCAAGGCCTCCTGAACGGGGCTAAGAATATTCAGGGCAAACGTATGTGACCTCTGTGAAGTCAGCAGGTTTTGGCTCATACCTTAACGCCCGTGGCCGCAATGGCACTCACCCAGATTCAGCCTTGGCTTCAGGAATCAGCCCATGCGGTCCATGGCCAGATTCTGCAATGCAGGAATGTGTGCTTTTCTACCTGGTGGTAACCTGGAGAGAACGGGTGGAAAAGACTTTCCTCTACTCTGTCCCCCCCCCAGCAAAACGCCGGCCAGCTGTAATTCACGCTGTGACTATTACAGTTCCTGCTCTTTGAGCTGCTTGGCTGCTTTTGACCAGTTAGAAAACAAATAATCAGCAGCAGCACAAACAATACTCTGCAACTATTGCTCTTGGGAGGAGGAAGCTTAGAGCATCCCTGGAGTTGGTTTCCCCTTCCCAGCCCCAAGCCACACCAGGCTGGCCTGAGAGATGCTCACCTGCATGCCCCAGGGCACTGCTGGAGCTACTGACCAGCTCCCGAGGTGCGAGGAAGTGATGCAGCTGTGCTTGACTTCTGTGCAAAAATGCTGACTTGCAACTGGTGTTTTAGTTCCTAAAACTGGTGTTTAGGAAATACACCAAGTTGGTGTAATCACTGTAGCACTTGTCTGCTATTAAATATAACAATACAATAGCACTCAGACTACTCAATAGACAGGCATGACTTACTACAACAGAGAAAACATGATTTGCAGCTGGAGAAAAACTTTACTGAGTAAAACTGAGCTTTTTATCAGAGCTTTTACTGAGTAAAACTCAGTAAAGCTCTGACCCTTTATGACTTTTTGGGCAGTACTGCATTATTTATAGAAATTATTACAGGTACCTGGAGTTCTGCCTTTGAAAGTTAACCAGAGGAGGCCAGAAGCACCACCGCAACCTGCAGACCTTGTCAGACAGATAGGCATGAGGACTTTGGTTTTATTGGATATGTAATTCATCTGTCCCCATTTCATAGAATCATAGAAGTTGGAAAAGACCTCTAAGAACACCAGGTCCAACCAGGAAACCAACACCACCATGCCTGCTACACCATGTCCTCAAGTGCCACATCTACACGTTGTCTGAACACCTCCAGGGATGGTGACTCCACCACCTCCCTGGGCAGCCTGTTCCAATGCCTGATCACTCTTTCAGTAAAGAAATTTTTCCTAACATCCAATCTAAACCTCTCCTGACGCAACTTAAGGCCATTGCCTCTCGTCCTGTCGCTAGTTACTTGGGAGAACAGACCAACACCTGCCTCACTACAACCTCCTTTCAGGTAGGTGTAGAGAGCAATAAGGTCCCTCCTCAGCCTCCTCTTCTCCAGACTAAACAGCCCCAGCTCGCTCAGCTGCTCCTCATAAGACTTGTTCTCCAGACCCTTCACCATCCTCATTGCCCTTCTCTGGACACGCTCCAGCCCCTCAATGTCCTTCTTGTAGTGAGGGGCCCAAAACTGAACACAGTACTGGAGGTGCAGCCTCACCAGTGCCAAGTACAGGGGCACGATCCCCTCCCTGCTCCTGCTGGCCACTCTATTCCTGATCCAAGCCAGGATGTCATTGGCCTTCTTGGCCACCTGGGCACACTGCTGGCTCATGTTCAGCTGGCTATCGACCAACACCCCAAAGTCCTTTTCCGCCAGGCAGTTTTCCAGCCACTCTTCGCCAAGCCTGCAGCGTTGCATGGGGTTGTTGTGACCAAAGTGCAGGACCCGGCCTTTCACCTTGCTGAACCTCATACAGTTGGCCTTGGCCCATTGATCCAGTCTGTCCAAATCCCTCTGCAGAGCCTTCCTACCCTGAAGCAGATCGACACTCCCACCCAATTTGGTCTCATCTGCAAACTTATTGAGGGATAGATTTGTAGCCCATGAAGACAGAACAGTATCACTGAACAGCAGTAGAATGTAAGTGCAGGGAAAGGACTCCAAAGAGGTATGGGGCAACTCCTCTGGTATTTCATTGGCCAGAGAAATTACCATCACCTATAGGTATCTTTCTTGACCATTTAGCTGGAAGAACCTGGTACCACCCATACCTCTCCCAGGTTTCCGAGACAGGACCCTCCACGTCCTCTTATATAGAAGTATGCTTTGTTCAATTAGTCTGGCATGTAATGCTTTGTTCTTACGGATTTTGGAGCTACTCTGATGTGCAGTAAGGCAACTGAGACTTAATTTCATTATTCATCTCAATATGTTCCTGCTGCATTCAGAGAACAGACTATGGGCCCTCCTGTGGCTAATTTAGCACCTGCAAATCCCCATGCTTTGAATCCAAAGGCTGAGCAACCTGCTGAATGCATTTGCAGCAACTGCACAGGGCAAAGCATCCCACTAGCTGTGAAGACTTTTTTTCCCCCTGTAGAAACTTTGTATACACTTTCTCACAAGGAGACTATCACATCCTAGTTCTCCAAGACCAGGTGTACCCACTTGTTCTCAATTCATTTTGGCAAAATCTGAGCAGGGTTTCAGGGAAAGCAATGTACCTGGAGGCTGTGGGCCATCCTCAGACTGGAGCTGTTAACAGCTACCTCCTCAGCTGCCACCGAGCATGACTGAAGTGAAGCAAACACAAGCTGTTTAAGCTAAAATAGTTTAGTAGTTGCTAATGGAGCCTTGCTCAGCTAAGCCAACAGAATCTGCACTGATATGGATGAAAACTGATCAAAATGCCATTCTACTGTTTCCACCACAAACACAGCAGTTTCCGGAAGTTCGAACTAAATATTAAAGTGCAGTAAAACAGAAGACTTAACTTTTTAAGATGCCATCTTCCCTAAATCAGACAATGCAAGTTTTAGAATTGCTTGGCCTTACCAACCTAGTGTACTCATTCTTCCTCTTTGCACTCTAAGATGCTTCAGACTAAAACAGTGCAGATAACCAAGCCTCCACAGGAATTTGTATGTTTACCCTGCCTCCTCCATATTTTGTTTCAAATTATGAATTGCAGCATCTTGGAAGACAATGGTAGTAAGATTCTGTACCTTAAGTCACGTAACTAACATACACTTATGCCACTTTCTTGGTGCAGTAGCAAGACTTTTTCTTCAACCGTACAACAAGCTGGAAACTCTTCAAAAAGCTAATTTCTAAATTCAGTTTAGAATTTTTTTTTAAACCACTGAGTATGCATGACTGAATATTTGTTATGCAACCATAACAACTGTCCTTTTCAAGAAAGATTCCTGCATAATGTGAATACAGAGAATCCAAGGCAAACATGACTTGATCTTAAAACTTTAATAGTAAAAAAAGTGTAAAACCAAACACACCGCTGAAAACTTATCAGTAAGAATGAAAATTTAAATGTTCAAATTCAGAATAGTGCAAATTTTCTTCACTCCCTTCCCTGCCTCTTCCAAACTTAAATCACTTTGGTTAAGATACTTAGAAGTATTGGCAAATAATGAACTTTTGACTTACATTTTTGGCTGCATTATTTCTAACACATACAGATTTAATTTCAGTCTTTACAAATAAATCTTAAATACTTCTCTACCAAACAGCTGTAGAAAATCAGTAACCTTTACTCACACTTAGCTTTATAACATTCTGAAATTGGTTTCAAGATGATTACAAAACTGTCTCCCCAGCAGGCAGCATACTTCTTAAAACAGCTGAGCTGATCCAGCCCTGATCTGAGGGCCTAACTTCAAGTAGTCCTATAAAATGTGATTATTTAAGTTTTAAACATTTCAGGAAGGATCTTTTACCAATGAAATTACTCTTGATTTACTCCAAAGCAAGATTAGAACTGGGTTCTACTCTAATACAGACTCTGTGCTAAACTTTTCCTTCTACAAAAAAGCACAAGCAGCAGTTATAGCATTCCCTTAGAAGAGTGAAAACAGCCAGAAAACTGCTACCTGGCCTCAGCGTCTTTTTTGATAGGTCAGTCTTTAACTGATGCCTCTAACTACATCTGAAGCCATGTAAGATTGGAAACGAACACAAAAAAAATTGCATAATACAAAAAGACAAATCCATAAAAGTTTACAAGTACACCATAACCACAAAATTGGAGTATTTCTAAAAATCTGGGTTCAATGAAGGATACAACAAAACTAGCTTTACTAGTTAAATAAATTATTGCTCCATTTGACTCCATGCAGCATTGAAATGAACTCAGAACCCTTTTCTCTTTAATCTCTCATAAGAAATGATCGATACTGAAGAGAACATGAGGCTCAGATTTACTGTACATTGCACTTCAACTTTAAGACCTAATACTTGCTATTTAGGTCTCCTGTGGTCTAAGCTATCAAATGAATACGTTGTGCTCACCAGAACTAAGTATTAAGAAACACCAAATGTTTTATGTAGTGACATATGCACTTTTTGTTTTTTAAGAAGGCAATCACAGATTGCAAGTTCTATAGGGTTGTGAAAAAACAAGTAGTGATCTCTGTCAGACACCAAACTGAGAAAACAAGCTTCTCGCTTTTCTTCACATACAGTTTAAGCCACATTTTAGGCCCGCTTCTGTTTCCCATCACTTCAGTCAAAACCCCGACTCAAATAGAAGCAAGAAGATCAAGGCCACCTCTAAGCAGAAAGCACAAATCTAAGGAGTTGGGGGCACATTCTCAGTGGCCAAGCAATGGCCTGCAATGCATGTTTCTTCAGTGACACCAGACTTAAGACACCTAACAGCTCCCTCTGTGAGATAGTGAAGTATGTCTAATACCAAGCAGGAGTACCTATACACCTAAATTTCTTAATGAACTGGGGCCAGAACTTGATTCTTGCAAATCTGACTGACAGCTTCACAAGTAATGAAATTTCCAGTCAGAATTTTCTGATAAAAGTCCATGTTTGACCAAGATTGTCTCCAGTGTTCACCTATTGTACTGAAGTAATTTAGAAATTCCAAACCAAGTGACTTCCAAATTTTGTCTCGTCAAGCCTCTCCACCGTCAAAGACAGAAACTTTACGCAGCATTACGAGTAAGGGCACAATTCCTTCATAAGACTCCTAAAAGCACTAGTGCAATGCCTTTAATCTGTTTCGATCACTCTTATTTTTAAATAACCCTATTTTTTTAAAGATTTGGATAAATACTATTCCTATTAAACCATACTTCATCATTGTTAAGCACCATCGATCTACTTCCTTTGGGCACTGATACAAGAGCTTGTAATTAAATTTCAGTTTCAAGGCTTTAAAATACGGCAGCTGCTTCAATAACTTACATTGGAATCTAATACTTGGAAAACTGCCACCTAGCCTGAACAGTTGTAAGCAACTTGGTGTTAAACTCTTCCAGAGAACAGCCATACGCAAATGCTTCTGCAGTAAATCAGGGTAAGATTTCAAGATAAGCAGTTAATTTCACTTGGCTATTCTAAGAGTGGATTAATTTTTTTTCCACAAGTCATTTGTGCAGTGAGCCCATAAAGAGATTATTTTTTCTAAATAATCTTCAATTTAAAACAGGAACACGTCTTCGCAATGTTGCCTTCACATCAGTACTGTGCTCTCTTCTTCGAGGCTTTAGTCATTGTGTGGTTTCTCCGGTATACCCTAGTGATAAAAAACAAACACGTTATATTTTAATGCCATCTGATAAGTTACCACATTATGAAATATTTTCAGTGATTAAAGAGTCAACTAACTTCAGTTAGGCTGACAATGACCTAGCAGACATCTTATACAGCTCAACGAGGACGTGCTGCTTAACTGTGGACAAAAAATAAATCACTATGGGTTTCTGCTGCTTCAGCTGGTGCATCTGATAAATCCATCTGCCAACACACTGTTTTTTATAGGACTTTGTTACCTTTCCTCCCCATCTCAGTTTATTTCTTAGAAGGTAGACAGTGCTTCACTCAATGGGCACGAATTCAGTATTTTAACAGCCCTCTTTCAAACTGTCTTCAAGCATAAGTTGCTTGCGATATGTTCTTCTCACCCTAGAGTCAAAATGCAAATGTATTTGCAAGTATTGAATGCGTTCACCGTTCTGCAGCCTCTAGCAGTAGCAGCAATAGATATTTGTGAGGTCCAAGTTCTGAATACCATGCTTGTTTGCCAGATGTAAAGAATGATGGTTACAACACAAAATGAAGTCTTGCCATCCCATTAACCCAGCTGACGTGCACTGACTGAGCAACTTTAGGTGTCATAACAAGCAGTGAGAGCTGATGGCAGCAGCAGCACCTTCACCTTTTCTTTTGAAATCAAACTATTAAAGAAAACATTGGATTTCATCCTCAAGCTGATAACAAAAAACCAAACCCTCTGCTAAAAGCAGGTTTGTTTAAAGGTAACAGTCCACCTGACTACTGCCTACAAGCTCACTTGATATCCCATAACTGAAAAGCACCAAGCACCTCCCACCTAATGTTTCTTAGGATGGGAGGGGATGTCTCAGGGACACTTCTCATCCTGCTGCTTCTAATTTCTTCTCTTACTGCAAAAGCAAGGCAGTGGCTCAGGAAGAAGCGAGGCAACTTTGTTCCACTAGAGTATTTTCCACAGGTGCCACTTCCTACTCTAGACATGCACAGAAAATATCTACTGTTTGATTTGCAACTGTCACGTGCAGCCAAACAGCTCGAGAACTACAGGAAATATAGCTACAAAAGTAACTGTTTGTCCGATTCGGGTTTAGTTCGAAAACTGTAGTACCCCATCTTCTTGCCACATTTGCGATGGTTGACAGAACAGAACAATGCTTTTGGGTCATCTCTAGAAGAAAAACCTAAAGCGCTGGGCTTCTCCACGTTTTTCCACACTAAATAATGGCAATGCAAAACACAAGATACTTCTAGACAACCAGAACAGAATGCTTTGCCTTGCCAACTTCCCACTTTCTTTTTAAGGAAAATGACAAGATTAACAGGAAAGTTGCAGGCAGGAACCAGTTTGATTTTAAGTACATTCAGGTGAGATACCAAGTGACAAGCAACCAAAGGAATCAAGAAAGTCATATGTGCTAAATTTATTTTAGCTCTTTCTTCTTTAAGGCTCACCTCCTTTGCTTTCTAACATAAGACAGTAACTGGGATTACCACATATGCCAACGCAAAATGCAGAACTGTAGCGTATAACCGACCATAATTTTATTCTGAGACTCTGCTTGCAATAGCAAAGCTTAAACAAAACTGTATTAATAAATCTTTTTCACTTGATGCGAGTGGCAAACTTAGAGAAGTTATGTCTTCTCTTCCTCCCCACATGTAGTCCTAAAAGAAACCACATGCAGATAGTATGCACCGCTGGGATTTGAAGGGGGAGTAGTGAGCTTGTATTTTAAAGAACCTCAGAGCAAACCAAAACTGACTGTGAAGTTAAGACCGTGATCGTGGTCCCAGGAAATCTGTAACTTGGTGTCAAGTCAGCATGAAAGAAAAACCTCAAGAACAGGAGCTGATATGCCTTGCGCTTTTTTTTTTTTTTGAACAGCCTTTTCCACAAGAGGTTACTGTTAATTTAGTGTTAACTGAGAATCAATACTAAAGAAATTGATCTTTAATGTTAGCCAGCTTGTCTGCAAGCCTGTCCATCTGCAGCATCAAGTTCAGATATCCACATGAGAAGTACGTTAGCATCCATCCTCTGGGTTAGCAAGGCTAGCCAGAAGAGACAGAAGCCTGCTCCAGGAAACACAGCTAGCTTTAGACTATTCTTTTTACTCATTTTTGGTTCAGTCCCAAAAAGCAGCTCTTCCCCTTACCAAAAGGTCAGAGACTAATATTTCAGAGCTCTCAAATCTACCAAAGTCCTTCCTTCAGTAAAAATTAAAGGCACCTAAACCACAATAGCCTAATGGAAGTTAAATACTTGGAAGTATGTTTTCCAGAATAAAGGACTTAGAGCAAAGAAGACAGAAGTTAAATCAACACAGTATTCATTATTACTGTCCATCGGTGTCAGAACACTTTTGACAACAAGCCTCAGGCTGATGTTCAAGCACACAGCCAGGTTTACTCTTAAGTAGGCTACAAGGAAATAACTACTTAAGAATCTAGCAAATGAGGTAATATAGTGTAAATTACTATCTCATATATGGGGTGATACTTGAATTACGTCTTAAGTGACCAGAAAGAGAATGTTTGATTCTAGAGTGGTGGAATTTAATGGTATGTAGGTACATTTCCTTTCACCTACATAACAAAAATGCTTTACTGCATAAAGTCCATCGGTGTCTCAGTTTTCTAACTACCTTAGATATTACTCCAAAGTACTGATGGAACAGGAGTGATTAAGGTTCTCCGCAGAAGCGGTGTACTGATGCCAGTCTTATTTAGGCTGTTGTTGGAAAAAACACAGACAATATTCAATGCTTACTAAGACAATTCACACTCTATTGGCAACACAGGTTGAACGTTTCATCTCTTGGCAAGACATCTATTCATCTCTGTCAGCTTGTGAGTCACACCCTTAAAGGCATAGTTTGTTCTTGGACTAACAATGGAAGCTATTCGGACTGTTAAAGGAAACACTAATTATACAGTAATTACCATAGCCAGTTGGCGTCCTATGTTTCCTACAGTCACACCTCCTGAGAAAAATATACATGGAAGCCAAGAACGGATGTAAAGAAAATCTGGGGATGTATACCTAGTAAACAAAAGGAAGTAAGTTAGAGACAAGTTATCACCTTACACACGGCTAACAAGATGTAGTAGAATTATCTCCATGCCCCACCCCCTAACCCCCCTCCCCTCAAGCAGTAACATAAGAGAAGAAATAGGGAGACCAAACAAAGTCTATTAACTTAATAAGGTTCTAAAACCAAATGTCCTAGCCAGTGAAGTTTAGAAACTCCCTCTCCTGAGAGCCAGTTAATGATACACCAAGCCAGCAGAAGTTCAGTCTGCTGAGCTGTTACAATTTCAACACACATCTCAATTTGTCTGCTCCCCACCCTCCACGGCCAGTTCGCAATCTGATCATCTGGAACAACTGAACAATTAGCTGCCTTTGACAAACAAAATGTCTTATTACAAGAATAGGCCAAACATGTTAATAACTAACTTCCAGTGCACGTGCACCCCTGGTTTTAGTTAAGACAGGAGAATTGAAATAGTATTTTAAAAGTGTAACTTACTGATAAACACCATTATATACAAGAAACTGGGTTATCAGAGTTGCTACAAAGGCTATTGTAATCCCAAGTCCGAGACCACTTCTTGATCGGTCAAATGTCCACCAAAGACCCAGTGATAAGGCTGCCAGAGTCAGGGACAGCTGGACGTTGTTTGCAAAATCTAGTTTCTGAAAAAAGATGTTAAGGACAATCCTTTTAACTCTGCAGACATCCCGCTGCTAAAACTGAACAAGGGACAACTCAAACTGAAAGTGAGCATAATTTTGTATCTCCAAACACAATACGTTAAGAAGCTGGGGTTTTCAGACATGCTGAGCAGTCATAGCTCTTGCTGACTTTGTGTGGAGTGCGAGTGTAAAGGTGACATCCATTTTTGTCACACTGAGCATCTAAAGAATACACTATATCATAATGTATTTAACTTTTCTGGATTTTTGTCTCGAGTAACCCAATTATCCCTGCTGATTAGGTTTTCTGCTCAAACCATTGTTATTCAACACAAAGAACACTCCTATTGAAGAGTTCAGTGTACCTCACTGGTTAATTGTCTTAAGTATTAGATGTAGACAACATACAGATTAAAATAACACAACTTACACTGTTACACTTGCAGTTAAGCCAGACATACTGACATCTGTCCCTCCCCCATCCCAGAACCCCCCCCCCAACTACTTTTAATTGAACTGTGTTAACTGTCTTAAAGTAACTACTGCCATGTACTGCAGGCCTCACAGAGCTTTATGTCTCTGCCAGTAGCACCATCCTTACCTTTGCAATTCTCCCGGACATGAACTGGAGAGCCTGTTTCATGACAGACTAAGCACATCGAGCAACAACGTAAACTAGTTCAAGGATACAGCACTTGCATGATTAATGCCAACAAAAACTGCTATGCACCGCATTACGCTGGCCCACTCTCTCTTGAATTTGTGCGGTTCCCCAAGGTGGCTGTCAATGCAGGGATACAGCAGGCCAACAACAGCTGCAAGAAAAGTAACACTACTCATACTAACTGTTACACAACAATTACTTCCGTATTACTATTAGTTTGGCAAATAAGTGCTTGACAAAGTAGCAAGGTGCTTATCATGCTACTGCAAGCATGGTGAAGAGACAACTATTACCCCCCCCCTTTAGAAAAGAAAAAACCCACCCTAAGAAGCAATATTCTGTCTGAACCTTCAAAGCAGACATATATATTGCGATGTTAAGGCATCTGACTTCAAGCTCCTTTTGTCCCATTTTGTCCCAAATTAGATATTGTAGAATCATAGAACCAAACCATTCTATGATGCCTCATTTGACATCCTCAGCAGATGTTTGTTTTGTAATAGTAAATAAGAAACGATAACAAGAAGTTTAATTAGTGAGGAATGAAATGTGTGTTTATTGCTCACGTGCAGGGCAGACAGCTTTATGAACTTGACTCATTAGCTGTGAATCAGGCCCTAAATTAAATATTTGCCTGGACTCAAAAGTTTCTTGGCAGAGCTGCTTTCTCTCCCTCTGCAGGGCTGAAAGTCAGTCGATGCCACCATCCAGATCAGATGAATTTTGATACCAAACAGCAGTGCTGAACTTACAGAAGCACCTACCATCAGTCGTATTTATGTCAGGGGAAAATAACAACTCATAATATTAACCAAACACAGCTTTTATCCTCTTACAGCATTTTCTCAGCCTTACCAGTCTGTAAGTTGGTTGCAGAAGAAGAAACACAGGCTAGTGTTAGCTCAGCTGCTAACACAAACACTAGATGAGTGCCGTTCTTCTAAGCCTTGCAACTCCATGTGTTGTCCCCAACTCCAGGGTTAGATGTGCTGCTTTAACTGTATGTAACATGTATGTTTGTCTCCTTTCCTACCCCTTTTTCCCCTCCTTCACCCCCTAAAATAACTTCTACGTGAAGAAGGCTACAAGACATACCATTCTAAGAAAAACATGTGACCTCATGCTGAAACAGCTTTGTTAGTCTGGTGCCAGTTACCAGGACTTTCACCTTGTGATAACAGCTAAATACCAAAGTTTAACCCAACCGTGCCAGGACTGTGAGAACTCTCACTGGAGCACGTCTCGGGGCAATCTCTTTTTACTGCGCGGTTTGTGGTTCATTCAGATTGATGGTTTATCATTCGCACTCCCTCACTACGAGGCACAAACAGCACACGACACTATAGCCGCGCTAAAAAAAAGACTCCAAACAAACGCGGAAAAGCTGTTAAAAGCGCTCCCCGCGCCAACCAAAACCAGACAGCGGTGGGTTGACTTCCCCAGACCCAACGCCTCGTGAAGCTCCCAGCCCTGCGGCGAGGCCGAATATCGCTCTGACGAGGGCAGGAGGCGCTTATAACGGCCGCGCTGCGCCAGGTCCCCGGGTTTCCTCGGACGTTTCGGGCTTGGGCCCTGCCGGCCGCCGGGCCACCAGGCCACGGCAGCGGGCACCGGCCACCACGTGACTTCCTTGTTTTCGGCTCAGCCCGTGGCCAGTTCGCGCCGGCAGCCAATCCCGAGCGCCGCCCGCCACTCACCAGTTCGCCGTCAGCCAATGGCCGGCGGGGGGCGGTGCCGCTTCGCGGCGCGGCCCTACCGCGCCCACTCGTGCCCCGGCGTGGGGGGGAATCCCGCGCTGACCTCGCGCTGTCACTGTGAGGGGCCGGGCGCGCGCGAGCAGCGGGAAGCGCGCGGGTGGCCCCGTCCCGCGCACGCACCCTCCCAAACCCCGGAGCCGGCGCCACCCGCCGCAGCCCCCCGGCCACCGCCGCGGGAAGGCACCGGGAAGGCACGGGGAAGACCCCCCCCTCCCCTCCCCTACCTGCAACCCACTCGCGGGGGCCGGCGCCTCACCTGCCGCGGTCCCGCAGCACGGCGGCACCCACCAGGCGGAGGAGAAGAGGGTGGAGATCACCTCGTCGGGGAACAGCGTCACGTTCCGCTGGACCTGCAGCAAGTTGAGCACCAGGGCCATGAACGCGCCCACGACGAAGAGGACCAGGCTCCTCCGCACCAGGTGGTGGCTCCAGGCCAGGGCCCCGCCGCCGGGGCTGCGCGGCCCGCGGCCCGCCGAGGGGCCGGGGCAGCTCGGCATCTCGCCCGCCTTGGCGGCCGGCCCGGCGGCCGCCTCCCCGCGCTGGGCTTTGCGGCGTCCCCCGGGGCAGCTCTCCAGCCTGGGCATCGGCTCCGCCGCGGTCCTAGAACGCGCGGAGGGACAGCCCGTTACCCGAAGCCCGACGGCGAGGCGGCAGCGGGCTGCCCCGAGCCCCTCCGGCAGGGTCCGCCGCCTCCGCGACCCCCATCAGGACCCGTCCCCCCCCGTCATCGGCCGCCTCACCTCAGAGGGCTGCGCCCACCGCCTCGGCCCGTAGAGGGGGGAGGGCGATCGGCCGCCGCTCTGCCGCCTCCCTCCCGGCTCACCGCCGCCAGCCCGCGCCCCGCGTAAGGTTTATAAGCCCCCAGCCGCCGGCGTCACGTTACCCGGCGCCGACCTACCCGCGGCCGGAGGCAGCGCCGGCCCCGCCGCTCCGCGCCGCCGCCCCGCCCCGCGGGGCCGGGCCGCGCCGGGCGGGGCGGGGCCGAGCGCCAGCGCCGAGCGCGGGAGCCGCCGCGCCAGCCCGGGCGCCCGCGTCCAGTCGGGTGAGGCGCCGCAGCCAATCCCGGCCGTGCGGCTGATATGACGTGCGGCACACACCACCGCCGGCCCCCCGCGCCTCGGCGGGCGGCGGCAGGACCGCGCGGCGGCGCGGCCGAGGGGCGGGCGGGGCGCGAGCGCGCCGGGGGGGGGGGGGCGCCGCCTCCGGGCGGGGGGGGGGGTGGTGATGGTGGAGGTGGTGGTGATGGTGGAGGTGGTGGTGATGGTGGAGGTGGTGACGGTGGAGGTGGTGACGGTGGAGGTGGTGACGGTGAAGGTGGTGATGGTGAAAGTGGTGGTGGAGGTGGTGGTGAGGGTGGTGGAGATATTGGTGGTGGTGATGGTGGCAGTTGCATCCACAGCCCAGCCCTTGCCTGCTCACCCAGCCTGACGTGGTGGGCCGTCCCCTCGGGAGACGGCAATTAGTCATGGGGAAGGCTGAAGTTGTCTGCTGCGGCGTCTCCTGAAGATGAAGGGTTTGGTGATGCTGGCTGTTGTAACTCTAAAACGATGTGTAAGGAGATCGGGCCAAACGTAGACACTGCGTCAGCGGCCGGCCGTGATGTGCATGGTGGATCCCACACTCTGGGATGTTCCTCAGCACCAGCAGAGCCCAAGTCATGATGCACCCAGCCCTGTGCAGCCCCATAACCACCATTAAGGGCAGGTTCACCGCCTGGCCTCTGCAAGGCTCTGGGAACGAGCATGGCAGGGAGGGCTGACTCCAACTCCCGTGCTGGACCTCTCATGAGCGCTGAGCACCACTGGCTCTCTGCGGAGCAGGGCTCGGCTCCGGGGCTGCTGTTGAAGTTGCTGCTTCTCCAGGACGCGCTGGAGGCTGGTGCGTTGATGACAGGAGTGACTGGGTTTCTTGTTTGGCCTCGCTGGAGCCAGCAAGGTTGTCTTTTTCACGTGAGGTGTGCCCTCTTTGCGGTTGGAAAGAACATAGACCCCGATGGCTTCCCACGTGATGGCACTGAGGATTTAAGAATAGTTGCTCGTGACAGGCGGAATGATGGTCCCAGTTCCTGGACCATCAATCATAGAACGCTTTGGGTTGGAAGGACCTTTAGAGGTCATCTAGCCCAACCTTCCCCGCAGTAAGCAGGGACGTCTTCAATTGGATCAGGTTGCTCAGAGCCCCGTCCAACCTGGCCTTGAATTTTTCCAGGGATGGGGCCTCCACTACCTCTCTGGACAACCTGTTTCACCAACCTCATGGTAAAAAATTTCTTCCTTATATCCCATCTAAATCTGCCCTCCCGTAGTTTAAAGCCTCCTTGTTCTATCGCAACAAGCCCTGCAGAAAAGATTTTCCACATCTTTCGTGTCGGCCCCTTCAGGTACTGGAAGGCTGCTCTAAGGTCACCCCTCAGCCTTCTCTTCTCCAGGCTGAACAGCCCAACTCTCTCAGCTTTTCCTAGTAGAAGTGGTGCTCCAGCCCTCGGGTCATCTTTGTGGCCTCCTCTGGACCCTCTCCAGCAGGTCCATGTCCTTCTTGTGCTGTCCCAGTTGTCTTTCATCGATAGTTGATTGTAACAAATAAGAAGTATGGACTCAATTAAAGCTATGGAAAGAGGCAGGTCCCCTGGGTATGGCAGAGAGTGAAATCCACTAGGGATATGGCTATCCCTTCTGATCCTATCCCTTCTGATGCTTGCTGGGTTCTACTGGGGTGTGGAGAGCCCGGGTGGCGGGGCCTGCTGAGCAATGTGCCTTTGGATGTTGTACTTCACTGACTTAAGTTGTTGGTGCCACTGTTGGCAGGGACAGAAGAGCCCAGGATTTTTGCCTTAATCCTGACTAGCTTGGGGTCAGCCCAGTCCTGCCGCGCAGACTTCCCTGCTCCACCACCGTATGCGTGACCTCTGGACACGGAATCATGAACATCCAGCTCCCATTGCTGGTTTATCTCAACAGTGTACCGAAACAGCTCTTGGTTTTAGTCTCACATGCTAAAGTCGTTGATTCCTCTGTCAGATTCTTTAGGACATGATTTATTTCCCTTTCTTCATTTTTTTCTGAGCCGGTTGACCTCCACGATAAGTTTGAGTTAACTATTTTCAGAGAACAGAGTCTTGATACGTTGTCAGCATTTTATGGGTTCCTCTGCAGCAATGTTTGATTTGTTCCAGGAAATCACTTGCAGACATAACACTCCCCTGCATGGCGACCGTGTCCGAGCTCTGCACTGACAGAGGCGATTTCTCTGTATCCCCCGACCACCAAGCAACGCCTTCAGCAGCTCAAAACGAGGGCTAGAACTCATTCCCTGCGAAAGTTTCTTGCTTATTGAATCGATTTGAGATTTATCAGCAGGACTGCGGATCTCAGATAAAACAACCCATCTTTGTAAGAAAGCTCTTTCTGGAGTTGACCTATGGGAAACAAATATAATTCATCCTTGCTTGTGCTACTTCTCTACTTTATTTGAAAAGACATATTTCTGTTTTTTGGGTTTTTTTTGTTTTTTTCCCTGAGTCTTACCCGTATGCTCAGTGTCTGGGCAGAGTCCACATTCCCTTGTGCTGCGTCTGCTAGTTTTCTTTCCTGAAAGAACCTCTTAAGCATTTTTTTTATCCTGTGCTTTTCCCTTTCCTCATGGGTATGCCTCCTTTGCTACTTCCTGCACCTTCTTTTTATTCCTTTTTTTTTTTTTCCCACACTCGTAATATGATGTGGTGGTGCCCTTCTTTCTTCGAGGCTTCCTTCAGACAGCAGAGACCCAACTTCTGCGATGGTAAAACTTGCTGCAGCTTCGCTAAAACCAGCAGAAGCGATACCACCGTGCCCTAGTTGAGAAACTGGCCATGAGGTTGTTTCTCCTGAAGTTACCTGCTAGAAGAAAGGTCGAGTGTCTCTTTCTGTTCGTGTTGCTTTGCAGTCGCATTGCTTTAGGCTTGCTTTTAGAATCCGAAAAAGGGTTAGGGCTCTGCGTGCTTTGATTAATGCCTGAAATTTTGTGGCGAAGAGTTATTTCTGGAAAGAAGTGCTCATGTGTCTTTGTAAGATTAATGACACCGTTATTTTTAGCTCATTCCTTAGCAAAGACAGCAGAATCTGGAAGTACTCAGCATCACTACTTATTACATAAATAAATAATTTCACCTGTTCTTTCATGCTTTCTGTGTTAAACTCTGTGATGTTCTGCAATCTGACAACATGCTTGTCTCACGGCGACTGTTTCATGGGCTCCTTAGGCAGGAATCGTGGGATACTTGGACGTTTTATTTTTCTCTGTACTTAAGCTAGATCAAAAAGTGAGCTGCCTGCTGATACAATCCCAGAAGGCAGTGGTAGAGAATCACAGAGCAAGACCTGTATTATGTGTAAAGCTGCTTTCCCTCTGCTTCGCTGGAGCCTTTTTTGAATTTGTTCACCTTCAAGACTTTCTCCTATTGATACAGAGAATAGAAACCTTCCCAGTCATAAACTAAGCCTTAATCTCCTGTGTCTCCGTAAAAGGATTTAGTGACATGCATTGTTTGATTCCCAATGCCAACCTTCTGTACAAGAGTTCAGAAAATCTTTTGATGCCGGCAGCAGTTTATACACGGAGTTCTTTGCATGATCAGCAGTCTCCAGTGTCGTTGTGTGAACTCTCCAGAATCTGCAGTGAAGCCTGCGGATCGCGTGGTGCCTTCTCGGAGGTCAGCGTACCTCGGTAATAAATGGCATATGCTGAGTTCTGTGGCATAGTTTTGTGAAATTGCCCAAGTCCCAGTGCAGGATCTCATTAAAAGCTAAAGGGAGAAGGACGGGGAGTGATTACATGGTACAATAAGCAAGATGCAAAACGCACAGCCTCTGAACAAGACAAACCCTGGCCAGAACACTTCAGGCATGTGGAACAAAGCGGTAAAACAAAATGTGTTGGTGGTTAGTACATAACAATGTGAGTCATCCACAGTGAGCAGAACTCAAAAACTCGGCTGCTTTTGCATAATCTGAGGGTGAGAAGCTATAGTTGGAGTCTGAGCATGGAAATTAAAAGCTAAGATATCCTAACAAAGCTCTGTCTTTGTGCAGTTAATAATATCGTAGTGGTCATACGACAAATGACAACTGAAGCTTTTTTTGTTTAGTTGCCGACGTTTCTCTAGCTGCTTTTTTTACCAGAAAACCAGAAAGAACAATTATATGTAGGCTGCAGTCTTCAAGTGTCTATAAATTAATGTAACAACTATCACATAATTAGCTAATCGACATACCATGTGCAGCTGTGGGTACTGACTCCCTGTCAATGAACCTCTGTCCTGACACAGACAGCGTCTTTGTCTCGATTTCAACTTCATTCATCGCTATTGTTCTGCATATTTATGTAGCAGCAAGTTCAACAAGTTCATACTTCAAGCTGGTGATTTGCTCTAAAATTTCTTTACTGAAGGAGTGGTCAGGCATTGGAACAGGCTGCCCAGGGAGGTGGTGGAGTCCCCGTCCCTGGAGGTGTTCAAAAAATGTGTGGATGTGGCACTTCAGGATGTGGCTTAGTAGGCATGGTGGTGTTGGGTTGACGGTTGGACTTGATGATCTTAGAGGTCTTTTCCAATCTATGATTGTATAAAATTAATTGTGAAAAGATAGTATTTTCTGGTCATTTTGTTGAAAAAATTACTTCTTTGATATTAGTAGGTTTTTGAGGCTGATATGAACAATGTTACTGAGACAAGCTCTTCTGTCCAGCTATGGTTAAAAATTGTTGGAATTCCAGTCTTGCTATATTTACATTTCTTTATTTGTACTACTTCCAGATCTTTGAAGATACTAATTAGGAGCAGTGTTTCAATCTTTTTTTTTTTTTTTTTTTTTTTTAACATTGGCTGTGACATAAAAAGCAGGGCACTGTAAGAAGAAGGCTTACTTGAAAGTGAAATTATTGGCTATAATGCCTTTGTAGATGAGTAGCTAGTCAATTGTCACGTGAGGGGGTGGCCAGTTTCTTATAATAGTAGTCCAAGTCATGATAGTCTAAAGAATAGGTGAAATAAACAGATGTATCTTCATAAAAAAACCCAGAAGAAACATTGTCTTTTATTTTTTTGATGGAAACATTACTTACATGAAGAAGAAAACGAAGTACGTTTCTATCACCAGTTCTTATACAGCATCAGCTTTTGTAGAAGGGTTCCTGCAAGGTGTACGTGCAAGCATGTCCATGGTTGGCTGTAAGCTCAAATGTGTTTCGCTTGTTCGACGACTTCGGATGCAGTCATTCCCGTATAGGATAGAAAGGATATTTCCTCAAGGACTGCAACATAAACTTAGTTCCCCTTACAGCCCTCTTCTCATGGTACACGATTCCAACATTTTTATCCTCTCATGATGGTAGCCTTCCCACTGACTCCTGTCATATGGTCAGCATATGGCCATATGTCATATAGACAGCAGGTTGAGGGAGGGGATTCTGCCCCTCTGCTCCACTCTGGGAAAACCCCCAGGAGTCCTGAGTCCAGCTCTGGAGCCCTCAGCACCGGACAGATGTGGAGCCATTGGAGCGGGGCCAGAGCAGGGACACAGAAATGACCCGAGGGCTGGAACCCCTCTCCTGTAGGGAAAGGCTGAGAGAGTTGGGGCTGTTCAGGCTGTAGAAGAGAAGGCTTCAGGGAGACCTAATTGCAGCCTTCTGGTACCTGAGGAGGCCTGCAAGAAAGCTGGAGAGGGACTTTGTACAAGGGCATGTAGTGACAGGACAAGGTGTAATGGCTTCAAGCTGAAAGAGGGTTGATTTATGTTAGATGTAATGAAGAGAGTCTTCACTATGAGGGTGGTGAGGCACTGGAACAGGTTGCCTAGAGAAGCTGTGGATGTCCCCTGCCTGGAAGCGTTCAAGGCCAGGTTGAATGGGACTTTGAGCAACCTGGTGTAGTGGAAGGTGTCCCTGCCCATGGCAGGGCGTTGGACTAGATGACCTATGAGGTCCCTTCCAACCCAAACTGTTCTATGATTCTGTATGTGCCTGAAGAAGACGCTTCTGGAATTCATATGCTAGCTGGTAGGGCTAAACATGAAGCGACCGCAAAGGAGTTACTCCCCCAGTACGTGCTTAAAGATGTCATCATGCTGCAGTGTGGCAGATGAGGAGTGACACACTCCTATAGCTATTCAGCTTGGAACGAGTGGTTACACAGAAGAGGAAGGAACTTCACAGCATCCTCATTTTCCAAACTCTTCTTGCTATGTCAGGTAGAAGGACTGTTCCCATCTAGGAGAGCTAGCTGCAGCCTCAGTGTCTGATGAGATGGCCAAGATCTAAATCAGATGAGCAACTGCCTGCTCTGCTCCTTCCTTCCCTGTCCTTGTGGCGACACTAACTATAAATAGCAGAGCTGTGGCTGGCAAGAATAGACTCAGTATCATGCACTCTGGTTATGTCTGTCAGCTTCACGTCCCTGAAACTCTGGAGCACAGTGGCCAAGAGCTTTAGAGCTGTTGCTATTGTATGGGAAACACTTTCTTCCAGAGCTTGTCGCATCGGGTGATTCTGCCCAATTCACATTGCTTTTTTAAAAAAGGTACTTTTAAAACATCTGTAGCTCATCTTCCAGGACAACATTATGACTGCATGAAAGAGGTCAGGAGAGGTGCCTGAATACTGCCAGTACCTCTTCCAGGCTGCCATCTTGAGAGCGTGACTATGTAGAGCTACCCTCACCATGATTTTTTTCTCCGATCGTGCTGTGGAGTCATATATTCAGAGAACAGCCTTGGTTTTGAACAGGACATTGGGAAAAGCTTTCCAGCGTAAAGCTCCCAATGCAACCAGGAAGACAAGTGCAGAGGAGGAACAACATCAGAGAGAGACCGTGCGTACGCACTAGTGCGTGATGCAGTATGAAAGTGTGGCTTCTGCTTCGCGTCATGACTAGTACTGTAAACATCACCACTTTTCAGGCAAAATCTGAAGATTCCCATTTCATTGATTACATCAGTGCTCTCAAATGCAGTTCGCTGTACCTAGGTGGTAAGAATTGCTGTTAGACTTTTAAGTGAAAAAAGTGCAGCATATGGGAAGCCTACAGCTTTGCCTGGAGCGATGCTTTAGAAACTACTGAAGCTAGGTTTTGCTGAAAAGTGTATTTACTTAAAGCCAAACCCTTCAGCTTTTACTCATAAAAGGACACACTTGTAATAACGAGATCAGGCCACTTGCATGCAAACTCAAAGACATAATTATGTGCTAAATTGTACTAGTTATGTGCTAATGTAACTCTTGCTATCATTGCAATGCAGCATTGGACCTTATACAACAGCTTCAAATATGCCACAGTAAATTTTAGTATTTTTAGAGATACTGCTAACAGATTAGTCTTAAATCAAATACTAGGTTAGGATTCTGCAAATTTCGTCTCGTTAATGATCTGACCTGCACACTGCCGGCTTCACTTGCTTATTCAGGATTATTTTGGGATGTTGCTTATGCAAAGTGCTGAAGGAGAACAATGTGCACGGTTTAGGAACACGCACTGCGCCCACCTGGTCTGCTCCGGTGAACGCCTGAAATGGGGGTGCTGAAGTTAATAGCTGCTGCTTTCAGTTGTCCTTGGAGAGAGTGGGGGGAATTCGTACCTCCTGAGGGCTGCTGAGATCCCAGTTTGTCCGGACTGGCTCTGGGAGGTGCCCATTTCTCTCCTCTGAGTGCAACGAAAGCTGCTGCTTTCTTTGTTCAGCAGTAAGTGAGGTAGAATAGATTCAAGCTTTGCGGTCAGAGGGCAGCTCTGTGTTTCTACCTTGTTATCACACAGAATGGTTTGTAGGTCCAGAACCCACCCAGGTTTCACTGTTTGGTCAGGTTTGTTTATGTGTTGCCTCACAAGGTCAGGTGTGCGTGACATTTGTAAAGATGAGATTGGTGCCTTCACGTCTATTGCGGAGGCTCAGGAACTGTGATTGCAACAAGACCTCATGGCAAACAGGCATTAACCTCTTGGGTGTTACTAGTTTCTTTTGTCCCACCTCCGGCAAGTGAGAAACCAATGCGAGGAATAAAGAACGATAACCCCATCAGAGGAATCAGGAGAAACAAATAAAAAATGCCTCAAGAGACAATGGCTTTGCGTCCTATCTGAGAAGCTAAAAAGTCTCTGCATACCATCTGAGAAGCTATCGGTCTTCTCATCAGCCAAACTTGGCGTCTGTTCAACTGAATATGTATTTAATTTTCCCAGCTGGAAATTTAAATTTTTTCAGCTGGAAAAATCAGGCAGACATCGATCCCCTGCTTCTGAACCAGCAGCACAAAGAATTGTGGCGATCAAAGAGAACTTGCCCCTGTGTTTGAACGTTTAAGCATGTGCTCGCTTTGCTGCTTGGTGGTTAGCTGGTTACCTGCGTTTGCGTGTGGAAATCTTTGTTCTTGCGCTGTGTTCTTTCTCTGGAATGCTATGAGCAGTTGTTTTTGTTTGTTCATACTCGGGTGGAGCTAACTGTCTAATTGGGTAAATGTTTGCAATGTTATACTTGCATGCACAGAAGACAAAGAAAGCTGGGTTCCTACTGACATAAATGGCCTTTTACACCAGCCCGGCAATGTAAAGGCTTAAATAAACCTGATAACTACAAGGCCCCTTGTTATGGTCAGACCGTATAAAGTGGATTTAGTATAAATAACTGTCATGTCCATATTTATTTCTAATTACAGATGGACTACATTTTCCAGTTGGGAGGTCTTGTGATTACAGCCATGGAGGGGGAAGCTGCCTTGTTCACTGACTTCAATGTTCAAAAGCACTTGGCTTCCACTGGGACTTAGCCCTGTTGAAAAACAAGGCACTTATTTACCAGACTGTCTTTGGATATCAAGGGTGAGTTTTGCACAGATGTAGAAATTTCCTAAGTGAACGTTAATAGAGCCAAATGCCTGAAGCTGTTTTGAAAATTACAGGCTTGTGGTGCTCACGGAAGGCGGGTTTGTATATATAATAAATACCTTGTATAAACCTTACCAGGTGACTACTGCGTGTGTTACGATTAGCTAAGCTACAAAGTGCGCTATAAAGATCTACACACGTATGAACAGATTGTCGTGAAGACTTACGACTGAAGAGGCTGCTAATAGGCAATTGAGCCTTTCTTTGTGCAAAGGTTAATAAAAATGGTTGTGACACGTGGAGAAGTGAAACTGAACTCCACAGTTGAGGTGGTGTGTGGACCTGACCCTAGTTCAGCTTCTATATAGCTGTAGCTGTTAAAAGCCTGGAGCTTATCGTGAACTGATCTATCCTGCCTAGTCTTGAAAGAATTGCGTAGTCCCAAGGTGCCATTGCTTCATGCATGCCTTAAGGGAACAAGTGCCTGTCTGTGGGCCTAAGCAAAAAGCTTTGATGTATGAGAGTTTTGTTTTATTAACAATTATTTGTCTTGTTTGAAAGTCTCACTATTTTCTTCAAGGTTCAGCTATTTATTCTTGTCTTCAAAAAATAAACAGGAGTAATTTAGAGTTTCAACTCCATTGGGCCAAGCTCTTACACTAACTGGTATCTTACTTCATTAGTAGTGCCACTGGGTTCATTGATACTAATTGTAGCGTAAAGCATTGCTCAGACTGAGTAAAACTTCCCAGTCTGTCTTGAGTCTTTTATTACCACAGCGTAGCCATCCACTCGTCCGCTCCTCCTTATCCTTTACTGCAGGTCCCAGACTTTTGTCTGCCTTTCCAGTGTGTGTACTGAAGCTCAGATTGTTTCTGAGCAAGCACTCATTGACCGGGTAGTCTGCCCTGTCTCTGCTCCTGTGTAGTTCTTCCTGCTGCCAGCCCCTGCACTGTGCTCGCAGATCTCTCTGCGTGATCGTTCTGTGAAGCAGAACAGGGACGTGAGCCAGGTAACACAGATCGCCTTGCTGTTTTTGGCTGTGTCCCTTCTCTGAGTTAATCTGTTTCTCATCCATCCCTGCGAACTGCGTGGTGAGTGGGAATAAGCAGCACGGTGAGTGGGAATAAGCTGTCTGCTGAGGTCGGCCATCCCACCGTTGGTTTTGCCTTCCCTGCTTGGAAAGCGTGGCTCGCTTCGGTTCACCATCAAGCCACGTCACAAGGGCTGTGCTGGAAGGTTTCCTACGAGCTCACGCCTGTCAAGTGATGGCAGACTGACCATAACTTTTCTTGTTGGTGGTGGTCTTTGTAGCTTCGTGTAAGTGCATGTCGAGTACTTCCCCCAGTTACATGTAACTGGAATTTATAAAAAAGCATGTATGATTCTCCGTTTTTCCTTGCTACCTTCATTCTGAAAACATCTTGAACTTTATTTGCTTAGTGACCTTTATCCAGTTCCAAAATCAGGTTAAAATTGGTTTTGAAGGTCTACGATAAGTAGGAAAGTGAACACTAGACGAGGCAGCAAGGTTGAATAAATCTGTTTTCATTAAGAAAGCTGGTAAAAATGGTACCACTTCCCTTCCCCCACTCAATATTCGTTAACATACTAAATATATACAGACAGTCTTCCTTGTGATTTTGAGAGGAGTGTTACCAATCCTATTTCTCTACAGTATTTTTCCTGCTTCTTGTGTGTAAACAATCTGAAATAATAGTACAGCGGCACCTAATCCTCATCTTCTGGCAGCCATCCATGGCAATCAGTTCCTCCTTCAAGTCTTGCCTTTTCCCCGAGTGCTCTGTTTAGTGACGCTGGTGATATGTGTGTGAGTAACCTCGGACACTGCTCAATCTCCATCAGACATTTATGCCACCATCACCGTGTTTTCTGAATACTTCTGCCTGGTTTTGCCCCAAGATTTGGTCAAAACTTTCTAACCTGGATTGTTTATGTGTTTCATTGACTTTACTGTGAATGCTCATCGGAGTTGGGCAAGCAGAATTTGTCCTGTTTTTTGGTCTTGGGATATTATTGAAGACTTATTTAAGTAGCAAGGAAGCTTTCATGAGCTTGAGGAAGCACTATGTCCTTTTCTGCTTCTATTCACCTACCTGGATCTGCTAGAAGTCTTGTCCATTCACAAGAGAAATTTTGTCATGAATGTCTGGTATTTGGACTGGCAGCCAGTCAGAAATGCCTAACCACCCAATAACTTTCTCCACGAGCAAAAGTTAAATTTACACTCAAAATTTTTAAGCACATGTTTAAAGTCCACAGCCTAATTTGCTGAAGGAGGTCATCAACATTTTGCTTTCTATTAGGAAATTCCCTTTACCAATAAATTTCAATGGGAAAAGCAAAATCCTGGGTTTGTTCCAAAAGATTCATTCATGAAAAATTCTCTTGAATGAAAAAGGAGATTTACAATTTTTTTAAAGATTTACTGTATCGGGTATGAGTGTTTCAGTCTAGACTAACTGTACATTTAACAGATAAGTATTAATTCAACTGATGTTTGAGATAAGAGTATAATAAACACTGTAAGAATTATCAACGTATCTTTAATCTTCCTGTCTGCATAACATATCTGGATTCTCTGTAGAAATAAAGCCTGCTGCTTTTTCATGTTGGAGATGTATGTCCATCAATATATTTCCCAGAGGACCAGAGAGAACAAGGACTGGGAGAAGGTGGTTCAGCAAACATGCTCCTCACGAGGAGCAAACTTGCATAACAGCTTGGCTTTAATTCTTCCCAAGCACTGGAGCGTGTCATTGCTTTTGCAATAAACTGTTCTTCGGGAACAGATACAAACCAGCTGAAAAACAATTAAAAACATAATTTTATGTAATACTGTCCATCAAACAACTTGACTCAGTGTTTTTGAAAGGCTGCTCGTCAGCATGAAAAAAAGACTGGCAGAAGAGCAAGGAGAACAGAGAATATTTATGACCTGTGGAAGCACGGCCGGCCTAGAGAATTGGCTTGGTGAGAAGATTTTCTGCTTAAACCAAGCATTAGTCAGATAATTTGGACCTAGGCTTGAGGTAATGGTGTTTAGCAAAACTGCTGCAAAGGCTTTTTTACTGCCCAGAGTGTTACTGAGCTGAATGAACGCTACAGGAGTCTGTTGTGCAGCTGATCAACCCCGCCTTTTGGGAAAAACTGAATTTGTACTGAGGTATGAAATTTTTAGTTCAGGTCTTTTACAAAGATTTGTTCTCAATAGCTAAAATCCTCTTTGGTTCTTCTCTTGCAGTTCCCTTACAGTTTACTGTGTAGTACATTAAGAAGGCAAACAAAGCCTAATCCTCCTCTGGACAGCCATTAGGAACAGATCCACTGACTCAACTGCTTGAGAGGACAAAAACAAAAACATGTTTCTGTGTTGCAAACTAACACACATCAAACTTCTCTCCTTCTCACAGTCCGATGTACTAGGTGCGAACACCTAACTGAAGAACAAGAGAAAATACAGCAGACCTTAGTATCTATGACTGGATTAGCTGCTGTAGCAGTGTTGCTAGTGACCTCTTCTACTGTTAACCACAGTATTTTATTTATTTTTTTTTTAAACTGCCTAAGCCATAACTGTTTTGAACTAATTTCCTGTTTCCTTTCCTCATTTAGTCCATCTGATAATGCCACCAGATATTTTGTCTGCAGAGAAGACTGAATGGGGCAGGATCCAAAGCTGGTTTAAATTCACTTTCCTCTGCTCATCCCTTAATCTGTGTCGTTATGCTGGATATGCTGTGCTGAGAGACAGCTCAGGCTTTTTTATCTGTTTTACTAGCACTGCTTTGCTTTTCAAATCAGCAAACAAGAAGCCATGCCTTAAATAAGGCTCTTCGTTATCTTTTGTTTTGGATCTTTTGGGTTTTTTTTTTCCTAAGGAAAACAAAAAATTGTGTATCACTGATAATAATGAAAACATGTATTTTTCCTTGTAGATCATAAAATGAATGGACGGTTTGTAGTCATTTGTCTACCATTTCAATGTGGAAATCCATTCTCTGTTATCTATGCACGGCTTGTCTGGATTGCGGATTAACCAGGCTGGGGATGCAGTGTCCTCAGTTTATTTACTAGCTGGAAAGTTGACTTCGGACCAGCAGGCTGTATCGATTCAAGCCGAGTGTTGCCTGAAAATCTGTCAAACCCGTGGCTCCCTCCCGTTCAGCAGCAGATTATCTGCGTCCCGGTTGTGTGAAGGCCTCTCCAACAGCCTCTGTGGGCTCCGGCAGCGTTGTGCAGAATCAGCTGTCACGATCGGGCTCCTGAAGGAGCGCTGCAAAGAGCGAGGCAGAGACAGAACTCTTCTTTGCACTCTGACCTTGAATCAAGCTGGGCTTATTTATGCTCTGGGACCTATGGTGGCAGCCCCTCAGCTGCCTGAATCTGAGAAAACAGTCTTCTTTGCTCCTTAAACTACCGGCATAGGAGAGATTTCCAACTTTAAATAGAGTAGTTAGTTACTAGTTAGTTTAATTTAGTTAGTACTAAATTGGAGTAGACTGGACACACTGTGCTTGTAGGCAAGGCTACTGTTTCCTAAAACTGTTCACAACTACAACAAGCTCTAGTTCCGTGTGTTTCCCCGCTGATGGCCCCAGCAAAGTGGTTTTCCTTTTCACCTTCAGCAGCAGACATGGACTACTTGACCGTAATTTGTATTTACTTTAAATTAGTAGAGTGTGGCGAGTTTAGCCTTAATGCAGGTCACTGGTTCAATTTTAAATGTTCAGGTGTTTAAATCACAGACTCCATTTTAAAGTGATATCAACAAAAAGCATCTAGTTTATTTTCTTTAATTGAAAAAAAAAATAGATTTGTATTTACCTTTTTATCTTTATCTTTTTTTTATTCCAAAGATATTGTGAATGGAGATGCTATCTCGCCTGTAACTGTGCTCTTGCAACCTTGTGTTTAGTCAAACCAGTAATTTATGTTTCTGTTGAAAGTAGGTGAGAAATAATTAACTCATCTATTGCATCTATGGCTTTGCATCTCTTTCATTTGCAGGAAGTATCTGCACTAGCAGGTAGTTTTTAATTTCAGACTCTTCAAGACTCCCGAGCTTCTACATGAAAGCCAGCGCTCTCAGCACTGTACAGCAGTGCTTGAGGCCTTGCAGAACCAAGTCCCAGGAGTTCGATCCCGTACATGCTGAAGTCATTGGCAATATTCACATTGACTTCAATGTGGCAACTGGAATCCTGGGGTAACAGGATTATTTCTTCCACTGAATTACTGATCCCGGTTTTTAAGATATATTCCCATTCTGCCACGCACACCCCAAAGCTGTTTGCCTGTGCGTGCTTCTGGCAATCTGCATTCCCTGATGACCTATTTTTGCAAGAACCAAATGCTTATGACAGGAGGAGGGTTTTACTGGTCTGTACTGGGCTGGAGTGCTGACACCGCTGCAGTGAGAGTGCTCACAGTCAGTGGCAGTGCGAGCCCTGGCTAAGCGAACCCATTTCCCACTGACTCTGCAGAAGCTCCTACATCACCCACTAACTAGCAGCGTGTACTCAAGAGCACGGGCTCGTACAGGCGTGTTTTCTGTTAACGGAACCTACTCCAAGGCTAACTAGCAAGCGTGGCCGGTGTAGTGATGGAAGAGAGGAGTTGCTGTGCAGAGCACACTAGTAAAGGAACGAGGACACCCTCCTTTTTTATTTTATTAACCTGGTACTGAATCACATGTCACTCATGGTTTCCTCTGTAGTTTCATTTTACTCAGCTAAAAATTTTGAGGGTGTGACGGATCAGCAGAGGTCAGGTAAGACTGGATGGAAGGGGAGGAGTTGCTCTCATTTAGATTTTTTTTTCCAAACCAAGGCTGGTCACACGTCTAATAGCTAGACTCAGCTGTGTTTTCAGGTAATCTTAATAATAGGTTGCTAGAGTGCTTAGCTTGTTCAATCCATCCAGTAATTAGAGCCAGCGCCGAAGTCATAAAATTGAGTGTGGGGTGAGGTCTTAATGAACGTAATAATTTGGCTCCAAGCACGGCTCTGTGCAGCTTCCTCATGCACGGCTTCCTCGTGGATGGAACAGGGCCATCGTCAAATACAGCAAGTGTATGTGCAGCTGAGGACAGAAAATGAGCATTTAAGAGCTCATTAATGAGATTGTTTCAGCCATGCAGGTTGAGGAAAGCAGAAGTAGCAATACTCAAGCTGGATTTGTTCTTTTTTAAAGTCTCAAAGTGCTGAGAAGTTTGTCTTTTTATTCAGTATTAAGGCTGATACCTGCAGCAATATCCACATGCTGAGGCAATGTTTTTAGTGAGTCACAGGGAAAGAAGCTGTCTACTGAATCACCAATATCCAAACCTGAAGAACCTCAATGTTTTTTTTTAAATCTGAATATAATTAAGATTAGTCTTGTTCTTTTCATTAGGCGTGAAATAACCACACATGATGAGACTTCACTTACATAACAGTGAAAAAATTATTTGTTTTGGTTTTCTACCACAGAATCTGAAATCTGCAACCTAGAACAGTACATTGTTTACAAGGACTGAGAAAGGGATAAAACAAATAACTAGAAGAGACATATATGTAAAATAACAATGCTATATACGAAGACAATGTTTCTGCTCATAAGGTTCCTAAACCAGAAGTCACTAGAAGCTGGAAAAATCTTCTGGAGGGCAAACCGTGCAAGCTTGTGCTGTTCTTCACCCATTGGCCATTGTCAGATACTGGGCTGGCTAGACATTTGGTTTGATCCAGGATGGCTGTCTTCTGCACTTGGCATGTTGCCCATCTTCTCCAAACACCACAAGCAGTTGCGTCAGATTAGAAGAACAGACAGTGGGTGTCCCAGGCTGTCCTAAAAATATTTAATAAAAAAATCACCAGGTAAACATTGTACTAGGATATGAACTAATGCAAGGAGAACAGACGGTGGAAATTCAAGGAGAGACAAAAATGATTAGTGATAGAAAACATGTATTTCTCAAAATCTAGAATGTGGTAAGAAAGTTCCCCAGGGATGAATGCCATTTAGTTTCAAAAGGAGACTGAGTAGGAGGTTGGAAAATGCTGGAAAAGAAATGCTCTCACATTTTTATTTGTTGACTTACTAAAGTTTTCTTTTCAATATCTGTTACAAGAAGTGTTTTGCAAATAGTTTGTTTGTTTGTTACAGCAGAAATTGTTCTGCTCCGATGCTGACTTGTTTTCCAAGTAGAGATATGCCAGAACATTGACAGAGTCATAGGGATTACCCAATATTTGCCTGCTTGCGTGTTGGCAGTAACTGCTGGCAAAGGGGAAGCACCTTTTTTGGCTATATGTAGGCTGCTTTCATCATATCTACCAGATTGAGAGTAGCTATAGAGATGTAGCACAGCTGTAAAGATCCAGAAAGAAGGACCCTGAGGCCTTCAGTTTAAGCTCCTGTTCTATGCTTACGCCTATGTTAATCTGGACTAGATCCCATTACATTGATCTAATTTTAAACAAGTTTACCTGAAATTTAAGTATTGGACATACTGGAGAGTAGTGCTGTATTCTCTGCTGTAGTAAATGGATATTGCTGTCTTAATTTTGGAGGAATCAGAACACTTTCCAGTGGACAAGGATAGGAAAATAGGAGCTGTATCCAGAACTTTTCACCCCCATGTTATAAAACTCACCAAGAAAGATGTTCCATTGCCTTGCCAATGATAAATCTTATTCACATTGAAGTGGCAGCTTTTACCATCACAGTGGCATCAAGCTGACTTACCTCTTCTTCCAGCTGGTGATTCCTTCCAAAAGAAGACTAAAGAAGCAATCCAGGCAAGCGTTCTCTCTGTCTGGTGTGCGTATGACATGGCTGCAGGACTGTACTCACTCTGCAGGTGCTCAGTTTAGTTATACACACACACAAAATCAGGAGGATCACAGCTGAACTCTGCTAAAATGCTAATTCAAAAATGTTAGTCTTTTTGTTGGAGTGATTACATAGCTTGGAAGAGTCGAGAAAAGCCCCGTGCTTCACCGTTCGGACTGACTGCAAACCAGCTGGAAATAAGCAGTGGAAAGGGGAGCACTTTGTTGCGATGTCTGTCTTCAATTGCAAGCGACGCTAACTTGATGGCTCTGGTGCTATCATTGTTCTAACTTATCTTTGATTAATGCATAGGGAACCTCAGGAGCCCTGGAACACTGTTTTATATCTATTTCATAACTGCCTGGAGTTCTTTGGTAAGTAATCAGGCTGTGAGCAGTTACAAAGCTGATCTGCTTTTCTCACTTAACATTTCACAAGAGAAAGAATGTAGTATTTTTTCATTTTGTAACAGTGGCAGAGATGTATCTCTTGCACCCTATCTGTTCATTGGGCATTGTCACAGGGTGGGAGAAGTAAAAACATCCACTGATAACCATAACATCTTCTCTTTTAAACATCCTGAGTTTCGTAGAATCATAGAATGCTTTGGGTGGGAAGGGACCTTTAGAGGTCATCTAGCCCAACCCCCCTCCAGCGAGCAGGGACATCTTCAACTAGACCAGGTTGCTCAGAGCCCTGTCCAACCTGGCCTTGAAGAGTTCGAACTTCTTCTCTTTAAACTCCTGCTCTCTGCCTCTCCCCAAGCCACCGCAGACCTCGCTGGCAGGCTGGGACCTCTGCCTGGGAGACTTCGCTGTGGTTTGAATGCTGCAGCACCAGATGATGTTATGGGTCTGCTCGTGGTCCTCCTCCCTGCCTGAGGCTCAGGAGCTTCTCATCGGGCACTGCTCTCTCCTCTTTGTAAAGTCTCTGCCTCCACTCAGCCATGGAGTTGGTGACTCCCTCCCACTCCCACTTCCACTCCCACTCCCACTCCCACTCCCACTCCCACTCCCACTCCCACTCCCACTCCCATTCCCATTCCCATTCCCACTCCCACTCCCACCCAGTGCAGCCACTGACCCTGGAGTTGCTCTGCTCTGAATTAGCACTTTGCTGGGGAGACAGAGAAGCTCTGCCTGTTGGGGGAAGGAGGTGAGGATGTGGCTGCTTTCCACCCCTCCTCTCCATGGCCAGAGCAGCAAAGCTCTGCAGGCAGTGGCTGCTGGCCAGGAGGGTGTGGGAGAGACAGGGCAGCTCAGTGCAGCATGGGGATGCAAGGCAGTGCAGGAAAGGCGCAAGGCTAATATTGCTGGTCTGGTGGATACCGTGGCACTATGGCAACTTCAAGTTAGTACATAATTCATAAATGTCATACATTAGCATTGTTTGTGCCATTTACACAAGGCTGTGATGCTGTAGGGATGCTGCATGTGGCCTCTTGTAAGCTTGTGCATGGAAACATGATATGGCAAGAGAAAACCCATTGGTGTGTCCTACCCTCATTGGTGAAGGCACCAAAAAAAGCAAAATACACTTTAATTGAGAGAAACAGAACAGTGAGAGACTGAACCATTTGCCACCACACAGAATTGTTTCAAGGGCAGCTGTCTCCTGGCCTGGACTGCGAGCACACAGGGCTCTCACCTGAGGTGCTGGAGCTGTTGGAGCTTTTCCCTTGACCTGCTGGTGCAGGTGGCAAAGTGCAGGTTGGTGAAGGGGTGTCAGTGTTTATTTTATTTCTCAGTGGCGAAAAACAGAGGGTTGGGCTGATTGCTTCACCTCTTCAGCGTGCAGGGTGTCACCACCGCACTGCCACAGCTCCACCTTCCACTCATGCGGCTGCAAACCCTATCGTCACCCAAGTCAGTGTATATTATTCTACTGGCTAACAACTCACAAAGTTTCAGTTACTGTTTGTCACCTCGTTTTTCATTTCAGTCTGCTTGTAAGGATGGCTGAAAAATTACCTTCCACTTCGATTTCCTTATGCTGTTGCTGGAATTACTTGTTAACTTAGTTTCATGTGGGGAATGCAATGAAAATACAGTATGATAGTAATACATTTCTGGCATGTTTTGTGGTTACTGCTGGAAATATTTAATGATTCTTTTTGTATATATAGAGTAATTGCTTCTTCTCTATCACAATAATAGGTCGCAATACAATTACACTCTTGTTTTTCTTCATATGAGAAATGGGCACGTGAGTGGAACAGAATCAGAAAAGCAGAATGTCCCTCATATCTTTTCAATATTCATCTACTCACTTGAGATTCTACATCTTTTGAATAACACTAGACTTTTCTAATCAAAGTGATTGTGCAGCCTTAAGATAAACAATTCGTAAGATAGCTAAAGTTCATTTTCATAACAAAACTAGGCATTAAGGAGTTATTCCTAGGGCTTTCCCTAAAGGTAAAGACTCCAAGGAATGCAATACGTTGCAGATAAATCCTTCTAATATAAAGCAGCACATTCTCAGTTACACAGAGATGAGCAACACTCACTTTTCTCTAATAAACTTCTGCTGGAACCTGGCTGCTGCAGAAAAAGCCTGGCTCTTTGAACAAAGGAGTAGCTGTCTTGTGAGAGCTTATTACCCATTTGATAATACTATTCATTTCTCTTGCACAGTTCATCAGGGGGCAGCGGGCTCCTTGCAAACATCTGATTAGGTCTCACATCACCCCTGAGCAGCAAGTGTTATTTTACCCATTTTACAGTTATGGAAGTTGGGCAGAGGGGCTGCAGCCAGAGCCTTCTGTCCTGGCACTTCCCCAGCTAGGAGTGGACCCGGGGTGTCTCTACTCCCAGCTCTCTGTTCCAAGCTCTAAGACATGACCTCTTGCAGAAGCTAATTAAAAGCTAAGAAAATGCTTCGACAAGCTTTCAAAAATGTTATTGGTACAGCAGATTTCTGCTGGGATCAGAGTCAAGTTTCTAGCACAGCTGTAATTGTTGTCTGCATGACTTAAGCTTTTTTAAACCAGTCAGAAGACTGAAGACATGCCTGTGTTCCTGATACACCACGAAGTTCCCCACAGTGCCTTGCACTGGTGTTTTCGCTGGCACCCTGACTCCATTTGTCAGGGGCATTTAAAAGTGCAGAACTCTGAATTCAGTGACGCAGTTCCTTTCAGTGGCATGGACGCAGGCAGAAGTTGCTGGCTGCAGGCTGAGAACTGGTGCTGTTTCAGTTACTTGTTGCTGATCTGTTAGCTCCGAGATTATTTTATTTCTTGCAATCTACTTTTAAGAATATCGAAAGACCTTAGAAGAAGCATCCTAGGTATTTTGTTACAATTTATTGCAGCTCGGCTGTCAAAACAACAGGAATACCCTTGTGTTTGGACCGACATTAAATCACAAACCTCGAGCTTGTACATTTGGTTAGGGGGTGGAAAGAATTAGGCTGTAGGGCAAGCTCCCTTGCCAGCTTTAGAAAGAACAGGTCATGCAAAAGTTGACGAGAAGTGAAAGTCACTGGGGAAGTGGAGCTTTTGAAAAGAAACGTGACATTTTCAGCAAAATCCCACTAAACCTCCTCCTCTTGGCATCACATAGGGGTGAAAGTGGTCCCGTGTCTGGGCCTGCGGCAGCAGGGTCTGCACTGAGAGGCAGGGTGCTGCCGACCCGCAGGGAGGTGCGATCTCTGCCGCGCTTCAACCTGGGTGAAAAATGTGTTGGAAAGAGGATCTCGGCTGTAGAGAGGAGGGGATGGGATATCAGTTAGAGCATATTTCCCAGCATCAAATTACTTGGCGTGACATTTGCTAGTGCGACCCCATTTGATTCTCATTTTGGTGTAGTGAAAACGTGTACTCCAGGGTAGTCATTCACAAAGCCCTGTGCAGTGCTTCAGGAGAGCAGTTCTTGATGTTGCCAAGAAGATGTTGCTTGCACAAATTTTACTTCTTCTCTAATTAGACTACAACTGTTTATTCATTCTAAGTCAGACTCAGAGCAAAGAGTCAGAGCAAGACTTTTAGAGAGCACTTTTCCAGTTTGGGGAATAGCTGAGGACTGAATGGGGCGTGTTTTCTTAGCGCATGCATTTAAGAAAAGCCAGCAGCAATCAGAGAGCAAGTTAAACTATCACCTTGCAGATAACCTGATGGCCAGAGAACCCTTAGCTACTAATCTTTCACCCTTCCTGCTTGCGGTGAGAGCTACGTGTCACCGGCGAGGCTTTCACGCGGCGGCTGCTGGGCAGCCCCGCCATGCTACGTGTGGAGCGTGACGGCGTGCTGTGCGGAGATGCCTCACCCCCGAAGCAGCAGCACCACGGGAGCGCCGTTGCTCGATCAGTGTTGCGCTTGTGCAATGTGGCAGCGTCTAACGCTCGGAGAGCGCTCAATCAATAGAAAATGCTGCCAGCTAACGGCAATGATGAATCTCCTCTCCACATCTACACCCTGTTTCGATTCTGCCTGTGATTTAGCATCTTGGCAGTTGCTGCAGGACTGTCTGCTTTCAATCAGTTGGCTCTGTGCCCTGTCTTCCAGTGTATCAATAAATCAGGAAGCTTTCCACTAGTTTCTCAGGATGTGACTGTGAGATGCCAGGCTTAATTTGTTAGAGCAGGACTTGAGTGATGTTCAGTACCTTGTGGGAGCAGCTTCGCCATTCATAATGTCACCCCACGCTACCTCTGCTTGGCATAGTGATTGCTTTCTTCAACAAAGTTCTCACCTTCTCTTACCTCTTTCCAAAGGTTTTTCCTTCTACTCAGCTGCCTAGAGTAGAAAGAACATGATACTCTTCACTTCAGCCTGTTCATACAAAGGCTAAGCATGGGCTCATTAGCCTAGTAGGTTTCATTGCCAATGTTTTGTCCCCTACAACTTTTATCCCTGCTTGATTTTTCCAGGAATAGCTAATAAAAAGCATGGGTTTAGTAAAAGACTTTGTGTCTTCCTATAAGCCTTGGTTCCTCTGATCATCGTTGTAGCCTCATGGCAGAATGGATGTTGCTATGACTGGCATTTTTACTGTATTTTTTTATAACCTTGCTCAAGCAAGACTAGTAACAAAGTACCAATACTGCTGGTGCTGGTGGAGCTTAACTTCGGTAAGGCTAGTGAGATTTCAGAAAATCCTCCATGTAGATATAGCCTTTAGGAGCAATTTAACCTTCATTGAACAGATGGGCTGAAAGCCTGGAGGATTCATATGTGATGTGAGTGAGTTCTTCTGCCAGTGTCCTCACAAAGCTCTGCTAATGGCTGTCAGTCCTGCCCTCCAGCACTGCTATTCTTCCAGCACAGGGCCCTCTGCTAGTCAGTCTTTTGCTGTGATGTATTATTTCATGGCTTTAAGCTGCTCTTTTGCTTTTCTCTTTAAAACACTGGTGCTTGGACTTCAAACCTAGGACAACTCTATTGCAGTTTAGAGCAAGAGGTGTGGGGAAGGACCGTGTGTCTGGATACCTGTGTGTGTCTGGCTTTGCCCTGCCTCATGGCATGTAGCATCGGTTAGAGCTGAGCAAGGAGGCAGCGCTGTGCTCGGAAGTTAGGACCAGAAGTGCTTTGTTTCCATCCCGCTCTGGTATAAATGACTGTGTAGGTCAGTGAGGAAGGATGAATCATGCCACGTGTCCCATGTGTATTAAACCCGTGTTCTTTGCATAGAGGCGCGTGCAGTTTCCTGGTGAGACCTACCAGGGGCTGGGGCTCAGACAGAGATGGTTTCCATCTAAGTGCACAGAAGCTGCTTGAACCATAGGGCAGCTTGAATCCAGTCCTGGTGTTATGCATTCACCCTGGTCGAGGGAGAGGAAAGGTGATTGCCTGGGGCAGGTGTACGTGCAGAACTGAGCTAGTCCAGGTTTCAGTCCAAACTTTCTCACAACTTCATGGAGCAGCTTATCCTGGAGGTCATCAACAAACAAGTGGAGGAAAAGAAAGTTATCAGGAGTAGTCAGCATGGATTCACCGAGGGGAAATCATGCCTCACCAATCTGATAGCTTTCTATGATGGCATGGCTGGCTGGGTAGATGAGGGGAGAGTCGTGGATGTTGTCTACCTAGACTTCAGCAAGGCTTTCGACACTGTCTCCCATGATATCCTCCTAGGGAAGCTCAGGAAGTGTGGGCTGGATGAGTGGTCAGTGAGGTGGATAGAGAACTGGCTGAATGGCAGAACTCAGAGGGTTGTCATCAGCGGCGCTGAGTCTAGGTGGAGGCTGGTAACTAGTGGTGTCCCTCAGGGGTCAGTACTGGGCCCAGTCTTGTTTAACTTCTTCATCAACGACCTGGATGAAGAGTTAGAATGTACCCTCAGCAAGTTTGCTGATGATACCAAACTGGGAGGAGTGGTAGACACACCGGAAGGCTGTGCTGCCATTCAGCGTGACCTGGATAGGCTGGAAAGTTGGGCAGAGAGGAACCTGATGAGGTTCAACAAGGGCAAGTGCAGGGTCCTGCACCTGGGGAGGAACAACCCCATGCATCAGTACAGGCTTGGGGCGGACCTGCTGGAGAGCAGCTCTGCGGAGAGGGACCTGGGTGTCCTGGTGGACAACAGGTTAACCATGAGCCAGCAGTGTGCCCTGGCTGCCAAGAAGGCCAATGGGATCCTGGGATGCATTAGGAGGAGTGTGGCCAGCAGGTCGAGGGAGGTTCTCCTTCCCCTCTACACTGCCCTAGTGAGGCCTCCTCTGGAGTACTGTGTCCAGTTCTGGGCTCCCCAGTTCAAGAAAGGTGAGGAGCTACTGGAGAGAGTCCAGCGGAGGGCTACGAGGATGGTGAGGGGTCTGGAGCATCTCTCCTACGAGGAGAGGCTGAGGGAGCTGGGCTTGTTCAGCCTGAAGAAGAGAAGGCTGCGAGGGGACCTACTAAATGCTTATAAATATCTGAAGGGTGGGTGTCAGGAGGATGGGGCCAAGCTCTTTTCAGTGGTGCCCAGCGACAGGACAAGGGGCAATGGGCACAAACCGAAGCACAGGAAGTTCCGTCTGAACATGAGGAAGAACTTCTTCCCTCTGAGGGTGACGGAGCACTGGAACAGGCTGCCCAGGGAGGTTGTGGAGTCTCCCTCTCTGGAGATATTCAAGACCCGCCTGGACGCGGTCCTGTGCAACCTGCTGTAGGTGACCCTTCTTCTGCAGGAGGGTTGGACTAGATGACCCACAGAGGTCCCTTCCAACCCCGAACATTCTGTGATTCTGTGATTCTATTCTCTGACCTAGAGTAAGTCACTTGAAATCCTGTTTCCCTGGCTGTACTTAACACACATCTGCTGATTTCTACCCAGAGAAGACCTGAGCAATGCTCCTCCTCTCAACTGAACCACAGCCTGCTCCCAGTGATGCTGGTGCAGATTAGCAAAGAACTTGGACCCTAAACCAAATATCAGTCTGGTTGCCTTTGCGCCTTATCAGTCAGATGAGTCTAAACAAACACTCTGATTTGACGGAATTGTTGTAAGAATAAATGCATGGCTGACATAAAGCACTTGATAGTATGGTGATGCCTCACGGGGACTCTCGTTCCCTTTATCTCTGCGATACAGAGTTTAGCTAATTTGTTTATTGATTTTCGTTCCTGGGTGTAGTGACAGCTTTACCACTAAAATGCTGGCTCGGTCAGGAATGCAAGAACACAACAAAGAATACAATCCTTAGTTCTGCCACTATCCTCCAAACAACTTTGGAACCCGAAAGCGAGGATAAAATCCCAGGTAACGTTCGCTGCCTGCAATAGGGACCTAGCACTGAGCCACCCACCTCAGGCTCCCTCTGGAGCACAGCTCTGCAGATTTAGGTTTTACTGTAGAGGAAGCTGAACAGTGCCGTTACATCCCCTCGCTCTATTGCTGAGCTCTTTCTGTGCAAGGGAATCTGGGGTGAGTGGCTCTGGTGTGGGTGGCTGCCCTTTGCCTGGCAGCCTGAAGGACCCGAAGGTGTCTCATCACAGTCCTCCAGCAGAAGTTACTTCAAAAGGAGGAAACAACCTAAATACGGTCATCTGTTTCTGAGCAGGGGAAGAAGAGACGGGGAAGTAACGGGACGAGCATGGGCAATTCTGCCTGGCGAGTGGTTAATAAACATGATGAGCCAGCCTGGGGCATGTGTTGGCCATCCTGTGTGCTGAGTCCCCATGCCTTGCCCAGGCTGGGGGCAGGCCTGGGAGCCAGGCAGGCTTTGGATGTTTTCCCCTCTAAGTCCCATGTCAGGTGGCAGCTGGAAAGCAGGACCTGCTCCCAAACACCATCAGCATTCTTCTTAAGAGCTTTTTTCCCTGTTAATTGCTTTGTAACCAGTTATGATTAGACAGTAATGATTCCTGGGTCTAATGATAGGAAGTTCTCATTAGCACATGGGCAAGGGAGCCGTTCCCCAGAGCACAGACATTTACCAACAGGGAATAGAGGAGACATGCGAGATCCCAAAACAGGAAGCTGAAATTTTAGGATATAATACAGCTGCATATTCTCCGTTACCATCATCTGTCATAGTCTAGAGGAGGACACAAAGGGAATCAAGTCTGCATAATACAAACTCACATAATTATAATGGTCTCAACCTGACTTTAGCCACTTGGTTGGGAAACAATTGCCCCCGAATATTGGCCTTTGACTGTAGAAAAGAAACACTCACGGGAGAAGCTTTCATTTAGTTAGCAAATTAGAAGCATAAATTAAAATCAAAAAGCAAGTCACTTTGAAAGTAGCTACCCTTGGTGTGATATGACAAACATCAGTGAGTTCTGCTCCGTCACTGGGGATGCTGGGTGCTGCAACCAGCTACGTGAGCATCGTGTTATAGCAGCATTGTCTGTCTGGATGCGATGAGGCTGTTCATTTACTTACAGAGCAGGTGGCAATCTGGGAACTAAAGGGCCACTGTAATCTTTTGGCAGTGGCTTTCCTTTGTACCTAAGCAGGAAAGTCTAAGGGTGCTAAAACCTCTGAAACTCACAGTAAAAAAAAAAGGCAGTGGGGAGACAGCTCCGCCGACAGCGCAGCACTGTGCTGAATCCCCACTGAGCTCACTGGGGCAAGTGGGCATGTTTCTGGCTGTGACATTTATTTCCAGAGCAGAACTGCCTGAATCGATCCTGACACGAGGCACAAAACACTCCCAGCTTGGTCTTAAAATGCGAAAGCAAAAAGTCATTCCTGTAGAGACCTCCTTTCTCCCATACCTTCCAACCCTCACGCATGGGCCAGGAGACAGATGGCCTTGCAGTGCTCTCTGAGATCAATGCGTTTAAAAAGTCCAAAATCAATAAATTTTACAAAAAAATGGGCATCCAACCTATGCTGCCTGACCTCTACAACTGCGTGTGCTTGCAGCGCAAGCTTTGCAAGCACGTTTTCTTGTTGAAGTATCTGGAGAATCATTTTTAGGACCAGAGGCAATTATTCTGGTCTGGAATTTCAAGATGATGACTTTTACCACAAATACAGAGAAAATATTATTTCCAGCATTTCACAATAGCAGGGACTCAGGAAAACATTTGCTCAGTCAGACTAAAAGGGATCCAAGTTCTGAGTGGAGAAGATATTCCATTGTGTAGGAGGAGAGAAAAACGAGGAAAATCAAGGTATTGTCCGCTGTTGTTATCTGCTGAAGGCCCAGCTGAATTTCTGCAGATGGCAGATAGCTTTGCCAGCCTTCACAATTCAGTAGCTTTTCTTCATATTGGTTTTGTCTTTAGGGAAACATGCAACATTTAGCAATTAGATGTTGATCCAACTATACAACAAGGTCAAGGAAAGCTTTTATGTTATTACAGTTTTTTTTCCCCTGACGTAACTAGTTTTCGAGAACATGCTCACGTGCTTTGTGTTGCCGAAACAGTGGAGGAAGAAGTCTGTGACTGTAAAGTTCACAGTTTAAAATGCAGAAAAGGCATTTATGGGGCACCCAGAGAAACAGGGGATGCAGATGAAACAGGGGCTTCCCAGGGAGCCCGGGCAGCAGTGACACACCTGGGAGAGATGCTGCTGTTACTTTATGAATTCTTACTAACTTCACTGGGGCTTTGCAGACAATCTCTCAACTTGGGGCCATCCTCCCAAAGACCCAGGGCTGGCAGTAGTAATAACTTTCAAATGAAGAGTGTTTTAATTATGCCTTTCTCCTGCATGACATCTTCTGTTGTGCAGATCAGCCAGTTGTTTTTTATTCTGCATTGTTGCTTTCTTTCGCATCATCTAACTTTCTGCATATCATGCTATCACTCTTTCCTTCGCACACTTGCTGAAAAACTTTTCAGCATAAATGCCACAATAATAATAAAAAAAGCTCCATCTCCCAGGTGACAGGAAGGATGCAAGAATTAAATATACGTCCAGCGTACTGTAATACAAATTGATTTGAACCTAGCTGAAAACCAATAAGTAATAAGGATTTGCTGGCTTTCCTACCTCTGTGTATGACAGCGGTAGGAGATAGTATCAAAACGCACATACTGAAACACTCTGTTGAAAATAACATTCGGAGCAAAAGTAACTGGTGGTGGTTTAAGGTGCATCCAGGATCCTGGCAACTCGGGGCTGGGCTGGGGCCCCCGCCAGTGCAGACCAGTTACCTGGCGGTTGGTGAGAGTCATCTTGGTGGGAGATGATGCAAACAGGTCTGCAGCTGTCAGAAACTCACTGTGAATGTGGAAGAGGAGGGTGAGCTCACGTCTGTCTCCAGCAGGCATGCCCCTGCTGCGGGATGCCCAGTGGAGCCACGGGCCATGCGTCGGAGGATTCAGATGTTGTCCTTGGCAGGGCACACCACAGTGAAGATCCGAGGCCAGGAATCAAATTCTGCTGGGAAGGACTCTGAGAGCAGAGCAAGCCTTTTGTGGAGCTCGTGTTGTCATTAGGCTCTCATCAGACTCGGGAACTTTTCCTCCTGTACTCCGTGGCACATTTTGCAATCTGATGTTGCTGAGAGAAGCTCGCTTTGGTAGGTCAAGGGTAGACTCTTCCCAAGGCCCTGTGCTGATGATGTTGAGTAATACCAAGTCCAGTGTTGCTAAAGTCTACATCTGGAACTGTTTTTATCTCCTGCAGAGAAGGAAGCTTCTCTTTATCATGCAGTGAGATCCCGGCTGCAGCAGCAGTCTGTTCAGTAGCAGGGCTTGAAGTAGAGGGAGAAGCAGAGGCTGAGATCTGAGCCCAGCAGGAGTTCAGAGTCCAAAGCTGTGGTATTGCAGGAGGTGACAGAAGAGAGGTGGAAGAGCCCTCCTGTTCAGCACTTCAGGCCATGTGGCAAGAAGGGCTGGTTCTTGTATTTTCTGCTTTATCTCTGACAGCACCGCTGCAGAGCTTTGGTTGAAACCCCAGCAAAACCTCAGTGAGAGCCACTGCCTCACAGAGGTAACACAGAGTTAATGTTCCTGGTGAGGCAACAGCTCCCCTAAATCCCTGGAGGCTTCACTGGAAGCGGCTGTTTAGTTCCACAGCCGAGACCTTGCCTATATGTAAGCAACTGGTCCAGAGGAAGAGCCTCTCTGCATTGCCCTTGTGTGAGGCAGGGATTTGCTCCGCATCAAACGATTGGACCAAAGAGGCTTTCCCCAGGTCCTTGCTGATGTGGTGACTCCATCAGCAGATGAGACCTGGACATGCACCTTCCATTCCACCTCCCCTCCCTCCCCGTGCTGACCCCATGCCATCCCCGTGCCCTAGGTCCTGTGGGGGAGGCCCTCAGTGCAGCGACTGGAAGCTCTGCTACAGCACGATCTGGACCTGATCGGGATGACAGGGGAGCAGGGCTGCAGGGTGCACCATCACCTGCACATACGTGCAATTCAGTATACAACCCCAAAGGTCTGGTGAAAGAATCGCTGTCTTCCCCTTTTCCATGCACGTTCTTACCTTGCTTTACCTCTGCTACGCTAGCCTAAGCACAAGGTCCCTTCTAAAGGCTTCTTGAAATCGCAGAAGAGACTCCCCATGACCCACAAGGGTGCTGAGCTGGGCGGTGTTTGCTCTGTACAGCTCCTGGGCAACAAGTCAATGGGAGCTGGGTTTATGAAAGCTGGGCCTTCTCCATCCAGTTCTTATGGAAAGCAAGGTTGACAGCAGGAGTCAATGCAGGATAAAGGCCTAGGATAAAGCTGAGTTAATCTTGGTTTTACAATTGCTTTGTGTTTTCTGCTCACTCCTCTTTCTGCAAGCCGATGTTCACAAAAGCCTGATAAGGCCAACAAGAAGTCTCTCTGTTATCTCAGAAATGAAGAACCATTATCTAGTTTCTGACCCTGAGTCATCTTGCTGCCTGCAAGACTCAGCTACATGGCCAGCAAAATACTTGGGCCCTCACAGTCAAGCTGTTGCTTGTCACCCTTGTGACAGCCTGCGTGTAGGGCATCATCCTTGCCTGTTGTTTGGTCCTCTCAGTCCCAGCAGCGTGCTGCTCCTGCAGCCTGGGCTTCGTGCGGTGCAGGATGCAGCAGCTGTGCTGCTGAGCCATTTGCAGCTGTTCTGCTGTGTCTGCTGAGGCAACTGGGGTTCTTTAGTCTGGAGGAGGCTGAGGAGAGACCTGATTGCTCTCTACAGCTACCTGAAAGCGGGTTGTAGTGAGGTGGGTGTTAGTCTGTTCTCCCAGGTAACTAGTGATAGGACGAGAGGCAATGGCCTCAAGTTGCATCGGAGAGCTTTAGATTGGATATTAGGAAAAATTTCTTTACTGAAAGAGTGGTCAGGCATTGGAACAGGCTGCCCAGGGCAGTGGTGGAGTCACCAATCCTGGAGGTTTTCAAAAAACATGTAGATATGGCACTTAGAATCATAGAATCATAGAATGCTTTGGTCTGGAAGGGACCTTCAGAGGTCATCTAGCCCAACGCCCCTGCAGTAAGCAGGGATATCTTCAACCAGACCAGGTTGCTCAGAGCCCTGTCCAGCCTGGCCTTGAATGTTTCGAGGAATGGGGCCTCCACTACTTCTCTGGGCAACCTGTGCCAGTGTTTCACCACTCTTTTCATAAAAAATATCTTCCTTTTATCCAGTCTAAATCTGCCCTCTCTTAGTTTAAAGCCTTATTGTCCTATTGCAACAAGCCCTGCTGAAAACATTTCCCCTATCTTTCCCATAGGCCCTCTTCATGTGCTGGAAGGCTGCTCTAAGGTGTCCCCGCAACCTTCTCTTCTCCAGGCTGAATAGCCCCAACTCTCTTAGCCTTTCCTCACAGGAGAGGTGCTCCAGCCCTTGGATCATTTCTGTGGCCCTCCTCTGGACCCGCTCCAACAGCTCCATGTCCTTCTTGTGCTGGGGGCTCCAGAGCTGGATGCAGGACTCCCGGGGGGGTCTCACCAGAGCAGAGTAGAGGGGCAGAATCACCTCCCTCGACCTGCTGGCCACGCTTCTTTTGATACAGCCCAGGATACAGCTGGCCTTCGAGGCTGCAGACACACATTGGTGGCTCATGTCCAGCTTTTCATCCACCAGTACCGATAGCGGGGATTGCCCTGACCCAGATGCAGGACCTCGGACTTCGCCTTGTTGAACCTCATGAGGTTCACACAGACCCATTTCTTGAGCTTGTCCAGGTCACTCTGGATGGCACCCTGTCCTTCTGGTGTGTCAGCTGCACCACTCAGCTTGTTGTCATCTGCAAACTTGCTGAGGGTGCACTCAGTCTTGCTGTGTAAGTCATTGATGAAAATGTTGAACAGCACCAGTCCCAGTATGGACTCCTGAGGGACACCAGTCGTCATCAGCATCCACTCAGACATCGAGCCGTTGACCACTACCCTCTGGCTGCGACCTTCCAAGCATTTCCTTAGCCATCGAACAGTCCACTCATCAAATCCACATTTCTCCAATTTAGAGAGAAGGATGTTGTGAGGGACTGTGTCAAAGGCTTTACAGAAGTCCAGATAGATCACATCCATAGCTCTTCCTTTGTCCACTGATCTAGTCACGCCATCGTAGAAAGCCACTAGGTTGGTGAGGCAGGACTTGCCCTTGTTGAAGCCATACTGGCTGTCTTGAATCACCTCCCTGTCCTCCATGTGCCTTAGCATAGCTTCTAGGAGGATCTGTTCCACGATCTTCCCAGGCACAGAGGTGAGGCTGACAGGTTGGTAGTTCCCAGGGTCCTCCTTCCTACCCTTTTTAAAAGTGGGCGCAATGTTTCACTTCTTCCAGTCACCAGGGACTTCACCTGACTGCCATGACCTTTCAAATATCATGGAGAGTGGCTTGGCAATGATATCAGCCAATTCCCTCAGGACTCTGGGATGCATCTCATCAGGTCCCATAGACTTATGTATGTTCAGGTTCCTCAGGTGGTCCCAAATCTGGTCTTCTGTTACAATGGTAAGGGCTTTGCCCCTCTGGACCTTATCTTGCAGTCCATCAACTGGGGAGGGGCGAGGAGAGGGGTTACCAGTGAAGACTGAGGCAAAGAAGTTGTTGAGTACCTCAGCCTTCTCCTCACCTGTTGATATGAGGTTGCCGTTCTTGCTCGTCGGCGGGAGGGTATGCTTTCTTTAACCTTCCTTTTCTGGCTGACATGCCTGTAGAAGCCCTTCTCGTTATTCTTTGCATCCCTTGCCAAGTTTAGCTCCAGTCGTGCCTTGGCCCTCCTGACTTCATCCCTACACAACTGGGCAGCATCCCTATACTCTTCCCAGGATACCTGTCCCTGATACTTCAGGACATGGTTTAACAGGCATGGTGGTGTTGGGTTGATAGCTGGACTTCATGATCTTAGAGATCTTTTCCAACCTTAATGATTCTATGATTCTGTTATATAGCTGCATTAAAACACCTGCTGGAAGAGCTGAGCTGTATATTGTGCTCTGTGTCTACTGGTTAGAGCCTTCTGCCTTATTTTTATTCCGTCCCACCAGTGACGGTGGTCTGAAGTATATCTTTTTATAAACAAATTGGTAAATGCACATTATCATTCCATAACTGAAATTGCCAATTCTTTCCTAACTTTTACAAAAACAGCCTGTTTATTTTTGAAATCTTAAGAAATTGAAACAATTTCATGATTGATTGAAATATCATGACTGGTCTGGCATGGTTCATACTAGACCGAGTGTAGCTGTATTAGAAATCACCTTTTCTAACATACAGAGACTGGATTCACTGGAGTCATAGAAAAAAAATTCTCTGTGCTAAAATGCCTTTGGAGCATACTCTCTTTTAAGGCAAACAAACTATAGACTAGTATTGATGAAAATATTCTGTTCCGATGGAGGTCAGGAGAAAGATTTTATGCCAGCAGTGTTGATCTTCTCAGGAAGATGAAGAGGCTGCGGGGGCTAATGCAGCTTTCCAGCATGCTTGTGCCTCTTCAGCTATGACAAACTGGCAGCTTGTCTTGAGCTGGTAGCTGCCTGTCCTGTCTGTCCTGCCACCACTTCCCTCCGCAGAGCAAGCTGCCATGCTGGAGCCCTCCTGCCCATGGTTGCTGTCGGCCTGGGAGCAGGGCAGTTCTCCCTGGGGGAGGGGTGATGGCAGGATGCTGAGCTGCTCAGGATTGTCTGAGAAGTCGTTTACTAGAAAGTGCTAATTATCAAGTAGTATTTCTCTGAAACACACGGGTTTAGGAAGTTTTCTTTTGGACTGGTGCGGTGGCTCCTCAAGGTCACAGCCTCGCACAGCGCCTGAAGTCTTTTGTTTCCACCTCTCCAGAGTGAGGTGTTCTGTTTTTCTGCGTGACTTTTCATTCCAGCTCTTAAAGTTTTCAAGTGATATAAAACAAAATATAAAATAAAATCAGAATTTTTGACTGTGTCAGAATCCCAGATTTTGAATAACAAACACACTTCTTTGGAGTCTGCAGGAAATATCAAAATTACTTGCTATGCTGCATTTTCAAGAATGGAAAAATCTCCAAATCATGAAATTTTGCCATGAAAGACACATAATAAGAGCCTCTATGTACTGTAAAAGGAATAACTCAGTTTAAAATAGTATTTTTTCCTATCCTTTTTTTTTCTTGCTTTGCTTTAGTTATCAGTGAAAATACTCTCGCAGGATCAAGACCTATACAAACCAGATAAAATCTGGTATCTCCTTGACACCATATTATCTTTTCAGCTTGCCTTCTTGACTTTGGGCAAAAAGGAAAACAGCTTAGTGCTCTTCGGTCTGGTATTCTGAATTTTTGTCAACTGGGATCCAGCACTTCTGGGTACAGCTGTATGTCAGCCTCCAAGTCTGGAACTTCATACATTAACATGGTTTTTGGTGTGGATTTGTCTGATTTAGCAAGCTTTGGAGTGGAGCTTGCAAGTAAATAGGAAATACTGTTGATTTGTAGTAGCAGGCAGAGTTGATGAACTTCAGCCACATTAGAGGGGTCATGGCTGGGCTTCTGATTTACCAAACAGTAGCAAAGGAGTAAGTTTGGATTGCATATATTTTGGGAGTAGGTTTTTGTACCCTCTAAACCATGATGGGGACACTGTTTTTATTAGCCTGTAGATTTCCCTTCTGAAATGGCTGAGCATGGCCAAAGAAAAAGTCCCAAGCCTGTGGGCTGTTGCTCGGCTGAGCCTCCTCACCTTGGTGCTCGCTTGGAGCCTGTTGCAGGTCCCGAGGATGATGGAACGGCTCCCACTGGGAGCTGGATCAAGTTTTGAGCTGCTCCTTGCAGCTTGTTTATTTGTCCTATTCTCCAGGCTTGGCAGGTGGCATTTTTTCGCAGTGATTCATTCTCGGCACATGCGTTTATCTGGGCTGACATTTTAATCATGCAAATAAGGATCTCCTTAATGAAGAAAAAAATTAATTTCACAACTGTTGCTACAAACACAGTGACAGTCTTGCTAATGTCATTACATTTATAATACAATCAGTGGCTTTTCCATAATTACTATAAACTGGTGCACTTAACGGCAGAGTAAAGGTTACACAAAGCTGTATGACTCCTCTTGTTCACTCGCCTTTTGATGAAGAGCGTTTGGCACTCTTCATGTGTCCTTTTGAAATCTTTTGGTCATCACTGCTTCATTTCTTGTACCGCAGATGGCTTTGCCTTTGTCGGAGGAACAGACAAAATAAGTGGCAAGGAGACAACTCCTCTGTGACCTTTTGTGGCTTCTTGTCTTTCACATCACAGTCTGCAGAGTAAACAGAGTGACTCATTCTCTCTCGGTAAATAGCTGCTTTCCCAAGGTTTTGTTATTTGTAGGATTTTTCCATTAAAAAATCTGCACCCAAGGAGCAGCGGGATCTGAGCTATAAGCATCTACTGAGCCGGTTTCTGCCTCCAGACCTTGATGAGTTTGGTAGGCAATAAAGAGTTAAAATACCTGGGCAGGACCATAGCCTTGTAGCACACGTTCTTCCACAACACGCTTCATTTTTCAGTTCTTCCCCAGTGCAGTAGATCAGTGACAAGCTTAAAAAAAAGGGTTATATAGCCAAAAAACAGACAGAAGAAAGGGCTTCCTAAGGGGGAAGGGTGCTAAAATACTCTGAAAATAGCAGAAAACAAGTGACTTGTGAAACTGAGGTGTCAGGACGCTACAGCACCATCATGCATTGGCAGCCTAGGGTGAGGAATAGCTGTTTCAGACCTGATGCCTTCTTGCTCCTCTTTTTCATTGAGATGCTGTGAGCGAGATGCCCAGGGCCCAGGTAAAGATGGCCTAAATCCCCCAGAGCGAAGAGGGTTGGGAACAGTGCTCTGGGCTCGAGGTGATATGAACCACCCTCAGGCTGTGTCACCTCTGCGGAAAGGTGTTTTAGAGTTAGGTTTTAACCTTCTTGTTACCAAGGGAGGGTTTAAAAGTGTTTGCAATCATCTCTTGAAATAGAGCTCTCGCTCTTGAGCTCAGGGTGCTTCCTGCAGGCACTGGAGGCTGTTCCTTTGAAACACTTCAAGTATCAATAATGTCAGCCTCAGTCTTTCATTTTTACCCAAATGAGACGAGTTTCCCTCATGGCAGAAATGCAGGAAAAGCACTGCTCGGCTGCTGAGAGCAAAGCTCTCAGGAACTGCAGGTTTTCTGCCAGACCTTAGGGGTTTCTCAGGAGTAAGAGAAGGGAAGGAGAACAGTAAATGAAGGGAGAAAAAGCACAAAAGAAGGGAAAGAACTAGGGAATAGGGGCAGGGGAGATTCAGCTTGTTGGTGGGCAATTTAGAAGCTCTTCCCAGGTCACTTTAACCCATGATTGCCACCATAAATACACTGATTAAGGACATGATATATTTGATTGACCTCTCTAAGATGGAAAAGTCCTGGAGTAGATGGAGTATTGGAGCTGCATTGAACAGGTAAAACCTGTATTTGCACCAGCAGTGGTCACTGTGCATGGTACAGGCTCAGTAAAATCTCAGTGGAATTAAAAAATCAGTGCTTGCCCATGCTGGGCATGCCCCAGGTGCTTTTTCTTTGGAAAGCATCTCTATCCCTGGGGACCAGAATGAGAGTCCGTGTGCTGCACTGACCCACCAGAAACTGGGACCACACTGGTGTGTGGGGAGACAGGGAGAAGGGCCTCAGGCTGAAGGGTTGCTGGGTCATGGGGAAGGCAGCACAGGCTGGTAAAGACCATTAGAAAGTGAGACTGAGATCTGGGGGATGATTTTGGGCACTGGGAGCAGATGATGCGTTCTTAATTTTACTTTTAGTAGATGGTCTTTTTGTGAAAGGAAAAATTCTGAAAGACAGATCATTCAGCACAGAGATGCATTTTCACCGCCTCCCTCCCCTGAGAAGACGTGCAAGCCTGCAGCTCAAAAAGACTTTTTCAGTGGTGCCTTTCTGTACTCGGTTCGCACATATCGAAGTGATGCCCGCGTCCAGGCTGTGAACCCTGCATTATTACTTCTCGGGATATCTCCTTTCCCGTATTCACCCCAGGAACCCTCATGCCTCTGTGGGAAATCACAAATTCCCCCTGTGTGACAAGACACTTTGTTGCCTTTGCTTCAACTTCCAAGAGCCTGGAGCATGCAGTTCCAGTGAAGGGCCCTTTGAAGAGTTACTACACCTTTCTGGTTCTTCATTCAGGGGTATCGTATGTCTTTTTATTAGATAATAACCATTCGGTGCGATATATCTTTTTATCTGATGCTGGAGCATGACTTCAACCAGCGCTGTAAAATGGAGTCCCAGCACGAGGGTTTGTAACGTGCTTCTGTTATTTCCCAGCCAGCTCTCGCAGCCCTCGTGGCGTCTTGTCTCATAGTGCCAACACCCCTTGTTAAAACGTCATGGATCTCACCTTTATAGATCAAGATGAAAAAAAGAGGATGAATGCTATGGCTTGCATGACAATTTTTATTTGCCTGTGGTTTTCCAGGCTTTTGGGATTACATTTCATAAGATCGTTCTCAGTGGGGTCAAACTCTTGGAAGTCATTTTTGCGGCGGTAGCTGACATTCGTCTATAACCACATGACCCCGGGAGCTGGAACAAGTAGCAGTGAAATCACGTTATGAGAACTGGCAATTGCCTCTTTACTGGTTGGACACAGGAATGAAATATACCCCAGTTGTCTCAGTAAAATCTTCCTTCTTTCGCTTATGCTCCTGCGCTGGAATCGCACCCACAGCTCGGTCTGTAGGTTGTCCTTGCCCAGTGTGCGTGGTGTGCTGTCAGTGCTCAGCACAAGGCAGAATTCCAAGTTCTGGCAAAGAACTAATTCTCTGCAGCGCGAGATGCTGGACACCGATCGCTGCTGGCGCGCCAAGGCTGGCCGGCGTGTGCCCTGGCAGGCTATGGCTGCCTGTTTCTCTGTCCCCTCTTCTTGGCCAGGGACTCTCCCCAGGCCCTTTGGGCTTCTCCAGAAATGTTGAATATTTCTCACCCGCAGCTGCAGAACAGGACATGTTGTCTGCTGGGATCAACTGATTGTCTCTCACCTGGCCCCGAGGTCTCATCTTCTCCCCTCTCAGCAGACACTTGTGTTTTCTGAGGAATAAAGCATTTTTATGCACCTGAAATCTGAGGCTGGTGAGAAGAAGAGTGAGTGCTGCTGCGTGGCCCCGGCGTGAAGTGATGCTCTGCGGGTCCCTGCTGTTGCTGGCAAATGGCAGTGCCGTGCCGCTGCTCCTGCCGGGCTGTGATGGCTTGTGCTCCGTGAGTTGCTGGGAATTTACTGCCATGTTGTGAACTGACTTTGGGAACATCTGGAGGTGGTGTGTAGGAAACATAACTGTGTAGCGTGCAGCCCCGTCGGCAGGATCAACATCTCTGGTGAGAGCTGGTGAGCCTGGGCGCGAAGGGTGTCCTGCGCTTGCAGAACCGGTGACCAGCCTTGGAGGGACACTGGGAAGTGAAAAATTCTAGCTTTCCACTGTGAGCACTGTGATTAACCCAGACAAAGCTTCCAGGGATGTCAGTAGGAATCTGCCTGATCAGGGGCGGTGTAGTGCTGGAAACAGGACAGGCTTGGCTTGGTGAGCTTATATGAGACCTGAATTAAAATCTTAGAAGAACATGTTTTTGATTAGTTGATCATATTCTTCTGATAAGCATTTTGCAGGTGTCTAATCATTTTCCAAGTACATAATAATTTTCCAGTCTGACAATAGTGACACAACCAATGTCTGGCACGCACTGTTCATTCTGCCTTTACATCGGGAAGAAAAGCGTGTGTGGATTTCACAGGAAAAGTGTTCCTGAGCCTTTACTTGCAGTGGTCTGACTAAAAATAAGTACACTTCCATGGGGCACATTAAAAACGTATAGAAAAAATGTTATGGCCGAAGCCCGAGCTGATGGCCTGCATGGCAAGAACCCCAAATCTTGTGTGCCCTTGTGTGAACTCTTCGGAGACGGAGCGGTGCCAGCTGTGTGTGCCACAAGCAGAGGTGTGTGATGTGTCTCACAGAGCCAGCACTGGAAAATTTGGCCTCGGGAAGCAGAATCAGCGTGTGAGCAGTGATGCTAATGGCTGCTGCTGTCTCCTCTCCCCCTTCCCTCCCTCCGCTCCCTCCTCCTGAAAGGACATGAAAACTGTTAGCTGGGGCGTCACCTGCTGAGGGTAAAAGTGACATTTCTGAGGCACATCACATGGGGGGAGCTGAGATGTTTTGATCTGTCTTAGGCAAGGCTGATGGCAATTTAAAGAAGATGTTTTTGTATGTGCTGAGGTGTCACAGCGCCTGGCTGATGGACAGAAAAGCTTCTGGTGGAAAAGCAGCTTTGTATACGAGTTTCCTGCAAGAGCGGCTGTGGAGGCAGCATCTGATTTTTAACTCCACCATCAGAATGGAAAACACAAATACTTGCAGAAGTTTTTTTTGTTTTTTTTAACTAGCACATAAGATAAATATTAAGGATTGATCTGAAACCCTGGGTATCCTCAGTCCATTGCCATTCATTTGCTTGAACTTTAAATCTAGATATTTATTGTTAAATAAATTTTTAAAATTTTTCATATTGACAGTTTACATAATTCAGTGTTATAGTGCACAAATTTAAAATATATTAAAAATAAAAATATATTTTCTAGCTAGAGGGAATCCTGTGCTGTGTTAAGCTATAAGAGAAAGCACAGCTAAGCCAGTACTGGTACCAGGTCAGAAGCTGGTTAGACCTTTCATTCCCCTGCTTCTCTTCCCAGTCTTTCTTCCCTGCTCCAGTTTTCCTCTGCAGGGTGGGAATCCAGCAAGTGTGAGCTCTGTATGGCCTTTGAAATTCAGCATAGATTTTAAAACTAGAGAAGGGTCCCGTATCCTGAGAGTTTAGTGCTGCCCGGCACGCTGTCCCATGCAACTTAATGCTTCACAGCTCATTTTGTTTCATTCAGAAATAGTTATGCGAGACTGCAGTAGCAAAGAGCCAACACTAGATAGCATTTTATGTTTGTTTTGAGGAAGAAAAGCCTTTTGTTCTTGTGTTTAGGTAGATGCTGAAAAAATTCTAAGCACATATTTTAGACGTAAGTAATTGTTGATATTTTCTAGTGATCTGCACAATGTCTCCTACAAATTCAAAACAACAGGCAACAGAACAATCTGTTTTTCTATTGTTTTCTTGACATCATTGTATCAGTATAGAATTTATCTGCATTTCTAAAATGCCTAATACTATTTTGCCTCTAGGTGCTGAAGTAAGAGGCTTATATTTGATCTTTGCGTAGGGCATGTTCCTGATCCTATTAACATCAATGTGAAATCTCCACCAGGGTGGGATCCAGCCTGTCCTATGCTTGTAAGTCCTGTACGGGGAAATAATATCACAAGCAGTAACACGAGCAGCGAAGATGAATTTCTTATGATCTACCGAACAGCAAAACAGCTACAGATGGGATTTGGCTCACTGATTAAGACGCACATACCTTGGTGTCTATGTGTGGATACGTATATACCTATGACAAAAAAAGCTGATTTGCTGTTACAGATGATGGGGACCCAGGGCTCAATTCAGTGTCCACATGCAGACATCTATTGCAATCCAATATATCCTAGGATACCAGAGACATTCATATATAACCTACGTGAAAGCCATGAGCTTCTGGAGTCTCAGCTGGACTCCAGATGAGATACCTTACAGCATTTCAGAGTACCCGAGATTCCTGCGCTTGGGTGATTGAATCAAGCCCCTGGTCTCTTCTGACTGTGGTGGGAACTAGAGACCTTGCTCACCTCAACACCTGCAGTGAAGATTCTTTGTCTTAGATGTCTTAATCTTCAAGCTGAATCCCATCCTCTGGGCAAGATACAGTCACCTAAACCTTCACATTCAGTGCCTTTTGAGAGGCCCTAAAGTATCTTGTATATTCCAGATGTTGACCCAGAAACTTGGAGGTCTCCTACAGGGTTCCATGGAAAAGCTCTAGGAAAAAGTCTTGGATACCCTCGAGTGTCTCAAAGGTGTCTACAGCCCTACGTTTTTGCAGTTGATGCCAGCTTTGCACATCAGAGCAGATGCCTGCAGGCTCTGCTGAAACTGTTTGTGGCCAAGGGGCTGATCCACACAACTGCAGCACTGGACCTGGGCAGTCCCTTCGTTGCAGTGCCCACCCCAGCACAAGCAGGAGAAGGATATGACTCTGTTCGCCCATATCACAGAATCACAGAATCACAGAATCACAGAATGGTAGAGGTTGGAAGGGACCTCTGTGGGTCATCTAGCCCAACCCCCCTGCCGAAGCAGGGTCACCTACAGCAGGCTGCACAGGACCTTGTCCAGGCAGGTCTTGAATATCTCCAGAGAAGGAGACTCCACAACCTCCCTGGGCAGCCTGTTCCAGTGCTCCGTCACCCTCAGAGGGAAGAAGTTCTTCCTCATGTTCAGACGGAACTTCCTGTGCTTCGGTTTGTGCCCATTGCCCCTTGTCCTGTCGCTGGGCACCACTGAAAAGAGCTTGGCCCCATCCTCCTGACACCCACCCTTCAGATATTTATAAGCATTTATAAGGTCCCCTCGCAGCCTTCTCTTCTTGAGGCTAAACAAGCCTAGCTCCCTCAACCTCTCCTCGTAGGAGAGATGTTCCAGACCCCTCACCATCCTCGTAGCCCTCCGCTGGACTCTCTCCAGTAGCTCTTCATCTTTCTTGAACTGGGGAGCCCAGAACTGGACAGAGTACTGCAGAGGAGGCCTCACCAGGGCAGTGTAGAGGGGACGGAGAACCTCCCTCGACCTGCTGGCCACACTCTTCTTGATGCACTGCAGGATCCCATTGGCTTTCTTGGCAGCCAGGGCACACTGCTGGCTCATGGTTAACCTGTTGTCCACCAGGACACCCAGGTCCCTCTCCGCAGAGCTGCTCTCCAGCAGGTCCACCCCAAGCCTGTACTGATGCATGGGGTTGTTCCTCCCCAGGTGCAGGACCCTGCATTTGCCTTTGTTGAACCTCATCATGTTCCTCTCTGCCCAACTTTCCAGCCTGTCCAGGTCACGCTGAATGGCAGCACAGCCTTCTGGTGTGTCTACCACTCCTCCCAGTTTGGTGTCATCAGCAAACTTGCTGAGGGTACATTCTAACTCTTCATCCAGGTCGTTGATGAAGAAGTTAAACAAGACTGGGCCCAGTACTGACCCCTGAGGGACACCACTAGTTACCAGCCTCCACCTAGACTCAGCGCCGCTGATGACAACCCTCTGAGTTCTGCCATTCAGCCAGTTCTCAATCCACCTCACTGACCACTCATCCAGCCCACACTTCCTCAGCTTCCCTAGAAGGATATTATGGGAGACTGTGTCGAAAGCCTTGCTGAAGTCTAGGTAGACAACATCCACGGCTCTCCCTTCGTCTACCCAGCCAGTCATGTCATCGTACAAAGCTATTAGATTGGTCAGGCATGATTTCCCCTCGGTGAATCCATGCTGACTACTCCTGATAAGCTTCTTTTCTTCCACTTGCTTGATGATGGCCTCCAGGATAAGCTGCTCCATCACCTTTCCCAGGATGGAGGTGAGGCTGACCGGCCTGTAGTTCCCTGGGTCCTCCTTCTTGCCCTTTTTGAATGTTGGAGTGACATTGGCCTTTCTCCAGTCCTCGGGCACCTCTCCTGTCCTCCAGGACCTCTCAAAGATGGTGGAGAGTGGCTCAGCAATGACATCCGCCAGCTCTCTCAGCACTCGTGGGTGCATTCCATCGGGGCCCATGGATTTGTGGATGTCCAGATCGCTTAAGTGATCCCTCACACAGTCCTCCTTGACCAAGAGAAAGTCGTCCTCTCTGTGGGCTTCTTCTCTTACCTCCAGGGCCTGGGATTCCTGAGGGCCAGTCTTAGCACTGAAGACTGAAGCAAAGAAGGCATTTCAGTACATCTGCCTTCTCCGCATCCCCCATCACCAGGACACCCGCCTCATTCAGCAGCGGCCCCACGTTGTCTCTAGCCTTCCTTTTGCTGCTGAGGTAGTTGAAGAAGCCCTTCTTGTTGTTTTTGACGTCCCTTGCCAGCTTCAATTCCAGGTGGGCCTTGGCCTTCCTTGTCACATCCCTGCACGCTCTGACCACGTTCCTGTACTCTTCCCAAGTGGCCTGCCCCTCTTTCCATATTCCATGAACCTTTCTCTTCCACCTGATCTCCGCTAGAAGCTCCTTGTTTAACCATGCAGGTCTCCTGCCTCCTTTGCTCGATTTCTTTCTCAGGCGGATGCATTGCTCCTGAGCATGAAGGAAGTGTCGTTTAAAGAGCGACCAGCACTCATGGACCCCCCTGCCTTCGAGAGCATCCCACAGCATATCCCACAGAAGAACTCCCACCGTGGGGTGCTTGGTGTAAGGTGGAGTGGGAATAGGCGGGGAACAGATCCTGAAGGATCCCAGAAGCTGCTGCTACTGTGAGCTCCCACCTTGAGAAGGAGTTGGTGGAGCCTGGCCTTAGCAGGTAGTCTGCCATGGTTCCCCAGGTCTCTCATGCGATTGCAACATCCAGAAACTGCACTGCAAAACTCTGCTTAAAATATGCTGATCACACAGGAACCTGAGGCAGCTGTACCGCAGTGCCTTACGATAATTACTTGGCATAGCGTTAGCATATGAGATTGGTTTTGATGACAGCTCTGACTGCTCTTTTTACACAGGTCTGGTTGTGAAGCTGCACTGCAGTTAAGAGCTTTGAGGTTTCGCTTTCTTTAAAACACAGTTTCAAATTCCTTTGGTGAGGGTTTGTGGCAAGACACATTTCTCACTTTCATTGCTGCCCTGAGACTTCATTTTTTAGCATTAATGTTAGTGCTGATTTGTAGCGTGTATCTCGGGCATTTGGGATGCCTTAGCACTGCTCAGAAACCATTGCTCTACCTCCTGCCTACACCCTCCGCGCAGGGAAGCAAGTGGGTTGGAAACTGGAGTAACCTGGGGATCAGCTGCACACTGAGGAAAAACTTGCTCCACGCTGGTCTGTTGGGAGGGTATGAACCCACCTGGAGCTAAATCCAAATTTTCTCAGTGCTGGTCCTGAGTTCTGTGCCAGAAGAGCCGGGTGCACATATACAGCCTTGCCACAACTGCTTGAAAAACTTGGTGTCGGCCCTGGGGGCTTCACTTCATCATGGCAACAATCAGAATAATGGCAATTTAGGTGGAAAAGGAAATGTAAATAACAACAATAATAACAACAAACTAGGAAAAAAAACAAGCTCAGTTTGAAAGCGTTCACAGGTATCTTTTAGCTGTTCCTGGGATCTGAGTGTCTTGATGCTTATCCCCAGGCAGGCAGTGGGACAGTTGCAGCCTGAGTCGCAAAGCCGGTGCCAAGACTGGAAATCCTGGTTTCTCATTTGGTCCTGAGCTTTTCTCAAAGGACTAATCTATGAATGCACAGATGTGTCTGTAGAGGTCTTAGCTCTGTGCTTCTCCTTCAAGCTCCTCTCTCCGAGGAAGTTAAAAGCATGATGGAGAATTGAGGGATTCCCTGCAACTGTATGTTCAGATAAACTGCAACTGCGCATTGCTATCAGAGATTCTCTAAACGAAGAGAAAACAAGATGACTTTTAACAACTTCTTGAATTCTGATCTACACCCTGAATTTGCTGGGGAAAAAGTGGCACTTGGTTTACGCAAAGCTGTTTGAACAGCAAAGGCGTGACTGCCCTATCTGCCCTGTGAGCCCCCAAATACAGCATCTGGCAGAAAAGAGGTTCCCATTTTGGACAAAATACCACAGAGTTTGACACCGTGGCTGAAAGCAACCTGCAGTCAAAATTGATTCCTCACTGCTAAGTCAAGATAAGTGACTTCTAAACCAAAAATCAGATAGCCCCAAGCGGAGGGTTGCAGTGATCTAACAAGAACCATGAAAAGCTGTGTCTGCAGAGGCTTTGCCTGTAGCTTTCCACTCCCAGCAAGGAAACGCTCACACATGTACCGGTAGCATCTAAGTATGATAATGGGGGCAGGACACAACAAATGATTCTGGAAACAGAATTCTTCTGGATTCTTAAAATTGATTTTAGTAGTAGCGAAGGCAAAGCCACAGGCTGATCAGTGCTAAATATATTGCCCTGAACCCAGAATGCATTCGGATTTGGGATGGCAATCTCAGGGTTGCTGTTTTAACAATTTTCTGTACTGCTGTTTTTATGTGAGTTATGTACGAAGTTGTCACACTTGGCTGAGGAAATCGCTCGCCTGCTGTTCATATGAGCTGCAATTTGCGTGATACACTGCGAAATGCAACACTGGCTCCTCTCTGGTGATGCTACAACCCATCAGGTGTATTCAGACACAGGTGGCTTCCCCTCTCCCCCACCATGGGCGAGGTGATGAAGTCGCTTGCCTGCTCGGGATGGGAAGGAAAGCGGCTGTGCCGGCGCAGGCTTGAACGCAGGCAGGGCAGGGATGTACCAGGCTGCATGCCACTGGAGCATGAGGGTGGGCTTTGGGAAGTGGGGCTGGTAGCTCAGCGTCCTGCTCCTGCTCTGCATCTTCGTGTCACTCCCAGACCTGTGCCTTGGCACCCAACCTTTCAAAATCCCCTGCAATTTTTCTCAGATAATAAATAAGCTCAGCTGTTTTACAGCTGTGAGTGACAGACTGTGAGAAATGCAAAGGTAACTGCATGTGCCCCGGCTATCGTTGCTTCACTGTAATCCTTCCCAGGAGTGCAAATGAGCTCCAAAAAGCCGACTGCAGCTTTTACAGAGTCAGGTGGCTGTGCTGCACCAGCTGCATTTTAAGGCACCCCTCCCTGAAGTGTTGCCTTAAATTTAATACTCATTTAACCTCCAAGGATATTTCCAGCCCCTCTTGAAGGTGCTTCAGTTTTCATGAGGCTTATAGCATTTTAAAGAAAGTTATAATGTGTTTCCTCTTCATTTCAGGTTTAAGAATATGAAGAAAAAAAAACAGGACAAGGGAGCAGCCACTGAGGCCAGGCTGGAGTACCTCAATTCCTGTGAGGGCCACAGGAACGGGGTCCCTGAGACTCTGAGGAGCCCGTGGGACACGTCCCCAGGCAGCCAGCAGCACTACAGTAACAGCAGTTTATCCTTTAAATATTGTGCCTAAATAAAAAACAGTGTAAGACAACCTTTTGTGTAAGAATGTATCTTTTTTCCCAATAAAGTTCCCAAATCTGATATTTCCAGTAATTTTTCCATCTGGTAAGGCATTTTATGTCCTTTTCAAATAGTAGAGGAAAACATTAGGGAAGGTGGAAAAATCACCACTCTTCTTGGTGAAATGAAAACTTGTGACCAAAAAGCTGTAAAGAAGGAGAAAGTGTAAATGGAAAGTTGCTTAGGCTAACAATGTGTTGTGTTTTTTCAAGATTTATTTGCAGTAATTAGTCTTTACAGTATGCCAATTTATGCGTTCCTCTTGCCTCCTCCAAGTGTTTTCCACACATACACAGGTTTAATAGATTCAGACTAAAATAAGAAGGTTCCTCAGCAGCTTAAGATAAGCAAAACCCAGAGCTGTACTGAAAGCTGGAAGCAAGTGGGAGCCGAGTGCTGAACTGTAGGGGGTAATGTTGCTACACATACTCTGCCTGCCAGCTGCAAAAGGTAGATAAAGCTATTGACTGTTTGTATTATTACTTGACAAACTGGATCTCTGCGGAAAGAATAAAAACATGTTATTACTCTTAGCAACCTCCTCCCTCTGTCCTCGTGATCGCTCATTTGCAAGAGCGCCTTAGCTCTTCATTTCTTCTGATATCGCGTTGTTGTATTCTGCCTCATGGTCTTTGTCCAGAATTGTCTGTGTCTGTAGAGTCTAGGGACATATGTTGTATTTTGTGTCTATTTACCGTGTGTGGCCAGCCCTGCTTGGTGTCAAAACACCCATTAGTGTAATGTCGCCACCAGCCAGAGAGACCTGGGCTAGAAGCAGGGGAAGGCGAGCTGTAGGTTTGATGGACTAATGAGATGGTAATAACCACCTACTGCCATGATTTATTATTTTTTTAATCTGGAAGGAGGTGCAACAACATTAAAAATAAGGGAGGAGGTTAACTGGAGATGTTAGCCAAGAAGGGCTGGGGAGGTAAACAGCCCTCTCTCCCCATGGGAAGGCAGGTTAAGCCCAGCCTGACTGCTGCCAGAAAGGCATGGGACACACTGCAAAGGGCTTCCTGGATTGGCTGCTCATCACGTAATCCCTCTCACGGGTTAGTCCAGGTCTGGCTTAAAACCAGGCACTGTCAGGGGAAAGGGTGAAAGAGAGAGAGGGAAATGAAACCTACGAAAGAGAAAAAAAAGAAGTTGGAGCAAGGAACACTTCAAAGGCAATTTAAGCATGTTTTCACCAATACAGGCCATTGCGAATTTGTCACTAGTAAGTAAAGGTAAAAGAGGGTTAGCGCTACGGAAAGAAAAAGATAATAAATACTGTTTGGACACTTATTTACATCTCTGGAGCTCTGCTGGTGTACACTGAGCCCCATGTGTGTGCTAAAACAACTCTTCTCCACACACATGTGCCTACAGTGTAAAGGGAATAACCCTAATCCCCCCAAATGACTGAGCCACGGGCGGAGCCACACCAGTCCCCACATTGTGGGGACCTGGAGACCATCCCGGGCAGTGAAGGAGAGCAAAGACAAAGGCAGCACTCACTGCTGGTGGGGACCGTGGAGGTGCAGCCCCCAGTTATCCTGGCTACAGCCCACTTCACCCCAGTTATCACTTGGGCTGAAAAGGCCACCACCTCGGAGCTGCTGCCTGGGGCTGGAGCCTGTCTGGGCTCTGGGTTGTGTGGGTGGGACCAAGAGGACTAGGAGACGTTCTCCACCACAAGCTTTAAGGAATGTGTGACCCTCACAGGAGACCAGGGATCCCCGCACTAACTGCATTTTGCTTCTGCACAAACAAAAATATTAGTCTGAGGTGATGGTGGCATTTGCATCTGGATTTTGTGCACATTTACTTGGAGTCAAAGAGAAGTGACTCTTGGTGGGAGCCAAATCGAGTAGCTTGGCATAAGGCCCTCATGCCTTTGGCTTGGTTGTATGTCCCAAAAATGAAAAGGTGAGCTGGGTCATCATTCTGTTTTTTGATGTGCCAGGGTTTGATGATGCCATTTTTATCAGCCACAGGGGTCTGTACCAATGAGCATCATCATTCGTGACTGACTGGTTGCTCACAGTGAAACGTGACACGTGCTTTACATGCGAGAGGCAAAGACGGTTTTCTTCCCCTGAAGACATCTGAGCTCAGCTCATAGGTGCAGTGCCTGCTGCTACGCACCCCTGACAGCCGCCTGCGACAGCTCTCCGGCTCAGCTGCGGTGTCCGTTGAGCCTCTGCGGGAGAGTTCAATGGGATAAAGAAGTGGTTTGCCCTGGGGGCAACACCGCTTCTCTGTCCCTTTGGGCGTCCCGGGGGACTTGTCTGACACACCTGACAGCCTGCATCGCAAGCTGAGGTGATTGCTTGGTATTGCCAAGGACAGTTAGCTTCCCATAGCTTCCCATATCACCAGCTCGCTGTGCGCACGGGGTTTTGACCAGAGTTACGGTTCATACTCTTGAGAATGACAAGGGCTGCTGCGGTCTGTAATTGAGTTCTGCTTTGCACTAATCCATGTGCTGTCAGGGCTGTGAGATCACTCATGAACAGTGTCCTTCTCTGAACAGCCAGCGGTCAGTGCACTCCCAATATTGCCTTGGTCCCACATGGAGATTGTCTGGCACAACCGCAGCTTTTCCTCATATCAATACAAATATATTCATGCTATGAACTAAGGCTGTACTGCTTTTGCATCCTTGCCTGGCTAGTTACGGTGCTGTAAATGACGAATGGCTCTACTGGGGTTATAGTGGGGTGATGCTGGGCACAGAACAACAAGGATTACTAATTCCAGATACAAATGCAGGAGATAAGCAGAAATAACAGAGTACTACATCCTACACTTATCAGGGAAGAAGTTGGAAGACCTCCCACCAGCAACAGGCTTATTGTGCATTTGAATTCTGGACAGAGTCTGTACCAACCTCCCAGATTTTGAAACAAATCATAACCTATTTTTTAGTGATTTTCAAGAAACATCATTCATTACAAGTGCCTGCATGGAAGAGAAATCTATTAATCACTGCTAGGTCTTCCATTTTGTTGTATGATATGGGCTCCTGATTTATAAGATGCAGGCTGGAAGGTAGTTAAGGGTTTCTTGCTACTTTTCCTTTGATTTGCAGCCTGGATGTTTTCCCTCGTGGCATTGTAGATGGGAGGAAAGCCCTGAAGGCTGCAGCCTCTCAGGTCACACATCGATGGGAAACGGGTCTTGCTGTGCCCCGTGTCAGGCTTTGAATTGTCACATGAATAAACAGGTGTAAAATATTTGTGCTTTCATTCAGGAGCAGCTTTTATTTTCTTTGCATGGATATAGACGACTTCACCAGGGAGGCTGATGTTTTACCCCTACACATTTCCTGCCCCTGCCTGCACATCCCATCCCATCCCATCCCATCCCATCCCATCCCATCCCATCCCATCCCATCCCATCCCATCCCATCCCATCCCATCCCATCCCATCCCATCCCATCCCATCCCATCCCATCCCATCCCATCCCATCCCATCCCATCCCTGCAAAAAGCCTTTTCTTCCCTCACTTCTCCATTGAAGGAGATCTTAGGCAGTGGATATGACAGCAATGAAGCCTCTCTAACCACCACAACAGACTGCTTGTGAGCCCTCCTCTTCTCCAGCAGCCTTTCCAAAGGATCTGCAATGAACGCAGGGAACCTTGGCAGGAATTGGGTTTTCACTGCTTTTTTTATTCGGCGTCTGCCACGTTGAGGCTCTTAGGTCTGATCGCAGTACAGCTAACGAAGGAAAAATAAAGCTGCTCCCAAGACAGACTGACTGACAGACTTGTCATGATGATAGTACACATATTTGAAATATTATGGCTGCGTTCGTGAAAACCATAGCTAGGGTAAGCTGTTTCTTTGAGTGCATGGGGTAAAAATAACACGTGCTTTGCAGACAGTGGGTTTGACAGCTGCGAAGTTATAGTGTAGGCACCTCCAAAAGCATGAGACATTTTTGCTTTGTACACCAAATAATAATAGGATTTGTTATGGAAAAAAGGCACGAGGAGATGTGAATTCCTAGGTACAAGGGGAAGAGCGCCGTGGGGGATTATGCCTCAGCGGAACTAATAAAAACCATCAGCCATGCCTCTCCCTTGAAGGTACAACACTCATTTCTCATGTTGTGCGCAGGTCCAGTGACCTGTCACTTGTGCTGCTCACTAGGGCTGTCACGCAAGATCCAAAACAACACTGCAAAACACAGCGCTGGTTTGTTGAGCCTGATGTTTTCATATGTGGAGAAGTTTTTGCTGAATCTTAATCTAGGCTGCAGGCCTAGATTCCTGGTAAGCATCTCCCAGAGCCTCATATACTGCTGATCCTCATTACATGGCTTCTGTGGCATCGCCTGCAGTAACCCGGTGTTGGCATTGCTCTGCGTTCAATGTCTGCAAACTCCAGCTCTTATACGAGAAGGTACCAGCAGAGGCAGATTCGCTTTAGCAGGGTCAGCAGTGGCTAGGAAGTCAACATGTCATTCCTCCATCGCTTTCCAGAGAGCAGGCACAGATGGGTCTTAGATTCAGAATAGTTAAAGGGTAGAACCAATTTCTGGATGGGAATCTGCATACTGCTTATCACGCTGACTGCAGGAAATGGTGGCATTGCTTCTCATTCCTCAGGAAACCACCAAGATATGAACCCTTCCTTAATTAGTTTGCCTTGGTGGCTAATCACCTTTCTCGTGAAAAAAATCATGTTTTGTAGTTGATTGGTAACTGTCTGGCTGTAACTTTCAGCTACCAGTTCTGGTTTCATGTCCCCTTTCTTCTAAGGATTTCCGTCCTTCAAAGATATTTATCTGTGATCAAACCAATTTTTTGATCTTATGTTTGATGACGTCAAACAGATGGAGCTTCACTCTTCTCGTTCTAGTTAGGCATCTTTTTCACTTCTCAAATCTTTCTATGATTTCTTACTGAAACCTCTCCCGTCATTAAACATCCATTCAAAAATGTTGCCAGTGAAAACTGTGTTCAGTATTTTAGTTTCCCTAGCCAATCTCAACAACGTATACAGGTAAAAATGACTTCCCTGGTCTCATATTTTTCCATCCTTTTGTGAGTCTTTTTTTCCACATTGAGAATGTTGAGGTATTTATTCATTGCAAGTTATAAATTCTTGTCAGAGTTGCAGTTTTACAGGATACAATGACCTATTCTTTAAATTTGCCCTGATAACTGTGTTCCAACCTGTATGCATTTAGTTTCATTTTATTTATTTGTGTTTAGATAAAGCAGGTTTTATATAAATAGATACAGCTTGCCAAGAAATCCTGACACCTTTCTATACTACTGCAAGTGCTGCTGCTGTTGTGTTCCTCCCTGATTTCTCCAGCAGCAGCCATCCTTCATATCTCTCCTGAAAATGAGATGATAATTTGAATTTATGAGCTGAAAAGTACTGGCAACAGTCAAGATGCTTTTATAGAAAATAGTTCTTTCTTAAAGTACTTTGATAGTATTCTTTGGCGAGCTAACGAGTTTAGCTGATAAGCTCAACTGAATGCACTGTAGTTATGCTTTTTTAAGTGTTTGTCTTCTCATCACATGGTATGCTCTAACTTTGTTAAAACTTTGCGTAAAAAAATGGTGCAGCACATTACATGGATTAAAAACTATCTAGCTTCTCAAATAGTAAGTTAATATTTTTAATTAGGAATTATCAGCCAATTTTTCTTTTCAGGCATTATACCTTTGCTCAAGATGTATCTATATATTTATCATAGGTTTACAAAATATCATAAATTAAGGAGAAAATACAAGTGATTTGTGAAAAATATCCAGGTGACACAGTGATTGCTGGCATGACGATAGGGCAGGCATATCATTTATATAGCATGACCTTAGTCACTCCATAGCTTGAACATAATTAAAAGGATATTTTAAGGCAGTAAAAGTAAACTCATGATTTTAGGATTAAAGCATGTATACCACGGTGACAAGACAAGGGACTGGATCCTGGAAAACGCGGTTTCCCAAAAACACAAAAGAGTTAGTGAAGTCCTCAGTGAATCTGTAGGCAGCGTGTTTCAAGTGAGACACAGAAAGAAGTTGGTGCCCTAGTCAAAAACTGTGATTCTGACTGCCCTCCTCAGCATTTGGTTAAGTAGCGTTTTTGTAACTTCTAAAGTTCTTTCCTTTTTTTACTTGAAAGATGACTGTCCTAAGGTGAGAACAGATGAACAACCATGTCAGGCAAAGCATCACCCAGGCCTGTGTCCCGGCTCCAGCAGAAATACTTCCAGTGAGACTTCCCCAAAATACTCCCCACTTTGCAGTGACCTGTGATTTGAGACCTTCCTAAGCCAGAGCTTCTTTGTGTCAAATGACCCACACCGGCTTCGTCTGCCACACTCGTGTCTGCTTGCCCTCAGAAATTTCTGGTACTTACCACTTCCTGTCGCCAACCACAACTTAATGACTTGCTGCATAATTAATCACCTCCTTGTAACCTGCCATCCACTAATCTCATTCAGGCAGTCATGGTTCTTGCATGGGAGGAGTTGTTCTTGCTCCACGTGCCGCTTACATGGACCTCTGTCCTCCCTCTCATCTGGTGTCTTCTGCAGTCCGGATGCTGGGATTGAGACATGTTCCTTCACAAGGAGCTGCCTCGCACAGTGGTCCCCAAGCAACCCTAATCCTCACGGAACATCTAGCTCTAACAGGATGGGGCTCTGTACAAAATCAGCAGTAACCGATTTCTTTTGAAACATGCCTGAGAAAAGGAAGCAGCAGTTGTGCAACATCTTGCTGCCTGGTGGGCAGAGCAGAATATGGAGCAGCCTAATTTAGTTCCTATGCCAGCCTTTGACAAAGTGCTCCAAGCATTTATATTATGTGGGATGTTGCCTCACTGTATCCTGTTGTGTTTTATGAGAAGGGACAACCTGCTTGGCTCTTGAAGGCCAAACATGCTCACCTTCAGGGTGATGCTCAGGGCTGCGGACTTTGAGCTGAGTCCTGTGGGCCTTGCAACAGGCGCTGGAGGTCAGGGAAGGAGACAGTCTTCTATATAGACAGGTTTAAATAGCTTCAGTGCACACAGTGCTTCTGATGACCTTTAGGCTGCTAAAATTATGATCACTGGCTTGATGAAATGTGCACTTTGTCTGGAATGACTTCGTGAAGTATCAGTTTTGCCAAAACTCATGATTTTGGGCTGTAGCACAGCCCTGTGTCATGCAGACAACCAGGCTGTTTGCCCGCTGGTGATGAATTGATGCCTTCCCACGTCCAGACTCAAGGCTGCAAGGGGGCTGTCACGTCCCATAGCACTACCTTCATGCACAGGCTCTCATCTCCCAGAATAAGAAATAGAGAGCAGCTCCTTCCCCTGGACCAAGCAGGGCAAAGTGTCATCTTTGTATGAGTAATCTTTGTACATTGAAGGTTAATTTTTCAGTTTGACCTGATGACATAAGCACCTGTAGAGTTAAAAACATCATTTAGGGGATTTCCTCTTTTTTGAAACTATGACTCTGGGGCCTGCCTGTTCTTACCAACAAGGCATTAAATTGCATTAATTAACAGGTATCAACAAGACATTAATTTCACAGTTTTTGTTCTTTTGAGCCCGTAACTGTTGTTTTACAGATAGTTGTGTATTCACATATACAATACAGAGAGATTGATTAATGATCCTATTGTTATTTACACTTATCTTTATCAAAGTACCTGGGACCCTCTGTCAAACACATGGACTTTTCAGTTCTTGCTGCTGAATACACAGAGATAGTGGAGTTTGCCAACAGCTTGCAGTCTAAGACTGAGTAAAACTGACATGCAGATGAGAAAAGAAGAAGAAACAGTTTTAGCAAATGCCTAGGTAAAAGCAGAGAGCCAGAGTCTACTTACAAATAGTGTTCTCCTCTCTCTGCAGAAGAGTCCTCCACGCCACTTCATTTGCAAAGCCAGCTGAAGTTGCTAAGTAACAATGTTGAGACCCAGCATGTGCCTTGCTCCAAACACCATAGGTGGAGACAAGGTGATGACAGCTTTGACATGCAATATTTGCACCTGTAGTACAAAAGTGCAGCATTTCCTCCAGGACAGCTGTAGCTCACCTTGCTGGGACAAAACCCAGCCAGCCCACAGCTTAGAGGCACCCAGGGAAGATGCTGTGCTCACTTCTGCTTCACCTTCCCATGCCTCCATGCTGCTGCAGTGGGCACACCTACCACTTGTAACACTACAACCTTCTCCAAATGGCAGGACAAAACATCAGGTTCTTCTGCATCCACCTCCATTTCCCTGTTGCCTTTCAATTCCTCTGCTTCTTCCAAGCAAAAGTGCAACTCCTCACATTCCTTCCCACAGGCATCATCTACCAGCTCCACCCCAACTGCTTCCCAAAGCGTCAACTTCTTTGACAAGCTGAGGTTTGTCATGGCCTCTTTGGCATGGGGTTGCTTCTGACGATGAGCTGCTGACCTCTGTGCAGTGCCCGGTTGGATCAGCCTTCCCCCTTGCCAAGCTGTCTGGTCATTAAACTTCATCTTCAAACACTGACACCTCTGAGGTTATAACTTGATGGTAAACACATGAGACTACAGCCAGGCAAGGATCTGGGATCACAGATCTAGAAACACTGAATTTTCTTACGGCATGTGACACTGGTGGTCACTTATAGCAAAGCCCTGTCTTTTTTTCCATCCCTGCTGAATTCTGGGTTGGTCTTTATCCCATCCTCAAGCCCAAATTCCGTAGTCATCTGTCCTGCAAATGTCAATGGTCAGTGTCCTTGTCTGCTAACCTTTGTGACCGTGATGTCTGCATGGTTCTGAGGTCAGATATCCTCCCACAGGATGTTGGGAATGGTCCCTTACACTGCTTGCTTCTTTGATGGGAAGTCCAACAGTTGCAGTCCCATAGATCCCGGCTTCTGCCTCCAAGGAGTGACTCAACTTGCCAAACAACATCTACATAGAAGTGTCACTATGTAGGCATTTCAATCAGTTAGGTGTCTCCACTCCCATTTCCTTCCATGGAATAAATCAGCAGATCAAATGTATGTGTTTATTTTTCCCAGAATGGATTGAAAAGCTCCACAGAGTCGAGAAGAGTCATTAAAGAGCCAAAGGTAGTACTGACACATAAAGTGTACTGACTCCAGGCAGTGCTGACACACAAACTTCAGTGGCTTACTCTGCAGTCTGAGTCCTACCCTAGCCTCGTAAACCCTCTTGTCTCTCCATGATGCCCACAGAGAGGTAATCACACCAGAGGGGGATTCCTTGAGGGTTTCTACTTAGCAAGACCAAAAGGGCGTTGGGATGGGTGCTGGTAGCACCTCCAGTAGCAGTAAGGGTGGCTTTGCTGTGAGCATCATGATGTGAAAGCAGGGCAAAAATGACACTTGTTGTTGACCAGGCTGAGGATGAACTTGAAGCTGACCCTGAACATGAGCAAATCTTCCCGAGGTGCCCGAGGACTGGAGAAAGGCCAATGTCACTCCAATCTTCAAAAAGGGCAAGAAGGAGGACCCAGGGAACTACAGGCCGGTCAGCCTCACCTCCATCCCGGGAAAGGTGATGGAGCAGCTTATCCTGGAGGCCATCATCAAGCAAGTGGAAGAAAAGAAGGTTATCAGGAGTAGTCAGCATGGATTCACCAAGGGGAAATCATGCCTGACCAATCTGATAGCTTTCTATGATGACATGACTGGCTGGGTAGACGAAGGGAGAGCTGTGGATGTTGTCTACCTGGACTTCAGCAAGGCTTTCGACACAGTCTCCCATGATATCCTCCTGGGGAAGCTGAGGAAGTGTGGGCTGGATGAGTGGTCGGTGAAGTGGATAGAGAACTGGCTGAATGGCAGAACTCAGAGGGTTGTCATCAGGGGCGCTGAGTCTAGTTGGAGGCTGGTGACAAGTGGTGTCCCTCAGGGGTCAGTACTGGGCCCAGTCTTGTTTAACTTCTTCATCAACGACCTGGATGAAGAGTTAGAATGTACCCTCAGCAAGTTTGCTGACGACACCAAACTGGGAGGTGTGGTAGATACACCGGAAGGCTGTGCTGCCATTCAGCGTGACCTGGATAGGCTGGAGAGCTGGGCAGAGAGGAACCTGATGAGGTTCAACAAGGGCAAGTGCAGGGTCCTGCACCTGGGGAGGAACAACCTCATGCACCAGTACAGGCTTGGGGTGGACCTGCTGGAGAGCAGCTCTGCGGAAAGGGACCTGGGTGTCCTGGTGGACGACAGGTTAACTATGAGCCAGCAGTGTGCCCTGGCTGCCAAGAAGGCCAATGGGATCCTGGGGTGCATCAAGAAGAGTGTGGCCAGCAGGACAAGGGAGGTTCTCCTTCCCCTCTACACTACCCTGGTGAGGCCTCATCTGGAGTACTGTGTCCAGTTCTGGGCTCCCCAGTTCAAGAAGGATGAAGAGCTACTGGAGAGAGTCCAGCGGAGGGCTACAAGGATGGTGAGGGGACTGGAGCATCTCCACTACGAGGAGAGGTTGAGGGAACTGGGCTTGTTCAGCCTGAAGAAGAGAAGGCTGCGAGGGGACCTTATAAATGCCTACAAATATCTGAAGGGTGGGTGTCAGGAGGATGGGGCCAAGCTCTTTTCAGTGGTGCCCAGTGACAGGACAAGGGGTAATGGGCACAAACTGAGGCACAGGAAGTTCCGTCTGAACATGAGGAGGAACTTCTTCTCTCTGAGGGTGACGGAGCACTGGAACAGGCTGCCCAGGGAGGTTGTGGAGTCTCCTTCTCTGGAGATATTCAAGACCCGCCTGGACAAGGTCCTGTGCAGCCTGCTGTAGGTGACCCTGCTTCGGCGGGGGGGTTGGACTAGATGACCCACAGAGGTCCCTTCCAACCCCTACTATTCTGTGATTCTGTGATTCTGTGATTCTGTGATTCCTGACAAGACCTTACAGAATGGTTTTGTGGTAATAAGACATTGTCAAAGGACTTCATTGCTCTGGGATGACATTCAAGCACAACTGATATTGCACTCAACATCTTCTCAAGCATGCATGGGAAGCAAGCAAACAGTATTGCTGCTGTGCTAGTTCTGGACATCGTTTTTCATCCTCATCTGTCTACTACATAAAGAAGCAGTGTCCTTGCAGATTTAAAATTACAGTAAGTAATGCTGCTGGAGTGTATTTTTATTTTAAGACAGACAAGAACATTTTTCCTTTTGGACCATTCTCATGGCAGACCACTGCAGTATTTGAGTAGCTTTGATATATAAGTTTGGTGGTTATAAACTAGGCACTGAACGGCACGTTCAGAGCTCTCGTTTCGGTTGACAGCAGTACAGAACTGCTCCATCAGCAGCTCCTGCAATTTTGCCGTAGTAACGACATGCCAGCTTAAATTGAAAGGGCTATTCCCAGCTGAAGCCTCTCAGAGTTGGACTTCCATGGGAATTATTGCTAAGCAAAATCTGTGGCGAACCCCCTGATTCTCATTTATTTTAAGCAATACATTACATTTCCAAGGAAAGTTTAGTCTGTACATGCCAGCAGCTTGATCTAGACTGATGCTGAGCTAGCAAGTGCCTCTCTGAAACAAGTGACTTGATGCATCGTGCGTGTCTGAAAACATCCAGAACAGCCAGGCCATGATGTGGATTACCTGACCTGACAGCAGATGGAGACAAGAAACAAACTTTGTGCCGTGAGCTGCCAGGCTGTGGGCTGCAGCAGCTGAGATGACCCATGAACTGGCTCCTGTCTCACAGTGACTTGCTCCTCATTGTGTTTTTCCTTCATTCAGATCTTTCATAAGCCTTTCGATTTGTCAAAAAATATCCCTAGTTTTCAGGTCTTCTCTTTCACGCCCCCCTGATACAATGTCCAGTGCTTTGGTTTAGGAGCTTTTCAGAGCAAGCAAACCCCTCCCTGGTTCAGCAGATGAGTCTCAGGCTGAGACCAAGGAAAAATCCTCACTTCCTCCAGGTTCACAGACACAGCTTTGCTGTTATTGGTCCTGAAGTGAGGGACCCAAAAGATCCCCACAGCTCTAAAAGAAGCTAGTGGTTTACAGTGTGCTCTGTCATGGCAAGGCATGTGTGGATGTGCCTTGGCTTTCTGCACGGCTTGTGAAGAACTCCATGGAGATCACAGCCCTCGAGGACAAGCCAAGGGGCTAGGAGCAGTGCTGGTGAGCAGAGCATGGCTGATGTTGAAGCGATGACGCTGGAGCACCTCTGGATTGCAAAGTCCAGATCAGCAGCGACGACCGACATGTATGGCAGCACCCAACAAGACAGCAAGTGTGCTCAGGTGCCCTGAACACACCAGAATGAAGCAGATGAAATGAAGCAGCTATTTTAAATAAGTCTTTCTAATGTTTCCTGCTCTTCTCCCAGTGGGGTTGTTCAGCCCAGGGTATGCAGGTGAGGTAGGTAGATGGCTGGACTGGATGGTTGGTGTCACACTGAACCTTTCATGGACAGATAGTTATTTCCACAACCCCACTGGAGTCGGAAGGAGATGGGTTGTTGCCTCCGTGATGCCCTTTGGGGCTAGGGAAGAGCTTAGCCTGCAGTGAAACTGCGTTTTGATCAATACTGAGGCTAGATGAATCCAGCACAAGTCACTTCGGCTGATGAAGCTATCCTGTGGCAAGATTAACCACTGATTAGATTTTGTTGGGACTTGGAAAAGGTGTGATTTGTAAGGTGCATTTTAAAAACACTGTGCAAAGAAGTGTGTGTAGGAATCCCAATATAGCTTTAAACCCCTAATTCCTTACTCTTTCCCTTGAAAACCTGTTCTAAGGACTGCACAGTGAATTGATTAACAGGCCAACATTTTATTTTTATGTAGTGATCATAGAAAGGGTAGCACTGGGTTGGTTTCCCAGTTATATTAGGCAGGAGACAACTGCATCACTGCAGCATGTGTGCAGAAGTCTTTGACCACGCTCTGCCTGTCAGGCAGAGTCATATGGCTGTAAATCTCATCTGACAGATAACATATCACAGCACCAGGAAAAAAAATGACAGAACAGCCAAAGCGTGAAAAAGTGAGGGACACAAACATTCAGCAGCTCTCTGCCAGGGACCTGAGTGCAAGGGAGGATGGAGCTTAGGGAACACAGGAGCAGAGACCAGCTGCAGCACTGAAATCTGATGCAAAAGCTAATAAATCAAGAACTTTCTCCACCAGTGGCTGGCACACTGGAGTGAAGACAGGGCCAAGACAGTGCTTTTCTGTCCCCAGCCCGGTGCCATCCTCCCTGCCTACATCAAGAGGAGCATAGCTTGGTGGCATCTCTGCAGCAGTCCCCATCCCTGACAGCCTTGGCTGCGTCACAGCAGGACAGACATCCCACCAGCTGCATAAGAACGAGGCCGGACTGAGATGTGAGCTATGCCCTCTTACCAAATGACGAGTGGTGGCTGTCACAGTCTCCATCGATAGCAGCCCCCAGTAGCTGTTGGACACTTACTATTTTGTAAATCTGATTGTGTTTACACTAGCAGCCTTTTATGAGCCTCGTCAGGTTCCAATGCAAATATTTCTGCAGCAGCTGCTCCTGGAGGAGTGACATGGTGGAGAGGCAATGAGTACCCAGCAAACACAAGCTGCAAACAAACTTTCAGTTCGTGCACGTGCTCCAAGAAGGAGGTAGAAAATAGAGGTGCGCCAGGAATTAGATAAAGAAGCTTGAAGAATTTAGCAAGAAATTTTGACCACGAGAATATCCTGGGCGTTAAAATAGACATACAGGTTTCAAACTAGGCAGTGTATCTCTCTGTTCTCTCACAAAAATACGCCTCACTTAGGAAAGGAAATCAAAAAGCTGGCATGAGATTTTTGTCTGAGATCCTTCCTCACTTGTTTGTTGTTTATGAAGCAAAGAGCTTGGGTTACCTGTTGTACAGGTATGGTTGTCCTGCTATGGTTAAAATGGACTTTAGGCATTGCATGGTCATCTCTTCTTTTGATGTGACGGTTAGGGCTATGATGGGGGAACAGCCCTGGAACAGGTCCTCTCCAGCGTCCACCAGGGCTAACCCCAGGGCACCAGCTGAAGGTGAAGAGGTGTGGAGCGTTGTATGTGCCCATGACCCTGGCCCACGCCTCCAGCGTGTTTCAGCAAAGCCTTCTCTCCAGCACACTGCTGGCACACACCGGGACAAAAGCAAGATTAACCTTCAGAGCAAATCTCATCTTGACCGTCATGAGAAACAGAGGGAAACTCCAAGCATATTGTATAAAATGGTGTATTCCACTTTAATTAAAGGACAAAAGTGTAGCAACAATGCAGTTTTCCCAGTGGCAAAGCCCCAGCTGGTGTTGGAAGTGTAATGGATGTACTGCAGATGCAGACGTTTCTTCCCTGAGACCAGACCAAATCCTCCTCGCTACGTCACAGAAATCAGGCAAATCATAGTGCTTAGTAAGTTTGAACCAAGTCGATGGCATTAAACTGGGAGGAAACCCTGAGGGTATGGTGCACCATCCATGCAGATTGTGCTCCATGACAGTAGTAATCATGTCAAACCACCTCCCTGAGCTGGACCCCAAATATTTTTTGGCAAATAAGCAGATGAATGCTAAGTCAAAGCTTGTCTTTGCGATATTCCAATTAGAGGTGAGCTGAATGCCCATCACAGGGTAGATCTTGGTCTCCCTCTAGTGATGGACCTACCAACAGCAATGAAAAACCTAACTTCCTCACACTTCCATCCCTCGCTTCCACCTCTGGCATCATGCTGTGGTGGCCCAGCCCTTCACACAGCCAAGGTCACCTCACAAAAATAGTTCTTGACATCTTTCTTCCACAGATCAGTGTGCATAATTCCCAGTGCTTGGCTTGTGGGGTAACCTGCACCACTGAGCCTCCTCTCAATGTGTTCTGATTTACAACCATGCTAACATTTCATGTGCACTTTTCTGCACCATGAAGAAAGAGGAGACAAAGGCTTCTGCCTTTCAGTGCTGGAGAGATGTCTTGAAGGAAACCAACCATTGCAGCCCCACAGTGCTTATCACCTCAGAGAAAGGCAGAGACACAAGTATGGCCCTTCAAGAAAACACAGGCACATACCCACACTGCTACTGCAAGTGATCTCCAGGAGCAAATACCTCTGATGTTGACTGCTGGAGGAACTGGAGGTCTTAAAGTCCACCTTGAAATGAGAGCTGAAGTGGATATGATCTTTCACCTAAACAGCTTCAAGCCAGAAATATGGAGTGCTGTAAAATTGAAAGAGATTTTATCATTTGGAAAATTCAGAAAGTAAACAATGAAGTTTCTGTGGGCTGGACCTGATGTTCCGCTGCCACACAACTGATTCATCATGGCAATAACACTGATTTTTCTTTATTGTCTTTCTTATAGCCTGACCGACAAATGGGAGGGCATTTGAAAGTCAACAATTCTGCAACTCTCCTAGTTTTTATGTACTGAGATTTTGAGTTTTCAAACTCTAAGCATAGCTCTAAATAGACCTCAAATGCTAGATTTTTAAATCAACTGTATTGGCAGGAGTTGCTAAAGACACTGATGGTAAAAATTCATAAGCATGTTGAAACTCCTCATTAGCAAAATTAAAGTTTCTCCAAGTAAGAACAGCACTCAAGATGTATTTCAGGGGCTCAACTATTTGTTGAACACTCCTCTTTGCCCGATGGTCTATCACATTTTTTCTGTTGTTCCTTTTTGCTTAAGAGAAGATGTGCAAAGGGGTGTTCAATACCCAGAATTACTTGTTCAAATGGTTTCCCCGTGGGCTGAAATATTAAAAGAGGGAATTGTGTTGTGTCGGAGAGTTACACGGAGGATGGTGTCTTCATTACCAAGCAATCTGCCTTAGCTGCTGTTGTGCCAATAAACTGCTCGTGGATGTTTTTAAGGACTCCTGTTTTTGACAAAGAAAGCTGCGAGTGTGACGTTTCACATCAGGGTTGAGTTGTTCTCTGTCAGAGTGAAGCCAAGGCCTTTCAAAACCCTTCACAACAAGGCACAGTAAGTTTAGACCAGCTGAAAAAGATGGTGAAAAATAAAAAAGCTCTCAGGTACACAGACTGCACTTCAACTATTAAATAAAACAGCAACCTCCAAAGCTGACAGCTATGGCAACACTGCTGTCGTACGTGTGGAGACACGTTGGATTTGAACATAGGTCAATTTAGGTGTTTGCAAAATGTCTAGTGTCCTTGGAATGCGGTTTTAAACCTGAGAAACCCCTTTAGAAACTGTCTTGTTGAAACACAGGGTTGATACACAGCTTTTTCATACACAGCTTTGGTTTTGAGAAGCTTTGATTTTGTAATTTAAGTCACTCTTCCGAAAGTACCTCAACTTTATGTCGTTGATTTGTTCTCTGTCCAAATCTCCTGATACCTAGTGAAAGGGAAATGTAAGCCTGGCTTATTCCTTCTTCCGGCACAACCTTGTTCATCTTGAGACCAATCTAGGAATAAAGATTGAGAAGACACCAAATAAGACCCTGGCGGTTTGATTCAGTGCTAACCTGATGGTGCTGAGCACGAGGGCTGATGAGAGAGTTTTTGAATACAAACACTGGAGCCTTCAGTACCACCTGTTCATAAAATAACAGTAAAACATATGTGGCACCCAATACTTCACCACAGTCAGCAGCACAGTAGAGAGGGGTAGGGTGAACAAAGGCCCAGGTCCCATCCCCTGAGATACGAATGAAGCAGTGCTCATAAACAGGGACTTGACCTGTAGATGCCGCCTGCAGCCAACATGATACTGTTGGGACCTTCAGCCAGGAAAAGCTGATGAGCCACTGAGTGGCTGAGCAAAGATGGTTTTGATGCTTATGTGCTCATTCAAATGTTGATTCACTGCCGTCTATGCTTACCAGACTGTTGAGCCCCCTTGACTTCCTAAACAATATGTGAAATCTTCCCTCACACAATAATTTATTCACATACTTTTTCTCAATTCCTTGGAGGAATTAGAGAAGGACAACAACATGACCAGAAGGACCAAACAGGAGGATGAAGCAGCTGATAACCCTGCCAGGAGCACATTAGACATGTTCTCTTAATGGACAGATAATTAAAGGAGAAGATGAGAGCTACAAAATCAGTCTGTGTTTGATCAGAAGATATAATATTTGCTCTTTGATCCTGATAAACTGTAAAGAAAAACAGTTTAGGAAAAGAATGGAAGAATATCCCCTATTAACATCAAATAGGAGACCCTTATCATGGCAAGGAAATGAAGTGTGGATGACAGATCAGAGGTGTATTCTGTAGAAAAAAATATTGATTTATGTAAATCTCTACTCTTTAAAAAGTGAGGATTTCAGTTTTTGCCAGGCCCCTTTGGGAAAGCACCAGAGAATTTGGGTTGGGGGAGAAACTAGTAAGATCTGAAAATAAAAATATAAGAAAGTGCAGCCTGGAATGGCAGTGTTTCAAGAGGCGGTCAGATATTGCTTTTCCTTTTACAGAAACATCATTATACAAGAAAAATTCCAATCCTGAACATTTCTTTGCCTGAAGACAAAGTAACCCATTAAAATGGGGTAAAGTCCATCAGCAGAGAGGCCGTGTAAGACCTCTCCTTCTAAGCATCTCCAACGATAGCAGTTCTGCATTTCGTTCTCCTTCCTGGCATATGCCAAGGCTTGCCTCCTGCAGCACCATGGCTGACCTGCATTTATCCCAAGAGCTCATTTATTCACTCCTGTGGAAAAAAAGTGGCACAGGGACTTTGCACACCTGAGTGCTGCCAGCAGGAGAGCTGCAGTCTCACAGAGGCACAGGGTTAGAGTCGCTCTCGTTTCCAGGCACGGGCTGCTCACAGGCTACGAGCCCCAGAGATGCGCAGCCCTGCAGCCCTGCAGCCCCACTCGCAGCTGAAGTGGGGACGTGGGCAAACGGGTGCTCTGCACACACAGCATCTGCATGCCAGACCCTGCAAAGCACAAAATGAATGCTGGTTGTTGGTATGGACACTTTCTGTCCATTCTTCAGAAGATACCACCCCCCTGACCAGCTTGAAGGACTGGTTGCGCTTCACCTTAAAAATGTAATTTGGCTTGGTTGCCATAATTTACTTCATAAGGCATGGTTAGCATCTGAAACAGCATCAGACCAGCACCAAACAGGGAACTCCCTAACAAAAATGGGATGAAGCCGCTTCTGCCAAGAGCACAGAAACTGCTCCAGCTCCCCTTCGGACAGCCCAGCTGCTCTATGGCCATTACCTGCTCCAGGACCTAGAGTCCCCCCAGCCAACAAACACAACCTCACCCATCACAGTGGAGGTGGATACTGTGGTTTACCCTTCCTCGTGGGTGGAAGGCCATGAAGAACCAGGCTCTGACACTGTAATTCTTGCTAGCCAGCTTCTTCCTCTTCAATGAATGCTAATGATGATGTGCCAGCTTAAACTTTGACTCCTCCAACTTTCTGTGGACCTGTGCTGTCTTAATGTTATGTAAATGCCGCTTTTGGTATTTAATAGTCTGTGGCTCAGAGCTACAATAAACTCAGACTGATCTAATAATGAATGACAAGCTTAATAATGTAACAAACTAGGAGCTTAAGTCAGTCTCCAGGGTTTAATAAGGCTGCTAAATAAGAATGCATTATTTATGTATTACAGTGCTAATAGCTTAAAATGCTGGTGTGAACAAAGCAGTGAGAAATGGAGTTAGTGAGAGTTTTTCTGGTGTTTCATGGACATAAAACTGCTTGTTAGTTTATTTCCAGTACAAAGAGGTGTGAAGTTTCTTGTATACTGGCATAACTCTATTGACTGCACAACAGTTGCTTTAGATTTGCTGGTTTTGTCACTCATGTGCATTCGTTGTTCCAGTTTTCTTGGTCAGGGAACACAGGGAAGGTGTGGGATCACTGGGTCATGGAGTGATTTCATCTGGAAGGGACCTTGGGAGGTTGCCTAGTCCCAGGACACACTGAGGTGGCTTGTCTTGTACAGTCAAGCTTTGTCTCTAAGGGTGGAGGTTCCCCAGTACCTCTGGGCCCCTTCACACCTTCACTGGGAACCTGTTTTTTCCTTACATCTGACTGGGATTTTCCACAGTCCAGCTTGTGTCTGCTGCATCTTGTCCTATTCCTGTGCACCTCCGAGAAGAGCTTGGCTTCATTTTCTCTTCTGGCAGGGCATTGAGTGCCCCAAGAGCCATAACGGTGTAAGGGAAAAAAATCACTACCTGGACCTGCTGGTGCACTCCTGAAAATGCAAACCAGTACGCAAGAGGTCTCCTTTGCTGCAAGGACGTATTGCTGACTTCTCTTCCACTTGGTGTCCACCAGGATATCTGTGTCCTTTTCTGCAGAGCTGCTTTCCAGCCTGTTGGCACCAAGGTTTTGCATGGTGGAATACCAGTGGGGGTGGGTAAGTGAAGGACAACCACTTCAGATGATACAGAAGATCTATTCCCATTTGATTTCAAGGTGAATATCTGGCTGCCAAAAAACTCAGATCTGAGCTTGAATGCAAACTTCCTACATGTTGCTTTGGTCCTTCCGCAGCTTTACTACTATGCACAGGTAAGGAGAGGCATCAGTGGTCGAGGTCAAGAAGAGCACCTGAAATTAGGAGATGCAATAATTGTTGGAAGTGCCTCCAAAAATGTCTACAAATGTTTTTAATAAACACTTCTGGTGCTTGAAAAAACTACTGTAATAAAGTCTTGGTGTGTCCCAAGGAGATGGGGAGATGAAAACTAAAATCACAGTGTTCTCTTGTCCAGAGAGAAACACTACTGGAACAGAAGAGAGTAATAAATAATCTCTTAAAATGTGCTGCTAGGTGCTAAAGGGCATTCCTTCACAAAGCAAGACAGAATGAAATGGGAAGAACACAGAATGTGACAAAGTCAGAATATCTCAAGAATTAATCCAGCAATCTCAAAGACAGATAATATGACTGGACAAAGAATGTGACAAAGTCAGACTATCTCAAGAGCTCAATTTTCTCCAATAATTTTGGACATCTTGTTGGTGTAACACTTCCTTATGCACTTCCATAACAGATTCTAATGCTTTCAGATCCATAATTCAGCCTCAGCTACAGTAGACAAAGCGGTTGCCTTTTACGACAGAGCTAATAAAGTAGGTTTTGCCACATAACCTGTGTCTGAGGAGGGAAGTTATAATATGTAATTTCCAGAATATCTACCAAATAGTCTGAAGTTGCATTGCAATAGATACAACAGGAAATCAACAGCCCCTCTGCAAAATGACATTAGAGCCTCGGAGGTGGAATACGCTGCGATTATAAAGCATTTCTCATAAGCATCATTAAAATTAAATTAGAAACAACGCTTCAGAGATAACGGATCATATTTTGCTTTAGAATTATCTTGGTTCTCTGGGGTTTAATAATTTCCAGAGACAAAAATGTCTCAGATCCACCATACTTTCTGGAGTTTGTCCCATGGTACCCAGGCGATACTTCTAGCCTGAGTCACCGACCACATGTTTTGGGTCATAATCCATTGCTCTTTTGCTTTCAGGGTCTGTCACAGCCATAGGTGAGCAGTGGGGATCTTGTAAAACTTGATAAAAATGGCCACACAGATCTGCCTATGACCTCTCATGAACTTGGGGTCAGTGGCTACACAACACGCGTGTCTGTGTCCGTGCTTTAACCTCTGCCATCGAGAAGTCTCCCTGTCTACACAGAACATTCAGGTAACAGCAATTTCTGCCTTCAGACAACTTCTTCAAATAGTACAATATCTTGAATTGCAGAATTTAAAAACCAGAGCAATGATTTAGACCAGTGTTCACCAGCTACACATCTCACGGCTCATCCCAGAACTTCAATTAGGGCTGATTGCAGAAGTTGAAATAGAGGCAGTAAAAAAAAAAAAAAAAAAAAGTAAGAGAACCTTGGGGAAATTAAAATGAAAATGAAACTCCAAGGAGCTAAATTAAATAACTGTGAGACCATTAAGGAGAAAAGGCAAGTGAGTAGGAGGCGTTTGCAAAAGAATCTGTTGGACCTGGATGGTCAATGGGGCGTTACTGCAGAACCCTGAAGAGTATGAGGGTGTGTTGCACCTCAGCACCCAGCTGTGGATAAACACGCTCAAGTCTGTCTGTGGGCTGAAGGGCCACATCCAGGCACCTATCTAAAGAACTGTCCCTGGGTGCATGTAGCATGAGTAATAGCATTATTCCATGGGAGGGGGAATCCATAAGAAAGGATGCAAGTGTTGAAGAAGCTGCAGGAAAGAGTGTTTGGGCTCAGCTGCCTGTTGCCAAGCTGCCCAAGGAGTCTCAGCGGAGCTCAGGTCCCCGGGGAGGTGTCCTCATGGGGCCCGACAGGGTGACTTCAGATGGTCCTACAAGAGCAGGCTCTGATCTCCGCTGCGTCCTGGCTGGCTTGCTCCTTCTCACCCTCCCCAGCAGCAGGATGTGGGATGGAGATGCAGGGAGAGGAGTCCGTCTGCCCTGGGAAAGGTGGAAGCGCTTACAATACACTATTATGATTTTCTGCATTTTCCTCTTTATGGCAGATCATGAGTCAGGTCTTTGCAAACATTGGTGGTTTGATTGCCGAGTGTTAATCAGACCCTGAACAGAAGAAAGTCTTAAAAAAAATTACTTCCACAAAACCTTTTTTCTACTTTATTTTGTATTTCTGACAAAATTCATTGTCAGTAAAAGGTGAAGTTGATTACATATGTTTTTCATCCTTAGAAACAAGAAGATTATGGAATAAGGGGGGGGGAATGAAAAATAAGTGAGTATATAGACTTGATAACACAACAGAACTAGAGGCAATATAGGTGCAGCCTTTTACAGGCAATGTGTGAGGCGAGGAAAAGCGAGTCCTCTATTTCATTGACAAAGGCTTTTTCTGGCTCCAAGTTACATATTTAACAAGGTTTTGTTTTCCAGTTTACAGTTTATTAGTCCCTCTCTGCTCACTTGTGCCATGTTCGTACTGATGTAACATTGCATTTCTATGTCCTTTTCCTACTTTATATCAACCTGAATTTCTCTCAATCGTCTTTATTGCGTAAGGTAGACGTAGGTTTTCCAGTTTGCCCTCCGGGCTCAAAGCAATAGTAAGATTAAAGCAATAAACCTCCTTTTTGAAACAGGAAAACAGGTTAACCTGAGTTTTTTGGTTTGGACCTTGTTAAAGGACTATTTGTCATCCCAGTTCCTTCTTGGAGCAAGAGGCTTGTGTCCTCTTGAACTGGATGTGAAGATCTCCACTGGTGGCTATGGAAATGTTTATGGACAAGTCTGAATGTCACCTCCCTGCCACCAATCCCCAGGAAGGGGTCAGCCACTTGGGCTGCTGGTGGAGCAGACTGCGAAGAGGTGCATATCCTGGCTGGATCTTCATTGTCCTCGCTCACCTCCTCTGCTTTCATTCATTGGTAAGGCACAGTGGCTGCTGCTTGGACATGAAGCATCTCCTTCAAAATGGGTCCTTCTTTCCAAAATTAAAGTCACAACAGTAGCATACCTCCTGTTTCACAGAGAGGGTCACTCAAGACAGGTGCTACAGGGTTTCAGGAGGGATATTTATGCCTGTTCCAGGTTTCTGAGAGGACAGTGTGGGTTTTTGGTCTCCAGAGCTTTGTGAGCCTTTCCTACAGGTCAGATTCACCCATCTCCCATGCAGCTGTGGTCTTGCACTGGAAGCCCTTCCCCTCATTCCTGCTGCAGAGAGAGAGAGTCACTTGCACTAATCTTACTGTATAAGCTCATTTCTAATTACATTTTTGCAGCCCAGCTGATAAATACTATAATGTTTAAGTGCTTACCAACCATTTGGTCTGCAATGATTTATTAATCAAGCTTTATCACTTGAAGTAAGAGGCTTAGCTCGTGCACACATGGGATGTGATATGCAGGCAGGGATGCTGTCCTTCATGCAGATGTCACAAGAGCTGTGCTCCAAAAGTGCACACATTGCCTATGGGTATTTGATCAAATAAAGTTTTATTTACTTATTCTTACCTCGTTCTTATCACTGCTTCTGCTGTAAACTGAAATCATAGGTAGCATCCCCGATGCTGTTAATTTTGTCTTGTAAGTGTCATTAGTTTTGGAGGGGGACAGTATGAAAAATGATTAAATGCCTTGCTTCTCTGCTGGAGGTTTTCTCCCCCCTGTACAGCATGGCCAGACTAAAGAGCATTTGAGGGGGTTAAGAAGAAGAAGCAGCCGAAGAAGGAAAGGGAGAAGAGCAGACTGGCTGTGGCTTCCCAGGCTGGATTCCCACCCCATTCATAAGGGGCCGTCCTTGTGGCATGACCCCATCTCTGCTTGGTCAGGCTCCGATCTCCTAGTGGACCAGTAGTTGGTTCTTCCACGGCCAAGGAGGAACTTCTGAGAAGACCTGCAGGAGGAGGCTGAGACTTGGTATCCCCAGACAGCAACTCCTGTTTCCCTGTACAGCCAGAAGGAAGAAGGAGATGCTTATACACAGAGACTTGTGTGGGTACTCGGACACTATGCTGAGCTACGGCAGGTGCTCACCTCTCTCCATAGACCCTGAGGGAGGCTGGCTTAGGAAGAGGTGTCTTGGGTTTAGGTGCTTCCATGAGGCACCTGAACCCCACCCATCATACCAGAGGGTGGGGAGGAAATGCATCAAAGTTTGGGGTGGGATGGAGTTGCTGTCTGAATATGTTTTTTTACCATATCTGAAACTAACAGTTTTATTTCCAGAGCAAGGTTTTTGTAATCCCATGGAGGTGCTCAGACGTGTCGGAAATGGGTGAGGTGTGCCATGGAGGGATGTGCTTGGGCTTTTGGTTCAGCAGCTGCAAAGCGCCTGGACTCCCCTGAAATCCATGGCCTTTATCCATGTAGCCCAGCTCCGATATATCTCCCATTTCTGCATAGTTATGTTCCTTTACTCCCACTAAATGTTTTCAGACATGTCACTCACATTTCATTTGTTAGAATTTCCCCTGCTTCCCTTCCGCCTCGCAAGAGCACAGACACTGCTCAGGGAACCGCCTGCCTTGCTGTTCAATCCCCTGTCAATACACGTAGCTTTGCTGTTTGACCTTTAAGACATCTCCTCTCCTGGCTACCACCGCCCTTGTGCACCAGCAGTTTGGCTGGAGATGGAGCAGACGGATGCGCCGATAGCAGTGCAAGCACCCAGAGGAATCCGGAGGAGCACGGCGGTGGCAAGCCTCGGTTCACCAGGAAGGATTAAGGCAGGGTTTCTGTTACTGTGTGAGATACGTAGGAATAAACAGCTGCTGGAGTTGATTAAATGCCAGCATGAATGTATAATCAATCATAAAAGCCATTAGCTGTGAGTGGAGGCTATCGCTGCCCCAGCAAACACCATTCCCCAGCAAAGGGGGGGTCTGACCTCTCCTCTCCAAGGCCACGTGCGGGAAGGTGAGGAACACCTCATCTCTGGCATTTGGCGTGTTTTGAATCAATCTCCTGGAGCATGGTAGCTGCCACACACCAACCGCATTAGTGAGAGCCTGAGCCCACCCAGATTCAGTGTCCTCAGTGCTCCCTGACCCCAGGAGCTGAAGCTGTTTTGGCTGCTGATGGCTGACCCCAGGCAGAGCAGTCTCCCAGGGGGTGGTGGGCAGAGGTGGGGAGCAGAATTAGTGCAGACCCAGTGTGGGCTTTGTCCATCTCCTCTTCTCCATCCTACAGCTTCTGCTGTTCTGGGGTGAATGGAGAATGAGCGGTGAAAAAGAGAGAAAGAAAGAAAATGCCTAAAAAGGAGTATCTTCCATCCACACAGGTAAGGCAAGGGACCTAACCTTCTGGTCCTGCTGGGAAAAGCCAAGAACTCCCCCAAGGAAATGGGAGAGTTTGGCCCTTATCCAGTTCCAGTGTTAGCATTTTGGCCATTATTCAAAAAGCTCAGATATAGTTTTAAAATTGTAATATTCAAAGTTGAGCCAACAGGACCAGACTATCCATCTTGTTTGTATGTCTAGGACTTCTGAACATCAGCTATCTGCACTCTGCTAGCTGGATTCTGACTAGGTCACCAGCTCATTTCCTTCTCTGTCTTCTTTCCTAACAGGCAAAGCAATTTTATTGCTACTGAATTTGTCTTAAAAGAGCTGGTCACCTAAGGGAAATGGTCCCTGACCCACTTTTTCCTCTGATTTTTTCTGCAGGCAGAAGGAAACCTCTGAGTTTTTGAGTTTTTATCTTGCATCCCAAGTTGTCTCAGAGCTGTATGGTGACGATGGGTGGGATGCAGCATGCAGGTTCAACCAGGTGGTCAGGGGACTCTGCTCCTTTCATCTCCTGTTGGACTGATGCTCACCTTGTTACACAGATGGGTGCAGGCGCTCTGGTCAGTGTGGTGTAACATGTGCTAACTCAGACAGAAAAGAAAAGCCATTTGAAAAACAATTTTTGATGAAAATCTCTCCCTATGGCTGCAATCACCAGAGGTGCCAGCCTCCTGCTGTGCAGGCAATGGAAGCAATGGGGTGTCTATGGCATGTATAGTGCTGGTGACTGGACCTTCCACCGTGGACTGTGTGCTTCTGATTGTATCAAACTGACCCGTGGTGTTTTAAAATCTTTCTGGAAGTTTTACGTCTGTTTGGAACTTTTAAATCTTTCTGGACATATTCATGCTGCCAAAAGAGGTTTACCCTCTTCCAAATGGCGTAATCCTATGTATTGTACATGCTTTCCAGACAACAGAGGAACCTACTGATACAGGAGGAGATGTTTGGTTTAGAGGGACGAAACCATTTTTCTGTAATGTAGAGAAACTTCTCACCCAGTACCACCAGAATTAAAGCAGAGGCTCTTTGGGAGGTGTGCAGACTGTGCTTCCATAAGGAATTAGGTCAAATCCAAAACTGAAACACATGTGAAGTCTGAATGGAGGTGCTGGCTCGCCTTCAGGGTGCAGCTCCATTTGGGTGCATGGTGACAGAAGCCACCTTCACTGCTGGGTGCACAGATAGTGGACAGGGATTGCGGAGGCCATGGGAACTCTTCAGGCATCACACAGGAGATGGGGACACTTTGGTTCACTTGCTCTGCGACCAGCTCTGAGCATCTCCAGGAAGGAGTCATGCCTAGACAGGAATTCACCAGGGTGGAGCAAGGATCAGACACAGCTTCACAGAGCAGGGGACACCTGATCATGTAGACAAACCTGCAGCATTTCAAAAAGTATCAGCACCTGGATTGCTGTTTCCTAATCATCTCTTTTGCTATTTTGCTGCACAGGGTGAGAGATGCTTTCATTAACAGCACAAGTTTCTACTAAGCCACATGAGTTTTGGTTTGCTTGGTTACTCTGAAGCATGAAAATTAAAGCTAAATTGGAAAAGCAAAAGCCAATGTAAATAGCCTCATGTCTCTAATTAAAGTTGTTTTGATCAATCTTCTGCTAAGTATTTATTTTAACACACTTCTGTCTTATTTTTTTAAAGATAATAAAATGTGATTTTTATAAGCCTTGGGCTGGTGCTGACAGCTGTCATGTTGTTTTACTCCTCGTGGGATGACCCACACCAGTTCCTTGGGTGTGATTCATAGAGCTGACCATACGCAAGCATAATTTAAGCTCTGTGTTTCGTTTCAGAGGAAAGGAAAAGCACATAATTACTTATCAAGTGATAGGTAACACAAATTTCGTGCAGAGGTTAGAGCAAAGGTACTATTGACCTGGTTGTTCAACAGGTGGTATTGAACTGGGGCCACCTGACCCCCCTTTCAGACACAAAGGCAACACTCGCACCCAAGCTCTTATTCTGCCATGTTGGCCAGAATAAATCAGATAAATTTCTACTTCAGGAGGCAACAAGGGCAGAAAAGAAAGCAGAAAGCCAGAGATCCCGAATCAGCCACACTTCCTTAAACATTAACATCTAATTACCGGCGTAGTTGCCATATGTCATAATTTCGGGAAGCTGCTTATGAATTCTGATTGATGTCACAGTGTTGTGAAACTGCTACATCTTTTTTTAATTTTGCTGCCAAAGAGCACCAATGTGCCTGCCAAGGATGGTGTCTTGGGCTCCCTGCATGGACGCCGGCAGTTGCTGCTGAGCACCATGGCTAGGGATGCACCCAGCCAGCACATAGGCTAACAAGGTCGGCTGAGGGATCTCCCCTGCCTCCCCTCGCAGGACTCCTCCCCAGAGGTGAGCATAGACCAATGGATGCAAAACTCTGTGTCAACGTCCCAGGTACCCAGAGCAGCTGTCACGTCTTGGTGTCACCTTCTTTGAAGTTTCCACATCTTCAGAGGTCCCCATCTACCGTGCTCCTCTGCAGTGCAGCATCACCCACTTGGTCCCGGGCACCTGGCCTGGGTTAAATTTGCACAGCCCTTGGGAACATGTGGTGCCAGATGAGTGCCAAAAGGTGCTCCCGAAACATCTGAGTGTGTAACCCAACCGCAGCCTCCGACTTCTCTGCAGCTGGCCTGTCCCTAAGTCTACAACAAACACAGAAGTTGCAGAACAAGATCGTAGCCTTGGGAATATTTGGCGGTGGAGTTTCTACACCAGCCCTTTGGTATTTGAGCCACTGATCTGTTTGTCCCCTTTAAAGCAACCGACTCTACCCACCACCCTCTCACTGTCACAGCACACCTCACTCTTATGCCTTGAAGCTCTCGGCACTGTGCCTTCACCAAGTACAGACTTTTTCTCACTACATCTCAGCCATGGAGTATATTTGCAAATAACAGCTCTCATGAAAGCTGGCATCTCTCCTCTCCATCAGTGCTGGTGCCAGTCCTCATGCTGGAAATGGCACCGCAGATCACAGGAGCAGTCCAGCATCCCTGGGTGAGAGCTTGCAATTCAGTTCATTACTGCCTTAATGCTCTCCCCTAATCTCTTACAGCGAGCAGCATCTCTGCCCATGGTGGAACTAATGTCGTTTTTCATCCTTGTGGTCACTGTTAGCACTCAAGCAAAAAATGTCAGTTTTAATTACAGCATTTATTTACATGTATCTCTCCTGCTTTAAACTGGGAGAAAGACACCCTCTCCCCATCACACAGGGCTCATATGATTCTGTTAGAGAAACAGGTACAGTTCTTGCCAAAGCGAGTAAATCTTTTAGCAACACCTGCTTATTCTCAAAGCAAATAGCTGTAATCAATGACCTATTTAAAAAATGAGAAAATTGGATTTTTTTTTTTTTAAGTGATTTCAAGCTTGCTGAACAGGTACTGTAGTAAATCTGGCATGTCTCTAATATACTGCTCTGGTAATCCCTGTCTGCTTTTTATTTCCATATGTATTGGCTGTTCTCTTTATGACCACAGTAAACAAAATTGGTGAGAGAATATCAGACCTCTTTGCAGAAAGCACCATAAGCAGTATTATCTGAATTACGTTTCCACTCTTTAAAAGACAGCTGTGATCTGAGATTTCAGCTTCTTGGTTTTCCCATGGTCCCCTGAACGGCCATTCATTTACTTGTCAGCATTTGTTTCCATCTCTTAGACCGTCTAATACTTCTCTTCTTTTTCCTATCCACTTTTTCTGGTGCTCCTCTTAGTGCCATCAGTCAGGAGCAATGAATTGTGGAGGATGTCACACCAGGTTTTTTGCGCTTTGTATGACTGCAGTGGCCGGTAATAGCTGGTGGGGAAATCATTGACAAGTTAACAGGTCCGTTCACTTTTTTGACGTTATGCATTCCCTGACTGCTTTCTTCTGACCCTCTGACTAAGCAAAAGGCTGTTCTGATTCAGAGAAAATGTAATTGGATCCATCCTGACCAATTTTCTTGTATTAGCCTTAGCTTTGCCACTTGTATGGGATTGTAGAAGATGAAAAAGGTGAACTGTCATTCTTCCTTGCACTGCTCACGGCTTATTAAGACTCCCTGGTGAGTACATCACGGAGAGTGATCTGAATATGGGATATCTCAGCACACCCAAAGACAGACAATCCCAAGTCTGGGGATCAGGCTGGTTATAAATGTTTATACTGTATACAGAAAGTCAACATGGAGGAAAGATCAGTATTCTGATTCAACTGCTTTTAATATACACCTTGTTAAATACTCACAGCACTGTGTTCAAGATTAGACACGATTTCTCACATTTTGAAACACAAAGGAGTTGAGTTTATCTGCGTAAGCCAGTTACATTGTTAGCTGATGTCCCGTGATACTGAGCAGTGATTGTTTGCTTTCCTTCATCAGAAAATAGAGAACCTCTTTGTTAACCAGTGAAATGAGAAACATCCCGATGGTTATGCTTCAGTAACATGGTCCATTGAACCAGCCTGAAGGAATCCCGTTGATTCAGTCTGCTGGAGTGTGGAGAATAGCCTTGGGAGTGTTTTAAGAAGTGTCAGGGGAGGATTTTCTTTTTAAATTGAATGGAGCCCATGGAGAGCAGGAAACCTGTTAGGGCTTGTATATGCTAGGAGTATAAGAAACAGAAATAGTCTCCTCTCTTTCCTGTTAGCATGGCCAATAGCTAGGTCTAAAAACTTCATCCTACCTGGCCGTTTCCCTTGGAACAAAGTTCAACTTTACTGACAGTAAAAGCCTCAGCAATCAGGAGCATCATCTTAGCAGGCTATGGGGACCATGTCCAATTTCTGGCAATGTTGCTGGAGCTCAAGGAACCATCTCAGTAATGGTGACAACCGTCCATGTCTGAGGGCTGAAGCATCTGCTTTCTCCTTGCAAAGACCATCTCACCTTGAAACCGAGCATGATATGATGGGGCTCCACTAACAAGTCTCAACATCACTCCTTCAAGGCGAAAAGTTCTCTTCCAGCATCATTTTCCCCGTTAATTGGACGACCTCTGCTACTCAGCATTGGTCTGCTATTTGGGAAAAGGTCAGGCCTTTTTCACGGCTGCTCTTTCCAATTAACTTTTTGGTGTACTAGGGCACGGGTCTACTGCCCTTCAAACGCAAGAGATGCTCAGCATGCCATAAAGCTCGAAGGAGCGCAGGGGGCTAAACGATCCTCCCGGGAGGCACGTGACCTGACTGCTAACTCCGGTTTTAGTTGGGAGAACAAGAAATATCCTGTCTGCTTTCTGCCATAAAGGCAGAGATAGCACCGTGGTGAAGCAGCTCTGTGGGTAGTGGAGGTTTTCTGTTGTCCGCTGCAGCTACATCCCTTCCCACGTCTCTTATCTGCTTGGCTGAATCCATGCCTCTGAGGTAGGAGTCACCATCTTTTGTAGGACAGAGCATTGCATTTAATATTTCCAAAATATGCCTGCAGAAGCATAACCATTTGAACTCAAATCCCGTAAATAATTTGTGATGACTGACCTGTACTGGTTTCCATAACATGCACAGGCCTCGGTCCGCTGCCTGCCTATCCTCACTTTCACCTTTCCTCCTGAGCCTTTGGCCCTATTTCAGCAAATTCTGCAGGTGAGAAGAAGTTGCAAAGATAAGTGATTTTGTCTGAATTTGGGGAAGAAGGCTGGCCAGACAGAGGAGGAAGATGTGTTGTGGACCATTGCCAAAAGAAGAGTGCAATGTGTGCTCAGACCATATCAAATGCCAGCAAATTCACATGGCAAAAAGCGCTTGTAAATGTGAATGAAATTATAATAAAACCCACTGAAGTGCAAAGAGCTTTGATTTAAGCTCACACTTTCTCTAAGTCCAGCAAATCAGCTATGAGATAAAACCCAAAAGACACCAGTCTCTGGAAGCTCTGGTGCTCATCTTTACACCTTGCAAGGAGAATTTCGTCGTTATCTAAAGGGCTGACACCCACCTCTGCCCTCCTCGTGGCCAGGCTACCTCCTGTTTTGAAGGTTTGTGTGTTGCTGAGTGTTTAGTTGATGCTTTACACCAGGAGGAGATGAGCCACAAGCCTAATCACTAAGGATCTGATCCATCTGGTTTAGTGCCTAAACCACGCACTCTCTGAGACCTGTGTATGGTCATTGAAAAAGAACAGGTTCGGATCATGTTTTTGCCAGATCCACTGGATTTCCCATCCTTACTCCTTGGCCACCCCAAGTCAGTGGGTATCTCTGCCAGTTACAGCGTGTCTCTCTCTGCCCCAGTGCCCTGTGCACAGCAAAAGAATGCTAAAGCTGCTGAAGGTGGTAAGTGCTGTGGTGTTGGATCCACTAATAGCAGTGAAGCTCTGAGATGCAGATGAGAACGTTGTGGACACATCCCTGAGCATGGGAGTAGTTTTCAGTGGGAGTAGGGGCTGTGCAATGGCATGGGCTGTGCCAAATACCTGGGACACGCACTGTGCCTGGGTTAGCTCCATCTCACTCACTGTCATTCTCCTTCTCCCTGCACAGTGGCCCAACCAGCTCTTTACACCCTGTTTGCTCCTTGCACCCTTGCAACTGACCCCTTGGACCCTCTTTGCTACCATGTGCACAGGCCAGCAGGAAACCACTACTTCTGCAATGTTCCTTCAGCACGGAGGAGGTGGAAACAAGACTTCAGTGTCCAACAACTAGGCAAGAGCTGCCAGGGATGGAAATCCAGCATGGGCACTGCCTGGCCTGTGAATGCCTGACTCTCCAGCCTATGGAGACCTTTTGGGTAGCGTGGCGTTGTGCTGTCAGCACCATGCACATGTCCATGGCCATTCTCTTGTTGATCACTTTGTGTCCCCCCCAAATCCCCCCAGAGCCACGCAGAACCAGACAGTATTCTGCCAGTCACACTCTGCTTCAGCCCAGAGTATTTGACTGTCTCACCAGCAAGAAATATTTATTCACATCAGAACATCAGCACAGCAAAAAACATTAAGATGTAACACCCTGCCAATTGCCTGGTAAAATTTCAATTTCAGGGGCACCTATTAATAAATGGGAATGCTGGAACTTGAAGTCAATGGGGATGCATAGCTAAAGATTGCCTTGATCAGTAGGGCATCTGTCATTGCTTAATTAAGATGCAAATCATATCTGTCTCCATGGTGATGAAGTCACTTTTTCTGTTGATGAAATACAAACAAAGCTGGATGTGCCCAGCTGAACTGGCTACAACCTCAGGAAAAAAAGTCAGGGCTGGCTGCAGCTCCAGCAGTGCTTGGCCAAATTCTGGCCTCATCTCCCCCCCAGCAAACCTCCGTACCAGGAGTCCTCTGAGCATGGCAAGGTCTCAGCACTTGTGCTGCTGATGAGAGACTGAGGTGAGTGCTTGAAAAGGTGTGGTCAATCGAGAAAAAAAGGGCTGAAGTGAGATGGTTACCACCAGTTCATGGTGAGATCCCACCAGCATCACTCGGTGGTGAGAGCTGCTCGCACCCCTTCCCAGCTGGGGCAGCGGCTCTGCAGAGCCATAGATATGAGCCATGGGCACACTGCCGCAGGCGGTAAAAGCCATCTTAGCTCGTGGGGAGCAAAAGCGCGTTAATTATGGGTGAGTGAAGTAATTACATGAGCCATATAAAGAAGTTTATGAGACATACCTTCAGGAGGGACGTGGCAGCAAACAACATTTTCTACCCTCCAGCTGATATTTGCCAGGTCTGCGATGAAAAAAGCCAGTTGACTAAATCTCTGCTGCTGCAGTCCCTTGCTGGCTGGGACATGCGCCGAGCTCTTATACTCCCAAAGTGGACCTGAAGTGGGTGAAATACAAATATTCAGGTAAAAGGCCCAGAGCTGCCAGCACCGGTGACTGTGTTTTGTGCAAGAAATGTTTTAAGCCTATGACGTTTGTGAGCCAATCTCCTGACAGGCCAGGCTCCTTGCCTGAATTTTGTTAATATTTTGAAGCACTCATGGCATGATTCTAGGGTCTCTGTTGCTGCCTCCCAAGGGACTTTGAACACTCCCTTGCCTGTCCTCCCTCAGTTTCCTGTACCCAGGGATAATAAAAACAACCTGGCCAGAGATATTGACTCCTGTTCCCGCATGTGGTCGAGGTAGCTGCGGAAATCTTGGTGGCGAGTCACCATTTTGCTGTGGGCTCTGCTGGAAGAAATGAATATTTTCCTGCACAGACAAAGCCAACAGTTGCTCATGCACCTACGACCCCATGTGTGCTGCAGCCGCTGGTCCTGTAGCTCCTCATGCAGGTGTGTGAGTGCTTGTAACCACTCAGCATTCACCCTCCCTTCAAGCAAATGAGCTTTTTCAACAGGAGTGAACTGCATCCAGACTGAGGGGTCAGCCCCACCCGAGCTGCAGCAGGAGCATGGCTCCTGGATGTAAATGAGCACTTAGGCATACTTGGAAAAAAAAAGGGCTTGATTGGCTCCCAGGGCAATGTCTTGAATTGAAGAGGAAAGAGTAATTTAAAAAACAGCCACCTAGAGGCAACTGTGGCAGCAGGGAAAATACCCTCTGGCAGCAGCAGAATGGCTAATTGCTCCATTTTGGGATTCATGTGATCATTCATTAGCTCTTGCTTAATAACGATTTACTCTGCACTGGTGTGGAACCCTTCATCTCGTCTCCCAAGGGGCTCCACAAAGACCAAATCTGGCCCGAGAGCACTGGCCAAGGGGGGTGCTGAGCTCTGGGTCACATCTATGGGGAAACTGAGGCACGGGAGGCTCAGGACCATACCAGAGCCCAGTGGAGCATCTGATGTACTGCATCTCTGGGCTCCCACCCTCTGCACTGTCCCAAGCCTTACATGGCTTTTCCTGAAGAGCTGAAATCAGAAGAAAGGAGCTGGGTTTGCATGCATTGGTAGTTAAGCACAGTCATTCCCACCTCCGTAAGCTACTGCAGCCACTTACATCTTTGCTGATAGAAAAGAAGGCAGGATTAACCTAGTAAAATCATAAAAAAAAGCTGGGAGAACAGGGTTAGCACACCCCCCTTTACTTTTAAATGGAGGCTGTTATGAGATCCTCATACACCCCAGTCTGCTTGTCCATCGCTCTCTGAATGCTGGTGGGTCAAGCAGTACATTAGATGCTGCGCTGCACCACGCTGCGTTGGGCAAGATGAGAGAGCCAGGGAAAGAGACTGACTGCACGGAGAGCACTCCAGGCTGGCTGGATCTGCAGCAGGGTGGACCACAGCTGCCAGACCCAGAGGTGCGGGTCTGCCATGGGGTCTGCGGGCGTCGGGCAGTCCAGTGTGGGCATCTCAAGTGCACTGTCAGTGTGCTAGACACTGAATCAATCCTCTAAAATAAGTCCTCTAAAATAAGGAAAGAGGAATTCATCCCAAAGGGACTAATCATTGTGGAGAATGAAAAAAAAACAAAAAAAACCCAAACAAAGCATGGAGGCAATAAATGTAACTGAATTCTTAAGTCAGTGTCAGAAACCTCTTCCTGCAAATGTGTAATTTGGCAGTGGAGAAGATTTAGTGCCTGTGTATCAGCGCTCGTGGGTACAGTCCATAGGACAGTGCTTTAACAAGACAAAGTGTGCGCTGTGTTCAACAGAAGAATTTTGTAAGGTACTGTTTAAAAATTCAGCATATGTCTGCTTTTTTATTCTGGATCTATAAATAAGCAAAGACACAGAAAACAAACCCTTTGCAGGATACTGGAAAATCCAGTAAACCAGGGAAGGCTGAAATCACCAGCCCTTGGCAAATCCCATCACCCTCTCAGATGGGCAGAAGCACTATGTCAGGATGTTTCCCGCTGGGAATCCATTGACTGACAGCCTCCTACCACACCATCACAGGTTAAATAGCAAAGTCTTTGATTCTTCACCGAGTTTCACTTTTTCCTTTGGTCCAGGTTCATTCTGTACCCTGTGGAAGTGTTTGTGCTGGAGAAAGCCATGGATTCCCTTCCCTTCGCAGCATTTCCCACACCAGAAACAAAGACCAAGGGTAAGTGTTTGGCTTTTGCACTGATCTGTTGGTGTGCCAGCGGTTGCTAAAAGGAGAGCTTTACCCCTTGAATCAGACTGGAAGGTTGCCTTGGTGCCCTCACTACAGGCCTCATTCACAGCTTGAGAATGGATGTCCTGCTGGTGATTGGCACCATCCCTTTCTCCCTCCCCTTTTTCTTCCCCCCAAAATCTTGCAAGTCTTTCCCAAATTTGTGCGTAATTCACCCAGAGGTATCTGAACATGCACCAGTAGAGTTACTGTTCCATCTTCAGCCAGTTTAATGACAGCCACAGCTGTTGGACTGTGCATTATAGAATATATTCTCTTTATAACCACAGTTGCCAACTTTTTTTTCCCTTTGCACCGTGGAGGAGGGAGAAGGTCCCTCTGTTATGGTGCCTTTGTGGGCTTGCCTCCTGCAGACACCCCATGCAGGTGGGCTCATGTGGGGTGGACTCTGCCCTCCAGCCCCTCCTCCAACAGTAACAGGGTGGTTACAGCTACCAAGTGGGAATGGCGAGGGGAACACAAGGGCCGCTGTGGTGGTCAGCCCTGTGCTAGCCAAGCCCAAAGGAAATCTTCCTGGAGGGGAAACTCTGCTCCCTTCCTCTTCAGAAGTGCCTGTGGAGCGATGACGGAGCCATCCCTTCACTGCCGTGCTGCAAATCAAACAGGACAGCAATTTTCTGTTCCCTCTCTCTTCTATAAAGGAAAGGGCACTGGTGATCAATTCACTTATTTACCTTCCCATCTGCAGCTAGAAAAACCTGCTGTTCCCAACAAAAATCAAGGCCTCTGGCCATCATCTCCAGAGATGCAGGTTTCACTGCTGGCACGGCAGCCTGATGCCCATCGCACCAGCGTGGGGAGACAGGCAGGACCTTCAAGCAGACAGGCATTAAGGTATTACTCAGCTCAGGAAACACACAATAGATAGTCCTCTGCTGTCCCCAGCTTTCAGCAGGGAATCTTCGTTCCTCTGAGCCATACTCACATCTTCACCAGGCCTGGTGGAAGCTAGGTCCTACCCGAGTTCATGGCAAGAGCATGAGCAAGCAAGCCTTTGGGACTTGTATCTTGCACTTGGTAGAAATAGCACAAAGGCCTGGCTGTATCCCTGTGAAGCTCACTCTGCCCCCTGAGTTGGTCACTGTGAGCATGATCCCCACCGTCAGTCTGGGTGTTGGCCTCAGAAGTCTGCCAGGGGTCGCTTGCAACCAAGGCAAAGACCAACTAGGCAGCTGTCCTCCTGGCCAAGGTGAGGGCTTTCCATTCATTCCCCTCCAATGGCCCCACTCAACACATTTTCTGTCCACTTTCAGCCTTCCCCGTGCAAGTGACGATGACTTCGGTGAGATCTCAGGGTGTCATCTCCGTACTCACCCACATGCCAGTGCAGACGGAGATTTCTCTTGTCTACTCGAAGACAGCTTAAAAACAACACCCGCTTGCCAGAGAGCTTTCTGCACTGATCTAACACGGCTATCCCCAGAGAGAGGATTTCTCTCCCACAGAGGTCTCAGGGCCAGTCCTTATGCTCTTTACCTGGGTAGGAGCAACAGAAAAGAGCCATAATGAGTAAACTTCTTCCATCAAGACCCCTGGATGCATCCATGCTTCAGAGGGCACATCCCACCAAACTGGCTGCTACCTTCACCTTGGCCTGTGGCATTGCTCAGTGATGGTGGCACCCAGATCCTCAGGGCAGGAGCTTGCTGTTAGTTTGCAGAATGGTTCATAGACCTGCTGTTCGCAAGATCATCTTGAAATCTCTTAGCCGTGGGCATCGATCGTTTTATCAGCTGAACCATGTGGTGGGCACCAGCTAGCTCCACAAGGCTGTGACTCATCTGTCATTCAAGCACCACTTTGAGCTCAGGACGTTTATACCTCAGCCTGGTGTTACCTGAACAAGGGATAGGGCTGCTTAGCTTAGACGATTCTCAGGTGGCTTGCCCTATATGCATGCGGTGCTGATTTCCTAGCACGATGCAGCACCTTTGTGCTACGCTTGCACAAGTGCCTGTGCCTGGACCAGAGGGCAGAGCCCGGGTTGTGCTGGCTGCAGCAGTGGCTTCTCTGGAGCTCCGCTGCTTGGTCTCCTCCCACGTTAAAGGCTTGGGAAAGCACAGCACTCGTCAGAAACCCAGCAAGACGGAGCATGTATTGCTGGTAGCAGGTTGCTGTTCCTCCTAGTTAAAGCCAGGTCTTTGAAAAGGGCTGCAGCTCTGCTGATTATACCTGTGCAGCCCACCACTTTCTGCTTTTGTTTGCCACTTCCAGCTGTTGTATACCATCTATATGATCTCTGTCTAGATTACTAATAAATGCCTTGTTAGAACAATAATTGGCTTCTTATTTAGTAGACTCGTAATGACTATAACTGAAATACATTATCAGCCACAGGCCATAATCTATTTTAAACTGCAGTACACAGGGACTGAGGTTTATGTTCCTTGATGTGATTTCTTTTCCTTTTGTAAAAGCAATTATGTGCATTTGACTATACATTGTTATTGTTAAAGCCTTTTACGCAAGACTTAGCTGTACACAGAGCAATTGCTAAGTGGCAATTCAGAGAACAGGCAGCAATACAACGGGAGCAGCAAGTGGGCTTAACCAGAAAGGGAACTAAGTACAGGAATTCAACGTGCTCATAAGAAATTATCTGCTTTCATTCATGATGGATTACTTTGTCGGAAGGTTGTATAATATTCAAGGAAATATCAATAACTGGTTGTGTTACTGTAGTCCAAATGCCAGCAATGCGGCTTAGCAGTGTGTTGATGAAGTTCACAGCTGGGTGATGCTAACCTGGGGGATTTAAGCAACATTCAGGGACAGAGCCTGACTTTTTGTTGCTCCCTGCATGGATTGTTGCTCTCTGCAGTGATTCCAGTAGGTAACAGCAGCTGAACTGGGGATCTCGGCTCCGGTCGTCTTTCTGGAAGGTGTTTGTGTAATCCAGTCTCAAACCCGAACGGCCCGCATGGTTCACACACAGAGGACTGTGGCATCAGCCTTCTTCCCCAGCTTCTTTGGTTAACACAGAACAATGAAGACATCGAAAAAGTTCTACTAAGACAGAGCATTCACCATACCTACTTTTGAAAAAGACCTAGGAAGGCGAGAATGGACTTTGTGGGATGTTTTTCTTCCTTAACTATACACAAGTTCCCATAGCAAATGGAGATCCGTGTGCCTTAATTTTTGGCTGCTAAACTAAAAGCTCTTAAAAGAAGCTGTTTGACAGGAAGTGGCAAACATCAGTTTTCCAACAGATAGGCTGCACCGATGTCTAAAAAGGGAACACCCAAAACAATTACTGGCTCTAAATCTTAGGATTGAGAACAAAATAAGTTTGGGCTTGAGTCTCACGAGAACACTGTCCTTCAGCCATTTTTCTCCCAGTTTGCTCATCTTACCCATGTACCTCTTTAGATCAAAAGTTAATGGCAGATACAGAATCTGCAAAAATTTTTATTCTTTTAGAAGAAAAAAAAAAAGCGAGGCTGACCTTTCAGTTAGGTGATGCTTCTTGGTTTTTTTGTTATCTCTGCAGTTGTGACTTGGTTACTTCTGGTGCACTTTGGACATATTTCTGCTCGTCTCCTTTTGGAAGCTCCTGTTTCGCTTGCTCTGTATTTTAGCTTCCTTTGGTAAAATGCTTGAGAAGCTCCACACTCCACACTCCATGGTGTGCCACACTGGTAAGAAAAAGGCTTTCCCAAGCAGAAATAAATGTCTATGTTCACGTGGTTCTCAGGAGCTCTGAACATACGAGTTTTCGGATGTATGTGGACAGACTCCTTGTAGGCTGCAGCAGGTCCAATGTGTTTCAGAGGCACCAGACGCTGCCCTTGCACAGAAAGCACATTCAGGATTTCCAGGGAAATGCACAGAGCCCTTAAATCCAAACCAGAGAGCATTCCCTGGCAGCAGGAGGGCAGGTATCTGCAGAGATCCAGGCTCAGAGCACAAGCTATCTGGGCTGATTCTCCCACCTGAAATAATCAGAGCTGGGTTAAAACAGATAATTCTGCAGGCATTTCAATTTCCATCAGAAAAATTAGTCCTAAGGGAAATTTTCGTCAAGCTCTTGTAGATTCTAGGTGGTGTGGATGATTTACTGTAACCTGTTTGGACAGTACTAGAACAAGAGGGTCCCAGGCTTGGATGGAGCCTTCAGACGCTGCCGTGTGGTAGATAAATAACATTAACATGGGGAATTAATTACTTTACAATAGTTTAGCTTGTCTATGAATCTCCCGTTTGCTGCCTGTAACAAAAACTAACAGAAGTTTCCTGTTTTCTTTTGTAAAAGTTGTTTTAAACCTCCAGCTTCCTTCTAATTTATCAGAACTGTGCAAACTTCATTATCTTCCCCAAGACGCTGGGAATTGGGATTTTCCCATGCTTACTGCAAATACCAATTACCAGTGCCAAAAAAAAAAAGCCTGTGTTCCCCTGAAAGCATCATTCCTAGGAGCTATTTATTTTGAATGAAGAAATGCTGCAATAAGGGTAACTAAATTAGAACAGATCTTAATATATAGAATTAGTGGTAGGAAAGGAGAAGAATGAGAGCCTTAATTACACCTGACAGGGGTATGTGTCAGCACATCCAAACAGAGTGTGTATATTTTTCACGTGCTTAATCCATCCCTGCCCAGTTTGAGGCACGAGATGCAGAATTTTGATTAGTTTCAGTGGCTTTTGGCAAGTCCAGACAATGAATGTTACAAATGCTTGTGAGCGTGAGTTTTTGGTGTGGTTTTGTTTTCTTTCCCAAGGAAGGAGAGTCTTGCAGATGAAGCATTTGTGTGCTTCTCTTGCGAGCTAGGGTTGGATCCTGGCTCTTCCATAGACTTGTAACTTTGCTTTCTTCTTCCCGCTGAGGCAAGAAAAAGACTCTTGGCAGATCCTGGGGGTTAAATCCTGCCCCAGGTAGCAGTCCCTCTGGAGGGCACTGACCTCTTATAAGACCTCATTGCCCAGAGGAAGGACGCTTCTCCTTTCCAGTCTAAAGGATAAACTGGGGATGACATTGTGCAGACTTGGACTCTCCTGAGCACCTCTTGGCTCACCAGCAGCAGATGAAGCTGCTTGCCAAGCGCCAGAGCAGGAGGTGAAGCAGCGCAGAGCTGGCCAGGCTTGTCAGTGAAGGGGTGCAAGCACAACTAAGGCTTGGGACCGTGGGACCATGGTGTCCAGTGCCCGGCTCTGGGACCCCCAAGACCACCGGAGCATCAGGTGTCTCTGTATGCCTTGCATTTGATGGGCGTCCTCAGAAGATGTCTGAAGAGGAGGCACTTCTAGGGCTGGCTCTGGCAGAGGGAGCCCCGCTCCATGTGTGCCTTGGTGCAGTGCCCAGCCAGGACAGGACCCATGAGGTTCCCAGGATTTGTCCCACCTGCTACTACTCGCAAATCAAGAGCTATTTTGTAGGAAACTTTATTCTCACCTTTGAGGTTTCAAGCCAAACAGAGATCCTATTTCCACCATGTTTTTCCAAGAATTTTCTCTGTCCTCAGTGAGTTTGGGGAGAGCTTTAGACAGTGTTTGTGCTTCCTCATCACACTTCCCCTCAAGTTTCATTTATGCCAAAAGCATGCTGGATTCCTCTCAGTGCCACTGCAAACAGCTCTACAACCTCCTGTGCATCTTACCTTCAGCTAATCACAACATGGCTAATGCATTTCAGCTGTCCGTGCACGTTTCTCTGGAGCAGTTGTGTTTCTGAGCAAGGTGCTGGGGGCTGCTGTGCCTCGTGAAGCAGAGGAGGAAAGACGTGTGGTCAGGAATGGAGGTTTTCACCCATCTCCCTATTTTTATGCTTTTGGGGAGGTGAGAACAGAGCTGCTGGACCATAAAAGGACAGTAACACAATTTCCATGTGGCAGGATATTGACGGTGGAGATACCCTGCAGGCAGCAGAGCTGCTCTGGAGACAGCAGCAGACTCCTGCATCTCCTGCCTTCTCTCAGCCCTGGCCACCACTTCTCCCCAGCCTAGGTGTGCTCAGCTCCAGCTCAGCACCTCCCAGTTATGCATGCTCCGCAGAGCACCCACTGCATCTCTGAGGCTGGAGAGAGATCAACATATCAAAGGATTTGATTAATGGTCCACTTAGACCAGCTTCTGATTTTTCCCTTTATTAAAAGCAAGGCAGCCAAAGTGGCCTCTCTGTGCCAGCTGTGAATATCCTCTTATTTTTGTGATCTACTAACTTAGCAAATAAGGCCATTACTGTCACAGTCTCCTGGGATCACACCAGCCTCTGCAGGCATGATAATGACGTCGTTCCTTCTGCTTTCTTCTGGCACAGCGGCACATCCCCCTGAACACTCTCTTACCTCCGTTTTCCCGCGGGGAAGGAGGCAACAGCTGCTCATCTCGGCATGACGGAAACAGCCCCCACGCAAGCTACCGTGACCTAATAAATGAGACACTGGCCACTGAGGAAGGCAATTTTTGGGTGCAAAAAATCTGAGTACTATTGGGAAGGCCAGTGCAGATGGTGGCCGGTCATGGCAAACGCGGAATTATCCGTGAGAAGGCTGGTGGGAGCTGCGAGTGCCGCTGCACTGCCCTGCCCTGGACTGGACTTCTGGGCAAAATCCCTGGCTCTGGGCTGCTGTTGGGGACTCTGCTTTAAGAGGAGGTTAAATAAAAACGCACTGAGGAAAGTTATAATTTAACACTTCAGCTAGTCATTGTCTTTCTGTGCAGCAGTTTAGGGCAGGAACCAGAAGGAAACAGTGTGCCCCATTTTAACTGCAGAATATACACATGCAGTGGGGATCCCTTTTCAAGAGTAAAGGCCCAGAAAGGACCTGCTAATGTCTTTGAGTTCGTTACCTTGGTCATGAGCAAAGGCATGTGATGCTTTCCATAAAGCGGTCAAGCTCCCTCTTGCAGACAGGTAGCTTTCTACCCATTATTCCCCTTAATATGTAGCCAGAAACTTTCTTCTCTGCTCCAACATGTAATTATTTGTGATAATTTTGCCAATTCATTCTTCTTTCAACATTACCTTGCCAGTTAAACACCTTTCCTCCTTCCCATCTATTTATCCCTTGTGCATTTATAGGGATCTGCTCCAGCAGCCTCTGTTTTTCCAGGCTGATCAAGTCAAGCTCTTTTCACCTCGTTTTGTGTGAATGCCTCTCTCCACTTCCATGTTGAAACTGCCTCTAAATTTTGTCTTTAGCAGATTTTGTCAGGCATTTTCTGTGCCCAAGAAATTGATAAAAATACCAGTCTCAAGACTGTTTCTTAAGGAACTCTATTAATAATTTCCCTCCAGCCTGATCCTTACCTTTGCAGCAGTATGTGTTTCCACCTCCCTTTCAGCCAGCAGCATACCCAGGTTGCAGTTCATTTAGTTTCCACCCTCCCCATCTGAGCTAATCTCCCAGATGGTGTTTAATCGAATGCCTTCTTCTAGCCAGCATGGATGAGCTCTACTGCACTCTCTGCATCTATAAAGCCAATTATATTCCTGAGCTGACTTCGAGAAGTCCATACTGCTTGTTATATCATTTATCTCCATTATGCTTTTCTGCAAAATCTGATCTTAAATCTTACATGTTTTTGAGGTCAGACATAAGAGCATTTTACTCCTTCCCTTTCTTCTCTCCCTTTTAAACTTGCTATTCTCCAGTCATATGATGCAATTCCTGGCTAGACAGAATAGTTTAAAATGCTTATTGCTGCCCAGAGATGCCACGTGGGACTCAGCAAGGGGAGCGGATCCTCCTGGCTGCTTGATGTGAAATTCCTGCAGTTTAGGGTCAGGCTGACTCCGCCATGCTGCTGCTCTTGTTTCCACCCTTCTCCTTCTTCTGGCCTGTGGGTAGCATCAGCATTACCTGACTGAAAATGGGGCTGAAGACAAGCATCTGTCGTGCAGTTATGCTTGCGTGCCTCTGGTTACCTGTTTCTCTGTGTTTATGTCCATGTATGTGCCAGCAGAATGTTTTTCTGCTGGCTTTAATGTTTGTAACAAGGTCTGGCTAAACATGACTGTCAATTTTTCCTTCAGTCACTTCAGCTCTCCACTTTAAAGGTGCAGCTTTCTTCTCTGGCTATTCCCTTACACCACTCCTTGTCTCTCTGCTTGTTTCCAATGCTGTTGTTGAGGTATCTGAAGCTCTTTGCTACAGGCATTTCTCCTGGCTGCTGGGACAGATTGCCAATTGTCCTGCCGTAGGCGGCAAGGCCATCTGAAGCCTTCACAATATTCAAGTCCTCTCACTTACTCCTTCCACTTGTCTGAAGAAATAACCCATCCTAACAGATCAGAGATGTCTTCTTGAATATTCAGTTGCAATCTTCTTTTGCTTTATCCATCCACATAATTTTATTGACCTCTATTCAGAGGTATCCAATGTCTTATTTAAGTTTCCATCTTCTACCGGTTGCACTCTTCCTTGTCTTTTCCACCACTGTGCTCTCCTGTGCTTTCCTGCCATGTTGAGACACCTTCTGACTCTAGTGCAAGAGCCTCAGTTAACAGTAGCCTAATGCCTTAAGAAGTCTCACTTCTAGAGGACAAAATCTTTCTTACAAAGTCATCTTTTCTTACTAATGCCTTCTAAGGATAACTGAAACTAGGTCAGCCCAGGTTTTCTAATAGACTTCTCATAATGTTTGTGCTTTCACCTTGGGAGAGCATAAAATTCAACTACAAAACTTTGAATTCTCAAACTCTGACATGGATAGCCTAGGCTGAAAAAAACCTCTACGTGTCCACAATAAATTCAGGGGTACTCCTGTGCCACTGTGACCCCTTGGAGGAAAGTGAGAAGAAAATATGTGTCTATGCTTTACATTTTGTTTAGCCCCCTTCTCTTAATATACTGAACTGTCTAATGGTGTCCTAAATACATGGTAGACTGTTGATAAGGGAGTCCAGAAAAAGAGTGATTCTCCAGTTAATATTGGAAGATCAGGTGGAACTCAAGACAGAAATTAAGGTACCTCTAGTCAGGTGTCTACATGTCTGTATTTCCTTGTGAGTGCCATGGCTAAGCTCCCATTGTAGTCAATGGAAATTGAGTCAACAGATCCTAGAGAGCTATGCAGCTTACACTGTGGTGGACACCCAGGTGGGATTCAGGTCCCTAACAGAGTTGTCTGAAGGTTTTGGGGGTGCTCTAACATACCCTGCCTGGCTTCCAGAGAGTGGTGAGACCCTTTCAGGTGCTGTGAAACATCCATCTGCACCTTGCAGACCTCACAGAAACCTGAAATGGCAGTAGATGCTTACATCTAGACAACCGAATCCCTGCTGTACATTTGTTCAGCTCAATACCTCTGAAAATCTCCCAGATGTGAAGACCTTGGCTTTGCATCATCAGTGGATCAGCAGATGATTGCAACTGGAGCTAACTGGGAAGTTTCTGATGGCAAATGTTGATTTCGATATGCTTTGACTGAAATGCAGGTGAGAAAACCAATGGCAGTGCTGCTTCTCTGGAGTCCTGGAGTTCTCAGGGTTCCCAGCTCTTGGTTGCAGGCAATGTTGGCAGGAGAACAAATGGGTATAAAATCACCACAAATACATTTAACCCAGAAATTAATCAGAAGTTTCTAATTATCAGAACCGTAATGTTCCCTCAGCATTCCCACCAGAGCAGTGCCAAATTCTTTCAACATAGATTAGTTTATTAAACTGAACTGAAGACAAGGTTACTATGATACTGGAGGAAATAGCTTAATGATGTAGGAAGCCTCTTTAATGTCTCTGCAAAGTGGAATACACGGGACTTCTAGGCATTTTACAGGGCAGTTTGGGGAGTCCCAGGGTCAAAGTTGTTTCTTCCCTGTAAAAAGGCAAAAAAAGTTTGGCATTCTTTGGTTTTGTTTTTTTTTTTAAACTTGACTTTGTTTAGTAATTTCTACCTAGATGGAAATTTTGAAAATTTATCTGCTTTATGAATGAGAAGAAAAAATTATCAGAAGTGATAACGGTTTCATGTAGCAGAAAATTCAAAGTTTAACCTGCTCTAGCTGTAACCAGAAATTAAGAAAGGCTGTGGTATTACTGTGCTTTCTTTGCATTCAGTGTAACTTGCTGACAAAGCAATAGTTTGGCTTGTTCTTATATGTCTACTTGATACTTCTTTGAGTAAAACATACTACTAAATATTAAAAATGCATGTTAAATCAGTTATTTTCATGGCTCACAGAACGTGTGAGACTTCTGTGATGTCTCATCGTCCCTTGTGAAGGATTTGCTTGAAGTGGATGTAGTGGAAAGAACCTTTAGAAGGATGCCATTTGCAAGCAGTTGCACAGGCTTTCTTTGATTTCAGTTTCTGGGAGTACATCTCATTCAGATGAGAATGAAATTGAAGCTGAAAAAAAGGGATTTATGTTGTTGAACAGATTCTATGGAAATTATTACTTCTACTGTCAATGGAAAGATATAAATAGCAAATGCTTCCATTATCTTCACTAAGATTTCTCTTAAATTGAGTTAATTGCAAATTTCAATATTCTTTCCACATTTTGTCGATTATAGAACTTTTTGAACCCATTTGTGTCTGATTACTGTGGTATTATCACAACCCACATTATTTTCCTCCTTGCAAGACTCTTAAGAGGTAGCTGGCAATATTTCCCCTGATCCTTCTGCAGTACCATGCACCGGCTATTTCAGTAAAATGTAGTAGCAAAGGTGATGTTTAATGGAGTCATTGCCTTCAGAAAGACTCCAGGTAAGCAATAGTCCTGCACTGAATGTAGAAATGGGTTAAATACTTTTTAATACGGAGATAGGGAACAGAAATTAAGGTGTTCAAATTCAGCTAAAAAGCATCAACATCTCAGAAAAAGCAGAGACTCCATGTCTCTAACATTCTCTATTTTTTTCAGAAACCATCTACTATTTCTGCAGTCTTCGTGGATCAATCTTGCTCTCCTAGAGATCTGCGATCCTTTTGGAAGTAATAGGTGTATGTTTAGAGATGACATATGCTGGGCATCCCACAAACACATTGAGGCCCCAGTGCCTTCCACATGGTGGCTAGTTTAAACTCTGCTAGATTAAAAATGAAAGAAGATAGGCTAAAAAGCGTTTGAGGAACAGTTTGCAAAAGGCATCAAAATAACAATGTATGACAACATTTTTAAAAATACTTCAGGACAAGAGTCCTGCCCAAGAGTGGTAAATCTCATAGATGGAGAACTTAGATAAGGCCATTGCAGAAAAACTGGATTAATTTTTTTCATCTATGTTCATCAGTGTATCTCAGGGAGCTCCTTTACTTGGGACTCATCAGAGGTTTTATTCCAAACTGAAGTGTTTGTAGAGAAGCTTCTGGAAGAAATCTGCAAAATAAACAGTAGCACTCAGGACTGGGTGATACTCACCCAGGACCTCGGTGGGAATCTGAGGATGAATCAGCTGAACTGCCACCAGTAGTGTATTTCCCTCCTTAAATATGCCTCTTTATCAGAAAACTGAGAGCTGGGGACTTTAATACCAGTCATTACAAAGATTGCTGGGGAGGGCAATGCAATAGTAAGTCTAAATCTGTGTGCTGAGACTTCATAGAAACTCAGTTTCTGGTAGCCCCATGCCTGGTGTGCCCTGAAAGGCAGGCGCATCACCTGCGTGCCCTCTTCAGAGCCACCTGCAGACCCCAGTCTTGATTCCAGGCAAAACCAGCTCAAGCCCCTCAATTTGTCTGCAGCATCAGGGGCTCAGTGAACCCTCCGCTTGCCCAGCTCGCGGCCGTCTGCTGCCCCTCTGCTACCTGCAGCGCCAGCGTCGGCCCCAGCACCCGTCTTCCACCCCCCTGTCCTTCGCCTCTTGTTCAGGCACCTCCAGATTTGGATGCCAGGGAAACACTGAGCCTGGGAGCAGGTCACACAGTTTTGGGAGCTGCAGCTAGCAGGAACATTTCTGCAAAATCTATTTCAATTGGAAAGTACAAAGAAGTGACAGCATAAATATTTCCAAGTAAATATTTTGGGGACAGAAAAATCAAGTATTATACAGCGATCATTTAGAAAAATGCTGATTAGCTTCAGAGTATTAGTGAAGCAGAAAATTGGCTTGGAACATGATTGTTAGCAGCTATCTTGAGAGCTGTATCCATTTATATCACTATTTTCTTTACAAATGAGCCGAGGGATTAGCTTGCACTAAGCAGACTAAGGACACATCAAATTTCATTCAAGAAGGAGCAGAGGAGTTTTTCAGTGCCTTAAAAATGATCTCTCTTGTTAACTTGGCTGTTCCCAATGAACAGTTTCCTGGAACTGCACATACCTGGCTGCTCCCCACAACTCTTTTCTCCCAAAGAAAAGCTTCATCTCCATTTCACTGGTGGAGAGTTTTACATCTACCCAGTGGGATCTGCAGGAAGGACATGCGAAAGGCACCCACCATATTTGGTTTGACACGTCTGTCTACAGCCTTTTTTCACTCTGATTACAAGTTTGCTGCCTTCCCCTCCACGTGGCTCCGAGTACCACGTCTGTCACAAAGCGGCTGTGTACCCTGTGCATGGCAAGGTACAGCTGCCTCAGAGAGAGGTGAGTGGGAATCCTGTTGTAGCTTTAGCCTTAGAGGTGATAATTTGCAGTCACAGTAACATCCCAGCCAAGCAGCTCTGCAACATGAATTTGGAAAGCGACTGTGCTGCAGTTTGTGAAGATCACTGATCTCCTTTGAATTACTATCTCAAATCCTTGAGAACCTTTTAATAATTCTTTGTTTACAGTTGAAGACAGGAAGAACACTTGGGCACATATTCCTCTTCCAAGTAAACAGACCACTAGTTAAGTGTGCTTTGAACCCAAAAGCACAGGTTTAGAGTCCTTACAAGCTGCTAGTGCATCCATGCCACAACTGTTGTGCACTCAGACCCAAAGCAAGTCGTTGTGGTGTGCATGGTACAGGATGATGCCAGTACATAAGGGAGGGAAGGCATGATGGGAAGGCTGAGGGCCCTTTCTAATGTCACCATTCATTTGCCATGTAAACCTTGACTATCATTTATTCTGTGCCTAGTTTCTTTGAAAATTGACATTAGCCATGCCTGCCCAATTTACAGGGAAGCATGAAGCCTGTGGCTTGATTCAGTGGCCTAAACGCTTGGGCTGAAATCACTTGATCACCTGAAACTTCACCATGGAGGCCAATGGCTTCATGGCATGGCAGATATAGCAGAGGTCCTACAGGAATCCTGTGCCCTTCCAGACAGGAGGGCAGGCAGGATACTGAGGGCGTTGCAAACGATGCCTGTGTTGAGGCAATTAATAGTGTACTGGGTATTATGCAGGGGACATTTCCTAATGTGAATCATGTCACCATACCCTCAGCCTACCAGCAGCTGCATGGAGCAGTCTTCACCAGCTTACACGGTGCTATGCAGAAACCACTTACCTGGTTGCATCTTGAATGACCATAAATACAAAGCTGTATACATCTCAAATGCTTTGCTATCATATCCCTCTCTGTATCTTCATTCCTGCTCAGAACCTGCTGTACTCCTCTATTCTTGAGCTGTAGGGTGCATCAATTTAATTCATTTGTTGACTCATTGACTTTTTTTCCCATTGATCTAAAAACTTGAAGAGACAAAAGATGATTGAATATCTGCAACGCATGTAAAAAAGGCTGGTAAGTAATCAGAGCAGCGTGTAGAACATGCAACTAGCTTCTGAGAATACCAGGGGGAGACTCACTACCTTTTCACTGCAGGCTGAACTGTAAACTCCAGTTCTTCATGTGCCTTGGTTTTCAGGATGAAAACAAAATTACCATCTGCAAGCAGAACAGCCCGTATTACTGTAGCCTTTGGGACAAACAAGACCACAGTGCTGAGCTGTACAGGTCCAGCCACTCATTCTGTACCACGTATATGTATATATTGTAGAATTGGCTGAGGTATGTCAGTGATTCCCAAGGTGGATGGCCCTTCTTCAAAAAGTTGGGTGGTAGCATATGAGGAGCAAGGAGACAGGTGGCCTGCGATGTGCTGTGACAGATGTGTTTGCTGGAGTTGGTTCACCCTATGATACCCGGGGCAATGATTTCCACCTGGAAGCAGTGCAGAAATAAACATCTTTGGGAGCCCTGTCAGACTGTTGGTCCTAACAAATAGGAGGGAGAGGAGCTGTATGGTTTCTGTAGGATAGATTAGGGGAGGTAAGAAGTACTAATGCTGCATTATGTTGTGTGGGATGTGAATAACTATATTCATGGTTTAAGTATCAAAAAAATGTAAGAGAAACTAAGTAAGGTTAGACTGCTCAGCCCAGCAACCTATCTCCAACAGAGGCCAACAGTGAACACCTTAGGAAGGGTGAAAGAACCACACATGCAGGAAGGCCTCCCCAGGTTGCTGTCCTAGACTCCAGTTACTTGTAGCTTGTGGAGCCGCTGGACCAGAGATTATGACCTTAATGAACATTGCTCATTATTTTTGAGACGGCTGTCATAGATCCTCTCAGTCAGTTCTCTCCCTGGCTGAAGAGTTCTTGACTATTCAGAAATTCTTTATGCAGAAACCTTACTACATATTTGATCATCCCATCACCCTTCTCTGTAATTCTTCCGTTTCTACAATATTAATTTTATGTGATTCTAATTTTAAGCTAAAGGATCAGATCTGTATTTTATGTGCTAGCGTAGCATGTGTTCTTCGTGTTCTCTGTTCCTTTTCTAACCATTCTCAGTGTACCCTTTGCACCAAGCTGATGTTTTCGTATCACCCTGTATTATAAACCCAAGATTTTTCTCCTGGTTGATAATAGCTCACTGTCAATCGTTATAGAAGCAAAATTAGAATTATGTTTCCATTTGCATAACTTTACATTTATCTACACAGAATTTCATGTGTCATTTTATTGCTTGGACACCTAGTGGCACAAAGTGCTTTAGCAAATTTTCACTGTTAACTCCTATATCTACTAGCCTAAATTTGTCATGCTAGATATTGACCTAGATTGCCTTCCTAAGATTTGATTCACAAATATCCAAAGCAGGTTAGTTTGGTTGTGGGGGGTCTGATAAAGCAGATGGGTCCGTTCGTTACTTACACTGACCCGAAGGCACAATGAAAAGCCTCAGACTCTAAGAACTGTACTGCACTTCTGACACTCTCGCTTTGTGCTTCAACTTTGGCATCTCATGAGGTGAACAAGATTGTTCTGATCAACAAGTGGCTTTCAGACAACAATATAAAATAACAAGAGGCTTGAACCAAAAGGCATGTAATGCAAGAAATACTTTCTTACATCAAAATTGTTCCAACAAACCCTGTATGCGATTCACCTCCAGCAGGGAAGGGTTCCTCTTCCACTGTCTCTAGATACAGCCCAACAAATGTTTATTTCCAACACAGTGCATATCCTCCTCCTGTTCCCTTAGATGTGATCATTTTTTTACCTGAAAAATGGTAGTTGTTCTTTTAAAGAAAGATTGCTTTCAGTAGAGTTTTTTTCTTGCAAATCAGTCTTAATCTATTCTTGTCCACAAAATAAACTACTTCAGCAGTACTCCCCTGACCTCTTAGATCGACTGCCCCAATTCAATAGCTGTCAGTTACTCCAGATGCATCTCTCTCGCTTATTGTTGCATTGAGATCATGCACAGCTTTTTTCTTTTTCACCTAATGGCTGGGAAAGCTTTGTTTTCTCTTCTGTCAGGGCTTGTATCATGCTCAGTATTTCACCGTCACATGTTTATTCTAGGAAATGTAATATGAATCTTCCTCTCCTGTGTAGTATCTTCAGCCAGAGCACCAGGGATATCTGAGTCATGGCAAATCTATGATAAAATTTTTGGTTTCTCTGTTATTCTTTGTGGGATATGTACTGCTGTGGTTGATAAATGCATGGTGTCCTCTCTAGATATGAGCAGTTTGACATTTGAACAATGAAGTATGTTCCCTTGGTCATTTCCTAAACAATTTCTCTGATGAAACTGTCAGGTCTTAGCCTCTGGTACCTCTAAGAGAACAGCAGCCTCATGCAATTTCCACAAGGTATTGTTTTCCTTTGAAATGCCTTTCTTTGCTCACCACCATCCATCCCTTTTCTCATTAGAATAGACAATTTCTACTATAATTTCTCATCCTCTGTCCTTCCATGCATAATGACAATTTTATTACAAGGCCCTATTTAACCCTGCTCACTCCAGCAGTTTGTCTTATGGTTCTGAGACTGTGGGAAGAACTCCCTTCTTCTGTGTGGTCAAAGCATGATCACGTGCTGTATTCTGTTTTCCTGAAGCCTGGCATGGCCTGGTGATTACTCTTGGCTGTATATGGACATAGGGTATGTGTCCACTTGGGCAGCAAATGTCTAGAATGACTGTAAGCTCCTACAATTAGCAGAAGCAATGCAGGAGATATGTATTACCCATGCAACTCTATTAGTACCTCTCAACAAAGTAGTGCCTGAGGCCTTTGGAAATGGGCTTGGTTTTTGCATCCTCAAAGCCCTTCTGCAGTGGGGATGAGTGATCCCTCCCTGGAAAGAACAGAGATATTCGAGGAGTAGCACATGTAAGGGCTGTGTGCGATACAGAGGTGTGAATCACTGGGCTGGAATGGTCCCCAGGAGAGTACAGCGTCTTTTCCACTGCACTGAAAATGGACCAACTATATATAAAATCCTGGCAGCTGTTGCTAAAGCCCTCCAAAGGGGAAGGCTCCACTCTCTCCAGGCATGCATTGCCCTTGCTGCTTGCTTGTTCTTCCAGAGACACACAGAGCAGATTATTATCCCCTCTCGGGTCTTCAGGTTACACCTGAAAATTGTTGCTGGTTTTGTACAGTTTTGTACAGTTTTCCAGCTGATGCCTTGCCAGTGCCTCTCTGTAAAGTGGTGGGCACTGGCTGATGTGCACTCTGCATCATTTTCCCACGACTGGGGTATCTGAGGTCACTTTCTGGCACAGAAGCACTGAAGGCAGCACTCAGTGCTCTGCGTGGATGCTTTCTGCTTCCAGGAGCTCCACTCTGCAGGATTCCAGCTGGCCAGCCTGCACAGTTCATGGACTCAGATTCAGACAAAATCTGTCTTTCCTATCCTTTCATGCCAGCTTGCCTTTTCAAAGTTGTATCTGGAAATTCACGGGAGAATTGGGCAAATTCTGTGATCCTTCAAATGATCACTATGCGTAGGCCGATGAAGCGTTAACAACCCCAGAACCACAGACATTGAGAGCATCAGCAACTGCTTCTGCATTTCTTCAGGGGCTGGCAGGTTGGTCTGTCTGCGCACCTCAGGCTGCGCGCTTACCCTTGGAGGTTGCTAAACTGTGGCTAATCTCTCTCTCTCAAAAAAAAAAAAGGGGAATTCAGAAAGCCTGACACGCAGCAGAGAGGACGAGTTGTGCTGTTGTCTCCACGGGGGCACCAGCCACATCGCTGCAGGGGTAAAAGGTGCTGTGAGCTGCAGGGCCAAGGTAGAGACCTGCTTTCCTGTGCCATCTGAGGCCCCTGACTGCTTCTGTCTGGTTTTCTCTCGCCACGTCTCTTGTTTATTTGGTTCAATATTGATGGGCTATGCTAGAGCACAAGGAGAGATAATAGAATTCCCCCACTGAGGGAGAGGAATTCCTTATGGTCCTCCCTAAAATTGCTTTCTCTTCCTAAGTGCCCATGAGAAATATATGGAGGTGATTTACCTCCTAATACTTCATTTTGACTTGGACCTGTGGGCACTGATAAAACCAGGAGCCTGATATATGACGGCAACACTTTTTCATTTTGGGATGTGCTGCTCTAATAAAAGTGCCTTTCCTGCATGCAGGCTGGCAAGTTTTAACCTTTGTGATGCCACCAGTTTGCAAGGTGATCAGCCATGCCTGGTGGAAAGCAATGGCCCCAGAAGTTTATTAAATTGTCCGGTTTTGGTGTTTAGGGCTGGTGTAAATTGGGTTCAAAACCCCACCAGATAGCTTCCCTCACCATCACCTCTGTGGCAGTGGTGATGGTGAGGTGAGGGGTCTGGTGTGCACTGAGATGCTCGGATGGACCCAGCGCTGCGCAGGAGATGGACAGTGTCCTGGAAAGAGGGTCCCACCTGAGGGCCACCAAGTGAGCATTTGGGTAAGTAGAGTTTCTCTGTACTTCCTACTGCTGTTAGCTGCTTTAAATGTTGGAATACTTTATATATTGAACCAGACATGAAAATGAGTCTGCTGTCTGCTCACCCTTCTGGATGGAGACTCTCCTGTCCAATTGCTATCCAATAATTTACATGGTGTATGCCTCACAGGCCACCAGATCAATGAAAATTTGGATCTGAAGATGAATGAGGGAATCTGCAAAATGCAGCTGCGTGTGGTATAGCCTAGCTTCTCAAAGCAGCTCAGCACTGTGCAGCTTCTCCCCTAGGTCCTCCTGCACATGGCACTGGTACAGTCCGCTTGCACTGCAGCAACAGCTGGATCCTGGTCGACATTTCCCCTTGGATTGAGCCACCGACTAGCCTTGCTCCAGAGACAAGGAGCATTTCAGTATCTGTCAGAACTGCATCCCCCTTTGTAAGGATGCAGGTAGATTTTCAGTAAACACTTCTCCGAGTTGGTTTAAGTGACTTATATTAACATGCCAGATGATTTTTGGACAACAGCTGAATGTGCACAAGTTCCTGATTATACAGAAGATTTAAAATATATCTGCAACAAATTTGAACTTGAGAGGTGCCTGCGTATCTTACCTCGGTCTGCCCATGGCAGAGCTGGCATCTAAGAATGGGTCTTCAAAATCTGAGGCTAACCAGTAAATGTCCGTTCCTTTCTGTACAGGAAAGCAGCTTTCCTCCGGGCTGGAGGACAACTGGCTGTCTAGATCACACTGGCAATATTTTCAACAGAAGCAGCTTTACATTGAGTTTAAAACCGCTTTTGGAAACACACTTCAAATTAAAATGCAGGCAAGACTTTAGCAGAGATAAAATTGGATGCACGATTTGCGAATCCCTGGTCAGGAGTCCCAGCAGAGCCCATCAGCAAGAGGACAAGCAGAAGACCTCCTCTCCAATCCCTCGCTCCCACCACTGCACCCTTCCTTCTCATGCTGCTTGACTTCATCGCCTTGGGGCATTATTTTTAACTAACACTTCTAATGCTCCGATTTCGCAAGTTCCTGGTGTATAATTAGAAGTCCTGACATCCTTGTCTTCTTGCTCCCTGGTGTCGTGGGCCTGCCGAGAGATGGAGAGGCTGTACTCCCTCACTTGCGGCAGAACCAGCAGCAGATCCCTCATCAGGACAATACATCTGTCAGCCTCCCTGTAATTAGCTCCAAAGTTAACTGCTTTCCATCTCCCAGAGAGGCCAACACCTTTGTGTTTTCTTCTCACTGGAAAAATTCCTCCTTCAGCCATCTGAAAGTGTCTGCAAGGTGCCTGCGAGCAGAGAGATGTGCAAATTCACGGTCACGTGCAAATCTCTCCTTAATATCCCTCCATCTGACATCATGACATTCCCTAAGTTAAGTCCGTCTTTGGCAGGAAAGGCACTAAGCTGTGCAGCACTGCCAAGCCAAAGGGCAATTAATTTAGATGAGTTTTCAAACGAAGTCATGGCACGAGGACCGTATTTTTAAAATTCTCTTTTTTGTTTTTCTCCCCGCGGAAGGCATTATCACAATTGCGTGCAGCTGTGAATAAAATGAAAAATAATTGGGGAGTAGGAGGAAGTTTCGCACAACAAACCAAGGCAAATTTTTAAGCAGAGCTGAGCTCCAGGCATTGCACAGCCCTGGTCTGGAGCCCTCCTTTTTCCTTCTCTTTTCTCCCCTTCTTTCTGGAAATGGAATTAGTCCAAGCGGCAGAGCATCAGAGGATGATGCTGTTACTCAGGCTTGCGTTTTATTTTCCCTCTGCCACCAATTGCAGGAGATTGTAAACAATGATTATTGTTTTCAGATATCCATAAGACTTGCACAAAAATGCTTAAAGTTTTTAGCATTCGTAGGAGGAATTATTTCCAGCAGTCACTACAGCTCAACTGAGCTCCCACCAGAGTTTCATGAAAATGTTACCATTGACCTCAGGGCAGCAGAACCAAGCCAGGAACAGGAGCTTTGGGCCCAATGCACACCGGTGGAAAAAATTCCATTGACTTTGGAGTGACCTGGGTTAGACTGGAGATTTTTATATTGTGGGTCTGAACGATGTCTACTCACATTTCTTTTTGTTGCTCTTAATAATTGTTTTCATTATTGGGATTTGGTTTTTTTTTTAAGCCAAGCTGACATTTCTTTCCCTCATTCCTCTTTGTGTGTGCAAAGCACTTGGTACAATGCTGAGAGAGATGACAGTGCTGTTTGGAGGGAATATAGTGACTGAACAACAGGTAATACAAGGAAGAAAGTGAAAGCTGGGTTTGGGATTTAAGGTTTAGGGATGCTCCCTGTCTCCTCAGCATAAGAACCGGGCTCATTTTCATGACGAGCACTCTCTGTGCCAGATGCCTTACAGGATCAGCACAGCCACAGGGTTCCAAAGTTTATTCCTATTTTACACTTGGAATCCTAATGACTGTGGAGATGAATGAGTCAGATAAAACAAAGCCTGGCTTTCTTCAACAAATTTTTCTGAGTCTGGAGCTTTAATAACCCTTTTTGGCTGTAAATCTGAGCTGCTCCGAGATTTCAGCCATGCTGAGGATCTACATGGAAAGACTTGTCATGTCATATCTACAGCTCCTCTGAAGAAGACTCCTTTACTTTATTTGAATTAATGAAACCTTTGTGCACATTTCTTATAAGAATTGGGTTTGAGACTGACCTTCCACTGTGCTGTGGAACTCCTGTTTTCTGCATTTATCTGTAACTGATTGGTTGGTGAGACGGTGGAGGTGTCAGACTGCATTTATGTGCGTGTGTGCCCAAGTGAGAAAAATAGTTCTGCTGTTGCTGAGTAACTTGCTCTGGGAGTAATTTATGCATGCATTGGTAGTGTATTTCCTGAGACCATCAGGAATGTCAGTGTGTTAGATAGCCATTTCTCTACTCAAGTAACAAAATCTAAATAGTGGTGAGCTATTTAGTGGTGATTCTTTACCAGTTGCCCCATTTTTCCAAGGCTGGCTTATACTTCTACACCTGCAATCCTTCTCTTTTCCTATGTCTTGTAGAAATACCCTTAGCAAAGTAATCTTGTTGGGAGCTGTCATGGTTAAAAGACCTTTGCAGAAGAGAACTGGTTCTGTGAGCACAGCAGCAGCAGCCTGGCTTTATAACTTGAAATAGCTCCTCTTCCATTTCTATTTATTCCTGGTAAACAACAGTCAAACTTTCAAGGGCTTTTAGAGATAATTACTATTATTACTAGAAAACACATCTGTTCCACTGAAGGACTGATTAGTGCTTAGTTAGATTCCTGGGAATGTTCACTTCGTCTTTTTAGAGGAAAGCCATGAACTCAGGAGTCTGAGTTCTCCAAAAAGAGTGAATAAGTGTAGGGCAAGACGGTTAAGAGACGATATCTGGATTTCAGGAAGCTTTTGACAGGACTTTTCCTCTAAGGTTTTTAAGGAAAGTACACTGGTCAAAAGGCCAGGTCCTCTGGACAGGGCTGTTAGAAGAAACTGGCTGGATCTGATGCCACCTCAACATCGCAAGTGCAGTATGCCTTGATTTTACATGCAAGCACAGCAAAAGTGGACATTACTCTGTGTGCAAGGGCTCTGGTCACCCACACAACCTTGGACACTCTCATAATAATGTGCTGGACATACTGTCCTTGGGTATAATAACTGTCTCAGTGGTAGAAAAGAAATGATAGGAAGAAATACTCCATTTTCACAGCAGAGGGACACTGCTTGTAGGATCTTGTGCAAGGGATCTGTGGGATCTGCACTAGGCCTTGTGCTATTCAAAATAGCGTAAATGATTGGGAAAAAGAGAATACAGGGGGAAGTGACAGTGATGGTTCACGCCAAACCACTGGCATTGAAGATCATATCTCAGTGTGTCCTCCTGAGTACACGCAGTGAAACAGTCGGTGAAATTCAGCATCACTAAATACATAGTAATGGACACAGGGGGAAATGGCCTAAAAATATTCACAGAGATGGGTAAATAACTTTGTTAAATAAAGCAGAGGAGCTGTCAGGTGGGGAGGAGGCAGCCTCCTGGGAGTGGTTCCTGGTGCACCCTGGCCCCAGCCCAAGGTGAGTGGAAAATTGTACACTTGGACCCTGCTTTGTTTGCTAGCACACACCAAGGTTTGGATGGGCTTTCATCACCTTCAAATTTACACTTAGTCTAAGACTGTTTTTGTCCAAAGCATAGGATTATCTTTTAGCCTTTATGTGGTTTTACCAGATTGTTTTCGCCCAAAGCATGGGATTATATTTTAGCCTTCATGTGGTCTTACCAGTCAAAATTCAGTCTCACCCTTAGTAACTCCAGACTGGGAGAGTCTAACTGTGATTTTCAAAAGAACCTGGGTAATTTTGGAGACTAGGTCCCATTCTATCTTCTGTGCTTTTGTCCTTGCAGGGCAGATATCTTCATACATAAGTGAAAAGAGTCAATATTCTTACACTATTACTCAACAAACTCAAACTCTCGGAGTTCTCTGTGGCTGGCATGTCTTTGCTTATAATAAAGGTGCCAAAAAATTCTGTATTGTCTTGAAGTTTTGCCTTCCACTTGTGTGATTCCATTGATTTCAAGACTGTTCAGGCAAGGGATGAAAAAAATACATCAAGGTAATTCTTGAAAAAATGCACTGAATGTGCCTAGGCAGAAGCCAGCTCAACAAAGCTGTGCCTGAAGTCTTGTTTTACTGAAACTCTTGTTACCACTGAAAGTGTATTTACTACTGAAATCTTGATTTCAAAGAGGATTTTTCTTCTGCTAAAATAACAAGATACAACACTAACTACACAAAAGAATTAAAAAACACTGATGAGCTAAGATTTTGCTGTGTGCCTTTGGGAACAGGGCACCGAGAGGACCCTGACCTTTATTTCAGTGCAATGTGGACATTCCAACTATGTATCACTTCTAAGAGATGGTACACAAATGATGGTACGTTTACTCAATGTGTATCACTTCCTTTAAAAATTATCGTCCTTCTCAGCTAGAAAGGCCAAAGAAATATTAATTAAGTGGACATTTAATTTGCCTTTTAGTCTTTTTACAAAGGAGCAAAGGAACAAGAGGGACCAGAAGTCAGGCGACATCCTGAATTTGGAGATGGGTTTTTTTGATGATGTGGCTCATTCTCTTCCCATCTCAATTCCGAAGCTAGAAAAAAGCTGCAGAGGCAAGACTTGAACATATGTGCATGGTTACAAAGCAGGTTGTGTTATTACCTTTATGCATGGGTATTCCAGGCAGTGAATTGACTCACAGAAATGCTCATAAATGTGGAGTATTTCTGAATAAACAGGAAAATATTTGTAAACAGTTGGCTTAAATGAATATGTGTAACAATTTCCATGGGAAAGCCAATTTCTACTTGGTCATGACAAGACTGGCTTCATTGCTACTCAAGGATTAGGGCGAGGAGTCTGTTTTTTCACCTGCACATGAGTCTAGTATACCCAACACTCTGAAAAACCTTGCTCCAAAGGACAGAGCTGTCACAGGGCTTCTTCACCCTCCAGAAAATGGGAGACCTGGGACTCTGTTATGCTCATCCCTCTGCTCTGTTCCTAACAGCATTGCGTTGACCTTAGCTTGGATGAAACCTCAGCCCTGGTTCCATTGGGGCTGAGACTGTCAGTGACCAGCCAGAACTGCTCCCCACCAGCAGCACTGTAGCTATGGAGCACTGGAAGCAAGCTGTCGGCACTGTTGACTGAGCTACAATTATGGGTAGGAAGTAACTGAGAAATAATGTCAAATCAGCGTGATACTGTTTGTGCCAGACTCCAATCTGCAAACAAAACAGGAGAGACATTCTTCAGATAAATGATTTATTTAATGAATTATTCATCCAGCTTTAATCTACTCAATCAATCAGAAGTCCGCCAGCACTGTGAGACATGAATGGACTAATGATTTTTCAGACATCTGTACAGAAGGTAACTCCTGGTCAGTGGTTAGCACACATACGCAGTGTTTTGGGCTCCAAGATACGTTCCTGGAGGTAGCTGAATCAATGTCTTACTAAAGCTCATTTCAGGTGTTCTACACTGAGAATAAACCCATTTTCTTCTTCCCTATTTATTTATGTCCCCTGTTACATCTCTATAGAATGTCAGCACATGTTGACAGCTACATACGGGCCAATTCTGTAACATTAGCTTGAGCTCCAAAGATCTGCAGACACTTGAATTGTTTCACCCCATCCACCTGAGAAGGCAGGTGAGATATGGGGGGCCATCATTCCCTCCTTGCTGCGAGGCTCCAAATCATTCCTCGTGCTTAGCCTCTGCGTTAAGGATTAGCTGGAGATTTCATTTTGCAGGAACTCTGTATTCTCCCCCACCACAGTAACCATGCACCGTCTCATCATTTGTAGTGCTATTTACATCCTACCATGAACTTTCTGTAGACCAGAAAGGTTCACAGATGCTCTATTTCAAAATGGTTTCTCCTTTTCATTAGAGACTTAACAAGCCATCTCATTTGCTTCTATACTTTCAATATGATAAATTACCTTGGTCACGCATAACTTAGAAAACTCTCCCTCCTGCTGCTTAACACCGAGGCTGTGCCTTCTCCCAAGCCTTAGGCTGGGCTTGTGGACTGTTACACTTGCAAAGTGCATTTACTGTGAACACAGCAATTCAACAGGGCTATATCTTCTGCAGTCACAGGAAAACCTTCCTTCACCAGGGAAAGAAGCCACATCACCAGGAGTGCGGTTTTGCCAGGATGATGCGTTCGTCGCCGCGTTTCCCTGGCAGGGTGCTGCTGGCAGGGCCATGGAGAGGTGCAGGCATGGGCTGACACAGCTTCCAGAGGTGGCTGCTATGAAGATGTAGCCAGGTTTTATTTTTGGTGTTGCACCTGGAAATTTCAGTGCAGTTCCAGCAGCTCAGGTCTGCTTGCGCATGCTGCTTAGTTACAGGAGAGAGACCTCATCTTAACACGAGCGGTCCCTGAATGAGGGACATCTGCAGTACCCAGGCAGCTGTTGCTTGCTTAGCCCTCTCTCCACAAAGCCAAGAGGCACGCTATAATCTTGCTGTTTACCTGGGGATTAGTTTGGCTATTGCAGCTATTTAGGAGAACTCAGTTCCAGCTGGAGATCCTCACAGATGTCCGTAATGGGCCCAGGCTGTACAAACCTTGCTCATTTTTGAGTGAATCAAGGATCGTGGAAAGATAGCAGGCTCTCCTGAGTGCTGCCGTGGGCTTGGTGTTCACTGAGAAGCTCATTAAGCGATGCCAGCTGAGGACAAACTGGCTGGGTCACTGGCAACCTCAAACCTCCAAATGACTCACACTCCCCTGCCAGACCGCGGGGCGTTTATTGGCTTGTTTTTGATGGTGACTGTCTTGGGTCTTATTATCTAGGGAATGTTCTACCAGCTCCAAATTGCACATGGACAAACCAAAAAGAAAAGCAGCCAGGAGGAAGGAATGATCAGACATGGTGGCTGAAGCATGGAGATGTGCATTTCTGCCTTTATGATTGTCAACAAACCCCATTACTGACTGATTGACAGTGAATCAGGGTAAAGCAGGTTAGCTGGGATTAGACGGAGAAGGTTAACGAGGTGTCTGAAGGCAGGTGTTAGTTGCTGGTGTCGACTGGGCAGAGAAGGGTGCAGGTGGCTCCTGGCTAGGGACAAATACCTGCCTTCCCTTCATCTGCAGAAATTACTGGGGTGCTTGCCAGGTTGGGCTCTGGAGACCCGGGGGCCACCCAGGAGGCAGGGACAGGGCAACAGAGGCTGAGCTGCTGCAGCAACCAGGGTCTGAGTGCTGCCAGCGGAGTTGGTGGGTTTGAGGGGAAAAAACAGAGGTCAAGAACTTTGTTTGGATCACCACAAAAAAACAGAAAGAATAAAAGATGCAGCCATGTTGCAAACAACTCTGCAGCTCGGAAGAGGTTTTCCAGTTCCCTTGATGCTAGAAGCACCGATGCCCGGTGGCTGAACAGCTTCTGCCACACCCTGTAAGGAAATTCTGCAGTCTGAACCTGGAAAAAATTGTATTTCAATTGGAATGTATATTTTCATTTATAATTGCACTGAAGGAAAATCTTTGCTATAAATCCCAGAAGAGCCTTGTTTGTTTATGACAGATGGGGCTAGATTCCGCTCTCTTTCACCAGTACAAATCAATAGTTACTGTATTAAAGTCAGTGAATTCAGACAGTACAAAATCAATGTAAAGCAGAAAGCAGACAAATCCATGTATTAAAGTAATAGGTAGTATTTTGCCTCTCCTCATATTGTGGGTACTATTCCATATCAAAGGTATTTTCCCCCTGCTGCTAAGCCCACTCAAATATTCATGATTTGCTCCTCACAGATAAAAAATATATTAACCTTTTAGATTTTCAGATGCAGCATTTTGAGATATCCTGCAAACCAGAATTCAAGATCTTACAGGTTATCTTGAACTTCCTATTTTTTTGTTGCTTAGCAGGCCAAGAAACTTGGCAAAACAAGATCTGATGCTCCACAGTAGATGCAGAAAAAACCTGTTCTTTGGTACGTTATGTGCTCGCAGCAACAGGAACAAAGCTACTGCCTCCCTTTATTGCTCTCATACATTCCTAAAAGAAATCAACTTTTATGTGAACAGTTTTCCCTGTCTGGAAACTAGGTGGAAGAAAAGGAAGCCAGCATCAAAAAGCGCAGCAGTGAAAACAGTGGGGAAAATACATATTGCATCTGGGCCATGGTTTGTTTAGAGTCATGCACTAACGACCTGTAGCTCTGGGATCTGATTCATCTTCTGCTGAAGTCAAATGGGATTTAGCCATTGCCTGTAACAGGACAATTCAGTGCCTCCACTCTGGCGACACACTCAGAGCATCCTCCTCGCATCTGCTTTGTTGTCTCTGGCCTTGGCAAATGCTGTTGTGCTCTGCCTTTCCCCACTCTGGCCTATGGGTCTGGTCACCTTTGCCCATCTCCATGTCCCTCTCCTACCTTCTCATTTGCATTGGGCTGAAGCCTCCCATTCTCTTTCACATTTTCAGCCCTCTTCTCACATGCCTGCCCCTTCTCACCCCTGCTAGCCACTGGCCAAAGCTGACCCCATCAGCGATGGTGGTAGCAACTCTGGGATAACGTAGTTAAGAAAGAGTAAAAACTGCTGTGCAACATCAGCTGGGAGAAAGTGAGACGATGTGGGAGAAACAGCCCTGCAGGCACCAAGGTCAGTGCAGAAGGAGGGGAGGAGGTGCTCCAGGCACTGGAGCAGAGATGCCTCTGCAGTCTCTGGAGCAGACCATGGTGAGGCAGGCTGTGCCCCTGCAGCCCATGGAGGTCCACGGTGGAGCAGATCTCCATCTGCAGCCTGGGGAGACCCCACGCCGGAGCAGGGGGATGCCTGAAGGAGGCTGTGACCCTGTGGGGAGCCCACACTGAAGCAGGCTCCTGCCAGGACCTGTGGCCCCATGGAGAGAGGAGCCCACACCAAAGCAGGTTTGCTGGCAGGGCTTGTGACCCCATGGGGGAGCCACGCTGGAGCAGCCTGTTCCTGAAGGACAGCACCCCATGGGAGGGACCCATTCTGGAGCAGTTTGTGGAGGACCGTCTCCCGTGGAAAGGACCTCATGCTGGAGCAGGGGCAGATGGTGAGGAGTCCTCCCCCTGAGAGGAAGGAGCAGCAGAGACAACGTGTGATGAACTGACCGCAGCCCCCACTCCCCATCCCCCTGCGCTGCTCAGGGGAAGGAGGGAAAGAAAATCAGGAATGAAGTTGAGACCGGGAAGAAGGGGCGGGGGGGGGGGGGGGGGGGGCTGGGAGAAGGTTTTTTAAGATTTCTTTTTATTTTCTCATTACCCTACTCTGATTTGGTTGGTAGTAAACTAATTTCCCCAAGCTGAGTGTGTTTTGCCCATGACGGTAATTGCTGAGTGATCTTCCTGTCCTTATCTCGACCCATGAGCCTTTCATGGTATTTTTTCTCCCCTCTGTCCAGCTGAGGAGCGGGAGTGATAGAGCAACTTTGGTGGGTACCTTGTGTCCAGCCAAGGCCGACCCACCACAATGCATTTTATTCAATTTATTGTTTTAATCAGAAGTGTCTTCACAATTTCTAATTCCAACAAGAAAGAGAAGGCATGGCAAACTGTTCATCCTGTAACATCCTGTAGTCCTGTGGTCTCTTTAACATATATCTGATGTTGTAGACTGAAAGATTTGGATGTTGGGGGAAGTTTGTGCCAGTGTGATATTGTTAGATAAATATTTGGAGAAAAACCATGTGGATCTGAAGCAGGCTAGAGCTCAGCCTCTCAATGATCAGGATCTCCTTTCTTCCCAGTGAAGTGGTGTTTAGGTCATAGTCTGTGAAACATCAAAATCTTCTGATGTAGCACAACAGAATTCCACCAGGGACTTCAAAAGATCCTATAAATAAAGCGAGAAGAATTAGAGACCAGAGATACAGAAAAGGATAATGCTGGCTTCTGCCTAGTCTTTCTGAAGAGCTATAGGTACAGAGCAAGGCCAAGCATCTTGGTCTTTCTTAACCTGTTTAAACAGGTTAACAGCCTGCAGGAGCCTTGTATCAGGGTCTGATTTTGGTGCCTCTAGCAGGGATATTTGCAAGGTGCAGGCAGGTGCTCAGAGGACTCAGAAAGATGAAGGGTGGATGTTGCTCTGCACATAAGCCTCTTCAGAGAAGATGCTGGGTAATTCACGTGGCTCTTGCACTTCTGCCACACTTATTTCTCAAAGGTATTGCACGCCTTTTATCTTTGTATTTTTAACAAAGAACAAATGAATAAACCTCATCCAACAAACCCACTTAGTCTCCATCATTTTAATGTCCATTAGATGTGTTACCTGATTGCTTAACCCACATTCTCTTTGATTCCTTTACCATTATTTCCCCTGTATTAGTCTAAAATAATTCAATGAGAAGCCAAAAGATGAGCCCTAATCTCCTTTTAAAGCCCAGGCAGCTTTAGTCCTCTGTAGTGCATATGAGACATACTGAATTGGCCTTTTCATCTCCGGGTTTGCAAAAGGAGCAGGCTCCTGCTCGCGCCAGTGGTGATTTTTCCACCGTTGTGACTGTCTCCAGCATTTCCACTTCTAGTTTTCTCTGAGCTGCTCATGGTTTAAGCAGCAGCTCACCACGGTTGGTGTAGAAGCCAGAGTGATGGCTCCATGGTATGGTCCATGCTGAAGTCCATGTTACGCTCAGCTCGGGTACTGCAAAGCTTCCCAAGGGATTCATTGTACAAGTGGTAGAACCAGAACTCTTCAACAGCTCTGTGCTTAAGCTATTAGAAATTGCAATTTAAAGCCTGATTCTCATCAGCAGGATGATCCCCTGTTCCAGCCCTAGGCATATCCATGGGCTTTATCTCTCTTCCGGAGTGCTTTCATGGCCCTCAAGTAGCCTGTGGGGGAGGGACTGGTGTAAAGGCAATCTCTAGCCCTGAAATTGGTGGTTGGGCATCACCTGTGGAAGCCACTGCTAGCTGAGCACACTCATTGCACATCTGTAGAGTGAAATTCAAAGACATGAACTTCATGGTTATTGCTTTGCTTCTTGTTCTACAAGAAAAGAAAGTCACAAGGTGGAAGAGGAACTAATCTGACTACGAAAGTTGTTTCCTGGATGGTAAAAAATACAGAGTAAACCAACCGTGCCTGCCCATTATCTACAAATTCATCAGACTCACAACTGTTTCCCTTAGTCCTCTCGCCATGCTTCTTTCTTATTCATTATTTCTCAAAAATCACTTCTCCATTTGCTTGTCAGTCCTTCCACCCACCTTTACCTCCTGTCCCATGTGTGACAAATTTCCTTTTATCTTTTTCTTCTTGGATTGAGCCTAATAAGATGCGGGACAGATAAGATGTTCCTGTCTTCACAGTAGTAAACTCTTCTTTCTCCCACTCCTGGAGCTTCCTGTACTAGTGTGCTGTAGCTAAAAATCCCCCTAGTTTGCAACTGATACACATCCAGAATTTCCCTGAGGATATTTAATTATGCACAGAAGCATTCACTGAGCCCATCCCATTAACTCCGCTGTAATTATTTTCTCACAATCACATGCTTTTTTTTTTTTCAAAAAATAGGCAGATAATCATTGAGGGTAAATGCATTTCTGTGAAGACCTGTATGTTCCAAAGTAGAGACTAGAAGTACCATATCTCAAGCATTTCTGCTTCTGCTATCTCTTTGTTCATTTGAGCTCTTATTTAGAAATTATTTCTAATTTCAAAATGCAGCAGTGAGTGAAAGTTTCGTTCCCATCTGTTCTTGCCTTCATGGTTTCTGCTTCGTGAGATCATTTCCAGAAGTGCATTAGTTGTACATTCTTGCAGAGCAAGTGTGAGTATTGTCTGCAAAAGCACTCACTGTAGCAGCCACTGAACATTAATAAACACGGCACCTCTCCTGTTTTCTCTATGCAGTGAAGTTTCTGCATTAAGTCATCCATCAAATAGGATCACTGTTTCACAGGTACTGCTATGCAATAATTATCAGGCAAAAAGCATCAGTTAATGAATGAACCAGTCTTTGGACCAACTGATAACAATTGTAATGCAAATCCCAACCCTGCATCCAAAGTCACTTGGGTACTATCGGGCACACTTATTTATGACACCCATTAGACACCAGTACAAATGCAGAATGATGTGCAGGTACTGAGGCTTTTTTCCTTTTTCTTTTCTTTAGGACTGATGTAATGGGAAGAGATCTAGTACCATCTGCTGAATGCAGAAGGGGACCAAAGCATTTACTCTGTGACAAGATTCCTCATTTCTTCCAGTTTAGAGCTATAAAGCCTTTTCACAGCCTTTTTCTTGTGCAGAGCTAGTAGGTGGATGCACATAATGACATACTTGGATGTGTGTGACATTCAATGGCATACAAATTTGTTTGCCATTTTAGAAGCAGCAGCTGTAACTTGTCCCTCCAGACCTTCAGCTCCTCCCAGATGGGGCTGGCAGGATGAACAAGAAGGATGCTGGACTGGGAAGCAGATCTCAGAAGAAGAACTCTTCCCAAACCAAGTTTCACTGTCCATAGCCACATTCCTGAACTGAAGACACTGATGGGAGCAGGAAGGAGTGATGCTGCGTATTTGGAACAATGTGTAGGTGAACTCCAGAAAAACAATGAGGCTTTCATACGAAGATCTGTGCGGAGCTGACCCTGGAGCAGAAGCGACTGCATGGTCATTGTATGTGTGGTACTGCTGTCTGGAAACTCCTGGTCCTGAGCAGGGCTTTGTGATGGATGCACAATCTGCTCCTCAAACAACACCACTGGTGTAACGCAGTTGGCCAGCCTTGACCGGTCTGTTAGATTGCTGCTAACTTTGTCTTTACACTTCTTTGCAGTGGTACAGTTGATGGCACCATGCTTTTAACATTAAATCACATGTTATGGCTTGGAGTTCACTCATAAAAATTTTAGGGTCTCTTGTCTGTTTTTCTGAATTAAGAAAGTGAGAGTTCTTAGTCTGAAAGGCTTATTTTTGGCATCTTCTGCTACTGTGACAGTCTTGCTAGGTGTTTGGGTCACAGAGAGGGAGTGACTAAGTGCTGTGCAGGAGGCTGAAGGGTCAGAGCAGATGGTCACTGTCTGTAAAGCTTGATGATGCATAGCAATGCTGTCCTCTCGTTTCTGCTGGGTGGATCTCTGCACAACATCTGCACAACATCTCCCTTCTGTTGTGTGCAACCAAGTGCACAGCCAAGGGCAGGGGGCAGGAAGCTCAGAGATCAGTGCGAAATTGAGATGCGCATGTAAATGATAGCCTTCAATAAGGCACTTACTTTTTGCTTAGGTTTTCTTAGGTTATTGAGGTTTGTTGGTTTTTTTTTTTCCCCAAGCAAGCAGCACACAGCAGCATGGCACAGAGCCATGGTGCAATGAATAGCACAGGGTGCTTTTTGTGAGGTGTAGCTCTTCTGCTATTTCCGCTTGCATTTTATGTGTTGGTAGAACAGCAGGTGTTGATTAACAGGAGATTTAAGTACTAATGACTTCCAGGCTTGTGCAGCTTTTTCACCTTCAATATGCAGTCTCTGCCTGAGCCTGAGGTTTGAAGGTGCTTGCAGTTTTGCAGGCAGCGAAGTCAGGCTCTGTCAATGCACAGGAGGAGCTCTTCAATCTGAACCTAAGACTCCAATTTTTTTTTTTTCCTAAAATGTGAATAAAGATTTAAATAGTAAGAGGCATTTCATTTCGCAAAATTTGAACCTTATTTTGTTCTCTCTGCAGGAAGCCTCAGGGTCGTTGTGACCCACCAGTCCTCTTGGTGGCTGCACAGAAATCTCAGGAGCTGGAATCGACCAGTCTTAGCTCCCTACAAGCTCCCACAGGCAGGTGTTTTCCTTGCTAGGTAGAGGGAGCAGCAGCAGAAATGTTTAGTGGTAAATGCAGCACTCAGCTGAGTGAGTCCCATGGTCATGGAATTTGGGGTTAGAGAAACTTGCACTTACTGTCGGTGTTGTTGGCCGAAAGGGAGGAGGATGTGAGCTACCGCTTTGATGAACTGTCCCCTCTAGCAATAACACGAATCTGTGACCGCCACCGGCTGCCTGAGGCTTTTTGTTCCTTTGTCACCATCTGCTTGGCCATAGCAAGGCTGTGCTACGCCTTCCTTCCGCCCAAGCTTTCTCCACCAGCTGCCATTGACTGCAAGGTTGCTCCTCCCAGGTACTTCCCATTACAGAGGCATTACTCTCTCCCTCTTAGACACTTTTGTTAAATCACTGAGTATCTTCTTTCCACTTGCCCACTCTTTTGTTCTTTGGCTCGAGGTGAACAGCAGTTCGTATCGGTGTCCTAGCAAAATGAAACTGTCACATTTCTACGGCCAGAACAGTGAAAGTAATCATCACTCAATTCTTGGGTTCCACAGCAGGAAACTGAAACACTGCTTTTTCACCTCATACTTTTGGCATTTAATTCCCACTGCTTCCCAGTCCTGGGAGCATTTGGACCTGGTGAGTCCTTTTCTGTTTTTTTTTTGCTCTTGTGCACTTTTGAGCTGTAACCCAGGGAACTTCTTCAGCTCTCAGGGTGGTTTGAGCGGCTGACTGTCCACAGCATTGGCTGTGCTGCATCAGGCCTCTGCGGGCTTGTGGTTCACATTGCCGAGTCTGTGCGGTGCGTGTAGTTAGGGTACTGATTAAGAGCATCCCTGGGACGTTGTGGTCATAAACATGGTTTGGCTTCCACAGTTTACAGAGAGGGAGGCTGACCTGGGATATTCTCTAAATTTCCCATTTGCCGATGTTGTTGAGAGTTGGATCTCTACCTGCAAGAACTGGAGCTCCTGAGGAGTTTCAGTGAGTGCCTGTACTTGCTCTTACACAGGTTGTCTGCATACTGGAGACACGTCCCTTGTTTCTGCAAGCCGTGATCTCCATATAGACAGCTCATTATTGCAATATGTTTTTCAGTTTGCTAAAACATATCAGAAGGGAATTTAGTGGTTAAAAAAAATCCATCTTGATGAAATTTGTACTAATGGCTGCATATATTTCAGCTGAATGAGTTTCCTGCACAAGTGAACACATTGTGTGCTTTCTGACAGAGCTACAAAACGCTTGGCTCTCAGTCAGCACATCTCCATGCAGTGTTTGTTATTTGTACAAGGAGATCACAGCCAGTGTCCAGATCTGCCATTTTTTCTGCAAGTCCCATAACATTCAGTGCTTCTAAAGCGCCAGACCTTGGAGTAGTGGGAGTGTACGAACAACTCCTCCTCTCTCCCTCCTGAAAAGACCTCACTTTAAAAGACACAAAGAAAAGCTTCACAGGCCAAAATACAGGCTAAAATTCAAAAAAAGAGAAACCACCTTGTCCCGTCCCACTGGGTGGGTAGGGGGAGGTGATATTTTTTGACTCTCTGCACAGTACCCAGCAGTCACGAGAATAACTGCAGAGGCTTGATTAAAAACAAAGCTTTACTTGGGATTCAGTAAGATTACAAAAGATGGTAACTTTGCAACTTCATAACATTACTTTTAGCGCAGTGGGGTTAGAGCAGATATTGACTTGGCAAAAACTTACAACATAATGTCTGATTTTACAAAACTATAAAATATAGCGGACTGACAAACTTACAACAACATCACTCTTATGTGCCTGGAAACTCAGAGACAGAGAAAGAAAGAAAAACAAAAGGAAAGATAAGAAGAAAGATATCACCACCCTTGGATCCAGTGACAGTCTTTACTGGCGGTCAGGGTCCTCCGGTGGTAGGTGCACACCTGGTTACAACCACATCACATATTTATACAATTAAAAAAGTTCATACTGCCTAGTAACCATACCCTCCTAACTAGGACTGATTAGCTCCCTTCTTGCTTCAGTTTAAAGATACAGTGCCCCTAAAATTCACTAGGCATGCTCAGTGAGTAAGCGTCTTTGCTCTGGCCAGGGTCTCCAGCTCAGGGGGTGTGATTTTTAGTCCTATAATGAAAGTAGTTCAACTAAGGATACACGAATTATCAGTTCTCCTGCCAAGTTTGCAACATACATAAAACACCCTAATTAACTGTCTTGCTTAAAGTCCAGCTGCGCCAGCATGTCCTTGGTTAAAGATACCAAGTGTTTGTTCTTCTGACAGGGAGTGATTCAGTGTCCTCGGTTAAGCAGGTCTGCAGCCATGAGATGCTCCTTATCAGGAACACTGGCTGCTCTTCAACAACAATTAATCTGCAACAGTTCAGCTTCCTGAGAGTCCTTGAAACGAGTGGGTGGGCGTGGGGGGGCTTGGTGGTCTCACAACCCCCCTCTGCAAGGCTGGTTGCTGCCTTGCACAAGCATTTAACTGCCTCGCCCACGTGACATCTCAGAGGGAGAGAGGTGGGCTCCGCAGGGTTCCACTCGCCTGCCACAGTCCATTATCACGATGAGGAAGTTCCCAAAGCACAATGCCTGATTTAGGAGTTTGCTCAATTCACGCATCTCTGCCTCGGTTTCCCAAGATGAATGTTTGTGACAATTGCTTACTCTTGCCTGGATCCTTACACACCTACAGCCAAAACTGATAAAAATTGGTTGATATATATATACATATTGTGGTTCTGTAAACTGCAGTACCTGTGTGTAGCACTACACTGGGCTAAGTGGCCTATCATGAACCACGTGCCAAATATAGACAGTCATTGATTCAAAACATTTACATACTGGTTTTTATTTTGAACCTCATTTTAAGTCAGTAATATGATTTTTGGCTACTTGAGGTAGTTATGAACGGTGATGCTTGTACCTGGCTGTGGAACTGGGCTGCTGCTGACTCCTGAAAGTCCGGAGCTTGATATCCCATGATCTCATGTTGAGGTCTGCCATGACAAAAGCCCAGAGACCAGGTAATGCACAGATTCATACACATATTTGGTGTGCTAGATCATTAGATGCACCAAGGGTTTGAAGGAAATATCATTTAAAGTTGAACAAAAACACTGAAAAATCTCTGGAGAGAGAAGAGAAATAACAGCTTCATGAGTTTCTTGAGGTTTTTGTAATGAAGGTTGAAATAAAATTTAGAAATGTCATTTAGATCTACAAAATAGTACTGTGACATTTTCAACATTGCAAAATAAAGCACTTTTTGACTCATTCCTTTAAAAAATGTAGTTTTGTGGGGGTTTTCCTTACCAATTCACTCTCCAGGTTCACCAGTTAATCACAAAGCAGTGTGGCCTCCCCAGCCCTGACACCGTTTGGAACCAGGACATTGTGGCCATTCCTGGTGTCGTGGGATGTGGTTGTGAGTAATAGATCTGCACGCACAGGCAAGGACCCTCGGTGTGGCCACGTGAAACAAAACCTACAATTATCTGGCCTTCCTCTTCACCCCATCACGTGCAAAAGCCACCCCACCTGTGAGTGAGCAGGAGGGCACTCATCCAGGCGCCTGCTGCAGCAGCAATGGCAGCTTTGATGAGCAACTGGCAGCCATCTCTGACACACACAGGCCTTCACAAGAAGTATTTATGAGTTGAGGGTTCGTTTGGGGTTGCATAGTGTAAAGTGCCAGTCATATCACAGAATCACAGAATCACAGAATCACAGAATAGTAGGGGTTGGAAGGGACCTCTGTGGGTCATCTAGTCCAACCCCCCTGCCGAAGCAGGGTCACCCACAGCAGGCTGCACAGGACCCCGTCCAGGCTGGTCTTGAATATCTCCAGAGAAGGAGACTCCACAACCTCCCTGGGCAGCCTGTTCCAGTGCTCCGTCACCCTCAGAGGGAAGAAGTTTCTCCTCATGTTCAGACGGAACTTCCTGTGCCTCAGTTTGTGCCCATTGCCCCTTGTCCTGTCACTGGGCACCACTGAAAAGAGCTTGGCCCCATCCTCCTGACACCCACCCTTCAGATATTTGTAGGCATTTATAAGGTCCCCTCGCAGCCTTCTCTTCTTCAGGCTGAACAAGCCCAGTTCCCTCAACCTCTCCTCGTAGGGGAGATGCTCCAGTCCCCTCACCATCCTCGTAGCCCTCCGCTGGACTCTCTCCAGTAGCTCTTCATCTTTCTTGAAGTGGGGAGCCCAGAACTGGACAGAGTACTCCAGATGAGGCCTCACCAGGGCAGCGTAGAGGGGAAGGAGAACCTCCCTCGTCCTGCTGGCCACACTCTTCTTGATGCACCCCAGGATCCCATTGGCTTTCTTGGCAGCCTCCAGCTCTTTCCTCCAGAAATACGTTTTCTCTGTTGACTGCCTAGATCCCGCTTCCTTCGTCAACTTAAAGTGTGGGTGGAGCTGCTTTTCCAACCTAAAAGAGACAGAAATTAAACCCTTTGAAAACAGGTTGTGCTTACAAAACACATCTTGGACACAGCCAATGTGAGCAGAGGCTGCATGGTGCCAGCCATGGCACTGACAGAAAGGGAAGGGGTGTTCTTCAGCACAGCAGTGTGGGAGGCCAACTACTTCAGCAAGAGTTGATGCTAACAGGAAGATCAGCCAGAGGAAAAATAGACTTACCAGTTCTACCTGGTCAACTTTTCACAACTATAAGTGGGAAGGTTGTTCTGTGAAGGGCAGGAAATCTAGCTTTTTATCCTTCATCCCTCTGTTTTGGGGATTTCTGCCAGTGAAGTGAGATCCACCTGAGTAGCTGTAGCAGAAGGTTGGCATGATATGATGGTTCTGAGACTCCCCAACTCTGTATTTTGTGTTGCAGTAGTGCTTTCAGGCCAGGACAGAAGAGAAAAGAAATCTCACTGTATAAGTGATCCAGGTATTGTGAACTGGGCTGTAGGTGGAAGTGAAATCAAACCTGGCCACCCTCTAAGCCGTGTAGAGATAGCAAACAGATCTTCCTCCTTTGCTGTGGAGGTATGTTGGGAAGAAGCACCCCAGAGGGGGTTGGGAACTTCACTGATATGTTCATGATTTTTCTTAGGAGAATAGCAATCAAAACGTGTTCAAGTATTGAATTTTTTTTTGTCAGATATTCACTTGCAAGACTCTTAATGTCAAAAGAATCACCATGAGAAGTTGGGGTTGCTACAACTGTTACACACGTTACACCATAAAATAATGCAACTTTACCCTAACTCTCTCCCTTGCCCATTTCTGCTCACATCGTTGTTATTCTCCCCCTGCTGTCCGAGTAGCTGAAGGGGTTCAGTGGAAGAAGGCTGCTGAATAAAGGAATAAATCCATGAAGGTTGTTACAGGGATGACTGAAGATTGGTTCTCCATGGAGGAAAGTCAAGGTCGCCGGCACGATGCTGTGCGGTGACCGTGGCAGTGGTACAGCACGTGCTTGGGGGTGATTTTTTTCTAAGGTGGAATAAAGCTCATTGAAAGTGAGAGGTTTAATCAGCACCTTTAGTGCGAGTCAGTGTTACAGACGATTAAGCAGGAGCTTGTACTCGTAAAAGAAAATGTGAAATTACTCAGGAGTGCCAGCAATTTGGGAGCAGATCTGCAGAGCATGGTATTGGAAGGAGCATGAGTGGGTGAGGAGAACCAATGCAGGTAGCAAAGAAAGCTTTGATGTCCCCTGTGATCCCATGCGCCTTTGAGGTTTGGGACCAGGTGCTGGCTGCAGGGGAAGCAATGAAATTCTTTGTGGTTGCTGGTTCACTCCTACGCTCAGCAAACCAGTGCTCTGGATGTCTCTGTGCAGAAACACAGTGACATCAAGGATAAATGGCTGTGCCTCTCCTTCTGCCTCGCAGAATACCTTGCAGGACCCCTGATTTATATATCACTGAAATAAACAGAGGTGATGGGTAAGACAGCAGAGGTAGCCAGCTTCTTAAGGAGAATTGTGAGCTGGCCAAGGCAGAGCATGAAATAGAAAGGGTCACAAACCTGGACGTGGCAAAAAGGATTTAAAGCCCAGAGACTTTGCCAAAGGAGATAAAACCAGACCTCTGTCAAGAAGTATCAGTTTTCCCCGGGAACACTAAAGAGCTAGACAGCGTGTTTCTGTGAACATCTGCACATGTTGGGACCGCATCTGCAAATCTCTCTTTTTTGAACAGCGAACCAGCTCAAAAAGAATGACCCATATCATGCTACAGAAATTTTCTCATGAAATAGTGGAAAGGGGAGAAATATTGGCTGACCTGTGATTTGCTGACAGATGTGAAGGGCAGCACAGAAGGCACAAATTCATCACCAGAAAGGACTCAGTGTGAGCCAAAGGCTTAGCAATGCAGTTGGGCCAGTTGGTGTAATTGGTAGAGATGTGACATTTACAGCAGTTCTGAGGAGTTGGAGAAGACTTTCGGTCAGAAAGGGCCTCTGGTGTTTCCATTATGATGGAAATAACCTTTCCAATAATCTTTCCATTTTCTTATCCTGGCTTTTGTCAGAAAGCAAGTGGTTGTTAGAGCGTGAGCTCCCTGTACAGCTGGGTTTAATATGCATGAGGACAAAACTTATCCTCAGCTGGCTCATGACATTACTGAATGCTTCAAAAAAGTCATAAATTTAGCCTGCAATACCAGGGAAATTAGTGATTATGGAAACAATAAGGGAAGCAGTTGAGTTAACTGCAGGCATAGTGGAAAAATGGGCAAGAAAAAGACTACCACAAATATAAGACTACCCAGGATAAATCAGTCTAAAATTGAAATTACTCCTCCATTCTGTGAAACAGGGACACTGAACTGAAGAAGGTAATGTTTGAAGCAGAACTATCACCTCTCCACCTCTGGTTTCCATCTGTGTGGGTTAACAACAACAACAGGAATTTGGCTCCTTTCATATAGGTGTGTGATGGGGACGGTGTGCTGGATTCCAGACGAGCCATCTCTGAGACAAGACAAGCTGTGGAGGTCAGCAAATGGATCCAATGGACAGCCACCTCCGTTGTGTCCACAGGTGAGGACAGAGGACGGGGGCTACCACCCCAAAAGAGGTGGAGATGGGACTGGGGGAATACAAGCAAGGAGCCTGGTTCTGCGGAACGGCTGAGCGAGTCTTTGCGGGGGATTTTGTTCAGGCAGATACGGGGGGATCCAAGCGATGCCCTGCAGGTTTGTCCATGGCCTTTACATTTTGAGATGTGGCCTGGCTTGTTAACAAGGAAGAAGTTTTCCGCAGAAGAAGTTGCACCAACCTGGAGCTGCATTTTGGGGAAGGAAAGATGTGTTTGAACCTGTCCGTATGTGGGGCAGGGCAGAGCCTTCTGCATGGGCTGAATGTCCATGGCAAATGGGAGAGCAGAGACCGCAAGCCCGGAATGTTGGCTAGCGGGTGAAATCAGGCTGGCGGGAGAAGAAATGGGGTGAGGACAAAGATGAGCTCACGACATTACTATTAAGCGCTGCTGAAGTGCCATCCAGCACTTGTTAAGGATCCCCAGTAGATGGTCCAAGAGGCATTTTGATGGGGAATCGGGAGATGCTCTCCTACTCTAACGCTGATACATCTCTGTTTAACACAAGTTGTACTGCACTAGTTCAGCCAAAAACTGATACCGGCGAGAAACAGATGGCAGCAAACAAAATTAAGTCACTTTTAAGATTCTTATCTATTAGCACAGACATATGGCTCCCTAGAGACTGTAGCAGGTTTGAGTTTGGTTTTTCTGTATTAGATTTTAAACATTGCAAATAGAAGTGGAACCAGAGGATAGGGGGAAATCTGCCTTCGGAGCAGAACAAAGCCTGCGGCACCTTGAAATGACGGCTTTCAGCCTGTGCATTGTTCCTGGCACATTTGGGAAGCTCATGCAGAAAGCATTATACAGCATGCCTATTGAATTTCAAATAAAAATAAAGAACCTAAATTCCTCTCATTTTATTCACTGAAAATATCTTCTACCTTTTCTTCGTATTGAACCCACTACAAAATCTAGTTATTTAAACACCAGTTGGAAGTAACTGGATTTGCCTGTTGGATGCTTTGATGTGCAGGATTTGAATGCTTTGGAAGGGATTGAAGAAGTGTTTCAACATGCAAAAGCAGTGCAGATATACCTGTCAGAATAAACTGAGAGGCAATGCAAACAGGAATTCTAAAAGAGAGATAACAGTGACACCAGAAGAGTCACAGATACAATGGGTAAAATCCAGAAGTGTTCCTAAAAGTGGAGATTTGAACTTAAAAGGCGGCTATTTTCTAAATGACCACTGTCCGCTTGGTTTAACAAATGAGACTCTCATTCATTTGACTGATTTCAGCTGTAATGAGCATTTTTCTTCCTTCTCAATTCATGTATTGTGCCCCTAGATCTTGAAAGGCCATGTGTCCATGCTCTCTTTGAGTGGGCTTGGTTCCTGCAACCAGACACATGCACACATTCACACTTGAAAGCACCGTCCACCTCTTCGCTGGCTATATGCTCAAAATTTGTCTTGTTTTCTGAAATTAAATATTGCTCCTTTTTAGTGAATCCTTCACTTGTCTAAAACCAGTTGAATTTGGAATCCCAAGTTTCAGAGAAACCCCCAACTGCACATCACCAGGCATGCATACGTACAGCTGGTTTATATTATTTATAAACTTCAGTAACATGGGAGCGATTTCTAAACAGCATCGCATTCTCGCTGTGAAGAGCTCACACACCAGTTGGGCAATGTTGTATGGAAGCAGTAATGGGCTTTACTATATATCTTGTTCTGAGTTTTATGTACTTTCCTTGGCTTTCAAGGCAGCTCTCCTGTTAAAGAAGGATTTGGGGAACAAATATGTGGTAAAAGAGCAATTTAGAAGAGACAAGTTAAATGCTGCACTATGTTTGCAAACTGGCAGGATTATTCTGAGGCAGTACTTCATATGACAGTTTTGAAAAGTATTATTTAAAATGTATTTGGTTAAAATTATGGATATTCAGTACTATGAAACATCCCTCAGCAAATTTGATCCAATTTTTTTCATAAAAGCTTTTCACGTAATAGGCAGAGCCTGCCTCAGTATCTTCCACAGCTGATTTTAAATTGCCTGCAAACTGTGAACAAAGTGGATACAGCAAGCAAAAACCCACACACTCCTTACTACAGAGGATTTAAATCCTTTTCTGTTGAAAGCTAGCTGCTACTATGAGCAGTTCTGGACAAGAAATTACAGCCCTGAAGCAAGCAGTGGGAAACGAGGACAAGTTGAGTGAAACGTGTAGAGTGATCCCACTCCGTGGTATTTATCCAACCTCTCCAAACTCTTTTATAAGGACAGACCGAACTTGTTAAAGAGATTGCCAGGGATGTACGTGGGCTATCTCCTCCTGCAGTGATACGACTCATTCACCAGGCGTGTTAGAAGACCGTAAGCAATATGTACCCTTTCTATGTTGTATGCTATTTGTAAATATAAATAGAGCTTAGCTACCAAAAAAAAAAAAGCATGTGAGAAAACTGATAGTGCCACCTAAGTCTCCATATGCTTTACCGGCCTGGGGCTTGTGTACAAACGACTGCATGTGGACTGAAAATACATGAGCAAGCCCGTATGAAAACTCAAAAATTGCAGGTGTGTGCAGATTTCAGAGCCGTTAAGAGCCAGGCAATAAGCACAGAGGGCCACAACCCTGGTCTGCACAGCTCCTTCCAGCTGAATTGGCCACTCTTCTGCCTTGCTGCTGGTGAAGCAAGCTCTGGTGGATTCCGGGGTCTCCCCTGGAGAACTACCCTGCAGAACAGGAGGCAAGGCTACATGGCACATCTTCTACAGACGTGGGAACTGAACCCCACGGGCCTTGATTTGTAACACACAAGTGATGGTGGTGCCACCTCGTGTGAAACCAGCCCTGTCCCACAGCCAGCCCGGCAGCCGGGTCCCCTTCTGGGAGGGCGATGGGGAGAACACGCTGCTGCCTTGGCCAGAGAGAAGAGCTCAGCCAGGGCGTGATAAACTGCTTCATGCTTTTCTTACTCTGCGCATTTCTCATCATGAAAGGAGACACAATAAATCTGTTCAAAAAAAAGGTGAGCGTTTAGGAGAATGGGAGGTGGAATTGCTTCTCTCCCTGCTCATATGACAAATTTGAATGTTGATGTGAGAAAGTCTGTTTTGTAAAAGCACAGTGCAGCCGAGAAACATCAAACAACTTGACAGGCAACAGATTCCTCCGAAGGGCCTTTCCTACCTCCGCCAGCACTGGGATTTGGACTGAAAACCCCAGCACTGGCAAGAACTCTGCTCCAGTTAGGGCTGCTTGGTCATGTTTGTATTAAAACTGATTTGTTTACCCATTTTTCTTTTTTAAAAAGATTCTTCACATGAGTCTGGTAAAATTAAAGTAAATGTTATGGCCCTGGAATTGCTGGTGTGGGATGTTGGGAATAGCTGCTGTGAAAAGGGGCGAGGTGGGAACAGCCGGGTGCGGATCTCGGCACGCTTTACGAGCAGGAGGGGGTCCTGTTCCCGGGCTTTCCTGTGAGGAAGCAGGCAGGTGAAAACAAAACACGTGCTGTGTGTTGCTGCTGTGCCAGTCCTAAAGACAGTACCAAGGGTATGGTGCCTCGGGCAAAACCTCTGAGGACAAGCTCTGCCCAGCCCTGGGCACAATCTGGTGCAGTGGATAGAAAACAGTCTGTGTCCTGGCTTGGGTTGAGAAGCCAACTGCCCCGTCCGACAGCCAGGACACATGTGCAAGAAAGGAGCTGTCTGACCTAGCAGGGCAATCTGTAGGCAAGTTTGATGAAGAAAATCTTAGTGCATAAAGCCCGTCAACTCCCTGTAGAATAGAATAGAACAGAACAGCATAGAATGGAATATTTCAGTTGGAAGGGACCTACAATGAACATCTAGTCCAACTGCCTGACCACTTCAGGGCTGACCACAAGTTAAAGCATTTTATTGAGGGCATTTTCCAAATGCCTCTTAAACACTGACAGGCTTGAGGCATCAACCACCTCTCTAGGAAGCCTGTTCCAGTGTCTGACCACTCTCTCGGTAAAGAAATGCTTCCTAATGTCACGTCTACTGTACTTCTCAGTATCCAGAGCACAAGGTCATACAATTCACAGGAGTATAAGTTATGAACTGATGTCCCCTCTCTGGCATTGGTACTCTGCCCCTTGTTCCTCTTCATCCTCTGCAGACCTTTTACTCTGGAGACAGCCAGCTCTAATTAATGTACTTGCATAACTGCAAGGATGCTGGCTTCTTCACAGGGACCTGGAGATAGCCTTGCCATTTATCTAAAACATTTCAGTGGTGGTCAGAAAGGTCACATCGAAAAAACCCCAAACCCAGAGCTTTTGAGATGTTCCTTACCTTCAATATTGTTACGAAAGTCTGCTGAGCCTAGTTCAGAGTGCTGAGGAGCAAGTCTGTAGCTGGTGTCAACCCATCTGTCTTTGGCAACTTGCTTGAGTATTTAATTAAATGACTTGGTGTTTTAATTTCAATTAAAGGCATTCTACACCTCAAATTGTTGTTTATTGCTGTTAATTTTAGATAATGATATTCAAGAAAGAAGAAACTTTTATCACTAATAACTATTACTTTAAGGAAAAACCAGCTGAAATGTTCTCTAGACTATCTCTTCGTTATGTAATTTTTCTGAAATGTGTTTAGGAATCAGAACACATTACAAAATGCAAATGCATTCATTTGGAGGCAAAATAATTGCAGGTGTATTCAGAAAGATAGCATAGACAGGTTGATGGGACTCCTAAATGGAAAGCTCTCTGGTTGCTGAAGACTTTACACTGGAACAGGAAAGGAGGCATGGAAACATAGATCAAAACAGCAACACATTGCTTATTGGAAGAAAGACCTTCTTGTACAGAGATAATGTATAAATAAGACACTTCTCAATATTTGATGTCTCTGTTTTCATTGGTGCTTCTTAGGCGTCAGCTGAGAGCCACAGTGATCACTTTATATCTGCAGTATAGGGAAAAGATGCAATTGAAAATGTCAGGAAATTATGTTCTAGACACTTTATTATTTTTGAAGGTAATCGGAAGTCGGTACCTGGACCAGCTTATGTGTGATAATGACCCAAGTGAATGCTGCTGAATATTTCCAGACAGGCCTATAAATCTGTAAAGTTCATGGTTCTTCAGGGAAGGTTTGGGAACATAGCACACATTCATCTTGACTTTATTTCTCATTTAAACAAAAATAACTATTTCAGATCAAGATACTCTCTTGCTCTCACATAAAATTCTAAACTCAGCTTCTGGTTCCTTTTACAGTGTGTGTAACTTATCTAATTGCTGGTGAATGAGAGACATTTATTGTTTTTATCTCTCTTCTAACTGGGGCAACAACCTCTTACAGCTTAAACCAGCCACCTGGACTCCCCATGCAGACAAAATGATGGCCGTCAGGCAGGTCTCCAGGCACGTCCCCAGTGACCAGGCAGGTCCATGACCAAGCTGGGAAGATGAGGGTCAGTGGTGGAGGGTATCCATGGCTGGAGAGGAAGCAGCAGAGCCCGTGTCCCTCACCTGGCCCCTGGCCATGGAGAAGTTGAGAATTTCCAAATGCAAAGACTCACCTCGTGGATGGGTCTGCCCAGATAAACTCCTGTTTTCTGGTGTTTTCCACATTTGTACCTACTGTACAGCCACTTCTTCTGCTGCTCCATCAGGACAGTAGCTCTTCCAAAGAACAGTGGAAAAAATTGTTCCTTTTTTCCAAATTTTTTTTCCCTTCTCTCATTAATTTTATCTTTAGTGTGCTTCTGAGTGCATTTTGTTCCTTTGTGACCAGAGAGGAGCCCATGACTGTGGAGCTCCAGGAGCATCTCACATACACCTACTTGATCGTGGATTCAGTCCAGGTATCAGGAAGTAATTAAGGGGAGAAAATGTGGTCCCTGTTACTTCAGCAGATAGTTTCTCTTTTTTTTTCATCTATCAGCAGTGAGCTGACATGCCAATTTTCATTCATATCCCAGGCAGTAGCTGACTCTATCACGGCGCTTCGGCTTAACACAACCCGACAGGCGTCCTTTCGGGTGATTTGTGGGAAGTGCGGCCAAGGCTTAGTGATTAATTGTTCTAAATGGAGAGCGAGCTGTAAACAGGTTTTCTTGGCTCCTGCTCAGCAATGAGCATTCCCAAATTTTTGAGTTGGATTTTTTTGGTGATTTTCTTAACTATAGCTAAATTGTAGCAGCAATCTGAACTCTGACTTTTGGATTTAGATCAGTATAGCCTCTGTAGCTTTCATACTGGGACGATGGACAGTTCATGGACCACTGAGGGTTTGCTCTCAGCCTTGAAACTAATGTTTTGGGGGCAGGTAAGATCCTGGCAGTCTTCAGGCCTCTAATATCCCTTCTCTCAGTAACAGCCCCAGGCACTGCCCAAATCCAAGCATCGGTGTAATGCAGGTTTCTCCTCCTACCATTCACACACCTCTGGGCACTTGGACATGCTGGGATGCCTCACTGCAGTTTTCTCAGTGCATGTCATCAACAATTTTGATCAAGCAAGTACTTTATTGTGGGGTTTTTTTGATTAGCAGGCTAGGAGTCCAGTGCTGCATTAATGTTAATGTGAGCATCTCTCAGATTCAGTCTTCAGGGCAGTAATTTTTAAACACGAGGAAGAGTGAGTATCAAAGCCAGTAGTATCTGAGGGAACTAAAATCAGAACTCAAGCAGAAGCTGGAGAAATAATCCCAGATCTCTGAGTGACTATTGGGATCATCCCACAAGACCCCTTCTTACTATAATTTCTATAGATTTCCATCCTGTGTTTCCTTCACCACCCTCAGTTCTTCTGCCTCTCCTGGTCTGAACCTTTTAGGAAAAACAGGTATTTGCTTCCGAGTAAGGGTAAACTGCTTGGTTAGTTCTTCCCACAATTAATTGCCCTGGAAAAATTTGGCTTCTTAGTATGTGGTTGAAGTTCTCTTTGGTCCCTATTGAGGAGGGTCCCTACTGTCAGAGTCGCCATGTGAGAGAGGAGAAAGGAGGATGTAAAGCAGGCAGTGGGAGAAGCTCTGATCTGTGTTTGCTACAGGAAAGTGATGGTGAGTGCCTCACAAAGCTCCACAGTGATCGTCAGGGATCTTGTACTGAGAGAAGGTTATTATTTTCCTCTACCTACTTCACATCTTGATGTGCAAACAGGGCTTCCAAACTAAAGGACGGCAGTGAACTGGCCATTCAAAACCAGATCTTCTGGCTTGCAAACAACCATGGGTGACACGTGAGGGTGGGCAGTATAGATACTCAAGGAGGCAGGGAATGTGTTGCTGCACTTAACCATTACTTCCTGGGATGAATGATAATGGGATGAATGAAGTGATTCCACTTAGTATAATTTGAAGTGATTCCACTTAGTATAATTTGAGGTGGTGTAAGCAGCTCAACACAACTGCATTGGAACACATGCTGCGCTGTCTCCATACCAAGACTTCAGCTTGCTTGCCACTGAAACCAAGAGTCAGCACAGAGCAGCAACAGGGATAAATTCAGCATTGAACGCTGACCTGAGATCCTCAACTAAAACCACTGCAAACTCTCTTAGCCTCTCAAAACCTTCTCTTAAGAAAAATCTCTTTTTGTGAGCCTACTAAGCTACGCTGACTTGCTTTTCAGTTCAACCTGAAAGTGATGTAATGAGGGTCTTTGCACGAGAAATATCCGCAATTGCTTTACTTGCTGCATGCTGCTCTGGTCTGACTGGCCACACGGGGCTGCTTTCTTGTCCCAAAACTTTTCCAGTTGGGGGCCACAGAATGGCAGGAGAGGTGTTTTGCTCCCTTTTCTCTGAAATCTGTGGAATGTTTTGAGATTTCAGAGAAATTAAAGGAATTCAACTGGACGTTTTCTTTTTAGAATGCTTTGAAAATATGAGCAATATTTTTCAGCTCTCTCCAAATTCTGTATTTGCTGCTTCATCCTTTGCTGTTTGTTGAAAATCTAAATACAGTGCCCAGAACAAATTGCTAGAGCTCCTGTCACTGCTGCCTACATTTTTCTTTCTGCTGATTTAGCCTCAGAAACCAGTGGACCATTCAAGCAGCTCTGACTACGTTTTCTCTTTCACTTCTCACGTCAGAGCCCTTTGGGGTTTGCAGCCAAGAGGCTGATTCAAAGGAAGACCAGCACAGCACCTGACCAATACTCTTGCCTCTCCTCCACCATTCGCTGTGACCACGTTGCAGGACTACCTATAGAGCTGTGACCCCTCGCAATGCATATGTGGGTCTAAACCAAACATTTCAAAGCCTGGATGAGCAGCTCTTACTTTTTTAAGCATTAAGATTCTTTGGCATTAGGACCCACTCCCTCTGTCTCCAGTGTTTATTTCTGAATTATGAGTAGGACCAGGGTCTACCAGGTCTATGGGAGGATGAGTGCCCAAGCTGGGATCACCCACTCACAGGTTATTTCCATCCCACAGAACCACTGCTTCCCCGCCCTGGGACGGGTTCACTGTCCTCTGCTCTGCTTGGAGTGGCAAGTCCTTGTCAACCTTTACAGCTTCCCTCTTTCTTCTGCCCACCCCCGCTTCATCCTTTTTCCCATTTTTAAAGGCATTTTGGATGAGTGGGTTCAAAAAGAATGTATATAATACAATGTAGAATAATGATCCTAGAACAGCCCATGGAGTAGCAGGGTGGAACCAGCCATGCTCAGAGCTCTTGTCTGGGGCTTTTTTAAGGAGGAGCTGTTTGTTTGTTTTTTTTTAAATCAAGCAGTACCTACCATGCAGCTGAGCAGTATAGCTCACATGCAAAAATTGTCTTCAAAAATATTAAGGGCCATCTGATAAGTGGATCAAAAGATGACAATTCATATTCTGTAAGACTGCAGAGCTTGCTAGAGCATCACTTCCAACTTCTATAGCATAGGACAGAAAATTTCCTGCAAGAGCGACACTGCTCTGCACTGAGACATCACTGCTTAATGTCAGTGCATGCTTCAGAGATGCACGCAGCTGCAGCTGCAAGCTTTGGGCAGTGGGAACTCACCATTTTCACTAATAGGTTACTCCTCAGGGAGGGATGCAGCCTTGCTGTGCCCCTTCCCCACTGGTCTGGCTCAGAGAGACAGGTCTGAGGTTGCACCGAGGAGAGGTTACAGCCCAGTGAGTGCTGGGAGAGGAGCTCCCAGCTCTCGCTTTGTGGAAACCTGAAGTGCAAATCCAAAGAGTGTTTTGTGCTCCAGCACTGCCAGTGCAGCACTGCCCACTGTAACTGCCTGCACTGGGAGCTCTTCCTTTGAGCCTTTTTTCCAGCTTGCACCTCCCCCAAATACTTTTGGCACCTGCAGCAGGGAAGCAGCAAGAGCCCTAGCTGGGACCACACCCCTTTTGAGGGAAGGATTTTACAACAGGTAGTAAAAGATTAAAGGAGATGGTGCACGTGCACAGATCAAAGGCAAGATCTCCACTGCCTACCTGCATACTTAAGGCATCTAACTGCAATACCTACAACATAAGGCCGGTGTCTAGGATTCCTGCTATTTGCCTGATGGATTTTCAAAAACCAAAAAAGAACCACATACAAACTATTAAATAATACAGCAGGCAAGTTTTGAAGCTCTGTCCCAGTGTGCATCCATGTCTCACTTCTTGAGCAGATACTAAAAAATCCAGCTGGTAAATCCAACATACATTTCCACTGACTATTGAAGGGAAAAAAAGCATAAGCTCCAGCATCTTTAGGGCAGGCACTTTTGACAAGAAACTGTGGGTTGGAAGTTCAGCCTCCTGTTTTGTCTGCAGGCTCAAAAATACATGTAACACTTGCAGCTGGCAGTGGTAAGGCTTTTTGTATTTACTGTAATGCTCAACTGCAAAAGAGTGATTTCCTGTGGAGACCACAGGAGCCATCACTTGAAATGGCATCAATATTTTTGCCTTTGGATATTAATGTTCTTATTTACAAAGAATGGTGAGTAGTGAAAGAACCAGTGTGTCACCTGTTAAAAGCCATATATTTCCCTGTTGTCTGGTGAGGTAGCTGTAGTAAATCTCCTATTCTACATGGATTTTATGAACTCACTCCAAGGACCTAGTTGACTAGCAGGATCTTGGGCTAAAGAAGAAAGTCCTGCTGTGCTCCCTCCCGTCCCACCAAGCAAAAAAAAAACCAACCCATGTAATTAATGCTTGCGCTATTCTCAAAAGAATGGTTTATACCATCTGAGTCTCACCTTGGATGAAGAGATGCTTCTATTTCCCAGATCTGCTTCCTAACAGATTTATGGAGTGCTTTCTCACACCTGAGATGTGCTGGCTTATCGTCAAGCCATGACCCCTCTTCATACACCTGAGCTCTGTCTCATTGCAAAGTCCGTTTTAACTGTCTCAACAAGAAGCACCATGACACAAGAACAGCAAAGGGCTGCCAAAACCTCCTCCTGTCTGACCAGATTAACCTTCATTTCCACGAGCCAGCCCTGAAGAACCATGAGGCCCGAGTGACTGTCGGCAAAGATGCCACACAGCTGCCGGGTACGTGGGGCTGCCTGCTTGGCGGTGCACGGGGGTGGCTGGGTATTTCTGAGCTCCACAAGACATCTAGAGCAAGAGGAGTCTGAATACAGAGGTACCCAATGGCAAAATGGCAGCTTGTCATCTTCCCAGAGGGATCAGCCTTACGGCAGAAATTGCAGAGATGTGCTGGAACATCAGCCACAGCTGAACGTTACTGTCTGTCACCTCCACATTTCTGGCTTTTCTTTAATCCCCAAGGCATCAGATTTTCCCAGAAATGCCAGTCAAATGATGATTGGAAGAGATGTTTAAGTTGTGGGCAAAACTCCTCGCTCTTCATTAGCTTCCCCGCAGTGAGCTTGACGTACACACAATACACCCACACACTACCAAACAACTTCCACGCAACTCGCACTGGTTTTTTTCTAAAGGAAGAAAAAGAAGAAAAAAAAGAGGCTATTATATGTTTTTCTACTTTAAATACTTGTGAGACCTGCAGCTACAAGAATTCTCTAGATAATTCTTGAAGGCAGTAAAAAAAAAGGAGCCAACAAAATTTTCTTCTCTATTTAAAAAAACTAGTTTTCATTCTTTCCTAGAATACTGCAAGTCTGAGCACAGGCTATATCCCTGCTTCCCACACGCAATCCAACATTGGAACAGTATACTAGATTTAATTGCAATAGAGGATATGAATGTGAAGAGCTAAAGTTATCTGCCATATTGCAGTCCAAATGACATGCTAGCTCCTACAAGTTTTTCCGTCCTGTTAGTCGTAAGCTAAAGATCTTTCAAAAAAACCCCAAGCCTCATTCAGGTCATTTCGATAGTTTTAGCCTACCAGGCAGTTCTAGCTCTGAGGTCACAAGTCACTGAAAGTAAGACTGAATTACACAGGTTACAGGACTGCTTTGCAAATGCAATGGTTTTGCTAATATTGGTTTCTAAGCTCAGAACAGAATTTAAAACATCCGTGGTCCAAGATGCTTTTGGTTTTAGACAGTTGTTCAAAAGGGAGCATCATGAAAACTTGGACCCGTTCAAGGTGTAACTAGAGAGCCTAAGACTCAAAACACGAGTCAAAATATTTTCCTAGAATGCAACCATGCACAGAAGGAAAAAGGATTAAATGACAGAGGTTTATACTGGCAAAGGACAGGTGAGGGTACCACAAGCTTTAGTAGTGGCTGCCGCTTTATTGCTTCCGTGACATCGTAGTAGTAATATACATTGCCACCTGCAATGATTTAGAGCAAAATTTGAAGATGACAAGTTTCTTTAGGTTAACTGGAGTCTGAGGAGCTGCAGAGAAAGCAAAAAGTCTTGGCAAATGGACAGCACAGCAGCAAGCATGATACAGAGGTAAAAATCAGTTTTCACAGCCCAGATGCCCTAGGCCCAGAGGACCAAAATTGACCCTCAATGTATCTCCTTTTTTTTAATGTGCGAGAGGAGAATTAAATGAGGGAAGAGGGGAAAAAAATCTCTGCCAGCCTCCTAGGTTTATCCAGTCACCAGAGAGGAGAAAAATGTAATTAATTTTCTGCACTTCTTACGGTTTAAAATGAATTCGTACCCCAAGTAAGATTCATCTCCCCTACCTGGAAAAGTCTTCAAGTTTAGTGCTTGAATGTGAGCTAGTCTCTTTAGGCTTTTTTTCATACTCAGAGAAAAAATGTGTATTTTTAACAACACCTCGCTCTTTTGAATGGGAAGTTAGGCATCAAGATGCTCCAGAAAATATCACTTGGTGAGGACCATGTTCATCAACTATATTGTCTACCTGGACTTCAGTAAGGCCTTTGTCACTGCCTCCCCTAAGATCCTCATTGGGAAGCTATCGATGCCGGGGATGGATGAGCAGACGTTGAGGTGCACTGAGCACTGGCTGAATGACTGGGCCCAGAGGGTGGTGATCAGCCGTGCAAAGTCTGGTTGGAGGCCAGTGACTGGCAGTGTACCCCAGGGGTCAATACTGGGTCCAGCCCTGTTTAACATCCTCATTAATGATCTGGATGGTGGGGTAGAATGTACCCTCAGCAAGTTTGCAGATGACACCAAACTAATACGAGTGGCTGATACACCAGAGGGTCGTGCTGCCATCCAGAGGGACCTTGACTGGCTGGAGAAATGGGCCAACAGGCACCTCATGAAGTTCAATAAGGAGAAGTGCAAAGACCTGCACTTGGGGAACAACAACTCCACACACCAGTACATGCTGGAGGACACCCAGCTGGAAAGGGTGCGTTCTGTCCTGGGCTGCATTAGACAAAACATCTTCAGCAGGCTGAGGGAGGTGATCCTTCCCCTCTACTCAGCACTGGTGAGGCCACACCTGGAGTGCTGTGTCCAGTTCTGGACTCCCCAGTACAAGAGAGACATGGGTATACTAAGAGAGTCCAATGCAGGGACACAAGGATGATGAGGGGACTGAAGTGTCTCTCCTATGAGGAAAGGCTGAGTGAGCTGGGACTGTTCAGTCTAGAGAAAAGAAGGCTCAGGGAGCTTTGTATATAAATACCTGAGAGAAGGGTGCAGAAAAGACGAAGCCAGGCTCTTTGCAGTGGTGCCCAGTGACAGGACTAGAGGCCATGGGCACAGCCTGAAACAGGAGACGTTCTCTCTGAACACCTGGAAACACTATTTTATTGCAAGGGTGACTGAGCGCTGGCACAGGTTGTCCAAGGATGTTGTGGAGTCTCCATCCTTGGAGATACTCAAAAGCAGAGGGTTGGACCAGATGACCTCCAGGGGTGCCTGCCAACCTCAACCATTCTGTGGTTCTGTGATTCTATGAACTCCCGGTCCTATTTCTTAGTTCTGTCTATAACAGCCTGTGCCTATAACATCAAACCTTCATGCATAATGATTAAAAAAATAGCATTCAGTCCTGAGCGATCAGAGTGATTTCCAAAACATTTTGCTAATCTCCTCCAGAAAGAGTTCTGGAAATGTTTTCTCTCCTCAAATCACATATAATTGATGAAATAACAGAAAAATTCAGCAAGTTAACGGCATTTTCCTTCATGAAAATCAACTTACCTTTGATTCGCCTTTCTTTTTATTCTTGATCAGAGAGAGCCTTTAGTAATTAAATTTTTGCTGAGAGAGATTTTTGTCCATTATACCTTTGCACACTCTTTCTAGTCAAGAGCAAAATAACCAATAACCAGCTGAAACGGTTGATGCAGTGTGAAAAAGAAGTGCGTGTGTGTTTGCGTGTGTGTATGTTTGGCAGGAAAATGACGCATGTGTGTTGACATTTTCCCATGCATGTGGGCTGATCTTTGTGCCCCAGGAGAATACATTTTCCTGGGTATAGGTAGGTACGCAGTGCCGTTTGCTTGGCAGGAGCACTCAGAGCAGCGAATCTGGGAAACTGATGTGTGTGTGCGTTCACAGGTCTCCTGTGCTGCTCTGCTCAGCAGGCAAAGGACAAAAAAGGCCCCCATCCTCACTCGTCTCTGTAAAGTCTTCTCAGGGCATTTGTCTAAAAAAAAGTTGCATTCTGGCACCACAATCTTCTGAAACAATATCACCCTACAACCTGGGTAATTTTGGTTTTCTTGCCTGCTCAGTGCTGCGGGATGTTTATGTAGTGACCAAACTGCTCTGGGGCAGCGAGGCTCTGGTTAAGTCAGAGCTGCCTCTTCCCTGGTGCTGCGCAGACCTCCCGAAGCTCGTGGCTCTGGGCAACATGCATCACTTGGGACTCCAGCCGGCAGGAGCCAGGCTGGGCGGCTCTGCCTTTGCGTGGAACAGAAATGTTAGAGGGTGTGAAGCTGGATAAAGGAGCGTGGAAACCCACAGTGCTAATCCTGCTCTGAAGCATCGCAAAATTCTGAACGCTCAAAGGGGAAGGAGGGCAGTGGATCTGATCTGGTTCGGAGGGCTGTTACAGCAGCTGCAGAGGGTAAGCGAGAAAGATGTTTTCCACTTACAAAGGGCTGTATGAAGCTGAGCATCCAAGTGCTGAGCAACATGTACATGCTGCTCATTTTGCAAAGTATTGAGATGTCTTGCAAAGCCGGAGGATACTTGCTCAGTGGCAGTTCACTCTTACTTTCCTTCCACCATCTGCAGCAAGGTCTGGGTTATCCGGATTATCCGGGTTATTCACGTGCTTCATTACCATTCAAATAAAAAACAACCTGTAAGCATCTCCCATCCCTAAGAACCGCATCTGGGAACAATAAAAGGGATATTGCTCCTTTTTCCCCCCTGCATGGCAGCTGGCAGAAGGAAACGAAAAATAATCAGCCTCCTTCTGCCCTGTGCTGCCGCCCTCGAGCAGACAAGAGCCCACTCAGCCCTTGACATCACCGTCTCGCCAAGCAGACTCTTATCTTGCCACAGAGGAGTGGAAAGGTGAGCGGGCCAGATGGTGCTTTTGACCTCATCTCCTTCCCTGCAAGCCAGCAGAGTCATCTCGCCGTCTGCCTGCTGCCAAGACCAGCGGCGGGGCTGGGCAGAGCGTGCTGTCTGTCGCCTGCTGCTCTGGCAGCCGAGAGCCCGAGCCTGTGGGAGCCCACCGTTCTCTCCTCACCTTTCTGGTGCCCCTCCAGAGCCCCCTCTTTTCTTTCCGACAGCTCCAGGCAGCGTGTGGGTCCATGTCCTCATGGACGAGCTGGGGTAAAAGCACAATGCTCTTCAGCTTGGTGGCCCTGATGCTGGGTGCCTGTGATGGGTGGGGGGGTCCTGCTGCGCTGCACAGGGTGCATGCAAATCCCTCGTAAGGAAGGGTGTCCTAAAAGAAACAAATGCCTCTCCCGTTAACAGGACTGGAGAAGCTGGGGCTGAGACAATTCTCTTGTTTCTTGAAAAAAAGCCCCACTCTGTGAGGATCATGCCTACTTCGTGGGTTTGAAGTGCCTAGAGCCCATTGCAAACAGGCAGTTCAGAGGGACACCAGTACAACCCACCAGCTTTTTATTACTCCATTTGACCTGGGGCATGGCTCATTCGGTTTATGAAGTGATTATCTTCTCTACAAGCCCTCGAGTGGAGGAGCATCCCCAACTCCAGGAGCACAATCACGACAGCACATACGGGAACAGGCTCCACTAAGCCTTCGGAAATCTCCTTTGGGCACCTCCGACAGCAAGAAGAGAGCCAGGAGCTGTGGGGTGGAGTGGGAGCCGCTGCTCGGCTGGGGCTGAGGAGGATGGAGGAGAAGGCTGGAGGGATGAGGAAGAGCAGGGTGAAAACCAGCCCAGCTGCTGCACACCCAGATGAATTATCCAGGGTACCCCGAAGGCCCGGCCACCCGAGGACAGGAGTCTGCGTGGCCGGAGGTGTTGCCTTGCACCTGAAGCTGGGGAAACCAGGGCATAGCCCCGTGCGGCACAGGCACGTGCCAACGATTCAGGAATCACAAGATGCCGCAGTGCGCGCACGGCGAGTGGGTACAGGCCGTCTTGGAGACACGTGCGAATAAAAGCAGTGGAGAAGCCGACCTGAGGACCAGCAGCAGATTTACTGTCAAATAGGTTTAATTTAAAAGTTATTTGCTACTTTCTGCATGCAAATGCTGGCCACTTCTGGGGTTTTGGAAGGAATTTAAAGGGTTTGTGCTACTTACAGTCTTCTCCAGGTGCTTTAAATGCTCCTTTTAATAAGAAACAGCCCTCACACTCATTTTAGTTGGCAACTATTAACAGTTTATAAAGTAGCCCAAGGGCTTTAGTCAAGGTAATGTGCTCTGGAGTCGCTGGTAAGGCTGAGGTCTGTGCTGCAAAACTGCGGGAAGCAGAGGAGTGTGACTGAGTGCCGCATCATCTTGCCTCGGTGTGTAACTTTCTCCTTTTAAAAAGCCTGGGAAAAGCCTAATTACTTAATACCATGGGCTTGCAGTTTCTTTTTCTGTTCAAATTCCAGATATTGAGTAACCCCTTGTGCCAGCAAGTGTACTTGCACTTTGCATCTGCTGTACTTCTCCTGTCTGATTAATATTCACCCCGACGCTGTGATGCGCGGGTGGAAGGTCCAAGACGCACGGCGGGGCATCCTGCCTTAATGCACCTGGAAACTTTGGCACCAGGAGAGCAGCTGAGGACAGAAAAAACATCACAGACCTGCAACTCCCAGGCAATTGTGCGAGAGGCTCCATATGCTCCGGTGCCCAGTGAAAGAGCCGAGTTTGGCATTGCATCAGAATTATTTCTCCCCCCTCTTTGAAAGCAGGTCTCCATTTAAACTGTGAAACTACACGACCGTGAGCTCTGCTTTTCCCCTGTAAAATCTGCCTGACAGGAGCACAGGTAACCTGTGGGGCAGGATACAACGCTGTTAGCAGATCTAGAAGGGGGTTGCAAGGTGATCACATTAATTGTCACCATGGCTATGTGCCATACACTCTTTTGGGCTGGAAACAGCCCTGTTTGGCCTGGCTGTGCCAAGCCAGGGAGACGTTGCAGAGGCAGCAGCCTGACCAACATGTGAACGGCTTCCTGATGTCCAGAGCTCCAATGCAGCATCACAGGATAGGGGTAGGAAGGTGGGACATGTGAGGGACCTTAGCTAAACAAACCAGACCAGGCATGGTTTCAGCTTTGGGACTGCCCAACCAGGTGTCACATGAAGAGCCAGGTGATTCAAACATTGAATCATGGTAGCTCAGGCAACAGGAAGCAGGTCTTGGGATTCTGTGGCACCGCAGTTGTTGGTTTGGTACCTTGAACCCAGAGATGAGGCGATTTTCCTGGCAAGTAAAGATGCTGATTTTGAAAGGTTGCCTTCCTCTGTACCAGCAGCCAAGGCCGGTGGGACCCATGCATAACCACGATTCGGTGATGGAAATACACAAGGAAGAAGCAGTGGCCTCAGGTTACAGCCCTGAACTGATGAAAAATGCAACGTTTCAGACAACACTTGAACAAACTCGGGGACCTGGCCAGCAGTAGGTAGTTTTGCATGATACAGAAATTTCCACCTGCCGCAGCTAGCCATGGGAAGTGGATTGAACTGGGCTGGGTGGATGCCAAAGCCACGCAGAAAATGTCCTTTCCCAGAGAGGCAGTCAGGGCTGGGGAATTTTTTTCCTGCAATTAGGGCTGCAGTGGGTTGGGGAAATTTTTCCCCCTCCCTTTTATGTTCCTGCAGAGATGACCAGACCCACAGCAGGGGCAGCCTGGCCAGGTCTGGTCTCTCCAGAAGCAGGGAGGGTGGCTAGAAGCAGGATTAGGGACAGGTTTGCCAGAAACAGCTCTAGCAGAAATCCAAGGCGAGGGTATAGCTCTCGTTTTCTCTTTCCCCACCATAGTTGCTGTCAGAGAGTGGTGGTGGGGCAGTGCCTGCTCCATGGACCAACCCCTGGAGCTGCACCCAGCCCTGCTTGGTCCCATCCACCGAGCAGGCAGCCGGGGTTCGGCATTGCAGAAGCTGTTGTTTCCACCGCTGAAACTGCTAGTTAGACAGAGGAACAACAGCAATGCACCGGGGGATCCAGAGAAAGGACCCATCTGTCTTGCTTTTTAGGATGATTAGGGAAAGTATTTGACTTGGCCAGCATGGGAAATTACATGGCCGAGAGAACTGCAATGCTGAGGCTGACGGCCTGGCAGCGGCATGGAGGGGGAAACAGCGAAAAGGCAGTGAACTGAAATCATAGCCTCCCTCCAGTGACTAGAATAAAATCCATAGCTGGACACAGCCCATGCAGAGGTAAGAAATAAGTCTGCGTGTCCCCAAAATGCTGAACAGTCCCATGTGTGCAGTCCCCGGTGCCCCCATCTGCCTGCAACAAGGCTCCCACCCCTCCGCTCCTGGGCACGTGCCTTGCTCCGTGCTGGGCTGAAATGCCCCCGGCCGGCTCGCATCCTCATTTCTCTGCACAAGTGACTTCCTTTTCTGTATTTACACCTTTTCCAGTCCATGAGTCATTAGCAAATATTGGGCAGTTTGAACCACATATTGATTTGTTCTTCACTTTTTCATGGAAGTGTTGAGTGTTGTCAAGTCAGATTCATTACTGAGGAATGAATACTTCACATCACCATCAGCAATGAACCATGCGCTGCAATCAAAGAAAGACATCAATGTGATTTATTGTAATTATATTTATTTCCTGTAATTTTTTATTCATTGAGTCCTTTATCAGCTGTTCCACATTTTTGCCAAGGATCAGTTTCAAGCTGTAGATCTGTAACAGTATTAGTCTTATAAATACTTGGCTCTCCCAGTTTGCCCTTTTGAAACACTGGCACAACTTCAGCTCTTTTCTGATCTTCTGCAACTTCCTCAGCAACACTTTGGTGTTGCTGAAAATAATGGTGATTTAAAGAACTCTTTGGCCACCTCTTAAATTCGATTAAGATGCTGGCAGTGTCGTGATGTTCAGCCGGGGTGTATCGCAGTGGGGATGCAGATGTCACCACGGGTGTTTCACCCCACTGTTCCCACACAGGGCGTTAATGATGCCCATGTCACGTTCACCACGACTTTGCTGGTGTCCCAGTTTGCTGATGACCAACTCAGGTAAAATAAAAGATCCGAGAGTGAAATGGCGACGAGCCCCTCGCAAACAAAGCAGCTCAAATCACTACATTGCAAAAATCACTTTGACACTTTGTCAGTTGTACCTTACCACAGCAATCGCTGGAACTAATATTAACTAATTACCTTTGTCAGGTGAAATTTCCTTAATTGCCTGCAACTTTACTTCCGGGAAACTCCCACTTTCAGCTGCCACTGCCAGTTTGAAGGCCACATCTCCCAGCGGTCATTTTTAGGAACATTCCAGGCAAATTAACGGGAGATGAAGCCATGCATGGCCCACCGCTGCCTCGGCAGGATGAGTCCGTGTCCCGCCGTCACCTGCCTGACCTGCCCGCACCAGGAAGAAAGGTCAGCGGGATGGGGGTGGAGGAGAAAGGTGATCAGCCAATCTGTCATGTAATCCAAGGGCATTCTTTTGTGACCTTTTCTTCTCCCTAAAAGATATAGGAAACACAGTAGCAGGCTGCCTGGAGAGCTGCTGCTCCTTGAACCTTGACTGTACGCAGTCAGCGTGGCGAGGAGACATTCAGCAGACAGCATTCAGCACGTGCCGTAGCTGCCCCAGCTATCAAGCTCCTCCTGTACAGATGTTCATTGAGCTGTCAGAGCATCGAGAGGAAAATAAATTAAGTGTAAGTGGAAGAAGGTTAGTTAAATCTTTTCTGAAAGTATTATACAGCCATTAAATTGCATAGGAAACTCAATAATAATGGGTAATAATGTTCTTCCAAGGAATTAAATAGAAGCCAAATTTGTAATGCTGCTCGGCATTCAAACCGGAGCGTTTCACCTTCCTAGTACATGATAAACATTTACTAATTAATCCTCACAAAGCCTCGGTGAGGCAGATCTCTTCACACCACTGCTTCTGTTTTATAAATGGGAACAAGAAGATACAAGATACATCCTTTGAAGCTGGGGTTGTGTATGTCTTCAAAACATGCTTTGGGTCTCTGGGAGCCCACTCGGCATCCGTGTTTGAATGCTGAGAGGTTTGTAAAATGCCTCGGAGCCAGGATCAGAAGTCAAGGTTTCTTTGTGCCCCTTCACCGTGCTCAGACCATCACAGCATGTTTCGACGTGATTCTTCAGCACAGTCTCCAGAATACTGATATTTTCCCTGCGTGATCATACCACATTGCAGGAACAGTATTTAGATGAAAAGTCAATGGTCTTCAGTCTCAAGTAAGAGCAGCAGAAATTGGTCCATAACGTATCTGCTAATTATGTCAAGATTCAAAGGAACAAAACTGATGACCAGCTGGAAGCTGTTATTCGCAGAAGATCAGAAACAATTGTATGGGATGTGGGTTGTCAGGTAAATGTGGATGTAATTTATACCAGGATGGTGGACTATCCCTGACCATAGACAAATTAGAATTTAATGTCATTTTGAGATTCTCTCCTGTCTTCTTGTCACCATGTAAGGCATAGCATGAATAAAGACAGGATATAATGAAAGGGAGCTTCATCCCATCACTGAGCTGAAGCAAAAGCAGGGATCTTTCCCATCGATTTCAGCTTAATATTTATCTGCTAACACAGGATACTAATTTGAGTTTGCAGTTGATTCTAAAACCTGTGCAAGGATCCCACACAACACAGACAGAGAATCTGCAATACCTGTCACAGAGCAAATAAAAATGTGGATGAACAAAGCCTGGACGTGTTGTGTAGACGTGATGTTATGTGTTAAAATGGTGGACTAAAGTCCAACTTCCCAGTGGTTAATCCATGCTTTAGTGTTTAAAGTGTCGCTGTGGTGGCCTAAGAAATCATCTCCTACTTTCAGGCACTACCAAACTTAGCTGAGGTCTGGCTTGGGCAAGGAAGAATTTTTTCCAGCTCGTTTTTGGCTAAACAACCTTTGACACAACAAAAGTAATAAGTTCCCAAAAAGAACAATTCTGCATTGGTGATGGACTGTCCAGAGAAAGCAATACAACCTTCATATTCTCAGTAAAAAAAGCGACTCAAGAGTTTATTACAATTTTCAGCGCATCGGAGATGTCACTAATAATACTTTAAAACGTGTAACAAAGAAAGAAAATGCTCTTTAGTAGCTGTAGAGAGATTGGTCCATGGTTAGCACAGATCAGAGACTCTTTCAGGGGAGTTAGAAGATTGCTCCCATCCTGCCCATCTTCTCCTTGAATTAATCAACATTAAAACTATGCTTTTATCAGACAAGACATGCTGGATAAAATTCTGATTTGCTTGAAATCACTGAGAATTTGTTCCTTGCTTTCAACGAGGGCAGGATTTTACCAAATATTTCTAACAGACTTTTGTAAAATAGTGTTGAAAAAGATCTCAAGGGCCATCCTATCTCTCCTCTTGCTGCAAGGCAGGATCAGTTACATCTATGTCAGTCCTGATGGATGTTTGTCTAACTGGTCCTGAAAGAGCTGCAACACTTGATAGCACCTTGAGCTCTGCTTCCATTTTCACCTGCCCCAAGATATGAAAAGAAACAGGACTTTTTAACCAACCCTACCAGGATTTTTGACTGGTTTAAAGGACCTTTGACAATTTTAACATCTGATATTCCATGATCTGCTAAGGATAGGAACTAATCCTATCCACCCGCAGAGAGCTTACCCATGATTTATTGACATTTTTCCCTTTTATCTCTTCTTCTGGAAATATCTGACATGAAACCGTGCAATTCCCATCTTGTCTTTTCCTCCACCATTTCAGTTCTGGTCTGATTTCAGTGGCTGCCCTGTAAGAACTGATAGTTAAAACTAATGCTTTGCTTTACCTGAAGGCCTGTCAGTCTTTCAGCAGTGCAGCATAAAGTGCATAATTTTAATTCTAGGAGTGAAATGCCAACTACTATAATTGTGTTGGCAACATGGAAAGGCAGAGAGGCAACAGAGGAATAATGACCAGGCAGGACTGGAGCCTTAGCAGGGAGGAAGAGAAGGAGGGGTGGGCAAAAGAAGAAATATTGAAGTCTGGTCCTTGCAGAAGAGCACCTCCACAGAATGAAATGTCACTGGCCATTAACTGCCCTTTGCCTGCAACCCAGTGCTTGCAGAAACAAAGTGGGGTCTTTGCTTTGGTTTCAAGAAGACCTGAATGGCACTCAGAAATCGTAAAACACAGCTCCTTATTGACAGGCAATTTGAAAGACGCTCCTTGCCTCCCCTGCAACTACAGCAAACCTGCCCCACAGCTGCTCGAAATATCTTTATGGTTTAGAATGGGAAACACAGACACGAAGATTAACAATTACAGCTGGTACTTCTGAAAGTAAAGGTCTGAGGCAGATGCTCACACATAGCAGTCAGAGAACGAGAGGTGGATTGCCCATGCATTATCTCTCATTCCAGTGTACACCATGCATTAAGCTTTCACAATAAATAAATTTTGAGAAACTTGCTACACGGAATCCAACAGCAAACAGCAGAATTTGTTATTGACAAAGCACATGAGAAAAGGCTTTGTACTTGGAGTCTACTTTTAACCCTTACTGAGGGTTTTATTCCCCAAACACAAACACTTCACAATCTCTACCGGTGAAAGACAAGACAAACAGCCTCTTCACAACCAAGCCAAAAAATACCTAGTTTCGACATAATCACAAAACCTCCTGACATGAAGGGGTCCCAGCTTTGCACATGGGACAAAGCTGATTAATGCTGTGGGAGACTAGCAGGGGGCCAAACCGGAGTTTCAAATGCGACTCTTTGCCAGCAGACTCCTCTGCAGCCTGACTCCCACCGAGCAGTCCCAAGAACGTCACCAGGAAGGCGGGAGGAAAGCGGTGGGCACTGGAGGAGGAAGAATACTGTCCTGCTGGCCAGAGAAACCCTGACATGCTCTTTGCAGGAAAAACAGTAACTGACTTAAAGGTTGGCTTGGAGACCCAGTGTAGGAACCGGGACTGTTGCTGGGACATACGACCCATGGGGATGCGTCTTCAGTATCACTTCGGCATCTGTGGCTTTGAACTTCCTCCAGAGTTGGGTAGGATTCATAGAGAGTTGAAATTATCTTCCCGGGACAGCAGGAAAGATTTTTCTGCTCAGTGCTGTCTAAAGAACAGGTTCCTGAAGGCATTGTTGTAGTTTTTGTTGAAAGCAGTGTAGATGAGTGGATTAAAAAAGGAATTTGAATAGCCTAGCCATAGAAAAACACTCTTCCAAAGGGGTGGGATGTCGCACGAGCAGAGGGGGTTGATGAGCTCCGTGATGAAGAAGGGGATCCAGCAGAGCACGAAGACCCCTATAAGGATGCCCACCATGAGGGCAGCTTTCTTTTCCTTCTGCTCTCGCCACGTGTCTCCGTCCGTCTGGAACGTAACAGTGGCATGACGGACAGTGAAGACCATCTGGGGCTGCTGGGCAGCTTCTTTTACCTGCCAAACACAAACGCAAGTTGCACCATATGTCCCTCAGCCAGCTGATCCCACACAGCAGGTACACAGCCAAACTATGCAAGTGATGGCCAGAGCTCACGGGGAAAAACACGGGCCACCTACGTCACACTAACGAGGGCAGATTGGTTATATGACCCTCTTTCGGCTGGCAGAGACTATTTTTAGGTGAGGCTAGCAACTAAAGAGCGTAGTGATATATGGGCACATGGAATCGCTCACACAGCATCGCAACAAGATGATTCCCCCATCTACAATCGGATCAGTAGAACAGGCACACGCCCACATGCTGTGCGCAGAAGTCCCCTTGCTTTCTCTCAGCCCATTGAGTTTGAGCGTCCTTAGTAGGAGAAGCAAGAAAATGAGCACACATTTCCTTCCTCCTCCCAAGAAGTCTTCACAGCGCACAGTCACCGTGCCCGCGATGAACTGACACGATGCAGCCACGATTAGGAAGGAGTTACAAGGGGGTTCTGCACGTGTGTCTTCTGTGTGGGTAAACTCACGGCCTCCCCAAAGCCACAGCTGCTTGGCAGGCTATCGTCCAAGGCGGAGACGGGATCCCATCCACTCACACCCCCACACCCTCCCCACGGGAGGAACGGTGACCCCTTACCCACGCTCGCGAGCACTGATTCAGCATTCCACAGGGGGACGACTGTGAGTCACCGCACGCCCACGTGGAGCTCAGGCTCGCAATCTGGCCCGAAGCTGCTTTAGCTACACCTTGCATGCTCACAGCTGGGGACTCGGACAGAGCCAAAATACTGGGCTCGGAAGCTTTGCAGCCAACTTTCCCTTGAAAGGATTCACAGGGCTTTGGTGAGATGCTCCTTGCTTACGTGCTTTAGCTCTAAGTTTCCCCCACTGCTGCAAGGGCTTGGTTGCTACCATCAGTTGGCTAGAGCAAAATACAACTGAGTTGACCTACCTCCAGGGCTTCTGGTGTAATGGGGGTGATGGAGTTGCTCTTCCGAGATCCAATTCGAAACTTGGCAGCCTTGTAGATCTTCCAGTACACAAAGAGCACCACGCAGAGGGGCAGGTAGAAGGCGCCAAAGGTGGAGAAGATGGTGTAGGATGGCTCCCGGCTGACTTGGCACTCCTCGCTGTCCTCTGAGTAAGTCTCCCCCCAGCCAAAGAGCAGCGGGGCCAAGGAGATGAAGGCGGAGAGCGCCCAGGTGAGGGCAATCATGATGTTGGAGATGCGGTGCCGGGTGCGGAGTGTGTACTCCAGGTGACGGGTGATGGACCAGTAGCGGTCGAGGGCGATGGCTGTGACGTTCCAGATGCTGGCGGTGCAGCACAGCACGTCGAAGGAGATCCACACCTGGCAGAGCACGCGGCCCAGCCGCCACCGCCGCCCGGACAACTCGTGCACCAAGCTGAGGGGCATGACGAGGGCTGCCACCATCACGTCGGAGATGGCCATGGAGGCCACCAGGTTGTGGGGCACCCGGTGGAAAGTGCGCACCCGAAAGATGGTGGCCAGGACCAACCCGTTCCAGAGGAACGTGGCCACCACCAGCATGGCCAACAGGGTGAGGACCAGCACGCTGAAGACGGAGAGATGCGCTCGGCCGCCGTCCGGACCGGTGGAAGACCCGCTCCGGTTCCCGGCCTCCAGCGTCGTGTCGGCCAAGCAGCTGAGGTTGAGCGGGCGCTCCATGCCGGGGCTCCGGCGAGGATGGGGGGGCTGAGGGGGCACCGCCCTACCGCGGGCGCGGAGGGTCCCCGGCCGCCCCGAGCGGCCCCGGGCGCGGCGGCTGCGCGCTGCCCGCCGCCGGGGTCCGCATCCCGCGGGAGCAGCGAGCCCCGCGCCGGCTGCCGGCAGCCCCCGGCCCGCCCCGGCGGCGGGAGGCGGCGGCTCCGCGGGCGCGGCGGGGCGGCGCTGGCTGCGGCCGCGGCGGCGGCACCGGCGGAGGAGGCGGCGGCGGCGGCGGGGCCGGCGGGGCTCGGGCGGGCAGGTGAGCGTCCCGTCTGGGGGTGCGTGTGTGTGCCCCCATCCCCGGGTCGTGCTTAGTCACGGGCGGTCCCCGGTGGGCGCGGGGCTGAGCGGCGGCAGAGGCGGGGTGCAGCCCCCCGCTTTGTCCGCGCCGGTGCGGCTCGGGGTGGGGGAGGGCGGGGGGGATGCGCAGAAAGTTCGCGTCCCTGCGGAATCGGGGCTCTTCCACGGGAGCGCTGGTGAGGAGCCCCGGGAGTTCTGCAGCTCCCATACCGGTGCGGAGAGCCCGGCAGCGACCCGGGTTATTCTCCGGGGAGGGGGACTGTTTCTTTGAGAACTTCTGCTCTGGCATTTCCTAACTTGTTAGCTATTGGGCGGGCCTTTTATTAGAAATAATCTGTCACGTTGGCTGGTTAATCGTTAAATTCATAACGTTAACCGCTGCTGCAACATCTGAGCTTTTCACCTGCTTTTCGTCACGCTGCTTGTGATGAGAAGCGGGATTCTGGGCCTCGCAGCAGAAGGCAGGATTTAAACCCAGCGAGCAGGTTTCCCGCTGCAGCGGCTCCGCGCAGGGATGCCAGCCAGCTCCAGCCTGCCAGCTTCGGCTGCCAGGGTGCCGGCGCTGGCACCCTGCTTCCCCGGACGGTGCCGGGATAACAGGTCCAAAGAGCTCTTGGGTGGGAACTGACACGTGGCGTGGGAAGCCAGCAGGCGTTGACGTGGGGCTCGCAGGTTGTTTCTCTGGGGAGGGGGGAAGGAAGGAAAGAAGAATCGGTGACAGTGACACTTGCCGGTGAACTGCACTTTCAGAAAGTTGGGGGAGAAAACACAAAGGAAAGAGGTGTTCAGGGAGTCCCTGATGCAGACTGTGCTCGTGGGACACAGAGGGTGAAACCAAACGGGTGCTTTCTGCTGCCTCTTCTGAACCTCTCTGGACTTTTTAATGAAAGCCCTCAAAGTAGCAATAATGAGGACTAAAGAAACGAGGTGTTTTCTAGTGCTGCTACTCGTTTCTCCGTGCTGCCGACTGAAACACAAGGCAGCATAACCAACACAGGTCCAGGACCTTGTTTTGGCGGGACGGGAGTTGACCCACACAGACTCACGCCATGCTGTGATATTTGCCCGCAGAGCCAGAGAACAGGATCTGGCCTACCGTAGTTACTACAACAGATGCAGCCTTAAGAGACTGTAACATAATTTTGGAAGTATACTGCCATCTTTTTGGGGGAGAGATGATTATTCTATCTTTTATACACATAAATACTGACAATTTTGGAATGGGTAGGTTTTTTACTTACAACTCTAAGGACAAATGGGGTTTGCAGGCTTTCATAAAGCCTCCTGATTTAAAATTCCTGGTTTGCAAGGTGCCAAACATCCTTGACTGTCATTCAATTGATCAAAACACTTAGCAACTGCTAGGACTGAGAGGTTTTTGTTGCGTGGGCCCTTCCCAGAGAAGCCTATGAAGTCCAGAATTAACAGAATCAACCACAAATGCTCCTGAAAAGATATTATTATTTTTTGCTTCAGGAACAAGTAGACAAAAATTACATTTAAAGGGAAATGGAAATAAAATTTATTAAATCTGAAGAAGTAAAACTAGATTATGTTCTAATGAAAAATTATTAATATTTTCATTATCTTTCTTACTTAAAAATATATATCAGCAGATTCTGGAGTTGAATGGGTCAGCTAAGTACTAATTGGAAATAGAAAATGTAGACAAATATATACATATATGTATGGCATATATGGAAATGCAAAGGTCTGCACCTGGGATGGAAGAATGTTGTACAACAGTAGAGGCTGGGGACTGACTGGGTAGACAGCATTTTGCAGACGACGACTTGAGTGGCCTCTCGGGCAAGAAGTTGCAGTCTGCAATGTGCCACTGTGGCAAAGAAGGCCAGCAGCATCCTGGGCTGTATTAGCAAGAGCATGGCCATCAGGTGGAGGGATGTAACTATTCCCCCTCTGTCCAACAAACCTTGGAATTTCGTGTACAGTTTGGGGTTCCTTAGTACAAGACACTGACATACTGGGGGAAGTCCAGTGGAAGGTCGTCAAGATGATGAGCAGACTGGCATATGATGTATAAGGAGAGGGAGAACAGAGTATTTCAATCTTAAAAAGAGTAGGTTAAGTGGAAAATGTTACTGCTGTCTCCCGCTACCTCAGCAGAGGGTGCAGAGGCTGGAGGCAAACTCTTCTTAGAGGTGCACGGCGATAGGACAAGATGCAATGAGTGCAAGTCACAACACCAGGTATTCCAGCTGGAAATTAGGAAATAAATAGTCACCTGGAGAGTGGTCAAACACCAAAATGGGTCCAGAGAAGCTGTGAAATCTCCATCCTTGGTGATGTTCAAAAGTCAGCTGGACAGCACTGTGAGTGACCTGATCTAACTCTGAAGTTGGCCCTTCTTTACTGGGGGTGGACCAGGCGATCTCCAGAGGTCCCTCCCAACCATGATCATACCACGATTCTGATTCTGCAATCTTGAAGCATGTGTGCTGAATGCACCAGATTCCGGAGGTGACTGAATGTTGTTATTTTTAAGGACAAAATGCTGTTTACTTTAGGCAGATTAGTAAGCCCATCAATTTCCTCAGAACTGTTGATATTTGTAAAGCAAGTGGAAGGCTGGGATCTGTAGCGAGCAGATAATGTTTGTGGAATGATCACATCTGTGGAAGTCTCTGAGCAGAGGATCTACACTGCAAAGCCAGGATTATCTCACATCCTCACTGGTGGAGCCAGAGGAATTCAAAGTGGCAGGACTTGCCTAGATTTAGCAGGGTTCCCTCCAGTAGAGGCGTTAAATGCTGCTTGCTACTAAATACCGTTTACTGGAGGTACCTTCCAATTCAAAACATGTAGCTGACAGCGGGAAGTTAGAATTCCCAGCATGATCAGTGCCACTGCTTACATGCACATCCAAGCAGCATCTGCCCTTGGGGACAGGGTGAATGGACTTATATTGTGAATCTGCATGCAGACCTTTCAAACCTCTGCATTTATAACTGGCAGAAAAGGGACAGGAGATGGCTGAGGAGGTGTTTTGCTGGGCATGCTTAGTGAATGAATGAGAATTTCAGTCTGCAGGGTAGGTGGAGCTGCTAGGTTAAACACAGATTAAAGGAAGACATACGCTCGCTGTATATATACACCAGCACCAGCCAGACTGCTCCGTAAGTGTGCATCCTGTCAAGGCAATTTCTAAAACTCAGGTAATCATCACTTAAATTTCATTGAACATTCATCAGGTCCAGCTCACACTTACTACATCCAGAGACGTGCTTTCTGAACACGCTTGCAGACCACCCGCTCCTCTCCTACAACGAGACATTCAGATGCACACACAGTTAAAATGCGTGGCCTGTGAGGTTGTTCGCACACCCTCAGAGCCCATCCACACTTCTGAGTCTCACTCCCGTCTTCCAAAACCAAGGTCTTCAGAGATGGGCAATATCTGCCCTGTGATAGACTCTCGTGATGTCCCACCTCTGGCTCGAGTGTCCCGTGGTGTGAGGAATATCGTTTTGGGAGCGGAGAGGGGCAATGCTGCACCAGAGCTCTTCACAGACACGCACCAACGTTTACGAAACTTTCATCTCTTTGTCTAATTCGTTCCATAAAAGCTGACTCAGGTCCAGGGTAGTAGCTCTAACTGGGAGGAAGACTGAGTGGTACCCTGGCTCTCCAGTGGTCCGTGAGTTAGAGCATGTATTTGGGGCATAGGCAATCAAGGTTCAAAGCATCCCAGCTCAGGCTACGGGCTTGAATCATGATGCCTCATATCCCATGTAAGCATTTAAATTGCCAAGTGACTGGCTATTCTGGGTAGCTATTTCTCAAGTTTCTTATGCTGAAGCTGTTTAATAATCACGTATTTACTAGAACATGGACTTACCTGAGATTTTCTAGCATCCCAGCCAAGTGCCACGGCAACGGGAAGATGGAGTCAGCCTTTCTCTCCCAGTAACATGTAATTACTTACTGCAAAGTGGAGCAATTCCTACTGACTGAGAAGCAGAGATTAATCCTGCCGTGTGTTAGTAGGGTGCTCAGCAGGACTGTGGGAGTACGTCGGAGCAGGAACAAGGAGGACCTACAGCTTTCCTTTAGGAATTGTCGCCAGCTGTACGACTTCAGTGACAGAACTGAAGTATTGTTTAATTCTGCAATAGGAACAAAGCAGAACAAGAACAAAAGCTGTTCAACAGAGCAGTCACTTTGTGTATCCGTCTTGCCTAGAGCATAGTCCTGTCTCATGTAGACTCCCCGGTGCGTGTCTCAGCCCTTGTGGCTCTTGAATGTGGCCACAATCTATTACACAGCCAGTCTGAAGGGAGGACGGACTCTGCTACTTCGCATTACTGTGTACGTCTCAGTAAATGGACTGCCAGGAGTGTTTATCTGTCTTCTGCCCAATGTGAACTAACTCCTGCTGGAATTAAACGCTTTGGTTTTGCATAGCAAAAAACATGTTCATGGTCAAAGGACCAGATGGAACATAATTTCGTAAAGTCTTAGGGCAACTCCCGCATCCTTCACTGCCACAGTTAAAGTTGCACTCTGTGTAAATAAATGAAATGTAAATAAATTTATCCCTTCTTTCATACCTTAAGGGTCATTAATCAGCTGTGTAATTTCAGGGGAGTCAGCAGAGTTATGCAAGGTGTCATATTGGCTTTTACTCAAAGGTGCTTTGTAGTAGTAGTTATGACAGTAGCGCAATAACTTGGAACCAGCCTCAGCAGGTACTGCCCTCATAAGGCATCCAGTGTTTCCCTTCACTGCTCTGGTCGTAGCAAATACTTAGCACATGTTTCCACCAGGATCTGTGATCTTCTTTACCTGCGGTCAGTCCCTGAGAAGTAAGCCTTTCTCTGGATTCTGATGGACTTGGTCTCTGCAGGTTGCTTACAAACCACAACAGCAAATTGTCCGTATTTCTCATTAAAAAAAAAAAAAGTTTAAAAATGTCAGAATGTATTGTGCTTCTGGGAGTACACAGTATCCTGCAGTTCTGTCAATCACCTAGAACAGCAGGCCTATAGAAAAATAATAAGAAACTGTGTGTGGGAAGACGAGGTAACTCTAACTTAATGCATGAGCTTTGGCAATCAAAGCTGCCAATGCAAACTGTCAGGACTCTGCCAGGGAGACAGATGGCACAATGACAGCAAATGGATGGGTCTCTAAAACTCAATTATCATTTCAGTTCAGACCCTTTTTCTGGATGCCAAGTTGTGGAAGAGATTTGTTTATCTTGAGCTTTATGCGTTTTGGCAGATGATTTGTATAGGTGTGAAGCTATAGGGAAGGCTGTGACAGCGGCAGGCCGAACACGGGGTTTTCTGTTGCGTTTTGTTTTCCAGGTTACCTTTCTGCCTCCTTGCAGGTGGCAGGTTTCTGAACCTTTATTTACAGAAATCCATCTGTGGTCTGGAAATGTTCTTTCAGAACTCCAGAGGCAAAACGTTTTAAGATCCATTTACCATGATAAGGAGAGAAACAACTCTAAACAGTTTTCCAGGCTAGCAGTTCTTCAGCTTTTTGTCTTATACCTCCTTCCATCCCCGTTCTGCTTCCTTTGGCTCCTTGGCACTGTGTTCCCATGCCCATGTCTTCCTTGGTTGGAGTACCTTATCCCCAGACCACCACTAGCTTTAGCATTTAAGACTGGTTTTGTTATTGGAACTGATTGGCAGCATTTGCAAAAATGAAACCACTGATGTCCATCATCAAGTGATGTCTTTTCTCTTCTTCCACCCCAACAGCCTAATTTCTTTCTATGCTGTTGGTTGCTGCCTTCTTCCCTGGAGTCTTCTGAGCAGCCACAGCCACGTCTCTACCTGCCAAAGGAAGCATTGGCGTAGCTGTGCGGCTGTCTCAGCTTGGCTATCACTGATGGAGAGTCTCAGATTCATATTCACATGCTGCTTCTTTCCAGCTGTGGAACATTTTCTTCCCCCTGATTATCCGGTGTACCTGCACGTTCCCCTGCCTGCCCAGGTCACGCAGATCAGCAAAACTGCTGTTAAATAAGGTAAATTCCCAATATTTTCAAGCCGTGCAACATGGCAGGTCATTAGAGAAAATGGGAAAGCTGTGGAATTTTACTTATTTATATTTCATATCTGTGTTGCTATTTGAGTGAGAGGCTCATACAAATGAGAGGAATTATTTACAAGTTGGAAAAAGTCAATGGTAGGATATGACCATGCTTTCTTTCTGCAGCTAAAATGAGTCTGCTCCCATGCCGGTGCAGGAGAAGTGTTTGCAAACGTCTCCTGTAGGCTGGCAAAAAGCTTGCCTCTTGATCACAGGCAAGACAGCAAACTTTCCCAGCTATTTGAACAGAGACAGTCGTTTTTAAAGGACCCCAAACATAATTTCTCTCATAGAATTTGGCAGTGTCACATTACAGATATTTTATTTTGGTTCCTTCTACCGCAGCAGGCACCTGATCAAGCAGCGTCCTCTTGCTACCGCTGCAAAATTCTCTGAACCCATGGGATGAAAGCAGTTGTATAAATGTGTCTAAATGTCTCTCTGTTTTGCACAAGGATTTTTATTATTAGCATCATTATTTTTGACAACCAGTAGTCACTACTTTGACAGCAAAATGTTGCCAGAACTTTCTTAATTGTCTAGCAATGCATTTTATTATAAAATAGCTGTTTTTTTTCTGTCTGCTGGCTGCAGAGTCAAGGTTGGCAGACTGTCTCTCAGAGGCAGCGGCCCGGTGGTTTGTGAGCTGCAGCAGCTCACCAGCAGTTCATGTTCAGCTCCCACGCTAAGGACAAGATGTGTGACACGATGGAATGCACCCACGAGTGCTGAGGGAGCTGGCGGATGTCATTGCTGAACCACTCTCCATCATCTTTGAGAGGTCCTGGAGGACAGGAGAGGTGCTCGAGAACTGGAGAAAGGCCAATGTCACTCCAGTCTTCAAAAAGGGCAAGAAGGAGGACCCAGGGAACTACAGGCCGGTCAGCCTCACCTCCATCCTGGGAAAGGTGATGGAGAGCTTATCCTGGAGGTCATCATCAAGCAAGTAGAGGAAAAGAAGGTTATCAGGAGTAGTCAGCATGGATTCACCAAGGGGAAATCGTGCCTGACCAATCTGATAGTTTTCTACGATGGCATGACTGGCTGGGTAGATGAAGGGAGAGCCGTGGATGTTGTCTACCTTGACTTCAGCAAGGCTTTCGACACAGTCTCCCATAATACCCTCCTAGGGAAGCTCAGGAAGTGTGGGCTGGATGAGTGGTCGGTGAGGTGGATTGAGAACTGGCTGAATGGCAGAACTCAGAGGGTTGTCATCAGCGGCGCTGAGTCTAGTTGGAGGCTGGTAACTAGTGGTGTCCCCCAGGGGTCAGTACTGGGCCCAGTCTTGTTTAACTTCTTCATCAACGACCTGGATGAAGGGTTAGAATGTACCCTCAGCAAGTTTGCAGATGACACCAAACTGGGAGGAGTGGTAGATACACCAGAAGGCTGTGCTGCTATTCAGCAAGACTTGGACAGGCTGGAAAGTTGGGCAGAGAGGAACCTGATGAGGTTCAACAAGGGCAAATGCAGGGTCCTGCACCTGGGGAGGAACAACCCCATGCATCAGTACAGGCTTGGGGCGGACCTGCTGGAGAGCAGCTCTGTGGAGAGGGACCTGGGTGTCCTAGTGGACATGAGCCAGCAGTGTGCCCTGGCTGCCAAGAAGGCCAATGGCATCCTGGGGTGCATTAGGAGGAGTGTGGCCAGCAGGTCGAGGGAGGTTCTCCTTCCTCTCTACACTGCCCTAGTGAGGCCTCATCTGGAGTACTGTGTCCAGTTCTGGGCTCCCCAGTTCAAGAAAGATGAAGAGCTACTGGAGAGAGTCCAGCGGAGGGCTACGAGGATGTTGAGGGGACTGGAGCATCTCTCCTACGAGGAGAGGCTGAGGGAGCTGGGCTTGTACAGCCTGAAGAAGAGAAGGCTGAGAGGGGACCTAAAATATGCTTATAAATATCTCAAGGGTGGGTGTCAGGAGGATGGGGCCAGACTCTTTTCAGTGGTGCCCAGCGACAGGACAAGGGGCAATGGGCACAAACTGAAGCATAGGAAGTTCCATCTGAACATGAGGAAGAACTTCGTCCCTCTGAGGGTGACGGAGCACTGGAACAGGCTGCCCAGGGAGGTTGTGGAGTCTCCTTCTCTGGAGATATTCAAGACCCGCCTGGACGCGGTCCTGTGCAGCCTGCTGTAGGTGACCCTTCTTCGGCAGGGAGGTTGGACTAGATGACCTATAGAGGTCCCTTCCAACCTCGAACATTCTGTGATTCTGTGACAGTGCTCATGCAAGAGCTGGTGGTGGGAGAACTGATGCAGCAAGGGTGGCTGAGGCCAGCGCCTCGGAGTTACCCTGGGGTGCAGCTGTGTGCCCCCCCTTGCCTTGTCCCACAGTGAAGCCACCAGGCTTGGAGGAAGCTGCTGTTATCTGCCTCCAGTGAGCTTCTCTTCCTTTTTGGAGCCCTCCTTTCCACCTTTCTTCAGGTGCCTCCAAGTAGACGAAATGTTCTTGTAATTCTTGTGCCTGTGGAGATTTTAGTATGTGACCCAAAAGGCAAGGGACCTGGCCGAACTTGCTAAGCTGGTGGCTTCTGTAAGTCCATTTTCCGTACGTCATTTTTCTACCTGTAAGTACCACAGAGCCTCTTCTGTGGTTACCTTCTACTTTCAGGTTTTGATTGTATCACAGTGGATTCAAGCTCAGCTGCTAAAGCAACCCTAAAAGGTGACTTCCCTATCAGAATTTCAGCATGAATTTAGTAAAAATCTTCCATTTTGATACCAGTGAATTGAGTAAAGAAGGTATTATCCAGCGGCACAGAAGGTGGCTCATGTATTACTTTAAAAGCTGAATCTCATTTTGGAAACAAAGAAATCACTGTGTTTTTTAAAAGGACTCCTCATCTGACCTGATACATCTTCAGAGCTTTCTGGGCAGACTGTCAGTGTCCTTCCTCCTCCACACATTTCACCGTCTTCCCTGTACGCTAATGCCTCTCCTTTCTTCTCTGCTTTATTGAGCACAAGAACAGTTAACATGGTCAGCTTTTAAACCATCACCACTAGCAACTGGCTTGGCAGTAGAGTTATAAATGCCATTTTGTAACCGCAACCAATAATTCAATAGAAAAATGAGAAAAAACCCAAGTAACATTTTGATGTTTTAAAGCCTTTCATCCAACATCCACACATACGACATCTCCTGTCCCTTAGCTTTGACTCCTAGCGCTTTTCTTGGTCTTGCAGAGGTGCCTACACACATGTGTACTCCCCATCCATCCCGCCGCGGTCAGGCTCCAGCCATTCTGGCTGCCAGTGCTCCATCCTTCTCCTGCCACCAGCCTTCGTGCAGCATGGCCACACCTCGGTGGGAGCCTGTAAGTGGAGTCCAGGGCTCGATAAGCGGTGAGGAAGAGGCACAAAGACAAGCGGTCCTTGCCACAGTGCATGTTCTCCATTCCAAGGAGGTTTTCTTACAGCTTTTCAGCTTTTATGGCCGCTGTGACTGTAAGGAACCATAAATCCCGATGTCCTTGTCCCAGATAATCCCTCCATGCCTCATTAAACACTGCATTACAGGCTCAGATTAATGACAAGTGTTATGGAAGACCGCCATGGGTCGTGGAGAACCAGGAGGAGTTCATTAGGGTGTATCTTGCAAACAATTACTGACAAACACCCAGCTGGGCTATTTTACACAGGTGAGGTTAAGCGCAAGGGCTTGGGTTGTGTAAACAGAGTTAGCCATCCATATGCCTAGCATTTATTATAAAAATTGATGGGAGCTGCTTTCTGTGAGCATTGATGAAACAGGTGAGTAAATAGATTTTCTTAAGCAATCTGTGGCTCTGGGTGCCTGTTTTCCATGCATTTCAGGGGGGATTATTATTTTGAAATAATAAGATTTTTTTTATAAAATAGAAGTGTCTAAAGTGTAGGTACTTAAATCCTCTGGACAGCTTAGTAAATCTCATAAAGATATTTCTATCTGAATCAAGGTTTTTTTTCTTTATCTGAATAATAATATTCCTATAGTAGCTTTTATATCCTTTATCCTTTCAGAGTCAAGAGAGACGTGGGTGAGCTTTTGCTACAGAAAAGCAAGACCAAACAGTCTCCAAGGTACGCTCAGTAAGCAGTCAAGTCAGCCTATTATGAGAAATTACCCTCTGCAAGTTGGGATGCAGTAAACGATGACATGAACGCTTCTGCTCTTGTCAGCTTCATGTAAAGCGAGTCAGATTTACCTCCCTGCATTGCTCTGCTCCGTCCCTCGCCCTGAGCTAGAACAGGAGTATGCACACAAAGCCAGTGAGGGTATGTAACCGTTTGATATTTACCAATTGGATTATTTAGGAATATGTGAGTCGACTGCCGGCGTGCAGGAGAGCCACGTGGTTGCCAGGCTCTTCTGGGGAGGGTGGATCGTTGTGTACCCGGTGATGGACCTAAATATTTGCATTGATTAGATCCCAGTTTGCTGCTTTTATTGTTTAATCGTTATGAGCACTGTGTGAATCATAACTTCTAAGTATGTACATACAAAGCATAAAATGTGTAGAGTGCTACAGCTAGCTGGTGTGTGTGGTAGCCATTGGAATGTGCCCAGTGGGTCATTTTTTACACAGAATTATTTCAGGAGTGCATCCTCCTTCACGACTGTGTTTAATTTCAAGTATGTGCTTTAGTCCCACCAAAATGAGCAGGGCTTGAGGATGTGCTTAAAGCTAAGAATGTGATTTTGGAGCATCCCTGGCTCAGAGACAAAGCTTGGGAAAATTGTCACAAAATACAGGAGGCAAAAAGCTTAGACTTTGGAGAAATGTAACTATGGAAATGTCCCTTCCCTTTTAGGAAAAAAGAATAGAAATTTATCCAATTCTCTGAGTGCAAGCAACATTAAAGAAAACACTATACTACACAATGACAATGAGTTAAATCAATTGACAGCTATCCAGCCACAGAGAAAAATAATGCAATTGTAACTGCGAGCGGCAAAATGGTTCTGCCTAATAGTTAAACATCAGTAAGCGCCGCTGTGTCTAATAAAATGCAGATCTCATTATCTGTTTGTTATGTGCATCGTGAGATAACTGTTCAAGTGGAAAAGTATAAAAATTTGATTTAATTCACTGACATTTTGGATACAAGAGGGTCAGGTTGGTCTTGTAACAAATAACAGCTTGGGGCACATGGAAAGGAGTGTAACTGAAGATAAGGCTCCAGCAAGATGAGTGGAAAATGTAATAGAGTTCAAGGATACATTAAACAAATGTATCCTGGCCTTCACGCTGCAATCACCTACGTGTGCCGTAAGGCAAACAGCAAACGTAATTGACACCCCAAAGGAAGATCATTACAGCTCTGGTACTTGGTGCCTCATGCCACGAGTTCTTCCATTTGCAACACGGAGAATTCCGACTTGGCAAGTCCTGGGACCCTGAGGCTGCTCTAATTTATACAGGGAACTCAGCAAGCTCTAAATAAACCCAGAGAAGTTTTTGGTGGCTTCTCTGAAGGTTAAACCAGTATCTGTGAGTGTCTGCCGTGGTGTCATAGATTAAAAATGACCAGCATCATTGACATGAACAGAGCAGAAGCCTCAGTGACGAAGGAGGAGGATGGCCCTTTAAGCACATTTGAGGGGTAACAAGTTCAGACTCTACTACACCAAAACCAAAAGAGGCAGCTTCTTTGTAGTCTGGTGATCTGGAGAGGTTCTATGCGCTCATGTTTTCTTGCGTGTGGTATGGCAGTTGTCTCTTTTCTCCAATTCCTTGGCAGTTTCAACCATATCTGACCGTGCTGTAGAGGCATCAGGGATATAGTGGACGTGAAAGATCTTACTAGGCACTGAAGGAGCCACACTGTGAACTTAAACCTTATGTGGTCTCAGCCAGTTCATGGAGGAACTGGACTTTGAGACGTAAATCAATCGTAGGCTTTCTTGGTTTGGAGAACTATTTGTTCACACTGAGGGAGCTTCAGCATATCACAGAGTGTATCTTTCAAGTAACTAGAATATTTAGGGACTTACAGAGCCCTCATTTCCCTGAAAGTCTCCTGGAAGCAAAAAAAAGAGTTAAAGCCAGGACTGGCCTGGAGTATAAGCAGTATGCCTGCATTCGTCCTGAGCTTAGCTCTCATGAGAGAAGTCTTGACAGTGAGAACTGTTTCTTTGAATCCCAACTCCTGGTTAGTACTGAGTAGCTGAGATCATTAAAACAGATTTACTCTAGATACCAAATCAATAATTCCAATTTTTTTCTGCATTGAAGACTGGCAGCCAATTAGGGACTTAAGTAACAAATGTGTTACTTCGTAATGTTTTGTGCTTGGCATACTAAAGAGGCAGAGAGTTCTAGATATCAATCTCTAATTAATTAAGCTGGTTCCGAGGTCATGTTAAAATTATTGATCAACTAAGAGCAGCAGTAGATTCTTCATCTCTTGATGTCTTCAGATCAAGAGTCAGTCTCTTTCAGGAAGTTCCACTTTGACTATTTGCCACTTTGCAGAGGGATCTGGACAGCCTGGAACGACGGCCCGAGGCCAACTGCATGAGTTTCAACAAGGCCAAAGGCCGGATCCTGCGCTTTGGTCACAACAACCCCACGCAACGCTACAGGCTTGGGGAGGAGGGGCTGGAAAGCTGCCCGGCAGAAAAACACTTTGGGGTGCTGGTCGACAGCCGGCTGAACATGAGCCAGCAGTGTGCCCAGGTGGCCAAGAAGGCCAACGGCATCCTGGCTTGTATCAGGAATAGTGTGGCCAGCAGGAGTAGGGCAGTGATCGTGCCCCTGTACTCGGCACTGGTGAGGCCGCGCCTCGAGTACTGTGTTCAGTTTTGGGCCCCTCACTACAAGAAAGACATTGAGGTGCTGGAGCGTGTCCAGAGAAGGGCAACAAGGCTCACGTTGAGCCAGGAGAGGTTTAGACTGGATATTAGGAAAGATTTCTTTACTGAAGGAGTGGTCAGATATTGGAATAGGCTGCCCAGGGAGGTGGTTGAGTCACCATCCCTGGGGGTGTTTAAAAAACATGTAGATGTGGCACTTCAGGATATGGTTTAGTAGGCATGGTGGTGATGGGTTGAGGGTTGGACTTGATGATCTCAGAGGTCTTTTCCAACCTATGATTCCATGAATAACCAATCACTCAAGATGCTTAGCTCAGAGGAAGAGTATTTTGGATGAATTTTAAGGGCAAAGTATAAGAAGGGCTGACTAGAAGATCTACTGGTTTCTTGTGGCCTCAAGGCTGTTAACAGAATGCTGTCATAACACATTTTTCAAGAACATCGGTGTAAGTCCTTTGTTTCATTTGAAAATATGTGAGAAATAGAAATCAGGTTCCTTCCACAGAAAAAGAAAGTGGTAGTCCAACCCGGCACCAGTAACTGCTTGTCTGCATAGTGCAGTACCATCCATGGGCTGGGAGCCTCCCAAAGCTACAACCATAAATGCGTGACAAATGCAATCAGCTTCTCTGTTCGTACCATATCATAGGCAGTTAAGTACGTGTATCTCTGTGTTTAAGGACATGCAGGCACATGTCTTTTGGCCACCCAGAAAATGCTGCTCTGAGCTTCAGCGTTGGGGAAGGCCGTAAAGCAGAAATGTGCTCCCAGGCTGGGGCTGTTTGTAGAGAAAAACAGCGGAGTGATCAATTCTGCTGCCAGTGCTCCGTGCGCAAGGTTAATCTAAGTGACCTTCTGGCCTTACACTCTGTAAGGTGGAGGAACTGCTCTGAAGAAGATGGAGGTGCTGTGAATTTACGTGAGCCAAGGAAAGTTTCCTGACAGAAATACTTTTGATTTGTTTTAGCACTAAGTCCTCATGGCTATAGACGACTTTCTCTGGCGGCGCAGACAGCCAGACAGGCTTGTGTAGCTGCTGTCCTCTGTCTGCCACTCCGCAAACCCCGAGTCCCTGCCTGCGCCGGGGGGTTAGCTGAGTCAGGAACATGACCGACGGAAAAAACAACCATTTTTAACAAGCGGTGCTCAGCAAGATCAATGTGGGTCTCCCCTGAGCCGCTGAAACTTCTGGGTGAGCACAGTACTGAAAAAAAGTGCAGAGGTGGAAACGAGCGACCAGAACCAGGGGAGGTTTTGGGGTGGTTGAAGTCAACTTAAGTGAGATTGCAGGTTGGAAGATCTAAGTTAGCAGCAGACAGCTCCTCCTGCCTCAGCAGCATGGACCTCTCCTTCATGCTGCTTCAGGCCTCACAGAAGTCCAGGCTGAACTCGAGAAACTAAACCAGGTGGTTCGCTTTCAGTGGGTTTGGCTCCATGTTGGTCAGATAAGAGCCACAACCTCTGATGATGGAGATCGTCTCAGAGAAGTGCCCAGACTCACTTTTCACACTGTTCTGTAACATGCTGTGGAATTCCACCAACTTCAATTGCCTTTTTCTGCATTTATGCACTAATAATGTAAAAATAAATACAAGTGTTAGCATCCTTTGAATCACATAATAAAGATTTGGCACAAATAATGACAAATTTGTTCCTTTGTAGAAAACCTCATTTTAGTAACTCCGGGTTTCATTAACTTTTTGCCAAGTCTGCATGAATGAAAGCCCAGGCTTAAAGGAAAATTCTGTTCTTCATTGTTTGGCTGATACTAATTAACCCAAATGGAAAGCCTGTAAATGAAGGAAATCATGGCAAGCCAGAAAGAAAGGCTATAGGGATAATTACGTGCCACTTTTCACAAACATTTTTCCCAAACTCAGAAAACATACAGAAGTTGGCAGGCACCTTAGTAGGAGCAGAAGTAAGGACTTCTACTGAGATGCAAAGAATGGAGCTTATAAATTACAGTATCGCATTTTATTTGTGGCAAATTATTTGTTCTTGCCCAGAGCACTGGGAGGACTTGCATTCTTCTTTCTTGGTGCATTACAGTCAGGTCCAGAACTCATTTAGAAAGTATTGTAATGTTTTATATATATATATATTTATATATATATAAGTATGTATATATCTATCTAGAAAATTTATACAGAGATGGTTATTGGTAGTCTGAGGGAAAGACAGAAAGAATCAGCCTCATTTACAGAACCGAAGATTTAGATTAGATATTAGGGAAGACCTTAAGGAATTTTTACAACACATGAACAATGTATTGGGAAGGCTGTGTAGATGCTATCCCTGGAAGTTCTAAAGACGAGGGATTAACTAGGGATTCCTCCTTCTCTCCCCAGTCCATGCCGGCAGCTCCTTTCAGCTCTATGTGTGGAGACTTCGGAGTTTTGAAGAGCCCTGCATCAGTCTGCATAATTAATTCCTTGATTAGCTAAAAACTACTATGCAGCCCTCCCGGTAGACCAACTTCACGCAAGGGCTGTAACGACGTGGTGCTATGGTACACTTGTTGCAGAAGGTCTTGGAGCAGGAGCGGCTGTAGAGACGTGTAACTAAGTCCAATTACACCGTGTACCATCCTGCTAGCTATGTTTTGATAAAGGCATATCCAGCTGCAGCTTAGGGCTGCTTTTTTATCCTGGCCGAGTGACACACAACATCTCATTCACCTTTCCCTGTGGGCTAATACGTCAGACACATTGCTTAGCAGGTAATGGAAAGGAGCGTATCTCCTCCTGCGAGGCTACGTCTCACTTCTGATACAGAATGCCCCTACGTTAGATGTGCTAACGAGAGCGTTCTCTTCCCCTGCTCACTTATGCACAGTTACAGTAAAGGTACACCTGGTTACCTGGCACTTGCAAAACATTTTGTAACTATTATATTAAAAAGGAAAACTGTCAAGCAGATGACAAGGCATTCCCAGTGCAGCTCTGGAACTGGAAGAGAATCGAAAATGAAACCATCCGTTCCAGTACAGCCTTTGAGGCTTCAGTGTTGCAGTACAGATAAAAAGAAAGTTTTTAATTATAAATCGTATTTGCCATTGCAAGTAGTGCCACTGAAGAGGAAAAATGCATAGACAGTTCAAGCCAAAGCAGAGCCCTCTATGTATCTGTCTTGTATATTTTGGTTCAGATTATAAAACCAGATTCTTGTTTATGTTAAGAAATCAGTGTGGTGATAACCAGAAGAGTGCCTCCTGGGACTGCTTACCAACTCTCCAGACACATTGAAACCAGCATCAGCTCTCTAAAAAAATGGGTACTTTTGTAAAGATGTATTTTACTGAAAAAGTAACATCTAGAGAGCCAGCTGCCACCAAACGAGTATGTATTATTTACAAAGGACTCAGCGAGCCTTCTGCTCACTGGAGTAAAACAAATATACAATTTAATCCAAGCTCTGAATTTAATTAACTGCAAGAAAAAAAATCACACTTGTTTTTTCGCAAGCAATTATGCCTAAATATGATATTGTAGGTGCATATTAATTTTTCATATAATCATTTGTGTACACAAATAAGGCATTTGTGTAAGCAAAGACTAATTGTCTGCACAAATCTTGTCAGCTCAGTGGGCTTCACTATGTGCAAGCAACGCCCATCGCAAAATAAAGATCCCTTTGTGGCTTTTCTTGAAATATGGTAATAAAATTCTGTGTACAGAACTCTCATAGCGAAGACATATTAGGTACTGTGCTTGGTGTGCTTATAGTACCGATAATGTGCTGTTCGCGTCATTGTGGGCTGTGGCGACGTGCGCAATCTCTGTTCAGTCTCTTCACTAGAGTAAGTAAGCCCAGAAATGAACTCATATTAAGGCATAATTGATCTCTGTGAGTGGTTGCTCCCACGCAGTTACACTGTTGTGGCCGCATCAGAGCAAAGACTGTAGTTAGAGTCCAGTCTTGGATGTTTCTTAGGTAGATGAAGGTTCTGCCATGTGCTCAGCACCTCTGCAAGAGCTGAGTTCCTCTGAAGCAGCCTGGTCGCCATGTGATGTGACCAGACCTACCCACAGGCACTTGGCTTGACACGCGAGTGTGCCACCGCGGGACTGAGCATCCCATGTTATGCGATGGGCACAGGTCCAGCGATGCGACAGGGAAAGACTGCAAACCCTTCCAAAGGAGGATGAAATCAATGGGGAGAATGAACACTCTTAGAAGAAAATACATCATTCCAGATCCAGCATGCTGAGAGACACAAGGCTGCCGCCGCTCCATGTCCCCAGGTCCAACCAGTAGCAAGGCTGAAGTATTCCCAGCCAACACATACACAGAAGCACAAATATATGCTATATATGTACATGTATATGTGGCCAGCCACACACATCACAGAGACACTCAGAGCACTCACACGAACACGGATAGCACCAGTGGCCTTATTCTTCTCCCCCTGTGGCTGGACAGCATGGATGCCCACTAGGGAGAACATATACATATACATACGCGTGGAATCATAGTATCATAGAATGGTAAGGGTTGGAAGGGACCTTACAGATCGTCTGGTTCCAACCCTCCTGCTATGAGCAGGGACATCTTCCACCAGACCAGGTTGCTCAGAGCTCCTTCCAACCTGGCCTTGAACACTTCCAGGAAGTGGGCAGCCACAGCTTCTCTGGGCAACCTGTTCCAGTGCCTCACCACCCTCATGGTGAAGAATTTCTTCCTAATATCTAATCTAAATCTGCCCTCTTTTAGTTTACAGCCATTCCCCCTTGTCCTATCACTACACACCCTTGTGAAAAGTCCCTCTCCATCCTTCCTGTAGGCCCCTTCAGGTACTGGCAGGCTGCTCGAAGGTCACCCCGGAGCCTTCTCTTCTCCAGGCTGAACAGCCCCAACTATCTTCGCCTGTCCTTGTAGGAGAGGTATATACATATATATATGCATATATACAATGAGGATGCCTCTATCAGCTGCTCTCGGACACTCAGTCTGACCAGTAGCTGGCCCCTTGATCCCAGTCTCCCCAGTTGCTGGCATCTGGATGTACGAGCCCTGAGGCTGCAGCCCTACTCCAGTTGGTGGTAAAGAGCATCAGACACACACAGCACGCCAGGACTTCCCAGGTCCCATAAGTGACCCCTCTGTGCTCTCACTGTTGTCCGAAAAGCGGCTTCTTTGCGCGGTGTGCAATAAGCCAGTCCTCACACGCTCAGGAGAGGTATTGTTTTATTCAGGCCTGAGTGCTTGGTGGATTTCCACAGATCAAGCACACCCAAGGCTGGATTCTTCATTAGATTTATACATTGAAGCCATGCGTATTCTATCTGTCTAATACATATTCATTCTAATCTACATGAGATGTGTAACGATGTGTTGTCATTCTTCTCGGCTCCTTTTCAGACCCTTCTGTGCATCTCTTCCTCCTTTTTGGGGGTTTCTGGTAGTCCTTAGTTATCTTCCTGGATGAAGTACCCTAACTCCTTTTATCCATATATGGTCACATGTCACCTAAGGACAACTTAACACTACTTCCTTCTGCCAACTTTCCTGTGTTCCTTCCAGAAGGAGGACTTGTCTTTGATTAAACGGATAGTGTAGATGGCCAAGATATTCTGTCTTTAAGCTTAGGTTAAGCGTAAACATAATTCTGGTCATGCACTACTTGATCAAAGGGACGCTCTTAAACACAAACCATACCCCTTCTTTCCAAGGGAGGAGCTTGTTTATTGGATGAACCCTAGAGATACACAGATGCTCTCACACCCAGAGCTGGCCCTCAGAGACCTTCTTTGCTGACCACCTTTGCTGCCGGGCCACTTCACCACCTGGTCCAGCTTGATCTGGGGCTGATGGCTGTGCTGGCACAGCCCCAGGAGCGGCCAAGACAGGGTGGTGGTACCTTAGTTTGGATTCCCACCTTCCCCTGTGCTCCTCTGACTTGTGCAGATGGGCCTTGGATGGGCTGATGGTCCCTGGGATGGGCCTGGGAGCTGTCTGGCAGGGTATGATTTGGGATCCCCCTTCTGCCATTGTCACTCTGAGCTTGTGCAGATGAGCTTTATCTCATAACCTAACAAATCCGTATTGAGGCCAGGTACAGCTGAGCACTTCGTTCTGCTCCTTGCTATGAGTAAGCAGTGGGACCAGCCCAGTGATCTGACTTCGCTCTGTGTTCTGGCCTGGGAGCAGAACCCAAAATTTATTTCTGGCAAGTACAGGGCATATTTTCCTTGCTCAGTAACATGCTTTTTCAATCTAGTTTTCTGTTCATATGGTTCACAAACTAGATCACACACACGATGCAAAAATTGGAGCTATTCATTTTTGTTAGAATTGTCTAATGACTAGAATTTAAATAACTTGTTGACAGGTGACTCATGAAATACATAAAGAAGTAAAAAATATGTTCATTAATTTAATTGTACTGCTTATTTAGAAGATCATTGAGGGGAAGAATTTGTGATTCATGTGAGTAGTCTTTTCTCCTGGGAGTGGTCATCTTGAAGCCAACAAAACTGTGGATAACAAAAATGATACTTCTGCGTGAGAAGATTAGTATCACTGCTAATAATACAGCAGCCACTCTATGTGACCCAAAATCCAGTACTGAGATTTACAAAAGTACTTCTCGGGGGCCACTAAAACTGTCAGGTCTCTAAACTTCTACCAGGCAAGTTTTCTGCAGACCTGTTGCTGCGTGCTGTTTCATGGCACGCACAGAAATGCCTTTGCTCCAGCTGTGCCACGCAGCTGGTTACCGACCTGACATCTGCCTGAGCTCAGGCAAGATTTTCCAAGTCCTTCTTCCTTCTCCAAGCACAGCTATGCAGTTCAGTCCAGGAGCTGCTTTCAGGGCTTATCTGTTCGGTGGAAGGAGGATGTGATGGTCCCATTCTTCCCATTTTTATCAAAGCTCTGTGGTTAAAGAACAGAGGACATAGGCACCCAGCGGCCGTACCTACCTTGTGCCTCAGGGAAGTTGCTGTTACTCCATTCAGGAAGAGAAGGACAGACACAAATGTCCATGTCCTACATCCCAGGTCAGGGCTCCAACAACTTTATCTTTGCTTTCCAGGACTGAATTTATAAAACAACTTTCTTTTGGTAAAGCTTTTTTAGTCAATTCTTAATGTCTTTTTTTTTTTTTTTTCTTCCATGTTGCATTACAATTCCATACTGTGGATGGAATTAAATTTTATTCTTGGATTAGTCCACAATAACAATCCTGGTTAAGTTTGACACTTTATTAATGGGTATCTTTTTGTGGAAAACTGCTTTTGCAATGAATTTCAGTGATCTAATGCAGTACTCTGACCTTATATTGCTAATAGATGATATACTGCAGTGGATTTTCAAATTGATGGGATTTAAAATGCCAAATTTATCTCATATTCTTCTGATTTGACTAACCGAACAAACAGAAGATCCAAAGCAGCCCCACCTGATGTACAGTAGCACAGTTTGAACTGAAGGTTTGGGAAGGGGCATTATTATTAAAAATCATGTTCGAAGCGTGCTGGTTTTTTGCATTATGCTTCTTTGTCAGTACTAGCACAGTGCCTGATTTGTGATACTTGTAAACTTGGAGTTGTACGAAGAACCAAAAATAATGTGGCTGTGGTAAATCTGAAGGATAGGAAGGCCAGGGGAACTCATTAGAGTAACAAAGAAAATAGGCTGAGCAGAGAAATCAAGAGGACAAATCGCTTCGGTTTTCTTTGTGTGGAGTGGGAATATGCAACAGCGTAGTACTCTTGTGATTAGGGGCAGTTTAGCAATCGCACTGAGAAAGAAGATGAAGCCAAGTAATAAATGACACCAGGAAGAGAAAAGAACTCAGAGAAAAATGTGGCACAGAAACCTGAGACAGCGACGTTTATGAAAGAAAAGAGGTGAGAACGACCAGTGCTGGAAGATGCAGGTGATTACAGAGGCACTGAAATCCGAAAGGAGAGGAAACTCGGGAGGCAATAGTGTTAATGATATCTGATGGGTCGAGGAGAATAAGAAAAATATTTCGCTGCAGGGGAATGAAGATTTTGGTCAAAGTAGTTCTAATTTAGTGGGAAGAAGTCAAAATGGATCAAAAATGGAGTTGGAAAGAGTGGAAATTACGGGACAAAGAAAGCAAAGGCCGGAGTCGGGTGCCTGGACAGCGGCGACAAAGGCAGGGGAGGCTCAGAGGGGTTTTTTAACGACAGTCCAGGAAATGCCTGGGACAGAAGAAAATGACCCTAAACACGTATTATTAGAAAAGACAGAAAGTGAGATGAGAATACGAATTATTGGGTGAAAGGGATAAAGAGATTTGAAAACAGATGGTTATTTCTACTTTTTGCCCTGTACTAAGAAAAAAGTGCATCACATAGAAGTTTAGGGACTTTTTACCTCACTTTTCACTAAAAAAGTAAATTGTAATGGGGGGGGGGGCAATACAGTAAAACATGCAACCAGAGGGTAAGATCTCTTTCTGGAGTAGGGACAGCACGGGTGATAGGTTGGGTCTTTCTTACACAGCTGGAGCAGAAAGGGGCAGATGTCACGTGGCGAGCCAGGAGACCAGAAGAAAGGCAGATGAAGCGCCTTCCTTCAAAAAGGACGAGAAGGAAGTTGGGAACTTGTATACTACAAATTTCACTTCAGCTTCCCCCAGAATACTGGATAAGTAACAAATCGCTTGTAAACAATTAGCAGTTTTTACCAGGTATGTTTGCAGAGTAACTCAGGTTAAAGAAATCTGATTTTCTCCTGGGAAAGCGTGAAAGGCCTTGTACAGAGGAGGCAAACAACAGGTGTCCTGTATTTTTATTTCAGTAAGCCTTTTGATGCCATCTCCTAACATCGCTCTTAAACATGGGAGGGAAATATTGTCCATGTAAAAGTGTTATGAGGGGTCAAACCTCCCTTGGAAGGGATAGCGTGGGGGCACATTTTGTCCGACAATCCGGCTCTTGGAATTGCTCATTTCTCTCGGTTGACTATAGAGGTAATTCATAAGATGTGATGATTTCTGCTTCCTGATCAGTTGTCTCAACGTTGGGCAGGGTACACCCCGCTGTGGGTTGGAAGGGTTTGCTGTCCACACAGGAGGATGCTCTGAGCAGGCTTTTGAGGGAAAACGTCCGGTTTGGGCAGCAGTTGGTGTGTTCCTCAGCGAGCTGGATGCCGGCATACGTATCCGCCTGTTGGGTTTGCAGGCACTCCCAGCTGGAAGGGCTCTGGGTTTTTTTGGGGGGGAAAGGATTGAATTTTGAAAGGTTCCTGATGTATTGAAAAACCAGTTTGCAGCTGGGAAGTGCAGGATGCCGTAGCTGGTGGCCAGGGTAGGCAGCACATCGTCCGTCCCGGTCGCTGGGTGCTGCTGGATTTCCCCCCTGGTCAGAGGCCAAAGCCCGGAGCCGGGAAGAAGCGGGAGCGGGCCCAGGCCTCGGCTCCTCGCTGCCGCCGCGGTTTGGAGCACGGCGACGCGGCTCCAGCCCGGCTCGGGCCCTCGCAGCCGTGCGAGGGGGCCGTCGGCCGCTCCCCGCCGCCCCGTAAGGGCCCCTCGGCAGAGCCCGGGCGGCAGAGCGGCCCCGCCGCCATCGCCCCGCCGCCACACAGCGGGAGCGGGGGGCGGGGCCTCCGGCGGCGGGGCGGGGCCCGCGGCGGCCCCGAGAGGCGGGGCTGGAGGGCGGTTCGCTCCCCTCCCCCCTTCCCTTCGCGCGGTGCCGGTGGGCGGGTCCGGGTCTCCCCGCTGCCCGCCTCTGCCGCTCGGGGCGAGTCCATTGCGTTCTGTACGGGGGGAGCGGCGGACCCGGATGCTGGCTCCCGGTCCGGTTCGGAGAGAGAGGGAGGAGCAGAGACAGCGCCCGTGTGTCAGGAGCGGGCGCTGTCCAGCAGCGCGGGGGTGGCCGGTCGGGCGGGGGGAGCCGCTTTGTGCGGGCGGCTCACCCCTCCCCCTTCCACCCTCCCTGCGTCCCGGCGGGGGATGGTGCGTCCCGCAGCGCGCGCCTTGCTCGCGCGGTTCGGCGGCTGGGCGGGGGGAGGGGACGGGAGACCCGGGCCCGGCGGCTTCTCCCCAGTGAGCGCGGGGGATATCGGGGAGGGGGCGCGGGGCCGGCGGCCGGGACCATGTCGGCGGACGAGGAGGAGCTGAAAGTCCCGGAGGAGATGTTCAAAGATGTCAAGTTCTTCGTGGTGGGAGACATCGACCCCAAGGTACCGGGTCACCCTCGCCCCTTCCCTCAGCTCCTTCCTGCCTCCCCCCGCCCCCCCCCCCCCCGGGGGGAGCACTGTGGGATCGTCCAGCTCCTCTGTCTATCGTGTCACCCCCCCCCCCCCCCGGCACTTCTCCGCGCTGGCTCGAGGCTCCCGCGCCGCTTCGCAGCACGCGCCCCGCCGCCTCGCGGGGAAGGGGCGGGGTAACGGCCATGCCCGCGCGCCGCCGCCCGCCATGGGAGCCGGCGGCCCCGTCGCGCAGGCCCCGTCGCCGCCCGAGCGGAGGAGGGGCGGGCGGAGGGACTTCCTGTTGCAGCCCGGCCCGGGCGGGCAGCGGCTCCTCCGCCCCGGCGGCGGGGCCCGCGGGGTCCCCCCGGCCCGGCCCGGCCCGGCCCCTCCCGACCCCGCCCCGTCGCTGTGTCCGCATTCGGGACGGGGCCAGGCCGCGCTGGGCGCGGGCCGGCTTTCCCTTCCCCTCAGGGCCGTGTCTGCCGGCCCGCTCCCCGCCCGCCCGCAGCCCGGGGTTCCGATGCCCACCCCGGGGATCCCCCGGACCCGTCGGAGGTGCCGCCTGTCTCCGGCTTTTCCCCGCCGGGATCCCGAGCAGGCGGGGGGGCAGAAGGCACTGACGGACGGCCCGCCGCCCCCCTGGCCTGGGGCGGTGCCCCCCGGGGCGGGGAACCGGGCCGGGCTGATCCTGGCCCCCGGCGCTGTCGGGTGAAGGGCGTCGAGGAAAAGTTTTCTGCGCCGTGGCCGGCGAGGCAGGAGTTAGAAGCTGCCCTGTCTGGCTGTGGGACAGCGCCTTGGTGCCGGCGCGTCCCTGCCTGCTGCTCCCCGGGACGGAAAGGCTTCGCTGCTTCGGTGGTGGCTGCAGGTCCGAGCTTTGTTCGGCACCGGGTGCTGGCAGTCTCACGCCCGGGCGTTTGCTGGGTCTCGTAGGTCTCTGAGAGAGCTTGAGACGTGGGTGCTGACCTGTGGAGATGGTTTTTATTCGTAGGATTAGGATTATTTGGTAAAAGAAATACAGTCTGGGAATATAGTTCAAGAGCGGGGGAAAAAACCCTAGTGTCTTTAGACAGAAAATTTTTGACTGTGTTAAGAGCTTGAGTAACAATTCCTGTATTTTAAAAAAACCTGTAGCGGCAATATTGTGTGTATGAAGATGAGTGCAGAAAAACAACAGGACTCTTGTTTATCATTTATCACATAAATAGTGTCCCAGAAGGCGTGTCGTTAGTTTTGTGTTGACATAGCAAGACAATCAGTGGTATTCCCATAGAGTAGGTAAACAGGCATTCTCTTTATCTAGTTTTATTTCTTATGTGGAGTTTTATTCTGCTTAGCAGTTAATGCCACTGTCTTAAGACTCTGATTTGCTCCCAGTTAGGTACGCTACATTCTCCGCTCTTTGTGGATGCCTCCCTGGGTTGCAGGCAGGCATAGATGGCTCTGGCGGGCTTGGTAAGGTCGGGCGCAGCGCCGGGAGCTGTTGAGCCGCTTTCTCGTCATGAGCAATGCCCGAATTGAGAAGTCTCGTGGATGTGAGTTGTTCCTGTGGCCAGCTGGCCTCGTCAAACACTGTTCCCTCTGGCGCTCCAGTTTCTGAACTGGCTTTCTGGCGTGGCGCAGCATTACATGGAGGCCAGGGCTTGCTCCTGTCCGCGTCGCTGAGCCCCAGGAGGGAGCACCGAGCAGCGGGGAGGGCAGAGGCCTGCCCCAGCTGGGGTGCAGAGCCGAGTCCGAGCGAGGAGGTGCATTGTGCTGAGCTTGGGGCCGGATCATCGCGGGTGCCATTGTCCTCCCTTCTGCAGCTGCCCGCTGTGGTGCCCTGCAAGCAACCCCAACAAGCGGGGTGCTTACTGGTTGTGTTTTGAACCAAGACAGAAAGGAGAAATTCTAAACTGAACTCTAGAAATAGCTTTTAAACAGAGTTTTTACAGCAAAACATTGTTCCATTACTAATTTAAAAATTACACATGTATTTGGCGATTTTTACTTCTTCATATACAAACAGATGCTACCTTGATTTTGAAAAGAAGTTTCCTCCGTCATCTTTTGAGGAGGAGCACGCTTTGTTCAGCTTAAATTTCCAAATGGTCTCATGGAAGACCAGTTATCTTAATAAATAATAAAACAGGCCCAGCACAAGTGAGCACTCTAATCAAAATAAATCCAAGAGTAAGAAAAAAAAGCAATATATTCAGGTGAATAACTGCGTACCCACTACCTATTAAAACATACACAGCATGAACTAGAAAGGAAATAAAAGTCTGGAAGTGTGCCTAGATGTTCTTTCACAAATGAGGGAGAATTAGGTTGCTGGCTCTCAATGTTGAATCCATTCCATTGGGATGTGCACTTAGCTGCTCACACCTTACAGGGGGTGATGAGTTGATGTCAGCTATTGTTTTTTTTTCATAAATGCTTTTCCTGCTTTCCTAAAAGATGTAAAACCAAACCATCATGCTTTGGAGTAATGCCAGTTAAAATCAGTATTTCATACAGAAAGAGATAAGAACTAATGTAATGCAGCGTGAGGACTTCGAGCAGGATATTTAGTTTCTGGTTATCTCTTGTTTTATTATTATTTTAGGGTTTTTTTATGCCCTTGTCTTACTTCTTAGTTTTGAACTATTTCTCTTGTTTCTTCCAACACATATTTTAGTGGGAGAGAACAAAGATGGAATGTATATGCCCCAAAAGATGGAATTTCACTTAATAGATTTAAGCTAGCACCTTAAGTGCAGGATTTTTACAATGAACATACTAGAGTTTTCAGCATTTTGTTTTGTAGTTACAGGTATACGGTTGATACTAGTACAGATGAAGTTCTTTAATTGTGCCAGTACAACTTTAAAGTCCAGGAACTACTTAAACTGAGAAGTCATGTATTCTGAGACGACTTTTGAAGCTGGCATGAGCTAAATTAGGAAAAGTCTTTTTCATGTGATTACTCAAAGTGGTATGAAGTTATTACCTATCATATTTATAGTGTTTAAACTTGCTGCCTGAAACTAGTGTAACTTTTTGCATAAGCAGACTCTTTGCACAGACTCTTTACTGGAGCGTTGTTTCGATACAAACGAATTCACACTTTTAGCTTGTTAGCTGTAACTTCTTTCTCATGCTGTCAGATTTGGGTGCTCAGTTTTCATTACATTCCGTCCTGGTTTTAGCCTTCCCAGAAACAAACAGTTGAATGGGGCTTGTAACTCAGGGAGAGCTGTGCAAGATAAGGAGCTTGTGTGGTGGGGCTGGTCTGAAATATCTACCATTTTCAAAAGTGTTTTATTTCGATTTAGCTTTTCCCATAGGAATTAGAGCATCTTGTGTTACCTTGCGGTTAACTGGATTTCCTGCAGGAAGGTATCCTGTGATTTAGGAGGTTGGTGTGTAAAATGGGAACATTCTCTGCTGTTCCTGACTGCGTGGTGGCAAAAGCAGCAAGCTTGTGATCAGTTTTCTTGGTTATTTTACAGTAATTCTTTTGTAGTTTGATAATATCACATATTCATCCACTGCAGAAAACAAGTTGATTTTTTTAAAACATTACGTTTTAAAGTCATGTACTTCAGTCAGGAAATGCCAAAATTGTCTCCTCACTGAGTGGTGACTTTTCCACTCTTGTTTTTCTGCTCAGCGTAGATGCTTTATACTAGCCCGACGCCACATTTTGAAAGACGCTCTTTTTCAGTGCCTTCTCTGTCCTGTTTAGTGTACAGGGTAGGTAGCAATTGCTTAAGGACCACTTACTTAATATTTTGTTTGATGAGTGCAGTGCCTTGCTCTCTGCGGTTTACTGTTGCGGGGAGAGCGTCCTGCCAGGAAGGCAGCGTCCTCAGCAGGTTGTGAGGGACACACATCGGTCCCTAGCAGGTTTTGGAGGATGAACATCATACCAGCTTGGTTCTGGAAAATCATTGTGAAGTGAAACTCTTATTTGTTTCTGAATAATAAAAGGAAAATTTACTTTTAATTGTAATTTTTAACATTTTGAACTCTAGACCTTAGGATTTTAAAACGTTTTTCTCTTCCTCCCCTCTACACCCCACCACCTTCTCTGTTACTTTTATTCAAATAAAAGTGTGTCCCGTTTCTGGGGAGTAGGGCTGGGTTCATCACACAGATCTCTACAGCTGAGCTGAGAGAATGCTGAACTCTTAAACCAACATCAGCGGTATGGGCTGTGCAAAAATAGGTATAAGATGAGCTGTGAGTTGTGACTCGGTTTTGCATTTTCTGAGGACAGAGTGATGGAGTGAGACATTTCAATTCCAGGTCTTTAAGGGTTGTGCCCCAGTTTTTTTTCTTTCTTATTTCTCCAGATCACTCTGTGTCCTCCGTCACTTCTTTTCCCAATATGTCAACTCTTCGTTAGAATGTTTTGCGTTCTCAAGGCAGTGGTTGCAACTTTATTTTGCTTGCAGATCCTTCCTTCTCATACCGAGGGGGTGTTAGACATATTCTTTCCTCGGTTCTTCTGTCTGGCTGCATTGTTTTGGAGCAGCTGGACAGCTTCTTCAGACTTACTCGGAAGCTCTGGGGTGAGGCATGTTGACTGGATCTAGAAATGTTGGAACCAAATGCATTTGGTGAAGGTGGAATTCTTTTCTTAGCTGTTGAATGAACATTTACAGAAAATGCATGACCATTTTTTTTCTCTATCTGACTAAATAACTGGCCAAATCTGGGAGAATTCCTATGAAGACTGCAATGTACAGTCATGATGTTACCTTTTCTAGGGTAACTGTTGGGTTACTTTTTTTAAAACTTTGAGCTCTCTTTTTGAAGTATATTCAAACACTTCCAAAGCTACCATATCCAAAAAAAAAAAGAAACCCACACCACCACTGAGGAGAAGGGGTTTCTTACCCTGCCTGAGAGAAAATTGTTTTGAAATGCTTTTTGAGGAATATATGTTTTGGAAAAATGTTGACGCTTTCCAGATTTCTGCACCAGCCTGGATTATTTTGGAAAGTAAATCTTCAACTTGCATGATTAAAATATGGCAGCGGTGTAAACCAGTGGCGACCAGGTTTTAAATGGGATGCATTTGGCAACTTCAAAAAGAGTGCTAGCCACTTACAGGAAGATAACCAAGAGAGGAGGTCATATTCATTCCTCTTGTGTTCGTGTGTTCTTGCATTAGTGTTTTCCTCCAATAAAAGGTGCTAGAAATTGTTGATGTCTCCCTGTTCTCTTTTGGATTTAGGTTATTCAACTTCTGAAAGCTGGGAAAGCAAAGGAAGTTTCTTACAATGCTCTGGCTTCACATATTATTTCGGAAGATGGGGACAATCCAGAAGTTGGAGAATCTCGTGAAGTTTTTGATCTCCCTGTGGTAAAGGTGAATGACTCATCCGTGATATTGTCAAAGTACTGATGTGGATACTTCATTATTATAGCAGAAAATATTCATGCTTGGATGATGACCAAATGAAACATATCTTTAGAAATCTTTTATTCTTGTTACACAGACTTTTATCCTGACTGATAGACTTCTTTTACAATTCTCTTCTCTCTTTTCTCTTATTGCTGTATATCTGTCAGTGGTTTGGGTTTTGAATTTCTCTGTCAATACCTTTGGGTACATAATTTTGGATTATTTTTTTCCATATGGTTGCAGGTGGCAGTAGAGAATTTTGATAGCTTATGTAATGAGAGTTCACCTGAGAGTACAGAAGTATGAATTAATTCCAAAAAATAAAAGGTGCTCAGCTAGAGACCTTGTGGTTATAGTGAGTGTGCTGGTTAATTTTTAGTTCCTTTTTATGAAGTGTTCTGTGGCATAATTTTAATCTTATAAACAAGACGACTGTTGCCATTTGCACGTGAAGGAAGGACATCAGCGTTGTAACAGTGCTTTCTGCTTTCTGATGCCATTTACTTAAATAATTTAATTTTCTTTATAACTGCTACTAGCTAAACTTTTTCATTTGCCAAACAAGAGCAAGTCTTTTGGTAATGTCATTTAATTTGACCTGAAAACATCACAGCATGATCTGCAATCGAGAAGATCAGACTGAGTATTAAGGGAATGGAAGTCAGAGGCAAAGGTAGCTTGTTATCGAGAGAAAAGGGGTAGAGAATAAGAAAGAGAAAAACTTGAGAGAGAAAAATCTCCCCCTTTTTTTTTTGCAGAGGACTGAGGATTTATGAATTAGGTGGCTTTAGTTCATTTTTGTAATGCCTTTTTTGAAGGGAGGGAGAACAGCAAGAATTGGGACACCATATACGTAGTTACCACAATACATTTATTTGTTTGCTTCTTGAGGAAAAGTCATTTCATACTGAATGTGATGCCACTCTTTCCCTCTTATTCCTTATATGCTGTATTGGGAACACTGTCCTACATCTCCTCCCTTCTCCACCATGTCCCTCTCTCCCCAAGGGGTGAATACTGTCCCAGGACACTGTCAGTTAGCGGTCATCACCTGTGTGCTTAGCAGCCCTTATAGCTGTGTGCTGAGAAACTTCTTTCCATGTAAGGTTCTGATTCCTGACTGCTTGGTGACGAGTGTAAGGTAGGGGATTTTTTTTTTTAGAGCATGGAAAACTGAAAAAGGGGAGGGGATGAATAAATACTGTAGGTGATTTTCCTGGCAGAATAGAAAGACAAGAGAAAGGTATCTTGTCCTATATTGCTTCACAGCCTTTCAGCAGTCTTCGTATTAACTCGTACTAATAAATCAGAACAGTCTTTTTTGTAAAGGCTTAAGTACAATGTTTGTGAGATGCTTAGACTTTCAAAGCTTGGAGATGTATATTGAAACTAGCTATAGTATGAACTTTGAAGGTAATTCACATTCCAAACATGCAGACCAAAGTTTTTAATGTCTTGTGGTTTTTATTTTTCAGCCTTCCTGGGTGATCTTGTCTGTTCGCTGTGGAGCTCTTCTGCCGTATCCTTTAAGTTGAAATTTGAATCAGTTCTGTAGGAAAGATGTTAAAATAGATACTATCAAGGGATTAAAGACTGCTTCAAGTATGTACAGCTTACATTTTTAAAATGATAGGATGTCTTTTGCTCACTAAGATTGCAACGTGCTTGGAGCTTCTTTGTTTTACTTTTTCCTGTCCCTCTGGCAACTTTGGATGCTTAATAGGCACTTGCAAGAAAATTGTCATCAAATGGACTCAAAACATTTTAGCTGCAAGTTGATAATTAACTGTGAGGATCCAGGAAAAACACTGGAGTGCAGTAAGCGGGCAAATGTTGGTCCAGAGTAGAATGACCTATTCTGCCTTTTCTAGAAGCAAAATTAAGAATAAATACTCAAAACCTCATATCAACACTGTATTATAGATAACATTTCATTAGCATATAGTGTTATTTCCCATTTTTGGGATAGTCTGTTCTTGCCTGTGGTAGACCCTCATTGTTCATGTTTGGCTAGATTTAGGTTTCTTAACTTGTTTGGAGCATACAGTCTTGCATATGGATGGCATATTCCTTCCTCTTCTTGTCAGTTATTGCTGTTTCATCTTTATTTCTGTTCCCCTCTATTTTTTCGTTGGATCATAGGGATGGTGACAATGGCTGTTATTACAGAAAAAAAATTCAGGCATCTTTTTCTCAGACCATTCTTAATAAAGATTCTGTATATGGAAAAGCTGAAGCAGAGCAATACATTTCAGTACAGTTACGAGCGGATGTTTGCAACAAACAATGCAAGGACCAGGGAGATATGCTGTCAGGCATGAGATCTCATTTTGAAATGAGGTTAGCAGGTACTCATGTCTGTAATGGAAAATGAGATGGTAGATGCAAGAATCCAGGTCTTAATGTGCTTCAGTGATTCAGAACTCATCATTTATACCCAGTATTTCAAGGTGTGTGCCTTTGCATCTTGCTGTATCTTGACTGTTTTGGAAATAGCCTGTATATTCTCTGCTTCCCCAAGAGAATTCAGCTCAGGGAGTGAACTGTAGGAAGAGAAGGCATTTAGTTCATCAGAGAAAATGATATAGTGAGGTCTTTGCAGCTGTTTTGATCACGATAATCAATATGTCAGATAGGATTCAGCAGTTAGTGTGAAACACTTGCCATAGTCATGGATAGTCTTCTGACCTAAGCAGAAGAAAGTTTTCCATGAATGACTTGGCTTGTAAATGGAAAAAATGCACCAAGCATGACATGGCAAAACCCAAATTAGCGGAGCTGCTCCTGTATTAAAAATAATTATTGTGGTGGGGTCTAGGCTGGTGATTTTTGTGTTTTGCATATGGAAATAACTGATGTGTTTATCATCCTTTCATCATCAGGATGGGAGTGTAAAGTTGCTTATGTCATGCATCTGTAAGTCTTCTACTTGATCCGGAGGACTGGTTGAAAAAATAACACAATAGCTTGGAATTAGCTACATTTTCAGGCTTAAGTAATCTAGTGTTGCATTATTAGTGTTGTTCTTTCCCGTGGAGAAGTTGCACTATTAGAAAACTGGTCTTCTGTCTGAAACCAGGAGTTTTTAAAAGGGTGCTGTAAGAGCTGACGTTGTTACATACCCAGAAGAGAAATCAACAGATAAAAGCGTTGAGTGATGGTCCATAATGAAATTGTAGCAATAAATGTGTGAATGTAGCCCTGAATGGCTATTGCTCAGGAAGTCTTTATTGTGGGCGTATAGCAATGGCCAAAAGAACAGACCAGGTCTCAGCAGCATCATGTTCTTGGGTTGTATGGAAGAAGGAAGTTTTGTACACCTGTCAGCAATAAATGTGTCCTTGGACCTCTGACTTCATTCTTTCTTGTACTTCATGTCCTTAGAATGCGGTGCTTTTAGATTTTATTCTGAGCCTTATAGTGCTCACTAAAATGGGTTGTTAAGTCTTGACTTTGTTCTGTTTCAGTCTCTTTATGACTTCTCATGCAGTGGCATCCGGCCTTTCGTTAGGATTTTAGGTACTACCATAATGAAAAAAATATAATAGTTAATGGGAATAGCTTACTTTTTCCAATTGATTGGTTTTGGTCCTTGTTGAGGCAAAGGTTTGAGATTCTACATTTTGCTCTTCTGTTCATGTTTTAATTCGGAGATGTAATGCTCAAAGAGGTCACTGAATTTCTGAAGGAACAAGTGCTAGAAACATCTTCTGTCAGTTAGCTGTATGGATCTAATAAGACTCTTAAAGATTTTATGTTTGCTTACCAATCCCAGTGCTTATTTGATGGGCATTTGTCTGTCACTTGTTAAAAGTGAAGTTTAATGTAGAAAGATTTAATGCTGTATAGAAACGTAATGAATTTGCCTGTTTCTTATAATACATTTTAACATTCCACTGTGAAAGTTGTTTTCACCAGACGGAACTTCAGAAGGCAGAGTGTTCTCCTGATCACTGCTAACTGATGTTCACAAAATCTAAGCTGCAGCTGAAGGGAAGTAACAGAAAAATGAATCTGGAATCAGCCTTCCTGAAGACAGTTGCGTGTGTGAAAACCTCAGTTACAATGCCGTGTGATTTCTTTCTTAATTCTCTTGACAGAAGCAAAAGCAAGAATGAGGAAGGTTAATTTTTCCACAGTCTTGTACGGATGCAAGAGGGTCAGAGCATGTCTGAATTTTTGTTGCTGGGAGGGGAAAAAAGTGAGTTTTGTTGCACTCCCTCTTTTGTTTTCCAGACCCACTTGGAACATTACTGTCATGCTGCTTGTAACTGTTTTAAGAGGGTCTGTTTCGCTTCTGTTCTTCAGAGAGTGCAAGCTGCAGTTGAACTGATGGACCTCTTAAAAGTTAAATACTGAGCTGTTGCTGCTTTATGTGCTAGGAGCAGATGTTAAGGCAGGGAGCAGACAACTGTACACATCTGAAAGATCCAATACTGAATCTCTACCTTAGATGAGATACTGAGCAACACAGTGAAATTTAGGACATTCATCAGACTTGAACTTCTTGGAGGATTCTGGATAATGGCAGTAATCTATTTGGAAGTTTTAAAGTGCTCTGGGCTTTGTTGTCAGCTTACTGTGTGTCGTCTCTTCTGGGTCTGAAAATTTAAGTATTGCTGGTGCATCTGTCAACAGCACAGGGAAAATAATTGTGTTTCATTACAAAAATCTCAGTGTGTACTTGTAACACAATGCTCATCTGTTTGTGCAGTCCTTTTTTTCCCCAACAAGGTGAGCATGTGTCTTAAACACAAAATCATATGAAAGTGTAGAAAATGGAGGGAAGTTACAGAAGGCAGCTGGTCATGCTGTCTTTCCCAGGTCGCTTCTGTTAGACTGTTCTCTCCTGTTTCACAAAGCCCCTCCTGTAGTGGCGATTTAGTCTCCCCAGTCACCTCGCAGTGCCTTGCTATTGTGTGGCTGGAGTTTAACCCCCTTACTATGCTGTAGCCTAACCCTGTTGTAATTTATCTGAGCCACTCTGAACAGGGAGAAAAAATTATTTAGCTTTTTATTTAGCAGCCCTTAAAAGGTTTGAAGATGTGTGGTCTTAGCTTCTTAAACACATCAGTTCTGGTCTTTCAGTTTCTTCTTGGTAAGTCATATTTACTAGGTCTGTAAAAATTCTCACTGTTCTTTTTCAGGTACGGTTTCATTTATCTCTTTTCTGCATCTGAAAACAAATACGCATTGCTACCAGAGATCTCATTGAATTTTGAAGCATGGTGGAAAATTTCATGTTAGTTTCAGGCTATGTTTCTGTTTTTACATCCCAATGTGATGTTTTCTCGGTTTGTTTTTCATGGTAGCTCCCAGATTCTCCCCACCTTCCCCTGTCTGTTGCCTAGCCAACTTCCAATGCAGTGTTTTACCTCAGTAGGAAAAAAATCAGCTGTGGAAAATTTGGTACTCGCTTATACTGACTTGCCTGCTACTGTTTGCAGATAATCTGTCTAATACTTTGTTTGGTTTGGGTTTTGTGGGGGTTTTTTTGATATATGAACTTGTCCCTTGATATGTTCGTTGTTCAGTGCATTTTGTGGACTTAATAATCATGCTGTATGCTGGGAGACTGTTTCTACTTTTCCAGTCTTTGTGAAATTGCAAAGGGCAGGTTAAGTTCCAAAAGATGTCTTCAACCAAAAATTCTACCGCTTGGTTACCAAACTTTACCATTTTTGAAACCTTTGGATTCTATATTACTTTATAACCTTTTTTTTTTTTTAAGTCTGTGCTTTTATTTCTTACTGGTTTTAATGAAGTCATCCACCAGATTACCATCTTTTTTAATAAGCATGCAAAAAAGGCACTGTAACTTTCTACAGTTGTCTGCTGTTAGCTTTTATTTTAGAAAAACCACACTTTTCTTGGGCTGTCTTGTTTTAGCAAATTTCTTGTGCATCGTATTCCTTCTGTATTGTCTGTCGCTGACTAGCAAAAGTTTCTTCTCAGATTCTCTTATTTTTAAACATGGAAGATAAGCACTTGATAATGAAAGGAAGCTTGATTCCTGTAGGCTAAACTTCCTGTGTTTAGCATCCTGAGATGGCCTGAGGGAGATGTTTTGGGAAGAGGGAAGTTTGTAATGTTACCAAAATCGGTTGTAATATTAGAGGTGACCTGATCCAGTTTGGACCTCAGTTTTTTCTGATGCATACAGCTTGAATTGGAAACAGACAACATGCTTTTAAAGATAAAAGTTTTGGATTGGTCAAATACTTGATAATATCTGAGAAGTACTATGCACAGTATTTAATTTCCTTCTGATGTCCCTCAGGAAATTCTCACTTAAATTATTTTGCGTCCTTGACACCTGCTTTCCAGTGTAAATGGCTTTTCTCCAGAATCGTGTCAGGTCTTTTTTGGAGTCACTGCCTGTCTCTCTCAGGTAAGAAGTGAACCATATTTCAATCTACTCCAATGTACGGTATGTGCCATGCTTTTTTTTTTTTTTTGACGAGAGATACTAGTTTTTCTGTTGTACTATGACTTTTTTTCTGTATGTGAGGTGAATTATTGCCTAAACCAGTATTTCACTGAAAATGAGGGCATGAACGTTTCGAACTGTGAACATCTTGTATTCTGCGTGGTCATTCTAAAACACAGAGTACGCTAGTCTTTGCTCCTATTCTTCTATTTCTGCATTAACACAATATTCAGTCAACAGGTTTTACCTACTTATGCACTGAAACCTTAACAAGGGTGCGAGTGACTAAAGTAAGTGTAAAGGTAGTGCTGCAGTGGCTTGTGTTCATAGCCAGCTCTGTAGATCTGTGAGTAGCCTGTTGGTGGCCAGTGTGTGTGCGCAGATGGACAGGATAAGGCCCTAGGTGCTAGTGGAATGATGTGTATATGTGCTCTTGACTTTTTAACACATTATTCGTGTAATCGTGTCAGTAACTCTGAATGGTAATGCCTTAAATACATGTGGCTTTCTTGGCCTGGAAGGAAGATGTTGCTGTGACATAAGTTGTTAGAAATAAACACTTCATGTCTTTACACAGGCTATTAATTCAGTCTACTTGTTAGAATTCTGTTTAATGATTTTAAACAGGTTGTCTAAGATAAATAACTGTTGTTTATTTCATCACTAACTTTTTTCTCTTGTGGGAGGTTATACATTAAGTGTTGAATTTTACAGGAGTGAAGAATGTTTTCTTCTTCTCTGTCCGGGTTAAAAATGATTGTCTAATGTCTTTTCTTGTTGTGTCTCTTCATCACCCTTTTTTCTCCTTAAGTTTCATGCTAACTTGGTGTTTAAAAGTGATAGATAATACATTAGCCAGACTTGTAAATGGTCTGTCATGGCTTGTACTAAAATTCTTCAAGTGGAAGGCAGCTGGTTGCATAGAACTAAGAGACTTATTTACTCTTCTTTTAGGTTTCATCTGAAGACCGAAGTACGCTGTGGGCTTTGATTACTTTTTATGGAGGGAATTGCCGGCTGAGCCTCAATAATAAGTGTACTCATTTGATTGTGCCTGAGCCAAAGGGGGTAAGAATTTATTACATGTACAGTTCTTGTTGTAGCTCTCATTTGCTTTTGAATAATCAAGAATTTTCCTTCTCCCTGAAGTTAGGATTCTTAAGACTGTTTGTTAGTCTTGAACAGGTAAATTCAACACAATTATGCATTGCAGCTATTCAGTTTGTATTTTGTTTTCTGCACAGCTTTAAGCCTGATTAGTTCAAAAGATGTCCAATTTCATAGCAATATTTGTATTTCTGGTTGAATAAAGCATTTTATTCTTTATTCTGTTTGTCTTAACCTGATTTTGACATGTCGCAATCATTAGTGATGAAGAAAAATGAACAACAAAATTGAAGAATTGCATAGAAAAGCATAAAAAGCCCTTTGATGATATGAGGGAGAGAGGAATAAAAAGAGCAGAAGGAGGAACAGGCTATTTTCTTTTTTGTAGTTGTTTTTTTTTCTTAAAGAAAAGAGAATTCTCAAAATCCCTCAAGTCATTCCTCTTCAAGAGAGATGGTAAGATAAACAGTACACAGCATTCCTGTCCAACTGCTGATAGTCATACTTCAAATCACTCCCATTATAGAGTGATAGAATGTCTCAAATAGGAAGGGACCCATAAGGATCATTGAGTCCATCTCCCTGCTCCCAGCAGGACTACCTAAAACTAAACCATATGACTAAGAGCATCGTCCAGATGCTCCCTGAACTCTGACAGCCTGGCTGTCATGACTGCTGTGCTGGGAAGCCTGTTCCAGTGGCTGACCACCCTCTCAGTGAAGAACCTCTTCCTAATGCCCAATCTGAACTTCCCCTGATGCAGCTGCTTTCCATCCCCTCGTGTCCTATCACTGGTCGCCAGGGAGAGGAGGTCAGCAGCTCCGCCTCCATTGCCCTCCATAAGGAAGCTGTAGACTGTGATGAGGTCACCCCTCAGCCTCACCTTCTGCAGGCTGAACAAGCCAGGTGACCTCAGCTGCTCCTCATGAGTCTTGCTCTCGAGACCTTTCACCATCTTGGTCACCCTCCTGTGGACACACTCTTATAGTATGATGGCCTTCTTATATTGAGGCACCCAAAACCGCACACAGTACTCGAGGTGGGGCTGCACCAGCGCAGGGTAGAGTGGAGTGGGACAATCTCCCTCAACCAGTTAGCTGTGCTGTGCTTGATGTGCCCCACGACACGTCAGATGGACAGGTTGGCCCATTTGGCTGCCAAGGCACACTGTTTACTCAGACTCAACTTGCCGTCAACCCAAACCCCCAGATCTCTTTCTGCAGGGCTGCTCTCCTGCCTCTCATCCCCCAGTTTGTGTGGATAAGGAGGATTACCCCATCCCAGGTGCAGAACTGGGCACCTGCTCTTGTTAAATTTCATACGGTTGGCGATTGCTCGGCTCTCTAGCCTATCCAGATCTCTTTGTAAGGCCTCTACCCTCAAGCGACTCCACAGCTCCTCTGAATTTAGTATCATCATCTGACTTCCTACTCCTGTGTAGGAAGTCAAATGTTGATGTCTTTTGCAAATAGAGAAACTAAATCAGAAAGATCAGGCTAAAGACAGCATTGAGCGCATCAGAATTGACTACTGTAGTGCTGGTAATGCTGTGGCTATAATAGTTCACTGAAACTTAATGAAGTGTTCAGGTGCTCCTTCTGAAGAAGAAACACATTTGTAATTGATTTAGTGTGTTCAGAGACTGAAAATACTTAAAACAAACTGAAGCTCACTTAAAAATGATTGCGTGGATGCTTTTAGTTAAGATGGTGGATGAAGCAAATTTTTGGTTTTGTTTTCTGTGGTTTTTTGTCCTTTAATAACGTGAGCACAGTTCCATCACCATTTTTTAAAATTTCAAATCAGTGGCAAGAGTCACATGGGTTAGTTACTTGAATGTGAGTAACTCTTAAGATCAGGTCCTATACACTACTTCATTACATAAATATGTAAAACTTTGTCAAGTTTCTAATGTTGTTTTATACAAATTGAATATATTATTGTTCTGCCAATGACCTGTTTATTATTTTGGAGTTAAAATAAACTATCTGATACTAAGTGGAGAAAAACATGTGGCTAGTAGGATGACAGTAAACCTGTGCGTGCAACGTGTAGGAAAGTGTTTGAGAGTAAAACATGGCCTGTCACTGGGAGAAGAGAAAGTGTGGACATGGGAAATGCATTTTCTTCCTTATTTCATTTAAAACTATTAAGAAACTTTACAGTTTTTTTTTTGTGGGGAGTGGGTTGGGGTGTTTTTTGTGGTCTTTAAGTGCATGATCTTACCTCTGTGGGAGAGTTAAAGGGTGTACTGAACACCACCCTAGTTGTCTGCTCCATCACAACAAAATGTAATGCTTCGACAAAGAGCTTCGGTACTAAAAACGGTGTTTTTAAGAGGCAATGATATTGTCGTGAATGAGTGGTTAGGACTACTTAAATAATCACTGCCAAAGGTTTTTGCAAAAGTCATTTTAATAGGAATTTATAAAAGTGTGATTTAACAATGTTTGATGGCAAGGTTCACTCTGTTACTTTCGAAAGGAATGCAATACATAAAGGAAAAATCGAGATGGGATTGAGGTAGATAATTGAAGAAAGAGGAGAGGGGTAAGGGAGGCCCTCCCGTTGAGCCATAAGGCTCAGGATGGACCCGCTTGCTTTTTGAACTTCTCAGAGAGGAGCCTAATTGTGGCTGGATCCAGACTTTATCAATGGTTTATGTCTAAAGGGTAATATATGTTTAGCAGCAGTTTAGGGTTTGTTCACAGTTAAAGAGAGAATTACAGAATCACAGAATGTTCGGGGTTGGAAGGGACCTCTGGGGATCATCTAGTCCAACCTCCCTGCCGAAGCAGGGTCACCTACAGCAGGCTGCACAGGACCTTGTCCAGGCGGGTCTTGAATATCTCCAGAGAAGGAGAATCCACAACCTCCCTGGGCAGCCTGTTCCAGTGCTCCGTCACCCTCAGAGGGAAGAAGTTCTTCCTCATGTTCAGATGGAACTTCCTATGCTTCAGTTTGTGCCCATTGCCCCTTGTCCTGTCGCTGGGCACTACTGAAAAGAGTCTGGCCCCATCCTCCTGACACCCACCCTTGAGATATTTATAAGCATATTTTAGGTCCCCTCGGAGCCTTCTCTTCTTCAGGCTGAACAAGCCCAGCTCCCTCAGCCTCTCCTCGTAGCAGAGATGTTCCAGTCCCCTCACCATCCTCGTAGCCCTCCGCTGGACTCTCTCCAGTAGCTCCTCATCTTTCTTGAAGTGGGGAGCCCAGAACTGGACACAGTACTCCAGATGGGGGCTCACTAGGGCAGTGTAGAGGGGAAGGAGAACCTCCTTTGACCTACTGGCCACACTCCTCCTAATGCACGCCAGGATCCCATTGGCCTTCTTGGCAGCCAGGGCACACTGCTGGCTCATGGTTAACCTGTCGTCCACCAGGACACCCAGGTCCCTCTCCACAGAGCTGCTCTCCGGCAGGTCCGCCCCAAGCCTGTACTGATGCATGGGGTTGTTCCTCCCCAGGTGCAGGACCCTGCACTTGCCCGTGTTGAACCTCATCAGGTTCCTCTCTGCCCAACTCTCCAGCCTGTCCAAGTCTTGCTGAATGGCAGCACAGCCTTCTGGTGTATCTACTACTCCTTCCAGTTTGGTGTCATCTGCAAACTTGCTGAGGGTACACTCTAACTCTTCATCCAGGTCGTTGATGAAGAAGTTAAACAAGACTGGGCCCAGTACTGACCCCTGAGGGACACCACTAGTTACCAGCCTCCAACTAGACTCCAGGAGAGCTCAAAGGGCCTCACGTGGGACCGCTGTTCAGCGTCGCAAGATGATTGATTTTAGTCATCAGTAAATTTCCATCCTGGCCACAATCAGTATGAGGTAATTCTGGGCTCTTGACAGCAGTCATACCAGTCCAGTGCTCCCCAGACTGTACAGCTCTGACATTTATCAGGCGGGTGGTAGGAGTTCAGGTGCGGTCAGGGAGTGCCTGACTGTCCCAGCTCACTGCTTGTGGACAAAGACATGAAAAGCGCCAAGTTGTCCCAGCTCACTGCTCTTGTACGGAGACAAACCCACAATGTTGGCTGGTTCTGAGATCGCCAGGTGGTCTGACAAGGGGGGCTGTACCACCACTGATACACATTTAAGAAGTGTTGCCTTAAATCATAAGCTTTTTAGAGGAAAGGATATTGTCTTGAGCTTGCCAGTCAAGAAACTGAAAAAAACACATTAGCATTTTGTACCTGTAGGATAAAATAAATGTCTTGTTTAATTTGTGTAATCATTGAATGGGAACAATTTTATAGGATGGTTACTTAAAATGCTTCTAGTCCTGCTGCTCTGACATCCTACTACAAGGGAATCTGCAGTAGTTTGTAATGAGAACAGTTTTGACACGAGTAAAAACTTAAATGATTGCTTTGACTAGACACAAGATGATAAAACAAGATTCTTAATAATTCTCACTGCAAAGAAAGAGTGAAAACTCATATCTGCAAATAAACTTGATTTCATCTGTAATCTCTTTATTGTGCATGAATGACAGTTTCATTTTAGGAAGTAACTCTAGAGAATCATGAAATTAAATTAATTTCCTCTGAATGTACTGGTTGTTAATTTATATTGTTTGACATACAAAGAAAATCCCAGTTCAGTAACTTTAAATATTAGATGCTGAATGAGTTTCAAATCTTATAAAGAAATTTTTCTTCTTTTTTCCACTGTTTTGATATTTGTGAGGCATTTCTATCAAAGAGGATATTTGACTAAATAGAGCACTGATCCTGTGTTTATTTCTTTGGAGTGGAAGCAGTGAAGTTTCACTATTTGTGTATATCTTCAAAAGCTGAAATGATAAGGAAGGAGGGAGGGATAAAGTTTTCTAGTTTGTAAATGTTGTACCCTCTCATTGAAATGGATTTTAGCTAATATTTGGGCAGAAGTGTAACTTTCAAGTTGAGGGCAACATTGAAGTTTGCAGCTTCTGAGAAGGTGTATGGGAAGTACCCGACGGGTTTCTGATTTGTATTCCTGCTGAAATGCATTTTTTTCAGTGATCACCTTTGTAAATACTTGTCTCTGTTGTGAAATTCTGCTTTTTCCTTAAAGGCATTTTCATGGTTTTCTTTAATTTTTTTTTCACTTTTTTTTTTTTTGTGGAGAAAATGTAAGTATAAACTGTATTTAGACTCACCTTAATGTCCACTTAAAAATCAGCTGCATCTTAGTATGGAGTGTAATGTTCCTAACTGCTGGAGTTCTGAAGGCGTTTCCAGCACCAGATTTCATGATTTTCGAATCCTTTGGTGACTGGGTTTGAGAAGAATTTGGGTAGTGGTGTTTTTGCAAGTGAAGACTTAATCCTCTGCAGTTGTGCCTTCTGAGTCCTTTATATGGTAAATGTGGAGGTTTTTGGTTTAATGTTTTGGAACTTGTGGTTACACACAGCAGTGTGAGTTTGTCCTGTGGTTCTGGGAGAGATCACTTTCTGTTACTTGACAGCCTCTTGTGATCTACTCCATGCTCTAGCTCTGGTCTCAAAAACATATTTGGGATTTTTTGTCTTTAAATAAAATCTTTTTTTTTTCTTTTTTCCTCCTTCAGGAAAAATATGAATGTGCTTGTAAACGAGACAGCATTAAAATTGTGACACCAGACTGGGTACTGGATTCTATAGCTGATAAGACTAAAAAAGAAGAGACTCCTTATCATCCTCGTTTAATTATATACGAGGAGGAAGAAGAGGAGGAGGAGGAAGAGGAGGAAGAAGCAGAACCAGAAAATGAAGAACAAGATTCTCAAAATGAAGCTAGTACTGATGAAAAATTATCAAGTCCAGCATCTTCTCGAGAAGGATCACCTTTGGGTGATCAGGTTTTTTCACCAAAATCTACTACTGCTGATAAGGCAAAAGGGGAACTGATGTTTGATGATTCTTCAGATTCCTCTCCAGAAAAGCAAGAAAGGAATTTGAATTGGACACCAGCTGAAGTCCCACAGGCATCTGCAGCAAAGCGTAGGTTGCCTCAAGGGAAAGACTCTGGGTTAATTAATTTATGTGCCAATGTCCCACCAGTGCCAGGTAATATTTTGCCTCCAGATATGAGAGGCAATCTAATGGCTTCAGTACAAGGTGCCCAGAGTTCGGAACGACAGGAAATGATGGCTACGTGGAGTCCAGCCATGCGGACATTAAGGAATATTACTAATAGTGCTGATATTCAGCAGATTAATAGACCATCAAATGTAGCACATGTAAGTGTTGGATTTTTAATTTATAAGATATTGGACTTTTTCTTAGGATCTATTGTATCCAAGAACTTCAGTTTCCTTTTATTGTGATCTAAATGTACAAAGGATTAAAAGTTCCCTGTGTTCCTTAGTTGTGGCCAAATTACTAACCTCCCTGTAGTAAGTAACTTCCTTCCTAGCAGGTTCACAGAAGTAAGAATGCATTTGGAAAAAATGTTTGGAAGAGTAAAGCTGTGTTGAACTATAGCTTATGGCTTGGTGTAGAGTTCCATAGTATAGCCGTACTGATTTCTTGGTAAGAGCAAAAGAAATATTTGTTAATTTAAAATTATTTGGCTAGGTCAGGAAACCAGATTTCATCCCCTTCAAGGTTTTTTGTTCGGTGCAAGGAATTATTTGTGCTATAAACACATAAAACTGTGAAATTGATTGTTCTCACAGTAGGTTCAGTTCTATACTGTATTGTTCTGCTGGGCATCATTAAGTTGTATAGTATAGTCAGGATTATGATGCAGAAGTGCTAACTTATAAGTTCTTATGCCACTCGTATAGTTGAAATAATTGCAGCTTTTGTACTGAATTTATTTTTAGAAGAAAATAAAAAGCGAGCGAGCATGCACTGAAATAACTTGCAGCATTGAAATTCTAAGATGTTCATGGGAAGGGAACATGAGGAAAGTAGATGGTGGTAAATGTTAGACATATCTTTTACTTAAATAATTGTACTGGTGCATTTATTTGGATGTTCATCTGAAGGTAAAACTTTCAAAGGTGCCTGAATAATACAGAGGCTTACAGCTAGTATTTAAAAAGTGGAGTCACTCAGAAATGTTGGTTTTTTGTTGTCTATATGACTTCTGAATACAGAATGGAAATGTGGGCATCCTTTTAAAACTGAGTCTTAGATTCCTCTTCTCAGTCCCTTGACTTGTTTAAGGACTGAGACTCCTGGGTAAGGACTGAGCAGAACCGCCAAAGTCCTGGTTGGTTGCCCAGCACTGGTAAGTTAGCTGATGCTTTCATGTCTGAACACCACATCTACAACCCAGTCACTGTACTATCAAGTACTCTTTAGTGGTGTTCCTGTGGAAGTATTTTTTCTGTACGTAGTATTTATAGAGCTACAGGGCAGTTGATGGTATTGTGCTTTGGCTAGACTTTGTTCTCCGAAAGTGTGTCAGACTATGGACTTGACTATGGTGTGCAAGGACTGCTCTCAAATAACGTGTCAGGCTGCTGCGTAGGTTGCCGTGCTAGCTCCAGCACGTGGAGAAAAGCTTTGCATCTTAGAGTTGTGTCAGTCTGCTTCCTAGAGGGAGGAATACCAATTCTGCCTTTTTCCTTATAACTCTCTGGCTAGGTTAAATTGTACTGTGTATCCTACTTGGGTACCAGTCTTGGGTGGATTCTATGTTCTTGGTGCACAATCTTGGAAAGGTTGTGTTTAATTTGAACATCAGATTTCTGCTGAGTGGAAAGATCTGTAATGATAAAGCATTTTGCAGATACAAAGTTACTTTCTCAATATAGCCCTAGGATACTTTTGAAAGTTTTATCCATATATTTTGAAATATGTGTCCTGAAGCTTCTGTAATTTTGACTTTTGGGACTTTTTGTGGAGAGCAACATGAAGATCTCTCCTCATACTCAGGCACAGAAACATTCCTTTTGTGTATGTTATTTTTAGTTATTGAATGTTTAAACTGTGGTGCTGTCTAGACATTAGTGATGGGTGATGCACTGATAATCATGACTGTAAATGTATGCTGTTCCAACAACATCAAAATTACTTAGATGAAACCTGAGATGTTTTGAAGTGCATTGTAAAAAACCGCTTGAGCCACCTCTCAGGAAGAGTTGCTGGACTTCTCATTGACACAGTCAATTGGCTTTGTGTTTTAGTGGTGTGCTTTGATTCCTCTCTCTCGCACACTCACATCACTGAAGCTTACACTGTATGTGATGAAATAGTGTGGGTGGGTGAAGGAAACAAGCTTTGCAGGATTCACCAAAGCCGGTTGCATGTTTAAAAGACTTTATGAATGGCGAGTCTGTAGTTTCATTTTGCTCCTTCTAATTATTAATAGGTAGTTTATATGAAAATATTTTAATAAATATGTAGAACTCATCCTAATCTTATTAGGAATTTGCCTAATTTTCCATTTTCTGATGCTTTAAAAAATCACTGGCTAACATGTCTGCTTAGTGTGAAATGATTTTTCCCTTAACAGTGAGTTATACATCTAAAACCGAAATTAAACTCCAGATAACTTCAGCACTCTGTATAAGCCTAAAATCTATTATTCTTAGGTATAGGTTGGTTAGGTTTTTTTCTTCCCCAAGAAATTATTAGTGCTCAGCATATCCATGTTTTTCTTTGTATTTTGGGATTGTTTAAGAAAGACCTACATATTCCTGAACTGATTCAAAAGAAAGCAAGGTTGCATTAATTTCCCATGTTTAAACAGCACTAATTAGTGGAGGCATTATTAACATTTTTAAATTAAAGAAAATAAGACTAGGGAACTAAACTAAAAGACTACTAGTAAACTAAACTGTGGGCCAACAGGATTGTAAAATAAGTACTGTAGTTGATTGAGTTGATCAATGTAATTGTTAATAGTCTTAATAGTCGTAAAGCTACTGTAGATCTCGTCAATAATAGAGGGATGGGTTTTAATCTTAAATTTTGCTAAAATGTGCATTGCCTTATATTAGGAGCCGTGTGTAGCTCCACACTTTTCTGTTTAAGTCCTGTCTTTTAGTTTTGCTACTAACAGTTAAAGATTTTTGTTTAGCTCACAATGTATTTAAGCATAGGGTTCTTTAATTTTGAGAAGTGTATTTTCCCAGTAGTTCTTTAAATATTTTTCAAATTGAATGTCAACAAAAAGGTCACAAAACTAATCTTTGTTTTCTAGATATTACAATCACTTTCAGCACCTACAAAAAGTTTAGAACAGCAAGTAAATCATAGCCAACAGGGACATCCAAACGCGGTGCTGTTTAGTCAAGTGAAACTAACACCAGAGACACATTTATTACAGCAGTCACATCAAGCACAGCAGCAACAGCACCATCCTCTCTTACACCTTCAACCTCAGCAACTTATGCAGCTACAGCAACAGCAGCAGCAACAACCCCAGATTTCCCAGCAGTCTTTCCAACAGCAACAGCCTCATCAGTTTTCACAACAGCAACAGCAAGTTCATCAGCAGCACCAGTTCCCACAGCAGCAGCTTCAGTTCCCACAGCAGCAGTTACATGCACAACAGCAGCTGCACCGTCCTCAGCAACAGCTCCAGTTCCAACAGCAGCATGCTTTGCAACAGCAGCTTCATCAGCTGCAGCAGCAGCAGCTACAGCAGCAACAACTGCAGCAGCTACAGCAACAGAATCTGCAGCAACAACAGCTGCAACATCAGCAGCAGCAAATACAGCAGCAGCAGTTCCAGCAGCAGCACTTACAGCGGTTACACCAACAGCATCAGCAACAGCAAATGCAGAATCAGGCGACACAACACTTAACTCAGACATCTCAAGCACTACAGCATCAAGTTGCAGCCCAGCAGCCGCAACACCACCAGCAGCAACAGCAGCAACTGCAACAGCAGCCGCTTTTTGGACACGATCCAGCAGCGGAGAGTTAGTAATTACTGCCTTCTGATCCTGGAAAGGAAGTGGCTAATGATGTGACAGAATGTGGGTTAGAATATCAAAAAATAATGCTGTGTTTACAATATGGGATTGTAAGACTTAGAAATGCCATTCATGGCTTGGGACCCATTTTACTAATTTTTAGGCAAATATATTATAACTAAGGATGATCCAGAAATCTGAAAAGCCTGAGAGCACTGAGAACTTTCTCTTTTCAGATATATACTTTATGTCACCAGCATATAACTTATGCTATGAGAACAGTGTTAGTCTGTGCATACCGTACATAGTTTTTTTGCTTTGGAAAAGGGGAAAGGGGAAGCTTTCAAAGAGGATAAGAACTAGAAAGACAGCTTAAATTTTAGAAATATTAGTAGATTAATGAGGATTCAGTATCCTAAAACTGAAAGCTTTTTGATTGTTTTGGCTCTTCATAGCTGATCTATGTAAAAAAGTAAGTTGTTGTCTTACATTTTCCTTTTAGTGTGGCTTCCTTCTACCTCTTTGCCCACCTTTCCTCCAGGAAAAAACCCACCCAAAACAAAAACAAACCCTGGGCTGAACTGTGCCTTTAGATGTGGCTGTCAGCTTTGAAATCTTGGATCCTACTTTTTCCAAGAAAGATTTACTTCAAAATTGAATCAAGTTTCTAAGCTGGTAATAGGAAAGATTAGTGTAGCGGATATGTTCCGAGATGAACTCTTTCAGACTTGTAAGTATTTCATTTTTTGTTCTTTTATGTGCCAAACTATTCTAGTTCCAGAAGAGTATTTCCTGCTGGGCTGTGTCTTTGCAATTGCTGATTATCCAGAACAGATGTCTGACAAACAGCTGTTAGCAACCTGGAAACGGGTAAGATTCTGGTGTATTTTTAAAAAACTTTGATAACATAATGTTATAGTAACTGAATCCTGAAAGGAATGATTGGAAGTATTTCAGCACTGTTCACTTTTCTTCAGGCATCCTTTTGTATAATGTTTGTGTTACAGCCTAAAAACCATTATTTAACTGTAACTGACCGGAAAAAGTAACAAAAATGCTTTAGATGAGCAGCCTGGTTGAATTAGATCTTTAGTCAGAACACTGACTAAATAAATTATAGCCTTAACTATTTCCTGACTATTTATACTTTTAATCAGGCAGCTGTAGTGCAGCAAATGTAATATTGCATTGCTCTCGATCTTTAACTTGATTGTATAAAAAGACTCTTTTTTTTCATATAATTTTGGCATTTAGTAGCCTGTGAGGTATCCACCTGAGTGAATAAGATGGAGGAATAGAGTGTTTCTGTTTTTTGCTAACTTCTATTTTTCAGAAAAATCTGATTGTATCCTTTCCTAAATGAGAGGACTTTGATGTTCTTCAGAATCTTCTGATGGATTTTATAGTTGAATTTTCCCTACAATTTTGCATAATCAAGTAAGCTGTTGACATTTTTAACAGCACTTGTGTTTATTGCTGAGATAGAATCGTTCATGAAAAATTGTTTAATAGTTATACTGCAAAAATAAAAACCATGAAAAGGATTATTTTTGTTTAGATATCATTATTTGGTTTTTTTTTTAATTGATTCTAAAGAAATAGACTTTTTGTATCTCAGTGAAAAGGTGCATATTTAATTTTGTTTTCTCCCTTTTTTTCAAAAAGTGTTTTTAAGCTAGATAAAAAAACGTTTTGGGGGGGTAACTCTTCACTGAAATGGTGCTATTGGTGGCAGTGTCCTAAAGAGTAGACTTTAATTTCAGACTGTTTGTTTATTAGGGTAATTTTGAAGTTGTTCATATATTAAGAAGTTTTGGGTTTGTTTACTTACCAGATCATTCAAGCACATGGTGGGACAGTGGACCCTACTCTTACAAGCAGGTGTACGCATCTTCTTTGTGAAAGCCAAGTCAGTAACATGTATGCTCAGGTAAGCAAACTAGTAACGCGTATAGATGCATGCTTTCATTCTGTTACTGGAAAAGTAGGGCTTTTCAGTGTGTACTTCATGCTTACATTGAGTATAAAATTAAAGTTTTTTGGTGTGCTTAAGATTTGTGCTTTATGGTATAACAAACTTTTGTAATGCATGTAGTAGATTTGTTATGGAGAACACTGAGGAAGATGCTATGAGAAGAAGGATCCTGAAAAAGTAGAGGAAAACAAATGATTATAATTGAAGCTTTGTATTGTAGAAGAAGTTTAAAATGAAGATGTATTTTGATTTTTAAAAGCTGTTTGTGCATGTATTTATAGGCTTTAAGAGAAAGAAAGAGATGTATTACAGCACATTGGCTGAACTCAATCTTGAAGAAGAAGAAAATGGTACCACCTCATCGAGCCCTTCATTTTCCAGTGGCATTTCCACCAGGAGGAAAGCCATGCTCTCAACATGTAAGAAGAAAAACCTTACTTTTAACAATGCTTTGTTCATTACATGAGCAATATTAAGATACAGCTAGAAAGTGCCTGCTCAAAGTAAAATACACATTTCTTTTGTTTTGGAAGAAAAGTTTCTGTTAATGTCCTGTGTTGATGTGGTGCATGCTACTGGGTAATTCGGAGTGCTTTGCAAGTCTGACTGAGTGGTGAGGAGTAACGGTTGTGTTAGTGAATTACTCTCTTAGAAACTGAGGTGCAGAGATTACATGAGTTATGCATACCAAGATAACAGGAATCCCAGCTGTGTAGTTTTTTAGTAACACCATGTCTAACAGTATATGCTTCCTTTACCAGAACCAAATATTCTGAGGGTTTTTCTTTTTCTGGGTCAATACTTAGTAAATATCAGCAAAGGAAGCCTTTGTGCTGCTAATGAGAGAATAGGAGGTCACAGTTCGAGTAGCCTGTGCAATGAGGAGCACTGGGGAAGCTGGATTTTGTGGGTTTGAAACATAAACTTGCAGTTGAATCAGATGCATCTTGAAATACACTGTGCAACATAAAAAAAAGATGCCAAAGTATGTCTTGGCGTTGGATTTCTTTGTGCTGGATGCAGACATACAGTATGACAGCCTTGCTACTAGCCTGTTCTAAAAGGCATAAAAAGAAATACAGGTTTGGGACAATTAGACTATAACAATATACATGTGAACACAGTGGTTACTGGTAAATATAGTGTGTCATGTAATAGATGTAGTTTATTATCAACAACAAAATTGCTGTTGCCTTTTCCTAAATAAAAGGAGAGAATGGCAAAACTGAAAACTTGGCAAGACTAAGGGTAAGAAAGGAAGAGGTGGAATTACCGTTCACCACCTATGGTGAGCTGGTACAGTTCGTTTGGCTTCATGGCAGTGTAGAGCAGAGCATTCAAGAGATTTTAAAAGTAGATTAGGGCAAGTAAGTATAAGTGTTTCTCTGTCTCCCTGACTATAAACAGCAGCAGAAGAAAGAGGTGACATGTGTGCGAGAAGAAAACTGGCTGTGAGCTCTTTCATAGTAAATCTATAGTCTTTGTAAATGAGAAAAAGCTGACCAGCAGAATGAAAATGATTCTTCCTGGTTCAGAACTAGTCCTGGAAACCTGAAATGTTTATGTATAAACAAATCACTTTTGAATTGTACTTTATGTATACTGCAAGCCATGTTTTAATTAAGTGCCTATATGCCATAGTTAGGATACTGTATATTTCATTGTAATGTTATAAAGTTAGTAACAGAAAATACATTCAACAGGAGTGTTTTGTAAGTACCGTCTATGTTCAGTTGTTTGTAACTGTCTCCTTCTGTCTGTAGATAATCTCTGTGACAGGATTTGTTGATAGTGACAGAGATGACCTCAAACTAATGGCCTACCTAGCAGGTGCCAAATACACGGGCTATCTGTGTCGCAGCAATACAGTTCTCATCTGTAAAGAGTAAGTGGTTTATCTCTGCGGTACTCACGTTCCTCTCAGTTGCCTGTTGCCAGTTAGTGCTCTTCTTAACATGAAGTGCAAATTGCATCTCATTATAACAATGTTAATTTTAATCAATTTTGTGTTTTGATAGCAATAAACTTCGTGGTGTTGTTTCTTGAACTAAGTTACTGCATGCTGTTACATGATAAATTTGGCCTTCTGAACACAGGCAAAAGAAAAGTAATTTATAATTTCACTGTTTTACAATATTTAAGTGATGCTGACATCTATAAATAAAATATCTTTTTTTTACATAATTGTTTTGAAACGTTGGAGGAGGGAAAATTATGTTAAATCCAGGTCTAACTTGATTCTGTTTGTGGTAGAAATACTCCCCTAATCGACTTGTTCTAGCACATAAAGCAAAAGTATTTTTTCAGAGTATCTACTTTGTCACAGTTAAAATAGAGCAACACAGAAATGTTGTCATTTTAGATTTATTATTGGAAATTGCTATTTTACCTATTTTATTGAAATTTTTTTTTTTTATCTCTGAACGCTAAGGCCCAGTGGCTTGAAGTATGAGAAAGCTAAAGAGTGGAGAATACCATGTGTAAATGCGCAATGGCTCTGTGACATACTGCTAGGAAATTTTGAAGCTTTACGGCAGATACAGCACAGTCGGTATACAGTATTCAGTCTTCAAGATCCACTTTCTCCTAGCCAACATCTAGTGCTAAACCTTTTGGGTAAGAGTTTCAGTCCCAAAATCCCGTGTTCTGTAGCATTTATATATGTACCCGTTTAGTCAATAGAAGCATCTGTGTTCTGTTATAAATAACTTTGCAATGGTTTAATTTTTGTTTTGTACTTCATTTGCTAGATGCTTGGAGAGTCCCATTAAAGGTATCACCAGAACTTCTAATGGTATGTTATTGTATGTATACAGATATTTTTATAAGATTACTCTTTATTTTATGTGTGAGCATGTGTGTATGTGGTGTGAGCAACATGCCAGAGGGACTTACACAGTCCCGTACTGAACCTTCTGGCTGTACTTTCTGCTAGTGTTCTTTCTGTTTTATTTTGAGAAATCTGAGAAATAATCTTTTGCATAACTAAGAACCTGCACTGTGAGACACAAAATAAAGTTACTTTTGAGACATCTTGGGCTAGTGCTTTGCTAGTCAACTTTTACATCAGAGCTTTAGAAAGGGCTTAGCATTCTTTGAGTCAGTACCTAACACTATCTAAAAATCAGGCCACATATGGGTTTTTAAGGCAGAGAACCAAAAATCAGGAAGATATTTTTAGAATATTGACTAAATTTTAAATGGGATAGATAATGTAAATTAAGGGTAGAACTGCTTTATATCATCTCTTTGAAATATTTTAAGAACTAAAACCATGGGCATATATACTGTAGGTTTTATAGTTTTAAAATACATCTTGCTTTAAAAAGCATAGTTGATAACCCTGGAAGTAACAGCAGTGTAAATGAACAACAGTAAGTATATGAAGAACGTACCTTAAGAACGATACAAAACATTGAGTTTTTGTCATGTAGTGTATTCTATGAAACATGCAAAACATGAGGCAGGTGTAAGAGCTGAGGTAGAAACTGCAAATTCTGAGCAACAGAATGTTCTGAATATGTAGAAAACTTTTTCAGTTTTTGTATTGTAAATTTTCTTCCCATTTCAGATTTATACTTGATAACTCTTTTTACAGTGTCTGTCTTGACATAGGTAAATCCCAATTTGAGCTATTGAGCTTTCAGTTCCTTTGTACAATGTATGGCTGTCAGAGAACATTTTATGTTGCACAAAAATGTTTTGTTGTACTGGATCACTTCTTATCTCAGTTGTTTTACATACTCTTCAAAAAAGAGGAGCTTAGTAACAGTCATAACTTAATTTGTACTAATACTTGTAAGAGGAGTCTGGGCACTATTTGTTTTTATACCTTTCAGCTTTAGAAATAGTCAGTACTATACCTCTGGCCAGAAGTTTGAAACCTTCTTCTACTTATAGACAGACCCCTGTGGAATTGTTTTGTGGGCCCATAGGAAACTAATTTTTAGATAATTAAGTGCCTTTAAAAATTTGTGTATTTTGTTTTCTTGAAGAAGGGTGCATTCTACTAGTGGCAAAATAAAAAATCCTTGAAGAGATTCAGTATGCACTATTAGTATTTAAAGTAGCTTTTAACTAACTCAGTTTTGGGTTTTTTGTTGCCACCACCGTTTGTGTCCACACTGCAGTTCAGTTCATCTTAATATTGGGCATGTGCCTCCTTTGTGTGACGCAGTCAGACCGGGTGGTGGTCCACATTTTGTCTTATGTAGCAGATGAAGAGAACTTTGGGGTCAGAAAGCCTCATTTAGTACCTCCCTTTCTGTATTTACTATGTGGGGATCCTTCTTGCCCATATGATGTGAGAATCTTGTAAATTAAAGCGAAAGGGACTTCTGGAGGTAATTTTGTCCAGCTCCCCTCAGGATGCCCACGTATGAAGAATATGGTTTGGTAGTAGAAGCAGCTGGGCATGTGGAAGTGTCAGCCAAGGTCTTCACTGCCTTTACAGTAGGCATTTCTATTTCTCTTGGGATTTAAAGTGTGGGGTCCTCTTTTGAGGACAGCTGTCTGTCAGATGGTGTTGATGCCTTTTGCCTTTTCATAGTTGAAATGTCTATCAAAAATTAAGTGCCTGGGCTTTTCTTTTCAGCTATTCTTACTAGTGATTTTCTAGCATAAAAACGCACGTGCCTGAGAGCAGGGAACAAACCCCTGTGGCCGGTTCCTCCCAAAGGACCGTCCTCGCAGTGAGGGTGGAATAATGCTGCCTGTCTTTCTGGTCACGTGCCTCTAGCATTCCTCATTAAATTCCAGGGTAGGTTTGAAGGTTAAAAAGCAATAGACGTAACACGCTCCTGCAACTGAGAGCTGTGGTGTCAAGTTACTCAGGCCAAAGAGAGCCTAAAAGTAACATTTCTCTACCCATGGGCAGATGCTCTAGTGGCTGATCTAGTGCTGGGGAGGCAGGAGTGTCTGTCCAGTGAGTACCTGGGCATCCATGGGAGCTTCTGTTATGTAGTTAGGGAACTTGAGTGTTCAAAATGCAGGTGCCAGTGTTTTCAGTTGGTACTTAAGCACCTGGAAGAATATTGTAGTCTTCATGTATTTAACAAATGGGCAAGTTTTTCAGTCTCCTCCTTGTTTAGTTCTTTGGGTTTTCCATTGGTGATTATTTGCTTTATTTAAAGTAAAAAAAGTCACATGATATTTTCTTTGGTGTACATTTAAATGGTTGCATAACTATGTGGAGAAGCTTTGGTTAATGCTCAGCTTTGCTCTTGAATGAGTTGTGTAAGTAGTAGGTGCACCAGTAGTACGCATTCAGTAGCATGTCTTTTCATTTGTGTTTTGTTTTCTTTAATATAGTCTCAGAATATCGGTGATAGTTTTCCTCTTTCAGAATAGGAGTTGGTTTCCGTGCTTAATTCAGATATAAACATGTAGCTGGTCTAATTTCAGGGTGTGAGGTTGCCTTTGAAACCAAAGCAAAATGAATCCAGTCTTCAGCCATCTTCCAAAAGACCAAGGTAAGAACAGCGAGCAATCAGTGCAGTAGTCCTTAATTTACTTTTCCACAGAAGCGTCAGCTGGCCACCTGCCTGGTTCTGTCCCGTGCCCTGCTAATTGAAAGAACTATCAACTTTTTTTGCATATTGCTAACTACTCAACTGGGAGGAATAAAATAATAACTAGAGTGATGTAGTAAGAGAATTGGGAGAGAACAGGAACAGGAGAATATGTCCTGTTCTCAGCATAGTAATTTTTTCTTCAGAAGAAGATTGATCCTGCCTAATTCTCATTCATCTGAGTACTTCCATTGGTACAAGCTGCAAGAGTGTGCTTGTCTGGTTTTAAAATAATCATACAACTTTGGGACCAAACTTCACATTCTGCTGTGTTTCATGTATTTTGTAGGATTGAAGACCTACCACCTCCTACTAAAAAACTCACCCCAGAACTGACGCCACTGGTGCTCTTCACAGGATTTGAACCTATGCAAGTTCAACAGTACATTAAGGTGACTTTCATGCTTATCTCTTGTGAACTACATTGAAACATCTGACAACTTTTTTCTTGATGTTCAATTTCCGCTATCTAAGACTTGATTAGCATACATGTAAGGGATGAAACCTCACAGTTGCTGGGGCTGAGGTCAGAGTGTAGATTTATGTGAAATGAGTTTTATTTGGTAACTGTTCTGCTTTAGTTTACTGCTTCTTACTTCTGTACTACTTGATTTTTCTTCCCGTGTGATTGTTTTTAAAAGCAAGAAAGCCCCTTCCACATTTGTTTTTAAATCAGCAAATTTCATGACCAAATTTAGGTCAGAAAAGTAGTGATGGTTGTACTGGATAAGACCCAAGATTCTTCTAGTGGTGTTGCTACCTCTAATGCTGAATTTCTTTTTCAAAGAAAGCTGATGACAAAGCTTACAGCAGGTGTGAGATAATAAGTTCCCATGGAGGTTTTGTTCTGTTCCCTGATAAAGCTGTCCCAAAACGTAACTCTAGTTAATTTATAACATTCTTTTAATGGTATAAAAATCCAGTCATTCCTTGAACCTCAATAATTACTGAATATTTGTTCCAGAAGAACTTTTCATTTATGTTATTTTTCACATGTTGGCTGAGGTTTGAGGCACAGGGGTTTTTTAACTGTTGACCTCAGTAGCGCCTGAAAGATCCTGGTGCTGATGCCTGGATAATCAAAAGTAAATGAGGCCTAGTTTGAGTCTACTACGTTTCTTAGAAATATGCATCACTTTGGTGTGCTCAAAAATACCTAACATCTTCCTTACTATACCTAAATTTGTTTTTAAAGTAGTTGGACTGTAGAGTTTTTTCCCATGCAGTTTTTGCATTTGAAGCTGATATTAAGTATATTGGAACATAAAATACTTTTTAGTATATCCCATAAAGTTCCAGCTCCTCATTTGCTGTCATGTTGGTACCAGGTTGATTACATGGAGAAACTGTTTTAGTAACAGCTATTGCTTACAAATATAAAAAATGAACTTCAGTCTCAAGGCTTGTGAAGTTGAATCTAAACTTGGCAGTGGTGATGTCATCAAGACCTTTCAGAGTTTGGATACCTAGCTGAGGCTGGATACTGCTCATCTTCTGGAGATGGAGGGGTAGTTTTTTTTCTTGTATGCCCAAAGGGTGCCTTGAAAATCCAAATGGAAATCTTGCAAGATCTGCACTCATAGGTATACAATGTTTGAGGTTAACGTGTCTAGTAACGGCCTTTGCCTTGCTTAGGTGTAGAAGTGTGCTATTCACAATGTGTTTATATATGCCCTGCGGGAAATAAATAGAAGAGAGGCTCAGTGTCATTGAATAATACTTTTGTGTATTATCTTTATGCAGACTGCCAAAGTAAGCCAGTACGGTAAAGAAAAGCTTAAAACATTGCCCCTGTCTGTCCTACTTGTTTGTTATTATCAGAGCAGTAGAGTACAGAGGGATGCCAGAGATCTTTCAGGCCTTCTAATGCACCCAGTGGGCCTGCTTGCTTGCGTGACTCCTGATGAGTGATGTAATAAATGCTTGTCATACAAAATCATAAATCCATGGCGCATAGATACTAGAGCTGTCCAAATATTTTTTTTCATTCTTTAAATTTTTATGAGAGGAAGTACTCTTCATCTTTAACCAACACCTGTGGTAATCTGATGTGCCTCACCAGTTGCTTAGTTGCGTTACTAATCCCTTCAGATAATGACTGGTATCTTAACTGACAAAATAGCAACTGTGATGCGTGAGTTTGGGTTTGGTAGTTTAAACCAAGGAGAAAGGGATAGTTATGCAGTATTATAAAAAATACATGTGGGATTAGTGTATTTAAAGAATACATGTTTTTCGTGTGATGCTTTTCTCTTCAAAGGCTAGCAAAATTTAATTTACTGTAGCTACAGTGTATATTACACCTCCCATAGAAAAGAGCAAAATTATTCAATTTTCTGCTTACTTAAATTTAATAGCATGTTTCACTTTAAAAAGATTTTAATTTGTATCTTGCAGTTACTTCCTTGCTTAAAAAAAACACAGCCCAAAACCAAAAGACTGCAGAAGCGGAATGTAGCTTTCAGTGTTGCCAGATGAAATTTATGTCTGGAAATACCTGGATTTTCAATGGCTGTGAAGTCTGTCAAAATCAATTAGCTTTAGTAAAGGAATGACTGTAACACAAAAATCTCCTATATTTACTGTTTTATTAGGAGCTTAGTTTTATTTGATGGTGATGTTATGATTTTTCATTTTTTCCTCCAATTTTTGAAGGACTGTTCCATTTTGATTTGTGTTTTGTACAACTTTCAGAAACTGTATATCCTTGGAGGTGAAGTAGCAGAATCTGCCCAGAAGTGCACCCATCTGATTGCCAGTAAAGTGACACGAACTGTCAAGTTCCTGACAGCCATTTCCGTAGTCAAGCACATAGTAACTCCAGAGTGGTTAGAAGAGTGTTTCAAATGCCAGAAGTTTGTTGGTAAGTTAAGCTATTATCAATTTCTGTAGTAAACTTAAGGTTTGTTGACAAGCATGTTTAAATATACTTTGTTGTTTTGACTTCTGACTTGAAGTGTTTCTTGCTAGTTTTCTAAAGAGTTTGTTTTTTGAAAGCAAAGATTTGAATTCTACAGCAAGTCTTAACTATCATAGTTCACAACTCTTGAATAATGTACAAAGTTTTTAAGCAATTATATTGGCAGCTAGTTTGTATTCCACTGGAGTTAGAAAGTCATGTTAGTATGGTTAAATAAAGCTGTTACAAGAAGAAGTTATATTTTGTTTTTGTTTTTTTAAATGAACTTCTCTTTCAACAGAACATTTTGTTTCATTTAGTTTTCACTTAATACAATTTCTTTTCCTTAAATGAAGTGAAAGCATACCTAAAAAGTACGCTTTAGAGTGCTTAAATAGTTGGATATTGTTAAGCACTGTATTTCGTTCTTGTGTAGCCATTTGTAGATTTTACCTGTGGTTGCATTATTTTTAAGCCCTCTTAAAGGCTGATTATTTGTTTTATGATTGTTCTATGCTTTTTATATAATTTGTTTGTAAGGAGCAAATACATAACATTGCTGCCTAACCGTCACAAAGACTTAAATCTATGGATAAAGAACCAATAAACCAGCAATCATTTTTATAAATCTCAAGAAGGCGACTTGGCATCAGTGAACAGACAAATCAATCCATTTGAAAGCTGTTAGAAGATAAAGTCTGGGCACTTTTAGAAGGATGACTGTTTTGATCTTAGTATTTTAAGTACTTGTCTGCTGAAATTTAGTCGATTCATTAGTGGGCTGCCTTCACTTTTGTACCTAGTACAATGATGGAAAATACGGCAATTATTTAGAAAAATTGTCCTACTGGTTTTCTTTATCTTATGGAAGATTATTAACACCATCTCTTGCAGGTTGGCAGAATTGTCCTTGGAAAGACCAGTTTGTTCTCCCTGTAGAATTTTTTTGTTCTTTAAAGTTAGGTGTTTTGAATTAAATCTGATTTAGAAATATGTTTGACATAGCTTTTTGTGGAAAGATAAAGTTAAGACTGAAATTCCATCCCTAATAAAAATAAATAAATAAATCAGCTGAATAACAGCACAAGGAAGACAGATGGAAAGTTTGCTCTGTTAGGCTGCGTGAGGAATTGAAGACAGTTTCTGGGCTCCTGTAGGTTGTCACAGTGATTTGAACTTAAACTTAATCGTTCCGCTCCTTTGTTTGTGGAGAGTCAGCAAATAAAAGTTTGCAAGTTCCTCCAATAAGTTAGAAAAAGGAACTTTATAGGACAGTGGTGGTTGTAAAATACACAACAGTTTCATTCTGCAGGTAATTGTGGGTCATTGTTGTAAGAAGCCTAATAAAAGGGGTGTTATAATCATGTTAAAATTAGTAGGTGTTTACCATTCAGAGTCACCGTGCCCCCAACATCATCTGATCAGATTACATCCTGGGTCACGGGGATGTTTTTGTCTTTCATTTGTTCCATCGTCAGTCTTTCTTTTTCAGATGAGCAGAACTTTGTGCTCAGAGATGCTGAAGCTGAGGTGCTTTTCTGCTTTAGTTTAGAGGAGTCTCTAAAGAGAGCACAAGTAGCTCCACTGTTCAAGGTATGCCGTTTGAAATGGGTTTTAAATACATGGAGGTTTGCAACCTAATTTTTTCAGCATTGGGACCACAGGTTTTATAACTGAGGGCAATAGAACAGACTAGCATATAACGTGAAGATTTTGTTATAAATTTCATTTTTGACTTTATACCTGTTTCCTGCCTAAGTACTGTTGGGGTGGATCTAAGCCCTCTGAGTGACTGGTTCCTGTAGAAGTGAACAAAACGTGCTCAGTATACTTGACAGTATTTGTTCCCTTACGAAATTCAGAACATTGCTCTGATTCTTGTAAAAAGGCACTTACAGAAGGGGCGACTTTTTTTTTTCTTTTTTCCTTTTTTTTTACACCAGCCTGGTAGTCGGAGCGCTTGCCCATGAAAATGGAAGTGTAAGAGTGAGTTTGCACTTCAGCCTCAGGGAGTTCTACTGTGATTCTCCTTGAAGTGTGCACTTCACCACCAGGCTGTTTGCTAGGATGGTGCAAGATGGTTTTCATGCCTCTGGTTAAGATTATGTTACAGCACAGAGAGGTACCTGAAGATCCAAGTTGCTAGAGATTCTTCAGCCTAACTGAATGTGGGACTCTTTATTAAGGCAAACCACCTAAAAAGCATATTTTTGCAACCTGTAATGAGTAAGAATCTATGTCTTTTATTAAGTTTCAGTACTACATTTCACTCAGTCTTGCAGTCTAAATAGCAAGGGCTTTTTTTATGGCTAGCTAGTAAACAGAGAAGGTCTGCTTTGTGATCTGACCACCTGTATCAGTCTCAGTCAAGCAGCAGGATGATTTTTGTCACAAAGTAATAAATTGGCTATTAAGTAAAAGCCCAAAGTTCTTTTGCAGCACTTGACAGGAGCACTGTTATTCTCACATGTCTTACCAAGTTGCAGTTACTTTTTTTTTTTTTGGAATCGTAATTTAACCAGTGGTCATTTGAAGGTTTACTAGTTGTGATTTTACAGGTGTTGAAATAGGCACACCTAAGCTCTTCAAATGTGTCAAAACTGTGGGTTTGCCCCGCCAGTGAAAACATCAGTGGTAATTAAGGACAGCTGATCAGCTGATGAATTTATTGCCGTAAGCTGTGATATCTAATACCAGCTTACAAAGCTTGCCCCATGATTGTATAAGAAAAGAGTCACTTGATAATAAAACTTCATGCATTGCAGAAATCAGTTAACAAAATAATGTTTTTTCTTATTCGTTCTTTTGTCCTTTTAGGGAAAGTATTTTTACATCACACCTGGAATTTGTCCCAGTCTTTCCACCATGAAAGCTATTGTGGAATGCGCAGGAGGAAAAGTATTATCTAAACAACCTTCTTTTCGAAAACTCATGGAGCATAAGCAGAATAAAGTGTGTAGAGTGTTGGTTTCTAAAATTTACTGGTAATATCTTACTGTGTTATCCTGAGCTTACAATTAGTTTCTTTTGTTTAGAGTTTGCCGGAGATAATCCTGATTTCCTGTGAAAATGACCTTCATTTATGTCGAGAATATTTTGCAAGAGGCATAGGTATGTATAAGCTATCAGTGTAATTTGAACAGTATAGCTGTTATTTAGGTTTTTATTTATTATACAAGTACAGACATCTTTTGAAGCTATCGGATAACAACAGAGCAATGCGTGGCCTATAGCCACTGAGAAATGTCAGCCTGCTCTTTGCTAGGTGTTTCTAATAGAGGTATTTTATAGCCAGGTCACCATAAATCTCTGGAAGGGTAGGCGTGAACCTGGGGCTTCAGGCCTGCGTGAGGCAAGATTACTGTCTTGGAATTCATCAAGTCAGTTAAAGAGTTGAGGTTTTTCACTTCAGCGATTTTTACGTCAGTGTAGAACCCCGAGACTTGCCGTATTTATTAACAAAGATGTGTGTGCGGAGGAGTCTCGTGTTGGCGGTGTGCAGTGTGTGATGGCTGACAGGGGGGCCCTGGTAGCGCTGGGGCGATACTCCCTTTGCGAGGAGAGCAGCAAGGTGCAGAAGGGCCCCTCCTGACACACGCGCAGAGTGAGGAAGAATGTCCTTGGAGGGTGTAAACTGTACGCCTGTTTTTGATGTTTTCAGATGTCCACAACGCGGAGTTTGTCCTGACTGGGGTTCTTACTCAAACACTGGATTATGAATCATATCCTTTGTGTGTAAAGGCTGTCCGCTGCTTTGGGAAGTGTGGTTTACTTACAGATTTTCTTAATTAGGAACTAATTATTTGTAATTTGTTAGGATGTGTAATGTTTATTTGATAGGAGGGTAGTTAAACACACAGAAACCTAGCTGAAATGCAAAGTGGCATTCCTTTTTGGTAGGAAGTAGTTCAGGGGAGGCGGGATGCAGGGTTGCCAGAAAGTAGCAGGAATAGAATATTAAGCAACAGGAAAAAAACTTATCACCGAAGAAAATATTTGTCACAAGTTACTTGCAGATGAGGAAAGTAGCTTTTTACTGAAGAAGATTATAAACCCTGTTTGATAAATGCAGTCGAGGGACTAATAAGGGTTCTGTGTCTTTATGCATTTTTTTTATAGAAGTTCTGTTTTTCAGTCTTTTCTTAAAGTTTTTCTTTCTTAACAAACATACATATAAATTTACTTGATGGATAGTAAAATGCCTTACTGCTTCGGAATCCTTGGAGCATTAAATCTAGCTGTTCAGCCATTGTACAAAGCAACTAAAACTTCCTGTGGATGCTGTTTTCCAGCTGTTTTCCTAGGGATGATGAGCAGTTTAAAGCAGGAAAGCAAAAATAAACTGCATCTTTTTTAGGATGTGTAATTTTATTATGCTTAAACATAATTTACTATGTTTTGTATTATACTACCATTTTAAAAGAGCCCACTTTAGCTATCATGATTAGCCTGTTTTTAAACGTTTTAACGTAAATGATGGTACTTCAGCCGAAAGTGTAATTTGGATGTAAAAATAAAAGGGCTTGCTATCTATTAAATTATGGATGTTGGAGATGAAAATGTTTTGTACTTTATTTTTATTTCTTATACTCTATTTTCTTTTATATTGATATTTTGCCCACATTTTAAATAAATGTACTTTTAAATGTTTTACTCTATATTTTAGTGGTGGTTCATTTTTTTGAATACTGTGCAACAATGGCACTCTGGTAAGAGTAAATTACTCAAATCTTTTTTCCAAGCAATGTAAAATTATTTTAAGCTTATTTTACCAGGTATGTTTTAATATATGAAATCCCAGTGCTTTAAAGGGAAATCATTGTAAATGTATATACGTGTTTTTACTGCAGCAAAGAAATAGTTTGAAGGGAGGAGAAACTATAAACCCACATATTATGCTGTTGTGATAACTTTTGTTTGTATAGTGAGTTTTCCTAAATAAATATTAAAAACCAGTCTCCCAGATCTATATTCAGTTGTATTTCCTAATACACACACAGTTCTAATAACCTGACTTTGCCATTTTTATCTTTAGATTCTAGTTTAGATTCTAGTAGATGAAAAAGTCATCCTAAAAGCATTTATTCTTTGATCAGCAAGCCATTACACTCTGGTCTGGGATTGCAGGTACCCACTTGTCTGTATGTCATCAAGTGTATTACAGCACCTTATGAACCATTCACAGAACAATTCAAAGTACAAGATAAAAAAAGACTTTAAACAATAGCTTATCATGCTATTTTTTTTTAAACATTTTGTATTGTTATGCAGAACCATTTTACAGAGAAGCTTTTACAAATACAGTATCATTAAACTGAGGCAAGCTGGTATTTTTAGCTTATGCAAAGCTTTCTACAGAGAAATCATTAATTTCAAATTTCTCTTTTATGCTGTGGCTTAAAAGGTAAATCCACCTGAGACTTGACCATTGTTTCTGTTGCCTTTCTTCCCATGCCTCTGTTCAACAAAATGCTTAAGCGAATGACTAATTCAGGCTGTAAGAACACAGTGGGAGTAAATTTCAGCAGGAGGGAAGTCCCATGGAGGTCAGTACTGAGCCTGTAGCCTGTTACTCTCTGGCTCCGGGTTCCTTGGCGGATTTATTCCTGTATTTGGCATTTCTGTTGTAGGCAATAAAGGGCTACGTGATGACAACAAGAGTGGTAAAACTTCTATCAGCATGACTTTTGGTAAGGTGAAAAAATGTTATACTTTGGCTCAGGATGGTTTTAGGTGCATTGGAGGTTGGAAAGGTATGGTACGGGGTGGGTAGGGGAAAATGGTACTTCTCCCCAAACACCATTTACTTGTAACTGCAGTTATCTGTGATTTCTTAGTGTGATGTTCAGCTCTTCATAATCCAGTTTCCTCTTCATTACGAGATAGATTAAGTCTTTCATATGGAGACCTAAGGTTGGCAGTTGATGCTAGATTTTAGCTTTAACTTTTGAAGTTAGATTCTATGCTTTAAAAAAGATTTTATGCTTTAGCTTTAAAAATAGTAAAAATAGAAGGAGGGAATGCAGTGGGAGTTAATTGTTGGCCGATGAGTTGTTGTGCAAATGGCTTAAATGGTTCAGACATACAAACCTACCTGGCAAGTCTGGCCTCCGTTTACTGTCAATGGAGGCAGAGAATATCTCTACAACCTGATGTAGTTAAAGACCCCTGCAGAGACCACACCTTGTAACAGTTTAGCAAACTAGTTTAGTTATCTACATCTTTCAGAACACAGCAAATAGGTGAGATCAGTCCCACCCTAAGAACTTCAGTAATGCATTGCATAAATACTTTTTTTTAATGGAGAAAAAAGCACTTTTTTTTTGTCCTTCAAATACACTTCAGAATGTGTAATGTTGAAATCGCCTAAATCTATGTTAATCTCTGTATGACTTGAGACTTTCTTCTTTATACTAGTTACCAGATTGCAGAAAGTGTTTTGGATGCCTTTTCCTTTAAAACAAATATCAGCAGTTGTAGCTTTTGGACTTTTGAAAATGTTGTGATACACAAAACTTCTGAACTTGAATAAATACTTTCTACACGTCATGTGTTGAGCATATCCTGTGTATGCCTTACAAAGGATGGATTGCCGTATCAAATGTAACCACTGGTTTCAGAGCCATACACGCATGTACTGAGTCAGTGGCACCGTCTGACTGTGCGTGACATCAAACACGAGGCATAACGCATTCGCAGGATGGGTTCTAGAAGCCAGCGAGACCTGCAGAACAGCTTTCTGCAGAATGAGGCTTAGTGCTGAGGGACAAGAGGCAGAGGGAAACCGGGTTTGAATATGTGAGCAGGTTCTGCCTCAGCGACGTTAACTGCTAGACTCGACAGTGCATTGATACCTCAGTAACAGTTCCCACCTTTTCTAGGATTAACTTCTTCCACGAAGCGGTGTTGAGGATTTGTAACACATTTGCCAAAGACTACTAGAGTTGAGAGACATATGAATGCAATAGCATCTGAAAGGAAAACTTCCTTATGAAAACCATCCAAAATGCTGTCAGATACTGCATAGAGAAGCTTGAAGAAAACGGAATGCAATCATGGAACAAATGAAGCCCGTGGGAAATGTGAGTTGGTAACGCATCTGTTTCATCATCAGTGGAGACAGTGTGTTTATTTAGCCAACATACAAGTATGACTGATTTGATTAACCTTTCCATTAGAGTAAAAACCAGAACCTGCCAAGAAATAGTCTTTCAGGAACCACAGGAGCTGTCCAGAGCCAACTGGCTTGCGCAGATGTTCCTGTGCGTGTGATTAGTGATAGGGAAAGGGTTTGATGAAGGGTGCTGATGCTAGCTGGCTGTTAGGAACTTGCTTTTGCTTTACTGGGAGGTTACAATACTTAAGTGTCTATTTGACCCTGTCTGTTGTACTCGGGAAAAATATAAATACCTTTCATGTTTAGCTGCTTGCAGAAGCATTAGCTCCATAATACAAGCCTGTTCTTCGTAGAAAATCTGTCCTGATAGAGCAGTTATTTGAAGATAAGTGTAGAACATGTCTGTAGTAGCGGGGACATTCCATCAGTTTGGGAGGTGCTGGAAGTCAGGGAGATGTGGTCTCCGCTCATTACCCTGCAGCTTTCTTTGTGATGAGTCATGGAAGTAGAATTGTAGAACAGAATTGTAGAAGGGCAGCTAGACAAGACCTCTGGATGCCTGGTCAAGTTTTCAGTATCTTGAAGGGTGGAGATACCACAACCTCTGTTGGCATGCTGTTTCTGTATTTTGCTGCCCTCAAGGTATTTTAGTACCCTCAATAACCAATCCTCATATCTAGTCAGAATGTCCGTTGTTCCGCAAGTGGCTGTTGACTCTAATTTCATCCCCATACACCTCCAAGAAGAGTCTGGTTCTTGTCTTCTTTCTGCCCTCTGGTAGGCAGTTGTAGACAGCAGTAAGACCTTCTGTTCGTAAGGCTGAGCACACTCAGCTGTCAGCCTCTCCTTATGAATTGCATACTTACACACCCGCTAAGCATCTTGCTGGTGTTCTGCTGGACTTGCTCCAATGTTGTTATCTTAACTGTATGGGGGAGCCCAAAACTGAGAAAAGAGAAAAAAGGTGCTGGGTACTTTGGCCTTTTTGATATCTTTCATCTCTAGGTCCCTTGCCGCGTTGCACAGCAGACTTTCCTTTTTCTTTCTTTTCCTTTCCTTTTTGTCACTGATGTATTTACAGAAGCCTTTCGTGCTGCCTTTCACATCTCTTGCTGGTTTCAACTGGGATGGAGCTACTCCTGAATAAGAAATCAGCTGCACAGTTCCGGATGGATGAAACATCTGAGTGGGGCAGATAAACACCAGAACGGGTGTGTTTAGGAATGTTGTGCAACTTCAGTTTTACACAGCTTTACTGTTAAAAATTCATCAAACGTTTTCCAGCCACAGTTTAGTTCATTTGCCCTACCTCAAGGCAAAAGGGTAGATGAGAAGAGAGCTCTGTTGATGTTTATATATTTTACATTCAAATATTGTGATGCCCTACAGGGTGCTAGGAGGTTACATAGACTAATGTATGTTAGGTAAGAATTACCCTTTTTTGGATGGAAATCAAGATGGAGAGAAATTTTCACTGGCAGTGCTGAAGCAGGGAATAAACCCCAGGTTAGCTAAATTCACAGTTCACATCCTGACAGCCAGTCGATGCCTGTTCCCTTTCCCTTTTCTTCTGCCTGCCCTATGCTGCTCGCAGCAAGAATGAAGAAATAGCAGAGCAGCGGAGCTAAGGAACAGCGACAGAAGAAAGAGCACACACGGATGAAACGAGGGAAGAGACTCACAGGCTGACCCCTCGAAGAACAAATTTTTACAAATGACTCCAGGGTTTAACAGGGGTAAGTTTCCCTAGAATTTCTACGGAATAGCAGTAGTGAATACAAAAAGTGTTAATAAGGAAGTTGCAGATGTGTTTCGTTTTACCTGCCGGGCTGCGAGATTGAGACACTATCTCCAAAATGATTCCTTTTGCTGGAAGTCATTCTGCAGGAACCCCTGTAGGCTACAGGTGCTTCCTTCTCGTTGCTTTCTTCAATGCGAGCGCAGATTCTGAAGATTAAGAAGAAATACTTTCTAGTTGTCATGGTTCCCAGATGTCTCTGAGCCTGGCTAGTGCAGTGGCGTGTGTGGGCCACGGACCCGCAGTTCTGACACAAGCAGTACCTACCCAACGCGTTCCATTCTGATGCTAATGGTGATACCTCCAGCGTCAACACCGTGAGCTTGCTGCCCACCCAAGCTCTGTGGAAGAGACACCAGTGTGGAGCAGGTTGCGCTCGCTCCAGGCAGGTGGGTTAGGAAAGTGCCTTCCTTTTCTTACAAAAGCAATCCAGTGTCTCTGAAATAGAACAAGCCGCTCTCCAGGCAAAGGCATGCTTGAGAAGCGTCGGCAGTGGGATATAGGACCTTTCCCCGGAGGAAGCCAAGTGGAGAGTGACTGTCTGAGCCCTTGGGAGATGCTCGGAGCTCTGCCGAGGGAATTTTAACCAACAGAGTACGTATGCAGACAATTGTGAAGAGTGAGTGGCGCTTGGAAAAATACTTCCACCCTTATCAATGTGGTACATTTCTTTGATCCTCAAGCAGCATTCTGTCAGAAGGAGACCAGGCTGTGTCTGCTTAGGAGAAGGCGTGGGTGTCAGGGGCACCCCAGATCAGGCAGATCCCTGCTCTCTGTGGCTGTAAAGGACTGATCCCAGCTTAATTTCATTCAGCTTGGGGTGCTGGGGTTGTGGGAAATGGCACAGTCCTTTCCAGTGGGCAGCGTATTTCCAGATTTTGAAATTTTCAGCTATCGAAAATATCTTACTAAGCAACGCTACCTCCTCACCGTTTTCATGGCTTTTGGAATTTGACAGTTAAATTTGATAAAACTCACAGCTTTTTGTGGACAATAACTATGCTACAATCCCTTCCTGCTCTACAAAGAGACTTTGTGAGAGAAGACAGAGAAATGGCTTTGTCAGAAAATCTCAGTATTTGAGCTATGTTTGGGAAGTCAAGGTTAATTCATGGAGCTCAAACAACTGGAGCCCATCAGCCTTCCAGAGGCCTGGCTGGAGCAGAGGAACAAAAACGAGCTCAGTGAGACACCAGGTGAAGGAAGTTAATCTTCCTGGGAAGAACCATCTGAAGAAAAATACACAAGTATTTCAAGCCTGTTCAGAATTGTCTATGTTCTCTTAAAGCAAGAAATAAAATATTTTCAAAGGAGGAAAAAAAGAGAAGAGTTTGATTTTTCAGGTGATGATGGTGGGGGGCTTCCAGCCCCGCACGGAGAGAGGCAGACTGGAGCCACAGGGCCAGCTTGGAGAAAGATCTGAATTTTTAACCTGGAGGGGTTAAAAAGTGACGGAGAGCTGGCTGGGCTGTGTGCTCCAAGCCCTGGCAGATGTGAAGTGAACCAGCTGTGAAGTTCTGCTGTCTCGCCTGGGTAAAGTGCGTCCATAGAGCCCTTCTGTGGTAACTCGCTCCAGTGTTCCAACCGGAATATTGCTGTAGCTACGGAAATGCTACAGGTGAGTGCGTTTTTGTGTTCTTAAGCCCAGCTGGAGGGGAGCCTGCGGGAGGGACCCCGCAGCCGTGACTGAAATGCACGGGGAGGAAAAGAGGAATCGAAACACAGACATAGGCTTCCTCTTCCAGCATCCCTTAGCTGGGAGGCTTGATGGTTACAGCTCACATCACCTAAGGGGAGAACTCAGAGGAGCTGTGGTCCGAGGCATATTTAAGTCACCTCTTCAGCAGAGCTTCAGACACAGAAAACCCATCTTTCCTATTTCTGCCTTTCCCCGGAGCGAGCGAGAACGAGACTCGCAGCTCCCTGGCAACACCCTCATCTTTGCTTCTCATGCAGTGTGTTTCTCAGTCCGTGCTTCTTACCCTCTCATTTCACGCTGCTTTTTCCCTGGTTCCTTCTTTTCCCTCTGTCCAGAGGAGGCAGCAATAGTCATGTATTTAACTTTCCAGACTTGGTAGCTCTTGCTGGGCTGGAGTCTGCTTTACCTGGCTCCCAAATGTCACCATCATTCTGACAGAGAGCCCAGCACAGTATACAAACCATCCAGGATATATGCTAGTGAGGGCATTAAAACTAATATATTCTGTGTCCTCAGTCTCTAAACCCTCCAGGATGCTGTCTGCAGCGTGAGCAGCAGCTCTCATTTCCGCCTGCGCTCTTCGATGTGTCTGTTCCTTGCGTGAGCGCGGGGTCGTAGCACAGCTCCGCCGAGGAAATCAAGCAGTTTGCTCACTAGCAAGTTCCCCTGAGTTCATTTGCAATGAACGTCCCAAAGTGTCTGTTATACAGAGCCTTTCCCTCTCGCTCAGCAGTGACTGATACGGCTTCATTTCCTCTCCTACCATGCCAAGGAGTCTTTTATTGCGAACTGCATTTCTACTTCCATGGAACAGACAATATAATAAAGTCTAGTTATTAAAAGCAGTATCTCTCTTGATCTTGGAGACAGAAATTAGGTAGAAGAAAACATTTTTAAACTGCTCTGATCTGTTTTGTTGTGAGGTAGGGACATACCTGAAATGCACGTTGATCAAATGCAAGCTCCATTCGTTGATGTTTGTGGTGAAATGCCAGTACTAACAAACCCTGGGCAGCACTGTTACAGCTGTGATGACCACGAACTGCTAGAAGAAGCTTTACAAGGAGAACAAGTATCTGTTCCTAGGATAGCTGATACAGATGATCAAAGTGGCCAAGCACTGAATCATGCGCGCACCTGGAGAAAGGCATTTTGTGATTGAAAACTCCTCTATTTTATCCAGTGATATCGTCTGATTAAGTGAAAGACATCACCCTCCCGACACGCTTGCTCCCCTGGGTCAGTGAGCTGGGCTGCGTGAACCCTGGGGAGCATCAGTCGCTGCTGAGCAATACGATGCAAGGGAACGAAACCTGCCCAGGGGCTGGAGCTGTGTTGCTTCTCTCTGCAGATCATCTCCAATGATAAACAGAGCCATTATAAAACCTATTTTCTCATGGGTGTGAGACCGAGGGACTTTCTAAGAACTAAGAAAGGTGTAAGGGCTAAATTCAATACTGAGCTCAACAGCTGGGTCAACGAGAACAAGGGAATGCAAGAGATGGATGGTGCGTGCTGGGATGGCTCCGAGGAACTGAGTCACAGGTTGCCAGCCTGAAGCTGGAACAGCTGAGCGTCCTATGGAGGCACAGTGCTGCCATGCTTGCTTTGAAAGAGGTGCAGGGATAATACCAAGCAAGAGTGGGAACTTCATGCAAGTGCCTCTGAGCAATGAAGGAAAATAAATGTTCCTTGCCCCCAAAGAAGGTGTGTGTGGGGATTTTGTGAGGCTACGGGCCTCTGCGAGCTGACAAATTAGTAAATTATTCCATTTAAATTGGAGCATATTGCAAGAAACTGTCAATTTTGATGAAACTAGTTTGGGACTTTTTGACTAGGAAGGCAAAATGAATTATTAAAGTATCAAATAATATGAAACTAATTGAGAAAGCCAGAAACAAAATGTTCTGTACCACTGTAATCAAACCTGCCCAATGTGGGGAAATTGAAATGGGAATTACATTTCCAGTTTTGCAGCAGCATTGCTTGATAATTGCTGAAATGATACAGAAGGCTTGCAATTTATCCAAACTCTGAACAAATAAGGAGAGAAACTTTCCAAGTTTATTTTTTCCTCAAGCACCGCGCTAGGCATAACTGCTAACTACCAGCTACTTCTCGTAGCACCTCTAACGAAATTGCTAGCACAACGTCATGCAGCACTCTGGGGTAGTTCAGTCATTCTTTTAGGTGATCTAACTAATATTATTAATTGTTTAACCTTCAGTTATGTAGACCTTTGGAAGTTCATCCCCCACCCTCCACAGACAAGCTGCAAACAGCCGTGCTAGCCTCTACCAAGTGAAGGCGAAGTTTCCGTCTTAAGCATCCTCTGCATGAGTGGGCTAAGAAAAAGGAGGGGCAGAAATATAAGAGGAGGTGCGTCCTTCAAAGACTGTCAGCAAAATTACAGCTTTGACAGCACTATCCTATAAAAACAAAAAGCATAGCATGGGAAATATAAAGGCAGAAACTGAGCTCTTTTTCTACCTAGAGAGAATGTAATTCTATTTCTTCCCCTCTGAAAAACACCCTTACTAAAACCCAACTTGCACTGGGTTACGTAGTGGAAAAAACTTGATTCGTGCACTTCGCTGCTTATCAGGTTCAGCAGTGACAAAGGAGGCTGAAGGAGCTGTTGCACTCAGTGCTGCTTTGCTTTGCTGCAGATGGACTGTTTTGCTTTGCTGTGCTGAATACGTCTCCCTGGGTTTTAGCAGAGCAACATACCCCTTTGTGTCATTAGAGGAGAGTTTAATATGTCAGCAAAGACTGAATTGCTCTCCAGGGGTTTTGCCTTTTAGCTGCTGAACCCAGTGAAGAAAGTCCAGGTAACTTCAGTCCCCCGGGGAATGAAAACACGTGTTTAACATGAAGCGTGGAAGCAGCTGTGCTGACCTCTCTTGCAGTTATCGCCAAATTTAAACCCACATCAAAGGTGTGGAGGCTGAGGGTAACCAGATGGACAGCCTACCTATGAGCAACACGGACAGAACCACAGACATCTAGTCCCACCCTCCTGCATTAACACTGCTCAATCCTTCCCATTAGGGTTACCCATCAGGGCTATTTTCTTCCGAACTGTGTGTTTAGTGGCTGCAGACAGAGCCAGCCCTCGGGTTGCGTTGCTGACTTGTCTCTTGCAGGTCTGCGCTTTGCCAGTTTGCCGCGAATCCCAATTTCAGCACGGATGAAAACTCATAATAATAACTCAGCAGCATTAAAAAAAGAATAATCCCTGCCTTGCTTCTTCTGCCTGTAAAACGCACTGAATGTGCAGCTTGCTTTGATGCAACAGTGAATCTGCGTGACAGTGCTAGTTATTGTGTCTGCACAGGACAAAATACTGATAACCTTCACGGTGTGATCCGGTGTGCTGTGCTTTCAGTGCCGGCTGAGTGTCAGCCGTCCTCTTCCAGACCGGCAGTCAAGACACATTCCTGGTGTCTGAAAAGTTCTGCACTGTCATCCACCACCCGCAGCTTCAGCCTCTCCGAGTGATAAATTACCAGCTAACGAGTGTGGGAGGGTTTCCATCATAATTATTACTTGCAGGTCCTCCTACACAAAGAGTTACTGCCAGGCCCTTTTTAAAACAGGCAGGAGGGGACAACAGACAGGGGTAAGACAGGGTCACTGAGTAGCTGTTACAGGCACACCAGTGTGCTGCTTTCTCAGCAACACTGGCTGCAGTTTCAGGGTCCTGTGACTTGTAAGGGGAAGAAGAGGATCATCTGTGCTCTGTGGTCACGGCAGGGGCAGGGACGCTCCCCTCGGGAAGGAGGAAGGGAATCGCAGCACATCTGTCTGCAGCCTGTGCCCCACCTCTCCTCCCAGCCCTGCTCTCTGTGTTTGACTTGGTGCTGCTCCTACCGAAGCTCGGCCAAACCCTCAGCGTTAAAGGCAGCACTGGACGCAAGAGGGTTTTTCTTTAGGATGGCACGGAAAAAAGTGCTTGGAGGGACCAGACTGAGTAGTGGGACTTGCTCTGGCATGGCTGTAACGGGGCGGTTAATGCTGGTTTGTTTTGTTTTGTTCGTTAGTTTTCTTGGGCTCTGCAGCCTGGCAGAACACTGTGTTCCTGATGGTCGCCTCCTGCTTCGCTACTAGAGTGCATCGAAAGCTGGTGAGAAGCAAGCCATGTACAGACAGGTTTATTAACTGAGATTTATTGTTTATATATCCACCATCACAACAACTTTAAGTGTGTGATGTTTGCTGGACACAAATGTCCCTCCTGTAGGAATATATTTATTGATATCTAATGCTAATGAGCATTAAACATTTATTTAATGCTGTGTATTTAACTCCAATGGACTGCTGAGACATTTGCGTGCTGAGTCTCCCGAAGACACATCGTTGTCTCTCACATTTGAGTTCATCTGCCACAAAGCTCCTGAGCACAAAGCCGTGACCTTAGTGATGGACAAAGTCACAGTAAAGTTCCTCTGGACCCTCCTGTCCTCTCTGTTGGTCTGACAGCATCAGGCAGAAGGGGTTGTCTGTGCGAGGACCAACTGAGATTATGTGGTTCGCTGGAGTGATGCGAATACCAACACTCCGTATTGCCACCCCAGAGGGTTTAGGATCCAGAGGCTGATTTGAGATTTATGACATTTAAAACATATATTTGCCGTCTTATTTTGGAGGGTTTAAGCTTTAAGCATATTTTCAAGCTTTTCTCATCAGCCACAGGGTTAGAAACATGCTTTATAAATAGGGAATTAGATAACTAAGGAGTTTGTGTTGTTCTTAGAATCATAGAGTGGTTTGGGTTGGCGGGGACCTTTAAAGATCATCTCGTTCCAAACCCCCTGCCACAGGCAGGGACATCTTTCACTAGGTCACATTGCACAAAGCCCCATCCAACCTGACCTTGAACACTTCCAGGGAGGGGGCATCTGCAACATCTCTGGGCAGCCTGTTCCTGTGTAGAAAATTTCTTCATCTCTTCACAGCACAGGTACTCCAGCCATTGGATGATTTTTGTGCCCTCCTCTGGCCCCGCTCCAACAGGTCCATGTCTGTCCTGTGCTGAGGGCTCCAGAGTGGGATGCAGGACTCCCGGGGGGGTCTCATCAGAGCAGAGGGGCAGAATCCCCTCCCTTGCCTGGCTGGCCACGCTGCTGGGGATGCAGCCCAGGGCATGGCTGGCCTTCTGGGCTATGAGCGCACGTTCCCAGTTCAAGTCCAATTTTTCATCCACCAGTGTCCCCAGGTCCTTCTCGGCAGGGCTGCTCCCAACCTCTTCATCCCCCAGCCTGTACTGATACCAAGAATTGCCCTGATCCAGGTGCAGGATCCCACATCTGGTGACTCCAGGAGCTGGAGCTTTAGCTGAAAATAAAAGTCCCACCCAAGACACAGTGAGCTGTGGAGATGCCAGTTCTTGCAATCTTAGCATCTACTCAGAGTTCCAGGCCAAAAGGAAAGCTTTGAGAACGTGACCCTGTGTGCTGAGCTGTCATTGCGGAGTGGTGAGCTCTTCATAACACAGAGAAAGCCAGATTCAGGATCATAATTGAGTTCTTCCAAAAAATCCTGTTGTACCCTGGGTATGAAATGCTTCATCAAATCATGTTTACTGCTCGGTGCTAGACTGCTAATTTGCTTTGATTTAGAATTTAAAAAGATAATTGCGGATGTGCGTGTCTGCGTAGGTTGCTGTGAAAAGACTTTCTTCTCCGTTTAATAAGCAGCCCATTGATGTGGACTGCATTAATCTGACTTTCCTTTTTGAATACGACTGATTTTAGTCCCTCTGCTAGAGGAGGAGATTGAGGCAGGGAACACCGCGCACTCACACCAGAGGCACAGGGTGGGAGATCGGGAGCTGAGGAGCGGCCTCCTCTCACAGGATCCGTGGGATTCCCACCTGGAAAAGCAGGGACAGATACTCACATCTACAGCTCGGCTCTTAATATTCTTGGTGGCAATTTAACAAAGCCACTTAAGCATTTTGTCTCCTGTTTTAGCATTAATAAAAGTGGAATGAGATGAAAGTTGTAGGTAAACGTGGCATCAGCGTAACGCAGAAAATAATTCCTGTTTACCAGATCACTTTTCTTTGGGCTTTATTCCTACCTTCGGATGGTGTCAGGGGCAAATCCCTGCTCCCGTCTGCTTGTGCCCTGATGACATTTGTTGCAGACCCTTTGCAGCCTGTCGCACAATCCAAAGCTGCCCAGGCTGGGCTGTGGCTGCACACCTGGAGAACAGCTCTTCTGCTGTGTTTCACTGTTTATTTTGCTTGAGGATGACCTCGGAGATCACCTTGCCTCGACATGCATCCAGCCGAGGCTCCCTCCCAGGCACTGGCACCTACCTGGTAGACACCTGTGGTTTCTGAGTCCGATTACTCAGATCAGCTTTTAAAGGTGAGGGAGTCAAGATAATATGAGATCACATGTCTGGTTTGGGGAGATTTCACGCTAGGCTGGTTAGCCTGACCCCTCGGTGTTCATGTTTGCAAGAAAACGATGACTATAGATGTGAAAGTGCAACAAAGATGATGACTTGATGGCTGCTCTCGGCAGCTCCTTCTTCCCCGTTCATAAATCAACGCCAAATATCATGCCAAACGGGCTGGTGCAGCGGTGCTGGGGTGGGGTTGCACCAGCCAGGCATCGCTGCAATCACGTAGAGCGGGGCTCAGTCGGTACTGCTACCGTGTGCGCTGAGAGCAAAGGGGATACCGTAAAGGACATCCCTGGGTTCAGCTGTGACCTTCCCCTGTCCTCTCCTTCCCCTGCCAATGCAGATCTTCAGTTCTCTATACAGGCAGCAGCACCGCTGCCATCTTCTCACGTGGGCTTAATCTCCTGCAGAAGCATGCATTAAAATTCAGAGATTTTCCTCCTTCTGATCTTGCTTGCAGAGAGACAGGAATCATTTTTTCTGGTCTTCAGGGATGAAGACTTTCTCTGGAGATACTTCTTGTCATTTTTTTCCACTCATGGAAATGGTAGTGATTAATTATTGTAACTTTCCTGAAGTGGCTTAAAATGCCTAGCTGTTATGAAATATTGTTAAAAAACCCACCCAAGTCCTGGGGCATTCCAGGAGAAATCTCATCATTCCAGTGTGGTACCTCCAAGGCTGATGATCATGGGCATACACCACGATGGTGAGATCCAGCTCCTCTGTAGGAACAGCAGAAGGAGGGTGCTGCTTGCCAGGGTCCTTCAGCCTGTTTGCCATGACACCTGACGACTCCTGATCCCTTCAGCCTGTTTGCCATAACACCTGACTCCTCCTGATCCCTGCCTCAGAGCTCTCTTTTGTGGGTTTGGGATTTCTAGACATGGATTTAGCAATCCGAGTTGTGGGGCGAAAGATTGTCTGAGTTCAGACTTTGGTGTGTCTGGCCGTGGGCTGCAGCTGCCAGTCCTGGTGACTGCTGCTGCAATCCAGACAAGGACACAGGGAGCAGCATCCAGGGCAGGCTCAGGAGGTGGAAAGCCAGATGTGGATCCATGGAGTGGATTTTGGGGTATGGAGTTTTTCCTTTATCTGCTTTTCTGTTCAGCTGGGAACACTGGAAAACACCAAAAGCACCATTTACGGTGTGTCCCCCCCACCCTGCTTCAGGTGACGGCTCTGAGCTCAGCCTGTATTAGGCAGAAGTTTTGTTTGACACAGGTGAGAGATGTGCAGATACAGCTGCGTCCTCCAAACCTGGAAAAGAAGAACTGGAAAACTCACCATTTACAGGGAGCGTGCATTCAAAGGGACGAAACACAGAGCTCTGGGTGGCTGGGTCAGTCATGGAGCATTCACCCACTGGACCCGGGCCACGTGTTCCCTCGCGTGGGCAGAGCTGATGGCACTGGGCAGGGCTCAGATTTCCCTGTGCTGCCTCTTCACCACAGCCTGATGCCAGCCCAGAGGTAAGACCATCTGCCACCAGCAAGTGACGTCCTCAGGTCACCAAGCAGCAAAACCTGTTCACCCTCGATATGGGTTAGGTCAGGACCTGAGGGATTCTTCTGCCACGTATTCAATCCCTGAGCTACAGCAAGATCTTCCCCTTGAAACTCTGTTTCTCACGTTCACAGCACAGCAGTATTTCCTAAGCACTTGCAAGGGGCGGTTGTTTTCCTCTGCGGGTACGTTTTGCACAGGAGATACAGCACAGGAAGCAGATTTCCCACACGACGAGACGATGTTTTCCATACCTTCCTTTAGAGACCTATTGCTGCACCTCTGGGGATCTGCAATACTATACCTAATATTACACCTTAATTAAAATAAATAGTGCTCCTAATTATGCCCTGTCACACAGTTTAAATGCTACAATTTACTAGTGTGATGCAGCTATGACAAAAACATTAAAAACATACTCGTATGTAATTTTACCCATACTAATGTACTGCTGCAGTGCTTAACAGGTCACTTTTAGTCTATTATGAAGATGATGAAGGTCACATTAAGGTTTTCATAAACTGTCTTTTCACAACTTTAAATGGTTCTGCTTCAAGAAACAGTTTTATAACTGTAAGGATGCTGAGAGCCACAGGCACAGAGTCTCCTAGCAAAATACACTGCCATGAAAATGGCACAGAAGGAAATGAAAATGAAGGGAGTTGTAACTTACAGCTTATGCCATAAATATGGCTTACTCTAACAACGAGATCAGCTTTCACAAGAATGAGCATCTTTCAAGTGACAATGAGGGAATCTTTCCAGGTGGATTGGGAATGGCTGGCACTTGTGTCTTCAAGAAGTTGTGGATTCATCCTGTTTATGTGCATCTTTGCACAGCATCACTTCACATCTGGAGTCTCTAAGTGTACCTATGAGGCACAGCAACCCTTGGGTCACTGCAATTGCTTGCTTCTATTTCGGTTTCAGAGTTGGCTGTCTAAATCCACACTCTTCTGGCTTCTTTCTAGGTAAATAAATTAAAAAGCTCATTGTACACCTTCAAGGAAAGTGAAAATATTGTCTGCCAAATATCTTGTCCCTTATTAGTCCTCCTGTTTGTAGAGAGAGGGGACTCTTCAGTTTTCAGAGTCACCCAGAATTGTTTTTTATTAACTGGAGTTATTCCTGTTTTAGCACTCGAAGCATGCACTGCAATACCCACAGCACAGCAGCCCTGTATGCAGTATGGCTGGGATTGCTCTCTCAGATGAACTGGGATGTGCTCCAAAACTGACACCAGTGAGGAAAACAGAGCTGGATTAAACTGTGTCTTCAAAACGTAACTCAAACCTGCTTCCTGGGAAGAAAGGTAACAGTAAAAGAAATAATAAAGTCAACTGTTTTTCATTGCATCGGTCATTAAGGTCTGTGGTCATCTCCATGAAAATGCCGCTAGAGGAGATACCCAGATTTCTGCTTAGCAGCCCCTGCATTTGGAGTGTAGATCACAAATACGAGCAAAAAAATATCTTCTTTTATCCTCCCACCTTGACTGATGGGTTTTTTATATTTTTATTTTATGATAGGAAATGGAAAGAGCCACAGAAACAGGAAGTGCTGGAAGCTGGTTGGACCTCAGGTCTCAGAAAGACAATGCTGTGCAGTAAGGGCAGAAAGTCACAGCCCGTAGGGCTGGCACCTGGATCCAGATTGCTGGACCTCTCACCAGTGGTGACCTCAGGGACTCAAAGTTGTTAAAGGTCTGGACTGGAAAGGGCAGTGTCTTTATGGATGGCTGCTGAACTATGGCAAATGGTCTTCTCTGCGAAGGACACTGCAGCAAGGAGCCTGCATAACGCTGTGTTATGCAGAGAGGAGGAGGTGAAAACACGGGACGTATCTCACTGCTGGGAAGCTTTAAACTGGCATCACAGAATCGCAGAATCATAGAATCATAGCATGCTTTGGGCTGGAAGGGACCTTCAGAGGCCACCTAACCCAACCCCCCCGCAGTGAGCAGGGACGTCTTCAACCGGACCGGGTTACTCAGAGCCCTGTCCAACCTGACCTGGAATGTTTCCAGGGATGGGGCATCTCCCACCGCGGTGGGCAACGTGTGCCAGGGTGTCACGACCCTCAGGGTAAGAAATTTCTTCCTTATATCCAGTCTAAATCTGCCCTCGCGTATTTTAAGGCAGTTGCTCCTTGTGCCATGGCAACAGGCCCTGCTGAAACACGTCTGCAGGACACGCTGCAGCGGGAGCTTGCAGCAGTCTGTGTCGCTCCGTGCCCCCAGCTCCCACAGCCTGTCCCCCACACGCTCGTCCCCCCGGGCTCGCTGCCGGGGAGCAGCACAGGGCTCTGGGCGAGCACCCTCTACACCGCTGGGCGCGGCTGCCCCAGAAGCGACCGCGCTCAGCCAAAGCCACAACCCCAGCCCGGGAGCGCAGGCGCTGCCCCCTGCTCGCCGCCTCCGGCCGGGGCCTGCCCGAGGCCCTCACCGCGCCCTGGGCGGGCAGCGGGAGCGCTGGGCGCGGCTCTGCTGCCATCTGCCGGCCGCGCCGCGCCTCGCGGCCCTCGGGGCGGGGCCTGCTGCGCCACGGTGCCTCCTGCCGGGAGCGAGGGGATCTGACCCCCCCCAGGGCTGCCAGAGCTCCCGACGGGTATTTCCAGGGAATCCCTGCCCTGGGCAGCCTGTGCCAATGCCTGACCACTCCTTCAGTAAAGGAATTTTTCCTAATACCCAGTCTAAACCTCTCCTGATGCAACCGGAGGCCATTGCTTCTCATCCTTTCGCTTGTTACTTGGGAGAAGAGATCAACACCCACCTTGCTGCAACCTCCTTTCAGATAGTTGTAGTGAGCAATAAGGTCCCCCCTCAGCCTCCTCCAGACTAAACTGCCCCAGCTCCCTCATTTGCTCCTTGTAGGACTTGTACCCCTCTGCCCGTCTGTCTTGCAAAAAGGGCGCCTTGCCCTCACTGCTCACCCCACGGGCGCGCAGGCAGCGTGAGGGGTTTCTCCACCCTCAGCACAAAAGCCCAAGCTGCTTTTAAGGCTGCAAAAAAGAGGCTGCCCAGGGCAGTGGTGGAGCCACCATCCCTGGAGGGGTTCAAAAAACATGTAGATGTGGCACCTGGGGACATGGTTTAGCAGGCATGGTGGTGTTGGGTTGATGGCTGAACTTGATGATCTTAAAGGTCTTTTCCAACCTTAATGGTTCTATGACTCTATGAAACCCAGTCCTGCTGATGCCGCCACCAACTGATGCTGTGTCCAGTTACACTTTTGCTGGCGTGGCATTCGGAGAAATAGCCATAATTTGGGAGATGGTCCCTGCTGAACCGCTGAGCTGAGCAGGCTGAACTGCCTTCTGAGAGCTGCCGGCACAGCTGCTGCCTTCAGCAATGGGAGTGCGGAGCTGGAGCCAGGGGATCCGACCCTATCCCCATCCCCGCTGCACAGCCCCTGCTCAAACCTCAGCGGAGACTCCTCACCCGCCCGCGTTTCTCTGCGAGTTTTACCGGTGGTCGCACAGGGCTCTGGGTGCTTCTGGCGGAGGGCTGGTGTGAGACTCTCTTCATTAACGGGCGTGCAGCTCCTTGAGGAAAGTGCTATATATTATAATCACAAAGCCCAGACAGCAGTGACAGACGGAGTCAATTCTGCTGTCCTCACGTCGTTCCCCTCCAACAGCACTGCAGCACCCTGAGCTGAGAAACCTCTTTCACAGCACTGACACCAGCCTCCATGCCAGGGTGCTGGGCACCACTCGGGCTGTGTCGGCGAATTTGAACCTTTTATGCTAAGCCTGAGCTTTGCCCATCTCTGCTGACCACGAGCCAGCAGCTCTTGCATCTGTGCAGGGCCTGAGATGTGGGGAGAGGGAGTTTATGAACAAAACCAGCAATGTTCGATTCCTACATAAGTGTGAAACTGTGTCCATGACTTAGATTTACTTGTCTGACTTTTCCCTTGGTGTTTAAAACTAGAGTGATGGTACTTAGCCAGGTGAAAGCTAAATCTCATCTCTCTGCTCACTCCACAAGAAAGAAACGATTTCTAGAACAGCAGAACAAACACCACTTGCTTTCCAGGGACTTTCTCATGTGTGACTTCATAGATATGCAGTAAATATTTAGTCTTCTGGTGAGGACATTTAAGGCTATTATTCGATGAAAGCACCTCTTTTCACAGAACTTGTAGCTCGGTATCTTTGGCATCGATATCTCTGCTAACACTGACCGGTGGGTTAGGGGGCCGTCAGGGCTGGGGAAGCGGGGAGGACAGACAAGAAAATCAACACGTGCACCTGTGAAGAGCAATTGCATCATCCTTACTTAGCTAAAAAATATGAGTATGTCGTGCTTTCCCTCTCTTGTTCATGTGATTTCTTCCAATTCTTTTTTGGTTTTAGTGGAACAGACAAGTTTTCCAGTTCTGTGGCTGAAGCAATCTTTAACTTGTTTGTTTGGCTGTCAGTGTGGTGGGGAAAGTTATAGAGCAGCCAGTGAGTTGTAAATACCCTGATTTTACTCTGGGTGTAAAGACTTTCTTTCTGATTTAATTATGTGGTTTTTTTTAGGAATTGTTGACAAAAATCAAAGGCAATTTGAAAAGTAAGGGCTAAACTTACTAGAGAGGTGCATCCCCAAAACAAGAGGGGAGGGAAGGAGCGTGCAGTGCCTGGTTCGCTGGCGCACACCCGTGGAAGGTGGAGAGCTTTCTGCTTAAATCCTTGCCTGCACTCAAGCAAGGCATGGTTTGCCGTTTGGCTGCATCAGTATGGACCAGGAGCATGTGGTCCATGAGTTCAGTGGCTTTGTGAAGACATTTAGAGCTACATGGTTAGAAAGTTCTTCATTCCTGCCCTGTTTGCCAGCTCTCAGGAGCATCCTCCCCACCTGCCTGGAGCATCTGCGGGTGTTGCAGCAGAAGTGAAGGTCGGAACTTGGCTGCTTGCGTCCTCCGGCCGCAGCGGCAAGGTGAAGCCTGGGTGATGGCCGGCCTGGAGCCCTCGCTGTGCCCTGGCCCTCGTGTTTGGCAGCTCTGGTCTTGCAGGGGTCCTTGAGCTGCTGGGGGTAGCACTCCACAGCAGACTCCCACTAGATGGAGCGGTGGCTGAGCGATCAGCGAAGCCAGGGAAAGGCTGGGATGTGGATTTAAAGCAACTGCAAGGGAAACAGACATTGAATGTAAAAGGTTTTTCTTTTCCTGAGACTTCTTTATAAAAAGAAAGTTTCCCAGCTGAGATAGGTGAGGAAGAACTCTGTTTCCCTGCAGGGAGATGCAGCTTTCCTCCTACAGCCTGGAATGAAGTGACCTCCTGGCAGCTCCTGCTGCAGGAGGAATAGGCAGCAGCACCGGTGGCCCTGTGTCACAGGATGATGACATCCTTGTACCATGTCCCTGGGCCTGCTCAGTCTCCTCAGAGACTCCTCTTTGGGGTCCCCCTGTCTCTACCCCCTCTACGGCAGGTACCCCCATCCTGGTGCACCAGGCTTGTGACCATCCCCACAGCAACACAGGGCCTCCCCGTGTCTGGCTTGGCTTTTGGCACCTGGATGTGCGTGAGAGCCGCTTGTCACCAGCTGGAAGCTCTCACTTCAGCTTGAGGGTCCGTGCACACCCAAGTCGCAGCATGAACTGACTTCACTCAGCTGCACCCCTTTCCTGCAGAGACAGCCTGGGGAAGCCTGGGCCATGTGGCAAGTGCGGTCCGAGCAGGGAAGCCTGGACCTCAGGTGTCCAAATGCTACTTCTCCTTGACTCTATACCTGTGCTGGAGAGGATGACAGCACCCACATCTCCCTCCATTGCAGTGCGTGGCCACAGCCAAAGCATTTGGCTGGGTGTGCTCAGGGCACCGCTTGCCTGGATCAGGCATGTCCTCCCTTCCTGGCTTTGCTGCCGCCGAATGTGCGCGTGCGTTCGCCAGAGCGCAATAACCACACGCAGCTCTGACCTGCGTGGCCCTACCCTGCGGGTCAGGGGTGCCAGGCTGGGTCCCTGCTGGGGTCCATCTCCCTCATCATCCCTTCCGGGGTGGCCAATGCCAGCGGCTCTGGAGGAGGGTGCCAGCAGAACTGCCCTGTGCTGGAGGCAATCTGGGAGAGCCTGCCCTCCTGTCTCCTAGCCCTGCCGTTAGCTGTCTGTTGGCTTCTGCTCTGAAGTCCTGACACGTCCAGGCGCAGAGGCACCCTGCGGTGCGTGCGTGTGTTTCGGGCACTGCAGGGCCGGGTGCTCGTGCAAGGCGGTGTGCATCTCAGAAGCGGCCCGTTGCAGAGAGGCAGACACAAGGCTGCAGAATCCCAAACCTGGTGTCCCACCGTCAGGAGGACACGTGCTGGCGTGGGGTGAGAGCGTGGGTGGCGATGCTTTCGTTTGACAGCAACCCTTCTTTTCTTAGAGATACACTGTGAGAAGGGATAGGGAGGGAGTGACACATGGATGACCAAAGTTGAAAAGTAAACAAATCAGGGTGAATTAGAGAGGCACGTCCAGCTGCAGCCCAGCGGCGAGCCTGAGCTTGCTCTGCTGGCAGGTTTCACTGGGCAATATTCCCTCTGTCACTCTGAGGCACTGCAATCCTCAACAATGTTGTGTTTCGTAAGGCTAAAGGCTGTATGTGTCCAACGCCGCAGACAACTCTCCCCTCTTTGTAAACGGTAGCGGTCATAAGATGAATCCATCTGCGCAGCAATGAGGGTGAAAGCTGCAGGTAGCCTTAGCCCACGTACTGAATAAGGAATAACAAGAGCTTGGGCAGCCTGAGGCAACATATTTCAGAGCTGACAAGCTGGAAGACTTGGCCTGCTTCAAACATACCTGGTCTCCCCAGTGAGTAATGATAATAGGATCCAAGCAGGGAATCAGACATCAAGACAGGCTGAAGGTTACGGCACGCCATTCAGATGAGCTGCGGCCCTGGAGAGGCGGCCGCTTGCTAAAGCTGCACAACTTCTGTCAAGTAAGTTTTGAGAACTATAACTGACCTTGAAGGGCTGGGATTGAAGAAACATTGATCTGTGGGAAGTGGAGACCATTTCTCTTGCTCGGCAATTCTTCAGCTAATCGTTGGAGCAGAGCTTTGACTCGTGGGCCTTTCAGTTTGATGTTGCTGCTGTTGTCTCAGAGACCTTTTGTGGCTTTTATGGATGGGGATAGTTCCACTCACCAGGAAAACACAGTAGATTTAGGGGTGGTTATTCAGCAAGGATTGGGTGACACAGAAGCAATTACTTTGGCATTAAAGAAGGACTTTTTTAGGCAGTACATATAGACAGATGGAAGAATATGCCTGGGAAATTGGGATGTCCCTTCCTGTGGCTGGTGTAAGTTCTGGAGGTCCAACCTCTGAATCCCCACGTGATGATCCCTCCCTCTAAGACAGCTACTCTTTTGGAGAGGTGTGTGGTAGGATCAGGATTTCCAGACTGCCTGAACTTTTTCATTGGGTTGACATTTCATTGCATCATGCAGCTGAACTTTGCTGCATGCTTTACCTTTAGTCCTAATGTAAAGGGACAAAAACGCTTGATGGAGACCTCTTCAGTCAAGTTTTCTGATTGTTTGCAATTTAGCTGCAAAGGATGGAAGAGAATGCCAAAAATTTAATTATAAACTTACATACTTTAAAACTTTAAGTATTGATCAAGAATTACATCATTTGATAAGGGAATGTGTATATTATCTGACTAAAAATCAGAAAAAATAATCTAATCCCATCTATCTGTTAAATTTTGAATGAAGTTCACTTTTAAGTGAAATGTTTGGTGTGATTCAGCACTCATCTGTGGCTGAACTTCAGCATCGTGACAGCATCGTGCTCCCAAAGGCTCCTTAAAACTGAACTGCAGCAAACCAGGGGGGAGAGTTTTCCATAACAGCAGCCGCCAGCTCCTGTGTGAGTACTTTTCTACCACTAACCTCTAATCCTTTCCTAAAAAGGAGTAATTGCCGTTAGGGGGGTTTCTCTCTGGAGGCCTGATGAAGGTCCTTCTGCCCGTCTGAATGATGTCAAGCTGTGGCTGGTGTTATTTCATTGTGCCCATGGATACAGTGAGTGACAGAGACCATGAAATACCCTAGAAAGGGGAAAACACAGAAATTACTCCACTCAGCATGTTTGCTTTTAGCCTTACCATGGTGATACAGGAGGGCAGACCTGCGCTAGCAGGATGTAATGCTGGATGGGCTGCAGCACAGCTTCCCCCCCTAATTCTTGGGCTTGCCAGCATGGTTGACTGCAGTCCCCCTCCTGTTCCTGACTAAAACTACCAGGAGGTCTTCTGCAGGTGATGCCAACCTCTGACTTTGGGTGCTCCCAGAACAACAACACAACTGGCTAAAACCTGAAGCAACTTCACTTCTTGTCTGGAGTGCATCGCACTTTAAGGCTAAGAAAGGCACTCTGGGGGGTGGGGACATGTGTGATCTGTTGTCCTTGAGCTATTAGCATGCAGTTGTGGGGAGCTGTATCCTAACACGTCTTAACTGCCCTCAGCAAAATTGCTAATTAATGAAGCTCCAACCACAAAATAGTCCCGCTGGTTACCCATGAACCAGAAGAAATTTGATTTGACTTCTGTTCTCCAACTCTCATGAGCAGTGTTGTCAGATCAGAAGAATGTTTTCCTCAGTTCACAATCAGAGCACGCCTGACCTGGACTTGCTGAAAAAAACAGAGCTGAGCCTCAGCATCCCCTGCAGCTGACCCCATGCCTTGGCTAACCTCTGATTCTGGCTCCACTTCGAGGTGGGTACAGTGTAAAATAAAGCTGTCTTGCTCTACCCCTGTGGCATTTTTCTCACTGCTGACAGAACAGTTTTGGCTAATGCGAGTGCAGTGAAATGCCAGTTGCGGCTCAGTTAATATATGCTAAGTAAGCAATTTCATTAGGTAGTAGTCAGTCTGCAGGATAATTTCATTAGTTTGATATGCACCATTACCTCTCCTTTCATTTACAGGGGAATTATAAATTTCACTTGAGCGTGTATTTTTTATTCCTTTTCTATTTACAGTTTCTCCTCCCTGTTTCCTTTCACTGTCACCTTCCCTACTTCCTAATGATATCTTAAAGTGAGATTTGAATTGTCCTAAAAAGGAGGACAGGATAGGATAGGATAGGATAGGATAGGATAGAATAGAATAGAATAGAATAGAATAGAATAGAATAGAATAGAATAGAATAGAATAGAATAGAATAGAATAGAATAGAATATTTCAGTTGGAAGGGACCTACAACAATCTAGTCCAACTGCCTGACCACTTCAGGGCTGACCAAAAGATAAAGCATGTTATATAATGAAGGGCATTTTCCAAATGCCTCTTAAACACTGACAGGCTTGGGGCATCTGACCACCCCATATCCTTCCCTTTTGTACCTCTTTTCAAAGAGTCTGGCTTTTGAATGTACATTTACACAGCCATGTATGTAATCATGCCAGTGCCTTGCCCTGCATAATGTCTGTGCCAAAGTATATCCCGAGCCCTTGTCTGTCCACTCTCCTGACAGCTTGGGATGTGTCTGTGGTTGCGTGGTTTGAGGGACAGATGGACTTTTGAGATGTTTCTCTGGTGAGGCCAAGTGTGTGGCAACCCAGCCTTGTTAAAACTTGCCTTCTCTGTGTGTCTCACACTTTGCACTTTTCATCCATCCATCCATCCATCCATCCATCCATCCATCCATCCATCCATCCATCCATCCATCCATCCATCCATCCACCCACCACATTTCTTCCTCCCACCTCTGCTCCCTGTGACCGTGCCACTGTTCACTCATCCCTGCTGATTTGAATCCCCTTTTTTTCTTTTCCAACCAGGGGCGCTGATGTGGGCTCATTTCTGGGCTACGTGCTGTCTGAAGTCAAATAGGCTGAGACCTCCCATTCAGAGAGCAGAGACAAGTGGATTGGTGGTGTTTTACTTCTCTCTGAAACTCAGGGTCTGCTTTTCAGAGGCTTTTTCGAAAGCTATTCGTGCACTGTTAGTTTGAAATTGTATTTGCAATAACTTATTTCTGGATCTTTTCTATTGTGCTGTCTGTGCTGGCAATTAATTATCGAGGCAGCTTATTTACAAGCAGCGCTTACTTTCTTCTAGCACCTCCAATGAGATGTGAATAGCAACATTTTTCGTCGCTGGCACAGAGAGGTAGATATATCCTCTTTCAGAGCAAGACCATAATCCAAACAATAATTCTGAGAGAAATTCAACCTTGGATTAAAAGAAAAGGAAAGAGTCAGAAATTCAGCCTTTGAAATCACATGTATTGGCCAGTAACCTTGGGCTTGTTTGCTGCTGCTTTTTTAAAGGGATTTTTTTTGTTTGCACTTTACATAAAAGCAAAGGTTGCTCTCAGCTATTCCCATGCTTCAAGGCTGTTGTCTCTATAGCTCTTGCACTGGAGCACTTTGCAACTGACTATTAAAAATCTGGCAAATGTGACTCCCTCTTTCTCCCCCATCCCTTGTCCCCGGGAAGGACACATGTGCAGCGTTATCACTTGGCAGTGATAGCTCAGTATTTTGCTGTGCAGCTGCAGGCTGGGGACAGGGTGCTGGCTCCTTTGTTACTTCCCAGCACACAACAGAGGCTGGACAGAAGGTCCTGGTGAGTGCATTTAGCATCAGCCTGCTCCGTCCCAGAGCTTTGGATGAACATCTGTCCCAGGCTCGGGGAGAAGGCAGGACCTGCATGGTGTGCTGTCTGGGACGCCAGTGGGGGAAGCCATCTTCAGTCCTCATGGGCTTGGACAAGCCAACATGAAGAAGGTGTGACTCATGGTTTCCTTAAGAGCTGGTTAAAAGTCGAAACCACACTGAGTTCGTGATTTTTTCTTTTCCTTCATGGTAAGCAGAAGCTGTCCCATAAAAGCCACGTCTGAACCAACCAAAACTCAACCTGCATGAGCACTGGCATTTTTTCTGCCATTTCTTCTTCTCTTACCCTTGTGTCTCTCTGCTTTACTTCTATTTAGAAACTTTAACCAAGTAATCACAAATCCACAATTTGTGCTCACCATGCTCTGCTTCCCTGCCTGTAGTGTGGAGACAAGGGGATCCCCAGCCTCCCAGGGGCAAATGCTCCCGGTGCTGCGGTGTGTGTGGGTGCAAAGAGACCTTGAAAGCACTGTGCTGCTCCTGAGGTCCTCTCTGCAGCCTGCCGAAGCCAGACTGCTCGTGGAGGTGGACAGGGACCATCCTGAAAGGAAGCACTCACTGTATAAATTCCTTCAAGTCCATCTCCACTGCAGATACGTGTCCAGCTTGTGTGACTTGCTCTGAAATTTGCTCCGGTGATTTATGCCCATGGGGAGGAGCAACCTCACGTGGGGGAAGAGGTTTGTCTTCGTTCGTGTGTGCACAGAGACGTCAGGGCTCAGTGTCTGTGAAGCAGGAGGGATTTCAAAGCCGTGCTGGAAGTGTTCAAATAAATAAGCAGTGGGGGCTGGCATTTCCTTGTCCTAATAGATCTGAAAAGGGCTGTGTTCAGTGCCTGCTGAACCCGCTGCCTGTTTCCCCAGCGCCATGGGCTGTGGTCCAGTCTGAAAGGGAGTGTGCTGGGGTTATCCGACAGCTACGGGAGATCTGCAGAGCTCGAGCATGAGGGAGATGCTGACACGTTATTGCAACTGATTAATGCCATCCGTCAATGCCTGATTAAAATGAGCAGAAATGTTTTTTCTTCCTCTGCAGCAGAAGAGCTCTCTTATGCAGAAAGTGCTTCTCTTAATTACCACTCTGTAAACCCTCAGTGAGACAGAGCATCAGCATTGTAGCTTAATTCCTCTCTGCTGTAATAACCTTCTCATTTCATAAGTGCATAAGGCAGGATAATTTGTGTGGGTTTTGGTGTCTTTTTTTTTTTCCTTTCATTTGTATCAGAAGCATCCTTCATTCAGTAGTGGAATTGCAGAAGACGTAGACAATAAGACAGCTATTCTTACAGCAATTAGAGGGAGAGCCATGCTGTAATCTTTGCGGGGCGGGGGAGTTCAGGCTGAGATCCATCGCTCAGAGCTGGCCTGTTTCTATTATCAGCCCATCTGAGCTCCCTTGCTCAAATTCTGGGTGAAACCCTGGCTTGACTGACGTCAGTGACAGAATTCCCATTTGCTTCAATAAGGTTGAAATTTCATTAACCCTTTTTTTTTTTTACTGTTATTATATGTTTAATTTGAATAGGTAAAGTTACTTTTTAAAGTGTTTGCAGCACAGGTACCTCAACCACTTAAAGACCTGTGCCAGTGGGCACCTGAGAATGTAACATCATTGCAAAACCTGATTGTGGCAAGGAATCCCAAAGGAAGCTGTGACATGGTTGGCACTCATACACAGCAATAACAGTAAAAGGGCATATATCGAATAGGGGGGCGTGTCTGATGCTGTATGGTGAGATTTGGGCAGGATTGTGTGAGGGGGAGAAAGGGAAGGACAGATTCGCTTAGAAGACGCTATGCCTCCGAAATGCGGACAGGCACTCACCAAAAGGTATTGAGGAATGTTTTGGAAATCAGTGTTAAAAGTGAGTTATTGGCTGGGGTAAATGCAAGAGAGTGAAGGTTAAAAGTAAAATAAATGCAAGAGAGAGGAGATAGAATACAAAATGACATCAGAGCAGGAGGGACCGAGGAGCAGGCACAGGGGAAGAGAGGAGCAAGAGCCGCCCTGCACCTCGCCTTTGCTCTGCTGGCAAACACGGAAAGCGGGAAGTGAGTCTTCATAATGGTTTTCTCATGGCCTGCTGTGTTAAGAAGGGATTACTTCAGCTCAGCCCGGAGGCCGGTGTGGCAGTGGGACAGATGAGCACCGTGGCACCTCGCACCACATTCCCGTCGGTGGGGATGTGCTGCTGTGACACAAAGGCTGCATCCAGCCCCTTCCCAGACGTCAGTGATTCTTCCACGGCAAAACCCAACAGTGCTAGTGAAAACCAGAAAAGTCCTTCTGCACTTAAAATTTGCTTTTTTCTCCTTCCATCAAGAATGGTACAAAGAGCTGGGAAAGGCTGGTTTAACAAGCCGAGGCAACTGGGAAGAGGTGAGCTGAGGATGCGGAGGCAGGGGCAGGTGGAGGGGGGACAGCCTTAGCAGGCACAAGTAGCGAGGTGCTGCAGGATGAGAAGGCTGGGAAGGTGCCCGCTTTTCTGCACTGGGTGATGGGATGTTGGAGAGCCCGATGTGCAAGGCAGAGATAAATGCTGAAAAAAGCCTCGAGTGTTAGCGCCAGCAATTTGAGCCTTCCTGTACTGTTGTTACAAGAAAAAAAGAACGTCAGCCTGTGCCAAAGCGGATTTTACCTGATGGACTTTGACAAGTAGAATCAGTGCCACTTTCCACATCTGTAGACACCAGTGCCTGGACAAGCCAGAAAGTGATCAAGGATCCCCAGAAAGGTGGGAGCAGAGCTATAAGCTGCACCCAGGTACCTGAATCCCAGCCCAAAAAACCAAAATCAACCATTTGCCTCACATTTCTGGATGTGGTTTACCAGATATCAAGTCAGACAAAAGCAGCCCAAACCAGAGAGCTGGGGCAATTCTTGAGCATCTGTCAAAGTCTCAACCTGAAGCACCATGGTCCCTTCTGTGTCCTGGTATTAGATCTGGTCCTTGTGATGAGAACCAAAATGCTGACTCCTTTGTAAGGGAAGGAGGACTTGATATTTTTAAATTCCAGGGGGACCTCTCTGAAGTCCCACAAGCATACCACCATATCCACCTATAGCCATGTCCACCATGCATGGTGGTGAGGGCTGGGGACAGCCAGTGCAGAGCTCTGCCCCAGGGACACAACTGGCACGAAGCCACAGCTGCAGCACCAACACTGGTGCGAGCAAGGGAAATGCTGCTGGCACGGCATGTTTGTGCTATGAGGAAATGCAGGGCATGGGCACCCGGAATGGCCCTGCAAAGCTGGACGTGGTTCAGAAGGGTGGAGGCAGCTGACTGAGTGTATTTCCATTTACCTCTAAGTCCACATCAGGAATAAGCTTTTGAAACCATAATCCTGATTGTCCCCACTTACCACACCGGTTCCCATCAAAGAGGGGTCTTGGGGCACACGTGTGAAACATGCCCCATGCCACTTGCAGATATAGATGTAAGCATTAAATCCTTGCAGTGTTGCAAAGCGAAGACCTGGCTTATGCAGCCAACTACCTTCTCAACATGGCAGACTGAGGTTTATTCCAAGTGAAGGTTCACCTTGAAGCTCTTGTGCAAATCAGCAAGCTAACAGCATAGCAAAAGCAAAGACCACAAATGACTCTGTGATCAGTTTTATCCAAGAGTGCATTTTGGTCAGCCATGTATGAGAGACGAGAGACTCAAAAACCCCAGGCAGACGAAGCAAATTTTATCCCCCAGAAGAAGAACAGGCTGTTGCAGCCTGATAGGAAACGCGGCTCCCCAGGGAGAGGCCTGGAGCCAAGACTGCTCTGAACAGTGGCTCTGGCTTACCACAGTATCAAAATGTTCAGGTTGCAAAAAGTCGCTTAACAGCCCCAAAGCCCAAATAATGTGTAATTGGTTTTCTCTGTAGGTTTTTGATTGATGATTTTGATGAGTGAAATCAACCAGCTAGGAAATCCCACTTCAAATTCACAGGGTCAACTATTGATTTTTGGATGCCTTGCCCAAGAATACTCACAGCCCATAGCTCAGCATCTTGTCTGTCTCCTCCCTCCTTTCTCTTCTCTCCAGCTGCTTGCTCCTGCATCACCACCATTTGAAAAACTTCCACAGGAAAAAACCTGCAAGAATTTTTCCTGCCCTCATTTCTAGACATGGTGTCTTTTTAACATTTAATTGTTCTAATTGCCTAATTATCTGTCTCACACAATCATGATTCACAGCTGTAAAGTGTTCTTTAGTTTCTGGATGAACATTTCATTCAATTGCTTACGCAGAAATCAAGACGAAGTTGTTTTGCTTGGAGGGGAGGACGGCCCAAAGGCAGAGCACCAGCTCCCGCTTCAAACCGATCTGGATCTGCTGTGGTTTCTGCCCCTGTGGAGATGTCCCCAAGACCTCACAGCCATGTCTCTGTGTTCCACCTCTGCAGGCTGGCAGAGGTACAGAATGGGAAAGTTTGGGTGCAACAAGCAGGAGACAACTTCATCATTGCTTTGGCTCCTGGCAGAGTCAGACCTCCCTGTGCAACATTTTGGGGGTCTGCCATCTGTAGGGACACAGGCACAAGCTGCTCAGCGCTTAAGGAGCAGAAAGGTCCCAGCGGCAGTAATTCCAGAGGTGAAACAGCATGAGAGCAGACAGAGCTGAGGTCTGTCATTCCTTTGTCTTCTCAATAAGCTCGATATCCACCTAAACATCCAATGTTCCTCTTCAGCAGCTCCTGAGGGCTCCGTCAGCCATTTGAGGGACTTTGTACTCATATGACTCAACTTGTTTCAGAGTCTAAATCATGAGCTTCGGCACCATGGCGTGACAGGGTAAGTCAGTATGGATCCTACCCTGATGCTTTTCCAAATGCAGGAATGGTACCTGAATCTGTGTTATTATTTTTCATTGCTCCAAGTGTTCTTGTCTGTGTTGGGAAACAGGATGTTAACAGCACAAATGGCAGCAACCCTGTGGGACTGGCAGCGCTGAACACAGCTCGTCCCAGCAGCAGGGACACTTCCCAGATAACTCAGATCAACTGAGCTGTTAAACAACTGTAATCCTGCAGTCACAGGTGGTTTTGTGATGGTTTTAAAGAGCAGTGTGTTTATCTGCTCCAGCTGATGGTGCCAGAGAGGTGTTCAGCTAGGAACAGAAGAGGTGTTTACCTCTTTCCCTCTATATACTATTGAAGTTAAAGCTGTTACAGGTGTACACAGCAAAGTGGCTGCTTGTAGTACTCTGCAGAGTGGCAAAGTTGTGAAGTTTAAAAGCAGACAGCCTCCATATCTTCATATACTGACTGAGTACTGCATCCAGCTCTGGAGACCCCAACATACGAAGGACATGGATGTGTTGGAGTGGGTCCAGAGGAGGGCCACGAAGATAATCAGAGGGCTGGAGCACCTCTCCTATGAGAACAGGCTAAGAGAGTTGGGGTGCTTCAGCCTGGAGAAGAGAAGGCTCTGGGGTGACCTTGTAGCAGCCTTCCAGTACCTGAAGGGGCCTACAGGAAGGATGGAGAGGGACTTTTCACAAGGGTGTGTAGTGATAGGACAAGGGGGAATGGCTGTAAACTAAAAGAGGGCAGATTTAGATTAGATATAAGGAAGAAATTCTTCACCATGAGGGTGGTGAAACACTGGAGCAGGTTTCCCAGAAAAGCTGTGGCTGCCCCCTCCCTGGAAGTATTCAAGGGCAGGTTGGATGGAGCTCTGAGCAACCTGATCTAGTGGAAGATGTCCCTGCTCATGGCAGGGGGGTTGGAACCACATGATCTTTAAGGTCCCTTCCAACCCTTACCATTCTATGATTCTATGAAAGCTTGGGTATTGCTTGTCTTTTCTTGTAGCAGGCTTCCCACATTTATGTTTTCCTTGGTCGCAGCTAGACTCGATTGTATATGCATTGGATTTACTGAGCTTCTGCAGTAAAGAAGGTGCTGAGAATCCCTGGCTCAAAATTGTGGGGTCTGGAGTGTGCGGTAGTCACCAAACGTACTTCTTAAAGCATGAGCAAGTGGTCAGTCCTGGGGGGACACATGTCAGGGGAGGTTACACAAGAAGCCATTCGCTTCAGTGCTGGCAGTTTTTTGTTGCATGGGCATGTGCTGAATAATCTCTTGCACACCCTAAATACCTTCCTCCTCTTCTGCAGGACCAGGTCCATTCACATCCAGGAACATGAGACCCCTGCTCTTGAACCAGCACCACTGATGTTGCTCCTCCCTTTCCATACCAGCAGGGACTGAGCTCACTTGAGTTGCACAGAGCCAAGGCTGGATTTGGACCTGGACCTCTTGCTGCCACACTGCCCCATCCAAAGTGCCTGATTAGGAAAATGAGACCTTCAGCTGCTCTGAAATGTGCGTCAGCTCCAGAAAACTTACTTCTATTCCGCTTTTTATTTTATTCACGAGAAAGGAGGGAGAAGGCAGAACTGGAGGGAGAGCCAGACAGTGTAGTTGGGAGCTGCGCCTCTTGGGGACTGTGAACGGGTGTCAGAGCGGATGTGACAGTCCCTCTTTCAGCGATGCTTTTGTGCAGCATCACAGGTCCTGCTTGTGGAGCTTCACAAAGCACAGCCCAGAGTCAGAAAGGCTCCCGCAGGGCTGGGCTGTATGACAGCCACAGGATGTGTGCTATGGGAGATGCTCGAGCTGCTGGTCTTGCACAAAACCCCAGGATACGCCAGTGCACGGGGCACCGACTGAGACCCCTCTCCTGCAGCTCATCAGGCAGTGGGCGTCAGCCCCATCAGCCACTGGTGGTGGCTGTGAGCTTGGGTTAAGGCCAACCAGCCCAGGGAAGATGGGGCACAAAGCAGGACACGCCGTGCTCACCTGGTTTCAAGAAGGATGTGGAGGGCCTGCGATACCATTGCCATAGGCTTTGGGGACGTGTGGGGCTGATCCAGGCTGCTCCCTGGGCTGTGCAAACATAGAGCACACAGCCCCGTGGTATTAGATTTATCAGAGCTATTTTAAGAGGGCTTTCACAGCTGCTTTGTTTTTGGTGCTGTACAAAAGCTTCCCCCAGATGCACATGCCATCCTAGAAGAAAACGCCAGTTCCCACGAGACTTGGGGAACACTTATGCTTACCCAAAAAAATACATAAAAGTGCTTGACTGCTTTGCAAATGGTTTGTTAGCCTACTAAGGGTAAAAAAAAATCTTTCTGAAATTGGTGCCTGAGCAGCACTTGTATCTCAATTATCCCCACGTTGCATTGCTGTGTGTGAGATTATGAGCTAACGTGGTTTTCATGTCTTGTTCAGCACAAGTTTAAGAGCAACATTTATCTCTGGTCATGTCAGTTCTTTGGTCAGCTCTTCAGCAAAGGTGATGCTTGCTGCCCTTGTGCCAGAGACTCCACTAATGAGTCAGAGTGATTTATTCATTAAGGGCAGGAAAATCTGGAGCTTTATTCCAGAGGCCCTGGTGGGAAGTTTGCATGAAAATTTCGTGCTGTTCGCTTGCAGGAGCCCTGCCTGGCAGTGGGTGCCCTTCCCTGCTGACTGCCCTTTCCCTTACTGAAGGAAATGGCCCTGCTTTGCTTCAGCAAACCCTTTAATAGAAATACAACACACAAATGGAGGTTTTGGGGTTTTTTGTTTGGTTTTGTGTTTTGCAAAAGTCATGGGACAAGAAAGGTGTCATCTGTTTAAAAAAAGGTCTGGACTTGGGAGACCTAGGAGACCTTGTGACAGCTCTGGCCATGCTGAGGCACCAGGAGTTTGCTCTGCTCCTATGAAAGATCACAAAGACCTCCTACAGACTTTTTGGACATGCAGGAAAACAGCTGCCCAGTTCTGGAGCAAAGGAATGGACCAAACTGGGCTAGCAGGTCTCTAGTGTCTGGACATGAAAATAAATTTGAGTTTAACTTACAGAGTTTGGCTTCAGAGCCTCAAATGGGATTTGCTGATGGTCTGGTCACACTTGAATTTTATTTGACTTTGTCCTGCCTGCTTGACTAAAGGTATAGCAGGCATTGGCCAGGCTAAGTCTCTTTCCTGGGGTACGCTAACATCTATTCCAGATAATATTCTTTGTTTAGTTTCACTTTTCACAGAGAAGCTGAGGGGACTGTTCCGCTGAGATGTCTATCCATGAGCATGCTTGTAGATGACTGAAAATCCACATTCAGGATTTCCCAGAGGTAAGCAGCCCTACAATTCTTCTCCAGACCCTATGGATAGAGGACTTTCCCTCCTCTTTTGGCCCCAGTGGTGCCTCATGTGAAGCTAGACTCTTCCATGGTTCTCCTGTGGGTTGGGCAGACGGTGACACTGCTGTGGTGGTGCAGGAGTGCCTTAGAGAGCAAAGACACCTTGGACGCACTGGGTCAGGCCGTGTCTCTGCACTGAGACAACATTTGGGGTTACTTTTGGAGGGGAGAGGTGATGATGAGACGAGGATGGAGGTTTTTTTTACATCACTACGTGATAGCAATGGCCATGATCCCTGTGAACATGATTTCCTGTGAGACCGTGCATCTTTTCTCGGTTGCACCACGAGCTGGGCAGTGCATTGTGGATGCTTCCCACAGGCTCTCCCTGCCATGAAGCACAGCCTGGCGTGAAGGTGCTGCGCTTGCCTGCACCTGAAACAGCCCCAGAAATTTCCTTCAACAGCAGCAGAGGCTCCTCTGCAGCAGGAATAAAAATTTTCTGTAACATTTAAGTGACAGAGACCGGTCCTACATCCTGTGTCAAACCTTCCCTAGATTTTTATCTATTTCAATGTTTTGAAGCTTGGTTTCCTCCCTTGCCCCGGGAGCTCCCAATGAAGTAATGAGATATTACTCCCCTGCTCGCTTTTCTGAAGGTCCCTTTCCACCCCTCACACACTGTGTCTCTCCTCAGAGTGCTCCATGTTTTCTTCTGTCCCTTCTCTCATGGGTACAGAGCCAGGTCAGGCTGTCCTGTACGTGGGGTTCACACGCTCGTCTCACACTGAAGAAAACTCCCCACAGAGCCCAGTGGGTGTTCCTTTCCCTTGTGTTTTGCCATCAAGCTTTTCGATGTGGCTTCTTTGCTGTCTCATATAGTTCAGCTCAGCCTTTCCTCTCAATAGGGAACCTCATCATCTTCTCCTGTTGAATGCCTGTTTTCCTGAAGCTTGCAAATACCTAATTTATCCTTGACATTCTCCTTTTCCTGTAGCAAATGACCACTGGGTATGTACCTTATTAAGGGGGAGCACTGGCAAGACGCCATCTGCTCCTTCAAGTATCTTATTTTCCTGTTCCCAGTTCTTTGCAGGAGGATGGCACAGGAGAGAAGTTAGAATTAAATTGATCTTTTATTTTTTTTTCAGTGGAAAAATGTATTGGCTCATAAAAGGCGACTAGCAAACTAGCACACGGTCATTGTGATTGAACCAGTCCAACCTGGAAACCTGGCTTTAAGCAGAGGGGATGCGATGTATGAACCCCAGTAGAGGGGGAAATCTGCAGTGTGAGCACAGACAGGGATGAGGTGCATGGGACCTGATGCCCATGCGTTAGCCACTGTGCCATCTGGCAATTCTAACCCTGGCCTCAAACCACCAGGCAGCTGGCCACAGTCTCTTGTTTTGTCTTTGGCACCAAAACGCCATTGGGAAAGGGAAGTGCCTTCAGAAGGGAAAGCCCAGAATTTCTTCAAGTGGTGGTTCCTTGCTGGAGAGTTACTGGGCTCCATCATTCAAGCAAGCCTGGCTCGTGTCCTGCACAGAGGGTAAGTATAGGAGTACAAGCTTTTGGGATTGTTGATTTAACGATCATTTCATCAGCCCCTCAGAGTGAGAGGCTGAAGAAAAAACCTCTTCAAGGGTTGCAGGGGATGTACATAGCCCTTCTGCACGCTGCCACCGAGATGCCTGCATCCCTCCCTGTGTGGGGCTCAAGGCTTCAGGCTATTTTTGAGGGAGAGGCAATTTTTATTCTTGTTGTTGGTGCTCCCAGTGCTCCCTGTGCCAGGTCACCCCACGGCCTGGCCGGCAACTGTGCTGCTGAAACTCCCGAGTAATTGATACCTTCTAAAATTGCACCTTTGAAGCAGTTGACTGGCTCCTACGATGAGCTCCTGAATAATTGAAGCAATATTTGCGGGTTTTGCACTGGAGTACTAACAGCTGTGGTATGTTTTGATATTTATGAAGCCAAATAAATTATGGATTAGTCAGTGCAGTGAGCCCAGCGTGACGCTTATTACTGCTGGAGTGCCGGAGCTGATGGTGTGCTATTCATCCCGTTTTACTTCCATTGTGTGGCTGAGGATGACTGGTGTCTATTACTGGACTTAATAGAGCTTGCTCGCAGGTTTAAGCTCCAGTCCCCAAGAGCCAACAGTGTGTTTTAATTTGTTCTTCACACCACAGATTTTAGAGAGACATGCTGGGACTATATTTCAGGGTCACAGGGCATCGCAGCAACTCACAGTTGTGGAAATGATTGTTTCTGCGGTAATGGAGATGGGCGCTAGCAGAATTAGCAGCAAGTCTTGGCATTAAACTGAAAATTATACAAACTCCAATACTCTTTGTGAGCTGGTCTGTGGGTAAAAATTTTATGTCTTCTCTGGGATGCGCAAACTTTTCTTCATAACTAAGCCAGTGCTTTTGAGATTAAACTCTTCACTCTGCTTTCTATAATCCTGACAAATTTTGTTTCATGTGTGAAAGTATTTTCACTTTGAAAATGATCCAAACATATTTCATATTTCCCCCCACTGGCACAAGCTGCCTGCTGTGGAGGGATGGGAAGGGAGGAAATAGCCTTTTGGAGCAGCAGATGGCATCCTACCCCTCGAAAGCTTTCCTGGCGCTGTAAAATATAATAAATATGTAACAGCAAGTGTCTCTGCTCTGCTTATAGCTGCAATGAGCAACTTGGTAGAAAACTGAGGGATTTGTTCATTTCTTAAAAGTCATTCCTTTTCAAATCTAATACTTTCTTTGCTTTCCCTGTCTCCTGGGGTGAAAAGAGATATCTGCAGCTGATCTGCTCACCCTCATCCTCCTGGTCCACGCAGCCCGCACGGCGCATGCCCTCCCAAAGCAGGTGTCTGGAGCTGGCTGGATAAATTGTGCCCTAAAGTGCTTATTAGTCTTCTGAAAAAAAAAAAAGCTATAAAAAGAGCCTAGATCGGATGTCTCAGCTGTGGAGATGTTCGACGTAAACATCCTCATTTCACTCCACGAAACCAGCTGACACATGTCCTGAAAAAAACACCCCACTAACTTTTTCTTAAAAGCATCTTGGTACAGAAGTTTCCAGAGCAGGTAACCCTGAGGCTCTGAAGGCAAACCAAGCTTTTGCATGCAGTGAAATGCTTCAGACAGGGATTTCTTCCTCTTTTATTTCTTTTCTGAAGGTGCTGAGTGGGGGAATGAAGCATATTTTACCTTTAAAATCCTAATCTAGGAAAATGCAGTGCGTTTCCACTGTTAGTTATTCAGCCAAAGATTGCAGATTTTTTCAGGGAAGTTTGGGCTGAGTTTCTAGCTGCCATCGCTGTGTTGCATGATAAATTGTTTACGATCTGCCACTAGAGACAAGTGAGAAAAGTTTTTCCTATCCCAATTTCCTTGTAAATTATATAATTATAAGAATCATCACAGCGAAAACAAAACTCTACTGGATCACGGATAAATTCTATACAGTTAATGAGGTTTGAATTTAATGTTTTCAGGGCTTCTACTTTCAAAAAAAACTTCCTCAAGAAGAACTGCTGTCCACCGTCCAGAGCTGGTAAGGATGAAAAATGCTGACATGGCACTGGCTCTTCTTCCCACTCAAAGCTGGGACGTTGTTTGCTCCTTTCCCCTAGAACACCATCATCAACAACAGCTGACAAGTGCTTAATTGCCAGGTCTAGTACTGATAGCCCAGAAGAGGCAATCTCCATTCCTGTTATTGCCCCAGACCCTCGCTAGCTTTCAGTGCAATTCTTTGCACTGCTGACGTGGTTACTGCTCGCATTGCCACTGCTGATTTCCTCTCTGACCATTAACTTTAATGAATGCAAGGTGCGGGATAAAATTGCCAGCATGGCTGGCAGCTTTTGGGTGAGAATGTGTCCCTTTCTGTCCCCCTTCCCAGTGCTCTCAGCATCTCCATGGGTGCAGTGCTTCTTGCTCCTGGCAGCTCTGAGGGTGCAGGTTGTGATGAGCAGCTCAGAGCCTCTGCCTTGGGGGAACAGCCGTGAGCCAGATCTCAGCTGTTTTCAACTCTCTTTGATTTCTAGGCTCCTAAAGATTTCCCACTGAGTCTCACTAGCTAGTAAATTTAAGCTTACTGGTGCACAGACTGAAAATGTCTGGGGTGGAGGTGTTTTTCATGGGCATAACCCTGACTGTGTCAGGGGAACGACTGCACCTCAAGATGGGCTGTCTCATCTCTGGGCTCCCTTTTTTCTCTTCTCCTTCCTCTGCAACACTGTTTAGTAGGTGGCAAAATTTTGGGTGGATCCCAGACTCATGTGATGGCTACATGGCCTCATGGGTACTGTGCCTGCTGCCATGGCTACGTTGCTTTGATGAAGAAGGAGCCAAGTACAGGTAAAACAGCATCCCAAATTTTATGCTTTCTGTGCATCCAAATGTGAATTTACAGGGAACAAAAGCCAGCTAGAAACTATTGCAGAGGAGCACCTTGCTGGGCTCCTGAGTCTCCACAGTCTTTTCCCATGGCGTCTCAGAGCAGAACATGGAGCAGAAGATTTGCCTTGTTCATGTTTTTTCTACAGGTTTGATTTTCCAGGTGATGGACTTACCCTGCTTTGAGGTGCTCCCAGTGGTGGTGGGGAGCAGCTTCTCGAGAGCTTGTGCAGGCTGGTTGCCAATACTCACGACAAATTATGTGTCGGTTGGAGTTGCTGGAAATGTTCAGTGCAAACTACGTTTCAGGACATTAACAGCTGTTGCAAAGACAGTGGAAGGCCTGGATACCTTTTCCAGCAAGGATGAGAGCATTCACATCAGCTCAAAGAGTTTTTTGTTGCTTTAAAACAACCAAAAATGTACATTTATAATAAAGGAAGGAAAAAAGAACCTGGAGAAAAGCTTGCTATTCCACAGGAATACTGGAGGATGGTTTACTTTTGTGCTTTCCTGGGGCCTTGTTCCATCTATATTTGCTTTTTATTCTGCTTCTCTCTCGATCATGGAAATGGACATTTTGATTAAAGCTGTTATCCCAGTGAGGAGGCAGAATGTATCTTTGTTTAATATGAGGCTTTTAATGAATGTCTCAAAGCAAAAAAAAGAGGAAAAAACCTATTTTATAAAGGATTTCTGTATCTTCTCCTTCACAGCTGCTGGCAACACAACTGCGGTAGCAGAAATTGTTGCTTACAAAGGACATTGATTATTGTGGCCAAAGAAAGGACCCAAGACCGCACTGGGAGGGTGGTCTTGCATTTGGCCCTGGGATGGGGAGAAGCCAGTTCCCCCATCCTGGGGCAGGTCCAAGGCTGAGGGGTTGGAGCCCTGTCCCCAGCTGCCTCACACCAGTGCGAGAGTGGCAGCAGGGGTAGTTTCACCTCTCCTGCTGGTCCCTGTCCTCAGAGGTCCCTCCACTTTCTGTCTGTCCACTTCGGGGATGGTCAGCCAGGGTGGTACCAGCTGAGGGTACTCAGAAAAAGGGTGTCCTTGGCCCTTAATTTCTGGAGCTGCAGTGGAAAATCCAGATGGTATTTTCAGGTTGTTACAATCACACAAAAAAGCTTCAGACAGTAGGTGACTTTTGGGGCTTGTTTTGGAAATTAAAGCTCTAGTTCTTATATAAACAGCTGAGTCCCACACTGGGATGTTTTAAGAAAAGACACAGGGTCATATCGATGCAATATGGAGATAGTTGAAGATTTGCCTCTGTTAATGCTTAGCAAAGACTTTGGCAGCTGCTCCCAGACAGCAGGAGCATTGCTTACCCAGTTTTCCTGCCGTGCCAAATAGACCTGTTTTCCTTTTCCCTTGGCTCTGGAGCTGAACTAGGTGGACGATGCAAAAAAGGGGGGAAGACCAGAGCCTTGTTTCCTTGTACGTGCTTGGTCAGTAGCTTGTGTCACCATGGAGGTGAGCTCCTTGCACCTGCTGTAGGCAATGGGTGATGTCCTGCTTGGGGCTGTATCAAGCTGATAGATTCTTCCAACAGTGGAGGTATGAGCACCCCTGGGTTTTAGTGTCCCATGTGTCCACAGCAGCTGCGGTGGGCAGTGGGAGGGTAATGTGGGACCCTTCACAACTTCTCACACCACAACTGGATGTGCTGGTTGGCTACAGGCCTCTCCATGCTAGCCCTGCCCTTTGTCAAAATCTGAATGTTATGATATGGTCTCCTATCCTTCCCAAACACCCCCTCCTTTCCCTCTGTGAGCTGCCTGGTTCTGCACCCACCGCAGTGTCCTGGTTTCAGCTGGGATGGAATTAATTTTCCTCCAGTAGCTGTGTTTTGGATTTAGTACAAGAAGACTGTTGATAAAATTGATGTTTTCAGTTGTTTCTGTGATGTTTCTGCACCTCAAATACTGTGTTCGGTTTTGTGCCCCTCACTAAAAGAAAGACATTGAGGTGCTGGAGCGTGTCCAGAGAAGGGCAACGAGGTTGGTGAAAAGGTCTAGAGAACAAGTCTTATGAGGAATGGCTGAGGGAACTGGGCTTGTTTAGTCTGGAGAAGAGGAGGCTGAGGGGAGACCTTATCACTCTCTACAACTACCTGAAAGAAGGTTGTAGTGAGGCGGGTGTTGGTCTCTTCTCCCAAGTAACTAGCGATAGGACCTGAGGAAATGGCCGAAAGTTGTGCCAGGGGAGGTTTCGATTGGATATTAGGAAAAATTTCTTTACTGAAAGAGTGGTCAGACATTGGAACAGGCTTCCCAGGAAGGTGGCGGAGTCACCATCCCTGGAGGTGTTCAAACAGCGTGTAGATGTGGCACTTCGGGCCACGGTTTAGCAGGCATGGTGGTGTTGGGTTGATGGCTGAACTTGATGATCTTAGAGGTCTTTTCCAACCTTAATGATTCTATGATTCTATAAATCAAGGACTTTTTCCAGTTTCTCATATCTAGCTAATGAGCAGGTGTACAGGAGGGAGCGTAGTCAGACAGATTGCCAGGCTGGCCAATGGAAATATTCCATACCATAAATGTCATGCTCATGGATGGGGTTGGCCAGGGGGCAGGGAGCTATTCAGCTTTTCGGGTTTCTGGGAGTTTCGAATCCTCTCTTGGCTGGGAGTTTGAATTTTTTTTTTTTTTTTTTGAGCTGCAAATCAGTTGTTGGGTGGTCAGAAATATTTTATTGTATACAGTTTGTTTTGCTTATTCATCATTATCTTTATTATTATTAGTATTAGTATTTCCTTTGTTGCCTTACTAAACTGTCTTTAGCTCAACCCATGAGTTTTCACTTTTGCCCAGTTCTCCTCCTCATCGCACTGGTGGGAAGGGGACAGGTGAGCAAGCGGCTGTCTAGTGCTGAGTTGCTGGGTGTCAGGTTAAACTACAACACACAGGTTTGGAAAGGCTGAGGCTGCAAGACAGATGGAGGGCTGGCTGGACGGTGGGAGTAGGGAGAGCCAGACCAGCATGAATCTTCACAGCAGGTGGCCTGGTGCAACAGGGAGAATAAATAATTCATCACTGGGGATCTTCTCATCCTTATTCTCTCCCAGCAAATGAATAAGCACCAAGCAAAGGATGCTGGCCAAGCATGAATTAGCTGTTAGAATAAAGACTTTATTTTGATTAAAGCTTATTGGTAGACATCACCATGCTGCTATTATATTTATTTTTTCCTAGTTTCCAAGGGGGTGCTGGGTTTGCTTTCAGACTGCAACCACACTGAATGATGAGAAGACAGAAAGGTGAAGTGGGAAGAGGAGATGGGTCTTAGCAAGTGCCCGAAGCTCTGCTCCGAACCTCCAGCCTGGAGTGTAAGTTGGAAGAGCAAAATAGGAGTAAGTAAACAGCTGGCTCAGGAAGTGGCAATGATTAAGGAATTGGCAACTGAGATCTTGAGCTTTTTCTGTTACCTTTTCCATTTTTGCCTTTTCCTCTTTTGCAAATGGAAAGCAGATAAGAAATCCAGGGAGGAATGAGCACAGAGGGGAGCCAGCATTTACCCAGGTCAAGGAAGAAAGTGTCCTCAGTCCAGCCCACACCAAGGCACGTCTGGCAGCTTCGCTGCAGCCCCAGGAAGGACTGCAGGGTAGATGTGCCCTTCTGCCCGATACGCAAAGTTAAAACATCCAATGCCTTACTTCTGCCAACCGAGTGAGCTTTAAAGAGATAACAAGAGCATGAGAGCAAAAGCAAGAGCACCTCGCCAGGTACCAGCACAGCTCCATGTGGGTACCAGCACCGGCCTCGTTCCTTTGGTCTCCCTTACTAAACACCCATTTCTCCCAATTGCTAACAGCGCTCACCATTGCTAACAGCGCTCTCCACTGGCCTTCCCAGGGGAAAGGTGCTGTGCGCATCCCACATATCCTTTCTCCTTCACTCATTTTTTTTTCCTTCCTACTCTTCAGAGACACAGCATTTATTTGGCCTGAGCTCATGAGCAGAGCTTGGATGGGTTTATATGCTCTATGCCTGAACCCATAGACAATTACAAACATGGCTGGCTGCCTGGCTGTGTTAATTAGCTACCAGCAATGCCTCATTTCTCCCTCTATGGTTTCCTTCTGAATTCGTAGGCACTGCTCATTAGTTGTCTTCCGCTTTGGGATGCCACAGTTGAACATTATGGCATCCAGAAATGGCAGTTAGTTGAGAGTGTAAGCTTGATTTGTTTGGAGAATAGAAAAATATTAGTTATGTTTAGGTAATTAAGCAAAATAACAGCAAAGCTATTTTATACTAGTGCAATCTGCCTGCCCTGCACCAAACAGGCTGCCCAGGAAAGTGGTGGAGTCCCCATCCCTGGAGGTGTTAAAAAAACGTGTAGATCATAGAATCATAGAATCATAGAAAGTTTTGGGTTGGAAGGGACGCCTAGAGGTCATCTAGTCCAACCTCTCCGCAGCGAGCAGGGACACCACTAACTAGATCAGGTTGCTCAGAGCCCTGTCCAACCTGGTCTTGATGTGGCACTTCAGGACATGGTTGAGCAGGCATGGTGGTGATGGGTTGAAGGTTGGACTTGATGATCTTAGAGGTCTTTTCCAACCTCAGTAATTCTGTGATTTTAATGCTCAAAAGTCTTGTTTCCCCATTTGCTGGCAACAAAGATTAGAGTAAGTGTCCACAACAGTATCTTGGTTTTGCTGTGAAATATTAAATTTCTCTTCCTGTGAATCCGGCTCAGTCAATTTGGCATCAGCTGATGGGACATCACCCTCGACACTGACGAGGTGCAGCAAGTCAGCAGGTGCCATTGGAAAGCATCTTTGTCACCCTTGTACCTCCGAGTGGCTTCTTAGCATCATGGCCTTGCTACATGACTTAGTCTTTTAGGGTTAAGAGGTCTTTCATGTCTTTATTAGGCCTATACACATGGATGTTTGCGCAGGTTTAAATCTTTCCTGAAGTTATTGCTTGAGATGAAGAGGACAGTGTATTGTATGGTACAATCATAACCCGGATTTCTAATTTGAGCAAAAGTCTCAATTTTTCCAGGAAATCTACGAAATGAAAGGATTTCCTTTACTTTCCAGGTGTAAACAAGGTGTAGGAACATCCAGCTGGGATGGCCCCAACTTGTTCCCCAGCTGTTTCAGTCTGGGATAGTCACTCCCGTCCCCGCAGCCAGCAGAGAGAAATAGGCACATGGAAAAGCTGCTGCTTGTACGAGGGAGGTGTCTGAGGATGGCCCTGGCAGGTACATGGCTCTTCTCTTGGCTTGAAGGGAAATAAATATCTGAATTTGGGTGCGCGACTCCCACCTCTTGCTTCTCCCTCTCCTGATGGAGCATCATCTGTGGAAAATTCTGCTCTGACAGACTCAGTAAGTTTTAGTGTTTTGTTCCCACTTTGTAACCTGCAAGCAACTTTTGGGAAAAGGGACAACTGATGAAAGGGCAAAAATCCCTATGGGCAAGCTGTGATGCCTGGCTGATGCCCTCAGAAAGCCCATGTGCCAGGTCAGCAGGCATAAAGGGAAGAAATGTGCATTTTTACCAAAGACTAGAGGGTGATAGGGGTCTTCTCATGAACTGCTACTTTGGGATTGAACCCACTTTGTGCTACTTCAGGTTTTCCTCAAAAGCAGTCACCATTTACCATGGTGGCAACATTTACCAGGGTTACAGGCAGACTAAATGGTGATGTATATCAATTTATAAAGACTTGTTTTCATTTTTCTGATCTGCACCTGGGCTCGGTTCAACCAGGAATAGCACTTCCAGCAACTCAATGCTTATTTAAGTACTTAAAACCAAATAACAGCAGTAGCAACCAGGGTGGTAAAATAATGTTTTATTCCATGAATGAACAAACACTACCATGCCACATCCTAAAGTTCTTTCTACAAAAGATTGTGGACAGAGCGGATTTTTACATATCTCAGGTCAAGTTCATTTCAGGCTTTTGAGCCTGTTCAATGTAGCAAAATCTGGACACGCAGCATTCTTATGGTCTATTTGGCATTTTGCCGGATAAAGCAGATTTATACCGTAGTCCTTGTTCACACAATGTCGATGCACTGTAAATCAAAGTAGATAATCAAAACCAAACTAGGTCATTTCTGTGGTTTAGCAATATATTTTTCATGATGGTCAAAGTACAACCAACATTCAGAGCTTAAAATAAAGATAATAAAAAAGACACACTAAAGAACACAATGGAAACATCATCATTGCTGTCAGGAAGTGAGTTTACCCAGTACTATGTAAAAAGTAGAAACCGGTATTGACATTCAAGCTGTCAAAACAAGAAAAGAAATTACATTAATTGTTATATTTCCAAGCTAGTACTTCTAAAGAGTCCTGATCAGCAAAGAAGTGTTATCGCATGCATACTGAACACAAGACTAATATTGGATTGGGGACCTGACAAATAACTGACTTACATTCCTTTATATACAACAAAATGAAATATACAGTATTAATACTGGCTGTACATTTGGTCAGAATATTTTACAAGGAGCGACACAAGTCAAAATTCTTATGATGCGGTAGGTGAAAGTGAGTGGAGGTTGGATTTCTTTCTGAGAGTTGAATGTTTTCACAAGAAGTTTTAAAAGTTGGTTTGCACCGCTATCATGAAGTGTTAGATATTTTAAAGCAAAAATGCTCCTTTTATTTTTTCTTTTATGCTTGGCAAAACTTGTGTGAGCAGAAGAGATAATTAAATGTGTTTGGAATATGCTAATCATTGACCCGGAATAAAACTAAGCCGCAGACAGCATGTGCAATAAATCTCTGCACATTGGTTCTGTTTAAATGGCTTTATGAGATGATCTGCGAAGTGTGGTACAAATTCGTCCTATCATAGCCTTATCTACCTGTTCCCCAATAGGTTGCCAACCATTTGTTCCAACACTAAAAGAACAAAAAGAATAGTCACGACCGTCACATATTTTTCTATAGTACAATAAAAATATCTCATTGTTAAGCTGATTTAGCTTATTTATGTGCATATTTGTCAAGGCTTCCAAAGAAAATACTCAGTCTTGCAGGCAAATGCTATGCCGGGAACAGGAGAGTGAGATTTTCTTTGCTTTAGTCTAACAGATTTTTAAATGTCTGGGTACCTTGACCCCCGTTGCCTCTTTAGACTCCTAAGGTCTAAAGTGAATTGGTTAATTCAGTGTTTGTTTTTTCCCCATCCAGAACAAGCTGAGAAGCTAATAAAGTAAGCATGAGAGCCCATGAAAATAGAAGTAAAAGCTATAAAAAGTAACAAATAATTACAGGAAGGTAAAGATCAGTGTAACTATAGCAATATTTTGTAAAATTGAATTTGTGTGTCCTATAGCAATGAGAAACCTGAACATGGAAAAGAGCAGGCAAGTATGTATGAATCAGTATCATTTAAAATAATTGTGCTATAATCTTTTCCATGTATTAGGTTAGGTCTTTCTTCTGACACAGTGTGGTGCTAACTATAGTAACCTTAATACGGATGATGAATTTCACTGCTACTGCTTGATTGCTTGAATGCAAAGAGACATTAAATCTTCCAGTCCTCAAAGCGGTTTCTTGGAGTGTTCCTTCAAGTTCAATGTCTTGCCACTTTCACGCTAGAAGTCACTTTGTAGCAAACAAAAAAAGAAAGAAAAAAAGGTGCAAAAAAAAGAAAGAAAAATAAGATGTTGGTTGTGATGGATTAATTTCAGACAGCAGTTTCTGCTGAGTTCACCATGCTGAATGTTCTTCCATTTAGGAAGGAGTTGCTGTCAAGTAAAGCAGATGAGCTGCTTTCAGTTTTCCTTAAATACATGCTATAAATGTAACATCTCTTTCTTCAGGAAAATTATCCAGTTGCATATTGTCAGAGAGATCTGCCTTGTGCTTAGCACGGACAAGTAGGGTTAATCGTCGTCCTCCTCCTCTTTCAGTGGGGCTATCGGGAGTTTGTCCTGAACTTGGAAACACGCTACAAAGAAGTTGACGATGGAGTTGTACAAATGCTGCTCCAATGCTGCATTGTTAAAATAATGGCTTTCATCAGGGTAAATCTGTGAAGAAATGAGCAAATATGCACAGTTAGGAGCTTAAATTCTCAGGACTACCCACCCATATCTGCAGCTCGATCTGGCCTGCAAAACCACTGCTTCTCCTCAGCATTGTGTGTCTTCCTGTAGATGCACATGAGGTCCAGGGTAATTCAGGCACCACAGCTCTCTGAGCGCAGACTTATATCATCCTTCAAAAAGAACTCTTTTTGGGGAGGATTTGCCACTTAATTCCATTCAGAACAAGTTCAGGGTAAGCCGAAAAAGACCACCCGTACAAATAACAGTGCTTACTCCATGTGAAAACTGAAAAAAATGCAGTGCAAGTCTGCGGAGAGAAATGGTGTTAGATTTTACAGACTAGAATGAGGGCTTTAACAAAAAAATGTCATTACGTGAAAAATTGAAATAAGCTTGCTGGAGAAGTAATTAAATAGAAAAAATGTTGGAAGCTAGAAATAAAATAGTTTAAACGCAACTTTCCATTTTAATGAAGCAGATAACTTCTGCATGCGTTGAAGGAATGCAAGAGGACTGTAATGGGTTGTCTAGACCAGGATATTGAAGAGGGAAAAATGAGTTTCTAGGTCTGGATCCTTGCAGGCAGGACTATAGTGTCTCACTGCTGAGCACCTCAGTCCAAGACGTAGATCCCTCTATTTGGTCCTCGACTAATCTTGGAGGTGCCTCTAGCCCATTGGTGGCTTCTAGCTCTAAAATACTAGTGCTCCGGCACCGGTAAATATGCAGGGGTGCTTCAGTCACTGTAGCATTGACAAATCTGTGCTGGACTCTTTGCTTAGCTCCCGTGTCTGTCCTCCATCCTATCTGCTTTTGGAGCATGATGAAGGAAGCATACCTATCACGTGAAGCTCTGCAGAAATGCAGCCAGAGGGAGCTGGTATTCAGTAAATCACACATTAGTAGGACTTGGGCACTGCAACACAACCATCTACACTGTGAGCTGTAGCATGGTCCCTGGCATGGATTGAGCCTGGTCTAGTTGCACTCTCCTGGCTGTGGCTTGGGATGTAGTGGAGGATAGCGACTGTCCCCACGGCTGGTAGATGAGTTCATTTTGGAAGCTTTAATGGCTTGGACATGGGCCCTTCAGCAAATCAGACATGTAATTTGATGGAAAGACAGGCTTTCTAGACCAGAGTATGTTGTTTGCAGTGGGATGTCGGACTTAAATGACATTTCTCTGCTTAACTTTTCTGTTTGATTTAATTTAGATCCCTGTTTCCCTGTAATTCACCCTGAATTTGGCCCGTTGTTCCCAAAGAAAGTTAACAGGCATCAATTCCTTAGAGATATAGCTCTCAAACCCTAATTTACTCTAATTTAATAATTGTTCTACAACTGTCCAAACCAAAATAGTGGTATCAAATAAGCATGGGAGTACATAGGAACACATTATACGTTGGTGCTATTTCTACTGCCAGGCTGAGCTTGCAAGTGGTTTTTCAAAGCTTGCTTCATAACAGTAGTTTGAGTTCTAACTGGGAAAATAACTGTTCAAATACGAAAAAAGGAAACATATACTGTACCTGCAAGCTGTAATTAGCCTTTGCCCTAATTAAGTGTGTGATAAGGTCCGCAGTATGCTGAAAATGGATTTTTTCTGTAAAAACAGATTGCAATCATTAAAGAGGCAAATTTAATTAAGAAAAATCAAAGCCATCCCAAATATATAATGAGCTCAAATGATGGGCTAACTTACCATCAGCAGTAGCATGAATGATCAAAAATGTCTGTTCCTTCAGTAATGAGACTCTGTGTGCTAATTTGGTGATCTGTGAAGGTAAAGGTTGCAAGAAGATTAAAAGTCTTGCTAGAAATTAGCAATTTATATGGAGAAAATAGAAGCACTTAATTCCATTTGATCACAAAGATAACAAGCAGGCACCAGCACAGCATATACTCTTGACTACTTGAATCATTCTGGAGGTAAAATAGACCCCCATCCTGTCCTTCCAGGCTCAGTCTCAGAAGCAGGAAGAGGTCAGAGACCCTCATCTGTTCTGATAATGTTCACTGAAAGCCTGAACTGCAGAACACATGGAAAATGTCAAAGTGAATTTCCAGTGAATACAAAACACCGATGAAAAGTGTGCCGAGGTGCCTATACTTAAGAACTCTTCAGAGAGCTGGAGCGACTTTGGTATGGTTTGAAAGCCAACCTCAATGAGCTTTGACAGCCCAGGGGAGGATCTTATACTAAATTCAAGTGTCCACTGCTGAGAATGCCTTTGCCCCCAGCTGTCTTCCAGATGCACAGGGGAAATACAAATCTAAGTGACTACCAGTGGTACTGGGTAAGAGAAATGAAGGACTTCTTCAATTTTTGCTGCATTGTTCAGAAGAATATGAGTCTCAGGGAGACTCCCAAAGACTCCAAAAAAGTCTTGGAGTTGCAAAATGAATATATGTCTTAAATCACTGATGTCAGTGCTTTATAGTGGGGTAGGAAAGAATAGCTGTCTCAACTTAAATTCATGTTTTCTTCACTGTTTAAATTCATGTGCCCTAGCTCTCATTCACTTACATGAAATGATAGTGTACTTTCTGTTTAAGACACCCTTGCATCAATCCTTTCTTATACTGTTTCATCTTCCCACTGTCCTACATTGTATCCAGTGCATCCATTGGGAAGTGCGACTCCAACAGCGGCAGGACCCTCCATGTCTGGCTATGGAGGCCAAATTAGCTGGCTGAAACATTGCAATGTATTATTAAGATATGGTCGCTTTGATTTTACATTACAGATTAAATGTATCTCTCCTCATTTAAAAGACAAAGCAACCCTGAACATTTGAAGAGGCCCTGTGTATTTCCTTGGTGCTAGAGGCAAGTTTTTGGGACGCAGGCCTGTCCTTGCTTTCTTGCAGCTCCACACTCTGTATGGACTTAGAAAGTGTTTGCAAATTTTGCAAAGGTGCACTCTGATCTTTCCTCTATTATTGGACTTCATTAATGAGTTCTTTCATTCTCAGATTGTGGGCTGTGATGCTTAAGTGTCGTGATGGTGTATGCACAGACCTTGCACTCTGTTCTCCCCATGTATGGCTCCTTCCTTTCTGCTCCCTCAGTTGTAACCACATGACAATACAGCTTTTTTGGAGTCTACATCAAGTCTTGAATTATGTGACCTTCATAAAGTTTACGTCTGGTCCATGGGTTAGGAAGTGTTCTTCTCCCTAAGCAATTCGTGGTTCATCTGTGGTGTGTAGGATGTGTATATCATTAGTGTCCATACTCAGAACAGTGCCTTGCTCTGCAGAGAGCTCAGGTGCTGTTCCAAGCAGTTAATCTCAAGTCAACCAAAAGTACCATTATTTGCTTAGGCCAGCTTTTCAATGCACAAAGAGCACGTGGCAGTACAAAGCTCTCATTTCTGGAATATTTTCCTTTGCTTTCACCTCTGCTGACCTGCCTTCAAATTTCTAAAATGACTACAAGAGTTTGCAATGATCTAGAGATCAGGAGTGCAAAATCTGAAGGACAATGAACTCAGTATTTAGATAGCCAGGAAAAGCTTCTGCTGCAGGGGCACAGGATGCTACCTGCCTTCTGTGTTTCAGAGAAGTTTCAGACCTTTGCCGCCTTCATGTCTGCTAGCTGAAGACAAGGCTTAGGAGGCTAAAAAATGTTTGCTGTGAAACAAATTTTATTTGTGTGACTATTCTTTATTAGGTTTTTCCTCCAAGTAATTGAAGGAAAGAAGACGTGAAGCAACTGATCCCGTCATACATATTAATATCTTTGATAAGTGGTGCCATGTCTCTTTTTCCATGTCCTGCTCAACTCTGACACGGAGTTCTGCCTAGCTGAAATATCACATCTTTCGTTGAAAAAACAAGAGAAGCTGAGCTTCATTGGACTTTGAGTCAAAAATTATACCTCAGAGAGAATCGAAGTGGCAAGACTATCTTGGATGAACTTTCAAGGAGGTCATGGCATCGTGTCTACTTGGGCACAGCTGAGTCACTCAACCTCAGCCGTTTCAATCCGTAAAACTGAAATAACTGTATTTACCCAATTTAGAGAGGCAGACATGAAGGCTAATCAACGAAAACCATATCCATCGTTACTATTAAGACAACTAAAGCAGTAAGCAGGCTGAAGGACACCTTGCTGACTTTTAAATATACAGTTTTACTAGTGAGTACATCTTGCATGTCCTTTTTCCCTCCCCAAAAGAGAACACATTGAGGAAGAGCTAAAACCCTGTTCACAGGGAAATGCAGTGTCTGTGCAGTTACCTCGTATGCTCTGTTATCAATCCCGTGCAAGCCCAAGTATCTTTCAGAAAAGGCTGAAGCTTGAAAAGAAAAGAAGAAAACATCTCTTTCAGCCATAAGTGAGTACACTGGTGCTTCTGAGTAAAATATTGCAAATGCTGAAAAAAGATCTTTTCTAAAATTGCCTTAGTTACACAGGACATATTTCTAAAAGTTTTTGAAAATGCACTAAGAATATGTATGTTACTACAGTCTTTCGTTATCACCACGTACTTATGGTTTCCACATGTCACAGAAGAGCCATTTTTTTTTTTTTTTCTTAATACAACCAAAATATGAGAGCAGAAGAACATTATTGTGCTGTGTCCTTTTCTCCTTTCACATCTCTATCAACAGTCTGCTGAAAGCTTTTGTTGGTCACAGGGATAACTGTACTGGACCTAAAAGGCTTAACACCACTGACTTTCTTGGCAGTCCCCTGATTTTCACTGGCATTAAGTGCAAAGGGAACTGGTGTCCCTGAGAGAAAGGACCTCCATGTGCAGTGCAGTATTGCTGTCAGAGAGAGGACGAGGTGGGCAGGCTGGACCACAACTCCCACGGATGGATGATTCAGGCAAGAAAGAAGCTTATACAAGGCAGTCATGCAGGCTGGTTGTCAGAGGCTGGGGGGGTTTACAGCCAATTCTCCTTTATTTAAAAGGAGCGAGTAATAAAAGTTTTTTGTTACTCTGACCACCATGGCTGGACCCACCCAGCAAAATTACTCTTGAAGGAGAAAAAAAGGGTTTATAGCTAGTCCTAAGAAGACACACCATAAAAACCAGGCAGAATCTTGGGAAAGAAAGATAAGAGAACTAGGAAAGGTTAGGACAGAAACATCATTTGTGGTTAGAAAGAGAGTCTGTGGGTTCTGGGATGGGGTTTACCATATAGTTTGAAGTCTGTCAGTGGGGAAAGAGCAGCTCCACAGGCGAACACCTGGTTCCCTTCACCAGCTGGAAGCAAGTAAGTGCTCAGGTAGCCACCGTAATCCTGGAACACAAATGGGGCAGGGGTCTCAGCAGTCCTGCTGTAAGCCACTGCTGCTTTTGGGTACAGAAACAGGGCAGCTCAGACCTTGCAGCAAACTCTCAGCCACTATAGAGCCTTTAACACCTTCCCCTGAAAAAAACACAAAACAAGGGACATCTCCCTGGCTTCGGCAGATGCGGCTGAAGGTGAGCTCTACACTCATTGCGCTCTCCTGAAGGGAGGAGGGTTGTGTGCCCGAGACCTTACCTCTCTTCATCCCACATTATGGCCATGGCTCTGATCAGATATGTTGCCTCTCCAAAATATTACACCAGTCTTTTGCTGTTTCAAACGGACATCACGATTTCAACATCTGCCGTCAGCCTTGTTAAGAATTCCCAGCAGAGATGCTGCTGTATGTACAGCTCTCTTCCTCCACTCTGAGCCCGTATCGCCCACAATAAACAATTTATACTCGCAGTCCCATTCTCATTTCAAACTGTGTGTACTTTGCAATTGCTGTATCCCAGCTGGGCGCACACTGTGGTGCGAAGCAGCCTCAGAAATCAATATTGTTATACATTTGTATGACACAAGCTAGATCTACCACATTCCCACAGGCCTTAAGGGACAAGATGAAAATGAAATGGAAGTTTGCAAGAGGGAAAAATAATTAATTATCTGACAGCATTTTTCTGACAAATAGTGACTTTCTGTACTTGGAAGTTAATTTGAAAAAAAAACATCGACAAATACATTGCTAAAATGAAAGCTTTTACCTTTAACATGTCTGAACAAGAAGTAGTCTATCTCAAAAATAATAATAATAAAAAAGTCACCACTGACATATTCAATAAATCAGGGTTTAGCTCAGCTGCTTAGGCCCATCAGCCAACTAGAACAGCACAGAAGAACAACGGGAAAACGTTACCTTCCCAAACACACCGACTCGCATTTTATCAATGTAATGCTCCTTCAGCATTGTCCTAGAACATGAGAGAGGAGAAACAATGAGTTAAAAATATTTTTTCCCTTTGATATAGCAAACACAGTGTGATATTTATCAGCTTGAATTTGTGGTGACCGCAGAAAAATGATGTAGACAATCTAAATTCACACTGCTACACGCTGCTTTCACATGAGTCTCTGTTCGATTTAATCTTGCAACCTGTTGTGTTGGATTTGACCAAACAATGGCAACAAATAACCTGCACTAGCTCTGAAAGTCATGATAAAGCTGATGCTGTCGCCCTACTCGGACAGTGTTTTTAGTGTGACTATGTGCAGAATAAATCTAACAATGACAGGACTTGACTTTTATGGTTTTGCATGTTTTTTTCCTGTTTTAAAAAGTTTAAAGGTTTAAAGATGGATTTTCCTGCCAACAACCAGGCCAGAAAAAAATTAATGTAGGAGCTGATATTCAAGCTTACTTGTTTGTAGCTGTATGACTGTATAAAGCTAAAAATAAATAGGCTTTGCACACGTGATACAGATAAGTGTGCTCTAGTTTAGCTGTTTAAGGCTTGTTTTTCTGCCTCTGGACTGGCTGGCACAAGCTGTCTGTCATGTGCCATCACATGGTCACAAGTGTATGACTACACTGTCCTTCCTTCCCATCTCCTTGCTCTGCCCTACACACCTTTAAAGCAACCAGGACTAATGACAGTGTCAGGTTAATTATCATTAATGAATTAATTTCTTCAATAACAGTGTCATTCACCGGACAGCTTCCAACTGATCCTTCTCTTCCAAAAGGCCCAATCTTCTCTTAACCTCGTGCAACAGCTTAGTGCCTTGGAAGCCACTCCCACGGCCGTCGAACTTCAGCACGATGGCGTTGTGAGAGCTGACCATGACGCTTTCCCATGTCACCTCAAATCTTTCCGTTACGATCTGGCTGCCAGGAGTCCCGTCTCTGAAACACAAATAGGCATCAAGCAAAGTCAACGGCACCAAGCACAGGCCAGTCACCCTCCCCAGGGCCGTGAGCTTGCCGTGGCATTGGGGATCATCAGATCCTGCACGCATCGTAAAGTAGGGTAGGTTTCAAGAAGAGGAGACCCATCTCTGCAACGATGACATGCAGAAGGCTGGTTTTGTGGGATGGGCTTTGAGGCTGAGGTGGAGGCTGCAGACTAGTTTCTGCCTGCCTCTTTGCACAGCAACGTTAAGCTGAGCTTTGGACAAACCTAGCAAGCACATCACTAACAGGGAAGGATTCCTCCTGTGACTAAGACAGGGCAGCGACACAGGGGTCAGCTGATTTTTTTCCCATTTATGCCTGCTGTAATCTACAGCTATTTTCTACAGGGATTTTTCTGCTGACGGGGTTTCTGTGGGGAGCCCGGCTTTGGGCAGTGCTGGCACTGCCAAAATATGTTGGATGAAGCTTGCAGGCATCAATCCCCCTTTCCTTTACTGGCAAGCATTTGGATTTCATTTACTGCCCCCATTCACCCAGCCTAGACCCGCCTATTCCTTCGGCTTCTCCAGAGCGGCTGTGGATGGAGCTGCCAATCACTTCTGTCACCACTGCTTAACACAAGAACACTTTCACAGCAATAAAACTAACGGCTTAAAAATGCCCAGGTTGGCCCAGAATTGGTGGGGAAGGGGAAGGGGTGGGCAAGACTCCCTCTTCACCCTTCTGCTTAAGGCCCAGTCCTGCACAGGGGAACTGTCTCAAGAAATACTGACCCCACTTCAGCAAGACAGATCGGAAAAAGCAAGAGATGATGATGATGAGAAGTAATATTTTAGAACTGGGGTTACTGTAGGGCCACTGGCACTTCCATCTACTTTTTGTCCTTTTTGGGGTTCTCGGAGACATCAGGCAAGTCACTGCAAGATTTTAATGTGCATGTGACTTCAGTCATTTGCATCTGTTCAGGCAAGACCCAGCTTTGGAGGCAGCCTAATCAAGTGCTGTTAGCTTGATGAGTACCAATCTTCCTCAAGCACTTGTATAATGAAGTACGTTTTCTCTGCAGTAATTTTGTGATGTAACGACATGCTTATTGCAGTGTTTTTGTCCTTCATGGAGGGATGTGCAGGATGATGTTCAGACATTCATGAGGCATTCATCACTCCTACATGAGGCTTCTCTCTCGTGGGATGTTCCCTGGCAGGGAGCAAGTGATGCAGTGGGACACAGCCAGGGCCAAACGAGTTCTTCCAAGGTCAGTGACTTCCCTCCCCTAGTTTCTTTCCAAATTGCCAGAAAAAAGTCAGTAATGTGTGTTATTATTACTCAGTGTTGGATAAAGAAATACCCATCTGCTATGCCTGCCAGGAGGAAATCCTACCTACGTAATAGAAATGCTAACTTCATTGAGATCTTCAAAGGTTTCTAGCTCTATCTTTACTGTCACTTCAGGGAATATTGGCGTTTACATGGGAAGGATTGCTGCATGAGGGCGTCTAAAATTTAAGCTGTGGTAAGGCTGACTGCATCCCACTCTAAAAGTACCTGTTAAGCGCAGGGCGAGTGCCCTAAGCACTGGGACCGAAAGTCAATGTTTGTCTCCTAGTCCTTCCCCCGCTGTTTGTGCCCCCAAAATTATTGAATTGCAAGTGTCCGTGGAACGACTTTACAAAATCCTGCATTTTACTCTGCAGGATTTCACTAGGGCACCCTCCTGGGAGCTGAAACCCTTGGCCCAGACACAGGAGGGAAAGGACCTACGTCAAACCTCTCCCAGCTCCAAGGTGAAACAGAGGATAGGGACAAATGTGCTGGACTTTGGTGCTAAAACGGTTTGACATTTGTTGTGCAAAACATATCTTAAAAGGGTCTGATCATGGCTGAGGTTTTCATGCTGCCCTAATTATGTGAACAGAAAGAAAGGCCGAGCGAGAACTTACACAACCAAAAGCAAGGGGTAGTGCGCGGTGTCCGAAAAGGTTGCTGGCTTTAGGATCTGCATTGGCAATTCTAGGCAAAAAACCCACAAATAACAACATGTCATCAGTGTGGGAATGCTGACATAACTCTAATAGATTCTTCTGGTGTTTTGGCCACTTATGAGCAGGAACAAAATGGCATTTCATCAGAGGCACTGGTAAATAACACCTTAGAAACACAGATGTTGTCAAAGAAAAGACCCATATTGTGATAGCCGGGGTGACAAGAAATGTAAATCAGGAGTACAGCGCGAGCCGTTCAGTCATGCATCACTTTTACAGCATTCAATTAACATCTGGCAATAGCTATAATTTTCCTTTTTGGCAGCTGGATGAGTGACGCAGCCAGAAATCAATATTTCAGGGCAGCAGAGGAGAGGGAAAATCGGCGATGAAAACGATAGTTTAAAACCCAATTAAGTATGGTGGCTTGGGGAGAGAATAGGATTATTTTACTATAATGATGTGAAGACAGATAGAAACATGTATTTTAATCCTAACTTCCAGAGGGCTTAATTCTTCTGTAAAACAGGAGGTAACCTTGATGAAGTCCATGTTGCTATACTGGTACTGAACCAATGTAAGCGAGGGACGTGCTCATCAAAGCTTCATTTAACTGCTTCCTATGGCTTTGTATCGATAGCCAAAAATGCTGCCATACAAATGCTTTCCGCATTAACGAGGCACATTTATTTTTAAAATGTTAACTACAATCCAGATTAGCCAGGGCCTAGCAATTAAATCGGTATTAGGAGCATTTTCAGTAGATTAATACACAGATTAACCGTGCGGTGTAAGTGGTTTGCTTTGCAATCATTGCTTGACATTCCACCTAATTAGTTATTCCATCTGAATGCTAATAGCTGCAAATTGGATCAATGGCCCAGGGACAGCCAAAAAGGCCATCGCTTGACTTTAAATATAACTAAGCACTACGTGCAGTGTTCCCAAGGCTGTTAAGCCCAGAGCTTTGAAAATACAGGGAGGGCACAGAAAAACAGCCACACGGCTGCGACCAGCTTATATTTATTACACATGCATATATATATATATTTTAGGTTAAATGATCAGAATTGCTTTTCAATGACACCTGCGGTTAAGAAATTTAACATCAAGCTGAGTTATTCTTAACAAGCTGCCAGTGCCACTACAAATTGGCTCATGGTGGGTATGGACATGATCTTCATGACAGGCTCTTTCCCCACCTCTTCCTGTCCATAAGGCCTGGAAATGCACATCTGTGCTTGTTATTTCGTGCACTGGTTTATGTTCCTAATGCCCATGTGGCAAGCAGAACATTTTAGGGTCATTATGATCTTTTTAAATGGCAACGGTCTCTCGGCCTTTGCTTTATGTTTTATACCACCTGGCAATGGTCGAAATTAGTAACCTGCCACCCATCGCACCTCACTGCTTTCATTTCACTGCACCCGATCTGAGAGACATGCTCCTTTTTGCCATTGGAAATATCACGGGTCATACTTTGAATCTAGGGTCTTTAGGGCTTTTTTTCAGAGCTGCCACTGCACACATAATCTGGGATTTCTGGGAGCCATTGCATAGCTCTGAGTGTGTGGATTTTCCACCACAGAGGTAAGATATCTGCTTGCAGCCAGAAGAGATGCTTTTTAGGTTGTTTCAGGTACAACTACAGAGACAGGCAGAAAATGCTTAGGCTTTGGCTGTTTGCCATTAGGCTTTTCTCTCTCTCTGTCCTCTTTGGCATACAGATATGTGGGGAATGAGTACAAAAGTGGTACAGATAATGCACCAGCTGTGGATATAAACTGCTCCAAGTTTCTGCCTTCTTTACTCCAGGTGAAATCTCTTTTGGCTTTTCTTGTACAGCTGTTTTTTCCAACCCTGTAAAATGCTGTGGTTTTCTCAAGGAATCCTGAATGAGTCCCTTGGGCAGTCGTTGGTGAGTTGTCTTCATTCACTGCAGTTCAGTATTGTATACTGAAAGGCGGCCACAGCTGTAGCCAGCAAGCACATCCAGTATCCCACTTCAAACCCTGCTCAAATAATTCACCAGTCCTGCTAGGGAAAATGCCCTGAACAATGGGGGCATCACACTGCGTCACTTCCCGGCATGGCTTTTTCTCTACAAAGAAAATTTTGAAAGGAAGAAAAAAAACCTCAGCCCTATCATTTTGCCTTTCTTCAGCGGCATTCTCATCAAACCCTGTCTCTGTAATAACCTCCTTATGTAGCACATCCTAAGAGAGCACTTTGCAAACTGTGTGAGTTTATTGAGAGCCAAAATAATTTTTCTTCCTGCCAGTCGAGCCAGATGACTGTATCATTTCACAGCAACAGCAGTGAAAAAGAAAAATAAGAGACAGGAAAAGTGCTACTTACTGTAATCGTCTATCTTGATTTCCATGTATTCTACCTTAGGCATTTGCCTGTCATTTACAGTCATCTGCACATTTTCGTTTACCTCCAGCTCAAAAATTTCTGAAAGAAGAAGGACAAGATAATAAAAACTTTTGGCATTGTTTGTGAGAAAGCATTTTAACATTTTATTGCCCCCTGAATATTTGTAACACAAGTTTCCTTATGAAATAATTTGTTTGTAGTCCTCGCAGACGTCTAACCCACTTAAGTATTTGAAACCCTTTCCATGTTCTGCATTGTCAAAAAGCTATATTCCTGAAATCAGTGGGATTCAGCTGATTTACAGCAAATGGCACTGTCGCCTTCTGTGCTGAGGCAGTACTATGGGTCCCAGTCAGGCACCTACTGGCCATGCAAGGCTAGATATCAAATAAAGAAGTCCTCAAGTCTGTGCCCAGGTTACACATAATAAATGGGAAAAGGGAGAAGGCTATGGAGGGCTTCAGGACAAAGTTGTGCTGCCACACAAGAGAAAATCCATGAGAAGGAAAGCCATGGAAAGAGAAGAGTGGACAAGGATCATACAAATCTGCAGCCTCAGGTTTTGGAGCAGCCTTGGCTTTCAGAATGTTTCAAGAATTGTTCATTTTGCTTGTGTGTCTTATCCAAGGACTCTCTGGGACTGAAATAGAGGATTCCTTCCTCCTTCCCAGGATTTAACCTTTATTCCCCACATACTGGCCACATGCTCTAACCGCTGAGCCGCTTCTAGAAAAAGTGGCCACCTTCAACATCAGAAAGAGAAAATCCTTCCCAGCTGATAAGGAAACGGCCCATCTTTGGGAGACATTTCAGGTTGTATGTCCTAAGTGGTGGGTCTCCTGGAGATGGTGATGCTCCTTAGCCCCATGAGGGAGGGATTCAAGGGCCAAGAGGATTCCACTGTGGTGCAGTAAGTCCTGGTCTGGGGAGCCTGTTGCAGTGCTCATCCCCATGGCATAGGCTGGGTTGAACCAGGGGCATCCAGGGCATTACCTCTGCCATGCAAATGCAAGGAGGGTTTGAGGTTTCACACCAAATTGTGTTTTTTTGACTGTAACTTCCCTTTTGAGACACACTGATAAACAGATGTGTAACGCCAGCCTCTCAGAGAATGCTCTTTGTACCTGATTATCATGCTCTCATTGCCCATCTCTGCTGAATAGGCAGGCACAGAACAAAACATGCCCTTCCCAGTTAATACATTTCACAGATCTTTCAGCAATAGTACATTGATTCAACAGCTATTCACCCTGCTTCTGAAAAGTCTGGCTCATCTCTATTGAAACCACAGCCCCCACAATAGTGCCAAAGCAACAGCCTATCACGTTTAGTTAAATATTAAGATTCTCATTTAATTATGGCACACACAAGTAGCTTTATCAGCAGAAAGGGTCTTGCCACGTAGGGGAATTTAGTCAAGCCATTTTATTTGTTCGTATAATTGCATTCACAGAAAGCCAGGAAGACTGTGGAGGAAATAAAAAAGATTGGCATATCTCCTAAAGGACTTTCCTTTCTTCTTTAGGACCACAGGGAGCTTGAGTCTGAGGAGTACAAATGGTCATTGCTTAATTAAATGTAAGCACGCCATAATACTCTGAGCAACTCCCTATTATCAGATTATTGCAGAATACAGAGGCAAATTCCCTTTATAGAGGAATATACATGCAACTGCCAGTTGCCCTTTATTCAAAAGGAAAAGAATGAGGAGAAAAAAGGAACCAGGGGAAATGATAATCTCATGCAGAAAATCATGAATTTCGATAGGGGATGTATTCTGTGCATGACTAGATCGAGGTCTTTATGTAATAAATGCTGCTTATATATATCAGTCAAAATAAAACTAGTCTTGATGTGCTTTTTTCAAGCCCTTCATTTGCTGTTTCTGTTTTCTTATACCTCTCATTTTATTCACCTAAAAGTGTTTTAGAAAACTGTACAGGAGGCTGTAACAGAGCTCGTGAGCGCACTGTCCTGTTTATGCTGTTATAGCCAGCCAGCCACCTCCACATCTATGGTAAAACCAAGGTATTTTGTTTAAAGGGGGAAAAAAAGAAAGCTACTTCGGAGCTGAAGGTCAGAGCTGAGAAACCCTCCTGGCCCTGTGGCAACATCCTCTGTGGGCTGAAAAGCCTGGTGGGCATCAGCAGAGCTGCTCTGGAGTTAGGATCAGCAAGGGCACTGCCAAGCCCAGGTCTCTGTTGGGAAGAAGAGCTCCTATGCCCTTGTGCCCTGGCTGAGGCATGCGGGGTCACTGCTGCAGAAAGACTGGAAAGCTGGGAACTTGCAGTTTGCTTTCAGTATTACTTAAAACAGCAATTTTTGTGTTCTTGTAGACCAGAATAGCTACAAGTGCCAACTTTTGCACATTTATAGCAGGAGTGGTTTCACAAGACCGGCACACGGGGCCATAGTCCCAGGCCACTATTTCCAGCAGCAATAACCCCGGCTCCACAGTAAGAGCCCTCCTCTGGAAGCAAAATCAGTCAGCTCCATCATGGCACTTTTATTCAGAAATTATAGACCAGTGGGGAAACTGAGTCATAAGGAAATGAAATATTCTGCTCACGGTCACCCTGTAAGCAAGCTGATGGCAGATGGTCTAAGCCATAGTCCAGGGTACACTGTGTTGCTTTGCTTTGGCAGCAAAGATCTCTCTTGCTGCCCTTACAGGACAGTCATGCAGCAGTACATTGCTTTAACCTAACTTGTTCCAGGATGCTGCTAAATTTTATGCATGTCTTCTTCTTCAAAGGAACACTTTAATGGGAAAAAAAAAAATTATGGAAAATGATGGAAGGATAAATTAGAGTTAAATGTAGATGTAAAATGATGTAAATGCATCTTATTAACAGTATTGGACACTGTTGACTCTAGATGGAACTCTACTGAGTATTTCTATTTTAATGGCAAAGGATACAATATGCACAAATCTGATTTTAAATTTGATTTTAAAAAATTCAGTCAGAATTTAGGATTGCATTCTACACTTCCTGCTTACAAGTAAAACTGTTCTAGGTGGGGTAAGGACTTGAAATGCCTGTTGCCAACAGAAACTGAGAAAACAGGCAATACAGCAGGGAAAACACAGAAACTGTATAAAGCAAGATGGATCCTGTGTTTTTTTCTTACATGTCCTGGTGCCACAGGACTCTGACACTTACCACCTTCAGTGGAACATGAAGCAGCTCAGCATTTCACAGAAAACCTTTAGTTTGAAAGCCACATTCACTAAATTGCTCTGCTCCTTTGCAGAGACAACAGCAGCGAGTTGCTGTACATCCTGATAAACTGGCCGTCTACAGAGCTGCTAGAATAAAGGTGTTGCTTATCAGCTGGATCCTAGCAGTGCCTGAAGTCCCTAACTGCATGTTAAGGCTGGGCTAAACTCCACATTAAAATGAAAGATAAGGGTCTACCATCAAAGTGAGAGGAGCAGCTGAGTCTTGATTTCACATAAGACTCAGTCCCACACCCTGCTATGAAGTCTCCTGAGACTCGTGCAAGAGAGAAAGGGGCACCTTGGTTTAAGAGCCCCGTAGAGAAGGGACAGAGAAAGGCTGTCCAGCTGAGGGTCCCTGCTATGCTGACTTGGGGTAAAAAATTGATCTTTCTGGATAATGTATATAGCTACAGGTGTGAAGGAGGAACCCCAGAAACCTCACGGCTGTCTGGGCTCAACAGGGAGTCCTGACCAGTCTGGCAATGGCTACAGCCATATCAAAGATTTTAAAGGGAAAAACATGTATTTGGAATAATTCCAGCTTCATACTGGTGTGAATGTGAATCATTAACGTGAAAAAGTCTTACCAAACAACATGTGCTATAGGCCCCGTGAGCAGATCAGGAAACCAGGCAGAGCTACAACTTGTGGGGCTCACTCCTCTGCCTTATGTCTTTCAACCTGGTAATCCAAATCAGAGTGGTTTGTTTTTTTTTAAATTGTAGATTAAACTAAATATTTCTTATTTTTGAGTAGGACATAAATCAATATTTGTGAAAGACTGACAAAGAGAGATATCTGGACTGTGCAGTTTTTAAGAAAATTGATAACAAACATCATGGCCAAACCACTGCCTTCATACCCCAAACAGAAGGCTTTTGTGATGGCAGCCCAACAGCTCTGCAAGTCCCTCTGACTTGCAGAAGACTTGCATTTAGGCAGAGTCTGGGCTTCCTGCTAGTCTAAGTTTACCAAAGGGCAGCTACATCTCAGTGTCCTGCCTGGCTACTTTTCTCCGAAGAACTGCAAGGCTCAAGTCCATTCTTACTCTGTGCATCGGTTGTGTTGTGAACAGTCACCATCGGGACTCGGGGACCTTGAAAAGAAGAAAAGAACTCAGTTAAATATCTACTGAAGCACACACAGACGCACATGAACCTGCTTTTGAATTCCACAGAGCTGAAGACTCCTGAGACTTGCTTTCCGTGCAAGAGTAATCTAAAAAGCAAATCATGCTGGTATTAGAAAGAGTCTATGAATAAATGACAGTGCTGTAGACTTGAAGACATGCGAGGTTTCAAAGCCCTTTCCCAACGGACCACTAAATGCATCTTTCCCTAATTTGTAAACATTATAATTAGCACAAACACAATTAAATCACTTGCTTTTAGAATTATTCTAATGACACCCAAACATCACAGCACAAAGCATTTACATTTTGTATGCTATGGATAACTGTTGCTGTTTTGCAAATGGTTTTGTTTTGTTTTGGTTTGGTTTTTTAAAATGAATTAAACACCATTTTGGCTCTCACAGTAAAAAAGACCACATATGCGTCCTTAAAATGCAGCATTTGGATATTGATATCAGTCAGTATTATACAAAGAGAATTATCATTACTCTGCAATGCACGAGTGAACCACAGAATTCACTGCCATAGGATGCTACAGTCTTTAGGATGCTGTAGTCTTTACCACAGGCTGCTACAGTCATCAGCACAGAATGCTTCAGGGTGCTATAGGCCTTAGCACAGGGGTCTGGATGCAACTTCTTGTTCAGAAAGTCTCCAGGGGGCTGAATGATATAAAAATGGGATGGTGCATGAGAATAGGTTCATTTTGTAGTTGTCAGCTTCTTTCTCTCTGTTTTTCAATTATCTGCAGCCTGCTCTTGGAGACAGTAGGCTGGGCCAAGATGAGCTTTGGTCTGACCCCACTCAGTCACTCGCATTTTACTACCATACCTGGTTGTAGCTTTTCCAATGAGTTTGACAGTACTGCTCAGGAAAGTGGAAGAAGCACTGCAATGATGAAATGGTTACATCTTAACCTCAGAGACAGTGGTTATCTTACTTTCCTTCTTTTCCCCATAATGTAATATCATGTGGTAGCACCAAGCACGAGCAGCTGGGGGAAGATCACCTGTACGCCCAGCCAAGATCCCAACAGCAGAGCCAGCGTGCTGCCACGCCATGTGTGGGTGAAGATCATAGATCATAGAATCATTTAGGTTGGAAAAGATCCTCAAGGTCATCATACAACCATTAACCTAACACTGCCAAGTCCACCACTAAACCATGTCCCTGAGAACCACATCTAAATGTCCTTTAAATACCTCCAGGGATGGTGCCTCCACTATATCCCTGGGCAGCCTGTTCCAATGCTTGACAACCCTTTCAGTGAAGAAATTTTTCCTAACATCCAATTTACACTTCCTCTGGTGCAACTTGAGGCCATTTCATCTCATCCTTTCACTTGTTACTTGGGAGAAGAGACCAACACTCACCTCACTGCAACCTCCTTTCAGGTAGTTGTAGAGAGTGATAAGGTCCCCCCTCAGCCTCCTTTTCTCCAGATTAAACAATCCCAGTCCCCTCAGCCACTCCTCACAGGACTTGTTCTCTAGACCCTTCACCAGCCTTGTTGCTCTTCTCTGGACACGCTCCAGCACCTCAATGTCTTTCTTACAGTGAGAGGCCCAAACCTGAACACAGTATTCAAGGTGAGGTATCACCAGTCTTCATGGCAGGACTTCTCTTTTGTATATATTGTATTTCCAGTTCCAACTAAATATGCAATGCAGGTGTGCAGCCGGTGGGGATGGCAAAATTTGGAACCATCTGTATGAAAGACCCATGGAGGAATGGTTGTTAGAAACCATGTTTCCTTCTTTCTTGGGCTCTGACAGTTTGGTGGCATGCTGCTGATATGCAGGGGAAACCTGCCATTGAACTACATTGAATATCAAAAAAAATATGTTTTTTAAGCTTTAAAATTAAGACAGCTTATTGAGGCTTGATATTCTCTGAGATTCAAGCCCCTTGAAGTTGTCTTGAGTCCTTCAATCTACAAGCAATTCCTGTGTGATCACCAGTCATGTGCACCAGCAATTTGTGTAAAGGTGGCTGAGAAAAAGCCCCTGAAATGCTGTAACTGACAGTATGCACACAAAGGACACAAAAAAATAGATTTCTGTGAGCCCTCCATACAGGTTTGGTAGGGGAAATAAGATCCTGAGAGTAAGAAAGACTTTAGGGCGGTATAATTGTGTCAGTGGTTTTCCCCGTGCCACTGAGAAACCATTGCATACAATCAAAGAGTGATACATGTTAGACCTTACCTATACACAGAAGAAGCAGAAAAAGATTGAATTTACAATTAAGCTGACTGATACTTTGTTTCCTAGTAATTGAGAATTTTCTTCACTAACAATCCAATTCCATTGTTTGCACCATTTTCTCAGAATGCAGGTAAGTGAATATAACGCACAGAGGAAAACCATGTTTTACTCACCAGGATTTAGCTGAATTTACCTTTCTACTACTGATATACATTGATATGCTGACCGTATTTATTTGTAAATTTGCCCTGCTTTTTCCTTTCAGTCCCAGAAGCCAGTCTGTGGAAAAGCAACAAACAATTCATCATGGGCACGATAAAATCATCACTGAAAATAAAAGGAATCCTCCCAAATGACTTCAATCAGAGCTAGAGCAGCCCGTTAATTAACACAAAAATGCCTAACAAAATGAAAGGAATAAAGAGAGAAATACAATGCATATAATCCTTTTTATTATTATTATTTATTTTTTGCTTTTGTGTTGTCAGTGGAAAAACTGTGAGAAACTAATAAATAAAGAAAAAAGCCAGTAGTAGTTTAGAAAATTCTATGTATTGTATACTGTGTTTCCTTAGTCTCTCACTACCTCACTGTCATCTCCCCAATTCAATATTTTAAAGTGAGGTCCCACACAAATGTATTCAGTTTGAGGTAATATCAAATAAAAATATTTTAAAAATACGCATTGAAATATGAATGAAATATGATATGAAAATATTCTTGAAAAAGTAGACTTTTGAGTTGCTCAGTTTGTATTTTTCAACAAATGAGGAAAAATGGTAAAGACAAATCTACAGAGTAGCATCATCAGGTTTGTGAGAAAGATTCTCGATATTAAATATCCCCAGTGATGACGTTACAGCTAAACAATGCATTTCACTTGTAAGCTGGATGAAAGTCATTCAGGAGAAAATTCACTTTTTTTAGGAATGATATAATTGGCTTATTTCAATGCCAATACTTAAAGTAAACCAACGTAGTTACATGCTAGACTATGTCTTTTAGTACACACACGGAAGTCTTTCAACGCTCACAAGTGGAGTGCCTAACACCTGACATGGATAGAACAAAATTCTTGAAATTAGGCAGTGTACTTTCATTAGCTGCCTCCCAGACTTTATTTTTAAACCTATAACGGTGTGACAGTCCCATTACACATGCCATCTGGTAAATGCCATCCACTGTCATTTGTGGATCTGAAAGTGAAACCTAATTTGCTCAATGAACTGCTGGGAGCTGACAGAAGCAGAGTGAGGACATTCTCTGCTCCGTGTCTCCTCTCTCCAGAGCCCTTCCAAACAGGCTTTGATTGGGACTCCTGAGCCCTGGCGCATTCTGCTGCTTCTGTCCGTTAATCAGCACTGATGAGCGCCTGTGTCTACCCATCCCCTTTGGAAACTTTGCAAATGCTCTGCCTCTTGCTTACAGAGGTCCTGAGTGCATATGAGCATCAGGTGCAGGCTGGATTTAAGCATTTGTTTGTGCTTCTTGCAGAATAAAACACAAAGTCCTCCACTTTAAGAAAGTAAAGCAGATACTGAGCTGCTTTGACCCCAATGTGAAAAGATATGAGAGACCCAGCACATACCCCACAACCTGAGTGACTGTTCCCAAAATCACGGGCAGGCCGCTTTTCTGCACGACGAGGGGAGGGTGATGCTGCTGGGTTTCTTCCTCCGGCCATGACTGCAGAGAGGTAGCTACAGCCCCGAGGTGTGGGACCTGGCACTGATGCTGCATGTCACCTCCCCCAAAAGTTTTAGGGTGCTGGGTGGCACCGTTATGGGCTCTGTGACCCCATTATCCCTCTCTGCATCCCTCTGGCAGGAGCGGGGCGGGGTGCGCTGGAATGCTCCCAGCTGGAACTGCTTCCCCTGGCTTGCAGGCTCCTCTCCCCTCTCCTCGGCTCCAGCACTGCACTCACTAACTCCAGTAACTTGACAGCAGTTTTAATGTTGCTGCTTTATTTATAGCTTAAGAGAAAGGACCAAAACTATTGACAGGAGAACTTCTGCGTGTACAGACATATTCTATATGTTCCTGGATAGACCCATAGTTAATAATGATGCATAAATCTCTAGTTACAGGAATGAGATTTTCAATTAATACAGCTAAAATTCTGGCTTTATCATAAGGCCTTTGACTTTAAAAACGTTACTGTCATTATCCATGCTAGAAGTAAATTAAGCCATATCACTATAATGACACGGGCAAACTTATCATCAAGGAAGTACCACCCGCTGTGATCTGAAAGCGCACAGAAACTCAGTGCCTCAGTAATTCGACTACAAAAAGCACTGGCTGTGGCTTGTCATCAATTTTTTAAGCAGCTTTCGTTACCGTTTTCAAGGGAGTTCTGCTTAAATGCTATCAGCAACTCTAGAAATTTAGGTGGTAAAGTATAGATTTCCAGAATAGAAATGGAAAATCATAAAACTTTGAACAAACTATTTGCCAGACATTTGGTTTTTAACACTTTTTAAAGAAAATATTCCACATTATTCCCGATGTTTTCATGATCTAAACAGATAGGGAATTATATCAGTTACTACTCTAAAATGAAAGTAGTGATTATAAAAAGAACATGAAGTAAAATTACAACAAAGATAATCAGTCATATGTGTTAAAAAAGGAAAAAAAGACGAATTGTCTTATTCTTCTCCATATTCTCAAAGGCTTCAATGTGGCAGACAATTTCAGACCAGAAGCTAAATTCACAGTGTGTAAACAATGAAAATTCAAATGCTCTCTGCCAGCGCTACCAGCATATCTCTTAAGCGCTGATGAATGATTTAAAAGAGCAGCTGCAAGCAATGGGAGCTGAGAGGGTCTGGCTCTGCACAAGTGAGATAATTGGCAACAGCCATCTCTGTGTACAGATTCCAGATCTCTTTATTTGCTAATCCATGAATTATTTATATGTGCTGCATAAAGTTCATATGTTGGGGTGATATTATCAGCCTAATAAATAAAGACATGGGGAGTTTTGTGAACCACTGCTTACAATTAAAAGATTTTCCCATTTACAGTATTTTCCGGTCTATACTACAGACAGATGTTCATGCTGTTTGCTTTGGCAACCTTGTTGACACAAACATCAAACAGATTTGTGCTGCTATTCACTGTCCCCAAGGCATTTAATTTTTTAATCTAATCTTTACTTCCTTGAATGTAACTTGTCTTGTAAAATAATCAATACTGTCGTGTTCTCGGGCAGCACATAGGATTGCTCAAATCGCACCGATGGTACTGCTTATTTCTGCCCTGTCTGATGCTAGTAATAATTTTCATGCTTACTTTATATCGAGCAGAAATAAATCTGGTTGTTCTGAGGTGGCTTCAGTTAGCAGTGTCTAGAGGGCAAATGAGCAGAGATTTGTCCGTAATTATACTACACAAAATAGCTCCAATGAGTTCTTCGAAATGTTTCTTGAGTGCAAAAGCGTGGTCAGGTCCTGAGTCTGTTCTATAGGATTTTCAGAGGCACCTACAAATGGTGGTGTGGGAAGCTGGGCTGCCACTAACTGGCTCCATCCCACTGTCTGTCCTATGATTACTGAAACACAGAAGGACATAAGACCTCTGCATCTGAGAAGACTTTCCCTTGCGTCTTCAGGTAACTGTGTATTATAAAAGTACTGACAAATGTCCTCTAAATATAACTGTGTTTTTATTGATGGAATTCCTACTGGTGTCTCGCTCTTCTGGAGCTCTTCTAGGAGCTGCCTTCTAGCTTGAAGCTACACTGGGTGTCACTCCAATTTACACCTTTTTGGATCTGTACCAACAAGAAGTTTTCTACTCATCATGAGTATTCCCATTAGAGTTAGAGCAGTCATGTGTCCACAAAGCTCTCATCCAGTAGGACAAACTAGATTATTTTAGCTCCCTTTTGTAAGACAAGGTTTCTTTTCCTCTTATTCTTTAATGCAAGAGTGTTTTACATTTAGTTCCTCCTTCCTCAACAGAAATGACCAGGACTCTACACCTGCTGCAAAGGACGTCTTAACTGGTCCTTACATAGTGAAACTACTGCTTGGCCAGTTCTACAGAAAAATGTTTGCCTGTTCCATCCTACAAGAGCCTTCTCCACGGCCACAGCCAGAAGTCGGTTTGCAGACATCCAGTGATGACCATTACATGCCCAAGCACCCAGCAGCTCTTCTGAGGCATTTGTAACTCCTGAGCTTCAAGCACACAAGACAAATTCTTGTCCCGAGTCGCCATGTGCTTAATTTTGCTCTTTGTGCTATTAATTCCTCCACTCCAGCCCTGCAAGACAGCCAGCTTCTCTAGTGTTTCTCTCTGCCTTCTGATAATGCTTATCAGCTTTGTGGTCTTAATGAATTTCATTAACTGTGTCCAGCTTTGGGTTCCCAAGCTGCAAGGGAACAATCTAAGTAGGGTCATTTCCAAGACCATCTCCTAATGAACCCTGCTGCTGATCTCCAATTAGCCTGATATTTCTCTTCATCGTAATCTACCGCCTTCATTCATTTAGCTGGTACTTAACCTTCCCTTACAATTCTTTCACTAATCCCCATCCTCTCCTTCTTAATTAGTATCACCCAATGAGGCATCACATCAAGTGGGCTGAGTGAAAGCATTTCCTCCCTTTCATGAGGCTTTGGCTAAGGTTTTCAAAAGCTGTAATGCAATAATGCATGCGGATGTCTCCAAAGAGGAACGTGGAAAACCTATGACTTTCAAGAATTAGTATCTTCATCCATTATAGCGATAAGATCAGCTGTAAAAAGGAAGTAGGTTAGGAGAATTTGCTCACAGAGTTCTTGAACCTAATAGTGCACCATGTCTGTGTACCTGGAAACATAAGTACCAGATGTAGGAGGGAACCACTCCAGCTCATGTGGGGAATCACTGACTTCCCAAAAGGCTAAGGCATTCTGTTCTAGCATGCTGGTTCAGATCTATGGTTGGAAGAATGAATCTGAACAGAGAAATCCCCATACCCAACTCTCTTTTGTTTCCAATTTCTGTTCTATTTCCTGTTATTTCTAATTGAAACCTTCATTAATTTATCTTTCAATTGAGTTTTAGTTAAGGCTTACTGCAAAATTTGAAAGCAGATGAAAGCAAAAGTTTAATGTTTGTCCCTATTTTTAAAATATAAATGTCAGCAACATGCCTGACATTTTCTGTATACCCTGCCTACCATGGAAAGTCTCTGGATAACTCAGGCTGCCCAGTGAATTTGTGCATTCTCCTTCCTTGGAGGCTTTGAAGACAAGACTAGACACAGCCCTGAGCAACCTGGTCTGATCTCTTCTCTGACATTGCTTGGAGCAGGAGGTCGCACTACAGACCTCCTAATGTTCCTTCCAACCTGAATTCTCCTATCATTTCGTGATTCCATGATTAAAAAGTAGTCATAAATGGCAGTACCGTTATGATGCAGAAGCTGCGTAACCATGTCCTGGTAGAGCTGTGGAAGGGGAGGAAGAGCATTGCAGTCCCTGCTATTCCTCCCAGCTTCTTTAATAAACAGACTGCTGATATATTCAAGGGAAAAGGACATTTCCTTTTAATAAAACATGGAAGAAAATACTCTCTTCTCAGTGCCATTTACAACTCATTAACACTGAGAGAATAAAACCCCATTTCATATTTTGTGTTTATTCCATTAAAAGCCTAGTATAAATTGATTTAGATGATCTTAATTTATTCTTTTTCATAAGTAAAATTCTCTTGCAACAAAATAATGATACCCTATCTAGTTAAGTAATAACTGATGCTGGATATTATTTTTTTTAAAAAAAACCATAAATAACATTGCTTCACATTGTCTGGTTATTAAGCTGTTTTTCTCTCATGAGTTCTCAGGTTTTAATATATCCTTAATGTATTGACTACATTAATAAAGGACTAAACAAGTATCATGCAAACAGAAAACAAAAGCCAGCAATAAACCTTACAGCTGGTCCAGCTGGCAAACAAGGTGAATGAAGCCTTTTTCCTTGAGGAAGCTTTAAATCTTGCGGGATGGTAACATCTGTACTATCCACTGCAGAATAATGAGTTCAACCAAGGTCGCTCATATAGCTGGAAATAACGCACATGCACCCGAGTCTCAACATGCAGGAGGCCACTGCCTGATTTGTGAAGCTTCATTATTTGAATCATCTGAGGAAGCCTGTAGTCATGGTCATTTATCTCCTACGAGTGGAGTTAAGATAAAATTTGATATGTACAGAATGACCGAATGACAAGAACTCTGGCTGTAGGCAGATAATAGATCAGCTTCCTCTGGGCAATGCCAGACAGCTCATATTTACAAGCAAGAATCAAAATAAAAACAGGATCAAAGAATGTAAAAGCAAGGAACACATAGTGCTTTGCAAAATGAGGTAATTTTAAAGAGGATAGGACTTTCACTTTCATTCCACCATCTTCTTTTTTCATGCACTGGAAATTACACATTTTCTATTCACTTTATTGCTAAATATTCATGCGTGTTACTTTTTTCACTTATTCGATGTCACTGAGTATTTGTGGGTACTTTACACTGCATTGAAGATGTATAACAATACAGTGAAATATTTTATAGGATAAATGAACAGTCTACTCAAAGGAAGACAAAATGTGACTAGAGTGACTAGAACATCCACAAAAGCCACCATTTTAATTAATTTCAGACTACTTTAATAACTACATCAGTAACTGTTGATGGAAAAGAAGTTCTTTCAAATTCCAAACCACTAATAGCATCTTGTCTTTTCTGGGAAAGAAAGCTCTTCTGTTTGTGTGAAAGGGATTTTTCATACCAGCCTGCTATTTTGAAGTTGTACGAGCATGTGAGGGAGTGAGAATGAGCACTCCCCATCCTGCCTTTACCCACGGGATTTCTGACCCCTGAACTGCGCACAAAGGAGTTGAGACACAAGAGACAGCCTCGGCTGTTAAGTAAGAAAGGGAGTCAAGTGAATGCAAATGTGAAGTATATAGTAATTATAATATAAATAGGACCCAGAGATTAAGTCTGTGCATGCTTTCAAACAGCAGAAACTAATTTAAGCTTCACAAGCCTCAGGAAAGGTTCCAAAAGGTCACAGTTTGCCTGGAAGCACTAATTACAGCCTCCTGCTACTGGGTATACAAAAACCCAAGCGTTGTTGTAATCATCCTTGTGTAGGAAACCACTCTGGTCACAACAGATAACAGTCACCCAGTGACCCAATGTGGGAACAGCCACCGGGACTGCCTTCCAGGCACGAGCACGGCTGCTGTGCTGATTTAGCATTCGGCTGGCTGGGAACCTGCAGCCACACTGTTGGGTCAGGCCTAGTTCCTGCAGGCCGTTGCCACTTTGCAGGGCATTTAGCTGCACTTCGGTGTTATCTCCATGTTTCTCATGCATCTTGGATTTTGTTAGCCAGGTATTTGGGCTAGGATGCCCGGCTTGTGCAGTAACACAAGGATAGCATGCTCTCGGGGACTGCCTGCCCTGCTCTACCCAGAAAGATGCCTCCATGCTCAGATGCCGATAGCGCAGAGTGTCAAACACCAGCTTTCTACCCCTTGCTGCAGACCCCAGATACAGGCCACGGACAGCTCGGTTCAGAAAATCTGAACCCTCATGAGCTGCACATAAGTCAATAAGCAGCAAGTCTTTCTGTTGAAGCACATTATAACACTTGCTGTGATGAAAACTAGCATAACTCTGGGCCAACAGATGAAAACCATAATTTGTTGTTGAGAAATAGAGAATATAGATACAGCTCTACTCTGAGGTGCAGCAGTAATAAGCTGCAGTCATCGGATGGCCGATAAAACACTCCCAAATCATTGCTCTGTGATTCCCTAAAAATGTAAACTAGTGTTGTCCACTTCCATCCCCACCTCGGCCACTTGGTCCCATCCCAGCATTTCCCATGCCCTTGCGTGATCAGAAATGCGTGTACAACCATTCAGCAAGACAGCAGAACAGTTCTAGAACTAATCTCAGCAGAAAAATAATATTATGTTTCATTTTCCTTCAGTTCAGTTCCTGGACATGGCTCAGAGCGAACCTATTGATGGCACAGGTAGCAGATTAGTGAAAAAGCCTCCGAGGGGGACAGGATGGAGTTGCCTCTTTCAATGGCAGCACTCACTGTCTTCCAGTCCTTGTGGTCATACACTGCTGTGGTCCTCCAAAATGTGCTGATGAAAAGTGCTATAAGGTGCTTTATATAGGGGGTTATTGCATTTCACAGCAGGGTGAGGTGGGGCACGCAGAGGCATGATCAGTCAGGACAGCAGGTAGAAACCACCTTCCCCCACGGCATCCTCCCCCCGGTCACCCCCTGCGAGCTATCGCTTAGGGCACCTGCAGTAAGCAAAGTAAAGTTGGCTCTCAGCCTTGGCTGGGGTCTTCAGAGCTACTGACATGGCTACACTGAGGTCTGGTGGCAGCTGGTGCGTACCCCATTGGTAAAATCTGGGAGGCAACTTTTCACTGGTTTAAACCAGGGCTTTCCTATTGCACTTCTCTATCCATAGCCTCTTGACTTGGTTAATAAAACTCCTTTCCAGCACTAGTAGTTTTACGGCATCTAATTAAGTCTTTTTAGACTACCTCAACAACATCATTTGTTTTGATCCTCACCAAAGGTCACCTGAATGGCCAAGCTCTGCCCCTCTCAGAAGGACCTGCTACACTTTGAAAACATTTACTTGAATTTAAGTAAGAAGTGCTTCGGAGACTCTCTAAGATGCTTTGCCATTACCATGATGGGTAGTTTTATGATGCTGTTAGTTGACACTAAGCCCACATGCTTCAGAAATATTGCCAGGCAGCAGGCTTTCCACACAACTAAGTTTAAGTAGGGAGTAAATGTAGGTATTTCCCCTCTGTGCATTCAATGTTTGTTTCAGGCCCTGGAGCGAGATACAAGCTTTCCCCAGCCATCTGCCAGAGATGCCCCAACCCACATGAAGTGATACCTGGAGAGGTTAAATAGGAATTTCAGTTTCTTCATCTCTCAAAAACAAGAAAAAGTGTTTCTACCATTTTAGCTTGGGTGTTATCGACAGAAAACACTCCTAAGGAAACACTCTCCTGTAGCGTTTGACAAGCAAAGACTCTTTTCCTTGTTCAAATCCTTCTTAGAAGATCAATACATCCATATCACCCACAAGGAGGAAACTGCACACACATACACAGCTAAGCACCCTCCAAAAAAAGCCACAGGATGATATTCCCCCTCACAGCTGCACTGGGTTTCTTTCATAGCACGTTCACAGTGCCATAAAAACGTAATACATAATGACGTGCTTTAAGCCAAAACGAGTTATTATATTTTCTGTAACTGCTTTACTGCTGCTACAACTTGAAATTCAATCCTTTGTTCAAGAGATCGTTGTCCATCTCTAAAGGCACGGAGTGATGCTATGGTGGCACGGCAGGCAGGTCTTGCTGGAGTCCCACCCTGCAGCATGCTGAGGGGCTTCTCTGCTGCTCTGGGTACCTCCAGGTCCCGCTGCAGCTGGTCAGAGTTAAGAGCACTCAGCACCTAGGAGGACTGGCCCCACACTTATTAAGGCCTGGGATGTAATTACAGACCGGTTATTGAATTGCTATTGAGACGAAACATCACGCAGTGCTGTGAGCTAACAGAAAACGTGTGCAGCCATGCCTTGTTAACTCCTCACTCCGGTATGATTTAATCATCTTATGTGCTGGTTTGGTTACGGGAGTGCTCTCCTGCATACTAATAGCTGGGTTTCTGCTAGGAAGGTCTCTTTGCAGTGAACAGATTGAAGATTCACTGAATCTTTCAAATCCACTCTAGTAATTTATCCATTTAGGAACCTCTCTGTCCCTTACTGTCACTGCCCTTCTGAGCATTGCAATCAGTAATGGATTTTATTCTCACAACACCTCTAGGAAGCTGGAATTACAAGGTCTGCCTGAGTTCTCTTGAGGAGTTGACAGAGAAAATTATCACATCCATGTGCCCTAAATAGCATTTTTCGGCTAGTTAGGACTTCTCAGACCACTGTTGCCAAACATGTCTTCGAACTCTGCATGTCTAGATGTGGGCCAACAAATTAAAACAACTATTATAAACCCCACCTGTTTCTAAGTGTATGTATCATAGGTGTCCACATTCAACTCAGGATTTAGAGAATCCAACAGTACTCTACAAATAACATGATTATTTTGCTATAGAAAGGGAAAAAAGAAAGCAATCCAGATATATTTGCCTATATTTTGAGATATAATATAATAATATAATAATAATAAATAATTGAGATATAAAGCAGATATATTTGCCTCAATATTCAGTTGGTTTATAGTCCATAAATAGCCAAATATATCCAGGGAAGAGCTAAGCTGCGTACTTTCGTACTTGCTTGCACTGATGTTTACCCGAGCTTAATGACTACTAAGAACAATCTAGTTCCAGGAATGCTAATGATGAGACTGTGATATGCAAGATTTCTGTGTGATATGTAAGGCAATATAGGAGCAATGTAGTTAGGTTTTGTGGACAAAATGTTGTTTTATGAACTCGTGCTTTGTAAATAGCAGACACCGTACATCGCTTTATGGCTACTGGCATCTGCTTGTCCATAGTTAGTATAAAAAATCTTTCTCTCCAGATTTTCCATTGCTTTGCAGGAATGGTAGGTCTGGCCCAAATGGCACAGGTTAAAAGGTCTGATTAAATGAAGGAACTGAGAAAGATGTAGAAATAGGTTCATTATTCTCCTGCCTGAAGGCGTGAACCAGCCTCTTACAGTGGGAGCTGGGCAGATATATCCCTGATGGGTATATTATTGTGAAAAACCTGAAGCAGGTAATTATGCACCACGCACTGATGGAGACAGACTACAGAGCTGGACGTAGTTCTGGCCTGTTCCAGTAGCCAATGGTGCTTTTCCTTGGAGTGCTGTCTCGCAATATGAGGAAGGAAATGGGGGTCATGATACTTGACTCGAGATGTGGCCATAGGCAAACCACTAATTCTCGCTGTACCTCTGCTCCCCACTTGGTAAAAAGCAGGAAAATAATCATCTGGGGAAAGGTTGCAAAGGGCTTTGCACATCTTTCTGTAATTCAAATTGAACTCATCATGCAGTATTTATTTTACCAATCATAAAACTTCCATTCCCTCTTCCCCATACCCTGATAAATCTTGACATAGAATTATCCTGAGATATGAACAATATTAAGCTTTTCCTGTTCAAAGCGACATAGATGTACAAATTAATGCCAATAATGTGATGACCCTGTGGCCCCCTCATATTAATGGAGAAACTGAAGCAAAATGTAATTTGATTCACTCATGGTGAAAGACAAATGTCATGGTCTTCCTCACCGAGGCACAAAGGATTCAGATACTTTTGATCAGAAAGTACGTCCCTAGCAGTAGAACCCCCTGGTATTTTTACTGATGAATATTACAGACAAATATGTCATGACTGACATGCTAGAATTAGTACACTTTTGTGAAGAAACATGCTGATTAAAACTTGTACCTCTCAGATTTTATGGGATTTTCAGAGAACAAAATTCCCCAAACTCAGCATCATAAAACGTACAGATGAGACTGACTGAATCCGTAAGAAGATGGGCAAAATGAAATGTTACTTTATTACAGTGGAATTCGTCAACAAAACCAAGCACTTTATTGGTTTTAATTTAGCTTTTCTTTGGTGATGCATTGAAGCCTAGCTAAATCAGCTAGTAATCCCATGAGAGAATAAAATACAAAGAGATTTTCCAAAATATATATCCTCAAAAAAGACAAAGTCTTTATGCAGTAGTGGCATCTAAGTATAGCCACAATACTAGAAACGATGCCCAGAATTTTATGTTTACTCACATTAAAAAAAAAAATAAACCAAGTTTTTAAATCCTAGGGGTGAACTATGCTGATGGTAATGGTGCTGGATGCTGGCCTTTCGAAGGACGTTCCCACCCAGCCGGCTGTTGCCTGAGCTGATCTGACCTGCACAACACTGGGCTGTGCAGCATACGAGGCAGCATTAATGACCCAGTTTTCCCAAGTTTCTGACCACCTCCAGCCTCCTTTAAAAGTTCTTTTGCACAGGAGTGCTGGCTAGTGTGTTTTAGTAAAAAGCCCTTGCCACTAAAAGAAAACAGGAGAGGTGCTAGTTAGCAATCACTAACTGGGCTTAGAAAGATTGCACTGACCAAGGACGAGCCCTGTTTTGAATTCTGGTCCCACCAAGCATAAATGCTGAGCTGATGCATTCTCCTAAAGCAGCCCTCATTATAAATTCATTATTTCACTTAATGCCTTTCATAACTTGGACTCACCTACACTAAAAATTACCTTGCATGTGACATCCTCCAGAAGTGTAACCATACATTTCAGACTTGGGTCATCTGTGTGGGCAGGAGCTTGTGCTGCGACCACATCAGAGGGCAGAAAAATCTAGATTTGTAAAATGATTCCAAAACGTCATTTTAGACCTCTCCATATTGGAAGGCTGACCCTTGCTAAATCATGCTCTGGACTCTACGGTATTAAAATGTGATTAAAAGTGAGGTCAGAACCGCCTGCCACAAAGCAGAGCCAGATGATTTGATGAAGCTTGGTAGTGGAAGTCTTTGCTGACTCCAGCAAGAATCTGGAAAATAAAAGAGATGTAGAATAACAAAAGGACTTTTTAATGGTTAGAATAAACCTAATAAGTGAAAGCAGCAAGTGATGCTCCTAAGCGTTCCCATGTCCAGATGGTGTTTCCATATTCCACCAAGAGGGAGGAAAGAAGCTAATTAAATTCTCAAGAACCAGTTTAAGGAGCTAAGAAGTTTATAGCTACTTGCTGCCTCTATAAAGAATAAACATGAATCACTTGTCTTTAAAACTCATAAATACACAGACAGAAAGAATTACATGTACAATGGTATGAGGTACTTGGCTCAGATTAGCGCTAATTTGCTTGCATTGCTTTTTCATTAGTATGAATCACTCTCAAACAAAATCCTTAAATTGCAGCATTTTCCTACTCTGTGCTTTTGCAGCACTTGTTCTCTACGGGACTGAATCAGGATTTTATCTAGCAGGGCCTAAGAGGTATAAATCCTCTTTTTAGTGATTTCTCAGCTATAGGCATCCTTCAGCACTGCAGGGCCAGGAGTGTAGCTGCAGAGCTGTTGTCATCATGGCTGCTGGCTCACAGGGCATACCTGAACAAAAGCAGATGTATACCCAGATAAATTCCTTCCCCATTGGTTCTTTAGGTATTTTATCAAGCACAGCTCACTTACAACATATCATTTTGCTCTACACCTACAAAATTGCCTGCTAGTAAAGGCAGAAATGGCTTCATTTCTGTTACCTGTGATTACTGATCTGCAGCATCTAGGCTAAGCTACCAATAAGCACAGTGCTAGAGAGGACATCCAAATCAGGTGATAACACTTTAACTTTTTTTTTAGAGGAGTCTATTTTCTTTTCTCCAAAGAGAGAGACAGCTTTATAGTCATTTGACCTGCACAATACTGACAGTGAAGACTACCAGTCAGCTACAAATACAGGTTCCAACAGAGACAATCTTTGAACAGTTAGGATAAACTATAGTGATTTGACGGCATTTTGTATCAAAACAATCTCACAGTTTCTGGAAAAGGAGGAAGGACTTGAGACCTGTGTAAGAAGATAGCGTTCCCTGTTCTGTTACACTGTTGTCTTTTCTCAAAGTGAAAGATGATTTTTCCCCAAATAGATCAATGAATGAAAGGATAATACAGAGTGCAGAGGCAAAGGTACTTCTCTGTTCCCAGTAACCATGCCGAGCATGAGACAATAGTTTTCTCTTAGCCCTCATTACAGTCCTCTTCCCTCTGTGTAACTACCAATTTTCTTTGTGTCATCACTAAAAATGATTAATCCTTTCCTGAGGATGCATGATTGCAGATAATTTTAATTAGCAGTCTGGTAGGCATTCCATGAACACACCCTCCTATCATTTTCATCATGTATTAAACGATATTAATTGCAGCAATGTATGCATATGCCAGAGGTCTTCCTCACTATTGCTCTTGTCTCAAAGCTAAAAGGCATTAACCCTTTGTGGGGAACCTCACACCTCCCCAAGTGCATTGAGCTGGCCATTACCAGCTTATGGCTGAGGTCAGTTGATGGAGACTGGCGAAGTAATGTAATGGATGCTAAGATGCCGTTGCTTGCAATAGCAGGGACTTGGACTTCAGGATCTAGAAAATCTTTGCCAATTCTGTGTGTTCAAGAAAAAGTCTCAGTGACTTCACGGAGTTTTCAGGAGTGAAGGTGCTGTAACTAAACCTGCTACATGGAGAGTCCTGCAATAGAAAAGGTTGCACATCCTTTCTTCCACCATGAACAACCTCATTAAGACTCAAGTTTTAATAACCCTGGCAGGTTATACTGGGGAGTGAGGGAAGGAATCACTGAGGACAAGGTGCACCTATTTAACATGGAAATACTAAAACAGTACACTGCTGACTACAGTGGTACTCATTGGTAAGGCTACATCCTTCAAAGAAGGAGCTATCATCTGAAAATTTGCTTTAGTGCTTTACTGGCTCACTGTCATTCAGCCTTTCACCAGACATGTCTGAGCACCACTAAAGAAACAGTATTAAATTGCTTTCTCAGCCAAAATTTGTAATTTCTTACCCTTCTTTCTATGCAATTGAATTTTACATCCCATTCCAAATGAGAAAACTCCATCTTCAATTAAATTTATGTATAAAGTAGCAAAACCCTTCCATCCAGATCTTCGTTCTGTTTATCTCAGGGGAATCAGTGGCAGTGCCTGTGCTGGTTTATGAAAGGAGACAGAAGTGTAAGCCCATATTTTATGATGAAAATGACAGTAGGATTGACCTTGCTCCAGCACATATTGCTTTTTTGACAGTGTCTAGAGCAGATAATCTAACAGCAGTCTGCAAAGCATCATGTTTCCTTAGATCCTGCTACAGTAATTCAATCATGAGCATGTGAAATTAGATGAAAAATAAGGTAACTAGCCTTCTGGGACTGAGTGATTGCAATAAATGTTGCCTCCTGACAGTAAGTATTACATTGTCCTCTTGAAGGAGAGGTTACCTTTTATTATAGCTTACTTCTCTCATTTTGGTCTGTGCCAGGTAGCACTGCTGTTAAGCATAGTCTGCAGTACAGCAAAAAATCCTTTAAGACAATTATATATGCTGCCTCAAAGGTACCAAAGCAGTGAGTAGAAAACTTGCAACTCTTGATCTTTGGGATCAAATGAGCAATGTCAGACCTTTCTTCTGGTTTTTTTTTAGAAAGATATATGTTTTCCCTTTGCACTGCCTTTCATGTAAGTGCCACAGAGTACTTTACGAGCATCAATTGCTTAATCAAATCTTACAAACCTTGCCATCCATTTTAGTGAAGTTAAACTGAGCCACAGTCATGTCTGTGTCTCTAAACTCAGCGAAGTTTGCAACTGAAGGTCACAAAGCAAGTTAATAAACGGGATAGAGTGAAACTGAGGTATGGTGGAGGTTAGTCTCAAAGTGTCAGTACGCAAATTGTTTTCAAGCCATAAATATTTGCCCATGCATTTGTCCTGTGGACAGCTGAGAAAATACAAATTGTAAAATTATTATAGGCTTGATCAAAGTAAAATAATTTATGTTTAGCTACCATCAAAGATACGTGTGGGTCTGACATAAAGTCATACACCGGTTACTACGACAAATGCACACTTTTGTGGGCAGTCACAGAGTACACAGCAAGACTGAGCTCTGCATGATTTTATACAAAGTAGATGGAGAAGAAAGCACCGAACAGCAATGGGTACTGTCTGCCACTGCCTGGTCATTAACATCGACTCCAGCTGTGATTTTCTGGGGGAAGCAGAGGTGGGAACTCCTGACAGAAGCCCTTGGGCAGCAGAGATTGTAAGACTAACACTCCTCCAAGCTGGTGGGCTGCTGCTGCTCCACTGGCTTGATCACCTGTGGGATAAGCAGGGCTCCTTGATATAGTCTCAGTCAAGTAGCTTTTCCACCTAGATGTTATATATGTATATGAATAAATAGGATTTCCTGCTAATCAAAACCATACTAGAGTATGCCTGCTTATGAGCAACAAAATCACATCCTGAGAAAGTGAGGCAAGGCCAAGCTCTAGCTAAGCAGCCTGAGGAGCTGCAGAAAAGGAAGTCTCCCATTAGCGGGTCCAAGTGGTTCTCCACCAAACCACAACAGCTCAACATACAAATAGTTGTATGACCAAAGTCTGATGGGATGATTAATTTTATCCACAAGTCTGCATTTCAGCAAGAACTGGTGTTTCCAGTGACCTGACCCACATCAGCTATAACAGGAACCAAAAGGAGCTGGCTCTGCTGTAAATGTGCCCATAGCAGATATCTGAAGTTAGATGGATCCTACACGAAAAGTGCTAAAAAGAAATGTTGTTCCTGTAAACTGCTTGAAAGCAAAGAAGTTGAAAGACCTCTCACTTTCAGTTATGTAAATAAGGAATAAGGGCACCAAATGTAATCAACTGATATTTTTATAAAGTCATTGGAAATGGAAATCCTACCAAGATCTCTGTATTTCTCATGTATACATATTCTGCAGAGGTATCTGAATGGCGACATTGACATTAGCTCTGTAGTTCAAGTTGTGCTGCATTTGTGCTACACTGAGATTACAGTTTGAGAATTTAGTCCTGTACAATGAAAATTCAGACAAATATATATTTGGCAGATGTAAACAGATCTAACTAATGACCTTATAATGGAGGTATTGTTTACAGCAGCTGAGAATCTGGCCCACAGTTTGTTATGCAAAATCATTGTCTTGTGTACTTTGATGAATGTACACACTAATAAAACCCATTAATCTCTTTGGGTATCACTGCAGGTTTTTGTGAATGAGATATAATATAGTCCATATATATCACCTCATAACTGTTGATAAGAACCTTTAGAAACCTTAATCTTGTTCACAAATGCTTCCAATTATGGTAAAACAATTATCTGGGTGCAAAGAAAATGGACACTGTCTCTAGTAGCTACTGACAGCTTTTCTTGAAATCAAAACAAGAAGAAAAATAGACGGTGTTTTTCTTTCAAAGAGACAAAGTTCATAAACATAATACCATTTACTATGGAACTGAATGTTTATTGGGAAAAGACACTTCTCTGCATATGTCTGCCTTAACTACAGATTCAGAGATTTACAGGTAGTCCATTAAGTTAATTAGTCCATTACACTGTTAAAGCTACTTCTCTGCACTGTACTGCAGATATTTTTTAGAATACCTTTAAATGCCTCCAAAATACAGGCTATTTTTCCTTCTTGTAGTAGAACATGTTTTTACAATAGTCCATATCCAGATGTTTTCCTTGGTATTATGTTAACCATTCTAGTTCTCTATGTATCTTCACTATCCTTGCTATTTCTCATTTTGCCATCTCTAATACTTCTTCTTTATCCTTGGTGTTCACCACAAAGAGTTACTGGCACCTACAAATACTCGTCAGTCAGAGAAGGGGCAGTCCATCCATTGCCAAACCTTGCTGATGTACAGCAGACAGACCACTTAGCTGCTCTGTAGCAGCATAGTCTTTTCTTTATGTTACTCATGTTTGTTTTCCCCTGAGCTGTTGAAAACAAGGCATTTCTTGTTGGCTTGCTGCTTTGCAATACTTGTTTTAGAGGGCATGTGGCCATTTGAGCAGTTTCAATCACAGCAGCAGATGACTGGTATGCATGCATTGCGTGTGCAATTTAGGATAATTAAGGAGAATTAAATTATATAGGATTAAATGAGATAGAGTTCTGCATTTACTCCTAAAGAGCTGAATAAATCTGACTTTAATCACTTTTCTCCTGAAATGTCCTCTATCCTGAGCCTTTTGGGTACTCTAAGGCATTTTCAACACAGGAAATCTCTGTCGGACCTGTAGATTGCTCCAAGTTAAGGCAAATTTATGATGAACAAGCAGTGAAACAATAGATATTCTGTACTCACATTGTCCATTAGGCAGCTTTCTGCAAACCGTCTTGGTAAACTGTCTTTTCATTGTAACTTACTTACTTTGAATCCCCCTGTTTGCAGTACTGGTACAAGTTGGTGCACTAGGAACTCAGTCCCAGTCACCCACAGTTAATCCCATCTCTCACAAATGTCCTGACGTTTTATGCCTTCAAGCTTTTCCTGTTCATTTAACTTCAGAATGCTTGGAGTGGCTAAAGGAATGTACCTCTGTCTTCAGTAGTCACATATGCACTGAAAAAGGTTGCACACATCTGCTTTCTAGTTAAAAATAAAAATACTCAAAAGAAAAAAAATGTTGAGAGTAAAGCTTTAAAAGCAAAGGGACCCAGGTATTTACGGCCTGTCTTCCGAAGCTGTCCGCAGGTACGCAGGAGATCTAAAAACACCAACGCTGGCTCTAAGCCCTATCCTTAGGCATAACAACTGCAATAACAAAACACAACATACCTTCACATGTCAGTAGGAAGTATTCCAGATTGTGACTGAAAGATGCACTGAAATAAGTACAGTTTTCAATCAGATCACAAGACAGACACCGCCTGTTGAAGTTTCCATTTGTGCTTGCGCTGAAAAAGTTAATAGAAGTGCATGAAGGTCACTGAGCAAATGTTATCTGGAAGAAACATTACTTGAACCTTACTGTACTGTAGAACAAGAACATAAATATAATGTGTCCAACATTAGTAAGAGACAAAGCATTTCCATTTGGTTGATTTTAAATAGCAGAAACTGCTTTTTTTTTTTTCCCCTGAATGGAGAATAGATAAAAGGATACTGATGTCTTTTTTTGCAAGGTCAGGTGGTTATGAAGGAAGGTACAGTTTTTAAAAGAAAATGATGGTTGCAATTCCACAAGAGGAAGTCATAATTCGGTGAACGAAGGCATGAAACAATGGAGCAGTGTTTCTACACCTACTTCTATTGTAACAGACTATAAAGAGCTGGAGCTGCTTGCTATAAGTTTCTTGCTGTTTGACTCACTGGTCTGATTTGCTAGCAGCTGCCTCACAGGCCAAAGCCCTTTTTGAGGGTTTCAGTAGTTGCTCTTATATGCTGCAAGTAGAAAGGAAAGATTGCATTTAGGGATCTGTTTTTGAAGAAGGTAACATGGCCTGTCCATATGCTCAGAAGTGCTTTGTAAGAATCTACTGTAAGTTGAAGAATGAGTTACAGATTATTAGCAAATACAATAAATAAAATTCTACACTGCTATAGCATTTTGAAACTTCAAAATGCTTCAAGAATATTAACTAATAATATTACTCTAAAGCAAATGAGTGTTTTTTGCTACTATTTCAAGGTAGAAAGAGATGAGGCTGAGCAACCTGTTTAGGGTCACAGAAACTGAACTGAGTAGCTCTTGGGTTCTTGTTTAGGCTCAGATCATGTCTTTGACTTAAATCCTATTTAAAGCTACTAAATTAGACACAAAAAGGGAAAAAAAACCCCAAACAGATCTTCATCACATATCAACTGCAGTGGAGCTCTGTCAACGAACATACACCAAGGTTGCTGCTGAGCTGATGCCCTTGGACTGGGACGAGAGACGGTCAAACCACCCAGCACAGGAAATCAAACACCTGAAGTGAGGCCAAGATCACTGCATAATCAAAGTAAGGTCAAGGACACTGACATTTTTGGCATCTCTTTACTTGTTGCCTGTGTGGGGAGGTGAGGTTAGTGAGGCACCAGGGTGAGCTGCATGTCAAGACGAGCAAGTGGTGGAAAGCACTTTGACTCATGCCAGCAGCTCTTGAGCAGCTGTGCCTGGACTCAGCTTTCAAAATTGTATTTTCTTCCCATTTAAATAGAAATTAATGGTCAAAATAGATTTTTTTCCTCAAGAAAATAAACACTGAAATGAGTTACTTTCAAAAACCCGTGGAGTGCAATGAATAGACATTGAGGTATCGAAAGGAAAAAATGATTCAGTTACAGGTAATTTAGTTTGCTCTGGTTTTGTCCCTGTTGAGGAAAGAAAGTTATGACTTCTTGTTAGAGAAGGAAAACACACTAACAGTCCCTCATCAAATGATGCTGTGACCAGCCCTGTCCTCCATTGCAGATGCTGAGATGACAGCAGGGTAATTGGGAAGAAAAATAGGGCAAATGGAATAATGTTCTAAAATGTTTATTTTGAAGTTTGGGTTTCTTCCCCTTTGTAATCTGCTCCCACAATATTTTGCAATAGCTCCACTACCAACTGCTTACTGTAAATCAAGCTTTTACTCATCAGACAGTTACGGAGGATACTAAAGTCATCTGGAAATGCGGAAAAACATTTGTAAACATAACAAGTTTTTATTTCTTTTCAATTTCATTAACAGGTGAGATGCTATCAAAGTTCCACGAAAACTGTTATCTGGAAGTATAAAATCAGTTTTTACCATTAGTTTATATAATTCTGAATTTCTTCAGGTGCTAAACAGTTCTGCTGGAAATTTTTCTGACAGTTTATCAATCCTGAAGCCAATATAAAATTTGCAATAAAAGAAGAAAATTGCTAAATGTAAAACATTTCTGAATGTCAAGCATTTTGTTCACTATTGTTATGCTGTTCTGTCTGTCCCAGTGACACACTGCGAGATCTTGCAATGCCATTAAAGACAATCACATAAGAAACTGTTTCTGTTGCAATTGCTTATGTAATGATTTGCCTAAATTTGTAAAGATGGGAAATTCTGTATGTGAAATTAATAAAGCACATACCTGTATAAGTGTCGCCTCCTTGGCAAATCTTCTGTGCTGTGGAAATAACTGAGAAAAAAAAAATCAAAAGGCAATTGTGATACCGTAAGTTGGCAAAAACTAAGACTCTCTAAAACTTGTTTGGGAATTTTAGAAAGCAAGTTTTCTTTATTACAGCACCGATGCACGGGGGATATTTCCTCCTAGCGTGCATACCACATATTGAAGCAGGCTTTCCTTTATTTGATTTCTTACCAATAAGTTTCAGCCCATGAGGCAGTCCCATGTTGCCAATTGGTTACATCATTTACGTTACACTTGGTCAGCATTTTCACACTGTGCCTGTTCAGTGAGTAGGGGTCCGGGGGTCCTTCCGCCAGGGGTTGCATTATTTTTAGTATTATAATGTATTATAATGAAGGATAGGTTACTTTCAGACACCACTTTTCGGACAGAACAAGCCAAAACTAGCCAAGCGCTAACATGCAGTCTTCTCGGCGTGTTCTTGTCTCCTTCAAGGACAGTTCCCTAGATTTAAAGGCTCTTCTTGGCAGCTTGAAGGCAAAGGTTTCAAACACATTCCTAAAACTTATCCTAAATAAGCAACAAAGTCCTGCAATTCTAACTATACCAAGGCCTTTACGGTAACAGCTGTATCATTAGAAGGGTGTTTACAAGTATCTCATATAATAACATCTTCATTCACATTGCCGTTTTCCTATTCTTGCAAAGGAAAGAAAAGTTTAAACTGAATTAGAAAAACATGCAGAGGGACATATCACTGCAGAACCTCAAGCAAGCACGTCACCAGCTGCAGTTAAAACAAGCATGGGCTGGACTGGTCATGTCCTTAGCAGGTCAAAAAGGATCAAGCGATCAAGTGAAAGACCATCACATTTTAACCTCAAGATTTACGGCTCAGAATTTTCTTTAAATACCTTTCTTTTTTCTCCAGACCCAGTTTTTACTTGTCTGACCACTTTTGATTCTTTGCCTGGACAGAGAGCTAACTGGGGTCTGATGCGAAACCCACTCAAACATCCCATTTCAAAAGAGGAGCTGGATTTTCAGGGAAGACAGAATATGAAAAAGAATACTCCACTGCCCTTGCTTTGTGCTGAAACTGTGCTAAACTCTTTGCGGCTAAACAACGAAAACCCTGTTGTGTGGTGACATCTTCTGAGAGCCACAGTGAGGTAGTTTTCTTGACCTTGAATCAGCCAGGACTGCTGGAGGTGGCCAACCTCAGCCCAACATGCAAGGTCCAGATTGATCCCCTGGATGTATCTCATGCGAATGATGACAGACCACAGGAGCAAATGTAGTGTCCCTGGGGTGAATAACAAGTCAGGCAGGATATTCAGCCCTGCTGATCTGCTGCCAATAAGCTGCACTTGCCGAGATGTGCATTTTGATTGCACAAATTGTACGTGGTATTTTCTGCTTGACTGGCCAGTAAATATGCAAATAAGGCTTTGGTGTTAGTTTGCTACTTAGCTCTGCCAAGTGCTAAAGATCCTTGTATTGTGCTGAAGTTATTGGTAATGGAAGGCATTCAAAACCTTGAAGAACCATCGTGTTCTTAATGATCATTCAACATCTGCATATATCAGCAGCGTTTTACTCAGCTGTTTAGTGACCTTAAGCAACTGAGAGGTGAGAGCCTTGTATCTAGCTGAAACTTTGCCTGGAAAGGAATCAAACATTTTTTTACGTAATTTCTTGAAAAGTATTTTGAAAAGTAAACATTCATGGAAGTTATTTTGCAAGCATAAAGGGCAAGTGTGAAGAAGGCTAGGGTTTTTTTTGTATTTCAATTAAATATTTCTTTTCTAATACACTGACATTTTTGCAGGTCAATAAAGAATTATTTCTAAAACTGACTATCTTGGTAGTCAATAAAAATAGACTTCAGAGATTAATACCAGAAGTTGCAGCAGAAGAAATCTCTCCTCTACACGACTGTATTTAATAGTTGCAGAAATGTAGGTTTGAACTATACAGGGAAAACCAAAATAAGACAAGATATATGGAATGGTGTGAGAGGTTAAGCCAAAATGGAGAGGACTTCTCCTCCTGCCTTATCCCCATCTCCTTACGCTCATACATTTCAGATGCATACACAACACCGTTGTAACTAATGTTGTAGTCCAGAGAGAAACAAAGGAAGACTGATTTGTCAGACCAAAGTTTACTTACATTTTATGCCTCTTTTCATCATATGCCAATATCTTTGTCACATCCCAATCGCCAGATGTAATAGACTGTAAGTTATCACTGCTACTATTGGGCTGCCAGAAAGAAAATATAATTACATTTCTTTGTTCTTAAAAGAATATATCTGAGCAAAGCTTCTCTACTGAAGAAGGAAGCTCTTTGGACTCTTATTACCTATTAAAAATAAACCATGCATCTGCAATTTCCACCCCTCCCCCTGCTATTTTTGTGAATCTGCAGTCATAGAAAAAATACAGAGTCAGAATCATCTTAACCATAACTCCACTGAAGATAATGGGATGAATTCAGCACAGAACAGCTTCAAACCCCTTCCTCTAATCCAGCATGCCCATCAGCTTCTGATTAATCCTTTATGGCAGTGCAGGGATTTACTTATTTTATGTACAACTAAGAAGGCATTGAAAAACAGAAGCAAAGCAATGATATTGTTTGGAAAGAGTTAGCTGGTTGACCTTTTTCTTTTAAGCATTTCATTTCGAAATTCATGTTATCTTATGCCCAATAAATCATCACAGAAAGTTTTCCTTTATGCACAAGGCCCACATTCAACATTTGCAGCCTCCAGTGTCACCCGTGTGAGCACAGATATTACTTTTTGCTGCTTTCTACAGGCTGGACCCAAAGCAGCAGCAGCGAATGAGTCACCTGTGACGATGACATGGCGATGTGGTAGAACTTCCCACGTCCTCCCTGGGGAATTGCTCGGACAAAGAAAAACTTCCGACCGTCCTTGGAAAAAATCGGCTCTTCATTCTGTAAGCGGCAAATTTAAGGGTTGTATTACTGTTAATTCATTGTATTTAAAATTGCTTATCACTGCAAAAACCTATGAAATTAATTCACAGTGAAACAGGAAGTTCTCTTTAACAGTAACCAGAGGCAAACAAAAGCCCACTGAAAACTGGAGAAAGTTTTGAATGTTATTGCTTCTTGCTCTTGGGAAAGCAGACACCTTTCAGCTAAGGGAAGACAGGGAGGCAGGCAGCAAGGAGAATTCCTTGGCTATAAAGTCAACTCCCATTTGTAAAACAAAAAGTAGACATGTACAGCTGACTGCTCGGGGCAGTTGGAATAAAGCTTTTAGAAATGGTTTGAACCTTGTTGGCACGAGTAGGACAAACCTTGTTTACTCTGCTGGAAGAACTGATCTGTTCCTGTCCTCGAGGAAACACAACTAGCAGCATCTAACTGCTGTCTTTTCCTACTCTCTTACAAATGCTTATTTAACTGAATTATTTATGAAAGGGAGGTTATCTTACAAAACTGTCTTTGACACAGAGCTCCCATGTGAATGTGATGATCGACTTTTATTGGGTGACTAGAACTTTCAGCCAGAGATAGAAGAGACTCAGCAGAAGGAAATCAAACACTATATATGGCAAGCCAGCATTTCCTGGAAGGGTCTTTGGCTTCGTGTTACACAGGAACCCCAAGACACATGGGAGATCTCCACGGCAGGAGGTGGTTGAACAGCAGATTACAAGGGAAAGCAGAACGGATGGTCCATATTGTGTGACACAGTAGCACCGTACCAAAGGAACTGGCTACAGCAAGCTCCTCTACTCTTCATTTTGAATAGCTGGGACTAAACCAAGAGATGAAACTCCTGAACCTCTGCTATGATATCAGGCTTTTCTGGTGACTGGCTGCCCTGGCCCACCTTCGCGGCTCCTTCTTCAAGAGCAGTGAACAGGCAGACTATTGCTCAACCTCTTCTGGGTCCTCCTATGGTTCAGTGTTTATCTAACACCCCAGCCTTCTGCTTGGCACATGTCCAGATACCACACTGAACGAGCAAGAACTTCATTGTACAGGGAGACTTATGACTAATGCAAACACCTACAGCAAAGTAATAAACATTTTTAGTTCTCATAAGCTAAAACATTATTCTTACTGCATGTTCCTTTGCTCCCAGTTCTTTACTGATTAATTCTTTTCCATTACCTATCAGATATACCAACACAGTATTAGGTGTTCAAACTGTTTGTGTTTCCTTTTATTTTCCCCAGCTCAGGCTTTCAGTATATTTTAAAATATGCCCCAGTATATTTTAAAATATACCCATTTATAGCTTGTTGCAGCTTTATGAAATAGTGGTTTCATTTGTTTCTGGCATTGTTCTGGAACTTGAAACATGAAACTCTGTATTATATCCAAATGTCTTTCATGAGAGGAGAAAACTCATTGAAAAATGACTGTAATAGCTTGGGCAAACCTTGTGCTCAACGGGTTTTCCTTTACTGAGGCAAACAGCAAGGAGTTCACCCTACACTTCTATACCTGTGCCTATGGCATTATTTATTCCAGCCATACATCTCTGCCAGGGAGAGCAGGTGTTGTGCAGATCAGTTTGAGGTTCATACAGAGTTACAGGGGAAGGAGGTACACGGCACGAATGACACACACAAGGCTTTAGCATGCAGCTGATGTTATGAGACAGCTTGTTTGCAAGTTCCTGTTGCCGGAAAGACAACACGTTTATACAACCAGAACTTTCAGATCTTGACAGAGATGGTGACTTATCCCAGATGGCAAATGGTGTGGGAGACGTCAGGCTGAAAGGTTTATGGAGCAGGATTTAGTACTGTTGGGAGCTACACTGGGCATGTAATTAAAATATTCTGCATGTGATACAAACAGTTTGAGCCTTTGGTTGACTATTGTTGACTGAATGCCACAACTAGAACAGAAAAGAGCTCCTTGAAAATAACAGGAGATCAGTTTACTGCTGGGATAAATAAATCCTTTTCCTATGCAACAGGTAGGGAATTTCTGGAAGGTTTTGCCACAACAGGCTTATGGACACAGCTGATATCAGAAAGTGTAAAAAGGGGTTGAACTAGCTCATGATTCACTAGCAGATCCTGAAGGGAACAGACATGGATATAGTCTCAAATGTCTTTAATCTTTTTATTGTAGATGGTGGTGAAATAGGAGAGGACTGGACTGCAGAAAGCAGCCAGCTCACACACTGTCCTTACATACCATCAGCTGCTGTGCCTGCTAAAGACAGGCTGATAGAGCAGAGGAAGCAGTGGTGAGGCTCGGTAGGGCACTTCCTAAGTCCTTATGGCTGTTGTCTTCTTGCTCAGCTCTGTATTTAGACAAATTTCACCCAAACAGCCAAAGCCAGTTTCCAGAAATCCTCTGCTTTGTGCAGATGAAGGACAACACTGTCCTTATGTCTCACTCAGATATACGGAGGAAAAAAGCAAGATAACTCTGGCAAGATGCCACAGCAGCTTAAATCAAAGCTTAAATCTGACTGAGTAAGTGTGGGTCCCTGATCCCATTTGCCTTCCTGGGAGCTCTGTGAACACTCAGTGTCCTGGTTTGGGAAGCAGATCTACCCAGAGCTGCTCACCTATGATGGGCAACTCTCCCCTGGGAGGAGGAGATCTATCACAAAGCTATCACAAAGGGGGAAAAGAATCACAAAGGGGGAAAAGAATTCTTGGCCACGAGCTGGCGGGGCTCATTGAGAGGGCTTTAAACTAGGTTTGAAGGGGGAAGGGGATATTGCCCAGCTCACTAGGGATGAGCCTAGGCTTGGAGTGCCAAGGCCAGGGGTGAGATTGACAGCCCAGCTCAAGTGTGTTTACACCAATGCACGTAGTATGGCCAATAAACAGGAGGAGCTGGAAGCCATTATACAGCAGGACGGCTACGACTTGGTCGCCATCACAGAAACGTGGTGGGACAACTCGCATGACTGGCATGCTGTCATAGATGGCTACAGACTCTTTAGGAAAGACAGACCAACAAGGAGAGGTGGGGGAGTTGCTCTATATGTGAGGCAGCAACTGGAATGCATTGAGCTTGGCCTGGGGGCAAGTGAAGAAGGAGTTGAAAGCTTGTGGGTTAGAATTAAGGGACAGGCTCACACGGGTGACATTACGGTGGGTGTATACTACAGGCCACCCGACCAGGAGGAGGAGGTTGATGAAGCCTTCTACAGGCAGCTGCAAGCAGCCTCACAGTCACAGGCTCTGGTTCTCATGGGGGACTTCAACCACCCTGACATCAGCTGGGAAGACCATACAGCTAGGCAGGTGCAATCCAGGAGGTTCCTACAGAGCATTGATGATAACTTTGTGATGCAAGTGGTGGAGGAACCAACAAGGAAAGGCGCGCTGCTGGACCTTGTGTTAACAAACAAGGAGGGACTGGTGGAGGACGTGAAGGTTGGAGGTAGACTCGGCTGCAGTGACCATGAAATGGTCGAGTTCAGGATCCTGCGTGGAGGAAGCAGGGCGATAAGCAGGATCAAAACCCTGGACCTCAGGAGGGCTGACTTTGGCCTCTTCAAGGAGCTACTGGGAGGAATCCCGTGGGCCAGGGCTCTCGAAGGCAGGGGGGTCCATGAGTGCTGGTCGCTTTTTAAACAACACTTCTTCCATGCACAGGAGCAATGCATCCCCCTGAGAAAGAAATTTAGCAAAGGAGGAAGGAGACCTGCATGGTTAAACAAGGAGCTTCTAGCGGAGATCAGGCAGAAGAGAAAGGTGCATGGCATGTGGAAAGAGGGACAGGCCACTTGGGAAGAGTACAGAAACGTAGTGAGAGCATGCAGGGATGCGACGAGGAAGGCCAAGGCTCACCTGGAATTGAAGCTGGCAAGGGATGTCAAAAACAACAAGAAGGACTTCTTCTACTACATCAGCAGCAAAAGGAAGCCTGGGGACAATGTGGGGCCGCTGCTGAATGAGGCGGGTGTCCTGGTGACGGAGGATGCGGAGAAGGCAGAGCTAATGAATGCCTTCTTTGCTTCAGTCTTCAGTGCTAAGACTGGTCCTCAGGAATCCCAGGCCTCGGAGGTAAGAGAAGAAGCCTACAAAGAGGACGACTTTCCCTTGGTCGAGGAGGACTGTGTGAGGGATCGCTTAAGTGATCTGGATGTCCACAAATCCATGGGCCCCGATGGAATGCACCCACGAGTGCTGAGGGAGCTGGCGGATGTCATTGCTGAGCCACTCTCCATCATCTTTGAGAGGTCCTGGAGGACAGGAGAGGTGCCCGAGGACTGGAGAAAGGCCAATGTCACTCCAATCTTCAAAAAGGGCAAGAAGGAGGACCCAGGGAACTACAGGCCGGTCAGCCTCACCTCCATCCCGGGAAAGGTGATGGAGCAGCTTATCCTGGAGGCCATCATGAAGCAAGTGGAAGAAAAGAAGGTTATCAGGAGTAGTCAGCATGGATTCACCAAGGGGAAATCATGCCTGACCAATCTGATAGCTTTCTACGATGACATGACTGGCTGGGTAGACGAAGGGAGAGCTGTGGATGTTATCTACCTTGACTTCAGCAAGGCTTTCGACACAGTCTCCCATGATATCCTCCTGGGGAAGCTGAGGAAGTGTGGGCTGGATGAGTGGTCAGTGAAGTGGATAGAGAACTGGCTGAATGGCAGAACTCAGAGGGTTGTCCTCAGCGGCGCTGAGTCTAGTTGGAGGCTGGTGACAAGTGGTGTCCCTCAGGGGTCAGTACTGGGCCCAGTCTTGTTTAACTTCTTCATCAACGACCTGGATGAAGAGTTAGAATGTACCCTCAGCAAGTTTGCTGATGACACCAAACTGGGAGGTGTGGTAGATACACCAGAAGGCTGTGCTGCCATTCAGCGTGACCTGGATAGGCTGGAGAGCTGGGCAGAGGGGAACCTGATGAGGTTCAACAAGGGCAAGTGCAGGGTCCTGCACCTGGGGAGGAACAACCTCATGCACCAGTACAGGCTTGGGGTGGACCTGCTGGAGAGCAGCTCTGCGGAGAGGGACCTGGGTGTCCTGGTGGACGACAGGTTAACTATGAGCCAGCAGTGTGCCCTGGCTGCCAAGAAGGCCAATGGGATCCTGGGGTGCATCAAGAAGAGTGTGGCCAGCAGGACAAGGGAGGTTCTCCTTCCCCTCTACACTGCCCTGGTGAGGCCTCATCTGGAGTACTGTGTCCAGTTCTGGGCTCCCCAGTTCAAGAAGGATGAAGAGCTACTGGAGAGAGTCCAGCGGAGGGCTACAAGGATGGTGAGGGGACTGGAGCATCTCCCCTACGAGGAGAGGTTGAGGGAACTGGGCTTGTTCAGCCTGAAGAAGAGAAGGCTGCGAGGGGACCTTATAAATGCCTACAAATATCTGAAGGGTGGGTGTCAGGAGGATGGGGCCAAGCTCTTTTCAGCAGTGCCCAGTGACAGGACAAGGGGCAATGGGCACAAACTGAGGCACAGGAAGTTCCGTCTGAACATGAGGAGGAACTTCTTCCCTCTGAGGGTGACGGAGCACTGGAACAGGCTGCCCAGGGAGGTTGTGGAGTCTCCTTCTCTGGAGATATTCAAGACCCGCCTGGACAAGGTCCTGTGCAGCCTGCTGTAGGTGACCCTGCTTCGGCGGGGGGGTTGGACTAGATGACCCACAGAGGTCCCTTCCAACCCCTACTATTCTGTGATTCTGTGATTCTGAGGAGGAAGGAAATAGATGGTTGGAGCTGAGGACTACCCAGTCATGCTCAGAGCTGAGGGAATAATCACTAACCAAAGGATGACGCTGTGGCTGGAATTGGTGGAACTAACCAACCTGCATCGCTATCAGTAAAAGAAAGAGGCAGCAACTCCATTTCCAGCAACCTGTTTATTGCTGTGTATCAAAATGATGTCACCAAAGGCTTCATCTATGGGGGAAGATATAAGGTGATGGCAGGCTGCTGGAGGGCACTGTGACTCCTGGAGGGATCAGTGCTGGAGTCAGAGTTGTGCAACACAGGCCAGTGTATCTGCAAATGGCCAGGACAAGAAGAAACCAAGCAGAACCTCAGAGGGTTATCCCAACTTTGGCAGAATCAGGACGAATGAGGTGACTGTGCCATATGCAGTCTGAGCTTCTGTAGGTCTTAAAGAGGTGCATGAAGTTGTGGAATAAGGAACAATAATTAAAAAAAAAAAAGTTAAAGTATATTGAATTTTGTATGGAGAGGGGTCACCGAGCATCACTGGATCTGCGGCTACCCGAGGAAGACTCCTCCCGTGAAAGAAGGAAAGGTAAGGATGGTGGGGAGTGCACAAGTGTCTCTGACCTTGAGGATCTGCATGATCAAATGTGCACTGGAACAAGCATTTGAAAGAGAAATTACCCACTTTATGGTGAGTTGGAGTATATGAAAGCCACGTGGACCCTTAAGTACAGCACCACCAATACCACCCACGCATTGACGTGGGTCAAACACTTGCCGTATTGTAACACCACAGTTTGCAGCTCCAAACTGCTCTGTCTGTTGCTGTCATGGTTCAAAACACTTTCTGCCTCCTGCTTTTCTAGACTCACAGCACTTCATATGCTTTTGGCTGAACTCCACATATTTCTCACAGAAATCAGTGGGAGAGCAGATTCTTTGAAATTTATTACTGACTGAGAATTATACGTCTATGAGAATTATGTTTTTCTGGTTTATCCTCAAGTTTTAAAAAGGAACTAATTAATCTGAATAACCCAATCCTTGCCATTTGATCCTCTGATGCATTTTGTCTTCCTCAACACTGCTCGCTCTGTTTGCTCCATCTTTGCCCAGATCCTAGAATTAATGATTTTGCTCTGTGGGTACTTATTCTTTCAGGGAAAAAGTGTCACAGGGCCATAGCTCTGATAAACAGATAGGCGTGATGTGAGTCCTTTTAACCCTTTGTGTTTTGGTAAACACTGTTGAAATCCAACAAAGTGTTAAAAATGTGCATTGGCTTTACTTTGACAATGAAGTCTTCTCTTTTGGGCACAGGGAGAAGAACTCTTTCCATCCCCTGCCACACTCAGCCCCTGGGGCAATGCTGGACTTTGTCCTCCATCCCTGTCCCCATGCTCATCTGTGGCTGGGTGCATTGCACCAGTGGGCGTCTCTGAAGCCAGGCCACCTGAGCCAAAATACAGGGTCATCAATCGGAGAGGAGCCCATGCCTCTGCGTATCAGTCCCCTCCACTGAATGAAATCAGGACTCTTCATTTAACTGCCAAAGACTCTATTTGTAGCCAGAAGCTGCTATTTATCTCTAGCAGATTAATTTGGGTATTTGAATTGTGGAGCTCTGGGTCCTATTTCTACTGCATCTTTTCTGTTTAGGGCAACATTAGGTCAGTTATGGCGTTATTGCGTGACAAAAAGGCTTTACAGAGTGAAAAAGTCAGTCTTGTTTGTAAGGTTCTCTGAACTCCTTTTTTATTTTAAAAATTTTATTTCATACCACCTATTAACTAGAATTATCATAAGAATCATTAATGGGTTATTATGCTGTCAGGATGAAGGCAAGGGAGTTGCAAAAGATATATGGTATGAAGTTTTCAACATCTCAAGATTTTGACAGAGCAAAAATCTTTAGTTTCACTTTGAGGTGATCTGAAACACTATGGAAATAGGAGGACTGGAAAGAAAAGCGCAACCCAAAGGAACTGTTATCAGGTGAGGCCAGCCAGCCCACACAGGCGGTTTTGGAGGTTATTTGTCTCTAAACAATTTTGTGGTAATCTCTTTGTCCTGCCAATATCAGTGTCAAAGCCTACCGCCTTTGGTGGAGTTGGAATTACACCCTGGTTTATAATTAAATATGTTCAGGCCACATTCACAATTAAGTAAATAAACCAATTAAAATGCCAGTGAAGTTTGTTTTCAGCAGGTGCTCAGAAATTGTCTTAATTCTCCTTTGCTGACTCGTTGTCTGTATACGACCATCGTTGGGACTATTGGAAAATGACCTCTTCTCAAAAATTGAAACAAAATTGTTTACAGCTGTAATTACTGTTTCAAAGGATTTGTATATTTAAGCAAAAGGATGACTAAAGTTCAGTTTGGCTCTTATTCTCAGAAGCGCACAAGCAAGTAAATAAAAAAAAGCAGTAAAACCTTCCAAAGTTCCTAGGCAGTTTTAGTGAACATGTGCCTGTTCTTCTTTCTGCAAAAGGTTTTGAAACACGGGCCATATCGTCTGATGAGGAGTGACAGATACTTTCTAGCAAAACCTGTGTAAATACTGTGTATTTCTCATTATACTTTGAGTAATTTATCCTATTTTTCAGCTACACAGACAGTAACAGCAGTATTTCTCTTTGCCTGTATTGGACACAGGCTCTCCAATGATTTTGAACTTCAATAAAAATCATTCATGGACTTACACCCAGAAGGGAACACGATATCATTTACTACGACCTTCCATACACAGACAGACATAAATGTCACTGAGTTACCAGACTACTAGAACAACATCAAAATTCAAATTCATGGGTTGTATGCCCTATCTCAGAACGCCCAATATTTCAGACAGCTGAAAAAAGTCAATCTTGTCATCCTTGGAGACTATCTCATGTCCCTGGTGGGTATCTTCTGATACTGATGCTTTTCTCTCCTTGACTCCTGCTCCCAGCCTACTGTGAAGTTTGCCCGTATTACAGGAAGACTAGATGCACTTAAATTCTCAAGAAAAAGGTGAAGCTCCTGTATGTTTTTCAAACCAGCTGTACGGAGTAGTTTGAAGGAGTATTTTAAAGAATGAGGCAAGCAGTTAGATTTCTCCATCCTACTGATTTAAAATAGGGCTACTTCTCACAAAGAGGTCTGGTCAATGGAGCACACAGAACAAATTGGTCACCCAGGCAGTGGGTGTCATCTTCAGGGTGCGCTGAATCATGCTCAAGGTCCATTGACTCTGTGGCCACACTACTCACCATACTGGCTGTCTGCAGAGGGGAATTGGACACCTGGCTCATATGCATATACTTATATTAAAATGTCTCAACCAAGGAGTCTTCATCCTGAGCTGAGTCATGCTCCTGAGCTCCTCTAGTAGCTGCCTAATGTGTAATTCATCTCCTCTTCAAAGAGGTTAGGAGGCTTACACTAGCATTTAACATTTTCACATCATTCTCATGGTCAGACACACATGCCATGAAAATAACTTTCCAGTTATCTAGATTCATGTCTCATAGACTAAAAGGTAAACATAGAAAAGACAGCTATCCTAGTAATCATATATTCAGTCAAAACTAGGATTTTAAGTAATTTTGTTGTCAGAGATACAGGCGAAAGCATTGTACTTCTTCAGATTCTCACAAAAGCTTTTGAAGAGTACTATCAAATGTCTCCAAAGTCCATAGCAAATGTTCTCTTAGTTTAGCAGTGAGATGTCTGACTCATTTGCCTGCAATGAACATCCTTCTCTAACCTCAAACTAAGTATATGATGTTTGGAGATGCAGTAAAGCAAACCATAGTTCCCTGGAGCAGGCTGGTTAAAAACTGACAGATCATTTACCACAGTGATTCAGGACAAAGCACCACCTCTTCATGCCTATCCACGTAGCAGGTAAATGACTAAAGAACCATGGCAGTGTGAAAAAACAAGTTCTAGTATACTGCATTAATGGAGGTCCAGTAAATAGCAGTGAAAGGATTAAAATTATCCTTGGAATCTGGGAAATACTTTTTTATTTGAAAGATACGAAATATGGACAATTTAATTTTCTCTTGACTTGGCTTTGAAGCTTTTGTTTTCTGCTCAAGCCAAAAGTGTCCTTATGAATATAAAGAATAGTTCAGCAGTATTTTTGCTCCATACCTGAGTACACCCGCAAAAGATTATTTGAAATGCTTGGAGCACGAACTCTGTTTCCTCTGTAAAATCATTGTTTTATCTGAATCAGACATAGCCCATTGCTGTAGGACAGCCCCTGGAACAGAGGAGATCATTGTTCTTGCTGTGAACAGATGTACTGCAGTTTCTACAGGTTCTTGGATCCTCTGAACAAGCTGTGACAAAAATGTGAAATGTTCTAAATCTGGAAGGAAGGCTAGGGACAACGTGGGGCCGCTGCTGAATGAGGCAGGTGTCCTGGTGACGGAGGATGCGGAGAAGGCAGAGCTAATGAATGCCTTCTTTGCTTCAGTCTTCAGTGCTAAGACTGGTCCTCAGGAATCCCAGGCCTCGGAGGTAAGAGAAGAAGCCTACAAAGAGGACGACTTTCCCTTGGTCGAGGAGGACTGTGTGAGGGATCGCTTAAGTGATCTGGATGTCCACAAATCCATGGGCCCCGATGGAATGCACCCACGAGTGCTGAGGGAGCTGGCGGATGTCATTGCTGAGCCACTCTCCATCATCTTTGAGAGGTCCTGGAGGACAGGAGAGGTGCCCGAGGACTGGAGAAAGGCCAATGTCACTCCAATCTTCAAAAAGGGCAAGAAGGAGGACCCAGGGAACTACAGGCCGGTCAGCCTCACCTCCATCCCGGGAAAGGTGATGGAGCAGCTTATCCTGGAGGCCATCATGAAGCAAGTGGAAGAAAAGAAGGTTATCAGGAGTAGTCAGCATGGATTCACCAAGGGGAAATCATGCCTGACCAATCTAATAGCTTTCTACGATGACATGACTGGCTGGGTAGACGAAGGGAGAGCCGTGGATGTTATCTACCTTGACTTCAGCAAGGCTTTCGACACAGTCTCCCATGATATCCTCCTAGGGAAGCTGAGGAAGTGTGGGCTGGATGAGTGGTTGGTGAAGTGGATAGAGAACTGGCTGAATGGCAGAACTCAGAGGGTTGTCCTCAGCGGCGCTGAGTCTAGGTGGAGGCTGGTGACAAGTGGTGTCCCTCAGGGGTCAGTACTGGGCCCAGTCTTGTTTAACTTCTTCATCAACGACCTGGATGAAGAGTTAGAATGTACCCTCAGCAAGTTTGCTGACGACACCAAACTGGGAGGTGTGGTAGATACACCAGAAGGCTGTGCTGCCATTCAGCGTGACCTGGATAGGCTGGAGAGCTGGGCAGAGAGGAACCTGATGAGGTTCAACAAGGGCAAGTGCAGGGTCCTGCACCTGGGGAGGAACAACCCCATGCACCAGTACAGGCTTGGGGTGGACCTGCTGGAGAGCAGCTCTGCGGAGAGGGACCTGGGTGTCCTGGTGGACGACAGGTTAACCATGAGCCAGCAGTGTGCCCTGGCTGCCAAGAAGGCCAATGGGATCCTCGGGTGCATCAGGAAGAGTGTGGCCAGCAGGACGAGGGAGGTTCTCCTTCCCCTCTACACTGCCCTGGTGAGGCCTCATCTGGAGTACTGTGTCCAGTTCTGGGCTCCCCAGTTCAAGAAGGATGAAGAGCTACTGGAGAGAGTCCAGCGGAGGGCTACGAGGATGGTGAGGGGACTGGAGCATCTCCCCTATGAAGAGAGGTTGAGGGAACTGGGCTTGTTCAGCCTGAAGAAGAGAAGGCTGCGAGGGGACCTTATAAATGCCTACAAATATCTGAAGGGTGGGTGTCAGGAGGATGGGGCCAAGCTCTTTTCAGTGGTGCCCAGTGACAGGACAAGGGGCAATGGGCACAAACTGAGGCACAGGAAGTTCCGTCTGAACATGAGGAAGAACTTCTTCCCTCTGAGGGTGACGGAGCACTGGAACAGGCTGCCCAGGGAGGTTGTGGAGTCTCCTTCTCTGGAGATATTCAAGACCCGCCTGGACAAGATCCTGTGCAGCCTACTGTAGGTGACTCTGCTTCGGCAGGGGGGTTGGACTAGATGACCCACAGAGGTCCCTTCCAACCCCTACTATTCTGTGATTCTGTGATTCTGTGGACTTGGAAAAATATAGTACAAGATCTTTATATGACATGCTGCTCCCTGTCTGATGTTCGCATATCCCATGAAAAACAGTTCAGTGTTGTGGCTGAATTGGTATCAGCAGCTTCTCTCTCAAGAACAGCTTAATCAAATCTGAGGTCACTTCACAAACTGACTGCTGGGGAAGTGTTATAAATGATCTTCCAGAGAATTACATGGTAGAAATCTAGAGTTTTTATATAGGCATATGTTGACAAAAAAACCTTTTCTGAAAAAAAGAAAGTAAAAAAGAAAAATTCCATAAATTTTCTTTGGGGTTTAAATTTTCTATCTCTATTTTTTTTTCAGGGTTTATTCTCATCTTTGTTTTGTTTCATTTGGGGGATGGGATCACAATATTACATACAATGTAATAGTACTACACACAAATTACAGTGTCAGAAGAATTACGTGATGTGGTTATCTGTTAAAACAGGATATTAAACCACATTAGGTAGTTTCTCCCCATTCTATGCTCCATGTAAGTCCTCATTGTTTTAATTGCTCAATCAACGCTCTAATTTTATTTTTCACCTTTCTTACAGATGCAAATAGCTGCAGAATAACATAGGTAATTTTGCCAAATTTAGGTTAAATGACTTGAAAGTCCTATCTGCATGATTTTGGCTCTGAATGGACATAAACCTTCTTAACAGAATGACCTTTGAACTTCTGTTTTCAACAGTGGTCTTCTTTCCTGTGTGGAAGTCCAGAAAACAACCACTGTATTGCTTAAAATCATCATCACTCTCAACATATGGTATGAAGGACTACCTCTGAGGCTGACAAGTCTCACACAGATATTGTCAGTGGGTGAATTTCCACCAGCATCAGCTTTTTGTCTCTTTCAAATCCAAGGCAATTGCAGGCTACGAACCGTGAGACCTACCAGAGAAGATGGCATCTTCAATGAGAACTTGTTTATTACTGAGACACTCTTTTCTAGAACACAAAGCATGCCTTCTTCCAAATATCTTTCTCAGGTTTGGAAATCAGTTTTTGTCTTAGGGGAGAAAAAAAATGAAATAAAAAAACCTACCAAAAATTTGACCGCGAAGAGAAGACCACTATTACCTGTCTGTGCAGCCAGCCTTCACTTTCATCTTCATGTTTCTGTAAAAAACAAGATCGTTAAATACCATACTCTGCATGTATTATATTTTACTTAGCAGTGCAGGAAGCAGTTGGATTGAATCAGAAAGATTGTGCAGAAGCATGAAGCAACTGCTTAAATATGTGCTTCAGGAGTATAATCCAGTGACTGCTCTCCTTGTCTTTCCTCTCGAATGAATAAACATGCACTTGTTCAAGAGAGCATTTTACTCATGCAGACAAAACACATATATCAACAAGATATATTATTCCCCAAAGAAATCAAGCTTGTTAAGAAGCAAACAAAGGTTGAAACAAAAGTTGTTAAGAAAAGATTCTGCACTGTGCATCAATGCAATGATGCAACATCATTTTTTTCAAGGGATAGATCTATCAGAACACTTTTCTACTATGAAACACCTATGCCAATTTAAAGGATGGTATCCAATACTTACACAGGCTACATCAAAACATAATTTGCATTAATATGTCTATGGAAGGTACTAATCAACTAAAAAGAAATAGTGGCTAGAGAAGCATGAGCCATTTTTAATGCCATTCAGTACATATAATGCCATTAAACTAGAATGTTGCAAAGATATTCGGGTTACAAACTGTGGATGTATGTGCGCTTGTGCATGTATACACTTATTTCAAGACAAGTAAGCACTCTCTTACACACACATGCATGCACACAGACTGTGTGCAGCAACATACTATTCCTGGCTGTTTAGAAGGTGTCAAATAAAAAAAAGTAAATATTACAAACATTGTTTATATTCTGTGTCTGCCTAAATAAATGGGTGCCAGCTGACTTGCTGCCAGGTAAGACAACTGAAATACTTTCTTCTTGCGTGGACTATGAAAACCGGTGGCAAGCGGCCATTTGGCTTGTCTCTCCTACCTTTGTGCAGACTCCCGTGGTGGCATCGCAGAGAGTCAGGATAGACATGTTCTGGGCCCTGTTCAGCCAGTTTACTGCCACCTTGGTGCTGGTTGCCCACTTCACCATGGTTATGTAGTAGTCCCTGCAAACCCAGACAAACATAAACTGAATCACAATTCTGACATCCTAATGAATTGCCACATGGCACAGCAGTCGAAGGCTGCTGCAAGCAAATGGTCCAGGAGAGATCTCTGGTTATTAACAATGTTGCATCGTGATGTCTCTAGGCTGCCTTATGCATGGAGGTCAACTCCTAAAAATGACATTTTTAGGGCTATGCAGGTGTTTTATCTGCTACTTCTGAAAGTCATTTTCAAAGAAGAGATGAATACGGAGATAAAGAATCTTTCAAGCTATTCTACCTTCCAAGAAAGACTGAAATGCCTGGAGACACAAATTTATGCACAGGTGGAAAAGAAATTGCAAACAATTTCCATTCTGAGCATACTAACTGTCTGACTCAGACCATTCACTGCTGATGGTTGGATTCTTTATGCTTATGAAGAGTTAATGGCCTTTAAATATGCCTACTACACACCAAAATATCCATGAGTGTTGCATTAAAAGGAAAACAGCAAGAAGGATAGAGTTTAGAGAGAAACAGGGTTTCTGCAGAGCAGATACAGCTGGCCGCCATAAAGACATCAGCAGAGATGTGATAGTTTGCATTGACAAAGTCATTATCCCACGCTCCCTGTGCCATTCTCTATTGCTGGACATATTCAGGTTGTGGTAATTCTTGGTTTAAATCGCCAGTGTGGGCTGCACAGTCCTGTAATCAATACCTTGTCCTAGAAAACACAGGAAAAGGTCTGCACAATTCTAAGCAATGGAACCACTTTAGATGGCCTGGGCTGGAAAATACAGGATCACAAATAAATACATTGACAGTCACCTTCTCAGAGCCAGTCTGCAGTGGTACTCACAGATGTCCACCTCTGCAGCAATTCAAGGCTTCACCACTTTATCTCTAGTGTAAAACTCTGGCTGAGCTGACAAAGTTGGTGATGTTATAATATACTGCTGGGCTTTGTGGGCCAAAGACATCTTTAAATTATAATATGACTTTTCACAGCATAGAGTCTATAAAAAATTTATTAGTTCATTTGTTTGCTATAAAATACGTATAAGGAATTGTTGCTCTCATTGGAATTAATGTGCTGTGTCACTGGAGAGTACTTTGTGTTCTGGCAACCACTCCTGCACATACTGAAGAGAAAGGGCAAAAGCAACACAGACCTGTTTGTCTAGCAAAATAACCAGTTGGAAATTGATTCTGTAGTTTTCAGTAATATTTAGTGCCTGAATTTTGCTGGGGAAAAATAACAAAAGACCTCAACAATTGCATCTACTGCACTGGAAGGAAGGATACTTCCAGATGAGACAACAGCAGTCTAAAAATTCAGTGCCTGAAGTAAAATTGTAATTTCACTCTTTATCAGCAACAGCATAGGCCCTAAAAGGAAAAAACTAACCAAGTAAAATTAAACTATATAACCATCTCTTCTTTCTCTCCAAAATTAACTGACCAGATTCAGTCTCCCCAGAAAAGGAATGAGAATTTAGTACATATGGTGGCTTGGAGCGTTTTTCCCTTAAATCCAATTTAAAGTTTGAAGGACATATAGTCAGTTTTTACATCTCTTGCTGTTTGAACACAGAAGCCACAGATCTTTCTCAGGAACCTTTAATTATTATTTTAGGTCAAATATCATCTTCCCTACCACCTCAGAGATGGGCATAGAGTCTCAATTTCTCTCTGAAGCCTTTCCAGCCATCAAGTCCCCAGCCAGCAGACAACTGCAGATACTTGTATAGTTATGATTCCAGTCTCAGAGTAGCGTGGAGTCTTTAATTTTCTTCACATCTCTTCTGTAGGACAACCAAGTTTTATGTTTTGCATTTTGCAGAGGAAAATGAGACAATAATGTGTGATTCATCTGAGTTAATTTTAAACATCTGCAGCTCTGACAGCTGCACTGGCTGAGCAACCACTGGAGCACCTTTCTGGAGGTACAATTTTAAAATAAGAGGTATGAATCTGCAGTATGAATAAAGCATGAGAACAGTAATAAAGCCATAAACACCACAAAGAACAGACAATTAAATATTATGTGGCCAAGTGAGAGGCAGCAGCCCAGCCCATGGTCCCTGGGACACAGCCGGCTCCTGCCTCTGATCCAGGCTCCAGTTGTCTGAATTTCTCCATTATTTGTTCATGACCTATGCAAGGTCCAGTGACAATTTCTGCACTCAGGGAAGATAATGTCTGTGTTTAATTTGCCACCTGAGGTGCAAATATGACATAAGAAAAGAGTTGGGTCACCATCCAGTTCTCACCACTGGCTGATGTAACTCTTGGGAGTCCAATGATTTTAACCAAAATAAAAAATGCCTTTCAGTCATTTAATGTTAGAATATTTTTTTCCGCAATTTGCCCTCCACTTCCCCTTCACTTCCATTTTTTCACAGAGAAGCATGACATTGGAGAAAACTTGGCAAAAATGCTCAGCATGAAAGATTTTCAAAAAGGAAAAAAAATAAGAATTCTATATTTTGCCCCAAATATATTTTCCCATGATTGGATTTCCTTCTTTTGTACACTGAAAGATATCCCAATTCTGTGGAAAATTTCTGACTTCTTTTCATTCTGAAAGAAAAATGACCCTGGCATATCTCCACTTTATTCTCAGCTTTATTAATTGTACTAAACCACTTTGCTCCAGATAAAAAGAACACCAAGAAGTACTGCTCTGTCCATTCATCATCTGCACGAACAGATTGAAGAACTGCTTGAAGATCCTCATCACCAGCTCCCCCTGCTCCTTTGAAGCTCCCTTCTGCAACTAACTGTACGGTACATCCCTCTTGTCTTTCGTAATGAAATTTTATCACACTTGTCCTCTCATTTCAGAAAACATATGCATAATGAAAATGTACCCCTATTGCTCTAGCAGCACTACTTATATCATGCCCTAGGGATGGAAATTGCCATGGTTTTGATGAAATATACAGAGACTAATTAATTATGAGATATTTTGAATCATTTTACAATATTGATTGCAACCAAATAAATTACAGCCACCCGTAACCACACAGGACAAATTTATTAACAACACTTGGATCTTACAGTCTAAAGTTATTACTATAATGAAAATGTTTCTGAATCTCTCTGTTTACAGAGTAAGCTAGCAATAGAAAAGTGATACTATCCAGGAGCTGCAGTTCTAATACTGTGATGGAGATACTGTGATGATGAATTGCTGCCTGCTGTACACAGATCTGAAGTCGTGTTTTTGAAAGACAAGTGAAGTTATGCCCATTTGGTTTGGCCACAGGTCATACATATTTTATTGCATAAATGGTTTTGGAGTATTTTAGAGTTATTCAGTGAAAACCTATTCTGAGGCTGACGCTAGCTTTCCTAGCAAAGAAAGGCAACTGCCACCATTAATAATCCCACTTTTTTAAGTATCCTCTCATCAGGTGACTACACAGCCTATCCACAGGCCTTATATATTTACCATGCGTAATGCAGATCACCCCTGCACCCTCCCCTGCCCTCCAAGCCATCCTGTTTCATTAGCTCTGTGCTCTATCTTTATCTTTATTGGCACTAGAATTGCAGATCCAATAATCTAATTTAGCATTCAGTAAAAAGAGGTGAGCATGCATGTTGGTTGGGTGCTCCGACACGAATAAGGGATGTGCCTGGGAAGGATAATCTTGCAGCATTACATTTAGAGAGGTCACTGTGGATACTTTAGATGTAGGAGCAGAGTCTGATTTCTCTTGGCCTGCTGTAAAGTTATTTCAAGTTTAAATCAAAGTTACTGAAATCTGGATTTGGATTCTAATCTCCGAGCTTTGCAGGGAGGAGTGCCATGCCTTACCTAAAGCTGCTTCTCTCCTGAACAATGTGATCTTCCTTTTAAGTGTTCACAGATCCATAAACGTCGCTCAAGCTTTGACCACATGCTGAAGTCCAAGCCAAACTTTTAAACTGTTGCTGAATGCGGACTTAAGCACTTACTTAATTAGAAATGGGTACCTAAGTAGTTGGCTGAATTGCAGGCCAACTTCTAAAATACACTTGCCCTAAAAACAGCAAAAAGCTTTCCTTTTTATTTTTAATGAAGACTGGGTAATGTATTTGCAGAATGTCTGCCTGGTTTCATTCCTGATGTGAGGAAGCAGCGAGCTCGTGTTTGCTGTGTTATAGGGCTGCCCTGTTTCTGCTCCGTGTCCTTCATACAGGCTGCAGACAATAGCCCCTTTACAATGCCTGTGATTACATGTGACGGGGATGTGTTACGGATTTTGGAACATTTTGCCAAGTTCTCTAAAAATAACTTTACACAGAAGTTAGTCTGTGTCACAGTGATTTCAAGTAAAAACTAATAAAGTTCTATAAAAATACATGTAAGAAGAAAAAATAATTTGAAAAATTTTAAGCAGATTTGCACAAAATGAAAATCCTTGATAGTGGCAGAGAAAGGCACTGTAAAATGATCTTGAAAAAAGTTAAGGACTGATTTAAATCCCTGACAGGAAGGTATCCATCCTCTCAGGGCAAGAAAGCACCTACCTCATTCTCTGATCGTCTGGAGGAGTCATTTCCAGGTCATGGGTAGGTCCGTTCAGACCAATCACATGCAAAGAAATGGTTGGATTTTCCATTCCAGCCTGGATTTTAAAACAAGAATAAATTACCATATTTTATACAATGCAGAATGGTTTTGATTTATCATTTTATAATCCCCATGGATTATCAAATGCGCTCCCATTGTGCAAGGGCAGGGACTGGACTGTTGCAGCCGTTCACAGGAAAACTGCAGCTGTAGTGATTTGGCGCAGGGGTATGGATAGGTTGGTAGGCACAACCAAGGGGTAATTATACTTAGGACACTTTTAGCCTTGGTAAAAGATGCTAATTTTCAAGGTGACTAGAAATACTGCTGGTTTATGTATCTATTCATAGAAGGTTGTCTAACAGGATGATGGTAGACATAGTAAAATACTGATTTGTTTTGTGTCGTAGGAAACGGCATCCCCTGCCAAATCACTGTTACTTTCCACAAAACCTGATATGTATGGAGACCTCTCCTGTTAAATAATGATTCAATTTGGAACAAAGTGTGAGGTCTTAGGTAATCAGTGCATAAAGCGAGAGACCCGGAAGAAATTACTGCAGCACACTACACTTCTGTACTGTCTTATAGCAGAAAATTACAGCAGTAACAGCAGCAGTGCATCGATACCAGCCCAGAGCTGTGCTGGTGCTGTACCATCGCTGCAGGACTGCCATGCAAGTCTCTGCAGTCAGGGAGAGATTGGCTTTTAAGTCTTCTTTGTCTTTCACGGTGTTCTTCGTAATGCTCAGGCACAACACATCTACAAATCCAGGCTGTCTCCTCTGATATTTGGCCATCTTAGGCATTCTAAGGAAGCCCAAATACTACTTCTGTTTAAAAGGAAATCTATCTAAATGTAGTAACGCTGGCTTCCAAACTCTCAGACACCTATCCAGCATGCAAGCACAGTTGCCTTTGCATGAATTCAAAGCAAGAATTTTTAAATTTTATTTTCTTTATGTTTAGAATGACTAATACTTGAATCGGAAAACTGCAATTTTATAAATGCACCTGAAGAGTAGTGAAGATCACATCCACTGGGGAACAGCTGATCTTCCCTTAGATCTGTTTATTTTCATTGCTTATGAGTGTGCATTATTATACAGTCTCCTGTCTGAGCCTACCGGAAAAAAAAAAAGATTTTTTTGATAGAATAACAGGACCTTTTGCTTTATTTTCCCTTACCTTTGGATAATGATACGTTTTAACAGTAGGGTAAAGGCTGCCAGTGTATACTGGGATCTCCATGGTGGGCACTCTGGACGCATTAATTGTTGCATATGCTAACCTCGTGCCATCCGGAGACCACCAATGAGCAATATGAGTCTTCAAGATCTCTTCTAATTGAAAAAAAAAAAAAAAAAAAAGGCGAGAATAGAAAAAAAGGCTATTAGATGTAAATTACTAGTTAGCAATAAATGAAACAGCATAGATATGAAAGTTCCAGTCTAATCACAGCACAGGGAAGATACCACAGGAATATCAATTAAAAATACTCATTAAATTATGCCATATATACAAATGACCACAACGGATAACAATTACTCTGAATATATAGGTTATTAAGTGTAATTATCTTGCTCAAGAAACATGAAATTATTCATATTAGTACACATATTCATGACAGCATGAAAGGCCCTTCTGCTCCTACTATGTGCCCTGTACACGGATATGTGAACATATGTAATGCACGTGTTGGCAGAGCTTGGGTTCCAACCTGCCCGATGGTAACATAATCAAGGCTCCCCCAGGGCCAACAGAGAACTGCAATGACTGAGATTTAGTTCTCTGCCATAAAGAGTTCACAAAATCATACTAGATACATATCAATGGATTCAGGCAGTGTTCATACTTAGATACAAGTGCTTCAGCTACAATTTAAATCCTCCTAAACTCTGTTGCCACCTGGGAATAAACAAAAATAGCAATTTTCGAAAAGTTCTGTAGTGCTGGATCTTTGTAACTCTTTACAAGATACCGTGTTTTAGAGTCTGTGGCCTGGATACCATCTTGACTTTTATCCCTATTTCATTTTTTAAATCACTTTTACAAAGCAATATTCCATAAACAACCAGGATCAGAAACTGATTCTTTTCACCATTGAATTTGGGAATTCTAGATTTTTTTTGTGATTTGAATAGTGTAGTTGCTATTGAAATTGTGCTCAGAAAGATGCCAATCCAAACATATCAGAGTTCAAGTATGTAAAGAGAAAACAAGATTGCCATCACAACAAATCATTTTGAAGATCGACGAAACCTAGTTCTCATAAAAAATAAATTAAAACTTTTTCTTATCATTTCATATCCTTCATTGCAAAGATGACTTCAGCTCATAGATATCCAGTAAAGCTATAAAATTCACTCTTTGTCCAAAGTGTCTCCAGTTATTGACATTTGGAAGACACTAACTTGGCTTTTTAAACCTCCCATTTTGCAAAAGGCAATAATATAATCCATTTTCATTAAGAGGCTTAATATCATATGAGTCATTCCTATTTAAACCATAGCAGAAGGGCTTGCATATGCTGTACAGATTGATGGGCAGGAAGAGAAGTCCCTTTACTTTAATATGAAAATAAGAATTAAAGAGGCTGCAGAGCGTTCCTAAGCCTTCACCAGTGAAGTCCTGCTGCACAAGTCCAAGCAGCTCCATTATCTGCTGTTATCACTGGTCTTTGCAAAAATCGGTGAAGATTCTCTTAGTGCAGACCCACCATGTTCATACAACACCCTGTTACGACCTCTCAGTCCAACCAGAACATCCCTCCGGTCTGAAAAGTAGAAACTCACCAAAGACTATTTTATTTCTTTTAAAAATATCTTGGATGAGTGATCCTTAGAGAACAGTCAAACAACTATATTCATCATAGATCGAACAAACACGTTTGTCACTCCTGATTTGCAAATGGCTTGAGATAAAACTCAAGGTAACATTAGAAAGGGTGCAAGCGAAAATCACCCTCGACAGTCATGCCTTCTACAAATAATGAATTAATACTTCAGGGCAAAGTCTAAGTGAGGTTTCAGAAAGATGTCTAGGAAGTTAGAGATATTACATGGGAAAGCACATCTCTAGCAAATTTGCTTTGCTGCATTGTCCCACCTGTTTTGTGCACGTTTAAGAGGTGCTGCTTTTGACTTTTATATTGGTTGCTCATTAAAAAGATATTTAATAGTATAAAGGAAAAGAAGTAAAAATGGTTGGCAGATGAATCCTTGACATTTTAACATTAATTAGGAATGACTTTATTCAGCAAACATTTTCTCCAGAATCTCAGACTTAATGAAGAAGTTCTGCTGAAGGTCACATGCCAAGAAAGATTTTAGTGCAGGTTTTCTGGTCCTCTGTTAATGAAATTTAATTGTGTGAACCTTTGCCTTGAAACAAAACCAGGACCTTGCAATTATTAGAGAGATCAGTTATTTTCAGCAAATCAGAGAACATTCTTCTGACATACAAAATACGTTAATACCAGAAAGTTTCACCTGAAAGTAAAATACAAGTTTGTTCCTGGGGACACTTCATTCGTTGTGCTTGTATTTACCACATGCTCAAAAAATCACTTGCATTCAGTACTCCTAGGTCATTCTAAAGTCAGTTCAGAACTCACTTCTCATATGTCAGAAAACAGGTTCTCCCTAACACCAACCCCCCCCTCCACATATAGCTTATGACCTCCTAGCTAAGAGTATAAAGTGGTAATTGATGGACACTTTTGCTCTCTTCCTCAAAGCTTGCCGTTGCTGGGTGCTACGTGATGTAGGGATGCTGTGAGCGAGCTGCTGGTGGCTCTGTGCTGCTTCTTTCTCTACAGCTTTGTCTGCCAGCCGTCACACTGGGCATGCAAGCCCTAACAGCAGTGAGAATGCAGAGTGCAGTTGCCTTAACTGAAGAAGGACCGTGATACTGCCTGTTCAGACGTGGTGGCTGGGTTCAAGCACAGAGACTGAGGCCAGTCAATGCTTATTCCACGTTACCCCATTCAATATCGAACTACTCTGAAACAGCTGGATGACCTTGCTAATAAGCAGTGACTCTTTGGTGGGGACACATATTAGCCAGCTGGTAATCCAGTGAAATGCTCCTGCTCGAGGAGTGTTACAGTGTGTGCATTGTAATCACTCTTCTAGCTGAGTAAGAGACAGTTGAACAGCCATTTCAAAGCTGCATGAAACAAAGAGCCTTCCAAATTAACAGACCCTCAGGAGATGCATTCAAAGTCCTAGGTCAGAGCATATTCAGTGACAGCTGGGCATATATCCATTTTAGAGACTTTAATATCACTGGATGAGAAAAGAAACTGGAGGCAATAACAGGTGTGACAAGAGGAATCTTCCCTGAGCTGAATGCGAGGTTGCTGCATTCAGCGCATTACAGAGGTGGTAATCTTCAGTATCAAGACATGAATAGGATGCAGAGTGAATCAGGCTGCCCTCAGCAGGAACGCCGCCTCTTCAGAAGAATGTGTTTCCTGATAGACACTTTCCTGCCCACTGTCAGGAAACAGAAAGAAGAAGCCGCTTGCTGCAATTCTCAGCTACCAAGCAACCAGATGTGACGAATCTGGGTTTGGATGTAGCATTTGTCCGTGATACCATAAGGGCAATCCCTGGATGGACTGCACCACGACTCAGCGATTGGATGGACATTTCTACTAGGTGTGTTATCCAAAACTAGCCGAGCATGTGTATAAAAGGAAAGGAAGCATCTGCTTGTTTCAGACTTTGAGTTTATGCCAGCAGTACTTGCAAGAGCAATGAAATGGGGACTTGTATCTTACTTCACGTAACAAACTTCTCAAGGAACCATAGGGAACAGGGCTGGAAGGGATTTCAAAAAATGATCTGGCCCCTTCCTCCATGGACAATATCCGCCCCAGTCCTGTAAGAATCTTCACAATTGGATTTTGCTATTCTTTCTGATACCTGTATAGCACGTTTAACAAATGTTTGGCCATAGAAATCAAACACTTTTAATTTTCATGTCCGTGTCTTTCTAAGCACTGAACAGTCCAACCGAAGTCCATCCAGACTTCTGCCTTCCCTTATAGAATCAATGCAGGGAAAAGCATCAGGGATTGATCTTCTGCAACCTCAGCAGCAATCAGCAGATTCTGGGTAAAACCTGTCGTGCGAACCACATTTAGAACACATGGTTTTAATGCTGTGAACCATAATCTACCATTGTGGTATTTCTACAGACATTTCCATGATAACTCTATTTCCAAGGATTGCACAGAGTTCTAGACTGACAAAGCTCCTCTTTGTTAATAAGTACATGTAAACACCACGGCCATGGGGGTTTCTTCATGCATTTCTAAAAATCTAACTGTTGCCTGAAAAGCGGATTCTTTACCCAGTGTGCAATAAGCCAAGTCTCACACACTCAGGAGAGGTATTGTTTTATTCAGGCCTGGGTGCTCAGTGGATTTTCCACAGATCAAGCACACCCAAGGCCGGCTTCTTCATTACATTTGTACATTAAATTAATGCATATTCTACCTATCTAATACATATTCATTCCAATCTACATGAGTTGTGTAAAGATGTGTCATCATTCTTCTTAGCTCCTTTTCAGAACCTTCTGTGCATCTCTTCCTCCTTTTGGGGCTCTCTAGTGGTCCTCGGTGGTCTTCTTGGAGATGAAGTACCCTAACTCCTTTTGTCCATATATGGTCACATCACCTAAGGACAACTTAAGGCTACTTTCTTCTGCCAACTTTCCTTTGTTCCTTCAAGAAGGAGCATTTGCCTTTGATTAAACAGATAGTGTGGATGGCCAAGATATTCTGTTTCTAAGCTTAGGTTAAACGTCATTTCTGGTCATGCACTACTTGATCAAAAGGAAGGCTACCTGAACGCAAACCACAACCCTTCTTCCCAAGGGAAGAACTTGTTCTATTACATAACTAGTTCTGCAGCCTTTGTCCATCCTGAGTCATATTTGTGAATCATGCCTTTCCGCTGAAGGTGGCAAAGTTCTGTCTCACTGTTAGGGAAAGGATGAAGCCTTCACCAATGACTGACTGGGAAATCCATGGGTAGCTTAGAGGTTTCTTTCAATTTTGAAGTCACCACAAGCAACTTGTAATTTGCAAGTGTGAGTTAACTGAAACAGAGACTTGCAAAAGAAGACAAGGATGCCTGGACAGACTAGAGCTCTGATGGGTACCATTGCAACCCCTTTCTATCACTTCCAAAAAAAAATTAAATGAATATGATGTCAGGAGGAAAAACTAAGGAAAAGGAATAAGAAATAATTTTCAAGTGAAAAAATATATTTGTCATCACAGTCAACAGAGGCGTACAGCTGTGTAAGCTGTATAATTAGTGCACCAAGGCTATACATATTACCAGCATCAATATCCCAATTCCTATGCACCATGAAAACAGCTGGAGGCACCACCCTGACCAGCTGCTTACCTTTGGCCACCTACATTCTTCTCCTCTGTGCAAGGCAGGATCCCATCACTCTACAGCCGTCCTCCAGTTGTGCCCATGCCCCACGTGTCCACATTGCCACCCCTGGTAGGGAGCAGTGGCGACCGTAACCACACAGCCCCACTGGCAGTGGCACATACAGCCCTTCTACACGAGCGAGCAAGTCCATAACAGACTAGTCCTAAGCTTTTCAGTCTTTAACCGCTAAAGTCTTCTAATAAGTATGGCCAGGAAAAATATTACACTGAATGCAAAGAAATTAACCTTTTCTCTTCCAAGAAAAAAATGACTTACTCATAGATCTGTACTGCAGATAAACAAGAGATCTTCCAGAGATCGAAAAGGTGTGTCCACTTTGGTTAAGCCCCTCGTGTTACATGGATGAGCTGCAGTTGACAACTATTGTGTTGTTAACTTCAAAAAAGTGACTTCCATTTATAACAGCTGAGGAGGCGACCTTGGAGACTGAGCAGAAAGGGTGTTTTAACTGCATCTAGAAAAGCAGAGGCTTTTTGCATCCCAAGAGGTCAAAATAAAGCTGTTATGGGTAGAGGTACTTCAGAGGCTTTACCTATTAAATAGATCAATTTCTTTCATACTATTAAAATTCTCTTCTTGTTCCAGATATTGCATATTCTTCTTCATTAGGAAATCAAAACAATATTATTAATGTTGTGCCCACAGAAGACAAAGATTGAAAATAAATAGTTTGATTCTTTTCTGAGTAGAGATAGGTGCATACATGCACACACACACCAATACCCAGTTTTCTGTCAGTAGAACCCTTAATTTCAGACTAATTTAAATTTTACACAAAGAATTATGCAAGATTCTGTCTGACAGAGGTCACTTCCTTTTCCATATTATTTATTGCTGATGTGGTAAAGTGCAGCAATTTCAGGAAGCGTAATCAATGCTTTTTGTTTGTGCCATGTATTGTAGATGATGCTCAGATTATGAAGTATTTGGTGTGCTGAAGGCATTTTGCTGTTTTATTAAAACTGTTAATAAAACGAATTTTAAACAAAATGAAATTAAAGCCTAACATAAAGGCAATGGCTTACATTAGGAAAGAAAGCTCAAAAGATATGTCAGTAGAAAGCATAAAAAGGAGATAAGAGGAAGAGAGATCAGAGAACACAAAGGGGGTCTAGGAAAGGAGAAAACAAAGACTTCTGACATAGTGAAACCCCAAGGGTTCTCATAGAAACATCAAATAAATACAAATGCTTATTTGACAGCCGCCATCTGTTTTAAAATCAATTACTAGACCATCTCAAATCACCAACCACATGTCCAAATCGATCATTATTGTATAGTTTGAAAGCAAGTACTTTTACCCAGTTAGGCAAAACACATTGTTCACACCAGCCTTCACTGATGTGTGTTTCAGGGATGGCTTTAGAAGAGCATCCTGCCATCTTTCATACATGCGCAAGAAAATTTTTCTCTCAGTTGCTGTAGTGTAGATATACACTGACTTCCACTGAGTCATTGTAATAGGTATAAAATGGGTGTAAAGGTAGCCATGTGTATGTAAATGGCATAAAACTGTTTCTCATGACTATATCCAATCTATATTTTCCTGTGTTGACATCATTTTATTCTGATGTCAGCAATAGCCCCACAGCACTATTGATTTCAGTGTAATTAATCCTCTTTCACACTCCCTGTCTAATTGAGTCAGGTGAAAAAAAAGTCATTTTGCAGGGCCACTAAACAACACAACAACCTTTTGTGGAAAAAAACCAAACCATTTTCTGCCTGAGCCTAAACTCCAGTCTCAGCCCAGCCCCACAGTCCCTGTACGCAGAGAATCACCGTTCTCAAGGTGTTCATGCCATGATCAAGAGATCCTTTAGAGAACCTGAGCTGCAACACTCACCCCAGTGACCCTTCATTCCTTCTCGAAACACACAGCCTGATCTGCCACTGACAGGCAACAAGCTTATGAAGAATAAAATATTACTTACTTTCATGTGTTTTTTTAGGACGTGCTTTAGAGAGCATGTTTTACAGATCAAATCCTTGATCAAAAAGCTCACCACCCGATGGCAGCAGCGTTATGCAGCTGTGGAGCTGAACAGACACAGGTGAGGAGCTCCCATGTGTTCGGCAGCCTTGAGCAGGCGGCAGCCCATAGTCTTGGGAAAAGGAGCCCAGCCAGGAGATTTGCATCTCCTCAAGCACAGAGAAGGTGTGGGATGCAAGTGCCATTAATTTCCCCTTTGTCATGCAATTTAATTGCTTGAACACACATTGTTTTCCACTCGCACAGCCTTACAGCCCCTTGCTCCTGCACAACGTTGTGTTGAGACAAAGGACAAGGGTTTGGCCATTGCTTTCTGCCCCCCTGTGCCCAGGTGCTGAGGGCCTGAAGAGAAGCTCATTTCAGCAGCGTAGTGCACGCTGAGGACTGAGGACAACCTCATGGATCTCTTCATGTTCTGCATGGCCAGCAAGGTCTCATCTCACCTCCACATCTCTCCAAAGCTGCTGCGTGGCCTGAGCCAAGCCCAAGCTCGGCAAAAAGTCAAACCCCACCAAATCTGAAGGCAAATGGGCTGTGGTCCACCTTTGCTTCTGCAAGCTGAGGATGGCTCTGTGTAACACCACAAGCTGCCATGCTCCAGAATTAGACATGTCATCTTTAGATGCTGTTCTGGGTTTGCATGGCAAGGTTTTGGTAGCGGGGAGGGCTATAGGGGTGGCTTCTGTGAGAAGCTGCCAGAAGCTTCCCCCATGTCTGATAAAGCCAGTGTGCTAGCTGGCTCTGATGGACCCATTGCTGCCCAAGGCCAAGCCAATCAGTGATGATGGTCGTGCCTCTGTGATAATATATTTAAGAAAGGGAAGAAGAAAAACTCTGTGGTGAAACGGCATTGAAGAGAGAGGAGTGAGACAATGTGAGAGAAACAGTTCTGCAGACACCAAAGTCAGTGAAGAAGGAGAGGGGAGGAGGTGCTTAAAATGTCGGAGCAGAGAGCCTTCCCTTGCAGCTCGTGATGTAGACCATGGTGAGGCAGGTTGTGCCCCTGCAGCCCATGGAGGTCCACGGTGGAGCAGATTTCCATCTGTAGCCTGTGGAAGGGACCCCATGCCAGAGCAGGTGGATGTCTGAAGGAAGATGTGACCCTGTGGGGAGCCCACACGGGAGCAGGCTCCTGGCAGCACCTGTGCCCCCATGGAGAGAGGAGCCCACACCAGAGCAGGTTTGCTGGCAGGGCTTGTGACTCCATGGGGGACCCACGCTGGAGCAGCCTGTTCCTGAAGCATTGCACCTGTGGGAAGGACCCACACTGGAGAAGTTTGTGGAGAACTGTCTCCCGTGAGAGGGACCTCATGCTGGAGCAGAGGAAGAGTGTGTGGAGTCTTCCCCCGAGGGACAAGGAGCAGCAGAGACAAAGTGTGATGAACTGACCATAATCCCCATTCCCCATCCCCCTGCACCACTTGGGGGAAGAAGGGAGAGAAATGGGAGTGAAGTGAAGCCTGGGAAGAAGGGAGGGGTGGGGGGAAGGTGTTTTAAGATCTGGATTTATTTCTCACTATCGTACTCTGATTTGATTGGTGACAAATTAAACTCCCTTTTCTCCCCAAGTTCAGTCTGTTTTGTCCGTGGCAGTAGTTGGTGAGCGATCTCTCCCTGTCCTTATCTTGACCCTCGAGCCTGTCATCATATTTCCTCTCCCCTGTCCAGCTGAAGAGGGGAGTGATAGAGCAGTTTTGGTGGGCCCCTGGCATTTATCCAGGCCAAACCAAAACTGATGCTCTCTGAAATCTGGCAAGCACCCTGAAGGGAATGACACAGGGTTGAACAGCAGCCAGCATCTGGCAGAGCCAGGGTGCACACATCAGAGGCAGCTCTGCCTGGCCAAATCCTGACCGTACCCACCCAGCTCCTTACTCATAGGCTCAACTACCAGCAACACACACCACTATTTCTCTGAGAAAAATCTTTAGGACACATCTCCACAAGAAGCAGGACTGAGTTTGTGTTAGGATGGCATCAAGCTGCTGACAGACAGAAGAGACTTTCTGAGGCTACTCATCTCGCCCACATCAAAACTCCTGGTTTTAATACTTGTGGTGTGTTTTTTTTTTTCCCTGGTCCATGAATTCTTCTAATTTGTTGTGTTTCCAACAGTGAAAGACCCTGTAGTTGGTACATGAGTCAGGGCATTGGGCTGTTGTTTATAGAGTTATTGATGAGTAGTTGCCAGATCTTCTTCGCTGCCTGAGTGCTTGGGGGCTTCAAGACGCTGGTGGTATTGACTACCAGCCTGATCCTGTCCTCAGGTACATCTCTGCAGCTCCTACCAGAACACACACAGGAGGTCAGGCCTGGGCTGTAATAACTAATAAGGAATGTTTACAGTCTTCCTCTTTCATACAAATGGATTTGTTGACAAAAAAAACCCAAACAAAATAGACGCACACGAGTGTGTGAAGTCATATGAGAAGTACAGGCAGATTCTCACAAGTAAGAGAAGAATTCATCTATGTGGAAATGGCCAGAGGGGCCAGGGGCTCCTCCAGGGCATCTTCACGACCTGGCACACTGAGCGCACTCAGCTGTGCAGATCCCACTGGAGGTGCGAAAAGCCAAGGAGCAGGGCTGTCCCTTGGATCTCCATGGATCCTGTGTCTCCCCCAGCAGCAATGAGCAGCCCCCTCGCAGGTCTGACACCCCTCCAGAGTGACCATGGCAGGCAGCCAGGTAAGGATACCATATGTCATGCACACTGCCATGCTGTCCTGAGGGCACACCAGTATTTTGAGGCCAGATTTGCAGTAAGCGCCTCAAAATATAAAGGAATTTAGACACCTTTTCAGACAACCACAGCAGAACAACACTGAGTTTCTTCCACATCCTCCTTCTGCTCTTTTCAGAAGTTTCCCTTCTCTGCTATTCTGGCTTTTTCTCCCCTGTGCATCATCCTTAGCAAGCCTTAGCTGTTCGTTTTCAAAAAACCTTAATGATTAGTGCTCACAATAGCTCCTAACAATTAGCAGGTTTCCTCCTTCTGTGCTGTGAGTCAGTCGCAGCCACAGTAAAAACCTCTTGGACCATCCTGGCTAGACTGACGTGCAGACATCTCATCAACACAGGCAGGTCTGTGATCTGACAGGGTGTCCAGACGTAATAATGAAAATAGGGGCTGAATTATGAAAGTAGAAATATTACTTTCAGATCGTATCACCAGATAGTCCTGTTTCTAACTCTCACTCTAAAAAGCAAATGCATCTAGAAAACTTGTCCACAGTGGCACACTGCTCTATGTCCCTGATGCATAATAAGAATATATTTTTACATCACCTGGCATAAACATAAGCCCACAGCTGGTTGTTAGCTCTCCATGAAAGCCGGTTAGCTAAAGGCACTAAATCTGGCAGAATTCTTCTTCTTAGCAAGATTCTTCTGAGTAATTTTCACTGCAGCTCATTGCTGTGGGTAAATGTTCATTGCAAGGTTGTATCGTACCTTTTTAATTGCTAAGGACCTAGACAAGATAGAATTCATGTTGCCCGATTGACTGGATGCTGTAGGGCTCCTTATGGCCAGTTCCTTTTTTTTTGCTTTCTTTTTTCTTCCCCCTGCCACTTAGCAGATTGCTGTGGCTGGAAATACAATTTGCTTATCTGTGCAATGCAGTGAGACAAATCAAGGCTTTCATTATATGCTGAATATCAGTCTATTCAAACCTGCTCAAGTAGCTTCCACTTCACCTTTCCTTTAAATTAAAAGTTACAGGTTCTTCCCAACTAATCTGTGGGATTTATGATAGGAGGAAGATGGACAGCCAGTCTTGACACAGGGGATCCATTTCAATGGCTACAGACATATCAAGAAAGTCAGCAATCACAAAACCCTCTGAATTTGACTATCAAAAATTCATTAGACGATTGCAATAGTTCAAGAACACAAGTGCCCAAAAGCAATCTCTTTTAATGTTTCATAAAGAAATATGAGAGATAAGAAGACTGAACACCCTTACATTGCTATTAAGGAACTTGATTCCTCAACCTCATGGACTTCTATCAGCACTTGCGCAAGCTGTCTTTCCTGTGAATTACTTGCATGATTTATTCACTCTGAGCAGCACCTGCTAGTCACCTAGCATGAGTGCTAATAAACGTCAGTTAATATTGCAAAATACAGCCCTGCTTTATAAAATGGGAACTGTAGCACATTGAAGGAATTTAGTTTAGCTCCAAATTTCTTACCCAGTTTAAAGCGCTACAGTCATTGAACAGCCATTAAAAACCCACTCAGAGTTTATATTGCCTTACTATGGCAATATTCCCAGAGGTTTCAACCTGAACAGTGATTCAGGATCTGGCTGAGAGATTTAGCTCAGTAATGACTCAGAGGATGAATCTGATTTTACAGTACTGAATAATCAGTGGAACTACTGAGATCAATAGAGTTAGGAATAATAAAAAAGAGAGCAGGATAAAAACAGAATCAGAATTAGCTTATGGCAATATTTCAGAAAAACACTCTTATTAAATAACAGAAACATTTATTATTAATAAAGATAATGGCCTATAATAAGGTTATGCCACTGATGGATCAGTGTGATTTGAGTGTGTTTATCAGATTGATGGCCCTTGCATGTTGAAGAGAATTTCTGTTCTTCCTAGGTGCAAGTCTTGAAGGAGCTCCACTTTGGACTCAGGTAAGCACACAGTAAAGGCAAACTTATCTGTATGATAATATTCATCCATCCAAATCTCTTTTGTCTCTACTACTAGGAAGTCCTTTTTTCAATATTTTTGAGATCTGGACTACTGCGTTACAATTCTAAATCTACCAACAAAACCTTGCATAGTCATCTTCCTTGGCCCACTTGAATTTATCCCACCTCTCTCTGGGGAGCTGCAGACCTCATGCTAACCCCCACTAGTGCCCAGAAGACAGTTACAGAGGCTTTGGCTACAGATGATGTCTCCAGCTGCACCCCAACAAGAGGAAAAGCTGCATGGTACCCTGCACCTAAGGCAGGGCACCGAGTCTGTGCAGTTCCAATTGTCATCCACAGCCCAGTAACTCCCATAAGTAAATGAGATAGACAGTAAATAAACCCCAGCATTCTGTGTACGCACAATGCCCGACAGAGAAATGTTGGCAAAGCATAAACCTGTTTGCAGTGAAGAACATTTCTGCAACAACCAGTTAAAAGTGCTGTATGTTAAGGCGATAAGCACATGCCCAGACAAGGACAGATGGACAGAAAAATTAGTGAAACACCTTCTCTTCCAGTGAGGTGGAAGGAGTGGAAAGAAAGCTGCTGTGAGTGTTTCCCTTCACATTTGCAGAGCACCAAGGGTATGAAGGCCTTCAAGGGCCCTGGAAGGGCACCAGTGGGGTGAGCAAGGTGGCATCACCTGGCTCTTGCTCACGAGAGAGGAGCTGCTGTGGTTTGCCAGGCATGGAGTACTCAGCACCTTGCCCAGTGAAGATCTGCTCTGTGGCACATTTCTTGGCACAGGCACTACCCTCACATAGGTCTGTATTCACTAACATCTTTAGTTTTGAATTTATGACCATTCTAACTTCCTTGGAGAGTCCAAAGTTTGTGTCTTTAACAACTGCTGGTTTTACTTTAAAGCTACAACAGTTAGAGTGTTCTAATCAGAGTTTTAATTGGATACTGAATTAAATATCAGATGTGGTTAACTATTCAGACTGGTGGTGGAATTCCAGAGATTCAGATTTTTTTTTCGGATTTTGTTGCATTGATTTGAGTTTTCTATTCCATGTTGTATCTTGTTTCTCATAGTTGTACACTGATTCCATTATTTCCAACATTTAATTTCAGCTGACAATACCCCCATCCATAAACCAGCACACAAAAATTCTGAAAAAAATACACTAAAATGCATAGATACATATAAACACACAGAGAACCATACAAAAGAAGAGTAACACCAAAAAGAAATTGTCTACATAATTGGATCTAAAACTTGTAGGAAAAAACTTATTAAAAATGAGTATCATAGAAAGGCAATTAAGAATTTTAAGGAAAAAACCCTGATTAATTAACAGCAAATTACAAGTATTACTTTGAATTGCGTTGTACAGAACAGTATCAAATTACTAATTATCCTTGCCCGCTTTGTTCAAAGATCATGAATGTGCATTTTAATTTACACTGGAGTAAGCTAAATACACTGAGAAGCAGCATGTAGAATTTTGCAGAAATCGCTGGGGATGAGGGGAAACTCCCCCATTACCATATAAATGACATGCACAGAGTTATAAATGACACACACTAGAGCCAGCTCACATTGTTCCTTAGGATGTAGCAGGCAAATACCAGAAATTATATTAAAGCTTATAACCTACCAGATAATAAATGTAACCCATACCCCACAAGTCCCCATCTAAGAAAGATAATTTTGTCTGCTGTTTTTTGCTGATTAAAGGTGGCTTGGAAAAAAATACCCTTGTCCTTTCCCCTCTTTATCTGTTACATTTATTGGCAGGATGGAGATGGCTCCATTTTTATCTGCCTACCAGCTCACAATACCTAACGTAGACTAAACTTCATTTCCGAGGCCCTCATAGCCTCCTCGACCCTTAAACACTTCCTATTTAGTATCAAGGACAATTCCCACATAAAAAAGACTCATTACAGCAGCTTCCTTTTCCGCCGGTATATTTATACCATGACACCCACGACATTAGCAACACTGCTGCATGGAGATCACAGCTGACCGATATCTGATTATTCCTTGCAGCAGTCTGGGGACTGGGTCTGGTTTTGTGGGGTGTTTACTTAGCACTAGGTACAGCCAGGCCATCGGACGTGCCAAGCTGGCAAATACTTTCCCACCACCAGATCACGAAAGGTATGTTTTGAAACGCCTCAAAATGTGCAGATGGCAGACATTATCGAAGTGCAAAGAAAATACCATTGTCCTTGCTGAGTAGGACCAGAACTGCTGAGTTGTACTGCTTATCCTTCTAGCGTTTATCACTAAAACCAATCATTTTCTAAGTCATGTTATTCCTGGAGTATTCAGATGTGGGTTATACTCGTAGATGCCAATTTTAATATATATTGCCCTTTCTTTCTAAGACTTAGTTGGACATCCTACATCTTTTCACGGTAACTTTCCCCCTGGAAAACACAGCAGCTCTGGGCTGGCTGAACATCCCTTCACACCGATGACACGCAGCTTCGGCAGTCCCCGAGGTGGGTACTCTGCCCTGCTCCTCTGGGGACAGAGACCCATGTGTGGGAACGTCTGTCAGAGAGGGAGGCTGTGTTTTATCCTTCGGGCTTCTTCAGGGTGATATTTCTCTGTCGTTCCCTCCAGCCCCCGAAGATTGTGTGCGCTAGTCTGCGGCTATAAATCCCAGTGATGTTGTTGGCATGTTAGGTGTGAGGTTTCATCCTCATCAGGCTTAGCAGGATTCCACCAGTATGTGAAAATACTCAAAATGTGGTTATATCATGATTACACAGATTTTTATTATTTTACAGTGTGAAGAGCACTGCTTTAAGGAGTGCTAACAGGATGTCCCCTTTCTGTTTTGCAGATCTACGTTCATGAACTGAAAAAGTGACCATGATATACTGATATAAACACAACCACCTGGTTGACTAATTGCCTGTAAACTATCTCTCTGTGTCTTGTGTACTCAGAGAGCTGGCTTAGTGCAGTTTTACATTCAAATTCATAGCTGTTATACATAATGTATCTAGTGATACACACTAACTAAGGATCCAGTTATTGTTTTTCACTGTAATATAAAGAAATGCAACAATGTTATGCTTAAGGACTAATGTGTTCTAAGGATTCATTCTTAAGGACTTACGTGTTCGAAGGAGCCAAATCCACTCCTTTATACCTGTGAATGCACTACATGAGTCATTATTTTTCACTTGAAACAAAAAATAGACATTTACCCAGGCAAACTGTGCAAGCAAGCAATTGTTTTATACTTTCTTTCCTTTTTCAAGTGGTCAACAAAGTGCACACTGCTTCCACTAATCTAAACTACAAGCTTAGAATAAGGTAAAGTCAGATAGGAGAAGTGACTCTTGAGCTTCGGACACATTTTACCTGCTGCATTGAAGGTAAAGGGTTAGTTGCTACTCTAAACCATAGCTCAGATGCACTTTCAAATGCCCAGTTTCTCCTAGAGGAGAACAACAGGACAAACATGGGACAGAGCTGGTCAGGGACAGACATTGGATATCCCAGGATTGTTCTTTTGCTGGAACCAAAGCCAAAAGATTTGTGATCTGCTGTTTACTGCCAAGCACTTCGTGGCTTTGCATTTGTAATTTCTACACAGTCCAAGCAAATAACTCACATAGCAGAACATCAGTTCTGGGACAGGAACAGAAAGGTTGGGTGTTTTAATCCTTATATGCTTAGTCAGGGACAGTGCTTGGGCTTTGAGCAGTGTGGCTACACCCATCATGTTGCCACTTTCCTCCTCTCCCAGGGAAAGGAGCTGTGCCAGGACTGGATTCTGCAGTGGCCCTTTTGAAGACTCAGTGGGATGGAGGAAAATACGTCTCTTGGCTTCTCCACTCTTCCTGCAATGTCCCTACAGGCTGAGGTGCCGTTCAGCAGTGCTGTGCTGTGTGAGCTGCTCGTTAAAGATATCTTGGGCCTCAGTAATGAGTAGATCCTGTACTACAACACTTCCGAACGGCAGTTCACACTAGAAGCATATTGTTGTTACGTCTGCATTTCTGTCTTGCTACTCCCACCTCTCATCTGGTAACGCGTGCTTTCTGCTAACAGAGACAGAACAACCCCACTAAAGTTACCTTTTCTCCTTGTCAATACTATTTTTCTTTCTTGAATCATTTTCACTCTCACAAATGCTCTGAAACATTTCTGGTGCAGGCCAGGCTTTCCCGGTTCACTATGTGCCAGGTCAGCATCCAGTTCAAATTCTTCTCACTAGCAAGGTCAAAATCAGGTGCCCAAAATTCATAGGTAGGCTCTTCGAGAGGCGCTGTACGCAGCCTTGTGGTGTTCTTACTCAAAGAGCACAACATTTTAACTGAGGCCAGCATTCCCAAGAAAGGAGTTTTTAAAAGACCCTCGAGTTTGTGGGTGGGCTGAAGTGAACTCCTTGTTCGTTCAATGTGTTGTTGCTCGAGGTGTACAAGCAGAAGGATGCCAACTTCTCCCATCACTGCTCCAGGTCTGCTGTTTATCAGCAGTACCCATGAGCCAGAGCTGCAGCTTCACTGACAGACCTGACTAAAATGGGGAATTTCACAGGGAAATTCCCAGCTGCTCCCTGCTCCTTAGAGCTGGACAATAACCACATCAGCTCCCTGAGACTTCTCCTGACCCTCCCATCCCACTAGTCTATTTATATCATCAATACTTGATGATAACTCCACAGTTGTTCCAGATGGCAAATATTAGAGAAGAAAGCCAAGAAGCAAGAAATGATCCTAAAATGCCTACATTTGGCTGGAAAATGATGTCTCCAGGGTGTCATTGCTCATGATGCAATCGGGGCAAGATGTGCTAAGTCACAGGGCTTTTAGACTCTTATCAAGAGCCTCCACACATACAGACCTCCGGGCAACACACAGCATGTTGGGGGAAGCAAGGCGGAGTGGAGGGAGATTAAAAAACAAGATCATTTTAAAGCACCATAATTAATCCCTCTCCATGTGCTGCAACTTTGTGCCGCGCCTCCGAGGGGCAGCACAGCCCCAGTTATCGCACCAGAAATCGTTCAGCTACTGGGGACAGAGCTTTTATCTCCTGTCCTATTCTCACTATTTCTAGCCTGCTGGTGATACTCCAGAACAACACATAATAAGCTCCAGGTTAATACGGGTCAGTTCAATAATCAAGTGAATTTTTAAAATGAGATATTGAATCTTTTAAGTCATCTCTGTGCCTACAGTCTGAGGCAGAGGCTGGAAAATCAAAACAAATGCAATAAATACAATCATCTCCAGATAATTCCCACCAAGTAAGATTCATTTTGATGTCTGTTTTCAGACTGTTGCCTTCAATTTTAAAAGCACAATAGCATGAAAACATAATGTTTTGCTTTTAGGAGATCTTTTTCTTCAGTTCTATCCCTTACCAGTTTCCTGAATCTTTAATCTAGCTATCTTGAAAGCCTTCTTTAAAGAATTGCTTTTGATCTAGTCTTACACAGTAGCAACTGGTGCTGATTTTTTTTTTCTGCTATTGTTGTTAAATCAAATACAAGACAATGACTCAACGTTGAGAAAAGCAAAACTACTGTAGGAGGCAAATGCTTGTGAGTCATATATGTAAAAAGGGAAGGACTGAAGTGATTTGCCCCTATTTTCTGGGATTTGCAAGTCGGGTAAGAGTCCATCAGCCCCTCTATGGTGCAGAACAGCTTTAACAGGAGGCTTTTGCCTTCTGCTTGTAGGGTACCCCATGGGTTAGAAAGGCTCCTGCTCCTGTTGAGATCGCCTGAGACCAGTCCAGCCTTCCTTCTTGGTGACCCACATAGACACATGTCTCCAGTCGTGCATCCTTCTTGCCCTGCGACCAAACCTGAAGGGGACCTGCCAGGGGTTTGTGCTGCAGGTGATCCCGGGAACGTGCTGAGAACCGCCAGTTCTGGGGTTTTGTGTGATGCTCTGGATTTTATTTGGTGTCTAGGGGCCAAGGTGAGATTCTCACTTCAGTTTTGTGTCCTGATTTATCCCATCTCATCTAAAATCAGGTCAATAATTGTGCCTCAGTTTGCCTGTTTCTAAAAAGATGGTAATAATTCCTGTTCTACCAGGACATTATGTGAAGTTTTATTAATTGATGGTTGCAAAAGGCATTAAGATCGAGACAGAATAATTGGCTCTGTGAAGGTGGTAGTTAGACATGCACCAAGAGATACAGCTAAGCATTATCTGTTACGCTCATTTAATCTTATTCCCGCATTTTAGTTACAAGTGTATTGGTGCTGAGGGGGAGAGCTGCTCTTACAAAGGCGACCGCTGTATTGAGCATGAAGTTTAAGCACTTGTTCACACTGACAGTCAAACAACCCTGTGCAAGTGATGTTATACACATTAGAGACAAGGTTCACTCTACAGTGAAGACAAGATGTGGACTTGCAGTGGAGCAGGACAGACCTCTCTGAAGGGAAAGCGAGCAAGGCCTTCAGCAATCACTGGTCTGGGAGGAGAAGCTCGCCTGGCTCTCCTTGGCTGCGGGTCAGATCGGGGGCCAGCGTTGATCTGATCAAAAAGGGGATTGTGAAAAGCTCATCCGACTCAGGCTGTGAAATCATGCTCTTGAATCCTAATAATTTCTACAGCAACCAGTTGTCACATCATGAAGAATTACGGTCTAAAGTTGAGGGGGGGAGAAGAACAAGCTGACACACTTTCGTGAATCCCAAATCCTGCTGTAGGCAGAACTGGAAGAGTTCCCATTTGAAAAATAATTATGTTTCTATATAGTATGCTCTAAAAAGCTCTTTGTGAAACACTAAGGCTCATATTTCTAAATGTGGTAGAACTGGGAAGTATCCCAGGATTATCAGAAGAATTTGAGAATAATAAAAAAATTAACATAGAAACTTTAGAGATGATTTCAAGAAGACGTGCAACAGAATGATGGATTTTTTTGTACTCATAAATGCTTATAAATGACCTCATTTTAGAAAGAGAACTTAAAAATTATTTTCTGCACTCTGCTCGTTTTTCTTTTCCACTGAATATTTTAGGTAACAGAGTTTTGAATTAAAATTCAAGTCAAAAACACCCCTTACAAACACACCACCAAAGAACCAGCTGCACACACGAATCAAAAGCAAAATGGGATTTCATCTCGCATTGCTTCTTTCTAATCAGGCTACTATTTGCATACTATATTTTTTTCCAGCAAATCATGCAGATTTCTGACTGTTTGCAGCACTCCTATCGAATCCTGATAGTGAAGGTAGCTGCTCCCAGCTCTCCACAGTCTTACCACATGGTGGCAATAGAACTGCCACCTTCCTGCTAAGGAGGTGAGTTGCCTCTGATTTCCTCCTTCATTACTTCTTACTCACTCTAATGATTATATTTGTAGGTGGCAATTACAGTCTTCTGAGTTTCTGCTTTCCATTTCCTCAATAAATTTAATAGACTATTGTTGGGTTTATTTTTCAAATAAACTCTGCAATGTTTCCAAGGGCATTAAACCCTGTTATATAAGAGTTTTTCTTTCAGCTAATGCAATATCACATATTTCTCTCATCTCTAATGAAATTTTGAGGACTACTCTGGAATTACTCTTTTTTGCCAGCAAGGATTCATATACCCTTCTGTATTAACTCTTTTTCTCTAAGATAGTACCTCTCTCCATTAGTCTCTGCTGCTTTTGTTGCCTCATTGGAATTAGGGGGGGAAAAAAGTCTCAAATGGCAAAACCAGCTTAAGAAGAATACATGAAACACAAAAAAGAAAAACTAGGAATATGTACATAACAACAACAACAACAACAACAACAAATAGTAAAAGATTCAGACTGGAAAGGTATTACAGATGCATAAGAAAAGCTGATGCATGAGACATCACGCCTTTGTAACCACACTAAGGAGTAAACTTGTAGTCTTCATTTTAAATGACTGAGTTACTGAGAAAATGAAAATAAAAAAAATCTATTTGTTACTACTTCATTTTAAAATCAGTTTGTAGAGATACTGTAGATCTAAAGTATGATGTAAATCTTTTTTCTGCAGTTTTGAAAAAGTGTTGCTACTTCTCAGACTGGAATATAACTATTACCGTGTCTCAGTAGGAAGATATTATTCTCTGGTCCCTAGCCCCAGGCACCAGAGATTTAAGGCTTAAATGGTTATATGCAAGAATACAGCACTACGTAAGACAGTGAAAACACTCAAAAAGGAAAAAAAATCTTGAAGCAAAACTCAGAGATGTTTGAGGAACATGTACATTTGTTAGAGGTATCAAATTCTGCTTAACTGGATGAATTTACTCTGATCTAATATATAAATCAGGGTATTGCACATATTAGATGAGATTGTAGTTGTGAATTTTACATCTCCTTTTCTGGCACACTTGTGTGAATGGTGGGAAATTTTTTCTTTATAGAGTGGAACTCAGACACTCTGCCCAACAGACTGCAGTGGCTGTTCTTCACTGTATAATCAGTACCAGGTGAGACAAAAAGTTTTCTTGGTGTAGCTTGTATCCATACAGCCACTACATTTGCAAAACCATCTAGGAGACTTAGCTACACCACAGGAAATTTTATGGATAAAAATACAGAACACTTTATAGTTCACTTTGGTACTATACAATGTTTCCTCTCTAATCAAATCTCAAAAATCCATTAAAAGTGAAAAAAGATTCCTTCAAAATCCACAATTAAGGAATTTGTTAATAAGAAGCATTTTAAGTAATTATAAATAAATTACAGTATTTAGCTCTTAGCAGCATTCTGTGTTGCTGCGCTGTTGATGTGACTCAAAACAATAGACTGAAATTTTCCAGTGCAGAACAACACGCAAGAACTTTCACAGTCTTAAAACTTCTTATGGTTGGAGATTTGTGGACAATGAAATTTCAGTCATTATCCAGAAAAAAAAAAGACAAAAAAAGGTAATCTAATCATAATTTTCTGCTATGGAAACAATAGCACAAACTGGCTGAAAGTATGACCGTTAAGCACCAAGATGACACAGGTGAACACAGAAATGGTCATGATTCTTTTAGAAGAAAAGAACTGGGAAGATTGCCATCAAATCCAGCTCTACACAGCCCGGCTTTGCCATGGAAATAGTTCTTAAAATAGGAAACTCAGTTAGCAAAGGAAAGAGTGGAAAGATGGCCAAGAGGCTGGGGAAAACATAAGTGGTTGCTGCAGTTCTTGCTGGAGGCTGCCGAGCTGAGCAGACATAGAAACACAGTCTTACCCCAGTGTGATAGCTACGGTCTGGCTCTGCCGTGGTGGGCAATGAAACCTGGTTCTTGATGGATCACCCCACCTCCAGACGTCAAGAAATCACAGTGGATGTGGGCAAGGGCTTCAGGGAGGCAGAAGCAGGGTGACAGGTTGGAGCCTGCCTTTTGTTTCCCACAGGTTTGAAGGAAGACATCTCCCACCAGTTGTTGCTTAGTCCCTGCAGTCCTCAGTCCACATCCCAGCATACCAGGACATGATTAAAGGTTTCCATCATCCGCCTGGATTCAGTTTCTACTGTCTCATGCTGGACACTCTGCACCACCACAGACCAGGAGTAGTGGTAAGCTCTGCAACCCACCCTGCTGCAGACCCGTGGTGTTTGCAGGCACCTGGTATCTCCAGCCTGGTGTGCAACAGCCAATGCATCCCTGGCCACTTGTATTTTGCTACTTCACCATCCAAAAGTTTTAAGACCTTTCGTAAAATATGCTATTTTCTTCCACTTTCCTAACTACTGTTAACTCTGTGGCATAGTTTCCCCTGTAGAACTGTACCCATTGAAGACTGGAAAACAGCTGGTGCAGAAACTATGCCATATGGTAGTTAAAGCAACATAAACTAATAGAGTGTTGAGGGTGGTATAATCCTGGATGCTTTATCTTCTAGAAACTCCTGGTATGTCAATCTGACTGCTTTACAGCTCTGCCCTAATTCTTCAATTCTCCTGATCCAGAGCAAAATTAATGTAGAGTCACCTTCATGTCCTGGTTGGTGCCAATATTGCAGTCACCACCGGGCTTCTTTGTCCCAGTTTGAAAAATGCCTTGTACTGTAACACTCACGTCCCTCATGTACTAAATGTCTGAGGTCCGGTGGAGAGCTGGTAGCTCAAAATGGTGGTTCAAAAAATCAGTCTTGTTTTCCCAGTCCCAGGGTCTGAGCACATTGATTATCATTCCTCATGCAATATCAAGCACACACGGCAGATACGAGTATTGAAGGTTGCTTTCTACACACAAAGATTTGTGTGCCTGCCTACTCCTGCCTGTTCTGCTGGAGGAAACACTGGCCTTCAGCTCTGCGGGGACGGCCCTCGACCCAGCAGACCCTTGGCAGTAACTCACCCTTTGCATTTCACAGGTCATTACCTCTTCTGCTCTTCCAAAGACCCGTTCCGACCTCTGACTGCTTCCAGCTGGTATTAACATTTGGAGTCATAGGTTTTTTTAACTGCACTTCAGTTTGTTTCTTTTTTTTCTTCATTAGGAGAGCTGACATATATATATTATGAGCTGATTTCTGTCATGATTTCTATATTCTTTTGATTTTCCTACTATTATACAACAATGGATAGGCCAACTCTCCAGTGAGAATCACATATCTCAGCAGAATTTTCATCCCTTTCATGTAGCTTTTACTTGTTCTAATTTGGACAGAGTACATTCATTTTTGCTTTTTTTATTTCCTACGGCAAATACTCTTTATCCAGTCCAAAGACAAAGAGGACAGCTATTTAAACAGCCTGCAGTTTTTGCACTGGCCCTTGAATTTCCATAAGCAAGGCTGTGCCAAGGAAGAGCCGCTGCGTCAAGACAAAAAGACTACAGAAATTTGCTTCACAGGTCCAGTTGATGGGATTATTCACTAACAAAAAATTTCTATGTCTATCTTTCAATTCACTTGTTCTTTCTGTGCTTCTAATAATTTTTTGATTGCAGCACTTTAAAAATATCAAGCTTTTTTTTTCTTTAAAACGTATTTTTCAACAAAAAGTTCATGGACACCGTCAGAAGAAGAAAAGCACCTATTTCCTTCGAAGAATAAGGAGATAAATGTAAATTTATCATGATAGAGAGCTCTGTTCCCTACACTTGTACAAGCAGATTGTGTGTATTTACCCTATTATATGCAAAACCAGGTAATTTGTAACTTCTGAAGGGATATTCCAAAAGCTCTTACAGTGACTTGGTAATCTCAGGGCCAACATGTCTAATTGTAAAGAGATCAGAAAAAGTCATCAAAACTCTACATAAAATCATATAATTGCAGGTCTAGAAGAAGCCCAAAGAAATCTCCTAATAAACCCCTTTCACTGAAATAAGATTGATGGTTATCTCAACAACCTACAACTAAAATCTGCCTAATTCACTCTTAAAAATCCCCCAGGACAGAGATCCCTGCAGTATCCCTGGGCAACATGCCCTGACAGATCTATTTTCCCCCCATACTAATGTACATAGTTTTCATAAAAAGTAACCCAATTCTTTTAATCTTCTACAACGTTCTGTAGCCTGGAAGACTCTTATGTGTGTCACAGCCCCCGAGCTCAATTCTACCAGCACAGAAATGATGCATTTTTGTTTTATCTGCAGTGAACCTGACCACCTAAATGTATTCTCCGTGTTTTATCGCATCAAACCGCAGATATGATTTTATGGAGGAAAAACATAGCTCTCTTATTCGAGTAAATTCACAAATACTGTCTGACATTCACATTCTTTTTTTCTGGGAATAATGTCAGTTTAAGATATTTCTTTTGCAACCCTGATAATGGACATCATAAAGCACAAATATTACAGCAAGACCATTGCATTCAGCATGCTGGTGCAGATCCAGAGCACCACTATTAGCTTCCATGGAGTTATTCCAGACTTCATTAGCATGGCATAGGTCAAATTCTATTCTGCAATATGTAAAGTGCTAGTGTACTAATTAGTTATTAAAAATACCAGCATAACCAGAAAATGGGGACACAGACCTTGAATAGAGTATTTAACCCAAGGCTACTGTAATGAATTTGGTGCAGAGAAATAGAACTGATGTAACAGCAGAAAACCGTAACTCCATTCTACAATCTTAATATACCATTTGTTGGAAATATTTGACTCAATGTACAATACCTATATTCAGATACCTGTCAAGTTCTACTTCCATACTCTGATACTGTTCTATGCATTTTCTTTGTCAGTTTTTCGTTTTTGTTCAGGTACTCTGCTTAAACAGGGCTGTAGCTAACTAACTGGTTTTAGTTTGCTTGCAAACTGGGTTGCTGTTTGCTTATGTAAGGTAATTGAGGTAATTGTATCCCTGACAAAGCAGTGGCAGTGAAGTTCCAGTGGAAACGAGAACAGATTCTACCACAGCAGCTGGTGAAATTTTGTGGGAAGTTGTACATCTCCACTAAATCTGCAGAGATCAAAAGATTTAGTTTGGATTTAAACTGCTCTAACTGAATAGAATTTGTGCTCTCATGTTTGCTGTATAGACTGCATATCTATTTTCAGGAAAAGCTTCGTATAAATTTCAGCGATCTCTTTAATCACATAGCCAGGCAGACCTGAACAAGTCACTCACAATTTGTTGCAATGCAGAGGAGTGTTGCCTTATCTTGTAAGATTAAAATACTGGCAACAGCAGAGTATGACATTTTTATTTTTTCTATTACTGCAAGTATATAAAAATCACCCAGCCATGATTGGCTAATTTCATCCAGCAAAGAATGAATTGCAAGAAACTGCATGGAACTGTAAGAAACTACTTAAAATATTATAAAATCAGTTCAGACTTATTTAAGTCTTCCCTCTAACTGTGACCAGGCTGGCATTATATCTGGAAGCATAGTATCAAATTGTAGAAAGGAAAATTTTCTTTTCCCTTATCAGCCTGAGCTGAGCTAACATCAAGGTCCTGCCTCCAAGCATGATGCCAAGAGAGGCACCAAGGCTCAGAGCTCTTCCTGAGGAAGTGCACTTTTAAATAGGACCTCTGTGAAAGAAGAGCATAAGCTTCAGGACAAGCACAACTACACTCACTGAACACCTCTTGACTTCCAGTACTGGCAGCTACTGGCTGACCAGTGACATCAGGATGGACACCTGGCTTCCTTCCACTGCCCCAGGGAGATCACTGACCACAGTAAATAACATGCTGTTCTCCTTCCAAAAGGCATCCTGAAGCCTGAATGACAGTGATCCAAAAATTAGAGGATGACAGGTGTTGGATTTGGCTGGCAGCCCCCTTCCAAACAATCTTCTGCAGAAAGGAAAGGTTAAAGACTGGGCTAGAGCTGGCAAGGTTTATTGTGGTGCAGTGCTGGATTTTGAAGCCAGTCCAGATAACAACACATTTTAAAGTTTTCAGGAGGTGCTGGTTTCTAGGCAGGCGTTCACAATGTGCATTGTAAACGCTTCAATTTTCCCTGATCTTCGCCAACAGAGAAGGGCCAGAAGCCTGTTCCTGATGGTGCAGTCCATAAGGCAATCTTCCCTGTGAACAAGAGAACCTCCACCAAAGCAAAAAGTTGAGGGAACATCTATGAAACCTTTCATGATATGATTGGGTAAAATTTAAGGCTCCTTTTTTTCCTCTGCTTTTGTGTGAATAAGGCAAAATAATTCTGCATCAAGTTGATCTTCCTTGCAATGGTGTTATTTACAGTGGCAGTAGCCACTTCAAACACATGGCTGAAGTCAAGAGCTGCTCTTCATTCTTAATTTGACTGCAACTGAAATGGATGGATTTTATGCACATTTGGTATAAATGAGCACAAAAATAAAGGTGCATCCCAAAATAGTCACCTACAATTGCAATAGGCAGCTAAATAATGGCTAACTGGGAATAGTATGGTCCCAAGCACTACACAACAGCTGCATGTACTGAGTGGGCAACACTGAATGATGTCCAATATGTGAAAGAGGAAAGCTTTCTGTTTTAGTATGGTGACAACATCACTGAAGCACCACACTGGCTTCGTTACCTCACCAGAGCAAGCACAGAAATGAGAAAACAAATTCCACGCAGCTTCCCCAAAAGCCCTGAATAACATCAGCATGTACTTGAGAACAAACTACTGGTTTTTATACTTGGGGTGCATTTATGGCACTATCTGCAGCCATTTCCCAGTGCCAAGTGTTTCCCTACCTCCTTTCTCCCATAGCAGATGTGTAGAACCGAAATTTCTTCACCTCTGTGAAATATTTTCTCTGGAATGTTCATAAGAACAAACAAACAAGAATCTGTATTCACTGTCCTGGTGATTCTTCACATCTCTTGTCAAAAAGAAATACTTTGTAGCCCCATCAGGGCTGGACCCTTTTACTGTCTGGAGCTCTGGCTTTAACACCCTTTTGGCAAGAGATTAATTTATCCAGAATATCTTAAAAAATTCAGTGATGACTCAGTCTAATTTTTCATCTCATCCTCCCCCACCAGGTCTTGGAGCTACTAATTACTGGGAAAGGTTAACCCTACTCTGTGAAATATTAGGATATCTCATCCCCTTCTCTGGTGATACTAAGCAGGAATTGTCAGAGTTACTTGCTTTCAGCCTAATTATGAATGTCCCTTTCCTAATTCTGGTATAATCTGATCATCAAAGTTCCTGTTTCCAAGCAGAAGTTCAGTGTTCCCATATCATACAAAGAAAAATTGAGCACACGGACAAATTAGGTAAGGCACTGTTTCAGCAGACCGATCTAGCATTTTCCCCAGTATTAAAGACTATGTCTAGAGTCCCAGGATTTATACTTCTAAACTTCAGAAATGTATCTACTTCACTTGCTTGAAATACTACAAGAATAAAAGATACTGCTCAAAATAGCTGCTGTTTGATTTGGTGGCTGTTACCAGGCACTGCACTTCTGACACCAGCCACACATGTTCTAAATATACCCTCTGATTTTTGTGAGATGCTGATTAAATTATGGAAAAGATTTTTCTTTATCACTGTGTTCTCCTTCCTCTCTATATAAAGTCTAGAAAAGGAACAGAAGCACTATTAGCATGAATCAGTCAGTAGCTTTGAATGTGTGGTTCCCATAAGCTCAGGGAGAGTTTCAGGGAAATGTATATGAGGGGAAATTGGGAGCCTCGACCAGATCTTGCAGCAAAAAAATCTGCAGTTTCATTGTCTTAATGACGATGACATCCTGGCCTTTCCCACCAGGTGTCACTGCGAAGTCACACAAGAGCATCTGCTGGTGATAACAGAAGATGCAGGCAGAATGACGATTAAGACGACATACGAGTCATCGCTGAAAAAGAGCCTCTTTCCAATCCTCCTTTTGCTCCCTAGCCAAAAATAAAGCACAGTAACACCGCTGTGCATGAAGCTCGACAGAGCAGAGGGCAAATTGTAAATGATGGATACGTATAGCTCATATTGCATAGGAGTCTCAAACGTGTGCCGTGTAAGCTGGGGCTGGTGCTTGGCTGCCAGATGTGGTCCTTGCTGACGTGAGGATGAGGAGATGTCCAGATGAGACGTCACAGCCACGGTGTCAGGACTAAGTCTGGAATGGTGATGCTCACTTTGAGATGATCTTTAGAGACTCACAGCTAAAACCCTTCTGATCACTTTGACAGTGACAGGAGATGAGGGAGTAATTCACGTGCAATGCTTCCTTTTGCAACCAAAGTCCCTGAAAACCAAAAACACTTCCCACAGCCCAATTTTTAAAATAGCTTCTTTGGGACTACTCTTACATCTGAGAAATTGAATTACACAAGGAAATGCCTTAGTTTCAAACTCTATGGATGGGATAGGCCCATCTATAGGTGAAAATCCTGCCTTCCCCTCCCACCAGTGACAGACGAACACACTGCCGTGTCATGTCCTGCTCCCCCATGTTTTCCAAGCACACACTTAGCAGCAGAGCATAACTCCAGAAGTTGTCTCCTCCTATCTGTGAACACAAACTTGCTCAAAGGAAGTCACACCAGGGCTTTATGACAGTGCAGCTCAGAAAAGGTCCCTGTCCTGCTCAGCAGAGACACATAAAGGGACCCCGAATTACGCTGCTGGGTTGTTCCTGGTCTAGCAGCATCATGCCAGCATGGAGGGAGGTCCTCCTGACCCCTTTTCCCAGCATTCAGCATCATGCAGTCCCAAACTCCATGAGCTTCCAAACTGCAACACTGGGACACCACAACCTTCTCGTTGTCACTTCGCAGGATCTCACAGGCAGCCTCCAGCAGAGAGCCTCACTGCCACCCTTCTCACAACATCTGGACAGTCTCTCCAAGTGCCTGACAGCAAATGGAGATACTGTAACTACAGCAAGACAGAATTCGTCTCATTGAAGAGTGCTCCAACAAAATGCTTAACTGAAATGAATTTTACCTGCACTTTACTTGTTAAAGTGTACATTACTTTTATTAAAGTACTATACATAAAGAACAAATAAATGCTCTGATCCTACCACTTTGAAAGTACTTTGTGCTATATCACTGCTTGTTTTAAAATTATCTTATTGTTGCTAAAACATATCCTCAAACCAACAGCAATAATACAGCAAGCTGAAATATAAACCACTCTTCGCCGGTGCTATGCATTTAAATGCTTAACTGGTTTCAGCCGCAGAACTTTAAACACTCTTTCACAGGATATCACTCCATTTTAGTATAAGAATCTATCAGGCACAACTCTGAAAATGTTAAGTCAGACTATGAAAACATGTCAATGCTTATTTTAGTAATAAAAGCCATGTTTAATCTATGCTTTCATATTACAGTAATCTATGTATCAATCTATAACCTTCCAGCTAAATGCAATAAGTAGATTAAGCTCTGATTGATTCGAAATGTTTTTCACTGTATTATCAAAAGTCTACAGATCAGCATAAATACCTAGAAGAAATTTTTTCCCCTTTGGCAGATTTACAAAAGCAGGGCTTAACTTGAATTGAAATGAAGTTCTGCATTTTTCCAGGGCAAAAAGCCTGTCAAATCTACTCTAGATCTGCTCTGCTTCCGGACTTTGTAAAAACCTGTGATTAATAGTACAGTGCATCTATTCTGTCATGACAAAAGCAATCACATTATGAAGAAAAGTGTTCCCTCTGGGTCTACCATTCATATGAAGCGTCAGGAGTTACCCTGAAGGGTGGCACTGCTGGGACTGCCATCTGCATAATGCGCTGTGCAAACACCTCTCCAGGAAGGCGAGGGGGTGTTAATGTGGTCTGGTTGACTACAATAAAAGACCTTAAAAATTGGCTTCCCCAAATAGAAAACATGAAGTTGGGTGGTTTTGTGTGCTGCGTTAAGGGAAAGTGAGAAGCAGGTCGTGAGCTGTCACAGTAACCCAGCGGGCGCTGTGGGGAGGCTTGGCTGACGCTGCCGAAGATGGTGAACCGCAGCAACAAAAAGAGCACGCGAGGGAAGAGGAGTGCACTGAACTCTCTGTGATCCTCTTTCAGGGTTTCTTGCAGCTCCTTTGCAGACTATCTGCTGGGGATGGCTGCACAGATGGAACGAGATTTCTACATATGCTAAGCGTTCATCTCGGTAGCTCGCTCAGACGGTGACAGTGCAAACAAATATGGGTCTGAGCATCCCACCCAGCTCTGCTAGGGAGGTGGGTAAGACACATCTACAAACATCAGTGAGAATGAGGGAAGAGGAAAAATAGCCGTGAGGTGGTAAATTTTGATCCTTGCCCAGATATCAAGTAATTCCAGTCAGGTAAGTTTGGATTTAAAAGGTTGTTCCAGTTTATCCCCCAACAGAGGAGGCACCCAAGAAAAGGAGACAATTTAGAAAAATAAAGGCACTGGTAACAGTGTGCTGGCAGAGCCTCCCAGCTGCTGCTAGGGTAAAACTTCATCTTCACTGACAACAATGCCTGAATTCCCATGGACTCCCATAGGGAGGTGTCATCCATCTCCCAGTGGTCCTTACCCAATTACCACCACGCAATACTCAATTTCTTCTTGGATCCCGCCCCCTGCATCCATGCATTCAGAGAACTGATGTCTGAACACTGCAGACCCATCTGATCCTGAGGCCCCACAGCTTGTTCACGCATCTGCCATGAATTCTCAGTCCTGACTCCAGTCCTGGGTTTACTTCCACAAGGACTGCACAAGTGACGTAGTGCAAAAGAAGGAACTCAGCTCACACAGTCCAGCTCTGGATTTGATTTTGGATTCTGAACCCCATCACTTGGGAATGTTTATATCTGAGGTTTTCCTGTGGGTCCTTCTACTCCTTGCTTGTGAAGTAAGAGTTTTTATTTCAATGTAAACCATATTTGAACACAAAGTAACGTTTCCAAAGGGATCTTATATCCAGATTTCTGCAGACATACTCCTAATGAATAACAGGTTCAGTGGTCTTACTCTGTACATGCTGCTCAGAGAGGTTACAGAACCTGGCTTGGTATATCCAGACTGTATTTGATCATACATTCATTTCTTATCCCAGTACGTTAGCATAAAGTTAACAAGAAAGTGCATTATAAAGGACAAACCTGAAAGTCAATGTCAGCCAAGACATTGCCTGGGCAATCCCGTAATTGAATAAAAGTACGTGTCAGCAAAACAACTGTCATCACGGGCTTGCCAACATGTTTGGAGTTCATCGGCTTGACAAACACCTCTCAGCATGGTGCTGTGTGTGAGACTCTACGAGAAGACCTTATGTACTAAATGATGTTTATCAGCAAAATGTGGGTACTAATATGCACATTTGACCTACAGAGTCAAACAGGCCTGTTCACTACTTCAGCAACTAATTAACAAATAAAGAAAAATTTAAGAAAATTAGCATTTTGTAACTTCTTAGTCACTCCTCTGGTTACAAAGTGCTTCACAAGGAGGATATTCACTTGAAAATATTCTGTGGTATAGTGTAAACACACATTTAAATATCAAAAGTAATCTAAACCGCTGTCAGCTTTTTCCATAGAGGTATTGATGAATTTGTACTCTGATTTCTGGGACCAGCTTCTCTGAGAGTGGCAAAAAAAATATTTTATTTTAATTCCCTCATTTCTGAGTCCAACAGCCCAGCTTAGCTGTGTTACAGAGTAATTTAAGGAGTGATTCATAGTTTTACACCAATTGATGGTGAACAGCATTTTGCAACCTGTTCTGTTCCATTAAGCCCCAAGGAAACCAAAAGCAGCCAACAGGGCACAGCTGATAGATGTATCTGGACACTTCTTTCTGCAGAGGTAAGAAAAGCTTGAGACTGTGTTGGGACCTGCAGGAGAAAGCGTGACTTTAGAGTGAAACTGTGTCACAGGAAAGAGACACTGCCAGGTCCCAAAACCATGATCCTTGTGAAAACGAACTGCTGGCAGGATTAGCCAGTAACAGAGGGAGGGGTGCAGGTTGTGTGCATGTTATATGTGGAGGCTATAAATATATTTTAATTTAAATTCTGAAAATGTATTAGCTTAAAAGCCTATAACGTCCTCCAAAAGAACTGGGGATGTCTGGGATCCTTTCCTAAACTAGTGATCAGGTGAGATTATTTGTAAGCAGCTGCTCACAGACACCTAAAGGGCCATTAGTCAGCTGAAAGGACCAAAGTGAAGCAGTGCTCCAGCAATGACCCTCTAACTCATCAGGTCCACTTTCAAGGGAAAGAAGCCAATTAATTTGAGGACCTGTCTGCTTTTTGAAAATTTTTAGGTAGCAAGATCTGAGCAGCTTCCAGGGCCCACCTAGTGATGTGGAAAACAAACAATCAAGTTATTCTTCCTTTAAAGTGAAACCCCTTTCCCTCCTCTTTTCTCTCCTTTTCTGTGATTTGAAAAGTGGCATGTCTATGAGTGATTGCAGTTGCCATTAAATAATGAAGCAGTTCTGTTCATTAAAGCTTGGTGATTTATTACCTTCGGACTAAAGGAAAGAAAAACAGCCTGAAAACAGAATTCTTACATCATTTCACATTATTTCCAGTCCAGCACTTCAGACAACTGTTAGAATAGCAAATTTTCAGCTCCACGGTCCACCAGTCCCCAGAAATGCAGTGCTGAACATCTAATTCCAGCCATTTATGTAAATCTGGAGTGTAACTTAAACTCATAGCTACCAGCTGCCTAAATGTCATGTCCTACCTTCATACAGCCAGTCGCTGAGCCCATTGAAAATAACACCTTCCTTTCCTGTGGAGACCACTCGGATGGCTTGTTTCCCCACATGGGCACAGTAATAGATGTTATTCTCAAAGATAAATATCTGATTTGAAGGGAAAAAGAAAAAGAGAACAGCATTAAGCAGTGGCTCCATTACAAAATGTTGCATTTTGCTTTTACAATAATCGCCAGTACGAAATCACATATCACATTTTTATAGTATCTTTTGCCGAAAAAGGACTTCCACAGCTTGCTTCCAATGCCATAAACTAATAGAAAGATGTTAATTTACAATGAACAAACTGAAGCCTTGGTCCTTTGGTAGAAACCTCGCTCCCATCTTCGTTTCAGAAATTGAGCAGTGCAGTCAGAGGGCATGAAATGAAGAATGCTAGCACTCAGGATATTGGAAAAACGGTCCAGGACACAGTAGCAGTTTGCAGAGCCAATTATGATGCCATGTGGTGAGTCAACTGGCTACCAGAAACTGCTTCTTGCTTGTTTCCATCTGTTCCTGTTTCCTTAAAACACAGCTGGCAACATATGAAATAAATTAAAATTCAGTTTTTAATGCAGATGCCACAACACAACGTGTACTATCGAACAGGGGACAGCCTATGTGACTGCAGGACGCTGGGCGACAAATGCGTCCCAGCCTCCACGAGGTGGTTGGTGTTCTGGTTGGGGAGGAGATGCACACACTCCAAGGACCCAAAGGGGTGTGCTGGACCTCCCGCCCAGCCCTGTGCACCTGGTCACCTCCCTACGGGAATGAAGGCGCATATGGGCCTCACCTCCCTGCCAGCATGGAAGCGGCCTGCTGTAACCCCCAGCCCGTCTTTGGAAACTTCTCGCTTCTGTTGCAAAAATCTAGTGGATTCAGGTTGCTGAAAGGCGACATGATCTAAACATCACGGGAGCTCACAGCTCCTTGGGAGGGCAAGGAGAGGCCCACACCAAGGATCACCACCAGGTATCTATGCCCGCCTCTGCAAACACCTGCTCACACAGCTGGTGCTGTCTGCGGGAAAGCAGTTCCATCCTGAAGAAGTATTTGTAAATATAAAATTCTTATGAATCACAAAAACTTCAATCAGTGATTTCCAGGAAAGGAGCCTAATATGAGACTCTCAAATAAGCCTCTAGGGTTTTTTTAAAGCTAATTTCATGTGAGTCATTGGATCTACTTTTATGAGAATGCTTTGGGGAATCAGGCTGTTTATTTTGGTGTTAAAGTGCTGATCTGCAAGAAAAACTTTAGCCAGCCATTTAAAAAATATTGATGCATGGCATTAGTCTTTATCATCTGGTTTTCTGTGTTTTGCTGTCATTGATGAGACAGATCCTGTCCTCTTCTCACCTCAAAGTGAACTGCATCCTGCTTAAAGTAGCACTCTTGTTTTTAAAATATTTTTAAACTCCATTCGGACTGCAAAGATTTACTGAACAGAGTATCAGAAAGCCATTTAGACTGAAAGACCTACTGTTAATATAATTTAGTAGACATTTACAGATGTGTTTTTACACACTTGAAGATATTGGAACAAATGTTAGGTATCTTTCCCATGATACTAGAATGCAGTTTCTCATGTTACACTCATAAAAACATAGGACTGGGAAAAAAACTTGCTTTCAGCTTCTGTTTCACTTCCTCTTACGGTATGTGTTTCACCTAAAGATGAGCTTGGAAAGATTCCAGAAGAAAGTATAGATCCTAATTTAGTGTTGGCAGTAGTTATAGTGAGTTTGCCTAAAGGTAAAAAGGATGACTGAAACTATAGCTTGCTTTTATTGCTTTTAGCCTGCCTGGATTTTTAAACTAAGAAAAGCTGCATCCAATCAATATTTTTTGAAAGTAAAACATATGTTGTGGAAGATATCACATTCTCTTTTCTACCTTGATTTTTAGTAAGCAGAGGAGCCAGATGAGGGGTGCCAAATAAAGAATTTAATCTGTTAGTTCATCTGCATGAGGGAGGAGTGTTGTAGCTTAAATGTACATAAAGGCCAATGGCATCCTGGCTGGTATCAGGAATAGTGTGTCCAGCAGGAGCAGGGAGGGGATCGTGCCCCAGAACTCGGCACTGGTGAGGCCGCACCTTGAATACTGTGTTCATTTTTGGGCCCCTCAATACAAGAAAGACATTGAGGTGCTGGAGCGTGTCCAGAGAAGGGTGACAAGTCTGGGGAAGGGACTAGAGAACAAGTCTTATGAGGAGCAGCTGAGGGAACTGGGACTGTTTAGTCTGGAGGAGAGGAGGCTGAGGAGAGACCTTATTGCTCTCTACAGCTACCTGAAAGGCGGTTGCAGCAAGGTGGGTGTTGATCTGTTCTCCCAAGTAACAAGTGATAGGACAAGAGGACACGGCCTCAGGTTGTGCCAGGGGAGATTTAGATTGGATATTAGAAAGATTTCTTCACCAAAAGGGTTGTCAAGCACTGGAATGGGCTGCCCAGGGAAGAGGTTGAGGCTCTGTCTCTGGAGGTATCTAAAAGGTGTGTAGATGTGGTGCTTAGGGACCCAGTTTAGTGGTGGAATTGACAGTGTAAGGTTTGCAGTTAGACTCAATGATCTTGAGGGTCTTTTCCAAACTATATGATTCTATAATAAAGTCAGGGAAAAATAAACAGAATAAGATACTTTGGGCCCAATGAAAACCAAATCTCTGTGTCCAAGACCTAAAGGTACTGGGGGTGCTTGGGTGGGGGCTTTTCTGTGACAGGCACACAATCTAGCATAGTTATTCAAGTGATGCAATCCTTCCCTTGTCCAGTGTCTCCCAGCAAATAAACATTTTGCCATATTTTGCACTGTATTAAATTTTAAATGATTTTACAGGAAGAATGAAGAAGGTGGATTGACAAGCTGTCCCTGCCACTTGCTTTGTAAATCTACAATGTTTTCGGTCTTCCGTTTTGTCTTTCAAAGCTTCATTGCACTAACCAGGCTGCATGAGGTATCTGGTAGCTGCAATGGAAAAATAATACAGTGCTCTGACTTCCAACTGTCTCCCATGTAATTCAGAGCCAAACTGCAGCACCTCATAGAGAATTCAAAATTATTCTCCTAACTACAGTGCCTTGTACCCTAAAAATGTCAACCATAATCAAGATAAGAGATAACTGAAGCGGCACTAGGAAGATTTCTGTGTAATGTATCTTATAAATTAAGAAAAAGCATTTGAACTTTTGTTATTCATCATAAAGAAATGTCTTTGGATTACTTCACATTCTGGGTTAAAAAGATATTAGATGATTTTATGAAATACATACATAACATTTTTTTACTGTTTTGGTTTTATGACATCAAAGCAGTGCTTTCTATCAATTGTTCAGAATCCTTTGAGCTAGTTAGAGGATGAGAAAATTTTGTAAAGAAAAATAATAAAGAAAAATGTATGGACATCACTTTCACATTGTTTTATGCTTGTTTTACATAGTAGTTCTAGACTAATATAAAATGACAAGAGAAGGGGTCAAGCTCAACTTTATGTCTTTCTCTGTACAGGAGACAAAGACCAGACCTAAAATTTCTGGTGTCTTCTCTTTTGGAGAGCGTATTTGACCAATATTTTACCCAAAACATTCTTGCAATGTATATGTCTTTTATCATGGACAGCACATAAAGTCCAGCACTTAGCACAACTAATGACATGAAAAATAAACCTATGATACAGAATCACAGAATCACATAATGGTAGGGGTTGGAAGGGACCTCTGTGGGTCATCTAGTCCAACCCCCCTGCCGAAGCAGGGTCACCTACAGTAGGCTGTAGAGGACCTTGTCCAGGCGGGTCTTGAATATCTCCAGAGAAGGAGACTCCACAACCTCCCTGGGCAGCCTGTTCAAGTGCTCCGTCACCCTCAGAGGGAAGAAGTTCTTCCTCATGTTCAGACGGAACTTCCTGTGCTTCCGTTTGTGCCCATTGCCCCTTGTGCTGTCACTGGGCACTACTGAAAAGAGCTTGGCCCCATCCTCCTGACACCCACCCTTCAGATATTTGTAAGGATATATTAGGTCCGTTCGCAGCCTTCTCTTCTTCAGGCTGAACAAGCCCAGCTCCCTCAGCCTCTCCTTGTAGGAGAGATGTTCCAGTCCCCTCACCATCCTTTTAGCCTTCCGCTGGACTCTCTCCAGTAGCTCTTCATCTTTCTTGAACTGGGGAGCCCAGAACTGGACACAGTACTCCAGATGAGGCCTCACCAGGGCAGTGTAGAGGGGAAGGAGAACCTCTCTCAACCTGCTGGCCACACTCCTCCTAATGCACCCCAGAATGCCATTGGTCTTCTTGGCAGCCAGCGCGCACTGCTGGCTCATGGTTAACCTGTCGTCCACCAGGACACCCAGGTCCCTCTCCGCAGAGCTGCTCTCCAGCAGGTCCACCCCAAGCCTGTACTCATGCATGGGGTATATGCCAGGAAGATATCCCCACATTGAATACTGTGCTCATTTTCATCATGACACACTCAGTGTTAGAGGAAAGAGAAGATATTCTGAAAGAAGTTGGAAGAATGGAAACATCTCTACATAGATTGAAGAAACTGAAATTGCTAACTCTGTAGAATGAACCAGGAAGACATAAGCTCTCTGAGATAATGGACAGGAAACAGAAAACAGGAAAAGGACATTTTCATCCTTTCATTTTTCTAAAACAACAGGGAAAGAAATGAAACGTAGAGGAAAGCTGTTAACAAATGGATAAAAATATTTTTTCCATTGAAATCAGAATTAACACGTGGAACTCCTTGTCACTGGACGTAAAGGAAGACAAGAATTTAACTTCCTTATGGATGTCATAACAGGGTTCAAAAGAAGAAATACTTCTTAACAAAGACAAATGGAATGTCCTGGGGAACTAAGAAAAATATTTTTATTTTAAAGAGAATTCACTGACTCCTACGGTAATAAAAAACAATGGGGATTTTGCTGTTGTCTTTGTGTGGCTCAGGACGTCACCTGAAACTTTCAGCATAAGATAAAACCCCCTTAGCCTCAGGTTTCAACACATCAGTAACTCATGTGTGTTGGGAAGAAACCTCTGCCTGTTTGCAACACGGTTTGAAACAATCAGTTGTAACACATTTGATATCCTTGTGTAATTCAACTAATATTGGAGAAAAAATATCAGACTGGTTGGACCACAAGCCTGAGACAGAAATTGAATTTTAAGTCAAAGATTAAGTATTTTTACAGTAAGATAAATTTATACAGTAAGATAAATATTTAAACTGACAACACAATAAAGTTAATTCTCTTAAAACATACAAGACTCTTAACAACACTGACTGATATAAGGAGGATTCATTTAAAATGTCTTTGTAACTGCTTAAAGGCTTCTGAAGCAATGCTCTCTACCAAACTGACCCAGAGTGGTATTAAGTAGTTATGCTGCAGTAATTAAAATACCGTTAGGTTTGAATGGATTAATGTGAGGACTTTACAAGGAATCTGACGAAAATAATCTCTTTAAGACCACTGCAAAAGTCGCAGTGACCAACTATTCTGAACAGATGAATACTGCAACTCCTTTTATGGTTGTTCAACCCACCTTCCTTCCAGCCAAAGAGGTGAGTGAAGTTTCTGTTTCTTCACAAAGAGAAAATAATTTCGCATGAGTTAAACTGCATTTTTACTGCTTCTATTTACTTTCGAACTTTATGGTGGCACTCTAAGTTTACATTCTTTTTACCCCATCATTTCTAACATGACTGAATGAGCGACATCACCCAAATTTAGTATCCCCAAGCATAAAGCTTATGCTTTGATGCTTATTACTTTAAATTATTAGCACATTGTGGAAGTGCAAATGTTTCCTACATGTTAGAAGGCAGTCTTCCACACTGCGATGTCAGTTTACAGAATTTAAAGAGAAAAGAGTAGGTAACATGGAAAGTTTGGTCATTTAAGGTGGAGAGTTTGGGCAACAAGAAGCAGCCTTGATGTACGGTCAGGCACAAAGTCTTGTCTTGACATCTTTTTAAATTCCAAATCAGCCCAAAGTTTCTTGGAGTCTGAAAAAAGCAGTCACAAAATTGAAGACTCAGTGAGTGGGGAGATATAATTAGAAAACAGCATGCTACTCTCTCCTCATTCAACTTCATGTACTTCACTGTTTTCTGTTTTTAATGTTAAAGCCTTTTATTCCTCCTCCATTTAGAAGTCCACCCTTCTGCTGGCAAACCAGTTTACTTGAGGGAGCATTCTGGCAGAATAAATAAAATCACAGACTCATAATTACAATTCTTTGCATCTCTCAGAAATGCTTTTATTTATTTTGCAGAATCAGTAAGACATGTCTGTGTAAAGGTAATTATCTATAGACTTCATTGTTGTAGATGCTGAACAAATCCACAGAAAAGACAGTCCCTACCCCGACAGCGTACCATTTCAATAGACAGAGAAGTACTATTGTCCCCATTCAACATCTGAAAAAATGAAAGACAGGGACAGCAAAGCCAAGGCTCAGTTGCCCAGGCATCTAGAGCCATTTTAAGCCCCTTCATGCATGTAAAACATCTGGCAGATAAGATGCAGGACAGACGGGAAACCTCTGCTCTCCCAGAGTAGCATCTAGAGGCCACATACATCTAACACTGTTCAGATGAGCTGCTGTAGGAATCTATGTTTAAGCAGACAAATCCTATTTTAAAAGTCACAGAGGAAGACTTGCAAAACCATGAGTCAAACCTGGGTAGCTTCAGCTCTATTCCAATGCCTTACCCATAAAAATCATCCTTACTGTAGTTATTCCACATCAGGCAGACTATTATAATCTTGTGAAGACTGGGAGAGAAGAGATCCAATATGTACATTGTCCTGCAATGAACTGCATGTCTAACTGATCTGTTTATTGGCAGAGTCATGGTCAGCTTTGACAATATACTTACTTGAACATCCTTCCTTCTGCAGAGGCAGATCTACAGCTACTGTAAAATTGCCTTTGCTGAATAAGAAAAAAAAATAGTTCTTGTATGTATCTCGCTCTGTACATCTGCCGTTGTATGTTGCCAATGTACATTGGTAGGGCTCCATACTGCCTCATCTTGTGCTGGACTTTCTCTGGCTCTTTGTAGATGGCATGATCTAGTCTGCCTTAGACAGATGCCAAGCAGACTCAGTAGAGAGATGCAGGTACTAATGAAGACATTAAGGAAGATAAAATCTGCCTAACTTCAGGGATTATTCTCCAGCAGCTTTTATGGTGTGCTGGGTGCTCCCAAGTCCAAATAAAGTCAATCAATGCAGTTTGTATAAGGTATCTACCACTTCCACTGAATTCAAACAGTGAACAAACAGCCAATGTCAGATGCCTTCATCCACTCAAGCTCTGGCCCTTTAGCTCTTTGAGGGTATTGGCAGCACAAGCATGCATTCAAATTAGATGATCAGTAGATTAACATGGGCATAAAAAAATAAAATGCATGGTGAAACAATCTTAGTGATGAGACCATCCACCGTCCCAGCCCTACTGATAAGCCAGGGTCTGGCTTCCTTGTGCACATCCTTCGAAGTCTCCAAAAGCTCTCTCCTCCTGCTGCAGGGCAACACAGCCCCAAAAGAAAGACTGTAGCGTATGTTCAATGACTATCATCTTGATGCTGTTGTTCATAGTCCTAACCATGACCAAGTCCTTGGGCTCTTCTACCTAAACCCCAATCACATCAAATTTCTTAAGCAACTGCCACCAGTTTCACCACACAAGCTCCATGAGCATATACGTGGGGAAATTAATTTAATCACTTGAGATAAAGCCAGACTTCTGTAAGGTTAGGCAGGTCTTGAATGTGCAGGACTGCATCACCCTGGTATATAAATGGGGATTCAACTGCCTGAAATAAATCTACATGCAATTTAAGGTTCCTACCTACTTTCCGTCAATTATCTCTTCCATAAAGAGTGCATGTGAACATTTGTATTTGATGTGTATTTGGGTTTTCGTAGCAGCAGGGGAAAGAGAGCTACAGGAGTGGCTTCTGTGGGAAGACACCCTGAGCTGCCCCCGTGTCGGACAAGGCCAGTTCCAGATGGTTCCAAGACAGACCCACCACTGGTCAAAGTGGAGCCCATCAGCGATGTTGGTAGTGCCTCTGTGACAATATATTTATAAAAGGGTAAAAATGCTGTGCAACAGATGTGAGAAGGGAGTGAGAATATGTGAGAGAAACAGCCCTGAAGACACCAAGGTGAGTGCAGAAGGAGGAGGAAGGGGTGCTCCAGGTGCCAGAGGAGAGATTCCCCTGCAGCCCGTGGAGCAGACCCTGGTGAGGTAGGCTGCACCTCTGCAGTCCACGGAGGTCCGTGGTGGAGCAGATCTCCACCTGCAGCCCATGGAGATCCTTTCCCAGAGCAAGGGGATGCCTGAAGGGGGTGTGACCCTGTGGGGAGCCCACACTGGAGCAGGCTCCTGCCAGGACCTGTGGCCCCATGGAGAGAGGAGCCCACACCAGAGCATGTTTTCTAGCAGGACTTGTGACCCTGTGGGGGACCCATGCTGGAGCAACCTGTTCCTGAAGGATGGCACCCTGTGGAAGGGACCCATGCTGGAGATGTTCGTGGAGAGCTGCAGCCCGTGGGATGGACTCACATTGGAGAATTTTGCAAAGGATTGTCTCCCATGAGAGGGATCCCACGCTGGAGCAGGGAAAGAGTATGAGGAGGAAGGAGCAGCAGAGAAGAAGCCTTATGAACTGACTGCAGTTCCCCTTCCCTGCCCCTCTGAGCCACTCGGGGTGAGGAGGGAGAGAAAATCGGGAGTGAAGTTGAGCTGGGGAAAAAGGTAAGGGTGGAGGGAAGGGAAGATGTTTTTGGTTTTGTTTCATTTCTCACTATCCCAGTCTGTCACAATTAACTGGCAATAAATTCATTTCCCCAAGTCGAGTCTGCTTTGCTTATGATGGCAATTGCTAAGTGATCTCCCTGTCCTTATCTCGACCGACGAGATAGTGTTTCACAGTGTTTTCTTCCCCAGACCCGCTGAGGAAGGGGAGTGATAGAGTAGCTTGGTGGGCCAAGGTCAACCCACCACAACAGTCTCACAACTTAATCAAGGAAATCTTTTTTACATTTCAGTGTAAGCTACTGCGTTAAAATTTTTTAACTTGTATTCATTTTTTTCGGTGTCAATGACAGGAATGTTTTGTGCTGAACTGTATATTAATGAATTACATATTTATACGGTGTTACACATCACATTGGTCTGAAAGCCTCAGAAAAATACACAGATTTAACTTCCCAATATGTCCAGGAAGTAGAAAAGTGTTACCTCTTCATTTATGTACGGAGTAACTGATCGAGGTCTCTAACAGCGTCACAGCATGTAACTGGGATTTGGAAATGTCAGATCACAAACACGAACAGTTTTGAGCATGATCAAGCTCTTGCTGGAAACGCACACACAGAAAGACCTCTGCCTTCTTCCCTCCGTTTCTAGTGCTCTCTAATTCCATCCAAATATTTTGGAGTTAGTCCTTCCCAAATCAGTTTTGTTTTTCCACTGCCGTATGAAAACTGGAAGATGAGGACTGTGAAAATGAAAAACTGCAGAGAGGAAGATTCCCTGCTGTTTTGTCCAAGTTAAAACTTGTCCTTACTACACAGAATTAGCATGCCCATGCTTGTTCACGTAGCACCTTGAAGCAGATATGATAATTATGTTTTTATTTTGGGATATCAATGAAATCTGACAAGCATTCAACCGGAAAGTTCTTGGCATTGTGCTGTTATCATTCTTGAATCAGCTACAGAAGAAAAATATGTGATCAATTGAAAACCAGTTCTAAAGCTTGTTGCTGATTGACTATGCATTATTTAATGAATGCTCTGCCAATTTCTTCTTTTGAACCTCATAAAATGCAAACTTTGATGTTCAAATAGCTTCCATTAATGCATTCTGTCATGAGTGTTGCTCTTAATGCATGTGACATGATTACGCCAACTCTTATCAGTTCTTCAAAAAGGGTAATAAAACCAGAAACTGCTCCTCAACAGTGAGCTTACATAATAAGAGCTAGTATTTTAATTAGGCTTTTCTAGTTGCCATTTAAATATAGCTTGATAGCAGGTGGGAAAAAAGAATTAAGAAAAAAAAAATCAAAATATTTTCATTCTCTCCATCATGTTCACATTTATGAAAAAGACAGATGTCAATTATGATGGAGGAGTTAGATAAAGAATTTTTAAACCAACTTTTTTTCTTTACAAAACCAAAATGTCATTCTTAAAACTGGTGATGAACCAATGAAACTCTTCCACATGATCAGCACATTGCAGAGAATCACATCTTGATAAAATATTGACAGAAAAGGCTACAGATTCAGTTTTCCACACCGGGGTTTATCTTTGCTTTAATTTAAAGTAAGACTCTAACTTCTTACCAAATCAAGGATTTAGAAGACGTAGCAGTATCTGAAGGTACAAAACAAAGAGATAAAGCTTACTTTAATTCAACTTTACCCTAGCCAGAGATGGGTAAAGATGGGGTTTAGACCAAAGTGAGGACTAGACAAGTTTTAAAATGATTCTGCAGGAAGACTTTTGGAACAGAGAAACTGAAACCACCCCAGGGACCACTAAAACCAGAGAATGCAGTAGTACACATTGATGAGTGCAAGAATTGTTCTGATACACAAGCACATCAAAACCAGTATTCATGACTTCTCATCGGAGATCGAAGGCTGGTAAGCACCTGATATCAGTAGTGTAAGATTAACTGCATGGAAATCAATGCAATGAAAGAAACCATCACTGATTCTGCAAAGGAAAATCGTCAGAGTTACTGTGAAAGACAAACGAAAAATCTGTTACCTTCATGGCTTTGATTACATATCTAGGAAAGGACATGCAGAAGAGTCACCAGCTGTAAATTCTGCAAATCTCCTTATTTTAGCCATATATTTTGGAAGCTGCTAATATCCCATGTAAAATGAACATTAAGATCTTAATTTTGCTTTCATCCCACATGATCAACAAAGAGACTAAGAAGTCAGAAAGAAGGGAAAAATATTCCTTCATGTCTTCAAATAAATAAATATTCTCTATTTCTATGAGCAGCGTCTAGGCCCCTTTTAAGAGCTGCTGAGAGAGGATGTGGCTTTGCAGGTCCGGTGGTGACTTCTCTCTGGGGCTTGCCTCAGGAGGTGGGCATGGGTGGAGTAAGTAAAGGAGCAGTGGGACAAGGTCAGAAGACCCTGCAATATTGGAGGTCTCAAAAAGGCTGTTGAAGGAGCTTCTCTGAGTCTCCGCATGAAAGCAAGGGCAGGCAGAATCTAAGCTGATTGGGCTGGTAAATGGAGACTCCTGTGAAGGTGAAGGCTGGAAGCTGGTGACTTCAGGCACCATGAGGAAGGGTCCTGCTCTGATGACATATCTGCAGCTACAGCTCAGGTTCAGTGCCAGGGTTCTGGCGCTGGGACCCCTGTCCTGCCTGGGGAGGAGAGCTTTAAACCCAGAATAATGGGGGAGGGAGATGATGGCCCACAGTCAGTCAAAGAAGTGGTAGACCAGGCTGACAAGAAAAGAGACATGTGGACAAGAGAGGCTCTGGTGAACAGGGCTGAAGGAGACCCACCTCAAACAATGCACAAAAATAAGGAGAAGCTGAGCTCGCAACTCCATGAGGAAAGCTTCCACACTTTTCCGGGGAAACCACCACAGTTGGGTGCTTCTCTGTGCCTGTATATTAATGAATAAAGCATGGGGATTAAACAGGAGAAAAATAGGTTTGTGTCCAGTTGTAGGGCTACAATCTCAATAGGGTCATGAAGATGTGGTCGGACAGCTCATATGACTCTAGTGCTTAGATGGATGGATATAGGCTCTTTAGGAAGGACAGGCCAGGATGCTGAGGAGTGGGAGTTTCCCTTTATGAGATGGAGCAGCAGAGATGCAAGAGCTCTGCCTGGTGACAGATGAAGAACCAGATGAGAGCTTATAGGTCAGGATTAGTGGGCAGACCAATGTTGGTGATGCTGTGGTGAGTGTCTGCTACAGACTGAACCATCAGGAAGAATTAGATGAGGCCTTCTTTGTATAACTGGAAGAAGCCTCATAATGAAATGCCCTGGCCCTCAAGGAGGACCTTAACCATTATGTGCTGGAGGGACAGCTACTTGAGCACAAGCAGACCAGGAGGTCTGTGGAGGGCATTGACGACAATGTCCTGACACAGGTGCTCAGGGAGCTGATGAAGGGAAATGCTCTGCTGGACCTCACACTTTCAAACATGGAGAAACTGCAGGGGAAGGTGAAAGCTGGGTGCAGCCTTGGCTGCACACACCATGAGGTGGTGAAGTTCAGATCATGAAAGGAAATATCATGGCAAAAAGCATTAAGCCCTGGACTTCAGGAGAGCAGACTTTGGTCTGTTTAGGGACTTGCTTGGAAGAATCCCATGAGATACAGCCCTGGGGAGATAAAAGGTCCAGGAAAGTTGCTGGATTTTCAAGTATCACCTCCTCCAAGCTTAAGAATGGTCCATCCTGATGTGTATGAAACCAAGCAAAGGAGGCAGGAGGCCTGTGTTGATAAGCACATTGCTCCTGACATAACTCAAAGATTACAAGGGAGTATAGAAAAGGTGGAGGCAGGGACAGGCCACCTGGGAGGAATACAGAGGCTTTGTCTGATTGTGCATGGATCAGGTTGGAAAAAACAAAGTTTGTCTGGAGCTGAATTCAGTGAGGGACATGAAGGGCAATAAGAAAGGCTTCTACAGGTACATAAGCAGCCAAAGAAAGTCTAAGGGAAACAAAAATCTGCTGCAAGAAATATTATTCAGCTATTAAGAATGTTCTAGAAAGCCTATATTTTGCAATTCCTTGTTAGGAACAGTTAAGGTTTTTCTAAGTTTATAATTCTTACTAAATCACATTTGTGGTGTGTCTACAGTATTCAGTAAAGTCTGGAGACCTTCTCTCCAAGAAATGTTAAGGCTCCCTTTGGAAAGCAGAAGAATTTGTAAGATCCGGTGGTTTTTAAGGTCTTTCGAGGCAATCTAAAATTGGCAAAACCAACGCTTGAGATAAAGTCCAAAATAATGGACTATATGAGTAATGACTGAATTCTAAGATGTGGAGACACTTTGCTAAACTTTTTTCCTTTAAAATTGGGCACAGAAGAGATTTTTTTATCTTGCTTCTCCCAGTGTAAGTCATTAAGTGCATTACGATTCTTCTCAGGTTTCTACAAGCTTTTCTACATTTTTGACATTGCATCATTACAAACGTAGTACATTTCCATTGGTATTCTGTGAGCAGGCTAGTCCACAACACACACAGATTCTAATCACACCTAGAATCTCCCAGAGTCCAGCAAAATAAGCAATTATCATGATCCTGGAGATTTAAAAATATGTGTTTCAAGAAAAATACACTGTCCTATTGTCTGTTCTTCAGAGAAGAAAAGAGGGTTTATTTCACCTCAACAAAGAGAATCATGTCTGCTTAGATTTCCTTGCTCTGGATTCTAATGGGGTTATTTTAATTTATAACTGCCTTGTTATATTAAAGAATGTACCAGTAAATGTACCATTTAGTATGGAACTCTGATTCCACTTTTAAGTTCTGCTTGATGGATTATCTTGTATTCTGTAACCTAATATCACAGATGGTTATGTAGGGCATCACTATAAATTAGATTATTTAATGTGAGATGATACAGTGTTTCATTTTAAATATTTTATTGTGTTTTAGAATGAATATCTGGCTAAGGAGAGCACAGAGATTACTTGTCAACATAAAGAAACTGGCAACTGAGATTCAGCGTTCCTCCAGGTACACATCTTATCTTGGACAGGAAGATATTCAGTGTAATATTCCTCTTTAATTCAGCTGAAGCATAGAGCTAACAGAATTGTTCCTGAAGATTTCTCATGGCTCTGACAAATAGCGGTTTATGGGGATGGACAGACCACCTCCACGAACGAAGGTGAGCCACACCACAGTCCCCGAGATGGCACTGCTTAGTCCTGCTTGCAGCATCCTAACATCTACCACTTAACTGTACTCTCACCAATGACTGCTGCTGTCTAAATTAAAAGGTAGCTGTGTTCATGGCTCAAAATCGCAGCTTTCCAAGAACAACACTTTTCATAAGCACTTATTTCAATGGACGTCATCTACCAACCACGGTTTTGTAAGACGCCAAAAGCCCTTAGCAGAGACCTAAAGTAGATATTTCTAGCTGTTAGATCTCTGAAATGAAAAATACCCTTAACAAAAGATATGTGTTCAATATCCATAAAGCACAACTGAAATTAAAGTAATATCAACATTTTTGATCTCTGTAATAGGAGGGAATTATTTTCAGTTCAACTGACCCTATGCTAGAGTATTGCACTGTTAAGAATTTTGCATTTTACGTGACTGCAGTAGCACATAATGAAATATGGAAACACCCAAAGGAAGAGAATTCAGTACTTGCCCTGTAGTGCAACAAGATGGTGAATCGCTATAAGCTATCAAGTCCATCAATACACACATTTCTTGCAGTTACATACTCAGTTTCCTTAATGCAGAGTGTCAATGTCCGCGACACTTAATATATTAATTCTCTAAGTCCCCTGTAAGGTAAGAATACAGTGCCGTCTTCATGCTGTAACCTAACCAGAAAACAAAGTGACATATCTATAGTCACAGAGGAAACCTATGGCAGTGTCTCACCTTCAGGGGCGATGCCCTAAGCATTACTTCATCCTATGTCTCATGTTGGGATGTAAGAGCAGTAACATTTTTTCTGATTTATTGGTAAAAGTTCTATGGTAAATAACCAATTTTTTTTTTCCTCTGAAATATTTCATGCCCACAAAAAGAGCAACATCTTATTTACAGTAAAATCACCTATATCTTCTTTCAGTAGTATTATTGTAGCATCTTCAGGTACTTTAAATATCTTGCTCTTTTGCCACTGATGCAAATGCAGTACCAAGGATGCTGAGATGGGAAGCGACACAACCGTTCTCAGCAGCGCTCATAACACTGACTGTACTAAAGCTTCCCTTTGGTGAACAAGGACCAAACACATCGTGCCCGCTGATGCCAAAGGAAATGAAAAGGATGTGCAAAAAAACCAACAGGAGACTATTGCCACAGTAACCAAACAGCATCAAAGAAAAAAACAAACACAACACTTTCCCAGTGGTATTCTTTGAATACAATGGGGGCAGAGGGGAAGTGGAATCCCAGACCAGAATAACCTGTCCGGGTATTTAGAGTACACGTAATGTATCTTACTGGGGTTTCCCTGAAAAAAAAATTGTATTCTTACACTGGAAAAGGGGAGGAGGGTGACACAACACATCATTATTCTGAAACTCTTGTTTTCCCAGAAGGCAGGGACTATGTAAAAAGTTGTCTGAATATTCCCCACCATGCTTAACTAGGGCTTAAATAGACACTAAGGAAGGTGGGGGCGGGAGGGGAGCTTCTCTTCCTTGCAGCTAGCAAGATAACCAAGCCAGAATAATTACATACAGCAGACCACAGCTAAATATTGATTCAGATGTCACTGTAAAAAAAAAAAGGTGAGAGAACAGCAGCTTGAAAATAATGATGTAAAAATCTATGAAGTAATGGTGGAGACAGAGACCTACAGCAATTATAAACACAGCAGTTCAAAAGACCTGCTGGATCAGGAAACACAGAGGATGATTCAGGGCCTCCTGTGAAAACGGTCCTCCTCTCCTGGTATCTCTGCAGCTCTTCTACCTGGAACTAAGCTGGCATGACAGGCACAAAGTCAGGCAAGGAAAAACCTGCTAATCAGAGTCCTTCCAGTTTAGTTCCAGGTGTCATCACCGACCAGCTTTTTTCCATCTAGATATCCTAGCTGGTAAGACATTGTGCTAGAGTGCTAAAAAATGAGATGGGTAGGCTCTGGCCCTGTGCAGCAGGATCTATCATTCAAATGTTTTATCTATGAATGAATCCCAGTATTTCTCTAAATTGTTTTGCACTTTTTAGTAACATCTATGACAATAAGCTGTTTACTAACATTCTCATCCGCTGTTTGAAGGCACCTGCAAACCCCTAACATGGCAGGGGCTGAAAGACTTGCTCCTCCTGTTTTTCCCTGGTGTTTGCATTTCACTGCAACGGAGATTTCTTAATGCAACTTCTGCACCTGCTGTGAAACGTAACTTCTCTTACTTTAGAGCCAATTATACACTTGATTGCTGCATAATCTACAGGAATAAAAGGTAGTTCCTGCTCCAACAAGAGTTGATACTGGAAGAGGCTTATTGACTGTAAAATGCAGGAGAAACCCATTTTGACCATTCTGTGGGGCTGCAGTAAGTGGGAGGGCACACAACGCTTCCAACAGCTATAATCCTCTCCCTGTATGTTTTTGGTGCTTTAAAGAAACAGTGGAAACAGCAAAAGACTGACTGGCTAGAAGAACCTAAAAAAAATGTTTCTTTTTGCTGAAGGATAAATACCATGATCTGTGGGAGATTTTTTTTTTTTTTAATTATAACTGCTGCCTCTAAAGTTGTGCAGAACTGCTTCCCCTATCATCTGATGTGTCACCATCATCATTAGTATCTGTCAGGGCTGTTACAGAATCTGATTAAAAAAAGAGGAAAACAGCAGCGCAGCAGAACTTCTGCTTTTGAAATTGGAGTTTAACTATTCCTATGAACTCTACTTTAGTGCTGTCAACGCAGGCAAATATTCACTGCACAGTGTTAGAGCAGTCCTACCGCTTGCTCCTTCCTTTTGAGAATAGGGCCCGTATGTATACCTAGCTTGTCCTTAAAGCAAATATTTTGAACCTGAATGTGCTCGTTTTGGGATAACCTAGATAAAAGCCTCCTGAAAACTTTAGTGTTTTTGGATTCCTTGAGCGCTTCAGCTACAGGTACTCACTAGAGAGTCTCCTGCTGCTGAGACACCCCCCGACTTCAGCCATGCTGCCGAGCAAAGGAAACCTCTTCACACTGTACCCATGTTTTTTTTTGATAGAGGGGCCTGAGCCTGTCAGTCACACAAGTTTTATGAAAACTGAGTTCAGCGTCATGGTAACTATTAACCTTTGCATAGATACACCTGAGGCAAATGTACCACGGAAATCTCATGTGAGCCCTCTGCACTTGGGCAGAACCTCATTCTAAAAGATGTAACATCATAAAACTGGTAAAATCTTTCAATAAGTTCAATTAATAGAAGCTTTTTTCTGGCAGAATTGAAATTTCAAAAATGGGTAGCTGTTGAGTCATAAATGGCAAGATCCGAAAAAGAGAGGAAATCTAAGGAATGAAGGTTTTTACAAAGACAAGCATATGCAGCAGAACAGGGCAAAGGTACAGTCTAACACTGTTTTGCAGTCCTATCATGCCACCAGCATCCTCATGTTGCTCGCAAGTATCACACAAACTGTTTGAGGATAATACAGCCTGTTCACTGAAAACCAGCAAGCACCATGCTGGAGGGCAGTGTGCTGGTGCCATCGAATACTAAGGGGGACTCTGGGCTGTCAGGTGCACCATAGCAGGGATGGATTTTTTTCATAGACACATTGCATGGTCATTTACACCCATGAAAAGTGAAATATATCACACTGGTATTCCAATTTAACGGTGTTTTTCACTCATTCTACAAAGGCGTAAATGATAAATCCTGTTGTAGGACAAATGAGAGAAATGAGCCCTTTGATGCCAGCTGCATTTAGGAAATGTGTTCCCGCTCACACTGAAGTTAGTGGCCCTCTGCTATTGACTCAGGAGCTCATACTGGTAAGGGCTCAAATCTTCCAACATCTTTGGAAGACTTGCTTCGTTAAGACTTTGGCTGACATCTGAGAAAGTTTGAAGCATTTTTGTGAGGTGCCAGAAGTGAGTGCTTTATTGCATTCTGAGCTTCTCACATAGATTTTCTCAGATCTGATATCTGCCGTTGTTTATACAGCTCTGTTGGCATGTGTGGCATTCTGCAGGCTAATAAGAAGTCAAGAACCATGCTCTGAGGAGTTCATTTTCTAAAAATTGGCGTGTAATTTAATGAGTAAGGACAAAAGAAAACAAGATAAATAGAAAATTGCTCCTGGGAAAGTTCCACTGTTTATTTCTAATCGCAAAGAATGCAGATCATTTAGGCTGCTTCTGTTTCAAATTTGGTTCTTTTTTGAATGATCAGACATGCAAGAGAAAAAGTCGTCAGACACAGTGACCAAAAGTTCCCTTAGGAAGGATGAAATAGAAGCTACAAAGGGAATAAAAAATTTTGGAACCAAACCCTCCTACTCTCCTGCCTCTCCTTTGTGCTGCCAAAGAAGAACAAACCAGGAGATTTCAAGGGCAAAGCTTTTTATTTCCTGAAAGGTCGGGTATCTTCAAGGTGATGCAAAACCCACCCACCGTTTGCTCCCACCTTTCCTGGGAGACGCAGCATGAAGTTGGGTTGCAGATTGTGCACGGAGCAGGGCTGCGGTGAGGAGGGCTGGGTCTAGTACGCACTCGGGTACCTTAGTGCAGCTGTAGGACCACCCTCAAACACCCTACAGAGAGTTTGGCCCTATAACCACCTAGGACCAGGGGAGCTGACACGTGGGTTACTCGTTTGCATCCTACTTGACATTTTTTCCATCCTCCTGCAACACAACCCAGCCTACATCTAGCAAACACATTCACATGCTCAAGTTGAAATAGACTTTAATTTTTCTCTGCCTTTGCACTTGATGTTGCCCCCACAGAAGGAGACACGAATTTCACTGGCAGTTATATTCTGAGTAACTCAATCAGTCCTGAAATACAGAACAGTGAGCATTGCATATTTTCTCTATAATCTCATTTATAATGCTTGTAGATTTTTTTTAAAAAGCTTCTTTTTTCTCTGGCAATTCTTTGCTGATCATTAGGTATAAATAGATTCTATTGATGCATGTAAAAGCCTGCTTCTTTTATAAACTACAGCTATCATTTTCTTTCAGAGTAAATGATGGGCAAGGAAAAGAACAAAAAGGCACATATGTTAGAGGTATGCAAGATAATGCTTAAACTACCAGTGAGGTTATCCTCACCTACCCTGATTCCAAATGCAAGAACACGGAATACAGCTAAATTACAGGCCAACAACTTAACATATTTGGAAGCAAAAAAAAAAAAAACCCAAACCAAAAAACGAAAAAAAAAGAAGCATCCAGAACAAATCCACCATCACAAGGTATTTCCAATATTCACATGGAAATCAATAGTAATAAGAGTATTTTAAATTATTTTTAAAAAATTCTGCCATGTCCCCCACAGAAGGGACATATACTAAATTTGATGTCTCAGGGAATTCTTAGGGAATTAAGTTTTCACTGTATATTTCTCAATAAAAATTGGTGGAAAGTGGTATAAATTATTTCAGCATGAAAGGAGAAAGCTGGGACTAAAGAAGCATTTTCTTTTCCTGGACTGTATATACTGTCCTGTTGTACATATAATTTGTCCATTTTGATACGAATATTTTTCCTTTCTGTACCGCTGTGTTACTTTTGTAAACAAGGCAATGGAGGAATTAAATTTGTCATCTTGACTTCAGCAAGAAACAAGTTAAATCTTCTTTTCAAGGTGGGAATTAAGTACATACATTCAGTTTAGTAAAACTAACATGAACGTGAATCAATAACATGCTGTGACTGAAGGTGCTGAAGGCATGCAAGTTCACAGCAAAACTGTATTAAAGAAAGCAAGATTAACTTACGGAATGGAGAAAATCACTAATGCAAGTCAATATTAGCTTTCAGTTAGCAAATGTAGCTTTTGCTACAAATTGTGAAGCTCTGTTATCTAGACTTAAAATAGAAAGAGCTAGTGAAGAGTGAATAAAAAGTTGCTGGTTACTTTTTTTTGCCAGTCTCTAGTTTTGAGCATAATGTGTTATCAACTGATTGTATATTATCTTCAGTTGGCCAGAAGCCTGATGACGAGATCACATTGGTCTTCACCGATGAATATAAAAGAAAGACTTTGGTCACGGTCAGACCCCAGTGTCTGTGTATCGGTACAAACTGCTCAGCTGTGATCTGCTGGGCAGCAGATTAAGAAACATCAAATGGCATGTTACAGGATAAAAGTGGGGCATGTACGTGTGTGTAATGAAAAAAATGAACTCCTCAGAAGTCATTTTGCATGGAAGTAAAGGCTACTGCTTCTCCACTCCTACCAGATTTGAGATCGATGACTCTCTCTAACCTGATTTTTCCAATGGAGCAGAGGAGAGACATTCCTGTTACTGTGTCTGTTATGTTTCCCCCCAACCTGATTTGCAGACTGGCAGTCATAATGTCTCCCATTGCTGTTTATTAAATCTCAAAATCTGAAAAAATCTAGTTAAGGACACAGACAAAATATCCCCAAGAAGGGTGTGGGGACAGGAGACATATGCCAGATTTTGTTGATAATGAGTTTTTAAAGCACATTTCTTGGTATAAAAATTCCATATGAAAAAAGAAGTTGCCATTTTTTCTTTTCTTGTTAGAGTCGAAATAGAGTGTTTGGAATATGCAAAACCTTGATATTGGATTTGCACCAGGAAATGAAGCCAGGGGATCTGGCCAGGGAATACGTGCTCTAAAAAATGGGCAAATCCAAGATGGCAGTGGCTGAGGGACAAAACACTGGAGATTTCAGGATTGTTGCAGTATGAAAGGGTCCATGAAATAAAATGAAACCCTGACAAGTGTTTTTTTAAACTCCAGCTCTGAAAACTTTCCAGAATACCCTTCTACTTTTGTCTGTTTTTCAAACAATTATAGGGCAAATTAAGGGAAAGTGCTGTTCTAGAGAAACGCATTTTTCAAACAGGGATGCTAATATTAAAATAATCCTAGTGTCAAGTTTGTAAGTCTGAAGATGCCCTTGTGAAACAGTGATATACTAAGTCATACCATCTATTATGTCTATAATCTGTCCTGTGTCCAACATTAGAAGAAGCAGGTGCATCCTCTCAAAGAGCTTCCATAGCTTGTTCTTTCTTTGCGTTTCTCAACACAATTTGTTTGCAGCAAACGTATATATTTGGGAATTTTACAAATAAATAACATGATAAAATAATTCCCATAAAGATGCTAGAAGCTACCATACAGGTTTCAAGAAACTGGTCAATACTGATTTATTCTTTCTTTACTTCCAAACAATAGCAGCATGGTCTCGAAATTAATTTGCACACTTGTTCTTTCTCTTACCAGCTGTTGCCCTTTTGGACCCCAACCAGCATACTGAAGCTTTGCGTTGCTGACCTCAGGGGGATACAAATTCTGGGGATCCCTGCAAAAAGAGAAAAATAAGTTTTCACCTTCAGAAATGTCCTTATTTAAGCTGGTGCGCACCTGTTTTGGAAATCCACCATGACCTCATAAGGCTTCTTTCAGCTGGAATCATCTTGTATTTAGTGCCAGATTTCAGCAGATTTTTTTACCATAAAGTAAGCACTATAAGACTAGCAACTGTTGGTAAGATCAAGTATCTAGCTGACAATTTCTGTTTCTTATTAATACAAAGTTAAACACATTAGTCCAACTGCTGACTTGTCTAAGCCTTAAGAATTAGTCAAGGGATGGTAAAGTAACTGTATTTATCAACACTGACAATGACCACAAAGGATAAACAGTAATTATAATTTTGAATCATACTGACACAAGAAAAACACAATTTCATCTTCTTCACCCCATGGCTTTTCTGCCTAATAAATTTCCTTTGAACATGACAGCAGAAAAGTTTAGCAACTGTTTAACAAGTGATATGCAGCCTGGCTTCGAAGGGAAAAGCTCCTATTAATACCAAATATCTCATTTTTTTAGAAGATAAAATCAAAATGCTTTTCTTGTTCTTTCATCCATTACGTTCATTTTGTAGCAGAATATCAGTGACACATAGCAAATGCAATATAGAAAAAGAAGGCTTTTTTGGTAAATGTCAGAGCAACATAATGTCATTTTATCACAGCACAGGCAGCATTGCCTTGACTGTATTTATACTCCGCATAAATAATTACATTACATATTCTGAAGTCACATTGATACCACTCTGTGCATAGTAATACTCTACAAACAAGGACACTAATAAAGGCTGTATACACTATGCCTCATTAGCAGGTCTCAAACTGTTTTAAAAAGTAAGGATATTATCATCACTGGTCTACAGATAGGAATAACAAGGCAATTCGAGGACAACATCACCCAAAACCAGAGGAAAGAGCCAAAGCCTGCCTAGCCTTTAAACAAAAGGCCTTCTCTACTTGTACAGAGTTTATTTCTTCATTAAAGGTAATACCTTCCAGACCATATTTTGAAAACAGAACAAAACTGAATGCAATAATTAGACACTAACTGAATTCTCTTTATTGTCTGTTTTGTGACCAGTGCTGTACCACAGTCATGCTGCAGCTCTGCTCTTCCAGGCAAGGTCTCCCTTGGCTGCACATTCCTGCTGCACTGAGGCTGTTTTAGCAAGTCCAAAGACAGCAGCAAGAGGACTGTGTAGAAGCTGACTTTGTGCAGTCTTTCCAATAGGAAAATAGCTACTTTTTCCTGTGAACTCCTCTTCCAAGGCCAGGCAGAATCAGGGCAGACCCTAAATGAGGACACTGATGCCTACATTTCCCGCCTTCCGTGTCTCCTGCAGTTGGAACACCAACTTCTGCTCTCCTGCTAGAAGGTACATATCAGTGGTTGTAAACCATAACCTATAATGTCTGCAAGGCCCCTGTGAGCAGATGGGATCCATTCGGAATGTGGAGGGGCAACAGTGGTTTGCTGAGCACCGACTGCTCAAGTGTGGAGAGTACCCAGATAGCTTTTGGCTTTATAGGCAAAGTGTCATCTACAACTGCTGCTGGTGGAATAAAATTATGTCATTTCTTCTCATGGTTTTTAACCAGCAGGTGTCTTTGTGGGTAGCCTAAACTCATTTTTGTAAGGTATGGATAAGAGAACAGGTAAGTGTCATACTGAACTCCCACTAACAACAGCCACAAAATTCCTGCTCCAGAAAGAACGATCCTACTACTTCTTCTAGGTATTTTCAAACTTGTGTGCATTAGCTACTTGGAAGTCAGCTGTTCCTGTTAAGAGTCAATGTCTTTTGTTAGCTATCTTGATCATCTCATCAGAAAGTAGCCTCTGATTGCAGGAGCAAGAGAGAAAACTAGTCAATCAAAACAAAGTCTCTTAAGAGAGAAAAAAAAGTACTTCATTATTTGCCAAATTAATTATGTAGATGTTCGTGTTTTTTCCTCATGTGAGAAAGGGAGCAAGATGTCATAAGTAGAGGGGGAAATATCACCCCCGAATAAACAGATTATACAATTCTAAGAATTCAAACCTGTAATGCTTCAGATAACACAGATGGAGCTAAGGGACAGACATACCAATTACAGCCAATAATTCAGACCAGAGACCAGACAAGTCCTGTCAGTTCTGCACACTGCATCATCTTTTAGAACAGGAAAACTCTAATGCAATGAGAAATTCTCCATAAACCAGCTTTGGTAGCTGGATACAGCAGAAGGAAGAGCCCTCCATTTGGTCAACCATGAAAGAGCTCTGTTGCAGACAAAAACATGAAATCATCTTCTCTTTCTCTGATATGGCCGAGGAAAAATAGGATTGCATCTCCTGAGTTCCTTCTTAAGTTGTTCAGAATGGCTGGGAAATTTCTTTTTTAGCAAAGTCTTGTTTGTTTGCCTTGAAACTTTTTGATAAATACACAGGTAAAAAGGTAGACTGATGGAATTCTGTATGGTCTGGAGACACCTGATTTACAAACCTAGTTACCATAAATTTCCTGTACACTCTGCACATTACAGCATGCACATCCAGGTTGTGATGTAGACCTCTGGAGGTAGGTGGTAGCCATCCATCCATCCTCATGCTGGGGTTTATTCTTTTCTATCATGGGTTGTAAATGCAGTCTAAGATCCTAGTTTCCCCTCACAAACACTCCTGAGAGATGGACATTTTCCTCTTAGTAGATTTTGGTTTGTTCCTCATCTCTTCTGAAGAGAATCCTCTTCCCTAGAGTAGCAACATTCTTTCCCTCACCTGCAGGAAACTTCAGTGTCACATGCAAGGGGATTGAGAAGACATCCCTCCTTGCCAAGCCTGATCTAGCAGGCTTCAGAGAAACTGCAGGAATGATCAGGAGAAGGGCTGTATTAGCAGTGGCCAAGGGAGAGCGGGCTGTCAACAAGTTTGAAGGTGACATGAAAATGGAGTTCTCTCCTACTTGTGAACACTACCATGAAGGACCAGATTCCCACATACTTACTTGGGTTACATCGGGCACACGGTCTGTGGTGGAATATGCATGGACTCCCTCACTGGCAACCCCAAGCAACCCCTTTACAAAACCATTATATTGCCTATAGAGAGAGGAGGAGGAGTTGTCTACACAGCTGCTCCAGGCTGGATGGCCACAACCCTCTACTGCTCCCCCCAGGAAAGCTCTTAGTGATCCTCAAACTGATAAACCCGTTTGGAGAGCAGCTGTCAAACACATTTTTGATTATCTCGTACTATTCTGGAACCTTAGCTCTCCTTGGTAAAAATCCCTTACAGGAGTCAGACCAAAGGCACACCTGTACCCCGGGAGCACTTGTCCAATTTCCAAGTGCAGCATAAATGGGGTCTCATGCTAGCCAGCTCCTTTTGGGAGGTATGTTATTGTTCATAAGCTATAGTCTCCCATAGCTACACCCTTGCTTTCTGCTCTGAAACAGCCTGCTTAAAATTCTTCTGTGTTTTTTCTGGGATCAATCAATATTATGGGTCATCTCAGCCTCTCCAAAGAGCCAGTGCTCCTCACAGACCCTCATAATTAGGGCTTGTTTGGAGCTGAGCCTTCCCCTTGTGAGCTCATTTGTGCAGGATACTGGCTCGGAAATGGGCAGTTCTGAAGGCAGCCAATATATCTCCTGTTATTGGTTTTCATGAAGAACTAGGTTCACTGCATCCTCACACCATTTTCACTATTTCCTTAAAGAAAAGAACCTTATTCTTGATTTCCAGCCAAAGAAATGGCAAGGACTCATTAAAGGGTTGCTGTTATTTGCTTCATCTCTTAAAATGATTGATTTTAAAGCCTGGGAAAGAAAGGAATAATAATTTTTTTTTATGCCAGACAAAAGATGGAACAGGTGCTGTATAAACTCTTCTGCATTAAGACAACACTGTCTGGAGCTAAGGTTGTTAAATTGCTGCAGACACAGACATGGTTTCAGCACAACAGTTAAAAAACATTACGGACACTGTAAATTGTGGAATTTACTCATTTAGATGCAGCTTCCTGCCAAAAAGTCTCCCCTCAAATTTTCCGAATAAGGAAAATTCCTGAGAGCAATTAGTTTGCTGTCTGCCAAATAATTTTTGCTCATAATTTAGATCAGAACATCTATGCAGAATAAAACAAACTAATCAATTGTATCATATTGCCTGGTTTTGACCTTAAAAAATACCGTCATTTATGAGGAAATAGTTTTAAAGAGAATGTATTGTTTTTGCTGAAATTTTTACATCTATTTGTTCCCTCTTCTGACATTTTCGTCTATTCCAAAGAAGACCAGTTTCCCTCAGAGACTTCATGGCACCGAGTCTCTGCCTGACCACAACCATGACAAACAGTTCTACACTAAGTTCTTCAAAAGCAACTTAAGAAACAATTGATATTTTCCACTGTAATTGAGGGACAGGCTCCATTTACTTCAAGAAAAATATTTTGCAATGCCAGACTGAAAAAGTCTGAAACTGAAACAGCAGTCAAAGTCTGGGATATAGCATAGGCTATTCTTCTAGAGTCTGTTTTAATAACTTTTAATTTTAATTTTAATTTTAAATACAGAACAATAGGATTTGTATGGAAATTTTTTGCACATGCTGCCAATGTGAACAAAAATGCAACAATTAGCACCAAAGGCTGCTCTGACATGTCCATCCTCTAAACAAATAACCAGAACTATGTATGTGAGCTGGAATGAGGTCTTAAGGAAAACTTTGAACCCCCTTGTTTAAACAAGCCACAATTTTGGAAACTGTAGAACGTATATAATGATTAAAGTAGTACGTGCAAAGAAGTTGAAGAAATGAAGATTGTTAATAAAAAATTTGAGGAAGGCAGAAATATCCCCTCCTATTATTTGCTTCACACCAGCACTGAATATTTTGAAAGACAACAGGCCTAAGCACATCAGCTCACAGTACTTTAAGACTTTTTTGTGGTTAACTATTAAAAATTATCTATCTATCTAAACTATCTGTCTCCACACGAGAACTTGGGGTCTTCACATCTACTTCTAAGAGCATAAAATCAGACAGCGGCTTAGACAGATTTATTCTTCCTTAGAAAGAAGGAAAGAAAAAAGAAATAAAAATCACTGTGTAGAGAAGAGATCTGGAATGGTTATAAAGAACTGGAAACTCTGTAATATTTAAGAATTTTTGATGCGTTATGAAAAAGAAGTGCACTGGAGAAAATTTTTAAAAAGAAACAAAAATATGTAAAACACATGTGTTCATAAATGTACAAAGCATCATAGATAAGGACTTGGAGAAAGAGGGAAAGATTTCCAAGAAGCAGGATTGGCATTTCTTGAGAAGCAAAACCACATTCTTAAACAATTAAATGACTTGTTTACTTCAGTATTCACCAAGGAGAAGAGGAGGCAGGTGCCATTAAGAAAATTGCTTCCCAGGAGATAGACAGCCCTGCAGAGACTCGCAGTGAGACAGAATAAAATATAATACAAATGGGAATCAAAGACTTGCCAGAACAGATAATCAAGAAATCAGACTGTCAGAAGATGCAACTAAAAGAATCCTCCTGGAACTCTAATAAAAGTGCTTAAATAGATGGGGAAGCCTCTTCCATTCATCTAGGCTCGTCCGCTATTAAATATTTAATGCACATACGCACACATACACATATTTTCCTTGCAGCACTTTTCAGTGAACAAAGGTAGAAGGAGGTAATGAAAGCAATTTGAACTTATTGATTTCAACTGCAGATAGAACATCAGATCATTCAGTTGTTCTTAAAATCAACTGAGGTCACCAATCATTTTGTCCAAGTTGAATGAATTCTATGGATTTAGAGCATAAAATACAAAAAGCAAGAGAATCCAAAACATTTGTCCCTAATTTGGTGATCCAGTCAGATTCAAGCCAACAATACGAGCTCAGAGGTCTTTTTGACAGACCTGTGTCTGTAAAGCATACATCAACGTAATATTTGGTCATAGACCAGCAAAATATTGCGCAATACCAATACCACTTTAAAATCAATCACTTCTCAGAAAAGGAGCCACCGACTTCCATTGGGAATTACGTAAAATGATGGCACAAGCTTGCCTTTCTAGTGAAGGTCTCCAATCTACAAAAACTGATTTAATGATGCAGTGGAGGCTTGTACATGGGCAGGAGTCACAGTAATGCATGTTGGAGGACTGCAAGGCATTGATCAAAATCTCTAGATTTTCATGAGTAAGCGAACAGTGGAAATGGTATTTAGATACTGGTAGCATTATTTTAAAAATGGTGACATTATCATGTTTCTCATGTGACCCCTCTAAATCATAGATGACAGACTGAATTTTTACTGAATTTTTTTTAAACAACTTTTGTTCCTGGAGTCATATTTTTCCCCCTAAAGAGACAATGAGAGGTGATAGCATTCAGGTGATAAACACAACCACTTAAAAGTAATTTTCTCTTACTTGTATGTTTTTCTCTTATTCTATAGAGGTTTCTCAGCCATCTCTGATTTCAGAGCTACTCAAGACACGAGTTAAGTCATTAGATTTATCAGGATTTGAAGACTATTTATCTACAACAGAAGCATGGAAAAGAGAAAAACTTAATATCTGAATGTTGTGAAGAAGTCTAGTCAGAATTAGAGCTATCCATAGATCAGCTATCCAAAATATGGGCAAAAAAATACAGGTTAAAGAGAAAAAAAACAGTAAGCTCTGAGATGTTTAAGAATGAACCGGGAAGATCTGAACAATAATGGGCCCGGGATGAAAGTACGTGGCTCTTCAGAGAGACTTTGCCAGTCTCCAGGAAAGGATGTTTGTGATGAAACCTTGGCATTTTCCACCCAGCTGACCTTGTTTGACTTCAAAACCCTAATAAAAATATAGCATGATGATGTGATGACTGCAGAGAGCAATATGGAATTATTAGTACATAAAATGAGATACAGCTGTGATCTCCTACTACCAGAGCCAGCAGAAGTGCCTCATTACAACATGACTTCACTGGATGATAGGTCACACTTTTAATTGGTGCAAGAGATTGATTCTTGGGTTTGTGCTCTAAACTAATCTGACAGTTTGTTCACTGAGTTTCAGACAAAAACCAGAATGACCCAGTATTCTTTCTATCTTTTTGAAAACTAAGAGTCTGTGACAAAATCTTATTTCTTCTCATGTCATCAGAATAAGGATATCTTGGAGGTTTGTGCCTAGGTTCTCTGGAATATTGAAAAAAAATACTCTTTTAAACCGCTTTTCCCCACACAGACCAAGTCCTCATCAGTTAAAATAAACAACACATACACTTAGTAGAGCCATATTTCCGTTTCTTATTGAGAGTGATAGAATCGCTTTTAAGCAATATCACAATTAGCCTGATTTCAGATATAGTTTATAAGTGGATTGTAAAATACTCTCTATTTTTAAAGGACCAAAATACCATCCTAAGCCTACAGTTCTGCCCCACAACAGAGGTGTATAAATCTCAAGTACACATGCAAGAGGAAATGCTTGTGTTTGAAATGGGGTGTAACTTTAGCCTCTACAACTCTGCATATCGAAAGTAATTTCATTCCTCTGTCTCCTTCTCGTGTGTGACATGGGAAAGTAACCTTTTCTACTCCTGTCTTATCTCCTCAAATTTGTAGTGGAGCATTCAATAAATGGAGGGCTAGGGTAAGAGGTGAAGAGACATCAGGGCCGGTATGACACAGTTTGGGCTATCAGTCTGGGCTTGCATCACCTTTGCCATAGACTTCCTCAGTGTTTATTGTATCAGGGAAAGCCGTGGCTGTAGCATCCTTTCTCCACCCAAAAGTCCGTTCTTGCATTTGCTAAATTTCCTTCTTTCCCTCTTCCCCATATGTTCTGAGCTTGCCAAGCAGGCAGGGTGCCTATTTTGGGATAAGAAGAGATTTTCAGCCTATTAAATTTGGTTAGTGCCTACCTGTGATATGGCCACAGAACCAGGCAGCAAGGACAAAAGGGAGCCCTGGGACACTGCTGAGGTGCACAAATGCTGTGGCACAGACCGCTAGATACTCCTCAGAGGTGGGGCACAGAACACTATATAGTCCTCAGTGACTGGGCACAGGTCCCTGTATAGCCCTCACTCTATAACCTGAGCCCAGGCCTCATTAAATCCCACCATGGTGAGGAGGTGCCCATAATCTTGCAGATTTGCATCCTCAAAACTGGCTTTTTTGCAGGTGCCAGCAAAAAAATTATTCTGTGTATTGTAACATGCAGCACACATTCTTTGTGCTGTGTAACCAAATAACAATGCACTGAGAGTTTAAGTAGGCTGAAAGAGTTTATCATCCAACCACAGCAACAAATAATCAAGGCCCAGGCTGCAGGGTGTCTCCACAGCCCAACAGCAGCAGAGGAAAACCAGCCCCCTGGGGAAATGCATGTTTCTTGTTCCTATTTTCATGGAAATCCTCCCAGAACTTCAAACATTACGATAAAAAATGCAACCAAATCAAAAAAATACCAATCCCCATTATGAAAATCCCATCTACAGAATAATTTTCATTGATTTCTGGGAAGGTGGTGCATGGAAATAGCAATTGTACAGGTTTCAAAAATCTGGTTAGTTGCCTATTTGGGGCTGTGCAATTGCACTATAATTTTATACATTTTATTTCATCCACCCTTATTTCCCTTTTCTGTAAAACTCTATGTACTAACTCAACCTTGTTGAGTATGAATAAGGAGGAAAACCCATGTCAATGTGCCAAGTTTTGGCAGTGGTCAGTGTTGGGAAGTGCATGTACCCTGCGGCAGTGTCTGCGGTTTGGAGGCCGACCACAGCCCGGGGACCAGAGGATGGTCATTTGCACCGAGACACATGAACAGTTCCAAACCCAGATGAGTTTCTCACCAGCAAAGCACATTTTATTCAGGAACGCCTCCATTTCAGGGAGTGCTGCTTCAGACAAACACTACGGGAGAGTTTGCTTCAAACCTTTTCTCTTTCCTTTTTTTTTTCCTGATGAGCCATAAGCTGTTGACCTTTTCTGTAACATAACAAGGTTGGTCGCTCGGCTTTTCTCTGCTAAACTGCTAACGTCTGAATCTAACTATTAATTACCCAAGATCTTTTTTTTTTTAGTCTCAGCAGTCATTACTCTAATTCTTAATATCAAATCCTCCCATCAGGGGACTATTCCTTATTATTATCGCTATATATGGTTTCTAAGGTGTCCACCCACATCACAGCTGACTCTGGAAGAGAGAAGCATGTGGTAAGAATTGCTTTGCCTACACAGGAAAGGAACATTTCACATTAAAAATGCTATGCAGTGACCAAGATGGGTGAGCAAACGGCAAATCCCCTGGGGAAATGATACGGTATTGAGCTGCTGAAGTGGATTTCCTCCCACCAGCACAGCCAAGAGTCCTGACTGAACTACTCGCCGAGGCTGAACTGCTTTCAACCTGCCACTGCTTGGAAGTGAGTGATGCTCAAATAACAGCTTTGCTTAATAAAATGCTGGGTCTTTCTTGTTAAAGAGGTACAAAATGCATTCGCAAGCAATAAGCTGGTATGTGATTAAACCACTGTTCCAGTGATTTACAGAGTGCTTAATTCTGATGATTATGAAAAGCAAGAAGCCCAACAGCTCCATCAGAGTTTGAGCCAAATGCCTGTAAACTCAACTGAAAGATTCCTATCCACTGCAGAGGATTTAAGGTCAGGCTCCACAATTAAGCTATCAAGTTTAACTATTCCAAGGGCCAGCCTTCCGTTGTCAGAATGCAGCTGGAAAAGCATATCACATCATGAGGGTGTTGTTATTTATAGTCTGGCATAAGAGGCACCACCACACTATGCAGCAGAGGTGCCTTAATTAACTATATGATCTAGCTCAAAAAGACAATAAAAACTATGGAATGATAATTGGTAAAAAGGGAGGAGAGAGAAGCAGTAGCAATAGCAGATTCTTCACAAACTACAGAATACATTTTTCTGCTTATTTAACCAATTTCACTTTGTTATTTGGTTTTACATACCTTTTTATGAGGTTTTATTTCAACCTCTACATGTCGTTGTTGGGGAAAAATATTCAGCTGCTCTACGTAGAATTTAATTAGCTGGAAAGAGACTATTAATTAAAGTGTTTTTTCCTCTTAAAATAAAATGTGGGCTCTAGTACAAGATTATAACTGTTAAGGAGTGAAATTGTGCAGCACTCTCTACAGTAATAATCACATATTGCCTCTGTCGGGTAAGCAAGATTTCTCTCCTTGCTTTGCAGATGGGCACATTGAGGCACGGGAAGTCTCTCTAATGCTACAGAGAAGGGGCGTAACAGGCCAGAACAAAAAAAAAAATAGAACAGTCTTGGTCAAACTGACAGATGCCTGCAGCAGATCCAGTTCCCTGAATTTTTTTAACCATGTTTTTAAATAATGAAACACATTTTCCTTTAATTGTGAACATGGAAATGGGAGCAAGCGCAAGAAAAATCTTGTTGTCTTTCAAAATATTGTACAATAGAATATGTACAAATCTGATAAATGTTTCTTTAATTAACTTTAATCTCTTGTCTGCAGTAGCTTGTGTAAAAGAAGGAGACGGGAACATTAGTGAGAGCTCTGCAGGGAGATCTACAGACATCACTTTGAAAATTTACTCTCAGTGAAGCACGGGCTCAGTTCCTCCTCCTGTTATCACTTCTGTGGATCTCCAGTGCTTATTTTGCACTCACTCTACTCATGGGACTTCTCTTGAAGTTACTGGGAGTTCAGTGCTGGACACGTGTGCAGTATTTTACAAACAGGAAGAGCTGAACTCAGCTCAGTGATTGCTCCTGCGATCTACTTACCATGTTTCTCTGACTACACTGTACAAATCTGGGCAGAAATATGGATTCTGCTTAGGAGTAACTGTGTACAAATCCCTCCTCCCCACACAAAATTAACGAGGAGTGGGAATAACTGCTGATTTTCTCACTGATCCCTGTTAGTGTATTTGGAAGCTCCCATTGACCTGCCAGGCTGGATGTGCTAGTACCGTGCTGAGAGCTCATACAAAGGGGTCAGCACTAATCCCTGCTGCTTAGCTGTGCTCAGAGGCAAATGGTTCGTGCTGGGCCTCATTTCTGCTGGCCACAGCAAGAAGTTAAAGACTGAGGTACCCCCTTGGATACCAATCCAAAATTAGCTCTCACTTAGGACCTGCAGTGCCAGATCAAGCCAGCGTTCCAGCAGCACATACTACCATGAAATGACCTTAACACTGATGAGGGAAATCCTGCAACAAGGTTAGGTGAACAGTCTGGTCAGTCATGGTCTGACCAAGAAAACCCTGGACAAACTAACCTTTTTCCCTTATTCCAGTGAAGGAATGTGAATGACTAAGATCATCCATATTGGACTCCATAGGAGCAACATTATTAAAACTCACAAAAAAATAAAACAATTTTCAGTGGCCGGATTTCATAAGTAGGTTGTTGCCTACAATATATTGCTAATTTTTAACTTTCTAAAGTTAGGAAAAATAATGTCAAGACATAAATGCATATGGTATTTGTGTCCCAGTTTTTCCCCAGCACCTTGCACGAGAGCTCCCTGTTCCACATCTCGACCTGCAGATGCTATCACAGTGCCTATAAATTACAACTAGCTGGCAATTACAGTGTGGCAAGTGCAACTGTGGGGTTACGAGAGGAGCTTTGCAGAAATGTTTATAATGCAGACAGCTGCAGGCAGTTATCGGCAGATATATCTGCAAAGCAGCCCCGTTCAGAGGAAAGCAGATGGGACGGTGCGGAGATGCTCAGCCCAGGGCCCAGGAGCAGCCAGCACAGAGGCGGTTCCACTAGATGGCACCCGGCGCCAGCAGCTCATTTTTGGGTGAACAGCAGGAGAAATCGGGGTGACATGCAGGAAAGTCGAAGTGAACATAACCTCCCCACACACCTCAGCCCAGGAAAACAAGAACTTAGAAAACAAGATCTTAGCCGGCTCCCCCTGTGAAAAGCGAAAACCACGGGCCATTGAAAACAGAAGGCAAATGTGGCCAAAAACAGTAGGGGTTTCTACCCTGAGTTTACCAAGAGGCTGTGGGAAGGCAGAAATAACAAAAAGAAGAAATTAAATCTGTGCAGTAAATATCCCTGCAGGAATCTTTCTTCTACCTCAGGCTGATTTTTATTTTTAAAGAAGATCCTTTGAGAATGAAGATCTCATTGGTATATATTAGTTGCCCTATAGAGAGTCAAATTGTGCTGCTACTCCTTATGTGGTGAATTTACTTCCACAACAGCTCTCATGGAAAAATGATGCAATCCTGCACCCTGTAAAAACCACCATTTGTGAGCATATGTGTTAAGGACCTGCCCAAATTGCCTTGCCAAATTTATGGAGAGCTCGGAATGAAATCTGGAACACTGGTGCAAGCCCCTTTCGACTTCAGACACAGCCTGCATCTGGAGGGTCTGCAGAACATGGTGAAAATTACTAGAAATTTCCCTTTAAAAAGCAAATTATGCTGGCAGATTAAAGTCCTGTTGTTTAAAAAGTGATGCCACAGATTAGAAATTGACTTCCTTACTAGTCAGCCTCAGCAGGGGTGCAGCAAGGGCATGAGTGGGTACAAAGCTTAAAGCGTCTGGCCTTCCTGCTGAGGTGGATCATAGCTGAGGAGGAGGAACAGGGAAGAAAGAGCATGGGGAAAGTCGTGCTGTCCTGTTTCCAGGAGCGAGTGTCTAAAGAGCAGGAGGGATATAGCGGAGGAGAGTGAGTTTGTTTGCCAGCTGTCACTGCCTCGACTGCTTGGACGTAGCGCTGGCACACACCGACGCGGTGTAAAGCTGGTGCCTGCTTGTGGAAAAGGACTAATGCATGAAAAGAGTTTGTAGAAATGGCAAAGGGGTTGTTGTTCAGTGTCAAGGGCTTTTGTCACTCTTGTTACCGTCAGGTGGAAGGTAAGGATGCTGCCTGTGGGTTGTAAATTTTGTCGTCACCAAGGGACCTGAAACGTCAAACTAAACTGAACCTTGTGCTGTGTCAGTGTGCTTGGGCCTGCCCTCAACAACCTTCATCCACACATGTCCATCAGAGCAATATTACTGTGTTAAATATGAAAATGATGACGAGATTTTTATCCCTTCATCCAACAGAGGCTCCAATTTCAGTTGATGTATTTCCTCACCTGCTACATCACGTTCGTCCGCTACGCTTGTCCTCTCTCTTCACATAACACCCTAAAATATAGGCAGAGCTCCAAAGGAAAGATAAATGTCCATGTTCCAGGGAAAGGAACCCACCACTCTTTCCACCACGCACATGTACTATGATCACCCAGAAGATCAATGTGAAAGTTACTGTACAATATGGAGTGCAATGTCTGTACACGTACCTACAGCTGAAACCATTTTGTAAGCCACACCTGTACCAAGATGAAATGGGCCAATCCTTCCAACCCTCCTCCCATCAGTGATTGCCTGATCCGTCACTATGTCATGCAGTGGAGACACCAATGCCTGACACACCTGTGGGCGTTCTGGCACCCCTCTCACTTTCCAGATCTTCCCCTTATACTAGACACTTCTCTGACACACCCAACCCTCCGACTGCCTGCACCATTACTCAACCAAACACAGAGAGCAAGGTCAAACACAGCTGAGTGCACGATACAGTTGAAGCTTGGGGGGACAAGAAGCTGGTTGTCAGGGACCAAGGAAGATCATGCAGTAGGAGCAAACTGCCTGGACCACTGTATTGTTAATTTTTAGCATTTCTAACACATACTATGCATGATGCTTCTATATTTTTCCACCTTTGTTTTGTCTGGAGTAGAACCGTGCTGTCAGTCAAGTGCTTTTGCTCTTAGCCAGATCTTCTGCAGATACAAAAGCTTATGTGCTCATGCTGTGTGTTTATCCTGTTGCTCAACACCCTTTCAGCCTGCAAGCTAATTCCAGATATATTGTCAGAAAAATGGAGTTTTCAAAAGTTAAATAAATCTGGTAAATTCCTGGGGAAAAAAAAAATCAAAAACAAAGACCAGATTGAGGCAGGGTCTGACAGACACTAAAGAAGTCTGGAGGGTGTCACACTGGGACACCAGAGCTTTGACATGGATGATGGTGAAGCATCTCCTAATTACCATGTACAAACTGTACATGGAAACATCTTAACCTCAAGCTCATGATTTTTTGTGATGAGTCAATCACAAGACACAAGCTGTAGGGAAGCAGGCTTCACAAGCTCCAGGGCTCACAGATTTTAAAACATGTATGTCTCTAGTACATATTTTTTTGTACAAAGTATTGTTTCTCCATTGCCAGGTAGAAGCCAAAGAAAGTTATTTCAGCTTTTGTTGTTGTTGCTGTTTGGGGTTTCTTTGGGTTGTTTTTTGTTTTTTCCTGTTGGTTTTTTTTTTTTTTGTGTGTAGACAAGTGTGCTGAGACAAATCCTTGAGGAACACCTGAATGTAACTAGTATTTTTATGGGGAAAAAAATGCTGACAGTTGTGTTTATATATTGCCATTGAATCTGTACTTCTCTATTGTTAAACCCACTGGTTACTGTACCAAAAAAACTTGATTGGAAAGAGAGCATGAGCCTCAAAATTGTAGGTGTTGCAATGTCTGACTTTCAGGACTTTTGGCGTTAAACCATCATTCCTGTGTTAAACAGTGAGGTCCCCTGAAGACAGCCCAGTGGGAAGGCTGCTGATCCACTGTACGCAGGCATAGCGGAGCTGCCTGCAAAAAGCTGTAGGAAACACCAAGCACACAGGCATGGCCAGGATCCTGCCTTCTCTTGGGGCAGGCACCAGGCCCATGGATGCAGAAATCAACAGGACTTTAGGAGCTGTCCTGGTTTTTTCCAAAGTCAGAGGCACAGTAATCCATTTAATACGGTGGTATGGGTGAGAGAGAGTGCATAGAAACTGAAAGGGACGGATCAGTCTGGATATAAGGAGAAACTTTCTCCCCGTGAGGGCAGTCAAGCAGTAAGACAGGTTGCCCAGCGAGGTTGCAAGGTTTCAAATCCCAACTGGATAAATCTCTGAGTAACCTGCTTTGGGCAGGAGGTTGGACCTTGGAAGAGCCTTTCCAGCCTGAGTTATCTGGTGATCCTATGCTCACCCTATGTATAAACCAGGCAGATTTTTTTAAACTTTGAAGGTTTTACCAGATATTAGAATGATCCAAAACATCAAATATCTATTTAGACATACTGTATAGAAATGACAAGTCAGTGAGGAAGCACAGTGAATACTGAAATTGTATGTTTTATAACCAGAGTCATGTGCAGTGTTCTACAGAAATGGCAGAGCACAACTGTATTGTCCCTTTTTACTCTTTCCACACAATTATCCCAATACAATACTTAAAACATACAACCTGGCATCAACTTCCAAGCTTTTAGCTTTGTATTTACTGACATTTATCTGAGGAATTTTGTTGTGCAAGCTATGCATTTCCACTGGTGCTATGGAAATGTCATTCTGAAACACCATGTATCATCATATGCCTACATGTGTCTTATTGGTATGGTGGCATCCCAATCCTGACCAGCTGGGCCAGTCCTTAAAGTATATTAAAAAAAAAAGGTATCTTTTAAGGGAAAAGCAGGTAGAAACTATGGGCTAAACACTTGAGAAACAAGACAGGTGAGATGAGCTGCAGGGTGATGGACTTGGAGCCACAGGTAACCTGCAGCACCATAACAACAAATCTTAGAAAGGGGGATTTAAAAAACTGTAACAACTCAAAGCTAAAGAAGGGTCCCCTCCGGCTAACTAATGCCTATTTTAAACACTGAGCCTACCTCAGGACCTTCAGTAGATAGGGCGACCTAAATGAAGAGGCATTGTGTGATGGAAATTCATTACTTGTGATGATACATAACCTTTCATGCTATGTGCTTTAGGTAAAGCAATATGCTTTCATCGAGTTTAGAAACGCTGTGTAAAGCCTATGTGGCATTCCTGTTTGTCTGCACTTATGTCAGACTCTCTGAAAAGGTAAATTATAAACCTGAATGTTCATAGCTTCAGTATAATTATGAGTGAATATATCTAAGTAGCATTGGGATCCTGTGAACAGACTACTGGTTGATCTGCCTTCGGATGGGATGCAAAAGAGAGCATTTGTATCAAGGGACTCCGTCAAGAGACTCAAACCTGAAGAGCAATGCCTCAATTTTGACCAAATTTAAGGGACTAAACATCCCTGGATTGATCCTCTGACTGTGCTCTGGTGGGTGGCCAACCACAGCTCTCAGCCAGACACCAACACATCTACATTCTAGCCAAAAAATTGAAAACTGGAATATGAAATTCATGTAGTCTGACTCTCTGGTGAAGCTGAATACTGTTTCCAGACTATGTCGTCTTTTGTCCAACATACAGCTCAGTGGACGTTGCAGCTGAATGCCAGGCCATTGCAAAAGGCTGTCACAGGAAACCATTTGCCATGATACACTTTATTTTGCAGAATTCTTAATGGCTGAGTTTTAAAATGAAGACATTGAAAAATTGCTTACCCATGAGGTATTTTGCTGAGGACATAATATGCCGTATATGAATGCTGATACACCTGCAAAATGAAATTAAGGAAAAAAAAACAAAACAAAAATAGAGATTAGTAATTGTCGCCTGTGTTAATAGGGCTCTTTTTCTGCAAAAACAATCTAGCATTTATGGCTAGGGAGCTCTTATAAACACTTCAAAATCTGTGGTAGAAAAGAACAATACATTAATTCATCTATTGCTGTTGTGCGTTCTTTTCATTTTGCACTTTATTACAGTGTTTGGCAAATCATATACATCCAGATGCTCTCTGTCGTTACCATGACTACCAGGTCTTTGATTAAACTGGTCTCTGCAAGAGCTAAATATAGAACAATCATTAATGAGGACACCTTGGTCAGCTGGAGGCATTCTCCATCATTATAACTAGACACAACAGGGATATAATACATATTTTCTTTGTTTTAGTCCCACTTAAATAAAACAGGGAGTGATTTTGGGTGATCTCAGAGTGGGCTGTAAGACCCTGTCAGTCAGAAAATAAAACCTTATTGACTTAGGGTTTGAAGCTGACCTCATGTTTGTTTGACCTGACAAGCTGCATCTTCATATCAGTTTGCACTCTCTGGGCCTTGGGGAGGAGCTTGCCAGTTAGCACACCACGTCATCCCAGAAGGGAGAGTTTATTACTTATTTTCTAAGTAGTAAATAATAATGCCAGAGTCAAGGTCAGCGATTTAAGAGTCGGTGATTTTACGCTAGTCACAATGCAACCCCTAACAGTGATCTGTGGTTGCCCAAGGTGAGCAACATTGAGCAACACAAGAGTCAGGGCACTAGTGTGAAAGGTCTTAACATGAATGACTTTATACACATTTATACAGGCACTCACTTTTGCAATTCTGTCCTGTTACAGTATGCTACTAAGTAAATAAATACGTAAGTCTCCTAACAATAATTTCATTTGACTTCTACTTAAGTCTTTAAGCCACTTGCTCTCCAGTAGCTCTCACAAAGCATCCTGCCCCAGAGGACGAAGGACAAACTTCTCAAATACCTGTTTCACCAATCAAATTTGTCTGATCAAAGCTACATTTTTTAGCTACCTCCAGTTATGCACAACATTTTTTTTGTCCAAGAAACCATGAGATGCCCTGGATGGTGCTGCCAGCCTCACCAGCAATCATCCCAAGCTCCTTGCTAGCACCACAGACAAGTAAGGATGGCTTACTACCCACTACTCTTGAGGGGAGGCCTGTATAGTGGCGTCTAACAGGTTTACATCTTTTTGAGGCTCAGTAGAGGGGCAGATGAACACAAGACTCTTTAATATCCTATGGATATTAACACAGACTTCTCTGTTACAATTTGAATCCAAACACCGAATCCTTACAGTACTTTATGAATCTCTGAAAAAAAAACTGCCACAAGAGCACAGAGTTGAAAGCACTAGATTTTTGCCTATAAAATGCAGAGGCTGATGCCACACTCATGTGATTCCCTTCTTCCCCTGTGCAATTCAATCCCTTCATTACAAGCACATCATCAGGTTACATCCCAAAATCATATCTCCTTTTAGGCATTCAGATACATAAAGACTCTGCCAGCAAGGTGAGCCTCTAATGTATGGTTGTCAGGGAAGGTCCAGGTGTACAAGCAAATTCAATGAAAGATAGCATTTATTTTAGTACAGGTGTCCTTTGTAGATCCACCTGTTTCAGATGATGTCAAATAAATTACCATTATCTCATCTACCTTCATAATACCAAAGAGCTCTTGAATATTATGGTGCTGATATTGCAGACCTGGCTGATGCATGTGGCTTTATATTTTATTCCAGCCATGCTGAAGTTCTAAAACTGCTAAAATTCCTTAAAAAGAATGCACTGGAAGACTAAATTTGTCTACATAGATGAAAAGAAAAAAAACATTGTCAATAAATATTGAGCAATTTTTGTCTTCAAATATCCTGGCAGTAGAACGTGGAGAATGATGTAGACATATAAAATGGGATCTGGGCAAGGACTGGTGTTCAAGTTCACAAGCCATGCTGTGAATGCACCAGAAGACTAAATTTGTCTACAGAGATGAAAAAACAAATAATACATTGTCAATAAATATTGAGCAATTTTTATCTTCAAATATCCTGGCAGTAGGATGTGGAAAATGATGCAGACATATAAAATAGGATCTGGGCAAGGAGTGCTGTTCAAGTTCACAAGCCATGCTGTGTTGTTAGCTATCAGAGGCAGAGGCAAAAGCCAGTCCCAAAATGAGTATGAACAGATGTCTTTGGGAGAAAACAGATAACTGTAGCAGGCTGAAGGGAAAAGAAACGGCCGGGGGGTTTTGAGCAGGACATCTGCTGATGATCCTGCTTGTGGTACAGAGTTCCCACAGCCTTGCTAGAGAGTTTAGAGCTGTCTTGGAGCCATTAATGGCTGCACGTGCAGCCCAAAAGTCCTTCTCATACCTACTATTTCAAACTTGTTTGGAAAACACACTGAAAAAACCCTCCTAAGCAGACAGGAATACAAGACAGACATCACAGTGTCTTTCTGAGAAATGAAATGACTGCCTTCCTCTTAGGTATGTAAGCCAAATGAAGTTAGTTTAACCTTTCGAGGGAATGACTGTGTCTCCTTAACATCTCAACTAAAATTTCTGCTTAGATCAAGCTGAGTTACACTGTTCACTTACCACAAGGAAAAACCCACACCAGGGAAAAGTACAGAAAAGAGCATTCTTCTGAAATCCAAAGCTAAGCCTCAGAGACCGGACAGTGCTTAAAAGTTACTATTAATTTCAATTAACCTCTCTGTTTCTGAGGTTTAGCCAACAAAAATAACTGTATTAACTCCATGTGTTCCCCATCTCTATCTGAGGGTTGTGGTAAAAGCCATTGCGCTGATTTGGTGCTCTTACACCTGATTTTCGGCTAGATCCTGGAAGCATGCAGTCTCTCTTGGTAGAGAGTCATATTTGAAGGTAGAAGAGTTTTTGGCAGCCGTTTTGCTCTGTAGACCCTGTGTGCCAAGTCATTCTGCCAACATAAGTTAGAGCAGGTTTGGGACTGCTCTGAAGAGTTCTAGGGATTACTAAAATCGGGTCACAAAATCTCCCATGCCAGCTGTGACCTGTAACAGCCATTATACTGAAATCACTGTGCCAGAAACTGTCTCCCCCGCGCTTCTCTTCCCAGGTCCCAGCTCAGATCTTGCTTACATTCAATCTACATTATGTTCTGCAACATGTGCATGTTTACACTGATATCACAACAGATCTAAGACACAGACCTCTCTGTTTCCACTCAAGTCTTTGAAGGGCAACTATCTCTCTCAGAAAAATACAGGACGAATTGTATAGGACAACACTTTGTTGTGAAGCCACTGACTTCATTTTGTGTAATCAACAAAAGAAACCTGGACCTGACCAGATGACAGCAGAAGACCATACATCTAGGCAGGCGCAGTTCAGGAGGTTCCTACAGAGCATCGATGATAACTTTCTGATGCAAGTGGTGGAGGAACCTACAAGGAAAGGTGCTCTGCTGGACCTTGTATTAACAAACAAGGAGGGACTGGTGGAGGATGTGAAGGTCGGAGGTAGACTCGGCTGCAGCGACCATGAAATTGTCGAGTTCAGGATCCTGCGTGGAGGAAGCAGGGCGATAAGCAGGATCAAAACCTTGGACCTCAGGAGGGCTAACTTTGCCCTCTTCAAGGAGCTACTGGGAGGAATCCCGTGGGCCAGGGCTCTCAAAGGCAGGGGGGTCCAAGAGTGCTGGTCGCTCTTTAAACATCACTTCCTCCATGCACAGGAGCAATGCATCCCCCTGAAAAAGAAATCTAGCAAAGGAGGCAGGAGACCTGCATGGTTAAACAAGGAGCTTCTAGCGGAGATCAGGCAGAAGAGAAAGGTGCATGGCATGTGGAAAGAGGGACAGGCCACTTGGGAAGAGTACAGAAACGTAGTGAGAGCATGCAGGGATGCGATGAGGAAGGCCAAGGCTCACCTGGAATTGAAGCTGGCAAGGGATGTCAAAAACAACAAGAAGGGCTTCTTCAACTACATCAGCAGCAAAAGGAAGGCTAGGGACAATGTGGGGCCGCTGCTGAATGAGGCGGGTGTCCTGGTGACGGAGGATGCGGAGAAGGCAGAGCTAATGAATGCCTTCTTTGCTTCAGTCTTCAGTGCTAAGACTGGTCCTCAGGAATCCCAGGCCCCGGAGGTAAGAGAGGAAGCCTACAGAGAGGACGACTTTCCCTTGGTCGAGGAGGACTGTGTGAGGGATCGCTTAAGCGATCTGGATGTCCACAAATCCATGGGCCCCGATGGAATGCACCCACGAGTGCTGAGGGAGCTGGCGGATGTCATTGCTGAGCCACTCTCCATCATCTTTGAGAGGTCCTGGAAGACAGGAGAGGTGCCCGAGGACTGGAGAAAGGCCAATGTCACTCCAATCTTCAAAAAGGGCAAGAAGGAGGACCCAGGGAACTACAGGCCGGTCAGCCTCACATCCATCCCGGGAAAGGTGATGGAGCAGCTTATCCTGGAGGCCATCATGAAGCAAGTGGAAGAAAAGAAGGTTATCAGGAGTAGTCAGCATGGATTCACCAAGGGGAAATCATGCCTGACCAATCTGATAGCTTTCTACGATGACATGACTGGCTGGGTAGACGAAGGGAGAGCTGTGGATGTTATCTACCTTGACTTCAGCAAGGCTTTCGACACAGTCTCCCATGATATCCTCCTGGGGAAGCTGAGGAAGTGTGGGCTGGATGAGTGGTCGGTGAAGTGGATAGAGAACTGGCTGAATGGCAGAACTCAGAGGGTTGTCATCAGCGGTGCTGAGTCTAGTTGGAGGCTGGTAACAAGTGGTGTCCCTCAGGGGTCAGTACTGGGCCCAGTCTTGTTTAACTTCTTCATCAACGACCTGGATGAAGAGTTAGAATGTACCCTCAGCAAGTTTGCTGACGACACCAAACTGGGAGGTGTGGTAGATACACCAGAAGGCTGTGCTGCCATTCAGCGTGACCTGGATAGGCTGGAGAGGTGGGCAGAGAGGAACCTGATGAGGTTCAACAAGGGCAAGTGCAGGGTCCTGCACCTGGGGAGGAATAACCTCATGCACCAGTACAGGCTTGGGGTGGACCTGCTGGAGAGCAGCTCTGCGGAGAGGGACTTGGGTGTCCTGGTGGACGACAGGTTAACTATGAGCCAGCAGTGTGCCCTGGCTGCCAAGAAGGCCAATGGGATCCTGGGGTGCATCAAGAAGAGTGTGGCCAGCAGGACAAGGGAGGTTCTCCTTCCCCTCTACACTGCCCTGGTGAGGCCTCATCTGAAGTACTGTGTCCAGTTCTGGGCTCCCCAGTTCAAGAAGGATGAAGAGCTACTGGAGAGAGTCCAGCGGAGGGCTACAAGGATGGTGAGGGGACTGGAGCATCTCCACTACGAGGAGAGGTTGAGGGAACTGGGCTTGTTCAGCCTGAAGAAGAGAAGGCTGCGAGGGGACCTTATAAATGCCTACAAATATCTGAAGGGTGGGTGTCAGGAGGATGGGGCCAAGCTCTTTTCAGTGGTGCCCAGTGACAGGACAAGGGGTAATGGGCACAAACTGAGGCACAGGAAGTTCCGTCTGAACATGAGGAGGAACTTCTTCTCTCTGAGGGTGACGGAGCACTGGAACAGGCTGCCCAGGGAGGTTATGGAGTCTCCTTCTCTGGAGATATTCAAGACCCGCCTGGACAAGGTCCTGTGCAGCCTGCTGTAGGTGACCCTGCTTCGGCGGGGGGGTTGGACTAGATGACCCACAGAGGTCCCTTCCAACCCCTACTATTCTGTGATTCTGTGATTCTGTGATTCAGTGGTGCCCAGCGACAGGACAAGGGGCAATGGGCACAAACTGAAGCACAGGAAGTTCTGTCTGAACATGAGGAAGAACTTCTTCCCTCTGAGGGTGACGGAGCACTGGAACAGGCTGCCCAGGGAGGTTGTGGAGTCTCCTTCTCTGGAGATATTCAAGACCTGCCTGGACAAGGTCCTGTGCAGTTTGCTGTAGGTGACCCTGCTTCGGCAGGAGGGTTGCACTAGATGACCCACAGAGGTCCCTTCCAACCCCTACTATTCTGTGATTCTGTGATTCTGTGACTTTCCCTTGGTCAAGGAGGACTGTGTGAGGAATCGCTTAAGCGATCTGGATGTCCACAAATCCATGGGCCCCGATGGAATGCACGCACGAGTGCTGAGGGAGCTGGCGGATGTCATTGCTGAGCCACTCTCCATCATCTTTGGGAGGTCCTGGAGGACAGGAGAGGTGCCCGAGGACTGGAGAAAGGCCAATGTCACTCCAATCTTCAAAAAGGGCAAGAAGGAGGACCCAGGGAACTACAGGCCAGTCAGCCTCACCTCCATCCCGGGAAAGGTGATGGAGCAGCTTATCCTGGAGGCCATCATGAAGCAAGTGGAGGAAAAGAAGGTTATCAGGAGTAGTCAGCATGGATTCACCAAGGGGAAATCATGCCTGACCATTCTAATAGCTTTCTATGATGACATGACTGGCTGGGTAGACGAAGGGAGAGCCGTGGATGTTGTCTACCTAGACTACAGCAAGGCTTTCGACACAGTCTCCCATGATATCCTCCTAGGGAAGCTGAGGAAGTGTGGGCTGGATGAGTGGTCGGTGAAGTGGATAGAGAACTGGCTGAATGGCAGAACTCAGAGGGTTGTCGTCAGCGGCGCTGAGTCTAGTTGGAGGCTGGTAACAAGTGGTGTCCCTCAGGGGTCAGTACTGGGCCCAGTCTTGTTCAACTTCTTCATCAACGACCTGGATGAAGTGTTAGAATGTACCCTCAGCAAGTTTGCTGATGACACCAAACTGGGAGGTGTGGTAGATACACCAGAAGGCTGTGCTGCCATTCAGCATGACCTGGATAGGATGGAAAGTTGGGCAGAGAGGAACCTGATGAGGTTCAACAAAGGCAAATGCAGGGTCCTGCACCTGGGGAAGAACAACCCCATGCACCAGTACAGGCTTGGGGTGGACCTGCTGGAGAGCAGCTCTGCGGAGAGGGACCTGGGTGTCCTGGTGGATGACAGGTTGACCATGAGCCAGCAGTGTGCCCTGGCTGTCAAGAAAGCCAAAGGGATCCTGGGGTGCATCAAGAAGAGTGTGGCCAGCAGGTCGAGGTAGGTTCTCCTTCCCCTCTACACTGCCCTAGTGAGGCCTCATCTGGAGTACTGTGTCCAGTTCTGGGCTCCCCAGTTCAAGAAAGATGAAGAGCTACTGGAGAGAGTCCAGCGGAGGGCTACGAGGATGATGAGGGGACTGGAACATCTCCCCTACGAGGAGAGGTTGAGGGAACTGGGCTTGTTCAGCCTGAAGAAGAGAAAGCTGCGAGGGGATCTAATATATCCTTACAAATATCTGAAGGGTGGGTGTCAGGAGGATGGGGCCAAGCTCTTTTCAGTGGTGCCCAGTGACAGGACAAGGGGCAATGGGCACAAACTGAAGCACAGGAAGTTCCGTCTGAACATGAGGAAGAACTTCTTCCCTCTGAGGGTGACGGAGCACTGGAACAGGCTGCCCAGGGAGGTTGTGGAGTCTCCTTCTCTGGAGATATTGAAGACTCGCCTGGACAAGGTCCTGTGCAGCTTGCTGTAGGTGACCCTGCTTCGGCAGGAGGGTTGGACTAGATGAGCCACAGAGTTCCCTTCCAACCCCTACCATTCTGCGATTCTGTGATTCTGTGACATCAGAAATGGGAGCAGTGCAGCACATATAGCAGCAGAGAAGGGCATCTGCCTTTCCCTCTGCCATCAGATTCCAAAATAACAAGTTGTGGTTCCTACAAGCTACAGAAACAGAATGAAAGAACAATTTTTGTGTCACTTCACTCCAGAGCAAAGTATGGTGTGAATGGTAGAGTAACATCTCCTTGAAAGCACTTGCTTCATCTCTAAGGATACAGGTCCTAGTCCAGCAGTACTTGCTTCAATAGAAAATAGATGTTATTTAAGGATAGAATGGATCTGGACTAATTTATTCATTGTGACTATTTATATACTTTAAATTACAATCCCTAACTCTAGTTCTTGCACCAAAGAAACTGCACAAATACTTGATGTAAGTCCAAAAAGACAAGCAGCATCTTCGTTACCTCCCTACATCTCACCTGGTTTGTCACACAGACATGAGCTGGACACACAGAGCCTTTGCCTTCATTAACTTCTTGTTACAAGTTTGAAATTGTCACCATTATTTTCAATTTGGCACTTCCCGTGCAACTCAGAAAGGATTAGGAAAAGATTTGAGATGTAAATTCAGGGATTTTTAGAAGGAGATTTGAAATGTGTTTTCAGCATATTTTGGCTGGTGTGAAAGATTACACTACCTGCTGAGGATTTATCACCAGCATCAGAAAAAAAGGAAAAGTGTTATTTACACTTCCATCTTCTGTGCCGGTTTCTGTCACACTTTGTGGGCTGATACCATACTAGCACCAGCAGTAATCAGCATTTATCGAAAGGCTTTTATGTTCGTATGACAAGGTGCTGAATCAATACAAACAGAAGGCACACACAGACTTTCTTTCAAGGAGGTTTGCAAGCAAAGAAGGCGGGGAAAAGCCCTTAGAAAAAGACTCCTGTCCCAGGTTAAAGCTGGCTGCATATTTTACAGACACTGTCTGCTCCAAAGCTGATAACACCTAATGTTTATAGTTACATTGAGCTAACTGTAGGAAATGAATGCAGAAAAAGGCCCCTGTTTATAATTATTACTACAGCAGTCAAGGTCACCGTCAGATCTCTTAGGTCCCGCAAGTGAGGAATTGGAAGAGATCATACTTGTGTGGAGGGGTGGACAGGACAGGTGACCTGATGATAACCAACTAGGTATTCCATACCTTCAGAAAAATGCAGTTACTTAGAAGAACTTAGCTGTGAGGAAGATTCACGAAAAGAGAATCAGTTCTCTTTTAACCAAAACCAGGACAACTCCCCAGATCAGCCCAATTGTCTCATCTTCCAATGGGCTGTTCTACCAAACCAGCTAATTTAGGGTCTTCCCACTCAGAATGTTAAATAGTTTGTGGATCTGAGATTAAACCCAGGTGGACTGGCTGGCACGATCTGATGATTATTGCTTACTTGACAAACACAGGAATAAAACATCCTTTGCATGCGTTTTCTAAATGACTCCATAAAGCCACCTGGTCCTTCATGCAGTAGTGTTATTTATATCAAAGATTTATGTAGAAAACTCACAAAAAATCCCATAAAACTTAGAGTTTGAAAGGGTGCAGCTACAGGGCAGAGTAGAAGTGCTGTGTAATAAAGGAGTTTGCGACACTTCATATTTACAAAATATCTAGTATGTAATGTCTTTTCTCTTTTTCAGGAATCACATATTTCAACCAAAAAGTCATCCCAGTACCCCCAAATAAAAATGAACACTAAACTACAATGGTTGGCTAAAGTCTGAAAAATAGCAAGAACATATTTTGGTGTAGTTAATCATAAAGCACTCAGTAGTTATCTGGGTAAAAGGAGTCACTTTTTATTCTGTGACAATAAAGTATATCTCCAAATAATAGATCCCCTCAGGATTCTTAACAGATCAAAATTATCTTTATAATCTATATAGTGAGACAGTAAAAATGCAGCGTAAGTGGCCGATGGAACAGGAACTGCCAGACCCATTAATGGGTTTCCCACTAAGAGTCTCTAAAAAGACATTTGCTGCAAGTAGAATATATAGCCCATTTTCCTATTTGTGCTTTGAGCAGACAAATCCCCAAATGCACATGTGAATGTCAAACCGATTGAATAATCCCAAACATTTGACATAATTACATACTCCACCTTTCAAAATGGTCCTAGCACTCTTAAACCGTAACTCATGCTGTGATGCAAAACACGCAGGTAAAAGATGATTTGCCATTTGGCCTTTAATATCTGTGATACTTAACCAGGCACTGAAGTTGACAAATTAAGAGGGAAAAAGAGAGCAAAGTAGAATGCAGGAAGGCTGTTGCTCTGCACTGGCAAACAGCTCACATATTTGGTACCCTGTTATCTAACGATGGCATGAAAGGGAGGCAAAAACAAGTTCAGAAAGAAAATCGCAAGGAAATGTTAGTCAGAGGTTGTGTTTCCTTCTACTACATGCACTTACCATGCCCAATAAAGGATGGCCCAAGTCACTACCTACTGTCACATTGATTCTTCTATTGGTCAGCCATCAACAAGAAAATATTGTCTTATCTTTGCAGGGCAACTATGTCATTTGTACAAATCTTCCGTTAGGGAAAAGGATAACTGTCTGACTAAAAATACCCCACTGACATACTTTATGCTATTCCATGGAAAATTAAAGCAGGTCACTGTACCTGTTAGCAGAATTTTCTATATTTTTCATGAAAAAGTCAACATCAAAGACTAAATTTTCACTTAACGGTTCAACATCATTTGCCTTGGTCAAAATTCTTTATGATACCATTGATTTTGTTGAGGCTTTACAACCTGAAAACTGATGAATTACTTGAACTTTTCTGTTCTGTTGAGGAGAAATCCTTCTTTTCCCATTACACGTTGAACTGCCCCTTCAAAGGAGTGAAAAATCCATTCCTGTAGCTAACCACCAACTCCTTGGTCACATTTCATTCAATTTCTGATCTTTCATTCTCCCTTGTATTTGTGATTTAGAGCACAAGGTGTTACCTCTGGTTGAGGTATGGTTTGTGGGCAGTTAGGTAATAGTCTTTTCATTTTTTTTTTTATCAGTGGAGACAGACTGGTCAGCAGTATTCTCTGCAGCCCAACTATTTTAGCAAAGTATTACCACCATTTGATTGCTAATAGGCATTCCATAATCACCAGCCTGGAATTAGATTCTCTGCGAAACCACATGTTATCTATTCCTTTTTTGTCACTGTAATAAAAAAACCCACACCAAAATCCATAGTGGTATTTTGTACCCTAAGCTCAGTGAAGCTCAATTGCTTGCAAGAACCAAACAAATCAATAAAGCCGTGTAATTTGAGGTCTTTTAAACTTTCCCACCTTTCAAATTCATTGTGATACTGACTCACTTTGTTTTCTTCTGAGACAGCAAATTCTCTTTTGTCTCTACTTTGAATTATCCCTTTATACTTCATCACTTCCCAAGTAATGTACTCTAATACAGTCCCATGCCATGTGCCAACCTGTTTCTACAGCGCTCCAAGGGGCTGAAGATTTTCACTGCCTATTTCTCTTCGTGCCTCTAATAAATTAGGAAAACCATAATGAAATGCTCTCAATGAACACTTCCTGTGCAGTGGTTCAGCTAGCAGCCAAATAACCCACAGCTGTTATCAAACACCTGATTTGGGACTCTAATCCACCACACCGTATTCAGCCACTCAGCCACATGTGTAATATGGTCACATTCACAGAAAGTGCAGACAGATAGTGCTGTGCCACTCCGGGATGGTCTGGGGAGCTCTGGAAATTGGTTTGAGCTGGAAAGGTGGTAAGAAGAAGGGGTCTCTGGATCAATCAATACAGAGCATTTGGCAACTGGTTGCCTTTGCTATATTGTCTCTATATTCCAGAGGAACTAACTTAAATTAACGTTTGGGCAAAAGGAGCACAATACATACTTTGGGAATGCAAGTATTACAGCTGAGTTACTAGAAGAAACCATTTCTCTTGGAAAGAGGAGAGGAGGATCCTGACCCAGCAGCGTAACTGTGCCTGGGTGAAATGACACTGCCAACACGAAGCAGTCAATGTCTCAGAAAGACCCAGTGGGTCAGTATCTCATATCAGCCATACCAGTGTGAATAAGGAACTGCTCCACTGCCACCCAGTAGGGTTGGAAATCAAGGATAAGCGACTGGGTATCTTCAGAATCAGGAAGAAATTTTAGCAATTGATTTCGAAGAAAGGAATAAAATGCTATGTACAAGCGATCGATAGTGGAATAACACAAGAGGCAGTGGATCATCAGAAAGAGTCTTCACATGGCTCAATTTTTCAAATCTTTTAACAATTTAATCTCTAAGACTGAAAATTAAATCATTGCAATAAAAGCCTGAAGAAGCCTTTCTCTATAAGCTTATCCTTGGTGCACAGAGGACAACCAGAAGAGCTGTCATGCAGTGCTGTGAATGCCCTGTCACCCACACTGGAGAAGCTTCCTTGGAGCAGCAACAATCTCACATCAAGGTGACATCAGGAAGGGACAACACACTCATGCCACAGGGACTTGCATTTTAGCAGCGTTTGTACCTCAAGCTCAAGCCGATTGTAACAGGGTCATGCGCTGCAGGCAACATGCATGGTTAATATGTAAATCTCTCCCACAAACATACCAGGGGAGTGCTGGGATTAGAAGCTGATTTTCCAGCCACCAAACCAAGGGTCTCTGAACCAGCAAAGCCAAAGGGTTACTCCTTCGCAAATAGTGTTGTCTCTAGCTTGCAAAATAACTGTAAAGTGTGATGGCAACATCCACTACAGTAATAGATGGACCGCAGTGTTTTAAGATAATGCTGTTACTTTATGTTCCACAAACTGATTATCTATCTCAGTTGTTTCATGATAATAACTCTTTATTAAAAGATTTGTTTCCAAACTACACCTTTGAGAGCCTTATATTGCTGAGAATGCCAAAAGGGATTTTCAAGGCTGGCTTTAAGATTTATGACTTTGTGACACGGTGGAGGTAAAGCGGATGCTCTTTTTGTTACAAATGCAGCTCCAGAACCAGCTTAGGCTGCAGGTATTAACATACACCTCGTGTGCCAGATCTCACCCCTAGGAGAGCGTTAATCCAATCTGCCAACTGCTGCTGCACTCTAATACAGCTCTGCCTTGCCAAGCAATTACAAAAGCCTCCTTTTGCTCACGAGCCACCTGTCCCTCACAGCGCTCCGCTGGCACCAGCAGCACCAGCAAGCACTTGCAGCCGCAGGCTTAAAGGACAACTGCTTCATTTTTAACTGGTAAATAAAATGGCAGCTACAAAACACTTGGTAAAATTTTTGCACCAGCCTTCGTGCACTTTTTGTTGCTCAGGTTATTGGGAAACATCTGCACTCAAGTTATTAAGAATTACGAGTGAGGGTTATGAATAACAAGCTCTTTGTTTTCACATTTTTATTGGTATTCACACCACATGGGGTAAGTGCCCAGGTTGCCCTTCCACTCTGCAACTGGCATGGTGTAAGACTGGATGGAAATTCTCCACTGCACTTGCCTGTTCAGAAATTTGGAAATGAGAAATAAATTATCTAGTACAAAGTTAATGTTGCAATTCTAACATACCATGCAATATATCTAAGGAAAAGAAGTAAAAGATAAACAAAAAACTTTGCATTATTTTGTAATAAGGAGGATATGGAAGTAGCCTAGGGCCAAATCAAAATTTTAGGAGGAGATGACCATTATCCCAAACCTAGGACATCCTTGAAGGAAAATCTTCAAATCCATGCAAACATACACAAAACATACAACTGTGATTCTTTTGTAGCATCTGTGGTCATAATAATATCTGTATTGGATCAGACCAAACGTCCATTCAGTTTGTTATCTTGGCTCAGACAGTAGCCCAAAGCCAATTCAGAAAGAAAGCTAAACTTAGCTTATTTATAGTCATTGTTGCCCAAAATACTTTCCCAGTCTCTCAGTTTGCAGCTTGGAGCCATTCTCTTTGCAGATGTCTGCCTTGAGGTATGTCCCTGCCATTGACCTCTCCAGTCATTCTTTACAAACATTTACACTTTTCGCTCCTATATAATCTCATGTAGTAACACCGTCTTCCCAGCCAATGGTGCCAAAAGCCTGTTTGGAGTATGATTGCTCTGACCAGTCTTTGGTGTCTGTTTTAGCCTCATATTTACACCCTGGAGTACACCGATTACCGAGGCAGCCCAGGCTAGCTGATGCAATTGGGGAGTTTACATTGTTCATGTCTACTTTCATTTGACTGGTGCTCACCTTCGTTGACTTTGGACTTACAACACTGAGGGCTGAAGGACAGCATGAAAAATCAATGCTTAATAATGAATGCTTTTAATGAAACATTAGACAATGCCTTCTTTAAATGAAAGATATCTTGAGCTGGGCAGACTGGCTGTGGAAAATTTCTAAAAACCTCTTTTTTATGAAGTTTACAATCCAAATGGCACAGCTTTGTACCAATTATGTGAGAACGAAGCAGTGGAAATGGGATGAATGCTTCGTATATGTAATTAATTTATTCACTTTTAAATAATTCACTTTAGTGGCAGAAATTAGCAACTACAAAACCACAGAATATGTTCTTTCTATTAAAATTTACTCTTAGCATATTAAAATTGCTTTTTCTACTACAGCAGTCGAGAGGGTGAATAACGCAAAAAAGTTCTCACTGTCATTGAAATGATGGTCATTATCTCAGGGCACTCTTAGAAGGCTCAAAGAAAGAAATCTAAGACAAGAAAGATGAGACCTTCAAAAAGCATTAGAGAGCAGAAGTCTGAGAGCACTGAAGTGGATGTTGAAGGAGAATAAAAGTATTCAGATATGTGCCAGGGTCCAAAAATGCTCTCTCTGTTCAGTGAACGATTCATTTTCTAGTTCCATATGAGATCAGAAGACTCTTGAGCTGCATCTCACTGTACACATGGATCTATTTCAGTGGAGGCGACATTTCTGTTTTCTGACATAAGCAAAAATAAACTGAAATCACATATGAGATGGGGGACTTTTTGTCTGTCATCCTTGTGATGCTGTGAACATCTTCCAAGGGGTAAATGGACTGGGTGAAGATGGGCATCTCTTCAAACTGCAGGGAGAGAGCAAAACGTACAGGATGAGGCACAGTGCATCCCCTGTTCCTTGCCTGCTGCACAACCCTTCACAGCACCACCATCAACAGCGTCACTGTATAGGTACTCTTCCACTCTTGTGCACAAAAATCTGAGGATTCACGCTTTTAAAGACCTGACTAAAGCCCTATAATTCGTTTCACTTTTCAAGAAAGAGCTTTTTTTGAGCAGAGAATAAAAGAAAATAGAAAATTCCATTTTCAAATCTGGGTTATGAGCTGCCCAAGGAGTAACGTAAAATATTGGTTTTAACATAGCCCTGATAAAAACAGAGTTCTGCAGGCAGTTAAGGAGATGAAACATACTTGTGCAGGGTAAACTCGGAGCTGCAGACTCCTTGGATTTAGGCATGTAACTCAGTTAAAGAGGAGAACATTTGCATCAGAAGATTTGCATTTCTGAGTACAGGAATTTCTTTAGGGTGCTTTGCATAGTACAATCTGGTTTTCCAGAAGAGGGCACTAGATATGTTTGTTTTCCTATTTCAGAGATTATAAACAAACAAATAAATAAAAGAGACTGGAAAACAGAAGAATTAGATTAAAAACTCCTGCAGGCTGGGACTGCTTCCTATGTTTCTGCAGAGACACCGGAATTAAATTCTTTCTGATTTTGCTTTCAAATGCCTTTCAAATCATTGTTGTTTTCCCATTTTGGATTTTATTCTTCATATATTTCTTTTCTTAACTTTTGAAAACAACCATCTATACCTATCACTATCCAGCACAAAATAGGATTTTTATTGTCCCTAAAAACTTAGGAAGCAAAAATATGCTAAAACCAGGAACTCACCTCTAATGTATTTTTGAAGCTTCTGTACACTACAAGGAACCTTCTATTTTTTTCCAATATTTTTTATATAGCTGCTTTTATTTCATTCCTCTTACAGCATAGAATGTTTCCCTGTGTTTCACTAAGATGGATTCCCATGGGACTCCAAGAAAGAAAACGGCAATGATTTTGCTGCTGACTGTCTGTCTGATTTGTACTAACTAGCAGACCTTGTACTAACATCTTACCTATGTTTTATTCAAAAATAAATTGCATGTTATTTTTAAGATGTTTTTGTGAATTTTGTTAGAAAATTAATCTCTACTAGTCTGTCTGTTCACGTTAGATCATCTGTACGCTCAGAAAAGGAAGAAGAATGAAAAATCTAATATCATTCAAGCAAAGAAAAATTGGTTATTTTTGTATCATAGTGTTTTGCCTGGAGTCTTTTTATTTTCTCTTCTCTGTGTGATGAAAATCTCATTTGCTAAGGAAAATATTTACAGAAGAAGACTGCTGATAGCTGATACTGATACATAATATACCTACGTACTCTTGCATGACAGGCTAATTATTTTTGACTTTTGATATTGCTCTAGTCTTCCCCGGAACTGCGGTTTTGCTTTTCAGTTTACTGATGTATATCTGTATCTGTGAATACATGTAAGGATACAGTTTGTTGGTCTCTTCTACATGAGCAAGGCTGTCCAACTTAGTCTGACATGTTGCACTCAGTCATGTCTGAGCAATTTGTCTTAAAGTCTCCCAGCTCATATCAGGAGGATTAAATTTTAGTCCTAAGTCCATTTATCTACATTAATGAAAGAACAGCAAGAGTTTAATCCTTTGTTTTTAACAGAAAATTGTTAAAGCTCAGAGGTGGCACAGCAGCTGAGGTCAGCACACTCAGTTTTTAATGTGCTCCCTTTCACACAATATTGTGTTGCAATAATAACTCTAAACAACCCTCCCTGGAATGGAGACTTCATAAGAAATTGAGATCTGGTGCAGTTTTACTGAAATGTTTGTATAGAAGGAGCATGCATTAGTAAAATTGGAATGTGAGGACGGAGGACTGCAGGAAGACCTGCTGGGCAGAGCTTTGCCTCTCAGCTCAGGCAAACACATCATATCACGTTTTAAGAATATATCTAGGTCATCATTCCATAGGCACTAACTTCCTGCTGAAAACATCCCCCAATAATGGGGAGCAATAGAGCCAGAAAACTAGAAGCCCAACATGATTTTATTGTTTGCTCCAGGAAAGAGTTGCAGGCCACAAGTAACCATGGTGGTTACCCATGATGAACGCAGAGTCCCCACCAGTTCCTTCAACACTGAGATGATCCCATGCCTAGAGTACCTGCTGAGGACGTGATTCTGGGGTAAGCACTCATTCCTTCCATTTAAGGGGTGCAAACACCTTTTTCTATAGACAACAAAGACAGGAAGGCTCCACCCACCCATTCCTCTTTGCTGAGATTCAGTGCCTATCATTTCCCCTTTATTTAGAATAGAAAACAAAGTATGCAGATTTGGGATATGTCATTTCACTCCACCATTTCTGTTTCTGCTTCTACCCAGAGTTACCATGACAGACCACTAATTTTAACTAGGAACCCCTTGCCCCGTGGTCCAAGGAACTTAACTACCAAAATGTCCCTGCAGTTTGTGTCTTTGAGTGCCTAACCCCGCTCTACCTTCTTGCTTAAGTTGTCTTTCTTTTCTGTAATTAAACTGGGCTGTGCCAAAGCAGAAGGATTGCTGCTTAGAGCAAAGAATAAGGCTACATAAGGGAACACATTTTCTGCTGGAGCTTTGTGGGGATTTCAAATGAACTACGAGGCTCCTCCAAAACATAGAAAATAAAGAATAGGTTTGATGTCTTTTCTTCCCCGGTATTAGTCCAAAATTTCTGTAGTTTCTCCTTCAAAAGGGGAGGTCTAGAATTTAACTTGTCACCAATTTTTTCTCCACCATTCCGTGCCTGCTTACAAAAATTTCTATTCTAAACACACAATGTGACAGAAACTGGACAGAGTGATGACTGCTGAGCAGTAAGAAGAAATATTCCCACCATCTGATAACATGTTTACTTGATTAAAATGGGTATCCACTCTCCCATATCAAGAATTTTTAATATTGTAAACATGTGCAGCAGAAAAAAAATTGTGATGGAAAGGGCTCTGCTGTCAAAGGCACAATGGAGGACACCTGAGAAGAGTGTTTGCACAACGCTGTAATAGAGTTTTGAAAACCCATAAATCCCTCTAGAGTTGTGTGGCAAACTTCCCTCTCTCTCTGTGCCACTGCAGATATCAAATTTTAATTAGGCTGAACCAATTACTGATACCAACATGCGACAAAAAAATCTTGGTACTTCGGCATGTCTGACAGAGATATTGCTACTTCTGCCTGAACTGAGATTCAGTGGTAGGGAAATCTCCCAGTTGCTCAGACTTTCTTTATTAGCACAATGGTTTATTTAATGCAAGGTGACCGTGAAGTGCAGGTGTCCTGAATGAGCTGCACACCTCCAGGTCTGACAGAAAAGCGAATGGAAAAGTAGAAATGTTTTTGAATCAACCTCCTCTCACGCCTTTGAAAACCCTCTTTTGTCTATCCTGTTGCTGCATTGACAATGGCAGATTAGGGAATTTATGCATGGGGGTTTTGAGATTAGAAAAGATAGGCAGTCTTTCACAAAGAGTATTTTAAGTAGACCAGCTTCATAATTAAAAAAACCCCACAACACACTCCTTTTAAAATAAATGGTTGCCTCTAAATTTGTCAAATAATAATAGCTGCTTCAGCTTCAAATCCAAAGCAAACTATCACCCAGAAAATAAACCTCTTCTATGTCCTCAGCACTTTCCTGTTAATACAATACTTCTGGACACACAAGCTTTAGCTTTTGTTATGTCAATGTAGCTGGAGCACTTCTGTTCTCTTATCACTACAAATAGGATAAAAAGCACATTATTAAACAAGGATATTTATTCTACTGATCTTGGCTGTTGAAATAATATGACTCCAACGAGGACAGAAGAATATGTAAGAAGAAGAAGAAACAAGAAGGGCCCCCACTTTCAGCCCTGGCGCCCCAGAATCACCTTGCTAAAACCCCACATGGGCACACTCATAAAAACTGTTCTATTTTCAGAAGTTGTGAGCATTTCATTCAAATAGTAAATATCAGCTGAATCATATCAGTAATATTTATTACAGAATCACAGAATCACAGAATAGTAGGGGTTGGAAGGGACCTCTGTGGCTCATCTAGTCCAACCCTCCTGCCGAAGCAGGGTCACCTACAGCAAGCTGCACAGGACCTTGTCCAGGCGAGTCTTCAATATCTCCAGAGAAGGAGACTCCACAACCTCCCTGGGCAGCCTGTTCCAGTGCTCCGTCACCCTCAGAGGGAAGAAGTTCTTCCTCATGTTCAGACGGAACTTCCTGTGCTTCAGTTTGTGCCCATTGCCCCTTGTCCTGTCACTGGGCACCACTGAAAAGAGCTTGGCCCCATCCTCCTGACACCCACCCTTCAGATATTTGTAAGGATATATTAGATCCCCTCGCAGCTTTCTCTTCTTCAGGCTGAACAAGCCCAGTTCCCTCAACCTCTCCTCGTAGGGGAGATGTTCCAGTCCCCTCATCATCCTCGTAGCCCTCCACTGGACTCTCTCCAGTAGCTCTTCATCTTTCTTGAATTGGGGAGCCCAGAACTGGACACAGTACTCTAGATGAGGCCTCACTAGGGCAGTGTAGAGGGGAAGGAGAACCTCCCTCGTCCTGCTGGCCACACTCTTCTTGATGCACCCCAGGATCCCTTTGGCTTTCTTGGCAGCCAGGGCACACTGCTGGCTCATGGTTAACCTGTCGTCCACCAGGACACCCAGGTCCCTCTCCGCAGAGCTGCTCCCAGCAGGTCCACCCCAAGCCTGTACTGGTGCATGAGGTTGTTCCTCCCCAGGTGCAGGACCCTGCACTTGCCTTTGTTGAACCTCATCAGGTTCCTCTCTGCCCAACTTTCCAGCCTATCCAGGTCATGCTGAATGGCAGCACAGCCTTCTGGTGTATCTACCACACCTCCCAGTTTGGTGTCGTCAGCAAACTTGCTGAGGGTACATTCTAACTCTTCATCCAGGTCGTTGATGAAGAAGTTGAACAAGACTGGGCCCAGTACTGACCCCTGAGGGACACCACTTGTTACCAGCCTCCAACTAGACTCAGCACCGCTGATGACAACCCTCTGAGTTCTGCCATTCAGCCAGTTCTCTATCCACTTCACTGACCACTCATCCAGCCCACACTTCCTCAGCTTCCCTAGGAGGATATCATGGGAGACTGTGTCGAAAGCCTTGCTGAAGTCAAGGTAGACAACATCCACGGCTCTCCCTTCGTCTACCCAGCCAGTCATGTCATCATAGAAAGCTATTAGATTGGTCAGGCATGATTTCCCCTTGGTGAATCCATGCTGACTACTCCTGATAACCTTCTTTTCCTCCACTTGCTTGATGATGGCCTCCAGGATAAGCTGCTCCATCACCTTTCCCGGAATGGAGGTGAGGCTGACTGGCCTGTAGTTCCCTGGGTCCTCCTTCTTGCCCTTTTTGAAGATTGGAGTGACATTGGCCTTTCTCCAGTCCTCGGGCACCTCTCCTGTCCTCCAGGACCTCTCAAAGATGATGGAGAGTGGCTCAGCAATGACTTCCATGGGAAGCAACTGAAATTGTTGTTTTCATGGAACAGACCCAAGATATAGCAAATCATCAGATTTGATGAGTGGCTGGTCTATGCGGCTCCACTAATTCATTAATAACTTGTCTTCTGTTCATTATGGAACCACTGAACGACTACAGTCCTCAGGTGAACTGAGAAAAGAGTTCTTTTGCTTGAAGATAGACACACATGCACAGATCTAATAACAGAAAAACATTTTAAGTACTATGAACTCTACATTGTTAGGACTGGTATTTTTCTTATTTTTATGTAGGAAGTGAAACTACAATAATTTATCCTAATAACAGGTAACTAATTCTCATAAGTTAACAAAGTTACAATGCTTTAGGTTTGAAAATGCTGGGAAGTGAGTTTTAGCCACCAGCCCTTGATAATAGCCAACTCTGCCCTTAAATTGTGCAGCTTTCTATTAGAGAAGGAGTCCTTCTGGTTTATGAGCAACAAAGATTCAAAACTGCATTCATACGAAAAAAAAGATATGAAAACTATAAACATAAGCTTTTTCCCTCAGAATGCTCCACTCAGCAATTCTACTGGTTTACAATAAACACCAAAAATTAAAGAAGTCACTAAACCAAGTACCATTATTTCACAGTACATATGTTCTTACAGTGCTCACCTGACATAGTGTAATCACTATCCATTTTCATTGCTCCTGAAAACAACATTGGGTAGGAATGAAAAAAGTAAATTTGAAATATATTTACTGCTACAGAAAGAAAACAGGTTTATGCAAATCTATTTCTAGTACTGGTAAATCCATTCCAATTAAGTAATAAATATTGTAGCTACAATATTAGCAGTATTATTGATGATAGTTATGAAAGTGTCTAATTTTCAGAGGCATATTTATCATAATAATAGTTCTCACCTAGCTCAAAAAGATGTTATGAGGATTCGTTAATATTTATACCCATTAGTGTTTTGGAAATAACAAGCTTTATATTATTTTAATTTTTACATGACTAATTAAAGCAATATGAGGTTGTAACTGAAGCCTAAACAAAACCTGTTCATTCCACATAACAACCAGACTTGGACAAATAGTAAAAAAATAGTAACAACAACAATAATGATATGCTGTTTTCTATAAATAGTGCTTTTTTACTTCATTCATGCTCTAAACACAAAGTTCAGGGTTTGGACTGGGCCTTTCTGAGGTCTCTTTTGTCCCACCACTCCTGTGAGGTCTATTGCAACAGGGAGAGAGAAAAGAAATACTAAACTCACAACATAAACTACTCGAAAAAAATAGTTGGGCCTGCTCTAATTACAATGATGATTAATTCTTTGCAGCTTTCAGCGTTATAAAAATGCATTCCTTTAGCTGCAAAATAGGTAACAGCATCTGTTGTATCAGCTATAATATTCTCTAAGCCCTAATTGTTGTTCAGAAGTCTTAGCAGTTTGGTCCATATTAATCAGCCAGGGTTTCCTTTGTGTAATTGCTCTTAACTAGCTCAAACATAGTAATGGACTGGTAAATTGGAAATGAAGAACAAATAGCCTTAAGAAGAATCTCAGCCACTTTATTTCCTCTCTTGTGTTACAACGACAGCTATTCATAATAAAGGCAATTAAATATTCTCTATTTAATGTCTCAGCATGTCACTCAAGAAAATCACTTTTATTCTCATTTACTTTCCTCTATTTCTTTTATCACCATTACACAAACTCCACTGGTTAACTCCAACGACCACAGAAAGCTACACAAGCCCGTGGGGTTTGGTCACTTGTCAACATTCTTGCTGCATCAGGCTTGCATTCGCAGAAACGCTACTGAATGTCAGAGGTGGTTTGTTGCTTGGCAGTTTAGGAAATCCCTTTTGGAGACCACAGAGACCCACAAACATAATTCCAGCCCAAACACCAGAAACCTCCATGTGTCCCTGTGGGGCAAGCGTGGAGCTCATCCAGCAATGCTGGTGGAGCCATGCGCTGAGCAAGAGTGGCTTTGACCTGAGAGCACCAGGGACAGCCTCGACCCTCTGCGCCCTTTCTGCTGAGATGCCGTGGCTAAACCTTGATGTGTTTTGGGGTTACTGAACTCTATAGCCAGAGTCCCACACACTTGTTTTGGGGAAGGATGATTTGAAATTAAAGTTTCTCTGGGGGTTTATTTATTCCCTAGTGCTTTCCCAAAACTTCACTCTGTGGTTTCAGCCTCAGGGTGGACCTTGCTCTAGTGTAAAGAAATAAAAAACAAACAACAAAAAAATTGAAAGAGCATTTTAAAGACAAAGAAGCCTGGTGCCTTCCCTATGACCTTTCCAGAAAAAGAACAAATCTTCTGTGTTCAAGGTTAGAAAAGCTCCCTATTATCACAAAGCTTACACAGAATATTGCTGCCGGAAAGACTAAACTTCTGTAAACATAAGCACTCCAAAAAAAGCATTTAGAATTAAACCTGACAGCCTGACTAGCCACAATATACCCACGCCAGTCTCACAACCGCCTGCCAAGCTTCCTGGGAGAAATATATTTTAAGAAACATGCTTTAATTCATTATCCTCTAAGATGATGAAGTGATATAACAGGAAAACACACATTAGTTGTCTCAATGTTTTTGTAAAATAAGTGTTTGCCAGTTCAGGGCTGTGTTAATCCAATGTGGGTGTCACTGCTGTTACCCAGACCCAACAGTGAGTAGAGATGCTCCTGTGCAAATAAACAGAAAAACCTTAGAAAAAAGCTATTACTGGTGGGAATGACTTTGTAGCATTTTTCTTTAAAGTATTTCACTTCACTGGATTGGCACACTATGCATTTCTATTCTACTTCATTGGAGTGACACACTATGCTTCTCTATTTTGGTGTTTATTCCTAACTGGTATTAAAAATAGAGGTTGAATCCATTCATATTAGAATTCAGATAAATTATTAATTCATATGATGTGAATTGATATTATACATATATGTAAATGCAGCACAACTGTATTGTGTAAAAAAAACGATGAAAAGCTCTACACTCACAATTAAAAGCACATCACACTTTTATATGTCGAAAAACTAAAAGCACATCACACTTTTATATGTCGAAAAATAAAGCAACACTTTCTGACACCTATAAAAAAAGTACACAGTAGTTTCAAGAAGTTTCTTTTTTAAAAGTATTTGTAGAATTAAACATGAAATCAATGCCCTTTGCCAATACATTTCCTGAAATTCCCTTTTGACTTTGCAACAAGGACAACTGCCCAAGGCTTTGCTAGTCAATTTCTTGTGTTGCAGAAAGCAGCATACTTTGACTTTTGTCCAAGAACACAGTTTGAAATGCAGAAAATGTGAAAAGCTAACCAACATGCAATTATGTGTAACCACCGTCTGCATACCAAGTGAGAAGAAAGCTGAATAAGCAATTAAATAGTTATTGCAACTTTAATAAACAAAGAGCCACCCATCATGGCTTAAGGACGTAATGTTCAAGAGTGAATCTTCCTACCCCTCTATTAGTATGCTGCTTCTTCAAAAAAAAATCTTTGTATCCTTTATAACCATGGATCTTAAGGGAAAAAGGAAGGGGCTTAATTTTGTTTTATTGTGCTTTGTTTCAGAAGACTATTTCAGGAACTCTTGCTATCATAATGTCCTGTATGAATACCAGAACAATTTGCAATGCTCTTTTACGCTGATCCTGAAATCTTGCCAAAGGTCATGTTTCCAGCTTGTCACCTTGGGTTTTCCTTTCTGGAAGAAGACATGGTGTGAGGAACAGAGTACCTGGCTGTGTGCTGCTCTCTCTTCTCCAGCCAGGCATCCAACATACCAAAATCCCAATGTTTTGCCTGCACCTCTAAACCACAGATATGGCAAGCACTGAAATGCAGAGAGGAGGATGAGGAGGAAATGCATTCAGCCCATCCCTTTCCGTCTCCATCTTCCTCTTCCTCCATTGCCTGCATCAAGCATTCCTCTGCAGATGGAGCACAAAGTCCAGGCTGCAAAAGTCTCTGTGACTTTGCTTTTTGCAGATACTCTGAACATGCAGCCCTTTTGGTTGGTAAAAGTTGAGAATAAAAAGGGAATTTCTTACTACTGCTTTTTAGGAATGAAATTTTTTCTCTTATTATAATTTTTCTTGTTATAGGAATTTTTCTCTCGTTCTCAGAAGAACTGGGGAAGCCCTCTCTACTTGGGGTTCTTCCAGCTTCCACAATGCATTTGAGCAGTGTCAGCAAAGCGCTTGCACAGCCAAAGGCCAATATCCTCTAAAAGAACTGAATTTTACAAAACACCTCTGGCACACAAGGCAGGGGGCTTTCAGGAAAACGCTTTGCTTGCTCAGTGGCCATTGGGCTGTCTTCCCCGTATTTGGATTTATCTTAACCCTTCCACATCTACCTCAGTCTAGAACTCCAATAAGCTTTGGGTAAGTGAAGTTGCACCAACTATGATTTCCCAGCAAGAAGTCTTTCTGAATTACCCCTCAGGTTTCTGACACACATTGATATGAACTTTGTTCTAACACCAGACATGGTTCTCCTGACTTTTATACCACTGTGAGTCAGGAGTAACTCCAAAGATGACAGCTGAGAAATCAGATGAGCAACAGAGCCACAACCTCTGCTAGCTAAAGGACCAACAAATTTCCTTTGGTTAGCAGCTGAAACTAAATTTATTTTATGGAAGAAGAATTACAGCTACTGGTGAATGAATTATTGTCATTTTGAGGGACTGGTGCAATTTCAGATTATGGAAACAAAATGGTTTATAGATTATCCAAGTAGTACAGCATAGCTATCATTCAAACATTTCAGGTCATATAGCAGCAGAATTTAAAAAGAAAACAAATACTATTCATTCCCAGGAGCTGCTTCCCATGTGTCTGATTCTCTAGTAACCATTTAAAAATGACTCATTATACTTTTCTCTTTTGAAGTTTGGTAGAAAATTCACCCTAATCTAAAATTTAGTAGTAACCTAACGGTGATTTCTTAGGAATGATTTACACCTAAGCCTCTGAAGATAAGGATTTATAATGAAAGTGATAGCTCAACCCTAACTGCAGCACTGGGAATGGTGACACCATAATTAACGTATTATTTCAGTTGTGGGAGACACTGACAGTTGCTTTTTGTTCTTGGGAAGAAATTTATAGTGTGACTGAAAAAGGCACCATGGAAAAAAACTACACAGAAGAGGAAAAGAAATGCTTGTAGCAAAGACATGTCCTTACAATCCCCCCTCCCAAAGACTATAAAATCCTGGCAATGACAGTGTTTCCTTTTCAGTGTAATTTATACCTTTCTCCTCTACTAGATGGCAGTATGACATGCTCTCAGAACAGCTAAGTGAGGGGTTTTCTTTCTTTGTTTCATAACAAGCAATTAATTTAAAAAATCATCTTACTAGCGCAGAAGTGTGTGTATGTGGGGAAGCCTATCACTGGCTGTATATTTTGAAATAGAATCTATTTACTTACTGGTTCAACATTAAAAGCAAAAAGTGCATATTCCCGGTCAGGTGACACTTCATATCGAATAGCCTTTAAGGACACCTAGAAAATAAATCAGACATTGAAATAAATATTTTTCAGTTTTCAAGCCAGTAACATCTAGAACTAATTGTTATGACCATGATGTTATGATTGTTTGTTATTTTGTAATTGTTATGATAATGATGAAGAGTACTGCCAGACTAGGTGTCTTGAAAAATGATACATCACATCTCTTTTGAAAAACCAGAAATGTTACATTGGCACATATATGCTCCCAAAAGAAAAAGTATAACTACATAGAGACTCAGACCAGGCAGCTATCTCAAAAAATCAGTATTTTCCTTACAAACCTACTGCACAGTAGCTGATGGGACAGCTGTGGGTGGCAGGTAGTAGAAAACCCTGATAAATGTCAATTTATTAATTCCCTTTCACTCCCTGCAGTTACTGGCCAAAGTGCTGGAGATAACCAAGAGTAAATACCTGCTGGAACAAATTATTATAAAGAGCCACTACTACCTGTCTCATTTAAGACAACACTGAGGAAAACTATTTCATTTCCCGCAGTTAAAAAAGTCTTTGGGATGCTGTGGTGATACAGCTTTCCAGGTGCACCCTGACCTGGGTTCTGCACAAAGCTGTGCTGTAAGTCTTACTAATGAGAATAGATGCCAGCATATCTCAGACTTGTCAGGAATTACCTTTTCCCTGCTCCATTTATCATTTCTATAGTGCAGACATCCCCTCTCCTTTCCATTGTGTTTCAATACAACACATTGCTGGTGCACCAAGGTCAAAGAGAGATGCCACTAACACACCGCTCATCCACTGTCCTTTAAATCTCACCCCCACACCTAACAAATTACATGCAAGTCCTTGAGAGATTCCTAGGAGCAAACTGGAAGGTGGAATTTGGGCTGCAGAGAAATGCACAGCATTGCACTGGGAGAGTCCTCCCCAAGGCCAACAAGGCTGGAGGTGGTTTGTGGGGAACCCAGGGGACAGCCAAAGGCAGAGGGGGCTGATCAGAGAATCATGGAATGCTTTGGGTTGAAAGGGACCTTCAGAGCCCATCTAGCCCAATCCCCCGCAGTTAGCAGGGACATCTTCAAGTAGATCAGGTTACTCAGATCCCCGTTCAAACTGGCCTTGAATGTTTTCAGGGACGGGTCATCTACCACCTCTCTGAACAACCCAATGTGTTGACAGGCCAGTGTGGATCAGGATGAGGGGGTGCCAGGGGAGAGAAAGAGGCAGCAGTATCAACATGAAGACAGATTTTATTTATTGTCATATTAATAACACAGAGAAAGGAAAACATGACAAGATAGCAAAAGTTTTTTTGACTCAGGGCTGGGAATGAAGAGGACAAAGACAACGTGCCTTGATGAGGTGTAATGGCAGCTCTTGTATTGAAAATTTTTGTATTAATGTGGAGGTGATATTCTGCAAATTTATTTACGGAGAGGGCAGAGGAGCAAGAGTAGAACAGGTAGGTCACGGCATGAAAAAATAGGATGATCTTGTAACACTGTGTTTTTCTTATAAATGGCAAAAGTTAGAAACCAGAGGAACAAACAGAGGTTAAATGGAAGCATTTTGACTTCAATAGACCTTGACATTAAAGGAAGCCAGTCCATTCTTTTACTCTTAGAACTGTAAAGGGGGTTATGCTCTGGTAAAAGAGGATTGTTTATGTGATGTAGCAAAGGTTGAAGGTTAAATGGCAGCATGTGAAGTTTAAGGTTGGGTCCAGCAATAACAATTCAGTGATAAATTCTTTGTCTCATTAAAAAAGAATTAATACTGTATTTGAGATTTGTATGAGTCTCATACCCATGCTGCAAAATAAAATCAACCTGGAATGTGATTTTATAGTTTTCTTGTAGATTTACTTCTAGCTTTCGAGTTTCTAAATCTGTTTTCTGCAGATCTTGGGTCATTAAGATAAGTCTTTGCTAGCCATCCTCTGCTTTTGTAGTTTTGCAATGATACAGTACAATAAAAATGCCTCAAGTTAATTAAAACTTTAGGCAGGTACTGAAGGAGCGACAATTTTACTAGGATGATGTGATTCATATCTCATTGTTGGAGCAAACATAAGCATATTTTACTTCAGAAATTAACTTCTTACAGGAAGTATTGAAAACACTCTGACATTTAATGTACTAACTTCTTCCGCAATGTTGGCTTCATCTACTACAAATACTCTGTATCAGCTGTGGATTTATTTTCTTTTCATTCATTTTAATAGCCACCTACTAACTTCTTTTCCCAATAATTTCCTAGGGTTTCTCTCATATGCAACTCCACTTCCATTCATTAACACTATTCATTAACAAGACTGAAACTACCTTTCAACAACTAGGCAAGAAAAATCAGCAAATCTACAAATTAAAAAATAAGTATTTGCATGGAGGAATGTGGAAAATGCTACCAACAGACAGTAAATTGTATCAATTGTCTTTTCTATTAAGCAAGCAAAGAGGAGAATTATACAACTTTCAATTATATATGATATGCAAGACTAGCTTCAAATATCTATATGATGCTTCTCTGCAGTATGTAAGAAACTGAGCTTGCAGAATAATATCAAAATCTGGAGTTCAATTTCACATTATCAGTCATTGCGTAGCCCGTAGTATTATTGCTGTATTGCTTCTCCTTGACAATACACGAAGTTGAAACCTAAGTCATTTTATGCTTTACTGATCCAACTGCAAGAGAACTCTGAAATTCTGCTACTTGTTACAGAAAATACTTACAATTTTTTTGTTTTCTATTAATATTGTTGAATTGTTAGTTTCGACATTCCTCAGAATCACTGTGCCATTCTGGTTTCTATAAATGAATTCATTATCTGCAAGGAGGAAAAGAAAAGAACATTAAGGAAATCTGAAATTGTCTGTATGTGTAGAACCTAATTACCGGCTTGAACCAAAAGGATTGCTGGAAACTTCCCTCTAAAGAACACAAATTTCATTTTTTTTTTAATGCAGCTGTTGCTGTGATGTTAAAGTATCTTCCAAGTCAGTCATTAAACATGGTTAGTGTTTGTCAGAGGTTTATTCTGCCACACTTTCCCAGAGCTGAATGCAAGAGTGTGACCTGTTTCAAATGTACATACGCAGCTTCCTGTGTTGTCAGTGTACAAAAACACAATGTCAAAAAACATTTCTTACACGTAAAGTTTTCCAAGATCCTCAGTCTCTGTAGGAGTTTAATAAGTCAGATGCCTAGAAAGTCTTTGAAATTTAAACGCAAATCAACTTCTAACAAAGCAGATTCTTGAACCTAACATTATGCAGATCTTCCAACTCTGCCATTTGTCCTGCAAATCAATACCAGAGGAGATGTATGGGAAGAAATTGCCATTTTCACATGGAACAAGACAAATTGGCTTGTTCCTATTGTGCTTTGGGATTACCCCAGCACTCAGGAACTCTGGACGAGGACAAGAATCCCCCGTAGTAGCTGCTGCACAGGTGGGAGGTAGTCTCCAGCTCAAAGCTTGAAATCTACTTGACAGAAAGTCTGGGGTAGACATATGACGGAGACTCCAAATGAGGGAGAAGCCATTCCTGATTGTCTGCCCTCATTGTGGCTACCCCAGGGTGGCTACCGTGGTGCATCCCACAAGTGTTAGGGACATGTGAACAGCTAAAAATAACCTGTGGGTTGTCCAGGGATGAGTAAAAGGTGAGTTTAAATCCTACCGGATTCATAAAAGCACGGACCTAACTCATTGTAACCTCAAACAGATATGCACTGCCCAGCTCGGGTTAACCTGCTGAAGACAACATTGGGGTCAGAGACCCAGTTCTTCTAAAATTTTGGTGTACAGACCTAGCATACTCATTCCTTATCTATGTTTCAGTCTTTTATAATTTCTAAACTGGTGGTGACAATCCTCATCACAGTCATTAACCATCTTTGCAAAATGCTCTAAAAGCGCAGACAAAAAGCTTCTACACTCTATTTATTATCAATAAAAAAATCATGTCCTACCTATCACTGTTTTACATGTAAGCATAGTAAAAAAAAATTCTTTTCTGAGATTGGGATGATTCAGATTCTGTGAGGCCTGGCTGTTTCTGCAATACAGGTAATCCTCTTCAAACAACAAGATTTTAGAGCCTTATGATTCTCAGTGTCCAAATCACAGCAGCAACCCTTAAAACTCACAGGCAAAGTTCTCAAAGCATTACTTTTTTTAATTATGGAATAAATTTTATCAACACCTTCGGTCCTGAACAAAAAATGCAGGATTTGAATTAGATTAAGACTTGCATTTGAGACCAGAATAATGAAGAGAGTTCCTGTTTGGATTTGACAGTATTAAAACTTTGCCACTAGTTCTGGAGTGCTTTTCAAGGGCATGGCATTTTCTGAAGCATGTCTGATTATAATCAGGACTTTAAAATATTGCTTCATACAACTTATGACTGAACAAACAAATATTCTTCAACCTGGAAAAGAAGTGATGGAACAGAATGAGGACAGAAGTCAAAAAAATCATAAGCAGCATTGAGAAGATGAATAATGAATTCTCATTCCCTGCCTTTTCCAAAATAAATACTCCAAGGCACTAAATGACACCAGCCAATGACTGGTTCAACACAAATAAAAGGGATTATTTCTTCAAGCAGAAGGTAAACAAGCTGTGAAGTCACAGTCCCAGAGCAGAGCAAGTGCCAGGATTGCATTTGGGTCCAGACAAGAATTAGAAGCACAGAATAAAAATCCATCACAGATTATGGGCCTTGAGGGCAGATGCTCATCAGAGAGCCCTTGAACCTGAGATTGGAAAGGACTAAAAGCATACCCTGAATGACCACCTTGATAAATTCACACTCTTTTTAAAATCTTCCCTAAGCATTTGCTCTTGTCCCTGGCCAGACACCAGAAGAGATGATCTCTGGGGTCTGATCCAGCACCAACTTCTTTATGACTTCAACTTTCAGCTTCTGTGTCCAGATACTGAAGAAATGCCTTTATGGCGACAATTTAGGAGGTGATACAACAAAAGGTGTTAGTGCTCCCTACACACCTTGCCCATTTACATCCTTAGGCCGTAAAAGCTGAAGCATCATTTGTTATATGAGGAAAGTACACAGTTCAATTTTTTATTTTCAAGTGTTCCAGAAATAACAAGAATAACTAAACTGAGAGGCAGAATATTACCTAATTATCAGACCTTTTGAAAAAGATTACTGATTTAGTAATCACCCTATGTCAACAACACAGAATGTTTTCGAATTACATACTAAGTTCTAGATGGAAAAATCACATTTAAATACGACCAGCAAAGCATTTGAATAATTGTAAGCCTCTCAGGATATTTCCTAATTACAGAAAAAACTGAGTTCAAAATTCAGTCCATAGGTAAAGTAGCTGATTAATCTAATGAGTCTGTGGGGCTGTTTGGTAGCTGTTTCTTGAGCAATGCAGGAACTGATGGAAGTTGCATTACCGCTCATAATGACATTGCAACTAAACTTTTATTGCTCCCTATGCTCCAAAAAAACATAACGCTTTAATAAACTGTGAAACTTCAAGATGATTACATAAAATTTGCTCCGTAGTTGCAAGTAGGAGATGAAAGACTTTCCCATAATTTGTTGAAGTGTAACAAGTTTAAAATCAGGTGTTAATCTGCTGCATGTACTGCTGGCATGAATAAGGAAGAATAAATGAAGCAGCGCTGATTTGTTAGGGCTGTAAATCTTGCTATTATTTTCATTACAAGCTATCAACACAGCATCTGCATTAATGAACAGAAAATTGGTCGCTTAAGAGAAGAAGAAATTGATCTGCATTATATTCCAAGCAAAACTCTGTGAGGTTTAGCTGGTCTGTAAGTCATATTATCTTAGTCCTCAAAAGAATCACTGAATAATATTCTTGGACTTCTGTTTTGAAATGTGTGATTTGTTCCAGTGCAAGAGCATTTATTTAAATGGGACATACCTCAATCAAAAATGAAAAGCAATGCAGCAACCTATGTCTGTAATGGATTCTGTCCAGCGAGCCGATGAGGATTTGCAGCCTGATTTATAGCTGTCACCACAACTGATAAAGGTCATCACTGCATCTCATTTTTTATACCCTCCTTTCTTTGGGGCTGGTGTTCTGTGTAAATGATGCTGAAAATTGTAACTTTCAGGCATAAAGCCATTTATTCCATTATATAATGGATTTCTTCAACAGCAGAGTTCACTTCACCAGCTCCTCCCCCTCTTTCAACTTCCAGGAAATTGTCTGGTTGGCAGAATATGTTTTGTGTCTGTGAGTGTAGACACAGCTATGTGGTCACGCTTACGAAAGTGACTGATTACCAAAAGCAGTGGTTACCAGAAATAACAGAGCTGTACAGAGTCAGCGGAGAGGAATGGGGGAGCCTGGGCAGGAATTTTTAAAAACCTGCAGAGTAAAACAGGTGAAATCAGGAAACCCAAGACCAATAATGTATTTACAGTGTCAGAATTTCCCAGCTTCTTTGTACACATCTTTCTTAAATTCGGTCATGAAATATGCGCACAGAAAAAATGGATCTAGTGACAGGGAGCTCGCATCCCTTGCAGTTGCTGAGTCCTTGCCAGGAACCTCACACAAGAGGGTTTGCTCAGCCTGGCAGTTCTACCCGCTGGCCTCTTGTTTAGGGTGAAACACGACAAAATACTGGGATTTCGCTTAAGAGAATAATGCATTATGCATTATGGCCCCAAAGTAGGCTCTGCCTTTTCAGGCATGCTACCTGGCCAACCCTTCTCAAGGTTTTACCATCAGAAAAAACATGATGTGTCTGGAAATCTGCCCACTGGTGCTGCCATGACATTGAACCTGGAACTAGCAGTTGCAACCCAGCAGAAAGACCATGAGGCTGTCACTGGTATCATTGGAGGACCCCAAATCATGAGCTCAATATGAAGAGGCAGCCAAAACAGCCAACAAGATGCTGGACACCATCAAGAGAGTAAGACAGCATAGATCATTTGCCATGATATTAAACAAAGAAGTACAAAAATTCATGGACAACTGATAAACTGGCAGAGATTAAAGGAAATAGGCAGGATATCATCCCTAATGCAGGGCTGCCTCATCATGGACCCCTAAAAGGGGCCAGGCTCAAGTCCAACACGGCATCAGCTATTACCATGATTAGAGACCTGACACTGGGCTAGAGGAGGACTTGCCTGAGCCAACACCACTTCTTTTTACATCACTACGTGTCAAACTGGACACCAGATTATCACTGTGGACAAGAATGTCTGGGACAATTCTACCTCTAGGAAGACGTAAATTAGAATGCTGGTGGTGCAAAGAAGCTGAAAGAATTACATCCAGCCACAGGAACACAGATTTGCATTAGCGTCAGTGCTCATGAATTTATGGCTGTACAGCTTCTCTGATGAGACTAAATAAGTGCACACTATCAGAGATGAGAGACTGGCTTATAAGAGAATAGCAGGACCAGCATGCTTTTGAGAAGAAATTTCATTATTTGTCAGAGATTACAGAAAGCAGAGCTATGTGATAAAATATGGGAAGAAATAAGAATTTAAATCCAGCTCTAAAAAATATTTTTAATAAAATTGTAACGTTCTATCAGTTTTGCAAATGATGAATGAAAAGCAGGGAAAAAAAAAGGTATAAAATTCACATGCAGCAAGTCAAAGGTAACAGTCACTGACAGGCAGAAGGTAGCATCAGGATTGTTAGGACAGGTCCAGCCATTTAGAGCCACAGACTTACAGGAAAAGGCAACTTCTCAAGTCCTGTAGTTTCAGAACAACAGACATGAAAGATAATTGAATGAGTCTCACTCAGATGAAAGTCAGCATCGGGGGAATTATCATTCTCAATCCTTAAGATTAAGGGAGATTAGTGAATAAAGGAAATTTAAGTCCTGCAGTTGTTCAGAGCCATTTCAGATAAATGAGCCTCCAGATACCAGCATGACCAGCAAGGCTGGCAAACAAATTATGCTTTGTCAAGAGAGCAGATGGCCGCAGGCCCTGCAGGAACAAGCCCACATCGCTCCCCGGGGATTGATGGCACATTTGCACGGGGCCACTTGCGCCACTGGGATGGAGCTCTGCACTGGCACAGCGAATGTCACGGGGCCACCAGGAGAGGACTGGGCACTTGACTGGTGCTTCTCATCCCTGCTGAGGGGGAAGGTCCTTGCTAGACCTCACCTTGGGCGTGACCCATGGCAGCTGGCAGGCAGATTGCTTCTGATGGGCTTTGCAGTGGGGTTAGAAATCCTGAAAGTGTCCTCTGAGCTTTCCAGGAGTGAAAACACTGCATCCTGTTCAACTTGATGAAACTGATTACTGCAGCTGGAAACTAGTCAAGAGCCTGATGTTATCAACCCCTCTATTCCAAAAAAGAAAAGCTGTTGTGGAGTTTTTAATGACCCAAAGCAGTCAGGACTTTAGAATTTGATCTTAAATCTGAAGGACAAGCCTTCCCCCAGCCCTGCAGCCCTGCCCGGGGCTGCACTTAGCACTTAGCCAGGCTAAGCCCCTCCTTTGCTGACGCAACAGCAGCACCTGAACCAGCTGAGGGTTTCTTGGACTTCTCCCAGCAAAGCATCGATTGGACACAACTGGTTAGCACTTACTGTCTAACAAGATAATGGGCAGGAAGGTTGCAGCAGTAGGATAGGTATTTTCTCAGACAAAATTGATGTTTTCAGACTGGCAACAGTATGCACTACAGTCATATTCATTCGGAAAAATACTTGAGTGTGAGGCAGTGGAGTTAAAATTTAAAAAATTATTTCTGCTTGTTTAGCATCCCAACAAGTTCTCTGAAGGGCCAGGTGAGTCCCAGCACAGTGGATGGAGACCAGAACCTAGGAAGGGAGTGGACATGCCCCTTGGGTGGGCTTGGGAATCTTACAGCCCTCACCCCTAGCCCACACACACTAGGGCCAAAGAGAAGGGTCCAGCTGGAGCAAGCAAACCTGGACTATCCACAGCAGACCTGCAGCGCACAGGAAGAACATACTGGCTTGCAGTGACTACCCACATTTGCAGGATTAGGGGATGCTGCAAATTTACGCTGAAATACAGTATGCCTTTGTGGGAACGGTATCACGACTGACCTGGGTACCCAGGCAGGCTGTGGGCTCAGCAGCCGGGGGTGTTCGCCGCTGTGACTATTGGCATTCACACCCGCAGCCGGTCAGCACCAGACAAAGCACCAGGCGCACACATTAAGTACAGTCATCCACACAGCTCCTGTGAGCATCTCGCATGGAAAGTAAATGTTGAGGGACTTAGGATTTCCTGTAAAAAAAGTGCTTTCTGAGTGACACGGGGGAGGGAAGAGGACAAGCTGAGGTTAACAGGCTGCTGTGTGTGGAACCAAGACCTTAAAAAAACCCCTTAATCCTGCCAGATGCAGCACAAGCACAGGCCTGCTACCTTCACAGACTGGTTTGGAGAGAGAAAGCCTGAGGTTTTGGGAAGTAATGGAAGCAGAGAGCAAAATGACAGAACAGGGTAAATTCACAAAGGAAATAGAAACTATAAGAAAAAAACCAGCAAACATTAACAAGAAGCACCAAAGCAGAGGAATAAAGTTGAGTGTGGTATGAGGAGGGAGAAGCATAAACACAGACAGACTTAGAGAAATACTTATTTTACTTTGCTTTCTTGAAACTGGAAACTGTATTTTATTTAGTAAGCCTGCAGGATTATTGACCCACCTAGGACAATATCTGCCTAACTGGAGTCACATACCTTTGCATGACAGGGAGAGTGATTCCCCCAGGACCTGCACTCCCTAGGGCAGGTACGGTTTACTCCCCAGAAAAGCACAGGGAATACATGTTCAGCAAACAGTAGGACCATGCAAGCTCCCTAACTGCTGTAAAACATAACCACATTGAAGATAATGCAAAATAAAAGCACAATCAGTCCCTGACGGAAGCCTATTCAGGTGTCCAGACAGATGCAATCCCAAATTCAGGTGGAAAAGAAGACTGTTGTGATGATGTATTTATACCTTGAGGTGTTGTTCTTTCAAGACATACTGCAGTGCATCTATTTAATATTTATAGCATGTACCCATAAATAAATGAATGTGAAATTACCCCCCCAAAGCAGAAGCCAAGACTGTTTTGATACCGAGCTGCTTCCCAGAGAGAAAAAGCAGGGAAGTCTTCCCATTCCCTGTCCCCTGGTGCTGAAGGAAGCTGGCTGTGGAATAAGAGTGAGAGGGAGGGAAGAAGCATGAATGGTGAAAGACAACAAAACCCTATTTCCATACCCACAGCTTCACCCCACCCTTGGTGCGAGCTGGTCCTTACGTCCTCATAGACCTCAATGTTTGTAACTCATCACAGCTCCCTGCTTTTTGTCTCAATCCACCTGACCTCCACCAGCAAGTCCTTTATCTTCAGCCTTGCTACTCTGCAGTGCAGAAATAAGTAAGAGTCTGTTACGCTTTGTGATGCTGATGCAAGGGAGCAACAGGGGACAGAGAACAGCTTGCCTTTAACAACATCGTTACAGCCTTTAATTCCAGGAGACAACTGAAATCCCATTTTTATCTTTCTGGCATTGTGGGTCATTATCCTTTTACCGATTCCAGCATTTTTTTTCACATGACACGCTGAAAGGAACACTTCTTTAAATAGGTGATTTACTGTAATTTAGCTAAATGCCATATAACATATTGCATTGGTACATTAAGTAAGTGCAACATGATTGAATGTACTTTATTATGGGAGAAGTGCTTTTAATTGCTCATCACCTCAATGCAGTTGCACTTGGGGCACCCATATAGCATTTTTACAGTAGTACCAGTAAAATAAAACACAGTTATATCTCAGGGAAATTCCCATATCAATGTGCAGACTTGTAAAATAACTTGTCAAAAGCTCAAAGCAGGCTGAGTCCTGGGAAAACTTAAAACTATAAAAATCAGTAATGCCAGTACATTTCTCTTTTTTTGTCTTATCTCAAACCTTTCAGGATCCAAACTCAAAAAGAAACTTATTCAATCTCACTGAGAGAAGACCCCAGCACCAAGCCTGAAATCCAGGCAGAGCACACCTTTGAAATTTCAGTCCCAAATCTGAAACCAGGTATAGTTGTGCTGCTGCCTCTCATTTGCAAGACTGAACTCCTTTTCAAAGAGCCACAGTCTGGGAACTCTGTAGGCTCAGATCACGGCTTAGTGGCATAGGCATGAAAAGCTGAAGTCCATGTGAAAAACAGAACTCGTTTCAACTTCAAATAACTCATCTTCCCTGCTTCTACCTGTTTTATAACACATGGGGGAAAAAAAAACAATCAATCAAACAATTAGGAAAAAAAAAGACTGAGAAATCCTCTGGAGTAGATCCATTTTGACTCTATCCAGGGCAAAGCATCCTGATCACAAAATTGCTGCAAAATCCTAACAACAACAGTAAAAATGTACATTTTATTGCTTGCTGCTCTCAATTCATCTCTCTGTAATGACTGACATCTTGGGGACTTTGCAGCACACTGAGCTGACTTTGGCATATTCCAGAGCTGAGAAATCTGTGTCAGAAATTCTCTACCATCTTCTTTTCCTATTCAGTTGTGCTCATGCCATGTGCTCTTCAAACCCTTGATATTATAGCAGGAAAAGTGAAGATGAACCCTAGGTTACCCGAGTCTGGACAGCTGGAGATACCAGATTACACTCCTGACTGATTCCCTGACAGAAACTTCCCACATCCAGCACAGGCCAAAAGCAATTTAACCTCAAACAACTAATTCCCCAGGAAATGGTCCCTGACGCCTTTATCCAAGTCCTACAATTTTTTTTGATGGTCTCACCATGTGTCTGAACAGCAAAACAAAGTGTGGACAACAGGTAGCATGTATCAGCTCATCCCAGCTCTGCGATGTGGCCGGCATGGGTGGTGCAGCCCCAAATACACAGTACCACAGATTTTACTGGGAGCATAAAACCTCTAGGGCTTTCACCATAGTAGTTCCTAGCTCATAAGAGAGCCCAGGCTACCAGTCCCGCTTGGTTGTCCCCACCTTGCCTGCTCCGTGCAGGTACGCTTACTCCAAGCCCTCCCTGGTTGTCCCCCAGGCCAGCGCAGCATCGCTCGGCCACCTCTCGCTTCTATGCCAAGCACAGTGGGTCTTATCCGCTTTGTTTAGCTTGGCTTCACACAGGGGAGTGTATAACCCAGTGTTACACGTAAATGTAATAATCCATTTGACACCGAGAAAAAAAGGAATCCCTGAATAAATTTTCATTAAAATGCAACACCACTGCTTGCTTTCCTAATTCCTCTGTGAATTTCCTTGCCTCCTTCTCTTTGCCCCCAATCAAATTACACTTGTTAGTGACCATGATGGAAAGAAAGAACATATAAAGTGGTTGTTTCTCATTTTCATTATTATTATTGTGGGCAGAGTACAGAAATTTCGGTACCAACTGACTGAGATCTTTGTATATTAACAAGCAAATTTTCTGTGTATACAGCTCTTGATAAAGTTTTAATTATCTTTGTGTGCAATATTTGACGATCCCCTTTATGCTACTCTATAATTTCAGATACGTCTGTCAAAGTACAACTGTGCTGAAGTCCAACTGCAAAAGGAGTCTGGAAGAGCTGTGGCCATCAGCCTGACTTCAGGCTCTTGAAAATCAAAGTGGATAAGTGGATAAAATACAACATCCTACACATTCTGGTTACCAGTACATGATTACTGGTTTTGGACTGGTCACAAGAGGGCACCATATTACAGAGCCGATGGAAACACTTAAACACTTGCAAAGAACCATTAATAAAAAATCGAGTGTGATGCTGGGCAGCTGACCTGGCAAGGAACGGCACCTGCAGGGGAGGAGAGACTCCTCATGCTCAACTGCCAGGGAACCGCTAATGAGAGGAGGAGTTTGCAATTATACATACATTCTTTTAGTTTTTAAGCTGTCAGATGAGGGAATGAAAAAAATAGTGTCAGCTAAGTATGCAGTTTTCTCTCAACATCTCAAACTGGTTTGCCTGCAGTGACTGGGCCAGCTCCTGCAGGAAGCCTCATACCAAATCCTAGAAATGATTCCTGAGTTTCTTATTTCTCCTGTTCTTCTTCCTATTCCTCTCTCTGCCAAAGCAGCAACATCGTGCGTCAATGATGCCCTGCATGGTAATGGTCTTGAATCAACAGGGGTTTGCTGCTAAGAGGGCAAACACGCAAAAGAGCCACTATGAACACTTGGTTTAAGTGTAATGGATGAAAAATGGTTACACCAAAAGAATGACTGGCCCTTTCTTGAATCCTGGTCAACCTTCTGTCCAAAAACATCATCTCAATTGATTCTCAATGGGTTAACAATTTTCAGCAGATGGCATGAAAATCCAAGAACGTCCTTATTCATAGAAAAAAACTTGACTTCTTGGTGTTTTTCTTTATTTTCTATATTCTTACAAAATTTCTTTGTTACTCGGGGCAATTCTTATTTTTATCATGCATTTCCATGCTTCTGTCATGGTCTTTACCCTTCTCTGGACCATGTCTATTCCCACTATAATCTATATTTTTGGACGGAGCAACCCAAACTCACTGTAGTGATCAAGGTCATAATGTCCCTCAAACTGGATACAAACATGCTATTTTCAGTATTGTTCTCTTCTGAGTCCAATATTGTTTCCCCTAAAAAAGCTGATTGCAACAGAAAATTGATTCTATGTTCTTAGTTTCATGCCCTAAGAGAAGGAAAGCAAATATAAATTATGGAATTCTAATAAAACCTCTCCTGTTTTTCATACTCATACTATTCTGGCTTAGGAGTTTAGCCATATTAGCTATTCTGTGTCCATTAGGAGAAAAAAAAATCAGGAATATTACAATTATATGTATATAATTCTACTTATAAAAATATCTTGCTTTGAGAGGTATTAAAAATAGAAAAGAAACAAAGAACAAATGTTAAAGGTTAATTTGTTCTAAGGCCATATATTATGCATGCTGCCAAGTTTGGTATTAGTTAAATGCTTCAAGGCAGAAAATAGTAGTAAACTCTCACAAATCATGTCCCTGCAATTAAAACCTGGAAGAAGTAAAATAAGGAACACATGTAAAAAATGTGTGCACACACATACTGTTGGTAATACTTTAAAAAAAGTTTTTATGACTTTTTTTCTGTTACAGTTCACAGGCTGCACTCCCAGTGGGAAGGAGAACAAGGAAGTAAAACATACTTCTAAATTATTACTGAGGGTCCTGGCTTATGCACAATTCTTCCAAGAAATGTCTTGTAAAACAAGTCAGTCCATCAAATGAAGCAATAACAACAAACAGCAGTGCCAACAGCTTCACGTGGCCCAGGGTATGTGCATTAACCCCACTACGGTGCGGATGGGCCAGCTCAGCCCTTGCTGGCTCCGCCTTGCTGATGCCACCAGCCGGGTGAGCAATCAGCGCCAGCTGCGTGAGCAGGCTTTGGGTACGGGCTCTTGTCCACCAGGAAATAGGAAAATTGGCTGCTGAGCAGAGAATAAGTGTTTATTAGGGTGATAATAAATTAGACTGTTGGAAAAACTTCTGGACACTTTGTCCAGGCAGGATTGGATTTTACATGTTTGTCCAAGTCTTGCGGGCTCTTCTCAGCTCACCTGAAGGTACCATGGTATTCAGATATTCCTATAGCGCATGCATGGCAAGGCCAACACTTACAAGCAGCACCCGCACTGACTTACTCTGCAGAAATGACCACACTGAACATAACTGTAATGAGCCCAAAGTCTCTTTGAACCGCTGGATTTACCACCCCTGTGATGTACAGCTGATTTTTTACAAGGTCTAATGCATGTCAAAATAACCATCATTTATTCAGTAGATCCAAAATTTTGCCCTTTATGGGGAAATTGTTTCTGAGCTGAAACTTTTTTTTTCTTTTTTCAGCTAGAGCTTTGAAATTTCCCACTGCCTTTTTACTAGACTTTGTTTAATTTTTTCCCATTCATGCTGTTGTAATCTGCCTTCCCTGGAAAGTGAAAATGCTTTAAAGCTCATTATCTAGATTTTGTGAATTATTACAAATCTTAAGCATTGATAAATCAGGTATAAGACTTCAAAAGAACCTGATATTTTAAAAATATCTTTTCTAATGAAATTAAACATTGGATTCTTTTACCTTCTCAATATACTTAGCTTTTGAAGGGTCATTTAGTTTTAATTTTAATAAAGTCTTCGAGTACAGAACATTGAAAGATTTATTTCAATCTCTTTCTGAAGCAAAGTAAGCTTTTTGTGTCACCTGTCCCCAGAAGCTGGAACTTTAAGTCGAGAAACAAAATCAAAATTTGGCATCATACCCAGCCGGCAGTGTTGTGAAGCCAAACGCCCCCTCAGCCGTACACAAACCTGGTTACACGTTCACCTCTTTCTCTCCATCAATCATATGTTCTAGGGAGTTGTTTCCTACTCTGCTTTTCCTCGCATTTTGTTTTCCTTCTTTCATTTCTCCACACTTGTTATCTTGCCTTGAGTTCTTTTCCTGCTAAGCAGGAGACTAGAAGTGGCTTTTAAGACGTGTTATACTCTGATATCAGGGATTGTTTCTCAGCATGGACAGCCAATTCTGTCTCAGGATCACTTATAGGATCACCTTATTTGCTACTGGAGATTATTCCTCGTTACTGGCAGTGGAAAGAAAAGTCGGCAAAGCAGTCAGTTTTAAAACTCAGGAGCATGTGTATATACCCAGTGCTGGTTTCACATAAAGCTGTGAAAGTCCTGCTGGAGACCTATATTGCATGACTTCATGGCATTGGTACCAGGACCTATAGATTTTAACTCTAACACAGGTAAAATCTTCTGACTTTTCTTTGGGGTCAAACAAATTATATTACACTCATGCATTTGCCTTAAAGTGCCATGAAACTCAAATAATTGGAACAGTTCCAAGAAGCTAACGCCGATACTCCCATGCAATCCTTGTGTGCAGTTCCCATCCCATCCCCTCTAAAATGATATATTGGAGATGGAAAATATTCAAGAAATGACAAGGGTGATCCAAGATACCGATGTAAGGACCATCAAGCAAAGCAAATAAGAGCAAGCTCCCAAGTAAGCAAAAAATAACTAGCTCCTCATGCAATAGGTCTCAGGCCAGTGAAACTAGTTGATGCAAGACATGGTGGATGCAGGAGGCTCTGGAGGACACTTGACAAGTGACTTGGAAGAGGAATAGGTTTGGTGTTACTAAACAGAGAAATTGCAAGAGGATCTGGTAATTCTCTAACCTAAAAAGTGCGTGAAGCATGCTGCACTGTTGCTCATCCTTGTGCACATGCATATTGCTTCTCATGGAAACAGGATTTTGGGCTGGGCAAACCTCTGGTCTTTTTTGTAATGAATTGAATATTCACTGATGAGGGATTTGTGTATCTTCATTTTAAAGTATAATTATATTCCCTTGATCAATGACTATTATCTCATTCTAAATTTCTTTTAATGAATTATATACATCTGGTACTATTTCTAGTAAGAAAAAAACATTACTGCTTCTTATATGTTCAACAGCTTAATGCAGCCAGGAGACTGAAACTCACCAGAGACTTTCTTTCTTGGATAAGTAAATCTTTGCCTGCTAAATTTTCAATTACAAATATCTGATATAGAGTTTAATCACCAGAAATATAGTATTTCCCATCTCCAAATTATGAAGTTACTGTATCTTAGCATATCTTTAATGTTCATTAAAAGGCACAAGTGGAAGAATACTGCTCTAATCAATCCTTGGTAAGCACTCCATGTTCAACAGGTGTCAAAGAGCAGTGGAGCAAGCTCAGAGAAAGCTGATGAAGTAGGAGAATGTGCTTTGCACCAAGTAAAATTCTTCAGCTAGGAATCAAAGTTGGAAAGGGCAGTATGAAAAATCGAAAATTGCATTTATTAGGAAAAAAAAAAGAAAAGAAAAAAGTAAGCAAGTTGTGTCCTGTAAGAACAGAGCACACCTAATGCTGGACATAAACCTTCCTGACAATCACTACTGAAGGTATCATGCTGTATTGGAATCAGGGTCAGCTGCTTCACAAGAGGTCCATACACCCTGAAGAGCTCTCCTTTCTCCACCATTCCTTTACAGTCCTTCCTTAAATGTGCATCTTGCCCAGCATATCCTGCAATTATGCACCTCATTTCTTCACTCTGATTTTTCCTAGATGTTCATCCACCTCCTAGGTACTTCATTCCGAAAACTTTTCCACCCTTACACAACCCTGATTTTTAGGAAAATGTTCATCAAGTTCATGCAAACCCTCATTCTTGATCTTCCTTTCTCGCAGTTCAAAACTAAATTCCCCACTTATCTGCCCAGACTTTCTTAGCAGTGCTGAATCTAAATGAAACATATTTCTTACTCCCTTCCAAAGCAACCCTCCTCATGGTGAGACACTACAAACCTCCTGGGCAAGAGAGAGGACCACCACCAACCATGGCATCTGGCTTGCTCCATCACCTGTGAACCAGGCATGGCTTTCCTTGTTTCTCTCCCTCCACTTTTCTGTGCTACACTCCTCTGAAGAAGCAAAGGAAAAATACCCTGACAACTTTATTTTGGTATAAATTCAACCAGCTGGGCTGCAACCATCCTTTTAAAGGCTGATGAAGACAATTTCTGTCACAGCAGTTCCCCCTTCCCCGGGGGCTGGGGACAGCTGGGAGCTCACTTTTACCCACTTCTCAGGTGTCACCTGGGGAAACACATCTACCTGTGTCCCACCGTACCTCCAGTTGTTCACCTGGATGTTTAACACTTACTGAGAGAACATCTAATCCCCCTCCCAGTTAAACTCCTGTAAAACCAGTACCTTTCCTTCAACTCTGAGAGCAGTGGGTTCTGGTTTCAAACCACTTTGAACCAGATGAAAAAACTGACCCTTTTTAACTGGATTCAAACTGTTAAGCACGTAGGCAGAACTGCCACGTGCATTTCTTTTCTTCCAGCAGCAGAAACACTGCTGGTGTGAGCCGCATCTTCAAAAGTTCCCCATGGATGCAGCCGCTCCCTGTGGCACTGTGCTGTTTCCTTCCCGTTTTCATCCCTGCTGTTCTCCTTTTTTTTAATCAAAAGGCTCCCTGCTGGGAACTGGGTGCAGTTGCAGTACGTCTGCCTGGCTGGCAGGGTAAAAAGACCTGGCACTGAAATTAGCATCCTTGCATTAACCACCATCCACAAAAAACCAGGGAAATGCCGCTGTGCACCTTGGTGCAACACAAAGCACAACAATGCGGAGGAGCAAAGCAGGCAACTTTTACCTAATTCCCATGGATTTTTATCTTAAATCTCCAAAAAAATTTAGCACACAAAGGAGCCCAAGTGGTCTTAGTTTTTACACCTGTTACAGCTTCAAATTATTCCCCAAAGCCACTCCTCGCTAGCAGATATGGCCACGGCAGGAGGCACTGTCTTGCTTCTGAGTTACTTTGAGAGAAAAGCACTAATTTTAGTGGACCCGGGCTTGAAAGGGAAACAGGGAATCTGTTTTTGCTGACGGCTATAAAAAAGTACGGGAAACCAGCTTGCTGGTCCAACATGTGACAGCGTGGTCATCACGTTTCCTGCAGGGAAGGAAGTCTAATATTCCTGCTCTTTGTAAAAAAATGAGTGGGAACAGAATTAGGCAGTTACTGGGGCAGGTGTTAGTAGAACCCAGACAAAAAGGAGAAGTGAAGTCCAAGAACACGTTACCTCTTCTAACCATCTTTGATTCACCGATTATTCCCTTTGATATTACCCTAGTAACTGAATGTATTTTCCAGCTCTTCATCTTGGGTCATTAAGCCATTTCTCAGGCAGCATCACAGTACTGATTTACAGGCTCATTTTCACCCTTTGCACAACTCCACCTCCTGCTCCTCCTTGTACACCCCCAAGATCCTCCCTGCTTGCCTGGGTTTCTCCCCTGGGAGACTCTGCAGCCTATCCTTCCTCTGTAGCATAGCACTGCCAATGCCCTCCTAGTCACTTGTTCCCTTTCATCCCAGCTCTTCCAGGTGACCTTCATGCCACTGGCCTTGTCTCTGGGCTGGACTCTTCATTCAACCTGGCACAGTGCAGGGATGTAACAGGTATAAAGTTATCACATCGAATGTCTGTGGACACTTATTTTGGTGCTGCAGGAGGACACATGACTCAGGGACTCAACAGAAGTCGATGACACACACGGGAATGGTTAGAGCTCAGCAGGTTTTGGATAAATTAGGTTACCTATGGAGGCTCCTAAAAATAGAGTTAGGCACATATAAAAATCTTGGCCTCCTCAAGCTCTTAAAACTACTCACACCCCCCCCCCCCAACCCCTTATTTGACCAGTATGGTGTTACTTCTGTTTTTCTAGGGTGCAATACATTTCACAGAGAGGACTTTCCCCAGTACTTTTCTCCCTCCAAATTCAGAAGTTGCTGCACACACCAAAGAATGATTTTCTCAGTCTGACAGCAGTGTGTGTCCCCCACTAGCACCCCAGCACTGCAGAAAAGCTGGGCACTGAGGTGCTGCTAAAGCCAAGGTACAGAGTTCCTCCCCAGCTTGCTCCTGCAGACTGTATTAATTTTTTAAAGAGATAAATTGATTTCTCATTTCATTGTCTCTAGCAGTAATGAACAAAACAGCTACATGGCAGAAATGCTCTCCTCCATGGGCTATTACGGTATGTTAAAAAGCCATTAATTCCCAGGTTTCCTGTCTGTAGAGAACAGGTTACTGTCACTGCTGAACTTCGGCAATTGCCCAGAAGCTGAAAGGCAGGAGCTGGGCAACTTCGTTTCAGTGCTCTCAGAGTATAGATACACAGAAATGTCTGAAGAAGACCATCCAGCATGGGGTCTAAAATCAAAATTCTAGTTCAAATGGTTTAACATTTTCCTTTCTTTATCATCATGGCAGTCGTGACAGAGCACGAGCCCTTATTTATTCTGCTTTGGCAACATAGGATGTCACTTCATGAAGGCATTTAGATTAAGAGTAGTAATCAACCATCTTTAAAGCACAAGGACATTTCCACTGACGAGAATACCACCTAAAAGTTCACTGTGTGCTTCTCTAACTAGCACCCATGTCTTCACGAATCACAACAGAGAGTTTCTGAAGGCCATCCCCAGCAAAACCTCCACACTGGGGTGTGCAAGCAGCACTGCCACACAATTCCATGAAGTGCTAGACCAGAAGAGCCTCCTTCAGTCCTTTCCCTGTATTTTTTATTGCTCAAGGGTCCGTATTGGGACTGACAGTGTTCAACATCTTTGTCGGCGACATGAATATCAGGATTGAGTGCACCCTCAGCAAGTTTGCCTATGACACCAAGCTGTGTCGTGCGGTCGACACTCTGGAGGGAAGGGATGCCATCCAGAGGGACCTTCACAGGCTTGAAGGGTGGGCCCATGTAAACCTCATGAAGTTCAACAAGCCCAAGTGCAAGGCCCTGCACATTGGGGCAATCCCAAGCACAAATATAGGCTGGGCAGAAAATGGATTGAGACCAGCCCTGAGGAGAAGGACTTGGGGGTGCTGGTGCTCAATACGACCCGACAATGCACACTCGCAGCCCAGAAGGCCAACCATACCCTGGGCTGCATCCCCAGCAGCGTGCGCAGCAGGGTGAGGGAAGGGATTCTGCCCCTCCGCTCCGCTCTGGTGAGGCTCCCCTGGGAGTCCTGTGTCCAGCTCTGGAGCCCTCAGCACAGGACAGACGTGGACCTGTTGGAGCGGGGCCAGAAGCAGCCACAAAAATGATCCGAGGGCTGGAACACCTCTGCTGTGAGGAAAGGCTGAGAGAGTTGAGGCTGTTCAGCCTGGAGAAGAGAAGACTGCGGGGAGACCTTATTGCGTCCTGCCAGTATAAAAAGGGGGAATTGTAAGGAAGATGGAGAGGGACATTTTACATGGGTCTGTAGTGATAGGACAAGGGTTAATGGCTTTAAACTGAAAGAGGGTAGATTTAGATTAGATATAAGAAAGAAATTCTTTACTCTGAGGGTGGTGAGGCACTGGCACAGGTTGCCCAGAGAAGCTGTGGATGCCCCCTCTCTGGCAGTGTTCAAGCCCATGCTGGATGGGGCTTTGGGCAACCTGGTCTAGTAGCAGGTGACCCTGCCCATGGCTGGGGGCTTGGAGCTAGGTGACCTATAAAGTCCCGTCCAAGCCAAAGCATTCTATGATTCTATTTTCCTCTGGTCCACACCACACTTTAGTGGTGTGTCTTTACCTCAGCATAAGACCATGCTTATGGTTCCTTAGGCTTCTGGGGCTCTTTACAAGTGGAGCTGGAAGTTCACCAAAAACTTAAACACCACAAACTGATGTGCTGTGCTCCAGGTAACTTGCTGTGTGTCTTATAAACTGTTTCAAGAACATTTGAAAAGCCAGAGTGCTCTAAAAAATATTGCAGAAGCAAGGTGCCAGAGGTAGGGCACGAGGTTTGGCACACCAGAATTGGAAGGGGGACAAGTTTCCTTTGAACAATTACGACAAGTATACCCATTCACTTCAGCCTTTCTAACACACATTTAACACATCGAAATTAATTATCTAGTATCTCTGTTTAGAAAGGTGGGAAATGAAGAAAGTAGAGTAACCTAATTTTCTGTATGCCTTAGCCAAATTTATACTAACAGAACCACCTGTGAGTGGTTTCCAGCTTATGTTCATTTAACACAAGACAGGAGCTTGGGCGAGTGTGTGGCCCTCATCTGGCAGTCCTTGTGTTCAAGGGTGCCTGCATGGAGCTGTAGCTTCTTCCTAACGCACGCCCTTAACATGCACAAGACTGCAAACTGCACTGCCCAGCTTTGTTCCTCCGATGACAAACAGAAAGATTTTTTCTTGCATGCCAACAGCCCAGCCTGGCTGAGGGAAAGGCTCCTGCTGTCTCACAATTCAGATGGTCACTTTGAAGCGGTCAGTCTGTTGGCCTGTGGACGAGCAGCCTGGAGAAGCCTGCACTCCAGCTAAGTGGACTGTAGCTCTCTTGCAGGGCAATTTTAGTCTTTAAGGGCTGTCAAAGCAGCACGTTAACACAAACCTTTTTCACAATGAAAAATATCAGCACTTACAAAGTTCTTAATATCTATGCAAAGCAAGCCATAAATAATTCATTTACTCCACACACATCTGCATCATTTGAAATGCATCACTGCTTTTATCAGTACCGTGCAATGGATTTACACTGCACAGAATAGACTTGAAGGCATTTGGGCTATCCAAGTATTGTTGAACTGAGCATTATTACTAAAGGTAAACTGAAATAAATTACTTCAGTTACTACACGATGATTTTTTTCAGCATGGTAAATAAAACTTATTTGTTCTAGGTCATTAAATTCAATATTAGACTTTAAAAGAGCCTAGAGATTCTATGAAGTTATTAGTAAAACATGCAACAAAACATATGGGCTTCAGTATAAAAGATAAAAGAATTCCTCTATTATATTTAAATATTGGTTATTAGTGCATTTTTCAGAAGGACTGTTGCAATAAAAGCCTAGCTGCCATTCTCAGATGCGAGCTAGGCATGCAGTGGTCCTGGCTCTGCGAGTGGCAGGTTTCCAAGTAACTGAGCCATTTATGAAAACACCATTTAGAGGCTTTTGGTACTTTACCCACTATTTCTCTTTAGACAAGAATAAATACAATTTTGCCAGAGTTACAGGTGAAGCAAGTAGACAGGGACCTCGGAAAGCAGGGCTTGATTTTCAGATTTTTTTTAAGTCAACTTCCTATGGCCCCCAACACGTTCTTTGGTGTCCTCTGCCTCAGTGCCCCTCACTGCTTGAATATATTGTGCTCTTATTTCAACCTTTGTTCTTCTCATTTGGCTACAACCTGTCTGCAAGGACTGCCGCGCCGTGTCTGGTCAGTGTCTAGCACAAAGAAGACGCACTCCTAGTTGGAGCCTCCAGTCACTAACACACAGCCCAAAATCCTGGCAACAGCCACTGCTACATATGCGCTGCCTTGCAAGATGCCAACAGCAAGGCTGGAAAACTGTCCTCCATGAAGTAAGTAATGACAGCACATTGCATCCAATCAATCACAACAACCACGGGCAGTATATTATAGGCTGCTATTATGTTTTGCTAACTACAACAGCAGCCAAGTACTTTCAATGTGGGTAAAACGTATTAGCCAAAGACAGAATATATGTGTAAGTCTCCGCAAGTGGTGTATATGATTCAGTCTCTGTGGCTTACTTTGATGCTGAGCATGATGCTGCCTCCATGTGAAAAAGCAGGAGTGCTCCCGAGACACGAAGGGGCAGGGAACCAAGCACAGGGGGTCAGGTTCACAGCAGACAGGAATCACTGCAACTCCATAGGGCCCCAAAGATAGCACTCATAATCCCACCGGCTTCCCCAGCCAGGTGCAGGTAATGACTACAAATTATTGTTTTCAGGACAAATCATTCGACTGAGCTGCTCTTCAGCTGGAAATGCCGGCACCCTTCTTTATCCTGGCTTCTGTTCACCATTACAGAGTCACTGCAGCATCCCATTGAGCTTTTCAGAAACCCAAGATAAAATCCTGTGTGAGAGGAACTACAGGAAAAGCCTAGTAATTGTGAAGCCTAATTATAAAGTAATGTGGAGCTCGAGAGAAGAACTGCTAAGCAGTTAGAGACTCATCTAATGAGCGGGCCATCTGTCACTCACGAGAGGGCTAACGAAAGGCCAGCACAGGACGCTCCTGATGGTGTAGGGAGGAGGATATGTAAATGAGGAAGTGTCCAAATACGACATTTAAGGTACACAGTACGAAACAAGCTGCTAATTTGAGCTCGCATGCATGCTTAGCATATGGACAGCATAATTATAGTTGTACAGTAAAGGGAAGTTGGCAATAGAGGATGGTAACAGGATGGTGCGGGGTGCGACAGACCGAGCGGTGAGCAGCAGAGCGCAGGAGGAAGTGTGGGATGGATGGGGCTGGAACAGAGATGCAGCTCAGCTTTTGTGTGCTTGGATCGCAGGGCAAGGGGATGCCATTTGATCACCGGCACAATCTCAAACTTCCTGTACTGCACGGCTTTATACATGCTACAGTATACAATATACACTAGACTATACTGCTACTTACTATACTGTCCTGAAGAGTGAAACCTTCACAATAAATCCAGAATTTCCTTACACTACAGGGCAAATGTAAGTGATAACAGTCCCTGAGAGTGGAACTAGAAATAAACTCGGGAGCAGTCAATTCTGGTCTATGAACGTGTTGCTCCCCTTCAGAGCCAACAAAAGTGGTCAGGGCAGTAGAAGACAGCAGCTAATTAGACAAACATTCTTCGCTCTCCCTAAATCACTGGAAAAAAATGCAAACTGGAATTTGAAATTACAGTGGCATCACAGAAATTGTAAGAGTTTCACAGTTCCATCTTTGGCACATCTCTTATTTTGTGCAAGTAAAAGCCTGTAATCTTTGTACTGAAAATGTAGTTACGAGTTATGTCAGCTTTGAGACTGGTTCTTCTCTTCCCCCCCCCCCCCCTCCCCTCCCCCCCAGCTCCTCTGAAAGCAATGGAATGACAGAGATATTGATCAGAAATGCATTATTTTTCCACTTGCCTACTGCAAATCAAGAAAATGTTTAAACATCAGCTCTTCCCATCTGTTTCAGTGAGATTTCAGCATATTTTTAAGTGCAAACATGAATAGAAATTTTTTTTTTTTTTAATTTTAACACTTGCTCTAAGACTCATTCAAGTCAAAGGAAAGATCTTGCTCCTTCAGAGGGTTTGAGTCAGTCTCTCACTTACTGGGAAGAAAAAAGATATTTTACACACTGAACTATTTTGGAAGCAAATCACTCAGATGATTCAAATACTCCTAAACAAGTAACATGATTTATTTTTGGTGAGGCTATCAAACTCCCATCTTGTTCAACAGTGAAGAGGGAAAGGAAGGAAACAGAGCGCTGAAGAGCTAAGCGGACTGAATTTTTCAAATGTCTGAATGTCTGTGATATTTTCTTCTATAAGTAATAGGAGAGGAATGGGAAGAAGGACAGACAACAGCCATCTATATTTTAACAATTGTGCAGATTCCCCACAAAATGTCAACTCATTTTGTGAGTTGACATGCAATTTTAAACATGCAATTGTTTTAAATATGTGATTTTTCTGCTAAGCTATTCCAGAACTCTTGTTGTGTTAAGTTTTATTAGTTTGACTTAGATATTTTCAGAGTCTTTCATTTGCATTTTAAAAACTGAGAATGAGAGACCCATAGCAATGTGTGCTTGGGAATCAGGCTACTGGTCTTTCACCTTGCTTTTCAGGGACCTTCATCAAGATTTCACCACTTAGCCAGCTAGAGAAAGCTGTAAAAAGCAACTGTAATGCAGAAAAGTAATTAATGTTGTAAAATGGCTTTGCGTCCTTGGATGAATGACATTGCAGATTAGCATCTTGCCCTTAAATGCAAAGTCACCCTTGGGTAAATCCACAGAATATCTATCGGCTTCGTAAAATTGGTCTATCATTATCAGTGGTATTAGTAGCACAGCAACAGAACAAGTCCTTCCAAAATATCTACACATGTTTGCACAATACTATTCTATGCTTTGTACTAACATAAATAATATTTTAGTAATTTCAGATCAGGCGAGACTGATGTTAATATGCGCTTGAGTCAGTGAGAGTACATGAGAGGATGAAGATGGATTTTAAAATTTTCAAGATTGGAGACTTAATAAAAATTTATATGTCACCAGCACGTGATCATAGTTGGAAAAGCATGGGAAATGCTGTTTTTTTCTCAGAAGACTGCAGTTTTGTGGAAAATATTGCCTTACATCCTTGTAAAGCAATAGTCATCAGGGGCGGGATGTTATACATAGCTCCATGGAAAGACTTCATTCTCAGTCCCAGCAAAAGTTTATTTAATTCTTTATCATTCCCTCATATTCTAGCAAAGTAAAGAAAATAGCAGTAAAGGTCACAATAAAACATCTCTTCCATCATTAGGGCCATTAGGGGTATCAGTGCTAAAAAAGGATGCCAGACAAATAGTTCTGAATTTCAATGCAGCTCATATTTCCACTATCCTTTTTCCAAGAGAGCAGTTATGGGGAGCACCACTGCCCCAGAGTATGTAACCCAAAAAAGAGCTCCTGCCCCTCAGCAGGTGTGTTTGTGAAGGTGCAGATCGTTGGCAGCTGCTTTCCCCTGTAGCTGAATTGGTGGGAGAAGTCAGAGACAGCTGTGCTAATTCAGCACTACCCTTTAACACTCTCTCTTTTCATTACAGGTATTAAAATTGTTCCCAATGGGCACAATAGACAAGGAAAGCCAAACACAAGGAAGGATTCGATCCACTTCCCCATTAAATTCGAAAGAAAAACTAGTAACTTCAGTGATAATAGGAGCTGGACTGGAACCTACATGAACAGCACACCACAAATCATTTTATTCTCGCCAAAGCTTGTTCTGACTGCAGCAATTTCCAGTGAGAGCTCAAATCTGCATCCCCCAAAACAGCTCTACTCCAGCAAATACTATGTGCATTAATTCAAGTATTATTTGGTTTTCCCTTGGCTAGAAAACATAAGGCAGCAGAGGATGAAAAGAGCACACGGCTTGTGTGCAAGCACTAGCCCAGCTGCTGCTGGACAACTGTTTGCCTATTGCTTAGCAATGCTTCACCTCTCTGCCAGAAAAAAATGCTTCAATGAGGGATGATAAACCTGAAGTTTTGTTTATTGTAAAATCATGACTGTGATAGTGCTTCAACCACTTCTTCCAACCACGTGTTACAACACTTACTGAACACTAGAAGCTCTTTGGGACAAAGGCTTCTGATTTCAGTGCTTAGCTGAGAGCACACTGGAGAGACTTAAATAAAAAATTAGACTAACAGACCAGTGGTATTTGCATATTTATCAGGAGGAAAGCTGCAATAGGAAATTGAGGATTGAATTTTGGGCATGGTTCTGGGCAATCAGCTCTGGCTGGTCTTGCTTGAGCAGGGAGTTGAACTAGATGATCTCCTGAGGTCCCTTCCAACCTCAATCACGCCTTGATTCTGTAATTTCAGAAGCAAAATAAAGAACAGGAGGAATAAAGAAGGAAATAAAAAAAAAGACACCCGGAGAATGAGGAAGCAAAGCTGTGACACATTCAAGCCTCACTCACCAGTTATCCATCTAGCCTCTGGGTCGTGAATTTTGAAATCATCGCTGAAGAGATCTTCCACTGTTATCTTCTTCTTCTGAGACAAGCTGTTATCTTCAACTGTAAAACATTTGAAAACAAACTGCTATTACTTCAACTTTGAAATGCATCTGAAAGTACAGCAACCATGAATAGTGCCATGTCATATCTCATTCGGAAATGGTCCACATTAAGCTTTCTTTCATATGTAGCCCCTTCTCATCACCAGTGTTATAAAAGGACCACGTAATGGTTCACAAACAGAAACCTCCTGGTTATTTATGCCTGGACTCATCAACTACAAAAAGACCAAGATATGGTCCAAAATATATATTTTTGGACTTAACCTGATCAAAAAAGATTTTAAAAGTCATGAAACCATACCTATAAATGTCACAGGGCTATATAATGTTGACTATTCCAAAGAAACTTAAAACTACATAACACTAAGACTATTCTGAAATAATTAATTAATTTTTTAAAAAAATAATTAAAAGTGACCATGTTTTTATAGCTTATATTTTTATTTCCTTAAAAACTGCCATGCAGAACCACAGTTGGAAAGGTATTTAGCCTTATGAGGGCTCATACAGATTACTTCAGGAATTCACAAAAGATTTTCCATGGGAAAAGAGTGGTCTGCAACCACTCTGTTGCAGAAATATTTTTTAAAAATCTATGAGACATAACCCTAAATCCTTAGGTGTTGCATAACTGGCCCATACTAATTTTCATTTTTAGTGAAAAGATATACAGTTTCATTTGCAAACCTGGAAATCTGGATAGTTTTTACATTGAAGAACCAGACTGTCAGATTAAGATGCTGTAAGATCAACTTGTAATAAACAGCGTCCTTCATTTAGTTCATTCTTTCTAACTCTTCTCTTGCACTCTGCTTTCCTCACAAAGAAATACTTGCTGTATGTCTTCCTCCACTGCCCTTCATACAGTCAAAAGATTTCTGGCACAAAGCATAATCTGAAGAAAACACAGAACTGATTTCTGTCTGCGTACATATTATTGTTAAAAGGAAATCTGTCTCACCTAGATGCCACCAAGACTAAACACACATTAAACTAAATTAAAACAAGGCACAAATGTAACTACCTGAAGTCTGCTGCAACTAGCATCTTCTCCTGTACCAAAATTATACCTTCTCATTTCTGTCATCACCTCTCCGCTATGTAGCAACTCTCATAAACACAACACAGAGGCTCCTGGGTCTGTAACTGGAGTGTTTATGTTGAATCAAACGATTCTTGGGCCTTACAGATGAGGATTATATATACTACATCACAGAATCCTATACTGACTGCTTAGTTAATATGAAAATGGATTTTTATTTTCTCAAAGCTGAAATTTTTCGAAACTAACAATTTTGATTAACATATTCTTTCTTTTCTTTTTTCTCCTAACAGTAATTTTTTTTTTGTTATGACAAGCAGTCATCTTCTATGAATAATTTGTTTCCAACATTCAATTTTTTGCTGAAAAAATATTTTCACGGAAATCTTTCAGTCAGTTTAAACACATTTGCTCTTTAAAGAAACACGTGAGGCTGCTTGCTGAGTGTTTCCATGGCAGGTATGTGTGCTTCAGCATCTCTCCTCCCTACAGCAACCTCGTGCCTGAGGCCTATTGGTGTCCTGCAGCCTTAGCTATCTTTAACATTTTTTAGTACTAAACTTGTTACACTGAACACATCAGTGATTACAAACAGTGGAAACAGACTCTCTGAAGCCACTTATTTGAGGAAAAAGTCTTCTTCACTACACTAAATTGAAGCCCCTGATACACCTGAGACCACCAAAAATTATCTAGGAACTATGTTTTGTTCCACTAAAAGATGTTTCAACATAAACTACTATTTTTACCAAATTAGATGATATTCTATTCTTCAATTTCATTTTTTTCCCAACTCTGATTCAAGTCTCTGTCATACTACTCAATGCGGCTTCCAAATACCAAGACACATTAACGCAACTCCTCAGCCAAATCCCTCTGTGTGACAGCATTAGGCAAAGTTCTGCATAACTTTATTTAATAAAACAGAAAATACAGGTCAGAGAAAGAATTCCAATGAGTTCCCACCGTGGTGGAAGGTCCCAGCACTGGATACCTGGGGAGATCAGGCAGTGCAGAGCAGGAGGTTGGAGCCCCATACAGCCCTGGGCTTACAGCAGTTTCAGGTGCCGCTTCCCAAATGCCACCTTGAGGAACACAGACTTCTTCCCCACCATGAGGGCATAAGGACAGGCACAAGCAAACGTCTGTGCTGGAGATTTGGGAAGGGGTCAAGTGGGAAGCCTTTCTCATTCCCTCTTTCTGTGCAGGATGGAGACTGCACCACCTCTACGCCTTCACAGCACTTCAAACTCCTCGTAAGGGACAGCAGGAGGAGGAAGAGGTAGTAACGGAAGCATCACACCCAGGAGCCTCTCTAAGGCACATTGTTGAGGTTCCCTTACTGGATCCTGCAGTGGGCTGTAATAGCTGCAATAGGTCCTATAATGAACCATGGACAATGTTAATCTCAACCACAGAGCTGGGGAGAAAACAAAGAACTAAATAATCAATGAATCAATGATTTTTTAGTAAGAAATTCAGATTTACTGACCTCTCATCTAACACACAGATAAGTCAGAGTGTTCACTAAGAATGCCTATTCCATTCCTCTGGGCCATCGGAGACATTTACAGAGGAAGAAATGCAATTGGGGGATCTCAGGTAAACCACCCTCTCTTGAGCAGCAGTCTCTGAGCATGCCTTGGAGTGTCTAAGCTGGCTGGCAGACACAAGTTGTGCCCACCCCCAACTGCGGAGACCTTGGAGCCTCCTTGGGTTTATGAAAGGAGAGGACCAAGCATGTGTCACCACCTTTTTTTTGCATTCATGTCTCCCCCCCTTCCAGCAGATCCAGACAGCCTGACAGTGCAGCAGCATGGCAGTGATACATGTGGCACAAGGACGTGTGATTTGAGTGCCAAGTCAGAAACCCACCATCCAAACAGCGAAGTTACATGCTGAGAGAATCAAGTAAAATCCATGCCAGTTTTGTTTTTGTTTCAATGTTAAAGGCATGATAGGAACCCTGCGCTGGTCAGAACTTTTGGGTTCATCTGTCTGCACCTCATCCTTGAAGTCAGCACTGAACTGATAAAACCTTGCTCTCCAGAACACAAACAGAACTTATATCCTCCAAAACCCCAGAAAACTCAAAACAGAAGGGAAAAGGGCTATGACCTGGCCTCCCTGTGTGTTTTGCCTCTGCAGTACAAATCCTTTCTTTCAAGTTTTCTCTGAACTCCAGCAATGCTCAGAGGCTGCTTGATGGGTCAGAAGGTTTCAGTCATCTTTGGGTGCCCACATTTCTTTCCCTCATTCCTAGGCCTCAGGTACAGGCCAGTGTCAGCTGCTTTTCTCACACCCTTCCTGGGCTATTGTGCACATGGGTGAATGGGTGTCCATGCATGTCCACCTCTTGGCAGACCTGTCCCAGCATGTCAGGAGCTCCCTTCCCACCTCCACGTACTTGCTCGATCCCTGGGCAAACCTGAGTATGTCTTCATCCAGGCAACCTCCCTGTACTCAAAAGGCAGCGGCCAGACAAGGCAAAGAGGCAATCTATCTCCCTTCTATAAATCCTTACTTTAATGGCATATAATGCCATTACTTTACTGCACCTTACTTTAATGGCATATAATGTACATTTATACATAATAATTGTGAATAAACAAATTACACTCCTGCACAGCTGGTCAAAGGATATTTCCTTGTGCTTCCCAACCAGCAAAAGTCATACCAAGCTTAACAGGTGATGCATTTGGCTCTCTTGTATGACTACCTCAGTATCATCTCTGAAAAATATTTCCCATGAATTTTGTAAAAATTTTAATATGGAGTTGGGTGTACTTTCTGTTTTTCAGCTAAAGGTCAGATTTGAAGTGAGCAAACTTGATGTATATCTCTGGAATGCTTTAAATATCGGGAACAGGTATGCCAAAAGTCCTGATTTGCTTCCATTTCAAAACACAGGGCTCTGGAAAGCAATCTTTTCCTAAGGAAAATATTTAATGGAATTTGGGGAAGGTTTTTTAATCAAAATTTCTGTAGGATCACCTTCTCTCTTCAGCTTTGACGTGTGTGTGTGTGTGCCCACATGGTATCTGTAAACTTGTGCATATCTTTTTATAAACACACAAATAACTCTGCTAGGACAGCACGCATACAGGTGCCATATGCTGCGACAAGTGATCAACCGCCAGTTAGGAAAGGCTCAGTCCCACACTTCTATAATTTGTACAAATAGCTTCACATTTTTCAAAGGTGGGTGGAATGGCAGGACACACACACATGAAATCCGAGTCCCTCAGTGTAGGCAATTGTGTGCATGTGGTGTACTATAGGGTAATGAAATGCAGGCTTTCACCAGCTACTGCTTCTTTTGAGAATGTTGTTCTAGAATACCAAAAGATACACAAATCATAGAAACGTTGAAATTTTATTAGGATTTTATAAAATAAGACCTAAGCGTTAGCTAGCAATAAAGCACCGCTATTGTAATTACAATGTCTGGTGAATGCAAAGAGCACTGTTCCCAGTATATGAGCTAATCTTAAAGCAGGGTGAGTGACCTGCCTCTGAGAAACCCAGACCAGTAAGGATTTCAGCCTTTCTGATGCTGAATCCAGAGTTAAAACCTTCTTCAAAGGCTTGGGCTGATTTGCAAACGAATCTTGAAGAGATATATAAACCCTCTTTTTCCTCCATTATTAAATACCTTAATCATTTTCTGTTCTGCTAAGCAAACCTTCCCCACTCCCCATGCTACCACACATTCTTGGTTTTGCAGGAAACTACCCCAGCTTTCACAGTATTGGGAAAGGCCACCCTCATGACGCAAGTTATGTGTCCAGTTAACCACTTTTCTTTGTCTGAACACAGACTACAGGCCTGCTTACTGCACTCTGTCCCATATATGTCCCAAATTACTCTCTAGAGTCATTGCATGATGTTCAGCACTGGGTTTAGAGCATCTCTGCATTGCATGCCTTGGTATTGCGCTGCAAAACAGGCCTTCAAACCAACAGCAAAATACTGAGAGAAGAATGGTTTCCCAGCCAGGGAGAGGGCCAAGATAGACAGGAACAAGTAAGGAATCCAGAGGTGAAATGCAGAAGATTATTTATACTAGTATGACAGCATCAGGTTGGACTCCAACATTATCATCAGAAGGAAGACTTTAAATCATCTGAAGTATTCTCAAGCATTGTGCTCTCCCCATGCCAGACTGCATCACCCTACTTGAGACATTTCCAGTGAAGAGGGCGGTTTTGCTCAGGTCATTTTTTCTAATGTCACTTTCAGACTTGGCAGCAGCTCCTCATCCACAAAACTGCTTCTACTCCTTCCTTTGCTGTCCTCCTGTCCCTTTCTCACCTCTTATTCAAATACCCATCACTCATTTTTCAGTTTGGCTACCAAAGGATAAACATTTCTTCTTCCTGTTAACTGTTTTATCGCAGGGAAATTCAGACTCTACTGCTCCTTTTGGACAGGCACCTCTACCTTCCCCACTCCTACTTCACTGGGACATGCTGTCCTCAGTCAGGATTAGCAATGCAATACTTTCTACGTTTGTCAAACTAGCCTCAATGTTTCACTTAGCACTGGCTGGTGGGAAATGCCTGTGAAACGAGCCTCCTGTTACCCTCTGCCATAGTGCATTCTCATAACAAGCTCCAGGGCCAGTGGCCCAAAAGAAGACTGAACTCAGTCGCTGCCAAGCCACAGCAGCAGCCTAAGCTATCCATTTCACCCTTGGCAGAGTCTCACCATGAAGCAGTCTGGATCCGTAATAAAAACAGCAACTGTAGTGAGCTCAGAGTTTTTGTATTTGCATGTAGGACACAGTTCTGAAACACCAGCAGGAAAAAAAACAACCGAAACCCAGCTTAACAGCAAATCCGGTAATTAGAAATCTCAAAAATCACAAATTAATATTTTAGTATATTCCTAAATTTTAAGCACAGAGACTCTCTCAAAGGTGCTATTTGGAGTTGTTGCTAAGTACATACTAACAACTGTATGATTTATGTGTATACATGTGTGTGCTTGTATATCCCAAACTGAGAACATCTTTGTGTACGTATATACAAATATAAACACAAAAATACCCTTGTAAATTTTATTTATAACTGAATGTGGGTGTTTCACATTCCCACTATGTCAAACAGAAGGTCATCATAATAACCCATATTTACTTGTGTCTTCCTAAATTAGAGAACTTTAACCACAGGGTCTCAATGCTTGGTACAGCTTTCCTGTCTAGGTCCTTACCTGGACAACAACACTGCAGTGTCTGTATTTGTAACAGTCACTAGTGGATTTTATGTGTGATTTTGTCTATGGAGAAGTGGGAGTAGGGTTCAGTAGAAGTCCTAAATGAGGTCTGTAGTGGAGCCCAGAACTGAAACCAGAGCTGCTAAATCCTCATCAAATCTCATTCTGAACATCCTTATAAAGAAATCGTTATTACAGGTGGTTTTGTAAAAGGAAAGACTTGTGACTTAGGCTGTATTTAGGACTGCACAGGTATGTTTATACTTCTCCCCATGTATCCATCTATATGGAATCCTGCTCTTCAACAGAAGTGACACCCATGGTTTCATCTACGCAGTGAGAGCCACTGACAGCTTCTTGAAGAGCACAGGCATGGGTTTAGGAATCTAGGATTCAACATACATTTTTGAAAAGTCTGGGACTGCACTTCCGTGAAACAGAAAGCAACATTTCCATACATAATGGGTAAGGGATTATATTTATTGCTGCAAATAAATGGTGCCTAATGTGAGTACAGTCCACAGACTACAGCCCAAAACATCTCAGACGAACTGCACTGTCCAAAGGTGTTAAATTTGAACCCTAGCGAAAGTAATTTAAAAATGATCCTTAACTAAGTTTAACCTTACTTAATTACTTTATTACACCGGTATGACCACATGCCACTTACATTGACACAGAAAACTTCAGGATAGCATGAAAAAAACCTGAACATGGCATGATGATAAATAACCAAAATGATAACGTAGTGATTGTTTCAGTCATTTTCAAATTAACTCTGCGATATCCTGTATGTCTTGATTTATCACTGTCTCCAGTCTACTACCTAGTGGGACTATGGGATAAGAATTGTGTCTGGGAAGGTGGCCCAGGTCTGCTGAACTCATGCTAGTTCACGTGCAATGAGCTAGAAATTTCTGCCCCACGATTTCCATCTTATTTTTCCGCTTCGCCATCCCGTGCTCTTCCATTTCCTACAGTTTCATTTCTCCCTTGCCCCGATTCCCATCCCCAGCTCTGTGCTCTCTGTCCTGCTGTCCCCTAGAATCCCTCACATGTACTCATCCAAACAGGACCCCCTTTTCTTCTCTTTTACGTCCTTCTGCAGGGGACCTTCTGGCTTCTTATGTGTGTTGTAGCTCCTAACAGTTTCTGACACTGAATTGTCTTTTCTACATCTTGTCTCTCATTCATTTGTCGTTTCATATTCAGACCACAGGATTCTCAAAGCCACAGAAGCACACTATTTCTACTCTGTAAGTAGTCATGGAAATTTACAGGGCTGTAAAAATATGTTATAATCAATAATCATAATTATATCACATTAGAATTCAAGCCTACAACCTCAGCAGCTACTGTAAGAGAAGTAATTTACAGAGATTACGTGCACTGAACTTTGCTGAAACTTGCTAAGGGGATTAACTTAAAGAATCCCTTATTGGGAATATACTAATTATTTGCTGTGGCTAAGTACTGTCTGGCACATAGTTATTTGGAATTCCTTTGTAAAGCTGAAACACTACGGTATGATCTAAAAGTCAGTCCAGATGAATAGTATGGGATTCAGGTGCCTAAGCATGGGCATCTAATGCCATTTTAGTTGCTCTAGGATATGCTACCCAACTGGCAGCTTCTGCTCCATGTGGGCATGAACATCAGGAATACCTGTGTCCTAAATGACTGCCCTGTGTAGCTGTCTCTCATACCCTGGCACATCTAAAATGACACTGCCCATCTATGTTTAGGCAACCAAGTTTCATGCTTGTACCTTCAGCTCAGAAGCCATGGTCTTTAAATTGAAATGTAAAACTCTAAAACAATTTACCAAAGAATGGCCTTGAACTCAGCTCACATCAAGCTAAAGATCAGGAGGGATGATTCCTTTGATATTGGCTTTGCAGTCAGTTTGCAATCCCTTTACCCTTGGAAGTGTAAAATTACAGAGGAAAAATAGAATGGAAGTGAGTTAAAGGTTATAAATACCTGGTGTCAGGAGTATAACAGAGGTGACAATCAGGGAGCAGATAACGAGAATAACAAGTAAGGCAATTGCAATTCCTTTCCAGTTTCTTTGTGGAGGATTACTCCCCACCAGCTCCTAGAAACATCAAAGGAAAGTGAACATTTAGAAAAAGCACTTAGACAAGAAAAGAAACAGCAGAATCCAAACAGCAACATATTTCAGCAGAACTACCTGCGACCTTGGTGGGTGCAGCCCGTAAGCCTAATACAATCCATGCCATTATAACATGTTGCAGCATTAATTGAGTTCATTCCAAGCCAGATTATACAATGAATAAATGCAATCCACCCATAGGATGCTCGGTAGTGTAAGCCACACTCCCCACCGTCTCCTTGCACAAAGGCACCAGTCACCCACACCAGCACTCATCCAAACTCACTTATCAAAGGCAATTTCCTACCAAGCCTCATTAAGTCTGGAAATAAAGAGCTCTACAGAAACCTTCAAGAGACTTTTATAATCAGATGTCAGAGAGGAATACAGGAAGATAAATAATTCACAGGAGCATATATGGACACAAAAATCAATAAGGATATCCCCACGGTGAACTTCTCTGCCTTCCCAGAAAACATCACATCTCCTCAGGCCGTCTTGCACGCTTTCCTAGGCTGGTAGGTCTAAGCACATGAAGACAGGCTTCTAGTATATGCATTAAATTTAATCACATCCTTAAAACTTTAGAATAAAAGCTCCATCACTATTCACTGATTAGTTTTGACTTCATCGCAGTTGTACCATATGTTCTGTCTATGATGTGTACAGCACCTCTGCTCTCAAGGCTGAGGTTTTTATGAAGTGCTGTGTTCACATTCACAGGATCTTAAATATTTATTGTGCTTTATCCTTTTCATGTCTTTTGCTGGATTCCCCTTAGCACTGTGCATTAAGTGTGATTTCATCCACGCATTGAAGCATCCCCAGGAACTGGATGAAATATCAGAGCACTCCACTTTCCTGGAAGGCTGAATTCACTCAAGGGATCTGGCCTCACAGCCAGAACAACTCTGGATGCTCCTGCTCCTTGACTACCTCACCAATTTAGAATTTTTGCCTCATTTCCTTTACTATGAGGGATGGTGGGTCTAAGACAGACTTGCTGGTACTTCTTTAACAGATTCTTCTTTTATCCTTTTTTCTTTTTTTCAGGAAAACAAAAAGCTTTATAACAGACTAAGTACTTCTGTAATTCAGAAAGTTTGTTTCACCTGCTGTAAATTTTTCTTACACACAGCAATATGACCTGAACAGGGAGGTCAGGCAAACCTCACAGTTTTGATTTCGGAAAACTCTGAAAAATATTTTTCAAATTTTTCCATACCATGAATCCATTTCACAGAAAAAGATAATGCTGAGACTCTCTTCCTGTATGTTTGGGGATCTATCCATTACAAAGGCTATAAATCTGCAATGGAAAGCCATGTTCGAGGCATTAAACAGCTGAGGTAGCATCTGCATTCAATTATTTATTATAATTCTAGAAGAGACAGGGTGGTTCTCTTTCTCCTGGCAAAGAGGGGCAGGGGTTAGCACCCCCTCCCCTCCTCATCTTGCGCTCATTTGCACTTGGCTTTCTATTCGAAACGAAAAATAATTACAAGGAACAAATTTATAGTTTATTATTCTTACTGGAGCAAATTCTGAAAAGTAGGTCAGGAGCCTTGAGAAATGTAATTTTACCAACAAGTAAACAGAAAGAATATAAACACTTGGAAATTTATAGTGTCTTCACCCTAAGCACAAACACAAATTTTAATTAATTTAGTGTTCTAACACCGTTTTAGGAAACTGTTATGGAGTCCGTCTTTCAGGTGATGCAAACAGGCTCAGAAGACAGTCTGTGACTTTCCCAGGGTCACATTTGAATCGAGAAATAAAGCCCAGAAAAGAACCCAGGTCTTGTTAGTATGTGGGAGAAATATTCTTCCTTTCATAGCAGGGCACAGTGGGACCAAGAGGGATGATAGGAGAACTGAGAAGAAGCAGCTGAGAAACCACAGTGCTTCCACCCAGCCAAGCCTTGAAAGCACCAGAAGGCCAGAGGTAAGATGCAGGCAGCACTGAAGGACAGATGGCAACAGTCACATTCCTGAAAATATTCTAACAACCCTCTCTCCCCTGACTGGTCAGGAGTTTTATATTGAAAAAAACAGCTCAAAGACTTGAATTAGATCTACAAATTCAGATGTTGTTCAAAAGCTTAATAAAACCCCGCCTTAAGTGAGGTATCCCCATCCATGGGTCCCAGTGTGATAGAAATCCACACATGTACTTCAACTTTCAGGATATCAATATTTCCACTGAATCCATTATCACATCATAACCTCATTAATTCTTCAGTCATCCAATCAATGCTTAAGCAAAATCACTACAAAAAAGACTGGGAATTTCTAGTGTATCAACAAGAGGAAAACTATTCATAAACAAAACTTTGGGGTTTAATATACTGCAAGGAAGCAGAAAGGAATGGTTTTACTTTATTTTCATAATCCCATCAGGAAATTTTCCCTGATAAAAAGCAAGAAGAGATAAACAACATTTCAAAGAAAGGTAAACAGCTTTATTCAGCGCAAGTTTGTAAAGCAGCTTTTTTGTTCTTCTCGGTCATTTGAAGTCTCTTTCAGTGAAATCACTTACAGTAAATCTGCTGCACACACATCGTACCATATACATGCTAGCACCAATGTCTTAGATCTTTCCTATTCATATTTCTGTCAGTTCCAGAGGGATGTTGCTGTGTCACTGTGACCAGCTTTTACTTCCAGGAGATTACAGCCTCACCACTGGTCAATGATACCCCATGACCTGGGCAGCAAACTCACACCCTGCAACAGAAATTCCCACAAGTGGACATCAGCTTCCTATTCACATTGCTCAGGAAAGTCTTTCTGCTTGGAACCAAAGCCAGGAAGGTGTTTAATTAAGCCCTAGGCAGGTACAGATTCAAGCTCATAAAGAATGTTCTTGAGGTGGCACCACAAAGGGTTTGTTTTCAATGCACAGCACAAAGTTATAATTCACCCGTTCTTGAAAGATCTCAGCTTGCAGATGTAAACACAGAGATCTAGACCCAGCAGCAAGCAGATACCTTTCGTGAACCGTGGATGTTAATCCTAAAGATACCACTTTCTTTTCAATACTGAAATCTGAGCATATTACCCAAATGGAAATAAACCAAGTATGCGCAATTTCTGCTCTGACAAAATGGTTCTACTAAAAAGACTGTAAAAGGAAACATTAAAACAAAGTCACTCATGGGTAGGAGTCACCCGCTCTCTTCTTCTCATGAAGAACTAACACAATGCCTGCATGACTTCTGCAAGCAAGCTGAAGCCCTTCAGTCTGTTTTTTTTCTCCTTTTTTTCCTTTGCTGTTTGTTTTCCACCCCATTCTCTCTCTTTCATAAAACCTTAATTGTTTTTGGATTAGAAAGTAAGGCAGATGTTACCACAGGTTTTAACATAAGCACACTTCATTGATGCTGCATATTAAAAACTGTAAATGTTATCACTTTCATCTTCATTTACGATTGAAAAATAACGCTACCCACCTGTGAAGTTGACTTTGAAGCCGTAAATTCAGATATCTACATTATTTCAAGACTCTAAAATACAGACCTGTGATGACATATTTTCCTGCCTGTGAAAGGATCACTGTACTGACATGTTATGGATGAAGGCTGGATGTGCTCCAATCCAAGGTGCTGTCAACGAAAGTATTTCTGGTGTGTTTATTTGAAACTTGCCAAAAGTCTGCCAGCACCATGGCCATATTACAATAATACCTTCTTAAAATAAAAACTCTGCAAGCACAACTTTTTTTTTTTTTTTTAATAGCCATGTCTATATTGCTAAATGAAAGAAGGACAATATCAACATCACTCGTCAAGTATTGGTGTATTTAATAAAAGCTATACATCCTGGATGAAAATCTCTGAAGGTTCAACTGAGGGATGGTCATTGTGGGCCTTGCAGTTCCTTTCAACCTGGAGCTGCCACTTCTGTGCAATAACAATGAAACCTAGGTGTGTTGTACCGGAATATATATATTCCAGACATGTGCTGCTCATGAGGGCCCTTGCTGAAGCAGATGACACTGGGCCACAGCTGCAGACAGGAGACTGAACTCTGTTACATCAGTGTAAATCAGAAAGAAAAGGAGAAAGAAAAAAAAAAACCCAAGAAATGAAGCATGAAATAAAAGCAGGTGCAAGATATTTTATTGGCTTCAGAGATGGCAGGATGAGAATTATAGTAGTAGTTTTGTATGTTTTCCGTACCTGCCATTCTTGCAAGCTCTGCATCTTCCTTTTTTTGATTTGCTTCTAAATTTGAGCTAAATAACCTGAAATAATACACTCATAAACAAAGTAAATGAAAACTCTTCTAGCAAGCTTGTCAACACACAGTTAATTGAGGAATATGTATTCTACCTTCAACTCACATTACCTTGTTCTAAATTAAAACTTTTGCCTGATGGCGTAACACAGTGAGTGCAACTTCTCAGGAAACTCAGCTTACCAGTGTGAGAACATGGCCCAGAATAAAATCTTTGCTGAGGAATTACAGTATGGGAACTTTGTATGGGAGCAAAAACTCCTACGTTGTTCAGTGGAAAAATAATCTTGCTGTTAATTAGTTCTCTATAATACAAAATAGCTGCAAATTAGTACTAAACTGTACAACAAATCACATGAAGAGTGGGTAACCCAGACGGTCAAATTATTAACCTTGTGTTACAAAAAAGCGATATTAATTGCCAAGATAATGGCAGTAAACCAGATACATTGCTGTGGTTACAGCAGGATGTTTGCTGAGGCCACTGGTTATATTGTTGATCGATACTGCCTTACTGTGTCATCACATTCCTCCGCCTGTCTGGATCCTCTGCCGTTCTCCTGCCTTTAATTTAGGATGGAGTTTCTTCATGGGCAGGAATCATTTTTGGTATCCTGCCTGGCACAGTGGAAACCTCAATCACTAGAGAACTTAGGCAGTATCATAACACAGATAAACAAAATAAGCATGTAACTGCGTCCTTCTCATTTCTGAATTCAAGCTGAGTTACGTACGTTTGGGGTTTTTTATTTATTTCTTTTCCTTCTCCTTCCCACTTGCCTCCCTCCCTGCCTGCCGCTGCAGACACCCCTGGGCTGTGCTCCAGCTGAGGTGTGATGCTGAATAGCAATCGGTTTGCAGATGCTCGGAGAGCCTGAGGCTACAGTAAACTCACTTGTTCAGATACTAAAGGTGACACTTTAGAGTGAGAGAATAAAAACTTGGTCTGTTTCTACAAATGAGGCATGGCATGTCTGTGGAGTTTCCTGCAAAACCCCAGCAGAAAGATTCAGAGGGTGATGAAAGACAACTGCGTTATGTTATTCTTCATCTTCTGTTGATAATAAAATGCTTTTACTAACAGGGAGCAACGACTTAACAACAGTTAACATCTTTGCTGTCTACTCCCCAGCACCATGAGAAAAATCTTTCACCCCGCACACAATGCAACACACCATCCTGCCCTGCATTTCTGGGAGGCTCTTTTCTGAATGCCCTATAGCTGCTCCTTTTGGTCCTGTCGCTCCATCTCCTCTCACGATCTTCTGCAAAGTGCACACGCGGAAATGCTTTGAGGTTGGGCATTAATGGAGTGCTTGAGAGCGAGCGATGAAAAGGCTGTATGCGTAACACCCAGCCCCTTGTAAAAGTAAACCTTGCATGTTTTAGGCATTGATAGAGCCTTCAGTCTTACACGTTTCTATCACAAAGCCAACAGGAGAAAATGAATGCCATCTGCACCTTAAACCTAACTGCTAGCTTTAGCAGATGATGGGTCTTCCACAGTTTTAGAGCAGAAGGCACCAGATCCTCAGCTAGCATTGACTGACACGTATCATTGGCTCCACTGGAGCAAAGCCAGTCTGTGTCAGCTACTAATGAAACCCAGTGCTACCTCTAAATTTATAAAAAATCTGTAAAAAAATCTAAATACAGTAATATCTGGGATTCCTAGCTGTACTTTATTGCAGAAATGGATATTTAATATCTTCCCATCTTTTTTATAAGCATTATGATGAGACAGTTTTGGATCCCCCCGAGACCTAGCAGCTCTCAAAGATTAATTTAGCATCTCTGTATTTTGAACTGGCATCTCACATGACTTCCGTACCCAATTATAGTAACCACACTGCAACATCCTTCTATGCCCTCACAACGTATAAATAAGCAGTGTTGCCGTTTGAAGCATTCCCACATTATTCCTAGTGCTTAGGGACAAAGTGACTATATGGAATTTCCAAAACAAATTAGAAGTTGGGAATATGGACTCTGAAATCCTGTCAGAAGACCATTCTCAAGGTGACAAAATTTCAAGCTGCTAAAACCAGCTGGACCTGTTGCACTAAGAATGGCTCCCGCCAAGGATATGGCCATCATCTGACTTACGGCCAGGAGAAAGGAGATGGTAATGATGTTGTACATGTGTACAACGTGACATATGTGATTAGAGACACTTTTAGCCAAGAACAGTGATGATCTTGATTTAATGTCATCTTATTAATTGTTTTCTCTTTTGCACCATCAGTTTGGTTCATTTAACTGCTGTAACCCAGGTGTTTTTATAGCACCTGGTGCAGGGGGACTGCGAATCCTCGCAGAGGCCCTTAGCTGCTACTGTAATTCAAGTACTAATTAAAGATTCATTCCCAGTAGTGACACAGCCCATAAAATCAACAGCATTTCTTTGATTTTATTTCAGTGTTTGATATAGGCACACATATTCATCCACTAAAACAGAACTAAATCATTTCCTTGGGTGAAATATCTGCATTCGCACCAGTAAAACCTCGTTTGACACTTAGAATTTTATTCCATAAGATTCTGTGTTATCATCAGATCCATGAAAAGGTTTGGCAAGCCCAAAGGCCACAGATTAAATCACTGATCCCAGTATGACTGTATGCCACAACACTTGCTTAGCTCCAGTTTTTCCATGATAATGCTCTGACAGCTTGGCTCCCTCCAAACCAAGACACAATACACACAAGCCTTGAAACAGTCCATATGCATGCAGAAAGCATCTACAAAAAGTGATGTTGCCAAGGCATGCCACGATGACATCTCTCTATTTCTTGAAGAGTTCTGGTCTCAAGAAATGGGAAAAGAAGCTTCTCTGCCAGATTTGAGAGCCTGGAGAAACCACCTCTTAGCTTTGTCATGTCCCCTAATTCCAACAAAATGCCATTCTGCTTACATTTGTAAAAAGACAATTGCAATTTTTAATGAAACTATATTTCAGAAAAAAAGAAAATATCATTCAATTTATGACTCTCAACACCAAGGAAGAATTTGTGAAAAGGAAAGTAGTGAAGTGTTTAATCTCCCTGGGTAGAAAGACTGTATTAGAAATTCTGTTTAATATTATATTTTATCAACTCTTAGACTTTTTTTTTCTGTAATCTAGTTTGTAAATAATTTGTTTCTAAATGGTACAGGAAGGAAAATAGAAGTTGAACAAAATTTAATTCCTAAATAATTTGTTTGGGAACAACGTGAGAAACAGCCATGAAGACAGCCAAGTTTTGAGGTCACCATACTGCAGAGACAGTGGGAAGAGCAACACGAAAATGATGTGTACAGCAGGGGGGAACAAAACGGGCTTATCAATTTCATTTTGCACTCTCCTGAGGTGTCCATCAAACTCAGGATGCAGAAATTGTGCTGTGTGCTAAGAAAGTAAAAATTACCCTGCCAGGGTACTTGCAAACACTTCCGTGATACAGTAATTATTATATGAATTCAAGTGTGAATTAAAGCCACTGGGGGCTAGGGGAGGGTTGCTCCTCCGCTAGTCGACATATGTAACTCTCATTAACACGCAGCAAAGCTTCATGCACATACCTGGAAAGAAGAAAACAGGAAGAAAGAGAAGCACCTTCAGTACAACCTACCATGCTAACCACCACCTATCATTACTATCTGAAATTCTTCAGCTGATTTTTGTTCAAAACAGGTTTCTCTCCTCGTCACTTCTTACAGGATAATGGGATTTCAGATGATGTCCCTGGCTGGTGTGAGGGCTGCAGGGTGATGGCTCCTGAAGGTCCCATGGCCATGGGAGCAGTAGGGTCAGAGACAGGATTGACGCCTCAGTCCTGGGGTTACTTGGCGAGGAGAGGTACACAGACAGACCAAGGTGGAAAAGGATGGCTTGGGGTGGCACTGCAGGGGGGAGGAGGATGCAGTGACAATTCAGAGCTTCTTCGGGGGAGAGAACATTTGATCAGATCTCATAATAATGGCATTTCAAAAATGGTGCAAATTACCTGAACCTGCCAGGTGAGACATAACACATAATGGTTCTACTTACCGAACAAAGAAAAATGTCCAAACTAACCAGCATGTGATGATAAAATCTGTTTTGTTGGCTCACTAAAAGACTCTCTGAATCTAGTTCTTCACTAAGAACTTCTACAAACTCTTTTTATCAATAAAAATCACATATTCCTGTCCTCTGTGGTACTCAAGCAGTGTGGTCTTTACATACAAATTGACTTCAGCAGCACAAAAAAAATCCCTCAAATAAGCCATTAGGAGCACAGGAGAGAGAAAAGTTCCTCCTGATTTCAAGCCAGAACCCACCCTACATTTCTAGTAGCATGTCTGAGTCCTTTAACCTATTCCACATATCATAAATTAATCAGATTATGTTGCTGGATTTCTCAAGCGCCTAAGTATCCTACTAAGATCAAGTATAGTGTAGAAGTTGTGTAAAATGCAAACTCCAGAGTTATTCTGGATGCTAAAATTCACAAATAATTGTACATCTTTTACACAACTTTTATTTCAAGCATGAGTCATTTGCTGTTTTGAAAAACACGTATTGTTTGTGGTACAGATGTTTCAAAGACAACACAATTGCATTATTCATCACTCTAGCAATATTTATATTAAGATGCTACTTACAGAATAATTTTACTTTTAAAAGAATTTTAACTTTCTGTTGTTTCCAGGATGAAAGGCCAAAACTCTCAAGTCATATTTGATGTGTGGGTCTCTAATGCAGTGTTTCCATCTGCAGTATGCAGCCAAGATTTTAATGGAAATCTATAGAAGGAATATTCTTCTCAGATACAAATTTTAACAAATGTCAAGCAATGGAAAAACAATGTGTGAGTGTGGGCCTGTATTTTACACAATGGTTTTAAATGAAAATACATGAGCAATTCTTGGAGTAGGACACAGAATGAAGGCTTTTCTCTTGCAGCTAAGTCCCCTTCTCCCCAGCCTATACAGCCAAGATATTTCTTCTTAGTCTCTCTCCCATTCTTCTCCTGAATATTCCATTCCTGGTTTTTGTAGGTAAATAGGAAAATAAAGCAAACCAAAATCTGTTCTCTTGTCCCAAGGGCAATCGGCATAGCACACTTCTCATCCACAACAGCCAAACCCTCTTACACTGCAGCACAGCATGACTGCATCACAACTTCTTTACCAAAACTGTCCCTGTCCCACTCTGAAGCCCAGGTTTTCTGCGGCAGTCCTGGGACAGTCCTGCTAACCATGGGCCAAAACCATACCTGGGAGCAGGCTAACAAACCACACCAGTGATCACTTTATGCCTGGTCCCCGGCACCCCGCCAGGTTACTTCACTATATAAAAGCATCCCTAAACTCCTCCTGAATCGCAAATCCTAAATCTAAGCCAAAACCCCCAATGAACTCCCAGTTCTGTAATGCTTACTCATGAGGAAAATCATTTGAGCACATACCACTACTCACACTGAAGTAAGGTACAAGAGACACAACAGGATGGCTGCCTTTTCAATTTTTATAGTGTTAATTATCTTTCTGGCTAGCAGCAACCTGCGCATGATCATTGCTTTGATGATGTGACAGGGAGCAGAGCCCACAAGCTATGAGACTGTCCTCAGAATAGCTGGGAGACACCTCAGTTGTCCTAATGGGATTTGCTTGGGTTTTTCTCAGCCGTTCGTGAACCAGAAACAACTTCACGAATATCCTGATTTGATGTTCATGAAGTTTAAAAAACCCAGTCTTAATTCTCTGTGGTCTTTAGCCAGCTCTAGCTTAGGAAAACTGTAGTTTGAAGAATTACAGCTCTTCGAAGGGTACTGGGCGTGAGACGCCAGCCAACTCCAAAGGTTTACGAGTCTTACGCTCGGTCTGTTTTAATTGATTTCTATTTTTACTGGGGTTCTCACAACACATTACAAAGAGCTTTGCAAAGTCATTTATTTTCATTTTCCAAACTTCCTGGGTGGCAGTAAACACAACGAACAAACACTAAGTCATCTTTCCTGGGGAAAGCAAGATGCTCACTTTCTTTCCATACTGAGCTGCGTTAACTGTGGCACAACACCACAGGAGCATGACCCCTTGTATCAAAAGAACACTTTTCTTGCTCATTTTTTGTTTGAAAGAAATATCCTTAATTCATGAAAATCTGAGACTCAATAAGTGAGCTACAGAATGAAAATGATACATCCACGTTCCCGTTCAAAAAAAAAAAAAAGCAAAACTGGCTGGCACACAAATTGCGATTTTTTTCTCGCAGATCTGTTTCACAAGGGTCACTGCCACCCAGCAGTAAAGCCACTGCGTTATCATGATCATTTTTAATCTCCTTGCACTATTCATGTTAGCGTCTTAACAGCACTGACAAAAGCACCTCTTCTCCTGAACAGTGCTGCTGGTTTATCTGCCTGCTTTTCACTGGCTTCAAGCTGTAAAGTTTCTGCTGCAATCTAAATGCTCCCTTTAATTTTGTGACTCTCTCACTTCTGACGTCAAAAGTGAGAGAGCATGGGTTAGAAAGGTTTCCTTTATATTTGAAACTGAAGTTAAATGTAGGAATATCATATTGATTTAAACATGCTGTAGGATTTGAAAAGAGAAAAATCACCCATGCAGGCACAATGACTTGTGTGTGGCAGTTTCATTGCATCCCATGAAAAAATACTCTAGAGTTGGGAAGGAAAAAGGCAAGCGTCCGAGATAGGAGTTTCTTCTTCACACCTCACCAATCTGTTGTTCTCTTGAGAAGCAGGGTTTGGCTTCTGAAATTAAGAGGCCTTAACAGACCCAGCAGGGAGAATAAGCCATCTCAACATCTCCCTGCATTCAGCAGAGCTTCAGATCAACTCCTGGTCTAAACACACCTAAAAAGGTCCTCTGTCTTCATCTCCCTGTCCACCTCACTCACTTTGCAAGACTTCAAGACATCCGGAACTCATGTGATGCTTCAAAAAACCTTCCTATATAGACTTCCCTACCAAGTACCCTGTCTAGACATCTCATGTGGTGCTGCAATCACCACATTGCACCATGCCCAGGACAATGTCCTCAGAGGTGTTTAGATTCTTAATTCCCTGTGGAAACACTCCTGAGGATGTGGGCTTTGGTGCCTCTCTTCTCCCTATCTAAATTCATAGAATCATAGAATCTTTGAATCATAAGATCCTTTAGGTTGGAGGAGACCTTCAAGATCATCAAGTCCAGCCATTAACCTAACACTGTCAATTCCACCACCAAGCCATGTCCATAAGCTCCACTTATACGGGTCTTTTAAAAACCTTCAGGATGGTGGTAAATTCAAAGATAAAACTCTTCCATAGCTAATAAAAGAGTTCAGAAGTGATCAGATATGTAGCAGTGGGAGAAGACATATGATGGGGGCTGAGGCACTGGTATTTTTAAAGAGAGAGACAAGCATTGGCACAGCTAAGATTTAATTTACCGTGTGAAAAATCTGTCCAGAGCAGAATGGGAACTCTACCAATTAATATACTCTACAGATGTGTCTCTCCAATAAGCAGAGTTACAGGGATCATTCTTCTTTGACACTCACCATAGGGGAATGAAAAGGTTAATGTAGTGTATGTGAGTGCATTTTTAAAAATCAATTTAAGGGAATTTTCTCTGCTGTAAATTAGGCTCTGGCACCAGGGAAAACCATCAAACTCAAATTAACAAATGGAACAAAAGAATTTAATTTAAAACTACATTGTGATTATATTGCTCATTCGTGCACACAAAAAAATCAGCAACATGCATTTCATTTTTACCTTCTTTTATTACAAAAAGGTTATTATCAGTGAAAGATAATGTTGAATCATAATTGAAAGCAGAACTCTCCCTCCTACCAGCCTGCAAAGCTCAACATTTTCTGCAATGCAGTACAAAGTCATTTTGGTTAGAAATCCCATTTGTCAGTTCTCCTCATGTTCAGCAGATTGCAACCCCTCTACTTCTGGTTTTAAAAACTTCTGTATACTCAGAAAAAGCAGGGTGTGGATTCTGAACTCAGACTTCCCATTCAGCATGACCTTACGTTGGCCTAGCTGCAGCTGAAGACATGAAGAAATTTAAGGGCAAAAGTGATGAGGCTGTCAGACTCATGGTATCTGTATAGAGCATCTGAACCAAGGTTTTCAGGTTTCCCCTGATTGTAACTGGCAGGAAAGCAAACCTCAGCTGAAATCCTGCTTTTTCGAGAGGCCTAAAACAGTTCCCACAACTTCATGGCATTGTCACAGGCGCTCAGTTCCCCATTATCTGACTTGCAAACTATGGACTCCTGTCCCTCACAACAACAATTATAGATATGGTAAACTGGAGAGGACACCCAGCAGTCCAGTGACACTCACACTTGAAACTACGGTAAGAACATGTCCTCGAAGTGACAGAGCTTCACACGAAGTTTCCCAAAACTATCTGCAGTCATAGCCCTTGTGCTTTTCTCAAGTGATGTTTGCTGTCACCAAACTCAGGAATTGAAAGGTGGCGTTGAGGACAGCAAGATTTTATGACATGCTCTGTGTCAATGAAGTGAAAAAAGAATATGACACAACTGATCTGTGCTCATGCGTTGGCCACTGTGCTGGCTGCTGAAAGACATCAGCAGCACAATGAAGGGACAGACAGGTCGTATGAGCTACTCAAAATAAATCAGCTGTGTTATTTCCCTTCACTTCATTGACATAAATACCTGTGTTGTTCCCCTTGTGTATTCAACAGTTTTTCATCTTGTCCATCACGGAAACCTCCCTCTCTAGAGAGCAGATAATTGTCAATGTAAAGAATCTCAGTTATTTAATGGTGACAAATGAATTTTCAACCATTGCCAAATGCTGCCTTGAGGAACAGAGGCCAAGACTCTTCTGCTCTTGGCATTTTTCACTCCTCCAGTGTCCCCCACATTGCTGATCAGGCCCCACATTTCCATGCCTGTTGCTTCAAGGTGTCATTGCATTTTCTACCTCTCTCTCCAGAAATTACACAAATTCTTCATCTGTTGGTAAATGATGTGAAGAGGATGTGATTATATGTACCTATAGCCTCTTATGTCTGACCAGGTTGCTACAGAGCATTTATTCCCTCCTCTTACAGTTGGTTGGAGCTATTAATGAAGGGAGCTTCGAGTGCTGATCTTTCAGTTGCCAGGATAAAACATAATTTCAAATCCCACAACCTCACCTAAAAATTGAAAATAAACAAACAAGCAAGCCATGGTGCTAAAATGTTTTCAGCCACTTTTGTCACATTCATTTGGACAAGGGGAACAAGGGAGGCAGATCAAAAAAACCCTAAACCCCAAACAACTAGACTTGCATAGATTCATTCACTGCATTATATTGCTACAGCAGAGAAATATATATGCATAAATATACACACACACATATCCACTTTTGTCTTTCTGTTTCTTGGCATGGGAAAGCAGAGTCACCCTCTACACACACATCTGCTTAGCTCTGTACAAGAAGTCAGTTCTTTTTTACACATTACTTTTCATCCCCTTCAAAATGTGAAACAAATTGTCCTTTTCTAAGCTGAGTGGAGCTGGACCTTGGCTCCTCTGGAGAAATAGCTCACAAGTCGATAGCTGCAGCCCCATCCCCCTTGGGTAGGACCAAGCAACAGTGGCGAACTGCAGCAGAGGTTCATCATTTCAGCTAATCCCCTCCCCATATGGTGTAGTGAATAATTAATGAAAAATATGTCTGATCAGAAGTTCAAAAGAAAGAGAGGAATTGCAGAAGTAAAAGTTAGTGGTTTTCTTCTTTTTTTCCCCTTTTCTTTCTTTTTTCCCACAGGCTTCTTTGGGGAAGCAGAGACACTTAAATCTGAAAGCATTGCCACACGTGCTTCTGAGAGCATGGTGGCTGTTGGTGTGATATATCTGCCCTGTGTCTCCAGTAGCTCACTAGGGCACCTTCAGCTGTGCTGTGTTTGAAAGATGGATCTCAGTGCTACAATACCTGCCTGAGAAGCTAGGATAAATGCTGGGGCAGTCAGCCTGGGCTAATCTGCAGGCTCTTGCAGCCACATGCTCTTGGGACCCCAGTGAGCTAATTTAAAGGTAGGACTTGTGACAGTGACTGCAAAGCAGACATGCTCTCATTTACTTTTTAGTAGTAGGAGGAAGAAGGAGGAAAAACTGTATGCTTTATGACCTCTCCTTGTTAGCAAGAAATATGTTAAGGCAGTGCCTTAGTGTCCAACATTTTTTTTCAGTCCTGAAATAAAAAGAAAATGCATTGCTTTTTGTACATAGTATTTTGTCTTCGTAAAATATCACTATCATAGCCTTATAATGTAAAATTAAAAAGTCCTACTATTTTCAGAAAAACTCATAACAAACTAATGAGGCACTACAAACCTTGTATTGTTCTTTTTTGCATTTTCTTGGCATGAATATAACAAAAAAATCAGAATCTAGTTCATTCTCTTACATAACCATTTGTGAAGGACTTTTAAAATTCACATCAACAGTATCTCATTCCCACTTTTCCCTTAATTTCCATTTTATTTAATGGCTTCTTCACTATTTATTTGTGATTTCAGTATTTTTTTCCCCTCCTGAGAGAGAGAAAATCTCTCCTGGGTAATAGGACAAAGAGCTGCAATCTGTCTGCTTCTGTTGTGCTTCTGTAAAAGTATATTAACAAAAAAATTCCCTTCCAGGGAATAAGCCCAGTTCTACTTCTTTCCCTGGGGTCTGGTAACATGACTCTGGCAATGCCAAGAGTGCAGGTGCAAGCGCTGCGTGAGGAGGTAGTGTCAGCGCAAGATATGCAGTCACACAGCACATCCCTTTTGCAGGCTGAAGACATGAAGTGTAAAACAATCAATCTTCCAAAGTACTAACAAGCCCCTGTGTTACAGGCTGCACCATGCAGTCAGCTTCTAGAACAACAAAAAACGTCTGGCACAGGTAGAAAAGACAGCTAGGGGCTTATATCAAATTTCTTTGTGAAATTACAGGAGGTACTTAACCTTTGTCCTATAACTTTTCATGGGAAATGAGAACATTTGCCATCCAGGCAGGAAGTCATTAATCCCTCATGGGAATGAAAGATGTCTTGATATAAACCTGCTCCTTTGACAACAAGACTTCTGAACCCAGATGCCCTCAAAAGACGAGTCTACGAAACATCCGTGCTTGAGTTCATGCTGAGCATGGACTTCTCAAGAGCCTCCTACATTCTGTACCATCCACACTTTACATGACAACTGAATATATTAAGAATATATTAAGAATTCAAATTTCTAAAACAGCAAATGTATCTGTTGCAAAAATACCTATGTGGAAAAATTTAATTCTTGTAGGCTTTTGGATGCTTGTACTAGTTCAGTTTTCCGATTTTGCACTAATCTCTCTCCCCATCAGTGGGTCACTCCATGGCAGAAGTGTCTAACCACGCATAGTGGGAGCCCAAGGTACAGATCCAGTAGTTGATCCAGTGATTGAGAATTTATCAACCTCACTTAGTAGTGATGCCAACCTCCTAATATGCGTCTTCCTACCTTCTCGCTGGTTTGTAGATTTTGCTGCTGCTGTATTCCCCATAGTTTTCCTTTTCATAGTGTGAGGAGATGGGACATCCTTACTCTAGGTACAAAGATTTGTGGGAGAAATGGAGGTTTTACTAGACCATTTATAGAAGATATTTGGGTAATTACATCAAAAGCAGGGCTAGGTTGTTAAAAGCATGCCATTCATGCAGTGTAAAGATGGTTGCCCTGCTTCCTAAGCACCTCTCCATTTGAGATAGTGTTGGGGACCATATCTTAAGTCCATTGCCTCAAAGCTTGTTTGAAAAGCTTGCTGCAGGACCTCCTGGTGGGCCAGCCAAATACATACCAGACAAGGAATAAACAAACACCCAAAACAGCCTCGAAGGGAGTTAGAGGACGGGTACGTTGTGGAAAATGTGTCTAGACACCGACTCCCTCCCCAGTCTGCTGGAGCGAGGACTGAGAAACAACACATGCATGGGACTGGGGAACGTGGGGTAAGTGCCATTGCCTAGAGAACAATCTCTCCAAACATCTTGTAAAAAGCCTTGTGACCAAACGACAAGAGGACCCTCACCACCGATGCACACGGAAACTACGGACCAATGGACGCCACTGGATCCATGATGGTGACTATCTCTTGCGACTCAATCTCAACTGCTTGCTAGGTTTCTTTTTTTCCTGTCTTTTCCTCTCTTTCCTGCTGCTGTTTCCTTGTGCCTTCATTTGAATAAGTGATCAATAAACCTGTTTGATTGGCAGCATTTGACCTCATTTGTGTCTTAGTCTCACTCTGGGAATAACAACTAATCTCTACGGCTCGGGTCTTCCCGGACCCTAACAGATAGCAGCCTTTAAGAGCCATATTCCTATGGGTTCCCTGCTCATGTACAGGAAAAAAAATCTCCCATGAGGGTTTTGAGGCAGAGGAGTAGCCTTTGAAGGTTAGCCTAACACAGGAGAGATTTGCTGGCCAGGGCACAGAGTGAGGGTGCAGCCCCACTTATTTCTGCTCAGCGCGCGAGGCCAGAGCTTACGGCTGCACACCAGCCTCACCGTGCCGCGCTGGTGTGCCGGAGACGTCTGCTCTGAAGCTGTGGCCGGACAACAAAACACATGCTCCTGCGCTGCAGCTGGTCTTGCATCCGAGCCCACAGGCAGCACATCTGCAGCATGAGCGGCAAGGGGGAGGTAAGGGCATCATTTCAGGTAAGAGGAGCAGGCTGTTACTGCTAATCAACTGTCACCGCGGCCAGCAATCAGTGCTTCTTCTTTGCCTTGTTACGACAGGAACATTTGAACTCGGCTTGAAGAATACTATTCATTATCTGTTGTTCTGCACAGGTAGATGTAATCTCTGTACATTTTATTAGCTCCTGTTACACTGCATGAATGGATACCACTATAGTTCCAGCTTACCATTTTCATTATCAGTTATTAAAACATCTGTTACAGAGGGAAGAAGAATCCTGTTTCTCTCTGCTGCTGCTGGGATGATCGTAGCAGTCACAGCAAACTGCCTGAGCATCTTTCATGGAGCCTGATTGGGCAAAGATCGCTACCGTGGGTGGACACAGGATCAGCAAGAGGTGGGGATGTTTGGCCTGCCTGATAATGGGATTGTGCTTGGAATCAGCCTCCGGAAAAATGCTTCCCATGACCATTAAGGATGACATTTACCTTAGCCCAGATGGCATGCATCACCCTCTGTGCATCATTCCATCTCTGAGCTCAGAGGGATGGTGTGTGATGTATGGGGATGATGTGTGCAGTTCTTCTGAATTGGAAGTATCATCTGTGTGTGCATGTAGGCTTTTTTTTTTTTATATTAAGGGAAATGTGGACAAGTAAGCAAAGGAACAGAAAATAGGTAACTTCCAAAAGAGTAAAATATGACCCTATAATAGTTGGCTTTTGTTTGTCTGCCTACGTTTTATTAAGTAACTGCACACTGTGCCTTGAAGTATTGTTGGTTCCTTCTTCTAAATATAAATTTAACAATGTATATTCTGGGCAACTAAAACTGGGAGCAGTATTTAACACCTGACTAAATCCTTTTGATACCAATTAAGAAGTGTGGCTGTCAGTTAATACATGATACTACACTATGGCTTTTCTGCCTCCTTTCTAATAGGATGCTCTCCTCTATCCGCAGGGAAAATATTGCCAGGAAAGGGTAAAGCTTACCTTTGGCCTCGCATGGCCCATAGGACTGCACAGCTGCAGATGAACTCAGGAAAGCATTTAATGAGATACCTTTCTGTAGTAGGGATAGCATTAAAACTTGTGCACAAGTCCCATGCACTTCAGCAGGATGCAGATATGAGTGCTTAGGCACTTCCTAGATATTTTCGTATATGATTTACCAAAATAGACACTTGCTCTGCAGAGAAAGACCCGAGATACAACATAGGTGTCTATAACAGGGGTATCACTTCACTGGTGGGAGGATATCTGCCCTGTGCACAATCCCCGGCATCACCTCCCCAGAGAACCCAGCCCTCTCTGTGCATGGTGTGAGGAGCTGAGCCCAACTCACAGGTGTCTGTCTCTAAGCGGATCTGGACCTTAATCAGGAAAGGGAATTCAATATTATGATGTGTCACATGCTAATGACTCAAGAATATAAATTCAATTTGACACAAGGTATTAAACATCTCATAAAACTTCAGCAACTTGGCAGAATGTATCCTGTGTTTTCCTGCTTTTTAATCATTTTAATAAATCAGATAAAAACGATGGCACAATGTAGCCATTACAAAAGAAGATTATCAGGATTGTAAAAACAAGAAAATCAGCCTGCTACCACACACCTTGGAAAACAAAACACAATGAGGTGTTTACAAGGTTGAGTCAGAAAACAAAATCTCTAAGTTTCGATATGACTGATACTGTAGATTTAAGCACTCCATCATACAAAGCAAACCAACGAAACTGTGGTATGTTTCCTTGTCTTGCTTTAGCCTGCATCTCAAGGGTGCTTATAAATAGTTAAACAGCTATATCAGAATTCATCAGTTTTTAGAGAAAAAATAAACCTCAACATTGAGATCTCCAATATAATGACTTACAAATCAGAGCATAATTAATCTTGATATTAACTGCATACCCTTGTGGTATATGATTTATTATGGGTTATTCATCTAACCTCTTCTCTGGGTATTACTTCATGCACATACAATATAATAACTTTCAATGCAATAGCAGGTGCTACTTCATAATAAAGACATTAACATTTTTGGAAAATTGATCAACCGATCATACTCTATTTTCACCTCTCTAATGGACTTGATAGGGATTAAAAATTAAACCTGAAATATAGATCTCATACTTCCACCTTCATACTGAGTGCCTTTTTTATCACATTTCATACTGTATTTTTCTTATTTCAAAACCATGTTATGTACCTATAGTTTCGCATACCTACAGGCTTCTTTAATGTGTGCTTATTCAGGGAGCATAACATCCTCTGTTGTTTCCTCTGTTTAGACTGGGAATTCTCCAAGTGATTTAAGTATTTCAAGAGGCAGCTCGCTTGATTTAACTAAGAAGGCTCTTCTGGACAACGCTATAACCTGCTGTAGGATAAAACCATTGGTTTTATTTTAGTTTGTAGGTCTAAATTCTCATTCATCCTATATGAACTCCAGCCACTCCAAGACAGTGGTTTCTTACTGATCAAAACAGCTATCAAAGACACAGCCCCTGAGATAGGCAGACAGGTCCTTACTTGTCTTTGAGGAATGCTTCCAGAAAGAGCTAAAAGGGAAAGCCCAGCATGCATCAGATAATTTGAAAAATGCTTGGAAATCAACGTAAAACTAAAAACATTCCTGCAGCAGCCAAGAAACATATGGGAGAATGAAATGTAACGACCACAACTGACCACAACAGAAACAGCTATTCAAAAAGAAAATTTCCTATACTAACACCACTTCTTTACTCCTTTCTCAGATATTATTCCTTCTCAGACTAATCACACATTTATAGATTCCTCTAAATTTAGCCAGCCTCCCAGTGAGGTAATGGGATGACTGGATAAATTGGTGATTACCAGAAGAAATGCTGCAGATTCTGGAGAAGATGGTGATGTTTAGGTTGGCATTGCATGGGGAAGGTGAGATGCAAGCAACAGACATACTCATATATCCACACCAAGTGAAAGACAATTTACCAGTAGTGACTATCATTCTGCTAATAACCAGATTTTCATATTCTCAGCAGTCTTGACAGTGGACACTAAAAGTTCCCGTCAAAACTATGACCTCCCTGTGTTAGAAAATGTCCCAACATTACCTGTAAAGAGCTTAATTTAAAAAAGCAGTATTGACCCTAAAGCCTCTGTTAAGCAAATCACCGTTGACAACATGAAATGTTTTAACATTTTTAGTGTACATCTGAGACAGTCAGCAGCCAAAAACCATGATGTTCTCTGAAATTGTTAAGGTGCTTCTCCCAACCCTGTCTGTAAGAAAGCGCTTTCGGAGTCTCCCTCTGCCTCTACCTATTGACACAATGTCAGAGAATTAATTTGTTGATATGAATCAAATTCCTATGAATTAGGATCTATTTCAAGAAGCTCTATCTTCTTCCACTACTGAATCCTGTCTCAGGACAATGCCCCACAGCAGATTTACACCTAAAATCACAGTACTCTGGGCACAGTAAAAACCAGCTATGTTCACCATATGTTTACTGGTTAAAAGAAGATTCTTGCACAGATGTAATGGATATCTCCTTTGAAATAGGCCATGAGCTATCACACAGAGACAGAAGCTAGTAGCAGTCAGTACAGCACCAAGGTCCAAGCAGGAGGCACTACTGGTGGTAGCGAGCAATGCACATTGCTCCCCAGCTTAGCAGCGGGTGTTCACACACAGAAATCAGGCTCTGTGGCCCGAAGTTACTCTTTCAGGTGAAAACCCACCAGCTTTCCAAATTGCTGTGAAGTCATAAGCCAGATCCATGCTAGGATAACAGCTGTTTGCACATGACGCCCTTACAAAGCAGCTTGCCATGCTGTCACTGCAAATAACAGAAAACTGCTTTAGTTTGGTCTTCCATAATCATTCCCAGCAAAGCTTCAGAGTTTAAAGATCTAATCCTGTTTGTAAAATTCAATTAGGCTTCGCAAAAAAATGTAACTAGTCATTAAAGTTTTAGATAAACAGATATAAGCTAAGAACAAAGCTGCACCACTCCTCCAGTGAACTTCAGGATTAAAGAAAATCAATAGACTCTGTCATATTCCTGTAAAATATTATCTGCAGTATGGCTTGTTTACTCATTTGTGCAAGTTAAAATTTAAGTCTTGTTTTCATGGACTGCAATTATGGTGCAAACATTAAATAAAAAAGAGTAGAAAATACTCACTTTCCATACAAGTATGTTTCTTTTTACCATAGGTGGCCAAGTAATGCCCTGACTTTTCAGTGGCTCAGGAGGCAGAAGTCCTGGGTCTGAACCGCCTCCCAAAGAAGATGAAGCACAGCAGAACCTGCCTTTTAGTAGACATCTAACACAGCAGTGCCGTGACAATTTTCATTTGCAATCAAACAAAAACATCAAGATATTTTTTCACTTGCGATCTTTGCTTTCCTTGTTTTTTCATTTTCAGAGATTTCCGGGGCCCGAGGGGGCAGAGAGGAAGTTTTAGGGGAAAGAGAGAGCAACACATTTTGTAAATGTTCCTCTAACTGGTGGTATCTTACAAAGTCCAAGTGTAGAAATGGCACAACTGGGTTTTGCTCTCTCTTCTAAAGCAGATTCTTGTAAGCCTGTACATTAATACATGTTAATTTTATCCCATTGTGTGTACAAGGTGACTTTCAAATTCCTGTTAATTTGGTCAAGAACTTAGGTGTTCAGCACTTGTGAAAACACCGCCATTTAGATAGACACATTCAGGCAGATTTAGGCATTTAATATGAAAAGCCAACATTTGCAGTTCTCCAGCAGGATTACTCAGGCTTTCAGGGCAAATTCCTACATCGTCAAATGCGCTGCCTGCTATGCTAAGCTGGATCCTTGCCTTGCCCCTGTAGATGCACCTATACTCAGTAGTCAAACATGGCGTGGCCCAGGCAGTGGGACTCAGTCATCCATACCACAGGAACTCCTCAGTGTGGCTTTGACTCACGCCACTAGAAAAAAAAAACGTCCCAGGGAAAGCTTTGAGTTCAGCCCAGGAGCATCAAGTGGCCGACTTGAAAGATGAACTCTACAGCGTAAAAAAGCTGAACAGTGTGGAGGTGTTTGAGCGTGTCCTGCCATCACTAAATGGGCTGTTACAGCGTTTAGTTTATTGGTATAGATGTGAGGTTTCTGCAAACTCAGGAACAAATCTTTAATGGGCCAGGAAGAAAGGAAGAAGCTCTTTTATATTTACATTGTACTGAACGTTTGTTTTCCTCTCATACTTTTCTGGGATGCACTCTTTTCCAGAATGAATGTGGATTTTCTTCCAAGAACAATCTGATAAATTCCTAAAGAACTGACAAGAAAATCTTGGGGAAAAGAAGAAAAACAAGCCTTTTTCTTATGAAATATTTAATAGCCAGAACCTATAAAGAATTGTTGAAGATCTGCCAACATTTCCAATGATTTTCAAAGTCATACCATTTTTACTCACTCCAGAACTGCTGATATCAGCAAGCATGTCCTTCTAAATAATTTATTGGCATTTCTACATAAATTAGATACTTAAAGGTGAAGATGCCATGAACCTTGTGGAGGCTGAGTGCTCACTACATGGACTATAATCCATCAACCCAACAGACAGCTTTCCAAACTGGTGCAAACTCCAGCAGCCTCGCTGCTTGGAAATAGTTCAAGGACTCCAGAGACTGCAATACACTATTGAAATGTCACTTGTAGTAAAAGCACATTCTACACAAAAATAAATCACCGTAAGATAAGGTATAAACCTCAGATAGTTATAAATTGATCATATAAATCACATGTTAGTTACTGCTCACAAAAATAAGCAATGTAAAAAATAAGTTTATTTCAGCTAAGGACCATGCATTATAAAAGACAGGGCAGTTTATAAGGCAGAGCTATCAGCTAAAAACATATACCTACGTAAAGTTTAAATCCTTCAGTAAAACACTTTAGTCCAGCCTGTCAGTTTCTAAAGTCACCATGGGCTTTTTTTTTTTCCGAAAACTATATAATAGCAGATGACTGGTTTGCAGGATTTGGCCACCGGAAAATGTTATGTTGGTATTTTACCCTGTAACTACTATACTTATAAAGACTCCCTGACAGCTAAGAAGGAAACAATCTGAAGATGATGATCATTAATATTTCAAGAAGAAAGTTGAGGATGAGAAACCCATGAAAAAAAAAATCACTGCACTAGCAAGGAGTAGATCAAAATCTTAAATCTCCAAGATTTGTTTTGAGATGAAAGAGAAAAAAAATTATCAAAGCAGGCTCCTGTCCTGGCTAGAGAATCACTGCAGCCAAGGTTGCGTGGCTATTGTTAGGATGGATCCTTTGTTTGGATGGATCCCTGAAATACATTGGTATGAAGGGGTGGGAAAAGACAGCGAAGAATTAAATGCTAAAGGGTTGGAAAGATGATAAAAGCAGCACTTTCACCAGAAACCATGAGAGCAGGAGTGGTAAAGTTGCTACTTGAGACAGAAGAGGACAAGACAGAACACGGCTAACAATGGAAATAAGCAGAACAATCAGCACCAATATCCCAAGGGATTAATTTACAAATTGTAAAAAAAAAATCATCAGGAGCTTAGAACATTTATGAAATCAACACTGATGGCCTAAAGGTTACAGAGAGCCAGAGTTACAGCAGGTGAAGGGGGAAGGAAGCTGCTGACACCAGAGCTAGCAAGTGAGTGGCAGTGCAGGTCATTTTGCCTCCCTGGTCCCTGGGTGAGTAACGACAGCCCACCAAGAGATGGTTGAAGAGTGCTCAGCCCTCCGTGTATGAACACAGGTGCAAGTGCAAGAATTCCTGTTTGAATACTTATTATGGTTTGCATTTATTAAATGGGCTGATGTTCTCATCATTGGGAATTCATGGGAATGGACACCAAGGAAGATGCCAGCATAGTGAAAGTTTCAGCTATTAGCCAAAAGACTCCTTGCAAGTGTTTCTTTGACCTGATTCATAGCACGAACTTGGAGTATGTGAGAGTCCAAACAAAAAGAATAAATTAAATGGATGATAATCAATGAAATTAAGGAATTTTCAAGTGTAAACAGAATTTGTGGACTCTGCGTTTTTTCTTATTTATTCTTGAAAAGTCTGCTCTGATAATGTACTAAAAATGTTTCATTGCTCGGTCTTAGTTGCTACCAAAAAAAGGGAGAAGGTTAGATATTTTTGTACTTGTAAACTATGAGTTTTGTCTTTCTCCCTGACTCTATGTTATTTTCAGTATTTGTTTTTGACTCTGACAAATCTTAGCACTATCCAGATTATGGTTTTGAGGCGAAATAGAAAATAAGGTATAGCATCATCCTCCTTATGAGAAAAGATGCAGAAAATTAATCAGAATTCAGTCACCATAACAATTTAAACCATGCCTGACTTCTTACCTTGCTACTTGCCATTCCTAATATTACTACCTGTTTAAGATGAGACACCCAGAGGAAATGGGGTTCTGCTCTCACATTTACACAACACTGTTACTTTGTCTTAACGACTAACACGCCCTGTTTAATAAAGCCCTGGCATCAGCTTTATTACATCCTGCACTGCTAATGATTCGGTAGTCACCTAATGCATTAATCTTGATTCATGGCTCACTTGAAATATTTATATAGTACAAAATGCTTAAGTGAAGGTCAGTTGCACACAAATTTTCAAAGAATAAATTGCAAGGTTTTGTCTTGCCTCTAGATCCTCCTCAGTAGGAGAACACGACTTCCCCCACCCCTGGGCTAGCCCCGGTTGTGCCCCCACACATCTCACCAGGGATGAACCAGGGATGCCCCTATAGACATGCCAGGTCTGCTCCTCTTCCCCAGCTACCTACATCTGGTTACAAACCAAGATCTACCAAGTGCTGAAATTCCTTACTCTACATCCACCCGCATACATTAAAAGTGCCTGAGGCCCGAATCACAAGCAACTAAAATTCCCTATATATAAAAGAACAGAATCATTTGAGGATGCCCAAGAATCAACCTCAAAAGGCCTTTGCATCCCTTGTGATGGATGAAGCAGAAGCCCCTATTAGTAGAATGTTAACACATATATGGTGACAAAAGATGCGTTGGTACAGGCAAGTTTAGAACTGCTGATTCAGAAGCAAATCAAAAGATACATGGAAACAGTTGACAAGCACAGAGCGGTGTCTACATCAGTAGGCACCCGTGACCCTGGCAGGCAGGTAGGAGCTGGGTTTGGGAGATGGTCCAGCAACTGCGGGCAGCAAAATGAGCCATATGGCAACAAACATGAGACTTTATGACTGAAGGAAGGACTTTATTTTCACTGCTTTTTATATTTGTAAAGGGACATGTACAAATGCTTCCAGCTGGTTTCTTCATAATTCCTCTGACTTTAAAAGCATGTGCTAGCTGAGGGAAACTCAAGCCCTTGAGACATACTGTGGACAGTATGGGATCTAGAATATAGGCAAAAAGATGAAATCTCTGGAAAAGCCAGATAGGCCTTTCTCTAAGCGTAAAAGGAGTACACTGAATCCCTGCTATAACTGCCTATTCCCAAGCCACACAAGTCAGGGTAGACTATATGAAGCCACAGGCTGCTAAGCCTGTAGCCAGCGCTTTGCCACTTTTCTAGTATACATCTCAAAGCACGTAGGAAATATCAGTACTGCTTCTAGCAGCACTCGCTTTACCCACAGCTTCTCCATGTGGTATGTGGTTTTCTACTGGAGCATTTCAGCACAGGTTGTTGGCTGTGAGATGTTAAGGGTTGAAAGTTATCTGTGAAAGCAGTGAGGAAGAATCCTATACAGATCTCTTCTTCTTCTCTACATTTTGTCCTATTTGCAGCTGTTTTTCCTTCCTTGTGCACTGTCTAGTGACAAGAATCATGTAACAGAAGGAGCAGTTTAATCAATAAAGTGTTTAATTGCTAATAATTATTCCACAACTGCAAACTCACAGCCAAGAGACCACACTATCTGTCACTGAAGATGCATTAGGGGGAAAGAAAAAGGTTTGAGTGTCATTAGCAAAACAATAATAAAATACCCCATAATAATTCAAAATATGACAGAGTGAGAGTGTATAAACATAAAACAGTGTGGTCCCCAAGATGGAATCACATTACATTACAGATAATTCCATACAATGTGGTTTAAAATGGCAAGCTGTATTTGTATTTTAAGGTGTACAGACATATCTATTATATGCAGCCAGTTTACTCTATTGCTTCATGAATTCAAGGAAAAGTGCAGTTTCCATCAAATTGAATTGCATTAAGTGGCCACTGCACATTGAGAAGAACAGAGTCTATTGCTCTCAAGTGAAGGATCTACCTGGAAACATATGTGAGACCATGAAATTCTAAATATTAGATGCTGTGTCATATAGCAAAGATTAAAATTTATCTGTTGCAGTTCTGATCTTTTATATGTAATGTTTCCTCAAATACTTACTCTATGAATATATATATAAAGAGCCCAGCAGAATAATCTGTCTCAGCACTTCTGTTATAATTAAATGCAGTCACATGTTGGCACAAGTAATGACCACCATCTGCTCAAATCCATGGCTAGCCTGTCCTTCACCACAAATCACAAATCTCCACATGTCCAGCAAAATACCTATTATGAGATGATTCTCCAAAGCACCCTATGAATAACCTGAATATGTAACATATTTGTTACAGATGAGTGCTAATGTATTTGGCCTCTAAAAACGCTGGTCCAGTTTTGGGTGCTTTAATACTAATAACATTAGATGCTTAAAAGAAAATACACTAAATGACCCGGGTTTCTAAGTCAGGTCTCAGGAATTAGAAAAAGCCAAGACTTCTGTTGCCTCTTCAGGCTGTAAGCATTTGGATGCAACACCCTACTCTGGTCATAGATTATCCTTGCCTAAGACTCTATCTCATTTATTTCACACTGTGGGTATGCTCAATGCAACTGTTTCACTAATTACTTTTATTCCATTTGTATCTCTCACCTTTTCACTACTCACCACTCAAATCTTGCTTTTCACCTAGCAGTATGGGTATAGTCTACGCTATTCATCAGCCTAAAACCCTCAGGCTTTATTCACTTAAGGAATTTTTCTTCCTAGCACTTTTTTTCAGGAAAGTAAGTACTATTGTCCTCTTTTTACAAATGTAGAATCAACACCTAGACAGACGAATGTCCAATTTTACTTCTGATTTGAAATGCCTAATGTAACAGACACTATGTCCTTCTCAATTTTTGCGCAACCAATCTGAAAACAACAATTTATTTCACTACACAACCTCGGCTCAGTCTCTGAAGACATCAAGTCTGGAAATTGAATAGGATAGATGGTCCAGTGCAAAAAACCACCTGAGGGTGATTATGTAATTAAAGATTGTGCAAGGATACCTGTACACGCAAGAGAGACTTCATATTTACGTGCAGCTTTACTGATCAATCTACAGGCAACTTCTAAGTGCTGATAAACAGGAGTGTCTCTCATGCTCCTGATTCTTCTTTTGTTTCTATAGACCTTTGGTGAACAGAGGACTATTTCATGGTAATTCTTTCATGCACAGCAAAGAGCTAGTGCAGTGGCCACAAGTTGCAAAGTGGGAAATTCTGATTAGACATTAAAAAAATTGTAATACGAGTGGTAAAGCATCCTACCCTTGTCATCTCTATCCTTGCAGCTATTCAAAGTTGGACTGCATGAGGCCCTGAAACCCGATGCAATCGCAATCAAGCCCTGCTTGGAGCAGGTTTGGACTCGATTACTGCAGCAGTACCTCCAACCTAAGCTTTTCTGTGACTGTCCTTCTGTGATGTCTCCACGCAGCTTATACTGCATAACGGGGCATAGAGAGTCCTCCCCACAGCACCATGGATGTGTTCATTTTCCATAAGAGAAGGGAATAAATAGACCACATTCCTGATCCACTTCATTTTGAAGATACCATTTGCACAATCATACTCACATACAATAGGTTATTTATTCACGATCACTTCCAGGTCTCCCCATGACTGAGTAAGCAACACATAAAAGCATATTCCCAGTGAGATGCCACAGTTTGGATGAGGCTGTTGGAACATCACTACTGGAAAGAGTAGTGAGTTATAATCTGTCTGACATAAGTAAAATCAAGGGAATGAAATACCTAGTTCCAAACTATTGTATCATCCATCTAGACTTTCTGATAGTCCTGAAAGACAGATGGTCTAGCAAAATGGCTGTAATCATCATATGGGTACAGTTTAACTCCTAAGATATGTTAAAACAGCAATACTTGCAGAAACATCAACCTGCAGATGTGAATGGAGCCTTCTGATTGGGTACGTTCAGTGAAATTCATTGGTAAAATTTCAGAGGACATTTCCTTCACATATTCCTCACTTTCAAAAAGTCATTTAACAAAAATCTTAAACATGACCACAATTAACTGATTTACCATTAGCAGTAATCAATATGTCAAGCTCAGACACTGTGATTCTTACTTTGAAAAAACTCTTCTCTAAGACTGTTGGAAGATCTTCCAGGGTACAAAAACCACAAGACTAATGCATACATCAGTAAATTACGATGACAAGCTACATCTTATTAAGTGAAAAAGGCCAGAGCTTGTTCTCTGTTTGAGGCCAAATGTCACAACTGCTCCTCAAAATAGGATGGACATGTTTGGAAGGGTCACGGGCCACCTTGTAGTCCAAACTGTGCCTCTGGTGTTCCTGGGAGAGCACTGACTGTCATAAGCCAAAAACGTGCTGAGGAGTAGCTAAGGGGAGCAGTAAGGCTGATGTTCAGGACTGTGTCCAGCCCTGCTGTCAACTCACTTATTCATATACATGCTGCAGTGTGTAGGTGTATGAATATGCCTGGGAGATGCATTTTGCTGCCTTACTATATAAATAGACATCACTGGTTCATAATCTTATATGTACCAAGATTTTTTGTATTGCATACGAGTGCAAAACACAATTTTTTGACATTCTTAATGCCTTACCTGCATTTATCAACTAACTACTCTTAAAAAAAATAATCCCAACTGGTCCTCAAAACAGGACCTCTGTACCATACTCATTTTTAAGGAGAGGAGTTTCTGGAAGCACATACTGTTTCTGAAAGAGAAAAAAAATGTTAATCCTGACATGATTTATTATCCCCTTCATCTCTTGAAGTAATTCAGTTGTTCCCTGCGTCATGGCCTGATCCTGTAGTCCTTTCTCTCCTAAGTCACATTGCCTTTAGCAAAGGGAGAAAGGGCTGCAGGATTAGATGCAGACCTCTAACCAATATTCTCCTCACAGCAGAATGACGCATTCTGCCTGCTCCGAATTGCCATGATAGTAGGTGGCATAGGGAAATGTAGTATTTCTTTGGTAAACAAGGTTAAGTTATATTGCTTCAGTTTTTCATCTGAAGAGAGCAGAGAATTTCCTTCTCCCAGTCTTACTGGATTCAGAAAGTCACCCACAAATAGATCATGTGGGGATGGGATGCACAGTATCTGTGGAAAGATCCATACGGCACATGCAGATGGGATTAATCTATTTGTTCCCTAGACGTAATTGCAGCTTCACAGAAATTCTGCTAAAAACACATTTATTTGGCAGTAAATAAGATGACTAATTGCAAAGGATAGCTGCACATAAATTCCAAACTGAAATTTTTGGCACATCTCTAATTGTCATATAAAAGAAAATGACATACTCTCTCAACTAATTTTTCCTAATTAAATACCAAATATTACATTATTCCTACTACTCTTATCAGTGGAAATGAAGGCTATTTCAGTTTAATTATCAAATGCAGCATATGGTTCCCTGATTATTGATATGCTGTGCAGCAGCATGTCCTAGGCAGATGATTTCAGGAGAGGGTCTGACCATACCTCCTGATGAGACCTGTATAGATGTTCTCAATCCAGACTTTTAAACTCTTCTGCATAGAGTTCATTGAAGGTGATGTGGCCCGAAATTAGTGACTACAGGATTAGGGGCACTTTATTTTTTATTCAAAGTTCTCTAAATAAATTGTCACATACATATAAAACACAAATTTTGTATGATAATCAAGGCATTAGAGCTGTTACAAGCCGAAGGCTTGTCAGCAATCTTCACTTGCCTCTGACCTGTTTATAGCGAAAGGCTATTACAAACACCCAGTACCCAAAGTCACACAGGTTATATCTGGCAGAAGAAGATGAACTCAGATCTTATGTGTCCCAAGTCAATGACAAAACTGACTCTCCATATACGATTTCTAGTACTGTAAAGAAGGCTAAGAGAAATTATGTAAAAATCCTTTGCTGCCAATTTTGAATAATGAAACAATTCCTTTAAAATAACACATAGTGTAAGATATTCTAGAATATGTAACATTAAAAAAACCAACCCTATAACATCAGTACAGTGCAAGTCTAGCACAGAACAGATGTTTTAGTAGTACAGTAGGAATTTATTGTTGCTGCCTTTATCTGTACACACAAGAAGAGCTCTGTCTTTCTGTCCACATAATAGGACGCAAAATATGCCAGTTTATTAATTGCTTAACATCTACTAAACAGCACAATATTTCCCATGTGGGAAAACATAGGCTATGAGGGAAAAAAAGAAAAACAAAACACGAACGACAATTTAAAGTGAAACATTTCTCAGCACCGAACATAAAAGATATTCAATAAAAATACAGTTCATTGAACTCTGTCACTTGCCCTGACTGTGAGCCCTTCTTTATGCATGAAGATTTTGAAGTCTAATGAGTACACACAGAGCATTCCCACTGATTCACCACCACAGAGAAGAGATTTGGCTGCGATTTGATCCAGAAAACAGCTAAGAAAATAGCAAAATACAGGTATGGGACAAGCTCTGCTGTGCTCCAGGGTTCTAGCTTACCGTTGTAATGGAGCTACCTTGTACAATCGTGGGTGTTTTCCTTGCCTTGCTGCACACAAACCCGCTCTGAAGCACACATGTGACACTTTTCCATTAGGAAGTTCTTCCAGACCCAAAGAAAATATGCTGCAAGCTAGGCCTCTTCCTTGCAAATCTCATACACTGAAGTCCTCTGCTCTGCACAGGAGACTCAAATGCCTGGATACCATGGCCAAAATTGCCAGAGAAGAAATATTCTTCACTTTTTTTTGATAACTGAGCAGAGCCAGCCCTCCAGTAAACAAAGAGAATGAGTCAGACTCATAAACACACCAAATTTTGAGATTATTTGAAAAGTCATGAATATTTTCAATCAGAAAACTTGAAGTGTGTCATCAGCTTTCTGGAATTCATCTTTCCAACACATTAATTTCAAGGGCTTTTTTGTTCACCTGTTTGCTTGCTTTAAGTTGAGGTCTGCATGTAGCCACTTGCCTCCTGGAGTAGGGACATTAAGAGAAATGCCAAATATTGTGAGAACTGTGATAAAAACTGTGGCTTAAGGCCCAGATAAGCCTCCCCTTCCACCCATGTTTTACTGGAGGAAGCCAGGTAAGCCCCGAGTCTCAAATATCACTTAAAACTTGTAGAGATGCTGGTGGCTATACGGTATCCTGACAGCAGGAGAGAAGGATGTAGCAGCTGTGCACAGTCAAGATTACAGTGAGACGGGTCAGGAGCACAAGCAACAGGGAATTGACGGGAAACAGGCCACACAGGGACTGGTGAGAATACAACCTTTTACTGTTTTTTCCATCTTCATGAACACTTCTTCACCTAGCAACGCACCAGGCCATTGACTCATCAGTGCCAAAGACAAAACTTCAGCTCATGAGATCCACATACTGAGCACTGTTACTGTGACAATCCTGAGATGCTAGCTACCCCTGGCAATTTTAAAGTCAAAACCAGTCTCTTCAGCTCAGAGATACTCATCTCCTTTCATTTTCTGTAGCTTAAGGAGTGTCATCACTGATAGGACTGCAGGACACAAACCTTAGAAGTTATTTAAATATATCACTTTAGGGGAAAACAATCAGCAAAATATGGCAACAATATGAGCAGCTCTATCAGCCAGAAACATTTTATATCTAAGCCTCAAACTCTCTAGAGAAATCTTGAGGTTCAAAGAAACAGCAAACCGCTGTATAATTCATCTTCATAATCTTGATGTGCGATTTTTCTCAATGACATACTACTGCACTCCTGGCTTTTATTGTATTCTGATTCTTGTTAAAGGTGTCCATTTGGCTTTGTTGTAGTATAATGGTATAATGGAATAAAATCGCCTTTTCCTTTTTATTTCTTTTGGAGTGAGTGAGGGACTCATTGCATTCTCCTGGTGAAAAGCTAAACACTAGACCTTATGCTTATTTCAGCAGTGTAAATCTTTCGCAATACCAGTGATTTCAGTGACATTATCCGTGGTTACATCTAGAGACAGCTATCTTTAGCAGTGCAAGCCCTTCTCCACACATAGCTGGAAAGAGGGAAAGTGATTTGAGAAAATACAGCTGTGCAGTTGCCCTTTTTTATACTCTTCTGCAGCTGTTTGCTACTGACCAAGACAAGGCACTAGACTAGATGGGTCCTCTGTCTGCCCTCCTAAGGTCATTCTTATGTTTTTCTGCAGAGCAAAAATGCCCAATAGTGCACCTAGTCTACTTGTTTAGCCTGTAGAGTTATGCCTCGGAATCCATTTCTTGAATTACATAAAATATTTGGATCCTCTTGTTGAAGTGGTGATTGTAAATAATGCACTGTTTAATACATTTTAAAAATCACCTGCTATCGAACAAACCATTTAATCCAACTTGGTTAATTTAGAATCAATATTATCATTAATTCCCTACTTCATCCATCATTTGAAATGGTGGAACAAAATCGCTTGTATCAGTTCAATCCTGTAGGACTGTGTGAAACACTGGGGCTATATTCCTGCTTCCTCCTGCTAAGTAAGATTAATAAGCATAAGGGTTCCTTACTTTTAGGAATGCTTTATAGAAGTAATTCATGTCAAAAACCAAAAAAATTTACAACTTCATTCATCTGATCTAGTGTCTGATTTGATTTTTAAATCATTAGTCAGGAAGAACTGTACTGGCTTCTCTTTAGGTAAATCATAAGGACTTGTCCTCCCTGTGTTCCTGTGAGATGTTGAAGTACTCCTGGGCTCACTCTGCTTGAAGGAGACTCAGGGTACAGAGACTAGCAGGAAAAAATTCCCATTCCCATTGCCTCTGAGGAAGGAAGAGTCCAACCTGCTGGACTCCTCCAGTGCCACCCAGCACAGCACCCAGGTTTCCAGTCAGTATCACAACCACCAGACACAGATTCCCTCACCCTTACGGAGAAAGAAAAACTCTCAAACTTATAATACTGTGCATATTTTACATGTCAGCAAGGAGCAGCAAGCCTACTAGAAAAGCAGGTTGCCACCAACCCTGTCACTCTCTTGTCTGCTAATGACCCAAAAGCTGAAGGATCATCAGAAATCGTGCTCACACTTGATAGATTTTCCTAATTACCGGTCAACCAGACATATGACCAGAGGGAACAGCCATGGTTGAGAGCTCCCAAATGCATTGCAAAAAGACCAACTGCTACAGAAGTTAATTCCTTCTCCTGCAGCGGAGAGCTGCTCTGCAAACCTTCAATTCCCTGTAATGTCCAATCCAAACATGCTACAGCTCATTATTTTATAAAATCCTTTCCAAAGAAGCATTTCTGTTACCTGTCTCTCTTTTAGCAGAATGGCTTTCCTATCCCACAGGACTTGTGCTGTGGAAAGGGGAACCAGGACAGGTTGGACAAGGCTGCTTTCCACTTCTACTCTGACAGTAGTTCTGAGGGGTCCAATGCTCAGCCAGGGGCACTGGTCCCTTGGTTTGGTGTGACGACAGGCAACACTGTAAGTGAAGATCAGTGACGAGGAAAGGGACCAGAAGGCTGTAAATAAAATAGTTAGAAAATGTATGCCCCCATGGAGATATCAGAAGGATTTAATGATTTAAAACTTCCTTTCCAGAGTCTTCCAATTCCCACGACTCTTATTTAGTTTAATAAGAGCTGTGAGCGTGCAGATTTACTCACCAGTATTGGCAAACTCTTGATACTTCCTTAATGCCCCTGTTCCTTCAGTCATGTGATTAATAAAGAACACTTCTTTTGGGGGGGGGGAAGTTTTTATGCTTCACGGTGCAGGGAGAGTTTGTTAACATGGTTTGAATGACCCCTATCACCCCTTAGAGAGACAGAAAACAAAAAAAGTAATTCAAGATAGCACAACTGTTTAAATTTCCTGATTTCTATGGCAATCACGAATTTCTTAAGAACTCACATCATGATTTCTAAACCATGAAGGCCAGCATCTCTGCCATGATTAAAAACCCTCTGTTGCTTTAGCTGACCAGCACAGTAAACACCTATTGGTACCTTAAGGCACCTACCAGAGAACACTGCCCTGCCAGCTGGGCTTTCTTTGGTGGGGCAAAAATATATAAAAAAGAAACCCTACATGCAACAATATCAGTTCCCAGCAGTGCTGCTGCAATCTACTTGTATGCTGCATGTGGCATGAGGGACGACGTTCAACCTGTCTCTCACCATGATACATTCCTCGGATCCCCGCTCTGGTCACTGACCCAGCAGCTGGACTTCGCAGGAGCCCTCTGGAAATTGTAATGTGCTGCCCACAGGCGCAAGTAGGTCAAGTGAAAAACACGTGTGCATCTGAATGACTTGCAGATTTTGGAGGTTTTGTCCTTAACGTTGTGCTGCTGGCAAAGTCACACTCTCTTAATGCAAAAGACCAGCATGGGTGACAAAATCAGAACAGATCCCTGATTAATACAGTTTGCCTCACTGCCCTTTACTGTATCTCCAGTGACAAGAGCCAAATGCGAGGCTGGTATTGGGGAGTGACTCCGCAGACAGACTGCATTGAGAAACAGATTCCCGCTTCCTCTGAAATTCCTACTTGTCTGGCACAAACCTCTCTGTGATCATTTCCATCCTCCCGTTAACAGTTGCCCCTGTAACAGTTTTGCTCCTGCAGGTTTACTGATTAAAATAGGTCAAAGGAGAGTCAATGTGACTTGGCTTCTAATAATTTCATTTAATTAGAAATAAAAACAGAATAAAACAAAAAAACCTCACACTTTCTTTCTCTGCCTCATCGGATAAGAGATTTTGGCAAATGCTGCTACCCAGCTGAACTTAACAGCATACTAAGTGGCTGCAATACTGACAAATACAAAGCATACTTGTTACAACAGTGTTAAAAACGATGACAACAAGAACCCAAGCTCTTCCCTGAGAACTACTGCGAATCTTTTGCCCTCTTCATAACTGAGATCTCCAGAGAAATTCTCTTGTGCCTTACCCAGTTCAAAATTTTAAGATGAGCTGCAGCAGGCAGCACAAGCAGTAATCAAACGCTGTTCTTCCACACCAGCCCCACTAACTTCAAAGAAGATGCACAGTAAACAGAGAACAACTAAGCCCAGTTTTCAAAACATGCCACCTCAATACAGAGCATCACTGTTCAATTTTGTCCAGTAGCTAATTTATAACCTCAGTTACAGAAATTTTGAGAGAATTATGAGAAGAAAACTGGGGACAGAATGGCATCCCAAACATCACAACTGATTATTAACCTTTCTGAGAACAAAAGGAATCAAATTCAAAGCTGAAAACAACTGAAAGATAGGAATATTAGTCAAGAGTGCTCTTTGAGCAATGTTCTTAATTTAGTTTCCACTCCAGAGGAAATGCCAAGTACAGGTAAGCCTGAATATATGTAGGAAGTTATGTCATAATAGTGGTTTGGTATACGAAAAATTTCTCTGCTCAAATTGTAAAAAACAGAGCTTTGTTCCTTCATAATGTACAACCATGCAAACATCCCTGGGGTCATTTCTGGACATCTGATCCTTCTTGTTTGTTTTCTGAATTAGGTACATATTTTCATCATGCCAGATTCCCCTGTTTGGCCTTTTTGTTCTATGTGTGCTGATAACTCACAGAGGCTTCTGAGCTCTTCTGAGGCAACAAACTCTGTATTTCGATATCCAATAGCAACTATAATATGTCTGGACAGAGAAATAGCATATACTGTGTCTTGTGCTATGAAAGCATCTAGCAACTTGCAAAAGGTAACATAATATTCATCTTCCCAGTAAAAAGGGCAGAGTAAGTTGACAGGCATATAGTTTCCTGCTTCAGCCTCCAAGGTTCGTCTGGGGAAAAAAACTGTGGCAGTAGGTCCATTTGAAGAACTATTTTCTAATGCTTTAAAGCTAGTCAAAATCTTTGAAATAGAAGTGTTGAACCTCACAAGATCTAGTCATTGAAACCAACACTTCTGCTGGGAATGTGCTAATTCTGATCAAATCTTTAGAAAAGGTGGTTTGTGTTTAGAATGGTCTGAACATGAAAGAGATCATGGGCAAAAACAATAAAGAGAGATAAAATATAGCTGAGTGATCAAGAACAACAACTGAAGTAGGTCAGAAAAATTTACTTTACCAGTTTCAGAGCTGAGAGCAGAACGTGGCCACTCACGTCCCAGGCCAGTGTCTTTTTTCTCCACATGGCCAATCTGTTTTTCTAGTCCAATTAATATTTAATTGTTTATGCAGCTGCAACAAGAAAGACTGAGATAAATTCAGCCCAGAGCAGCTAACTGCTGAATGGCTAGCACATTCCTTGGGGAGGTGGGAGAATGGCAAATACCTTCCTTTCTCTGCAGTTTGCTCTTCTAAGCTCTATTTTTTTACCAAGAACTTACTCAGTTCCTGGGTTTTACCCACATAAAACAGGAAAATAAAGAGCATATCTTAAAATAAAGACCACAAACAAACAAAAAAACCCAAACAAACCACGAACCTCAGCATTTTTGTTAGACAGAAATAGTTCTACCAACACATAACCACAAATAAAAAGTGTGGTGCAACTTTGGTCCCTCTGTGGGCTCTCTGAGTTGATTAGACTCTCCCCATTTCTGCTTTTCAGGAAAAGATCCAGTTATTCCCTCCTGTGTGAAGACATCTCACAGAAGTCTCTGCACCTGTAGCATTTACATGTAGACCCCAGCTGGCTATGACACCGACATCTTTCCTTTCCAAAGATTGCAACCCAATGTTAGCAGAAGTGATCAGAGTGGTCAAAGATTATAAAATCTTAACAAAAGAAACAAACATTAAGATTTAATAAACCGAAGTTTTAATACAGAGAAAATAATCTGTGATGAGGTATAGTTCACCCAGATCTTTTATGCAGGTCACTCCTACCCCATCCCCTTTGAGATGGGCCAGTTGTTTTCTCCTCTCCTTGTCACCCCATCTCACCTGCCCTTTTGAAATCCTGCCCAAAGTCACTGTTGTTGTTCGGTTTTTTCAGCCTGGTTAAACCTCTTCTGCAGAGTGTCAGTGGTGCGTATCAAAGCAGATGGCTCTGCATTGTCTGATATCCCATGAAACATCAACCAGGAGGTGCGATACTACCAGCTAACCGAGTCCTTCCTTCCCTCCTTCCTTCTTTCTCTTCCTCTCTCCCTCTGTCCCTCCCATTCCTTGGTTATTTTTTATTAGTAAATTAAATACTTAATATATTGAGAGCCTTGATGAAATCACTGCAATAACTAGTCAACATGTTGCATACATTACCTATCACAAATGTTTCTCCTGCCATTCTCATCTGCCAGTGAACCACCAGCTGAAACAACACAACTGTGGATAATATGTTTTTTTTCAGAATTTGTTCAATACACTGAAGTCACAAAGGGATCTATGGGAGATGAATGATTCCCACATCTACCACAGTCCTGAATACCAGCTGCCCATTGCTAAGTCAACCGTTTCAGCAACGGGGCTTTCAGATGAAGTAGCCAGTGACATTTCTGCAAGAAACGTGAGCTGTGTGGGGAGCTTCCACACTGCAGAAATTAGACACTGATCTGTGCAGAGTCTAAATCTGCACCATGTAATGAAAAAATGGCTTCTCTTCTGGCACTATGATAGTCAATGTACAATGGCAACATTTACTGACCTATCCATAGCTGTGACACAATTAATGGCAATTTGGTTCCAGCAAAAATGCATATGATTGACCCTACTTCATTAGTCTGGAGATTATTTTACCAACTGAGAGCAAAGTGCTGTGATTTAATAGATGAACTACAATAGCTGATTCATTTAATCTTATTTGAACTCCAACAAACGCAGTTACCTTTTAGAGATAATATATTAATGAAACAGCCTCTATACAAGTATTGGTCCAGGATTAAAGAAAGTAAGTGTCTTTTCTCTGGATTTGTATTTCAAACAGATCTCCGTCTGCTTAACGTTAGTGACTCAAGCAGTAGGTATATCACTAGACAGACAGATGCAGTGTTTCAACGGGTCTGCATTCATGACACCACGTAAAAGCATTCAAACAGCATTTCAGCTTTAATCTCAGATATCTGACTCTGCAAGAATTTCTATTTCTATCCTAGAACATCAGCTTATGAAGCTGCAGCTGGAATAATGATAGGGAGGACTGCACGAAACCTTTGCTAATGACAGACAGCTTAAATACCTTTTAATTGTAGGCTGTAGTGGAAAAATAAATAAGGCAGCTCTTCCTAGCCTCCTGCACTTTTATGTGGGGTAGGCACAGGCAAACCATTGTGCGGCCTCGGTGAAGCACTGTGACTGCAAAGTAGCCTTGGCACTGACTTGAATGGGCCAGAACTCCAGTCCTGAGGGGCAGGAGGAAAGCGAGCCTAGAGCCAGCCAAAACTTGACAGGCAGAACACTATTTTAAAAACAGCAACAACAAAAAGGGTTTCTGACAAAACATTCGATTAACAGAAAGTTGATTTTTTTCCTTGTGATGTTTCCAGAATGAGTGTGCTCTTGTCTCTTTTTAAAGGTATACTAATCACAAACCAAGACAGACAACAACATTTTTAATTTTGTTCAAAGCTATTAACTTTTTGCCAGCCCTTAGGGAATACTCATTTTTCATGTTTGCTTTTGGAACTACTGCAGAAAGGAAAAATGATCATTTGCACAGCACTATGGATGTGGCAGCCTGGGGAATGGGGATGAGCAGGAGCAGATCTGTGGTCCTGTGGTCTTCCCACACCCTGTAGGTGCACCTGGGCAGCACGGGAAAAGAAAAGAGCATGCGGTCCACAGTGGAAAAAACCCCACTAATTACATTTAGCATTTTCAAAACACCAAAAGGAAATCAGGCTACGAATGAACTTGCCTAATTCCCCTCAGCACTGTGCTAGTCCCAGCTGGGCCAGAACAGTGAGAGAGCACACCAAGCAAACCGCCATCCCTTCTGGGGCTGACTCTTGGCTGGGATAGCTCAGAGCGTCTCCACAGCAGTCAGAGCTGGTTTGCATCCATTGAAAATCTGGCCCAATATTACTAACTTCATTTTAAAATCTTCCATTTTCAATATTATCCATGTATTTTAAAGGAAAGGAAAACCTAGCCACGCAGTTTATGTGCATTAGCCTGGTGATACGAAACCCACTACCAGACGCTATCTGAATTAGGAAACCTGTCATTCACCCTGACTTGTCATTGATCGCACTTCCTTTAGAGACTTAAAACAGCTAAGAGGAACAGCTTATGCTGAATAGACTTCCAGAAACCTCCAGCAGTGAAAACCAGCACTCCTCCTTTCAGGGCTCCGGCTCCTGCAGGGAGTGGGAGGAGGAAGAGAACCAGCTGGCACAGACTGAAGCATTTTATTGCTGCAAGGGTACTTGCTTTCACCTGTCTCCTGCTCAGGATTTGTGGAGATGCACGTTATTTCTGCCTTCAGCATTCATTCAGCATATCTTGCTGGGTTGTCTTGATACGGTGCTTATTTTCTAATGGATGGTTCAAGAAAGTGATCAGAATCTTAGAATCATAGAATCACAGGTTGGAAAAGACCTCTAACATCATCAAGTCCAACCATCAACCTGATTAGCCCTCAGGTTATTTCAGTCAAAATAACAGGCAAATTAGAAGCCTAGAGGAATTAGGAGCAAAAAGGCACTTGGAAATGAGCAGTGAAAGATGTGCAAGCTTGTCTCAGACTCTCCCACATCCTTCTTCTGTTGCAATAGCCAGGGGGAGATTGTTCTACTCTTCTTATGGAACTGCAGGATTTAATCTTACCTGGCTTCTTGCATCAGAAGTATATAAAGCTTGCTCAGGGTCTATTGTTCTCTGTAGCTTCCATTTCACACTCCTGTCATACACCTTTCTTATCTGCTTGCACAGTTTTTCCTTGTTCCTTTTCTTTCTTTTTTTACTATATTTTTTCTTTTTTCTTTTTCTTTTGAAGATAACCAGTTTTCTGCAGGAAAGTTCAGCCTGTGTTGATTAATTCAGCAGTTAAGTCTCCTTTTGTTTTTCTAGTGAATTTCAAAGATGTAGACTGGATAGTCTTGAATCAATGATGTTATCAGGACTGGTTTTTATTCTAATGCAAGCAGCAGCCCATTGCTGCTTTCCAGCACAGAATTACCAGTCATTACGATACAGTTTGGCTTTAATAAACTGAATCATTGGCTGCTTTTGTCTCTTACATAAAAGAAGAATGAGCCTCAGTAATCAGAGCTAAGTCTCAGCACCAGGAGAAAAAAACCCACACTCTTCTTCCTGGTGCCAAAAACCCACATGCCCACTGCATAAAGAGAGCACTGTTAAAATCCCTTTAGCCAATGCCTAATAACCAAAGATCTTTTTAATCTGGTTAGAAGTTTTACAAGATCTTTGATACCGATCATCAGAAGAAAGGCATACCTCACTCTGTTCAGTTACCATGGAATTGTCCCTAAGTTGCCCATAGGAAAATTCACCTGACAGTTTCAGTCATTTCACATTTTGTACCTTTTACCATATACAAATGACCATGTGCAGGTTCTCCCACGAGACAAAGGCATTTTTTCATCTGATCCTACAAACTCCCTTTTCTGATTATTGTAAGGTGCTCAAAAACTGCAGGTTTGCCTCGCTCTCAAGTCTACCCTTTTCCATATTCAGATTGAAAGTTTTACCGTTTTGCTGCATTTCAGTTACATCATTGGCATTACGAGACACACTTCCACATGACAGAGAGATGTGTCCATTTGCATGTATCACCCTGGTGCAAAATATTCTGTAGCAGAAAAAGGTTCATGACCTTATTTCTCAAACACGCTTCTAAGTATCACCCTACTCCAAGACACCCCTAAGTTCAGCAGCAGGGCAGAGGAAAGGACACAATCCCAGCCCTGCACTGGAGAGGAAGCACTATCCGCTCCTTGGGGTGGAGGTTTTTAATGAAAGTTTGTATTCTTTGAAACCTGGGACACTGATTTCAGGAAGCATTGCAACACACAGCATTCAGCAAAGGAAGACAAATGAAAGCAGCCTGTTTCCAAAATAATGGCTACAGCGCTCAGCACTAGTGAGAGGAACAATGTTATCAGGACTTTGTACCGGAAGTGAAAAGCTCCCTCTGCCCTGTCAAGGGGAGTTTTTGCTATTCATGAAGATGCGCTAAGTTCCGCTCTTGTCCTGGGAGTCTTTTAAGCATTTTAAACACATTCAGTTGTCATAATAGGAGAATCAGTTGGAATTCAAGCTACAAGGAAGTGAGGCCAGTCGTGAAAGAGGGCAGCAAGCCAATGGTCCAGCTCAGGACTGTGGCACAACAGACAGGCAGTTTCCTCTGTCTCCCATCAACTCAAACAAAGAAAGCTAATGGGATCCTGGGACGCATCAAGAGGAGTGTGGCCAGTAGGTCGAGGGAAGTTCTCCTACCCCTCTACACTGCCATAGTGAGGCCCCATGTGGAGTACTGTGTCCAGTTCTGGGCTCCCCAGTTCAAGAAAGATGAGGAGCTACTGGAGAGAGTCTAGCGGAGGGCTACGAGGATGATGAGGGGACAGGAGCATCTCTCCTATAAGGAGAGGCTGAGGGAGCTGGGCTTGTTTAGCATGAAGAAGAGAAGGCTCCGAGGGGACCTAATAAATGCTTATAAATATCTCAAGGGTGGGTGTCAGGAGGATGGGGCCAAGCTCTTTTCAGTAGTGCCCAGCGACAGGACAGGGGGCAATGGGCACAAACTGAGGCACAGGAAGTTCCGTCTGAACATGAGGAAGAACTTCTTCCCTCTGAGGGTGACGGAGCACTGGAACAGGCTGCCCAGGGAGGTTGTGGATTCTCCTTCTCTGGAGATATTCAAGACCTGCCTGGACAAGGTCCTGTGCAGCCTGCTGTAGGTGACCCTGCTTCGGCAGGAGGGTTGGACTAGATGATCCCCAGAGGTCCCTTGCAACCCCTACCATTCTGTGATTCTGTGATTCTGTGAACTCAGGTCTGCTGGAATTGGCTGTTCTGAGAAAATAAGCATTCTTTATTGCAGTACTTAGCAGTTGCCAACCTGGAAGACTGTAGGGCTTGAGAATAAAAAGATTAAAAGCTCTGCAACATTGAGCAAGAAAAAGTTTTTATGCAAGTAATGGATTTTTTCCCCTTTTTCTCAGTCTCAGGTTTCTAAACAATTTTGGCTGAAAGAAATTTGAATCTGCTACACACATTTCACTACATTTACAAAAGTAAGTGACAAACCATTCCTAGGAAGCTACTATTGTACACTTGCAGTCCTATTTACAGAGAATCTAGGTGGTATTAGCAGTACTGGGACAAAACCAAGCTGGCACGAGAGCATTGATTTAGATATTCTTCTTCATGGATTTCTAGAGAGCAACTGACTTACATTGAAGGAATGAAACACGGACACACTCCCTGACCTTTAAATATGCAAAACTCTGTAAGTTTTCTGTCAGGGTAAATTCTACAAGTGAAATTATAGAATCATAAAATCATAGAATGGTTTGAGTTGGAATGGACCTTAGAAATCACTCGGTTCCAACCGCCCTGCCATGGGCAGGGACACCTTTCACTGGACTGGGTTGCTCAAGTATCTCAGACTTTCAGAATTACACCAATTATTATCTACAGAGCAGATAAAGCAGAGAAGCAATTTTACAACTGTTTCTGTGTTGATACATACTGAAGATGCAAGTAAAAGTTAGAGAAGACTAGATGGAAGAGTTTCTCCAGTACCTAATGACCAAAAACATTTGGGCTTCTGTTTGCTGAATATGAGCAACTCAACCAACAGTTCCTGGCAAGTACAACCAAATGGGTAGATTTTAAGTATGGTCAAATATTAAAGTAAACCACTGCAAAGAAATACAGCTGGGAAAAAATCAAAACATTTTTTTAAAGGATGTTGAGCTCACCTCCTGCTCCCCATAATAAAATGAATGAGAGATGCCTTCTCATCCTGTCACCGAAAATCCGGGAATAAAACCTCGTAACACCAATGTAGTGTTAAAAGGCAGGCATTCTTTATTGCGACGTCGGATGCACGGGGGATAATTCCGCCGAACGTGCATGCCCCATACCCTTTCCGTGCAGTTTATATAGATCAAAATATACATATTCATCTGATTACATAAGCCCTTTCTTTCATAGTCAAATCAGTCCATTTTCATACACTCCTCCCACCCGCACTTGTGCAGTGCCTCCTAGTGGTGGTCGTTGGGGGTCCTAAGATGAAGGCTTATCCTCTTCATCACAGTTTCTGCGCAAACTCAGTCCTCTTCTGGCTCTTGTCCCTGCGGCACGGGTCATCTTGACCAGTTCTAGGCACCTGCTGGTTTTAATTAAAACTAACTTCTTTGGGGAGAGATGTATGACTTTTTGCTTCAATTAATTCACACAATAGATAGGTACCACAAATACACCTGCAATCATTTGGTAACGCTATTTCTATTAAAAATCCCCCTTCACCATTATTGTTTAACATTAATGATTACCTAGGGACTAAACCCTCTGTTCCCAGACCTAATGTTCAGATGGGTAGGGCTGTACAAGGGACATAGCAGCATTGTTCGTGCTTTATGATTAACTAATTCCATCACCGTGGTTACAATCCCAAGATGAGAACACACACTGTAGCCTGAAAATCAGCCACAAAGGATCCATTACAATACATTTGCAATGTTTAGTACATATCACACAAGTTTCCACTGCATCATTATTTCTGTTGCAGAAGGCTCTAGTGAAAACTGCCTTCACAGTTTTGGGGACTGAAATTCAGGCATGACCCCAGCTTAAAGACAAGCAGAGTCTTTCCGAACTGCATGAAATGACTGGATGTGGAAAAGAAAGGAAGAAAGAACAAAGGTAACTGAAATAGAATAACACAGTCTCACAGATGCACGACCTGACCATTTTCAAATTCAATGTTAATTTTATTAAAGAATTAAGTAGTCAAGTCATTAGTTTGTAAGATAGTACTCCTTCTTTGTAGCTAGATTAATGTTAGTGGATGGAAAATGATACTGACTGAAACTTTCTACTGAGCTACGTACACTCACTTACCTACTTGGGATTTTGATTAAACTCTGAATACAGAAATGTCCACTCAGAGACTAATTGGGCAGCTCAGGCTTCATAGTCATGATGTCTGGCAGCTCTGCTGAAAGGTTTCACAGAGTGACCAACAGCATAGTTGTTTCAGAGATTTGTAAAGCTTTCTCCAGGTCTCTGGCCAGAACTCAAATTACACAAACTACCGAAGAGTCATCAGGCAAGACTCTGGTCACAATGGATTGTCCAGCTGGTCTTAAAACAGTGGAATATAGAAGAAATGGCAGAAAGCACAGGCCACAGAAATTACCAAACTGTTTTTTGCTGAGTTTTTCTGTATACGCTGTCTATTTGTATTTCTGAATATATTTTTTTGTCTGTAACAACTAGTTACACCTTCAAAATTATGCGATTGCATAGAAATAATCAAGGATATAATCAAGCTTAAATTACATAAATGTTTTATTGATTTGCCTGTACAGGAACAAATTCTCCTCCACCTTGATTTATATGGCAGTACAGATTTTAAAAGAGGCATACACAGATGATGTAATAGCTTGTGCTGTGAGATCATTAGTAGTTAACCATTAATACCATAATTTTTGGACACACTAGGGCCGTGTTAAGGGCCTAATTCAGAACTTCATTTCTTTAGAGACCTTGCTGAAAACTTTTACAGTTTTCTTATTTAACTTTGTCTAAGCAGTGCACGACAGTACATATCTACTAGGAGAACATCCATTCACCCTTACTCCGAGGAGAAAGAGAGAAAGGGGATCACATCCAGGAAGTTGTTTTGACATCCTTCCAGTTCCTTTCTGAATGACAAAGCCTACCTCAACTTTTGCTCCCTTGTTCTCATGGGAGAGAAATTTCAAGAGAGAGATACCGGTAGCCTTGTTATAAACATCTAAATACCATGTTTTATCCACATACGACTGTCGAGATTTGAAGATCTGAATATCTTTTATAGAACAATTGATACAGTTTTGGCTGAAATTGAGGCAGCAAATTTCAATCTCAGCACAAGCTGAGACACGTTGTTCTGAGCTTCATTTAGTTATGTTAATCAGCTAAACAACTTGAGAGAAGAGCGTCATGAAGGGTAACCAAGGGGAGCAGTGATAAGGCTCCTTTCCTTATCAGTTGGACAGAAGGTGGAACATAAAGGGTTTATCAAGAAGGAAGGCTTAGAAAAAAATGTAATTAAAAATAAAAATGAAGCTGTTGCATCTATATTTCTAATATCCAGCAAAGTTATGCATTTTATTCCAAATCGCCTCCCTCAAGGGTATTTTGTACACCTCCCTTGAGAAGCAGGCTCAGTAAGTCAGAGATAAAGTAGTTGTTTGCAAGAAATGTTCTTTTCTGAGTACTGGCTTTTCTGTCCTTTTCTGATTATCAGCACAGAAGTATTTTGGTGCAAAGTCACTGTTTCACTCATGTATCTCCAGGAGGGTATTTGATGCATTTAAGAAAGTATAGCTAAGGCTTCCACTTGTAGAGCTCACTGGTGATTTGGTTGTCAAGAAAAAATTTTTTATGGTGGCTTTGGACTTATTTTGGCAGCTTTTGTATTTGTTGCTCTCGCACAACCCCATTCCATAAAGATTCTGGTTATCCATTTAGTGAGATTTGGGACAGTTGTTTAAAGGACAGAGGAGAGACGATCAACATATGTTATTTTTCCAATGCAGGATGTAATCATGTAGTGGTTTTTTGTATCCCTTATGAATTAGTAGCATAAAACTCCTAGACATTTTCCAGTAGCTGTGGATTATTCAAAGACAATATTATTTCCATAGAAAAATATCTTTCTGCGTGAAAGTTGTACTTAGTTGGCTGAGATGGGCTAGGCGGGTCTAACTACATCATGACCATGGGGTGTGTTTTGAATAACAGCTTGTTGTGTACTGGTAAGAGTGTAGGTTTGTGAGTTTTCTGTGTAGAATACTTTCTAGATTGTTCTTTTTCCTGTTGAACATGATACCTACAGAGTTTGCCAGGTGTAGGAATAATCTTAAGACAATTTGATGGAGGACAGGGTAGTTCATGAATTTTTGCTATAAAGACAGAGAAAAGACTTACTACCTGTCAGAATGGAGAATTACATGTCCCACTCCTTTCAATCACATTAGTAAGCGGGTATATACTTGCCTGCCATCCCTACTGAAAATTCACTCTGGATGTCCAGCTGTGATTTTATGTTGCTTTATGAAACCCCATCAGCTATTAAAGTCCATTTGCTCTGGGGATTTCATTATGTGAATATTTCAAAATCCATTTGTCAATAAATAGCAGAATCACCAGTCCATTCTTGAGGGTCAATTCACACTGAATGTTTGTTACTTTTCTGCTGACAGCTGAATTACAAAGCAGTGCAAGTAGAACTATTTGAAGTAATAGGAAACGAACCTATTTCTATGCTAATACGTTTAAAACACTACATTTCTCTGACAATATCATAATGTTGGAGTCTATAAAATGCCTATAAAATATTTGTTTTGTAGCTGTGTTAATAAACAAAGATTCGTTATTCTAATTTTGTCCTTCAGTCTCTGTAACCTTCACAAAAAGAAAAAAAGCTCATAAATAACAATGACGATAAATTAACACAGAGAACTATACATATTTATATGGACATAGACTTCATATTGAAACAGTAATTATTGCAGGCAAATTTAGTTTTCTTTTTAATCAGATTTTACAGGTAATTAGCAGTCAACTAAGATTAATTACACTCCATTGTGTGTTAATGTCATCTTTTGGTCACAGGAAGATTACACAGTATTTTGTTTGCCAGATGTAAAATCTAATTCTTACATAGACATATCAAGGTTATGCAAACATGTTTTTAGTTCACCACACACCTCCTACTTGTCTCAGAAATATGTCTTTGCATGAGACACCTGTTGAGTCTTCAAAGAGGCATACAAGGTCTCCAGCAAACCATCCACAACTCCTGTAAATCTGCAAGATGTCCCACCCAGCCAGACTTCTGCGTTGCTCAGCTGTAGTCAAAAGGGTAATCAGACCTGTTAAGTTCAGTACATTCAGTGTGAGAACACACTTTTGTACCCGACTCTGTGATTCTGCAGTTAGATTTATGCAGTTCTGTAGCCCCCTCTCACACTCCTTCCCCCAGTGCCAGATACAGCTGCTGATGAGTCCTTCAGCTGCTGATGAGCTGTATCACACTGTGAGGACAAGATCTGCCACAGGTTCAGAGAAGGTCAGCTAGCTGGTAGGGTCTCCAGTTGCAGCTTAGTACTACAGTCCTCCCAGTCAAGCAATCCCATGCACCCAAAGTGTCTTATACCCTGGAGAAAAAGGATGTGTCCCAGGTGTTTTGGTTTGGCTTGGATAAATGCCAGGTGCCCACAAAAACCGCTCTATCACTTCCCCTCCTCAGATGGGCAGGGGAGAGTAAATATGATGAAAGGCTCGAGGGTCAAGACGAGGACAGGAAGGGATCACTCACCAATTACTGTCAGAGACAAAACAGACTGAACTTGTGGAGAAAAGGGAGTTTAATTTGTCACCAATCAAATCAGAGTAGGATAGTGAGAAATAAATCCAGATCTTAAAACACCTCCCACACCCCTCCCTTCTTCCTGGGCTCCACTTCAAGCCGGTTAAGGGAATGGGGGTTATGGTCAGTTTATCACACCTTATCTCTGCCGCTCAGAATCACAGAATCAAAGAATCACAGAATGGTAGGGGTTGGAAGGGACCTCTGTGGGTCATCTAGTCCAACCCTCCTGCCGAAGCAGGGTCACCTACAGCAGGCTGCACAGGACCTTGTCCAGGCAGGTCTTGAATATCTCCAGAGAAGGAGACTCCACAACCTCCCTGGGCAGCCTGTTCCAGTGCTCCGTCACCCTCAGAGGGAAGAAGTTCTTCCTCATGTTCAGACGGATCTTCCTGTGCCTCAGTTTGTGCCCATTGCTCCTTGTCCTGTTGCTGGGCACCACTGAAAAGAGCTTGGCCCCATCCTCCTGACACCCACCCTTCAGATATTTGTAAGTATATATTAGGTCCCCTCGCAGCCTTCTCTTCTTCAGGCTGGACAAGCCCAGCTCCCTCAGCCTCTCCTCATAGGAGAGATGTTCCAGTCCCCTCATCATCCTTGTAGCCCTCCGCCGGACTCTATACAGTAGCTCCTCATCTTTCTTGAATTGGGGAGCCCAGAACTGGACACAGTACTCCAGATGAGGCCTCACTAGGGCAGTGTAGAGGGGAAGGAGAACCTCCCTCGACCTGCTGGCCACACTCCTCCTAACGTACCCCAGGATCCCATTGGCCTTCTTGGCAGCCAGGGCACACTGCTGGCTCATGGTTAACCTGTCATCCACCAGCTCACCTAGGTCCCTCTCCGCAGAGCTGCTCTCCAGCAGGTCCACCCCAAGCCTGTACTGATGCATGGGGTTGTTCCTCCCCAGGTGCAGGACCCTGCATTTGCCTTTGTTGAACCTCATCAGGTTCCTCTCTGCCCAGCTTTCCAGCCTATCCAGGTCACGCTGAATGGCAGCACAGCCTTCTGGTGTATCTACCACACCTCCCAGTTTGGTGTCATCAGCAGACTTGCTGAGGGTACATTCTAACTCTTCATCCTTGTCCCTCAGGAGGAGGACTCCTCACACTCTTCCCCTGCTCCAGCGTGAAGGTTCCTCTCACAGGAGACAGTTCTCCACAAACTTCTCCATCGTGAATCCTTCCCATGGGCTGCAGCTCTTCACGAACTGCCTCAGTGTGGCTCCTTCTCATGGGGTGCAATGCTTCAGGAACAGGCTGCTCCAGCATGGGTCCCGCACGGGGTCACAAGCCCTGCCAGCAAACCTGCTCTGGCGTGGGCTCCTCTCTCCACGGGTCTGCAGCTCCTGCCAGGAGCCTGCTCCTGCATGGGGCTCCCCATGGGGTCACAGCTTCCTTCAGGCATCCCCCTGCTCTGGTGTGGGGTCCCTTCCATGGGCTACAGGTGGAGATCTGCTCCACCATGGACCTCCACGGACCGCAGGGAGACAACCTGCCTCACCATGGTCTTCATCACAAGCTGCAAGGGAAGGCTCTCTGCTCCGACATTTCAGGCACCTCCCCCCCCCCACCTTCTTCACTGACCTTGGTGTCTGCAGAGTTGTTTCTCTCCTATCGTCTCACTCCTCTCTCTTCAATGTCGTTTCACCACCAAGTTTATTTCTTCTCTTTCTTAAAGATGTTATCACAGAGGCGCTACCACTGGCACTGACTGGCTTGGCCTTGGCCAGTGGCAGGTCTGTCTTAGAGCCGGCTGGCACTGGCTTTATCAGACATGGGGGAAGCTTCTCACAGCTTCTCACAGAAGCCACCCCTGTAGCCCCCCCGCTACCAAAATCTTACCATGCAAACCCAGAACAGCATGCAAGCCTGGGTGTATTGCCTGGGAACTGCCTTCAGGGCAGGCTAAAGATCTTACAGAAACATCAGAATAACATAGCAAGCCTGGAGATCTATGGCCAAATCTGGTTCTGGGAAAGATCATAGAAAACATCAAGTATAATTGCTCTGCAAAATGTAAGGCAAGACCTTGAGGAGGCCGTAACTCTTGACATAAAATCAAGTTGCCCCATGCTGAGATGCTCTTGCCTTGTTTCCTGCTTAGACAAGTCTCTATTTCTGGTTTGCTTTCCTCTCTCCTGTTGCAATCCACATGCTCTAACTCTTCAGAAGTCTCACACAGGAGACTCACTGCCTGAAGGGCTAGTCTTCCGTGGTGGAACTAACCTGATTCACCAAACCTCACTCTCAAATTAATAGAGCCACCAGTTTCTGTCCTCTCCCAGGCTACCTTAACAGAGATGTATGAAGTCCCCATCTTACTTCATATCCTAGCATATCAAATAATTGAGCTCATATTACAGATGTTATTCTATACGGAACCAAAGCACCTCCTGACCTGTCACCATTCAGGAATGTGAAAATGGAGAGTCAAGGAAACGAGTATTTAGGCCTCATCACAAATAGTCATCAATCAGAGCTGCTACTGAAACCAGAAAATCACATCTTCTGAAAACCTGTTTGGAAAATGAACTGTAAAGGTCAAACACAAAGCTCGTGGGAGGCTTGTGGGCTCTAGCACCTCAGAAGGCATTAGAGCTTAACTCTAAATATCCCATTTTTTGGGAGCAGGACATTTGCAAACAGTGTTTTGGGTATTCCTCACCTATTCAGAACTGAGAAAAGGTCTTTCAGATAAAAGACAGAAGCTGAAAGACAGAAAGCATCAATAAACACACTGCCTCTGCACAAATGACAAGGGTAACTTCTGCAGCCTGTGCTTTCTGCCATTTCTTCTGTATTCCACAGTTTTAAGATTAACTGGCCCTGAGAAAAACTCACTGGTGAGAAATTCCTGTAAAAGGGCAGATCCCTTTGTGGAGCACCACTGGCCCAGTTTCACACAGGCTTGATCTCATTCAGATCTCAACACATAGTGTTTCTTTTCTGGCTGCCCCTAAGCCTTTACGGGCATGGAAAACGCCAGGTTGTGGGTGACACCAAAGCTATATGAATCTGGGAACTCAGAGTCAGATGGAGGAGGTAGCAGCAGAAAACACTGAACTGATCTCTCCTCCCTGCACATGCAACTTGTGCTAACTGTGCTGGTGTCAAGCGAGAAAGCACTCATTGATTGGTTTTAATATTCCTCTCTAAACCAAAAAGGCTTAAAAGTCATAATCTGACCTAGATATGCAAAAACTAACTAGCAGAAGTCATTGTGAGAAGTCAAACAGACATTTTCCTCTTTTGTTTTCTCATTACCCTCTTCTCACTGATCTCAACAAAACAAAACCAAGAAACAATCAGAAGCATATGAATCAAAAATGAAGAAATGGACATAAATTTGCTGTGACTGTTTAACATATCTGACTGTGGAGCACACTGAAACTGCTTAGCCTGAATGAGGAAATAAATCTGTTTGAGAGGTGAAGAACTGAGAGTATTTCATCAAACTCATTTCAGGCAGGAAAGCAGAAACACACATAAAGGTGTACTCTCTGCAAAGCTTCCAGCTGCAGTTACAGAAATCACAAAATGCATTTCTGAGTGTAAGGCCAGAGTTCGTGGAATTGTAGGGTTTCCCTCACAACAACATGGAGAAGTCTCTTCTGTTATGCCAATTCCCCCCTGCTCAAGTAGAAAGTCTTTTGCAGACGTCTGCCCCAGATACAGTCAACTCAAGCACCTGCAGACCATCAGAGCAGGGAGAATGCTTATCAAGTCCTTCTTACAGCAGAATGACATGGCCTTTGAGTTGACCACACAACTGCGATAATGTAATTTTAGAGTCATGACACAACTGAAACACAAAACTCATTGGCACCCTAATTTTAACTTCTCGGGGTGACTCATTTGGCAGTGAAATAATTTAACAATACCCTACGCTGATAACCTACTCTCATCTAGTAATTTCAAAACAGTTTACAACACTTGGCAAAGCTTAACCTACGTTACCTCTCTAAGCTAAAAGCTACTCTACAGAGTTCTTTTAGAGGAAAATAGTGAAAGAAGGTCCAGGGTGAATAAGTGATTTTACCAAGGCTACACTAATAATCAGTGATAAAATTGGAAACAGGAGTAGGAACACTGACAGTCCAATTTTCATACATTAGCTTGGAAGAGTACTTCTCTCTCTGCAATAATGTTGTATAGGTGATCACAATGACTGACGGTAGCAGTCAGATCTCCAAACACAAAGAATTCTACTAAAATAAATTTATTTAGATATTAAAAAATTCATTTAAATTAATGATAATTAATTCTGCCTTCACTTCAATTCCATCTTTGCATTTTCCTAATTAGAACCCACAAGCTCTTTTGTTTACCAATCATACATCTAGAGAACTAAAGGAAGAACATCTTCATTGCTGTCTGACACCAAAGAAGTTGTTCAGGTCCACACTGGTCTCTGCAATAACCATCTGACTGAGATGTCTGCGAGTGTCCCAGCACTGTGCTACTATGCGAGGTGGTGGGGTCCCACAAGGCTAGATCAGATATGCCCAGTTGGTGAGAACCTAGGACAAGCATTACACAGCTCTGTGTTCATCAGTCTCTAAAATTCCTCTTCTCTCGTTAAAGTAGAGGTTTGTAGAAGAATGACTTTTCCTTTCCAGCACTTCTGTGCTCCAGACTACTCTTTTATTAAACTGGAGAATGAGAGCTCTAGCAAGGCCTTAATATCTGCTTAATACTAGGAGGATATTCTTCCTGCCCCCTTCATCACACAACCTGGTGATCCATGCAGTAATATAGGAGTGAACCAGGTGATGCAGAAAAACTAAACCTAACCACCCCCACTCAAGAAATCTGAGCTGTTGAGGCCAAAACAGAAGGACTTGTTGCCCTTACTCCTGCACAATTCCCACCTGAGGACATGGACAGACCTGACGTAATGATTTTAATGGTCCCAGCTATTCAGTCCCTTGAATCCTGCTCTTCAGGGTTCGAGGGACTGCCCTCAATGCTGCTGAGCAGTAATTACACTACCACATTATGGTTTCAAATGAAACATTTTCTACATGAAGTTGCTGCATGTGTGAAACTAAAGTATTGAGTTTGGCAAAATGAAATCAGGGATCATAGTCACATCTGTGTGTTTGCACAGCTCCTTGCACCAGTCCTGCCCAGGGCCTTTGACTACTACCGCAGCACTAATATCCATATTCCCTACAGACAGCAAGTTCATTAAACTCAGTCAGGAAGTGAAGTGAGTTCAGTAGACAATGGAAAGACCAAAAGACCAACGAAGTGAGACCTTACACATCATTCATGCAGGCTTCCACCAGAAGTCAGTAAAAAAGTCCTGCTTCATCAAGCTAAGCAAATCATCTATCAAGAGGAAATAAAAAGAGACTACTTTCAGTACTTGTATATAATAAAGCATTTAAAAGTATTGTTGCAGTTTATGCAATACTTCAAATGCTAAGCAAGGATACAGAACCTCGTTTATATCAAACAAGTTCTTAATACATACTGTATAACCTTTAAAAACATCAAGAATTTATATCAAATGAGTTACATCTGTCTTCACTGGGAAACTTTTAATTTTTTCCCTCTCAGTATTCCTTCATAAGTACTGGTCTCTAAATTCTTTAATTTTTGAAATCTAAGAGGCTGTAGCTTATATTTCTCCAAACAGCATGTTGGAGCACGTCAACACCAGCTTTTATCTGTTCTATAGGCTTCTTATCTTCCGTCCAATCCAGAGCATCAATACCCTCCATTGCTGCACTCCATTTTGTTTCTCTGACTTAATTTGTACCCTTCTGATGCAATATTTGTATGCTTTCCCTGTATCTTCTTGTGACAGAAATGCCTTCAGGAGCAGACAAAATAATTTAGTCACTTCTCTCTGATTCTGAGTAACCTGCATCTATTCTAAATCACTATGAAACACTGTATTAAGCTCTATACTTAGAATATGTTGCAAATATAATGGGATTTGAAATACATTTCAACAACCAACTCATGCCATATATCAGTATGAGCAATGAACCAGGCGTCTGAAAATACAGAACTATCTATAAGTAGAAGCAAAATCCTGATCCTTCATGTAAACTAGATGAGTAGGAGAACAAGTTATCTACCCTAAGTAACTGCGGGCATCTCATTTTGAACTACATTTTCAGAAGATTTTGAGGGGTGTCATCTTCTAACTTAAGAAGAACAAACATTTCATGATGTATGACTCATTAGATAATAGCCTGGCTCATGGATTCCCAAACTATGGTGCCTGAATGTATCTCAATTAACAGTCTTTGGGCCACTGCTGGTCCATGTCCCACCAGTAAGCAGTTCACAAAAAAGCCCACAAAAAGGTGATGCAGATTTCCACATGGACAAAAAAGAACACAAATAAAACAGAGAAAAATATCAAAAATAAATGAAAATTCAAAGTTTAGCCCAAACTTTATTTTCTTGTGCAATCCTGCACAAGAAGATTTCGAATGCTTTTTTTAAGAGCATGTAGTCCTTGAATAAGCAAGGGTGAAGACATTAATCTATGGAAGTGCACAGAACATTCACAGAGGCGGATGCTCACGTGGTACTAGAGTACCTCTGGTTATCATTCATTAACCCACATTAAAAAAAAAATTACAAGAACCCACTGAGAGATTGACCCCTTATACTTTTGCAAGTTTCCAACATATTAAGAGACAGCTAGAAATACCTACAGTGCTTACTTAAGGCTACTATTCTCTGCATGTAACTACTTTAGCTTCTGCTTTCATGTAGTATAATCCTTAATGGAGACAGAATATGACCATGGTACAACTTTTCTCTTACAATGTAGTTCACATTATGAAAAGTCTTCATATAACCCCTCTTGGTTCATCATTTGTAAGTAGTGCCAGTCTAACATTCTGCAATCATTAATGAAAATATCAGGCTGAAATTTCCTTCTTCAGCAACAATACACAGCAGGAAACTATGCAGCATGACTAAAAGTGATTAATAAGATTTCCTTGAAATAGGACACTGACAAAATTCCCCCAGTACTTTCAAGCTCCAGTCAAGTAAAATCAGACTGAACAAAACAACAAAGTGAACCTTAGATTCTATATTGAGGATCAGAACGATGCTCTAGCTGAGTGAGTACCCTATTTCCAAGTGTCACTAACACTTTTAACCTCAGAGAGATGCATATGTGCTCCACAGACAACTATGAGAAACCCAGAACAAGTAGAAATCTTTGATAAAGCACATTTCAGTATAAAGAGCTAGGCCTTAGAGAGCAGGCAGGATTAGATAGGAGAAATCCTGGCCCTGTATGGGCTAGTTTAAAATCCCCTAATTGAGTGAATACTTCAAATAATTTAGTAACAGTATTTACTTCAATAAAAAGTAGTTACTGCAGGCTCACCAACAGAATATTTCAGTATTTTAGGTTCTTAGGAAATTTCCATAATTTCATTTCTGATTTTATGATGAAAGTCAAGGACTAATCTCAGGTCAGAGATGAGTCCTTATTAATCTCTTTTCTGGGAAGGGAGGTTATGTGCATTTATCTTCGTGTATTAAAGTTAACAGTACTGTCATTTAAGGTTATGAGGTGTCCCCTTGTTTGCTCTTGGTAAACTAGGATAAAATTTCGTCATTCATAATGGTGATTTGTTTGATTAAGAGATAATTCAGCAACCGACAGCGACACCAAAAAATATATTTACTGAGAGATGGCATATGATAGTCATAACTATTTTGCAGAAGGGAAGAACAAAATGCCAGCAGTTAAAACTGAGAGCATCACCACCAAGAAAAAAAAGGATTCTTATCTAAAATATGCTGGGAGGGGGAAATAATCTCCAGCTAAATTCTGCACACAGAGATGCAAAATATCATTCTCACATGCACCTCATCACAACTCCTTTGCTACTGCCAGCTCAATGAGTGGCCTGAGGCCAACTCCTGCTGCCTCGGTGAATGAAACCCATGCTACCATATTAAGAGCTTCCCTCTTGAATCAAAATACAGCTTGTAAAGTGGCCTTACACCTGGAAAAACCTGTTTAAAAAGAAGTAAATAAGCAGTAGAGTATTTAAAATAGATGTCCCAAATATATAGGACAGTACTGAGAACAAGTCAAATAATAATCTGCATTAATAGGACTGAAAATTCTCAATACAGAAAAAAAATCTTGTGTATAATACATAGGAAATAGGAAATTAGAGCTAGTATTTCTTTAATGTGGTATGCAAAATGTACATGTATATACATACACAGACATACATAGACACATATTATTCTGAACCTTTTCATGCACCAAGGCATTTTAATTCTACCTCCACACTTTAGTTCTTCTTTCTGAAAAACAAAGACTCAAAATGGTTGCTTCCTATTGCATTATCCTTTCTCATCCTCTACTTAATATAGGCCATTCTGTTGCATTGTGGCTATGATAAATAGACAGCCCATGAAAATATTATGCATTATATAGCTACGTGTATGATAAAGTCTTTCAATGACTGCCTACTATTTTCAGTAAAGGAAGATATTTGGGATAGATCTCATAGCCTGGACCCCCTTTCAACAAAATAAGAGACAGCACAGTTGGCTTTCTGTAGTTCTTCAAAATAAGAAAACAAAGCCTAGAATTCTTGATGTTTTAAACATTTTTAAAAATGCAGAAAATGCAAGTATAGCTATATTTATGTATAAAATAAGTGGTCTTTTATTCTGAGTTTACACAACCATTTAAAATAAGGTTAGCTTTTCCTGCAGTGGATTGTTTCCCCTGGGTTTCAGACAGCAGGGAAACCTGGTACAAAAGAATGCAGACCGTGATATCCCAATAGTGATGCAGGATTTAAAGCCCCACTACTGAGAATTTCATGCTTCTCTTCAGCCTTTCACACAGGGAAGAAAGTCAGAAAAAATAAAATTTATTTTCATGGGTACTTCTAAAATTGAGTGAATATTGACAGAGAAATTCTCAGCTGAATGTCATTTTTTGATCTGTCATTGTTTTATGAAAAATTTTTGATTAAAAGATACCTCCTCTAACCTTAATGGATCACATTTATGTGTCAGGTGTGCTGGATTTGCACATAAATGTGACAGAACCTCTAACATGATGGCTTGAGAAAGTAGTAACTGCAATAATAACTTCTACTTTATTCATTACAGATACATAATTAATATGTTTATCTAACAAGAAATGGAAAGAAGTGCAAAAGATATGGGTGAAAAAGGGGGCACAGAGCAGCCTGGTATTTAATAAATGCATTGGTGTACAACTTAAATCATATATACTCTTAACCCATCCTGAAAAATTAAGCTTCCTCATGACACTTTATCTGGCTATGAAGCAGCTGTAAGTTCTTTGTTTCAACTGCATTTGGAAGAAATCAGAAGCATTGCTACACACATGAAGTCACAACAGTGCACATGAAAACAGATATCCTCACTCTACCATGCTTGTCTGCTTGGAGATAGCAGCTCATCAAGATAACAATATTTGGTTTTGAATAAATTCTGTCTCTAATTGTAGTTATTCCACACCTGATATTAGTCCTTATTGTGCTTGTATTTATCTCATTCATAGTTAATTGCTCTTCTTTCCTCTCAGTACCTCCTGCTTCTGCCCATCTCTTCTGCATGGTCCATTTCATCTTTCAGACAACAGCCCTTTGGGGGCCATGACTGTTGCTTACTGTTATTTTTATTCATGCCCAGCACAATACAGCTTAAACTGTTCCTAGCCTTCAGGTGGCATTTTGATATGCGTATACACACATAGTAATAAAATGTGTGGGATGGGAGTATTCTGGATGCTTTACAAAAATCAACAGAAATACATATCCTCCCCTGAACTGCATATGACTTCAAGTTCTAGTTTGGCAGCCTTGTCTCCATGAGTACATCCTGTGGGTATACATGAATCACAGAGAAGGATTAGTGCCACTTGCAGTAGTTTTTGCTCATAGGCACATTTTTCTCCATGCAGAGTCCTAGTGAAGACCACATAGTGCTGCATGGGCACAAACATCGAGTCTGACAGCAACCAACTGCAGGAAAAAGTCTGGGGACATGAACCCTCCCAAAGAGTGATTATCTACTTGTTGGCTCTGGGCATCGGGGAAGTCCTGAATTTTCAGGAGCAAAGGGAATGACACACTGACTTCTGCACATTCATCTGAAGAACTATGTTAGTATTCTTCATTTTGGCTGGAAACCTTGGGCACAGGTTGTAACAATTGTGTGGATGATACAAGCAAAGCTGGCATCTAACAAAAGCTTTAAGTATTAAGATAAAAAAAAACCAACATCAACAAAAGCCTAGAATTTATTTGAAAAAACAAAAAAAAAGGAAAAGAAGCTGAAGAAACTGAATCAAAGAGCACTGAAGAGATTACGATGGGGAAAACAAAACAACTCAAGAAAGCCAGTGTACATTTCTGTTACAATAAGGTGGGGAAATTAGTAGATTGATGGAGAAGAGACAAAGAAAATTATGGAAATTGAGGAAAGATAACATTACAACTATTAATCTCAAGTGGCTACATTCTGTTTGGGGATTCTTAATTTGTCAGGCTCTAAAACTGTTTCCCTATTTAGATCTTCACAGGAAAGAAACCCATTACTTTTGTTGGTGTAACGTTATCCAACACACAAAAACCATGCATACATGCAATTCCAGCTGGAAGCCATTAGTCTGCCTGGAGTCCTTCAAGCAAATTACACTCCTTCAGGTGGAGATTTACAACGCTGTTGAGTCTTTATTATTGGAGTTTTCTCTCTGATATGTCTGAGACAGAAAAGCTATCAGCTTCACACTTCATTTGTGGCAACATATGCTACTCCCTTGGGAATTACTGCAGCCACCCAGGATTTAGAGCCCACTTCCCAAGCTGCAATACTCCCATCACTAAGCACTATGAAATCTGAATTCCTTTGCTTGAGAAAAAATTGTGGAACAAGTGTTAAAAACTACAGGAATCCTGAGGGTTGCAGCCAAACCAAACAACTTCTAACACTTTTCTGTTCAGAACTTCAGACTTCACCTTCTAGACACTTTTTCAACATTAACTCAACGTTGCCTAGGTACAGTTTATGAATTCTGGTTGTCTTGTTCCACTGAAAGTTGCTGTTGCTGAAAAGGGAGTATCAAATCTCTTCCAATCCACACAAAAAGGATCAGGGAACTTCACGGCTGTGATCTGGACAGAGTTAGAGCCCAAGTCGCAAAATTGGCCATGGGAAAGGAAACTACTCTGTATGCTTACCAGCCAGCAGGCAGGACACCCAGACCATGCAACTGTTGAGTTCATCCTCCATCTTTTCTCCCTGCGGAGACATTAATCTGAGTTTCTTTATTCCTATGCAGCCACTAATTTTCCTATTTGGACTTCATACTTTTGAGACCACTGCCTGCTCTGTCATATCTGGTAGAAACCAGCCGCTGGATTCCACAGTTGTTGGCAGAGATAGACAGAAAGGTGAAGGCCCAGACAAAGAGCGTGGCTGTACTTAACTTTCCAAATCAAGCCTAGAGGGTTTCTTTCAATTATGAGATTTTGGTATCAATATGCAAATACTTTGTCCTATCAGTATGTATAGTTTTAGGTATGAAATAATCTTGTAAATGACTTTATTCCATTTCTTTGTCACATTCCAAGCTGTCTATATAAATGACTCTGGTATATTTTTTTCATTCTTCAGCAGCCACTGTACAATTTTCTGCATTTCCTGCTGCATTCCCGCATAAAAAGTAGTTCAGAATATGGGGCTCTGCAGTTACACTAGAACTACTTTTCTGATCCTCTCTGGTTGCAAGCTGTCTCACATCTAGTTTCAATGTGAGCAACTGAGAAATTTCTTCTATATAAATACCAGCAAGTAGGTACATAACGTTTTGACAATTATTGCTATCCTTTGCTGAGCCATACAAACAATTTATCCCATTGTTCTTGTAAAATGCAAAAATTTTGCTTTCTAGAGGGCTGCATAAATAGCATGCATTTTTAACTTAGTTCATAATCATTTAGTCTATTCTACCTACATTCTCTTGAACCAATAGATCTCAGACACTGTGGTTCATATATGCAACGCTTAGCTCATGATAACATAGAAGATAAAATCACTTTTGCATACTAGAAACTTGAATACAGAAGGTAATCTTAGCTGTAATTCTTTCAGTTAGACAAGAAATATTCTGTAAATGCCAAGCAGTTTCTTTCATTTAAATGGAAGTTGAAATTATTCCTGTATATATTTTGTAAGGACGTTTGTTATCTAGAAGTTATTAATAAAAGTATATAATTATTATCTGAAAGGAGGTATTCAGAACTTCATATGAAACTCTAGTTATGGGATACAAAAGACACTACAGGAAAGATAACTTTAAATGCTGCTGAAGTATTGTGGATCTGGAGGATTGCACGGAAGGCAAATAACCTCAGCTGATAGAGAGCACTGCTAGAAAACAGAAAGAAATGAAAGGTCACTAGAAAAGCGAACATAACTAAAAGGATAACAGATTCTGTTCTCTAACCATAGGTGTCATCTACTATTTTAGATGTCATGGGGCATCCTGCTTGCCTTCCCTCTGCCACTCCAGAAAGATGCAGGTCTTAAGTTTTCCATATATGGCAGATGTCAAACCTGTGCAAGTGTCTTTGAAAACTAAGGGCATCAAAGTGGCACTAGGCATTTATGTTTAAATAATTGAATGCCACTCTTATCATTTGAAAAAAAAATCCACAATCATATCCGAAGTCATTTGCAGACACAATGAATAACAGAGGTAACGACTGCTTATGTGTAATGTCATTTTGGCCTAACTTCAAGCTTCAACTTAAGGTCAAAGTACAAATATGTCTGACATAAATGCTATCTTTCAATGGGACCAAGTTCCAGCTCTTAGAAATAAGGAGGGCTTTATACAATTAGTAATTATCACAGCAATTCAGTCTCCAGTCTAGCTCCTACTAGAACAGTCTCACTTAAGTTTCTATTTATGTGTGTTTGTAGGCCCTCTCTTCTAACTCCTTAATGTAATTGATTTTTCTGCAATTTAAACGTACTGTAGGCCCATTAAATAAATCATATAATTTAATAATGACTCTGATGACTAATGATATCCCTGCTTATAACCGGCAACGACATTTCTCAACATTATCCTTGCCTTTGTAAGGTAGAGATGTCAAGAAGAGTGCAAGTTTAATGCTTGAAGATGTTTTCAGGTTCACTGGCCAAAGTGGTTGAAGTGACTAATGATTGTTTCAAACCACTTCAGATGGAATAGCTTTATCACAAATAGAGCACTTCTCACAACGCAGCACTTCAAAGAACATGCCCAAGTGGCTGCAAGACTATTTCTACAGGAACTTCTGATGTCCTATTGGTAATTCAAGCAAATTCATGTTTTGTGTAACAATGGTTTCTCATCTGCCATAGCGTTAAGCCAAAAATATCTATCAAGGTTCATGCAGCGGTGAGCTGCCATTTTTCTGTTTACAGGTATCAAATAAAATTATTAAATACCACACATTTTCTAATATTAGTAATAAAACTGAGCAGACAGAAATAGCTCATTGAAACGCAGTGAACTATTCTTAAGTCATACACACAAGAATATGTAAAATATCATTACAATAAAAGGCAGCCACTAAGCATAACTAGAACTCTGCTTATCGAGAGACATCAATAACGTCTTTGAGGTATCCAAGCTAAAAGGAGGACACTAAGAAGTATTTTCTTACAGCTACACAGGGAAAGGCTCATAATGTGTGCACAAGAGAAAATGCTCCCAAGTCACTCATTCCTGCACATTTGCCAATAGAGAAATATGTACAATAACTGCACACACGCAAACTGCAGACACCAACAGTTTATCTCCTTTTTCTCAGGAGGAGGTGTTGCCACTGCAGTGGACACAGGGAGGATGTCTCACCCAAATTCACCACCCAAAAGGTGTTTGAGGAGGAAACCACATGCATGAAGACAACGCAGTTATCAACAGGCCAGACAGTAGTAGATGCAGTAGTAGTAAACGTGTAATTTAAGACTTACTGAATAGCTCCTATAATTTTGGCATATTTCAAGCAAAATTGAGCCCAGAATTCTTTGCTAGTAGATGTTTGTAACTGGATTGAAGACATTTTCTCACATTGATGTGACTGCCATCCTGAGCTCAAGAGAGGAACAAGGAGAGATGAAAGCATGCAACAATATTAAATCAGAGCTGTGCTGAAAGAAGGTTCAGAGAGACACTAAAAAAGTCCTGATTTTGACTGGCTTTGCACCCATCAATTCCAGAATCCTTCCCTTTTATTTCTCACAGTATCTCAGACATCACATCTCTGAATAATTTGGATATCAGATGAAAAAAAAATCTAGCCAGTGGCTAAATTCTAGAAAAAAATATGTCATCTAGAGCAGATTGCTAAGAAATAGAATTCTGCTGAAATATCATAGATCTACAAGAGTTCGTGGAAGACAAATAACATGAGCTTTTAGCAAGCATTGTAAGTTCCTGGGAAAGAAACCAAGAGTCACAAAAGAAATCAATATAATGAAAAGGATGACAGTGTTTCAAGTAGTAGGGTTTAGTGCTTCCAAATATCACTTCCCTTGTAGGTACTTTTAAAATAGTACTAACATTTCAGGAAGCCTGATGTGCAGTTACTGGTTACACTACATTCTCTTCCTATTTATAAATAATAAACTCAGTTCCCAGAATTAAAAATTGGGTTTGGTTTTAGTTTTGGTTTTAAATGGATTGGTTGTGTTTTCTGTCATGATTTGGAGCAGGTTACAACTGGATTATTTAAATCGATTTCTACAGGTATGGCAGACCATACCTTGTTCACTTTAACAAAACATTCCCAATGATGGACCCATTTTTAATTCATCATGGGCTAGATAGCACCTGTGTTTTAGTCACTCGCACAGGGGAGCAATGGCTTATGCAGATGAAGAGGTACTCTGCAAGGAGTGGGATGGTCCAGGTCCTTCCACAGACTGACCTGCAGAAATGGAACAGCTCAAGAGCTGCAGAAACCTTGTAGCAGCTGACAAAAGTTATTTCTTATAAAAGTCTCCGGAGAGCCATCCTGCCACAGTGATGATGAATGTTGTTCCTAGTCAGCTGAGGAATAGCTTCTGCATCCAGCTCTGGAAAAACAGTCGAAGTCTCGGAGGAAATGGAATATGAAAATACATTAGTCATTAACTTCACTATTAAATGGAGCTTTGTAGTGAACACCATAATTCAATTTCTGGTGAAATCTCATTTTCATATGTTTTCCTTATATGGTAGAAACTTACTGGGATGAGGTTTTTACACTCTCCCTTGCTAAATCAGCTAAGTTGGAACAAGGGACTGATTTTTCTTCTTCAGAGGAACAGACAGCAATCTCGCAGACGCCCACAAAAACCACAGGTGTGCCCTAGCACACGAAGTTTGGTCTCAGTCTTTCAGCAGTGTAATCTTGTTGCTTTTAAGAATAAGTATCGAAGTATGGTAGATAGATGACTATCAAACCACAGAGACTTCCAGAAGTTGACTCATCTTTTATAGATGGGAATACGTGACGGCATACCATGTGAAATCCCCACTGCTCTTAAAAACTTATTTAATACATAATATTAGAGATTTAGTGATACATTCCTGTTGTGTAAGAAAATGAAACCTTGTTGTTCCTAAGAGTAATTTATATCTAACATTTAAAATCTCATCATCATATGGACTGTTACTATCTCATTAGGGTTGTTAGAAATATTTTTGGCAATAATAAACACAATAAAAAAAGGAACAATACAGAAATGCGATTTAAAACAAATTTAAAATAGAGAGTTCAGTACTCATAAAACAGAAAGTGATGAGATACTAGGAGAGAAGGAATAATGAAATCACTTTGTTCAAATTCCCCTCTGAATTGTGTTGCCAGAGCCACTGCAGGCAATAAGTAATGCAGAGTCTCTCTTTTGTGCTACCATCCTTCCGAGCTTGTTGAGCTGCACGTTGAACTTCCCTCCTGAATACAACAGTGGGAGAAGGGATTCCACTTGAGAGTGCACTTTTCCTCTCTTTCATATTCCCACTGAAGAAAACACTGATATTCAAAAAGTCACACTCTTTTAGGATGAGCGTGTCATTCATTTCTATTCATTGATCCCAGGTATTGTATAGTGCTCAATGTATAACCCTGTACTTTAGAATCTAATCAAATCCTAGAAATAAAACGGCCTTTCTATATAGTCTTCCTATTTCTTTCTGTTTCAGAGTTTGTGCTCATCATCAACATGATCTCTCGCTTTAGGATAATTTAATCATAATTACCAGAACTACTATATATTATGACAATATGAGTAAATACATGATAAGCTAAAAATGGGCATTAGATTTGGTGGCTAAGAGAGAATAAAGGCTGTTGGAAAATCAATTGAATTAGAAAAATGAGACAAAAATTTGGACAATGATTTCCCAGAAAGGATAGTATCTTCATCTAGTCTAGCCACCTGTAGATGTGATAGTCTCTGGAACAGAATTCAGAATGATGGACCCTGTCCAGCATGGTAAAGAGACATTCTTCCACGACGTACATCTCAGTTTGTACCTGGCCAGATCTGTGCTACCGAAAGACAATTATTGCTATTTGATATCACAGTTCACCATGGAAGGTGGAACCCCTGAAACAGTGGAAAAAAGATGGTGTGCTAGACCAGTGGGCTTCCATGGGAGAGAGCTGACAGATGTTTTCCAAAGTACTCCCTTACTTTCTGAAAGTAGACAGCTTCCTGTAGTTAAGACAGGTAATTCAATTCAATTGCTAGCTCACTTGAAGTCTCACTGTGATGAATATTTCTATTTGCTTCTGCAACTTCCCAGGAAATAATGTTTTCCCTGTGAGGTCCCATAAACTGTAGATGCTAAAATGTTTCTTCTTTATTGCTAAGAAAATGTGCAGGATCAGGAAGTCTATGCCAAGGGTACGGTAGAAAATTATGCTGAGAATGGGAGGAATGCACTGTAGCATTGACTTCAATATACTCTGATTTTCAAAGTCCAAAAGAGACATGGTAGGTGCCATGAGTAAAACCATGATGAAAAAATTTTTCTTTTGCAGAGGAAGACAATTATTTGCTACTAACATAAGCCACTGTATATGTAAAAGGGATAGAAAAAGTCTTACAAGGGTGGAGAAAAAAAAAAAAGCAAAATCTCAGTGTGCCAGCTGGAAGACTGTATCTGCAATGGATAAGATAAATGAATTAATGCTGTTAAAATTACAGTTCCGATCCAACAACGCTGGATTCTGGAAGTGAGTCTGCTAAATGTTTTTACGCCTGACTTTCACGAAGTCTCTCCTCTTCCTCAGCAAGTGCAAAACAAGTTCAGCTCCCTGCAGGCCAGATTCTGTCTCCTTTGTATGTAAAACAGGAATAAGAAAACTCAATTTGTCAACTAAACTGCCAGATCTTCATGGCAATGTGTGATAAGAACCTGACACAATAGGGTTTTGATCTCTGATGCTTGCCATAATAGAAATAGTACTAAAACTTGACTCTGGGTTATTTAAATACCTCTTGGTGAGTGTCGATAAAAACCTCTGTAGGTTACCTCAAGGTTTGTGATGTTCAGAATCAGGTCAATGAAATTCTGCTTTCAAGGTTAACAAGAGAAATTGTGCATACTCATGTTATGCACTAGCAAACAACAAGAACACTGCCAATACCCAATTTTAGCATCTCACATACAAGGTTGTTGCTAATAGGGAAAGCTAACAGCCCTTAGGAATGACAAGAGCTTCACTGAGTTCAAGCAATAAGTACTTCATTTTTTCAGACAATTTGCAACACAAATCATGGTTTGTGACTTGAAAGTACTCAACACTGGCCTAATTCCACTCCCACTAAAGTCATCCATAAAGTCCTATTATCTTTACTGGCAACAGAGACACGACAGAGCCAAATGCTTTTGAAAATCTCACCTGTATGCATCAATAACAGACAAAATCTACCTTATAGGTTAAGGTTCACATGCAAGCAGTAAGTTGGGAAATGTCAGATTTAAGCCTCAAGGTCCACAAGATGTAATTCAGCCCCTTGCGTGTATGTATTGTGGTAGAGTCTAATTACATACCCTACACACTTTCATCTGCCTCAGATTCTGCACCAAGTAGCCGGTGCTCCCACCTAATGAGGCCTCTTCAATATTTTATTTGATCCTCACTGTTGTGTGTGCAGCCTTATTTGCAGCACACAGTCCCAACCGTCTTTAAAGGCAGAGTTACGATTTTCTCATAGCGGTTTCTATGGAGCTCATCACTACAATATGTGAGTGCTTGAAGTGTTCATCACCTTCTTTTCACAGCACCTCTGTGTGGTGACAAGAAGATATCCCATTGCACAGATGGGGAGCTGAGTCAGAGAATGATGAAGGTCAAACATTTTTCTAATTTAGGGTGTCAAATTTCAGGTGCCAGTGATGAGAGTTTTTTTGAAGTAATTATCATAAGTTTGTATAGTGAAGTATAGCTCCTATCTAGTTCAATTGCAGTTAGAAATGTGTAGCACTTCTGAAAGAAAAAAAAAAAAACAGCATTGATTTAGAATCCAGAGTTTTACTGAGCAACTACATCCAGCTGAGCTTTGGAAAAAAGAAAATGGGACAAATGGGAACTATGAAACTTGTGAAAAATTTATCTAAGGGGATCACTGGGCATCTGACAGAAACCATGGCACAACGGCATGAGGGGCGCCATGACAGCATTTAACCACCTCAACCAGAAGATCACCTTTCTCTCTTGGTTGCTATACCCCATCTGATACTTTCAACAACTGAACCTGGAGTCCTACGTAGTAAACTCACCAGTATTACACTCCAAAATAGTGCTCACCCATAATTCACCCTTAATATCAAACACTGCTTTAGTGAAAACACTTATTTTAGACATTTGGGCTTTTTTAAAGCTTCCTAACATTTAGCTCAAGTCTTATTTGGTTGTTTCTTTGGACAGGAGAGGTTGGGTTTGGGTGGGCGAGTATGTCCATCTACATGTGGATATTTGCATGTATTGCTTGATAACACATGGATCAAATGAAAATGAAAGGAATATGTTGGGTAGTTTTCCATATTGTGGGCCTTTACAAAGGAGGTGAAGTTAGTCAAACAACCAAAAGCATATGTATGATAAACACATTTACAGAATCACAGAATCACAGAATCACAGAATCACAGAATAGTAGGGGTTGGAAGGGACCTCTGAGGGTCATCTAGTCCAAACCTCCTGCCGAAGCAGGGTCACCTACAGCAAGCTGCACAGGACCTTGTCCAGGCGGGTCTTGAATATCTCCAGAGAAGGAGACTCCACAACCTCCCTGAGCAGCCTGTTCCAGTGCTCTGTCACCCTCAGAGGGAAGAAGTTCTTCCTCATGTTCAGACGGAACTTCCTGTGCCTCAGTTTGTGCCCATTGCCCCTTGTCCTGTTGCTGGGCACCACTGAAAAGAGCTTGGCCCCATCCTCCTGACACCCACCCTTCAGATATTTGTAAGCATTTGTTAGGTCCCCTCGCAGCCTTCTCTTCTTCAGGCTGAACAAGCCCAGTTCCCTCAACCTCTCCTCTCAGGGGAGATGTTCCAGTCCCCTCATCATCCTCGTTGCCCTCCGCTGGACTCTCTCCAGTAGCTCTTCATCTTTCTTGAATTGGGGAGCCCAGAACTGGACACAGTACTCCAGATGAGGCCTCACTAGGGCAGTGTAGAGGGGAAGGAGAACCTCCCTCGTCCTGCTGGCCACACTCTTCTTGATGCACCCCAGGATCCCTTTGGCTTTCTTGGCAGCCAGGGCACACTGCTGGCTCATGGTTAACCTGCCGTCCACCAGGACACCCAGCTCCCTCTCCGCAGAGCTGCTCTCCAGCAGGTCCGTCCCAAGCCTGTACTGGTGCATGAAGTTGTTCCTCCCCAGGTGCAGGACCCTGCATTTGCCTTTGTTGAACCTCATCAGGTTCCTCTCTGCCCAGCTTTCCAGCCTATCCAGGTCACGCTGAATGGCAGCACAGCCTTCTGGTGTATCTACCACACCTCCCAGTTTGGTGTCATCAGCAAACTTGCTGAGGGTACATTCTAACTCTTCATCCAGGTCGTTGATGAAGAAGTTAAACAAGACTGGGCCCAGTACTGACCCCTGGGGGACACCACTAGTTACCAGCCTCCAACTAGACTCAGCGCTGCTGATGACAACCCTCTGAGTTCTACCATTCACCCAGTTCTCTATCCACTTCACCGAGCACTCATCCAGCCCACACTTCCTCAGCTTCCCTAGGAGGATATCATGGGAGACTGTGTTGAAAGCCTTGCTGAAGTCCAGGTAGACAACATCCACGGCTCTCCCTTCGTCTACCCAGCCAGTCATGTCATTGTAGAAAGCTATCAGATTGGTCAGGCATGATTTCCCCTTGGTGAATCCATGCTGACTACTCCCGATAACCTTCTTTTCTTCCACTTGCTTGATCATGGCCTCCAGGATAAGCTGCTCCATCACCTTTCCCGGGATGGAGGTGAGGCTGACCGGCCTGTAGTTCCCTGGGTCCTCCTTCTTGCCCTTTTTGAAGATTGGAGTGACATTGGCCTTTCTCCAGGCCTCGGGCACCTCTCCTGTCCTCCAGGACCTCTCAAAGATGATGGAGAGTGGCTCAGCAATGACATCCGCCAGCTCCCTCAGCACTCATGGGTGCATTCCATCAGGGCCCATGGATTTGTGGACATCCAGATCACTTAAGCGATCCCTCACACAGTCCTCCTCGACCAAGGGAAAGTCGTCCTCTTTGTAGGCTTCTTCTCTTACCTCCGGGGCCTGGGATTCCTGAGGATTCCTGGGATTCCTGAGGGCCAGTCTTAGCACTGAAGACTGAAGCATTTAAAATTGAACTGTTAAGCCAAAGAAGGATAGTCATTTGAAATCATTAGAAGCAAAGGGCTGTCTTACTTAATTGGACAATATTTCTTGAAAACAGTATTTATTGCAGTCAACCAAGTGCCAGAATCCTTGCTTTTTGGAAATTGCAGAAGTGTCCACTCAGGTGTACACCACTTACAGTGTTAGAGCCACAGGGACTGGGGAAGCCCACTTGGAGTATTTCCAGACAGAGACATTCTACACTTTCAGATGCAGAATTGCCAGAATGAACAGGAAACAGAAGGTGATGATGATTTATTTTACTAGTGATTTTTCCTCTTCCCCACGTATATATTTTTAACACACTACTACATATTTTCAAGGGAAGGCTCCCTTTCCTCCAGCCTCCACACTTTCTCTAGGCCCTCCTTGTCCTCATTAGTTGTAGCTTATTGAAAATGCAGTTGTTTTGCCATGCTATGAAAAACAGAAAGAGAGAAAAAGATATTTTCCTGAAAGACTCCCCATGTCTTTTTTTCCCAGGCCAGTGACCCCTGGACACAGAACTATCTGTCTAGTAAGACAGCTAAAAGCACTACTGCTCACACGTCCCTCGTGCCATTCCTATTTGCCCACTAAGAAATGACATATATTCTGCCCCTCAAGGGAAGGAAAGACATTCGCAGGTCATAAAATACTCCTGTCACTGCTGGGTGAGGACAGGAGATACTGAATTTTCTAGGAGAAAGGCTAGTTTGGTGGTGAAAGCACTGAAGACTTGGGAGGCAAGGGTTAGGTGCTGGGTCTGAGACAGAGCTGGATCATCTCTTTGTGACTCTGTCCTCTCTGTGGAAAGCAGCAGTATGAATTAAAGGTGTGTGGCCTATGATAGTAAGGAAGACTAAGCAGGTAATCAAAATGCTCTGTTCAGGCTTCATAAACTATGCCAGCACCCCTGCTGCTAAGGTTAAGTTCATTAACAGCTGTGAGGCGCTTGGATGCGGGAAGAGATTTTATCTGCTCATCCAAGAGGGTGTTTTGGGAGTCTTTTTCTCCTGTCACTGCAAAGCATTCACCCATGTCTCTTGGATTTTTTTTTGACACAAACCAGCAGATATCATTAAATTCTTCTTTGTTCAGGAACAAACAATAAACCACGCCAAATTTCAAACCATCTGCAGGTGAAGGGCACTATTCTTTACTCTAGAGATGAGACATTTTTTGAGTGGTGTATCAGTCTGCTTTTTCTTTCCCAAGCCAGTTGTTACTTAGGCCAGCAAAAATCCCACAGAAGCTGGTAAATGCTGTCTCTCAAAGGGGAGAGATACTGTCCAACACCTTTCCAGAAGCATCTTGGCCTTGTGCCAGTGATTTTTTGCCCTCATGTTCAGAGTTCAATGGGTGATGGCTGGCACAAGGATTGATTTGATGATTTTTCTGGTGGGGTATGTCTGTGTATGTGTGCGTGTATGCATGAACATGTATAACCATGGCGTGCACAAGTGTTACTGCTGGAGTGCTAATATCCACAGCGTACTTGATAGAGTCTGGTTTAGGCGGAGTTTCTTTAAATGGCTGTCAAATCTCTAGAGGTGCCCATAAAGCTCCAAACACCCAAGGGTGTCTGATCTTACTTAAAAGAACCAAAACTTGAATAATTGAATGAATGAATGAATCATTGTTTACTTTTTCAAAATGCTTAAGCGATGTAGGACATATCTATACCTTGCAACAAACTGCCTGAAGACAGTGCTGACCCAGACTGATGGTCCCCACAGCACTGAACAGCATTGCATCGCATGGGCTCGGAGACTGAAACACAGGAGCATTTTAGCACTGGGCAAGTCACTTCATCCTCCTGTTAAACTTTCTGAAAAGTGTGGGTAGTACTGTTTACCTACATCACTGCAATGTCAGGAAGAATATTTTTAAAAGCAATTTGAAGACATAAAGCACGAAGACCACATCGGGTATTATAATCACATGTGGAAAGTGCCTCTTGAGCAAAACACACCTTTCTGTAAGGAGGCTACATTTAAATAACATAACCCTATAATTACATTTCATTATCACTAATAGAATAAATAGTTATTTTAGAGCATCTCCTGTCCTGAGGTCTTTCAGAGTCTGTTATATTCCAATTAAAAAAGAAAACAAACTATATTCTATCGGTAAAATGGCAATTCAGTTCCATTGTTATCTCTTGGATGCAAAGAAAAAGACAAAATTCAACAGGATTATCTAATGCCCTAAAACTGGAGAAACTGTCCGCTTTTCCTTCCTAGTATTGACCAGCAGACCGCCCTCAGTTTGCCAAAATTAAATGCCACAATTTGGCTACACGGCAGTTCATATGTGCTTGTTTCAAGTGTGCTACCTTTTTAGGCATTTTCAAAAGAAAACAGAGGGGAAAATAAGTGGCCACTAATGGAAGAAAACTTTTAAAAAAACATCCTTTTTAATACACAAGAAAAGTGAGCCTTCAAAGCCCATGCATAAGCACCTACATAATTGGCTGGATTTTTAAGAGCACTGAGCTTTCAGCAGTCCCCGGTGAGACCAACAATAGCTTATGGTTGCTCAACCATTTATCACGACTCAACAACTTCCCCCTTGGGCATTATTTACCAACTATGTGATATACAGAAAGCTAAAACATTTGAGACTGTTATTTTTGGTTGGACTTGGATACCCAACTCTATTAAGCTCCCCTAAAACACCCCCAAGTATTTCCATGTGTTTTATTCCTGAATCTTACAGAAAAAAAGCCAGAATTAATTTAAATGAACACTGCACACTAGGACTCAAATGTCAAAACTGCATCACGATGGTAAAGGTTACATAAAGTAATGATTAATTAGTCTTTTTCCCTAGGTTTTACTAGGATTTTTTTCCAGGGTTTTTCTTGCCTGTCAATAAAAGACAGTAGATGATTGCCTGGCCAAAATATGCATAATTTCCAGCTCTCTAATATCACTGAAAAGCAGGCAGCAGTTCAATTTGCCAGCAATAATTTATTGTGTAGAATCAAAATTCTGCAAGCAACCTCTTCTCATCTGTTACTTTCAACATTTCCCACAGCTATTTGATTTTCTTCCTGGCTTTTTGTGTTAACTGGTCATCTCCTGCCAGATCCCAGCTATCTAAATAATACTCTGCAGCTTGTTCGGTAGTGTTTCTTGCATGCAGAGTGCATTTCACAACAAACAGGACTGCATCTTTCAGTGGGATTACTGAGACAAAACTCTGGAGGACATTTGTCCCAAATCCTCTAAAAAAAATAAAATCAGGAGTTACCCTAGCTTTTTTTAAAACTGAATGTGTTTTAAAAATATGAATATGTGGCCAAAGTTTGCAACATTGCCCAGCTAATAAAAGAGTAAGCGGCTAGCAGGCACTGAAATCTGCTGCTAAAAATGGACGGGAGCCTCCGGTGCCACCCTCAGCCATCTGCCTGTGCCGCGGTGTCGGGGAGCGCTGCGACCGAGGCACCGGGCAGACGGATGCCGCAGCCTGGCAGTGGGGAGCAGCTGCTTCCCACCTCCCCACCCCGACCCCGTTACAAACCACCACCCACGGGGGAGGAGAGCGGTGGAGAGACTAACAACAGCAGCAGCTACTTCTGCAAAAATCTTTCCTCCCTTGAATCCATAATTCCTGCAGGCAAGAGTGGATTTTCTTTCTTTTGTTTTTTTTTTTTTTTTAAAGACAGCTCCTAGTCTTGTGCTCACTGGAATTTCATAAAGCAGACATCAGTGATTTTATTGGTCTGTTTGCTTAAGCGAGTAGTCTGTCTTAATACATGTTTTTCATGCATTCTTTCCTCTTTCTGAAGATATGAAAGCAAAAGGAAAATATAGTGATAGTTAACATTTGCAAAGACAATTATCACAAATGGACAAGTCAATGCCACACCTTTTGCAGACCGACTTAGATCTTCACTTTTGTGTGCTGCCGACACGACCAGTCTGGAGGGTTCCCTTAACTGAAGCTGACCTATTCTTGAGGTAGTGGTACTAACCATGTTGACAAATAATATAAACACTGTTCAACAGCTTTTTGGCATGGGGCCACGAACTAATCTTCATTTGGTAATTGAAAGCTTATGCGATGGAAAGAAACTCTACAGAAACTGTCAAGACAATAAAAAGTAGTGAAGTATAAACATCTGAGTGTCACCTAAACTAAGTCTCCTTAGAGCAACTGTCATCTGTTGTTTATTCAGCAGTTTCAGCAATAAAAATAAATGAAAGTTACGCATTACACCTGACGAGCAGCTAACCACATGTAAAAGTACAAACAGTGTATGTTCCAAAGCTTGCAACAAGTTAATTCCTTTTTTTGTCACAAAAGCAGCTTCTCTTTGACTTACACAAGGCATTTGCTCAAGGAATGGGCCAGAGAAAACCAAAACATAGGTTCAGTGGATCTGGCAACTCACAGACATTTGCAACAAAAATCACGAGTCTGGATAGAACAGAATGAAAAATAATATGGGACAAACAGTCTGAAAAATTTATCTCACTGTCCCCCTACACAGTGACTCCTCAGAGATAGAGCACACTTGTGTAGCTTTGTTATAATTTCCCATTAACTGTTTCCCCAAACCTCTGGCACACCTGCTCTTTTTCTCTGCAGCATTACCCAAAACTTGTGTATTACAGTAGACTGTGCTGCAGCAACTTAGCTGAAGAAAAAACTGATTCTTGCTCAAACTTTTTCATAGAGGTCAAGGCAAAGATGACAAAGCAGCTATTTGGGAAACAAAAGCAAAGTGAAACAAGCTGTAGTTTCAGCAAGACGACTGGAAGTAGCATGAGCACTGAGCTTCCCACTAGGATTCATTTAAGCTTATATTTTTAGCCTCTAGTACATATGTTATTTCTCATGTGTATTTTACATGGCCTGTTGAGCTCAATTACTTTCCATCTTTGTGTACATAAACCAGTATTTCCGGAATGTTTTATTACAGAAGTAACAACCAGCCAAGACCTCTTTTCTTTCCTAGAGCAAGATGGGGAAGAGATTTCTGATATTAATTGGGGGGTGTAATCAACTCCAGTTATATCACAAATTGGGACAAAAAGTTTCAGTTTTCAGATATTTTAACGCTTCAAGAATAAAACCAGAAGCTTATCATATATTTTGGCAGCAGAAACAATTTTTAGAACACTGAGAATTTTTCGGTTTGGTAATTCCCCATCCCATCAAATCTAAATTTCAATCTTTTTAGGTTTTCCATTTTAATGTACATGCATATAAATTCTTAAGTAAAACTACATTTATGGTCCAAACATGTTCAACACAGAGATTTGAAAGGTCTCCCCAAATATTTTCATTTAGGTGATTTAGTGGGAATATCCCTGCATGTATGAACTGCATTTTACAGCAAAAAACTGTGCATCATAGTTTCAGACAGCTCTAATTTACAGCAGGGTGAACACTGAAGCCTTAAAGTCTCGGCTTAGCCTGTGACAGTGCCTGTTTTCTAGTGATCATTGTAGTCTTTCTGGAATTCACACCAGGATGTTAAGGAGCAAAAAAAATTTCTCCCTTCTGGCATGACATACAGGACAACAATTTCTTTACTGACTCACTCAGATGCTAAGAGCATTATAACTGACTGAAGAAGTTCTAAAATTTATAAGAACTTACAGGAATTTATAGGAAATTACAGGAATTTATAGGAGGAACACTATCTAGCATGGATGTTTGGCAGTGGACCTACTCGCCCCCCAAGTGTATTCTAGTCAACTCCCACCTCAAGGTCAGGAGAAGACCAACGTGAGCAGTATTTCCGCACAAGCAAGAGGATAGGAGCCAACAGGTGCTAAAATAAGTCTTCTGAAACAAAGAATGAGGAGACCAGGCCTGGAACCTTATTCCTGTGCGTAAACACGGCCTGATTTATATCATGGTTCTAATACTGAAGTCCATTCTCAGACAGAGCTCCATCACAGTTCACATATCAGAGGACCTAAGATAAATCTGACTTCTGAAAGAAACATTTCTCCCCATCATGACAGAAAAATACTGAGAAGAGCCACTTACAATATGAACTTTTTCTGTCATAAAAGCCACGTGAAAACAGAATGGTCCAGCTGGAATAAAACTGTTAGTTACAAGTTTGTTGCTCTTGTAGATTTAAAGGCTCAATATTCTACATAAGGGTTTTCAAATTAGTGAAAGATACAGTACAGAAGCTTGATGAAGTCAATGGATTTATTCTCCATTTGGCCACTTGGTCCAAACATCTCTTCCCCATATCTCAGACAAATGCACTTTCCAGAATTCCTTAAAGTTCTGTTTTAAACAGGGATACTCTGGCAACACGCAGCCCAGTATCAGCACTGAATTCCTCAACACATTTGAGCGCAAGATGTCTAGTAGATAACAACACAGCCTGCTAATCTCCCAGAAGGGCATTGGAAAGCCCAGGATGTAAACAAGGAACAAAATCAAATGAAGACATCATCTATTCTCTTACTATCAACCTTAAAGACATTATGGGAAGGAAGGCAACATTTCTCAAGCAGGTGAGTGGTAACTGAAGTCAGCTAGTCCTACCAAGAGATATCTATTTGCACAAGAGAGAACCGAAAAGCCTTCAGCAAGGGAAGTCAAAACATTTCCGAATCAATATATGTTTTACTAATGGACAAGGCTTATGCGCTAAGTGCTTTCCAGCGCTATTCCAGCCAATTTCTCCTTGGATATTTCTGTCCCATATATTCACTACTGCTCTTTGTTTCATCTGGCTGGTTTAGCTTGGATTGTTGGAATAAATCTAATTCTAGCATGACTTGCAACAGCAAAGTCAAGCATCCATATAATCCATGTAGAACCATGTATTACACCTTATGAGGGAAAGACCATGGAAAAGAATTCAGTTTAATGCAACTGAAGCCTCCAATGATTAAGCTTACAAAGATTAATCTTAAATACTTGTTAGACTCAGTGGATCAGCATTCTCAGCAACGTTTGCAAATTAACTTTTACATCAAAGCCATTGGGACATGAAAATTATAGAAAAGAAGGCAGGTAGTATTATCAGCTTCTACTAAAATGTGAATTGCCAGGGTATCTTCAGTAGAAGAAACAAAGTTTAGATACGGATTTCCTGCTACGAGGACTAATCAATGCTTATTACACTCTGTGCACTGGCATCTACAGAATCTGAAATTTAGATGATTAAAGTTTCATTATCCTTCCCCACCTTGAACAATTCCTCGTTTTTATCTAGTACCACAGTATCTCAGAATAATAAAAAGCCTGAAGTTTTTGATTAGTACGTCCTTCAAGCTATGTAATCTGCTTTGCCATAGACTGTTTTGTATAATTAAAAACCCATGACTTTGTGCCTCTTCTCTCTCTCCTTTTAATATGGCCTAAACTGCAATATGTTTTCCCTGTCCATGCTTGACTTTCTGTCTACCAGTAGTCACAAAATGCTGCATATGCATTTGAAAACAACCTGTTTACTCCTGGCCATGAAAACGGAAAGACATAAGTGTAAGGCTGTCAAAATACTTAAGGATGGTTACAAGTTAATGTACCAGTCATTAATTCCTACAACCACATTAAGACTAAGTGTCAGATCCCTTTAAACCCTACACAAAAAGAGCTGAGAGGTTGGTCACAGTGTGTGATTAAGCTAAATAAAAGACCCCAAATGCATTCCATGTAATATGCTATTGTATACATTCAACCCCAGTCAATTAAATGCTTATTATGGTATTTCTGACAAGCTAAATTAACAATAAATTAATGTCTAAGTTGTGATTTCACTTTTGACAATAATATACAACAACTAAGCCTTAAATATCTGCATGTAACTATTCAGCTACAGACATAAGCGCAGGTAATGGAGTCAAAAACTACAGACTAATTGCTTCCGATGAGGGCTTATTATCTCTCCAATTTCAAGCTCAGCAGCACTTAAGCAGTAATATAAACTACTTTAGTCAAAGCATTGTGAATCTTCATATAAAATTTACTTTTATCTCTCTTAGTTTTTCTAAACAATAAGAGCAACAGCCATTTGCTTTCAGACCAACAAAGGTAAGGATGTAAGCTGAAGGGTTAAAAAAAAACAACCAACCAATAGTTCAGCCTTCAGATTTACATGTTTTTACTATTTCACTCAAACTCTTCCTTCTTCCCTTTCTAATAGTTTTTGCATGACCATTTCATGTGTAAGCTCAGCGTAACTCTTGTTAAGTGCTTCAGCCTGTCTCATCCTTCTTCACCACGCGACGTCCTCAGGGCTTGATTCCCCACTCGGTTTAGACTTGTGCACTCACATCAGTGAAAGCAGATGCAATGAGGGCACGAGGCTCTCCCACGCAAGGACGGTGGCCATGCATGTGCCCACCAAAAAGCTGTGAGGGACACATGAAGTTTGAGGCAGCAGGAGAGAGACATTGTCTAGGCATCCCTGCTCCCTTGGTGATTCAGCATGATCCCCTCTCGACCAACCCTCTCCAACCCAGCACATGCCAATTCTAATGAAACCAGCCTATCCTCTGTATATGTCCATCTGCAATTTGGCTTTTTAAGGGGGTCATGGACACAGGGAAAATGCCTTCCAATAGCACTCCCCGCTCTCAGGGATGCAGGGAGATTGCCTCATCCTTTTGCCAGCCTCTCCTGTCAAGGCCGCTGAGCCCAGAGGCACAGCCACTCTGCTGGCACTGCAGGGCTCTTCAACAAGACAAGATCCCAAAACAGAGTGCCTGTTACACCTCTGTGACCAGATGTTGTCCAGCATACTGGGACAAACCCCTTCCTGAGAAATTATGGTCTATCCGCACTGTTTTTCACCTGCAGTTTCCATCACAAAATAATAACTCCTAACAGTAATAGCCATACCTCGCTTGCCAGTTACCACACATCATGTGTACAGCACAGAGGTTGTCTCTAAAAAAAGCTTTACTCCAGCAGCAGTAAGGGCACAGGCCATCAGGGCACTCATAGGTCGGTAATGAAAGGGAGAATCGGGGAAGCAGAGGCCTTTCTCTGGGCAAGAAGAGGACCTTCACCCTTTTCTTCCTCTTGTTCTTCTGGGAATATTCTCCCCTGGCAAAGATGGCTGCTGCTTTTTCCCCACCGCACCACGCACGTGGCAGAACAGAATGAAGTGTCTTTAGTTAATGTGTTATTTCAGTACTTATATTGAAGGCAGGGTATTTCGGAAGAGACACAGGGTATCTGAGAGCTGGCAAAAATATCGTCATCTTCGCTGCTTCACCCAAGGCAGACAGGTAAACTGTTACTAGTGTGCTATGGGATGGAGATATTGAGACCAAGGCCTGAACATGAACGCCCAGCAAAGGCAAGAGCAGAGGCAGTGCTTTGAACTCCCTCTGTCACACAAGGCATGCAGCTAGTCCTCACCTTGCACCTCATTCCTCTGTTGGTGCCACCACATTACCCACAAGCTGCGTGGAAAGCAGCCACCATCCCTCACTGTGAGCCCTCAGGAAGGCTGAAAAGCCTGCCGAGATCTTCCACTGAATGCATTACTGGGAGTGACAAGGGTCTTTGTTGCTCTGTACAACTTCGCTGTTGTACAGGTGACCATCATGCTGACCATAACCTTGTACGACATGGCCATAGCTGATTTTCCTTGCTCCCCTGCCTCCATGCTCCTGTTGCCACCTCCCTGTGGGACGGAGAAGGGTTCTGCCATGTGCCCCCTGCTTCCATATGAACCAGCTTCCTACCTGCAGCTGCTTCCTCCACAAGCCTCTTTCACCACCAAATCCAATCATACTTCTGCTGCAATTCCCATAAGTCCTCCAGATAGTTAATAGTTACTCTCTAGTCCACTCACCTTCTCTCTCATTTTGCTTGATCTGTGGAGGACTTTCATCAATGGTGGTGGGAAGTATCCACGTCCTCTCCACTTCCATCACACTTCAGAGTTCTGTCCACAGCTTCTACTACTTTTGTCAGGGCTTTCTCTCTACAACTTCTGTCTGGGCTTCAGCCTAGGCTCATAGTCACATACTGACTTTCAGGAAGATGCCCTCCATCAACCTCCTGGGCCCCGAACTTCAGCATCTGGCTTCCACTTCTGAAAGGTTTTATTTTTACCCTTGAACACACATGTTCCTGGCTCATCATCCCCACATTTACTTTTTCGTTTCATCTCTATGGCTCCTAATCATACCACACTATTCCTGTTGAAAATAATTGAATTGGAAAAAGTCTTTCTGCATTATTCAACAGAGAGCTGAAAGATGTATCTCTGTCTTACCTTGAACTCCAAAATTGCTTCAAGTTCGCAAAATCTTAGGATCAGATACAATCCTCAAATTCTATGTATTTTCTCTTTCTCTCATTTGCAAGTTTGCTTATAACTATCCAAAATCCTGCCAGGATTTACCTTTATCTTGATCTTTTTCTGCTGAAATTCTTACTCTTATCCAAGTCTTCAGAATAAGTTTTAACTTTCACGCTTTCTCCTATGACCCTTTCCCTACATTCTCTAAATGTCGAGGAGTACATCTCTCTGATATCTCAGGTACTTACTTGCGCAGCCTGAGATATGACTGTATCTCAGAACCTCATATTTCATGTACTCATCTTCAGGAGACCCCCAGATTGTTCTTTTTTTTCCTCCCCCCCCCAACTTAAGGCGACAATGGACTATCTCAGGAGAAGAGCTGCTGCTGATTGCCACCGAGGACCTATGTCTAACACTCTTGCTTAAAGCCACAACAGAAGTCTTCAGCATCAGAAGCACTAAGTTCCACACACTGAACTATCACGCAAAGCCACCTGACAATCCTACTCAAACTTTGCTCTTGAACTAGAAATTGGTACTAACTCACCCTTCCATTTTTGATTCCCTTCAAATATAGGTCCCTCTCCAAATTTCTGTTTAACAAAGGTTTTGCAAACCTGCTCAATGCACTCCTCTTACTTCTGCAGTTAGTTCTTCTCCACATCTGCAGCAGCGCTTTTTGGAGCAGGAGTGCGCTCAGCTTTCCTGTTCTGTTGCTGCTGGCACTCTACTTTCTCTGAATCTATTTTGCTCACTTAAATCCCACATCAGAATCAGAGAAGGAAGGATGGAAGGACAAAAGAAAGGATGAAAGGAAGGAAAAAAGAAAGGACAAAAGGACAAAAGAACAAAAGACTTGAATGCAAAACACACAGAACAAACTATGTAAATAATAGATATTACTGTACTCTACAACATTCAAAAAGTGCTAGCTTCTCTCACATTGTCCAAAGTGACCATGATTTTCTACAACTTAATGCATGATAAAGATCACAAGGAAGAAGCATTAAAGGCATAAGAACTGAAAGCAGGTAAAATCATTGGGCATGAAATTACTGTAGCAATGCATAGCACTGCTAATGGACCACAACTGGAATGAAGCATTGGATGCTCTAAGAGTTTAAAAAAAAAATACAAAACAAAGATGACATTTTTTCTTGTGGAGTTCAGGCACAGTCTCATGACCCCTAGATAACTGGTGAACTTCAGAGAAAAATTATTCTGTCTTGATCCAACAGCAAAAGAAATATTTAATGAGAAAGACTGCAACCCATGGTACCTCTGTCAGGAATGGAGGGAGCAGCAGTCAACTGACACTGTCCTACGGACAAGTGGCAGAGCCTATCCTACTTGACCTGTCAAGGTATAGCCAGAGTGTAAAGCATACACAATCTCAAGCAGTATCCTATGGAAGTACACCAACCCTTAGAAGCTGTGTGCTTAGAAGATCACCAACCATAATGCAGTCTGGACACATCTGAGTCCTTCCAGAAGCACTTCCACTGCAGTACTGAACACCAGGAAAGCTTTTCTACAGCCTTCTCCTTTTGAGACTTCAGTTTTATGCCAGATATGCTCCTTTCCACCTCTCCATCTCCCCCTCCCCATTGCTTAGCTGCTTGGATTCCTCATGGCAAATTAACAGCTTGAGAAGACAGCCAGTTTGATGCAATTTCATATTCTTGAATACAGCATTCTCAGGAGCACTACTACGGAAATTTAATCTCTTGAGAAATAGATCAGATACCATTAACAGAATGAAACACAAATGTTCTTTATGACTTCCTGGAGAAAGTCTCTGTTGGGTCTACAATAAGGTACATAATTTACAGAGCTTTTATCAAGAAAATAAAGTATTGTCTCATATAAAAAAATTTCAATTTTTAAAAATTACGCACTTAAACAACAAACACTAAACAGTTCCATTAGAACTGCAAAAACAAAACCCCTTTGTTTTTATGCAAGTCAGAGTCACGTTTCTGCTCTTTGGCACACACCTTCCAGAAGTGGACGTTGTTCCCCAATTTCTGCACAACTGTATAAGCAGAGCCAGAATACTGCAGCAAGTCAGTGAGAAGGAGGGATTCTCACAGACAAGGACTCACCTTTCGAATATGACAGTTTTCAACTCCAGCCTAGAATGTAGGAGCTCTGCTACCACAAGTCACTGAGATAACACACTAAATTAGTTCATCTCCTGGGAAACTCACTCCCACCTATTCAATAGCTCCAGGCCAAGCTCCTTGCAGCCCGCTGTTGAATCTGGGTAACACAGAGGTGCGTCATGGTACTCCTCAACACCTCTGCATGGATTTCATGCCACTGGGGTGCTGCAGTGGGGAAGTCTGACTGTGCCAGCTAATGGCACTGTAAACCAGGGCTTTCTTATAACACTTTCACAGCTCAGTCTGCTTCCAAACAGAAAATTGCAATACGTAGTCTCAAACGTTGTTAAGAAAGCAGAAGATTCAGTAGTGGTTCTTAGTGGTCTAGCATACACCAGGGACGGTACTGACATGTAAAAGCGCAAAGTCTGTTCCCTATTTCGACAGATAAAATCCACAATTATAATACGTGCCTGAACCTGCTGTACACTACAGCCTGTTTACATGGTGAAGGGACCTGCCCTCTTTGGAGCCAATTTGTGTTGCTCATGTGATGTAAGGAGGCTGTAGTGCCACAGAGAATCAGGATTGTTGCAGTCTTTCAGGTAAAGTATGTTGAACTAACCAAGACATCTGGCACCCAGGGATGATGATTTGATGGCCAGCACTCAGGTGAGCACAGCAGATCCTGAATGATTTTAAGTCACACCTCGCAGATAAAAAATAAATGAACTCTAAAAGGTAGCTTCAGGTACAGGAACACAGTTCACATGCAGTTACATTTACTTAGCTCTGTCTCCCATCCTTGCTAAAGACATGTGGGGCACATCTGGTATTTTTGTTAGTTCAGAACTGCACTACTGACCAAATCTCTCAGTTGTACCCATCTACCATGCTCTAACTCATGTTTTATAGTGGCCTCAGAGCACATAAACTGCCTTCTGTTTGGATGAAGCTAAATGAGAAGATGCTGTTCAATCGCTAATGGACATTCACATCAGTCTGGAAACAGTCTGAAATACCCCCCTGTCTAAAATGTGTATTTGGGACCTGCCTCTTTCACCTTCATGGAGTAGGTCCACACTACTTCCCAAGGTAAGAATACACCTGTATTTTTTAGTTTAACTACTCTGGGAATGAAGTAAAGCATTGGACTCAGCTCACAATGGTTGAGGATAGTTATGACCTTGAAGGAAGACAGCAGGGCACATGGGGATTGACACTCCTTGTTATAGGAATCCCGAAATTACCTGGATTATAACTATGCAGGGAAAAAGGCTACATAATGCACCTGAAGTGCATCCTTCTTTTCTCATTTGGATAAATTCACTCAAATAGAGCCACGTTTCAGCATAGTATATTAGATACTCTAACTGTACTTACTCTTCAGCTTACTACAGGCTATTTCTGTGAAGTTCAGAGTGGCAGGGGAACACTAGGAGCATGAAATATTAATATTCCCATCATATTATTCCTGAGTCTAGCCTAGGTTTTCTGAGTTAAATGTGTTCTCTCTCCACTTGAAGACACCTACTATTTGGAATTCCATCTGTTCTGTAAAATTCAGAATTGATTACCTCAATGACAGCTAATAAGCAGAACTGTTCTATTGATCTGACTCCACTCCTCCATGGAGCCTGCTTCAATAAAAGGCAGCCCCCAAGCTATTTTGCCGCCTCATTTTATTTTTGGTCTTTTACATTGAGCTGCATGCAAACTATCATTAACAACCTTGTCTAGTACATGTGCACATTTCAGAGCAGTATCTAGCTCCCTGTAAGCCCATGACAGTTCTTCTCTATACAGCAGAAGAAATGGGAACATTAAATTATTCTGAGTATTGAAGTACCCAATTAACCAATCAACCCTTTAAATATGTTTTATAAAAGGTGTTCTTTGAGAATCTGTGATCCTGTTATCCTTGATATGCTGACTCATTTTTTAAAATACTTAAAAGTATCATTTTAGCATTATGCCTATTACCCTATTTTCATAAAAAATCAGCCTCCTTATTTTTATGTATGACTGTAGAGATATTTGCATTCCCAGAGGTCATTAAAAGTAGCAAGAATTGGGCTAAACTAAGATAACAGATTTACAGGCTCATGTTAAAACACAAGGATCTTCAGCCAGTGTAAATTACCGAACACTGACCCAGTACTTGGCCTGTTGTTGTTTTTTTCTTCTCTTTTTTCTAATGGAAGAGTGGGTTTAATGGTATATTCACACATGTAGCTAACAATCCCCAAGACAAAGAACAAGATTCACTAGTCCTCTTGAGCCAGATCGCAAGTGTGTTAGTGTCTGCAGGATTTTCTACGGACTTCTGAGCATTGGGTCTAGCAGAAAGCCAGCTGTAATCATTGTACACTGCACGGTATCCAACTCCAACCATGTGAACAAGAAACCACAGCTGTGTCAAAAGCACCTAAGCATACAGAGACAACCACATTCAACTTACATCTTGATCAAGCAAGCACAACTTGACAGTAAGAGACAGTATTACATTCTGTACATGATGCCCAAAAGACTTAAAGTTCAGACCCGTGAAACAGATAAGCAAGGAGATAAATTATTACAATTCTGAATAGCTTAAGCGGCGCAGAGGTGGGCAGTGTTGCTTATCAGAAAGAAACTGTATGGAAACATTTTTAATTAACAAAGGGAGTAAAGGCATGCCTATTGTCTGGCTTGAAGGAGGTAAGGCAGTGCGTTGCTTATCTCCACACCCCAAACATTTTCTAATTATTATAATTTTTGTAAATCTCAAGACAGAACATGCCTTCATTTGCATACAGACACATAGGTCTCAATTAGATTTTTAAACTTCTGCCCACAGAGCTTCTGCAGATGCTTTCAAACTTTCCCCACCCTGTTCCTGCAGTGTCTTGCCGTGCCCAGCTTCTCTTTGGGTTAGCATGGTAGGACACAGCAGAGACTTAAGCCAACTGTGTCACTCGCCGGCCTCTGGATCCAGGGGATGTCACAGCAAAGAATACAGAAAAGGGACAGTCACAGTCTCTTGTGACAGCAGCAGCTGCTTCTGAAAAAGACTCAGTCCTCTACAGACAGACTAGCACTTTGCCTTCAATTGTCTCCCAGCTACAATTTTCATTTTCTTGAACAGTTTTAAGCAAGAAAAAAAATCTCAGCCGTTCTTCATATGCACAAGTCTGAAAATAGAAATTCAGCTGGAAATAGAAATTGGATAGAGTCTTTTTCCAGTTATGAACTCTTTTAAATAAAATAAGGGTTTAGATCTATGTTTGATGTTTAAACATGAAAGTGCACTCAAATCAACGGACACAGATTGGATTCAACCCCCCACTGCTAAGCCATTTTACTAATAATGTATTATAAAAACAAAATAAAAATCATAAGAGTGAGCAAAATTGCTTACAGACTCAAACATTAATATTCATCAATATCACTGATATTTATATATGCCTGATATTTTTATTTCACGCTTACACTAGGGCAGAGCTGAGAGAGCATGTACTTTGAGAATATTTAAGCGTACCATATGGGTATAATTGCAACTCAATCAGTCACAGAATATATTCAGTCAAGACTCTGCATAACACTAAAGACCTATTCTGGGCATTTTATACTTCATATGGGCAGAGAGGAGTACCAAAGACATGGCATTCCAGTAGCAAAACAGCATTAGGCAGGTAATGCTACTTGAAACGAAATGACTGCTCCTTTATAAAGGGCAACCTTTACTTACACTTCCTGATTTACAAAACCTGACACTTTTACACAGCTTTAAGAGGAAGGGACAGCCCCACAGCTCTCTTTGTTCAGAAAAGGCACTTACGCACTCCTGCCTCCCAGAAACACAGCTAGACTAATTTTAATCTGCAGCAAACAGTGACAAAAATATATATTCCAAAAGCAATGGACAGAGAGGCAGAGAAGCCCAACAGATGTAAGGTTAGATGAAGGCAGTTTCTTTATCCTCAGTACCAAAGTTGTTTTCTTCTTGTTTTCACTGAACCATTGAGCCTGGTTTGGCCATTAGTAAAATGTCACCCTGAAAATGCAGATTATATGATACTACTTGTGGTGCCTAGTGTCTTCCCATGCTTTCCCCTCCCCCAATTCCCTAAAATAAAGCACCAAGAAAAAAAAAAAAAAGAAAAACATCGTGTGAGGCTCTCAGCCCATCAAGCCAGGAAGAACTATTTTAAGAATTAATTTGTGCCCTGAGTGATCTGTTTAAATTATCCTCCTGTGTTGTCCTAACCAAAGATTAAAGCGGTGAAGTTCCAACATCTTAAAGACACAACGAAAACTGAAGAACTGGAGTGCACGGGCTCCTCGGCGGTTCCCCCAGGCACGGGGCCGAGAGCAGGGAGGGCAAGCTGGGGCCAGGGAGGATGGAGCTGCTCATCTGCCGGTGCGCCGGGAGCCCACAAACCTTTGCCATCCTCAGCTGGAGCTCAGAGATCGCAACCAGACTTTCTCTTATGCCACCACTTAACTACGCCTATCCTTTGCAGCTGAGGATATGCCCCTTTTTTCTGCCACCCACTGGTTTTTGACAGGGAAAGTTTTGACTTCATTCTGTCCTGGTAAGTGCAGTCAGATAAGAAGACCCTCTAAAAAAACAGGCATGACAGAGAAATTTAAGTCTTTAACTTTCTGCCTCTATAGAAACACATACAGCACCTACCAAGAGAAGAGAAATCAAGTTCAGCTGTGGTGTGAGAACTGCAATTTTTCCCAAAGTCAATGGGAGTTATACCTACTTACAGCTGCTTTTTGCCTCTCCCCCCATCACTGCTTGCACATGCACAGCCTGAGCACACACTGTACTCTGGAGCACCCCCCCAAGAAAATGCCAGACAAAAAATAAAATCCCTGAAAGTGCATTACGAAGGAGAAGCTGAAACCCACTTTTGCAATTTTATACCCTTCTGCAGAGGGGCTGTGAAAAAGCCTTAACCCCTTCCTCCAGTGAGAAGGGGCCTTCGTTCCAACACTCCCCCCCCCAAAAAAAAACCCCACACATGTAAGGAACAAGTTACAGAACAAACCTCTATAGCCTTCAGCAAGTACAGGCTGTTAAAAATAGCACAATTTCAGCTTCTCCCCCCCCCAGCCTCCACACACCCCGAGAAAGCAGACCTTGAACCCAGCTACACAGTACTTTCCTCCTGCCACTAACTGGTGACTCAGTTGACAATTTTAGGAATGCACACCAAGAAGATTAATAAAGAAAATAATCGTACAAGAAACACAGAGCTATACAATGCAAACCTATATTTGTTTGAAATTGAGGAAAATAAGCATTACCTGTTCTTGTTGGGCTTGTTTCCCTGATGCATTTTGCTCCTTGGCTGTAGTCATGCTCACCTATTTGTGCCCACTGCAGTGGCAAACAGGATTTTACAGTGTGTGTGTGTGTGTGGAAGCTTGTCTGTGTGTGTTCAGACATACACGCACACACACACATACAAAGACTAAAGGGATAAGGATGAGTAACTAGTCCATCACTTAATCACCAGCTGAGAAATTTCCCACCCCCACAAAAAGAAATAAATAAAAATACAACGTAAAAAAGCACTAGTCTAGCTGTCTTCCCCCTTGAGCCTCTAAAATAAAAGCAGAAGCAGGAGCAGAGAGAAGGATGCTGTGGGGGCTTCTTCAATTAGCAACAGCCTCTGCAATCGTCACAGAAACAATGATAACTGCTTGGCAACCAGCAACTGGCAGCTCGGAGCCGGGAGGCAGCGATGTGGTCCTCGCTCCCCACCTCCACGGCGGCAGCCCGCGCCTTGCGCATGCACCGGCCGCCTCGTAGCACAATGTGCTGCTCGCTTGCGATGTGCAGAGCCCGGCAGTCATCTCCCCTCCCGCAGACGGGGTGGAAGGGGCTGCAGACGCCCGGCGCTCGGGAATTAAATCCCGCATTCCCTGTGATGACGGCGACGGGAGTCCCGCGGACGCAGTGTTTCTGGCAGACGCGTTGTCGTCTTTTCTCAACTTGCGGGGGTTTCAATGCCCTGGCAGTCCCCGGCGGCCAAGGGAAGCTGTGCCAAGGGCAGCCTCTGCCCCGCTGCCAGGGCCATTTTGGAGGATGCAGCGTGCAGTCCCAGGGAAGCAGGTTCCCACCGATGGGACGCAGAGAGCACCAACGCTCCCTGGGGAGCTGCTTGCCTCACTGCCAAAGGGTGAAAGGAGCATCGGGGTAAAACATGCCCCCAGCCTCACCCAGCCCGCTCCACATCTCTGGTGTGACGGGGACCACTTTACATTTCTGTTATCCTTGCTGCCTCCTGCGTGCTTGCAGCTGCCATGTAGGTCACGTTGCAGGGTGACACACCAGCGTGCACTGCCTGCCCTGCTCCGCGCTGCGGTAGCTCGCTCCCTGCAGACTCCCTGCTCTAATGGAGACCTCTCGGAGCTGTCAAACAAGCCTTCCTAGCCCGCTCGTCCACCTTGCTGTCAGCATGGGTTGACATGGGGTGCGTCTGAGTGCGAGGCATAAAGCAAGTACCACTCTCCAGTAACCCTCAGGGGACCATAACACAGTTGGGCAAAACTTAGAGCAGCATGAAGGTTGTCCACTATTTGCTCGGGGCTGCTGCAAGCCCTAGCCTACCGCAACATCAGGCAGCAGGAAACTGCCATGTTGCTGCTTTTCCCCTCCTCACCTCCTCCCCAGAACACCCGTTGTACTGGGCTGGATCAAGCCCAGAGCTCGGCTCTGTGCTGTAGCGCTGTATGAAGCTAAATGTTTTCTCATTCACGTGATACTGGTATCTCTGCTGAGTCTGCAGATAACCAGCTAAGGAAAGGGAACGTCAGAGTATTTATCTGACAAGGAAGTGATTATGCCCCATTTGATCCTCAATTTTACAGCACAGATTTATTACGCAAGGTCACATTCACCAAGAGTACAACTCCGACGGAGGCAATGTCTCCTCACACCTGGGACAAATCTAATCCTTGGTCCAGGGACAGATCAACGGCAGGCCGAGTTGTCCTAGAGATAATCTACTAGCCACCACTCAGACCTTCTAGACATTTCTGCTTTTTCACCACTATATATCAAATCAGTTCATAGAAACTATGACATACAGATCTGCAACACAGAATTGTGCTGGCAGGAAACTGGACAACCTTGCCTGGTCCCAGGTGTCAGGATCCACAGAATCACAGAATCACAGAATAGTAGGGGTTGGAAGGGACCTCTAGGGATCATCTAGTTCAACCCTTGCGCCGAAGCAGGGTCACCTACAGCAGGCCGCACAGGACCTTGTCCAGGTGGGTCTTGAATATCTCCAGAGAAGGAGAATCCACAACCTCCCTGGGCAGCCTGTTCCAGGGCTCCGTCACCCTCAGAGGGAAGAAGTTCTTCCTCATGTTCAGACGGAACTTCCTGTGCCTCAGTTTGTGCCCATTGCCCCTTGTCCTGTCGCCGGGCACTACTGAAAAGAGTCTGGCCCCGTCCTTCTGACACCCACCCTTCAGATATTTGTAAGTATATATTAGGTCCCCTCGCAGCCTTCTCTTCTTCAGGCTAAACAAGCCCAGCTTGCTCAGCCTCTCCTCGTAGGACAGATGTTCCAGTCCCCTCATCATCCTCGTAGCCCTCCGCTGGACTCTCTCCAGTAGCTCCTCATCTTTCTTGAACTGGGGAGCCCAGAACTGGACGGAGTACTCCAGATGGGGCCTCACTAGGGCAGTGTAGAGGGGAAGGAGAACCTTCCTCGACTCCTTAAGAAAAAGTGAATAGCACCTTCTAACAAGAAGCAATTATTTACTTTTAAATCTAATAGCCTACGTCAACCTCTTGCTGGGTTGTACTATGACACAGTTACAGCTTACATTGCAATTTCATCTCTTTAGTCCCAATAGTTTTAGTCACAATATTCTGTAGATGTTTATAGTGAGGTTATTCTTGCTCATACATTTTTTCCCCAGCCATCAGAATAGAATTGCTTTCAAGGTCTTGTATAAGTGGATCAGTTTGAATTTTCCAGTTGGCTTAGTCTATTTTTCTACCTGTTGTGGGTAGTAATGAAGGCTTGCTTTACTCCACACTTTTGTTGTTTTTCTTTGCAAGAGGAATTCAAACTAAACAAAACTGCATTTTGAGGGTTTTTTTACTTTCTTACAGTATATCCTGCAAATTACTGCACAACAGATCCCTTTCAAAATAGAGACCATTCACTGTGTCCCTGACCCCTAAGTACTTATGCTGGCAACCACTGAACTTAATTGCACTATTATTGAAAATAAATACATTTGTACTCTCCCCAAGCGTATTCAGTTCCATCACAGTTAACAATTTAAAAAAAAAAAAGCAGTTTTCACTAGTTTTCTGGAAATGGCCCCTCTTCCTCACAATGTAGATTTTTTCCAATAAGCTTGTTGTTGGACACATAAGAAGTTAATTTTGCTAATTAGTCCAGCAGTTAGCTATGCAAATGCATATGGCTTAGCCTCATTACACAGGTGCGTTACGATGCTGACTGTTCTCACTGTGCATCCCAATGCTTTGGCACAGTTACCCTGAAGTTACTGAAATGCCTGGTGGTACCCCTCCATCACCCCTGACTTGTGGGGGGGGCTTCATCCCCTCGAATGGCCAAGAGCTCATGCTCACTGCCAGGAGGATGTGGAAGCAGGGGACAGCCATCTCCTCCAGCTCACTGCCACCATCTTTCCTTGATCAAAGGGGTTCAGAGGTTGCCAAACACCTCCTGGGGAGACGCTGGAGGAGGAAGCAGCGGTCATTGCCATTCAGAAATACTCATTACTAACAGGCACAGAATAATCTGCTCACATATTAGCAGGGCTGAGGCCATGCATCCTGACTTCTCTGCTATGTTAGGGTACCAATTTTGTTGCTTGGCTGAGTCATCACTTATGAAAGATTAATACATCCCTATCACAGGACAAGAATCAGTATCTGCCAACCCCAGCAGCTGCCCAGGAAGAAGGATTTACACAGACAGTGCCATTTAGGGTGTTGCAGCAGGCACTGGCAGATAAGGACCCTGGGCATATGAGCTTTCCCTTCCATCCCACCCCACTGCATCCTAGCTGATCACAGTGATATAGGCAGCACATCATTCCTCCCTGCCAGATTTGAAGATGCATCAGGCAGTTCATCCCCTACCACCCATCATTTGCAACAGGTTCATCTCCACTGGCCTCCTGGGCTACACACAGGGTCTAGCTTCAAGCTCACTCCCTGCCACACAAGCTGCACTCCTGTCATTACCATCCTCCCTTGATCCATGTAGTCCACAGCATGCCACCACTGGGGCAGCTCAGGAGCACCTCTTTGAGCACAGACAGCTCTCTCTGTTAACCAAGATGCATGTTCAAAATGTCAGCTACAACCACGTGAATGGCATCCCCACACTTGACATCCATTAGCTTCTCCAGCTCCACGGCAGGACAGACAGCCATTCCTCTCCCATCAGGAGAGGAATCAGTGACAGGTGAAAGGAACTGTTCCCAGCTACTCAACTCATCTTCACCCAGAGTTCTTGTTTCAACAAAATCATGCAGTGCTGCAGTAAGACAGATAATTTTTAATTACCTTGTAACAAATTAGTCACCCATGTCCTAGAGCCTTTCCTGTTAGAAGGGAAGTGCTTCATTCTCCTGAGACAGGATTGTGGTCTGGGATTATACTCAAAGTGCTCCTAGCAGTTCTTGGAAAGCACCTCTACCGCCACTACAAAGCTCCCTCATGCTCAAAGATTGTTGCAAATCTTGCACATTGCAAATGCTGCAGTGGCTCTAGAAGGCAAGGTGGGCTAAAACCTAAAAAGTCATTGCTGTGAAGACGTATGAAGTCTTAGGAGCTAAAGCACGAAAACCATTGCTTATGACCATGCATTATAGCAACCTATGCTAGGGAAAGAAACAGTTTGTTATTGTTCCCTAACATTTTTAAGCAGATCAGTTCACTAAGACCATCCCAGATCCTGTCCCTCCACGTAGTTGGAGGTCTCTGCTGTCCACGGATGCAGAGCAGCCCCTTCATGGGAAGTAGCAATGGGGTCTGGGGAGTCAGTGCAGAGCATTCCCATCCCCTGCATGTTACAGAGGCCAGATCCAACAGCAGCCTGTGCTTGCAGGGAGCCCTCCAGCTGCATGCCTCTCTTCTAGGGAGTATAGACTAAGCAAGGGCAGTAACAAGCCTGCAGTAGCAGCGGGTGTAGTTACTGGATGCAGAACCCTTCTGCTCCTTTGAAACCTGGGGTTCCAGCTGTTCCACACTGGGCTATTTATTCCCTGTTCATTACCACATCAAGGAAGTTGAAGCCACTGGGCAGAGTGGGTACAAATGAATTCTACTTGATTAACTATACCTTTGCACAGTCTGCTAATGTTCTCCCCTCTATACATAAAGATCAGATCCCATGGAGAGCTACATATCTCAAATTTTTAGTGGGTCTAAACCATTAGTACCTGGGATGCGGTAATGTGATACCTCCAGCAGAACACACCACAGGAGCTGCTGTTGTACAGCCGGTCCCTCTGAGCTTCGCACTCACTGCCACTTCCCACCAGTTTGGCTGGTTTGCTTTCAGCTCAGGGAGGACACACGGCCCAGGAAAGCAGTTACTCTGGCAAGCTGTGACAACGGAAAAACCTGCTCACAGGTAGGTTGAAAAGGAAAAGTCCTAAGGGCTCCAGTTATTAGGATACAGTGTTATGGAGGTAATGGACGTTAGTAAGATAACTCAGTAAGAGAGACAGAGTTTGCCAGCACAGACTGCCACTGTAAAAAAGGTGAAATGAGCCCGTAAAAATGTTGTAGCCATTGATTTTAGCATTCAGTCATTTGAGAGGTGACTGATGTAGCTTGGATCAAAACAGGCCCACAAGACGGAAGGGGAACAGTGCTTGGTATGCATCAGTGCTGCTTGCTGGAGTGGGAAGACAGCAGGGTGGGGACACAAGGCTGACAGCTCCTGGCAGCTCCTGCAGCAACTATCTGAGAAGAAGGTCTACCTTACCCATGCTTTTCCACCACCATCGACATACTCCCAAAGAGCTAAATCCATTTAATCTCCAAGGCTGATCTAATACATTAGAGCTGCCCTATTGCTCCATGATTCCAGCTTTCCTGAGAACTTCAAAGAGTGAGAAACAAGAGGGAAGGGATGCCAGAGCAGAACAGAGAGCTGTAAAACCATGAGGGCTGTGTGTTTAAAAACTCTCTTTACAGGAGTTTATGCTTTTAGATGCTGCAAAAGCAGCCAGACATCCTGGCTGTTCATTCTGGAGGTCTCTGTTCTGTGCTCATCTAAATAAGTTTTGGAGAGGGAGAATTTAATTTTGTTTTGTTCGCAATGCACAGTTTGTGCCCTGCCCCTCTCCAAGAATGTGACAACAGTAATATCACATTATTGCACAGCAATGTCCCCAGTTGGAATTGGGAACTGGAAACACTTAGATGTTAGACCAGCCGACATCAGCCTTACTCCTACACAGGCTGCAGAGCATCTCTACTGCTTACACACCATCCCCAGCAGTACGTTTCAACCTTATTCCTATTAGTAGACAACAAAATCACTTAATCTTGTTCCAGATTAATCCTTATCTTTGGCAAGACTTCTCAGTTTGTCAAAGGGCATCCCAAAAATAATTTTATTATAAAGGAGGAAAAAGCTTTGGCCCTTAAGGATATGCATTAATTAGCTTTGTCTTGCACCAGCCCTGCTGCTGTTGCCCCTCTCCAGTTGTCTCCAGCATGCTCATTCTGTAAAGGGTTAGCCGTGGGGGGAGTCTCTATGTCCAGGTGAATTTTCAGGGACTCTGCTGAGGACCTCTATGGCTTAGGGATCCAGTCGGATAATTTTTCAGATTTCAAAGGCTCTCTGAACATGCTAGAGGCAATAATCGATTATGAATATAATTACAGGTAAAAAATATATAATATTTCCTTAACTCTTGAGCAAGATCTTTAAGCAAGCAATTTGGTGTGGCATTTTCATTTAACAGATCAAATCCAGTTTATTTAGTCAATGCCATTAATTAGTTATTTGCATGAATATCTGTTCCTACAGGGGATACACTTCAAAAAACCTTGAAAACTCCTGCTATCTGAGACAGCAGACACATGCAGTGGAGGACACAGAGACAATGGGCATGGCAAGAATGACTTGCGGATTTCTGTAACCGATCCATGGTGTTGCTACTATTTATGCATTTCTGAAGTCTCAATAAGTTCCTTTTTTTTTTTTTTAACATGTGCATCAGAAGGCGGTTTAAAGTATTTCTAATAGTTTTATTTGAAGTGCTATATTCTGCTGCTTCACCTTTCTCACTGCTGCTCCAAGTTCCAGGACCCCACAGTTCATGGTAAACAAATAAGAGAATGCTGGGATGCAACCTGTGAAGAAGTCTGCTCACTTGTGCACACCTTGGAGCTACTTTGCATAGCTGTTTCCTGCTTAAATTGGAGAGTGACTATGGGGAACACAGCAGGGCCTTCTGCCCTTCTCATTTCTGGAATATGTATCCACTTTGGGTTGCTTACCCCAAAGTTCAAGCACGTGTACTGATAGTCAGACTTTCCTATTTAAGTGGATTATATTTTTCAAAAACACCACTTTTGATCCACTGTGGGGTTATTTTTTGAGTCAGCATACATATTTAAACACATCATTCCAGCCCCAAAGGCACATGATTAGCTACGCCATAGTTGTTTGGCACTGTGTTATGCCTGCAAGGAATACGGACCATACCGCTGGCTTGTTTCTTCCCCTCTGCCTGTTCCTGCTGGTGTGACCTTGGCAGCTGTAATGCAACAGATGCCTTTTTCTCACTTGTTTATCTGTGTGAGAGAGACTTCTGAGGCCCCAACTTCAGTGCCAGCTGTGAATTGCCTCCAAATTGGTTTTTCAAAGTTTGCCTCCTCACAGTCTGGCTTAGTATTTCTGCTCCCCGCGATCCTAGGGATCAATCTTCACTGACATTTCCCCTTCCCTCTCTGGTTATTTCTGGGTAGCAGCTGAATCCCTTCCTCAATGATTCAGTACGGGCTCTTTTTGACTATTCTTTCAGGAGTGGAAGGATTTATTTTTTTGCTCTCTACTTTTTTTCTCTTTATTTAAATATAAGTTTTACACAATAGCCACAATATGTATTTTGTAACTCAGATATCCAGGTCAGAAAATGTAAAAGAGACTACTGTTGATTAGAAAACAGAGATAACAGAAAAACCACCCCAAATCATCGTCACAGAATCCCCATGTTCCAAACAGCTGCAAACATATTAGGCTATTTAGCAGCCTACTGCTTGGAAAAGGGAGAGCCTCATCTTCATTTTTAGCTGCAATAGTGATTTATAGGATGAATAAACGATCTGCATATAAGATGATGACTGGTTTAAATGTAAATGTTGTGGAAGACTTCTTATGTAAGCACATACAATTGCCTGAGAGATCCTCATACATAAAAGCCCCAGCTGGAGTGAGTGACTTTTTAAGCATTTGTTTTATGAAGTACACTTTTCATTGCAATAGTTGTTATTTTTCATTTACTTTTATATCAGCTTTAACCAAAAAAAAAGAAAAAAAATACTTGAACTTACAACACGATCCATACACTTTCGATAGTGAAGTTACACAAAATATTGACACTGTTAAACAGAGGCATATAACATATACTCATCATAAAGATGTCACATTTAGTTGAAGTTATACCACCACAACTAACGAGGTCTCACAAGTGATGCAGGCATAAGGAGCAAATGCCCTCCGTTTGTGAACATAAAACCTGGCAGGTGGCTGCACTGGATCCCACAGGCCGGGCAGGGCTGAGCTCAGCTTTATGCAGTGGAGAGGATCTCCTTGGGACCGCTACCACCTGTAGCAAAGGGCGCGACCGTTGGACCCTGATGAGTGGTCACCCATTGGACACCATGGTAGCCTCATGACAACGTCTCATAAATGTTCCTGAACATCACTGAGAGGGGCAAAGGTGTCAGCTCTGCCACCTGCACTAGTACTTTCTCTGGAGGTTACTGCCTTCCCAAAATGCTCACCAGAGCTGGATGGCTTGCAGTGGTCCCTGACCTCAATTACTGGTGAGGGCTCTGATGGCTGCATTTGTATACTAGTATGTTTTTTCCTCACGTTTCTAGATCTCTCAGGATTAAATCTGTTACGATATACATATATTGTTGCATTCCTACTAGCTCTATGGTAGATAAGCTTTTCCATCAGCCCAAAATAGCCTTTTCAAGAATCTGAACAATGAAAACACTGCAGACACTTACCTTCTCTGAAAGAGGCACAAAGGGATCCAGGCCCCTTCCTGTCTGCTTCACTTCTGTATTTATGAAGAAGGTAAATCCAAAATACCTCCAGATTCCTGTACTCAAGTCCTTGAAGGTGTAAGGAAGAGGCAGAAAACAACATCTGAGCATAACTCTACTCTAGTTGGATGAAACAAATGGTGCACAGAGTTATGTCACTTCATTCACTTTCCCCCTCAGTGCCTCAGTACCCCCCAGCATTCACCTTTCTGGAGTGCGGGTCTTGCACAGTCCATGTAATAAAGCAGAGGACAGCTAAACCTTGTTACCAGTATTTTTCATGCCCTCTAGTGGAAATGCTATTTATGGAAAATGGGCTAACTGGAAAAGCCCACCCAACACCCCTAACACAGAGGTAAAGGTGTGTCTCTATTAAAAAAAGAGAACGAAGGAGATAAGCAGAGTCAAGTTATTACCAGTACAACTTCAATAGTCCACTATTCTTGTGAAGAAGCAAACAGAAATGAGCAGAATGCCTTGCTCTAGCTTTTAAAAATTGACCAGCAGTTTTGATTTGCCACTTAGGGCACCTTTGAGATATTTCATTATCAGTGGATGAGAGGTGCTTTTTGAAAGTGTGCTAGCACTATGTCTTTGTTTTCGCTGCCTCGGTGGTCTGCTCTTCATTTCTGAGAACACTGCACTAAACCAGATTCCGAACTCACTTGAAACCAGTTAATGCAGTAAAGAGAGTGGAAATCTTACTGCATGATGTGCAAACACATACAATACTTAACTGCCTGAATACAAACTTGAATAGCATAAGTAATTCAAGTAATGCAACGGCAAGGTCCTGTTCCCATCCATTTGTTTGATCTGCTTAGAACACAAGAGAATTGATGCAGAAGGGATGCATAAGGTCTATATACACTATACATCTTACTGAGATCTTCTGGAGGACAGTAGAGCTCTGAGCATAGCATAAGACCTCTAAAAGTGGGTAAGACATCCTTTACTTAGCATTAATAACGTTCATTAATTACAGACATAGCAGGTATTCAGCAATGCCACCTCAGGCACTCAGGCAGAGCTGAAGCAAAGGCAGCTTGCACAACTCCTGATGTGCTGCAAGAAGAGAAGGTGTGAAAACCCTCACTTCTCTCCTTGAAATGACAAAGAGTGCCTCAGCTTTGCCTCTACCCATCCCTACTGGAAGCTAGAATAAAGCTTTAAAAGGCTGCAACTGGCAGGGGCACGAGCAGCAGCAGCAGGTGTGGGATGTCCAAAATGTACAATGAGTATAATAATTCTCTTGCCAGGGTTCAAGACTACTCCTTGTGTCTTCTCATGCAAAATGCTTATTCCTTTGAGGTCCAACAGCCAGGCATAGGAAGCGTGAAGCAGTAAGAGTAAGTAGCAGTGATCTGGGTAGATGTGATTGCTCTGGATGTCTGAGTGCTGCCATAGGGTTCCAGAAGCAGTGAGCAGTATTTATTAAGGGACTAAGGACCTCTGCTTAACACATAGTGGCTCAATACATCTTTGAGATTGTCCCACTACAGTTTGCAGGGCTTCGCTAATTTTTGTGAATATGAACAAAACACATGGCAGCCTCCCCAAAACATTACACAGCTACTTACCGTGATGTACTTAATCATACCTTCCACCATAAAGCCCAAATCAATAAACGCATCCTTTCCATAGTACTCACAAGTGAGTTTTTACCATATTATTGTTTGATATGGTATCTATGACCTTTCTATTTTACCATTTTCTGAACACAGCGAAAGAGAAATAATGACACAAACATTTCAAGGTAGCCTACAGCTCAATAAATGAGCATATCTCTGAATTATTCCATACAAAAAAAAATACTAAAAATTCTGTGTTTTCCTGTAGTTGTGAAAATAGCACAAGGATGGAAATCTCAGATATCTGGACACTAATAGAGAGTTCCATAACATTGCTATGCAACTCCTACAAATCTTAGGAGCTAAAAAAAAAGCGACGCAAGAACGTGCATTTATCCCCATGAACATATATCCCTTAGGAAACCATGCAAGTATGAAATTTGAGCTCAAGTGTGATGAAGTGTAACAGGCAGGACCATATGCCTGACAAAAATAAGTAATGTACATCTTATTCATATACCTCACAAATCTATGTATGTAATTACATGTATTATATGCTCATCATATATACACATATAAAAATCAGATCACATGTACATCACAGATGCAAGTGGCACATGGGATTCCCTACATATGCTGTAGTACAACAATAATGTTCAGAAAGAGACAAAAGCTGAGCCCGCTCTTGCTTCCAGATGTCAGCCACGCCTTCTGTTATCCCAACCTGTGGGCTAGTTAGGAGAAAAGGTGGAGAAGGACTTAAAAGCTGCTGGCTAAATGTCAGCAGTAGGAGGCAACAACAGATCAACACCAGCTGCTTGGATCAGGCTTTGCTGAAAACATTGTGTTCTGGAAAGCCTTGAGTCATTGCCCAGCTCCACCTGTGAAAGATCTGCAACTGCAATGTGCTGCATTTGGAAAGCTTATGAAGTCTCACCTTCATACATGAACTCACACTGGAAAAAAGACGTTTCAACACCCATCACTGCATGCTCTGTTGAGCAGACCAGACCTTTTAAAAGAAGAAGGTGCAGATCTCATCACAGCTGAGAACACTATCAGCTTTTTATTGCAAATATTACCCAAAGACAATTTTTGGACATATTTTCCAGGGATAATAAGGCAGTTAAGGGCTAATATTTATTCATGGAATCAGTAGTCTTTTCATTTCTATTGTTCTTCTCTATAAGATCAAGACTTCTGCTGGTGTGGGAAGCAGCTGCAGAACAGGACATCTAAAGGCTTAAGCTGCAAGAGCCTCGAACAGTGGAAATGGAAGCTGGACAGCAGAAAAAAAGTCAATTCCATCTCCCTTGTAAAGCAATACAGAGCACTGGATAGTTGATTAACTGCTTTTCACCTTTTGTTGTTGTTTGGCGATACCAGAACAAGCAACAGCTGTTCTGAAAGGATTAATAGCAGGACAAAGCATAATATATTGATAGGAAAAGTATACACATTCATGCTTGCCAGTAAAATTGAGCTTAGCATGAAAAGGAAACTATTGTAAAGATCTTTAACAGACAGGATTCCTCAGCAGTACTTTGCCTGATCGCTTTGCCCCTTCCAGTAGTCAAAGGAAATGGGAAAATTCTGAACAACAGAATAGGCTTTTAATTATGCCCAGAAATTAAGTCAAGAGACAAGCTTTCCAAAACAGATTAACCTATTTTCAACATTTTTTCACCTTCATAAATGCCAGAGACAGGCTTCATGTGATTAAAAGTTATAAAAATAGCAGAATAGTCAGCTGTAGTCTTGAAGGGATGCTTTAATTTGGTATTTTCTTCAAACTGATTTCACTTCAGGTCCTATTGGCAGCAGAATGACATACATCTGATTCAATAGTTCATCCTATGAGTAAGGTACTAGCTTGAGATTGTTTGTTTACCCATGTGGTAGCTGTACAAGGCAAATAAATATTCATTTATAGTCCATCCAGTATTGCATTTTAATGGTTTCTTATCAACTGGTTCCTTTAGGATGACATGAATTGTAACAAAAATGAACTCCTTTGTATCTTATTGCTAAATAAACTCTGCAGTATCATTTTTTTGGTACAGATTTATTCTTTAGTAACACAGTTAGAGGATTCAAGCAATTCCCTTAGAGAAACCTTTTTTAAAGATTTAATTTTCTCCCTAATAAGAGTATGGCATGTTAACAGAAGTTAACACAAACACAGATGGCAGAATAAATCCTTATGATACATGAAGGCCTTTGCTGAAAGAGTGGAGCCCACACTGCGTTGTAGAACGTGGTACCAGAACGCTTCTTCACTTTGACTTTCCTTCCGTGAAAAAAGAAGGGTAGTTAAATTACCTGGGATGAATATTTTTCCAGCTTTCAGAAACTTAAGTATATTCATCAGATTTTGCACAGTAAATGAAATTTAAATTTCTATAATCAAAGATACTTGATTGCTTTAAAAGGCTGATAGAGCTTCCATCCTGGCAAAATCCTATGCATGTTCTTCTCCCAGGCACTAAAGCTCCTTGACATTACTGGAGCTCTGTAAAGTGGCTATAAGTGGCTGTAAGTGCAATGCACATCAATTTTAAAGCCTCCTTATACTGTCAGAAAAGTGCAATGCAGAAACAGTATAAATGAAAATCCATTTTTGTGTGCTGAAGTCAAAACCAAAAAGCATCTATTCATAAAATAGTCCTGTAGTATAGTTGTGTGCAACCAATATAGTCAACATATTAGGAACTCTATTGTAACGAAACTAAATGAAAATTTTTCTTTTTAAAAAATTATTTTTATGACAGCAGCACCCAGGAGCTGCGCAGCCCAGGGTTCCCTGTGCTTTGGGATAGAGATGTTTCCAACAGAACAACAGACCCTGCTGAAAAGAATTTACAATCCCAAGAAGAATATTCTGCCTGCCATCTGCCTAGCATGCTGCTGTCTGTTCCTGCAGAGACAATTTTTACTATTAGCGAGTTTCTCTGACCACATAGGATAAGACATTACTCTTTCCAGTACTCGCTTCTGAGGTACCTTGTTAAAACAGTCTTTCTGTGTGTGCAGCATTGCATCTCTCCCCACCCTTTCACAGGCTGTTTCAAAGTACCCTTCCTAGATACAAAAAGCTTGAATGGTTGACATCATTATTCAGTAGCTTTCATTCATGTTACATCTCCATTTGGGTAGAGCAAGGTGCCGTTCCCTGCACAGGTTTCCAGCATCTGTCAATCCTCCATTGCCAGTTGAGATCTGATGCACCTTCTACTGAACTCAATGTTGTGTTTCTACTTGCAGTGCTGGGCTTGGACACCGAGACTACAGCCTTGCTGCGGGTCAGGACCTAGGCTTCGCCCTGCAGCTCAGTGTTATAGAAATGTACAGCTTTGCGTTAAGTATCAAGAGATAATTCAAAGTACAGGGCTTTTTTCTTTTTGTACAATGCACATGTAAAGAGTCACTCCTGAATAAGACTCCTGATTCATATGCAGTGGGACACGATGGTGCATTTACAGTCCAGAATCCATTACAGTTAATATTGCACTATTTACACTCATCTGCCATAAATTTAATACTGTTGTTAACGGCTGTCCCATTTAATGCACTCTAGGACTGCTCTTCAAGCTAGTATCAATTACATTTTCAAATAAACTAATGCTTTGGGTCAAATAAAGTGGAAACATCCTTCCTCTGAGAAATTTAGTACTTTGTATCTGCATCTATTCCAAGTGAATCTTGTGTTTTATTCAATTAAGTACCACAGAAGATTACAATGATCCAGAAAACATTAAATGAAAACATCGATTCTACAATAATAATATTGGATGAGACATGAACTGCTACCAATAACATAATCATGATGCATCAAACTTGATTACAACTTCGAAATAGTCCTATAATTTCACAGTAATTATTTAATGTTATTTTCAACCCAACTCTCTTGCCACTGATATTTGCACAAAGCTGCCTCTAATTTAAAGGCTGATATTTTGTGACCTCAGTCTAGACACCTGGCACACAAACCACCAGGTAGCATGAATCTTCTAGAATAACCAGTGTTCTCATCCTCTTCCTCTTTATCATTGTTTGCAAGACTAAATCCTGCAGGCACATCAAGTCAGAAGCTTGTACCAAACACAGACATTCATATTTCTTTGCATTTTGCAACCCTGTAGTTCCCTGATGATGATCTGGATTGGTCAATCTAGGATTTACTGAACTCAGGAAAGGTTTGAAAGGGAATCTCTTTGACTCCTTTCCTTTCTGTATTAAAAAACCAACCAACACAAAACCCACTGAAGCCCAAACGCAGAGATTTGAAAATGAGATAAATGGAGAAAGAATTTCCAACCTAATTCATTGTGCCATCACGGACAGTTGATACAAGAAGAACTTTTTGCAATATAACGTCATATAATGGACTTTATCAGACATATCATTCCAGCCTCAGTGTGATGGTCTAAAAGGCAATACCAATCCGCATTACATCCACAGCACAGCCCTTAAAATGCCACTTTTCCCTTACAGATCAGGAGTCTTTCCAGCAGCCTTCTTTATAATTATGTTTATTATCAGCATCAATTTCCATTTCACCATTCACCTCAGAGGAACAGCAGATGCCTTTCAACATTTACAAGGCAAACCAACAATAATTGCTTTACGCACTACGGAAACACAGTGCTGGGGTGAAGTGAGGAAGCTCTTCTCAAATCACAGCAAACTCTAATGACAAGTTAGGCAGCAACGGACTAGCACTGGCCAGCTTTTTCCAGTATTTCCTTGAGCTATCAACCTTTTACTCAGGGCTAAAATACATTTGCAGAGAGGGAAAGTATTTATGATAAACGGTAGTGTGTACAGGCATGTTTGGAGAGGTTGCTAGAATGTGCAACTTAATCTTCAGGAAAGAATGATGTAAGGAGGTTTCTTTAAACTCCTCGCTCACTGAGGCATGCGAGTAGCCCAAATTCCATTAAAAAGAAGAAAACGATCAATTTCTGGACTTTCTGAAGAAAGGGAAAAGCTTGACTTCATTAATACAAAAAGTGCCAAACCTAGAAGAGAGATAGGGAGGCCTGAAAATACATCCCTTTTTAAAATGCCAGTGCTCTTTTTCATTATTTTAAATGCTGATACTCCTTTTCTTTTCTTTTCGGTATGGATTATTACTTCTCGAACCTTCAGGTCTGACAGGACAGCAGCTCATCCACCCAGATGTTTAGCAAACTTGACAATACTTAGCTCTAATAACATCAAAGCCTGAGAAAGCACAGGAACATCATCATTTCACGCATCAGATCTGTTTAAGAACAGATACAAAGTACTGTGCATAAGCTGTAACAGAAACAATATTGTCCCAGCAATAAAACCATGGAATGGAAAAATCACAGAAATAATACCCCTTCTCAAGTTTTTGAAAAAAAACAATCAAAAGTGAACAAGGTTTTAGTCATGCTGCTTTCAGTGGAGAAACTCTAAAGGAAGAATAACAGTTTAACACAGGGTAATGAAATTATACATTTTCTCCTCAACTTGAAGAAGGCCACCTTGCCAAAAATTAAATTCATTTTCAATATGTAAAATTTAAAGGCTTTTTCTGGTTTTGTAGTTGGCTTTGCTATTGCTATCTGTGATACAGCAATACTGAATTGAATGAGTGCATCAATCTGTTAAATACTGTAGTAAAATTGTAGCCTGTAAGTACAGCCACCTTGTAGGTGAGGCCATTTCTGAATGAAGCATACCTTTGCATCTGCAGGCAATATAAACACAAAACACATTAAATAGGATCAAACCAGCGATAGGTTTAGCACAGCTCATAGTATGACAGCCAGAATCAGAGTAAAGTGCAAAAAGACTTTCACAAACCTGCTCAAAGGCACAAATCTTCTGTTCTTAAGAGATATTAATATTCATTTCAAAAGCTCTTTTTGTACATTGCTAATATTCATGCTTACAGTTGTGAATGCTTTTTGTTCATGGAAACATAGGAGCACAGAGAAGACCTGATTAGAAAGTCCAAGTGGGTGAATTAACAGTGTAGAAAGCCTAATTAATTCCAGAAAGTGTAAAAAACAGGAAGGATACTGTGCTTCCTTCTTAGCTTTTATCTTCATCCCTAAATTTGACTTAAGTCGTGGAGTTTGACTATCCCTCCTAAAGTGTGCTACTGCTATTCAGATCAAGTATTCTTAGTTTTGATACAAGTTTCCATATTCTTCACAAACCTGGAAGAACTGTTTTCTTGGCACCTTCTCATGGCAACAATCTCTGCGTGTGAAAATAATGTCCATGTATTCAATTTGAACTCAAACATTGGAAATGTCAGGCTTTCCACTTGTTCAGAAGTTTTTTGCTTCCCTTCTCCGGATCACGCCGTGCAGCAGAACTTCAAGTGGTACAGGGAAATATATGGGGGAAGTGGGTAAGAGGGAAAACTTTTTAACAGAAGTCTGGGTGTGAAATCTCCTTGCTCTGGTTTCTGCTACCCTGGTTTCTTCCTCCCTGTACCTTCTTGTGTACCTGTTCAACAATGACCATGGCTATTTGTCCATGTGCATATGAAGAAGGGCAAAAGATGTGCTGATGATATGTTCAGTCCCATTCCCTTCCTTTGTCCTCTTCTACTGTGAGAGAAAAGGGCTCCAAACTTCCAAGTGCCTTGGCCTGACATCCCACACAAATCCCTTTGCTCCCCTACCCTAAGGTTATTTTGTACATCCCCAATGAGAAAGACATCACTTATTGCTTGACTGCTGAATGACTGTTCAGTTTTTTTTGTTCAACAACCTACTATCTCCTCCTACAGGACACCATTCATTTCTGCCCAACTCCTTCAGACCTCAGCACCTCTCAAAAACTCACCCAAATCCTCCTTCCCAGGACCTTCCTATCCCCCAGCCATGTCACAGGTCCTTTTACTGCATCCCTCTTCTGCAACCACCCTCCGTGCCACAGGCTTCCTCATCACCCTAGGGACAGGCAGCGGTATGACACATCTCCCCTCTCCACAGTGTCCTCAGCTCCTCATCCACCATTTTTCATTCTCCTCATGCACAGGGTAAAATTGGGGACGCCAATTCCTGGTAGGATGCTTGCCTTTCATGGGCTAGATCTGGCCCACAGGTTGACACCTGAAGAGCCCTGTGTTGCAGTTCTATGTCCCCTTTGTAGTCTCCTTTCTAAAACTAAATCACACCAATATTTAACAATTTCCCTACGTGTTAGATTTGCTCAAGCCTCAAAACATACTCATCAGCCATCTCTGAGCAAGACCTACATGCAGTGCTCCCAATGCAACTACAGTGCTTACTTATATAATTGTATTTGTATAATTACATTATAATTACCCTCTGTATTATCCTCCATCCCATTTTTCATTAATTTTAACATTTTGTTTGCATTTTGTTAATTCCCTTTTTTCTACATCCTGCTAAGCTCCTGGCCTCAGTGATGTATTGTGGTGATGTAGTTCCAGAGGTGCACTGTCATCCAAGCAATTACTGTTGTCCATTATCAACTAATTTCCATTGTCTATAGAAAAACTCAAGGTCACACTATTCCACTGCAGCTTTGGGCTGATCACTCAAAAGAATATGCCACTAATAATTACTATTCGAATGCTAGAACAGATGAATAGCAAACACACTAATAGTGGTTCAGCTATGAAGATTATGCTAGAGGAGGAGATTACCACAATGCCAGATCCCTGAAGGTGCTGAGTACTTACAGTTCCTATTTGCATTCCTGCTGGGTCAGTGCAAGAGGGCTGTTCTAGCATGGTGGAGTGCAACACAGAATTGCAGTGAAGGCATGCATGGAAAGTGTGTTCCCTTTACACCATGGAACAGATCCCACAGTGTCATGGTCTAACTACAGTTCCATCAGCTTTGGATAAAAATCTCACCTACAAGAAACCTGTTACAGCATTTTCTATCTGCAAAAGAAGACAAAATGCCCCAAGAAAGAAATGTATGTAGCCAAAAGCAGGGAGAAAAAAATGCTGTGCCTCCAGTCCATGTCTACTGCCTCGGGACACAGCAGGGTCCATGTAACACCAGCCTCTATCACTTTGAAACATGAGGAGACAAGCAGAACATCACACATGGGACAGGGGTGGACAGCTGCCCATTGCTATTGCTTCTGGGGGCTTCAATCTCCAAACAAGCATGGGAATCCTCCCTGGGGAAGGAGCCCAGCGCAGACAGAAACACTGAAACTATCATACTACATTCTTCATCTCCTGTTAAATATTTCCTGACATCACATTCAGCAGTGCTTGAAACAATCTAGTTTGCCGTCATTAACGAGGCCAACCATCATCCCAGACACAGCTGAGCTCCTTCAAATACAGAATTGTGCCTCAAGGGCCAGGGGACATCAGATTTTACAAAGATTAAAGGTTATCATGCACAGCCTTGGCTTATCATGGTCCTGCCCCTTACTGAACCTAACTGTGGCACAAGGAATGACAAGATTTCCTCCTTTTTCCTCAATAATATTTTAAGTCTAATGCTCAAAACAATGCAAAAGTTGCATAAGGATCTGCAAAAGCCCGCGTAATGCTAATAGACAGTGCACAACACATGCCTGCTCTCCAGCTCTCTGTTATTCCTCTGCAATGTTACTGACAATATTTGTTCTTCTTGAACTAATTTTTAATCATTTTCAGGAGATAATGTGCGTTTATTAAGTAGATCAATATTTTGCATGGTATGCTTTCAGGAAAGTCAGATAAAATATAGAGTTTGCTCGACATTTGTCTTCTGGTGCAATAATGTGTTTCAGGAACTCAGGTAAATCTATAAGCCAAGAACTCCCTTTTCCTGAGTCCAAGCAAACAATCCTCTATCATGTGCCTGCAGAAGTGAAATATGCTTCTACTTTATCAGTTATATTCTTACCAAAGCATTGCATTGACACTGGACTTAGGGAGCTGGGCTTGTTTACCCTGAAGAAGAGAAGGCTCCGAGGGGACCTTATAAATGCTTATAAATATCTTAAGGGTGGGTGTCAGGAGGATGGGGCCAGACTCTTTTTGGTAGTGCCCAGCGACAGGACAAGGGGCAATGGGCACAAACTGAAGCAGAGGAAGTTCCGTCTGAACATGAGGAAGAACTTCTTCCCTCTGAGGGTGACGGAGCCCTGGAACAGGCTGCTCAGGGAGGTTGTGGATTCTTCTTCTCTGGAGATATTCAAGACCCACCTGGACAAGGTCCTGTGCAGCCTGCTCTGGGTGACCCTGCTTCAGCAGGGGGGTTGGATTGTCTCCAGAAAAATGTATTCTAGTTTCTGATACGACCTTCAGCTTTTTTTCTTAAAACCTATGGCAAAGAATTCATGGAGGCTCTTTGCAATGACAACCTCATCTGTCAGTCCTTACTCATGACTCTTAAGGCCCTCATTGCCCTCTGCATTGCTACATTGTTTCTGTGATATTTAAGGACATTGCTGCTATTTGTGCACAATCTGGTTACTGTCTAACCGTCCCAGCTTAATTTTTTGATGCCTTTTTCTTTTCTCTATGCAGATTTTTTTAAATTTTTCTCACATTAATGATGTGACAAGACTGACAGCTGCATTGAACAAAGAGCCTTTTTTTTTTTTAAAGGAAAGCCGTAATTATACATTCCCTCACTCTCTTTATACATGTCCATACACACATTCATTTGTGAACTGGTTTTGGATGTGTTCTAGTGTAGACAGGTAATTTTCTTTATTCAAACCTCCAGCACATTGGGACCCTCACAAGGGGAAGAGAGGAAATAATTTGAAATAAAAACCTGTGAGCCTTTACATCCATATCTTTAAGTTTCTGATACGTTTGATCCTTGTGTTCGTCTCTGTATGCAGAAGAGACTGGAGGGCTGAAACACTGGAGGGAACCTGCTCTCAGCAGAGACTCTTAGGGCCCAACTCTCCTTTACATTAAGCTTCCTCCTGTGCTACTTTTGTCAGAACTATGCAAGGGGGAGTTAAAATACATCAAAATAAGAATAAGGATGACACTCCTTATCCCCTGTGTCATCCTTCCCAGCAATTCAGCTTCTCCCTACTGTTTTTTCCCCACGTACCACACAGACATTTCTAAGCACCAGGCTAAACTATCCATCACATACAATCAGCTCAAATGCCTTATTGCTGGTGCCGGTTTCCCCATTCTGAAATGCATTTTCTCATATGTCTTCTCTTTTGCCATAATGTTATCTCTGTTTTATCTGCTGAAACCTATATCCATAAGCTGCTCTGTCCCTTGGATTAATCAATCAACACAAGTTCTTTTAATCCAGTCTCACCAGCCAGCTCCCCCTTCATCTTCACTGTTCTTTTTCATGTGTGCATATACATATATATATTCAACCATCTCCTTAGTAGTAAAGCACACAGACCAGTAGTGGTTAAACAGAAAGGAGAGATTCCCATGTCCCACATGTGTGTGACCTGTTCCTTGAACAGTCCAAACAGGCCTTCAGCTTTTTGGGAGTAATATCAGATGGCAAACATAGGTCTACTTCTCTCATAAAAGGCTTTCAACTAGGCCAGTTTTTTTTAAGCATATTCCTTTCCTCCACTTCATCAAAACACATTGTGTTATGCAGAGACAAAATTAACGCCATTATCTGTGAGTGTTTATCATCTCTATGTCCCTTTGTAGTTTTTTCTTTTCTGCCTATTACTCACAGTTCCTCCCTATATAGCATCACACACAAATTCATTAACAGGCTGTTTACTCCCTCTTCAGGATCATTAAATGAGGATGCTAAATGAGACCTGACCTAACACAGACAGCTGCAATAAGCATTTCCTTGTAAACAGAGTCTTTGCCATTTATCAAAAACTTTGTATTAATTTTCAGTCCACTCAAAGTTGTTTACATTGAGGCAATTTCTACAAGTTTTCAAATTTAGACTTGGCCCATTATTTTACCCTTACAGAAGTTAGTAAAAAAGGCCCAAAACACAAACCCAAAAGTTCTTCAAGATGTTTAACTGAGCTCTGCAGATGTTCCCTCCAAATCAGTAAGAAAAGCTGAATAGATCTACAGAGTCATCAACAACAAGAAACGAAACTAGTGATCCTCAATTGTCTCCAGAGTTGGACAGGTTGTGTATAGGGTAACAGCTGCGCTCAGCCCTGGGCTCTTGAAAGACGCAAATCAATTGGAGAGAGTCCAGAAAAGGCTCACGGATTTCCAAAAATACTTCTTATTTGAGGAAAAACTTGAAAGAATTCAGATGGTTTAATTTAGAGAGGCAGAGGCCGAGGAGATGTAACATCTCTCAGGAACGATGTGGGTGTAATTAAACTTGCCTTTGGACAAAAAGGTGAAGTAGAGGACCTTTAGAGATCCTTTCCATTCCTATTTTTTCTGATGCTTTGATTGCATAGGTCGCCTCCCCAAACTTCTCTTACAGACAGCAGTGTCACAGCCAGAAGCCCTGCAGCCCTGAGCCTTGTGTTTTAGACCCAAAATGCATCCACCTCTGCCTCAAGGTTGTATCTCCCCTCCCCTCATGGCTGAGGAAGCAGATGCTCAGTCCCTTACCAAATCTGCATTTCAAGGGCAGGAAAATCAGCAAGCACTGTAATAAGGGCAAGTGCTGGAACTGCTGCACCTCAGCGAAAGTCCTCCCACTGGGCATCAGCGAGCATCTCAGTTCTGGATGCTCCACTCAGACACCCACACCAGGGAAGCAAGACACCAAACAGGCAGTAAATCACTTCTGGAAAGGTAGATCTTGGTGGCCCACCAAGGACAGGAATGTTGCTTGAAGCACTGCTGTCTGTTACACGATTCACTCTGCCCTTCACTGAAGAAGGATGTTCCTCTAGTCCTGCTGCAGTTATGTTATCGGCATTTTTCACACTTCTAACCATCCTCTACAGAAGAAGTGTCATGATACTCAGCACAATTTACTACCAGAGACCACTCGCCTCAAAGCACTTGTCTCTAGTCTTTGTTTCTGTTAATACTTTAAGAGAAACATTTTCACCTTTTTTTTTTCCTTAACAAACAAGGCCATGCATCATTCTCCACTAATCCCCCCTTAGCTATGACACTGGCTACTAGTCCCCACAAACCCTTCCTAGCCACTCTCAGCATGCTGATCAATGCATAGTTACCATCCTATAGATATCCCATCTCCAGTACAGCTGCTTTTTAATGCTCTCTTGGATTTGTGAATTCATACAATCTATTTACAGTTATAAATACTTTAACTGTAATACAGCTGATGTTTTCTTTCATAGTCATGTCCAATAACCTCAGATTAAATCTGCTGCTTAATTAATTTGCACTCAGAGCGCACGTCTCCCTTTCCTTTCCTGAGAGCAAAGCTTCTGCTACGGTTTGTGCTCCCTGCTGCACTCACCACCTCCTCCTCTGCCTCTCCAGGGATATGAATTGCTCCTTTTTCTCAGGTATAGGCTCATCTGTGTGGGCTACATATAGCTGGACAAAACTTTTCATATTTAGAAACAATTGTCTGCGTGGGCATTTGGAAGGGGGAGTAGTTGGTTTTAATCAGATGCTTTAGGTAACTTTATGCATCTTACCAGTTTGATCACCAAAAGAGAAAAACTACCTGTGTTTGCTTTAGAAACCTCTGCTCAAGAGTGAGACGTGTAATCCAGCCCAGAGAGGAGATGAGCCTCTTGGTCAAACGCGCACACAAAAACTTTTCTTTGATCAGAGATCCATGTAATCCTTTCTCCCCATTCGCTCTGCTCATTTACCTACAAAACATGCTCTCACCCCAGCCCCTTCAGCTCCTTGCAGCTCCTGTCCCGGCTCTCTGCAGAACCTTGTCCCCACACTTTCCCCAGGCCAGGCAAGTCACCCCACATCTCCAAGAAAAAGGGGAGACTACGGCCAACTGACCTTTCTCCCCAGCAGCTCAGCTTCTGCCAACTCAGGCAGCCCATCGCTTCCTCCACTTTCTGCACCTGGGAAGGCAGACAGACACGTAAGGCACCAGGGGAGTTGAATTCACTGTAATAACACATCCCCTACAACACCCTGCCAGCTGATAGTGACTATATAGCTCCCCTCCACCACCAATAGAGAAGAGCATATAGTCAAAAGCTGACTGTGTCAAGTCTCAAGCAGAGCAATGTCTCCTGTTCTCTTCTTTCCCACCTGCAGCCAGGCATTACTGGCTCTGCGAGGTAGTGGGACATCAACAAAGGACATTGGATTAGCAGTTAGCACCTGTGAGCAGTGACCTGCATATAGGAAATCATTAGTGTTGAATATTTGCAGACATAGGTAATGGGTGCAGGAGTACTTTGTGCTGGTTTTGCCAGAGAGCAAAAAGACAAGGTAGATACTCACTTCTGATTGAGAAAAAAAAAGAACATCCAAAAAAATCATTCCTCCTTTTTTCTACCCAACAAGATATCAAATAATGCCTATTGCTATTCTAACCCATCACTTCCTTCTGGAGAAGCAGAAACCCTGGCAGACCATGGTGCTGCACATCTACCATGATGCTAAGGGCCATGGAGAGCAGGACAAGTTCCCACAAACCACAGGTTGGTCACTGCCTGACCAGACTTCCCACAGCCTTGAAAGCTGTGGATCAGCCCCTGCCAGATCCTCACACAAATTTCAAAAGCTACCCAGAGCTCACATTTTGTATCCAAAGGAAACATTATGAAAGGAGTCACATTTGGTATCCTAAGGCAATGCTAGGGCTTCTACAGAGACTTTGGCAACTGCCCTTATCCCATACTGTATACACATAGATGACACATATATACACACACTCACACTTATATAGGAAATTTTCTGTAGTGGTTGGTCTATTTCTATTACAGACAGCTTGTAAATCTACCAACAACAGCCTCTAAGCAGCTCAGTGTGCCATCTGTATATATTTCAGCCACATCCATGGCCACAAACCTGGCTGTCCTCTACACCAGGTATTACTTTAATGAAATGCTAATACTCAGACACAGTCTGAGCAATCAGGCAGCAAACACAAGCAATGAGTTAGAGAAGGGATTATCCAGACCCCACCATCCAGTATCCAGAAACCTATTTACTAGAATTTATTTTTCCCCAGTAAAAATACTGCACTTTGTATATCTCTAAGTTACAGGAAACAAAACAAGTAAAAAAAAGAACCCCAGCCCTGAATATAGTTGGGCAATATCTTAGATGAAATCAATTTGCACAGACTGTCAGAAATGAAGAACGGGATTATAATGGATTATTTTAGTACAAGCTTTTGATGTTTTGTGTAAATGTTTTTGGTACTTTTTTTCCCCAAGAGAGATGTTTAATAACAACTGCTGAAAATCTATAAAATGCAGTACTTATGAGCACCATGTGCTGCCTTGAAGTTGTGAGTGAAATTGCATGCACAGGATAAATATATATTCAGCAGCAGGAGAACTACTAACAGAAGAAACAGTATTAAAGTATTTCTATTCCAACACTTTAACACTATGAATCCCAGGTGAAATCTTACTATAGCAGGCATGTAATATCCAACACAAAAGAAAGAAGTCTGTGGAGCAGGAAAAAACCTCTGGCATATTATTAAAGTGCTAATCATGTCTAGCAGAGTACTATAGACAGAAGTATTCAACCCTGTAAATCCTGGAAAATACCATCATCACTCAGAAAACTTCATTACCCCTTACATCTGTCCAGCATCTTTGTCTTCAATCATTTATGAGCACCAGAGTTTTGCCCAGTGCCCTGAATAATACATCTACATCCAGAAATGCAAATGGGGAAAGGAAACACCTACAAGTTTTCACATTAGCAGGAGAACTGCCTCCTCCTCACCAGCAACTTGACAGGAAAAGGCAGCTCACCACTCTGAAACCTTTCCAGATTTATGATAACCTCAACTTGACCGTGCCACTCTGGCCTCTCCAGAGAGTTTGTCTGGAGATAAAAATGAGCCACATACTGCATCTGCTCTTTTCCAAGGCAGCGTAAATGAAAATTCAAAATAAAATCCAGGTGATACAAAGGCGACAGAGACTTTAAACACCCCAAGACTGCTGTTCAATATATAAAATAGAAAAAAATTTAGTACTTGCTTTCTTTGTAAACTCAGCTTGAGTGCTCTTCATTTAAAATCTCATCAGCATAATCATCTCTCTTTTAAAGAAAGAAAACTAGTGCCCAGTGATTACTGATGGTCACTAGAAGTCATTATCTTTGCTTAGTTGTGACTATAGTTGTCACTACACAAATTGCACAGTACCCAGTTAGGTTATTCACATTACGAAGGTGTGACAGCTAATAATACAAACAGGGCTTCAGGTCCTAATGGTACCTCTGCTGTGGATTGTAAGAAAGTACTTGTCTTATTAGGTGATAAGAGTGGTTTCTTGAGTTGGGTTTCTGTATAAAAACTAAACACATGAACAGAGCAAAGAAAAATGTTATTTATAATCCTAAATATCATACCATTCCCCAAAGTGACAAGATCAATATTGCAGCTTGGCACTTGCTACTGTGACAGATGGTGCTATTAAAATACTGAACGTATCTTATCTGCAGGAAAAAAAAAATTATAAGCGAGGGCATTATATGATGTCCTCATCCAATTTGCATTTTAGGTTACCAAAAAAATGGTAAAAAAAAGTAGAAAACACTTGTGTGTTCCTCTTTCAAATACAACAAAACAGTAAAAAGGACTATTATGTCCTTTTTGAACAGGGAAGGGAGGGATGCTTGCAGCAGTCTAAACACTGTCAGAAAAGAATTTTCATTATGTTCCCAACTGTATTTTGCATTAATTTCACCATGGTGCTTTCATTTTTAATGCAAGTCTGTACAAGAACAGATGAGGTTGGGAAGATTACTGATGTCTTTGTGAGTAGTTCCATTCTGTCTGCTGGGAGCCTTTTGCAAAATGCACCTGAGGAAAGCTCGGGTAAGAGTCAGTTGTTTCCTGATTCCCCAGATATTGTAAATGAAGATTAGTTTAGATACTTACCATGGGTCAGCACTCACAGAGCTCATTGTACCTCTGAAGATTCTCCCAGCTGAAATCCTCTAAGCTGAAAGCCATCTGCAAGTACTTTGGCAATTGAGATTACTCATTGATATAAAGTTCCCCATTTTTATTTCTACCTATTAAAATTTTCAATTTGTTTTAATTACCTCGCCTCGTTCCCATGTCTAGTGTTTAATTCTCCATTGTGAATTTCTCAGAGTTGCAACAGTTGGCTTTGCTCTAGTTATTCATTTATCTGCTTACTTAGATACGCGTACTTAGAAGAAGAGGAGGCATTGGATATTGGATATTGAATTAGGAATTTTTTGTATTTATCACACCTTTGCAGAAGAATTTCTGTGTAAACCTAGACCTTTCTTTTCTCATACGCTTTTAAAATGGTAACTTTTCTGAAGCAAGTTCTGTTCATTATGTTTTCTTCACTTCCTAGGAATTCTGGGCACCTGGCTAATTCAGAACTACTTTTTTTTTTTTTTTGTCTTTTTTTTTCTTACTGAGAGGTGGCTGGAAAAGTAAGACATTTCCCGTGGGAGAAAGCCAAAGATCTTCCTATTGAAAACTTTTTATCTTTTGCAAGAATCTTCTAAATGACATGTCTTTGAAGCAAAGCGGGGCAAACCCAATGCAGCGCTTTCAACGTTTGCATTAGCAAATAAAAATATTTCTTCCTGCCTGCTGCTGGTTCCCAGATTCATCAGCCCCTGCTTTGTAGCCCCATCTACACTGCCCAATTTCTGCTGCTGTGAGGCAGAGCCTCCACGTGCTTATGCTGACCAGAGGGGTTTTCCTGCCCATTGGGTTCACCACCTCTGGGCTGCATGCACCAGCCCCAGATTGCACGCACTGCCTCTGCGTGAGGAGTGTTGCATTAGCTATGCTCCTAATTGTAAAACGAAACGACAAGGCCACAGTCTTGATGTGGAATTTCTATCACGATGTGACACAAACTATACAAGAACTTCTCCTCTGTCAGGTGTCTGTGTGTGGTGGGACGGTGAGCACCTCGACCAAAGGGGAGCCTTTTGGAGGACAAAGCCAACACAACTGGACAACTTAATTTACTATCTACAGGACATGTGCCAGCTACTGTGAGTTCCTCTGCACAGTGTGTCAAGTGCTGAATTCTTTAAGAAAGGGTTTCTGTGCATTTCTGTGCTCCTTCGGTAGTACAGGACAGACTGGGGTAACGACACAGAAGTTTAGGGATGGCAGCCGATAGTGATTTTCTAGTTTCTCCACAAGAGGAACTACATGGAAATGCTTTTAAGGCTTGAAAACTGGACAGTGAATGCTGGCAACAGCTGCCAGTCTTTTCATGTAAAACAGGAATTGTAGTCTCTGGACTATTAAAAAAAAGAGGGGTTAGTCCTAAAGCAGATTATTTTTAAAAAAATAATGTAATCCAAAGGGCATTTTTGATAGAGCAGAATCTAAGAAATAATAAAATCCCACAATAATGAAACGTGAAGTTCAGTATAAAGCATATAGTCATTATACAGCATATAAACGAGTGCAGCAGAAGACCACATTAGAGCTGCTGAATATACCATGTCAGAATCAGGAACTCTGTTCAAAAATTGGGGTAGAAGACGGAAGAAAAGTGAACTTCCCTAGACAACCCAGAATGCAAAGAGGTTCTGGGAAATAAGAACTAATTCAGTCTAATGCAAAGGATGTGGAGTCCCTCTGTTTTAACGTGCCTTTTAGCTGATGCTTGACCCAGGCTACAAACCTGTTCTGGAATCAGAGAGAGCAGTGCTGTACTCCAGTTGCTCCAGTGGCAGGGTAAACTGCTACCTGTTGTGTTTTACAGAGGTTTAAAACAGATGTAGCTAAACAAAAAAAAAAACCAACAAACCATACTTGCATTGTCTCCATGTGTTAATGACGCTACAGGGTGGAAGAACGGTGGTTAATGATTAACTTAAACAGGCACCAGAGAACTTTTTGAGAATGGAGCCTATTAAGAAGGCTTGATTTACACACCAGACAAAAAATGATGCACACTGTTGGTAATGAAAATATAATATCTGAGCAACTGGTAGAAGAGATTTGGTAAGTGGGAGAAAGGAAGCCAAAAGGTGCTTCGGAAGAATACTGTCAGATGATTAATCCTACAAGGAGCAGAACTACATATTTATAGGGATCAGATAACAGTGTTTTAAATGTTGGCAGGCAGGGCTAAGAAAGGATAGTCTAGCAAGAACAAATCCAAGAAGCCTGATAGGAAAAGTTAACCCCGGTGCTGTTATGCACAATGTAGTCAATCCTGATGTCTAAATATTAGAACAAATTAGATGTCTAATTTAAATCAGAATCTGCTCCATGTTGATAAATTTCCATTCTTGCCAAATTGAAAAAAAAAGAAAAAAGCTGAGATTTTTAATGCCAAGCATAGAATGCAGATGAAAATAAATAAAATTAGTAAAGGAAAAATGAGGAAATTACATAAATTCCAGTGTTACACAAGCACTGACTCTGTAATTAGTGGTGACTGAGTCAGTAAGTCAAAGCAGCCACATTTTAAAAAGACCAGTCTTGAAGTTAGATTCTGCGAGAAGCAGCAGAAATAGTTCTCTTGATATAGTCCTTTCTTGTGTCTGGGTAAACAGGGGTAAGCAAACCACCCCCAGAGCAGACAGGTGAGGAATATCAGAGCCCTTGACCCACCGCCCAGGAGAGGGCAAGCCCTGCAGTACCAGCAGTAATTCCCTTCCTCTTCGAGCGGTTTAAAGCCACAAATTCAGGGCATGGGTGATTTCTTCATGTGCACAATGTCCGCTTTTGTTTACTGACTTGACAATACTCCAGGGACTCCAGCAAGGTGTTCCTTACCTACTGCTATGCTGATTTAAGACACATTTTGTTACTATCTTAAATTCTCCTTTTAGGGAGTTTCTAAACAACAAACTCACACTAAATTATTTAAAATTATCATTTAATATCCTTTTTCTTTTTTTTCTCCCAGATACTCTTGGAAAAAAAATACAAAATCTGTGTGCAGTTTAATAATGCCCAACCTGTAAGAATCCAGAAATGTCCTAAAAAAATCAAACAAGCAAAACTACCAGAGAGCTCATCTCATTTCCTCAAATACAATTAACCAGTAGGATGTACGAGATCAGGCCAGAAAAACATTCAGGCAAAGAGAGGCAAGTAATAAAGTCACCCATAGATACGCACACTTTTACTTTCTGGGTAAACCTGCTACTAAAGAGGGGCTGGCAGAGAGGTGAAGATGAATTAACCAGGACTATGAAGGTCAGAGATAATCCAGTTCCTGGTTTGCCAGCAGCAGGGAGCACACAGGAAAGTTTGTTAGCAGTACCTCTGTGGTGTAAAAGTGGCAATCAACGAAAATGAGAAGGTAAATGATTCAGTCTGAGAGCACAGAAACTAAATGGATTTCTTTTCATTTCTCTTTCATTTCAGAAGGTGAAGGGGAAATATCCATCCCAAGGTGACACTTGACAGATAATGAAGCTGAGGTGCTCACAAAGGCAGACATATTGAGAAGAGAGGTGAAAGAACAGTTCTATAAATTAAAATGCAATAAATCACTCAGGCTGGTTGGTATCACTCCAAGACTGTAGAAGAAATAAAGGTGAGCAACTAATGCAAACTTATATTTTCGTATTAAACTATTTGAATCACAGCTTCAGAGCGGTAGGGGGTGGACAAAGCAAGGTATGCCTATTAAAAAAGATGCTAGAGGGTGAGAGAGGGCTAGGAGGTACACATTAGCTGGCCTTGCCTCAGTAACAAGGAAGGGCCAGAGGGGACACCAAATGAGAGAGAAAAGGATGGCAAAAAGCAGTTCAGTGCTTATTATAAAGACCTGGCAGATATGGCCAAACCCACAAACCACTGTAGTATTTTCCAGAGCAATTCAGCCAAATAAGATGAGAAAGGGAAGCTGGGGTCAAGCCACTAAGCGTGTTACTCTTTCTCAGAACAGAAATAACAAAAAAGCTGAAGAATAACAGTGGATTTCCAAAAAGACCTTCCAAATAGACTGTCCTCAGGATGACAGTCAGGTAATAGCACAAGGATGGAGGGGAATAGACTTCTGTGACGCTTCAGGAAAGAAAGCATAATATTAAATGTGCATTTATTCTTTGCCATCCTGCAGATGATGGCAAAGAGTCCTAAAACCAGATAGCTGGTCTAGCTCTGGGCACGGGCTTCACCTGACTAAAGGAAGATACCCCCACCTGAGCTCTCTGCAGTGGGTTTCTAGTCAACAGCTATCTGCCAACACATTCCGTGGAAATCCTGAGGGCACCTAGGTCAGAAATCACACCTTAAAGTGCCATTTTCTCCTGTGACTATAAAGACAGCCCGGAGTGACTAGGTCAAAATATATACCCACATATGAATTTTTCTGCCGTTTATATTTCAGAGAGGGAACTCCCGTACAGACCGACATCACTGCTTTTAAGGCACTGTTCTTGTTTTTTTTCCCACTGCAAATATGTATCAAACCTGTGTAGAACATGCCAGCATTACAGACCAGATTCACAGCAAAACAGAGTCCTGCCTGAAGCACATTAGCTGCTTTGTAGCATTGAGGGATGTCAAGCGAAGATTACAGACCAGTTGTTTCATAGGTACCCCATACCTGAAATGTGAATCAAATCTTCTCGAGCTCTCAATGCAGGATCAGCTGCTAATTGCAGAGGTTTACCCTCCTCATCTCCTTACGGAAGAGCAGCAAGCAGGTTTTGCAGGGAGGGAAGACTGAAAACACCAGACTGTTGGAGTGCTTTACTAGAGAGCTATTATCCGCTCAGCCAGGGATGAAGCTCCAGGGGGGACACCAGAACCTTCTAACCTACTTTTCTCTCCAGTCAGACATTAAAATGCAGCAGCTGTTTCCCTGTGAAAGGCAATGCTCTGAACATGACTGGATTTTCACTCCACAGCTGCATCCTGCTGAGGCCACAATCTCCCATGGAAGGGGGAGGGAATGGATTCTCTCACAGAGGTCAGCCTAGCTCGGGAGTTATCAAACCTCCAGGTAAGCTGATTGACAGGTTATCTATATGTTATTTACTTGCAGTAAAAAAAGAAGAAAATTAAAAAAAAAATGAAAAAAATTTATTCTTGCTTTCATCTGAAAGATGACCTTTTTCTGATCCTATTTAATGAAGATGATTTTGCAGTGACCTCACTGTACACGATGAGGCTATTTTAGCTGATAAGGGTTTGGAGCTGGCAGAGGAAACCACATGACCCCAGTGACAGGTTGAGGCACCGGATCACCCTGTAGACCACAAACTATGTTCTAAAACCCCAAAGTGGACAGCACAATCACAGCAACTATCTCACTTCGTACTGGAGTTTCACAGACATCTGAGTTTACCAGTACCTTCCCCCTCATTTTTTCTCTAAATTTAGGATTCAGACAAACTAAGAAGCTAATAACGTTTTTTAGAGACAACTGCCTCACATAACTTCTCTCCTAAATTTCTGAGCAAACAATCCTTGCATTCCCTTGGGTTCTGGCTGCCAGATCCATCAGGTCCGGTAAACAGTTTGAAGGGGTCAGACCAAAACTCACAGTTTAATTTAAAAGGTAACCCTAGGACCATTTAACTTCAGGGGTGAAGTTCACCACCTGCTATGCTGATTTTAGTAATCCTGGCCCATCATTTCAGGAACCCAAGCCTAGACCCAGGGAACAACAGAGGTCAAATGCTCAGCTGGGACTCCAGGATGGATCAACCTGCATAAGCACCTCTCAGTACTTTTAGCCCTCCCACTCCAGTCCCCAAAAGACTCTGTGCTAAGCAGATCCCAGAGGCTACAGGAACCTGACAGATTTCCATGTGGTCCCATTGCAATGTCTTGTGAGCCTGGAGGCATCAGCATAACCTGCTGACACCTATCCTGCACTCTGGGAGGACAAGAGCTTCCCCAGGATGCTGAGATGTCAAAGAGCATCACCTGGGGCATGCCCATTCATCTGCACAGGTGTGCTAGTTATGGTGTTTAATTATATGTAATTTAATTATATCACCCCCAGAGCAGGCTGGGGCTGAGGAGGTTTAGATGATAGTCATTCCTATTCAATACAGCTGAGAGCACTGTCTTTGTGAATGTAGGGGACTATCTGGCTGTTTGCTTTGCTCCTGGGGAATTCTTTGGCGGTCTCCCATGCAATTATTATAGGCCCCACTTGCAATCCTCAGGTCTCAAGAACTTATGTGTAAGCACTGAGGATCAGAGGGAAACATTTTAGAGAACTCAACACTTCTAAACTGCTATCAAGCCTGACTCACAGAAACCTATTTACAAAATCTCTTAATCCAATACATTTATCACACAAATATAAAGAAACCCAAAAATCTGCAAAACTTAGAATTGCTTCACATTTGGAGCCAAACTCAGCTCTTCTTATGCCAGAGGGAGCTCAGTCACAGCAAGCATTGTATAAGATGAGTATATTTATAGGCAAACCTATACAATTATGATACGGTTATATGATTTTTTTTGTTCTATCCCTTTTCCCTTTTTTTACTGTGTGCACAGTTTCTAGGCATATCTTTTCAAACATTGAAAAGATTGCAGTACTTCAACACTTGACTTTATCATCTTTCTTGCAAAGATCCCAGAGCTATCTAAAGCAACAAGTATGTCTCATAGCACCACTATAGATTCCATATAATTATTTCCATCTCCATTTCACTGGGAAAACTAAGTGGCCTGCCTAAAAGTAGCCTGAAGTAGCAGCAGAACCCAGAGTAGAAATCTAGGTCCCTGGCTCTGAACTGTTATCTAAACATTAAATATTCTGGTTCCTATATGGATTCAATAAACTTTGGAGAAAGAAAGAAAGAAAAAGAAAAAAAGGCCTACTATATAAGGAAATGTTTTTTCTCATTAGTTCTCTTCTGGTTATCCAGAGAAAGCAGACTCCGTTGGATAGGGTGGTGAGCTTAACAGACCAAGCTTCATCCTTGGCCTTCCGCAGTTATTCTGAGCAAGCCCCAGTCTCTGTGGCTGTTTCTTTCCTAAGCAATAAAGTTAATGGTACTGCCTTACTGAGCAAGTGTATTGTTGGAATTAACCCGTTGCTTCAGTCAGTGCATTGCTGCAGATTATTAAGTACTATTGAACATCTGCATGCTAGGACAAAGTTAAAATTAGCCTTTGCTTTAGTTGAAGTTATCTCGATTTATCAGCAACTATTTCTTGAAGCTTTCCCTCTGCTGAGCTTTCTCCTCAGCGCTCTGCAGCTCTGCACTTATGGTTAAGTGAAATGATTGTATCCCACCAGCTCTTTTGAGCAGGATAATTGGCAATTACTTATTTTTGACATATGCAGGAAATCTAGTAAAACATAATTCAAATTCTGTTACCAGTGATGAACTCCTTTTGCAGAACAGTGCGTTACAGTGCTCATCTCCACTGCCAATATCTCTGGCAGTTTTAATTCAAATCTCAGAAGTATTATGTTCAGCACATTGTTTCTTATCTGCAAGTTCCATGCTAGAGAAAGTCTTTTGTTGTGTAACCTTGAAATCTTTTCCTACACTTTTTGAAACTCCTGCATCACTTGACTGGTTAAAAAGAAAACAGAACTGATTTTATCTTGTTCCTCTTTATTTTCATGGCTGAAGCTTTCTATATAAAGTGTATTAATTGTCTCTTGCTCTTGTTATAAACAAATATATCTAGCCATGCAAATTGCCAAACAGCAGCTAATCTTACTAAGACATTTTTTAATGAAAATATGAACAAAACTACCCACAGATATGCCTGGTGGAAATCTACCTGGAAACCAGAGTAATAGGCTCATTACAAAAAGATTACACATTAGATACAGTGCTCCCTCAATGAGCACAATATGTGAGTGTGGATTAGCTGTGCATGTTTAGAAAAAATAATTTTGCCATTGGTGAATTATTTATTGGGCCATTGAATATAACGGGTATGCAGCATGCTATATATTTTAGCTGCATCCAAACCTTCATGGATTATCCCAAGTATTAAATCACACAGTAGCCAAACAAAAACTCATTACTGGGTGTTTTGTGAAACCAAAGTTGATTTGGAGACTGCGGAACAGAGGGAACCCTGGGTAAAATTTTACAATTAGGGCCTGTTTCCAGTTAGTAGAAGTGATTTCAGTTTTGTTTCTTAAAAAGTTAAGAGAATAATTTGAAAGAAAAAAATTGGAAGTTACTTTGAAGAGTTTTGAATTTTTCTACTATTTCATCAAGTCCCAGTTTAAAAAAAAATGCAAATCTAACATTTCTAGAAAGAAGACGGTGCATAGACCCTGAAAATTATTCCACACAACTCCAGCTGAGGATGAATAAGTAAGACCAAGTAGAGAAGATTATGTCCTTAGTGTGTTGTCTAAAGAGAAATTCTCACTCTTCAGAAATATCAAAGTAACTTTTAGAAGTACATGCAGCACAAGATAACACATGCTTTATCTTAAAATAGAGTACAACGTTTCTAACGTTAGTGTTTATTGAGAATTTCTGTACAATTTAATTATGTGGTGTGTGAATTTATTGATCTGGTAGTTTAAACACTTTTAAAAAAAATCACTCACTTATAAGCTATCGGATTTTGTAATGATGTCATGCTTAAAGCTTGCCATTATCAGTGCAATAAAAGAGAAGCCATTTCTAATTAGATTTTCTTAATGTGACACTGTTCATTATGAATTGATTTTCTCTTTCGCCCAGCTATTTCTAAATCAGTTAGGTGAAGTTTCATTTTTGTGCAAGTAGAGGTTAATTTTCACTGGCAAGGAAGCAGAGATATTGTACAGAAGGTTTATGAAAACCTCCTTAGGCGACTTTGTCAGATCACCTCAGTGTTAAGTTTCAGTGCCATTAGCATTCAAGCCCTAAGCTTCAGCTCTAATAGATGTTGAAAGATCTGCAATATTACACAAACCTGTGATGAGTCTGAAAGATTTTTCGTTAATGAACATGGATTGCACTACAGCAAAGCACTGCTGTTCAGCAGCAGTGCTGTTGCAATGAGGTGATTCACAAAAATAATATGACAGCTACTACTGAAGTGATTTGAAATAGGGATGTTAGTGCTGGTAAGTAGAGATAAACGAAGAACCTTTGATCGTGGGACCTTTGCGAGGTTATGTTGGGAAGACAGACAGCGTATGTGCCCTGTCTCTGCGTATTTGCCACCCCTCTTAGCCATTCACAACTCGATCCAGGAATGCAGAAACACCATGAGGGGTGAGGACTCCATTTGGATTTAATTTCAAAATTTCAAATTAATTTGCCAAGTTTCATGTGCTCAGCAACCACCAGTTGCTCTTCTCCCACTGGCTTTGGGTACATACACAGTCTAAATGCCAGGCATGCTTTCAGATGGGATAGCCAACAGGCATGCTAACTCTTAAGGCCAAAGCATGGGGATAAAGCAGTCAGTTCGTACTCCTGGCTGATAAGAACAGCACAGTTTCAACAGCAACTAGACTGAGCCAACTTCCCTAACACCATTTAAATGAATGCCTAAAAGATTCAAAAATTAGATCTCAGGCAAAATATGAAACATTTTCTTTTGATTCAGGTAAGTGCTCTTGAACACAAATGCACAGACATACAAGAAGAGTTAAACAGAGACCCAACCTCATTTCTGCCATGATCTGAGAAAAAAGTCAATTAACTAAACCCTGCGACTTGGGCACCAGCCATCCTTTTACCATTACATAACTGATAAGTACCTTCTCTTGCCTTGTTAACTCTTCTGTACCTCTAAATCAGTGACACTATGATTTCCTTTACTTAGGTTACTGAGGTTGAATTAGCTCCTTAAAAGCCACTTCTATTCTGATTTTTAGAAAAGTGCAGTGAAAGACTTTGCAGAGAACTTCATTATCAATTTTCCTCTCTGCATGGAAACAACTTTCCTGCTGTCACACTGCATACGTCATGTGTGGTAGGAACTGTGATGAAGAGAAGAGCTGCTGCATCATGGAGATGCATTGTCTTATCTACCAGTCTATAACAAAGTGAAAGTCTTTAAGTTCAGATTGCTGCTGGATCTTCCTCCCCCTTATTCAAATGAGTTGATCCTTTTAAAAACTCCTTTTGGGTATTATGAACTTAGAGCCTTGCAGGAAGCTTGTTTTAGGGCAGACTTCAGTGAAAACATAGGAGTTACCCATGATAAAGCAGAAACAATCCCCCCTGTAAAAAGCACAGGGAAAAGAAACAGAAAGGTGAAAGAAGGGGAATAAGTTTCATGCTGTCACGTTGGCGTCGCTGATTGATCCATCTCATTTAGCCAAGTCAATTTGCCGGAGCCCTTTGGCCTGCCCTGCATTGTTCAAAGAACAATGGAAAAGAAGTATTGATTAAATTGCAGAAGAAGCTGCTGTGCAAACACATCCTGGTGGCATCCTGGCATGTGTGGAAATTTGGAAGGGTTAAATGTAAAGACAGCAACTCCAGGCAGTTGCTAGGAGACGGTGTCCTGCCGTGGCATCGTGCATCAGCCTATGACAGGCTGTTCCAACAGCACAACAATCTTATGAGTCACTGGTTGTGTGTGCCGTCATCAGTCTGTGTAGAGAAAACAGCTCTCACCCTTCAGAGTGAAGCACTCTCCAGCCCTTCATTCGTTTTCTTGGATTAATTCATTTTTTTAAACAAATAAGTTATTTAACGTGGTTTGCCTCAGGCCTCAATAAATTCTACAAAATCCAGCAAAGCTGTAGACATCGTCTTTATTTATGCAAAAAGATCAGCACTGATGCAGTGCTCACGGCAGTCTGGAGGACACCTACCCTGAGCACAAACGAGTGTTGGATCAAATGACCGGCAGAATTTCTGGTCCAAAGATCTTGAAGTCAAAAAGCACAAAGGGATGCCAAGCAATATCAGGAAGCCATAAAAAATGAGTAACATATGGATTATTAATAGCAGTGCCTGCAAAGTGTAAAGCAAGCCACCCTTTGAGAAAGACATCAATGCGAACAAGGTTGTGGCTGGGCAGAAGAAGGGAGGATGTGCTATGCCAGTGGGTTAGTCCTGTTAATTTTGAAATACTTGCCACTGTTTTGAAATAAAATCAAATTGAATGGCTGCAGGTTATACTACTCATACTGAAGCTGGCAGGAAAAATGACTCCTGTGAAGAAACGCCAATGGAGGAGCTTAAAGCAAGGAAATCACTTAAAATATTTGTGATCGCTTATGCTAAGAGAGGAAGCATGATCTTGTCTTTAAGGAACATACAACAAATCTGGGTGTTTTGTCTCAGTCCTGCTTTTCCACATTTGACAAATCACTTCTCCTTGAGGCTCTGTTGTTCGTCCGTAAGGCAAGGATATTGATGTTTCCTCTCACATTCTTTGTCTGACCTTTTTAGGTTATAAATTCTGCAGGGCCAGGACATTTCTTTATCATTAATGTAATATGCCAGCACTTTAAAAGCATTAATGGATTATACCTTCACTGCACCTCTCATGCTAAACACTACTAATAATCTCTATTTTGGAAATGGAGAGTTGAAATACAGCTCAAATTAACTGATGTACCCAAGGTCACACAAGAAGACTGCAGCTGAGCCAAGGCACCGACCCCAAGATTTGTCCTGCACATAATCGAAAAAACAAAGAAAACAGGTATGGAAGAGCCTGGGAGAGATTGTTTTGTCTAACTGTCCTTCCAAAATACCAAGTGAACTCCCTCTAGGCCACTCCTGAAAGATGTTCATCCAGGATGTCCTGAAACACCTCCAGTAATGGGGATTCCACAGTACTGAAAGGTGAATCTATCTCCCCTTTGCTTAGCATTACTGTTATTTCCTAATGTCTAATGTCAATCACACATTACTGAAGCCTGTAATTTCCTGTCATAATCACGAGTCCATGCTTCGTAACACTTCTTTCCAACACTTTTAATTGAGGCCTCCTTGCAGTGTTATTATTTCTCGTGTAAAGACATACTGCACAATGATTTCAATGAAATTCTACATCAATTCATTAATTTCTACTGCTGTAATGTGTGTCCCTGGGCTGTCATCCTTTCAGCTGTGCACCTCCAAGAGGAGCTGAGCAGCCTCTACTCTAGGCTGGACAAAGCCATCTCGCTCGGCCACTCGTCACACAGCCCCTTCCCTCACCCTTGGCCATCTTGGTGGCCTCCCCTGGACTCATTCCAGTCTTCTTTTTTCTGGGGATCCCAGAACTGGACACAGTACTCCGGATGATGTCTCACAACTGACGAAGAGAGGGCAAACACCATTTATGAAGTGCAGAAGAATTGTACAGAAATTAAAGGCATTGGGGCAAAAAAATCTACATCTGGCCTGGCCAGAGGAGTCTGTTAGAGAAATAATCAGCTGGTCAACCTTATTTTGATGTGAAACTCTTTTCATCACAATGAAAATGTTCTTGGCAGGTTTCTCCTTTTTGCAGCAAATGTTAATTTTAGTACCAAATGACCGCAATTTAAAAATGTTGCTTTGACTAATGGAGGATTGGCCATATTATCTACGGGTGACCATAGGTTACTACCCACAGTACTAGGTGATTTTTTTTTGTCATGGACGTGACCAGAGGTGCTCTTGAGTCCAAGAGAGAAAGCAGGATAGTACCATGTAGTTTTTCCAAAGAAGAGAATGGAATATGGAACTCAAGAGCTATGTCTCCCATGAGACATTACAGTGCCAATTATAAATACATATTTTGTTTTTCCCTTCAAAATATATGAAAATGCACTCCCTTCCCTCACACACCAAAAAAGAACCCAGTGACACAGATTTTTTTCTAACTCATCTTTTTAAATAGTCTTAGGCAAATACAATATCAGGCTAGTTTTGCAGATGAATGCTTAATGGTTTTGGCTCATGATTATGCCTCCAATGCCAGATTAAGTCAATAGGATTAGGCCCATTATGTCTCTCACGTTTCTGTTCTGCACTGTTCAACTTCAATAAAATATATTTAAAGGATACTTACCTGTCTCTGAGGGGTGGTGTAAGGATAAATTCAGCTGTATTTCCACAGTACACTGAAAATATATCTGAAATTTTCAAAGCCACCTAGTGGATTTTGATGTACAATTCCCATTAATGTCAGTGGGAAGTGTACATCTCTGAAATCTCAGCTGTAAAGCACTGCAATACATGAAGAATAATGATGAACACAAAATTTAAGTAGGGAAAGTAAGAATATATACCTAAATTAGTATTCCACATAGACATTTTATTAATAATTTTTATGTCCTTATACTGACTATAGGAAATGAAATCAGTAAAATGTGAATCATTTTTTATAATTAGCTCAATAAAATTAAAACTAATCAAATTATTTTTGGAGATCAGATTTTCTGATTGCCTCATTAATATTCTCTCCTCCTCAGGATGACCACACTTACTTCATGTTTACATTAAATTTGAGGAATCTAGAACCAATTGTACAAATTAGCCTAATATCCTTAACAATGATCCTATACACTATATTTGGGAGATTCTGCAATTTACATCTTGACAGGAAAGAACTTCTGAAGAGATCAGATTTGCCCTTTTTGAAAAGTCTGGCTGCTGTGCTGTTTAAAATAAATTGGAGAGCTGAAATTCACAACTCATGGCTTCTGTAAATTGTTTTTCCCAGCAAGGAAAGCAAAGAAGAAAGAAGCAGCAAATGGAAAAAAAAAATCCAGACCAAATCCACATTGGTTTCAATGTGGATAAGTGTGTGGCACACAAAAAGAGACACTGAGTATCCTCTGCTAATAGATTCAAGGGCCAAGTACGTAGTCCCCTTACTTATTGGAGCAACAGGAATATCTAGGAAATCCCTTTCCTAACCACTTATTGCTTACTAGTCCTGACTTTTCAGAGCTGCCCAGCTCTTTCCATCATTTGTCCTTCATTCTACAGATGACCTACCTGAAACTGTACTTCTAAAAGTGGATGAACTGTTGCAGTTGATTCTACAAAGACTCTTACTTTCAGTGAGCCTATTTAATCAGGAATCAAGCCAGCAAAATCTAAACCGGAAGATGTCCTAAGTGTCCAACACTCCATTCCATACCCTGGTTCCATGAAGAATGTCTTTTCAAACCTATTATGTGATTAGGACTAGTCTCCAGCAGTCATTTCCATAAGAAGATGGTAGATAACAGATTACAACTCTGCAAATGAAATCTTCTATCCAACTTGTGCCTTTGAAGCAGGTACGCGTACGCTGACAGTCCTAATGCTCCAAGACAAGCTTAATGAGCTCCCTACTCCTCTTCTGTTGTTACACTCTGAGCTCTAATGTGCTCTAGAGGGACCAAAAGGGAGCAGAAGGGGCAGAGCTTCCCAGTGAGACACCATGCTGAGTCCTCTCCATTACGAACACGTTAAATCTTCATTAGGACTGACAGTGTGGTTATACTCTACATACCATTGGTCCTAAACCACGTTTTCTCCTACAGGTTTCCTAAAGCTTGGTATCTCCACTTTCTTCTCAATCCCAGAAAGCTGTGCAACACATGAGCCTGCAGCTCTTGCCACATAACCATATCTCCATGAAAAAAGTATGGGGTAACATCAGACTGTAAGTGATTTGAATAGAGAATTCTAATTTAGGATTATTTCATTATAAGTCTTCCCTAGTGTGAAAAGACCACCGGAGTCATAAGGCAACAGAGAAACAGGTTCCTAAGCTAGAGTTTAAGCAGTAATCCTTGTTAGTATATTGTACTGCACTTGGAAATCTTTTGTAGACTAATAAGCATAAAGATTAAGTAATATAGAAACAAGCCTCTCATTATATTAAGGATTAATTGAATAATGACATGTTTTAATAAGTGTTTCTATCTTAATTCACAAAGTTTATGAAGATTTGGATCCCCTCCAAAGTCGCTCATCCATCCACCTCTTAATTCAACAGAGTTTAATAACTGCACTCTGATGACTTTTAACCAACGGCTCCCCTGGAAATTAAGAAAAGCTCTGAAATTCTAAGACAAAAATGAAACAATCTTTAAAACAAAACCAATTAAAATGCCATTTTTATAACTTTTTCAAAAGTAAAAATTATCTCTTGCAGTTTTTTTCTGCTAAGTATAGCTCCCCTGAACAAATATACTCAAACGATTATCAACTAAGTGGTCAGAAGACTTAAAATTTCATAGAAGAAGGAAAGATAATGCAGTGGGAAGGAGAACATTTTCAGCACATCACTGAGAAAACACTAGCAAATTAAAACAGTCAATGGAAGATTGTTTTCAAGTAATAACTGTTAATCTAACTCATGAAACGTTAACACATGCACTGTTTTTCAACTACTTAAAAGCTTAATTCACAGGTGAGGATAATCAGGGATCCTTAAGAATGGTATACTACTATTAATGGGATTCTTTTGGTTTATATCAGTGGAAGGTATGTGAATCTATAAAAGAGGAAAGGGAAAAGTTTAATAACTGAATCTGAACGGTGCCAATGGAGTAATAATTCTGGTGATCTGTATGAACTTGGAAAAATGTGCAGTTCAAATCCTCTTTGGCTTTTAGTTGTATTTCACACTGCTGCTTTTTCAAAAAGTAAGGAAAAACAACTCTAAGTTAATTAAGATAGGCTAGTCTGAATCCAGATGCTAAAATTTCATTACCAGTAATTATTTTTTATTTATGCAACCTGAGGCCAGACTCAGCTCAGGTTGGAGAATTCACAAAAATGCTTACAGGGCATTGAGAATGAATTAATAGTGTTGTGCAACTGGTTTAGTGCATTCTGTTTGGGATTTTTTTTTTCCCTTTAGTCCCTTTTCTGAAGCATTACACATTGATCCTTGCCAGAGGCAAACTACAAACCTAACAGATGAACACCTTTTTGACAGGAACTAGCAAACCAGACACTAAGCGGGACTCAGGCTGTACTTGGAGCATGGATTTGGTGCCAGGCTCTAGCTGAATGCAGGCTGCGCAAAATTGTAAATGGTGACTGTTTTCCCCTACGATTCAATTACTACTTGTGCATCTGGACCTCCATCTACTCCAGTGCCTCTCGGCAATAGCATAAAGGCAGCACACAGTGTTAGCACTAAAAGGTGCTCAGGCAGCTGTGAGGAAATGTATCTTGCATAGGGTAGAGAAGAGCATGACCTAAGGATCCAAACAGCTACAGAAATGTTGAAGACACTAGACTAGAGTCAGAATTATGAATTCCACATAAAAGGAAATCTAACTAATTTAGATGATTCCTACTCCTGCCCCTGTTGTTATTTCAGGTATTTTTGTGTCTGGTCTTGCCTTCTAGGGTTACTGTTTCTTTTGCTGTCTCTGCTGAAATGTCCATTTCCAGTGAAAAATCTCCTCAGCTTACCCTAGGGATATGTATCTGCCATAGCAGCCACATTTTGATAATAGGAACTTTCACTAAGATGAATGATGCTGTGGTCTCGAAGTGTTCATATCCACGAGGGTGCACTTTATATACCCGGGGCAGAGTTAGCACTGCCAAGCGTATAAGGAGACGGCGGCAGGGTTCAAGTCGTTCAGCAGTTCCTTTGAATGCTGACCTTTGAGGGGAAAGACGTGCTCGGTTTAGCTGTGCAAACCCAGTGTTGGAGAGCAATCCTACCTGAAGGTGGCCAGTAGAGAGGAGATATAAATCTTAATAAAGACTTTGAGAGACTGCAGAAGTTGATCAAGAAGACCCTGATCATGAAAAACGACCATGAGCAATGCTAACTTGCTGACAATTATTTCCAAGGACAGTGTGATCGAGCCAAAGCAAGGGGCCGAACTGCCATGGTGCTGATGTCTCTGAGGAGATCCAACAGTGTAAAGTGCCCCAGAGCATGAGTAAATACTGTTATTCAGTTATTAATGGATGCTAAGCACTTGAAACTCCATACTGTATTAAAGCTGCTTGTTAATTATTATTACAGCTGTGCTTGACTGGGGAAAGGCATGATGGAGCCACTAGCTCAGAGGATCTGGCAGGAGGTAGCTGGAGCAGGCTATTGTGCCACCCTCTCATCATGTAGGGCTCTTTACATTTGCAGAGTCCTCCCTAAATCACCTTGGCTCACTCATACTGCGAACAACACGTCAGGAAAGCAGTGGGCTGGCTCTTCCCAGCAGGAACCACCTTTTGTGTTTGTAACAGACACCAGTAAAATGGAGCTCTGTTCCACTTAACAGCTTCAGGGCACCATATTGACCAAATTAAGTAGTTTCCCTGGAAAGAGTCACTACTTTGCAATGGAAGACTTTCATGGATGTTGCCTTGACAATGTTTTCATCCACAAGAAACCTTTTGTGATACAAAGAGAAGAAACAAATGTTTGTAGTCCTTTTGTTCCTGTGTCTTTTTGGGTGAAAAAGTACAGAGGTTGCTCTCTCTTTTTTTTTTTTTTTTTTTTTTGTGGAAGGGGGAGTTAGATCACTGATTTAGCTAGAGGTTAACATTCACACACAAGTACTCAATACTAGTATCAGTTATTTTGTTTGGATGATAACTATAAACTCTCTTTGTTCATATTACAAACTTAAGAATCCCCAAATGGACTCTGGATATTACATTGAAGCATCCACATTAGATATTTAGGTTTTCACTGCTTTAACAAATTGATCAACAATGCGAGTTCTACATCAACTTATACAATAATAGTTCAGCAGCAGTGTATTTTCAATGAGCTAGATGATAGTTTCACAGTATCAATTATCTTTAGATTTGTGAAGTAGAATAGAGGAAAAATGAAGCACACTGTACTAGCTCTTAATGCAGAACTACAGAATCTATAATTTAGCATTTATTTTATTGCCAGCATTACCTATATAATCTGTTAGTGCACAAAATAGCCTATCAAAAGCATTAGCAAACAAAAGCTATATAAAGAACTCTAGAACCAAAAGGCAGCTTATGAATAATTCACATTTCCATGCATTAGAAGTCATCCAGATAAAACACATAAAGTGCACTTAACTTGTCCCAAAGAAAACTTATAAATTATCTGAATAATTGTATATAATATCAACATAATATTTCAGTTACTTTGAAGGATGAAGTTTCTTTCTTGGATGACTTTGAAGACAATTTGCAAGCTTGCTCTATTTATGCTGACAGTAATTGCTGTACAGCTGCCTGATTTAGACAGAGGGGAAAAAACCAGGATGCACTGTGCAAGTTACTACTACAGAAGAATAGCTGCTGGGCTACCTTCTGTGATACCTTTTGTACTCAGTGACAGGACTAGTGCCAGCTGTTCAATTACCTGTCCAGAATAGACGTTGTTTAATTGGTAACTGTACTCAGAAAAACATGACAAAACCAAATACATTACTTTTGACTCATATACTATTTAGCATTAGATAAAGTAAACACACATTTATTAGATTAACATGGAAGATTTTGGGAAGATTCTGTATGACTACAGAAGAAATGATATGTTTCATGCCCAAAACTATAGAAGTTATCAAGGAAGTTATGGAGTGCTCTGATTTTAAACAATTTGTTGAGTCATGTCTTTACCTATTTTTGGTTCGTTATCATTAATGAAATAACATCAAACTACATGTACAATTCTGAAAATGCACAAACATAAAATGTGTCATACCTTCACAGAACTAGCTGTACACATTCACTTTCAGGGGTACTTTTCACTTCCACCTTGAAACCCATCCCTGCATTACCATCAGATAGACTAAGAAGCAGCAGCCACAATTCACAGCGTTGTTTCTGTGGGTTTCAAATTTTGCCAAGAAACCTTCAAGCAAGAGCCATGCTGCAAGAGTTAGCAACTGACTAATGACAGACATATCAAGTCATCACTGTAAATGGAGGGCAATGGGGTGGACAACTGTGGTTACTTGATTCAACCTTACAAGGGAGGTCACACAGCCTAAACAATTATAGAGTTCTGCTATTTATTAACTCTTGGAGAAAGTGTGCAGCATGACCCAAGATGTAAAAAGGTGCAGAATGTTGGTGTTTGTGCTCAGCAGATAAGTACTCAGACAGCATACAGCAAACACCATGGACTATGGTATAAGCACAGATCCTCCCAGACACGTACAGGGCTGCAAATCATTACCTTGTTTTTAGGTAATCACTGTTGGGCACAAATATTTCTTCAGGAAATATTGCCATTATCCTCAACTTCTTTTCTTCCTTAGGATTGCAGCTGACTAATTACCACAAAATAATATAGGAACACTTAAAGCATTTATCATTGTTTGTCATTTGACTGAGAGAAAGTTTCTTGACAGAGTAATGTGCAAAGGTGTATGCTGATCACCCATTAACTTGTGGGGTGCTTAAAAACCACTTCATCTTGCTCTAGAGTAGGTTGTGTGCTACTTAATTTCATGTCATCAGATCACAGGTTGGCTCACAGGTTGAAAGCTGTTCAAAACAGTATCCATACCTCTATTTAGTTGAATATCACACGATATGGAGCACATTTTCTTTTGACTGCAAAGATTGCAGATTTATGCCTCCTCTTCCATCCTGTGGTCTTTGGCGAGGGGTATTTGTGCTTTAGAGTGGGTGCAACAAACTGCAAGACTAAGAAACCTCATACAGAAGTTGCACAAATGATTTTCACACTAAATATTCAAGCAAGATTTTCTATATGCAACAATCAAGTCTGGGTTCTTCTCAGGATGTAATTTTGATGTGCTTTACTGAGTGGAGCACAATATGAACTAATGCTGCCCCATCTGCCTTCAGAGGCCACAGATTCTTAATTTAGGGAGGCAGTCCTGTCACTGACAAAGCCTGAAAAACTCAGCACAGAGAAGATGAGGTTTGCGTGTTCTCTGCTCGTGTGACCCCCAGAAAGTAGGTACTGAGCGAGAGGGGGAATGCTTTGTGTCAACTCCAGCTTTATCTCACCTTGCAGTCACTCTCTGCTTAGACAAGTTTCTACTTTTTTCTGTGCCGTATTTACCACTCTCTTTGCAGAGAATCTGCAGCAGAGGATCCTGAACAATTTATGAATCATTACCTACATTCCCTCTCACTACTCTTGCTTCTGACTGTGGACACCAACTCTGCTGAGACGCTGCAGAGCACCCTCATGTCCTTAAAAAGCACTGGAAACAGGATTTAAATAACTCCTCATTGGCTCCTTATTTTTAAAATGATTTTTTAAATGTGGCTTTCTACGGAAACAAATCTGATGTGACTATGCTGTATGTGTGTCTGCCCTGCTCACTTTTGGACTTGTGGCTACTCAACAAAATACGACAAAGAAGTGAAGTTCAACAACGATATAAAAGGTCCCAGACATTTTATGGAAATGGGAAGCCTGGCAGGGAGCACAGATGTGAGTTAACATCTGTATGGAATGAAGTGATAGATGATGAACACAATCATGTTAGTAGGCACTGGAGAATCTACCCCAGACACCATCCACAGCAGTCAGGATTCAGAAAATTCACTAACTACAGAACTGCGGCTTGTAAATAAAGAAAATACATTTTCACAAGGTTGCTTAGATACACAAAACTTTGCTGGCAAGATCTGTAATCCTCTGTTGCAAATAAAATATGCACTTAACCTTTAGAGAAGACATTTCACTTGCCTTCATTTTTTCTTTGTCAGGGCATCAGACTTTTAGTTAGCAGATCAATTTTACAAATTATGTAACCATAGAGTAATTGCTTGGTACTTATAAAGTGCAGAAAACAAGACACAATTGGAGTGACTCTCTGAAATATTTCAGTGAGATAGTCTGCTGAGGGTTTTTGTTTTTGTGAAAAGTGCAGGATTTGGAAGATGGTGGAAGACTCTAGGTCTGCAAAAGTAAAAGCCTTGTACATATTACAGGATATCAGTTAACAGTAAAATACATTTTTAAATCCTTGGTCAGTCTAGGATCTTTCTAGCGAATATTTATAGATAAATGGTAGGTATTGGTAGGTATGAATATCGTATGTAAGCCAACCAGAAAATTATGCTGAATCCCAGAGCATATGTTTTTTTAATAGCTACACTTCTTTCTGTTAGTTCTGCTATTATTAACTTGCTACACATCGGCTGTGGTTAAGTTACACCTCTCTGCCACTGACCCTTGTGGGTGACCTTTTGTACCCCAAATTGTTCTGGCAATTCCTCCAGCCACCAAGTCGTGAAACTCTAATTTCCTTCATGTTTGTGTAGAAAAAGTAGTCCTACTGCACATAGCCATTCATCGGAGAAATTACAGGATCCCTTGAGATTATCACAACATTTAAGTCACCCAACAAGATAAAATGAGGTCATTAGGCAAGTCAAATTTTGCTTTGAGGCAGAGATTATTCAAGGATGTTTCACTGTCATTGATCTATGCACAAATCCAATCCTAATCACTGCTGTAGCTGCACGCTTCTCCCTCCTCGGTGGATATTATCTTTCCAGCATGCTTGCACCGTGTAGAAATGTTATTATAACAATTTTTTAAAAAAATACAGATAATCAATTTGCAAGGTAAAGCAAATACTTGTCAAAGCATCTGTGACTAAGGAGGGAACTGGGTCTGGCTCTCCAGTCATGCCTTGTCCAGGGGACTTTCCTTCTCACCTACTTCTCATGGAGCCTGAAGTTTGAGCCATGGAGGACACTGCACACAACATATCCCAGGAGAAATGAGGGTATAGAAGGGGCATCATTATTATCAGAGGGTTGCAAACTCCAGGTAGGCACTCCCCACAGCCTCAGAATAAAAGTTTGGTGCAACTAATCCCTGACAACACTGTAAAGATATTTGCAAAGGGTTCTACAGCCCATTGGTCTGCAAAAATGGTCTGAGATTACAAGACTATACAAGAAGGTGGTGATGACTGCAATACAAGCTTTAGCCAAATACTTTGAGAGTAGGCTTGCACCAGCAATGACTTGTTTTCCTCAATTAAGTTTTGCAACAGCAAGACCAGACAGAATTGCAACCGCACAGGCAGCTGTCAGAAAAAATGAAGCCTCAATATGGATTTCAGTGAGGCTGGAGCTGAAGCAGGAGTTTTAAAATATTTATAAGACATTCACAATTCACATGTTATAGGATATTCAACCAATCACATTGTCAAACTCTCTGAACAGCCATCACAGTGTGCATTCCATTTTATATATACATAGTGGTTGCTTTATGGTAGCAGCTGAAGCTTGAGGATATGGTAAAAAAAAAGAAAGAAATAATAAAGGGTTATTTTCTCCCTGCAGAAGAAAATGTATATCTACTGTAAGTGCTTAAGAGTATCTTTGTCCACGTGTTATTTTACTGTCTGCTCAGGCATCACATAACCTGAGTAGCCTGCCACCATCCTTTCACCTTCATTAGATTTTCCTGAAATCTGGCTTGTGGCTGTGATGGAGAACAACCAATAAGGACTGAAAAAAACCCCAGTCACAGGACTGGGCATGCACATCCCTGGGCAATGAAGCCTTTGCTCTCACTTCAGTCTTGGTGCTTTGGAACAGGACTCTTGCAAGTGCCTTGTGCCTGTGGAGGCACGAGCAGGAAGGTGCTGGTGCCTTGGCCAAAGGGATTGCAGGGACCCAACTCTGTTGCAAGGAGTTTTGCAAAATCAGAACAAGAGGGTCTCTCTCCCTTGAGCGAAAAACAGGGGAAATCTTCATCAGGGTCCACTTCTCTCCACAATTGAGTTCCTTATGAATTCTACCATGCTCGTGTAACCCAAACAACTTAGATATCCAGTCTCTGCTCATTGCAAGACTTCTCTTTGTGTCCTTGGGCTATGAAGCTTTTTGTCCTCTTACCCTGTGTCAGCCCACCAGCAAAGCTGTCTGCCCCAGTTCTGTGTCCCATGCCTCTGTGCATTGTCAAGGTGGTCTTCTGACTTCGCATTCCATAGGCAACTCCATACTACTGCGGCATTAGCTGTATGGTGACATTGAGGCTGGGGAAATATGCAGTGCAAAGGGAGACTGGCATACAGCAATAGCTCATATTATACAGTCACACTGATCGATGCAGGTGGGTATCCTTTATAGGCTTCGCATGGGCAGGTGGTTTTCACACTTCAATTACTCCCTCACAACGTGCAGATTTCCACTTCAAAGATTTGGCAGTGTTGAAAAGAGGTTTTTCAACCTGCGCAGAGTTCATTTAAGTTAAGAGAGGTTCATCTTCCCTAAGTTTGTACTGCTGGAATAGCTTTACTGCTACAGTGTTCAAAGTTCTCTCTAAACACCTTTTGGTGAAGCAATATAGCTCTCCTCCCTGAGAATGTCTACTGCACCTGTACATCCACACACATAGCCATGCTTAATGGGACTACGGCATCTATGGAGTTTGCATGTCTGTGTGTATATGAAAGTATATACACACATATATACGTAAAAACAGAATACAAAGATGTAGTAAATCTGCTTCTGAATTCCTTTGAATCACGTTTGATACCAAGAGCTCCATATCTATATCAAACCACTGTTTTGTTTCTGAGTACGTAATTTCTTTGCCTTTTTTCTGTTTCTCGCCTGTAATGAGTTTGTGAGGACAAGAGGAATTCCCGCCCCCCCACCGGGCTTGCAAATGAGGGCATTTTGCCGTTATGAAAAGATCTTTTGCATGAAGCAGCCAGGGTTTGTCTGAGTCCCAGACAGGCTGGTGCTTCAGCTCTATTCCACTGCAGGGAGGCCAGAGGAGGGATTCTGGCTGGCACGTAAACTATGGACTTTGATACTGTATTGAGCCATGTAAGAAAGTTATCTGAGCACACCAGGAGCTTATAAATGAAAGAGCCTCTCATGAACCACTTCAGAGATGTGGGAAGCAGAGACCTGTGAGACTTAATGATTCAAAGAAAACCTGTCTGCTAGTTAGGAGATGAATCCTTAGATGACTGACCTAAATCCCAAGTAATGATGAAAAATGGCAGAAAGACTGAGCTAAGTGCAGTCCTATCATTTAATCTTCAATCTTTCTGTAGACCTGTATGAATTACTTAGAGAAAGATAATACAAACAACAACAATAAGATATCCAGAATAATGTAACAATACATGAAGGAGCTTAGCATAGACAAGTAATAACTGTAGATTTCATCTGCTCTATTTAATTACGCTAATAGAAAATAAAGATTTCCAGAAAACATTAGAATTGAAGAGATTCAAAAGAAGTGGCTTGGAGCTTTCTATGGGCAGAAGTCAGAAACCCAGATGAATTACAAATCAGTGAATAAATATATTCATTACCTTACAGGGAGTAAAATAACTTCATATTAGCAGTATAGATATTTGTTTACCATGCTTGTATTAAGATAATTTAATAATACCATATATAGTTGCCTTAGAGAAATTAAGCTAACTTCATCCAAGTTGTAGGATAATAAAAGGCAGATTGACATTGTACCAAGATTGTGTTCCTTGGCACTAAACCTGCTTTACATTAGCAGATGGTCTGAAACCTCTCCTGAATCTTAATGTATACCTCTGAACTGAGGTAAGTCAGGGAAGATTTTATCCCGGAAGTTACCTGGCTGTTACTGTTCTCTTTCTGTTTTGATTTTAACAAACTATTTTCTTCTTTACATTTATTTTCTTTATCACTTACTATTCAAATCATCCCACATTTATATATTCTGTGTGACTGTAATGCATAAATCTGCCATATCATCGCCTTTTACTAAGCATGCAAAATTTAAATTAACTTTATTTGTATTTAGTACTGTCAGAGCTCCATTTTTTGGGAAAAGTTCTTCCTTTGAATCTCATGGTTCCCAGCTCACATCTGGAGTCTACACAGCAAATTACATACTCGTGTATTATCTTGAACGGGTTATGTACTTTGATAATGCAAAACATGGTTGATTTCCGAAATCCTTGCACAGGTATCGTGTCACTTTGCTTCCATTATGGCACATGTCCCCATCAGGTGCAATGCTACCCCAGACTATTTGCAGCACTGGACCCCTGGGGAGGGACACACTTAAGCTTTCAGGAGCCACCACACCAGTTCCCAGCTGTATGATGAGGTCGCAGGAGGTCTGCACTTGTGCCAGGCCATGGAGGATGGCAGTGCTTTGACCCATGCAAGCCTGAGGAAGCATCACGGCCCAGGGACCTGCAGGCAGGGTCCATCTCCCTTATCTGCCCGGTGCATATTCAGCAGCGAGAGTTTCACCCGGGCTGGGAGACAGGCAGATGCTGTTGAAAAACCTTTGGAAAAGCTGGTAGCACTAGAATGGGAGATGCCTGCTTAAAAGCAGACAGGCATAAAAGTTGGAGTAGAGGAAAAAGCTAGTAGTTTACATTGTAATTCTGACTTTGCCATCAGTTCCTTTGGGCTGGTATGTAAAGATATAGTTTCCTAATCTGACAGTAATGCTAGGCATCTAAGCCCATTTGTAGATACTCCCAAATAAGCTGGTTCTGAAAGCTGCTGAGTAATTCCAGCGCACACGGCAGTGGATGTTTACATCATGCCTTTAACTCTGGGAGAGACTTAATGTCTTTCCAAGGAGCCTGATCTGTAAAATGAGGATACTGATGCTTGCTCGCCTCAGAGGGCTCCTTGAGAATTAATTACTGCTTGTATCATCCTGTGAAATTTTTAAATATTGTGGAAGGGCCGAGGAATAACTTTTGCTAAAGGTAGTCTGAACAGATTGTTTTCTCTGGACCTGTATCAGCCACACCAAACAGACACTGCTTCTGCTGGTACAACATTAGCACTTCATTAAAGCACTGCTGGTGTAAACAGGAAACAAGAAACCTTCTTTGTTTTTCCTCCTAAGCAGCATCAAGCTAAAATATAATATAGTCTGCAAAGCAATTAGACGCAGTACTATCATAGCCTCGTGAAGGCTGGGATTCATTGCAGCAGTTGCTGTTTATCCTCACTGCATAGCACAAAAACTAGAAACTACATCTCTGAGATTGTTTACCCTCTGCAGATCTTGTCAAATTCAAAGAAGATTGGATCCTGAGAATTAGTGATGGAAAAAACCCCCAAACACTAGATCATTCAGACCACCTCTTTACTGATGCAAGACTGTTCTCCTAAATCAATATCTTACTGTTTCCTCTAGGTCAGTTGAAAAATTTTATATAATGGCAAGGGGATTTAGCTGCATCCCCTGGGAACTATTCCATAGTTGAAGAGATGTTACAGGCAGGAAGCTTTGCTTTATATTCAGCATACGTTATTCCATTTAAAATTTCATTCCTTAAATGTAAATTAAACTCCAACTTATGACAAATATTTTCTCGTTTTCCTCATGTTTACATCTTTCATAAATATGTAGACTGTAATAAACCTCTCTCCACATTACTTGTCATTAAATCAAAGCATTTTGTACATATTTTAATGTTATTTCATACACTAATTGTTCCAATCCTTTGATCACTTCCTTCTGCTCCACATGTAATCCTATGAAAGAGTGCTGAAGGAGACAAACAAATTCATGATAGGAAGCAAAACAAACAGGGGTAAGGCAAATATGATTTCTGGATTCATTCTGGTAGGAGGAGAGGCCAAGGGGATCTCTTCCAGATTTTCTTAGAAACATTTCTATCACAGATCATGAGGTAGAGTCCTCTTTACGTTGTCCTAGTGTACAGCAGGCTGACAAGAAATTAGGTGCAGACAGGATGAGGAAGGAAAATGGGCACAGTTTACACACATCTGAAGGGTACCAGCAGCAACGCACCCACCTGACGTCTCCTGTGAGGCAGAGAGCCCTGGGCACAAGGCTGCGCCCAGACCTGCTGCAGTCCATGGCACGAAGCAAACTCCTTGAGCGGCTCCCGTAGGTCCCTGAGTGCTCAGTCACGGGGAAGCACAAGCAGCCTCACCTTCAGGAGCAGTCCCAGTGGTGAAAGAAAGAGCCTGAGAGTTTTTAATAATGAATTGCATAGAGCTCACTCACTCTTCAAAACCTCCACAAGCTGCATCTGGTTACTCAGACACGGTCCTTGGAACAGATCAGTGGTTTTAGAGTGCTTATAAGCAGAAACACTAAAAATACTATCAATTTATACAGAGGCATGAGTAGAAGCAGAGAGGAGAACTGAATACAGGAAGAGGACTTGCCCCAGCAGATGAGGGCTGGCCTGAACAGTGGGCTAAGTCTTGCCAGAAGGATGGTAATCTCTGGTTTTTGGGTAGCTCTGAGAGCAGGGCACAGCTTCTGTCAAGAGTCGTACCTGGTACTCAGATACCAGGGCGCAATTTAGGTCACTGACCAGAGGAGCTCTATGCGCAGGACAGCTAGAGAAAACTGCTCAGATTTCGAACTTCGAGAACATCATGGATGTGCTCAGTGGATGCCTTGTATGCAGCCCTACTGCAAAACCCAGTCCGTAATGTGCAATGGTAAGAATTAATGTGCACACATACCTAAGATGTAAATTCTGAGGCAATCACCAAGCCTTACGGAGATGGGCTGGGATACCAGAGGTCTTTGCTGTACTTAGTATCTACAGTTTCCATATATCAGCATTTGTAGTATCAAGATGACTAAATTAATTAGTTATAAACCAACAAAAGCTAGTTCACATTTAAAAGGCAAAATGTTGTCAAAGGACAATCCATAAAGGATTTATGAGTCATCACTAATCCTGTGATTTGTGGGGAGATATCCACATGTCTTTCAAAAAAGATCTCAGCTTTACTTTATTATTTTATTGCTTTTAAATTAAGCTGAGTTTATTCTAAGCAATATATGCCATTACTGCTTCATTTTCTGAGCAAACAAATGATTCTGGCAGAGCTGACAGGGAACATGACTGAAGCTGAGAGCTGGAAGTCTCTGTGTCACATTTCTTTGCAGTACCTCTGTGAAGAACGAAGTGCCAAAAAACTTCAGCCCACCCTAGTGTGGCTTTTAGTTGCAGCCATCTATCAGTCTCAACACAGCTCCAGGAGTTCTTTACCAAAAGAAAGACAGCAGGATGATACGTCCTTCTGCAAGAGGACTTTTTGCCCTATCAGTGGCTATACATAGCCTGAAACTGTAGCAGATGTTGAGGACACTAATATCCCATCTACTTATTGTCAATCAAGTTACTATTTGACACATACTTAGTTCTCAGAAACAGCTCCATAGAAGCAATAAAAGCAGTGAAACTCAGAAAGTAGCCATAAGCCTGTTTCATCCATGTGGTCCAGCAAGTGCTTGCTCCAAGCTTACTGGGGAGCAACAACAGGATAAGAGAAGGAACGGCAAGAAATGCTCACTAGAAATCCTTAACACACTCTGCACAGATCAGATTCCAGCTTCAAACCTAGTGATCATAAATTCTATCATACTATTGACTTTCCAGCTAGGAATATGGTTGTATTCCCCATGGGCCAACCAAGTCAACTCCCTGCTTGCAAGGGCTCAGCCTTGTACAAGTCCAAAGTCTACATCTGAATAGCATCTTGGGGTAAATCAGCATACCCTCCTCTGCGTCACTGCACCTCTTTATTCTCTGAGAACATCTGTGGGCTGCAGCTTTACTACACTTAACACAGCTCAGCTATTCTAATACATTAATTCAACAGAGATGTTGAAAACAAATGGGTACTTTGAACGACAGAGAGCTTTTGATAACCAAAACAGATTTCCCTGATGGTTGAGACTAACAGTCAACATATTAAGAAAGACCATTTTTCTCACCTTCTCAGTCTCTGAGGCTGACAGAACTAAGCTACATGCTCTCAAATGTACCCTAGCAGGTCTCCATCCACCCTCCTGGTTAAATACGCCCTCTTGGGCTTTCTACCAACACGAGGGTGCCTGCTGGCATCACTCAGCTCCAGATGTTGCCCTTTCTTTTGTGCAGAAAATAGAACAGGGGTTTCCTTTTCACCAATGAACTAAAATGATAAAATTCAGACTGACCTCAGAAGGGTACAAGAGTCCCCCTTCTTCCCCCTTGTAGGTATTAGAGAAGAACAAAGTCAACACACAGAAATACTTTTCCCCTCTGCCTAACACATGAGTTATTTGGAAGCCAACAGTAGTAAAAGGAAATCATAATGGGAGAAAAATGGTCATAAATACAACAATGGCATGTCTGAGGCAAGGACAAAGGGGAACTGAGAGATGCTTTGTTGGTGAGATGGAAAAGAAAATTCCTCTCTGTTTATTGGCCTGTGGTAAGACTGTCCAAAATTCACTGGAGAGGAAGGAGGTAACTGCCTTCCTGACTAATCCTCCATCTTAGGATATCTTCAGCCTAGGCTGGAGACCACTCTTATTTTCACCACATGATATGATGTATGAGCAAAACCAGTCATCCTGCCTGAAGACATGAACTGATAACTGCGGGCAAAAAAACATCTTGTAAAACACTTAAAAGCAAAGGGAGCAAGTCCTTAGAGTTCAGTAAACTCCACAGTTTGCATTAAAAATTCTTTATGAACTGAAAGACTTGCCATTTTGTTTACTTCCATCAGAAATCATTACTTTTACATGGATTTTACACTCACCAAAATTGTGTAATTATGCAAACTTCGGCATTTGCAGAGGCATTCTGAGCTATTAGCACCATTTTTCCAATCTGTGCAATTTTTTTTTCCAGAAGGACACCATATCATTAATTCTGTACCCTCTCCAAATGCAGCAATTATCTACCAAACAAATATTCTGCACCACACTTCAAGGATACTTTCACCTTCCCACCCTCCAGTGCTGTTGCTGGGCAAAGGAGGAGAAGTCACCATTACCCTCTAGAGAGACAGGATCAAGAGGAATCCCAGTACAATCTCAACAGTTCTTTAAAAAAGAAAACCAAAAAGCAATAATAAATTATTATAAGTAGGCCTTCACTGACTGTGACCTTTGCCATTAAATTCTACACATTACTTTGCATGACCATAACCTATAACATTTTCAGATTAAATATTCAAATTAGCTCAAGGCACATACAAGGTTAACCAGCAGTGGTGTTCCTCAGGTGGCGGCTTGGACCAGGCTCACATGCTTACTTGCTTATGTAAACTATTCCTCGTATCAAAGATGCATGATCCCTTGGACAACAAATGCTTTCCCTCCACTTCGAGAAGGCAAAATGCAACTGAGTTGTGTAAAAAAGCCTCTGTAAGAAGGGTACTTCTTAACAGTGATGCCAGCAAAAGGGAAAGGGCTGCTTCTTGCTCACTGTTTTGCACTGAAAAGGGGACCAATGTCAACAGTTGTGTACTGGCAAGCTCTGTCACAACATAGCCCGACTCATAGAGTCATAGAATGGCTTGAGTTGGAAGTGACCTTATAGACTATCTAGTTCCAACCCCCCTGCTGTGGGCAGGTGGATCTTCCACTAGACCAGGGTGCTCACAGCCCCATCCAACCTGGCCTTGAAAGCTTCCAGGCAGTGGACATCCACAACTTCTCTGGGCAACCTGTGCCAGGGTCTCACCATCCTCAGAGTAAAGAATGTCTTTCTTATATTTAATCTAAATGTACCCTCTTTCAGTTTAAAGCCATTACCCCTACATGCCCTTGCAAAAAGTCTCTCTCCAGCTTTCTTGTAGGCCTCTTTAGGTATGGGAAGGCTGCTCTAAGGTCTCCCCACAGCCTTCTGTTCTCCAGGTTGAACAGCCCCAACTCCTCCTGGCTTTCCTCACAGGAGAGGTGTACCAGCCCTCTGACCATTTTTGTGGCCTCCTCTGGCCCCGCTCCAACATTTCATGTCTTTCCTGTGCTGAGGGCTCCAGAGCTGGACACAGGACTCCAGACGGGGTCTCCTACAGTCCCGCTAGACCCCAGGGACCCCTCACCGCTTTGGGTGATGAGGAGGGAGCATATCCCAAAGAAGATCTGCCTTCATGCTGGGACCATGGCACAGGACTGAGCAGCATGATCATCTTTCTCCACAGGCCCTTAAACGACCACAAAACTGCCAGTCAAGAGAAACTCAACCCACTGCCGGTCTGTTCTCAGGCAGAGAAACCCTCGAATCCCACTAGTGAGGAAGCGATTTGTAGTACTAAAAATGTGCACAATGGGAGCTTTCATTTTATACCAGCTTTTTGTTGGTCCCTTAAATACGGGCAATAAAAAGCCCGTATTTATTTCCATAAAATCGCATTTCAGCTACTCCCCCATTAAGGCTTTTGGGAAGACAAAAATATTCACAGCGTTCCTGCTTTTTCCTGCTTGGAAAGAGAGAGAAAATGCTAGATCCTATTTAGGAACTTAAATTAGGACGACTAGACTCAAGCTCCTATATCCAATAGTGGCATACAGACCCTTTATTATAATAAAACCCGAGACTCTACCCAGAAGATCATTGTGGCTACATAAAATAAAAAAAAGGCCCAGCTCCAGCTTCCCATTGTTGTTTTGTTAGTGCTGAGAAGCTCAGTCTATGGGAGCTAAGCGCATGCTGATGCAGCCCACATGGGTACTTGCAGAAAAGAGCAAAAGGAGACAGAGTTATGGTGGTAAGATGTCCCCCTACCCTGGAGGTAAATAATGCGAAATCAGAGAAGCTGCTCATGTGGTCCCTGAACAGGAGAGCTGAATTCCAGTGCTGTCCTTCTCCTTTTCCCTCTCTTTATAACATAAAAACAAAGTAAAACAATGAAGAACATGTTGCATCTCATTTAAATAAGAGCAGACTGTTTGGAGCTACCTAACTGTGTAAGCAATGCTGCTAAGCCCCTGTGCCACATGGCTTGTTAGATTAGATGCTTTCACCCACAAGACCCTCAGCAGCTAATTCGTGACCTATCGAAGCTGGTGGAGGTCTGCCAATGACTCCAAGAGGGCCAGAATTTCACTCTAGAAACCTCGAATCTCATCATTCATAGTGAGAATGCTGACTAGAAATGCTGAAGTAATTTTTGTACAGCATGCTGTCACTGCTAACAGTGATTACAAACAGCCATTAGCACAGCATCAGCAAGACTGACTTCCAAATAGATGTGCAGTCAACTTCTTAGCCTCTTCTACTGTGAAATGGGGATCACAGGTAAAAACTGATTTACAAAAAAAGTGAACACTTTAAAACAATTTTAAATGTACATATGCATTTGCTTGCTGAACTTTCCATTTTATCTTTAGGTTGCTGAAATGCTTGAACTGCATTGTGATTATTTCGAAAGAATTATTTCTTCTGTAAAATTTTGTTTAAAATGTGCTGAAGAGGTTCTGATGTCAACCCTACTAGAACAGTAACTCAAACTGAAACAAAGTTAAGAAACAAGAGGCCTCTCCTGTATCTTCAGACAAAATAACCTACAAATGAAAGGAACTTGCTAAGACAGCCAAAATGTTGGAAGGGGCCCAGGGAGGTCTCCTCGGCAGTTTATTGCCAGGGTCATACATCCTACAGGTGAGGGAGGTGAATCCACAGTCCACCAGAAGATCACCCTCAGGTTCCTGATCTGTGTAGCTATGGCTTAGGTACTTCACAATCAACTCTGTACAAAAACCCCACAACATTGCCAGGATAGTGAACACCTAACTTCATTCATTTTTTAAAAATGCAATTCATTAATTTTGTCTGATGGCACAGAACATGTTTATAGACATGTTTAATTTTATGCGCAGTCCCTGCAGATACTGAATGAATTGTTGTCATGAGTGAAATCACTTATGTGACCAAGGGTTTGCAGGATCAGTGTATTAAGTTCTAATACTATTTTTTAGCCATAGGGTTTTGCAAAGTTCAAATGGAAAGCAGAAGTAGCACTTTAAAATAACGTGTAATTTCACTCATTCAACATTTTAATCTAAAGTTGCAATAGGATATATTTGTAGACTGCTTTACAAAGACCACTTACAAAATTAAATCAAGTAATGTAAAGCCTGGTCACTAAGATTTGTAAGCATGTGTAAATTCTCTAATCCAGTTTACACTTCACAGCTTTACCATACTTGGGAGTCCCTCACTGACCTCAGGGAATGAGCAGTGATAGATCTACCACTTACATATGCGGTGAATTAAGTAGTTCCCATTTTGAAACAATACACCAGATATTAATAGTTAAGTGTGATTAGAAACATTATACGAGTTATAAAAGGAGCAATACATGGCAATACCTGTAATCTACATTTCTACTGATTTATAGTTTGTTTCACTAGTTTCACAACACAAAGCACAGGCCCCAAATAACTAGGACCAGTTCAAGCAAACCTATCTTTGCAGGCAAGACCTCTGTAGCACTAATTGCCATGCTCAAGAACATATTAAAATGTTTTCCATTATTATTTTAAATCAATGCAGTTTGTTTACAGCCATCCTCAGCAGCAAAATGCATCACACACAGAGCAGCAGTGCCAAGCAGCCTCCCCGAGGTGAACATTTGGACATTTTCAATCTCATAAACAGAAAGTAAGAAGTGATTTATTCACAATTATGTACAACTGGTTGATGTTTAATAGTTTTTCTGGGTGATTTGTCTCAGCACTTTCAACGCAGCTGAGCCCTGGGCCAGGGCACAAAATACTGGTCTGGGGGGGGGAAGAACAGCAGAGCCTCCTGACTCAGCCATGGGAGGTCCTTGAAAGTAGGGAACCTGAAGGTGACATGGCTGAATCCTTCCCCGAACACGGGGACTACAAGCCATATAAGTCACTGTTGCTCTTTACCTGAGGACAAAGGACTCTGAGGCATGGGAGCTGGTCCCAGCAGAAGCAGTGGTGTTGTGAACTGCTGCATCCAAATGCCTCCTTTCCTCCACCACCTGATCCCAAAGCCATCGAAGGGGAGGAGAGGAGAAAGCAAAGGGAGGACCACAAAACCATAAATCCTGACCCCTTTGTTGCCCTGCGCCAACACAGTAAGCAGTGCCCCATTCCACATCTCACCCCTGTACCTCAGATTTGGGGGGGTCTCTGTCATCCTTGTGACTCTGAGACCCCCATTCCTACCTGCCAGCACTAACCAGATCGGCATCAGGCAGGTCCCCGCTGTTGATGTTGCAGGAGGGCTGCTCCAGCTCTGCCTGGGCAGGCACCCATGGGTGCTGCAGGCTCATTCTCCGCTGCTGGAAGTGAGGAGGTGCTCAGCCAGGGGCCAGAGGCTGCCCAAGCCCTTCACTGCCTGTCTGCGCTGAGGGTCATTTGAAGACTTTCAGATGCCTCCTCCCTCTTTCCCACTCTTCTCCCAGTCGTCCTTCTCCCATTAGTGCCTGCTACAGAGGATGAGAAAGGCACCCTTGATAATTGAAGCAGGGGGGTGAAGGGAGGGAGAGTGCTAATTGATGGACTTATGCACCCATTAGTCTCCTGTTAAAAGCTGCCAGAGGAAGAGGCAGTAAAGAAGCCATGGAGAAATTTCCTGTGATGCTTTCTCCCTTCCTGAACCCATCTTTGCTCGTTGAAATCTTGTGCCTTCAGCTTTCACCATGTGCATACGCTTTCTTGGGCAGGAGAGGTAAAGCCCATGCAGGTTGCTATGACACAGCAGGACCCAGAAGTATCTGTCCTGTGCACTGCAAAGAAGAAACGGCATTTTCCAAAAAGGTTTAAAGCTACACCATATTGCTGCCTGATGGATGGGTTATGGAGAGCAAACAGAATATATGATGCCACACTTGCTGGAACTTGCCCTCATACCATACGCCTCAGCAATGAAACGGCAGGTCACTGCCACTTGAGGGAGGGTGAAAGCCTTTTTATCTAAAAATCAGGATTACAAGATTGGATATACATTCTGTTAACGGGTTTAAGAATTTCAGCCTTGTTGCTTTTGGGGCTCGGGTGTCAGGGTATAATTCTTTGAAATGATAGTGTATTTTAAAAGCATGTAAATAAGACATTCTTTTTACTTCTCAGTCCCTATGCATACTAACACAAGCCACCTAAAATAATATTTTTCAATGTATGTTTTTAAGAAGCAACGAGACAGAGAAATTGTTCCAGAAATCAGTACTTTTATACCAATTTACAGGCTAAAACACACAAATTATGAAGGAGGAAAGTACAGCTTCCTAATGGAATCAGTGACAGTTCCAGAAGCTGTTCTTGAAGAGAAAAATTGCTTCAGCCCACCACCATAAGCACTTTACAGAGCAAATTATAGAGATTTTTTAAAAAGGCACATTTACTCCAAATATCTCTTCAAATACTTGGCTTGAAAGACCATAATATGGTTTTATAGCCGTCACAGTCTATTGGGTCAAAAATCCACTAAAAAAATGGAGCTTAAATATTACAGGTATGATGGATCACAATGGGGTGTACTATTGAGTAAATAATATGTGCTCTAAACATTTTCTAAACAAAGGTTTACACAGGAGACTCGGTGGATTTGAAGCAGCCATTACATATTTTCAAAACCAATTTTCATGTTTTCTTGATGATTGCTTTACTTTTTTATTACCAACAAAACTTGGCACGGTGTTCCTTCCAAGCTTGGTGCAAGTGTTAACCAAATACTTCTCTACCATTAACAACCATTACTAATGAGCCCTCAAGACAGCTTAGTGTGCAAGTTAAATATTATAATCTTCAGTCCTCTTGATAGCCCAGCATGCCCATTAAATATCATAACCTGTAATCTTTATAATGACTGTAGTAATTTTTTTTTAAGCAAATGTAATCAGAATTGAGTACAGAAAGATTGATTGCTTATTGTTGCTGCCGGTTTTGACTCTATAATTCTTTCTCCTGTTTTTGTTGGTTTTTTTTTCTGTTAAGTTTGGCTTTCTGTCCTTAATTAGCTGACTTGGCTGTATTTTTAGGTGTGTTCAGTTACTTGCCACTTCACCAGCAGGAGTGGATAGTTGCTGAATACTTTGGAAGATTTAACTGTCAGTGACATAAGCCAACGCTTTGGAGATCTGCTTGAAACACAGGCCAGGTCAAGAAATAATTGAAAACAATGAGAGGCTTCCCATGGATGTCAAAAACCACTGGAGAAACAAAAGTGAAATTTCCCTGCCTTTTGCTGAAGACATTACATCTTGTGTGAAAAATGACTGACACTTTTCAAGCAATGCTATCTCTAAATGTACAAAATATTTCAAAAATATCTTGAAAGCTGCATCTTTTAATAAACAGTTTCTACATCCAATTTTTATTAATATGTTTTTAAAAGGGGAGCAGATAATTAACAGTATGAGTCAGATCCTCAAGCAGGCATAAATCATCACAGCTTCATTGGTTTCAATTTATACTGCTTGTGAAAAAGGCTCTCTATACCTTTCTGGAATCACAGAGTGAATTCATCATCCCCAAATAATTAAGGATTTAATTTAATTATCTGTTAATCTCTTCATTTTATGACTGTATTCTGAAGGATGGCAAGAACTATGCAGAGCTATTGCAAGGGATGTTAATGATAAGTACAGTGTAAATCATAATTTTGATATATCCATAAATACTGAGCAAGTTAATGCTGAGAGTTAAGTGGAGGAAGGCAGTGTGCGCCTTATCATAGACATATAATCTCCTGCATAAATATATTATGGCTTATTATAAATGCACACTCTGCACAATAAAAGGTCTACTCCTTTTGTTTTAATCCCAACCATAAAAGCCCTCTTCAAGATTTTGACATACTTCTATCCAGAATAGATTGAAGTAGGAAAAATGGAACAGCAGCATTTAAAACTGACATTTGCTTCAGAAGAAATTTAATTTTGACCTATATTACCCTGAAATATCAGGTACCACAATGATGGAATAGGGACAAATGCTTTAGGGAGAAGAGCAGAAAATGCATCAATTAAAGGATGCTTAATAGCCTGCAGCTGAATAGCTTTTACAAACAGGAGGTAAAGGACAAAACGTTCAGCTACACAACAACATACACAGCTACAGGCAAATCAAATATTTCTATCCAAGAAGGACATTTTGCCTGTTAAAACTAAACCACTCCCTGAGCCTGTTTAAGTACCATGCTTTGACTACGGTAATTATTTCATGTCACTTAATATGATGTAATATCTACTTATGCTTAATGGATATATTTTAATTTCTAAGGAAACTGTGCCTGTTTCCACAAATGAAATTTGTATGATGATTAAAATATGATTTTCATTCAGGCAGTAACACTTTTCAACAAACAAAACTATAAACAGAGACATTACTTCTACTTCAAAACAGACTTAAAAATGTGGAAATCCTCTACAACTCAGTGTCCTGACTATAAACTGCTGTGTATTACGGAAATCATCTTTTCTCATCATTGATGGAATCTCACATCAAAGCTACTTTTAAATACTCAAATCAATATTATCAGGAAGCAGGTCAACAGATTTTCTGATTGTGGAAAACACAAATTATTTAACTAATAATGCAGGATAATTTACGTAACAATTAACTGATATCAGAGCTCAATCTTCTGAAAGCATCCAAACAAATTTATTTAATGACTGTAAAATTACTTTTCTAATTACCACTGTTTGTGTCATATCTAACAATGGGAAAGATTGACCCCAAACTTCTCAAAAAAACCCGTAAAAAGCAGCTTATGAAACATTAGAGAGATGCCCATTCCACTTGTTGCACCAAATTAACTTCACATTTGGTAAAGAATCATCTGCTCAATTTGTCTGTGGTCTTTTTTCCAACCTATAAGATATACAATTTTTTATAACGTAAACATGCCTTTCTATTATTATTAATTCATTTGACCCTGACGCTAGATTCCAGTGCTACATGGGCTTTAAGCATGTTCCATACAGTTCAGCTCTACATTATATCTCAGCTCTAAAATACAGTCTGAGGGGAAAAGAGGTTTTGGTTTTTAAACACTTTTTTTATATTCATCCACCCTTAAATGGCATTTTTAAAGGCCACTGAGGAAACCGGTTTAGCTTGGTTTCCTCAGGGGTTTTTGCTGTATAAATGTTGTTGTTGTTTCAAATTCTCTGAAACTTTTCTCAAAAGTCAGATTAACCTGAATGCTTAATGTCTCTAGAAATTTGCAAAGATGCAACGAATCTGCACAACAATAAACACACACGCCAACGCTGCATTGAAAAGCCTGATCAAATAAAGTGCGCGCAGCCGGACAGCTCGTCCGCAAACATCAACGTTATCTGCTTCTAAGTTATCTGTTACCATTGCAATCTTTCTAACAGACTAATGCATATTTTTCACTCACCCTCCATATTTTTTTTAATCTCTTCACTCTGGACAATTTGGATTTGTTCATCTCTGATGTCTGCAGGTCAAATATATATCCTATACGGCTGTAAATATATTCTACAACCAGTCTGGTGCCTAAAACAGTAGTGATAGATATTCTTGAAAACAGAGGCACTCCCTGGCTTTTAATGCTGCTTCCAATAACCACACAGTTCACAGCTCAGCAGAAAGTAACCAATAGCCGAACATGACATTAAAAAAAAAACACAAAATCCCTCCTTTGAGATCATAGAAGGAGATGTCTTGATCCATCCAATACTTGATTTAGGTCAGTGGAAAAAAAAAGATGCTATTATGTCAGCCGTCCAACTTTAAGAAGACTTGTAAGCTGACAGTCATGGCATTTTAAAGCACTGTCATGATGAGTCTTTACAAAGGGATTGTTTTAATCCTATATAAAAAAAAAATGAAAGCTACTTAAGCTATATTGAAATCACAAGATATTACAAAAATGTCTGCAATGTGCTGCAAAGGAATGATGCTGAGAAATATCTCACATAGCATTCTCTACTTTATTTTTGTGGTTTCCTAAGGATGTGAGGTTTATATAATGGTGTGAGTGTGCACACCTGCCATTCCTCTCAAATGATTTTTAACCCTTTGTCCCTTTTAAAATAAGAAATCACATAAAACAGAAGTCTCAAAGATGCTAACTTTTAAGTTTCCTGAAAATCAATGAATGACTCAGGAAATTGTACTGATTCTTATTCTAAGGTGGCAGTGAGAGAATCTATCCAGGAGGGAGATCCCATGGAAAGTTCCAACCATAAGAAAATTTTGATCACAGTTCATGTCATCCAACTCACAGGGTGCTGTAAGAGAGAGGAGCCATTCAGTTTTATTGTTCATACATCTGGGCTTCTTACTCTACCTGTTATAATTTCAGGAATTGGAAAAGAAAGCAGAAAGTGTGTGAACTATATCTCTGGTAAAACATAAAAACCCCCATCATATTTCAAGTCCATTTCTGCAATGAGAAAATAAGTTTGCTTGACGAACACTATGATTTATGAGCAGCTACAACTTCGAAGTTGATCTCCTGCAGTGCTGTGGTGTGCAATGATCCATCTCTACAGATGTGCTTATGTAGAGGACACCCCTTTGAAGTGTCAGCTCTAACTGAAAGCCTGGCAGCATAACAGCCCAGGCGGCTGGAAGGTAGTCATTCAGCAGAGACACATAAAAGGGGTTTGCTTCGAATATCTGGTATACAGAGTGGCTCTCTCCACAAGAATAAAGGGGTGACTGCCACTTTCCCATGTGAATGGTGCTACTTTCTTTGTCACACTGTGATACCCTGGATCTTTATCCTGGTGTTATGGCATCACAGAAACCTTCTCCTCCCATCTTAAAATACCGTGCAGTGTGCACTTGATCAGATTGCACTGCACATAAGGCCACATTTGATAGTATCGGTCAATACTAGTGCAGCCCTTATGAAACTTGTCCTCACTTTCTCTGCAAGCAAAGGTCTAGACAGAAGTGCTGTGGGTCTGAAACTGCAAGGTTCTACTTGTGCAATGTGTCATTGCTCACTGACACAGTATAGCAAAACCCTTACTGGGATGTGTATTGACCAGTAATTTAGGACTTGACCCATGCTTTCTAATGGCCGTAAGATGTTTCATTATGTATAAAGCTGCACATCAAACATGCATACCAAGTTTAGTTGACACCCTGAGCAGTTATGTACTACTTTCAGAAGTGACAGACTGGTCCAAAGGATCTGTTTGATCATTTTATTCTCGTATTTGATGCTGAAGTCCTAGTGTTGATCCACTATTCCCATTTATTTTAATGGCAGCGGAATCTGACCTTTGTTTAATAAAAACTCATTTCTTGTTTTTATCTAAAAGGACAAAGTATATCTCATTCGATTTTCTGTAAGCACTTCCTCCCTTAGTAATCAGCTTCTCAATTACCTAACAATAGTATTCCAAACTTTAGTTTTTCAGACTTAATTTTCAGTCACTCTGACAACAGGCTCTTAATCTGCCTGCTATTGAAAACACAGATACTAATATTTCAAATTCTTTAGTGTTTATTGTTAGTTATATTAGTTTACATTTAGTTAGATGTAAGAGAATTTCTAGAAACTCTTCTTGATGTTACGTGGTATTAGTACTGAGGCAACAAGTGCTTGCAGTTAAGCTAAATGCAGACAAGTGCTGTTGCGGGAGCAAATGGACTAACTGTAGGTGCAGGTAAGGTGCAGTTGCACAACTGTTGCATATAACTGTGCCTCAGACCAAAACAAGACTGACAGCTTTATGACAACCAACATTGCCTGCCCACTAAAAGCTGCGTCTGTATCTCAGTGTTGTTCTCCTCTTCTTTGTCTTTGCTTATGCACCACTAGGCACCTACAGCTGAAGATGCAGCTCCAGCAATGATACCCAAAATGAAATGGAGTCATTCCTTGAACTGGTTCCTCTAAGCACTAGAAGAATCTAATTTATATTTCTTTGTCCTCAAAAGATGGGCACGAGCTTCTGGCTCTACATACCATAACAAGTGAAGTTCTTCAGGACATTCCTTTCGCTTGGTGTGATCACGGCTTAAAAATAACACTGCACATCCAGGCCAAGGTCAAGCCAAAGGTGACTCTACCTTGTGGCTTTATTCCTTGTGGATTGAATGATATGGTTAGAAGCCAAGAAAAATATTTCTTCTGAATTAAACCTGCTTCAGATTCATTCAAAATGCTTTCACCAATTTATGGGCTTTTGACATTGTAATCTGCTGAAAAGTGGTTTCCAGCACATTTTTACCATAGTTTCAGGATAAAATCCTAATTCATAAACAAACTGGTGCAGTTCATTCACTACAGTCATTACTCTGACAGGTGCACTTCAGGAAAATAGCTGCTCCCTAGACTTAAAAAGTCTGAAGCCCACAAATGTCAAGGCACTGGCATTTTCAGGATAACTCTACCAAGGCAAGGGACCTGGAGGAGGTCGGACTAGAGCCCAACTGTTAGTGATCAAATCACTCTCTCATGTGCCCTAACTCCTTTCCATAAACTCTGACCTCGAAATAAAACTCCTTAGAGCAAGTATAAGATGTCAGTCTAATTTCTGTCCTCTCATCATTAAACCATAGACCTTCTCCTACATGACCTGCGCTTTGTTAGAAACAGTCAGATGAAGACAGGGAGATAAACACAGGTATAAAAAACTCATATTGATGTTTTGTAAATGAAGCAACAGAATGCTTTGGACATGAAAACTATAAAATTCCCCTCAAGTTCTTACAGATCATTCTTCAGTATTAATTTCTCCCTTTGGCTGCCTTGGTGGGTTATATGCTAAGACACTCTTTGTGCTGTCCAGCAATAACTGCTGCTGTGGGTTTTGCTGCTTTGCTTCCAGTAAGGTGAGATGCTCAGCTTTTATCCGGTAATTTAGTTAAACATAATGGAGTGAAATCATGCTGGAATGTTTACTGCAAGCTCAAAATCTCACCTCAGGTGCATTTACTGAGAGAGATAACGCTGTATGTGTGTTCCTGTAAGTATAATCAGGTTCCTACAGCCCATCTCAAATTAACAGAAGGGGAAAAAAGATTTGATGGTTCTAATCAACCACAGGATTATAAACCACCACTGTGGACTGCAGTGAAAAAGAAATCTGCAATTCAAGGAGTAATTGTGAAAGTCTTTGCTTTCCAGTAAAATCTGAGATATAGTAGTAGCAAATCACAGAGTACTGCTGACATCTCATTTGTATAGTGGTACAATTCTGGTCACTCATATTCAAGAGAAATGAAAGCAAAACTGGAACAGACACAAATAATGTCTGGCAGATGACCGGAGGAAGGGAGAACCTGTCATATGAGAGGAACTACAGGACCTAATTAAAGTAAGGCTAAGAGGGGATATGACTGCCATCTATAAATACACTGGGGAAGGAAGCAGAAATGGGGAAGAAGAGCTATTTAAACCCAAGGTCAACACCGACACAGGGTATATGTATATAAACAAGAAGGACAAATGTAAGCTAAAAATCAGAAGATGCTTTGTGACCCTCTAGCTCTAGAGTACCTTCCTAGTAAGAATGGAACAGAAAAGATGTTACATGATTCTAAAGTCATGGTTGAGGAGTTTATGAGTGGGACAGGACGATAAGGTGCCTGCAGTATGAGGGCAGCAAACCACCCTGAAAAGCTGCTAACAATTTCCTGCTCCTCACCGTGCTCTCATGACAGAATTAGGCAAACATATTTGCTTACTGGACCTGATGCTCAGTTGCATTGTAAGCACCAGGTACAACTGTCTTCTCCTGGTGAACATACACTGCCCCATGAAGTGGTCTTAGGATGACTCTAACATTCACCATCTACCTATGTAAGCCCACGGGTCCATATGCCACCAGGGCATCACCTGCTCATGAGCTCCTGATCTGACCATATGCCTGCACTGGGGATCAGTCGCAACAGCCAAGTTCAGAGCTGCCCAGGAACATACTAAAGGACAGCACAGCTGAAGCCTTACCTTCCACCAGAATTAGACATCTCCTTGCACGCAAATTAGATGCATATGATGGGTTCACATTGCAAATCACATCAGTCTGAACCCTTGCTTTTAAAGCTAACTCAGCTCAAATTTCAACTGGTTGGGTACCAAGGTGAAGGCACAGGACCCTCTTGGTTCACAAATGTGACAACATTCAATCTTGTCCATTATCCAGTCCAATCATCCTTAGCCTAGGGTTTATCATCATACAAACACTCTTATTTTAACAGCCTCCATCAGCCTTTAAATCTTTTCCAGGATTCCTGACTGAACAGGAAGGAGCAGATACTTAGTTGTTTGAACATACTCCATCATTATTAACAGGAGGAATTTAGGGGTCAACATGATTTCTCTAACAGCTAACAGAACCAATATCTGCACAAGACCATGGTAACATCTAAGGTAGGAGATGCAGAATGTTCTGACAAACAAAGTAAAGAAAACATAAAAAAAACCCAAAGAAAAGCTATAGAGAGGAAAACATGGCAATCAGCAGTCTTGTTTGCTCATGAAGTTCTCATGAGTGAGAGGAGCAGAATCTCACACTTACTCCCACCACAGCTCATGAACTGACTCTGGAAATGGGTATGGTACTCTGAGCCACAGCCCAAACCAACCAACAGGAATAGTGGGAAGCTGAACCCATGGAGAAAAACAGACCAAAAAAAAAAATTACTGGAACAAAAGCAGCACCTGACAGAAGTAAAAGAAGGGGAACTGAAACACCCAACTCTCTATCTTATTTGCTGATGATCTTCTAATGGCTGAGGCTTGGACATGTGTTAGTATAGTTCAGCACTGTGATGAAAATGGGTGCAAACACCCAGTGCTACTGTGACAAGTAGATGCTGTGTCCAGCTCTGCCCAGAGACAGTTGTGTCTCATGGTCAGAAGCCTGGAGAGAAAAATTTTCACTCCTAGACCTTTCCCTTATCTCTCTAGCCTGCGCTGCTCAGTGTTGTCACCAAAGATGACAGCAGTTTTTGGGCAAAACCCAGAAAACTGAAGTGCTCCATTCTTCCCTTGCCACCAGGACTGGTTGTACAGTCTGCCACTGACAGCATTGATTCTGCTGCATGTTTGGAAGCAGGACTTTGCATGGCAACCTTCGCCCATTCACAGCAGTGCAACAAGCCACCCCCAGACCTCTCCCCCATGGTATTTTCCAGCTGACTGCTACTGTCAGGAGACTCATGAACAGCATGTCCGTTGCTGACCCCACATCGTCCTGTCAGATGGTGCCCGTGCAAGCTACAAAGAACATGGTTGAACATGAACTCCTGTTCACTCCAATAACATTAACAGACAAAATCAGGAGAAACTTTTAATGACATTACCGCTTTAAAAGTGAGGCACTTTGCAGTGTGTGGGCCCCCTCAGTTGTGTCAATGTAAATGTTTGTGGGGTCACACTGTGAGACAGATCAGAAGATTCATCTTCTTTCACCAGGTTATTTTCAAGGCAAGTCATTTCTCTTCTCAGCACATAGATCTGGTTCACAGTACAGCTGTGCAAGCAGTTTTGTTGGCAAGCTGAGGACAAGCAGCTCCCTTTGCTGGCATTACCTTCCAGCTCCTCATGCTGGGAGCTGCAGTGAACTTCCGAAACTGCCCGCTACTCCTTGGAAACACCAGTCCTCACAGGGTGACAATCAGCCATTTGCAGGCGACAAGCACTGGGAAGAAGCCACATTATAGCACTGTGAAAGTACTAAAGATCATTAGCAGGAGGAGATAATGTATATTTAATGGTCTCTAATATTTGCATATATATTAACTGAAATGAATACTTTAGCCACATCCACGCACTGTGCTCAAGAAACACGAAAGGAGAAAAAAGTCCTTCCTCATACATGAGCGTGCACATAGAGCTTTTGCAAAAAGTAGCATCTATTGCTTAGTTATTCAAAGCCACACTCAGTGGCTGATTTCCAGTCTGCAGGAGATGTGAGAGAGAAGACTTGAAAGCAGCATGTGCTCTGGGTGGAACAAAATACTCCGAGAGAGCCTGGCATCACCATTGTCTGTCACAAAATGCCCCATTTCTTATGGATTTTATACTTTTTGCAAGCAGTGTCTTCACCAAACTCCGCTACACAGATTGTAGGGTTCCTGTATGAGGCATTTAATAGGATCTCCTTTCCTGCATTGCATATGTTCTGCATCTCAGCATATATAAAAGCTGTTGAACTTAGCAGGTTAGAAAAGAAAAAGCAACAACATTCTCACGACTCCACCAGTGTGTTTAGACCATGGTATTCAAGATACCCAATGCCTTTATGAAATTCAGTTCCAAGAGGCAAGAGCTTCTTATGGAAACTCATATTTAAAGTAAATACCGTCAGCAATTAATCAAGGTTTTGGTTTTGTTTTCTAAATCATTCACCTGAAAACTTCCATTCTCACCCACATGGCAGTTTTACAACAACAGCTACTCCTGATGTGCACCACCGGGTTCATTGGGAAGAAGTCCCAGCTCCTTCACCAGCAGCACCGTGACATGCTGTTGCATTCATGAGCCCAATGCCTTGAACTTCTGGACTGCAGAAAGGACTGGGAGCAGCAACAGAGACTGAGGACTGGGGTCTACTGTCTTCTTTGACAGACAGCTGGGTGAGCCACTCTTCTTGCTTGCGAGTAAGAGGGCTAAAAAAGTAATTAGGGGAGAGAATTGGATAGACAGAAGCACAGTTATAGAAGCACAAAAGACAGTGCAAACTTCAACTATTGAAGTATATTAAGAGAGTAAATTTGTTACAGATTGTCAAATATGCATAGCCAAGAGATCTGAGGTCTGTGGGAAGATGCACTTCTCTGAGTTACCAGATCTCTCCGAGAATCTCAGCTTTCCAGGCGCCCAGCAGCTAGGGCTGCCCAGGTGAGCATTAACTTTCAGGACATCAGCTCCTGGGCTGTCATCTACGGAATTTCTGCAGTTTGACTGAGGTCAGAAACCAGAGCACTGTCTACCTGTTCTACATGTAACAAAATACAGTGAATTACATTTCATCTTGTCATAAGAAAATCCTAATTCTCTGAAATTAAAAAAAAAAATAAATCTTACAAAGTAGGAGTAGAGAGTTAAGCCATTCCTGTCAGATAGTTGTCCAACCCTACTTTAGAAATGTCCACTGATGGAGACCTGACAACCTTTGTAGGCAATTTATCCCAGCCTCTACAGCTAGAAAGCTAATTTTCCAAGCTCATTATTCTATGTCATGCCTACATAAGACCTAGTGATAGTCTTTCCCTCTTTGCAATTACTCTTTAGATAAATAAAAACTGTCACTGTGTGTCCTTGTGAGGCAAGGTGTTAAACAATACCTGTTTTTATACTTCATAAATTAATTTTCCATCCTTGGTGTAATATTCATTCTCAGACCTGATGATATGTTCTTTTATAGAAGCAGTTTCAGTTTCTCTTCCTTCTTAGGTGTAGGTAAAGACTTCTACATAGTATCTAATGGTGTGTTGCACTTTGCGGGAGTGTGTTTTGTCTTTCTATATTCTATTGCTCTGTGACATTGATTGGTGATACAACACTGTGCCTTGCAGTTTTCTGCTTTTGCTTATATATCCTGTGTAGACCTAGGTTGTTAGGAACAGCAATGGGCTTCCAGCCCTGGTATGATTTCATTATTGTTGCTTAGCCATCTAAAGTCACTTTGTCCCCCATCACGTGAGACAGATTTATAGAATGAGAGCTCAACAAAACAGACTAAAAAGAAAATGCACAACAGGCTAGTCTCTACCCCTAAGAATATAACCAGTATTTTGGATAACCAAATATTGAATTATAAAACCCATATAAATACAAAGCAACTAGGAGAAACACAGACGTAACGACTTTGGAAGACACCAGTCTCGGAGAAGGCAGGCAACTCTGTACCTCTAGTGGTTGTGCAACCATCCCTCAGAGTTTTTCCACCTCCTTTAAAGGACAAACTCTACAACAGAAATAGAAGCCAAATCACTGTCTCTGTTCAGAGAGATTTTTCATCCAATGTCTCCACCAAGGTGACCAATTAATGTTAATGCAGAGGGCATTTTGTGTGATCAACCATTAGCGATGCAATCAACCCATTTCATGGCCATCTACTGCTAACACATTTTGATCGTTACGAAGACGGATCATTCTGAGCTGCTAGTTGAAAGTAAAAAGCTCCTTATCCCTCTCCCATAATCATCTAGACTCTGTTAGATGTAATTACTGTGCAGGCAATCAGGGAGACTAAGGAGAGGGGCAGACTAAAATATGTCCCCAAGTGCCTTAACTATTTTGGATCGTAATACTTTAAAAGCCCTTATCATTCTAAAAATATTAGCTTTGCCACCAAAGGTGGGACACATTTGGCGAAGCACAGACATCTGCCCTGCAAAGGTCTCCACGTGAGCTCACCATCCTGGACTCCTTCTGCAGCAGATAGAGCTCAAGTCAGCAGAGTCACCGTCTCCTAAAGCTGACATCTAAACCCACTCAAAACAGTCATGACCTGGAAATGCTGGTATTGCTCTTTGGATCATAAAGCAAGCCTAGGGTGACTAGATCAGATGGAAGCTTAGCTTGATTAAAACTAATTCCGCCCCATGAGTCTCCTGAGAAGCTTTTCACCTCTCATAAAATCCATTGCGTTGAAACCCTTGCACATTTTTTGCACTTAGAGAACAGGATTTGTGTGTGTGTCTGGATATACGTGTGCACATGAGGTGAGGAGAAATGATAAAGGTGCACAGGGTTGGTTACTGCAGATACTGATATCCCACAGGAAAGTGCATTTCTTTGCTCTATTTACTAGAAAAGCAGAAATGCTGGCAGGCTCCTTCTGCCACTAGATTTTCTAGCAGCTGCCCAATGACCATGTTAGTGGTTGGTTAGGGTGCTTACAGCAGTCTCTAAATGTTTAATATTTTATTCGTTCCTTGAAGCATCTGGTGTAAGTCACTTCCGGAAACAGAACATCGGACCAGATGGAGCATTAGTGTGTGACATTCTGATCTGGTAATTCCTATGTTATTTTTTACAACAATTTAGATGGGCATTGGCCACGGAGCCCAATCCGAGTCAATTTTATTACAGGAAAAGGACACCTTTCCCCCTCTCTCTTCCCTTCCTATTGAGAAAGATCGCTTTTTTTTTTTAATGGAAATTTTCACATCACAGTACCTGGAGAGAAGAAAGCGGCATTGCAGATTTCAGGAGTCAAGAGTTGGGCTCCTGCTGCTACTTCAGACACACAATGAAAAGGGGAACGTTTTTCACAGTTGTTATCTGCAGATTCAGCAGATGTCTTTTAAACTTTTTACGAGCTTAAGTACTGCATGATCTGTACCAGTAAATGCAGTGTTTAGTAGTACTACAGTCAGCATCGTACAGATGCCTGAAGGTATCCTTATGAACCCCGATTGTGTTCGCTGGTATTTAGAGGGATACAGAAAAAAAGGGACTATATTACAACATACAAAAAGGCGACATATTTAGAAATTAGTAATCGTGGGCATACCGGAATCCAAAATGTCCAGCACAAGTGATCATAAAGGGAACTGATTTTCAGTACATTTCTGAATACCAGACTTCTTTCCACGTTGCATTTAAGAATAACGGCATCCCAAACTATCACTTCTCATTGAAATGCCACTCTGCAGCACCAAAGTCTGTTCTAAACTGCAGAAACACAGTCAGAAGGTTAGGCTACGCCCCCACTTAAAGACAGTTTGATTGATCAAGGTCAGCTATATATAACACTGACAATTTTATAGCCACATAATTTTCTCTAATTAAAGGTCCAGCTTCAATGTAGGTGCATCTATCTCCCTTATTTTGTTTTTGCTTTATACATCCTTACGATGCCAAGCTGTGAAAAATTACATGGGTCATATAATCTTGTCATTTTTCTGTTCTTACTTTAACATATCAATTCCAAACAACATAGAACAAAAACATGAACAAAAAAATGTCATGACTGACATACTCTGGTTAGACTGAGCCCTTGCAGACATTTTAGAGATTAGCAGCGTAAAAAATTATTAGTTCCTCTCAAAATCTGGATCTGGCTAAAGAAACTAATCATATGAAACTGAATCATTAGCCTTTGGCAAACTGCCTCAGTTTCTGTTAGAACAGGCTGGTACAAGCTGAGAAATTGAATGAGGTTTTTTGTTTCTTTTTTTGTTTGTTTTTTTTTTAAATAACACAGGAAAGGAACCAATTTTCCCCTGTTAATTGTTATAAACTCAATAAGGCTTAAAAACACCCAGTAGAAGTAGATTTATTGTTTTCCAGTTGAGTTTGCGAAGGATTCATTGCTACTGTATGGCCTTTAAAAATATGCACTCTGATTGCACTCAGGGGTTGATAGGAAAATTCATGTGTCATTTTTTGGCTGGTTTCTGTTCCCCTAAGTTAGAGTGATGAAATGTCAAACTGGTGACTTTTCCAATGAGTTTCACAGGGCTGCACCAGCAATGACGTATTCATCGATGATTAAACGGAGTTTGCTGCATGAACTTGCTCTGGGGCGGGTTTGTACCAATAAAGCATCACATTGAGTAAAGAGGACACAAAACTGCGTTTCTACTGGTGACCTCAGGCATGCAGCCCTCCTTCCCATTTGATGTTGTAGAAGTATAGCAGAGTACTCTGGAGCAACAAGAGACAAATGCTACCCTCATACCTGACACCCGGAGCCCAGAGAAGGCAAGCTGTAGGGGCAAGAGGGTCCTGCCATCTCTGTACTCCTTATGAAAAAGGGTTCATTGCTCAGAGAGCTGAGACAGAGCATATTATCTTGCTGAAATGCCTCTTTTTCAGTTCAGTACTCACATCTGTGTGGCCTCTCTTCCAGAACAGGCATTTGCCAGAATTGTTTTTCTGCTTCACAATAGAAACCAGCTGGACTAAACCCAGTCTTGTGAGAGTGCATCTGCACGGGCAGTCCTGAGCAAGAGAACAGCATCCAATAGACTGTTTATCTCAGAAATGTCACTTGGAGAATTTTTTCTGCTAACTGCATAGCCAAGTGTCTGATTTGCACTGAATTGAATGTTTTGACGGCACTGTTTCACACAAAGAATTAAAGTAGCATGAAATAAGGGCTTGGACCAATGCAGTCTCATACAGTAAGTTTACAGACTTCATCGCAAGCCCCCAGGTCAGCTGTTCCAGCAATGGAAGTGCCTGGGGATGGGGAAGGGGCCAGAGGATTGCACACCCACACAGAGCCTGTATTTGGCAAAAAGAAACATTTCTATAGAGGGGTATGGATAACTCAAATCTAGGACTTTCTGAAAAATGTGGCATTATGTTTCTGGTTACCTTGTCATGCCATCCTGTATCTCCCCAAACCACCTCTGCAGCAGCAGCAAACTGTCAGTGCATACGGAAGGACAACCGGGGCAGCAACACGGGGCTGCTGTGCCAGAGGGCAGGAGGTAACCTGCCAGGAGCACTGCTCCTGGGGTAAGAAATGTCCACGCTGGGATGTGCTGGGCATCCTCTGGAAGCACAGGACCATACACCATATGGCTGCCTCTACCTGAGCCTTCCCACAGAGCAGGGAGGGAGAGGAGGCTGAGAGAGGAGGAATTTACGAGGAGGGATAGGAAGGCAAGCCTGGAGCTGAAAGATACGGGATAAGAAAGATCTTCTTAGAGCACATCTAAGGAGATTGAAGGCCAGGGAAGAAAGGAATAGAGAATCTCCAGGAAACAGTGATAAAGCAGCCTGGTGAGAAGTATATGAATAAGTGAAGGTTATGGGAGGGGGAGGTTGCTGAAAGGCAAAGAAAGGTGCCAAGAGGAAAGATGCCCGGTCCTGACAAAGTGAGGACAGACAGAAGAAATGTTGTTATCTGGGACAGAGTAGCTCCCAAAATAGAACATAATCTTCTCCCCTATTTGGAGTAGGAAATGGCAATTCCTATCTATAGCCATGTTTTAACAACTTCCACATTTTTTTCCTTTTTTTCCCTTGCTGCCTCCATCAAAACTTTCAACTTTTTGAAGTCACAATAATCAAGTTCAAGACTATGCTAATATTCTCATGGAAAAAAATCATCATTTGTGTGTGGTGTGATGCACATTTATAACATTTCCTTCAGCTGCACACTGGGGCTAACATTTCTGTAGGATGAGAGCTATTTCCTCTGAGCTGAAGTGCTTGTGAAGGTCATCAAAGTTCAAGGAGCAATCCATTACTCAGAAAGGCCTGTTTTGGAAGAGTTCTGGCTGTTTTGCCAAGACAGATGATTTTTCTGAACTGATTACTGAAAGGAATAAGCCTTTGAGAAAATCATTAATTCCATTCTGAACACAATGAACAATAAGGGGAATAAAGAAAAGGCAATGTCCTGCTGAGTTCTCTGAAAGGGTATAGATTTCATTTTTCTTAAAAGATAATACCAGAAGCATTACCGGGCAATTTTTACCACTTCCGTTGATTTTTACAAGTGTCAAAAGATGGATGCAATCTATTCAGTACTTAAGTGGGATGATTAAAAATAGGTTCCTTGTTGGATATCTTGTCCAGTTTGTTTCTTTGAAGCTGCCACTCTTCTGTTGCCACTAGAATTTAGTGAGCTAGTACAGATTTTGGAAGCCTCTTGTATGTCTATCAGAGATAAAGCTGAAGTGATACCACCAATCCAGGCAACTTTCACTGAGAAAGGGGATCCTAAGAGAGATCAGTTTTGTCATTGGAAGCTACAGCCCACACTGCTCTCTCCCCATAAGTGATGAGTTGACTCAAAGTGATGAGAATGACTCAGAAAACCATGGGACATCTATGCTTTATTTAAACCCCAAATTTGTACTGCATACAAACCACTGGACATGCAAATATGTGCTCAGGTTGGATTCAGTTACGTAAGTTCCAGAGCCTAGTAGGAGAAGGTGAACATGGGCTTCTCCAAAGAGCTTTCCTACCTGCAGAGAGTCTGGCTCACATGGCCGGGGGTAATATTAGATAGTAATGTTAGTTAAATAAGCTGAGTGACTCCCTACCTAGAAGGGCTCATCACCAGAGATTTGCAGAGAGCTGAGCTATAGCCATTTGCTTTGCAGCAAAGTGGCTTTATGAAGCCTGGAGATGGGTTGCTGTGATCTCGAAAGTCAGCCCAGTGCAGTGGCAGGAGGCAACACAAGGTCTAGATTTGAAAAACGGGGAGTCAGAAGAACTTCCAGGTCTGGCTGCATCTATCAGCCCCCAGTGAGGACCCCCTTGGCAGCCATCACAGCTGAAGTGTATTTCCCATCTATTGAGAAGGAAATAAAAGGCTTGTCGCAACAACGGATTGATGAAGAAAATAACTTGTCTTGAAAATATGGACAATCAGGAGGAAAATCAGGCCAAAAAAAAATCATATTTCTTCAGAAACACTGTGCTAATATAACACTTCTAGTAAAATTAAAAGAAAGTAAAATATGACAGGGCAGCAAAGCTTGATAAGCTGATATTAATGGCCTGCCTCCTGTAACAATCAGAGAGGGAACTATCTTGACCAGGAGTCTTATTAAGTCTTTGAGTATAAGCAATATCTCCTTGCAAGAGTGAGAGGTTCAATTAAATAACCTGAATGAGTTTTTGAAAGTTTGGCCAAGGTAGCTTATCTAAGGGAGACTGCCTCTGAAATGAGCCTCCAGGCCCCAGTGGAATGTGCTTGGCTAAAAGGTAGCAAATGCCATCAAAATCATAGTATTATCATTAATGATGTTACTTTCTGAATTATGGAGGATAGGGGATAGCCCTTGGCTCAGGAGGACCAGTGGTGAGATTAGCTGAAAAACCACTGGGTCTGTCAGAACAGTAGAGCTTCTAAAAATAACGCTCGATGTTTTATTCATACTGGTAAATTACTTAATTTCAAGTCCCTTCATGGTGTTCAGCTTCCAGCAAGGCTGAGATTTGCCTTTTGCCGTGCAAATAACCCTTGTCTTCACTCATTCACACATGCCTCAGACAGAAACCAGTGAGAAGTCAGGGTTGAGGGGAAACTGAGGCACAGGGGATCACAGAGGAGTGACAGCAGTGGGTGCAGAGCAACCATTCAGTGTCCTTTCAATACTGGCTCTTTGAGAACAATTATGTATTCTAAAAACAGTTAATTTTTTCAAAGTTTGTTGATTTATTCTTCCTCTTTTTTTTCCCCCCGAGGTTCAGATATTAATTTCCTGTGTATAGCAGATGCATGAGTTAGATAAATTTAGTAAATGATTTTCTTAATCTACTTTTGTAGGTATATACACACATCACATGTCAACCTCTGTACATATACATGGCAGGCCCATACAGTCAGTTACTTACATATTTCACCTGACCACTCAATAAAGCCAAATGTTCTTGCATTGGTTGGCACAATAACAGATCATTGCAGATTTCTGATAATTCTTTAAATTTTGGTCTGAGGGTAGAGTGTGAGAGCTCATTACACATGCCAGACTACCATCTATTGGTTAGACATCTTAAATATTTGATATATTTCCCTACATTTATTTTCCTCTCTTGTAATGCAGTTTTTATAAGGCCTTTCCAGTATTACTCACTAGGTCTGGACAGGTAAAAGACACTAGAGAGTCTCGTTTTATTTTGTTTGGTTTTTTTCTTTTAAACTACTACCTTTTGCCCCAGGAATTTCTTCTACTGCCATTAGGATGCTATGAAATTAGTGGCAGCAGGGAATCTCTTTGAGTTTGCAGTTTCAAAGAACACCAGCTCTACTGTGCTCATTATTTGCCTTTTTTGTATTAATAATTGCACAAATGTTGTATGGCTTTGATGAAAAAAATGCACATTCTCATGTTTTCCTCAGTGTCAGAGAAGCTGATAAAAACTATTCCCTTTTGATATGGGTTCAGGTCTTGGAAAAGGGTGAAAGTAGTGAAGAAGAATAGGTTTGCAAAACCATTGCAAATACAGAGAAGCATGAAAAAAAGTCCAGCCAGAAGAAATGAGATGAAATAACCCTGCATCTCAACCCATCAGGGGTTAAAAGGTTTCCATGGTAAGAATAACCAGCATTTCAGGTTGTAGAAGAACCTTCCAGTGCATTTCACAGAAAACGACACTTCAAGATATTTACAGCAGTACCGGACAAGATGTTGTGCAGCAGGGGATACAAAAAACAGATAATCTAATAGATATTTTCCAATTCCAATGCTTGATGGTTTTGGCAGAGGAAAAAAACAATTGTTTCAGTAAATACAATAAATCTCTTACAATACCAAGCAATAATGCAGCAATTACTAAAGGTCATGACTGTAATTAAACAGCATTATTTATTTTGTTGCCAGTGTCTCGTTTTCTATTAAGTTAGATGCTAACCCAGCCAAGCTAACAGCCACCCTTACCTCTATTTTTTTTTTCAGACCTCTACATTCTTTTTCAGAAAACCTTTCAAAAACTATTGCCAGAGATCTTAGCCTCTTTTGTTCATGGAGTCCTTAGAATTAGCACCTTTTCACACAAATACAACACTACATAATACATAACATTTTCTGCAGTCTCAAGGTTAAAATTAATTTTGAGTGCTTGCCTTGTATTTCTAGCTGTATTCGTTTTTTCGGAGTAGGCATACTCTTCTGGATCCTACTTGCTTGTCAAGTCCTCTAACTCACGTTTTATTAACAAATCTCATCTACTACTGTAAGTATAGAACAAAACCATGATGCTAATTTCTTCCATCTAAATTCCTTCTTTTTAAATGTTAGGGCAGGGACTGTTTTCCACCTGATGGTGTATGAATACTCAGTAGTAGACTTCACTGTTTTGTTTTGTCAACTGCTACTTCTGACAATGCATTCGTACTGCTATTGTTCAGGATCTTGATTCCCATCCGTGTATCTCGTTTTGTTTCTCTAGGGTTTACTCGCAGATGTAAACGCACTTTTGCCCTAGTGCTGCAAAGGTAATTTCTGAAACTTTGAAATTCCCATTCTCAGCTTCCCACTGAAGGCTGATGAAGAGAAAAGTCATTAAAAATTCCCTGTGCAGAAGAGCCTCAGCTAGTATTGAAAATACCAAGAAAAGGAGTGGAATGGATGGAGTCCATGAGTCCTACAATGTGAGAGACATAAACCACATAGCTCCACAGTACCAAGGTGTCCATCACTCTGCTCAAGTCCAGCAGCAGGGCTTCCAGGGAGACTGTCAGAGGGCTATTCCTGCTCTACATTTTGGATTTTGGAGCTTATCTCAGTCTTCCTCGTGAATTTAACCTGGAGTTATTCACAAGTGGAACTGATCCAAAGTGAGGATCAAATACCTACTCTAAACAAGCAGTTCCTCACTCAGTTTAACAGCCAGTGGCTTGGGCACTGAGTGAGCACAGCAATTTCCTGCAGACATTACGGATCAAACTCTTCCCAGAGTCGCAGTCCTGAGCCAACCTGCTAGTCACAGCATGGCCCTGTAGTCTTCTCCCCGAAATACTTCTTTTAACTCTCCTCTCCTCGCAATCACGCTATTCAAAATGTTTTCTAAGTGGTCTCCAGCCACAGTGTATTTTAGGTTTAGAATCTCCATGCATTAAAAAGCATAATTCAGCACAGCAAGAGAGTCAAAATCCTGAATTCTCAGGGACTTGGCTGCAGGGACAGAAAGTCAGCAGAGATCATAGAGGAAGAGAGCTGAAAATGTCAGAGACTATGAGATAAGGAGAGAGATGAGGCTGGAGAGACGGCAGAAACATACTCGGGCAGGGCAGCCTTGCAGCCAGACAAAGCTGGGGATGGAGAGTCCTGGGTTACCGTTCTCTGGCTTAGCTTGTCAGGGTGACCTTAGACAATTTTGCCATATACTTTATGAAAAAGGGAAAAATCCTACACTGCCATGGGTTTGGTGTGCATAAGGCGATGTGATAGTCTGTAGTTGACCACCACCCCAGGCACTGCAATTAGGAGTACCTGGTAGTTGTGAGCCATACTCCTGGACCTGATCGAATAATTGCTAATTTACTAGCACTACAGAGCTAGCAGTAGCATTACATAGCTTTTAATTACATCAAGTATTGCAAATTTTATGACTATTATTCTAAGCTACAGAAAAGCCTTCGCTATTTCAAATGTTTATCTCGGCTAAGCTGAACCCTTTGAAGTCTTTGAATCATTATTTGTCAGCTAAGCTATGCAGACCTTCAAAGACATCCATGGGCTCGGGAAAGGGCAGAAAACAACAGCTCTGAGTTCCCCCTCTGCTTTTCAGCATTCACCCTGTGCAACAGATTTAAACAAATTGCAGGGTCCAGGACAGCTCAGGAGTTCAAGTTTTGCAACTTGAAATTCCAGCGCATTGCCCTTCTATCTCGTATCTGCATTTCAAATTGTATTTACCAAGTGCTTCAAATTTTTCTTTAGAACAGGTTATTAATCTGACACAGGATTTTGCAATACTTGTGCATTCAAATTCCTTCATAGTTTAGCAGATACGTCTGACCTTGCTATTATCCTTCCTTTAGGAGATTTATACAGTATTCCTTCTCTGGAAAGATCATTAATTAGCATGCCAATAGAAAAAATGAAATTGCCTGCCATCTCCTATGTAAATGCTTCCCCATCTGTTCCTTTCTCATTTTCTCTGCACATACTCTACCAAAGGTAGCTTTAGTTTTTATACTGCTCTTAGAAAATAGTACGTTCTTTGTTGTGCAATTTAAATCTGTTAAATTGCATTGCATTGTGAAATGTGGCTCTATTAAAGTAATATATAGTTTCATGCAGTCTCTCAGAATCAGAGCCATCTTCCAGTGAAGTCAGTGGCTGTCCTTTCCTTAACACCTATGGATTCAGTTTAAGGTCTAGAGAATCAGGTTTTGATATTTCTGTGCCTAAGACTGCTAACAATAAAACATATTTTAAAAATCTGCAGTTATTAATTAATAACAACTTACAGCGGGTTCCAGTAACAGCCCAGTGAACTCTACCGGAGTTTCCACATTGTACTGTAACACCCTCCACAGCTCTTCGCTCTGCTGCGTTAAGGGAATCATAGGCTTTTTCCTAGTCAAAAAAGCATCTATATGGAAGATTTTTTAAAAAAATTGTTAGGTATGTTCAGAGCTGATTTCCAAAGGGCTACTATTATTTCAGTAAATATTTCACAAAAGGTGACAACTTTGTGTAGAAAAAATGTAAATCCTCATCTTTTTCCTTGAAATACTGGATAACTCAGCAGTAAATGATTTAAGGAGAATCCAAAATAGTTGTACTTGGCAGAACTGCTAAGGGGCCAGTGGAGATTTGTTGCTCAGTTGCCTCCCATCGCAGATGTTTTGGACTACCCCATGACACAAAACAGCAACGACTTCTCATGGTCTTCGGTCTTCAAGAAGACAGGGCATCAGAAATGCTGGCTGACCTCAGCAGTCAGTTCCGAGCAGTAGGGCGCTTCTGAGGTGGATCCATTGATAGTCGTCACTTACCACATCTTGGTGCAGGCTAGGAACTGGGTCTAGCACAATGAATAGATTTCTTCTTCATAAAACCAAACTGGCAAACCCACTCCAGATGTGCATGTAATGCACGCCAACCATGAAGGAGAGCCTAGAGAAGCACACCAATGGACTGTGAAGTCCTCAACATGTACTGAACATTGATTCTGCAACATTGTGCTCTCAAACCACTGTGAGCTCATGCAACGAGAAGAGACTTCTTGCTCGTGCAAGAAGAGCTTATTGCATAATGTAAAGGGTCAGATGTCCCTCTTTTCATAACTGCTGTCATAGACCAGCCCTCATAGGGCTCTGCAGCCCACCATAAGACCTGGAAGGCTTGGCAATGCTCTGTTTCATTTACTGGCAGGAGAGATGAACCATTTCTGGATTATTCTTCTTACAGGAGGAAGGAAAAGGGACCAGGACAAATGCTGTCACCTCACTGGGGAGGGAAGCAGGAATGGGTTCTGCCTTGTGAAGAGTGTGCCCCTCCATCCCACAAGGTGTAGGGATCAGCTGCCTTTGACCCGCTACTACACCATAACTCTCACTCACCCATGGCGTAGCAGCTAGCAAAGCTCAAGTTTCTCCTCCTCCACCCTCTGCCCTCTCTGCCATTTCCAAGCAAAGCGTCTCTGCACTAAACATTTGTTGACCCTGTGCTTCCTCCTGAATCTGCTGCTTGTCTTTCTCTTGCAAACCACTCAGGTCATGGTCTGTGAGGTCTCCTCCGGACTGTCAAAACAGCAATTGCAGGCACACCTCAAGGAACACACAATGCCAAAAAGGAAGGAGGGAGATGCATTTGGAGTAACCATGCCTCCCCAAGGGCATAGAGGGCTAAGCCACACTAGGGAGTGTGACTATGTATTTGTGAGTGTGTGTTCATGTGGGGTTAAAGAGACGACTTGGGGACTGGGTCAATGTGGTGTGTGGTTTATGGTAAGGACATGATTAAATGGGAGGCAGGCTCCATCATTATCCAAGCTTATGACCCATCTGCATGGGGAGAATACAGCTTCTCTGACAACAAAGCTACCTTTGTAGCTGTGAAGACCACCGATGATCCTGTCCCTGCTTGAGAAGGCACCAATATTCTTTCTGAATCTGAGACTGGAATGAAGAAAAACATGGATCTCTGGAAGTTTTCCTAGGAAAACTTTCTGTGACGGCCATAAATCTAGTAGAGTGGTCCACCTGGACCTGCACACAATTGAGAAAAACAGTTTATACCATCATGGATGATCTGGGCTGAGCTGGTAATATGCTTCAATATCCCCAACACAGTTTGGGAGCCCATGCAGAGTAGATGCTCAGATAGTTTTGCCGTGTAGCCCAAATGTCTTACCACCAGTAGAGAGTTTGGAGAATGGCCCTGGAAAACTCAAATCACATTTTTGCCCACAAAGGATTACCCTACCGAAAACTTGTCAGCCCTCAGCCAGAAGGAGCCAGGTATTGTGTGGCTGCACAGTGCAACAGCCACTCTGCTGATTACAAAGGAGCTCCAAGAACTTCACATAATGATGAAACATTGCCAAAAGCTCACAGCCGAGTGTCTCTTCTGTGCACCTCCAAATTCAAAACATTTTGAACCTACTTCTTGTCACCCCAAGTCTCATGGACAATGTGGATCACCATCTTGACTTTGTCTTCCAGCTCCATACCTCCAGTCACCCAGAGGCAAAGCAGCTGCAGCAGTGAAGTGTCCCACGAGGCCCAAGACAAAAGGATGTCTAGGAGGACAGGGTTTCAGTTTTTCCAGAATGCTCATGCAAAACAGCTGCTATAGCTGCAGGACTGAGCATGCAATTTTCCCCCATGATGTTCCTTTGTTTTTCTGATGACCAGATGTGAAGCTGGGATGGGGTTCAGGAGCAAGTGGCATGACGCCATCCATAAACAGGCAGGAACAGAATGAGTAGGGGCAGAAGTAAGGCAGGAATATGCACAGGAACTGAAATAGGGTTTATTATTTCATGTGTGAGGCCTCCTATAGGTGAGGACAGAAGCACAGCAAAATAGTATTGTCATCTATATGAAACAGAATAGTCTGCTCCTCACAAGAGAGGTAGGTTGAGAGGGAAGCAGGACAGAAGCAACAGTTTGTAGGACAGCATTTCTCCAGACAGCTTCAAGTTACACACATGGTGGAGATGTTTGGTCTAGGAGACCAGACTACATCTAATCTGAACTGACGTAACTCTGAAATTTGTATAGTGGAGGATTCTCCACATCAACTGCTTTGCTCTCCTCATCTGCTCCTACTTTGCAGCACCACCTGCTGATTAGCCTTAGCTGTTGTCTTTCCTAGGAGCCACACTTGGTGTGGGGAACGAGGCACCTGAATGACATGAAACGCTCTGGTGCCATTTCTAAACCAAAAATATTTTGACTGGTTTTCAATCAGAATTTCATATTTGGTTGTCCTTTAAAAAGCAGGTACATTTTTCAGGGGTGTAGAAGAGAGGGGGCCAACCTACGGATGGCAATACCCATCACATTTAAAAGCAATAATTTTCAACTAGAACATTATCATAAATGTGTCTGCTTTGGGAGCCCAAGATTTTGACTACCTGATTGCTTGTCACTTCCCACCTGGGAACTGAAGCCTTGCATGATCAACTCAGCACGGTGCAGAGAAGAGCATTCCTTTGCAGTGAGGTTGTCTGCTGTGTATTTACTTTAGATTTCCTCTTTATATCAGGTTGAAAACAGCTTCCTGTTCACTTCTGCTCAACAAAGTTTTGCATCACATTTCCCATGAATTTTCCGGACATGGAATTTTAAAAAGTAATTAGCCAAATATATTATCAAGTTGTCTTACTCATAAATATCAAATAGTAACATAAAAGAAGCATATGCTGTTGTGGTTCTCCAACTGGGTGCCAGATGGCAATACTAAGATTCAGACAGATTCTGTGTTAGAGTGGGTTGGGAATATACCACTCATATAACTTTTTCTTTGCAGTAGGAAACACAATTTCCAGAAAATCAGCATTTTCCATGGAAGACTTCTGCTCACATATTTCAGTCTTTCATATCTGCACTACTAAGTAACATTTTGGTTTGTCAAAATGAATGCAAACAATCTCACCCGGCTTAACTACACCCTGGTCTGTCCTCATCCTGAGCTGCTGGAAAACTCTGTTTGTCATACCTCAGGTGCTTGGTAGCCCTGTTTTCATTACGGACCTCGTTCTCAGGTGTCCCAGTCTTGGCTGTGGTTGGTATGAGCAAAACACCGATCCAAAACCCACCTAGCACAACACCCATGCACCTGTCTTCTATGCACCAAGGATGTGACTGGGCACAGCATGGAGAACATGGTCTCTGAACAACATGTTCAATAACATGTTTGAATGCAATCAATGCAGCCTTTTTATTTCCCTTAAGCACCTGAAACAAAACTGGTTTAAGGACACTGAGATATTTCCCTTCAGCCAAACAAAATGGCTTGCATGTCAAATCAGCGATATCAGAGATTCTCATTTTCCAACCAGATGTACATCACTGTCAGAAAAATGGGAAGATTCTCGGGTGTTTATACCTCCAGATATGACAGGATGTCTTCCTGGATGACAAATGGCACAAATTGCAGGGTTTGACCCAGAGGTAGGTGAAATTTAAAAAAGATTACATGATCTCATGGTATTTCGTGAATTTAAATCCTATAAAAAACAGGAATTTGAAAAGCACTACACATACAAAATAAGTACAAACCATGAATCGCAAATAACCAGCGAAATGAAACACTCGGGATGCTTTTTGTAATAAGGTTTACAATGTAGCTGAGACTATTCCAGAGTGACAGGTTGCAGACACAGTGACAAGACTTTCAGCCTTTATCATAAACTTGATGCCTCTCAGCCAGCCAGCTTACCCTGTCTGGTACCTGGCTCATTAGACTACTTACTATCACATTAGTTGAACCCAAATTATTCTTAAAATTACTGGGCAAATTAATGGATTGGGATGTTTTGTCATTACAACATGGCATGATCTCTTCATTTATTAACAACAGTTCAATGATTTTGAGTTTCCTGCCATTCTGAAGCTGCTGCAGAGTTTGTGCACGGCTCTTTTTGCCTTTCCCCGTGTAACCTCTGCCTCTCCCGCAGGTAACATTCTCCTAAAAGTTTCAGACCTCATTCATGTTTATTTCTAAGTTCTTGCAAGCTCTGGTTTTCCAGACTGAAGGGGGGAGCTCTGTCAGCTCCGTACACAAACAATGTCGCACCAGGTTTCTCCTTTTTCTTATTAATGTTTCAAGAAAGGAACTTTCTGCTGCTATTCATTACCACTTTCAGTAGCTTACTTAGAAGCTTAGAACATTTCTTGAGTGTTTAACCACTACAAATTTCTTTTCTCCCCTTCACAAGTACAGTGTGTTTTTTCTTTTAATAAGAAAAACCAGCACAGAGCCTTTGTGAATTAAAAAACATTTCAAAAAAGGGCCTTCTATTTCAACTTCAGTCCCTCCTGCCAAAGGCAACACTGGAAACCTCAAGAAAGGAGTTCCTATTTAAGTTCTTAAGCATAACCCTCATTTAATGTTACCTCCCTTTCTCCTTATCAAAGCAAAGAAGAAAAGGTTTTCATTTTGTAGTGAACAAATTATGCTTTTATAATAGGCCGATCAGAAAATTAGTCTGCTTTTCTAGCATAGTTTTCTTTGGCGTATCCTTGATTTTCTCAAGTCCTTTACTTGGAGAACAGAGAAAGTTTGACCTCCCCATCCCTCCAAGCTGGCTGCAGCCATGATGTACCACCCTGTGTCTACATCATACAACGTGGCTTTGAACACGCATTCTGCACGCAGAGGTGCAAATGTGTTGGGACACTGCTCTTTAGCCTACCGATACAAATCTCTGCTTTCCTTTTCAGCTCCAAATACCTGAGCCTTCAGTAGCTTTGGACCCTGGAATCCTCTATACCATAAAGCAACCTGCTTTCAACAGCTTGTTCTTAACAAATAAAACAAATAGGGATGGAATTACTGAACTTTCTGTATTCTCATATAAGTAGAAACTGATTAGTCTGATTTTCGAAAGAACAGAGAACATCAACTAATCTTAGATGCTGTCCACAGACCCTCCAGAATATCTCTAGAATCACAGCAGTGACAATCATGACACATCATGTCTAGCTGTGAGCCCATCCGTTCAGCTCTCCTGACATACTAGAGTAGCCCTGGAGGGGGAGATCAGATCTGTACTGCTGCTATGTCAGAATAAGGATGTTATATGGTGTTTTGTGCCATCTGTTCTCCTAGATAGTTTTCTGAGTGTCTCATGAAGATATAGCAAAGCGTTCAACAATGCTGGAGTAGTACAGTGGCACCTTTCCTTCATAACTGCACAGTGGTTTTGCAGAAGTTGGGAGTAAAACCTGAGTTTTCCTGAATATTTTTGATACATGCACAAATAGCATTGTATACTGTCTAATAGAAATAAGTAGCATATTTTATATCTTATATTTTATAGTTGATTTTTTTCTTCTCTTACCAAGTGTTTGCATTTGGAGCAAAAGGTTGCATTTCCAGAGTAGCACAGCACAAGCACTTGTCGCCTTCGTTGGCGTGGCGACCAGCACCAATCTAACTTTCAATTGAATGTGACTTCACTATATACCTACCAGAAAGCAAAGGCCATTCGGATGGACAAAAGCAACCAAACAGCAGCACTCCAGACCTGAACACTTCCTTTGTCCACAGAGGAGGACACATTATCGTCTCTGATTCATCCATTACAGCAGCAGGGTGAGGATACAAAAAAGAATACCTTCTGCATAGAAAGTACAGGAGTGATTTGTGTCTCTCTGCTTAAATTCTCCACACTGAAACATAGTGAGAAAAGAGTAGGAACCATCTCTACTTCTATTTAACAGGCTGGAGGATGCAGTCGCAGCGGCCAAGACATCTGTTTTATGCTACAAAAGTCATAGCTGAGAAAGGACACTGCAAGGGATATTCACTGCAGATGCTTTAGGAGCATCTGTAACATCCCACATTGTGCTGTGGAGACATCAGGCACAGAGAGCCCTAACAATAACAGGGAGATGTGCAGGTGAACTGCAGCAAGGGAAAGGCAAGTTACCCTCTCCAGTCCTCCTGGGGGCTGGGACAGTTGGTACCAGATGCCAGCAGGTCCAGACCCTGGGTGCATGGGAAGCCTCTGCAAAACCTCATCCTGTCTCTGAGGGTTTGGCTGCTGGTGCTCCAGGCCAGCTTGGATGCGGTGCAGCTGCAACCTGAGAGCAGGCTGCTGGGAAGGGAGCTGCATGAGATGAGCTGGGAGAGGCTCCACCATGGGCTGACCCTGTCACTTGGGAGCTGCCTTTGCTCCAGCCCTCACCCTGGGTCCTTGTCTGAGTGATCCTGCAGCTATGTCTGACCCCGGCCATGTGCCCTGCTGGTCCCAACCTGATGATTTGAATTCTGGCTTGACTGTGGACCTATCTCATCCTACAGACATATCTGGAGACCTGGCCTGTTGGCAGGCCCTGGCTACGATCCTGGGACCAGCTCTACTCGCCTTGCTCTGCCTTGCCTTGCCAGCCCTATTGGCTCCTCGGCTCCTGGCTGGCCTTGCCTTGCTGAGAAGACCCACTTTGGCTCCTCCCCAACATATCCTCTTTGGCAGGATACCACAGCCACCCTCTGTTTAAAACAAGGGATGCACCACTTCAGGGGGGATTCAGCAACTATCTAACCAGATATAAAAATAGCTTCTGTACCTCACATGTGCATTTCTAGATTTCCCAAGCACCTACCAATTCAAACAGCCGTTTACATAAATGCTGCATGATAGCATGACATAAAGCCGCTTGCATTTGTTTCCTGCCTTCAGAACTACCTCAGAGGATTTAGAAATTCACCTGCCTACCTCATATTCAAAGAAAACAATCCCACAGGTTTAAATGTTGTATTTAAACTGAACATTTTGCTTTATTACCCCTTTCAAAAGAAACAATAAATGCCAGAGGAAGGAGCATGCCAATGTGACATCACAAAACCTCCTCTTGCCTGTATTTCAAGGACAACTAGAAGCAGCTTGGTCCCTCACTGACCTCAATACTCAAAGGCTGAAGAGAACAATCGCATCTCTGAAAGCAGACCAAACAGCTGAACAACAGAGAACCTAGAAAGTATAAAATCAAACTCTTTTTCATAATGGTCACATGTGACTCAGAAGTCTTTGATTCTCGTAGCAATGCTTAAATTCACTTGAGCATTTTGGCCATTAGATTTCAAGTTCCCTAAGTGGGAAATACTAAAAAAGTGTTCAATGTTACCTCACAGTTCCTGAAATCCTTACATCTCAGTAGACTCACTGTCCACTTCATTGCAGGGATGCAATGAAATTGGGATAAGGGCTCTCAGTATCACCATGAGTATCATAGAAAAAGCTGCTGGTTTTAAACTGAACTGAGTTCAGGACCTGTTACTGTATTTTCCCTTGAGTCAACAGTGCCTAAAAAAAGTAGAAATAGCAATACAGAACTAGTAGGGTCTTGCATTAGCTACTGTATCCTTCAGATTCTCCAGGGCAGAGACTTTTCTTGTTCTTTAAATTTTTTTAACATGCAAAGGTGCTATTATTTAGCAGACTGATAGTTCTGCAAACAAGCTACTCATCCAAAAAAATGCAATTACTTACAGATGAGATAATTAATGGTCCTTATAATTTTGCCCACAGCTCTTTCTGAAGTTCGAGCCTGTGGACTAGTTGTCATGTAAACATCTACCAGGAGGCACTCCTTGCCATTAAGGACTACCATTAAAAAAAAAAAAAATGCTAGAGGAGAACAAAGGGACCTGGAATGAAGTGAATACCCAAGGATAGCCACAGATCACAGCCCTCCTGCAATCCAAGTCTTCTTCTTCACTGAACCCTTTCTTCATATCCTATGTAAAGTCTCATTCTGGATTTTGAGCAGTTCTTGCATTCTAACATCATTATTGGCAACTTTTGAGAAGCTCAGAGCACAATCTGTTCCTGCTGAAATTTCCTTGACTGTCACTAGATGTAGTCTTAATGGATTGCCTAAAAGTGTCAGTAAAAATGAGAGAGAGGACTGCAGTTCAATGAGGTTAAACTTAACTTTTATCTGGGCTCTTATAAAGGATCTGAGAAAGACAGAAAGGTTCATTCTTTCTTGGTTTTGCACTTCTTAATTAGGCATGGCTTGAAACTCACTTGTTTTGAGTTGCTCGTTCATTTACCCTTCAGGCTGAACTGAGCTCGCAAGAGAAGTGGTGGACAGTTTGGGGCACAGCAGAAAACCAGTTGCCACTTAACAGGTCAATTTAAGGACGAGTATAAGTTTCCCCTCTCTCCAAAAGCCCTCCAAAGCCTCCTTCACAATGAACAGTCTGAGAGGCAGCTGTAATCTTGTGGTGCTCTGAGCAGTGGGATGGTAGTGCCTGCTTGCTTGTAAAAGGGGGGGAAAAAACAACGATGAGGAAACAGGGTTTCTGAGGAGGAGCAGAACTGTGACTAACAGAGGCTAAGAGATCCAAAAGTGGCGAGTTGTGCTGTGCAGTCAGTAATTCTCAGTCATCTGCAGACATTTTTACAGCTAGAAAAATAGATCCTAAACAGGTTAAACGACCCACTGTGACAAAAGGAAGCACTGCTTGAAACGGGGATAGTTCATTTTCTCTCTTATACCTGTTACTTTCACTGGAGTCTAATCAGTATTTAATACTCTACCAACCAGGGCAGCAATAATGCTTTTCTGTCTCATATCCCTAGGCAGAGTTGTGATTAGCGACGTTTTCAGGTTGCTGTCACATCCATTTCATTAACATAAAATAGCATTGCATCTCTCATTTGGAAATGCTGTTTCTAGCCGCAAGGGCTGTGAAGAAAACCTAAAATGTGTGAGCTAAGCAAAAGCACTGAATTCCCCCTCACTGTACAGATGGCTGTGAAACAACAGAGGAGCAAGGGGAAGGCCAATGCCTGTTCTGGCCTCCTCAACAGATTCTGAGCCATGAACTTTAAATAAACCTTGAACGGGGGGGGGGGGGGGGACAATCACTTCATCAACTGTTACCCTTTTGATGATTTTTACATGAAAATGGCAAGTATAATTATAACATAGTACCTAAATCACTCCTAGGCATTTTTTTGACCAAATACCCTATTTATTTTGTGTTAAAACTTGCTCCTTCCACTATGAAAACATTCACAAGGCTATAATGAGGTGCATAAGCAGAGTCTCATGCAGTGTTAAAACCAAAAAAGGTAGCAAGCATTACACAGCATTTAGGGTGGGACTGGGCTGGCAGACTGATGCCTGAGTATGGCCATGCAAGCCGCATCTCTGAGTTCCCGCTGCAGACCACGGCGATCCAGTCAATGCAGCTAATGGAGTTTCAGGCACAGCTCAGCTGATGAGACAAAGACTTCTGTCTTGGGGTGATCTGAATTCTTCCGATTCCATTAATTTAATCAACAACCTCCACTATCATGGGAACTTAGTGGGCTGGCTCACATTTAGGTGCCTGCAGTTTAGACCCTATGCTTAGAGCATGTTTCAGTTGCCTAAACACAGGTAATGGTGCCATCCAGCAAAACATAAGGCACCAGCAGAACTCAGCTGTGTTCTGGGGAAGGGCTTGTTTTACTGAAGATGGTCTTTTCTCTTCACTTACACTGCTTAAATATCCTATGACATTTCTCGTGCACTAGTCTCAAACTCCTCTGTTTACTATTTAATTTCATAACAATAAAAAAAGAAAGACCTTTTTCAGCACTCTTTGAGCTGTAGCCAAATGTTCTCCACTGGATGGAGTAAATGCCAAACTTCTGCCCTGAAATTTTCAGTCTAGCTTCTATGTGAAGCACAGCGGAATTCCAGGGGAGGTCAATGGCAGGATTCACTGACCAAGGGACCAAGAAAGGTGTTTCACAGTCTTATTTTGTGCTGCACAGTTTTTTGTATTTCTATACTGAGTCGCACTGCTTGCCTTCTGTGTATCAGCTGTATTGTTTTCTTTGTACGAGTTGCATAATCACTATTTAATATAGAAAGTGCTCCATAAGTGAATCGCAGACTATCATCTGAAACGTGCAAGTGGTCTGACAGGTAATGCTACGTGGTTCACCATAACTTCTCTGAATCTGTCAGATTAAAGTTTGTTGACAGAGATCTGTTACAGAGGTATGGTTTGTCTGTGATCCCTGACTTTGGAAACTTCTTAATCCTCACAGAAAAGCAAACTAAATAAAATTCCTTGCTATATTCACCCAGCAACTGAGGAAGAGAACTCTGCTTTCTTAAAGGTCTTGGTTTCTATAAATGCTGCTCTACATCAGGAAAGACTTAGGTAACATGGTAACCTCAGTGGTCAAAGAAAATTCAGAACAAAACCTCACTGATTGTGCACCTTAAAAAACAGACAGGTGCATTAAAAGATCTGTTGAAAGACTGTCAGGAATAGTACCTACTCACTGAATGGTGAGTTTATTCTGAGTTTAGTTGTTTTAACTGGATTCTCTAGGTAATGCTCTGGTTAGACTCGGTTGTTCTTGAAACATCTGTAGCTAAAACACATTTTGTCTTGTTGAAATTACATTGCTGCTCTCTGTCTGTCTGCTTTGTCTGGAGGTGTGCCCAAGAAATGTCACTACATCATTTTCAATGATACATGGTCACATAAACTCCAGTGTCCTGAAGCTTATCCTTGACAATAGCACATGCAGTCATTAAAGACTCCTGAAAGAAACAGCATAGTCAGTGCCTATGTTTTTGAAAAATAGGCATCTTTTCTTGTGTATCCCATTGCTTTAATTGAGCTTGTTACTTCTGAAACAACTGACCTTCAGTATCTCCCACTGGGCCTCAGAATCCGAGATTATTTTAAAAGCCACTTGTTCTTGTCTTACCACAGAACAAGTGACTCTGTGCCTTTGTTGGCTTAATAGATGTGTTGAGATCAAGTACACTAACGAATGTAAAGACATATGTCCTTTTTGTAATAACACAGGGAGAAAGTGTAAATTTCTGGAAAAACTGAAAGAATATGTAGATTTCCCATCTAATGGGTTGATTTATGTTTACAGTCTTACTGTCAATGGCTGCTGCCTGTACATTATTTTCTTCTCCTGAGCAGTGCGTTATTTCTTCTGTGGGCCTTCCAGAACAAGAAGTTACCACCTGGCTGGAAGCAGGCAGCAAACCTTCACCGTTGGTAACTGGTAGGGTCTAGACTACCTTCATTGTATTCTGCATTATTGCTTTGCGTTAGGAATACTGGAGAAGTTAGTATCCCGTACATCAATATCTGTATAAAGGAATGTCACAAAAAGCTTACTCCACCTCTAGCAGTGCAAAGCTCCCTTTTAGATGAGATTCAGAGTAATCACTTTGAAAAAGAAGCTAGAGGGAGGTGTTACAGGAGTCAATAAAATAAAAAATATCACAACACAGCCATAACTTTGAGAGTAGCACTTTTATATATCCTAATGAACAAGGCCATCAAGAAGAAAAGCATCACTTGAATTCAGGCTAAAGTATGCTAAATAACTTTGACTTGCTCAGAAATTTCTACGCATAGTAAAGTTCCAGAACTATAACCAAAATATTTTGTAAAACTATTATTTTTAATCCGTTTAATTGTATGACTAACATAATTGAGAAAAGTCACTGTCTAGTTCCAGATGGTATGTGAAATGTATTGGATTTTATATGATTGTTGAACTCTAGCTATTTTTAATGAACCTCTCAGAAATGTAAAATGCTTTCAAAATAATATTGTTAGCAGCATCAGCGCCTTTCTATAAAGAAAATCCAGTTCACATGAGAAAAGAATAAAGCCAAGGGTCTTCCAGCCTACAAACAACTGAATCAAAATGTGGTAAATAGAAATAAAAAAATTAATAGGAAATTATTTTTTCCTATGGGTTCAATTGACTTGGCAACTCCTTAGAATTAGCAACCGAAATAACAGCTACTTCCCTCCAACTGATGAATGGTGATTTCAAAAGCCCTTTTTGGCCTTCACGATGACTGTGGGCAGGCAGGCTGGCTGAGGGCCAGGCTGAGGACTAGCGGCTGTGACACAACTAGGACAAGCCAATTCCCTGGTCTTCAACCACAAGGAGATGTTCTCTGACCTGTCAAAGTATGTACTGCGATGATGTTTAGTTAGGATTATATGGGAAATTGTTGAAAGGGAAGACTGTTTCACATCTGGAAAACACCTGGCACTCTCTGGCGTTCAAAATGACATTGAAATTGCTGCAAGGACAGTATGTTTCTTCGTTTTCTTTCTTCTCCACTGTGAACAGGGAGTTGTTGTGATACTAATACGACGCTGTCCTTGATCTGCTGGCAATGCCACTTGTGTTGCTGCACCTCTTCTGGAGTGGGAAGCAAAGCGTCTTTTAATAATGGCACACTGCTGAAGAGGAACAGTCTGGAGGAGGTGGCCAGTGTATCAGACTCGCTAGTGAGGGCAGAGATAATTAGTGATCTGGATTATCAGAGATGGAAACGACTCTATGGCTGGTGAAGGCAGGTGGAGTCTTACATGATTCAGGGCTTCAAATGGGGAAAAGCTTTAGCTCTCTCCATCTCCTTAACCCTGATGTGATTGGTAAGGTGTTTCCAGAGCCATAGCTTTTCCGTAGCTCCCTAAATGTGCTACCTGGGGTCACAGACAGCGCAAACGCCCAGAGCCACATGTGGGTACAGTGGGGTGGAAACAAGGCTAAAAATCCCACAGCTCCTCCAGGAAATCTGTGCCTGGTTATTAGGGACTGTCACCACATGGTGGTGGGACACTAGGGGTGGCACTCAATCTGCAAATTAAAGTACCTAAAATTAAGGACCTATATTAGCCTGAAAAGATCTTTAGCTCTCTAGGCACGATTGACTGTATTGGCTACATCTGCATAAGATGTAACCGGAGTTTAGACAGTCATGCAGACACTGACATTTAGGTGTCTTAATCTCTGAATTTAAGCCACCTCCAGCACTTTATAACACTACCGAAAGGGCTCACATGCACATGGCATGCAGTGGTTGTTCAGAGCAGGCAGCCAGGAAGACTGTAATGACCAGAGAACTACCCTATTTGCCAATTTTTATTATAATTCTGCAAGAAAAAAGAAAAGAGGCCTGTTTAAAATACCTCTATATAAAAAGACAGTATATTTTTTTCTCCATCCACTTTGCCACATGGAAAGGATACTTCATCATATTTAGTCCAATTACAAACCAGAATTACCTACTTAGCATTTCTTTTTCGAAAACATTAACAGTTAGACCACAGCAAAGGAGCAAAGGACCTATACTGCATCTGTATTTTTCTTCCTTGTTTCTGCTCTTCCCAGTATGCTTTAAAATCCCTGTCTTTACTGGAAGGCATTGGGGTGAATACAGGGATGTCGGGGGAAAGTTTAATGTCCTCCACATGTAGGGATTCAGATGGGATAGTACTTTCTGACCTTAATGTCTATAAATGCAATTGTATTCATGCTGAATCATAAGGTCAGCTACAGTATGGGGAGGCCAAAAGTTGACAACTGTTTGGGATTTGCAAAACCAGTAGACTTTGGGGTCACTTCTCTTCAAGGTAATTGCATCTAAGGTGTTTCCTCTTCTCTTCGCAAAACCCTCCATTTACCCCCAGGACAACCTAAATCTGCAAGCTGCAAAATGGATTTGATGCTTACGTACAGTTTTTGATGGAAAATCTCCTGTCCCACTTTCCAGACATTCTTACAGAAATGTAAAAAGAATATTCAGAGAATCCCTAAAGCCAACAGGATTAAGGACTGTCAAGTACATCGCTTAGAAGGTATAAGTCCTATCTGTGTGCTAAGGATTTTATTGTAGTTTCATGAGAATATTTGCACTGGTAGTCAGGGATATCTGTAGGGTTTAGTTTTTTTTCTCTTTAGTGATAGCGAGGGAGGTAAAATAACTGCCAGTTGGGATAAGAAATTGAACCCCTGTCTCCCTAGCTCTCTACTGTTAATTTAATTGAATTCATTGCATAACCTTTAATCTGACATCCTTTACACTTAACACTGCCTTAAAGGTCCCTTCCAACCCAAACCATCCTATGATTCTCTGATTCTATAAAACTTTAATGTCAAATCAAGTAAAAAAGGATGGGAAAGGGAAGGAAAGAGAGGAGATTTCTTCTCCAAAACAAAATGCAAGTCGTTTCCATTATATGTTTTTAGCCTGTATTAACTATTATTCCCTTTGGAGATAAAAAGTCTAACGTTATTAATAAAAGATAGCAACCTTGCTAATATTACATCTGCATTTTCTTAATCTGAAGCCGTACAATTGTAGATCTTACAATTTACTCGACATCAAAGAGTAATTTTCCATAGTGGATTATGCATTGAATGTTTCTATCTCCATCCAGAAGGACAGTTTACTTGCAGATGAGGAGTAATGCACCAGACAACCACCAGGCAGATAGAGCTCTTAGGAGGTGCAATAACAACGAAGGATTGCATCGACTCGGCACCATTCAGACTCTGAAAGAGTTTATAAAGTAGTATGGGTTATGAAAGAATAGAAAAAAAAATCAAATATCCAAATCTCTGCTGAATGTTGAATACATATGAAAGAAGTTGGGGGAAGGAAGAGCTAATGAAGTGTTCTGGCTGCCAGTGCTTATGTCCAAATCAGAGAAGCACAGAAAGTCACCAGGAGCTACGCAAGGTCTCAGAGACCAACTCCTCAGGGCAGGGACAATTCGTCCGCTCTATGTTTGCACAAAACCAAGCCCAGTGGGGTCTGTTAAAAAAAATTTAAAATAACATTGACTTTTTAGTTGATGGGAATTTAGAGGCTGTATTTTAGGAGTATAGACAGGTAAACAACGACTTTGTTTTATTGAGTTAGCATGCCCATGGACTAATGGTTCTGGCAGCCAAGATTTTCCTGTTCTGGAAATGTCTGCATTTAACCAAAGAACATGCTTTTTACAAGGACTTTGTTGCTCTATAATAATACAACCCAAAGCACAATGGTGTTATTGTCTTTTCTAATTCTAATTAAACTACCACTGCCTAAGTACCTTCCTTGACCGTGAACGAATTGCAGATTTCATCCTCCTCAGCTGTTACTACCAGAGATAGAGAGAACTAGAAGAAAATCATCAAAGAAACAAGATCTGACATCTATGAACCACAGAAGAAAAGCTAAAGGGTTGTATAGTCTGAGATGCCTTTATCTAGCTGCCAGCTGCTTTGATGAGCTCACTCAGAGCATTCACACAGAACTGAGATGGAAGGTTTTGTTTCTTAAACATCCCCTTCACTGAAGATGGACTTTCTCAGTCAGCAGTTCAAATAGTCGGCACCGACTTGTGCCCTGTGGTGTAAGGGATACGTTCATTAGCGAAGGAAGATGGAAGGAAGGAAAAAACCTTGCACTTTCGCAATCTGAATTTAAGACCTATTGGTCTTCTTTAGCATGCAACTGCCAGAAATGCTATTATCTCATTCTCCTCCCATCGAGACAGATGCTGACCATATCACTTATTGTATTCAAAGACATCAAAAACTACAATGATGAACACTATATTAGGGTTGGAATATAATTACAATCTCAAATAAAGGGAGAGTTCATCCTTCCATTGTATATGTCCAACTTCGACACTGTTTCAGATATGATTAAGCACCTTCAGGGTTTTGGAAGTCATGAAGTGGAAAATGTATGGACCAACAATGTAATATGGATTATAACAGCTTAACAGAAGACAAAAGGGTGAATTAGTCTCACCACAATTCTTGGAATAGACTATATAATTATAGTGAAAGACACAAAATGCTCTCGTGAAACCTACTTTTTACAATGGACAAGCAAGTCTAACAGAAAGGTCCAGCTGAATCCAAACACAGTAAATCCAGTTTGGTAGACAAGCCAGCTTAAGAAGATTGAACTTTCCCATGCAGTACAAAGGGTGTACTGTAGAGCTCTATGTGTCAAGCTGCAAGACAGAGGAGCTTGCCTAGGCAAAGCAAGTACAAGTGTTGACAAGTCCAGTATTCAGCAAATCTGTCAGAAGTCCAGGTATGGAGCAAGAGGCGTCAGCTCCTCCTCCAAGCAGCTGTCCAGGGACAGCCAGGTTCCTCTGGCACACACTCAAGAGAGCACTCCACGCTTCATATGAGCAAAACTGGGTCTTTATTTTTTGCTTCCAGGACACGCTCATTCTTCCTCTTCAGATATTCCCAACATGCTGTTAGAGGAAATCTGGTAAGTCAGACTTCCTGCTGGTGGGACGAGAGGTTTGTTTCACATTCTTTGCACCTTTTTAAGTTGAAGTAGACAAAATAATAAGCCTTCAGCAATGGCAGGCTTAAAACGGTGCATCATCATGCTCTCAATGTAATTATTTCATCAGACAGACGGAGGCTAACTGAACTGATAGGTGTGTAGTGCATGAAGATGAGCCTATCACACAGTGTTTCGATCACATTTTACCCACATAAGTGCCTGCTGCATGAGATTTAGAAGCTTTTCTGAATGCCGGCTTCTCTGAAGTGGAACCTGCTGTAGTTTGTTGTGGTTTTCCCAGTTGTTTTCTTCTTCTAGAAGGAATTCCTTCTTCTTGCTGGAATAAGACTACACCAAGATTTTTATGAAACTTATTTCCCCATCACTAAGCTATGACGTATAAAGTATGGCCCTCCAAATTAAGTACCTGTCATAATCTGTATGTATAGTTACTTTTGATTTTTTTTACTGAGCTCATACTCTGAATGCAAACATCAAAAGTCAAATCCATGCATTTATATTAGTGCTGCAACCACTTCTGTACTTTGACTGTGAAGTGTTACACAAAAATAAGAATGTGCTCTACAACAAGTGACAAATCTTTAGTGACAAAAGAGAATACAAACAGAAAAAAAAAGAAATCACTCCTTATTTCAGAAGAGGCACAAACTACTCATCTTGTCCAAACCACAGTAAGAATTTCGTGTTGGAAGTAAGAACTTCCAAGTCTGAATGAAGAAAACGCTTTTCCTCCTTTACCTTTTCTTAGGCTTTCTTCACTTTGTTTTTACTGGAATCTATGAGGTACGACAGTCCAACCTGAGTAGAAACAAAAATGTCACTGTGACCAAAGTGCTTCCAATCTGATGGGTGTATTTCTCTGACTTGTTGCAGATGGAGGAAAAATGCCAACGCCTGCATTTATCTTATCTTGATCAATAGCACCAAAAAACCTTACAAAATCCTTCTTCAATGTGAGCATGCCCTTAAACGAAGAAAGTATAATAAAAGAGGAATCACTTCCTTCTCTGAAGAAGACATGAAATAATGTTCTTTATTACTTGTTCAACCAAAGGAGATTGTGACTTATGTATCTCAGAGTCTGTTTTGGATACTTCAGACCACATGTGTGCTAATGTGTTGAGCAGATTTCTTGTTTAAATACCTGTCAGGGTTAAAAGTTGTATTAAAAAAAATCAAACAGGCATCAAAATGAAAAGTTTTGCGGTTTGTTTTTTTGTTTTGTTTTTGTTTTTATTTTTCCCAGAAATAGGAATCCAAAAGCTTAACTGTGTGCATTGAACACAATCAAGCATCTTTCTTTTAGATACCAAAATATAAATATTAAATTTAGAATTCACGCAAATTAAAGAACAAGCCTAACAGAATTAAGCATAAGCTTAAATACTGCAGTTTTCAATGGGACAGAAGCCCATTTTCACAAATAAGTAATTTCATAATTGGGCTTATGATTACAAATGCATGTTACAATTTATGATGTTACAATTTCATGATGTATCAAGCTCAAATTAGGTTTGGAAAAAGCACAAATATCTGAGTTTCAGTGCATTTCCTTTCATAAATACCAACTTCATTTGATGCATGTGGAATATATTTAGCAGGCTGAGAACTTCATTTGATCAATGATGAGCATGCAGTAAATCAGCAAATCAATCAATGATGTTAACAGAAGCCCCTTCTATGACAAGGCTTTATGGAGATTTCTGTTTAGTGATTTATATCTCAATATCAAGTTGTGACAAAAGTATGGAGTTCAGACCCAGGCTTTAATGCATAAAGCAGTAAGGGTCTTTCTCATAGCTATGCTTAAGTTTAGAAGAAATGATTGAGTGCATGACCCAAATCCATAGAGGCTTTCTGCTTTCAGTGTTCTGAATCATTTGTCCTTCAAGGACATTAAATTTTATTTGTTAAAGTTTACTAGTGAGAGAATGAAAAGATCTAATTTATTTCCACATTTTCAAGCTCATATTTAACTTTTCAGAACAACACACAATTTCTGAAACGGAACGTATTTCAATTTCAAACAGAATTTGCACTCTACAAAGATCTATCTGGCATTGTGCATTTGTTTTGTCATAAACAGGAATGTTAGAAAATGGACGTTATAAAAATGGAATTAGTTTTCTTTCTTTAAAATGTCACAAAATCGCCTCACTTTCTCAAAGTCTAGTCAATATTGTAGCCTGCAGCTAGGATCAAGAGAAGGACAAAACTGATCTTTTGTTTCATTTACTGATCAAATAAAATATTTTTGAACCAAAACAATTTTGGATCAGAACAGCTTTTTTTTTTTTCCCTCACGCCCCCCCAAACCAATGTAGTTGTTTCAGTGTATGCTAAACTCACCAGGGAGTAGTGATGCACCTTTCCCAGAAGTCCTCTCTCTGTAAGACGTCTGTAAGATGCAAATAATGTTTATCCCTGATAATTATTGATAGTAAATTACCTACTAAGACCATAAATATACTACAAAGTTTTTTAGATTCAGCCCCATAATCTCCTTCTATATGTATGGGGGGGGAAGGAAAGACTTCTGTCCCTGGATGGGAGCGTGAAGTGAGATCGTTAGCTTCACTGAAATATTGCCTGTGACCTCTACAGATTTCAGCAGGCAAAGACTGCAAGTGCTGATCATCTCCAACACCCTTCACACGTCCTACTACGAAGGAGACATACCTTCTCCTGCCAGTGACTGGGGAAAAGAAAAAAAGACCTGTGTTGTCTCAGCACAATACATCCCTGCATCCCCAGGCTTGACAAACATGGGTGCTCAGATCTGGGTATCTATATTTTGGACTCTAGGCATAGCTTTTGTAAGTTACTTACTTCTAAGTTTCAAACTGGCTGCATTTCATTTCTTTTCTCTCCTTTTTTTGGTACAATTCATATTTCATTGAAATCACCAGAACTATGATCACTGATATCAGTCGGACCAGGATTTCATTCACCATAGAATCATAGAATAGTTTGGGTTGGAAAAGACCTTTAAAGGCCATCTAGTCCAACCCCTCTGCAGTGAGCAGGGACACCTCCAACTGGATCAGGTTGCTCAGAGCCCCAACCAGCCTGACCTTGAATGTTTCCAGGGATGGGGCATCTACCACCGCTGTGGGCAACCTGTGCCAGTATTTCACCACCCTCACCATAAACAATTTTTCCCTATATCTAGTATGAATCTCTTCTCTTTTAGTTTAAAGCCATTACCCCTAGTTCTATAAGTACAGATCCTGTTAAAAAGTCTGTGCCCATCTTTCTCACAAGCCCCGTTCAAGTATGGGAAGGCTGCTATAAGTCTCCCCGCAGCCTCCCTTCTCTAGGCTGAACAGCCCCAACCCTCTCAGCCTTTCCTCACAGCAGAGGTGTTCCAGCCCTCAGATCATTTTTGTGGACCTCCTTGCTCTTCTGCACTGGAGATGCCTTGAAATCCTCCCATTTTAAATCAAACAAATTCAACCTTCCAACAGGGCTATTTTATTTTATTTTATTTTTTAAATCTTGTCCTTCTTCTTGCTTTCTCCTGGATTCTTTTGGATTTGTGCATGTCATTCTTAAAGGGTGGCTCAAAGCACAAAAAAGGATACATAGCAGAATAACTATTTCCCACAACCTGCTCATGCTACTCCTATTAATACATCCCTACATGAAATTCCCTCACATCTTTACAACAGCATCAACAATGCCTGTCTAGTTTATGATCCACTCTAACAGCAGGTCCCTTCGTGCACTGCTGCTGCCCAGTGAAATATTCCCCATTTTATATCTCTGCATTTGATTTCTCTGCCTTCAGTCTTGCACTTTTAGTATCTGTGTTTATTCAACTTCATTTTAACAATTTTAGGCTATTTGGCAAGCATATCCATGCCACTCTGTATTCTAATCCTGTACTTTGAAATGTCTGTAACCCATCCCAGCCTGGCATCAACAGCAAATGTTAGAAGGGTAGATTATTCTCCATCATCTGAGTCACTGAAAATATTGACTACAACAAGGCCCAGTGCTAGATGCCTGGGTAAATTCCAGTGAAATGCTCTCCCAGCCCAACAGCAAACCATCAACGTGTTACTGTACTGCTTTTCAAGCAGCTCTACACCTACTTCAAGATGATTGTACCCTAATAGATTTTCCTCTAGGCTGCCTGGGAAATGTCATTTGGAACGGTGTCGAAAGCCTTACTAAGTTCATGATATATCACATCTACCACTTACTTTTTATCCACTTGGCAGTTCTTTGCCTGTTACAGGGATGACACAATTTGTACTTGATAAATCCACATGGTCTATTTTTATCTCCTTATTATCCTCTACAGGCTTATTAATGGATAGGTCCTTTCTGCTTTGGGCTACAGGAGTCAGGTTGACTGGTCAACTATTCTCTCAGGTTTCTTTTTCCCTCCTTGTGGTTCACTCCCCAGGTACTCACAGGCAATTTTACTTGCGTACTCCTGAACTAAATGCTTTTGACTTATCTATGTATTTGCCAGCCTTTTCTCCTCCCCTTTTTTTTCACATGGTCACCTATCTCCTTGTTAAAATTAATCGCTTTAATTATAGTCAGAAATTTCATTTAGAAGAATGAAACAAAGGGCAAGAAAAATTTCAGCCTCTTCTCAGCCATCTTGTTTTGGGTTTTTTCCACATTAAGTACTTGCCTTTCACTTTGTGTTGCCTTCCACATGTTTCTAGTGTATTTCTAGTACCTTTTCTTGTTGTCTTTTAGGTGATTTGCCTGCTGCAAGTTATTTTGTGCCTCAGCTCAATCTACTCTCCTTCCAAATTCTTGTGTTATTCCTTCATGTCTGGCTTTATCAGTTGCATTTTGAAACAGTTCAGTTTCTCAGAGACAAACATTATGTAGCTTGTTGCCTACACTAGAAAATATCAGAAAACCATCATGTCCCAGGTGATTCTTCCCCTTTACTCTGCTCTCGTGAGACCCCACCTGGAGTACTGCATCCAGCTCTGGAGACCCCAACATACGAAGGACATGGATGTGTTGGAGCGGGTCCAGAGGAGGGCCACGAAGACGATCAGGGGGCTGGAGTACCTCTCCTATGGGGAAAGGCTAAGAGAGTTGGGGTGCTTCAGCCTGGAGACGAGACCACTCCGGGGTGACCTTAGAGCAGCCTTCCAGTACCTGAAGGGGGCCTACAGGAAGGATAGAGAGGGACTTTTCACAAGGCTGTGTAGTGATAGGACAAGGGGAAACGGCTCTAAACTAAAAGAGGGCAGATTTAGACTGGATATTAGGAAGAAATTCTTCACCATGAGGGTGGTGAGGCACTGACACAGGTTGCCCAGAGAAGCTGTGGATGCCCCTCCCTGGAAGTGTTCAAGGCCAGGTTGGATGGAGCTCTGAGCAACCTGGTCTAGTAGAAGATGTTCCTGCTCATGGCAGGGGGGTTGGAACCACATGATCTTTAAGGTCCCTTCCAACCCTTACCATTCTATGATTCTATGATTCTATGTTGCTAGCAGTCTGCTTGGCTGCACGAAGACCTATGACTACAGAAATGTCCCATCTCTGAACCTGCCCTACCAGACCACACACAAACACTGCAAAGTTTCAATTCATTGAAAAATCTCATCCAAAATGTGTGTATTTATTTTCCCCAGTGTGCCCACTTGTGCAATTGCCAAGTCTTTTGTAAGTCAAAGACATGATGAGCCAAAGCCATAAGGAAAGCATTAAACTAGCTATCATTTGTGGCTTTCACATACCATTCTTTATTTCAATAATACAATTTAAAATTATAGCGGTGAACACATATAAATGTCAAGTATAATAGCATTTAGTGGAGAAATAAAACAGAAACGGGCAGTCTAATTGTTAGGCTATGCACTGAAGTCCCATCCTACCTTTTTTCTATTCAGCTTATATAGCTGTTGCAAAAGGCTGTCCGTCAATACGGTCATGTATTATTGTCAACCTATTTGTCCTTTCGATCAAACCGACAGCAATTTCGCCTGATTGCTATGCAGTTGGAGTAATTTGGGCCTTGCTCTCCCAGACACTTTCGTGGCAGCTGCATTTCCACGGCGTACTGCAGCACACCTGCAGAAGGACTGCAGTCCAGCAGCTGCAGTGCTACAAAATACCATATTTTGACCACATTTATGGCTGAAGTGGAACAGCTTAATTACAAGGAAATTGGGACTGGGCATTCACAGAAAGTTGGGATGTTATCTAATACAAAAAGATAAATGCTGCTACTTCAAATGCAAATAAATCATTCCGGCCACTTAACGTTGTGGTGTTTTTTACTGTATCGCATACATACCGTCACACTGCAACAAGAAACCCCAGCCTGAAACAGAAATTGAAATTGAAAACTCCCTCCAAGAATCCATGTGCTTCACTGCACCTGCATGTATCCATCAGAGCCAGAGTCAGAAAGCGTTTTGATTGCAAGGGAAAATCCTGTGCTTGTGTGCTATTTCCCACCCTCTGGTATCAAAGCAATAGCACCAAGAAGAGCTATGAATCAGTGCCTAATAATTTATCACCCATTGCTTAATGTAAGCTGTTGCCTATGATTGCTTTCAAGGGTAGGTATTTACTTTTTAGCTGGGCTTTCAAACAACCCAGTGTGGTCATTCAAGGGCACTGGCATTTTACAGGGGGAAGGGCATCTCTTCCCTTTAAAACCACTCCTGGGTTCCATCAATTTTGTACAATAAGGAGAAAAAATAACCACATATCCTAGACCTTCACTAACAAGCGGGGAGACGGAAGCCTGTTCATTGCGAAGTCCGGGGGAGCAGCATGAAAAAGTAAACGAGGGTTCCCATAGATTACAAACATCCACTGGGTTCACAGGAATAACTCACAGACTGATAATTCATCACTAGAAAATAACACGCTTTGTTTTCAATAAATACCCTTACCCTCTGCACAATGAAAGATGAACCTGAAAATGGCTCAGAGAAACAGTCTGTAAAAGCTGTGAACACCAAAAATCGGTTTATTCCACTTATCAGTAACACTGAAAGAAACAAGAAACAACAGCCTTACTTCAGTGCCCTTTACCTTGTTCGGCCAGTTCACCTATCACTATACTTAGAGTACTATTCCTTCGTGGGATTTTACTCTGCCCAGTGATAAATCCCTGAATGCAGTAAAGGTAGAGGAAGAAACAGATCAGGGAGTTAAATAACTGAATCTGATTTTCCAAGTCTAGCAGTCTTAGGTAACAGGTAAAAAAAAAATAAAAAAGAGGGGGACCTGTAATTATTTGATGCGGTACACACATAATAGACTTTGAGGGAACTATTAAAGAAAATTCAGCTGACCAGAGTTCATGTCCCATGCAAAGCTTCCCCTCCCCTGAGACCGCAGTCAATTGGGCTATGCAGCCCCAAGCACAAACCTCGGTAACAGCATCTCTGGGGATTTCAACCCATTTGATCACTTTAATAGAAAAAGTGATGTGACACCTGTTTGTAATCACAGGGGTTTCCTTATGTAAGTCACTTGCTGCCATATGACTGGCATGACCCCACGCGTTGTTCCAGTTTGTGTGTCACACTGGGGTTACTGCTATTTATTCTCATTAAGGGCCCGATCATTTGAGAGACTTCACATCTTTGACTCTCAAAATATCCCCTGGAAGTAAATAATAAATAATACCCAGCACTTCTCAGGATAAATCCTCTGATGCACAAACACATACTGTACACTTTCTGATCCCTTGTTTTTCTCCAGCATCTAAGACCTGGGCATAGATCTGAGAGAGAGCAGCTGGACCACAGCTCAGTATTAAAACTGAGTATTTGCAATGCTAGTCCATTGGACTCTACATTCTCTGCAATATTTCCAATTGTAACTGGCTCCTAGAAGGAGGCTAGAAGAAAGAAGGTAGGTTTGGGCTTTGCAGAAGGAAAACTGTCAAGTAACAAGGGCTTGCTCAAAATAGAAATTAGGCCAGAAATACCTATTCAAGAACATCTATTCCAAATAACTCACCATGTGCGCAGTTGTATACATATAAAGTGTGTGTCAAGATGAGGTTCCTGGACCCACTATGAAAGCGAACAGCATCACTTAACCCTATAATAAACTGAAAAAAGGACTCACTGACTTTAATTCACCTCTACCTTTTTAGTTTTAATCCAGAAACAGATTCTGGACTATGCTCCAAGGACCGGAACAGGTCAGTGTCACAATGCTGGGCCCACATTTAAACAAAATTAGACTTACCAGCTATTGCGCGGCATGAGAAACTGGAGCTCCAGCAGTGCAACTGCAAGCATGCGTACCCCTTGCCAGCAGCCTGGCAGATTCCCACTGTTTTTATCGGTGCATGATCAGCTGTCGGACGAACAGCTTGAGAACAACCTGCCTGAGAAGCAAAGGGTAGGAAGGCCAACAGAGAGGCCCACTGCTGTGATGAGACCACGGAGACCCAGGAACAAATTTCCAGCCATGGACTATCAATATCTGAGCACCTTCTCTTTTACGCCAGTGTGCCTACCCAGATCACGCTGACAAGAGCTTGCTTATGTATCATGTTCTTGTAAGGCTGCCTGTACCTCATAGCCGACAGGAAACTAAACTGCTTCTGCCATTTCTTCATTTCATTTTCCAGCAATTTTCCACCAGTATGTGTGGGAACTTAAAAGAGTGACAAACTCATTTTGGGTTTGTGCTGCAAACCTGATCAGCTGGGGTTTTGTTCACATGCCACTACTGTCTAAATAGATTTGCCAGAGACTCAAATCCAGCTGGCACTGGATGGAGCTTGGGTAAGTGATGCACTTCTTGATTGACCTGATAAACTGGCGACCTTGAACTGCTACATTTCTTCTAATGTGCAGGAACTGCTATACAGAGTTTATAGGAATCATAAATTCTGGCTTTCTGGAGTCTTTGGTTTTACAGGTACCTGATTTTGCATTTGGATTCTTCTTCATGAAATACCACATTTTTCTAAACCGAAAGTCACCATGGTTTCAAGCTGATAATTGTGAGGGGGAGAAAGAATTTGAGACCAGTTTCCATAACAGAATACAGGAAACACAACCATATATACAGCAAGCACTTTTCTTAAGTCCTGTATCTGCCCCTTTGAATAGTGTGTTTCACTAGAAGGGGACTCCTCTTTTTCCCAGCACATCTTTGGAAAGCATAAATAATATGGATCAATATTCATAAAGAGTTTATCTCTAAATATTTCTACAGTTCATGTTAGTTTTCCTGCCTACTACAGATAGATAATTTTCTGTCAGTTTTTTATAGCTCTTTTATAGCTTTTCCTCTTGCCCACTGACTTGGTCTCTACCTGCATTTATATCGTGTCTATATTTCTTTCTTGCTTTCATTCCTGAGATGTAACTATTAAAAATGAACTCTTTGTATTTCTTACCATCTTAGAGTCACATAGAAAGCAGTAGAAGCTATGGAAGTTTATTTCAGAGTTTCCACAGAGCTATTTGGAAATTTTTAGACATTTTTTTTTCTGATAAAATTTGCATATATTGCCACCATACACACTTACATATTGACATACAACCTCCAGTGACGATTGCTCAAGGGAAGGCTTAGGAATAAATATTTGGTTTAAGCAGAATGAAAAATCTGGTGGCAAGGACAATCCTCTAGGTCACAGCTTGTCTCCCAGTAGCTATCTGACCAGTAAACTAATTTTCCATGGTGGGAACTTCACTGCCCAGTCTGATGGGATGACCCAACCATGTTCAAACAAGAGATATTTGCATTATACAATCTGTAACAACACAAGGCAACTTCTAGATTTTCAGACTTTGAAAACTGTGTCGCTGTAAGATGAGCTGAATGTAATGCACTTTCCAGGAGGCTTCACCATGTAGCTTCTCATGGGTGATACAATAAGCATTGAGCATTTCATGGAGAACATGAAAGATGAGCTGAGGGTCCCTGTGGATGGCCTTTGGGTTGATTCTAACACACAGGTCATGATCTCGTATGTCCTATAATTTAAAGCAGTTATTTGTCTCCGGTTCTCTGCTATTTGACTGTCTCACCATTTGCAACCTATTTATTCTCTCTGTGATGGAAGGACCTATATTATTTCCTCTTTACATGGTGGAAATCAAGGCACTGAGAAATCAAGTGCATTGACCAACCGACTCTAAAAACACTGAAATTGAGTACAAGGGCTAATCTACTCACAACAGATTTAACTAGTAGCTGCCTAGCTTCCAGGAGTACCTCTATTCATTCACACAAAGGAAAGGCATTTGAGGTGTAAACCACTTCTTGTAGGCAGGAGTCCTGAGCAGACCGCTTCTTCAAGGCTTGGTGCTTATTCCCTCTCCTTGTCCGTCTCAACTGGATGCCCTTCCAGCACGCACCCTGGAAAAGCCTTTAATGTGCACAATTGTTGGAAAGGAAGCACAAATCTCTGAGAAGAAAAGACATGTGAGCCAGTAATGATTTTGTGTAGCTCTGATTTATTGACTAGTTGAGGTTATGTATGTATGGTTATTTAACGCCACTGGCTGGCTGAGCAAATCTGTTACCTAATTCTGAGTGCTTAACGCTCCTGAATGGTCATTAGATTGCTGTAGGCTTAATTAACTGGTGGGTGGTCTATAGGTTTTAATATAGATGGAAGTTTTTTGGTTTGTAAGAAGAAAATGGTTTAGTATTTGTCCTTTTTTTCATACTCTCTCAGTATTGGTTATAAAACATGTCAGAACACACATTCCAATCTTCCTGCCATGCTCTTTTTTGTTAATGATCTTTTTATTTTCTTATGCTGTTCAGAAATATTCCATGCAATGCCCTAGCCAGGCATGCTTTTAAAAATGTATTTTTAAATGCATTTATGTCATCAGAGTTTTTTACATTTATACGTAGTTGGTATCTTTCAAGATTTGCACTGAACTGATCTGATGGTGGAGTATCAGTCTAGCCAACAGACAGTGCTCCAGATGTGTTCTAGGGCATAGTCAGTACAAGCGAGGTGATGAGCTCAATGAGTTGACAGCTCTCTTTGATTTCCGATTTTCATGTTTCTATTTAAGTGTGTGACTCAAACCCGTAATATTTCAACAATGACCCATGTCCCTGTGACATTTAAGGGACAGTCAGTCAGACTGCAGGTGCTTTGTGATTTATGTGAGAACAAATGGAGCTATTCAATTCCTCCTACATCCAGGACTTCATTACATACATCCTGAACTAATCTCCTCTTTGTCAGAAATCAGATCCAGAACTAACTACCTGGAGAACATTTGGCTTTGCAGCAGTGGAAACAAGCTACTTGGAAGAAATCTTTTAGCTGCCAAGTTATGTGGAAAGTCCTAGGAAACGGCTCAAGGAATCTTTCTCCCTCAAAGACAGGCACAAATAAGTCTGATGCAGTGTCCCTGCAGATGATGACCACTGGTGCCCTGTTTCTCAGAAATACCACTAGTTGACTCACAGTAGCTATAAGGAAGGCTCATGGCATGCGGATAAATTAGTGCTTTATTAATCAGAAACATTGGCTTTTTGTAATCTGGGGACTTCTCTCATCACAGCCCTGGTGATGATAAGGTCACACTGTTAAGGTAAGAGATGCTCTAAAATCCAGCGTCATCTCATCACTGCAGTGCTCAGGACAGTGTAGTGCTGCCTCTTCAAGTCTCCCCAAGGGATGTGCAAAGGGACCATCACCATCTTCCCCAAGGCTGGCCTCTGGAGGAACGTGTGAATGACCAGGATATCCACACTGGGGACAGAGCAGCCTGTGAGAAGTGCAGTTTCTCCATGAAATTAATCTCTTCACAAGCATCTCTGGACTGGCTCCACATCAGTCCTCATTGCCGGGCTTTGCTTCAGTGGGTTGCAATTCAATGTGTGTCTCCTAATTGACCAAATGAGCATTAAAGTCTCATAAAAGTGTTTGAGAAAATACTGATCTTTTCTATACAGTGTCACTTCATTTATTATTATGTATCATTTAGTATTATGTATTTACCACTAGTGCCTTAGGTGGCAATTACTTTGTTACTGTAGACATTTTCTATTACCTGTTTTCAGTGTAAGCCACTCTTAACAGCACAAAATGTGCCAATGAATCTGAGTTCTGACCCATAGGAGATTTTTTGGAAAGCACTGAAGTGGTTAATTTTTACAGCTCTGGTAAGAATCAAGTGCTTTACAACAACAGCATCATACAAACTCTCCTAAATGTAGGTATTTAATTGAGTCTTGCAAATTCTACTTGCCCACTCAGCTGGGACAAGTAATTATTTTTGATGGACGAGTAAAATACCATTAGTATTTCCATCCTGCTAAAGCTGGAAGATTAGTCTTTGTGGCTGAGCTGATAAATTTCCGTGACAGTTTTGTAAAGCTGCATGAATAAATAGAGGTAGATGTACTTTTAAAACTTCACACAAAGCCTGTCCTGATAGGTACAGCCACAACCCTCACTCAGGGAGCCTCTTCTATAGGCAACAAGTGTGAATCCTACAGAAACAGAGACACCTACCCAGCTCGAGGTCTTGCTTGGTCTCTGCTGTTTAATAAGGAGCAGACATTATCTGAAATACTGTGTAAGCATCTAACAGCTGAATAACGTACCATGAGTATCTACCGCAGGACACTATTTGCCGTGTACCGAAAACTCCCATGTACCTTATTCCCATATGAGCCTTGATCACATGAATCGCTCCTCCTTAAGCCGCCTGTGCGGTACACACTGCCTCCAGAAACGCCTCTCAAATCATTCCTGCTCTTTTTCCCAAGTTCAGTGCTAACAGCTCCAGGCACATGATCCCCAGCTGAAACCCAATGCTCAGCGGTTGTGGGATACAGGCGGGCCATGTGCTGCAGAGTCTGTGCAAGGCTGGTGGAGGACACAAAGCCCTTCCCACGAAGAACAGGCAGGAGAGGTCACTGGTGAGGAGCTGATTGCAAGAGAAAGATTTGAAGATTGCATTAGTCTTCACAACCCTTTCAGAAAAAGTCTCTTCAAAGGAAACCTTTGGCTTAAGAAACAGTAATAACACCAGTTCCCAGGATTATGTTGAGACTTGAAAGGGAAGGGGTGTCACAGCAGGGACAGCACAAAATAGCTGGGAGAACTGGCATTAGGTGTCTGAATTTGGTTACAGCAGGTGTACGTGCTCTTGCAAAGATGCATTCTCCTGCAGCCTGCCACCATGCAGAAGTCTGCTTTCAGCCTCCAACATCTCCACAAGCATTCATGCTGTGGAGAAAGCTTCACGCGTGGAAGAAAGCTTTGAATAAATTACAGAACCACATCTATGCCTTGTGCATCAGAGGCCACACCGCAATCCTTTGCCAAGGCAAAGGTGTGCACTGCAAAATGTTTTGTTTTGCACAGCAAGGTGAGATCAGGGAGTTAACACTTTTCCTCCCACGCTGACTTTCTCAGCCCTCCTGCTGACATAGCTACGCCAACACGTCCATGTGCCTTCTGTAAGCACTCAGTGTGTCCTCTGCTAGTGGAAAGGTCAGCTAGCCACACAGCGAAAAGCTCTTGCTGCATTTTAAGCTGCATCTTATGCTAGACGGCTCTTCCAGAAGACCTTTGTTATCAAATCCATAGAGTATGCATGTGCCCTAAGATGCCAGTGAAAATAATGTCCTTTCACACACTCCATGTTTCTCCATTCTTCTTTGTTAACAAGGACTTTGGAAATGGCTTCCAGGTTTCTTGTACCCTGATTAACAAGTGGATGTTGTGACATTGTTCAATTGCTAAATAAACCTGCAGTTCTAAAGTAACGGGAGACTCAGAAGGACAAAACCATGTGCCACGCATTTATGAGATGCATAGAAAAATAGCAATAAACATCTGCTTAGCAAAAAGCCTGATCAGGTTATGATAGAAAAATCCAGATATTAACTAGATTTTTTAAACTGTTTTTACTGACATTCATAGACACCGTAGAGTGTATGTCAGAAAAGATTCTTTGGAAAGTATTTAAAACACAAATTCTAAAACACTTTATTTGAGGAGAAAATTAACAGTAATAGTTAGCAGCTGCAACTCCTGTCTACAGCAGGAGCAGTAAAATAAACATCCCCTGGCCACTAATAACATGCTTTCTCCCCTTTCTGTAGCCTGATTTCATTGTCACTTCTTAGCTACAATAATATCCTACTACCTTAGAAAGGAGTAGGCTCACATGCTTACATCTCAGTGTCCTGGCAGATAGAGCACAATTCCTCAAAGGAGGAAATGAACCTTTCATCTGAAGCCAGAAGGAATTTGGTTTCACATGTCACTGTAGAGTGATGCTGTGCTACTCCCAAAACACAGTGGTGCAAACTCAGAAACCGGCACAGCACCATAAGCTTTTTTGGTGCGGGATCATACAGAGCAAAAATGGCTACTGTTTCTGCCGAGTTTTAAAGAGCATTAGGCACCTGAATGACTGCTGGGCTTCTGAAAATTCTCCCTTAAAGTATTGTTAAATCATAACAAGGCATTCTACAGCGTTACAGTATTTATTAACAGCAAGACTTAGTGAGCGATAGTGTTAATGTAACTCACATCAAATAGATAGAAAGGGGGACGTAGATATGCCCTGAAGTTACTGAGTTACTGTTAAAAGAGAGGGAGCTTTCCTGATTTTTTCTTATCAAGAAATAAATCTGCATTCGCATGAAATCACAGATGCAACCTAAATAAGTGTGAATGGTTCCAGGCTTTGAAAGTGTATGCACTCTCCCACCTTCACTGCATTTCCTAAAGCCATTAACTTTCATATTCCTTTCACCTCGTGAGTTCTCCACACAACCACTCACACATCTTTATTTTGAGTTACCAAGGTAAAAACTCATTCAACCATACCTGACCTAAGGAATTTATCAGCTGATGGACGGCTGCAAATCAAGGCATTCGCAGAACACAAAAACACAGCAATATTTTACCTGACAACTTTTCCAGTAATCTATGCAAATATATACAATGCTCTTTGGGTTTTTATTTTTTTAAAATTTTATTTCAACCAGACCCAGGAAGCCATCACAGTGGCATCAATGGCATGAGCAGATACAATCCAATAAATGTGCTGGATCAGAGCTGTTCTGATAAGATTCAGTGTAATAGACAGATGATGAAAACAACGCCTTGTTAACCATCAAAACCTACTCCCTTACAGACACCAAGGCCTATGGGCAGCATACCAGGCTTTGACAAAGCACCGAAAAAAGGGATCATTAGTTTGCCAGAACTATAAATCTAGCATGTTGAATTTTCAAATCACTGACAAATTATCTCCATAGAGTGACTAAATTTTTCAGATAGTATAATCTCCCAAGGTCTAGTGGTAAAACTGCAAGAATGGTAAGACGAACCCCAAAATGCCAGTTTATTTCATGATTTATTACATAACTCGCAACGAAATTATTATCTTCCTGAACAAAATGACTGCATCTCTGATCATGCTGCCAGGAAGACAATGAATACTATCAACTACTAAATCAAATCAACAGGTTAGATGCCACTTGAAAAGGGAATTTAATATGGCATGTGCAGGCACACTTCTCTTCCAGTGACGTTGCTGTGAATGTATCCATCAGCTTCAGAGAAAGTACAATTAACGCCAATCACCGGCTCTAATAACAAGTAAAGACAGAACAGCCAACACGTCACAGACAGTAAGCGGGATAGGAAAGGACTGACACAGATTTGCTCAAGTGACTGTCAAGTACCTTGAGACCAAATCATCACAGGTGACTGGATGATGAAATGGCCGACAAGCGCCAAATGTAAATACATGTAAAGTAATGGACAAAGAAGAAACAATCCAAAAGTTTACACATACAGTGATGGGTTTTGAGTGATTAGCACTCAGGGAGGAGAACATGGGTTATCATAAATAGACCTATGAAAATGTTAGCTTAGTGATCAGGAGTAGTCAAGGATGCAAATCAAATGCTGAGAAATAGTAGGAAAGAAAATATCTATGCGATATTTTCATCCTGAAGATGCTGCTCCCTGCCCCTAAAAGTGTGTAGTAGAAATGGACAACATACAGATAAGGGCAAGAGGGATGACTGACGACAGAGACTGCCTTCCATATGAGGAACAGCTATATAAACTCCTGCTTTTCAGCCTAGAAAAGGACAAGAGAATAGAGGTCTATATAAGGAGGTGTGGAAAGGAGAAGGCGAGCAGGGAATGTTTGTGCATTATATCCTCCTATGCAATAACTATGCAACACCACCCAAAATGGTCTAAAAGGTTATATGGATTCTAAAGGTATTGGAAAAATTCATAGAAGAAAAATTAATTTAGAACTACTAAATGCAGACAGCTCTAGCTCATGAAATAGCTGGAGGCTACAAGGATGTTCTTGAAAATATCTAAGAGTATGTTCTTGAATCCTGAGAATCTACAAATTTCAAGATGATTAGTTCTCTAAACAACCAAATCAGAAAATAACATGTTGGGTTTACTGTATCCTTTTTAAAAATTCTTAGTTATTCAGCCACAGAACAAGAAAAACACCATGAACATAGTTTGTGGAGGACCTAGATGATGATATGTGTTTCATACTCAAACAGCAAAGACAAATACACAGGAGACAAGGCTGATCTGCAAACAGCTTAAGAATAGATGAAAGGGCCAACTTAATTGGGTTAATTTATTTTAATTGCTTATTGATCCAGCTCTAGCGATACCACAGTACAGCAGTCTCTACTTCCTCTTACTTCATTGTGGAAACTCAAACAGTCTGATGTACTGTCTTAATCATCCAGGAAACGAGTTGTTGGCAGGGCTGGTTTTTTTCTTCAGGAGAAAAAATGTTTGCTAGCTATAGTCTAATGACTTTAGCTCTTTTCATGCTTTATACTAAGGTTTTGGATTGTCACAGCAACAGATAATCCAGAAGAACGCTATTCAAGTGATCAAAACATGTATGACATATCAGTGTGCTTCTTAAAATGTCAGGTTGCTCTGTTAAGTCGTGCTTAAGCTGCAACAACCTTCCTTCTCAGCAGAAAGCATTATGAGTTGTTCATGTTTTGCATTATAACCTTGGTAAATATCACCAGACTTAGAAATTCAAGAATATCAAGCTACCAGCAGCACCCTCATTTACTTATTTTCATTTAAGGATTTTGCTAGATACTGACTCACCAGAAAAATCCTTTTCCTGTTACACAAGAGCTATAGATCTTCTAGAATTGGCTGGACAGATGACAACTCTTGATCTCCGATTCTGTTTACTGGAACCCATGGGAAAAACATTTTCTGCTTAGGTCTTCCTCTGCTAGCCAAGCAGTAAACTGGGACCCTTTCAGCAAAGGAATCCTAGAAGCTACCCCCAAAGATTTCTCTGACTCACTCTCTTATTCCTGTGTGCCTCACCTCAACATAAAACACCGTCAAATCCTCCTTTTAGTCAAAAACTGGGAAAGCTCTAAAATAATGATCATCTCCACAAGCAAACGTCTCAGTAGGTAATTTTGTGGTAGGGACAGGTTATTACTTGATGATAGAGGATGGTGTCGAGCAATACAGGATCAATCACTTATTTAAAGAACCAGAGTTCTTCCAAAATGTACGTTTATAAACTCATGTTTTGTTGGTAAGCGGTTCATCTGCAGGAGTTACAGGAAAGCCTCCTTGGCACTTAACCCAAAGGAGAGCAACAACAGCACTTTTCTGTTTATGAGAAGCAGTCACAACAGCTCAGGATGCTCTGCACTGTGACTGACTCCACAGGACCTTATCAGTAGCATATACATAGGTCTTCTTTCTGAATATCTCTTCTGTGCTACCACAAAACTTCTCCAAAGCACACACAACAAAAATTCTTTCTTTTCATAGCACATAGCATGTACTTTCCATAGCAATAAAGTCTACAGAAACAGACTGTTGAAGAAAGCTCAGGAGAATTTCCAGTCCCTTCCAGCACAGAGTTTCCCAGCTACCACTGACAGACGTTTGTCTTCTCTGTTCTGGATCATTCTCTTCACAAAAAAAAGTATTCCTCAATTTTTCCTAAAGCCATGCATTATTATAAAGTTTCTCCCAAAATCTAACTAAAACTCATTGTTGCAAATTAAGATTTCCCAGAAGGAATTTTAATTACAAAAAAAGTCTTTGCATAGCTAAGGCTGTTAAAATTGTTTCCCTCAGTTTTCTCCTTTTTTCAACTAAACAAATACAGTTTTTCAAACTTCTGTCATGTTTCTCAACACTTCTGAGTTCATCTGGACTCCTTCCAGTTTCCTTAAATTTCCTCCAAGCATTAGGCTCAGTACTCAATTTCAGACATCTCTAGTACCAAATAGAGCTGAATATTTACTTTCTATAACTTAAATACAACATATCCATCAATATACCCTGGAATGAGCATTACCAATTTTGCAATTGCACACATTTTGGATCTATATTTAACTTGTCATCTACGATATATATAAGCCACAAAACCCCTTTTCTTCTGAGAGTTGCTTAGCCAATTATTTCCCATTTCGTCCTGGTGTCATATGACTTTCCTTCCCAACTACAATACTTAGCATTTGTTTTTATTGCTTTTGTCTTATTGATTTCACACTGATTATCACAATCATCTGAAATTCTATGCCTATTCTCTTTGAGAGTGCTTGCAATTACCAATTTTGCAGACTTTGATTGTAGTCCTTGTTCCATTATCCAAAATGCTTACAGAACATATATGCAGCTATAGTGCACGCTCTCTCCTCCTCACATTAAAATATCAGCCTTTGTAAAAAGAGTGCAAGCACGTGGAAATCTATAGTAAGATGTAATCATTGTAAGTAAGGCCGTTTAATTGAAAGAAATACAAGGAAAATTTCCCTGTTCAGAATCTGACCGGTTCAAAGCCACTCTTCCCCAGTACCTCCTTCCATGAGTACTTCTAAACAAAATGGCTGAACATAACCCTTTGTAGGGGTCCTACAGTGCTCTTTACACACTGGCACACCAATCCCATGGGAAACAGTCAATTAAACAGGGCACTTCCAAAGTCATAAATTCCAGATTGACACTAACATTAAGCTGGAGTCTTGTTCTGCTTGGTAGCCAAACATCTGCACCAACACAGATGAAAACCAGCTATCCAGCACAAGAGAATTACCCTTATAGACTGAATTATGAGCTTATATCTAATTCATTCAAATAAATCTGCTTAAAGAAGCGGTAGCCTATTACTGATGTGCCTATTTCATTATTTAACACAGCAATATAACTCCTCACTCTTCTCACAGTTGCTGTCAGCTATCCATAAAGAAAAATCGCCAGCTCAACATGCATTTACTTGCCAAATTAGTTCAGAAACAATGGGCTTTCACTTCACAGAAGAGTCAGGAAACATGACACAACTTTGCAAAACATTAATCTTTCACTTCAAAATGTTATCATCAGATGAAAGTCCTGAACATTTCTTCTGAAGCTACTGAGCAGACTCGAATTCTTCTTCAACTTCCCTAACCAGAAACACAGATACCCTCATCGAGCTCAAAACGCCATTTAAGGCATGAAGTGAACACCATCCACTCATTTAAGGCCCTCTTATGTAGCTGCAGTCCCATAGTATCTGGAAGACTCATGAAGTATTTATCCTCATGACATCCCCAGGAGGTAAGGCATGCTATTATCCCCTTTTCACAGTGAAGGACTCAAAGCCCAAAAGATGAGTAACTGCCCATCCATGCAGTAGAGCTCACAACAGTGAGTCCCTAAGCTGATGCATGTCCAGTCTGCCCAGGAGCCAGCTGAGAAATGTATTTTCGGGTGAACCATAACTCATACACAACGCCCTGCTTTGGCAACCAGGGCTTGCACCACCATGCACCATGCACCAACAACATCAGATGCAGTGACTCCCATTCACCGTACAGATTTCTCCTGCACTTGCAGGTTTACCTGTCGGCGGAAGATACTATGTGCTCTCGGCTATTATTTCCTACACTCTATCTCTAGATTAGGATCACTGGAAAAGTGCAGTCGGTTCTGATACTGCTAATGCAGCAGATGTTTTTAGGATTTTTTCGAATAGCAGCAAAACTCAGCCCATGTTCCCAAGGTCGTCAAATAGAAAAGCTCATTTCAAAATACCAGTTCAAATAATTAACACTTATTTAACATTATTTGAAAACCTCAGTTTGTACAAAGTTACATTTTAGACAACCCAAATCAATGCTAATCTACAGCTCTTCAAACACCAGACAATCAGCATGGCGGAGAGAGAGAAGCACAACAGGTAACATCTGCAGTTGTCATTTCTCCTAACGAAGAAAACGGTCCCAAAATCAGGTTTCATCTAAAGGACCTGCAACACTAGCATGTCACCTGCTACACTGTGTCTTTTTGGTCGAACCCCATGGTATTAACAGGCTTCGAATTTCTTCCCCACGCAATGATCGCTATAAACCGTTTTGTCCAAAGGTACCGCTTGCCCAGAAATATGCCTATCTAGGGCATGGCTGAAGAAAGAGGGTTAGCAGAGGTGTAGTTAACTAAAAGGTAACCAACACAGACCAAAAAAAAAACAAAAAAAAAAAGAGAAGAAAATAAGAATCACATACGAGGAAAACTTGCAGATCAACATAAGGCAGAAGGGGCAAATTTGGTCCTGATGTAAGCTGTATTGCAACGGTGTCCTCAGTTATCCAGCTCCAACACAATGTGAAATGGAAAAGACGGAGAAGCAACACAGTGCTGACAGACCCATCTGAGCAGGCAATCAGTGAAACACCAGTCGTACCCAGGCCTGTTTGGGAAACCTCCAGCCCGCTCCTCTCCTTTCCCACTCCCTGCAAGACTTCGGAGCTTCTCCGCTCTGTGTCACTGCTACCAAATTCCCTCCTCTCTGAAAGAGAGCTCACTGCTCACAGCAACACCCGCCCCGTGAGCAAAACACAGAGGTTTCTGGTCACCCGGGGAAGTTTTTAACCTTCTCCAGTGTTAGAGGCTGCTCTCAGCCACACCTGACGTGTCTCTGAGAGATCATACCATCCCTGCTCCTTCGCAGGTAGCAAGAGTCTGTAAGCCGGTTGGAGCCTAGGTTCGTTGGCTTTAAATATTACCAGCCATCACGGCACGCTCGGGGTGCTGAGCGCCCACCCCAGCCCACCTACCTGTTCCACTGGAGCTGCCTCCTCTACAAAGAAGTCTTCCATTGCTGCAGCTGCTCACGTCTGTGCGAGGAACCGGGGCGAGGGGCGGGGATGGGGGTGGAGGGGAATCCTGGAAACTGGCACAACCTAGATACACAGACTGGCAGAGCAACCAACGTTTAAAAAAATCTTAATTAATTACACAGAATCCAGCAAAATTCTGAACCACTGAGCCGACTCTCGGGTTGTTTTTTTTTTAAGCGCTCATTACTCGAATGAGGCAGAAGGTACTTTCAAAGGCTTTTTGCTCTCTGCACAGAAGTAAGCAAGGATGGTAGCCATCCTTTGAAGAAGATACACCACCAGCAACTAGCAACATGCCTTGGCATGAAGCTCAAAGAAGACCAGAAGGTGCTTTTTATCAGTCGTGGTACCTAAAAAGGGGCAGTTATTTAACCATTTCAGTGCTACAGTGGGGTTTAGAAGAGTTATTGGGTGTGAAAATGTCCCTTTAGAGCAACAGCAGATGGGAAAAGCAAGACAGAGGCATTCCACAAGACTACGCTGAATGGAGACAGACTTCACAAAGGCTGGTCTTGTGCAATCAGCTGTGGCCCCACACAGGTCAATGGCTTTGAGTGACTCCAAAGGGAGGACACTCCTACCAGGACAACAGCTCAGGCACTGCCTTGTCTTCATCTTCAAAAACACAGCAGGCTGTGCCCATGTGGCTGGGATACATCTCTGTGTCATCAGTGGTAAAATTCCCTACTGATTCATATGGGTCAGGATCCAGCCTGCAGACACAGGTTAAAACAACTCTCTGGCGAAAACCACATCTTGCCGTAATCACTAGAGTTTTTCATAATTCACGAGGAAAGTATTTAAAATAATCCAAATAGTTGTAAAAAGCAGCAGAGAATTCCTGAAGTAATAAAAATATGTTCCCTAAAGAGCATGGAATTAGAAAAAAATTATTAATTGAAAAGTAAATGATGTAGGATGGAGAGTCATATAACCGATGAAGGGAAAATTCACTTCAGATCTTCACAGAAGCAAAATGAGCTGGAATCTTTTTCAGCTTTTCACATCACAGCTTTCTTCCTAGCAATCATATGAGATTTTTTTTTCTGATGTAAATAGAGAAAATAGACTTTCAAATTTCAAGAAACTCCAATGAACTCTACAGAAAAATAAAATAACTCAGAAACTTGTTTTTAAAATTACTACAGTATAATCAGACACCAAAAACCCCACTGGGTTCATTACTAATGAAATGACCTTAAAAATCTACATTTCATTAAATGTAGTATGCACTAAAATGCCACAGGAGAAACAATATATTATTTTATTTAGAAATATCAAAAAGCTGTCATTTTCTGTAACAACCTGGGGCTACAGAAAAGTATATTCCCATGAATAATTAGCATTTGGCATTAAGAAGTATTTCATCAAGAAAGCTGCCATAGCTCTGAGTAGCACAACTAGAAGTGTTGTATAGTATTAATGAAAGGTTAAGGTGACTGTTGGTCTTACCTATTAATTCGTCTTTGTGGAATTAAAACTAGAAATTTTTTATTATTGTCAAATTTTGTTTTAATATTAATGAAACTAGAGCCATATGAAAAGTTCTGTACAAAGAAGAAGAAAAACAGATGGAAAATCACAGAAAAAAAAACAATTACTTGCAACATCCTGACTTAAAAATGGCACTTCTTTTCCCTGTAAATAAATAGCCCAGTTCAGGAAATCACATAAGGAAAATCTCAGTTTCAAGGATACAAGCCTTCTGGTACCACACTTGATGTTTCAGAATCTAAGCTGCTTTCTACATTTTAAAGTACAGATTTTACCACATTTTACTATCTGTAAGAATTTTTGCTGCAAAAGAAAAATCTCATTATGTTTATGGCTTTTTTCACCTGTTCACAATTAATAAATAATTCCTTTCTATTTTTGAAAGCTGGGAGTAGAAAAAAATAACACAGTTTATAGCACATTACCTGCCGGCATTTCTAAAGGACTTGAGCACAGGAAATTACTAGATATCAGTTTCTCCACAACAGCTATGCACATATCCATTTTTATGACCTGGCACTCAGAGGTAAATGTACAGTAAGCTGAGTTAATCAAGCCTGGACTGACTGAATGATACCTTGAGTAAAAGGAGGACACGCTACCTCAAGGAGTTGATGGCGGAGTAAGACAGGTGTATAGCAACAGTCTTGAAGCAGCTGTCCTGAAGCAATTCCTGCAGTGCAATAACCGATTCACACAGCAAAGCTCTCACAAATTAGATTAACTAGAGAGATTAATACATTCATCAACTATAAAGGACATTTATAGCCATTTATCCAGAAATCTTGATGGCTACAGGTCTTCTCTAAATTTGAATTCTGTTTGACTTAGTGTGTTTTGTAGACAACTGATTAGTCGTGGTGAAAAAATTTCTGAAGATAAAGTTCACTATAAATAATTCTTGGCAAGTTTTTCAGCTGGCAGGCTACACCAACCCGCCCTATTTTGAGACCTTTCCCTATTTTCAGTTTCCTTTACTATGCTCTGTTCACCTCTTTTTCAAGCAGATCAGAGAGACGTGGTAGAGCCCTGAACTTTCACATCAACAAATGCAAACTCATTCAACTCACTCAGCAAGGTGTATCTTTCCTTCCCTTATTCAACACCACAGCCTCTGTCTGGATCCTCTTCATTGTGTTCAACACTCTTTTTGAAACGTGGACACTCATTACTTGCATAATTTTTAATTAAGGAATGCATCAGGGCTACTCAAAGACTAGATAACTTACTAAACAACTTACTACCTAAGTAGTTAACTTCTTTTTATTGAAGGTTCTAATACACATGAACATTTTTGGACATAGTAATGCACAGGAAGATTGTTCTTCATTTGATATTCCTCAATGACACCAAGTCTTTTTTTCAGACTCATTACTTACCGTGACAAATTCCCTTACCCTTCAACTGTGACCCATATTTTATGTTGCTAGATGTGTCTTTCTTGAAAAAGATGATGTTTGTGTTCTTTCAGCTTACCAACAGATACCAGCTGTCCTGGATTGGTTCCATTATCTTTAGTATTGACACAAAGATCAGTACAAGGTAATCAGAAAACTTTGTCTGTCATTGCTTCATGTATTCTTATCAGTGATTTACAAAAGGTTTGAGGTGGTGGATCAAGAACCAACCCTTGCAGGACTGAGAAGTACATTTGCTCTGTGACTTTCCATGTGTAGTGGAAACCATGATACAGTCTTTGGCCAGGCAATGGTCTAACCAGGCTGCACATGTTGAACTACTCTGCTTGCAGTTTCTTGAGTGTCGTGTGGGGCTGTGGGGCAGAGCCAGGAAACTCTCAGATGTTACATCCATTACCTAATTAAGACCCCTCCTGGGGGAAAAAAGGTTATGTCTGATGAGACCTGATCTTTAGGATATCATCATCTTTGCCTTTCCTTAACAAAGGTCAAGAAACTAAATCTTCTAATTTATTATAATTACTACTAATAGCTTTTTCTTTGCTTCCATCCTGATTTAGTATCTTGTATTTCTAATCTCTTCCCTCTTTGCATTTAAAAATCCCCTTTCATATTTCCTTTAAAACAGGTAGGGTAGAAAAGAAAGATAGCATTTTTTTTATCTTGACTGTGGGGTCAGGTCACTTAGAGGACCGTTCATGAGCAGAACACATAGTGAGAGATCCTTTTGTAAAAGTTAGGTGTCTGAAATCAGTTTCCTGAGCTTCAGTTCCCTGAAGTTCATGGCCTTCAGCAGTTCTTGGGAATTCTGGATTCAAAGTGACATGCAAAAATCACAGCAAACCTCTGTCAAAGTTGTCAGCTGTTGGTTGGACTTCCTCTTTTGAGATTATATCATTTCTACTTGATTTCTCTGTGAAACTATAAAGGAATCCAGCCTTGCTTGAAGAAATCACAACACTTAGTCAACCTTCAGAGGCACATAGCCTTCATTTTGAGAACTTCTAGCCAGGAGAGTTTGACTTTTCCTTGGCGTTTCTCACATTCTACACAGGTCAAATGATGAGCAACATCTATGTATCACACGTTGTCAAACACCTTGACGTACATTAAGGAAAAAACAGCAATAGTCAGTCTCCTGATCATACTAAACTATGGACACACGGCCATGAGAAGATGCTGATAACCTGAAATACTCTCGGCTTTGTTCAAGCTACAGTACAGACAGGAAAGAACCATAATCTTTTCCAGTCCTTTCAGCAATATTTCTCACTTTGCTTCCTTTGTCCAAGTATTTGGATGAAAGTTACAATAATTACTGCCTCTGAAAAAAATCCTCTGTGATTTACCAATCTTTGCATTGTAAACTGGTAGTTTAGGATGGAGCAATACTTTTAAATATCCAAATAACACAGCTCAGTTTTATTCCTTCTTTGATACTGTTCTTTTTTATGTTGCTACGATATGTGTGCACCATGTGAAAGTGAGGTTGCTATGGAAACTACTCATTATTTTTCAATAGTAGGCTAGCTACTTAAAAAAAAATCCTACATCTTTTTAATCCCTAGAGAGTCCTAATTTATCCCGTACACAGACTTTCCTTCTTGACAGTTCCTTTAATATTCACTGCACTGCAGTGTGCATTAATCTGAACATGTCCAACAAATCCGCGACTTACTTCTGAAATCAAGTCTCCAGCAAAGTTTGGTTCTAAAATAAATTTTTTCAGCTCAGCTTTTCGCTGCTTATATTTCTCTGAAAGATTGTAGGTATGAACAGTAAAGCCAAGAGGAGACCTCTGCAAGATTCTAACTGTTTAGAGAGCCAGGCATGGAAAAAAAAAAAAATCTTTATCTATAATAAATGGTAAAAGCTGCAAGAAGGGAAGATGTACCACGGTCAGAAGTGTTAGCCTGGAATTTGGGGTTAATTCCTTCTGGTGCCCCAGGCTTCTCCAGCCAGCACAGGCAATGCTCTTGGTCTCTTCTTCCCTCATTTCTCCACCTACAAGAAGGTATTTGGAGGCCTCCCTATTTGACAGACTAAATTGACCAGTGACCGTCTCAAGCCTTAAGGTAAAAAACCACACCAGCACAGCCAGAGGGTGGGAGTCGTGGGACTTTCCAGAACTCCAGACTGTCACCACGTGTGCATCTTACTGCTTCTCTGCTTAGACATTACATCGTCCCTCCTCTTTTTTTCTATTTTTTTTTAAAGAAGCAAATGAAGTAATTATTAGATGAACTGAATAACCCTTTCCTACCCAAATGCTTCTATATTATTAGGTCAAGTGAGAGAGTGTTGGTTGAAGGTCCCAATTTCAGGACATCGGCTGGTCCCTAAAAGACACTCCTCAAAATGACCACCTCTCCCAGACAAAATATTTACTCCACCCTGAAGATGTGACTGTTTCAAAACACTCATTCCCTTCCAAGGATCTGACTATTCCCACATTTCTTACTATTTATTTGAAGCAGAGCAGTGGCATCTCGGTGGAGTTGCTCCTCAGAACAAGAAAGAAAACCAAAAGAGCTACAATATCTAATTCTCCTTCTGTATTAGGCATATCTGAAGCATCGGTAGCATCTCTTTAGATTACCGCAAAATTTAACTGGTTCAACAAATGACAAAAGTCATCTAATAATATACACTGAACAGCAAAAGGAACTCCAGAGTTTAATTAAAGCAAAATTAGGCTAACACAAAAACAAACTATCATCTCAAGCGTTCCACAGATTACAAACAACATTTTCATGGTTCTCACTGTGACTCTATTTTTTTTTCCGGTGACATTTTCCTCCAAATAACCTTGCACACATTTCATACGTGCAATCACATGTAAACCTGATCAAAATTCAGCCACGGATAAGAACAGCTAAAGTGAAACTTTCAAAGCTACCAGGTCCAGATCTAAGTCTTCCTATATATAATCGGCTTTTCCTTCTGAGAGTTTTAAAAGCAATCAGTTTTCCTATTCACTGCCTCCGAGTCCTTGCACTGTGTCATTTATTCTAATTTTAACAAAGAAGGGAAAACATTGGGGTTTTTACGTAGTTCAATAAACTTTCCTACTAGCACACTGCTCACAGGTATTACATATCAATATCAGATAACATAAACAGCTCAATAATTTGCCACATGCAATCTGAAAGGTGTAAAGCCTCAAATGTCTTTATCATCAATTCAGGTAAAAGACTGCCAACATACTTAATATTCTCCCCAACCTTTTTGTCTGGTACTTATTACCATGCTAGGACAAGAAAGTCCAGAATTTATTCTTGTTCACTGTAATTGAAACTCCTTCCTGCAAGAGCTTTTGGCTTTTTCCTGACCTCAGCTCAGAAAAGATTCCCCGTGACTCTTTCTGTCTTGTAGTTTTACTTTATTGACCTGTGCCACTTTTTTAATGTTTCCCAGAAGAGAGAATATGGCCAGCAATGATCTTCAAAACTATATTTATGAAAATTAAAACATAGTATCTGAACCTACAAAGCTCATAAATACTTCCTAAATCGCTTAACTGAACCAAAGAGTTAGTGGTATATTGTAGGGGGAAATCCAGAAAGAGATTTTTTTTCAAGCAGACCTAAGTAACAAAGCCAAAGCTGAAACTGAGAAGAGCTGAATTACAGTGGGAGCAGGGAGGTGTAAGTATTCATGCACTGGTATCTTCAAAATTCCTCCTTCTGCAGCTCTTTCCCGAGCCTTATTTCTCTTAGCAGAAAGAATTTCTACTCAGCAAACCCTGCCCTCTGCTGACTAAATGCCATTAGTGCCAGACATATATGCACGCTTGGGTTTTTGCTATCTGTACATAGATTGCAATAAAAAATGGAAGCAATCATCCATTCAGTGGCATGCTTCGGATTTTATTTATGCCCTCCTAAGGTCTTAATCAACAATTTTTTTATTTTACTTCTGTTTCAGACAAATGTTCATGTTACCTACTGTAACAACCACTGTGCATTATGTACATAAACTATTTGTGTTGTATTCACCCCTCTTCTCTACTGTGAAAACATCTACTTTTTCCAGACTGAGTGCACAGTACTACAAAATTACCATTCAGCCTCATCCTCTGCCACTGAGAATGCAAAGGTCTCAGCCAGTTAGGCTGCTGTAGAAAAGAACATCCCTGAGCCCATCTCTGACACCACACCTGCCAAGCTGAGATATTTCACACGCTCAGCAATGCTACTTCGAAACACCTCAACACCACGAAATACTGGCAAAAAAGTAAAATTATGGAGACAATAAAAGATTTGCATAATCAGAGTCCTTAACATCACATTTGTATAATCAGAAATCTAAGTTTTCTACAGGCAACGAGAAAATTGTGAAATCCAGATATGTACACGATCTTTGTCAAAAGCCTTTTTTCACACTTCAAATTCAACAATTATACTTATGGCTATTTGCTAAATTATTTTTCCAAGCAGGCATCAGACTAGCACAAAATACATTTCTATCTGAACCACATAAACAGTATATGCCTCGCTCCCATTGCGCAGAAATTTAGGTGGTTGTGACATGCATACCTTTATGATTGCTATAAACCAAAGTGCAAGCAGTCATCAAAACCAAAGCAGCACTTCAGGGGCAGAGATCAGCCGGCCACTGGACTTTTAGAGTGGTGGCCAGAGTACATGGGCAACGCTGCTGAGAGCTGCCAGGTGCACACACTGCGCTTCTCTTTCAAAACTGAGGAGTTACCAGAATTTTCAGTGGTTTTGTTTTTTTCCCCTGCAGATTGCTAGGCAGCAGCAAGGCCTGGCGCAAAGCTTGTCCTGCTGAGACACATCTGGAGCGGCAGGTAGAAAGGTGGGGGAGAGCCCCGTAATCACAACTTCTTCCCTGCCCAATGGCTCCACGCCATATCCTGATGGTCCCAGGCTGGGAGCTGCACTGCAGAAGAAGAGTCGGCTGCCAAGTTGCCGAGAAGTCTTGAATATAGGCTCCAGGTGACCCACAGAGCACTTAGCTGGGACTAGATGATAGGTGAAAGACTGGAAACAGCTGGGAAAACTGGTTAACTGCATTTCTATTGTTCACATTACAGCAGGACCCATTTGCCCCACAGTGCTAACACTGCAGCTGCAAAGATGGCTTGAGAAGGTATTAAGCTGACACCACAGTCAAAACATGTCCTGCCTTCTCCATCTTCTGACAGTGACACAATAATGTCTGCCACATGATGATGACACACAGTGGGGAAGCTAGTAACAGCCCCAGCAAAGGGTTGAAAGACAAGTTTTACCCTGCCCCAGAACTCGCTCTCTGCTCCTAGCCCAGCACTGGGTCTGACAGTTAACTGCTCATTTTAGTTTCCCATCACTGCCATGAGAGGCTCAAAAAAATGAAAAAGAGTCTTAACCCTCATCCAGTGGATGAGCTAGGGAGAGAAAAGTGCTACTGCTCAGCCACGAAGGCTCCTCAGGCCTGTCATGCAAGTCAGCAAGTTCCTCTGCCCTCGGAGGATTCTCTGAGAAAGTGAGACCCCTGCAGAGACCCAAATCCGCAAGAGCGGTGGAGTCATCCTGCTGCTGCTCTGGGATGTGCCCTCCTGCACAGCCTAAGGCAAGGAGCGTGCCACAGGCAAGAGAGAGGGCATCTTGCTGCTGTAGATGGTGAAGGCAAAAGAGACACAAAAAAACAAAGCAGTAGGAACAACAGAGCTCAAAGCACAATCAAGAGAACAATTATCAACCCAAGAGGAGAGTCATTTCATGCCCTGATACTTTGTCTCAGTCACAGGGATACTCCTAATTAGAACAGATAAAATTTTCAGGCAAAGTGAGATTTTCAAGTTGATGGTGTCCTTAAAAATCTTTTCTGGCTCTCATTGCTGTTCAAGGCACAGCAGTTTGCTCTCAGTTACACTGACTTGGCAAAGCTCTTACATGTGCTCGATTTTAAGCACATGCTTAAACCAGTATGCAGCAAGGACATGGATCTTCTGCTGAGCCAAGAGCGTTTGATGTCATCCTCAGAGCTTAATTGTGCCCTTTGGTGCCCTTCTGAATAAGGACGACTGGCAGCAGCTCTCAGAAGAGAAGCGATTTTGACCTGCGTGTCAAAGGTTAAAGTATATTAGACTTACCCAACTCTTAATGGTTGGTTTCCTCATTTCTCTCCTGCTCCAGGGATCTCCCATCCATCATACAAACTGCAGGAATCAAATAGTTTGCCCATCCAGTGGATGGGTATTTTTTTGGTGGGAAAATCAAGAGTTGGAAATCAAAGGTTGTTCTTCTACCACAGCCCCATGGAGCTCCTGCCCCCGAGCCGGGGAGGCAGCATGGGGAAGCTGACTTCCAGCAGCTGCACACAGAGCGCACAGGACTCAGGCGGGTTTCGGGAGGTGCGGGCACAACTGATGAGTGCTTAAGGTAGATGTGGGCATAGGCTTAAAATAAGTCAATGCGACATTGAAGAGGCTCAGATCTGCTATGGACCTAAAGAGGCATCATCTGTTGACGGATGCCAGAAAACTACCGAATATGGGGCTCTTGTAGCAGTAGAGGAAGCCAGAGCCCCCTACCATCTAAGTAGCTGTTACTACAAGCTTGGGGAATTGAGTTCAGCACAGTTTTCTACAGAAATATACCACAGGAGGAGGACAGATCGTCTCACTAGCCAGGGAAATGGCCTCATACGCCTTGAGGATGATGAAACATCAGGAGGCAACTCAGAAAATAACGATCTAAAATTTTTAATGTGTGGCACTGGTCTCCTAACTGTTAAGACAAAAACTGTACAGCAAAAGGGCCAAAACAGCCCATGCAGATGGGAGATTAGGCCCTGAATTTGCAGTCAGAGTATACGCAGCCTGGCTTCATCAGCTCACGTCACTGCAGACGGCAGTGCCAACGCAAAGGAGGGTTTCTGCTGCTGCAATGATCATCAGATTGCTGCTTTACTGAAGACATACTGAATGGCTTGGATTATTTCGTTACTGCTGACAATGCTGAGCCCTGTTCTTAGTCCTAAAGTATTGGAAAAGGAGGGAGCAAAAAAGAAGAGACAATTTACTTGCAATTGTTTTCTCTCCAGTTGTCACTTGCTTTATATTCTTGTTTTTGTCTCCTCATGCCATAAATTTCTGGCTGTGCTTGTAAGGCGTTTTACCTGTACATCAGCGCCCAAGGGATGCAAGCCGTATGCAGCGCTTCCCTTCTGTCGCAGAGTCTCCGGAGGGCACAACCGGAGGGTTTGAGGGAACGCTGTGATCTTCATTTCAGTGACACATCCTGTTCATGCTATTTTAATTGTGGTTTAGTGGTTTACAGCCAAAGCAAGAAGTGAATTTCAAGGCAGAAGGCAGACAGCTTTTTACTTTCATTCCAGTCTCTGATACCAGACATGGCTTCAAATCACCATATAGCTTGAAAAATGCATTACAATGCATGAGCATGCCAGGATGGTGGCAAAGCCACTTGGATGAAAAGCAATGACACACATCTATTCATTTCTCCCTTTTCTGTGCATTGTCCCTTACTCTCTCTTTCTCAGTTTGTCTTCCCTTTCTTTTATCTTCCCCTCATTTCCTGGAAATTTGGAGAACTTCTATAGCAGCTTGAAACTCATGCGAGTTTTACACAATTCTCACCTGGGAGCTGAATATCAAAGTCAAGTCTGCATCACACTGCTTAGGAGAGACTGGTGCTTTCTCTCTCCACGCAGCACAAACTCGCAGCATGCGGGCAAAAGAGGCAGCAAAGCTGGGTTCGCACACACCTTCTGAGGAAGCTGCACATTAACTTCACAGTAATCTCATCTGCACTCCCCTTCCCTACTCCACACGCCATGTATTTCACACATACTGCTAATGCAATCCAGAGACTTCCAGAATATCCAGAACTTCGCAGCTCACCCTCAGTTGGGGAAACCAGCTGAGTTCTTCACCTCACTGGTAAATAATAACACTCTTCTCGCTAGAACAGTCTGGCAAATGTCTTGTGTTGTGCCCATGGATTGCTCTGACTGGACACAAGGTCAGCCTCTGTCAGTCCCAGTTTCTCTCACTCTGCTAGGCAGTAATTCAAACTGCAGATGCAAGCCCTGTTACTTGATACACTGAGACAGGACATAAGGTGAACCATTCCACTGTGTCCCAAAAAAAGGACTATCCCACTGCTGCCTAAGAAAGAAAGGGGATAGGGGCTGACCAGATCATGACCTTTAGTGACAGGACGAGGGGTAATGGTTTTAAACTAAAACAGGGTAGGTTTAGGCTGGATATAAGGAAGAAATTCTTTACAATGAGGGTTATGAAACACTGGAACGGGTTGCCCAGAGAGGTAGTGGAGGCCCCATCCCTGGAAACATTCAAGACCAGGTTGGACAGGGCTCTGAGCAACCTGATCTAGTTAGCGGTGTCCCTGCTTGCTGCGGGGGGGTTGGACTAGATGACCTCTAGGGGTCCCTTCCAACCCAAAACTTTCTATGATTCTATGATTCTATATGTGGAAACACAGAACTGATGGCTTCGCTACAGGGGTTGGGTGGGCAGTGAAAGGGGAAGTCAGGGCTCAGGTGTGCAAGAACAGCAATGCTACCATTATTTTCTCTTCTTACAAAGGCTTATTTATTTATTTATTTTCCCTTCCCAACAGCAGATAGCTAAAATGTGAAGCTCAGTGCCCCAGGATGCTGTATATACCAGAATTTTATATGCGTTTGTATGAAAAATCCAGTGACACGCCCTTGGGCACAGAAACATCCTCAGCCACAGGCTGCTGGGAGGATGCGTGCAGGGAGCTACACAGTCTGCTGACAGTAGTCTAACACTCTTTCTCTAAGCAACCACTATTGACAATTGTCAGAGATGAAAAAATAAACTATTTTGACCTTTGGTGTGATCCAGTATGCACTCTGCTATGTTTTAGTACTGGCACTTACTTGGTGACTTCAGCTTTCTTTTAGAACCCCAACGCCTGAAATCATGGAAGCAAATCATAACAAGCCTTCAGGAGACTTAAAATTGTTTAATCTCCTGATTATCTTCTTCAAATCTCAAATTTTGGAGCCTCGAGTTTACAGATGCTGGGAATCAGCAGTGTTGATGCTGCACGTCTTCAGTTTCAGTACTTACCTGCTCCATTTCTCCATAATAGTGCATTGCTCAACTCATAAAGCTGTTTTCTCCTGCTGTCCTGCACCAGGAAGAATCTGTGAGGCAGCAGCAATAGAGCAATTAAGCTACGCATTGCTCTGGATGCTCCTCTAAGCTTACGTGCTTGTGATATATGTAATAGAATGGTACATGCGTGTCCTGCCATGTGACATACTACCTGGTCTTATGATGCAACAGGGATCATGATGTGAACTTTCCCGGTGCCTACATATCCTGTGCGTCTTTCCAGCAGCAACATGGAAGCAGAAGAGAAAAGATCTGGCAAAGCTCAGCCACTCTTCATGTTCACTTCCAGGAGGAAAAGCAAGCTGCACAGGACTGTTCCAGATGGCAAAACAGACATGCACTGTTGAAGCTGCAACACAAGCCCTGACCTGCAAACACCAACTGATCAATGTTAAGTCCAATTCTTCTTTGGGGATCTCCATCGACTTAGCTCCTTAAAAGGAAGGAGTTCATTACTCTGTACACTGATCTGGAAACTAGCAGTTGAGAGCAATGGCAGAGCAATGCCAAATCACAGATCACGCGTAGTCCCCTTAATGGTATCTAAACACAACAGCTACAACCTAGACTCCACTGAAACCAGTCCCCACTGTGGCCCCCACAGAATGGTACTTCAAAATGCCTACAGAGAGAGATTAATACACACACGGTCAGCTGGTTTGTTTTAAGCCAAGATCCACAGCTTTGATCACAGGGTCATGCTGAACTGCTGCAGCTGGCCATGAACATTTCATATTCCATATTCCACGGTCCATAGCCCATCCCAAATCAGCACACACAGCTCTCGGAGGCATGCAGCATGGTTTGTTCTGTGAACTGAGGGGCTCACTGAGATTCTAGTTATGAAATAGGCTAATTCAGGGATGCCCATAGTTTGAATAATTTAAAGCCAAACTGGACAAACACAAGAATGTACCATGGAGAAAAGCCTGCTCTGGAAGGATAGGAAATTATCTCCTTGGCCTCATCACTCTCCTTATCACTCCAGCTGTCTTAAGGACTTAAGCTGGATTTTGCCCAGCGGAGTAACATTAGGGCCATCCTGTGAAGTGTCTGTTTAAGCAGCAGATCTAAGCACACCAGGAAAATCAGCATTAGCTGCTGTGCTGAGGACCTGCAGATGTATTTGGTGAAGCATCAGATTTCTGCAAATCAGCTTCTCCAGCAGCTACAAATTTCAATTTAACCACACCCAAAATTATCCAGGTTAGATTTCATTTGGGGTCTGCACACAGAAGCCATGAATCCATCATTTCGGTGCCCAAGGTGCAGGATTCTAGGCCAGCTCCACAGAGATACTCAAATGCCAAAGTGCTGCAGATCTCTGTTCTCTCACATAACCAGAATCTAATGTTCAAGCAAGCTATACTTATTATTTGTATCATGCTTTATCATGATTTTAAATCTTTGTTTTGCGTTAAAACTATGACAGACAAGACACTACCAGAAGTGAGCTTGTTTATTCAAACTTCAGTGATACCATTTCACAGAATTTCCATTCTGATCAGTCCCATAGACAATAAACAGGCACTTTGCTGACCCAGAAGTAGTAAGAATTAATTTGAATTTCATGACAAGAGATATAGATCAGGGAGGAACAAATTAAGAAACACATTATATCGTCATATCCAGTGATAGGAAACTGCAGCCCACCCTTGCTTTGCTCTAACAAGTTCAAGTCCCTGGAGCAGTTAGTTCCCAGCAGCAAGCTCAGCAAGGTTGGCCATGCAAACACAAACTTATTTCTGGCAGCCAGAAGCAGCCCACAGTGAGTTTTGTGCTGCCAGGACTAAACTCCTAATGGCACCTAGTCAAAATAGCCTTTTATTAGACACCGCTACACCTACAGGAATTGCAGTTCTACCTCCGCAGTTGCAGTAATTCCATTATGAACCTTTGCAGAAGCAAGACAACAGTTTTTCTGTGAGAATAAATGTCAAAGGTAGGAAAAGAAGTGACATTAGCACTGACCCACATTTATCAAGCACTAGTTTCTTCCTGTACCATATATTTTGAATGATGGAAAGTTTTTCAGCCTCCTAGCAGGGATCAATGCTTGAAATCTGAAGCCAGACAAATTCAGATAAATTCAGGTGAAAAATGAGGCACACAGTTAAGAGTAAAGTGATTAACAACTGCATGACTTAAACACCTTGGATTCTCTGTCACCTGAGCATGCTCAGATCCGACTGGATATTTTTCTCTGATTACACTCTATCTCAAACAGTTCCTCAGCCCAAAGCAGGCATAATTCATGGAATCTGATGACCCACAGAAGAAAGGTGTCAGTCAGACAACTTCAGAACAATTCAACCTCATGTAACACACTGCAGTTTTGAAGATGCCTTTCAGCCACAACCAGTATCAATACTCCTTGCATTGCTGGACCACGCCTGGACAGGATGAAACATGCTTATGGCTCCATCAACATCTGCCACACAGCCCTGGCAGCAGCAGCTCCACTTACTCCACAGGCAAAGGAAGCGCAGCATTTCTTGAGCAAGCACCTTCCTATTGTCTTCACTAGGCTAAAAAAGACTGATGGATGGATGGACAGAAGTATCCCATGGACCACATCTGATGTGTGAGCTACCAGAAGCATCACAACAGACTAGATGATTGCAGTTAATTTAACCTTCTAGTAGACAAACACATATGTATTTAAGTGCACCATTTCTTGACTTAGAATCTTAGAATCATAGACTTACTATGGTTCAGTCTAGACTGCCACGCCAATAAAGGATCCTTATGAGTTTCAGGTGAAGCAGAAATCCTGCAGACATAATCAGCACAGGAGTATTCAGACATTTGTTCCAGGAAAGCGTAGAATGACTATGAGTTGGTTGTATGCAGAGGAGATGAGAGACTCCTATCAGTCTCAGGGAAAATGAGAAATATAGTTCCCAAATTAGTGGCACATTAAAGCAATACCTCATCAATAGCTAGGAAGCATGGAGTGAGATGGATAGGATAGAGACAGGGATACTGATGTTGTATGCACTAAAAATTCAAGTGAAGATCACAAGTTTAGTCTGAGATTTGAAGCAGCCCAGCAGACAGCTCTCACTCACGCTGATGAGTCCCTCACTATATTGTCATAGTGCCACTTACAGATCAAGACTCCACTGGGCAAGGCACAACAGGCTGTCTCCAAAGGAAGGATTGTTCCTTAGGGCTCAGTTGCAAACAGGCAAGCTACAGCAAGCAATATAACTATCCTTTGGCAGCTGATTTGTAGTAATTTTCTTTGTGCATACTCTTAGCCCATGGCAAATGTAACGTAATTTGGATTTGTTTAGCCTTTACATAGCACTTACTGCCTGAGAACTGCCTTTTAACAGCTCATGTGCCTAAACTCTGTGATTTCTTCTTTACCAGGTAGGGGCAAGTTCATTGCACGCATCAGGCATGCAAGCTGCCATTGTCTACATTAAATATGCCAGCACTTTTCCAGCAGTCCAGCAAATTCCTGATCTTTCTGACACAGGAGCTGAGTGTGTTTGGGAAATAGTGAATATTATCTGGTGCTCTCAGAGCTACAAATTCTTGACTGGTTTGGTATCCACACCCAAAACCACAGCTCTAATGCAGCAAAATCTTGTGACCTGAGGATCAGATACACCGAATGTAATTATGGAAAACACTGAATAGATCTACTTTATTTCTCCAGGTAGTTCAGAACTACTCTTTTTAGCATAGGACATAGCACCAAACCTTGCTCTGTTAGATCTTAAATCCGTAACTTATTGTTCCTGATTGCAGACTACTAAATATTTACAGGCCGCAAAGTGAAATTGAATTTTCTCTCCAGCAAGACTTCTCACCAGCCTCAGGAATCTCACCCTCAGGAAGCGTTCTTCCAAAGAGAACAGGCTTTTATCTTGTTTTCCACTTTGTGGCCAACTCTATGCAAATCTTTCTCCCAAAAGACATTTACATCCTCAGAGCATACACAGGAATAATTTGTTCTGCATTCATTCCTAAACCTACATTTGTTTCTTTTCATTTTCCTCCTCAAATTTTGTCCTTTAAGCCACTCAAGGCACAGAAAAATCTCTATTTTCCAGGTAGCTTAAGTTTCTCCAGCCTCACAGAATTTGGAAGTAGATCTTCTGTCACAGAAAGAAAGGAAAAAAAAAAAAAATCCTGTGGTGCTGCATTTCTTTTGTAGCAGGAGGACTACTGTTTTCCATTAAGCAATGATGAACATTTCTTCCTATTGACTCCTTCAGGAACTGTTCTAAAACCCTAAGGATGCTCTGTTTTATTAAAAGTAGGAAAATCCTCTAGGTATGTTATATCAGCTCAGAAGTTCTGCCTAAACTTAACTCAGACGTGATACCCCACAGAGCAGGAAGATGAATGGGAGACAGTTTTGATTAGTCCCTCTCAGGAATAAAAACACTGAAGATACAAAATACAAATGTCTCTTGAAATGCTTCGGTAGAAATAAACTGTCTGCATTAACAACAAGAATAATATAAAATTGCAGAAGAATATGCATGAGAACAAGAAGGATCATGAAAAAATAGTTGTACTTTATGTTTTTGTGGACAATGCTTCTTTCAGCTTAGCTGTTTTTGTTCTACTGCTGGACCTCATGGAATTTCATCCTTGTATATCCTAGGCTAAAGATTTTGGAAACATGCTGGGAGAGGATACTGTCATCCTCTTCTACGTCCGCTGATCCACTTTGCATGGAATATTTCCACTATCATGTAGGTCAGAGAACAATAACAATTCTCTACCATGGAGTCAAACACACTCTCTTGGGAAATTGGATACCTGGGTTTAAAGCTTTGTTACTGGGAAAGTTTAATTATCTCTGCAAGGTGGTATGGCTTCTATGAGGGCAGATCCATAAAATCCTGTGTCTTAGTGATTAGTAAACTTTCTGAAAGATGATTTCACCCATCCAGACAGATTGCTACAACTCCCTTCTTCTCCTTTTTTAATTTAGCTGAAATTAAATTTTTATTGCCAAAACTGTCCATAAAGTCAGGACAACCTTGCCAGTTTCATGCAAACTGAAATTACCTAGTTTGGAAAAAAAATACAGTTCATTTGGAAAATAGCTCAGCTAAGTTTAACAAAGTACTCCAACACAAACCACACTTTCTCTGTGCCAGGCACTGTATGAATACCAACAGAAGGGTAAGTAAGTTCTACTAAAAATATTTTATTGTTAAAGCATGATACAAAAGACAGACAGATACATACAAAAGGGGAACAGATAGTGGAAATGTGTCAGAGACAGCTGATCTAATTTCCTAATGAGTCAGGTAGAAATTACCAAAATACGTCCTTTGCTATCAGAAAAGAATTCAGCATTCCCAAATCACTACGTATTTCCAGTGTCCTGACAGCTACGAAACTACAGAGAAGTGATCGACCTATTTTCCCACAACAGATGATTCTTAGAGAGGATGAGAACAAAACTCTTCTCATTTACTCTGTTAACTCAACGATCTGTGGTCACACTACTTCTAACCCACCGATGAATCACTTGAGACTCCATTTGCTGTCAGGTAATGTCACCTCTTGTCTTCCTGCTTCCTTTTTTCAGATTTTAGAGGAAGTGTCATTAAGCTACCTGACATAAGAGGAAAGGCTTCAAATATGAAGGGCTCCACTTGGAAGTTTGTCTACCCACAGGGTCAGTCACTCTAATAAAAGACACTACTTATCCCCACAAGTCTTGCTTTAAAACTAAGCATGGCACAATATCGGGGGTCTACATAGAGCTGATACAGTTTAATGCAACCTTAATGCAGCCTTCTTGTTGTCAAGCACGGAGAGACTTCCACTACAAAGGCCATAGCCTCATAAGGGAATTAGAAAGTCAAAGCAAGATGTCTGTAGGGCCCATGGTGACAGGTATGGCTGAGAAGAAACAGCATGCAGTAACTGAAGCACTGAACTGGACAGAAAGAGGAAGAACAGTTTCCGTAACTAAGCAAGTGGACTGACAGCCTGAAGACACAGATGATTTCCCTGTCCCTCCTACAACTAGATTCTGTGATGCTGGGCAATGTTATGTTATATGTTTTTAAGCTGAATTCTGCTAAATGAGCTTTACAGTATTACTTCACAAACATTCACCTCTGGGACTGCTGATACTATTTGTGTAAATGCTGAGGGTCAGCATCGTCACTGACATCACAGACTTATAATGTGGACTCCCATAAAAATAGTCCTATACATATATCAAGGCATTCCCGATCCCTTAACAATTGTTCCTCAATTCACTGTCTATGGAATGGGAATAAACCCCTCCTCATGCTCAGCAGCTGCCCTGTGAAAACAAATTCACTGGCATTTCAGACACATTCAAATATCGTGGCAGCAAATGCTAGAGAGGAGCCCATGAGAAAACTAAACAGCAACTGAAGAGAGCGCAGATCAAGGCCTAAGGCCACACATTAAACAACAGGGGGAAAATGAAATGTTGAAGAGCTTTTCATGAAGTCACTGTAAGCACTGGAAGAGGAGTCCTGTGTGAAAAAAAACCCACAACGACATGCAATACTTTAATTAAAGATGAATTTAAGGCACACATGGCAACTAGAGTAATGAATACAAGAAAGAGTTGAAAGAAGGGATTCACTGGCATCTTTTAAGTCCAGTACTGCTTATATTTTTTGAATGCCTGACATGGTGATGATTTCTCTGATGTATATTGCAATACCATGCAGAGATATCTAAAGGAGCCCTGAACAACCCCTATCAGCAACTGAAAGTTTACAGCGGTGTGAGTAATAACCAGATAAATTAGTTCTGACTAATATGAATGAGCAGCAGCTGAAAGCTGGCACTGCCTCAGCACAACACAGTGCTGGCAGTACCCTCCGCTCTTCCACAAGAGTACGACATTGGGCCATGGGCACCTAGCCTTGGCGCGAGGGAAGATCATCCCTTGGGTAGGCACGGCCCTGGGCAGGCAATGAGTTACATCAACTGCATGTTCGGTGGCATGTGAAATTTCAACTCAGATAACCACGGAAATCCTGAGTGTTCAACATATATTAGCACTTTCAAGCAGTGTAAGTTGTATTGCTTAATCTTTGCTGTCCAAAGAATTAGAGAAAAGGCAGGAGTTTTAGTGCTTCACAGTTTGGACATTTGGTTGGGTGAATCATTTCTATCACAATGCCTCTTAGCCCAGGGCTTAGAAAAACCATCAAGAATAAAAAGCACAAGTAAGATTATAGGATATAATAAGAAAGCTTCGCCTTAACAGCAGTGTAGAAACAATATCAGATGGCTTTTATTGCATAACCCAAATCTTCTGGAAAATCTGCCCAATACCACACAGGGATTTAAAAGCTCCTAAAAAGTTAAACAGCATACAGGAACAGAAGCCAGCTCTCTAACTCCCTGTCATGTGCTACAGCCATGGTGTTTGCTGACCTACTGCTCACATGCAGCACACTTTCCTTCTGCTGCTGGGATGAGATAACTGGAGATTACTTTGGCAATTTGCACCACATCAACATAGCCACTGTCCCATGCACCCAAACCACTTCCTCACACTTGAAAGAAGTTGTCATCTGCACCCCCTGCCTCTAACTACACCGACATAGCATCACGACCTCTCCCTCAGCACCCATAACAGAAAGCACCACTTCTGCTCTTCACCTCCTGTGTGGTCCAAAAAGGGGAGAGGCCTCTTCTTCTCTGACAATGTTGGAATAATGGTTAAGAAATTTGCTGCCCTAAAGTAGTCTTTCTACATTAAATATCTTCACACTTATGACTCTCATCATTTTATTTGAAGAAGTGGCTGCATTAGTTGTAAACAGATCTGCATCGCAGGTCAGATTTTCAAAAGTGCTCAGGGCCAGACTCAATAAAGGACACAACTTCTTACCAGCCATCCCCTGCCATTCCTACACTGTCAACAGTTTCAGCACACTGTGAGCTTGAAAAATCAGCATTAGGGGTACCGAGGGGAAGAAGCTAACAGGAACTGCCTGGCACGTGTCGTACCTATTCTTGGGCATTTTTTACACTCATCATCTGCTGAGGAGCAGACCCCTACATCTCAGCACTCTTTCCACCACCACACAGCCATGCTTGCTTTCCCTCAGTTTCCTTTCCAACACAGCCATCTTTCCTGTGTTCAGAAAGGACAGGAGAGAGGAGGGCCCTTCCAAGTCTGCAGCAACAGCCGAGAGCTCACCCTGGGAGACAGGGTTTTGAATAAGGCTGAGAACCAAACCCAGCCTTCTCACCAGATGATTGCCACAAGCTGCTAAACAAACATCTAGCAAGTGAACAGTTTCTCCTCCTGCAGGCAGAGTTTCCAAAAATAATTGGTGTTCTATAATGCATTTTTCCAGCGCATGTTAAACCCATACTGAACCTACATAACACAATGAGCCACTGCAGGGCAGCAGATGTGTTCTTAGATGAAAGGAACTCTTGCTCTGCCTGTTTCTGGTTCACAGAGAGACTTTGATGGGCTTGGGTGCTCACAGCTGAGCAATTCTCTCACACAAACAGCTCTGCTCTTGTGGCCTAGGGATCACATATTAAAAAAGGGAAATATCCAATCAGTTTGTTCAAACTCTGAGCTAGTTGTCTGGGTCATTTAGATGCATTGAGCTACTAAATTCTCTTTAGATACCCAAATCTGAAATTCACATAATCTGGAGATAATTTGCATTCAGATTACACTGTAGTGGTCCTACAAAACAAAACAAAGTGTCCAATATTCTTCCAATAGCTTCTCAGTCACAGGCTTTCCTTTGCAGTCTGTCTTTGTCACAGAGATAGGCAAAGGTACTGTCTGTAAAGGACTCTGGGACTCTGCGTAGAAATGCTAGAGCAAAGCACTTTGGCAAAACAAGAACGTATAATTCTACAACAATAAGGGAAAAAGAACTGCTCTGAATTAGATTTGCCAACACAAACCATTTTCAACATAAATGCCTATTGATGCTGCTGCCCTTGTAGTGACAGACCTCTTAACACTTTGCCTCTTGAAATGGAAAAGGTTTTGGCCTACAGGAGAGGGAGCTAGAAATCCTTAGAGAAATATCATATACCTGGCACATCTGACAAAATTTTTTCAAAATGCAGCAATCCAGAGACTCTTGAATAAACCTGACTGAACAATCCTAAAATATGTGCAAAGGATGGATTCAGTCCTGCACAACCCATTTTACTACAATGGGTTTTCTTACAAACACTGAGTGCAATAACCTTTACCCCTTCAGGAGATTCTTCGAAAAGATTATGACCCTGCATAATTAAAACGGAAGTTCCTGATACTTAGCTGAAGGTAGAGACCTCTTTACTGGCTGCATGCAAAATTTCAGTAGATTTAGTAGTAAAAGGGGACCTTATGTTTTCTCTGCTTCCAAGGCCAGGTATATAATCCCACAAAAATACAGTTACTGAGATCTACCTTAAAGCTAGATATGACTTCAATCTTTGCCCACTCTTACCGGAAGACTCTTCCAACACTTAAATGCTCAAGATCTTAGAAATCCTGTAATTTCCAGCCTAAACCAATTTGTGCCCAGATTACAGCCATCTATTCATAATCCAACAATATCCTCCATCTCTAAAAAAATTTACTGACCTCCAGAGAAGGGCTGATTGAGCTGAGTAAATGAGAAGCAGTGATTATTGAAGCTGACCAAGAAAAATGCTGGGAATGCCTGGGTGTGACAATGAAACTTTCTCCTAGACAGATAACCTGAGGATGGACAGACTCTCCATTTCCACCATTACCAGCAAAGGGGAGAGATCAAGTCACAGAAAAATCTAATCTCCTGCTTTGGTAAGAGATAAGACCCACTAAGTATAAAAAGCCTCTTTGTCTCTTAGCTAGCACATGAATTTACATTTAGAAACTGAAGATTATGACATCGTGAAGTAAAAAAAAGATTTTGGTGCTGTACCTTGCTGGAGTGCTCTAAACTCCAGAGGAAGAAAAGAGAAGTAAACTCTAACTGTGACAGATACTTATTTTAAGTTTTCACCAGAACGTTTAGCAATGTCAACAAACAAACTCTCAGATAAGCCATTTAACTAAAAGCAGCCACCAGATTTCTTCACCCAATCTCAGAAATTTTGAGTATCCAAACTGATGTTAAGAGGCTCAGTTTCCAGATATCTGGTTGCCCATTCACTCCTTAATAAGACTCTGCTTGGCATTGATGAAAACAAATGGAACAGAAAAATAAAACAGAAATAGTCACATTGCCTTGTCTGGAAAGTCACAGCCAGCCTGTAGGAAAGGGGGGAGAGGGAGAGAGGAAAGGCAGTCCCTAACACCCAACGTGTATTTTGCAATGAGTCGATCAATCATTCTTCTTCTGTTCACAGAAATGCCTTGAACAGAACAGAACGGTCCTGAAATGGTTCATCACTCACAAACATTTGATGAAAGTGGATTCGGTTTTTGGTTTATGATACAGCATGCTGGAGGAGATGAGCTTTCTAGATGAGATACAGGCAGTACACATATACCCAATCTACTTCTTTCTGCTTTCCAGTGCTGTCCAAGGCACTGGATTAAAGAAAAACACAGGAGTGGGTTGCTGCCAAAATCAGTCACACAAATCTCACTTATCACTGCCAGAGACATTGATCTTTGCACAATTCATCTACATGGCATTGTGGCAAACCGGAAAAAACTCTGTCACACACATCCGCTATCATTTGTCCTTTAAGCTACTTTAAGCATAAAGCTCTGTATTTTATTAGTCTTACCCTCAATTAATATCTATCTCAACAATCTGCCACTCAAACAATGCTCACCTAACCTTTCATAAAGGAACCTGAAGCCCGCTGATTGAGTTGTCTCACAGAAGCCTTACTAATAATATACGTTTGTAGTGCTTTTAATCATTTTATGAAGTTTGGAAATTCTCATCTATTGAACTCCAGCAGACCACAGAGAAATTTTATGGCTCGTCAACAACTGAGATCAGGTGAAAGGAATGCAGAATGGTGCTTTCAAATGAAATTGCAGTTTTTCAGGTTGGACTGGCACAATCTTTATTTAGCAAAAGACAATCCTTTTGTGGAACTCTGATTCACACTCCTGCTCCCTACATTTTATACTAAATTGTATGGTTAAAAAGCTGACTTCAGCATTTTCACGTATCTTTCCAGCCCAATAGCATTGTGCTATCTGCCAAAAGCCCACTTCAAGAAAAGCTTCAGTTTAGCACAGATTGGAAGAAACAGTGAAGGAACATGGGTGTAATTTGAGGGATTTCACATGCAGATTTATAGAGTGGGATTAAACTGGATTTACCTTGCTCTTAACCTTCACTTTCTCTCTCTAGTGACATTAGGCACTTCTTTCTAGCTCGTCCAATGAGGAGAGAGCCAATACAGAGCTGTGCAGTTGCCATCAGCATCCTTGCATCTGTGAGACAAAGACAGTATTCCCTCATGACCCAACATGAGAGAAGACAGATGATTTCCTCTCTTTTTCCTCTCCTCTAATACGAAGCTTGCCCAGCAGCTGATTGATGAGCGTATAATTTTCTATTGACTGAACTGTAAAAACAAAACCAAAAAAACCAACCACAAAAGTAATCCTTTTGGCCATGTTTACACGTGCTCTGAATTTGCATCCTGGTAATGTGCTAAGTGACCTTCCCTGACCATTCAGAGGAAGAGAATTTCAACCCACTCTGAGCTTAAATGCTCATAGACAGTGAATGTTTCAGTGATGCTTTCTATGAGATTTCTTGCCAGAAACCTGATCCAAGCCCATGCCATTTTTGCAAACCCACATTGATAGACCTGGACAAGAGTTTCCCAGAATGACCAAATGCAAGAAGAAAGGGGCATGGAAAATGTGTTTTTCAGTTACAGATCTCCCAGCTGAGCAGCCACGCATAATGGTGAAGGGTGAGGAAAGATGAAGACTCAGCCAGAAAAGCCACATAGCTGCAATCATGTCACGCAACACAGCATGGGATGGTGATAGCACTGGATGGTGATAGTGTGGGAAACTTTCGGCTCCCATCTGCAAGAGAAGGCCTGAGCATATAAGGAGATTCTCCTTGAGACCTCTCCAAACACGTGTATCAAACACATGCTTCTGTACAATCCTGTAATACAAGCACTGTTAATCTAGGCTGAAGTTACACCAAAAAGGGGTATATTCTGGTATAAATTGAAATGGAAAGGGAGAATGTTTCATAAGTGCCAAAATACACCTTGAATTTCTTATCCTCAATCAAACATTTTAGAAGGATAATAATTTTTTCTTTCTGGGATTGCAGCTGTAACACTACATAATTGGTCAATAATTAAGTTTTTATAGAATATCTTCCTAAAGACATTACAGAAGAGGAGACGATGAGAATGATATACAACCAGCTTTTCTGACAGGTATTTTATAAAGACGTGAAATACTTGGTGCATTCTAAAGAGAAAAAACATTGGTAAAAGTTATCAGAGGACCAAAATGTGGGAGAAAAGGCTTCCAACCTCTTCCCTCTGGGAACATCAGAACACTTCAACAGAGGAAGGATAATGGTGGGAAAGGCATTTCAGAAAAAAAAAAAAAAGACAAAAAATCCTCTTCTCAGATTAGGTAGAACCTGCACTCCCACCCAGAGCTAGTTCATGGATTAGGCTAGGTAGGAGGAAAGGGCGAATGTGGAATATTCTACCTCAGCCACAAGAAATATTTTGCCCTACAGCAAAAAATGTATTAGAAGCAAAATTCCTTGGCTTCCAGTATCAGAGCTGGCATCCAGTTCTGCGCATCGCAGCTTTCCTCTTTCTTCTTTCCCTTCATTGTGCCTGGTCTGGTTTTCATCCTCTTGCCATTTTCTCTTGCTTTTGAAGCCTGCTTAATTCTTTCCCCAGTGGCAACTTAAACTGAGGACACTGCTTGAAAATTCACATCCAGCCTCTTAATCACTGCATCACGGCTGTATCTCCTTTTGGGCAAAGAAGTTGTCTCAGAAAGGTTTAAACAGACTAAAGCAGCCAGGATAGCCCAGACATCCCTCACACAAGACAGAGTCTTTTAAACCAGGAAAAAAAGAAAATTTAAAGACAACAACCACAAATTACTTCCTTCTGCCCATCTTCCTTTCCACATTTGCTTCCTTTTTTGCTCTCAGTGGCCTTTCCCATCTTCCCAAGTACATGACTTCTAACCCAGACAACCCTTCCATCTATCAAGAGCCTGACATGCATGTTTATACTCCCCCAGGACTAACCTTGTCACTTCACCACATTAGCTCACATTTCCATCTCTGACAACATGTGGCATGTTTTCCCTCAACCAACATTCATTTTCTTTAATATGACACATAACACTTTAGCAGCCAAAGCACAATAGTCTGATAACCGTTCATCCAGCATCATGCATCTTCTTATTATCTGCTACATTATCCTTATCTAATTGCATGCACTTTGGCTCAATCTGACATTTTCAAAACTACACATGCTTATTAGCCTTTCTTAGCTAAAAGAAAAATGTGCATTATAGTGATTATCAGCTCCTGGCACTGTCTGTGAAACATTGTAATGAAACAGACCTTTAGCCTACCATAAACAAGAACAATTAGGCCTGTTTTGGTTATTAGCAATGCTCCCACAAATGTTGTCACTGTCAGAATTAATGACCACACTGCTAATTATTAATAATTCCATGTTTCTATGGGTTCTTTTTAGCCCAAAGCTCTAGGCCAAAAGCAGAAATTATTTAATTCTGCACCACCACAGCAAAATCACAAATGAAGTCATGGCCTTGATTCCTTCATGGTATCCAACAGATGCAGATCCTGCCCCACAAGGATAAATAACTAGCTGAAGGTCATGCAGCAGGTCAGTAGCAGACCCGGGAATGGCAAGACTTCCCTAATGGTCATTCCAATGCTCTGCCACAGATCCATGCCACATCAAACAGAAGGTATAGAAATGTGCACAGTAATCAATAAGAATTACCCATTCCTTGAAGAAGCCTCTTCCAAGCACACAGAACTCAAACACAGGGAGCATAAACAAGGGAAGTACAACAGATCACTTTACTGTGATCCTAAACCTTGGCTATGTCAGTCTTTATTAATTACTATTGTTTGCAGTGAATCAGTGCGTGTGTTTTGACAAGTGTTTGTGCTGCAGTTCACAACAGAACGAAGCAGCTACTTCAACAGCACCCACTTTATTAGAGAGACCATTGTGAAGCACTATACCACCTTTAATGTTTTCTCCAGGTGCCTCCTCTTGTATCTGGGATTACAAAACACCCAAATTAAAAAAAAAAAAATATAGAACAGACAGAGGAGCTGTAACAATAAAGTGCTTACATTCAGTATGCCTAGCAGGAAGACCAGTAAAAGTGGAAATCTTTGGTTCAGTGTAAACCATTTACATCTCTATGGCAACATCGTTGATTTCTACAGCTTCCCTATCAACAATGTAATAGCTGTTTGGTCTTTCAAATATTACTTTTCTGACACCTAAAGGAAATAGGAAAAACAAAACCAAAGACAAACCATATTTAATATAGATTATCCAGAAACATGAGGACAGATTTAGCAATAAATTACAAACAAAGACAGGATTCTACAGTTACACGAAACATAATCCCATGAGCAATCTGTGCAAATCTCAGAGCTGTGTATGCAATATACTTATCTTGGGACAAACAGTCTCTTATGCAAGAGGTCAAGCACTATTTAAAGCAGATCCCAGCATCCTCCTGCCTCTCTGCTCAAGGGTCCTTGTGTTCCTCTGGAATAAGAGATAACCCAACCTGCCTGTCCTGAGAGGAGAGCAGAGGAGATAGGCAGCAGCTGAAACTTGCATTTTGCAATGCCAGAGGGCATGTCACCAGGAAGCGGCTGGAGAGGAGCCATCTGAGGCTTTTGCTGGGAGATCCATCTTTAGGCGCCAGGGCATAGAGAGATAAGGTTGCCAGCAGCCACCTGTTAGATAGGGAGGAAGAACTGACTCACGGCTTCCCGGCAGTGCAAACAAAACTGAGGTTTTCTCCTGTGAGGTAGGGCTGGGGGAAATGGATAGAGGAAGAGGTGAGCTGTGCTTGCAGCCTCTATTGCTCTTAAGGTACTGGGAGGTCTTGAGAGCAAATGGGAAGAGCCATCTACCCCAGAGCAACCTCCCATACCACCCCACCTGCCAACGGCAGCAGCTGCAGACATAAATGTCTGTTTTGCTACTGCCAGCAGCTCACACTTTTGCTTTGGCCATAGGCTGGCCTTATAGTCACAAGTCTTTTTCAGACCACCTTAGCAAGAGGTACTGCAGGACACCTGAGTTCATCTTCACAGACACAAACTCTACACGACTGGGCTCTGCAAACCACTGCTTATACCCTTGAGAAGGGCAAACAGGCAGTAACAAACCTCCTGCTGCTGCTCAGATGCTGCAGTTACTCTCCCCCTGCCTCTGTCAGAATGGGAGGAAAGCAGCAGGCACCAGGATCCTGTGTAAACCTGCTGCTGGCTCCACTCACCATGTGTCTTCAGATCTACCGCTTGGAGACTGCAGTACCAGCTGTAATTGCTCAGTCTCCATGGGCTTCATTTCTACTCTGACCACAGCTACTTTCTTTTCTAAAGCGTTGGAGCTCATTTTAATGGAAAATAAGGAAAACATACACACTTTTATCTTAAACACTTTAAAATTAATGACAGTGGTATAACTAGAGCTGAGGTTACATTTCCTACCGTATCTTTTCCATTTCATGTAGCTCTGCATGTCCAAGATAGCAAGCCTGGGGAGAAATTTGCATGTGCTTTTGAGGTCTGCCTAAAGTTAAATCTACTTGAAATGCTGGAACAGATGCCATTGACAAATACAGACAGGAAAAAGAAAAAAACCAACCCCACAATCCCCCACCCCTTCCTGAAATATTATATAATGAAAGTATTAAGATACTCTTATCCTTTCTTTTGGACGCTTTAAATCTCCCTTCTCTCAAAGTAAGCTCCAAACCCTTGAACAGCTAAAGGAAAACATCAGACATTTGAACTGTCACACAAAAACTGTCACTAATGAGTGCTAGATACAGCAAAGACTTAAATGTGCCGGACTTCACAATTAGTTTTACACCTGCAAGAATATCTTTGGTGATAACTGGAATAATTTTTAATCTTAAAGCCCCTACAGCCCAGGAACAGAAATTGCAATAGCTCACAGGGCTGATCAACAGCAAACTGTCACTGCCGTAGAGCTCAGATGCACAGTCTATGAGACAGTGTGTCAACTCAGCCTCCAATTTGCCATCTGCAAAGTGAAGATAGTAATGTTAAATACAGTTTTAAGAGGCACAGAGACAGCAACTTGGTCAAGAATCTATGTAATATTAGAGCTCTACTAACAAGTACCTCGTTTAGGGGAAAATAATTTACACTATGCAAGTGATAAGCAATTAAAAAATACGCTCAGTGGAAATCTGGTAAGATTTCATCAGCAGAGATTCACAGTATCGGCCTTTTTCACATTACTTCACACACTCCATTAGCTTTGCTTAAACTTACTGCTTGCAGTGTGAATGAACATCAGACCCCTCTCTTCCTCTCTCCCTGGTTGCACATTACAAGTTCCCTGAGGCTTAAAAACTGCGTTAATCTTTGCTGTAATATTTGGGAAGACTTTCAAGTGCTATTTTAACAAAACAAAGTATGAAAGATCTCTAAATGAAAGTGCTTAAAAGATGAGAAGTAACTAAAACTCCAGTTGAATGTAGGAAATTAAGGATCTCAAAGACTCTGCAGGTGGAAAAATTGTGAAGGACTTGTCTTTCCACTACACAAAAACCACATCCCATTCACCCTTCAAAGCACCTTACTGGATTGCACCACTACACTGCTCTGTTCCCTTCTATACTACTCGGTGCTGCAAAACATGCATGTGCCCAGTGCCCTCATCTTAGTCTCTTTGTCAGTAACAGTAAAGACTCTGGCACACTAGATCTCTTCATATAGACTACTGCACAGACTCTAAATATGTTTTAACTCAGTTAACTCACCCACACTGAATCTCATCGTTACCAAACACCCACAATTTAATAAATACAGATAACATTTCCAAAGGCGTGTGAATAAGAACTGATCCAAAAGGAGTATTTATGTAGCTAACCAGGAAATAGATTCCAATACATAATTCTGAATTTTGAATCATTTGAAAAAAAACCCATTTAAAAATAAACCTAAATTATCTGCGTGTACTTTTGAAAATTTACACTGTACCACAACCCTGTATGAGTGCAAGAAGCTGTTGAAGAAAGGCTGGATTTTCTTTTCCTTTGGCAGAAAAGAGAAGAACATTCGCTTAGAAGAAAGATTTGTTTCTCCCCTCATTCCCCCATGCTTGAATAAGGGACTATTTAAAACTGTTATTGAACCATTTTTTAATGAGCTTCGAAAATAAATATTTCTCCCTGACGGTGAAAAAGAGAGTTACAAAACTGTCATCAAGTCAATAAAACCTAGAGGAAGCAATAAGGAATTGGAAATAACCCTCACATGTAGGTAGGAATATGTAAACGAATGGCTGGTTGGTGCTTTATTATAAAAGCAATGAAATGCCAAGCACTCCATCAGAACAGTGTAATCAAGACACGCTGCCACCCCTTGGTCACAGGATGAAAATGCACATACATCACGGCAGTGTGCTGGGAATCGTCCAGCACATCAGGCAAAAATCCTAGTAAAATCAACTTGCAGTTAATGAATTTTAAAGGCAAAGTTTGCTGGACCATCACAAACATAACTATACTAGCTCAAATTAATGTAAAGGTTTTTATTCCAAGGGACAAAATCTTCAGACTCCCAAAGAGCATTTTCAAAGCTGTGGACACCTTGAGAACTGTCTTCTTTCCGGCCTTTACTGAAACAAAATTATACTGAGGAATGGAAAGCAACACATATCCACAGATATTTTTTTCCCCACACCCTATGTCTTTGAAACCCCCTTGGAGAACACCACAAGCTGCTCTGACCCTGGGCTCAGCATCTTCTTTCTGCACTTGAGCTACTAGTTACTAGCTCAAAAGAAATAACGTAAGCAGAGTACTCTGCATGAGGTATCACAACTTACTGTACAGTTCACTACTATTAGAGATGATTCAGCCTCTTCACACAGTTATTCATGAACACTTAAAAATACATTCTCTCTGGCAGATTTTTCTTAGTGCATGCATCATCAACATGGCTAGTAAAGACTGCAGAAACAGAAGCTGATTTTAAACTGTCAGCAAATATCACAAGGTGGTTTAATTCTAGATTTAGCTATAAAGCAAAGTATAAAAAATATATCACCTCCAGATCAGTGTCCATCATTCAGTAATCACAAAATATATGATGGGCTTCCGTGCAAATAAACCCCATGATTTCTATGAGGTTTATAAGTCTTTCTTTTGAAGGAAGTAAGCTGTTATTTTTACTTACTTTCGAAAGGTGAGCTTACAGAACGTCAGTAGGGCCTAACTATTTCCATTGAAAGCACTAGTCCCAGCCCTCTACATCTTAATGGCTGCATGATAACTGAGTTCAACATCTGAGAACTCACCAAGAAGAGGCAGAAGAAGAAACTCTTACAGACTTAAACAGCAGTTTCTTTCAATAGATGTAGCAGTTCAGATCTGTAGATAGACTTCTGGTTACAATTCAAATTACTGTATCTTACTGTAATGTTATGAATCCTGCAGTCCTACAAACCCTTCTGTATAATCAAATCCCTCATCTCTTTGGGAAAAGAGCACACCACTTCTGAAATGCCTGCTGTCTGCAGCTCAGGCTTCAACCTGTCTGAAACACTGTCCTTGACACACATTTCTAGGAGGCAATACCTCTTTCCATTAGACAAATAATGAATTGAAAATTAACACTTTGCATTACATGCAACAGCAAGTCTGACATACCAAATTACAATTTTTTTACACTAATGCCTTTGATTCTCACTTTCTCAGACTCACTCTATTAACTACTGATATTTGATTTACTTAATCCTTAATTTATTCAAGCAGGAAACACAGTTTTACTGAAGCATTTCAAAATTATCACTACCTGAATGAGAAACATCTCAAGATGTAAATCAGTCTCAACGATCAATTGCAAAACTAGTAAAGTATAATATCTGGCCAAACATAGTTTTAAGCAAATGCAGAAAATAAAGATCTATTCAGAATTCAGTTATGGAAAGAATATTCACAGTAATGAAAGCTTTTGTACTTTGAGTCTGGCTGTTTTTATATGGTGAATTCTCCCACTAAAGCCAAAGCAGTCTTGGCTAAGTAACGAACCTATAAGAACGCAGCATATGGCTTTTTATACAGAAAAGTTTTATGATGTTTCAGTAGAGGGTTCAATACTTTTAACACATAACTTATTGTAAAAAAATTAATTTAAAAATGACTTCTGTGATCATCATTTTATAGTCAGTGTCTTATAAAATAGATCAATATTCTGTGTTAGGGAAAAGTGCTGAATTTCTTATGCACCTGATTAATGCATTGTTATCATCCCAGTAATTAAAAGGAGCGGGGTTACGCACAATCAGCGTGATACATCTTACTCAGCACCTCCTGGCAGTTGCCTGCAAAAATTAAACTCATTAATCACTGTGATGTCGAAGAAGAAAAAGGTTGGAAAAAATGGAAAAGCTCTATTTTATGGGAAAAAATTCTCAAGTCAACATCTAGGAGAAAATCCCTTCCACAGTTCAATATGGAAAACATTAACCTCATCAGTCTGAAAACCAGAATTATGTTACCAAAATTCTTCATAATCTGCTATATCATCACACTAGATTTTACTAACAGTCTTCACAGATATTTCCTCACATCTAAATGTATATAATGAAAAAGCAACCCTATGAAAAAGCAAAAATGTCATTAGAATTTTGTTTACAGCTTTTGCAATAATTAACTTCAGTATTCATACTGCCACAAAGCCAACGGGAAGTGGTTTTCTGGGGTCATTTATACAGGACCTAGTTTCCTTATTACTCCTCCCATAAACAACATGATTGTCTCACCAGACTAATAATTAACATGAAAATTTTGCAATATTTAACCAGGGTTTTGTTCATAAGTTATGTCTAATTTATATATTTTCTCATATATCTACCATGATTTAAAACATTGTTAAAACTTGTGAAAATACTAAAGAATGTTGTGGCTTCTGTTTTACTATACTTTCATACTATGAAAACCATGTTCTCAAGCCCGTCTCAATGGTGCCTGTAAAGTGAAATGAGCAGTTGTCACATTTAAACCACGACTGTCCTTTTATTACAAAGCTACTGCTTCCTCTTTAGCTTCTTACAGGTTTCATCTAGTATTTTTCCACCAGTAGTACTTCCAGTGGACAAAATGCTTACTAACAATACTGTGACCTTCAAAGGCAAGATCCTGTCTTTCTCTCTGTTTTGTACTGCATTGAGGTCTACACTGGTGCTTAAAAATATAGTACTGAATGCAGCACACAGATTTCAATAGGGAAGGTCATCATCACCAACCTATTAAAAAAAGTCAGTTCTCCCCTGATTATCAATCACATGAAAAAGTTAGGAGCAGAACAGTCTCATTGTCAGATTTGCTTTGGTATTTCCAAGTGTGACCAAGCAAAAAAACTTTGTTTCTATGTTTTTAAGCTCTGTCTTTTTCTACTGGATGGATGTTGAAGGATGAAAGACAGTGTGAATGTCCCACTATAGTACCTGTCCAAAACAGAAATCAGAAGTCTAATCACCTTAGAAAGGAGTTTCTAATGCCGTCCCATTAAGCCCTGCCCCATGATAAGCAACAGCATATGGTCCTGGCACGCTGCACAAACAGACCAGTCTCCTCGCACTTCTCCCATGGTCCTCCTGCCCCGGGACCGGCGGGGCTCAGCACCACACACAGCTCCTCCGTCGGTCCCCGCTCGGGGGAGCTCAGCACCACAGACAGCTCCTCCATCGGTCCCCGCTCGGGGGGGGGGCTCAGCACCACAGACAGCTCCTCCGTCGGTCCCCGCTCGGGGGGGGCTCAGCACCACAGACAGCTCCTTCATCGGTCCCCGCTCGGGGGGGGCTCAGCACCACAGACAGCTCCTCCGTCGGTCCCCGCTCGGAGGGGCTCAGCACCACAGACAGCTCCTCCATCGGTCCCCGCTCGGGGGAGCTCAGCACCACAGACAGCTCCTCCGTCGGTCCCCCCTCGGGGGGGCTCAGCACCACAGACAGCTCCTCCGCCGGGCCCCTCCCTGGGGGTCTCACCGCAGCAGCCAGCTCTGCCGGTCCCGCCCCCTTCTGGCCCGTGCCTGCCCTCTGCCTCCTCTCCCCCCGCGGGCAGGCTCCCTTCCTCCTGCAACACACCCTTTACAGGCCATTTCCACTGGCTTTGCCACGGCTTCATACTGAACGACACCCCCCCCCCGCCCCAGCGGAGACCCCCAGCCCAGTCTGCCCAGTTGGACGAGAGCACCTTTGAACTGCCCGAGCCGGGCCGCTGAACTTTCTCAGACACGTTGCCTCCTTTAGAAATAATTCACACGAGGTGCCCACGTGCGTTTAGAAGTCACCCCAAATCCCTGGTTCTGGCCGTGCTTTTTGCACTTCATTGCGGGAGACACCGAGGTAGGCACCTTTCCCTCTACAGACGGCACTGCACAACAATGTCCTTCACCCACACACTAACCCTGAGGGAGGGGAAGAAAAAAAAAAAAGAGAAAGAAAAAGCGAAAAAAAAAAAAAAAAGGAAAAAAACCAAACTCTCCTTCGAGTAGTTTAATATTATTATTTTGGAGCCTGTCAGCATAAATTACTTGCACATGCTAAACTGCGTCCTTTGCTTCCCGGATCAGTGCTTCTGGTGATCAGAGAAGCGGCTCCAGACATCTGCTGTCTCCAAATCCAGGAAAGCGAAATTAAAACAGTCCAATAATGAGGAAAATGTGCCCGAGCCCAGCCCCGGCGCAGCACTGCGCTGGCTCGCAGCGACACCTAGAGCCCAGCACGCCGGGAAGGGCCCCGTGTTCCCAGCCACAGCTGAGAAGGGGCACGGGTGGATGCGGGCACCCGGGCACAATGGACGGGTCCCCCTCCTGCCGTTGGCCAAGCAGCAGCAGAGACAAGATGGTTGTCGGTGAGCGGGTCACAGGGAAGGGTTAAGGCAGAGTCCTGTCACTGCTGGTCCCTTCGGGCTGTCAGCACGGCCATCACCTCAGGGAGGTTTAGGACGATTTGTCTCACCAGTGGCAGAAGTGCACTTGCTCTACTGACCGAGAAAGTTTTTACGAAGGGACAGGAAAAGGGATGGGGAATCAAACGAGCACCCGAGGAAGTTTCCCTGCGAACACAACTCTCTCCTCTGAGTGAGGCAGACCCACTCTCTCGGCCTGGAGCAGTGCCTTTCCTGGGAAGGCTCCCAGAGCTAAGCCCTGCCGCAAAGCGAATGCATCGCACCCGGGCAAGAGGTATTTTTAACCGACACAGACGTTATTCCCAACTGCAGCCATTTGCTTCCCCTCGTGCATGCTTCCACAGAGACAAAACACTCTCAAATCCCTCTGCAAAACTAACACCATCCAGCGATGGGGAGCCACCCAGTTCCATCCGGTGCTGGCCCTTCTTCATCTCCCCGCTATCCAAATCACCTCATTCATTTGGGGGGGTGTCCCAAAAAAAGAACGAGGCGCCATCAACCCAAGCCCGTTTAACTCCTTTGGGCACAGCAGCGAGCCGGTGGCCTGGGAGAGTCCCTCGTTACCAGGGCGATGCGCAGACCAGAACTCGCTGCTCTCGGCGGCCGAAGTTTGTGCCTTCCCAGCGGGGGCTGGCCCGGGGGCGGCGGGGGGGGGGCTGAGAGGGAGCCCCAGAAACGGCTGCTCAGGGGTTAAAAAGTTTCCCCGCTGCCAGGCTGGGGGGAGGCTGCCGGGAAAGTAAGGAGGGAGGGACGAGGTGAAGACTTCTGCCCCGGGGGAGCGTTATAGGGTAAAAAAGGAATAACAACTTAAAAAAAAAAGGGGGGGGGGGGGGGCGGGAAGCTCTGTCACCTCGCTTGGAGGGAGGCAGCCGGAGCTGCGCTTGCCGTTTCCAAAAGCTGCTGACCCCGCGCCCCCCGCCCGGCACCACGGCAGCGCAGAGCCTCGCAAGGAGCCGGGTAACGCGGGGAGGAGCGGGGGCAGCGCGGGGACGGGCGAGCTCCGGCTCGGCTCGCTGCGGGCTCTGTCCCGTACCACCCCCGGCACTTCGGGGGAAGGAGAGGAGCGCAAGGACCTGCCTGGAAGAGCGGACAAAACGCAAGAAATCGCCACCAGCCAGGAGGGGCACAGGGGCAGGACGGGGGGGGGGCGGGGTGGGGGGACACCCGAAACCCAACCCAACCCAGCGCGAACGACACCGGCGCTTACATCCTCCTCCTCGCAGTCACTTCGCGGCTGGTACTGGAAGCGGGGCCGGCTGCTTTCCTGTTGCAATGGACGCGAGGTCTTGCCGGCAGCGCCGTCCTCCTCGCTGCCCTGGGCGCCCAGGAGGTGACTCGCTTCGGGGGGAACGGGGAAAGAGCGGGAGGTGTTGATCTTCCCGCTGAATCGCTGATACAGTGAAGCCATGAAGTCAATCCGCGGGAAACGAGGGGGAGGGAGGGAAAGAGAGACGCTTCTCCCTCTCTCTCTCTCTTTTTTTTTTTTTTTCCTCCCCCTCTTCTTTTTTGGCTACAGCATGCTACACGCGGGCGAGGCTCAGTCCCACATCAGTGGAAGGGAGAGCGAGGGATCCTGCTCCCCGGTCCTCTGCACCGGCGCCCGGAGAGAAGCGGGGGGGGCAATCCAGCGAGCAGGGAGGGGGGGAGTGATAGAGGGGAGAGAAGACAGATAAATAAATAATAAAACGCAATCGAGCCGTAACACCACAGGCCCCGGGAATGCTGCACCATCCAGTGTTGGGAAGGAAAAAAGAAAAGAAGAAGAAGAAAAAAAAAAAAAGAACCAAAACACTCCACGAAGACGTACCCCCGATAATGGCGCCTGAGTGGATCAGCATTAAATGTGCTTTGGGGGTGTGCGTGTGTGTTTGCAAAAGCAAGGGGAAAAAAAATAATACAAAAAAAAAAAATAAAAAAGCGGAAGGGGGGCTGGCTCAATCGCTGGCTGTCAGCGGCTCCCGAGGCAGAGGTGGCGGAGCAGTCGCCTCCGAGGTCGCATACCAACAGTGTGCACAAGCGAGGGGCAGAGTGACAGAGTGTGTGAGACGAAGTGGAAGGGGCTGGGAAGCCTCATTCAAAGCACGTTGCTCTTCGGGGGAGGGAGGGCTCTTCCACAATCATCTCCTTTTCGGCACCTTCTTTATCTTCCTAATTTTTTTTTTTTTTTTTCCCAGGGAAACAACTTCAAAAAAAAAAAAAAAGCAACAGACACCCGATCGCCAGCCGTGAGCGAGGAAGCGAGGTGGGGAGGGGAAAGGCGAGGCGGGGAGAAGGGAGGCGGGACCGGCAGCTGCCGGGAGGCCGGCGTGCCCGGAGCCCCTCAGCCCGGGGAAGGGGCAAGGGGAGCGGGGAGGGAGGGCGAAGCCGCTCCGCTGCCCTGCCCCGCGATCCCTGCCGCGGCAAGCGAGCAAGCGCCCGGTCCCCGTCCCCTCCACCCCGTCCTCCTCCTTCCTCCTCCTCCCCACGGCTGGAGGGGGGGTGTGCGGGTTTTTGGAGATGGTCGTTGTCGCTTTTTCAAAGAATCCAGTGAATTGTGTCTCTTACTATTTTTGTATTAATTCATTTTTGCTGCATTAAAACGTGCTTCAGCGCCCCTCCGTGGAAATCCGCCCGAAGTGGCTCCCGGCAGCACCGGCCGGGGATAAACAAGCGCGGTCCCGGCGCCGGGGGCGGCCGGGTCGGGTCGGGTTGGGACCGGGGAGGGGTCCGGACCGGTCCGGTGCCCGGGGACCGCCCGCCCCCCGCCGCGTCCCCCGCGCCGCCTTCGAGCGGTCCTTGCGCGGGGGGGGACCGCGGCCGGTAATGAACGCTCCCGCTAATGAACGCTCCCGCTAATGAACGCACACAGGGCTGCGCTCCGGTAGGCACCGGGGGGGGCGGCAGCGGGTGTGCAGCCGCTCCCGGCACGGCTGCGGCGGGACAGAGGGTGACAGGTCCTGTTGCTCCAGCAGCCAGGCTCCGCGGTTTCCATAGCAACAGATGCTTAGGTTTACAGGAAAGTGGCGGAGTTGCTGTCCCTTCCTCTCCCCCCCCCCCCCCCCCCCCCGAAATCCTCCTCCTCTTTGACCTCTACGTTCGCCGGAGATACTGGGATCACCCGGCGTCCTCTTACGAGAAGCACACAAAGCATCGACCAGAGCCTGCCCATTCCCATGGAGGGACTTTCTGCTGAAGAGTTCACAAACTTGATGATTATCAAATCCACTTTAACAACTGGATTTGATGGGCTGAGAGGTTTCTGAACACAGCTCTTTCTTAAAGCTTTAGCTGTTAAGAAAATACCATCCTTTATATATGTAATTTCATCAGTCTTAAGACACACCCCCCCCAGTAATCATGCATACAATATTCTAAAGTGCAAATAACCACCCCCACTCCCATGATTTCAACAATTGCCTGATCAAAAAATCTCTTTACATCCGAATAGTTTCATCTGCTGCTTTTTATTCACTTCTTCAAAGTCAGGGATGAAAAGTCTTAACATTTAGATGAAAAGGGAACCTTATCTCATCAAGAGAGAAAACAAAAACAAACACTCTGCCTCCTTCCTGACAGAACTTGAAAGAAGGAATCATTTTGATCTTCACAACTGAGATCCTGACATTTAATTAAAAAATGAGATGAGTACACAATACTCTGAAGCAAAAGCCTAGCTTCTAAGTCATAGCGACACACATCATAACAGAGGTAGCTTTCCAGAAGCCACTTGGACCCTTCATAAGTCATGTTTTGGACATGAATTGACTACGTGCTACCACAAATCTGGACAGTTAGCTCAGCTAAATTCCATCTTGAACTGCATTAAGAGTGACTTTATGACTACTTGGAATTGGTGACAACTAGCACTGAAAAAAAAAAATGGAACAAGAGAATCAAATTAAAAGAAATAATACATTTATAACTTCTAAGGGAAACTGGGACACAAAGGAATAATCAAAGAAAGCCACAAAGAGGCAAGACAAAACCACCAGGCAGAAAAACCACCAAAGATTAAATGCTTGAATTAAAAAGTCTCAAAGAAAGTACAGAAGAAAGAAAACATTGTGCTTCACAGCTCAGTTCAAAACTCAAAAAGCCACTAAGGACCAATTCAGTTCCAAATACACACAGTTTGTGGGTTTAATTCTTAAGAACCAGGATTTCACATAATTGAGTTTGTCTAGTCATGCATGCAAATATTGTGCATGTACGTGTGTGTACACAATTTGTGGAAAAAATATACTAAGGGAACATAAAATTGCAATGTCAAATACTTTAAAAACTCAGTGGAAAATAACCAGCCAAATGGTCCTCATCCACCGAAAAATCCTGATCATGCAGCTTCAGGCTGTGATTCATTTGCCCTGAAATAAATAATTACAGCTATTTAAAGGCCTTCTTGATTCCAGCTCTCTACTCCATGCCAGACCAGGGACAGCAGAAGGAAAGTCATGTCATGCTCTGGGTATCGCGGTGGTTGAAGGAAGACGATTTGCACCAGTTGGGAAACACAAGATGCATTTCTCTAGCCCTGCTACAGCAAGAGTGACCTTGTGTAGAAGGGCTGAGCAGGCAGCTGGAGGCAGAAATATCTTGAATAACCCCCTGCAATAAGATTCACCAGAATCAGTCTGTTGATGCCGTTATTGAAAGCAGGAGGATTTTTCGGAGTCATAGGGGATCCAGCTGATTTCATTAGGGACTGGAGAGCAGTCTGCCTGTGCACAAGTCATCTCAGGATGTAGCCTGTGTCCTGCAAGCATGGATCACGGCAGTCCTGTCCGCCTTTCAGTGAGGGACACAACCCAGAGCTCCCAAGTCACAGCTCAGTGCTGGAAGTCCTCTACTCTCCGCTTGCAACTCCATGAGTTAATTTGCTGTTCACCTGTGCATGACTTGGAGCCCAGAGTCCTCTACAATGTCCCAGTTATATGACCAGGTACTGTCATACAGCGTGCACATCAACAGCGCATAGAAAACAGGAAGGAGCCAAAAAAAAGAAACACAGGTGTCACTGAGAGATGATAATAAAATGGCAATAAACAAACACCATACCAGTAACCAGGATTTCATTACAGCAAAAGACTTTTTCAGCCTATGGAGATTTGAGGAGAAGAAAGCATGTTGTATTGTGAAATATTTTAAAAGAGGCAAAATATTTCAGAAGTACAAACATAAGATTCTTGTCTTTAAACAAACATCTTGCATGAAAGAAAGATCCTTTCCCTAAATCCTGCAAACAGATCCCAAGACAAAAATCAAGGCATTTCAAAACAAAGTGCTCTTAAGGATCTCTTAGTTGTATATTGAATTCACTATCCAAAGTTTTGCAAGCAGGTTTGATTCCTAACTAGTGACATTTCTACCAAAATAAAGTGTGTTAGCTTGAGATATTTTCCCTGCAGCGGCAAAATAATTATGTTTTACTGCCATTTTTAAAGCATATAGATAAAAATGACACTTGGTTTTTCCATGTTGTATAAATAAACAGCATCCCTACATTTCAGCACTATTAATGTAACGCTATCAAAAGCAGGTCAAACCCAAGCCTTACTGCCTTTAAAACTACACATAAAAGATTTCTTTTTGGACAAGCCTTTACAGAATAACACTGGCAAAGAAACAATCCAGCAATGTTTTTCCTGGATATTTTTTTTTTAAATATTATACCTGTCTGTCAGGGAATTCAAGCATTGTTATTCATGATCCATTCTTCTGTTCTGACTAAGCAATTTACGCTTGCTTAAATTTTGAACTTGTCCTCTAAATAATATAGAGTTTGTTGCAGACAGAGGGAAGCATGTTTCTAGATTTCATGGGGTGATAGTTATAAGCTGCTTATTAGCAAAATTTTTTTTTTAACAAAAATAATTTTTAAATAGTTCAAGTACAATTTTTATTATTTAAAGTATTATATTTTCCTTTTCCAATGAATTTTTAAAGAATTATTAAAATTTCCTGGTTACCTTTTCATACCACTCCAGAGAGCCCCAAATTAATATTTGCTCTTAAAATGACTGCATTTATTAATGTCACCCATCTGATTTTTTTATAATAGCAACTCTCTAGGCACTACAGAAACAAAGATACTCTAACTCCTATTACTATTGTTAGCCAAGATAAAAACGTCCAGCTCGTGAATCTCCAATGGCCTCAGGCCTATGCCATCTATATATCTGCTGTCTGGTGTCATCTAAAAACCCAACCAAACCAAAACAGAACAGAAATTCTCTGTCAAATGCACCAATTCAGCAGTCCCTGAGGATACACTTGATCGTTCATTTTGATCTAATGTGTGCTGGGGGGAGCATACCATCGTGTCAAGATAAGTGACACTGGGCCTGCTGAAGACTGAGGGGTATTATGCACTGCAGAATCAATACGCCAATCTGTTCGCTTTCTTATGTCATTATTTGTGCGAGTAGCATCTCAGAGCAAACTCTGTAGAAATGCAGCATTGGGACATAGAAAGGCATATTTCTCTCTGGCATCACACAGAATATTCTGAAAAATAATCTCGCGGGCCTTACAATAATTCAAAAAAAAAAAAAAAAAAAACCAAACAAACCCAAAATCCTAAACAAACCAGCTAGCTAGCTTTCCAGGCTGGACAAAGAGAAGCATTGAAAAAATTAGTCTTCTGGGCACTGCAAGAATAATTCAATCTTCCACAAGCAGATGAATGAAGGCTTTTTGTGAGGAAAAGAAAACGCTGATACCCAAGCACTGGGAACAGAAGGCAAAGATGGCTTTACAAGACATAAGATTTTTGGGAAAAAAGAAAGCAGGCTGGAAAGAAAGGCTCTTCAGGGGAAAAGATGGACCCAGAGGGAGCACTGAAGAAATAAAAACAAAAGCAACAGAATAGGCAGGGACACAGCAAAGTACCAGGAGGGTTGCAAGAGAAAGGAGATGATGGCAAGTGAGGTCAAAGAGGCAGAGATGAAATGGACCAAAACTGGCAGAGATGGAAAGCACCAGCACACCTGGAGAGTGGGGAGACAGGCTGGAGTGGTACAAGGTTAACTGGAGCCACACAGCAGGAAGCTTTTCAAAGCCAGGGAGCTCAACTGCTCTGGGAGGCACTTCCAGCACCTGTTAGATAAATGCTTACTCAGTGGTCAGCAGACAGGTGAGTTTATCCACCAAGAGTCTTGATACATGCCCAGGCCTAATAAATAAAAAACATGGAGATGAGTCTCTGCTTCCCGATAGTGTGAGCATGACTGTTGCCAGAGGCAATGGGTGAAAGTCCTGATGCTGACGGCATTTATAAATCACCTGTATGAGGCACTAGAAAATGTGCTCCGAGGCATAATCCTGGCAACTGGCAAAATGACAGATCACACGACCAACAAGGTTTTTCCCATCTTTAGTTTTTATGGTTTTGCAACTGGTGCACAGGGGATGAAAGGCACAAAAAAAACCACACGGAAGAGAGCGCTCAGGAACAACGGTTTGCTGCTAGAAAAGGTAACTGCAAAGACTAAGTAAAAGCAGGTACAGATACACATGAGGTTGTGCAACTGTACACCACATCGGGGTCCTGGCCTACCACTGTACCTTGTACTGCCATACATGCAAATAGGAATTTGCACTTAAGACTGTCTTTTTTTGCCTTAATTAATATTCTGTCTTTGGAAGCTTTATCTGAGATAAGTTAGGACGAGATCCCAATTCTATGTCTTGAAGAGAAGCCAGGAATTTAAGCGTTAAAGTTACAGATACATTTTTCTTTGGATGCCAAGAGCAGTTGGCAGCCATGCAAGACTCAGATAATGTTGCTGAACTGGTCTCCACCATGCACATTCTTCTGCACTTTGCAACTTGCCAGTATTTGATCTCAGGTCAGATATGCCATGACAACAACCAGTTTACCTGATTGATACGATCTTACAAGGGGGTTTTCAGTTAAAAAAGGAAATAATTTTTTCTTCAGAAAGACAAAGGAGGCTGTTGCAGGTCTATCAAAAAAGTAACCGTCTTGCAAAAGTATCCACTGGCATTTCCATTAGCTGCTTCAGATGGACTCTGTCTTGAGGCAAGAGATTACGCTCAGCTCTATATGTGAAGGGGATGCACAAGTTTCTTGCTTCATCTTAAGAGCCTGAGACACACCCTTAATTGTCCATATTGGGAGAAGCTGATACGATTTGTCTCTAACCCAAACGATTCTATGATTCTAATTCAGGACTATAAAATTCATAGCACATAGAAGCAGCGTACCTTGGAGAAATTCTGAATTTCCACTTGCCGAAAAGAACTTGTGCATGCAGAACCTTAGAGAAACAGAAGGGATCTAACCAGTCAGCATTTCAAGTGCGTGCCACAGACTTCAAAGGGAGCAGACGAGAGAAAGTACTTTCATTTAAAGACTTCTTTATAATACAGAGATTTTCCTTAAACAGACCTGTGATTCTTCAGGCTAGCTGTCACTAAATTGACAGCTTTCTTGTTGCTTGGAAGAGAACTAAAACCTCTATCTAATAAAACACCCAAGGGATGTAATAACACAATTTTAGATTTTGGAACCCCAGAGCTGAAGGAAGACACTAAAGAGGATCTGAATATGCAAAGGAAAAAAGCATATATAGAGAGATACCCATCTCAAAAAGGCTAGCTATCACTAGGCTAAAAAATGTCCTTCTACTCCTTTATTCTCATTCTAGTCCTGCCAGACATACATTTCTTCCTCCAGTTTGGCAGAGCTTCAGCAGGTTCAAATATTCTTCTCTGCAGTCCCTTACAAAGAAAGGAGCCATGATGGAGGTTCATAAAAAACCCACCCTGTGATAGAGCATGTTGGATACTCTCTGGGAATAACCACTGGATCAGGGATCTGGAAGGCTGTAGGCACAATTCAATCTGGTTTCTGCCTCCCATCAGGATTACAGACAGAAGGGAGGAGCTGTCTTGAGCTGTCTTCTCAGGGCAGTTTTGAGTATACAGAACTGCCACTACAGAACTGAACAAAAAAGCATCTCATGAGTTGCAGTCATCTGGAGCTAAGTGGTCCGTAAGCAGGGACTTTATGGAACACAGCTCTAGATTAGCTGTCTGAAGTCTCCTGAAATCACCTAAAAGTAACTAATTCCTCTTTGGATTTGGCACTAATTTGAACTGGTAGATGTTCGTGCCACTTGACTATTAGTGCTGGTTCATGTTCTTTCCTGCCCATTTGTCTTCATAAATCGATTAGAAAAAAACCTTACCAGCTCACTCACAGTTTTCTAAGTACAAATTACCCCATTCATCCAATTCACCTGTCTTAGTTACATGAAGTCTAAAACGACTGAGGCTCTCGGAAGCTATTTGAAAGGCTTGTTAAAGCTTTTGGTCAACTGCCATTATGTAACAGCAAATATATAGGATTATAAATGGCTGTCCAAACAGTGCACTCTTTTTTCAATAGGTAGGAGACAATAACTGAATACTGATAGGAGATTCATAAATTACGTTCTTACTGATTTAACAGAAGTTTATGAGCACAGATGTTCAGGATTAACAAACAAGCCACCCAAAGAGAGAATTTCATTTTAAATCCCTCTTCTGATGTGCCTTGATTTAACTCATCAGCGTATGTGCTTCCTTTTAACTTTACTGCACTCTTTTAAAGTATGTCAAACAGAGGCACTACGGTCAGCTTTGCAAAGGTATTTAGCAATGCAAGGTTCTGGAGTACAGACTGGAATTATCAAAATCAGATCTGTGATGGTGTAATCAATACAAGCCGCTGCCTGGGAAAATTCCAGCGGATACTCACATCCATCTTGACGTATTCACTGTATGTACCTAAGTTCAGGGGCATTTGACTTCTAGTTGCTTGTTAAGACAACATAGATATTACTGGCTTGCTAAAAAGTATCTTTAAAACATAAATAAACCCAAAGCTTTGTGAAACAAGACACGCATATTTCTAGTCTCTCCTGACTTAGAGGTAAATCTGCATTTATTTTCATTTTCTAAGGAATCATGAAAGCATAGTAAGTGAACCAAACTGAAGAAAGTGTGAACACTAACTTTAGGGATATTCAATAATTTCAGCACAAAGACAAATGCAATCCAGGACTCTGCTGAGCAAGAAAACACAAGCTGCTTCATCATGATCTGAATACGACTGTGACAAAGACAATCCTGTGAAATTTTGACTGCAAATGATAATTTCAAACCTCTGAAAGAAGTATGATTTGCTCTTCCAGAGAAAAATAATCTAATTCCCTGCAAGTTATGCAAGCACGCAGCAGTATTCTGATCCTCTTGTTCCTCTCCACAAAGCAGGCAAGCAGCAACTAGGCAGCTAAAAATGTCACAACAGGGCTCCAAGAACCAATCTTTGAGTCCAGCACAGTTTCTGCAACGATGGTGTCAACAAGACTTCAGCATCACAGACAGAGCTGCATTTCATAAAAGCACCAACACTGAAAGCAATTGTTGAAAAAATGAAGCCACCATGACTTAAGGCAGTAACAATTTCTGATGTAACACCGCTTGCTACACTAGCTGATGCCTCCCCTCCAGGAACACTGTCAGCAATGAGCAAACAGAAACAGCACCACCATTTATCTGGAATTTAAAGTTCTTGATAATCATTAAATTGTTTCTCAACACTACATCTTCAATTATTTCATATAAATAACCACACTAAAACCTTCTTCAGTTTCATGAGACTGAGCAAAGTTTACATTTTTCTGTGGGAATTGTTTATTCTAGCCATTATTCACCAATTTAAATACGTCTTTGCCTATCCAGTAACTCAGTAAAATAGAATTCACTACTGACTCTGGGGATAATAAATTTCCTGAAAATATCCTTTACTGAGAAAAGAGTATGGCCATTCAAAGGAACACATCCTTGTATTGGTATTGCTTGGTATTTTTGGAAGTGGATGACACCTCTTCACCAATTAGGATGGCCTAGTTGTGTCATCTAGAAACATACGGGTCCTTCAAGATAAAGCACATGCGCTACTGACATTTGGAGCACGCTATGACAAATGCAGGCAACAACTTGTCAGAGGTGGAAACGTTTGCTGGGTAACAAAGATGACATAACCATAAAGTGGGACAGTCCCCCTAAAGAGGGGCAACACTGTGTTTTGGCTAGAACTTGAGATGTTACATTGGACTTACAAAACTTAAATGACCTGGGATATTCTTACCAAAGGCATCTGCCTCATCTGGAAACACTCAGAGCTTTCTTTGTATTAAAAAGGAAAGCACTTGCAAGGGGATCAAATCTTTGGAATTTGGGCTTTTGTTACTTTCAGAACACTCATCAAGGCCTATTTCTAAATAAATACACTGGCAATGATTTAATCTTTGGCCTGCTTTTTCCAGGGAGCTGTGGAGAAGCACTACTTTATCTGTAATGTCCCTGTGTGTTAAGTTTGGGATCCAGAGCTGAGGGGCTCCCTGTTCTCTTGGCTCACTCCTGACTGGGATTCTTGTGCTAAGCTTTATCTCCCCTCTCTGCCACAAGCAATCCTCTAGGCAGGCCATCTAGTTTAAGAGATGGCAGAAGTCACACAGCCTGCCACCTCACAAGCCCCACATGTGCCCCAAAACGTTTTAAAGTAGGTTTGTGGGTCAGCTGCAGTGCGGGCTGCTGGCTTATCCCAGCTTAGTACTGCAGCCATGGTGGGAGAGGTCTGATTGCACCTTTCTGCTTATTTTAGGAGCAGCCTAAGGCAAGTTTACAAAGTAATCTTTCTCTCCCTCTTTTGTGTTACTGGTAATGCCTTTTCTATAGAAAAAATGAAATTAAAAAAGCTACTGTTATGTTCACAGTGTGATTTCTTTATTGACAGCAGGCCGTTAAGATGAGAGTACAGATATTCTATTAAATATGCTCCATCACACATAATTTTTGTCTATTATCTAGTTCATATTAGAAAATAGTTGTCATTTCTTTATCAGATCCCCTTGGAAACTCACTACTGTTGGACCCTGCCCTCTACTGACATGCTTCTCTTGTGAACACAATGCAGTCTGTTATATACATGACAACCTAAATGGCACAGTTTAAACGAGATGAGTCTTCTATGGAAGGGGGGGGGGGGGAAGAATGATGTGAGGATAAAGCCTAAAATGCTTGTGATTTCTATTTCTTATGTCAAAGAATTAGGAGAGAGGGCAAAAGAAAAAGAGAACAAGTTTTTTAATAATAATTAATTTATTCCTAATAATAATCTGAAGATAATTCATTGGGATCAATATAATTCTATAAACAAAAGTCTGGATCACCATCTACCCTTCAGAAATAAACTTGTTTTGTTTACAGCACTTGTCAAGCCTGCTCTCCGAGTTTGATACAGAAAACATGCTGGACCTGGTAGAAATTCCCGTGAAAAACAAGCAGCTGTGCCATTCTGCTAACTGGCAGCATTAGCACTTATGGCACAAAGCAGTGTCGGCGGCAAGGGAGCACTTCCACTCCCGCCAGTCTGTGCCCTCTGCCCAGCACACACTATTATAAGTGACAAAAAGAGTAGGCATTTTGATATCTATTTTCACTTAAGGCTCTTAAAGTGGAGACAACATCCATTAAGACTTACAGTAAACTTCTGAAATAAAACTCCTTGTCAGTGTTTTACTGATGAGACCAGCGGAGCTAAGTGATTTGCTCATGCAAGTCTGTACTGGGGGCAGAAGAGTGCACAGATTTCATCCTATGGCCATTTATTCTACAGGGTAACGACTCTCTTCATGTCAAGTACTGGGAAAGCTCAGCAGGAGCGATGCCACTTGTGAATTTCAGAAGCGACAGGCCCCAAACCAGGGCCATTCATCTGGTCTGGTACACTGCTGCTTCCTTAAAATAGGCAGCTAACGGGAAGAAAAAGCTGAAGTCAGAGAACTACACCACAAAGATCGTAAAACTTCCCTGAGAAATAGCCCGCTTCCTATAAGTCATTACTATAGATGTCACTGGGGTGGGTGGGTGTGCTCAGGCAATTGTGTTTCTTTTGCCACAGTTGTTCCACTTACGCAACTGCAGTCCTGCAAAAAACCCTAATGTGGTGGTTTCTCTTTCTGTAGGGTCTTCAGGTTATTTATTCCAGCACAACTGACAGGAAAACCAGAGTTACTGTGGGCACAGAGAGTGCTTTATGCCCTCCATAAAATCATTTGACAATCCAAGGAAAATTTTCCCGAGTTTGCTGTTCAGATTCGAATGTCATTAATTGTATTCACTGGGAGCTTTACCTGAGTAAGGACTGCAGGGTCTGACCACACCTGAGCAGGCCAGCCCAAAGCATTAAAATGATTCATAAACCTAGAAACAAACATTTGAAAAAAACCTGTAAATACAGATCAGCATCACCACTTGAGGGTGCTGCAGTAGTTCTTAAATATGAACTCAAAGATGTGCTACCAGGCAGGTACTGTACACAGAGCTGTGCGGCAATAATTCACCTAATTACTTCCATGGAGGCACTCAGAACAGTTGGAGCTAAACTTGCACAAAATACGGCTGAACAGGAGATGTTGCTCTGAAACAGATATTTAAATCCTAAAATCTTCCTAGCTAAGGTGATAAAACAGGATTCTCCTTAAAAAAAAGTGGAAAAAAGAAAAACTATGTAGAACAAAAGAGGATCCTCAATTATGCAAGCACATGCATTTCCAACTTCAAAAAAATCATGACAAATATAAATTCTCAGCTCTGCATGCACATTTCCTCTGACTAGTACAAGCAAATGTTTTCCAAGACATATCAAATCGATTTTTCTATAAACCATTACAGGATTATAGTGCATTTGAATAGTCTTCACTACAGGAAACACACAGAACTAGTCTCTGTTGGAAATATATTGAATAGTCAGTAAAACACAAAGCAATACCAAAATATGATAGAAAATGATTCAAAAAACCAACAGCAACCTAAATGAAGAGTCTGAGTCAAAAACTATCTAGGATTCTCCTATTTTTTAGAACCTCTCATTTATCATAAAAGACACTATTTACTCATAAGGATATAAAAAACACAAAAAAAAGAACAGATGATAATGAAGTTAAAAAAAACTTACAGAATCATTACATATGTGAAAGCATAGTGACTGCTATGCTTACATATGACATAAAATGAGCTCTGGTTTGGAAAGCATGTCTAATTCCGGTTCTTTTATCTGACTCTTATCAGACACTCAAGAGAGCTGGTCAGGAACTACTTGATGATACCCTTTGGAAATGCTGATACATTGAAGTTAAAACTGCTGGTAGAAAAAAGGTCTGGTTTAAAACAAAATTCCCAATTTATAGACATTTGTGGAGAGGGATTTATTGCTTAAGGTTAGAAGATATAAATGGACCACTTTCAGACTGGAAATAACACAAATTTATTTCCAAAACCGAAGTGATTTTGAAATCTCAATGAAGAATGAAAAAAATAAAAAGTCTGAAATGAAAATAAATCATTTCTGCTGACCCAAACTGATTTTATTCTTTGACTTGCTACAGAGCAGACATTTCCAGGATTGATTACCCATCCCAATTCAGAGCAGCAAAGCCTTGAAGCCTTAAAACCTGAGCCCTTCTGAGCTCTAATCTGTTTGCTGGGTGCCCACTAGAACATGGCAGGTTGAAAGGCTTTCTGAAACTATTGAAAAAGATGATGATTACCTGGACCTTGGTCTTGAAGTCAAAGCACTGCAATCAGCTAGAAGAGTAAGAGTGCCCTGGGGCATGGGTGAATGCAATCTATGAAGAGGTAAGTAGTAGGAATAGTTTTGAAACGAGAGGTAGAGAGTCTCAGCCTCCTTTTGTGTCCTCTCCCTTAGGTGACCGTTCCACAACACGCTGCTGCTGAAGCTGATACCACCCATGATCCACAACATGAATTTCCCAGGGCTGTACTCACATAGATAAGGAACTGACCCAATTTCAAAAGAAGATTGATTTAACCCCGGTGAACATCTTCAGGCAGTACATACGCACAACTCAACAAACGCTTGTGCCTCACTTTCCTAGCAAAGCAAGAGCAAGGGAAAGCAATGAGATGAAGGTGAACATATCAAGGAGAGCTGTGCAAGAGCCAGAAATTCATTCTGCAAATGATATGATTAGCTACACACTTCTTCTTTGGCCTTAGCCCTCTAATGGACTGGAGTCATTTGGCCCCTATACTGCAATACTCAGCACCAGAAATAGAGAGGAAAAGCTACTGCAGACACTTTACAGAGACAGGAGTAATCCCTGAGCCTATGTAGCAAGACATTGTTTTACTAGGGCACTTGAAATGAAAGCCAATATGTGAATATTCCCTTTCTTTATAAAAAGTTTGTTAGAAATAGGCAGACAATCTTGACATTCTGTGCGTTTTTCTACAGCCTATTCATTTCTACATTGCATTGTTCAGCTAGTTATTTCTGAATTTTCCCTACTTTGCAGACAGTGCCCTGATTATTCCTCTGAGAATGATAACCTTTTAAATACCTTTATAAATGCCTTCACACACAATTAACATTAGCACAAGACCGACCCACTTCCCTGTATCAAGGTCACAAATACCAGATGAATGCTTCCAGTGAGCAAAATAAAAGATAGGTATCATTTTTACAAGTTCAAGAACTGCTGTGAGGACTTATTTTAAAGACAAAAATAGCAGAAGAAGGTAGAATAGCATCTTGGCCTCATTAAAAACATAAGCCCATCTCACACAAGTTTATGTGGAGCTCCAGCTTGGCCTATGCATACAGGAAAGTCAGCAAACAGGTCACAGACAAGTGATCGGGCTGTCGGATGTGCAGACAGAACTCTCGATTACTGACTTGCATCTTTACCATGTGGGAAATTATGCTTCCAGCAGAGTGGTGCATTTACCTCCTATTAACTTCAGCCAGACCAGGATTAAATTTGGGGCAAGGTGCTCTGATTCTGTTTAACTTACCCTAGGAACAAAATACATGCATAACAACCTCCACCTACCCCCGGGGGCGCTGTGAAGATTAATGGTAGGAAAGCACCTGGATGCCAAGGACAGACATTTGTCCTAGTTATGTCTATATATGAAAAATCAGACTTTCTTGTCTCTCAGAAAATGGTCACTGTTATTTTAAAATACATATTCAAGCTAAGAGTTGTGAACTTACAGACGAGAATAGCTGAAATTATTAACAAGTAACATACAACTTTGTAACTTCACTGGGAAAAGGTCAGCATTAGAGATGTGAGACAGCCTTTTTCATTAGAATAACTCATACCCCCTTCTCTTCATCAGTCATGTATTTCCATAACTCTGTGCTTTCTTTCAGTCATCTTATTTAACAAAAGTGATTTACGTTTTGTGGAAAACAGCACTACAGAAAAGGCACATTTATTAAGTCTGCCATTGCAAAATCTTTTGTATTAGATAAGTGTTAGCAGTACTTAATTCTTTCAATACATAATTTTTTTTTATTTATGACACACTCCTACCTTATATTTCATTCAGTTTAATTATACCAGCAACATGCTGAGTAACATTTCTATTTTCCTTCTGTGAATAACTGGTATCATCGGAGATGCCTGTAAGCACTCATTACAAATGAGGAATGCTTGTCACTCATATTAAACCACTGCGGTTTGCTATGCACAAATGTTTTTAAAACATTCAAATCTTTGGGCTGAAGTCTTTCATTCAAAGGAGCATGTGGTTGCTTCGTGTCAATGCACACAGGAGCAAGTGACAGCTGTGTAAACACTGAATTATGGCATCCTGCAAAACCCCCCAAACTTCTCCAGAGAAGCATTTCAAAACAGCAGCCCTCCTCCCACAGGCAGGTCCTGAGCGCTGCATTTTGTGCTTAGCAGGGTCAGGATCTACCATGCTTTTAGTCCTGTGCAGCGTGCATAGAAAGGGGACAACAAAAAAGTGATTTCATTATTCCTGCTTCACATCCTCCCTTCATGGCTTCACTAGATGAGCAGGAATACTGCTACTGTTGACGTAATTAGCACAGGCAATTAGTAAGAGATTGTTAACATTTCACTGAAACACAAATAGCAAAAGATAAATAACTCCTCCCTTAAGACCTAAACCAGAAGAATAATTAACAGCTGCAGGGGAGGGGAAGAAAGAAGCTAGAACACACTCCAGAACTGCAATCTGCCATCCAGTTTTTGAAGGGAAACATGTATGTTCATGCATTTCATTCTTTATTCAAGTATCTATCCTGCATCAGCAAAGCACCTGCAAAGTTCTCCACTGCGTTCAGTGATAGCAGGATTGCATCTGAAGTTGGAAATGCTCATCCTCAGAAATGGGTGATCCTAATGAAGTGATCGTATGGCCCAGTTCTGTAGGAAATGTTGTTCAGTCTGCACAGAAATCTTCACAAGGTCAGGGCCACAGCTTTATGTTATGGTAGTAGCATTCTGGACAATCACCTCATGAACCAGCACCCTCACCTTTACTCTGAACCTTTCTCTCACTGCTTGCTTTCTCCAGCTCTATCATTGTCTTTCCTGTTAAGGATAAATCTTAACTAATCAATATGTAGCAACTTCTTTGCTCCTTAGGGGGAGGGAAAAATGTGCAAAGCAGAATTAAGACATCAACAACCCTGTGTTTTAATTCAGGACCCCTAGAAAAAACAGCTGAAACTAACCCATCCTTCCTTTCATGCTGCCCCAGGTAGTGCCCCACCTCATTTCTCTTTAGAAGACATCTTTCTGTGCTCCTCTTCCCTAGGACACAGACAGCTCACCCCAAGCTACAAAAGGCTCCTTGCTTCCTAAGCCAAATCACCAGATGTACGTCTTCATGGCATGAACATGTTCCTCTCCTTAACACAGCCCTGGCCAGACATTCTGGCAGGCAGGCAGTTCCACGTCTACACAACTCTTGCTCCCTCCTAGCTGAATTACAGAGAGGAAAGGTGACCCACTGTAGTGGGAGAAGCCACGACTAAGCTTTCTTACTCTTAAAAGGGGTTGGTCTATGCTAGACTATCCTTTTCAAAACCACTGCATTTCAAGGTTGAGCTTTTCAGGTGTCTTGAGTATTGGTTGCCTGGTTCCCATTAAGTTTATGGCAAGGCCTGAAATATCACCTCCTGTTTAGGTATGAGTGCTTATTTATGTTCTACTTTGGGACATTTTTTTTCTGACTTTGTGTTCAGGTATGTCAGAGAAAGCTGTTCGCTGGGCAAAGAGCTACAGTCTGATGATGCAGTCTGTAAAGAAGGCACTGCCCATCATTGTCCGCTATTTAAATATCTCTTCCAGAGCTCTGCCAAGCTTCAGGGCACAGCAGAGGAAGATACATGTACTTCACAGTTACACACAGTAGTTTTGAATTACCACGTATCAGTACAAGGACAGAGAAGAGACAGGCTTCCCCTTTCTTCTCTCAGGGGGTCTGGGTCTTTAGGCAGCAGATGAGCAGGTTACAGAGCTAACAGCGTGCGACACACCTCTCTTGCTTCCCTTGTACAAGAAGCACCATATGCTCTTGCTTCTAGACTGCTTCCCCACCCAGGCTGGCCAGAGGGCTCTGTAATCCAGGGCAGCGTGGCACGGGAAGGCAGGAGTACAGAAGCAGTGTTTGTATGCCCAGCTACTTTCCTGTTTCTAGGACTACTGGTGAGCTGAGGGAGTCTGGAATGATTCACATCCATTTCTTACAATCATCAAAACAAAACAATGAGACGCTTTCTGTCTGCAGCATTGACCAAAGGGGAGTTCTGGATGAAAAGGTAATTTATAAAAAACGGAATAGAAATACTGCATGTGCTATGACAACTTATTTGTTTATTTATATCTAAAATGATTAACAAATTTGCCTCTCCATGGCTCTCAGTGCCCTAACTTCATTAACCACTCAATAAAATTTCAACAGCTTTGAAGTAATCAGTTTTACAGAAACCCAGTCAGCCAGCCACTTTGACAGCTATCCCTTGCTTGAGCACAGAAGGAAGAAAACCAAAGCCCTCTCTGCCTTTTGCAAGATACTCTAATGCTTTAAATATGGGCTATCTCAGATCCGTGCTTAGAAAGACATTCCAGAGTCCTGGAGAACATTCTGCTAATTGCCTTAGCTTTTAATGGGCACATGGGTCAGGCACCCTTCTGATCACAGCTCGATGATGCAAGCCATGATCCTTGTGCTGGACAAGCTCCAGGCACAACAGATAATAACTGGCATCTTTTGCACCATCCATGACCTAAAAATGGCCAGTAAAGATCCTGGGCTGGCCATGCCAAGCAAAATACTTCCCTCCAAAGGAAAATCTGTGCGTCTCCATAACTGGCCTGTGACAGTGTGACAATAATCTGGCCATAGATGAGAAGGCATGGACAAGGCACCTGAAAAGAAAGGTCAGCAGGCATTGTCCAAAGTGGGTTAGATGCAATGCCTTCTTTCTAAGGCACAGATAATACCTGCTTCCTCATCTTACCCTCAAAACCTCCTTATTGCTGCAGATGAAGTTCAGGCAGCTCACCTTCATCCACGCACAGACACGACTGGAGAGAGAAGCTAACTTCCTGCACTCCAGATTCACTTTTGAAAATGCTGGTAAATATGTCAGTGCTTACATAAACATAGGTGGGGACACACATGCACATACATACACAAAGCACTGGCATGGCAAAGTTTGGAACCTCAGTCCAGACAAGAGACGTGCAGGGCTTCCAAACTCTTGACAGTCTAAAGCTGGAACCCAGGCTTGATCCAAAGTCCACTAAAGACAACCACAGCCTTTTCACAGTCTCCAAACATCACGTATCTATGTAGTGAAAGAAGAACTGAATTCTCCCAAGACTGGCAAATTATACCCAGGTGGGTATTGGCTACGGAAGTAGAACATTTATGAGGTTCATCACTGTTCATCCCTGGGATTATTTATATGTGAGGAACCAGGTTTCTTGTTTATTTGTACAGAAAGTACAGCCAGAGCACACTGTTTAAATGAGCAGTCTTTTGATATTTCAGTAAGCTTTTCTATTTATACAATAGTGCAATATTTCACTCTCCCCCTGCACTCTGAATTTTACCTCTGATGCCCTTGTCTGTACACATCTTTCATGGCCCTGGCACAAATGAGTACCACAGACATTTCAAAGCACCACCAGTCATTTCACTAGTGTACTACAATGCAGTAAAATATACGACATATTGCAACGACAAAATACATTTTAATCTTTCCAAAATGTGCTTCCTCATGACAACCCATAAAAGGGAGAAGTTCAGAATACTATTTCATTGCTTAGCTTCTCTGCCTGAGCTCTTATATTACAAGCTGAGATACATTATGAGTCTGAATGAACTGACCACCTGCAATAACAAAATTTCTTCCTACTATTTGAAAAGCAAGTATGCACGGGAAAAGCAATTACCTTCTATCTATGTCAAAAGGGGAGAAGAATCCTTAAGTCCAGTGGTCTATTCATATAATATCAATGCCACAAACTTGTATTAGGTGGGCACTGTTCTTTTCCAGCTGGAATTACACTGGTTTCCTTTTAGCAAAGCAATGCAAAAAAAATGCAGCACAAAAAGGGTTGCATGAAAACAATTTTTGATACCACTCACTTTTCCCATTTCCTTACTGCAGATTTCCTTCCTATTTATTACTGTCTCAAATCAGAACAGCAACCTTTGCTTTCTTAGATTAGCACAAAGCCTTAATGCAGACATTTTACATCCACTATCGCCATGATTAATGGAAATAGATTTGTCCCTACTGCTTAATGTTAAACAGCTGAGGTCAGGTTATATGCTAATTTAAACTTCAGACAATCCTACTGGCATCAGTAGGATCATCTATGGAGCAAAATGTTGCTATGGTTGCATTTCTGTCTCCTGAAGCCTTCCATTGTATCTTAACATACGTCTTTGGTGATGTTCTGATGCGTACATAGCAAGGAGAGTCATTTACTACAGATGGTATTTTTCACTGCTATTCGCAGATTGCAGTACTTGGATTTGCCAGTCCCATAACAAACAGCTGGCCTACACGTAGACAACAGCAAACTTTTCTATCAAGACATAGCTAATGGTTAGATTCTCTCACGTCTAATGAGGTATCAGTTCTGACTGAAATTTGTCCTGCAGGTGGGGCATTTTGTAACCACTCTTCCTTTATAAGGCCTCTAGTGCTTCACAAGACCAAAAATTACACTGCAGTTTCCCTTCAAGGGTCTATTTGTGTCTTTTCTTACCAGACTACCTATTTTCAAAGAAAATTGTGGCAATATAGACTTCTACCCTCACACAGCTTTGCCAGAGTTGGTTATAAAATTACTGAAATAGGAAAAATAAGACAGAAACACACAAGCATACTGTGAATGCCTCACCTTCTTCAGAAATCGGAAAAAAACCAAGAGAAAGCACTAGAAAAGTACACTCACTATCTACAGTTGGATTCTTCAGTAAATGGAATTAAGCATGCTTAAAATTTACAAGCTCTGAAGTCACACTCTGGAAGGGCATCTTCCTCTCCACAGACTACAGAGGGCTCAGGTTCTTCCCTGTGGCACCTGAACTGACTGCCTAGAATGAGTATCCCTTAAATTGGCAATTTTTGAGAGAAAAAGCTCTGTAGATCTAGTGGATCCCCCAAAACATTCCTCTCCATGGAGCCAGACAGTTTTCTTTGGAAGTGTGATTATTGAGTTTAACAGTCTCTGGCTACTAAAGAGTCTATGAGCAGCCGCACAATGCGGTGAAGCTCATTCTGAAGAACTTCTAGGGAAATAAGCAACTGGATTGTTTATGTGGAAGCACAGCTGGCACAAAACCAAGGAGTGGCAAGATTTTAAAGGTATGGAGCTTTTGTGAGACTGTTCTGGCATAGATATGATGCACCCTCTGGGGTACTTGTGAATATTACAATGTGGTGTGATGCGAGTACTGTTTCAGCAAGAGAAGGATGCTGCATTTGGTCAAAATAAGTGCTCCTTACATCAGTTCAATGTGCACAAAGCAAACTGCATCACATGTACAGAAAAGGCATCACCATTCCTGCACCTGGCACTACTGGAAGGCTATTTGGGACCACATCTTCAACTTTATTTGTGGTAATGCTCCATCCCAAGCTCAGCTACTGTCACCGGGGTTCTGTTCTGACATCAGCAGGATAACTGCTAAGCAAGGACTGTGTGCATTTCCAAGAATGTCTCAGCAATCTTGTCAAATAACTGAGCACAACTAGGGAAATATCAAGAGATGCAGAGCTAGAATTAGTAAACGAAAAAGGTGTTTTATTATTTATATTCCAGCAGCACGTAGAAACCCCAACTGTGATCTGAGTCTCAGTGTGCCAGACAACATATGAACACACAGTGGAAGACAATTTTGGCTCTGAAGAGCTTGCAGTCTTCAGAGGCAAGACAGACAGAAGGTGAGAAAAGAAGCAGAGAGAACTAACATACACACAGCAAAATCAGTCACAAAGCTAAGAGTAAAACTCCATCTCCTTCCAAATAACGAGGCCTCTCTGTCCAGTCTGCTACTGCCTGCTAATCAAAACAGTCTGACATCCTGAATGCATTCGCTTTCCATAGGATCTCTGCAAGCTAAGTTATGAGGAGCCCCAAGCAGAAAGCAAGCTGAACCACACCTCCAGAAACAAAAATGATTGGTTTATTCTGCTATAATTCCTCATGAATCCATACTAGGTTATTGCTCCTTTGTCCTTTACTTCTCTTTTACCGTCTTTTTTTTTTTTCCTAAGTAGGTCACCTCATCTCCTGAAGTATGAAGCCATAAGACTATGAAAGCATAAGGAAATTTATTCCTCTGTGTGCTTGATCTTCTCCACTGAAAGAAGTATGGGAATGACTACAAGGTTGATCATCGACTTCCAAGAATAGACAAATGCCTTTGTTATGCTTCTGAGGTATATCTCAAACACAGGAAGGATGAAACCTACAGTCAAGACAGAAGAACTCTTGCCATTAAGTCGTCCACTAAAAGATTTGACCACAGTCCAAAGGTGGTAAAAGGTCAGAGACTAATTTCATTTGAGAATTTTTATTTGCTAGATTTAACATAAGGCCATTAATGTTTTTTTTTCCATCTCTATCTCAGACCTCTCTCTGCTCCTAGATACACATTTATATTACATTTATGATTTATAAGCATGATAGATCGCCCTTTGCTAACCTCTTAAAGGGCTCTCAGTCACAATGATTCTTCACATATGATGCTTAATTACATTTTAATAAATTGTTCTTGAGAAAATAAAATCTCCAACAAGAGAAGCTGACAAATTTAAACCCTGCACATGCATAAAATACAGAATGCAGAATAAAATCAAGCACTTTTTTTCCCTTCAGTACTCTTCTTTTGTATCTTTTTTTTACTGATTTCTGTTTGTACTAATTCCAGAGGTCTCACTTCACACCACCAAAAAATGATGTTATTCACAATAGATGCTTGTTCTCAGGAAATTTCTGCACATAAGACAAGGCAAGATTGAAGACACCCACAGAGTAAAGCAGGGTTGCTTGCATTCATGCTGTCTGAAGTAAAAGCTTGTGCCTATTTTATCAAGAGATGAATGCTGATGTTATAATTCCAGGACAATGTATGAACACACTAGACAGCACACACACGCTCACATATGCAGATAAACAGAGCGATCAACAGAGTCAGGAAGGACCTTGATTTACAAGTGGCCATTTAAACAAATATACTGTAACGCTAAATTTTTAATCTTGTGGAAAAGGCTTCTGGCAATAGACTGATAATGTATGTCCTTCAGAAATTAATTCTGTAATTCCATAATCCAAAATTCTCTGAAATAGAAAATTCTTTTTGGTGTGCAACAAATAAAATTATGTGGAATACGAAGATTTCCTTAGAAAGTTAAAGCAGAAAAGAACAAATTAAGAATCTGTACCTTTTAAGATGTTCTTAATTCATATTTTCAGTTACATTAAAAGACCATTAGCTTCCCTAAGGAGAAACAACTGTTAGGATCCAACACCTTTCCAAGGAATCAACTATAAGTCCATGGACTCTATCCTCACCAGAAACATAGTCTACGTTCCTCTGCATCCATCCACTCTGTCAGGTGGATACATTTTTCAAGTAAAAGCAGCCCTGCTTTCAGGGCATTCTTTATCAATGCTTCCTTACTTTTGACAAAACAGAACAAAACATTCAAAGCAAGAAAGCTCTTATGTGCAAATAAATCAATGAAGTTCACAAGATGAATTAGGTATCTAGCTATGCGAAGATCTGATTCCAATGAAATCAAAGGTAACTATGTTTGTGTAGGGTCTGCTGACCCGGAGTTTTCATTAGATCCACAGGAAATTTTAAGCTCTTAAAAACACTTGTTAATAGTGCCAGATGACACAATTGTGCAATTATCTGGCCCATTAGTTTTGCAGTTTACAGCTAGCAAGTGGTTTTCCCACACTGAAATCTTTGATGAAAAAAAAGTATTTACATAGAGTAGCTGATACCAGAAACTCTGCTCAAGTCCCTACTTCAGTTGTATCCAGGACTGTAATACAGATCTCTTCTCAGTGTTAGGAGATATTGTTAAGATCCTGTCTTATGTGAGAGTTCCTAATGCCTTCGGTAACTGTCAGTTCACGTGCCTCAGGTGGATAGAGTCTTTAAAGCCACAGTATTTGAAGAACCAGATTTTTCACACAGTTTAGCTGTTGCAATACACTGCAGGAAAACTGTGAGCAGAATCACTGGCAAAGAAAGGACACACTGAACATCTACTAAATTTTGAGACTTTATTTGACCTACAAGAGCAGGGAGCTTAATAGTGCTCCATCCATTAGTATTACTGGCCAAGGCTGTGCAATAAAGGCTTTACGATGAAAGTGTAACAACCACAGCAAGCATAAGTCTCAGTGTTCTTGTGGGCAATGACTAAATCAATACTGAGCACCAGCCTCAGAGTTTCCAGATAGCAACACGGTAAGTCTTCCTTCTTCATATAACTTCACTAACAGCATGCAATAAACCGTTCAGCAAGCACAAAATTCCTGCATTTCAACATAACAGCACAAATTTTCCCCTTCTAGATTGTCCTCTGTTGTGGAAACAGGATAGACAGGTCAGTGTAAAGTACACTACCTGGACATGCGTTCACTTCTATGGATTTGCTCCTGCATGGCAAAATGTCTCTCGTGATATGCAGATGAGCGCACAGTTATACAGCTCCAACGCACCCATTTTCAACCTGCATCCTCAATTATGTCAGCAAGGTCACACAAGAAAAACCCAACGATGACAGAGCAGGATCTCAAGCCAACAGTGTGTCAGACTTTCCCTAGAAACCAAATATGGAGTCCACAGTTAACTCCTTGTTTTCTTATCACCTGAGCTGTTGGTCATGCTATACCCTCACTACACGAGCTGAGCTTTCTTTCACACCTTTATGCACCTACCATTTAAATATTTATAGCTAAGCTCTAGTTACATAAGCTCCCTTTATAAGCAATAACCACTTTAGGTTAGGAGTCATTTGATCTATTTCAGCATCTGTTTCATACAGAGATGAGCTCTGTGCAAGTCTCAGTATGTACACTCACTAGATCCCCACAAATATCAGTAGGAAACTGGGATGTCCAGCTCAGATGTAACTTGCCTATCCTGCATATGTCTACATTTAATCAGGAATCCTGAATCAATCATAAATTAATGCTACCCTGTGTCTGTCAGTCTCCTAAGTGGACTATAACTCTGTGCTCTCATAAAAATATGGTGAAGAAAAAGGTATTAAAGCCTGTTATATGTGGCTGTTATGGCACTGTGGCCACAGAAGGACAAGGCAGAGCTGAGTCTGAGTGGCCCTCAATAATCATATATTCTGACACCTTCTTGGGGGGAATTTAGGTAAACAAGGGGAGCTTTCCAGCCTTAGGACACAGCAAAGGAGACACCACAGCTGTTAAACAAGCCAGCACTCTCTGTGCAACATTTCTATGTGTATTAAATCTTTTTCAAATACACCAAAATCAAAATAAACCAAGTATGGTTTCTTAATTGTATGCATAATCACTTCTGTACTATATATGCAAATACCATAAATAAAGGCATCGCAAACACATAAGAACATGAACAAATATTCATTTCAAATGTCTGCAAAATGCCAAGCCACCTAGGATGCCTAGACGCAGTTCCATATCTGACTTGAGAGCACAAATGCTTTTGATTTTCAACCATTAACTCACTTTTGAAATGGATGCACAGGCCAATGAGGGTGGTGAAAAATGCAAGGATCCTTAAAGAATACCTGTGATTTCACCTACAAGTGAAGTCACTCACCAGTGAAGGCAAAAGGAAAACCAAACAGAGCTGGCCCCAGCCACAAAGGTGATGGAGAAGATAGGGTAATACCACAACCAACTTCTTTCACAGGAAGCGTACTGTTTTTCAGTTTAATCCTCTTTCGCAGTGGATAAAGGTAATATGGAAAAAGCAATGAAGAACAGTGTCTGTACACCTATCCCAACGCTGCTCCATGCACAGGCAAGCATCAATATACTTAAACTCCCACTTGGCAGGCCCCTGAAAAAACACCGTTTGGCAGTGTCTGCTACACTCAGAATCAAGTACGTGAAGAAGTGAAGATTAAATCTACAGAGATATTCAGATGTGGAGTCTCTCTTCTGTCAGATGTAGGTATGTCCCCATGCATCACAGCCTGATGAAAGAAAAGTACCATGAAGCCAGGCTGCTGTTGGAGAGCATGCATCCTACGAGGTCACAGCACAGGGAGAAATTCAAATACAAAATGCACAAGCCAAGGGACTTGGGAGTGTGAGGTGGAAGCCAAATGTGTGATCTTAACTTTCTGCATGAGACTTGTCAGACCTGCCTACAGCCTTACAAAAACACTCACAAACCAATACTCAGCCAGCTGGGTTGTATTTTCACTGTGTTTCCTAGAGGCAGAAAACAGAGTCTGCCCACAAACTGCATTCATATTCTCCTCCTGTAAATTTATTTTTCAGCATAGCTATGATGGGTTTAATTTCACCTTGATTTCTTTGAAGGGTAAAAGCATTACAGAAAAAATACATTTCTTCTTCTTTGCCTTCCGCCTGAGAATGACAGCAACATCTCCCTGTGAAGAAACTGGTAATGCTGCAGTGATTTTTATCACTAGCACTTGTATCTCCTGGATATTAATAGGTGTTTGGAAAATGCTGTAGTATCTCATTATTTATAAAATAAAACTGAGTATAATTCTGCAAAGAGATGAACACCTCTGTATCAGGAGCTGAGCAGATTGCTTGTCTTACTCTGCAGTTTACATTAATGAACCTCTAAGGTTGGCTTGGAAAGGTGATGTTAACATCACAGGCTGGACAGATCTACAGTCCTTATGCCATCAGCATCTACTATGTCATGACAAGGGTACAGCTGTGCTCCTCCTACCCTCTGTAATGTCAACAGATGGAGTGCATCACCTGTAACATGTACCTCTCCAGCTCATGACAGTGCATCGGTATGTCTTATTTTGGAACAAGCCAGTCAACACACTATTGTATTAGTCAATACCAGAGTAGTAAAATTCAGACAGATTTTAAACTGGAGAAATAAAAAATATGCAATAAAGACAAGAAACTACATTTCAGTGAGAATAATAAAGTACAAAAATACGGGTTGGGGAATTTCCACATAGATGGAAGTTCTGAGGGAAAGAATCTTGTATTAAAATTAATCTTCAACTTAGTATGAGACAATAACGTCATACTTTGGGGAAGTGCAAATACTATGCTGGGACTAGTGAAGCAGAGTAAAGCTTTTAATACACTTCCATTACGGTTTTTAATTGACTCAGCATTCAGGGTTCTGTGCCCATTCTGAGACACAAAATGTAGATCAGTTTGGAGAGAGTATGCAGAAAAACAAGGAGAAACACCTACACAGAAAGAAAAGAAACTGCTTAATTGAGAGTGGTAAAAAAAAGCCCAACAGCACTTTAACGGCCTATGAAGGAAGTGGCAAAAATTGCTGTGTCTTTGGTGGACAGAACAGACAGTACAAGTTAGAAAGTAAGAGAGGAAAAACCCTTCTAAGGATAGAAAGCCTTTGTAAGGATGTTGTGGTATCACCCAGGAAGACTGTGAAACCTATCCCGTTATAATTTTCAAAAAGTAAAACAGACACGTCCCAAGAGTGACTAAGGCAGAGCTGATACTGGCTTGCACATGGGCAAGGAACTAAGTAAAACCAAATGTTCCCTTTTAGCCCTACATTTGTCTTCTTTTGCTGTCAGTGGTAGTGAGCTTTGTTTCTTGTTTGTTTTGGTTCTCCCGTGGATGAACAAGATAGAATGTCCACAGTCTGGCTTTTAGGTTCTCATGGGAGATTGCAGGGCTTCAATGTACGGAAAAAAATCTTTCTATTCTGTGGAAACTGGGTACATTTGAAATTATACAATTCTGTAAAAAAACATTCAGAGCCTTCAAACCATCATGTGTCAGAGTAGGTATTTTTAAGATTATTTTCATTATACTACACATCTCTCACTTGATTATACTCTGATTCTATTCTTGCTTTAGCAGGCATCACTCCTGCTGACTTCAACAGCATTATTCTTTCTGTTTTTACACTACACTGAATGAGAACAGACCCAGCCCTGAAGTAGTAAAATGGATTTGGGATTACAAACTCTTAATATTCCAGGGCTTTTTTGCAATTTACTACTGTCCTTCAGGTTTCATTTATGCCTATAAATTGTCCCTTTTGATGGCAGTGGCATGAATGTATTTGTTTAAGATGCTGCTTGCTTCTATAAGCACAGAAAGATAGATGAACCCCTGCAGAACCCTGCAGCTGGGGCTAGATTGATCCGTAACTCAATCCAGCAGTTCTTAAATACAGGTAACATGAAAAGCTCTTCAGTGAGCTGCTGAATACAGCAGTCTGTTTAAAAACAATAGAAGAAGTGACTGAGTATATTCATCACATTGTAGGAAAATGCTCACAGCATAAGACAAGCTTCCTCAAAAGGATGAGTTTTCCAGTCAGTTGCTGTGACTGCATCCCCTGGTGAGTTGCACTTCTGAGTTCATTAATGCAGCAGCACAAAGCAAGGAATACTGAGAATCTGGGGCTCTTTTTAGACCTCAGTCCACCACTACGTTGGACAAAAGCCTTAACGACCTTCAATATTTTACACATGGGCTGGATCTGAGGAAATCCTCATAGAAGAATTACCACAACAGTAAGTCTAATAACCTACAAGTTAAACTAAACTGAAAATACTCTGAAACTGCATTCTACGAAGTATTCTAAAATTATATTTAATATTAAAATACTATAGACACCCAGCAATGCCACGTCATTGCTCAAGTGGGGATCTTCCCCACACAAATTTCATTTTTGCAGACATTAATGTTCTGAAAGCTGGAGAAGCTTTAAGTGGAACTCATAAGATTTGAACAGAAAACTCATGAATGAGAACTTGCCTTTGTATAACTGTGAGAATTCTCTGAAAAAGCCTACGCCCAAAATAGAGGCATACCTATTCAATTTCAAGAACACCGGACTGCCTTCCTGGACCCCCTCCAAGAGTAAATGGTCCTGATATCCAAGAAGATACTTCACCTCTAAAGGCTCTAGGAAAGTCACGGTAGATAATTTTTAGTTTGTTTTTTCTCCAAACACAGTTGTCTTTTAAAGAATCAAAAGGGTAAAGTGTCTAATTCTCAGTCAAGTAAAAGTTAGTTTAGGTCCCCTTCCAAAATATTCTTTTACTCTGGAAGATAACCAGCACTGACAAACTGTAAGTTTGTAGTGAGCCAGAAGACATCAAGTTATATGTCACGAACCTTTTTTTTGTTGCTAAACTCCTTCATCAAGGTTGAACCTGAAGAAATCCACCATGCTGATAATTACCAACATTATCATCCCTTGCAAGCATAAACAGATAAGGTAGAAGTGTTTTTCAGGTGGAAAAGAGTTTCATTAATTTCACAGCAAAGGAATTCTGCCTGCCTAACCACACCGCTAACACCTTTTTTGTAACATAAGTCATTATGGCGACTTTTGTAAAAGAGGACTTCTGATTTCTACACACAATATAAACAGAAGATCCTGGAACCCAGATAAGAAGTAAAAAGGAAGTGCCTAAAAGGGAGGTAAACCCACAAATCCCCGCATCTGGAAACCAATCTCAGCTCCAGAGACGGGGTTAACTGAGGACGCCATGAACACTTCTGTGGATCATCAATCAAGATAAGCACTCCAAAGGAAATGCTTCCCCTTTGCTCCCTATAAAAGAGCTCCTGCTGTTCCTCACCCAGCGCACCACTGATGGGAAGCCATTTCAGGAGAGAACTGTTCCCCTGATTGTGCAGACTGTCAACAGCTGAAAGGATCCCTAATCAGCTAGTCACAGAAGAAATCCTGAGCATTGTCCTGTCTCAAATCTATAATAATTCACCAGGTCAGGGGTCAAATCCTCTAGCAATTAGCAGAATAAATTAGTTTGTTAATCGCCTTGGAGATACAAGTACCTAATTAATGGGGAGGTGTTGTGCATGCATGACTAAAGATATTCACAGAATCACATAGCTAGAATGACCTGGTTTTGAATGACATATTCTATCCAAAATAGCCTGGAGCAAGAGAAGTGCTGTTGACAAATGGTAGTTCAGTAAAACTCTTCGGGTATGCAAGAACGGTATATTGCCTTAAGCATTATAAGTGGATCTCTATGTACAGCAAAACTACATCTTTGAAACTATTTCAAAGTTATAGTTCAAGAAGCTATTCAGAAAGGAATGTAAAAAACAGGTCTGGTGGTATTGATCAGACGTTCATAACCCTTCCACTGCACGGAAGAAAAAAATGCACAGAACTGAAATTCAGAGAGCTAAGCCATGGAGAAATCAACTGGCAAAATAAAATTGCTCATTGGCTATGTCTGGGAACTACACTTCCCCTTAATACCACTGTATGCTTTGCTTTAGGTAGGTGTTCACCATTTACTAGCACTAATAAAATTGTGACCTGAATGCAAGGATCAGGGTATGCTCAAAACTTTCCAAACAGCAGGTCTGGAGTTTGCTCCTACTTTGAGATGAAAGGTTATAATTCATACAGCTTTTTAACTGGATCTTGCTCTCACGTAACCTTTAGTAACTCTGATGCCATCTAGTAGGACCTTGTCAGGCTTGAGAGGTGGGCCTGTGCGAACTTCATGAAGCTCAACAAGGCCAAGTGCAAGGTACTGCACATGGGTCAGGGCAACCCCCGGTACCAATACAGACTGCAGGATGAATGGATTGAGAGCAGTCCTGCCAAGCAGGACCTGGGGACACTGGTGGATGAAAAACTGGACATGAGCAGGCTATGTGCGCTTGCAGCCCAGAAAGCCAATTATATCCCAGGCTGCATCCCCAGCAGCATGGGCAGCAGGTCAAGGGAGGTGATTCTCCCCTTCTACTCTGCTCTGGTGAGACCCCACTGGGAGTCCTGCATCCAGCTCTGGAGCTCTCAGCACAGGAAAAATATGGACCTGTTGGAGCTGGGTCAGAGGAGGCCACAAAAATGATCAGAGGACTGGAACACCTCTCCTGTGAGGAAAAGCTGAGAGAGTTGGGGCTGTTCAGCCTGGAGAAGAGAAGGCTCTGGGAAAACCTTATTGCAGCCTTTTAGTACTTAAAGGGGGCTTATAAGAAAGAGGTAGAGAGGCTTTTTACAAAGGTCTATAGTGACAGGACAAGTGGCAATAGTTTCAAACTGAAAGAGGGTAGGTTTAGATTGGACATACAGTAGAAATTTGTCATGATGAGAGCGGTGAGACACTGGCACAGGGTGCCCAGAGAAGTTGTAGATTCCCTGTCACTGGAAGTGTTCAAGGTCAAGTTGGATGGGGCTTTGAGCAACCTGATTCACCGAAAGATGTCCATAGCCATGCCAAGGGGGTTTGGACTAGATGATTTTTAAAGGTCCCTTCCAATCCAAACCATTCTATGATTCTATGAACTTTCTGTGCTTTCTAAGCAGGCTTTATTGCATTCAGTGCTGGACAAGTATTTTTCTTTGAGATCCACAGAAAGACACAGTAACTCTAGGCAGTTTCTGCAAAGCAAAGTACTTACCCAAGGAAACTATGGGCTATCACACAAGAAGGATTTTATGCATTCTCTCTTATAAAGAACTTCTAAGAGAACCAAGTGTCTTCTTCTAAGTGCCCCAATTACAAAAGACAAGGTTTCCACCTATTTTTCTTTCCCTTAATCTATCAAGACTGTTCTTTCTACCATTTCCAAATTATTTACTTAAAGTTTCTTAAATGAGGAACCTCAGTCAAGACTCCAAGCCCTTGATTAAAGTTGCATCCAATCAGGACTTTGATAAAATTTCAAGATCTTTATCTGTATTGTTCCTCTGTCTTAGGGTTCTCTAGGGTTAGTAACTTAACTTCCTGCAGGAGGCCAAAACAACTCTTCAGTGTAATGAACAAACAGGCATAAGCTCATGTAAAAACGTAAAAAAAAGAAACCTTCCAGATTTCTCCTCCCTTTTCAGATTCTTTGAGTGACTGGCATGGACCAAAAGCCTGTCATATACTGGGGCCCAATATACACTTAAGAGCAGAAAAATGCTCTGTTCCCAGAAAGCATCCCAGTCTTGCATAAGGTAAGAGACAATACACTCTGCAGGTAAAGCCTGCCAGCCAAACTAGCAGAGAAGATCTGCCGGGTCCCCTGCAGACCTGTGTTGCACAGAAGCTCTGATTAGGTTATCATAATTATCCCTCTTAGACCACAAAATCTATGATGCTTTCCATAATCTGAACTAGCACATTATCAGAGATAATTTTGTAAACTGACGCCAACATTAGAGAAACTGAGATTACTATTCGATCAATATTTTGAACATTACAATAAATTCCTGGGAGTCCTTATGTGCATCTACCGCATCAGTAACAGACTGTAGTATTTGCAGAACTCAGGGAAAGTATCAAGTCTATTTGCTTAATCAAACAACAAAAGTCCCCTGAACTCCTGGTAAATTTCTCTGGCCTAATTGGCATTAGCGAACAGTTGCATTTCAAAATCTTACTGCTTTTATTAACAAATCCAAGGAAAAAACTCTAGGATGTATCGACACGACCAATCCTCCTTAACCTTCTCCTACACAGGAGTAGACCTTTCAACAGCTTTTCAAAGAACTAGAAGCTCTGCTTTGGAAATTAATCAGTAGACATTGCAGCTGGAAAGACACCAGCTTTCCCTGACGTGTTCCTGTTATCAGCTAATTTAATGATATATTTTAAACTTCATCTCCGGTTTACGCTTAAAGATCCTAAATGTAGATGTTCATGTACAAGGACCTTTACCAGGGACAAAGAGTTTAGATTATCCCTTTTGACTCATCCCATTGCATCAGGCTTGAAAGTGAAATGAGGGTGAGGCACTGGGTAATGCTGTCTTTTTGGCCAAAGCATCTATCAAGCAAACAGCCAGAAGAGAAGAGCCACCTACTGAAGAGCAAACATGGATCAGTGGAAAATGGAGAAGTTCCTTTTCCTTCTCATCAGTATAAAAGCACCAGCAAAAGCCAGGCATCTAGTCACAGCCTGACAACCTACTCTCAGCACACTTCACTGGCACAGCATCTGGGTCCCTCTCCTAGCCTAGCAAAAGCAGCAGCCCTCAGCCCTAGTAGCTCTTCAGCCCTAGAAGGACAAAGGCCAACATGCACAGGGTTTCAACAGGCAGCAAGAACTACTTGAAAATAAGCCATTAAAACCAATCTTCATTTGCAAAATCTCCACACATTCTCCTGAGCATCTTGCCCCAAAATACATAACCTGAGACATGTAAGATTAGTGCATAATGACCTTCTCATTCTGAACTGGTATCTACAGCCCCTCAACCACACTGAGCATGAGAGTGGAAAATGCCTCACAGTCACACTACTTCTCAGCTGACACGTTCACACTCTCACTGATGTTTACATTGAAGAATAATGCTCTGCAGAACAATTACAGCATTTAAAATGATGGTTCAATGCACACCAATTTTCCAACCCAAAACTTCAAAGAGGTTTTGGGTTTTTTTTTTTTTTTTTAGATTTTCCACAGAAAAGACCAGGACTGGAAAATGGACACACCAAGAATCAAGCCTTCTTCCTGCCCCACATCAGTACTTCTAAATATTTTCACTGATTCTTTTGAAGTCCATTCTGACTGCTGGAAATTTGTACATATAGGAAAATCCAGTGTCCTGGAAAGGTCTAATTAGTTCTTTTTGTGTCTAGAGGACAAATAAAGGCAAGAAAGAATATGAGGAGACTTCTTTTACCCTAAACATGGCTTCAAAAATATATTGAGGGCTTCTCGTAAGATGTGTATATTTATGCTTCCTCTTTTTTTTTTCATTGTTGGACTACAGAACACAGTTTTTTTACCCAGTTTGACAGAGACATCGGTTCAAAGGCAACACGGGATCTAAACCAAGAAAATGTCCTTAAAATTGTACCTCTTCTAAGCAATAGCCGTTGGTATGATGGATACTGCAAACAAAAGGCCACAGACACACAGCTACTGCATTTGAAGTCAGGTATTGTATCAGAAAATAGTCCCGAAATTCCTAAAATAAGTCTCAGAGCATAAAGTATAGCACTAGAATGCTGCAATGGAAAGTCTGCCAAATCCCTTCAAACCTAACCAAGTGTAAGTGAAAGGAACTGAAGGGTTAGGCAGTTTTGGTTTTTTAGCCTTACACATTCACTAAAAGACTAATTTTTATCTGCATATACAGATACACATATATTCCTGAGAAAAGCCTGTAGTGAGCTACATACTACAAATTTTAAGATTACTGTATACTGTTAATATTTCTCATAATATGTTTTCTAAAGTCATATCACCATCTTTTTAAAAGACCGTAAAATGGGGTAGCAACTCAAAGCCTAAAGCCAGCAATATAATCCAATCAAGATATGCCATAAAAATGTTAATTAAGAAACCTTAGAAAGGACAGGGGAAAAGATATTATTTAATACTGTCATAGTATCTGTGACACCCAAGTGCCAAATCACAAGTAACAAAGAAGTGAGGTCTTGTAAAGGGATGACTGATCAAGGCTGATCATTCAATCTTCTGTTGAAAAGAAAGAAGCTTTCTTTTTACAAACAAAAGAAAAGGAGGAGATGTAGCTCTAAGAAGTCTCCAGGGCACATCAGGGGTGATGGGTTGCAAAAGTTAATTAGCTAACTGACGTGGAACAGATAAGGAAAATCCCTATTGCTAAGCATAGTGTTAGGCATGTTTTCGTATTGTATCTCTTCCTTCTTTATTTTTTTTACTACACATTTATTTTTTTATCATTAAATCTTGTCTAGTGATTAAGCAGATTCTCAACAATCAGATGTCTGCTACGTGGATCCATTATTCAAGTGCAGACCAGCAGAATTAACACAGTGTTTACTACCCACTCAACTATTCCATCTCAAAAGCCTAGTCAAGTTGTCAGGCTGATGAGAATGAGGAGCATACTCTTCAGCATGTATTAGTCTCTGCTACTTTGACAAGCAGCATCAACCCAGGACATTACCATCATTCTTGGTTCTTATCCAAAAAAAAAAAAAAAAAGAGAGTTTAGCAAGAGGCCTGATGTAAGCAATTACAATCAGGTGAAATGCTTTGTGAAAGTCAAACACTGAGTAGATCTCAAAAGCCTAAGAAAACAACTGTTTATCCTCTGTAAGGGCTCTTTACACACTCTGTGGTAAATCTCCTAGAAAAAATAGTAAGTGAAGCCTTAACAGCTTCCTAAGTGTGAAGACAATACTGACAGCATGACCAGTGGGATTAGGAAATTCAGTGCTTTCAAGGGTCACTTCACATCAGCACCTGTAGCAAGCTATAAACGTCTTAAATGTAACTTTTTTTATGAGAAGTATTAACTAGATATATTAATCAAATCTATTTTCACACAAGTTTTTAATAGACCTTGTTTTATTAAAATTCCTGTCGCAACAAAAACCGCACAGATGTGTCCTTGCCCAGTAACTGTTTACAAGCAGAGCTAAGAAGCAAAGAATTTCTAAACCTCACATCTCCTTGCTCAGACCACTGCTCAGCAATACAGCAAACCTGGCTGTAAGGCTCACAGGACCAGATCAAAAATCTTCTAGCTATATGACACAAAACGTTGCTCAATGGAAACTAATTCTGCTGGTCTGAATTCAGCAGCTTTTGGTGAGATCAGGGATGGTCTTGTCTTCCATAGCAGCCCTGAAAGCCAGCAGGCATGCCAGGGAAGCTGACAGAAATGTGGGCAGGTGCCAAAACCTAAATTAGATCCAGTTCATCTTGCTGGGTGATCTGGTAGTACATAGATAAGTACAAATGATTTTGAAGATATAGCTTCTGTTTTCTCCAGAGAACAAAGATAGGCCTGTCTGTTCCCACAGATCTGTACCGCCCTCAAGCTTTAATGTAGCTTGAAAAGCTTCACCAGCAACAGTACGGGACCAGAGGAAGTCTGGACCACAGCGCAGCATTGCAAAAATAGCTTTGTTTACCGTGTTTCACCAATCCTGGGCAATTCAGCAATTCTAACAGAAGCTCAGAAATACAAATCGAAAGAGAAAAGGCAGAAATAATACCCACCTTTCCATTTCAGAGGCTTTCAAATGGCTGAGCTCTTGGTTAGCTTTCAAAGTCACTGAGGGTGTAAAAAGTGGAAGAGTACAGACATACAACAACAGTTTCTGGTGAGGGTATGGAAAATCTTGGGAGTCTGATTTTCCAATGAGGCCAAAAAATTGTTCTCTCTTTGCACATGCAAACTTTCTAAGAATGATGAGTTTTGCAATTGAAAAATCGTACTGCTTCTTGGCAGTACATACAAAATACTGTGGCAAGCTAGGTGTGGTTGCATGCAGTCTAATGGTAGGCCTTTTCTGGAAGGCAGACCCAACAGAACATTACCAAGACACCAATGAGACTGACTTGGACAACTTCTGTTCGCTTCTGCAAGATGCTCTGAAAGTGCAGGAAATACAGACTTTTAAAAAAATCACTGGCATTAAATACAGACTTGAAGCAAGCTCTCCATAGTCTGAAGCAGACCGGAATGTTACGTCATGCTTTGAACAGTGCTACCTTGTCAATGATGCATAGCAGTAAATGTTGGTTGGCTGCACTCATTTTCTGAGGGGAAGTACTTAAAACAAAAACATAATAAACTATTTAATCAGTCATCAGCAGAAGACATGCAAACACACACAACACAACAGCCACATTTACACCGACTTGTTGTAATAGATAAGTCCTTAACCAGACATGATTTGTTAACAGGATTGTGCTTTCTCCTGTAGTACTTTCACAGGCAGGAGACCGAGAAGCATTTGCAGTTCTTTACTCTGTTTTAAGGGTTTTGTGATGTCTGAAATGACATAAAATGCAACTTCTGCAATATTTGGGTCTCATCAGTTAACTAAAACTAAAATTCATTCTCAGTCCTACATTGAGCTGGATACTGGAATAAACGCCACATCTCACTAACATGACCAGCCAGCCAGACACTCCATCTGTTATGAAGTACTTCTGAAATACTATTCATTATCGCATTGGTAGCTTTTAAAATGAGCTCAAATTGAGAATGTATTTTAAAAGTTTAAAGTCAAATATTATCACCTGAAGGCCAAGGAGACATAGGAGAAAAAACACACTTGTTAAAGATGGTCCCGACATACAAGTATATCCCTCGATATTGTCAGTATCTCCATCCAGGCTCATTCCTGAACAAAAGAACCTATTTCACTGTATGGATTTCCCTCTACTTGTGGTTATCCTTGCAGAGGAGGAAATCACCGTACGTACTTCTATTCTAAGCACCTGGATCAGGACTTCGTGCAGTGTTTGAATAGCACCAGACAAAGTCCCAGCTCTGCTTTGTGAATGCGGTTCATAGGTACTACTCAACCCAAATTACTATCTTTTCAAGCTGGGTGAAGGTTTCCTTGTAAATAAGGGAAAACGTAGATAAACTACCACTTTCTGCCTAACTGCACTTTTTAAAAATCTGCTAATGCTATGCCATATGTCTAGTACAATATGTAATAACCCAGAATTAATAAGAAGATATTTGAGGATCTATTATCTCTTTGGCAGCACCTGCTGTAGTTAGTTTTAGAACTCTACTGAAGATTTATTATGTTTCTATAAAGTGTGTTTTTCATATGGGGGTTTTCCTACTGGAGTAAAACTTTAAAAAAAAAATTAACCACAGTGTTGTCTTCCCTCTGTATGTGCATGCTTGTGTATTCTTTATACTTCACTGTCCAATTTGTTAAGTTATTATTATTCATTATATTGCCAAGCAGTTCCCAGAGGCATCACTGAATACATGATAAAAACATACAGTAAAAAGTCAGCACTGCAGGTTTTGAAGAGGTATGAATTAATTCCACTGCTAGACTTCCTCAAATACTTCAACTAGCCTAAAAATCATGAAGTCTAAAAATTATTTACTCATGGTGCTTTTATTTGCCATTCACTTTTCAGGTGACTTAGATTTCTATTTGCAAATTCCTTCATAACCATCATGGGCAGAAACTAGCTTTAAAAATACTGTAATTGGATATTAGATTTCCCAATAAACACATGACTACAAGATTGTGACTGTAAGATGGGAGAACGTTAAGCAACACTGACATACTCTCAAAACCATAAAAACTGGTAATATAAAGGCTATTACTGCCTTAACATCAGAGTACAATAGCCAAATATAACACAGATAGGAGAGGAACATAAGGCAATAACACGACCATAGAATAAACAGAAAATATATTTGCACTGAAATGAATATTAATTACTTCTCAATCCAGAATGTTTACATCTATGCATAAACCACAAAAGTAGCTTAGTCTAGTGTTTTTGTGACATATTAATATATAATATCAGTAAGAATATAGAACTTATTTTGCCTCCCAATAAATTTAATTGAAGCAGAGGTCTACTGGAAGACAATCTAAGTTGATCCACCCAAACTGACTGGGGCAATGCACATGCAGTGATGGAGCATCCAGTTCATCAGTATTATGCTCTGACCTTTCCTGTACATTTCTTCTTGTTGCTAATGCTTGCACCTGCATGTATACAGATAACAGACAAATAAGAGTGGCACTCCAGAGTTTTTATATGCTTGGTAACAATGGATGTTTCTCCCTTGTCTCAAGGGCAAGGGATTGCTGTCTAAGCATAGGGGAGGAAGCATGTCTGTACTCTGACAAGCTGAGCCACTACTTGCAAAGTACAGAGCCTAAATAGAATTGGTCTTGTGAGGGTTCTTCCTAAGTCCGGTTACAGGCCAGCCCTCATATATTTCTGGAGAAAGTCCTGCTAATCACCAACTAATGCCTGTGCCAATGTCTACAAAAGGTATTCACTGGATTTCAGGACCCCAGAGGAAGAAGAGTTAACAATACCTATGCACAGGTGATGGTCAGACATAAGCTTGGTGCAGCCATATGAGAACTTCCCGGGGTTCCTCAAAAGCACAAGGAGAGACAGGGTCTGCTGCTATTCAGATGTATCACCTGCTTCAGTTTCTAGCTTACATATGGTACTGAGCCTGGACTGCATTTCAGAAATATATGAGACATTGTGAAAAAAACAGTAATTGCAGAAGAGTGAAGCATTTCAGTATGTTACTCCGTACCTCTCAATACCTTTCACAAAGTAGGCTCTTTATTTTACACGTAGGGAGAGACAGACACAGAGACTCCAGGATTTGCCCAAAGGTCACAGAAATCAGTGACAGTGTAGACAAATCAAAGAACCTCACCAGAAGCTATTTGCTGTGTTTATAAAATGCTGAAATTGTGATTTCACAGCATCACAGAATGGTAGGGGTTGGAAGGGACCTCTGTGGGTCATCTAGTCCAACCCCCCTGCCGAAGCAAGGTCACCTACAGTAGGCTGCATAGGACCTTGTCCAGGTGGGTCTTGAATATCTCCAGAGAAGGAGACTCCACAACCTTCCTGGGCAGCCTGGGCCAGGGCTCCATCACCCTCAGAGGGAAGAAGTTCTTCCTCATGTTCAGACGGAACTTCCTATGCTTCAGTTTGTGCCCTTTGCCCCTTGTCCTGTCACTGGGCACTACTGAAAAGAGTCTGGCCCCATCCCCCTGACACCCACCCCTGAGATATTTATAAACATTTATTAGGTCCCCTTGCAGCCTTCTCTTCTTCAGGTTGAACAAGACCAGCTCCCTCAGCCTCTCCTTGTAGGAGAGATGTTCCAGTCCCCTCATCATCCTCGTAGCCCTCTGCTGGACTCTCTCCAGTAGCTCTTCATCTTTCTTGAACTGGGGAGCCCAGAACTGGACAGAGTACTCCAGATGGAGCCTCACTAGGGCAGAGTAGAGGGGAAGGAGAACCTCCCTTGACCTGCTGGCCACACTCCTCCTAATGCATCCCAGGAAATTTCTCTCCAATTTCTCTTTGCAAGAGACTAAAGTGACAAAGACCTGATTAAGGATTCTTAGTTAGATCAGGTGTGGAGAGAATGCTTTTCAAATATATGTTGTAGATAAAGGTTAAACAAAGGGGGATTTTAGAGAGCCACTGAAAGGAGTAAATTGCTTTTGCACACATTTCTCCTGTATTAATTTTTCTCCTCTATAAAACTCCTCTTGAATTTGAGGTGCTGATTTTTCAAAGTGTTTTTATTACTGTAAAAATAGCAAGAAAAACTGAGAACTTCCCTGGCCTAAGGGATATTTACATTCATTTAGTTTCTGATCTGACAGACACAGTTTATTACCTGTCTCGTTAGGACAGGTATGCTATTTAAAAATACAACAAAAGAAGCCATGAAGGACTCAGAACTATAACCAGGAACCATTTAATTCAATGTACATAAACAGGCCTAGAAGCAAGAATGAGAACCCAAAACTCTCCGTTCAAAGATAAGCACTTTAATCCGCTGGCCAGTGGGTCTTGCGGTGTCCCTTGTCCCATGAATTCCAATTGCACGCACATTAGCATTTTAAAGGGTAAACAGAAAATGCTTTTCTACATCTGGGTAGAGACGTATCAGCTTACTCAGGCAGAGGAAGGGTCTTGTGCTTTATATAGGTGAAAACTCTAACTGCAGGTCTTACGGAAAAAAGATAAGTTAACCATCCCCTATACTCCTCCATCATTCTATCTGAAGCAGCAGCTGTAAGTGGTTTTTTTTTTTTCAGTAAGATTTGATGAATGCCTGGTAAGTACACAGTGGCAGCACCTACAAGAACAGCCTTGCTGGGCCTTGAACACTTCTCCTGACACCGCACAGGCAGGAATCTGTTCCACTTTGGATAGAAGAGACAAACCTCAGCATGCAAAGACAGGCTGTCCAGGTATTTGGCAGATGAGATTAAAAGTAAGATATTAAAGTCATGTAGGAATCCTGAGTTTTAGGCTGTAACTGAGCCAAGGTTCCCAGGACTGTAATTCTGGATGTACATGCCTAAATTCTTGACAGCTTCAGCTTTAATCAGCTGAATCCTGGTTTTGGATTAAGCTCTCATTCCCTACAATAAACATGTCTGTATTGCACTTTACCCATAGTCTGTGCAAAAAAAAAAAGACAGATGTGGATTGAGGAGAACCAGAAATACAGTTTACTACAAAATTATTCTTTGAGCCATGTGTGAAAAGAAAACAATGAAGACATGGAAATTTGTGAGATGGCCAATAGCAAAAGACTAGAAGGATGAATACCCAGAAAACACAGACATGTATTGGTGGATAACAATCTTAACAAACTGCTTTTCACTCCAAAAATTAAACGAAGTGTTCCATTGCCTCATGCATTGATGAATCATTTGTTTACCACACTGGCCAAACACCATGAAAGCAGGAGAGAATAAAACATATCTTCAAAAGAGTTTGGTCGTTTTCATGTCTTTCATATCACATACAGTATTTTTGCAAGTGTTTCTCTGAATAAAAAGCAAGTTCAGATTTAAAAATGGGAAATTTTATGACCTAGCAATTCATGCAAAAACACAGAAATGTAGCAAGGAATGAAGTGAGAGTAAAAGGACAGAAGATCATTTACTAGAAACTAAGACAGACAGATGGGGATTCAGATTTCCGGTTGGCAACTGGAGGAAAGCAGTTTCTACTCTAAACTGCTCTAAACAGTGAAAGAAAGAACAATCTGTACTAACAGCTAACTACTGAGTAATAAAGATGAAAACTTCTACAACGTAATTTTGGAATAAAATGAAAAGCCTATCAGACAGACTTGCCAGGAATACTGCCTCAAACCCAACAACAGCTAATAAGATTGTCTAGTGAGTACTGACACTCAAGGAGAAAAAAGAAGGAATAAAGGCCTGTAGACAAATACCCATCTTCATACAGCCAGAACCAAGAAATGGAACAGAATGGTTGGTCATTGCTGACCAAGCACTACTGAGCAATGTAGTGCTGAGGGGTCATGCTTCGTAGTAAGTTGGACCTTTCTGCAATCAGCATGTAACTGTGGGCATCAGAGATTCCCCATCAGAGAAATGCTTGGGACATTTGATTCTATCATACAGGAGAGAGGCTTGAATTGCACCTGACTTTGGAGAAATGGCAGCAAACAGCAAAGGTAAGTGATCTGACAGGGGAAAGGTTAGAACAGTAACAGTTGCACAGTACAAGTATTGAAGCCCAAGGTAAAAAGAAAACAAGCAGCAGAACCGACACACAGGCATTTGGGTCCAGGGTACATGGAGTGGGTGGGAGGTGGAGAAGGCGAAAGAAAGATAGGCATGTCACATGCTCAAAATCACTATCTTTTAATTGTAAAAACCACAACCATTGGGATAAGAAAGAAGGCAACATATGCAGTGATTGAAGACTTAGAGATTTCCAATTAAACAGAGCTACACAATGTGACTTCAGCAAATCCAAGGGCTATCAATGTGTACATACCACAGGAAAAACCTGCCAACATTTCAATCACCGTGTTGGCAGCTGCACTATTAGGTCAATGACCAATTCTGTTCCAGCAGGCTTGAATAGGCAGCTGCAATGTTATCCCTACAACACTGACAAGGCAGCAACAGCAGACCATAATACTTGTGAGCAAGAGCTGATGACAGACAATAAAGCCATGTGGAGGCCTATGGGCAAATGCAGGATCTTGATAAGAAATCCACAAAAACAAGCACAAGTACTGCATAAAACTCAGTAGCTGATATGCAGGAGAACCAGCAGCTGCTGGGAAGCATAAGCTAAGGATTTAATCGCAGTACAACATTAGGAAATCTTCATGTGATGCAGGAGAGGCTTTAAGCTATATTGTATTACAATCAAAAAAACTTATTTTGAGGTACAGACTAACACACTGCAAGCTAGACCTAGAAACAACCATCCCATATAGCCCAGGGGGCTAGTGAAATACAGAATTCATGGGAGTCATTGAAAAAGCTCATGGAAATCAAAAGCATTTCTGCGCCCACTGAAATGACCACAGACCTGATGATCAACAGCAAAAAAAATTAACAGTGAGGGCTGTCTTTGTCTTCAATCCACCTTCCACAGCACCGAATGGGGAAAGGTCTGCTCACACATTACTGCTCCAGTTTCTCCAAGATGGGTGTTTTGGAGAAGTTCGAGCATGGACTGTTGAAACAAACGGAAAGTTTGCCATAGGTAGCAAATGTGCTGGGTTCAGACAGAGGACTAAAGTAAACGCAACAATAACCAGAGTGAAACACAGAAGCATTGTGGTGCAAGTTCTTCCCTGTTTATCCATGGAGCAAGGCAGAGGCAGCAGTAGAGAAAACCAAGAGACTGAAGAGCAGAGTCGAGAGGGCATCCTAGAATCATAAAATCATTAAGGTTGGAGAAGACTTCTAAGAGCATGAAGTCCAGCCGTCACCCCAACACCACCATGCCTGCTAAACCATATCCCAAGTGCCACATCTACACATTTCTTGAACACCTCCAGGGATGGTGACTCCACCACCTCCCTGGGCAGCCTGTTCCAATGACTGACTGCTCCTTCAGTAAAGAAATTTTTCCTAATATCCAATCTAAACCTCCCCTGACACAAATTGAGGCTGTTTCCTCTCATCCTATTGCAAGTTACTTGGGAGAACAGACCAACACCTGCCTCACTACAACCTCCTCTCAGGTAGCTGTAGAGAGCAATAAGGTCTCCCCTCAGCCTCCTCTTCTCCAGACTAAACAGCCCCAGCTCCTTCAGCCGCTCCTCATAAGACTTGTTCTCTAAACCGTTCACCAGCCTTGTTGCCCTTCTCTGGACACGCTCCAGCCCCTCAATGTCCTTCTTGTACTGAGGCGCCCAAAACTGAACACAGTACTCCAGGTGCAGCCTCATCAGTGCTGAGTACAGGGGCATGATCACTGCCCTACTCCTGCTGGCCACTCTATTCCTGATCCAAGCCAGGATGCCATTGGCCTTCTTGGCCACCTGGGCACACTGCTGGCTCATGTTCAGCTGGCTGTCAACCAACACATCAAGGTCCTTTTCTGGCAGCCAGCTTTCCAGCCACTCTTCCCCAAGCCTGCAGCGCTGAAAATGCGGACTCCCTACTCAAGAACATTGAACCACTGCAATTATCTCCTTCAAGAGGACAGTCAGGATTCTGCTTGGTTTCTTCAGAACAGACAACTGCAGCCTCACACAAAAATGACCATCACACTAGGCAGGCGCAATCCAGGAGGTTCCTACAGAGCATCGATGATAACTTTCTGATGCAAGTGGTGGAGGAACCAACAAGGAAAGGCGCGCTGCTGGACCTCGTGTTAACAAATAAGGAGGGACTGGTGGAGGACGTGAAGGTTGGAGGTAGACTCGGCTGCAGTGACCATGAAATGGTCGAGTTCAGGATCCTGCGTGGAGGAAGCAGGGCGATAACCAGGATCAAAACCCTGGACCTCAGGAGGGCTGACTTTGCCCTCTTCAAGGAGCTACTGGGAGGAATCCCGTGGGCCAGGGCTCTCGAAGGCAGGGGGGTCCATGAGTGCTGGTCGCTGTTTAAACAACACTTCTTCCATGCACAGGAGCAATGCATCCCCCTGAAAAAGAAATCTAGCAAAGGAGGCAGGAGACCTACATGGTTAAACAAGGAGCTTCTAGCAGAGATCAGGCAGAAGAGAAAGGTCCATGGAATGTGGAAAGAGGGGCAGGACACTTGGGAAGAGTACAGAAACGTGGTGAGAGCATGCAGGGATGCGATGAGGAAGGCCAAGGCTCACCTGGAATTGAAGCTGGCAAGGGATGTCAAAAACAACAAGAAGGGCTTCTTCAACTACATCGGCAGCAAAAGGAAGGCTAGGGACAACGTGGGGCCGCTGCTGAATGAGGCGGGTGTCCTGGTGACGGAGGATGCGGAGAAGGCAGAGCTACTGAATGCCTTCTTTGCTTCAGTCTTCAGTGCTAAGACTGGCCCTCAGGAATCCCAGGCCCCGCAGGTAAGAGAAGAAGCCTACAAAGAGGACGACTTTCCCTTGGTCGAGGAGGACTGTGTGAGGGATCGCTTAAGTGATCTGGATGTCCACAAATCCATGGGCCCCGATGGAATGCACCCACGAGTGCTGAGGGAGCTGGCGGATGTCGTTGCTGAGCCACTCTCCATCATCTTTGAGAGGTCCTGGAGGACAGGAGAGGTGCCCGAGGACTGGAGAAAGGCCAATGTCACTCCAATCTTCAAAAAGGGCAAGAAGGAGGACCCAGGGAACTACAGGCCGGTCAGCCTCACCTCCATCCCGGGAAAGGTGATGGAGCAGCTTATCCTGGAGGCCATCATCAAGCAAGTGGAAGAAAAGAAGGTTATCAGGAGTAGTCAGCATGGATTCACCAAGGGGAAATCATGCCTGACCAATCTGATAGCTTTCTACGATGACATGACTGGCTGGGTACACGAAGGGAGAGCCGTGGATGTTGTCTACCTTGACTTCAGCAAGGCTTTCGACACAGTCTCCCATGATATCCTCCTAGGGAAGCTGAGGAAGTGTGGGCTGGATGAGTGGTCGGTGAAGTGGATAGAAAACTGGCTGAATGGCAGAACTCAGAGGGTTGTCATCAGCGGCGCTGAGTCTAGTTGGAGGCTGGTGACAAGTGGTGTCCCTCAGGGGTCAGTACTGGGCCCAGTCTTGTTTAACTTCTTCATCAACGACCTGGATGAAGAGTTAGAATGTACCCTCAGCAAGTTTGCTGATGACACCAAACTGGGAGGTGTGGTAGATACACCAGAAGGCTGTGCTGCCATTCAGCGTGACCTGGATAGGCTGGAAAGCTGGGCAGAGAGGAACCTGATGAGGTTCAACAAGGGCAAGTGCAGGGTCCTGCACCTGGGGAGGAACAACCTCATGCACCAGTACAGGCTTGGGGTGGACCTGCTGGAGAGCAGCTCTGCGGAGAGGGACCTGGGTGTCCTGGTGGACGACAGGTTAACCATGAGCCAGCAGTGTGCCCTGGCTGCCAAGAAAGCCAATGGGGTCCTGGGGTGCATCAAGAAGAGTGTGGCCAGCAGGACAAGGGAGGTTCTCCTTCCCCTCTACACTGCCCTGGTGAGGCCTCATCTGGAGTACTGTGTCCAGTTCTGGGCTCCCCAGTTCAAGAAGGATGAAGAGCTACTGGAGAGAGTCCAGCGGAGGGCTACAAGGATGGTGAGGGGACTGGAACATCTCCACTACGAGGAGAGGTTGAGGGAACTGGGCTTGTTCAGCCTGAAGAAGAGAAGGCTGCGAGGGGACCTTATAAATGCCTACAAATATCTGAAGGGTGGGTGTCAGGAGGATGGGGCCAAGCTCTTTTCAGTGGTGCCCAGTGACAGGACAAGGGGCAATGGGCACAAACTGAGGCACAGGAAGTTCCGTCTGAACATGAGGAAGAACTTCTTCCCTCTGAGGGTGACGGAGCACTGGAACAGGCTGCCCAGGGAGGTAGTGGAGTCTCCTTCTCTGGAGATATTCAAGACCCGCCTGGACAAGATCCTGTGCAGCCTACTGTAGGTGACCCTGCTTCGGCAGGGGGGTTGGACTAGATGACCCACAGAGGTCCCTTCCAACCCCTACTATTCTGTGATTCTGTGATTCTGTGATTCTGTGAAAGCAGATAAAGGAAGTCCAAACCAGGGAGGCATCCTACTGAGGCAAAGAAGCCAAGAACCTAAAGCCATTGCAAACAGACGACCTGTGCTGCTTTCAGCTCTGAAACAGCCACACAAAGGAAACAAGCTAAACTGCAGTAGAAAGCACATTGTAGTAGACACCCATGGGCTCTGGGTAGTGAGGGGGAGGAAGAGCAGTGGAGAAGGTAACTATGGGGTAAATGCAGAGAAACCAACAAAAAGGGGTGATCAGGGCAAGAGAAGGGAGCCTTCTGCTTGCTTTGTGTTGAAGGGGCAGAACTCAAGCTTAAGGATCACGACAGTGTCAGCCAACAACAAAGTCCTCTACAACACCAATACCAACAGGAAACAACTGATCATTGTTTACCAGAGCACAAGGTGTAGGTCATCCAAAGGGTTTGCTATTCACAGCCATATCCAAAAATGTACTACAAATTGGCAAACATGCCATCTTGCATGCTGCCATGCAAGACACAAGAATTACACAGGGCACTGCATGGTTCTTGCAGGGTGGTGCACAGGCAGCAGCAGGAAAACTTCAGAGGAGCAGCAGAAATTTAATCTGTTCATCTGTGGACTGAGAATCGGCCAAAACTGTCACATCAGGGTAAAAAAGTTCCCTTAACCTACAGCTATTTTACTTTCAGGACTCCTAAGTCCTCTCAGGTTATTTCCCAGCACATGAAATGATTGCCACTCATACAAAGTGAGAATAAATCACAACAATTCTGTTGTAGCAGAGGGTTATTCCTCCTTGTCCAGGCTATTAATGACGACTGCCTCAAGAGCAAAGCATTGGAGAGGCAGGCTGGAAATGATAATGAGTTAAGTGATCAGCCAAACATATCAAATGCTATGATGATCCAATTTGTCTGAATTAGCATATTTTGATAGACGTGTACATTAATACATATTAATACAAATTCTTAATATTTGAAATTGTATCAATTCATTTTGCATGCATTGATTTTCCAGAAATCTGAAAATATCAGCAAGGTTCAGCTGGCAAGTCTCCTCTCGGGGCTTCACAACTGTGTGCGCAGTTCTCAGGCAAGGGCTGGCATTTTCTGCAATACTGCTAAAAGCTTTATTTTCTTTTTTAAAATGCTATTTCAAGTATGATATGTCCACAATGAGTTTTTCTTGTCTAGAATGAAATTACTTTTCATCTCTTTGTATCACCTGGAAACTGCGAGTTTCCACTCACAGTGGAAAAAAATAACAGTGGGTGAAAAAAACGTTTTCCTCTGCAGCTCTTGTGCCCCGCAACCACTTTGTAAGTATCGCTATCTCTTTGTGCTTCATCACACTAACCAAACTCCCTTAAGGAGCGGTGACTTGACCTCTTCCACTCCTGCTGCTGCCAAATGTCCATAACAGCCATAGAGCTTTATTATGTCTACAGCTTCTCTCCTAAAAACGCAACTGGGCATATTTCTGTTGCATCATCCTCTGCTCCATCTGTGTATTTCATTCATTTGCCCAGAGAGGCAGTGGAGGCCCCATCCCTGGGAACATTCAAAGCCAGGTTGGACAGGGCTCTGAGCAGCCTGGTCTAGTTGAAGATGTCCCTGCTCACTGCAGGGGGGATTGGGCTAGATGACCTCTAAAGGGCCCTTCCAACCCAAAGCATCTATGATTCTATGATTCACCTTCTGTCTCCTGTTGTCCATCAGGAATGCCCTGTGCAATGTGTGTCTACAGCACCTGGCCTCTCTTCCATGAGCCAAGCCCACAGGTGCTCCTGGAGAATAAATAATCACATAAACCATCAATTCACACATCTCACCAGCACACATTATTCTGCTCTTGCCTGAAGCTCTTGATTTGCTTCTGACTTTGCCATTACTTATGATTAAAAGCCCTGACTCTGTTATTTAACTCCGTGAAGCATGCAGCTTGTATGAAATTGTGTACAACACGAGCTGAATCTTATGACTTGAAACACTTCATCACATTAAAAAGAGCCTTATGATTAATTCTGATTTCAAGCAACAAAATGAAACAGTTTAAAGCCATCTTAAATATATTTTTCACAGTAGGAAACAGAATAAACAAACAAAACAAACTAAACATTGTAGTCAACCCAATTATTACCTTCTATTAGCCAAGTGCTTAAGGGATGAAAAACACCACCATTTTAACCCGAGTGAAGCATTACTGAGACATTATCCAGGAGAATAGTTTCCCCCCTACTTTCAGCTTAGCCCTCAAGAAAGAATTGCCTCTCTCTTCAGGGCATTCAGGCGATCGATCTTACAGGTGTCCAGGTGACAAATTAAACCTTAGGACTAACTTTTGGTTCAGTGGTCTACACATCTCTCACGGCAGAGCATCAGCAAGAAATGTAAGGGATGCTGCACAGCAGTTCTTCCTTTAATAATAAAAAACCATGCACATGCATTACTTGCAATGCACTAAGCCAAAATCTGGCAACAATATCGGAAGGGCGGAGGGGCGTCCAAGAGGAGGATCCAGCACAGAAATCAATAACCAGCCGACCTCCCATCGCCCAGTTTGTACCCGTGCACAGCTCCCCATCGCTGTCTGGGAATGGAACTGCTTCCCCCTACTCCTCAGGGTCTGAAGCAGCACACTGGCCGAATTTTAAGTCTTGTTTCTCCTCAGAAACAGGTGCAGCCCCACATGCTGCTGCCTCAGCCCGACGCCCGCTCCCGCCACGCCGCAGCCATGACAGCACGGGCCCTTCTCCCTCAGCACTCAGCTGGGGAGGACCCGGAGCAGCTCTACTGGACACCAAAAGGGCCTTCCCCTCCTCGGTGGGGTTTTCCCTCCCTCTTTTCACTCCCTCCACCTGTAGCCACACTCTGCCCGCTTCCAGCCGTGGCCTGAAGTCAGCAGTTCGATCCCCAATGGTTTCCGCTGACTCCGCTTTCCCGCCTGAGGAGAACTGGGACAGGGAGAGCTGAGAAATACAATTTCCATAGTAATTTGTAGGTCGCTGAAACAGTGAAAGTGCATCGTGGAGATTAATTTATCCCTCCGTTTTACGACGCGAGCTCTCGGCGGGTGGATTTAAAAGCAGTGGCAGCTGGCGTAACTCACCGCCTGCCCCCACCTCATCTGAGGCACCTCCTCACGGCCAAGCCTGGTGGCCTTGGCTGCCCCAAGCAGTGAGGGGGAGCCGGAGGGGCAAAAGCTTCTCCATACACAAAGCTCTGGGGTTTTTTCCTGGTGCGTGGGCAAACTGGAGGGAGGCTCGGCATGCCCTGACCCAGGAGGGCTGCAGGGACCCGGGTTGAGCAGCCAGGGAGGCTCATGGCTGGGGTGTGAGGGCAGGACACCTACCAGCTTGCTGAAAGGAGCAGAGGCCGAGGAGGAGGAAGATGAGGTGGTGGTGGTGTTCACCTTCTGCTGAGCTGAAATTGTCACTCACATTGTGGCAAAGCCAGTGGGAGAGGGAAGGAAAATGCCCCTTCCCAGTCAGGTCAAGGCTTGCTCTGCTCCGGGCACCTTCTCCAGCTGAAGGTTCCAACGGATCTTGCCCCTGCGTCCAGGGGTCTTCTCATCAGTTTCCTCATCAACGTCCCATCGCCTTCCTCAGGGTTTGATCAATCACCAAAACATAAATCCCCATTTCCCCTGTTCAAGGAAACCATTCTCCTTTCCCCAGCCGTGTGTGGCAGTGGGTAGGACTGGTTCAGTCACAGCCATGCCAAGACACAGCTGCCTCAAACCCTCATCCCAATGGGTGCAGCAACAGCTCTCAGCTCTTTTATTTCTCCTTTCCATTCTTAAAGACCACCTGCCTTCCACGAGACCAAAGTGGTTTACCATTTGGTTGTGATAACGAACTGACGATATTTATGCTGGTGCCAAGCCTACCGTAAATTACAGCAGCTCCCAGGAAAATAGCCCCTTTGGCTCAGCAGAGTATGCCATTTTATTTATGTTGCACTTCTACACCCGAATATTGAACTCTCTGTTTAAATGGGACAACAAATCAATACTACACAGGGGAGGTGTGTGGGGAGGCGAAACTCAAAAAGTCTTTAGCTTTGCTCCCAATACACAAATTTGGAGGAGCAGCAGGAAAAGATGCTCATGAGACTGAATAAAACTCATTTGAACACACTGCTCACAAACCTTCTCTCTGGAAAACAATTACTATTACAGGTCCAACAAAATGTTGCAGTGACTTAAAATTAATAAAATAGAAAGGGGGAAGGATGTTATAGATGATTTTTCATCAAAATGTAATTTACTTGTCTGCTTTAGGAATAAATAAGTTTATTTAAGCTGCTCCGTTTTTCAAAATCTAATGTTATCTGTTGGAATTTGAAGTAAATTGATAGTTATTGATTATTGAAGGTTAGGATTACGAGGCTAGTTTACACACACCCTAGCGACACAGAAGAGTTTAAAAGAGACCTATCATCTATCAGATAACATTTCACTTTTTCTTTGGAGTAATAAACAAGTTGGATTGAAATATTGGTGAATACTATACAATAATGTAAGGATTTAGCTGTTGCAAAGCAATAGAAATCACTATGGGCAATAGCACTCCCTGGCTAGATCCTGGAGCCAGCTGTGATTACAGCAGGATCTTTGCCTGAAGGAATACTGTAGAATCAGGCCCCTTTATTTTTGTGCTACATAGTAAATCACATCAAAAGCACCAGCATTCTGCAAAGCTACATGACTGATTAAAGCAACACTGCTCTAGTGTTTTTTATGGTAGACTGGTTATGGCAGTGATGTTCAAATTAAAGGCCACCTCCCCAAAACATGAAAAATACATACACTCTCTACATACTCTTAAGAAGATGTTAAATCACAAATTGTTACAGATTAGACAACAACATACAAAATGAATATGGACAAGGAAATGTACATCCGAATTCAGAGATATGGGAGACCTGATACCGAAAATGTTTTTCAAAGAAAACAAAAATGACATCTTCCTAAAAAGGAGGTGATTTTCTTGCATTTCATTTATATTTTGTTCTTCATTCAACATTTGAAGTGATCATGAGATTTTACTTAAACAATGTGAACCATATCAATAATGGCAAGAAGAATCATGCTTGGAGAGTTCAGGAAATGCATTTAGTCACTTCACCATCTTAAGTTTCTCCCACGTCCACCTGAAAAAGTCACTGAACGGATACAAGTTTTCGGCATCCATTAAGAGCACCCTCCGAATGAAGCTCATACCTTCAACCTTCCCACCGAGACCTATGAGTGTTTCAGGTTTCAGGAATCACCAACATGAACTCATAACCCCATTAAAAGCAACAGTTTGTTGCTTTTACAATTTCCTCCTCCTCTAAGAAGGTAAAATTGAATCTAAAATTGAGGTTAGCCCAGCCACCTTTGGAAGGAACCAGAAGTTCTGATGAACTCCAGACAGGTAATCTCCACCTCGCAAAGGCAGACACAAACAGTACCTAACACTGTTTTACTGTTGCACCTGAAATATTTTCCACTGACTTCAACGGGAACAGGAGGAGTTATGAAGAATAAAATCTGAGCTGTGTCAGTCACTGTTCTTTTGCTGACTGTGACTGATCAGAGAGAAGTGGAGAGCACAGAGGTGAAGGTCTTAGGTAAGCGGTTGGATGGTGTATCTTCATAGATAAATATATAAATAAGAAACAGGAAATACTACTTTTGTTTTCATTAAAAGCACATCTCCTTTGTGCTTTGGAGAATGTAAGCACACGTGGTTTAACTACAAAGCAAAACATTGTTCTGAAAGGAAAAGTATTTCATTTGGAAAATGCTAAAGCAAAGCATTTTGACTTATAAATCTTCTTTTTCCCTTTCTGGGGTTCAAAGTGATTTGCCAGATTCAGACCAAATTTATGCACAAGTTTTGGCTGACCTGAAAATACATTATTGCATAAGCTTGCCACTTGTATAATTTTATCCTGTCTAGAACACCACATGGGATACAGCATGACATGCGGTGTGGAAGTCCTTTAGCCTTTGTGTTGCACAGAGTGCCCATGGCAGCTTATTGTGCACAGGATCATGGAGTTACAAGAACATTTCAGGAATAGATTCACATAGGACATGGTAAGCATCAAGACGGCTCTCCCTCACTGAACGTGGATTTCTGAAGAACCTGGAATCTCTGAAGAAATATCACTGATCAATAGCAAGCATTCACAACAGCACCAAGAGGGTGCTTTTATGGTTATGATTGAATGTAGGCATTTACTGCCAAAATGCGTTAAAAAATATTTTCATGGGGTTGATTTCTGTGTTTTGTACTAAGGCTATATATCGGTAAATGAGCTCTCAGAACAAACATTTGACACTGGCAGATTAATTCTCCATGAATAAATTAGCTCAAATTTATGGCCCTGGCATCACATGTGAGATTAGGTATCCACACAGTGTCAACAGGCTCATAAGAATTGTCTTCACAGTTTAAGTAACATCTTTTGTCAACCTTAGCACCTTTGCTCCTAGCCCTCTTTCTCTGAAATCAGCAGGAAATTCATAGCATGAACACAAACATTTGGCTTTGCTGGGGATTTTTCTACAACTTCTTTTTTATTTCCTGTTTTCCTTAGTTTATAATTGCTGATGTTGTTTTGTTTTTATAATACATTTTTGCTTCCTGGAAGTGGTTTGCCCCTATTATAAAACAGTACAAAGTTGGGTAATGTGTATATTTTTTTCCATAATCAATATTTAATTATTTTTTGCATCAGATATTACCTTTACACTGAGAGTCAAGAAATGCACCCTGTAAAAACTTCATCAAATATATCTTTTTTTTTGTTTCTAAAAACCATTACAAATATGAGGTTCCTACTCCAGTCCACACTGAAGAACACTCTCTCTCGAACAGACTATCCAGGCATTGTGATCTTGTCCCCTCTGGGATTTAATCTACACAGGTACGTCATCCCAGTCCTACCTAGGAAAAGTGGAGTGACACACCAGGTTTGGGGATGTAAGCTCACAGCTCTAACGCTGTTCCAAACCTCCTGGCAGTTTTTTGCGAGTAGTTACAATATAGAGTAACAGATACGTTGCATACCTCTGAGAACAGTGGAAGCACAAAGCCTTGCGTGGAGCTTCTCAGAGTTTACTCAAAGGAGGTCCTGGATATACTTTTTCTATGCTAAGCATATATATGAATTTAGCAGCTACTGTGTATTGATTTTCTTATCTGATTTCAGGAGGTCAGTTGTTTACCAAGCACATTATTTATGTCCTGTGCCACCACAGGACATAAATCTTGATCTTTGCCATAGATTATTTATTTAGACTAATAATTTAGGTACCATCGTGTACCATGGACCATTTATTGAACATCCATTGCTTTTTCTCTGCAATACTGGTCTATTTTTCTTTATAGACAGTTAAAAGTGAAGAAATGTAGCTTATTGTTCATGCTGTAGAGGGGTTTCCATCAAGAGATCTCAAAATGCCCAAGCATCAATTTATTCCTGCTGTCTCATTTGTTAGTCCATGCAATTTACAATAAGTCTATTGTTTTACACTAATAAGTGGATTGTTCCTATCAAGCTGCAGCCTCTCATCTTATTAATCAATGCAACTCATGCTGACTCTTCACAGGGGTCAACCATTACCAGAAAGTGGATTATTATGCATCAATAAAGTTTCAGCTCTTGATTACTGACCTAATCATTCCATTCAGCACATGTAATTTAGAGGCACAGGATAATTTTGTACAACTGGTGAGTTCTACAAGTTCAGAACACTTTTGTTTTAATACCCCAGGCTTGCCACACCAGTGTGTCTGTGTGCTAATAAGCATTGCACTCTGCTACAGGAACCTTTGCACAATTTTACTTTATTGGTTGATGACCTGCTTACATCAGGAAGCGGATAAATGAATAGTTCTTTATAAAAGATCTAATTTGGGCGTACGTAGATAGCCCTGTTTCCCAGCTTGCCCAAGAAAATTCATGGAGTTAAGTCACAATTTCTTTTGCATTGGTACAATTATTTTATAGCTGTAAAAGCAAGACAATCATAATTTGGCCAATATACTAATTAAAAAAACACAAAACACAACAATAAAAATGAAGAATCACTCTTTGTGCAGCCTTCTCAGCACTGACTTTATTTAAGCATGCTCTCAGAGTAAAATATAGATGTCAAAGTAATCTACATATTCAGTTACAACCCCTTGCAATTACCACCTATATTTACCCAAGCCCCAAACTCCATCATTAACAATAAATTTACATGTATATCATCCTTGAATTTGCCTAGATAAATGATATAGTTTAATAAGAGATTTTAAGGTAGTGGTGTAACACTGTGCTAATCAAATGTCTTCTTCTTTCTCAGTATACTCTTCTAAAAGATATCCTTCATAATAGCAAAGATGTTTATTTCCCAGAGATCCATTTCATTAAAGAATATGTGACCACTGCATTTTTTCAGATATTGTTTCTCACACATAAATGCTGAAATCCAACGCCAGACCAACGCGCTTCAGAAAAGGATCTGTACAGAGCAACACTGAACATCTCTGTATAATATACCCCAGGGAATAAAAAACCCTTCTGCTAGATGCCTATCAGAAGCCGCTTTTAACAGGGAGGTGACACGTAAGTAGTGGTATTATCAACCTGTTCCCTGCTTTGCAATAGGCAGGGAGAATGAAAGTTCACATCAGTTAAGGTTTGTCTCACATTTCAAAGATTTAAAGTGATATTTGCAGTTTTCTTTATTGCTAAGGGATCCAACGTTTTGAAACAGTATCACCAGATGAGATGGATCCTTTGCGGTTATAGTTATTGGCATGAAACAACTTTGGATTTAAGCTATGAGAGAATCCCTGCTCAATTAAATACAGACCTAATTGTTAGCATTTATAATTTTTACCACAGCCATATCTATGAAGTGTCACCAAGCTCATGATTTCATTGACATTTTATAGAAAAGAATGACAAACCATCCCTTCTCCTAGAACAGAGTTTTCTTATGCACAGTTGTACGTGGGCCAATATCGATATGCATTTTATTATCTGCATTGATGTGAAGTCCTGAGGCAATAAATACTACCACTACAGACCTGTCTAATAACCTCCATTTTTATTCCTCTGCCACTGCGTGGGAACAGGGATATAGAGGTTAATGATAATGTCTTGGTTTTTTCCTGAAGTGATGATTTAAATTGGGGTGGACCAACCAATCTCTTCAAGGCCGGTAACTAAATGTCACGCTTAAGACCCCTCCTTTGCAGTACATGAGTTTATTATTTAGAGCTCACAGCAATAAGTGCTATGATCCATGAGGGGATACAGGGCAGTGTGTGCCTGTTGGGAGTCACACACTGCCCTAGAATGAAGCAAATGTGGCAGGCCAGAAATTATCCTCCAGGTCACTGGGAATAGCTGTCAGAACTGGGATTCAGGCTTATTATTTCTTGCTTTGCAGTCTCATCCTAGAATTAGCTCTGGTCCTGCTGCATGTTTTGTGGCACATGTTGTCAGCAGGACTGCAGAAGGTGTCATGTCAGTCTGAATTAAAAAAAAGAAGAACGCTGTCATTTTTGATTGGGACACCTCAGTGATCGCCTTGATTTCACTTAACACCTACAGTTCTGTTTTCCAACTACCTCCTTTTGTCTGCTATCCCTATAAAGAGGATGCTACCCATGAAATTACATAGAAGTAACATTGTCAAAATTACCAACATCTTTATATTCCATAAAATCCCTGCAACTAATGAAAGTTGAAATGATAGAAATACTGCTGTAGAGAACAAGAAGCAAACCCCCGTTTTACCAGTAAGCCATTAGCAATGCTACTTGAGATCTTCTTATTATCGGATAGGGAGGTGGATAAGAGAAGGATAAGGACAGTAATGTGACATCCAGTGTGAGGACAACTTCTCTCTCCCCTGATCCAGAAACTGAGCAGAGGATGGTTTATCCACTGAGAAGTCCTCCCTGTGTCTCTCTCGCAAAGAGCACCAAGAAAAGCTGCAGAGTCTTCCAGACGCCCCAGAAAACAGAAACGATTGTGGAAGCGAGTACATGAGGAGTCTTTGGCTGTTCACAGAAACACTTGTGTGCTGCCTGGACTTCCTCCACTGTGTGCTAATACGCTCTCTGCTCAAGCTCTCTCCACCTCTGCCTCTCACATCTTTTGCCCCCAGGCTTCACTTCACACCTGCTCCACTGCTTTGCTTTTAGCTGCGTCCCAGCTGAACGAGCAGAACCACTGTAAGATGTCCCAGAAGCTATTATGAAAGAACACTGCCCTGCTCTGTGCACATAAGACTGTCTTAATGCTTGTATGAAGTCTAAAATGTGGACTCCTGAGCTATTCCCCACAAATCTATCTCACACAAGGCCACACGCTTTTAGGGTAAGAGCTACCTATTCTCCGTGTCTGTAGTGTCTAAGATACCAGGGCACTCTCCTTGGTTACTTGGTAATAAATGCAACTTTATTACTTGCTAACAAATGAAACTGATAACAATAAAGTTTTTCCCCAGAGACAAAATATCTGTTAAATCTACTTGGAAAAAATGAACAACCTCATTTTAATATCCTTGTATATAGAAAGACCTCCTTAATCAGCATGAAGCTTAAATGAGGTACTTGCTTAGCAGGAACACCTACACAGGAACTGATTTTCGGCAAATTATTTGAGATGGCCCTCTACTCTGGATAATTTTCAAACTGATTACTCCATCATGCCCAAGGCTGAGGAGTAGGACATTAAGGGTACTAACAGGTACCTGTGTGCTCTACATTACAAGCTGTGACATTCAGATCAATTTTCACACTGTATCACATCTCACTTACAGCTGCATTTGGGCTTCAAAGCCAACCCATTTCAGTATTCAGCTACATGGGGAATTAACTGCTGTGGCTACAAAGCAGAAAAAAAATACATGGCTCCAAATAAATTAATATTGTTCCAGTGCACACACTTTAATCTGAAATAAACTAATTTTTATTCTGAAATCTTATTTGTTCTGAAATTAAGACCTATGTAGCAACAGTAGTATAATTAATCTTTTATATTTATATTGCTTTTCATTTACAGAAAATGAAAGCTTTTGCAGCATCGATTATTACCCTGCATTGCTACAGTGATCAGTTAACCACTGACGCATGTGTCACCATTCACTCTGGCTGGTTCCAAAGTAGCCACACTGCTCACTAATTTGGGAGCTCCTGCTCATTTTTTATTCTTCTGTTGAGCACCCTTTGTCTGAGAAATAGGCAGGAAATTGAGGCATATCCACAGTTAGTGCACACACAGGTATCCAGACTGTTGCCACACTGCACTACCCCGCACCACACATACAGTGCAGGTTACCGTGAACTGAGCCAGTCCCATCTGTTTATATTACCACTTCTAATTTTGCCTTTCAAGCACAACTAGTAGTTCATTAATCAAGTAAAAGTACAGTTAAAAGACAAAACCATACCAAAACAATTATCGTCTTTAAATCCAGCAGGTTCCCCTCTCCCTTTGTTAAGCCATGCTTAAGCTCACCTAACACCATACCAACACGAAACAGAAAGGTTCTTTCTCCAGCCTCTTTGCTGCGTGCTCCTTGTTGGCCCAGATGTCATGCTGTGGCTCAGTGAATCAGCTCAGCTCATTCAACCAGCCAGACCCAGAAAAAAAAAGTAAGATTCAGTTTCAGCTGGATCAGTGAGCTGATCTCACTGGACATGAGCACTACTGCTGAGCAAGGGAAGGCAAAGAATCATGCAGCTATGCGAGCAGAGAGGGGGAGTGTGGGAGATAGTTTTACACTGATTTGGACTGTGAAACTCCATGCTGAGAGTGCATCCATTCAAACTGCACCTCAGGAATTGGAAACGTCACATGTGGGAGGGAGAAGGGAAGAAGTGACAGGGCAGGAAAGTACTTGGAGGTGCCATAAATGGAGAATGCAGCCGACCACTCCAGTCAGTCACTGTCACTCCCCCTGTTCCTCCCACCATTCCCTGTGTTGTGCCAAACACTGAATCAAAACTTCAAGCAGAGATCTGAAACAAAGATGGTCAGCTTCTTCTGCACAGAGCAAGAATCTCTTAAGAGTCCAGCGGAGGGCTACGAGGATGATGAGGGGACTGGAACATCTCCCCTACGAGGAGAGGTTGAGGGAACTGGGCTTGTTCAGCCTGAAGAAGAGAAGGCTGAGAGGGGACCTTATAAATGCCTACAAATATCTGAAGGGTGGGTGTCAGGAGGATGGGGCCAAGCTCTTTTCAGTGGTGCCCAGTGACAGGACAAGGGGCAATGGGCACAAACTGAGGCACAGGAAGTTCCGTCTGAACATGAGGAAGAACTTCTTCCCTCTGAGGGTGACGGAGCACTGGAACAGGCTGCCCAGGGAGGTAGTGGAGTCTCCTTCTCTGGAGATATTCAAGACCCGCCTGGACAAGGTCCTGTGCAGCTTGCTGTAGGTGACCCTGCTTCGGCAGGAGGGTTGGACTAGATGACCCACAGAGGTCCCTTCCAACCCCTACTATTCTGTGATTCTGTGATTCTGTAAGAAAATTGTATGTGATGACTACATGTGAAAATGATAATCCATAAACCAGATACTGTCTAACACTCCTGATCTGGACCTCCTGCTGAAGAGGTTTATGTAGTGATCAGCTGTATCACACTGTTGCCTCTGGGCCTTGAAAAGTGGAGGGTCACAAATAGAGACAGGAGAACCATTTCCCAACTTAGAGATACTTGGCAGATATCTATTTACCATATTTTATTTTCAGCCTTCCTCCACATAAGATTTCAATGGGCCTTGGCTAAGTGCTCACTATTTATAAATGAAAACTAAGACACTGCAACAAATCACTCCAGAGAATGAAATACTTATTAAGGATGGGAATTATCTGATCAAATGCAGATGCTGTAGACTTCTGAGCTGGTCGTCCTCAGCTTCCTTGACAGCCAAGAGCCTGTGAGGCAGGATTCCTCCCTTCCTAAGGTAAGATACCTAAAACAGATCAGAGGAATTGTACTCTAAACATGCCACTGTTTCTCTCCACTGACTATAAGGGAAGCCCAGAATAGCTAGCACAAATGTAGACACTCACACTGTAGATGACTTGTTCATATGGATCTTGATTAGGTCACCTCTTTGGTGACTTAGTTTCCCTGTTGAATTACTGGAATGAAGTTATTTATCCTCCTTTGAAAAGCAGCTCTATCTCTGTGGACAAGAAATATCACAGAATTTAAATGCTTTTAAGAAATTATATTTTCTGTTTTACTAAATGGGCTAAAATTAATTGTATCTAGTTAAAAGAAATTAATTGCTTGAAATCTAAACTGAATTCCTCGCAGGTATAATTTAAATGATTTTCATAAATTGGTAGTCTGGCGACCTTTTGCCCACAGCACATTTCAAAGTTGTTTCTAACCTGTAATCAGTGTTCTGTAAGAACTGAGCAACTCCTGTTAAAAAGGAACAAAGTTCAAAAAGACACGTGAATTGCTGAAATCACAAAGGGAAGCCTTATGACCCTTTAGTCCCTTCTGAAGCAAAAAGAAAATCCAGATCTACATTTCTCCCCTAAACTCTGCAACTTTTAATGAACAAGAGTACCAGGTTCGAGGAGTCCAGTTCATAAAAAATATGGAAATAAGTTGTCACTCACCCTACTGGGGACAGGCTTTTTTTAGACAAAGACAGTGTCATACCCCCAGGAGACGTGTGCCAGAGAGCCCCAGGAATCTTTCTCTAATTTATATTTGAGATGACAAGCTGGGATTTCTGCACCACACTGAGCAGAACCACCTACTTGAACCACAGTGGGATCAGACACTGTCTCTCTATGCTCCTCCATCTTCCAGCACTCAATGAAACAAGAGTAACTGCATTTGACATCTCTAAGCTCTTTCACTCAAGGGATATCTGAACAGCAAGTTGATTAAAATGACTCTAGGACAGCATTTGCAGCACAAACCATTATTTAATAAGACCCTCAAAAGGAACAAAGCACACAGACCAAAAGAAGAAAGCAGTAAAAAATTCCTACGTCTTACTCACATTTATTGTCCTTGTTTAGTCTTTTTTCTTAAAGTTTCCCTCAGTTTAGCTAACTAACTCCATCTTGAATAGCAGACTGTCTTGTTTCCAACATGTGCCTCTACAACATTTTTATGAATCTGTCAGTCTTCGTTCTCTCAGATCTGTTCCAGCCTCTCTTACAATATTGAAACATCCTCCCTTACCTAGGTCAAGAGGATCATGGCACTAATTTTTAAAACCCACACATTGACATTTTGATTATGGAATAGGGCTAACCACACAGCGCACTACTGAAGAATAGTGAGTAAGCTTTATATCTTCAGCTTTATACCTGTAGCAACTCTCCAGTAACTCCTCTTTGTAAAAAAGCTCTGTGTTTTCCCCTTCATTGCCAATTCACAGTATTGCCTACGCAGCTATGGTATGCCTGGGCTGGGCCTGAGAAATTATCATAGAATCACAGAATTATTTCTTAGTCCTTTGGGGCTTTAGAATTGGTTACTTTGTTCTGGGTGTCTCCTTTACACCAAACTCCTTCACAAGTTTATAATTTCAGTTTATAAATTCAGTAAGTTATGAGACAATAATACTAACATTTCCCAGAGCAAAGGTATCTTCAAAGATAATGCTGGTTTGCAGGAATTTATTATGCTGTAACAACCAGATCCTCATTCTCCCTTCTTTTTGCTGGATAAGGCTGCAAGCATCCTTAGAAGACCCAGATTACAGCATTGAATAAAGGTAATACCTAAGCTGTAAATGAAGCCCTTGAGCCCAAAGAAAGAAAAACTAAAGCTCTGACAGCCCTAAAAATCACAATGAGAGAACACCACTTAACCTTTAGTTTTGACTACACCTGTGAAATTCCATCACCTCTGGGCCATTACTGCTGTGCCGATTAGACCTGCTCTCAGCAGGGTTACTCAGGATTGTGGATTAAAACACTAGTGCCAGCTGATAGTTCATCATTTGTAGATGAACGAGTGGGACACTTTTAGATTTCCCAGTGGAGGCTTGGTCCTTAAGGCTGCTTTATACCTTATCGGGAAGGAAGGGGAAGGAAAAAATAAAAGCACTTTGCTTTGACATCTACCTTCAGTGATACAGCACTCTACTCCCCAGCAGGAGGCCCAACTTGTAAAACAGATTGTGCTGAAAAGAATTCAACTGTCACTTGAAAGTGCTGAAAATTAGATATTAATGTTGCAGTAGAGAAATTATGTATTTCTTTAGTGTTGTATGTACATCAGGCTTAAGTTAATCTCAACAGTCAGCTGAGAAATGAAAAGCTAGTTACGAAATATTGAAATGGTTTCATTTTGAGATGTTTGTAATGGACTCAAAAAATACATGTATGTATTCACAAGCATATATCTATATACACGCACACTTAGCATATTTAAACTTTTTAAGAGAAGAGAAAGTAATTCTCAACATTTTCCATTTATGAAAGTAGGTCTAGATACTAACATGACGGAAATGAATAATTATTACTAATTTTGATACTAGTTGCAACAACTTGATTACTTTTTAAACTTGCAAGATTTTTGATAAAATTTTAACTTTGGAAAAGAACTTTTCAAAAGAAAAAAATGTATTTTTAACAAATTAGAACCAGCCACAAGGAATATTTAATTAACCAATGTATTAACAAAAGACATTTTTAAAAAATAATTTACATCCAGATCACTACTTTCAAACTGGTAGATTTCTTGTTAGACCTGCATTTTCTCAGCTCTCATCTGTCTTCAAAGTAGTGATTTCCCATTTAATTGTGTATTCTTTTTCTGACACCATAGTCATGTTTGAGACTAATTTTTGCTACCAGTTGGATTGTAAATCTTCAGTTATGAGTTTTTGAGGGCAGTTACCATGTTTTTATTCTGCTCTGAGTGCCATGGGAGTCCCGGTCTGTAACTTAGGCCTCACAGGCACTGAAGTCATACACAGTCATTCATAATTAAAGGCAATGATTATATCATGCCCCACATCTCACAACATCTTTGCTTTAGCTGCTCAGTCAGGCTCACTTGTTAAGAGAATTTTACCGAGCTCAAAACAAGAGCTCTCCCATCAGTGTCCAACACACTGGGCAGCTTCTCAGGACTCTGCAACCCCTGGTACCTTGTGCTGTGTGGTGGAGCACATCTTTCACCACCATGCTGGAGAACATGCCAGTGCCTCAAGAATGAGCAGTGGAGATGAGCAAGGAGTTGTGGCTGAAGAACGGAACAAATCCCACAATCAAAACACAAAATGGGAAAGTGAGGAACTAGATGGACTCAAGACCTTTATCCATAGCACTGCAGACAGATTGGAGGAAACAGACCAAGGAATTCTAGTGGGCAGCCATCAAGGAAAGAAATATTCACAGGGCATTGGGCTTGAGGAGGATGAGGAATTTATTTGTACCATCCAGTCCCACACCTTTTCCCAGACAACAATTAGACCCAGGTTTCCTTTTGTTTTAACAGAAGTAGTATGTGGCTCTCAGGGTAAGTCACACAAGGACAGATTAATTTTCCATCCACAAGGAATCCTTTCCCGATCTTCATCCTTAAACATCTTTGAGTTCCTCTCCTTATTCCTACTCGTCTCTCCTGGAAAAACCTTCACTCAAAGAGAAACTGCCAACGTGTTAATTTACACCAACTTCACTTCCTTTCCATCAAAGATAGTTCTGAATGTAAAAAGCTTGGTGAAAATTATTATGTTGAGTAACACTCAAAATATCCGCTTTATCCTCCATCCTCAATGTTTTGTTCTTGTTACTCTTTGAAAACAAGTGCATATTTGAACAACTGCAAATGTGTGAATGTGTACTTCACCTTGGCATCTTCTTTCTCTCTCAGAAGATGTGGCAGCAGGAAGAAAGCTATGGCAGCCACCGTTGGGTTGGGACATCTGAGGGCCTCCCTTAGGTTTGTGCCCTACTGTGCTAGATGCACTACAAGCCATCGTCAAACTAGTAAACAACTGCCAATGTGAGCTAATACTCACTTTGACCCTTTGCAGACACTTAGCACTAGTCAGGCAATGGAATAGCACAGCACATTACTATTTGAATCTCCTCCCAGATGCAGACTATGGAAACTTGGCAGAAAATAAATTTTTTAGTCTGCCAGTGCCGATTCATGAAGGCTTCATATCACATGGTGGTCTACCATGTGTTCAGAAGATGGTTTCTTTGCTTAGAAACAAATTTTCCAATTGTTAAGTTTGAGAAGGTTCTCATTTGCTTTTTTTGTTTTTTTAAGTACACACAGCTAACAAAACCAGCTGACTCTAACAAAACCAGCTAGCTTGTTTTGTCCAAACCTTACACTTCACACCACAGAGCTCTGACATAGCTTTGCTGTGAAATTGGACCTGTTCTGAAAGAGAATTTGGATCCTAGCATGGAAGTCAAATCAGCGCATCAGAGTGCTAAGACCTAACAGCAGTGAACGAGCTTCTGCAGTGATCTTATAAACCTATCCTGTGGGCAAACTCTGGTCCACAACATCAAGAGGCTACTGTAGCAGCACTGAACGTGGGAATTTGGAAACAAACCACAACACTTGTGCCCTTATTTGCATGTTCATCCCTAGAATGCTTTTCCACGTCACAGTTATTCCACAGCTTGCAGACATTAGTGTCAACTCTGACTTCAGATGAAAGTTCAAGGCTTTTGCTTATGTGTGCCCTGGACTCTTCCTAACATGCAAGAAATGGCACTAGTTCTTTCCCCACATTTAACTTACTTGGGAACACACTTTGAAGTACAGTGCCAGAAAATGGCACTGGTTGCAGATCTCTGACAAATCACACCAAATGCTGTCATGGTGAAATAAAACAAATCAAAAGCATCTTTCTCTGAACAGTATACAAATCATGTTCAAAGCTTGAAAATGCAAATCAAATCACATTTGTTATTAGCCCTCTGATTACAGGCAAAACCCAAGAAACTTTCATTGCATAGCATGTTAGAAGAGGCCCAAACTCTGCTTTTTCTTTATTGGAGAGCTTTCCTTCTCTCAGACTGAGTAAGAGAACAACAACTAGGGGAGTGATGCCAGGGTGCTGTGCTTCCCTGCTACTCTTTCTTTTAGCTCTTACTTGCACTAGGAAACCTGGGTTGGCTATCTTGAGTGCCCTGGCCTCCCACTCACAGCAGCAGCTCCATAATCTTAAGTGGGGGTTCTACTATGTCTCAATAACCTCAGAGGGCAATGTGCTTCTGCTTTCCAAGTCCCAACGGTCTCATTAGAAGATCTGCTAAATCAGGCTTGAATAGTCTGTCATTAACTGTAGAATTTAATTACTCTAAGTTTGCGCTGATTTGCATTTAGGAAAGACTGAAGCTTGCTGAGTTGTTGCTGTTATCATGCTGTGTTTATCTTTTCCTCTGTTTTCTAGTGGGGTTTTTTACAGTACATAAAGGTCAGGGGAACAAACATTCTTGGTGCAAATCCACTCCTGAAGATGCAGTCATACTGGGGACTTAAATAAACACTTACTAGTAACAGAATAGACTTAGTAGCAATATTTGAGTACACCTACCCCACATAACAGCCAACATTAGCATGGTATAATCAAAAGAAATTAAGAGAAGGGCAAGATGATGGAGCTCTTGCATTGAGACTCTTTGAAATGCACCCAGGAGACATGCATTTGCTAACTGCTTATTTAAAACACACAAGTACCCCACACCCATAATGTCATTGAGAAAATGCCCGCTGGCAAAATGCCCGCTGGCTTCAACGAGAGACTTGCTAAGCATGACACTTTTGGTAATCACATCTATGAAGTTGAACTGCTGATCAAGCTTTTTGGTGTCTTTTAACTATATCACCCCAGATGAAGACTTGATAAAAAACATCCCAGATTGTTCTCTCATTATTAGAGTTTCAGTGATCTTGCCTGCAGTACTACTATGGTTTATATTCTGAGCACTGGCAAAAAGAAGTTATTCCCCTCAGAGTTCTTGCAATGTCACTGGCAAACAGGAACTCTGCTGCTGAAGCAGAATGCCTCATTTCCCCTCTCACAGGGTCTCTACCATGAAAAGTTCCTACTTCAGTTCTTTGCACAACATCACAGATCTGAGAAGCCCTGCGAAAAGCTTTTTCCATTCACATTCTAAACACAGCCAAACATAATCACTCTGTGCCAAAAGGAAAAGACTACAGCTGGTAAGAAAATTAAATTTACTCCAGGTCTTCCAGTAATGCATTATAGCAAAAATGATGGAGGGATAACAATCCACGCATGCATAAAAATGTCTCAGAGAGCACTTTAAAAGTTTAGGATTTTATCTAAATGAGAAAAAAAACCACCTAGTTACCATATCTTTTTTTTTCCCCCCTTGTGGATGAATTAGTAAGATGAACAATGTATTAACAGCACAAATACAAAGTTTACTCTCTAGTATGCATTTATAACACAGCTCTTTTGAATCCCAGTAAATGCTAGATATTTTGCCAATTTTCTTAAATGGAGGATTGTAATTCCAAAGACCAGGACTTCCAAGACAGCTCGTAACTTTTTCTCCAGTGCAACCCATCCCTTACTAGGCCTAATTTCCCAAAAGTGCAGAGATCCTCCTCCAAGAATCTATAAAATGTCCCCTCGAACGCAGAAAAACAAAAGCCTCCTACAGAAATCATTCCTGCAATTCTTGCCCTCACATCATTATAGTAAAAAATCTGTACATTAGAATATAAAAAGAATTGTGCCCCACTTTTTTTAATCTTTGAATATGTTTTTCATCATAATTTCTGAACCTTCATTAAAAAGCTGTCAAAAATGCAGAAAATACGAAATATTTCACTGTCTTTGCATGCAAATAGCTAAATTTATATTCATAAACATTTTGATGTTTCCTATTAGCTGAATATTAGGTCTACTGGAGAAACTGACAGAAATTCTAAGATATGAATGATTTGTGGAAATTTTTTCACCCTCTCTAAAATTGCTTTCAAGAACCTGGAATGCATTGCTAAGCACTACACAGAAATGATCCTGTTTAACATATTAACATTCAATTTAGATCAGAGAAAAATGCATTTGTGAAGTATTTATATACACAAAGAAGCTTAACATTAATTGCGCTGTGGAGATGTGATCTCTTACAGCCACTGAGAGCCTCAACTACAAATTAGAGGATAATTTAAAATAGTCCTGTACTAAAACACAGAATAAAGTAGTCAACGGAAAAAGCTGTAATAGTTCCCATTATAGAGTTTTCTTTATAGGAAAGACATGAATGTTACATCAATTTACTTAATAATGAAATATTGGAACAGGTTGTAGGGTATGGTTGACCTTGCACAATACAGAGCCTTGAGTAAGATTTAGATGCACAACTCTACGTTATTCCTAAATTTGTCTCTGCTCCACCTTGAGGTCTTATCTTACCTCCATCTCTACTGCCTTGTTTCCTGCCTCTTGACATGTGCAAGTGTAGTTACTAGCTCCTCTTTTACAGGGTTGCAAGCAATTGAAAATAATTTGACACGTGCTTTGTAGTAAGAGCTTGAACACAGCAGCTGTGGCAGAGCCACAATTCCTGAAGCTGGAAACAGGGGAGGGTTGCACTAGAGCCACTTCAACCATTCGTTGCATCACCATTGTGTAAGACCTGCTCTGATGGCCTGCAAATGCTCACCCACGTGAGCATCTCTGCACATGACACACTCTCCAGTGAGTTCCAAGTACGCAACAGACACAAGTTGCTCAGGCACTTAAACATTTACAGATTCAAAGCCTTGGCTTTTGCCTAGGCCTCACATGAGGAAAATTATGTCTGGTCCGGGCCAAACTGTTTTAATTTCATATTTAACTTTTCAGTAAGCAAATTGTTTCTTATGGAATGGATTTTTTTTGTATGATGTGTTTCTGCTTTCTAAACTTTTCTTCATACATCTGTGTAGAAATATATTGCGAAATTGCAATTACAATCAGGAGATAACTTTTTATATGGAAATAATTTTACTCCTTTCTTAGGAAAATGCACTTGTTTTTATGTTTTTTTTTCCCCCTTGTTTACTGCGATACTAAAAAAAGTTTATTTTAGATTATTAACTTTAGGCTATCTAAGGTTTTTCAGCATATTTAAATATATCTGTAACCTCAGTCCACACACTTGGAAGAAAGAATGTATATATCATTAGTGAATAATATATGTGCATTAAACAAAACTCTTCCTTCTTGAAGTATACTTCATGTTTCCTAAAGCCCTACTGACAGATCATTCATATCTCAGGTAACTGTGGACTTCACACAAATACTGCTCGTCATACTGCTTTGCAGTATTTTTCAGGAACGCTAGGGGCACAAACCAGCTGTTTTCTGTGCTATTCCAATGACACTGAAGAGAAACAGTCATTCACATTACAAATTTTCAGCTGCCTAGGTAAACTCTCAAAGTTATTCATTTATCTATGTTTCATCTTCAAAGACATTATTTTTAATTTAAAAATGTTATTTTTACTTTTAAAACTAAAAAGAGGACTAGTGGTGGAGGATTTCTTTACAGCAGCAAACGTGTGTGAACTTCATAGCCATTATAAGGTACTGCATGATTTTCCACAGCCTTCCCAAATGATTCCTTTCATATCATTGTTTCCCCAGGAAATATTCACCTGTGACTGCAACAAAGTACATCAACAGCTTTGCGTTACTTCCTGGCAGTGTTGCTATCAATGTTTTCCACCTCCTAATGATGAAGAGAGACTTCCTGTACTAAAAGTTGCAAATATATAAACGTAACTAAAGTTAAATTGCTGGAAAGCACACCAGGAAACTAAAAAATAGTTTAAAAATAGCTTTAATAAATGACAAACAACTTTAATTTAAAAAAGGGGTTACAGCCCGATGCTCCTGCTGCCTGTAATAAAGCTGTAATCGGTAAGCTGCTTCCTGCAAACAAGTCCTTATACAGCCAGGACCGAAATGAGCAGAATGATTGTATCATCCAGACTGATATTAATTCTGAAGAAAAATCATACTTCTGAATTATTAAGGAAGACTGTCACTGAAGTTTTCATTGAACATCCATATCCTGAAGCCATATAAATGTCACAAAAAGCCATGGCACTTTGGCTCTGATTCAGTGCAATTCTTAACCAGTCAATCAAACTACCTCTATATTTAAAGCTAAGCATGTGCATAGTGTTCCCTGCTGAATCAGGCCTCAGATTCCAACTTCACTTTATGAATCTGTGATTATCATGTCTCTAAGCAGAATCTAGGGTCATAAACTCCACAGGAAAATGCTTGTAGACCTCAACATAACTTGTTCTGCCTATAGAGAGGGAGAATTACTACAAATTAATCTAGGATGTAAATTGGTAGTCCATTTGCTGTTCCACACCAGTTCGTCAGGTGAATGCTTGGTGCCCTTGTTCATTACAACTTTATACACTTGCAGAATGTATTGTCTCACAGCAAACAAAAGTTTTTTTGATAAGGACTAAGGATCTGTTTACACTGAGATTCTTGGGAAGATACATGTAAATTTACTTTGTAGATGGACGAGTTATGCCACATTAAATATCTGAGAGGTTAGCCCCATACAGAATTAAAATAGATTTAATTTAATTTAGCTTAATCCACTTCATGAGTAAAACAAATAAAATGAAATGAAGGCTACTTTAATTGTGAATAAGAGTTCAGTGCAGCTTAAATAGCCAATGGACAACTATTTAGTTAATTCAGATGAACCTTGCTGAGGACCCGCATATAGATAAGCTCTGACAGTGTCCAAACAGAAATAAGAAGGGGCAGGTGGTGTTGTATAAACGCTCCCTCATCTGAAAAACACTGATATGGGACCAGGCAGAGAATATTTGTACTATGTTTTCAGACTGGCTCCTGAATAGCTAACTGTGGCCATCTTTTAAGAACATGCCATTCTCGTGGTACCTCTGGAGCAAGCCTCTGTAGAGTTCCTTGCACACAGGACTCTATTACAATCACTTGTTAGTTTCAAATAAATCCCTGTGTGTGGACTGGCGAGAAAAGGGCTGGGACTTGTGGGAGGGCAGAAGCAGAACGACCCGCGGGCCTCACCCTCCCCCGGGCCTCACCCTCCCCCGGCGGCGGGACAGCGTTCAGAACCGCGGACAGCGCCCAGCACCGCGGGCACTGTTCAGCACCGCGGACAGCGCTCCGAGAGCCCAGCGTTCAGGCTGGGCTTTTCCAGGTCACTTGGAGGATTATTTTGTTTCCTGAGAACTGGGCATTCAAGTCTCATCAAGGCTTTTGGAAAAACCTCTGACTAAGCAGCAACTTTTATCCTTTAAGAAGGATGCTCATAACATAGCTCAAAGCTCATTTAAGTAGCTAGTTGATTCTGTGATTTCAAATGACCAGGCCTGAAGAGAAGAGCAATCAAATTACCAACTTGTTTTTCTTCCTCGCTTCTGTAACTAAAGCCTGCTGAGGAATTTGGGCAATATTCAGCCTGTGTATGGAAGCACCTTCCTGGTATGCCCTGCTGTGAGTTAAATCTACTTGGAATTAGGTGGCTTTACTCTAATTTCTAAAGGCATTGTGTGTGCATGCATGGGGAATACAAATACCACTTCTCAATAAAAACAGTGATCAAACTGGCTTTTGTACAGGAGCAGAGTGCTGATGTTTAAGTGCTGAGCTGGACTTAAAATGGAAAAGCAGAGCAGTAAAATAGTGCACAGAATCAGAGCTTTTCTATAGTGTCTGTCATCCAAGGATCTCCAAATGCTTGAAAAGTTACTCTTCAGCAAGCCTTACAGTACTTCCATGTGACAGACAAATGTTAAGTTGCCCATTTTACAAATGGGTAAATGCAGATACAATGAGGTGAAGTACAGTTTGCTGAAATAGATTTTTTGCATCAAAGTAGCTGCATCAATGCAAATCCCTGGCACAAATATGTTACAATGGAGCAGTAAGATTTATTCTTCAAAACAGGATCATATTGTATCAGCAACAAGCTGCATACTGAACTGAGGGACCACTTCTACTCTCAGTGTTGCTCCACAATACCCTAGTCTCCAAAACAGCCAAAACAGATACCCCCTCCACACCCGTCTGATGGGCAAGCAGTCAGCTTTGATACATGTGAAAAGGAGAAAGGATGTAATAAAATCAGCTCAGAGATAGATAGAAAATGCAGATAAAGGAAGACACACTAAGAAGAAAAAATGAAATAGAATAGAAAACCCTAAACTATCTTCTGCTCCCTTTGCTGCCTCACAAAATGGGGACCCAATATTAAAATTGTTCAGGTTTGCAAGTCTGTAACAGAAACACCTGAAGCAGCTGTTTTGACATCAGTATTAATACTTCACGTTCAGACAGATTTGAAAGATCAATAAAATGTGAGTTTCCACTAGAGACAGTAATTAAACAAAAGAAAAAAAAAAATCAAATACCCAAACCCTCAAATGAAGTAATTCTTTGATATAATCTGCCCAATGACTGCTTGAAGTTTAATTGCTTTAACTTTTAGTAATAAATAATAGCCACCTATACAACAATCTGATTAGAGAGCACAGATTCCATTTGTTATAATTAAAAATCTTGTTCAATGTCTTTCGCTTCATTGGTCATTTGGTTAAAAAATGCAGAGTCATTTATGAAAGTGATAATCAGGGTCATTTATAGGATCTCTCCATCCTGTTCACAGCTCCACAAGCCTTTGCTGTGCAATGCTGGAGTACCCCAAGTGAAAAGGGAACAAAAACATCCTTTGCAACAATAACATCCTGTGGTCTATCTTGGTCAGCTTGCTAACAGCCATGAATTTTTGTCATTACAACACAGAAGACCACAGATTGCATGGCTAGAAAGATACAGGCTTTATGCACTGCAGCTTCGAGATGAAGTATTGTTTTTGCTTTGAAAAAGCCACATCACCTCATTCTCAATAGCAGTTGGTACCCAAACTCTGTGACAGCTTTAGTGTACAGAAATATGCAACTAACTCACTAGCAGCTAAATCCAGTGCTTTGCATTCAATATTTACCAATTACACTTTGCAAAAATATATGTAGAAGTGCTCCGTGCCACATTACTGAGTGAAAAAATAGTAAGAAATAGGAACACTGCAGTGTAACATCCAAATTCTCTCGTGGTGAAATTCAAAGACTGTCTGCCTCTCCTGTACATCACAGGAAAACAGGACTGTGACCTAGATATATGCCATAACCCTATAAAGGTACAGGGAGACAAACCACGAGGATGGCATGACTTTCATCCCACAGTACACCTGTGATCACAGGAAAGGCCTGAAGGAAGAAGAGGGTGGAACCTAGGTCTTCCATGCAGGGGAGAAAATCAACCATGTTAGGACTGCAGTCAAAAAACTTTGTTACTGATGCTTTCACAGAGCTATTATAGACAATGATGCAGAAACTGTGATTCTGTGACTTATAACGTAGATTTTGAGGTGTTTGCTTTAGTAAAACACAGCAAACCACCCGGCCATCTTATGTGAAAAACTCTGAGTGAGTTGGCATCATTCTTGTAGATAGCTGCCAGCTACCCTGGGACCTCTCACCACAACCTCACACACCTGAGAATACAACCCCACACTCTACCAGCCATGCAAACCTGCTTTGTAACAAGGATTACCTTAAGCGATAGCATTTCTCTAGGAGCTATTTGTCTAAAGCCAACACACACACCTCAGCAATTTGGCAAGGTAAACAAGGACAGAATAAAGCGACTTAAAACAAATGAACAGAGGTGGTATTTTGATCAAGGGCAAGTTTAAATGTAGTTGGGGTACGACAGCAGCTCTGATACATCTATACAAGCAGGTCTGAGATGATGTTAGACTAGTCATGAGAATGTGGTGCTCAGAGCAACTGCCTGACCCAGATCCACTGCCAGTGGCTGACTACTTAAAAATAGGATGAAGACTCTATGTGTGTCTGTGTGTGCTGTAGTTTCACTCTGGCCATCATTTCCTTCTCTGTGCTCCTCTTGAAAGACATAACTGCATATGATAAGCATGGAGAACCAAAATCTAAATAGGTGGCACTGAAACCGGAGTGAATACCCAATGTGGGATTCGGGTGCCATATTCAGTTAGGCACATTTGAAAGTTTTGTCCATACAGAGATCTTAAAATGGTCTGCTTGAAACCAATCCATGATGCATGCCAACAACTTTAAGGATGCCTTTGGTACTCTCAGCAATGAGTGACTTTGAAAGTACATTTTTACAAGAATATTCATGGCTGCAAAGGAGCTGTTGCATTCTTCTCGTAAAAGCTGTAATGACTCCTCTGGAATCATCTCTGATCCAATGGGCCATCAAGACAAAGCAAGCTACGCACACCCATTACAGATTTCAAACAGCGGATATCTTTCTGATAAAGACAGAGAAACAAGATACCCCTCAATATAACACATTTCCATCCTGTGGACAGTTCTAGACCCAGTCCTGCTCACTTTACTTATGCAAACAACCTGAAAGGAGTCAATTCATGCTTGAAATACCATGCTGGATATTAAAGGATTTGTGCATGGAGATTGTGGTCTTGCGTAACACAAAGGCTACAACAATAAAGGATGAAATAAGCACTAATAGCCTGTGTCTAAATATGCTTTATTCAGCCAACTCAATTTCCAATACAGTTTTAATGGTATTGATAGGTTGTAGACAGATGGGAAAATTATGTGTTAAAAAGCAAAACCAAGGTGAGGAAAGGAAATTAAATTATCATTTAGCAGAAAAATTATTTAAATATTTATTTCTCTTCCCAAGCAAGATGAAAACAAGGATTGTTGAAACTTCCCAGTAAATAAAATTTCAGATCCTATGAATCAAAATGTCTCATTTTATTAAAACTGAAATAATTAATTTGCCATATATTATTCATATAACATAAAAGCAACCATCAAGACTTACACTTCAAAATTTTTTCCAGATGTCAGACTTTGGCAGAGTACTTTACTTTCTCTTTTTCTAAACAAAGCATTATAAAAAACATTATGTTCTTACATGAGGTTAATGGCAAAAATACAAAAAGAAATATTTGATCTGAGAATTTTATACTAGATACCACTACCTGTCAGAATTTTCTCATCAACTGAAATATTACCAATTTATTAATATGTAGGATATTGCTTGATCCAGTAAAAAAAGTTATTTGCTGCACACCATGACAAATACTGCTTATATTCACAATAAAACCCTGATTCAGACACAAACATGAACATGAATACAAGACATTATCCTCAGTTTTCTTTGTCATTTAGAATAAACCTGTTTTGCAAGTGTAGCTCAACTACTATTGTACAGGTTTACATGTTCCTATCATCTCTTACTGAATGTGGGTCCAGAGGAGGCCACAAAAATGATCAGAGGGCTGGAACACCTCTCCTGTGAGGAAAGGCTGAGAGAGTTGGGGCTGTTTAGCCTGGAGGAGCAAAGGCTCCAGGGAGACCTTGTTCCAAACTTCCAGTACTTAAAGGGGACTTATAAGAAAGATGGGCACAGACTTTATAGTAGGGCCTGTAGCGATAGGAAAAGGGGTAATGGTTTTAAACTGAAAGAAGGTAGATTTAGATTAGATATACAAACTAAATTCTTTGAGGGTGGTGAGACACTGGCACAGGTTGCCCAGACAAGCTGTGGCTGCCCGCTCTCTGGAAGTGTTCAAGGCCAGGTTGGATGGGACTCTGAGCAACCTGGTCTAGTGGAAGATGTCCCTGCCCATGGCAGGGGGGTTGGAATGAGATGATCTCTACGGTCCCTTCCAACCTAAACCATTCTATGATTCTACGAATACCGTATCTTCACTAGATCAAGGACATTTATATCACCTAATATAATGTTAAGTATAGACAAGTACTTGAATTTAGCACAATACAACACAGTTTACATACTAACCAGATACAGATGGATAGTATGGGAGCTTAAAATACCACAGTCAAAACATACGAAGAAAGTGAATGGAAGAAATTATCATCCTTCCTTTGCAAATGGGGTACAGAGGTAAAGACCAGTGAGAAGCTCCACGCAGGGTGCGGTTACTGCAAAAGGAGGTGGTAGAGCTGCCCTGCACTGACACACCTATTTTGTGCACAGCAGCACTGCAAGATTTGCCCAAGGCCATGCAAGAAATCAGTGTCATATTCTCTCTAAATTCAAATCTGTTGCATGCCAATCCAAGCATACTCACTGCAGGGCAGTGTTTCTCCTAAGAAACCACACATGTCAAAGCCTGCATGAAGGAGATAAGCCAAGGATACCACAATGGCCATGGCTCAGCATAGTTTCCTGTGAGCATTACACTTGTTGGCATTTAAATAAGGGTTTTGTTTTAAATTATATTTTTTTTATGACTAGATCAGACGCAATGCCCGCTGGTTAAATATCACACTCTCTCAATCACATGCAAAGGCCCTACATCTTCCATTTCAAATCATCACAGTTGTCTTGCACATCCTGGAGCCTCCGGTAGTCAGGAAACCTTTAAAGCCATTTGACTCCAGGCAGCTCCGGCAGGCAACCAAACTGGCAACAGTGAAATGTTACCATGCTCTGCAATCAAAACGGACATCAAGGGCAACATATACTGTAAGCAGAAAACCTTGTAGACTACGGTGCTCAAGTGACACATTCATATAAAAGATTTACTATTCAGATTAACATGCTGAATTTTGATCAGACACTTTGCATTTCATTACCATAGGTTAGTCCTTCCTCTCGTTTGTAGTCAAATCTCTAGCTTGCTTTTCTCCCCATGGCAGGACACATTTGCATTAACAACTTCTTAAGTTGCTCCATATCATAGCAATGTGACACAGGCTTTTCAGTCAGACTGTATGACACATACTTCCACTCCAGAATGGTATACACAGAACTGCATCAGTATTCTTCTGCTTCGCACCCCAGTCTGTCCTCGTTATGGCTGAGATTTGTTAGTGCCCTTCTTCTCATCATAAAGTTATTTCTCTACAGAATCATCAACATCATTTTTGCCTCTCCTCACACCTTCAGCATACATTCCTATTGCTTGAAAAAAAAATGTATAACAAACAATACCATTGCCTTAGGACTTTCACTAACATCAATTTGCTCTGCCTAACACTGTCCTGTCCTCTTACAGATGCACGCACTCTATCATTTTACTGATGGTGCAGAATCTTCATTGGACTTTCTTGCTGATGGTGCTTTGTCTCACCTTGTATCACAAAGCAGCTCCCTGCATCTCCTCTTCACCCTTGCTGATTATACTCTTATGACTTAGCATTTACAACCAACATTTTCAAAACTAATGCCCTATTTACCCATAGATATGATACAGCTTGGCTAGTATCCCTTTAGAAGGATACTTCTAAGAATGGAAATGTAGTAAAGCCGACATGGGAGTCAATTAATAACTAAAGAATAGGAGTATAATTAATGTTTGTCTATACAGGTTTCTGGAAAATAGGTCTTGTCAAACAAACCTGATTTCATGACTTGATGAAATTACAGGTTTGATTGATAAAGATACTAGTGTTGGTGTAATAGACTTCGACATTTGTAAATGTATGTGGCTTCATTATCTGAACACATTCCATCATTGGGCTCTGACAACCCCCAGCCCCCCCTGCTAGCATCTTTTCCAGCCATGTCTTTCACTGGCATGGTTGCCATGACATGGTGGGGGAGGTCAGGAGATGTGACCTTGCCCTGTTCTCATATCATGTGTGACCCACCACAACATACAGATCCTTGCTGGTAGCATGCAGTGAATGAAAGACATCAGCTCGTGAGCATGCACGAAATTAGTGTAACAAGCCCCTGTGCAAGAAGATGGTATGGAAGATGCTATTTATTAACAAAATCTGAATATGCTGGGTTTATCCATTCACACTCATTCTCTCTTAGATTTCATTCACCACACTGTCACATGCACCAAGACGTGTGTGTTCATGTGGTCTGACCAAGATGATTTGCATGGGTCACGGTGGACAAGGGATATCAACTATTAAGTTCTCATAGAAACGTTTTGGTTTTCTTGACTGGAACTGACAAGCTAGTATTTTTGGCAAGTCTTTTATACCTTTTATGAGCCAGCAGTTGAGAAGGGGTGGTCCTTTGCTTCAGAATCTTCCCTACTTAGGTAGTCATAAATGTTAGCGTGGTTGCACCCTATTACCTGGCTTTGCTGGTATGGAATACATCTGAAAAAATATGCTTCTGTTTGGCTACAGCATAGTTCTTTGTTGTCCTAACATGTAAAGCAATTGTGCTACTGTGCATGATGTGCTAGTATTTTGTGGCCTTTTGGTGTTCTTAGTAAGCATCATTTTGTGCTTGAGAGAAGCCTGTACTGTGACTTTCAGTACATCCCCAGCCTCCTGGGCTTGACAGCACAGCACATTCCTCAGTTTTATTGCTGGGAACAGTAATCTTCATTATCAGCACATGACATTCTTCTCACACTTATTTCGCTATTTTTTCCAGTGTTTACACAAACACATTTGCATCTGTATTTCACTCATAACAATCTTAATATTTCTGTTACAACTCCCTACATGTTTAGTTATGTGAGAGGAAAAGTGGCTTACTATGAGAAACTCCTGAAGTAGAAAACACAAGATACTGAATCTAGCAGAGTGGATGTGCCAGTCTGACACATTTACAAGGCATAAGAGAAATAATTGAATTCACTTTTCACATAGGAGATGTGTTTACTGGGCTCAGCTTATGTAATCCAATGGACTCCACTAGCCTCAAGCACAACTTCTCCTACTTACACCAATGACAAAGACACTACTCTACGATTGCTTCAGACAGCCAAGAACTAGACTCTGTATCCTCCAACCCAACATTTCCTATGTGTTCCAAGTTCTTGATATGCCTGTGCATCAATTCACTGCAGCATTCTTTGACATATGGACTCTACCCATACGCGGAGACTGCGTGTGTCCTGACCACAAATTTAGCTCGCTCTTTATCTCATTCCAGGAACCGAGACTTGAGCATCCATGCTTCATACATGGCAATTTCCATCTAAGCTGCTTTCCAAGCAGTGCTGCTAACTCCCTGCAAAAGGCACAGGTCACAAAGAGAGTCCGCTCCAGAGCCTGCCCCACAGAGACAGTGCACACTTAGGCCGCATCTCCTCCTCTCGCGACTCTCCTCCAGCCTTGTCTCAGCAAGGCCTTACACTTTCAACTCCTGCATGAAACACACATGCTTGCATGTCAAAGAACAAAAACATCATTCAGAAGGACTGAATCTTGCCCTTTGAGCTGAAAACACAGACACAATTAATTTAATTCCAGTCACAATGAGGCCACTTGGGGACTGGGGTGGGGAGGGGGGGTCTTGCCAAGTGATGTGTAACATGGACTCCATCAGTCCCCTCCGGAGAGTGTCTGAGCAGTGTGGTCACAAGCTGGTTCACAGCAATTACTCATGCAGCTGGGGCTCTCTTCTTCCTACAGCACACAACAATTAGCAAGCAGGCAATGGACGTTAGCAACCATCAATAAATATCAATTTAGGATAGATTCAAACTGTGACTGAAGATTGAAAGCTTCCCCATACCCAAATGCAAATTGCCCAAAGCCGTCCGATCATTCCATTGTGCTGCCTTTCTTTAGTCGCATCTATTCATAACATGTCTTCTTTAATATTGCAGGAAGCCAAGAGCTCAGGATAGCACTACAGCCATTTGTCACCATTCTGCGGATTAGCCCACTCTGTCTCAATGTTTTCTGTGATGCCACTGTTAACATGCAATGCTTCATAAGGATATAACTCCTTAAAAACTTAAGAGGTTATGTTAAAAAAAACCCCAACAAACCTGAATGTCAGAATTAAATGCTACGGAACTCTCTAGAAACCAGAGATTCAAATGTGATAGAACTGTATAAACAGGGAAAACAGTGACTCTTCAGAGGAAACCAAGGCAGTCTTTCCCTGAAAATACTGGAAAGCTAAATTTTGTGCCACTGAATTCAGCTAAAATGATCATACTCCTCCTCATCTATTTAATCTCTCCCTAAAAGCATGTGCTTTCTCTCCCCATTTTAACCCATCAAAAGGCCTGAATGGCTAATACGATTCTCACTGCTACATCTTTACACTTTGGCAAGTTGCTTCTAGGCATAGTGTGGGGTCATTTTCCTTTCTTCATCTGGTAAATAATAACCCCCTTATTTCTACAATGGGACTCCATCTCATTTCTCTTGCTTTAGTGAATAGATGGATAGAACACCTTTGACTTCATGCAATTTTGCCTTTTCTTGCAAGACTTCAGAGCATCAAGCTCTTTTTTTTTTTTCCTGTAGTGAATTAGAATTCTTTTGATTCCAGGTTGGTTGGTTTTTTTTTATTGTAGATACAGGCATGATTGACTGACTAATGTTGCAAAGAAACCTGTAAGGACATTATATTTTATGAAAAATATCTACAATTTAGACTTACAGACAGCTTCAAATATTAAACACTCCAAACCACGGTCAGGTGAGGTTTAGGGACAAATACATGCATAATTCATGAAAGCGCAGCCATTATTGGTAGCTCTATAGAATAAATAGTCCTTGGTAGACACTGTGCATTTGAAGGATGCACCATATTCATGCGAGCAATATGGAGCCAAATTGATATTTATGGTGTACTCACAATCCATTCAATCCTGTTTCCATTTGAACACGCTGGTGAAATACAGTGCAATATTCCGTTTCAGTTACTAGCAAAAGATACACTACTTCAAGCAGAGCTCCTGATAGCCTGAGAGTGCAGAAGAGCTGATGACTACACAGAGTCCGCTAGGGATCTTGTTATGCCAATCTAATTAACCTGGAAAATGCTCAGCTAGCACCACACTCTGGGCTCACACACAGATGGAAAACGGGCTGTTCAACTATTGTGTGTGCAAGGCAGACTCCTCCTAACTCCCAAGTCAGCAGAAACATTTAAGCATATGCTTACCATTAATGTTAAACAGGTGCTTAAGTACACTGCTGAACAGGGAACATAACAAGGAGCACGCCTCTAGAGTGCGTGATTTTTGCTTTAATTGCTATTGCATACATACAGGTTTTATTTATTTGTTGCCCTTCGATATTACCAGCAGCCTCCTTTCCCTACCAAGACCGCAGTTCTGTTAAAATCTGGAAAAGAAAATGATGAGAGATGCTCACTTTATGAAAAACAAGGTGTATCTGTAAAACCCAAGATACTGGAACAAAAAAGCAGATCAGTAAATTCTGTTTTTAAAATTTCTGGAATCTTTCATAGATTTTGATCCCTACAAGAATGTCAAACTCCAACTGAATAGTAACTTCCTTAACAATGTTTTAAATTATAAATGTAAACATACATGGCTAATGCAAATGAAATAAAATGCACAGAGAATAACATAAAAGCAACAGGGAATATAGCATGAACTTCCCTTCACTAAGAAAAACTCTCAAATAGTGAGATCAAGAAAGGTTCCGTCATACTGATATGACCTACAATTAATTTCTGAATTACTGCTCTACCCACAGCATTTTACATATCCTTCATGTGGACCATAGATCCCTTTTTTTAACAGAGTCAAACTCAGAGCTCATGAATAGCAATACTCCTGCATTACAATCATTCGCTTTACAAACTGGATCTTCATAAGAGGTACTTTCAGCCCCCTCACAGCCAGCTGAGAAGGCATTAATATGAGCATATTTTTCACATCCTCATAATTAGGCACAAGAAAAGAGCAATACAAGCTTATTTCTAAGTTACTTTGGTTATATCATACACTGCAGAAGAACTACTTGGTATTTACAGAAAACATGCCAAGCTATCATTTCCATTTTTCTCCCTGTTTTTAATAACTTCAGTCCCAAGTGATAAACAAATAAAAATGTTTCATTTCCAGCATGTTTTCCAGTTTATCATCATCAGTGAAAACAAACATAAGCAAAAGTGTGGGCATGCAGCATGCTTTGTGAAACATATGATGGAGGAGCTGATAGGGTTCTCCATGGGACAACTTACAAAACGAGATGAAGTAAAAACTCCAGAGTGCTTTTCTTAACCTGCAGCATCCTCTGGTATAGCCATCTCACTCTGTTTTTCTTCTGCTTGCTTTCTTACCCTGTCCTTCACCTTTTCTTTTTTTTTTTTTTTTTGGTCCATTCCAGTATATTTCAGTGTTGGCTATTTTTAAAAAAATACTGAAAGTCCTTAGTGACACTGAAAGTGGTGGGTTTTGTGTTGAGAGATCTGCAGGCACCTGAGCCTCAGAAAAATTTCTTACTCATTTCAGCAGGAGTAGTAAATCCGCTAAGTTCAGCAAAAGTTTTGCTTGAGTAAGTGCTGAATAATGACTACAGAATGAGGCCATCTAATGTGTGACTGGAATTCACGCCAACTCTGACTGTCTCTACACATGCCTGAGTTGATAAAATCTTCTGGCCAGTATTCCCTGTAACCTGAAAGGGATTTTGCACAGCACTGAACACTCTGCCTACCGTCCAGTGCTTCATCTGGGCATTCAGCATTCACCACTGCAGCTAATCCCACTGTCTTGAATGGTCAGTTTTCTCATACTTGCTTTGACTGCACATTTGGGTACATCTCAGGGTAACCTCTAAAGTCATTATTCCATAGTAATTAGGGATGAGATGGTGGAAATACTTCATAGTTGGCAATAAAATCAATAAATATTCAGTCACACTGTGAAAGAGGCCTTATCACAAACAAAATAATGTATTTGTTGCTGGACGTGCACTGAATTTGCAATTCTATTGTGCCTTGTAAGCCTACAGATTGGGAAACACATATTTACAATCAAGGGTTGAACTCCGGTTCAGCTGCACGTGCAATAATTCTACCCCATGGTCAAAACACCACAGGCTATTCCACTGCTCCTGTTCCCACACTTTACTTCTATTGTAATGAAGAGGATATCTCTGGACATAGAGATCCCATAGGGAACATTCTGTGCCTGGAAATCACCTGCAAGACTCGCTCTTCTTCCCAGTGCACAGCATAAACGTTACAACACAGGTGCTCCAGGAAGTTCCAGGACCTTACCAATACCACCACAGATGTACAAAGCCAGTCTTTGCAAAAGCAGAATTTTAACATAACCTTGATAATCCACTTCAAGGGCAACGAGGACACTGCAAACGCAAACTTTGCTTGCTACAATGTCCTTGAAAGGGTAGAAAATGCACAGAATGCATGCTACAGCTAGGACACAGCCATGTATTGTGAGCATTTGGGCTCTAATGGTTTAGATTTATTCTGTAAATCACATTTATTTTTAAGATTTTATTCTCAAATGAAGCCTTTTCAAAGTGAACACTATGAGAACCTGCTAAATGTGATGCTCCATTGGGAAGGAATGGCAAGCTTCCTAAGTGACAGCATTATGCATTAGTGGATTACACAAGATTTACAGTACATAAAACAATTTAATAAATGGGCTTTGCCTGTTAATCTCACTGTTTAGTACAACACTGTACAGACAACACACATGCAAACACACAGACCTAGAAGAATAAATGCACGTATTGCATTTGTGATGACATTTAACCATTTGGACTAAGTCATTTTAAAGCCAGAGGTACATTATAATGTTCTAGGGCAGCTCTGTATACATGAAAACCATGCACCAAGCTGCAGAAAGATGGCATCTGGCTGAGATGGAGCTCATCTCCAGCTATAGCTAGACTATGGTGCTGGAAGACCCAACCTGATCCTCCACAAGCATGCTGGGACCTGGAAAGAGTAATGCTCCAAACATGCAGCTCATGTAGCCTCACATCCCGCTGCAGATGAAGTTGACAAACCCTGGAAAGATGTGCGGAGTAGTACTTGTCTCATGTAATGGCAGAGGCTTAATTGGGCATTTAGCGTCATTTGAGATGCTCTGGAATATCTATGACTACAGTTAAGAAACAGACTCAAGACTTAGATATCTGTAGGGTAGATGTTTGTAGTTCAGCTAGTACCCCGTATTTCCTTAAGTCAATAGACAGAAAATGGCATTTAAGAGTGCAGGTCCTCTGGCCTGTTTTACACATCTACATGAAGATGGGATGAATCATGTCCCAGACTCTACTGACTAAATTAGAAAGAGAGCCCAGGCTGACTAACTTAGATGTAAATGTCTACAATGAAGAAGCCAACATTTAGTCAGAAGAATCCTATTCCCATTTTGTTCTAATGAAGAACTTCAAGAGCCAGAGAAACTAGATGCTCCCATAGAGACTGCTCCAGTAGCTCATCCCCTTCAACGTAAAAACTGGGCACTTTATCTTCTAGTCCAAAACGCTCTGACTCCAACATCCAGCTTTAAATCTTGTTTTGCCTTTGTCAGCTACATTAAAGAGCCTGTTGCTACTAGAGGTTTTGTACTAACCTGAAGTGTGCTTAGGTGCGATTCTCTACTGCCTTCCCCTTTACATAGTCAGACCAGTACTAAGCGAGTACAAAGCTGTGCTAAAAAATGTGACCTCCGAGATGCACAGGAGTGACACTAGATGCAAGAGAACATGCTACAAAGTATCTTCCAATAGTTGAAAGACCCATTTCACAGTGCAGAGAGGGGCACTGGCCTCATCAAATGAAGTCTCAGGCCATCAACCTTTCCAAACCATACATTTTAGGTATTTATCTTCAGAATGATGAAGCGAATCCAGATTTCACTAGTGAACAAAAGTGACCCCTCAAATGTGGATCATCGCAATGCCGTCTTCCCGACTGCCCAGACAGACAGCTCTGTGGCCTCTCTTGCTGCTCGGGGCTTTACTGAGCAACAGTTGAGGGGGTAGCTGTAAAATCCCAACAGTCCCTCCAATTTCTCCTCTCTTACTGTTTGGGAAAGCAGTGATGAGATTCAGAAAGAAAGGGGAGGGGATAGGCTATCCTGTGAGCAGTCAGACGACTCAGAGAAGAGAGGGAGAAATGAACACAAAAGTGTTCCTTTTTCATTGCAAGGAAGAGAAAGCAGAGGAGCTGCTGGGTAACACTGAAGAGAGAGATGCAGGTGGGAGAACCAACATCAGAGTTCAGATTTTGAACCTTTGCAATTATGAGAAATAAAGTTCGATCACAACTCCCCTTCATTCTCACATTGCTAAATAGTGAGCTAGCAATGTGGACTACTTCACGTGACTGCCAAAGTCATTCTGAGGCAGCCTGGCCCCACGTATTTCTCATGGGACTTGAATTTCATCAGATCCCTTATCATTTTCCAACACAGCGTGAGCGGATTCTGCACTTCTATCCCCGAAGCAGGGATGTATCTAAAGAGACAGTCTACATTAAGTGGACAATGCTGAGATCCTACTGGCTATTTCCTTGTGGAGCGCTCTACCATCCCACCTTAAACGTGCAAAGACTCAAAGACTCTTAATTTCCATCATTAGCAACATGACATTCGAACAGGCCCAGTACATCTTGTGGCTTTTCAACTGGGCTACAATGCAGCAATTCCAGTACCTTCTGTGGATTGTACCTCCTACTGCAAATACTATCCTAACAAAGGCAAACGCTTGTCCCCTTTATGCCTGACCCAGAAAGGATACCAGACTGTTAACAGTCCTCAAAACACAACTTGCCTCTCACTAAGCAGCAGCAGACCCAAAGATTTGCTGCTGCAATTCCTGCTGTAGCTTGGCAATTGAATTTCTGTCTGGCTTTAAACTTCAGTTGGAGCCACGATAGCTCATCTGGGAACCGCTACCATAGATCCCCCGCTTTCAGGTCTGGAGGTCCCTGTGTTTCAGACAAGGCAGTAGACATCTAATGAATAGCACACAAAATCTGGATTGCATTTGGCTTCTAAATCAAGTGGAATCTGAGACAGAGGGACGAACAAAGTAGCAGGGAGTCTGCACTGGATCAGAAACTCCACCATCTATTTCAGTGTAGGAGTTTCAAGAAAAATTAATCTCTGTGCAGCTTCTTTACCTTGTGGTAGGACAGCTGCACTCTTGGCTGAGAAGTATTACACCATGTTTCAGTGCAACATGATAGATCACTGCAAGCTATAAACCTGTAGGTAAAATATGGCAAATAAGGGAAATTACAATGGAACTTCAATGTCTTCTGTTTTTTAAAATGAATTTACTGCTCATGAGAGGTACCAGAAATACAAAATAGGCAGGAGCAAAGCTGGACTTTCTATTTGGCTGCACCAGTGTGTCTCCAGGAAGAGGAAGAGCACTCCAAGGAAAACAGAGTAGCTTAGTCTTCCTGCCATTTGTACCCTTGAGGTCTTCTGAGGCCTCAGAGATACCAGCAGAGTTCCTAGGGGATAACACTTGCCAGTGGGCTTATTTTTATTTGTTTTTTATAAGTACATCCAAACTGCAGCTATCAGAGCTGGGATTTAAATGGTCAAACTAAACATCCTGATCTCCAGACTCTTTTACAAGTCCTCTCAATGAACCAGAACTGCCTCCTTTGCCCCATTCATAATTTCATCAGAGTAAAGCAGGAAAGTGACACATCCATCACAGTTTCTCTTGGTAGTTTCCAAACATTAGAACAGCTGCTGGCTAGACTGAAATTCAGAACAAGAGTTTCACAGCAACATCCTTCTGACAGAGAAAGCTAGCTACAGCAGAGCGCTCACTCCTTTCACTGACAACTAAATGTGCCAAAATAACCACATGCTCACGTACAGCACATTAAATTTTGTCTTCAATAATCCTGTGCACTCTCACTAAGCCCATTGTTTCCACTCATCTAATTGTCTGCATCTGAAGGTAGTAGCTCCTTTTTATCTTTGTTGCAGCTGTACCTCCATCAAATTGGGTTCTCAGGATTTGCACGAGTGTACATAAGAGAAGAATCTGGCACTGTTCTGGAGATTCTCTTCAAAACAGCTCTTTTTGAATGTAATTGCTTGCAAATTCATTTTAAAAAAAAAAAAGCCTGTGTACGTGATAGATCAGTCACTGAGAAGACACAGTCAGGAGCAGAATAAAACAAGTGTAGTTGGTATTACTGTCCTTGACTCGACAACTGAATGCGTAAGGGGAAAAGACAGGAATATTTTAATGAAATAAATTATATAGCTGCACTTAGGGCTAGGATCAAATGTCAGTGCATCACATTTATCTCCAAAAGTGATAAACATTTACCTCCACACCCTATTGCATATTAACTTGCAAAAGACTGTGGAAAACTCATGCGGTATGTCAGTTCTTACTTGAAGAAACCATTGTATATTAATCACTCCCTAGAGTATTTATGTAGAACTAAGAGAAATCCCATGATAAGAGCTTGAACTACTTCTGCAAGTTACGTTCCCTGGACTCAAACAATGAATGAGAAATAGAGCAGTAAAATAAGAATAGGCACCTTTCCAGGTAAATGTTGTTGTTTAAAAAAGCCAAAACAAAGCCCCAGTGAAATATTGTTGCAGGGATAAAAACATTTATCTCAGTGTCACAAGACTGGCTTCATTTTTGCTGGTCTAATTAGGTAATAAAGAATTCACAGGTGTAGTGACTCCAGGAGCTATCACTGCACTTAAAAACGGCCCACTGCACGGCCAGGGACCAGTGTGCCAGTATTATCACTTGCTGTCACCTCATTTTAAGAATGAAATAGCTCAATTTCAGAAAGATTTTTAAAGAGAGGAAAACCAATACATAGTTAGAAGCTTGTCAGGATTCTAAGCAACAGCAAAACTGCCAGAAAACAAACAAACAAAAAGAAAACCATGGTGGGCTTTGAATTTTCAATGCCTTTTCAAATTCTGCTAGGGAATTAATGCAGTGCACACTGTAATGCACCCCCTGGGACTCCACACACACCCAACCCCGTATTCGCAATGACTTCCTGGTATGCGAGAGAAGACACTCATAGCATTAGGTTTTGACATGACTAGTTCACGATTCTGATTTTAATTGTAACAAAAGTGATAAATAAGTAAAAATACTAGTTTTTTAAACAACAGCTTAAGGAAAAGGGTAAAGAAAGTAACAGTCTTAACTCGCAAGAACTTCCATCGAAAGCATATCTGAGATTTCAGGATTAGGTCCACTAATTATTATCTTGAAGAAATATAAAATCTGTCCAAAGACCATAAAGCTCAAATATGCACCTGACTTTAATTCTTGCTTAAATAAACTGCAGATCCAGTTGCAGCCACAGACCAGATTAACACAGAAACCAGCTGTGTGGTTTTTAGGTGGCCCATAAAAACACAGACCTTAATTAAAGAAATCATCTGTGTCAGTGCAACAGTTTCCTTGTCTTGAAATTTCATTGACAGCATCTCAAAAATGAGTTCGTCAAAGGAAAAGCATGTTCAGGACCAAGGAGGCTGCCTGGAGTGGCAGTAGGAACTGTGACAGCAGCCTGGGGGGACGGATCCTGCTGCCATTTGAATCGGAGGCAAAAACCGTGGTCTCTGGCAGAAGGATCTGAACTGTGGACAGCCCCTGCTACACAGCTTTGTGTGCAGACTGATCACTCCAGCCTTTGCTCATCTCGCTGAGGTGTGGAAACGCGGATCCATTTTGCCACGCTGAGAAGCGCCAACCAAAAATCCCAGCAGCAGCTCTAGCCCTTTGCTGAGTGGCAGTGGGGGAATCCCTGCCCGCTCATCATTCCCTGACTTCATAGACCAGCAAGGAAAACGTGAGAGAGGTTTTTATTAACTCTGTGGCATTGTGTATGTAAATTAAGTTAATCCTGTACTTTAATCGACCAGTGTCATCTCAGGTGGATAATTATTTTTTCTTATTGATAGAGAACATCCTAATCAAAGACTATAACAACCTCTAGGATCAGTAGCTTAAGCAAATAATAATCTAAATGTCCCCATGTTAAAAAAGTTCCAGCACCAGATATTTGCCAAGCATTTAAAAGGCATAATGAAAGGAGCACAATGCAATCACACAGGCTGTGCAGCTCTCCTGGAAAAATGTTTGCCTAAGTTCCTGTTCAGTTCCCTTAGTTGAATTCACAGGTCACATAGCACTGCACCTTCCTCTTAAAAACTACTGCTGGAGAAAGCAATATTACTGGAGTTGGGAAAGGAGGCATTTCCTTAAAAAGCCAGCGAAGCATTTTACTACGGAACTTAATTACAGGATGGAGAATACTTTGGCCGCTTGTTGAACACGTCAACACCAGGCATGAGAGCAACTCACGCTACCTCCGTATCACATATCAGCATTTCCCCTCGCAGGGGAGGCAAAATGCACTGGAGTGCCTTGCTTGAAAGGCGGGAGGGGACCGGAGCCCAACAGGTACCCTTTGCAAGCTTCAGGTTATTTGAACTAAGTCGTTTTTCCAGCAAAGCGCCCCGAAGCCGTCACGCTCGCCCACCCTGCGGTGTAGAGCAGAGCCGCCCCCCCCCCGCCCCAGCGAGCTGCCGCCCGGAGCGGCCCGCAGACGGGTCCCCGCACGCCCCGGCGGGTCGAGCCAGCGGGCACAACACGCAAATAAATCTCCATCAGCACAAGATGGCAACCAGCACTTCTTCCGGGAGAGCAGCTGGCTTTTTTATTTTCCCCCTTAATGGGGGGGGGGGGGGGGGGAGGGGGGGACACGGACGACATGATTTAAAAGGCATCCCGAGTAGGGTTAAACAAAAATAAAATAAATGGCATCAAGACAAATGTTGCCACTAGTGCTGCGGGAGGAAAGGCAAGGTAACCCCCAGCCCCCCAAGCACCCCCCCCCGCAGCTCACACACACATCGCGGTCATCAACTTGGCGAAGTTGGCCGTGCCGGAGCGCGGTGCCCGGAGCCCGCCCCGGCCCCGCCGCCCCCAGCCCCCCTCGGAACGGGGGACGCCCCAGGAGCCCCCGCATCACCAGCGACCCTCTTCGGAGGTGGGGGGCACACACACGACACCAGACACTCGGCAACGATGCAGCCTCGCCCGGCTCCCCCCCCCCTCCCAGCGACGGGGGGCTCCGCACCGGCCGTGCGGGCGCTGAGCGGGGTCTGGGTACCACCGAGCCGAGCAAGGAGCCCCGCCACTTACTTACAGTCACCGGAGGCGCCAGCAGCAGCCACTTACCATCATGTTTCCTTGCATTTTAGCCGTTTGAAACATTGCCTTTTCCTTCATTTTGGCCGTGTGCGTGCGTGCGCGTGCCGTTCTCCGGGAGTTACTTAATCCAGCGGCTGGATGACTTTAGCGAAGAACCGGCGTGCACTTGCGGTGGCTCTTTTTGGTGTGGTGTGGAGTGGAGGGGACTACGAGCAGCAGAGGGGGAGGGTGCCTACTAGCCTCTTTTTTTTTTTTTCCCCTTCCCCACCCTTTCAATATATATTTTTCCTTTTGCCCAAAAACAAAAAGGCAATAAAAACAAAAGACCCCAAATCACAGGGGAGGGGAGGCAGGAGCGGCGGGGGGCAGCCCGCCTCCGTCACCACCCGGGTTCGGCTTTTGCCCTGCGGGAGCCGGCGGGGTGGGCTGGGCGGGAGGGAGCCGCACACACGCCCCCCGCCCCGGCCATGCCCGGCCGCCGCCCCGGGCCCGGGCGGTCCCGCCGAGCCGAGGCGGCCCCGGGAGACCAGTTGCAGATGCAGGAGGTGGGAGGGGGGGACACGATAAACACAAAGAAGGAGCTGGGAAGGGCGGAGGGGCGACCGCCCGCTCCTCTCCGGGCTGTGCCCGGCTGGCTGCTCTCCCGGGGGGGTGCACACGCTTTTTACAAACGCGAACCGGGGGGGGGGGGGGGGGAGCAGAGGAGCCGCCTCCCCCAGCGTTAACTGTTCACCGGCTAGAGCCGGCGCGGCCCCAGCCAGGCCACGGCGGCTGCGGGCGGGGTGGGAGCGGCAATAACGCTGCCGGGGGGGGGGGGGGATCGCACGCCGCGTTTCCACGGCTGCGCCCCGGCCCCGCATCCCCCGGCGCTGCCGGGAGGAGGAGGGGGCGGCTTCCAGCGCCGGGGTTTGGGGATCCGGGGCGAAGCCCTCCGCAGGGAGCGGGCAGGGGGGTGCCGGAGCTCGGCCCCACCGTGGGGGATGCACAGGGGAGGGCGCAGGCCGCGTCTGCCCCGCAGGGAGCGGGCAGGGGGGTGCCGGAGCTCGGCCCCACCGTGGGGGATGCACAGGGGAGGGCGCAGGCCGCGTCTGCCCCGCAGCCGAACCCCGGCCCTGCCCTTCGCTCCGGTCCGGCAGCGTCCTCGCTTTCTCTTTGAGGTCTTCCACCGCTGTGAGCTCCAGTCCCCCACAGGTGGCTGGAAGGTGATCCTCTCCTGCTGCCCTTGCGGGAACGCGGCCCCTCCTCACCTTGGTGCAGCTTCCCAGGCACACAGCCTTGCCACCCTTCCCAAAGGTTTACACCTCAGCCCGCACACGTGAAAAAAAAAAAAAATCCTTCCAGAGATCTGTCTCTTTTTTTCTCTCCCTGATTCACCAGAAGTAATTACGGCCATCTCCAGGAGAGTCAGGTGCCCACTGATTTCACTTGGCATGAACAGGACTGCTTCAGATGAACATGAGGAAGAACTTCTTCCCTCTGAGGGTGACGGAGCACTGGAACAGGCTGCCCAGGGAGGTTGTGGAGTCTCCTTCTCTGGAGATATTCAAGACCCGTCTGGACAAGATCCTGTGCAGCCTACTGTAGGTGACCCTGCTTCGGCAGGGGGGTTGGACTAGATGACCCACAGAGGTCCCTTCCAACCCCTGTTATTCTGTGATTCTGTGATTCTGAGATGTTGCCCACTCAAAAGGAGAGAAGAAACTCTTGAGAAGAAAGTGATTTGCTCAATAACTGAGAAGGGAAACCAAGGAGAAAAAGCAGAAACTCTTCTTGTTATTCATGGTTTAACCAAGCCAATGGCTAAAGCAGAAACTCTCTGCTTTATTTTTCAGTGGAGGAACTGCAGACCCTTCCATGTGTCCTTTTGTTATGCCCATCCAGAACACCTTGAACTCTGGTGCTTCACAGCTTGTAGCATCTTCATTTCACAGGCAATGGCTGTTGACTAGAAATGGCAAAAAACGTGCAATCCCATAGTGTTGCTCAGACTATATTTTTCCTTAAGCCACCCAGCTGTTGAAAGATACTCAACTATAAAATTTCTCACCTAAGATGTTAAGCATGTATCTTGAAAGCAATGGCAATGTGGAAGCGAGACTCCAAGACACCTGTGGGAACTGCCAACAGCAGATGATGCTCATGCCCCTGAGGATCACCTCTGGGAGCTTTTGTTCTACAAAAATGTTGCCCCTCAATTGCAGGTCTTGATTATTTTCTCCTTTGTCTTTACTTGGGAACTGCTTACACCCCATACACGCTGCATCTTGAGCAGGAAGTTCTTCATTATGTTCCTTAAACTCCCATCTCTGGCTTTCTTTACTGCAATTTTGATGTTTTATCAGGCGGTTCCTGTTGCATCTCAGTATTTTACCCTCAGGTGTTTTAATTATGTATGAGCACAAAATATTTGTTATCTACTTCACAGTTAGTAGTCCCATTTGCCTCCTGCATTACTTTATACACCAACAGAATTACTTACCGCATCCTGAACTCTGGCAATACGGATTTTTTGTATATTTTCCCCTCAGCTTTGTCATAATGCAGTTAATGGGCTTGTCTCCTTACTTTTATCGGCATAACCGTAGCAGTTGCCTTGATTAAAACAGCTTTGTTTAAAGTTGAGACTACTGGCAAAATGCTTAGTTTCACCTTTGACAGTATCCAGTTGTTGAGTTGCTTTTTTTATTATTAAGCATCAACCAGGGTCTATTTGGCCAGCATTTGTACAGCAATTGTACATTACTGTGTTTCCACTACTGCCATGAACTATGCCCCCATCCTCATAATCCAGAGATTTCACGAGAAATAGGACAGCATTTTGCAAAACTCTGCAAAATCATAACATTAGTGATGTTGAGGCAAATAAAATCCCATTTTGAGAGAGAAATTCTTGATCTGCCACTTCTGGTTCTCTCTTTTTTGGACTTATTTCACACTTCAAGAAAAGAGGTAGTGAGTGGTTTATCTCTGAAAGTTTTATGACCAGAGTCCACCCATGGAGGTTTCCAAAAGCCGCCTGAATAAAGCCCTGAGCAACCTGGTCTGATCTCAGAGCTCACCCTGCTCTGAGGAGGAGTTTGGGCTAGAGATCTCCTGAGGTCCCTTTCAGCCTAAATTATCCTGACCCATAGGATCACAACGTTCTGAACTGAGTGTCCTTTTTTGTTATGGACTAAACTGTCTTTTTAACAAACAACTGTTGTGTCGCTTCCTAAGATGATTCCAAATCCCTTATGTCCCCAAAGACTTTGGGTTCTGCCGATCGTGACTCTGGCTGATATTTTGCATGTCTGAAACACTTCTGTTTGGCTGATGGAACAGCTAAGACTTGCTCTTGGATCTCTAAGAGCGAGACTAAGTCGTGCTGCAGATTTGTACCCCAAGCTGTGGCCATGTGATTCCATTGCAAATGGTCAATGAAACTGTCCTTCAGCTTTGGGACATTTAAGACAGCTACAAGCGATATTACCACATTACTCCCTCGAATACATTAACGCCACTGGACTCTTTCTCATCTAACTTTCAAACAACTATTGAGCTTTTCTTCTTGATAGCTGTTCTCCATGTCATTTTAATGGAAAGTCACTAGAGTTGCAACAAATACTCCCACCAAACAAGGAATCAACCTTTTTATGATTAGGAAGTGAAATGGTGAATGCAGAAAGATGATCTGAAATTTCTTCCACATTTTTTACTTTCTTTGAATGATGTGGAAGGACAGCCAATCACCCTGGGACCCAAGAAAGTAGTATGATTTAAGTAGTTAGAAAGCTTGCTGGTGGTTATTCTGTATTTAAGGCCAAAGATCTGGCCCAGGAACTTCAATAAAACATGAAAATGTTTCTTCATCATGTCAAGTATTTTATCAGAGGAAAGTTATCGGAATTCATGACTTTTGCATTCATTGGTTTAGTCCCAGTGTACCTCCTTTGTCAGCAGAGTTACTTTTGATATAGATAAAAAGTAACAGCCCAGAATCAGCTGCATCTTAACAGCAAGATCTCAAGTGAAGCTCCTGTACAAGGAGAGGTTTTTCTGAAATCTGTCCATTTGTATCCAAGGTGCATACCAGGAGGAAAACTCTGGGAGCTGAGACAGGTTTCTTTCAGTATCTGATCTAGAGATATTCTCCATATCTCAGGTACTATGACGAGACCAACATGGCATCTTCATCCAACAACATTTTATAGAAGATTTTGAGGAAATGTGCTTTTCTCACATCCATCACAGAATGAGATATATGAAAAAAAAGCCTTAGAGATATTCTATTCTTTGTGGGTTTCAGTACTCCGAGCTGACTTTCTTTATCTCAAAGGGAACACAGGCTACAATGCTTACATCCTATTCACAATACTTTATTTAAAGCTATGATGATAAGAGAGTGGGAGAATTTATTTTATCAAATAAAACCCATTCAATGCATTTGATGCTGGCTCTCCTCACTAGCCAAACAAGTCTGGGAACAGTCCCTCTGAATAGAAGGAAAGAATTAATTTCACACAGTATTAGCTGGCTGCACAGCACAGACTTTAATTTATTCAGTATTCTTAAATAAAAATATTTTAAGGATGTAAGACCACAGACAAATACAACAGCTGTTGTACAAAAAGTCAGTTCTAAGAGTATCAGGATTTCACTTCCTCTCCTTAATTTAAGGTTACTTTTTATTCTCTTCAATAAAAGAATTAATGTTTTCAAAATATAACAAACAGCTTTTCCTTCTCCATCAGACCCTTTTGCAAGGGTCTTGTCTTCTTCCTGACAGCCTGATCCCACAAGCCTGTGCTCAGGCTTGTCTCCAGCCTAATTTCAAGACTGCTCTCTAAGATCAGGCCACCTCACACTACACTTTCCCTCGGAATTCTCCCCATCCCTTACATCCCATCAGACCCACGTCCACAGCAGTGTTTCTTCATGAGACCCATGTCTTCTTCCCTTCACTGGGCCAGGAGGTTGAACTGAGCATCAGGGGAATGTGATTTGCATTTTCTCTCACCCAAGCAAGAAAGCTAGTGCTTTTCAGTAGAAACACTGAGGAGGAACCCAACCCAAATGCTTGAGATCAGCGGATCATTCAGGCTGGGAGGACCTCAGCAGGTCTCTAGCCCAACCTCCTGCTCAAGCAGGGTCAGCTCTGATGTCAGACCAGGTTGCTCAGGGCTTTGTCAAGTCATGTCTTGAAATCCTCCAGGGATGGGGACCACACAGCCTCACTAGGCAACCTGTTCTGCTGGTTAACTCTTCTCACAGGCAAAAAGATTTTGCTTATATTCCATCTGAACTTCCTTTATTTCAACTTATGCCCCTTGCCTCTCATCCTCCTGCCATACCTCACCGTGAAGAGCTTGGCTCCATCTTCCTGATAACCTCCCCAAGAAATTGGAAAGCTGCTATCAGTCCTCCCAACCCCATCTCTTCTCCAGGCTGAATAAGTCCACCTGCCCCAGCCTCTCTGCAAGGGGTAAGTGTTCTAGCCCCTGACCATCTTGGTGGCTTTCTGCTGAACTTGCTCCAGTTTGTGTCAGTCTTGTACTGAGGGTCCAAAACTGGACCACAGATGCAGTCTAATGAGTGCCAAGAAAAGGAGATAATTGCTGAGGGAGAGATCATGTGTAGTACTTGCTTTGCTATTAACTTACAATATTCAAGAAGAATGGGATTGGTGATAACCCAAATGAAAAGGTGGAGTGTTATATTGTGGAAGTCAGGAACAGAGCTTTAGTGACAGTAAATATATTCCATAATGGCATTTGATAGTACAACACAGAAAAAAAGAGAGTTACAGCAAACAACTCTTTTTTTCTGCCTAAGTGGACCAATTTTGAGAATTTTGTTATCAAGCCATACTACATGTCTATTCTGAAAAGTCTTCACTCGTACCACGCTAGAACTTTGCCCACGTATTTACAACTGCAGTGATTGCTTCTTCTAGTAAAGAGAAGACATTGGAGAGTCAGATAAAGTAAATACACTGTTAAATAAATTTAAAGATTACTTCTGAGGATCCCTAATTCTTCCAGAAATTAGATAATGACAGAGCAGCTGCTGTTAAAAAGTTAATATTTGCTAGCTCTGACTGCATGAGGGTACTTAAGCCATCTTTGTTAACCCAAATGGGAGAGAAGAGTCTGAAAAAAGGAAAATGATGTTATCTCAGATATTCTGAGGAAAAAAGAAATATGACAGAAACTACTGAATTTTAGAATGATTTGTCCTTGGAACATTAATTTTTTTTATTTGAACCCTTACTTGATTTTTTGTGGGTTACTGCCAACACTGTCATCACATGGTGACATTCTCCTCTCCCCATGTTCTGCACCTTATCTCTTTGCAAGCATGGCCATTCACTTATCCCTCCCAGTGAGATGCCGGACTAAGCAAATTTACATGCTCAGGGAATTTGCAACAGCACAGCTGAAAACTGTTGCCTTTGAGAAAAGACTTACCAATGTGTTCCTGTAACACCAACAGGAACATATTTTCCCAAAGGTATAATCGGACATTTTATTTGTTTTGAACCAACTCCATCCTGGGGGAAACAGTGGGGACCTCAACACATCTTGACATTACTTAGACACTAAATGCCCATATATGTGCTTTGACATTTAGTTCTTAGAAAACATGGTAATTTGGTAAGATTCATCAGGGATTTGAGACACACATCACCTCTGGACAGCTACCTGGAATGCAGTCAACTCCCTATTATCCGCGAGTGAATTATTCAGCTGCAAATAGACCATAACATTGGTACAGAGATCCCCAGCTTGTTTTCATGTAGTCCATGATAAACCCAAGAGCTTACAAGCTCACATGGGGCCCTGCCTTCATGTTGTTATGCTGGCACCTCAACTAGCCTAGACAGAGACTTCCACTAAAAGCAGACCAGACGGGATATCTCATACTAAGATCCACAGCGCTAATGGATGTGCTGTATTTTTACTTCGTTAGGTGGAAGTACCAAGTACATATTTCAAGTTCTAGAACTCAGATGAGTCCCTGTCTATACCAAACACATGAGGCTTCTTCCTAAGACAGGCAGCAGATATACTCCATAGTGCATCCTGGGTGTGAGGCAACATTGACAGCTGCAGGCTAGGACAGGAGGGCAAAATCTGGAGGATTTCTACTCAAAGTACAGATTGCCTCTTAAAGCTTCTGTGGTTTTTTTCACATTTCCAGCTTCTAAACTCCATTAATAAAAGCTAAAAATATACAGAATTCAAATAATTACTTTTCCATGAATGAAATTCAGAAGTTGCTAAGGGATTCAGAGTAGGAGGAAAAGCATTTAGTGTATAATTTCTGCATAACAGTGGAGCGTATGAAATTTAAATATATGGCGATGTTAGGAAAATCTGGGCAGAATCACCAGACTCACTAGTGGTAACAGGAAAACGCTAATAGGAAACATTGTGAGATCTTGTTTTTCAGGCAGGTACCACTTCCAGTCAATCAGAGCTAGTATTTTTTATACTTTAAAAACTACAAGTCCTGTAGTAGAAATGACATAGACCTCATTAATCTCTTCTAGAAAATATCCTTACCCTTAAATGTACTTTGGATTTCCAGCTGGACTGCACCAATTCCAGTGCCTAACTAATGGCTCATATTGTCTTTGCTAAATTAAGCGTACCCTGTGCTACCCAGCTTCTCCCAGCAGAAGTGAGTACTGCAGAGTTTTAAAAAACAAACATATAAAAATACACAAAAGCATAACTAAAACATAGTATGCTAAAAGCAACATATGTGCCAAGTTTTTTTTCATTAACACTGAATTGAAAATATAGACAGACTTGTGTTAAACATTTAAAAGTTTGTTATGCAACAGATTTTATCCTCTAAACCAATTTTAATTTAATTTCAATACCATCCTGACAGTTATGTTTTTTAGTGACAATTATGTTGAGAAGGCAAGAAGCATCAAGGTCACCTTCACTCAAGTGTTCACTCCTGACAGTTATTCCAGCCAAGATGGAAAGACATCAAAACCACCAGTTCTAGAACCAAGAAGAAATCTCACATATTTCCAAGAAAATGCCAAGTGTTATGAGCCAAGCAAGCTCATCCCATTGAAACCAACAGAAGTTCTGCCACTGAATCCCACAGCTACAGCCAGGGTGTAGCCAGAAACTTTCCTCCAAGGTGCAACACCACGAGTCAAGCTCACTGTTGGTATAACATAGTACAGTTCCCACTTTCACAAAACAGAAAATCTGGACCCATGAATGAACCTTCTGTTTGATACAGGCCCTAGCGATGGCATACTGCTCAGAAGGCATGCTGCCTTTGGTATATGTTGTTTCACTATTCCAATGCAGCAGTCTTGCAGATAATTATTTTGTGAATATCAATGTATTTCTATTTAATTCATGAACTTGTATAGGATCTTTTAGGTAGATAATTTAATGCTTGCCAACTTCCATTAATTTTTAACTAGACTTTCTAGCCTAGAAGACACACTGAAACATTCTAATTTCAGATCAGGTGGGTCTATATTTTGATTAAAGAGCCAATTTTTTTTTCTTTCATTGTGATACGGATGATTAAATTTCTCTGCTAATTATCTGTATCACCTCAGAACACCCTGTGCCTGACAAAAATATTTCAACAAAATAAGACTACATTTAATTGCATTACTCTTTTTTTTTATGATGAAAGATTGATACAAGACTGTCAATTCACTTTGAGTTCTTCACCTTGAGGGCAATGCTGATGCTTCTTCCTGTTCAATGATGTTCCTATCACATCTGCAGGTATTTTTTGACCTACTTTTCAGTGGACTTTCAGTGGAATTTCATTACAGTGGTTGACCAAATCTTGCAACATAGGCATTGCTACACACAATTTATTCTTCCTACATGTATGTAGTAACTTAAAATCTCAGTTATTTGAGATTAGGTATCTAAGCACTTTTGAAGAAGTGGATATCACGCCTACAAGTAATCTGTATTGTCTGTTGGTGTGAAACCGTTGTTAGGATGGCGTTATGGACCAAAGTCAAGGATTTAGTTATTCTGTTGTGCCAATCACTTAACTTCCATTATTTGAGTCTATGAAAGCGTGAACTCTCTAGAGCAGGGCCAGCTTTTTATCACATTTATAAAATGCTGGAGCAAACAGGGCCCTGACTTCTATCCAATAATATAAAATATTGCACTAGAATAATTGTTTTTCCAGTGTTAGTAAGATGGGTCCAGACCAAGAGTTTGTCTCTGAATGCCTAAAACACTTAGGAAGAATAGTCAAAGATCTAACTGCTTTTGTCAGGTTTCAGCTCTAAGTCGAGGTATTTAGAATACAAATAATAACTTACATCATCATTTTGCCTTCAGTCAAAGACTCAGTGCTGCCTAATGTGCGGCCAGCTGTTTTCCTAGCGGAAGCAAAAGGAGCTTTGGGAAAGTTATTATTAATTTTTCTAGATATCAGGTTAGGTTGCCAGCTTTGGGGTAGGAGAACCAAAGTTTAAACCTGCCTCAGACTTTATTTTCATTAAAAGATATTGTCATAAGATCTATTTTACTTGGAATCATAAATTAATACATCTTCTTAATTTGCTTTCTAATGCATCCTATTGTGTCTAATTTAGACAAAGTCATTTAAACATGGGGAAACAGCTAAGGAAGGAAAATGGTGTTCATTGCAAGAAATGCTTGGAAAGCAGCAAAGAACAAGCTCTAGAAGTCCCATCAAAAAGAATAAGGATTATACCATCCTTCTCTTACAAATACACAGATACAAATGTATAAACCAAATCCACTGACTGTAATGGCTATTGGTGCTCCTTATGCGGAGGTGACTGGGATCTCTGCAGAATCTCAGTTAACCTAGGCAGATACAGCATGTTTAAATAAAAAACAACAACACTGGTTTGCTCTAATACAGCGATGCAAATAGTAGCTTGCTGAGGTATTCTACAGAAAGATATGAGAAAAAATACCCTTTGCTCACAACTTTGTCCCTCCCTCTCTGTAATTACCCCAGAGGAACAACAGCCCAGGCAGCTCACCCAGCTCCCAAGTGACCACCCTGCATGGAGGAGCAGCAAAGCTTCAGCCATCCCTACAAAGCAAAAGACTTTGTGCCTGGATTCTGGGGGGAAAATGTGGCACATGCTGTGATCTGATCACTGTGTTGCCACAATAGCTCCTTTGCATGTGACACGGGGGAGCATAATTTCAAACAGCCTTTTGGGTGCTACCACCTCTAGCAAGCACATTCGCTGGCTGATGGCAAAATCAAGGGGGTTTACACATGTGTTTCCCAAAGCAGCAGCGAGAAAGGGATGCTGGCCAAGGCTGTTGCCAGGAGGAGTCTTTGAGCTGAGGACTCGGTGGACAAGCAAAGGCCATGGCTGTGATGAAAAGCAGGAGGCTTGTCTGGAATGCAGTGCAGAGCCTCTCTGTGATTTCAGTGGGCTTTCATTATCTATTTTGTTTTCTATTTCAGTCTTAGTTGTTGTCTTTCTTTTTTTCTGAGAGAGGAATAGAGTTCAGTGGTTGGCTTGGAAATCAGATATTTACGTATCATTTTTTTTCATTTAAAAATATAATTAGAAAATGTAAATATAACTTAACTCCATTACTGCACTGAACAATAAAATGACCACAGCACAGGCTACTCTGGCTCTCCGATAATTCATCATCCAAATTACACACTACATCTCCATTAGACAGTCCTTTCCCACAAAATTCATCTTGCCTTGTCATGGCTGAAAAACAAAACCAATTTATTAACTATCACTACAAGTGAAACAATGAACTTCAGTGCTTGGAATACAGCAAGAGAAAACATTTTGAAGTAGAGCTGATTAAAACCTGCTCTCACAGAAAATAATATATTTTTATGCTGAAAGTTTTTAAGAAAAAAATATTCTGCATGAGTAACTTGGTTTTCAAATGCAGCTGTTTTGCATCATGGAAGTTCATACGCCATTAACTCTATAGGCCTGGATCCTTGGTTAAATGACATTTGCTTTCAATGACTATATTCTTTACCAGGTGTATTATATACATCCTGGATACGGACAATGTGACTTGCGCATCTTGATCAGAAACAACAAGGGCGTGAAAAGCCAAAGTGTGGTTACAAGACAGCAAAAACTTCTCCCTTCTGCCATCCAAATACAACTGAATACACAAGCAAAAAGAAAACGTGAATGTCTCTGTGGAAAGGAGATTCTGGTCATGAAGACTTATATTTATCAAAATCTGCAAATTGCATCTCAAAATTGTTTAGTCTGAAAATATTTTTTAAGTATTTATTAAGCTGCTAATTTCTAGAGAAGTCGAGTCCTTGTAAGCCTCCAGTAACGGCTGTGTCAAGCGCAATTGTACAGACTGCTGAAAAAAAATCAGGCTACCATTTCTCACAAACTAAGCTGTAAATATATTTTAAAAGACTTTTGTAATGAATTGTTGCATGTAATTTATAAGGAAAGCTATTGACTTCTGTGATAGTTATCTGCAAGATGTTTGACAAAGTGAACCCACCTCAATTATCATTTATAAATAAGTCAAACAAAATGCATTACAGAAGTGGAATCACTGATTCCAAGGACGAATTAATGGCAAATTCAAAATGTAAAAAGCACATTTTAATAAATCCAAGCTGTGAAAGGACACAGAGATCAAGCATGTAGCAGAATGGGCAGAGTCAGAAAAACATTACCACAGTAGTTCTTCAAGTGAAACACATGAAGCAAAAAGAATGAGGGCCAATGGAAGACTTGGAGGCTTAAAGCAGGCCAGAAGTGCAATTTTAGATATTTGAATCTAAAGCTGAAATCATGAGAATTACTGCTCAGCCCTCACCTCACTGGTATCTCTTTAGCTTCATCTGCACTGCAGTCTGTGACCTGCAAGGCTGGCCTGGGCTCATATACACCTGGGCTCCTCCACAATGTCCTGGCTTTGAGTAGCCAGGGTGCTCCAAAGTTTGTCCATGTGCTTGGGTCATCTGCAAACCACATCCAGCAACCACCCTACAGCTCTGGGACAAGGCATCCTCTCCTCAGCACTTCCCACCCAGAAGAGCTGGTCCCCAAAGTCCTCTAGGGCCGAGAGCGGTAAGACTCATGCAGATACCCTGAAGAGATGAGGAGAAGGAGAGCTTGGAAGCAGTTTTTAGGGAGAAAATCACATTATTTTCTCAAGACTTTACTGAGGGACAAAATTTATCTTCCTACATCTGCTACTTTAGTTAGAAGTAGACCTAACCTTGGGCAGTCATTCACTCTCTCTTTTGTCTCCCATTCACTTCCACACAAATGCTTGCTACCTTCTTGAAATTCAAGTGTTCAGTGTTTTTACAGAATGCAAAGAAAATAACTTCTGAACTGAAAACAGGTCGTACAAATCTGGGCCAAAGTCAGAGTGCAGCAATTTGATGTAACTCCAAATGCTGCATGAGATTAGCCATTACAGTTGTTATGCCTTACTCCCTCTTAAAAGCATTGCCATTTTTTAAAAATTAAATAAAAAGTAGGCACTTTTTGGTACAAGAGATGAAACCATTCCCCAGTCAGCTGTAACATAAAGCCTGTTAGAGCAGTTGTTCTGATACTATTTCCCTCTCTGTAAGAGAATTTGAAATCAAAGGTGCTTATGAGATGGGAGTTCAAAATATGTCTTTTGCTGTTCTTTTTTTCCTGATATTCCTCGGGCTGCTCTTGCCTATGCAATAAATACTCCATCTACTCTGTTTTCAGCTGAGTCTGACTTCTGTGTGAATTTATGCATCTATGAAGTGAATAAATTAGACGTGGGCTGAGATGACGGAATGTAAGAGAAATTACTTTCCTTCCTTTATAACTCCCACAGATTCATCCTAATGCCATAGCTATTGTTTTTAAAAATAAAAATGGAAGACTACCAGTTGAGTTAACATGCTAGCTCTGCAATACCAAGAGAACTGCATTCAAAGCTGGGCTCCTGCACAAGTATAATGGACATAGGTGTTTTTAATCCTTTCATGTGCTTTACAGAAAAATGGAGTGGTTCTAAGTCCTGTGTAAGAGGCGCTGCACAACCCCCTAGACATTTCTGTGCACTGCGCTCACAATCCAGGTCCCAATCTCTTCTCTCTCTCCCCATCCACTCCCAAACACTTTAAATGGCCTGTCTTTAAAAGTGACCAACCTACCCTCCAGATTGTCTTTCATTTTCCCAAATTCTTTTCCATTGCTTGTCTCCATTTTCTCTATCAAAAGTATGTTTTTATTAAAATGGCCTGTAGTCTACAGTGGTCAATTCTCAGGCCTGAGCTAACAACAACGGCCTTCCTGTCTTTATCTACCAGGTTTATCTTATAACAAAGCGGAAATCTGCATGTTGCCCCACAGATTGCATAGTTCTAGCCTCTAAATGTAAAAGGAACTAAAATGCTGTGACATTTTTATGAATACAGAAGCAATTAAGTAATGGATGCAAGTTTGTAGATCTTATTAATTACTGAAAATTGATGCAGCACAAAAGAAAGATGGTTTAATGAAAACCTCTCATGTCCGCTGATATTGCTCCACGGCCTCAGGCAAGACACAGGCCAGTTCTTGAAATGGCTATAAATGGCCCACTGACTTCAATCAGGCTGAGCGCCAGCAAGCAACAAAAGCAGGGCTGCTCCATGAGGAAGAATGAGCCAGGAGCCCAGGGTGACACGGCGCAAGCCCTCATTGACAGGGCACGGTCCCACAGCACCTGAGTGGGACCAGGGTGGTAACATCCACAAGCTCAGGTCCAGGTCTGTTTGGAGAGCTCCATCAGGAGAGCAGCCTGGAGACAAGCTACCAACAATGGAGGTCTGGGGTGCATCCAGGGAAGGCAGCCAGTTCCAGAACTGAAGGAGGAGATAGGGATGGGCTCAGGGACACCTACAACATAGCTCAGGCAAGCCCCAGACACCTGAGCCCAAGCTTAAACAAAGCTCCTGGGCCATGAGCAGAGTGTGGGCAGAAGTCCACGATGAGGCTCTTCAGGGCAATTAAGGCCTGTTAGTGCACTCACAACCCTGACACTAACTGCCAAAAGCCTCTGAGGATCCAGATCTGAGCTTCTCTGTGCACCAGTCCATGGAAAAATCAGGACACTACTAGCTCTATTCCAGGCTTATCTTTAGAAAACATGTACAGATGTTCAGAATTAGGGCTAATTATATCACTTAGAGGCCAAAAGTAAAGTGATTATTGTCAAGAATAAGAGCTTACTCAGCTATAATGCAACCATTCAGGTCTTACCTATGTAGTCTATTATTGAATGTTCACTAACAAAGAGGAAAAAATGTACATTGAATGGCAGAATTTGCAGGTCTGTTTGCACCCAGCAGACTGCATGGAGGTCCCATCCAGCTCCTTCAGGCACTGAGCAGGGTCCATGCAGCAGGTGAATACCCTCTGAGCTGCCTTCCATAACCAGCCTTGCTCACAAAGCTAACAAAGCAGAGCTGTATCTTCTTCCCTGCAGAGGAGTTCTATGCCACCCAAACAGTCGTGAAATCTCCAATTTCAGGAAACATGGGATTCAGGACATCCAGGATAGGACATCCATGCAGTTCTACTTCAGCACAGAGGGGCTAGCTGGGAATGATTAAAAAAACCCAACCCTTCAGTCACAGAAACTCCTTACTCAGCAAAACTATTCTCTGTGCAGTTACACCCCCTGATTTAAGGACTTATGGATGATTTCTGCATTCAGACACATTTCCCACTGCAACTAGAATTTGTCCAGCCTAAGAAACCACAGCACAAAGTTCCCACAGAGACTGAGAGAGTGGCTGGGACCTACAAGACACGAATCACTGGGACAAATGCCAAGCTTTGACTTCTCCTCAAGGGATTCAGAAATCAAAGACTGATGAGGTTGACCCCTCCAGACTTTGAGAGGAAGCCTCTCTGGTCAGAGCAGTTAGTGGGGTCTCCACTGGTACAGCGGCCCTCCTTTTCCACCTACTCAGCATTCAAATATCCAAATGCTTTTTTAATTTTTTGTTCTTTTTAAAAAAGGTTTCTTCCCAAATGCAAGACACTGACTTTCCTCTGCCTGCTTTGGAGGTGCTGCCCCTGAGATGAACTGTAGAGCCACGGACACGTTAATTTGCCACACATCTTTCACCACTGATCATTTGTTGCCTACCCCATTTTCCCAGGGACTTACTTAAACTCCATAATTACACAGAATCACAGAATCACAGAATAGTAGGGGTTGGAAGGGACCTCTGTGGGTCATCTACTCCAACCCTCCTGCCGAAGCAGGGTCACCTACAGCAGGCTGCACAGGACCTTGTCCAGGCGGGTCTTGAATATCTCCAGAGATAATTGATGGTGAAATAAATAGACAAATCAGCCAGCCAGAAATATCTCCCCTTCTATTACCTGATGCTCTAAGTCATGCTGGTTTCCTCCTTGTCTCCAAATTTAGTCTTGATTGGTGGGCAGCTCAGATAACATTCAATGTCCATGCCTCTTTCAGGTTATCCCTATATAAAACCAGCACGACAAAAAACCAGCCTGCTGGGTGTGGAAAACTATAATGCTATTGGAAAGAGCTTTTTTAGTTTCAAGGCTTTTCACCACAACCTTCTAGCACACCAGGGTGTGGATACACAACTTTGTAGCAAAAATACCTGAGCTTTGTCAGCACAACAGCTCTCAGCACGGCTTTCTGCTTCAAATGCCTGTCGGGGGCACCAAGGAAGACTACAGGAGAGCTGTAAAAGGAGCCCTACAATTGCCATCAGCTGCTCGGAACACTTTACCGGCACTGCCACAGATAGTGACAATAGTCCCCTGCTGTGCTGGACAGTGCTTTTTCACTACCAATAAAATCTGGACGCAGGGTCAGAACAAAGATCTACTGAGCATTGTCCAGTCAGCCATTGATTTTCTTTTCGGAACTAATGTATGTTTGACATAGCATTCCTGGTAGTAAAACAGAACCTGGCAGACCAAAACATGATGAGCAAGGACAGAAATTTGAAGTGGCACGATGAGGCCAATAAACCTTCATTACAAGCCCATCCAACAGAGGAAAACAACAAATGAGAAATGACATTAAAAATGAGACGAATTTTCAGCCAGCACAAGTCAACACAACTCCGTTCAGGTCAGAGAATGTACGCCGATTTACATTAGATGAGCATCTGGCCTCGTATACCTTATGATTCGACACAGGCAGAATTAGCTTTCATGGGTATGACATCATAGTTCTGGGATCACCCTTGCAGAGCTGATGCAAAAATACCGTCTGTCACAGATGTATAAGTTTGTTACTACTATTAAAATTAAAAAAAAAAATGACCCCCAAAATCCCACTACATGCTTAGAAATAAGATGCGGCATAATTTTGTGCCTTGACTACAAGTAGCTGCACCCACGCTGAAAGCGTTCAGTAAATCCGTGGCAGGCAGCCTGACTGGCAGAGAAAGAGCCGGCGCTGCAGCCCCTCAGGGGCTATTCCCTGGCTGTGAACACAGCTTGCTGGACACCCCAGCCCTGGCTACAAACAAGCTGTTGGAGGGAAAAGAGCGGATCTGTTTGTGCAGATGGCTCCTGTCAATCAGCTCTTAGTTTATTCCTGATGTTCAGAATTACTCCCGCTGCAGAAACTCTGCATCCAAAGGAAAAAAAGAAACCAACACTATTCAAAAGTAGCACTGTATAGAGTCCTTTTTAAAAAGAATAACTCTTAGCAAAATAATTCAATGAAAAGTTCATGCAGCAAAGGTGACTGACTGGAAAGATGACACAAAAAATTATATAGTCTTGAGGATGAAGTGTCTATGTGTTATATCATGTAATGGAAAACTTCCTTGCGAATAACAAGAACGTAACTTCACTAGCTGGTCATAAAGTCAGTGATGTAATTTTGCAATCCAGTAGAGGGCAAACTTAGCCTATACATTCTCAGAGTGTTCCTAAGACGGTCAACGGCAGATATTCAGACATATTTATCTTTAATTTGATAACCTATAAAGATATGTAGCAACCTGCAGCACCACAACTTATAAGATGAAACAGCATCAATCATACCTATCATTCAGTAGGTCTTCAGCCAAATCAATGTTTATTACAAAATCAACAAACTGATAAGGAACAATACACATTTTGAAAAATTTCCATTAATGTACTGGTTTATCCCATTAATTCCAATGTTTGATTAATCAGTAGTTACATGCCTATTTTCTGGAGATTGCCCACATATATTACAGAGAAATTAAGAACTCATCTCCCTGCTCTTAATAATACATATTAGCACACCTGCTTCAAGAAGTTTGGTTTTCACTTAGTTGCTGTCTAAAAATGAAGCATCTGCTTGAAATGTGGGGTTCTGGGTTATGAGAAGGAACATAAGGGGTTTTGGAGAATATTTTCTTGAAGAACCTCTTGCCTCTAGTACAAAATCACACTGCTGTTATTGGCCATGCACAGCGGGCACAAGCTTCCCAGCAATGCCTTACATGGCCCTGGCCAGCTATATTGAATAGACCATTTTTTGGTTCTAGAAGACTGTTTTACATGTGTGCCCTGGTCCTCTCACAGAACTAATGGCTCACAGACACCAGATGGAGGTGCAAGAAGTTAAAATCTAGCTCAAATAACTCTCTATAGGATGAGTGGCAAAATTAGCACCCAGTGGTGGTGCTTATTCCTGTTTGAAACCTGAAGGAGACTGATGAGGGACACATATTCTCCACACCCCCACAACAAGCTTATCCCCACAGGAGAAGGTGTGGGGACATCATCGCCCACAGTGACTGAAGGAAAAAGGGGTCCTGCTCATTCTTTCTGTTACCCAATACGCTTATCAGTATGAGACATGGAGGCCAGCTAGCAACTAATATCCTTACACAGTGACTTTTTATGATGGTAGAGCCAAAGGAACAAAAGCTGCACTGCAGTAGGTACCATCCATATGCGAAAGTGGCTCCTCAGGGAGGCTCAGCTGAACTTACTACCAAAACAGACCCATGGCTCAAGAGACTTGACTTTTACTTGTACATCTGCCACTGGCCTGATGGGTTATCTTGAGCAAAAGACCCTCTCCATTACTAAAATGAGGCAAAATGACAGCCTGTATAAAGTGCTTAGATGAAAAGCACCATCATGTCTGAATTCTGAAAAACACCACTCTTACTGTGAGTAGTCTTGCTCATTACAGTCTCCATCTTGCAAAAAGCTGAGCAACCTGACTCAGACCAGCCAAGGATTTATGCATGTACTTTGACCTACAGTGACTGTTCCCACGCTAAAAATTCAGCACATTATTAAACACCCTCCTGGACTGGAGCTAGTGTGCTCAGCAGGACCTTGATTTCTGTTGGGTCTTTAGAAACCATTAATGATGTCCTCTTTCAGAAGACTCTCAGCTTCTCTAAGACCTTTAGGGAGCTAATGATGGGATACACACAGATATAAACATGCACAAACACACTATTTACACTCAAGCAAATCCCCCTAGTGCACAGTTAATGAGGCTGGTGTAGGAAAGTCCACCTGAAGACCTTGTTTCTGCAACAAAAAAAACAACACAACCAGTTTCAGCTCTGATGCTCTTTCAGCAAATCCATCTCATGGTCTGCCCAGCTGATGCCACTCCTAATCTAAATGAGCCATGTGCCATTAATTAATCTCTCACATCACTGATCTCTTTGGGGACACCAACCTGTCTGTCTGAATCTGCCACTCAATCCATCAGCACCTTAAACTGACACCACTAAGAGTTATGTCCTCTTCCTTCAGCAGAGCCAGCAGAGACTGACTCGCCTCATGTCTCTCACAAAACAGAGGCTTTCCTCTGCAGGTGGGTGGTGTAGGCATTAGAAAGAAAGGGAGACACAAAGGAAAAAAAGAGACAAATGTAAGCAGCACAAATATTGTTCTGATCTATGTTTCCCTTTTCAGAGAAGGAAAATCCTGCTGCAGGGCTCAGAATCAGCCCAGTTTTCTTTTTTGCCCTTTCAGTGTGAAGTCTAGCTGAGAAGAAATGTCTAATGAGCGAGTTCACCACCTAGAAGCAGAGGTGGCCCAATATCTATCTATCTGCTCTCCATTTTGAAAACGCGTATAACGGAGTCAAATCTCTCCTGCCCAGAAGAAATGCTGCAGCGAGCAGTAGCTACACAGTAAAAGCAAGGCACCCCAGGTTTCAGTTTTATTCCCGCAGTGACACCGCCTCTTACAGCCTCTGTTGATTCACAAGTTTTCACAAAAATGTCTCAGGTTTGGGCTCTGCCGCCTGTCCCCCATATAACCACAGATGCTTCCTCGTGTTTTGGATTATCCAGTGCCTCCCTTCACTGTGGGTGAGTTTTTGAGATCCTTTGTTCTGCAGAAAACCCTTATTTTTACATGCTTATATGTGGAAATAAAAAGAAGCAAGGTTTCCCTCATGTTTCACTGCACGTAGGCAAAAGATGTGGCTCTAGAAAAGATGCTGTATTGAGCACTAAGCCACTGGTGAATGCAGGTCGCAGGTGGCATTGCAAAAGGAAAGGACCAAGAAAAGGTCCTGTGCAAGAAAAGCAATTGCCACTATGAGGTAAACATCCTCACCGGTCTGCTGAGGGCTGTGCAGTTCCTGCAGGATATGGCTAAACCTGATCAGTTAATAGCAGAGGCAACACTGGTCAGGAGCAAAGGTCCTCATGGCCAAAAACTGGACCAATCATCATATCCAGTACAGCCAACAGTATGTTTCTCACAAAGAAAATTGAATTCCTCCAGTAATATGAATTCCTAGAGATGCTAGCTATTAAATATTGCTAGTGGCTGGGCTTCATGCAACGTCAAAGAGAATAATATTTTTTGTTTCATGTATGCACTGAAAAAAAACCCCACAACTTAGATGGGGCTTGCACAACTTAATATAGTTTCTTATGAAGCAGCAGTTGGCATTTTTCTTCTTTAAATTGAGTCTGCTTAATCCTTCCTGTGCCTCAAACCATTCTAGACAACCATCTCAACTCTGTTCCATTTTACTGTATTATTTTACATACATAAGCAATTTTTGTTGTTGTAAAAACTACAGTCAAGGGAATTAATACTGAGGAATTAGAAACTCATTTTAATATTAGACTGAGTTAGCAAAGATCCCAATTTAGTAACATCAGAGCACCTCTCAGGGGGCCATGTGGAAGCTGTCCACAGAGACCACCAGCCACACAAATCACTGCAGACTTCTCTGTCAATCTCAGCAGAAAAGCTTACCTACCCACAGATGTTAACTTGGCCCACCACTGCTGAAAAGGACTCCATATCAGGCACCACACACCAAAGAACATCCAACTACTTCAATACATATCCTCTGGCCACCATGGTTTCACTGGTGAACCCAAGAATCACAGAATCACAGAATGTTCGGGGTTGGAAGGGACCTCTGTGCGTCATCTAGTTCAACCCCCCTGCCGAAGCAGGGTCTCCTACAGCAGGCTGCACAGGACCTTGTCCAGGCGGGTCTTGAATATCTCCAGAGAAGGAGACTCCACAACCTCCCCGGGCAGCCTGTTCCAGTGCTCCATCACTCTCAAAGCGAAGAAGCTCTTCCTCATCTTCAGCTGGAAGTTCCTATGCTTCAATTTGTGCCCTTTGTCCCTTGTCCTGTCACTGGGCACCACTGAAAAGAGTCTGGCCCCGTCCTCCTGACACCCACCCTCGAGATATTTATAGGCACACTGTTTCTTCTAGGGATGCCTGGTTGAATTCTGATACTGGGTGAGACGAAATAGTGATCACGGCACCAACTTCTCAACCTGAAAGTACTATGCTAGAAACTAAGGAAAGTACAACTTCAGAATGGAGGAAGGGATGATGGGAGCCTCTTCCTTAGGAGCTGAGACACAAAGCCCTTACACACCATTTTTACAGTCTCATTTCAAAACTGACTTTTCCAGCATTTAAGGGGCTGGGGATATTTCACTGTCAAAGACCTTAATATTTTAATACATTTATTTCATTTATGTACTTCAGAGACACACATGACAGCATGATGCTTTCCAAGAAGGCAAGCACAAGATGAATAAGACAGTTATTCTAGTGAACTCTGGCTGTGAATTTAATTCTTTTGTTTGACACAGGCACACTCGCTGAAGAGTTTGTGCCAGAGATGCATGTTTAAGCAGGCCACTAAATCAATATTTACCAAAATTTTGAAAGATGTCTGAGCACAGCATGGAAACCAAGGCAACACTTGATGCATAACCATCAGCAAAATACTGGGCTCTAAAACTTTCCAGATAATAAACTGCTCGCAGGGCACTGGATGGCAAAGACAGCTAAATCCACACTATAAGTACCCAGACCTGGGTAGTGCCATTCCAGCCTTCCCTGCTGTGGTCTCAGCTACAAAACCTGTGTGCCATAATAATAATAATAATACTTGTTTTTGTTTTTGTTTTTGTTTTTTTGTTAAAGACAGCATCTGATAGCCTGGAACTCATCTAAGCTTCCTCAGCATGCCTTCCCCCAGTCTTTGTACCCTTGCTTCTTAGAGACAGTCTCGAACTGCCTTTTGTAAAACCCTCTGCTGTCCTCCACACAGTGAATCATCTCCTGGAGAAAGGCGCATCTGTAACTACCAAGCCAGTCTTTGGTACTCAGTGACATCTGGATGAACCCTCTGGTGCCAAAGGCTGTCTGAGCAGGACCGATCTGGATCATTCGGTAATAAAATCTAAATCTGGGAAGCTGTATTTCCCACATAGCATGAGAAAGACAGAGAAGGGGCTCACTGCAAGTTTATTGCTGGAAGTAGGAAATTCTGAAAGAAAAATTGACCATCTAAATTTTTCACCAATGCAAAACTCTAAAGATAATAAAAGCCCATCACAACACAGGAAAGTGCCAAGTCCAAAGCATTTTAATTAAATATTAAATATAAATAGATATACAATGAACAGCAATATGAAGAGTGTTTTGACTGACAGTATGACAGCTGAAACAAAATGAATCAAAACAGTAAAAATGAATTATTTTGTATATTTAAATGAAACAAAGCTGACACGATTCATTTACATTCATTCTCCATTTAAAATTGTACCAAACTGAAACCAATTTGTTCCTGCAAAATGTGTCTACTTTGATTAAGCTGCATTTCCTGATGGTTCTTAAATTTGAAATGTTTTTGATCATCTCTGAGAGACCTCTTAAAGTCTAGAAACTGCTCAAAACAGAAAGGAAGCATTTTAGATGAGAAACAGATGTGAGTAGATGCTGGCTACGTGAAATGGCCATTGGATGATGGTATGTGTCAGAAATATAAAGAGAGGAAGGAATAACACAATTTCAGAAATTTTTGTGAAATATTGCATATGCCTTCTCACCAGCTCCTGCACATTAAATGATCTCCCATACCTGAAGCACCGGGTTTTAAGTCCCTTCTAGAGTTCTACTTCACCAGTCAGGCCCATAAATGTCACATTTCTCAGTATAAAGAGCAGAGCATGTGGAGAGTTTGTGTAACCAAATTAATAAATCTGTGTTAACACCTTCTCTGCATCTCCCAAAGCACTTCAGCTACATGCTTCTTTTAGGCTCTGACTCTTCAAAGGCTTTTGTAGTTGCTTAACCTGAAGCAGATGAACATGCATTTCTAAATGTTACATCTATTTTCAAAAGACATATGTTTTTTAAAGAGAAATAGTTACCTAAATCTATGCAGTACTGAATTAACAGGATACAAACTCCCTGAAACTGTTCTCCTATGTATCTCACACACTGCTGTCAACATCTTTAGTTCTTGCCCTAAAACAAACACAATGTGATAACTACAATAATAAATAATGGAGCTTTCAGGACATGCTTTTGGGAGCATGTGAAAGCACAAAAGAGAACTAGATCTGTTCAACAAAAGATGAAGCCAGTCTCCAGGATGGGATTTGCTCAAGTGACCAATGTTACTGCCACGCCCCGTGTGAGCCTTTGCTGTCATGCCACGCGTCCCAGGCCACATAACATAGCTTTTTCAAAGCTTCTCAACCCCTTCTGAGCAGAGAGCAGTGCTCAGGCCACCAACATGTGCGCCAAGACAGGAGGAAACCCATGGTGTTAGCCATAAGGAGACAGCGTGCTGCAAACCTACATAGCAGCTCCTTCTCTGGCATACCATTGCACATGAAGAAGGGGTAGAAAAGGGAAACATGCTTTCAAGGAGTCTGCTGAAGAGATGTGTGGCCACATAAATGCACAGGTTCCCCCACTTTCCCCTTTGCATCCACCCCAGACATACTAAAAAGAAACCAGTGGCCTGAAAAAGTGCCTGAGAGGAGAAAACATCAGACACAAGTGGGAAAAACCCCGTACTACTAGATGCAGATAGTGGGGGAAAGCAACGTGCAAACTTTCTAGAGCATGGAATGAGTTTTCTTTTGTGTCTGAAGTAAGCTCAGAATTTTATAAATGCCACTAAAGGTAAGAAATACTGCCACCTCACCTACTGCAGGTATCATTTCCATTTCTGATGCAGATTGGTTTTCCTTTATTGAACCATGAATAGAGATGACTACTATTGTTATCAATTATTTATATTTGTTACCGTACATATAGAGGTGAAACAAATTTAAACAAGACCAGGTGCTGAGGAGAACGCCGAGGACAATCACGCCAACAAAAGAGCGTGTATTACGAGAAGAGACAAGCTTGTCTTGTTCAGCCTAGTAAAACAAAATCTCAGAGGGATATGAATGTTGTCTATAAATACATCAAGGAATACAACAAGAGAGGAAGGAGAGCTATTTAATGTGAAGGACATCATTGGCACAAGAACAAATGGATATAAACTGGCCATGAATAAATTGAGGCTGAAAATTAGAAGCTTTCAAAGCAACAGAAAAGTGAGGCTCTTGAACAATTTCCCAGTGGGAGTAATGGTAGCAAATGACCTAATTTGCTCTAAGATGGATCAGTTAATTAGTTTATGAAAGGGTTTATCTGACAGAGGCTGGCTATGACAGGGCACTAGCCCCAACCTCAGATGTCCTTTACAGCCCCACATACCTATGTAATTTGAGGTGTTAATTCAGTTCCTTATTGAATGGTATATCATGATGACTTCGAAATCCAAAATCATTTTTTTTCCCTGAGTGATTCTATTATGCAGTGCCATTGACGTGGATGTTACTGTCCAAACACCAAGGTCAGGTCTCTGCATGTAGGAATTACATTTTAAGACACACACAACAGAGCTCATTAGCACAAGCAAAGTGGTGTGGCGCTAAGATGCTTAGAGTATAAAAAATGGAGATGAAAGACAAAGGTAAGCCAAGGCAAGAGCACCATTCCTGTGAAAGTGCACGGCCTTTTCTGAGTGAAGCAAACTATGGCATTTCCTTACAACTCTTAATCTTAATGTTTCCTTGTTACTTCATATTTTTATACACCAAGCATTGAGTGTTTCAATGAGATTTAAGCAAAATTGTGAAGTAAGGCATTTCATAATTTTCCAAATGAAGGAAATGGAGATAAGTGACACTCCGGAGGACAGGGGCTGTTCTTGATTACTTGTTTCTGGCTGTTGATCCCTTCCAGCTACCTGAGAAGGCAGCTTTCCTCCTGCTTCTCACTTTGGCGACATCTTTTCTTGGTACCCAGTCATATGCCCTGGCTGCACTGGCCTTTGCCTTGATGAGTATTGATGTCTTTGTGGAGGGAAGAGCACAACTACAGCTATCCCATGAACTTCTCATCCCATCTATTAACAGATTTTGTTGTAAATTTTATTATTATTATTATTACTTTAAGGAATGGAAACACACTTTGGCCACTTGAATGCCTACTTTACAAAAAGGTGAGCCAGGTGAACTGAAATGTCACATTTCCCCAGACTGGTTTCCAATGCAAAACATTCTACGAGGCAGGAAAGTTTGCTGAGAAATCTTGGAGAGAAGGACTCTGCTCTTTCACATGCTCTGAAATGCCCAGCATAGTCCTTCCCTCAGAGTGCAGCCTCTCTCCCTTTTCAGGGTTTGAGGGGCAGAGATTGGGGATTTTTTGTCGGATTTTTGTTTTTATTAGGTAGTTTTTGTTGTTGGGTTATTGTTTTTTTTTCCAAAGGTAAGTCCCCCTCAGAGGGAATTGAAAATGCACGTGACTTCAGTGACTACCAAAAAATGTTTTGAACAGATGTAAAGTTTAATGGCAGAGAACAATTGCATTTAATAAATGGGGTTATTCTGGGGCAAGGATGATCTCTTGTCTAAAAGTCACTCTGGTACTTACTTTTGTCTTTGAAAAGTGAAATTGTGTAATTGAAAACTCCCTGCAATGTTGTGTTTTCTGTTTGAAGTTTTTATATAGTAGGTTTTTGGGGGTTGTGGGTTTTTATTAATGTGGATCACTTGACAATGAACTTCATGTTTCTGGTTAAACTGTGAAACAGCAGGTCCTTCCCCTAAAAGATACACGTGAAGGGTATCATCTTTCTCTTGGCCAATTGCCTACACATAATGTCCAACTAACTACAAAGGCAACCATCAGTCCATCAGTTTTAAAAGCACCACTGAACATACTGCCTGGATCATCTGGAGGATGACCCCAGCACGATCTCAGACCAGGACATTTCGTGCCTACTGAGCTATAAGTAGGAGAGCAGTCTGGAGATAAAGACTGAAGCACAGGACATCAAAACTCGTTCCCATTTCCCTCTGTGCCTCTCAGGATCTAGTAGTCAATGGCAATCCTGCGAATCTTTCCTTAGGTGCTCAGCTCCCCAGCATCCAGTTTGTGCATCAAGCACAACATTAGTCTTCTGCATCAACCTATGGTGATACACAAAGCTATGCAAAATACACGGCTTAGAACTGCTTGGTTCATTGCCAGTTTGCATGGTTATGCAAAAAGATAACCCACTGAACAGTCTCCTGTCCAAAGGCCAAGCAGTACAGTTCCACCCATCCAGCTGAAGTCCCTTGATCCTCCAAAACAGGGAGCATATGCCACCAGCCCACTGGGAAAGGTCTTTATCCTCTGCTACAGCTGGAGCTGTGCCCGAACACTTGTGGGGATAGCAAGAGATTAAAACTCTGCTAGCATCTCTGCTAACAGACTAATAGTATGGACAACCATGAGCGGATGTCAGGCTCTGCCCTGGCCGTCTTCAGTTCACTAGCACAGATAGACTCAGCAAGTCAGATGCTTCGGAGGGAAGAAGTGAGACCTCTGTAGTCATACAGTGCTTTTGTAACAGAACGGACAAGAGTAACAATAATATTATTGCAATTTTTTTTTTTTCTTTTTAATCCCTCAGAAGACAGCATGGGGAAAATGTCAGCCTTAATCCAAAGGCCTCTAAGGACAACAGAAAGAGACACAACAGCTTCAGTGGGCTTGTGTTAGGCTCTACAGACCCATAGGATGGGACAGACAGTAACACCACGGATCAGCAGCTAGTTAAAAACAAAACAGTAAGAACACACGGTCCTTTTCAATGCAGTATAGGAAGAGGTTTTCCCTGAGATCTCTGTTTACAGATTTTGGGGGTAATATCTTCTCAGAAGCAGCAACACTTGCAAGCAAGAGAAATAGCTGTAGTCGGGCTAGGCAACACTGAAGGAAACTCTGTTTACACATTAACAAGGCAAATGACAAGATGATTCCATCAAATCTCATATTTTGTCAAATGACCACTATGTGCGAGGCAAAATTTGACAAAATTATGTAACTTTGCCTATTTTGATTTGGGTGCCAAGCCAATGCAGCAAATGAAAATAAGCACATATAAAAAGCACTAACCATAAAGGACAGATCATTAATTACTGTAAATTGCTCCTAAAGCCAGTAGACCTAAATTAATTTAGGTTACTTTGGCTACAGCGTTGTGACAGCAGTGATGCCAAAAAATCTGAAAGCAATCACGGATGAATTTGAATTCCTGCAGCACAAAAGGGCACTTACAAAACAGGATTGCTCCACAGAGAGAATTACCAATAGTGTATCTATGAAAAACCATACGATACTGATATATTTAACCCCTTGAAAAAAATGAATTAGTGGCACTAATATACACATAGCACTGTATGTAAAAGGTTCTACACATAGATTAAGGTCCTGAATCTGCATGGATATAGACCATATGCTATTGGAATATAAAAATACTGATATGGTTCCGCTCTCTCACTGTAAGGTAAGGGCAAGTGATACTGAGGATGCAACCTTTGAGATGGACAAAGGAACTAAAGAGACCAAGTTTTCTGAACAGGGCAGACGCCACTTCAACTAAACGGACATGAATTGATCAAATAGTAAAAAAAGGTATAAGGAACAAATTCTTGATGCTGTAGGTGGATACATTCTGAAACAGCTACGTTTAGATAATGAAAAAGCATAAGCTGGTTTTCCAGTTATTTTCAAGTAACACAGTGACTGGTGCATGAAATGAATGAAGTTGAGTTGTTACACAAGGAGCTATCACCTGATTTACAAGTTCAACAATACAGGGACACAAAAGACAGCAATACTGAAGATGGAAATTTAGATAAGTAGCAAAACCACCAGAAATCTGCTATAGAAGTTTTAAAGTCAAAATTAAAGAAATTAAAAGTTCTTTTTTGATCCAAGTGATTAGACAATCTTTGGTGTTTTGTTTTGGTGGATAATTCTGCTTATTCACAGAAAAAAAAAATCACTTTTTTCCTTTTTCTTTTTTTTTCCTGGAACACAGTGGCAAGGTAATGCCCTGAAATATAATTCAAATGAAGAGTTTTCTGCTTACCAAACCTCCCTTTTTGGCAAAAACATTTATGAAAGAATCTGTTTTTTTGCTTTCATTAGGGCCACGCTGTAGTCTCTCGTCCCATTCTGTTCCTACTTCTGGACACACACTGCACCAGCAGCTACGCCCAGGCTCCTGTGTCTGCATTCTATCTGTTTGCCTGATTGATTCCACCTTTCAGCCCTTGCTAAATCAGGATGCTGCTTTGGCCAGCTTGGCTGCAAGGCAGACAGCTTGTACAACACCTGCAATGCGTTGTGTCACTCCCACAACACAAACTGTCTTTCGAAGGAGGTCCCCCCCCACCAGCATGACAGCACAGTGGCATCCAAAGCAAACAAGAAGGAAGCAGAAAGGTATGAAAAAAGCTGTAGGGATGAATGGCAAGGTTCACTAAGTTACTCAAGTTTAGCCAGTGTCCTTTACAAAAAATGAACCTGGCTTGAATAAAGTCCACAAAAAGCAGCATAAAATACAGCCTGGAAGTCTGCAATTGTAACATTGTGATGGCTAAGATTAAATATGATGGCAGATGATGGCATTCATCTCATTTCCTCTGACACCCTAACCTCAGGCATCAATATCGGGTATTTTCAATGGAGAGAAATGGGCATTTCCAGCAGTTTTCAACTGAACATTTCAGCCAGTGATGAGCAGTCCTTGAGCGGTGTGTCTCTTCCTGAATATTGTCCCTTCAGTGACTAGTTCACCCACAGAAATTAACTCCCGTCGCCCTCAGTTAGAAGAAATGAATTGCACCCCAAACAAGCAAAGAAATCAGAAAAACCAAGATGCTTGTAGTGTTTTATGTACTAACAGTGGGCATTTCCACTAGCCACATAAAAAGCTAATCTTCATTTTAAGCTTAACTAGTGCCACTTAACTATTTTGTTATTTCTTAGTTCCATACAGTATTGGACCATGACTTCAAAAAATTGGCAATAATGGCGAAATTCTTAATGGACTCTGTGGCCTTTTACCCACTTTTTGCTGATAAAATATCTTTATGATGCAGGAATTTTCTTTTTTATTTATTTTGTTTTTTTAAGATGGCATTGATTTCACAGAATCACAGAATCACAGAATCACAGAATAGTACGGGTTGGAAGGGACCTCTGTGGGTCATCTAGTCCAACCCCCCCGCCGAAGCAGGGTCACCTACAGCAGGCTGCACAGGACCTTGTCCAGGCGGGTCTTGAATATCTCCAGAGAAGGAGACTCCACAACCTCCCTGGGCAGCCTGTTCCAGTGCTCCGTCACCCTCAGCGAGAAGAAGTTCCTCCTCATGTTCAGACGGAACTTCCTGTGCCTCAGTTTGTGCCCATTACCCCTTGTCCTGTCACTGGGCACCACTGAAAAGAGCTTGGCCCCATCCTCCTGACACCCACCCTTCAGATATTTGTAGGCATTTATAAGGTCCCCTCGCAGCCTTCTCTTCTTCAGGCTGAACAAGCCCAGTTCCCTCAACCTCTCCTCGTAGTGGAGATGCTCCAGTCCCCTCACCATCCTTGTAGCCCTCCGCTGGACTCTCTCCAGTAGCTCTTCATCCTTCTTGAACTGGGGAGCCCAGAACTGGACACAGTACTCCAGATGAGGCCTCACCAGGGCAGTGTAGAGGGGAAGGAGAACCTCCCTTGTCCTGCTGGCCACACTCTTCTTGATGCACCCCAGGATCCCATTGGCCTTCTTGGCAGCCAGGGCACACTGCTGGCTCATAGTTAACCTGTCGTCCACCAGCACACCCAGGTCCCTCTCCGCAGAGCTGCTCTCCAGCAGGTCCACCCCAAGCCTGTACTGGTGCATGAGGTTGTTCCTCCCCAGGTGCAGGACCCTGCACTTGCCCTTGTTGAACCTCATCAGGTTCCTCTCTGCCCAGCTCTCCAGCCTATCCAGGTCACGCTGAATGGCAGCACAGCCTTCTGGTGTATCTACCACACCTCCCAGTTTGGTGTCGTCAGCAAACTTGCTGAGGGTACATTCTAACTCTTCATCCAGGTCGTTGATGAAGAAGTTAAACAAGACTGGGCCCAGTACTGACCCCTGAGGGACACCACTTGTCACCAGCCTCCAACTAGACTCAGCGCCGCTGATGACAACCCTCTGAGTTCTGCCATTCAGCCAGTTCTCTATCCACTTCACCGACCACTCATCCAGCCCACACTTCCTCAGCTTCCCCAGGAGGATATCATGGGAGACTGTGTCGAAAGCCTTGCTGAAGTCAAGGTAGATAACATCCACAGCTCTCCCTTCGTCTACCCAGCCAGTCATGTCATCGTAGAAAGCTATCAGATTGGTCAGGCATGATTTCCCCTTGGTGAATCCATGCTGACTACTCCTGATAACCTTCTTTTCTTCCACTTGCTTGATGATGGCCTCCAGGATAAGCTGCTCCATCACCTTTCCCGGGATGGAGGTGAGGCTGACCGGCCTGTAGTTCCCTGGGTCCTCCTTCTTGCCCTTTTTGAAGATTGGAGTGACATTGGCCTTTCTCCAGTCCTCGGGCACCTCTCCAGTCCTCCAGGACCTCTCAAAGATGATGGAGAGTGGCTCAGCAATGACATCCGCCAGCTCCCTCAGCACTCGTGGGTGCATTCCATCGGGGCCCATGGATTTGTGGACATCCAGATCGCTTAAGCGATCCCTCACACAGTCCTCCTCGACCAAGGGAAAGTCGTCCTCTCTGTAGGCTTCTTCTCTTACCTCCGGGGCCTGGGATTCCTGAGGGCCATTTCCTTTTTCTTTCTGCAATTATGGCGTGGGTTGCTAGAGGAGCTGTTTGAAAAAGCTGCCAAGACTTCACAATGTACAAGGGGGCCTTGTTATGTCTTCCTTGAGATAATCTGGGTGCCACAGACCACATATACGATACTGCAAAAACAATACCGAAGGATAATTTTCTCCTATAATGTCGAAGTCTTCAGTGATCAAGACTGCCAAAAAAGCATGATTCATTATCTAATTACCTTTACATAAATCCTCTGTGTTCTTTTTTACCCCATGCATACCGATGCATTCCTGCCATTGTAAACTGATTTAGAAGTCAAGGATTGCCATACTTTGTGTAGAAATGACTTCCCCCCCCCCCCCTCAGTATTTACCTGCAGCTTTTATCACATCAATCGTTCTTCAAAGTTTCAGTATCCCCTTCTGTGCATATTTTTTGCATCCTGATGCAGTATTGTGACACCACAATTTCCTCTGTCTCTTGCAATTTTATGCATCTCATTCAGGTCTCTTCACATTCAGTTCTTTAACACATATACTGTCATGGCACAAAGCTTACTCATACTTGTAATGCCAGTGTCTCCTGTCTTCCCCCATAGTTCCATATTTTTTTCTTCCTCCACAGAACAGTTTCAAAGCAATAAAGTAATGGAAAGTACACAATAGCAGGGCTTTCTTGGAGACAGGGGCTAAAGCTGCCCAATTCCACAGGAAAACATGCTGATTCCCAGTCATGTTAACAGAGTTCAGTGCATTAAATTTAGCCCCATGTCAGTACTTTACAGATCTGCTGTGCACAATAGACAGTAATGGCTCTACAGAAGCTCTTAGGGCCTTTTATGAGAACTCTCAACATGAAAGAGTCTTTTATTCTTTTTGACAAGTTGATCCTTTAAACTACTCTAGTAAATGGAAGAATGGAACAAGGCAAAGCTAAAATTTTAGCTTTTGCTTGGCATGTCCAGATCAATGCTAATTACGACAAACTATAAAAAAAGACTGCTAGGGATTTCAAGTCTAAATGTAATTATGTGTAATATAGCTATTAAAAACAGATCAGAAAGCTTGATGTTGAGTTTTAATGAATCTCCATTTTTCTGACTCAGACACCTGGAGTTGTATGCAGAGAGTTATCTGAAAAGCATTCACAACAACCCAAATTCACACCAAACTCACCTGATTTTGGGTCTTATTATGACAACCATTCTATTAGAGAGTTGCATAATCCTTTCGCTGCTCTGTGTAAGCAGTCAGTGGAGACAGCAGAGCACAGAGGTGATGTGATTTCAGTAATGCATGTTGCTGAGGAGGCTTACAGCTCCATTCTGAACTAGATGATTCTTTTTTTTCCTGGGCATAAAACTATAATTCTTTTCAAGGTCAGATAAAGTATGCTGCAATAATAGAGGTGGGAAGTACTGAAGGCATTTAGTATACGATCAAGACATCAAGCTTGCATTATTTCAAGCAAAGATGGCACATAGCTCCCCAGAGATGAGAAAATATGTCTTTTTTTTTGTTTTGGTGTGTGTCAGAGATTGCTATGTGCAATGTATTATAATACTTTATATACTAGTATTAGATAATGTAATTATTATCTACTATTGGTAGACCACTTAATAAAAGTTGGAAGAACTGTCAAGTTTTTGGACACAAAAAGACCTTCTCCTGGTCTGACACAGAAACAGCAATCTTCAAAAACAAATGCAAGGTAAGAACAGCTGTTCAGAATTAATGAATTATCTTAATCAGTTTGACCATCTGAGAAAAAAGCAGCATGCACCTGTGAAGCAGAAGGGGATGTTTTGCAGAGGTCAGGGTGATAAGGTGGTTTCTCCTATGTAAAATGGAAAGGAAGACAGGTAATTCATCAGCAGTGCACCAGGGAAGAGTTCCCAGAGAAAACAGAAAGTTTCCTACAGATATAACTTTTACCAAGCTGGTACGTGGTTCAGCTAGCTCCCAAACCGAAGGGACAGACAGAGGTCAGAGGTGACATCAGGGCTGCCACTGGAGCAAGGCAGCCTCCCCACAGGACAACCAGGTTGAGTTATGCAGGTGGAGGGTGAGACTACGGCACTGCAGAAATCCAGAGAGGACTGGTGGGCTTTGTGTGCAGTGCTTAAAGAAAAGCATCAATCATTACAAAATATTTTCCTGGAGTGCTGCCAGCCATCCTTTGGTAGGACAGCAGAACAGCACCGTCAGCTACGCTGAGCATTGCAGGAGGTCCAGAGCTGGGAATAAGGGTCTGCTCCTTTCCAGAGAAGTAGTGAGGGTGCATCCATCACTGCTCCTTCCAGTCTGATTCCTGGCTTGAAGTCAGACTGGGGAATTTATTTTTGTGGCCAAATTCAAGTTTTCTTCAAGTATATACTTGAATCTCTGCAGTTCCAATCACCAAGCACAACTCTCACAAACACTTCAAATTGAATGAAACCATCCAAACATCAAAATTATAAAGACGGAAATGAAAAGCATATGCTACCATTGATTATCAGTGGTTTATAATATTCACGATGTTTTTTATCTCCCTATGCTAGTTACACCTGAAAGCTATGTCTGGTACAGACAGAGGGTGGAATTTTCAAAAGTACTGTTGATGTGACCTGGCTCTTGCCAAAGGCAAACTCACTTCAGTTAACTAATAGTCATTGCCTCGCAAATATGTCACCTTGAATTATCATCCTTCCACTGTACCAGGACACTACATGAGTTAAAAAGCCCTAAGGAATTCTGGGCCTTGAAAGATATGCAGTTACCCTGGAGATGAATACAACAACAAATTGACAAATACATATTTATTCCTCCTGATTGAAGAAAAGGGCAGCAAAAAAGGCTGAGTGGAATGAAAGGACGTGAAAGATGGAAAAGCATCTTTGCACATACTTCCTGCTCCTCTTCATCCTGGATTTTAGTGTCTCTAATTTGAGCTGTGAATTTCAGGGTCAGCAGTTAGTGGGAAACAACCAAGATAGCAGGATAGAAGTTTGTTCAGGAGTCCACTGGTATTGAAACGATACTAGGTCTTGCTCCTCACCTATGCTGAAATTGCGTGGGCTGAAAGAAGCAAGTCACCAGCCAGCACAAAGTCAAGATTGAGTTCCTGCAATACTCAGAAACACCCATTGGAAAGGGTATCTCTGCAAGGAAATGATCTACAAATTAAAGCTGTGAGATTTTCAGGACCATTCGCTCTGTCAGGTTGTTGAGTTGTCTCTTAAGACCTCGCTACTGCTGTTGACTTCACATTTGTAGCACCTGATCCATGGATTTAAAGCTTATTCTGGACAGAAACACAGGAAACACTTCCAAATAAATTTCCAATGCATCTGAGATTTCTCCTGTAAGTTTTTTAGATGGGATGCATAGTACCATCACTGACTGTGGTGAAGGCTGTCACATGCCTATTTTTCACAGATATGTTCTCTGCTAATACATTTTATATTGAGCAATAATTTAAGATTAAGCCAAAGATCGCCCAAAGTTTTTATACAGGTTTCATTTCCTTTCTTGCTACATATATCAGAAAATTCTCCCCATAATCACTGAGAGAAAACATCCTAGGGCACTTTCTGAGGTGCCACAGTCATAGGAAAAAATGTATTCCCATGAACAATAAAGGCAATGATCGGTCTTTTGAATTTAGTGTAATGTAGATTTAATTTTAATTGAAATTCAGAAAAATTATTGCAAAACTCCTCTCATTCCTGATAGTGTAACTGCCACCAATTATAAACACAGATGAGTAGCATGAAAAGGAAATTCTTTGTTTCCAGAGACATTCAAAGAGGGAGAAATGGGATCATTCTGCCCAGCCCATTTATAGCCCTCCTGTCACACACTCATGTGGTGGTACAGTTCAGAAACTATTTATTGTGTTACACTGCATAGACATTTTTTAGTGTTTTCCTACTATAGCTTACATTTTACCTGTTGTTTTCCTTGTTTTCTAGCATCCTGTATCTGAATCCATCCAAAGCATTTGCAAAAGTCAAAACAGTCACAGTCTGAAACAAGCAGAGTAACAGAAGATACTCCGAAATCTTGTGCCAAAGATACCTAAGGTTTTTTTTACTGTTCTTAAAAACAACAAAAAAAACCCCAAAGCTCATGCCCTAAAAATGGCATTATAAAAGGAAAAATCTCACTTCTTGAAAGCTTCATTCTCCACTGCTTTTCACATTGAATATGCACTATCAAAAGGATTTGATTTCATATTTGCTTGTAAATTTCCCAAGATGATACAACCATGATAGTTTTGGATGGTTCACGATATAAAAGGTCATTTCCCATATCCCCACTTTCCAAACACTCCTCACACACACATGCCTCTGCTCAGCGCCACTGATGCTCAACTCTGTCACCTGAACCAACACTGCTGCTAGCTCTGATGCTGAAACAAGCTCATAGAGTCCACCTCCCACTGGATAAATGAGAGCAAGGAGTAAGTCGTCAGTTCATAATTAGTATGTGCTTATAAGATCCTCGGCTGGCCTCTCTGCCACATGGGTTTAGATCATAGAATGGTTTGGGTTGGAAGGGACCTTTAAAGTACATCCAGTTCCAACCCCCCTGCCAGGGGTAGGGACACCTTCCACCAGACCAGGTTGCTCAGAGCCCCATCCAACCTGGCCTTGAACACTGACAGGGAGGGGGCAGCCGCAGCTTCTCTGGGCAACCTGTGCCAGTGCCTCACCACCCTCAGAGTAAAGAATTTCTTTCGTATGTCCTGTCTAAATCTACCCTCTTTCAGTTTGAAACCTTTACCCCTTTTCCTATCGCTACAGGCCCTACTAAAAAGTCTGTGCCCATCTTTCTCATAAGCCCCCTTTAAGTACTGGAAGTTTGCAACAAGGTCTTCCCACAGCCTTCTCCTCCCCAGGCTGAACAGCCCCAGCTCTCCCAGCCTTTCCTCACAGCAGAAGGGTTCCAGCCCTTAGATCATTTTTGTGGCCTCCTCTGGCCCCGCTCCAACAAGTCCATGTCTGTCCTGTGCTGAGGGCTCCAGAGCTGGACGCAGGACTCCCGGTGGGGTCTCAACAGCAAGGGGCAGAGGGGCAGAATCCCTTCCCTCACCCTGCTGCCCACGCTGCTGGGGATGCAACGCAGGGTATGATTGGCCTTCTGGGCTGAGAGGGCACATTGCCGGGTCATGCTGAGCTTCTTTTCAACCAACACCCTCAAGTCCTTCTCCTCAGGGCTGCTCTCAATCCATTTTTTGTCCAGCCTGTATTTGTTCTTGGGATTGCCCCGACCTGTGTACAGGACCTTGCACTTGGCCTTGATGAACTTCGTAAGGTTCACACAGGCCCACCTCTCAAGCCCACCCAGGTCCCTCTGGATGGCATGTCAACTGCACCACACAGCTTGGTGTTGTTGGCAAACTCGCTGAGAGTGCACTCAATCCCACTGTCCATGTCACCAACAAAGATCATTAAAGGTGATGGGAAAATGAAGTTCAGGTTTAACTCTCACACTAACACTTACCCTCATTACTCTCCTAATGCCTCTGCAGGTCTAGCACCTGCCAAGATACTGTTTGTCATGATGGAGCCTTAGAGTTTGAGCCTATGGGCGTTGACTACATCATGAAGAGGTCAGGACTGGGAGAAATGTCTTTGGAGCAATTCACGTGAGAAAACTACTCCCACATTAGCACTGGCTAGGTTGCATCTCAGAACCACTGGGTCCTGCCTGTGGCTGTCCCCACCTGCCTTGGCACTGACTACGGACTGAGCGATAGCTGTGTCCTAGAAATAGAAACAACAAAAAAGAAATGAAATTAGAATTAGTCCCCTACAGTTGGATCAGTCACTATAAAAGCTGCCTGCTCTCAAATTAACATTTGTTTATACATAAATTTAGAACACCATAATAAATTAACACCCTCCCAACAGAAATAAACTCTTCTGAGTGGTTCTTCTCTTCCCAGTGGACAGCGGGAAGAGGAAAATGCTATTTTCCCTTGAAGGCATTCACAGTAGAAATTCAACAACAGCACAAACAGTGGAAGTACTTGGGATGGAGTAAATGCTTCCCAGATGCCAGCATTCACTCTTCACAAAAGACTCGGATAGAGTTGCAAATATCAACTTGGAGCAGACACAGAGTACCTATATCAACCTCTCAAATCTAAAAAAATGTACAGCCAGGTATTAAATCAAGCAAGCAGTCAAGCTTAAAGCTTATGGAAAAATGAAGAAAGTAACGGTCTTGAGAAAAAAAAAGCAATAACAATAATAATAAAAGAAAAATCATGATAAAAGGGAGAAGTTTTAGCATACTGACCAGGAAAGTGATTTGGAGCTGTTTAAGAGATTAAGGATTTTTACTGTGAGAAAAAAAACTCCCAAAGCTGTTAGTCCAGTATGCTTCTGAAATGAAGGCTGCAGCCAGAATGTGTGGTTGCTAGGGGAATATAATATAAATCAAAAGCGCTACTATAATTGCTACACACTGTAAGGAAGTGATAAGACCTCTCTGGGTGTATTACACCTAGTCTTGGTTATCATATTGAGGAAAGCTTCCATGCTTTTTTAAAGAATGCAGTGCAGAGCAAAACAAAGTGAACAGCAAGCCTGCAAAATTTAAATTATTAACTACAAAAAGAGTTTGGATCAGAAACTCACAAACAGCAAAATACTAAACCTGACGGATGTATGAACATTGGGTATTATTCATCGAACAAATTCTGTTGAGGCCTGTCAGCCTCAAAAAAAAAAACCTCAAAAGTCTGGTTATTTATTAAATTCTTGTCCCTTCTTGAAATCAATGAACTACACAAACAGCTCCTAACCATCCCTGTGTCCATCATGTCTCTGAGGTTACAACAGAAGCTGTTTCAAAGTCTTGAATCTGTCCTGGTCAAAAGTACTGGCTACATTTGTAGCCAGTCACAACCCATCAGTAAAAATCCCAAGGGAGATCTTATCTTGCACAGATTCAGAAGTGAGCCTTGGACCTCGATCCAAGCCTCCTTCCAGCAGAGACCTCCTGAAATACCTTGGACGAAGAACTTCTTCATGCCACAGTTTCCAACTGCAGAGGGGGCTAGGAGGACTTCTTTGCCTTTCAGGAGTAACGTGAAGATGAATGCATTAAACCACAATGGAATGACTTAAATATTACTTGTCTTTGACATACAGCAAATTGGCAGATTCTGCCTCCCTTGCACCCCAGACACACTGTGATGCATTTCAGAAATATGGGATGCAACATATGGAATGGATGCCTCATGCAAAGCTGGTAGGACACAGCTCTTAGTTTTCACCTGTGTACAAAAAGACAAAGGAACCTGATAGCGAGCCATCTTGCCCAACATTCACCTCTTGACTCAGGGCACAAAGTTGGGAGTGCAGCTAAGCTACCTCCAACTACAGTCTACTGATCTTGGTTTTAAGTTGGTTAAATACACAACCATAAACTGTAGCAATGTAGTCATAAAACACAGGCAATACATACAAAAAACTCATTACTAAATGCTTTATTTCTTATTAGAAACAAAACTGCAATAGTATCACTATATTTTCCTAATATATGAGTGTTCTGCAACCTTTTTCAGGGCCAGAAACTCCAAGCTACCTTTTGCAAGTGGCAGAGGATCCTACTGTATGGATACCGTGGGGATGGAGTTGGGCAAGTTACTACCCAGAATTACACAAATGCTAAGAAGAATTCAAGAAATAAGGCAGGAACAGGACACAGAACCCAATAAAGCACTAGCCAAGTACCAACCAGGACCAAGGGAAAACAGAAACACTGTAAAACTCTGGATAAAAGTCCCTTGTAGTTGGGAGAAAAAAGCCCACAAAACAAAACAAAAACCCACAAACAATTTTACCTGGAAAACTGTTTATCAAAAAGGCAGAGAGTTCACATTTCTCTTTTCATTTCAAAAAAAAGGAGTAAGTATCTGTGCACTTGTGTGTAAAGTATGACTATTATAAAAGTAACATCATGTTTTTATCAGTTATGGGCTCTGACCCATTGTTCAACGTGCTATATAAATCAGAACAGGAAGCGAGCTTGTGCACCAGAAATCTCAGGCCAAATTCCAGAGAGGAGACAGCACACAGGCAGAGAGTGGAGAAACAGGGAAGGGAATGAAGGATGGTAAGGAGCAATAATTTGAAGGATGATAAAGGGTGATGGTGGGACAGATTCATGAATGCTTACACAGAGCTCCTCTCATGCAAACGAAGAAAGCATGGAAGTCCTTATTTGAAGATGTATCTAGGTAAATGGCACTCACGTGTACAATCACACCTTGTGAGTGTGGCTCAAACTGCTTGTTAGCTGTTTTCATACCTCTTTTTCTTTTAATTCTTGCACACATAACCATACTATTGAAAGGCACCAAGGGACGCTAAGTCTGGACAGTTTTTTTCTCCTGCCCAACTGAAACTGCTTTCCTTCCGTTTTCACTTGTGCTGTCACTGAAATCATTAGTGGGCGTTAGCTCAGCTTCCTCTGTGTCACCATGAGCCCCATGGACCTGGGGCTTTGTGTAGGCGTCATTTGCCCAAAGAATCTCACCCCTCATAGCAACTCATTAGACATGACAAATGACCTGCTCACTCCAAAAATGAGCAAGACTTTCCCACACACTTCCCTTTTATCTGCTGGTCCTGAGGGCACAAGTGACAGGTTGTGTTACAAAAGGTCCATCACCCCACCACGGCACAGCCAATCCTCACGGCAATAGCTGCTCCTCACCCATAAAGGGCCCAACCTTTCCTTACAGCAGGAACATCCACATGTTCGAAGGAAGACGTAGAAACCTGATGCTTCTCCATTACATTATTGCCTCAGGAACGCAGCATGCTCTACATGGCAGCTTCTTTGCTAGTTATTTATTTGCTGGGCCACTTAGTATAAGACGTAAACAGGATGCCGTATCTTCTTTATTTGTTAGTGACCCATAGCCCTTAAAATAGCACTATATTGCTGGCTGAAAGAGCAGAGAGAAAGAAAAGGAAAAAAATATTAGCTCCTTGGGCAACGGAGCTACTGCAGTCTGGTCTTCCATGGCTCTGTGGCTCATGGTTAGATGCTCTGATGTCTGACAAGGTATCGACTCCTGCTGATGCTTCTCCCTTGGCTGGAGGATTCCTACTAGTCCTCCTTTGTACAATGCCTCCACTGTGCCAGCAAGTAAATCTGTACTGCAGCCTTTTATATTGTGGAGGCACAAAAAGGATCTCTCTCCTCTACGAAGCTACTGATTTTCATGAAGCTTGTCAGGCCTTTCATCAGATCTGGTTGATATTGGCCAGCTGAATTGAAAAACTACTGGGGAGGAGTGGGAGAAGCAAGTGTGCATTCACACACACATCGTGATCACATAACACCTCGTTTGCCCAGGAAACCAGACTAATGATCTTACTCTCCGTACATGCCCTTGAGCAACCACGTCCACCAGGACAAAATTATTCAGAGTATATCACAGAGGCAAGTTCTCAATGCACGCACTATGCTCAGTCAATGCAGAATCCACCAGCTCTGGGCTCTGAATTAACATGCAGACCAGCAATACAAAAACCCAGTCTTTTCTGCAGTTTCAATTCATCAGTTCAAGCAGGGATGAGCGTACTTTTTTCTCCCCAGATGGTTGGAAGCTGCAAAGTAATTTAGCAGCCTATGTTCTTCTAAAAAATTATCATGTTTTTTCTTTCCTGGGTGACTTCTACATCCCCTGCTGACTGGTTTAATGGTACTAAGAGTTATGGAATGATATTGTTTTTATTATGTGCCTTTTTTATTTTCAAATTGCGTTTTGACACATAGTCTATTCATTCATGGGTCTTTAAAGAAGCAGCTCTGCCCAAGTGCCTCCAATATCTAAGCAACAGAATAGCTATCTTGAAAAGACACTGAAAACAAGCCAAGGTGCCTTGGGGATGCCAGTGCTCGTTTTCAGTCCTTTCATTTTGCCATTCTCTAAAGATGCCATGAAACTACTGACTGACTTCTAAGAGTAAGCAAAACACTTCAGCAGAGGTTTTCCTCTGCATTTAGTCCTAGCTTGGAGCCATGTAGAGAAATCAGAAAACGGCATGATCTTAAGAAAAGACTGTTCTCTTCACTAAGGCCTCACAAACAGTGGCATCTTCCTGGCCCCAGGAACACTGGGCATGACTGTGGAACTGGTCCCTTGAAAGAAAAAAGGGAAAGGACCACCTGTCTCTGATAATAAACTAACCAGTGTCAAGGGCCACCCATGGGCACTTGTACTGAGGCCTTTACAAAGTTAAATTGTTAACACAGTCACAGGCACAGTTTTGGCCTTGGCCAGCTAGTGCTCTCCCAAGCAACTCCTGGGTGCAGTCAGGGAATTAACGCAGGTGCTGGCCCACTGCTGAAGAGCAAGCAGCAGCCTTTTTGGGAGGTTCTAAGAGATTAGCAATAGAGATGTGGGCAGTTCATGCCAGATGGCTTCAGTGTCTGAGAACTGTCCCAGGCACGTTTAATCTACTGGAGTGGAGGCAGCCTGTCAGTGTAAGGGAACAGAAATGTGCAGGCTGTTCTGCATGGGGACATCATGTACCCTTCTCTTGCAACCCTTCCACGATTTAGCTTGGCGCATGCAATTGAAGGATACATATTAGGATGTTTGTCTTTTATCTGGAATATATTATCTCTCGGAGTGTTGCTATGAACGTGCTCCTTCAGGACCAGGTGCTACAGAACAGACCGTGGAGGGAAGCAGTGACAGAGAAGGGAGTGCTGTGCCTGTGGATACAAGGGACAATTAATTCAATCCCACTAACACTCAATCTAAAAGCTATTGCTGGAAGATTATGGGATAGCAACCTGAAGAGTGCTCTGACATGAGGAGTGCAGCAGGGAAAGGAACAAGTACTGCAGCAGCACAGGACTTTCAGCCAGCTGCATAGCATCCAGGTTTCAGGCCACACCAGCTAATTCCATCCCTTATTCTGTTGACAGAGAACCAATGGATGTGGTCCACAAGAGATCAGAACTCATTTAAGGTGATAGTCATCATCTCACCTAACACACCAGAGACTTGAAGCAGGGCCCTCCACCTTCCTGGTCCATGCCAGAGCCCTCAGTTGCACCAGGGCCAAGAGCAGCACCTGTGTTTCTCCAGAGCTGAAATCTGTTCTGCACGCTCAGGTGGACTTTTTCCCCTGTAGTTCACGGTCAGCTGGAGACAGTCCCCTCCAGGCACAGAAAAATCTCCTGCCATGATGACTAGTCAACAGTATAAGTCCTCCCCTAACAAGCTGTTTCAGGCTTGTACTCCAGGTTACAAAGCATGCATGCATCCCTCAAAACAGAGACAGCTTCAATGCTCCAAGCTACATCATCTTGCCATTTTTGAGTTCATCAGAGCCAGAGGCACCTGGGTCATCCCTGCCATCCATCAGCAAGAGCTCTCAGGACCAAAAACACCCCAGAAAATCCAGCTGGGACTCAGATGACCCTTCCAGGTAGCAGCTACTGAGAAGAGCCAGTAACATCTAAGCATCAGGTACTGGGCATCTACAAGCCCCCCTCTTCACCTTCTGCTGCTGACCTGCAATGAGATGGTAAGCAAAACACTTTGCCTTTCTGACTCCATGTTTCACATGTTATTTGTTCTTTATTTTGAGGGATGATGAACAGGAGGGATGTTCTCTTAAAGCAATTTAAAATGCAACTAGCACACATCTCTAATAAAAGTCTCACTGCGATTCAAATGCATAGCGACTCTGTGATAGGTATCTTCTCAAAAGATACTTAATTTATGCCCCTCTCTCTCCAGTGCCACATTTGCCTTTGGTTCATCTCTAACTGTTCATTTGGCTTAACCAGAGAGGCCAGTGTAAGGCCAGCTTTGGGAAATGTGCCAGCATTACTTAAAGATTTATCCATGCTGCAAAAAAATCCTTTCATGCTTCTGATTACTAATTACAAGCAAATACTTTGATAGCAGTGGAAATCAGTTAACTATCCTCCCACCTTTCAAGGCACTGCATCAAACTTGTCACTACGTATGAATGCATGTCTTAATCCAGTTTGATCACAACCTGGAATGAATAAGCTAAGAATAGGCTGATGCAATTGAGCACATGAAAGTTGAAAACATTCACTTACTATTTGGGACTTGATTTCTATTTGAATTAATGAGCACAGTGCTATAAATATCTAATTTCCATGAATTTCAAATAATGTAGGAAGCACATCTGGGATGTCAGCATTGGGAAGGAAGCATCTTTGCTTCTTCACTGAAGCAAACCAGTGACATTTCCATTTAACTCGAGGCCCCAGCCAAGTCCCCACAGGAACTGTGACTTCTTCCTGCCAACACTTGACCCTCCCTGGAGGCTTTTTAGCCAGTGGCCACTTGTTCTGGGAGAAACGCTACAGAAGTTGGAAAAACCCCACAAACTCTAACCAGCTTTATTGACTGTGTTAGAAATACTATTCACATGAACAAGCAGACAACAGAGTTGACCCAATAAAGCCAGATTCAGCATTGCTGTTAGACGATACATACATTCACTGTAAGAAAGCACACTTCTGAGATTTAATTTGGCACATGTAATTGAAGGACATACATTGGGATGTTTGTCTTTTATCCGGAATCTATTATCTCTCTGAATGTTGCTATGAATGTGCTGCCTTCTATGGAATTTTTTGTTTATCTGACAGTATATTCAGCTCCCTGATAGCAGGATTTGCATCTTGAGTTTGAATATGCCTCTGTCACATACCTGCAGCTTTCCATCACAGGCAATAAATGTATTTATTTAATTTTATTTTATTTCTTATTGAATCTAGTTTTGTGTAATGCTTTGTCTGCTCCAGAGAGATGTGCACGGCTACATACGTGCTAAAACTGTTTTCCCAGAAACGAAGATCAGCACTCAGGAATTCTGCTCAGACCAAGAACTAAAACTGGAGATGGATGGAGAGATGTTAAGTCACAAAACAATGGTTCCTCTTCTTGTTGTTGTGGATTTTTTTTTTTATTTTTTTTTTTCAATACACAAGCAGACAAATGCCTCACTCCTCAGTCACAGCAGTTTTAGGATCCATATGTTCTTCAACAAGATCTGGCAGAAGATTTCCACCGGAACACTTTTCCATCAGGAAAAGCCAGATTGAGAAAACCAGCTTTGTTGACACAATCATACCGATTTTGACAAAATTTTGGAGGAAAGATAAATTCTGATTTTTAATCAGATCCAGTCTCAGCAGTTGACTCATGCACAAAAAAGTACAAAATTGAAACCTCATCCTTTATAGATTTTTACGTACTCTGGCTCTGTGTGTAAAAAACATGAATGAGCAGAAAAAGGGGCCAAATCCAATTACACCATTAATCACTTCTGCAGTCTGCTGGTATGAGACCTGAAGTGGGTGTCTTTCTATATTATGAGGGGAAAAAAAAAAAATAAAATCTCTGTCACTACTGCATTAGATTTATGCGCGTGGCAGGGGCATCGGTTGCCGCCATGCATATCAGTGTGCTTAGAGCAAGAGTAGTGCTGCAAGCAAAACTTCAGGACTGGCCAACAGAGCTCTGCCTTCAAATAGTTCAAGGAAAACTATGCCAGCTCCTCCAACACTGAATCACAGGCTAATGCACTGCATTATTACTGAGAGATGCAGAGTCTCTGTTCTTCCGCTAGCCACATTAACAAACCGACAGCCTGTATCACAGGTTCAAATGCTACAATGCCTGACTTTATTCTGCAGCTTTCAAACAGGTTCTGAGATTTTTCTGTTATGAGTGACATCTACCTAAATCCCTGGATAAAACACACTAGAAACTAGAGAAGCTCCTATAAAAGGTGGCACTGAACCCACAGCTTTTAGTTCCCAAAGCACAAACCCCATCTCTAGAAACAAGGAGGACAGGTTTGGTTAATACAAGTAGTCCTTGCGATCACCAGACCTGAACATGTCAGCAAACCACACTTCATACAGAGTAGATTAAGAGGGAGCTATTAAAAAAAAAAGAGAGAAATAAAGAAACAAAGCTCAGACTATCAATGAAATAATGCCTCTAGGTCAACAACTCCTGAGCAAGTAACCCGCGTAATTAACCACCACAAAGCTCTGTAACTAACCTGCCAAACTATACTCATTAGGAAAGTGAGAAGAGAGAGTATTTGGAACACCAGATACTTATTTTCAAGAGAGGAGATAAACCAGGACAAATGACAGAGAAGCCCAAAACTTCTCTGAGGCAAGCTAAGGAGGACAATGTCCTCCAATTGCCCATCAGTACTTGAACCGGGCCTTGCTTGAACCCTGCCAACTCCACGGGTATCACTAGCCCCCAGAAAACTTCAGACAGGAAAACCTAAGAATGCAAGGATCAATTTTACAGCCTGGGCTAATCCCTGATTTTTAACATACATTAGCAGGCTGGATTACTTTATGCATTAAACAAAGGCTACACACATTTCCTCTCATGGTGAAAAAAATGCACTGATGAAAGAAAGTAAACCACCTCTTACTTTATAGACCTGCCGGTCTGCAAGGTATGTCACAAATTTGCATGACAACCCCAAGCTTTTGGGTTTACACTTGGGTTTCCAAGTCTGGAAAAAAGATGTGAGAAAAATCATATTAGACAGAGACCTCCCAACTCCCATCTGAGAAGGTATCTGTGAATTTTCCATCTTGGCTTTCCTAGCGATGTTCCATGTGCATAAAATATGCCCCAGAAACACAATGTTTCAGGATGAACCAAGGAAAATCTGTTGTGTAGAGCACAAATCTGACTTTTGCTGGACTGCTGCCCAGGTGCTCAAAGACAATTTACGCCCCTGAGTCATGATGAAGTCGATCTGCATACCTCTGGTACTCCTGAAGTAGGATTCTTTCCCAGTATTTTAATCTGCAGAGGCATTAGCTGTTTTTCTCCATCTTACCATTTCATTTGTTGAATGACTGGACTTTGGGGTAGGTCCAAACAGTCCTCCACCCCCACGGACGTTCTCCCTCTCAGTGCTGAGCAGTTGCAGCTCTCAGCACACACATGAGCCCTCTTTGGGGGTGTCTGACTGTTCACAAAGAAGCTGTGCCAGAATTTCTGCTAGCGTGAACAAGCGGATTTCCATGACTCCAGCAGCGCCAACACCAGCAAACAATTTGGCCACACGTGATTCTTGCAGAAACAAAATAAAGATGATACAGATGGGTACTATTCTCGATGTTTGAGCTACCAGCCAGTGAGCTGAATTAAACCCTAAACTCATAGTCAGCAGGAGCGTGGGGCTGATTTCAGTAGCCATGCACCCACGGGAAGTCCCTCACCGCTCCCAAACAGGCTGCTTCCAGGCAGTGGTGGGTTTCTGTTTGGCAGCATTTCTCATCAGCTTTGCACAGCTGTAATGAGTAAAAAAAGTCAGGGACCTTCCACATAGCTTAGAGGACTTGTTTCATTACGACGAGAAGCATTTGCATTCTTTTTTTGATAAATGCCCCAAAATAATTCAGTAGGTACTGGTATATAAAAAAAACCCAAACAAAAAAACAAAAAAAAACCAACAAAAAACAACACCGAAAAAACCCAAACCTAATCACAGACTACCTTTATGTCAGAGACTTCTAGGCTGCCTCCATTTAACATAGAGCAAAATATTACCCTATACTTGTCAATCTGAGGATGAGGGGAACCAAAGTCCTCACCCCAGTTTGCAGTAAGGAAAGTGCTTAGGACCCAGGATCAAACCACCGTACCCTCAGCTCGGTCTGCTGCAGCAGAAGTCTTTCAAGCTCTGCTTGTTAACCACATTTTCAAAGACCGATCATCAGTTCACATCTCCTGATTTTCTTGTATGAGCTGTACAACGCCAGTTAATTGCCTCTGTCTGAAGTAGCCTCCTTAGCATATAAAATCTCCCCGTGTCTTTTCTTCTGCAGTGCACCGTGAAAGGAACTTTAAAAGAGAATTACAGAAGTAAGTGAAAACCAAACAGGTTGCAGCTTAAGCCTTTTCAGATGGAAAGGGGCAGGATGAAATGGATGTCATGGTAAATGCTTTCCTGTTATGAAAGGGAGCTATTTTTTTAAAAAATATCTAAATATATGAATTGTACAGTAAAAAAAGATAATATATATATACACTTTCATTAGGATTTTTAAAAAGTGATATGCAGCTACCTAACTTTGCTTAATAAATGACCTCATTCTTCTCCTGTGGGAGGCTAAATCCTTTCTGGAAACAGCCCCATCACCAGGGGAATCTCAGGTTAGGAACCCAAGCCCCACAAATGCCAAGTCAGCAGTCAAAGATGCAACTATTAGCCATTTAACCCACCAAAGAGAGACCAAGATCCAAGTTGAAAAGAGAATAAAATAAGGATAGCTTGACATCAGTTCTCATCTCGAAAATACGTTTAGTACTTGTGGTGGGTTTGTGTATCAGGACAAAGTGAAATGAAACCACAGCACAACCTACAAATCAAGGGACAGGAAAAAATGGAATAGTCAGGACCAACAGTGTTTATTTTCCCTAGGGGAAAAAAAACCAAAACAAAACACATAGCTTCTCCATAACACAGCAAAAATTAAAGAAGTTGAAGAAGAAAAAGGCACAGAATTCAGTATGCAACTTACTGTTATACTTGGGCTTTATTAGAAGATAGTTAATTTGCTGCTGCCAAAAGATAAAACTAAATTAGACAGAACAGTCCCAACTCTTCATCAGGCTTGAGACCTTCTGCTCCGAGCAGGTGGAGTGAAGGAGCCTTAAAAGTAGCACAGGAGGTGGATAGAGTGCTAAAACTGCACATCATGCAACAGCTTCTACTTGCCACTGGTATGTGAAGGCTTCTTGAACTCACTTGTCTTGACCTCCTGGAGATCAGGATTTCTATTGCTGGAGTGTTGTGAAGGGCAAAGAGCACAGGGAGCTTGCTAAGCTGGAAAAGCACAGAGAAGAATTGCACGATACACTATGGAAAGATGGGGTTGCAATGCTTGGCAGCCACCCAGAGAGTGGGAAGCCCTCTGCTGAGAAGACAGATGTTCGCTGCAAAAATACAGCGCTCCAGATCCTCTTTGGCTTCAAGATTTCACGAACAAAGGTCACCTCAGAGGGCAGGAGAAAGGGTAGCCTTCTGCTGGGAATGGCATGCCAGAGTTAGGTACCCCATGTCCCAACCTCACTCAAACATTTCAGGGTCATGACAGCATTGAGACTCACCTGGTCCATCATCACTGCTGATCTCTGGCTGTTGCCATAGTTTTGTGGGATGCTGAAAGCTAGTGCTAGCTTGAGGAGCCTTACAGTCATCTCTGTTCCCTGTGCTTTCCTGAATTTCTCCTGTGGTATTTGGCTATACCCAAAGATCAAGGTCAAACTATCCTGTAATTGCTCATGTAACACTTGCATTTTCTTCTGAAAATTTGCTGTCAAGCACGGGGCACAGCTATCACCCTGAACTTGGACCCAGTTATTGCCAGACTCATTTCTTACACTCTTCCACAGACTGCCCAGATGAACCCAGGAGAGTTAAGTGGGCTTCAAAATTACATGGCCTAAGTTGCAGAAAAGCACCCCTGGAATGCTCAAAAAAGAAAGAAAGAAAAACAAAAAAGAAAAACTCTACAAAGAGCTCTCACCTCCCATGTAATGGCAGGCACTTGTGCAGAGACCACCAAATGTCATATTTTAATCCACAAGTGACTAAATATCTTTCAAAATCCAGTCCCTGCTGTCCTCGTTTCTCAGTGCCACTGTCTGTAAAACTGGAGTAACGCTACTCTACTGTAATCCAATCCAACAGCAATCAGTAGTTTTCTGAAGAAAATCTCATTAGAGGTTTTGAGGAGCTGAAACACTATAGCAGTGGAGTTCAAAGAAATATCCTAGCTGATGACTGCCTCTTCCTTCACCCCAAATTTCCTCCCTTCTGAGGAAAATGCCTCTAAAACACCATTTACTAAATTCTGGCAGAGCTTCGAAAATAACTTTCTAATGTGTCCACGTTTTACAGCAGGAGTTGACGTTTTCCCCGTTGATTTTTACAAATTACACGGTCGCTTAGCCATAGAGTTATTTCTAAATGGAAAAACATATCTTTAAAAAGCACAACTAAATAAAAAAACCCTAAATATAACCATCCAAAGCTACTTACCAGAAAAGGAGACTAAAACCAGCTATATTTCCCAAAACACAACATTCCAAACGTTTGCTCATCTCAAAGGTCTGAATAGTTTAGAATTGATTTCCCAAATATGAAAGAACCAGGGTAGGATGCTAAGACTGCTCATATAACAAGAGCTGTTAGCAATACTGACACAGCCCGATTTTTCTTCACCATCAGTCACGTACCGAATTAAGTCCAGTGAGGTTATGACAACGGGATTAAGGGAAGTGTCACCATGCTGGCATTAAATCCACGTTACAGGAGTGGAGAGTGAGCCTTGGCCCTTATTTTGAACATTGAAGTAAATCCTCCACCCTTAGCTCTTAGAGCAGTAAGGGAAGGAGATTCTGCTGTACCAAAAAACACACAGTATCAACAGAAAGCAGTGTATTTTTCAATATAAGATCTCATTATTGATCATATTTATTTAGAGCAACATTTACGAAATAAGGCACAGCCTGAGTAGTAGCTGACCAGCTAATGTTTGCACCGTGCTCTACAGGGCTCCCAAAGGACCTTGCAGTCAAAGCCACCAACATTGATATCACGCTCACAATTACAGGCAAAGCAGGAGTTAACCTTGCTTGCTTTATCTACATCTGCCTTCCGCTGCACACAGATTCATAAATCTTCTGTGCACTGATATCAGCATTTTTGCAAAACTTATTCACCCGTTTCAAAAGGATTGGCTTGGCTGGACTAACCTTTTTTTTTTTGTTTTTAAGAAAAAAAAATCTCCCAGTTCACGTGAGCATCCTTTTTCTCTTGGTCCAGACAACAGGCTGCCTCTCCAAGGATTCTGAAGACTTCTCAAGACTGAAATGCAGACATCAACCTAAGTCTGCATCCATAACTACCCTGATCAGAATAACCCAAGCTTTTCTGAAACCTGAATTTTAGAAAATAAAACCGGTCACTTTTCCCCCAAGCTCTGACTGCTGTGCCATGTATTATTATAGATAAATCAATCTTAGGTATGCTGATTACACTAGTATTCAGCCATCCATCCTGACCCACAAGAAATGTCCTGGCTCTTGGGAAACGGCACGCAAGAATTTAATACCATAATTCTTCCCAGCTTTTCTTACCCACACTGACAACTAGTAACACAGTACACAAGGCTGATGCTACAAGAAGGATGCCATTTGAGATTAGCATGCCTATGTTTAGGTGCTTATATGAGTGCCAGATGTCAAAACTCCTATTACAGTCAACAGGGATCCAGTCAAAACAAGTCAATGGAATGTAAGAACCAAGTCAGGGAGAAGTCAGCCCACTGTAACCTTAACGGCGAGCTTCATCACCCTCTAGACTCTTCTGACTGTGTCCTATTGACTGTAACGGGAGCTTAGGTATTGCCTGTTCAATTCCACTGCCTAAATGAAGACACCCAGCACCATTTGAGATGTCCTGGCATCCCCAAGACATACTGCTGGTGCTGACAGACACAACCCAAGACCTGTGGGAAATTCATGTTCCTGTGATACAGCAGGTGAAAGGCTACCTGGCACATCTCACAATACTAGTGCAGCAAAATCCTGCCCCTAGGTTACATGTGAACAGAAATTATATGTCTAAATATTGGTGCTGTAATCCTTAAACAGAGTCCTATCCTTAAGGATCACCTCATACCCAGCTAGTGCAGAAAGAGAGTTTCAGACCTTCTGAGGTCTTCAAGTCAACACCTCTGCATCATTTTGATGGTATTTTTTCACCTCTGCAGTAATACTGGCTATAAACCTGAAGGGTTTTTGCTTTTGTTTTTATTTTATTAAACAAAATTGGAAACCTTGGGAAACACATGAAATCTCATGCTTAGGAGTGCTGTTATAGTGGTGCTCCAGAATACTAACACAAACACGTAGCCAAAATGTGAAGATTCATTCACATTTATACATCAGAAGGAAGGTGCCTTTTCAGTGATGCTCCAGTATACCCTTCCCACTCTTCAAAACAATCGCTTTTTTGGAAAACACCACCGCTTGGACTCTGTGCTGCTTCTGCTGCTGAGATCACAGATACTGGCTTTCAAACAGCTCACGGGACAGGAGATACCTTTTCTACAACACAATATAAACATACACCTTTGCTTTGATAACATCTACATTTTATCATCTTATTTTAGTATTTGGGTGTATCTTTTGTGCTTCAGCCTCTGCAAAGAACAGCCATTTCTCAGTTGGATACAGTCATTGTTCACATGAATGGTGTTACAGTCTTAGTTAAGTTGCTACGTCTGGGAATAACAGTGGTAGGACCATATTGTCATTTGCCTGTTTTCTCCTACCTCTTTTCAATTTCTATTTCCAGAGCACGAGAGTATGCAAGTGACAGCTTCTGTTGAATAAAATATTTATTTTTTTTCTTTTCTGGATGATCTCCATATCAAAATCCAAATCTAACAAATGCTTACAAGGAAGTAAGAGAGGAGCTTTCAAGAAAGAATAAGTCACTTGTGGTAATGTCTCTACAAACTGTAATTTAAGTGCTGGAGGCCTCATTTTTGTAAAATCAGTAAAATTTTAAGCACCAGGAACCACAGTTCTTCATTACCGGGTTCTTCAAAAAACTTTCCGCTTTACACTGAAAAAGCTTTAGAGGCAATCCTTCCATCAGCACACTAGAGATTTAGGTATGTTGCTTCTGCTGACATTGTTGGAAGTTAGACATGGACATCCCACCTGTGCTTAAAATAAAAACAAAATAATCTCCCTCTTTTTCAGCTAGTCCATATCAGTTGCTAATCAGAATTTCTCTGGTGCAAAATACATGCTGTAAAATATGAAGCTACAGCAGAAAAAGTACTTGAGGAAGGCTAACCATTGGAGGTCACTTACAAGATTTTGCTGTCAAAGGTAGTTTTAAATGAGGTATTTTTATCATAATACTGTGATGGTGCACAAAAAAACACTGAACACTGAAGTTTTCTACTGTTCTGCAAAGAAAAGTGGACAAAAGAGGAAAAAAACCAAACACTTGAACTACTGCCATAAATAAAGAGTTTGAGGGTCCATAAGCAATTTCTTTCCTCTCTCCATCCTTGGCTAATACCTCATCACAGCTACTACGATCATGCACGGCTGGAAATTCTAGGTGCAGTTTCTCAGCGGCAGCTTGAAATACCTTTGTAAAAGCACAAGCTGCAGCGACCAAGAGCCATCACTACCTTTTCAGTGGCCCATGTGAATATATCTGTGTTTCTATCTGAATTAGTCCTTCGGTGTCACTGAGCTGGACAAACCAGCAAGGCAGTATATTTTTATGCTATAAATGTCCTCTACACACAACAATTCACACAGATTAACAAAAAGCACACGCAGCTTTCCCTTACAACTTAAAGTAAGAGAAAAACAGCTGGTTTTATTCACTAGAAGTAAATTAACTGCTTTGTACAGTGGAGTATTCAGTGCCCTCCCCTGACACACAAAATAGTAGTAGCAGAGCAGGTGTAGGAAGGAAGCAAGAATGAACCCTAAATGAGGGAGTGAAAGACATGGGCAAGGTGCAGATATGCTCTGTAATACAGCTGCAGTTTAGGAAATTTTAGCAATATCAGGATAACTCAAGTGAATAAAGTTGGGACAAATCAGAAAATATGGAGGTACAAAGCACGCAGCGAGCAGTGCCTGGGAAATTCAAGGGTAGTTCTGACCTGCTGGAGAAGAGATCTATAACAATAATGAGTGACTAAACTTGGAGTAACCGACTGAAGAATTTTGGTGGCCTCTCTGCTGGCAGATTAATTGTGCAATGGGTCATCAGACATGAGGACTGGCAGTGAAGCAAAGCAGCACGTCAAGGAAAGCTTATTATACTGTGTGCTTTCATTGCGTCCCAGACATACCCTTATTCGTATTAGGCAACGTAAGAGAAGCCCCATGACAATCAATGGGATCGCACACAGAAATCAACGCTAAGCAGCAAGACTGTAAAGTGAAGAATAAAATCCTTAGTTTGAGGGATGACCATAGACCAATGAACAAATTTAAAATATAAGTTCTTGGATGTAGAAAGCAGTATTATGCTCTCGGGCTGGCAAGCCTCTTGTTCAGCTGAATCCCGACATCCAACTAGCATTCCCATGGAGTGTTGCAATAGAAATTACACTGAAGCAAGTCCTTGCAGCTGGACCTTTCCTGGACTTACGAAAAACTACCTGATCCTTCACTTCGGAGAACAGAGTTAAAGCACTGGCAAAGGCTCTTTTGTGAGGTCATCATCCAGCAAAATCTGACTTGAATAAAAAACTGCACTAATAATCTGCAAACACTAGGACATTGGGATGCTAAGGGGAAGTCCAAGAAAAGTCGAAAGCCTAGAAGCATAAACCAATATGTTAAAAGAAGAAAAAGCATATGGTGTATCTGCTGCCCCGAGCAGCCGTAAATTACCAGCAGCACACATCTGTCTGCAATTATTTCAGAATCTTCCTAGCATCCCAGTTTTAGATACCATCTGCAAATAAGCAAGTTAGCTGACCTCAAAATGTTGATGTCCTACCTCTTTTCAACTTGCCAGCAGAGCGGAGCAAAGCCCAGCACCTACCACCTTTTCCAGCCCCCAACCCTCTCCCTGGGGCTCCCACCGAGGACAAGCCTTGGCTTTGCTGCAGCATATTTAATTCTGTCTACACGAAGGCACGACACCTAGAAAGTGCTGTACATGCTCTCTTTTTAAATTATCCAGGTTTTTATAATTTTAACAGCCTTCCTTTCAAGCGAGCTGAAACACTGATGTGATCCCCTCTGCTCCTCCATGTGCTCAGTGCTTGCAACACAACTCGCCCCTCTGGGTCCGCTTCCCTTCACGGTCATCTTCTGGAGCAAGGTTTACGTGTCACAGTATAGGGCCTCTGCAACCTCCTATATCTTTTCTTCTTCATTCCAAAGGAGAATATGTTCTTAACGACACTAAAGTTTGCTAAATTCTCAGATTCTAAGCACAATAACATAAGGCCACGAGTGAGGATGGGAACCCCACTTAGTGGGTTACCAGGTTATTATCCTCCACCAAGGAGCTCACAGACCATGCAAAGAAAGGGCTCATCCTTATTTTTACCAACAGAAAAAACTAAAGCATCAGCAGAGTACCTGCTCCAGTCTCAGTATGATGCAAATACCGCTGACTGCTGTGATGTCACATCAAATCCCCAAGGCCATGCTTACACTGGGAGGTTAAAAGCAGGTTGCAGAATGTTTTCTTGACAGCAGCAGTGTCTGGCCTTGAAAATCAGCTGGAATCTGTGATAAAGTGACCATGTGAAAGTGTAAAGCCTAAACAACTTGGCTGGTATCCCAGTGTAACTCAGGGCTTAATCCAGGAATCAGGACATTTTCCCTGAGTGCTTGCACAAGTCTTTTAGCTAAACTTGATTGCTGGCAATGCCATGAAATGCAAATCAGCCCTACCTATACCTAGGTAAATATGCGGTAAATCAGTGCTAACTGATAATCAAACTATTTCACTCAGAAAAAACAAACAAACAAACAAACAAAAAGTCGCAGCATGTCAATCTGGCTATTTTGTTTTAAAACCAGCGTAAAAATCCCCAGTATAACATAAAGATCATAAACATCAAACTCTATCCACACTAGGCGTGGGAAAAGTGCATGAAAAAAATAAAAGTGCTAAACAAATAAATGAATCAATGGAAGCAAATGACTTTCCTATGTTTGTTTAACAACATTAATATAGAAATAAGCCAAATGTGTTTTAGTGAGCAAGAAACTGAGTCTGAAGTTAATCCCTTTTTTTTTTTTATGGCCTAGAGGTCCTTTGTACTCTCACTGAAGTCATGGCCTCAAGTCATCCATACAGCATTCACAGCATACTACATCTATTTTATTGGGAAACACAAATAAATCTTCCTGTTATTTGACTTAAGCATTAAATTATTGAAACGGCTAAGCTAATTTATTTTGATTATCAGCCCACTGGTCTTGGCATTCTAAGTTAACCCCACAATTTTGAGAGAGCTTCTAGTTATCCAATCCTTGAAAACATGATTTTGTTTAAGGACTATCGTTCTAAGTTTTTTTCTTTGAAATTTCAATGAATCAGTTCTGGTCAATAAAAAGTTAATATAAAAAGGTTTACTGCTAAATTACATTGGTGTTCACACATTTGCTCTGTCCTACACCAGTTAAAAAGCCATTGCAGATTCCAGTTATAGCGCTCAGAGCTCCGGCTGCATTTTTAAAGCACCAACTGTTACTTAATTTTGTTAGCATAAACGCCCAATAAAATTTTATGGTGTGTTCAGCTCTCATTAAACATGAAAAACAGCAGCAGAGAGCAGCACCCACAAATAAACAGGGAGCAGGATGGCTCTGGTGTCGCTGATCCCCAGAGCTCATTCAGATTCAGGGCTTGGGGCTCCCCGCACCAGAGAGCACTGCAGAGGCACGAAGAGCGAAATCCCACGCACCGCTGGAAACCCCTCGAGCTCCACACAGCCCTACTGTAATGTTCCTAGCAATTATTTACTAGGGGGAGAACGATCCTTCTTCAGCCCCTTTCTCATGCACCCCCTAAAACCTTAAAACAACAGCTGTTCTAGGCAAAGCATACCCTTGCTGGTGCATACCTGCAAATTGGTACAAAAACCCCAGCTCCTTTTGCTCCCCATCACCCAAAACACCCTAGACAAGATGCTCCATCAACACCAGGACTAGAGGGGCCTGCTCTTCCCCAGGTTGCATCTCACAGTTGGATTCTCTCCAGTCGGGGAAGCGTGACCCCTGCCAGGAGGTTTTTGATCATTCAGGGCATATATAAACTCAGCCTGGCCATCTCCATTTGTCTTCATATCCTTCAGAGGGGCATTTGAGCCTTCCACCAAAATTTCTAGTTTGGATCTACCATGCATCCTCCTTGCAAAATTTCTTGTTAATGGGAACTTTACAGGACAGCTGACACTTGGACAGTCCCAGGAAGCACTCAAGGGAATACGGCTGGAATTAACTGACTAAAAACATCAGGCTTGCAGGTAGAATTGTAGAGAAAGCAGATTACACTGTCTGAAATAATACAAGATCTGGTCAAGAACTTCCCCCAGTCATCACTCCCAAAATCCTTGAGGCTGGGTTGCTTAGTCTTAGAAACTTCTAAAAACCTTTCAATTTACAACAGAAGCAAAACTTCTCTCATTATCCAGTGAAAGTGCTGAATTAATGTCAACTGAAAACTTGCAGTTTACAAGACTGACAGAGAATGGGGTAAAAAAAATGTTTCAAGCACTTCCCCTGAAGTTCCCTGGCATTTTTTCTTGACTTAGAGTTCACTGTTCCTAGCTTTGGCAAGTTTTGCTTTCCTCTGCTGCTTTGTGAAAGATTCCCCACAAAGGGCAGAGAAGATAGAGTATTTAAAAAAATGGTATGGGGAAAGAGTTAAATCAACATTACACTGTTCTACCTCACGTGCAAAACAAAACCTTATTCCATATGGAGCCAAACTAACACCTGGCTTCCTAATGAACGGAGGACCCAAGTCTGCAGTTTTCTCTCCCTTCTTTGCCCACACCTACACCGGCCAAGGGATAACATGCTTCACAGAGAGGGATGTGCTGGTGGGATGTCAGGAGCACATGCAGATGAGCCAGCTGGCTCTTAAGTGGCCAATGGCTAGTATTGCCTTCACTTTGCATGGCAGAGTAGCTCAACTTCAGTCTATCCTCTCTACTTACCCTGCAATTTTCACGGAATTTGAGATCATTATTATTCTGTTAAGCTTGCTAGGTTTGGTGGTTTACACTCAGCACATCACTGCCTGTAAAACCAGAGTAATTCTCCCCTTCTCATATTTTTTTGTCTCTTTTTGTCAACTTCAACCATAAACACTCTGAAGGCAAAGCCATTTCTGTCTCTACAGGGTTACAACATCCAGCAGCACTGGGCCTTGATCTCAGCTGGGGCTCTTACGCAATGCTATATTAGGCCACTCTGAAAGGTTAATGTTTGGAGATGGAAGTGTAATTCCCAAGGCACTGCCCTCTGAGCTAGACTGGATTTTGAAAACTGACCATGTTTTAAAGCTCTGGCAGATACATCAAGTCCTACTTTAATACTTATTAGGTGTGGAAGTCAACCTTGCATTCCCACTAGAGTACTAAAATTGGACAACTCGAAAATATACTGCTTAGCTGTGCCCATACATGGTAAGTTACCACACAGAGTAAAATGCAATGCGCAAGTAAAACTGAACTCATTCCTGCTTCAGCAGTAATACAGAGGAGCTACCATAGCTTCCTTATCTTCATTTTCTGCATCCAAGAGTGCTAGAAATTCTGTGGCTCTATTGCTTCTATAACTTTAGAGGTATTGAATCTCTCTGCAATTAAACAAACATAAACAAGTAGTAATTCAACTGAAGTCAACAGAATTCATACAAGGGGAATAGTTTGTGTAAAAGAGAAGACAACTAGATTCACCCAGTGTAGATGCAATAATCTCTTATTAATTGTTTAAAGAATAAGCGACTGTGAAACAAAACACTCATGTCCTGTTAAAAGGAGATTACTGACCTGTTGACCACGGCTGTATGAACACTGCACTGCCCCTTCAGATCAGGGCAACTCCCTGCAAAGATTCAGTTCTGTAGGAACATCCCACATCAGCAATTTTCTTCTCTTACAGGTTAATTTTGTTCTTTTCAAAAGAATGGGAGAGCAACCAAGGGTACAATCAAAACTGTATTTCCAGTTCCGCTTAATTGAGTGTACTTTACTTTAACAAAGACTCTAAATGCCTTCATTGAGTTGTTTTCACACCCACTTTCTTACATACCAATATTGCTAATTAGTACAATTGTCTCTCCTTTAAAAGAAAAATCAAAAAATCTGTCCAAATGATTTGCTGTTATCCTCAAGCATTCACTATTGCTGATTTAAAAAATCAGGTTGCAGTTATTCAGGCAGAGGTCCCAACCTCAAGACTTTGACTCAACAAGCTTTTCTTAATGCTTACATAAAGCCGAGAGAGGAAGGGTGGTTGCTTAGCCCAAAATGTGTCCTGTAAGCCACATCTAGGAAATCCACAATGGAAACCTGCACCATTCGCTCAGTTTTTAACTCAGCGCTGTTTCATTTTACCATACAGCCTCAATGACTCTTATCACTCCTCTTTGGACAGGAAAACACTTATCTCCTACCCACACATCAGGACCAGAATCATGAGGCAGCTAGAGCCTTGATCCACAAAAACATTTAAATGTCTAAGAAAACATCAGTGCAATTTAGGTAGCAAAAAAATACCCTCAAAACACACACAAGCTGTTTGGGTACCCATCAGTGATGCATTGCTGGGGCCATAAGCTGCATATGAGTGTATGGCAAAGGAGCTGTACCTACATCTCACAGGACAATGGGTCTCAAGAGTTAGGAGACCTGACCTAGCAGATATACACTGACCACGTCCAAGACTGAGATCCACACAAAACAGCTACAACAGCTGTAGTCATTTAAAGATATGGTCAGAGAGAAGTTGAAAGAGATTGAATCAGCAGCGGTGTTGTGCCAACCAGTATGAACTAACGTCCAGCTGAGGCTGCTGTACAAAGCTGGGGGTTTAAACTGTGTCCTCTAGATTGCGCATTTCAGCCAATGGTTTGGCTAAATGTGTTTTCTTCTAAAATAAACAAACTGTACATCCCTGTCCCCCCAGGAGACATGGTGGCTTTCCATCTTCCCCACTCCAAAGAACAGCCCTGTGCTCTGCACTGGCCCCACTCCAAGAGGGGGCACAGGAGCACTGCTGCTGTGGAGCAGCCTGTCTCCTGCTGACTACGACAGTCATCCCAAGGATGGGAGCTGGTGGGTCTCTGAATCCTCATCTACGCTTAGAAGGACTTCAGATCCACAAATCCTGCTCCACGGTATACCTCCTTGCTCACCACACCCAGACGGAGGATGCCAAATAGAGTCGTTTCTAAATAAAGAAATTACTCCAAACGTTTTCTGTAGATTTTCCTCCCTCCAGACAGATGAAATTGGGAATCCCAAGAGGAAATGAAGTACCTTCTCACAGCATCTTCCTTGGTACTAATCTAAGAAAAGAAGAGAAATTTAAGACACAATTTCTGTGCCTTGCATTGGCTGGCATGGGGTTCTGGACTGCTGAATAAAAGCCAAAAGCCAGGAGCTGCAACACGCAGTGCTGAGAAGCCTAAGTCCCCATATGGAGTTAGCCCTCATTAATTCCTTCAAGAAATCTGTTGAGAAGTGACAGCTCAGGACTGAACCCTAAATTCTTCTACCAGGATCTGAATAACTTTCCAATAATGTGCGCTTTCTTAATCAGAGTCGAAGCCTGCTCCCGGCCCATGCAAGAGAGGTGACTGGTTTTGTGCACACTCTCAGCGGCTGTAGGGCTCACCACCCCAACCCCCCGAACACGTCAGAAATGTTCCTACGGTGAAACTTTTCATTACAGCGTTGGGGTGAATCCTCTCGCCTTCCTCCCACAAATTGTCTTAGGAAAGGCAATGGGATTAGTCACAGGCAGGAAAAAAGAGCATTAGAAGCTGTATGTACACAAACTGTTTCTCAAAAATAGTTCTCTAGCCAATAAATCACAGTCTTTCAATAGCACTCACAAGCGGCTTAGGGCTAGATCTTGGTTAAAAACAGGTAAAAAGTGTGACATAGAAATGTGAAAAAATATACACTTTTTAGCGGGCACGCATTACTAGAGTATGGAATTACAATCAAGCTATCTACCTAAGGGCTTTAAGCGTAACCCTCCTTTAATCTTTACCTCCGTTGCTCATCATAACTGTGCAAAGCTGTAAATCTCACAAAGGAAATTCGAAGTCTAAGTGCTCATTGCCTAGCGAGTGGAAAACTCAGAGCAAAGCCAGGAGGAAGACTGACTTTGCCCCAGTGAGTTGGCATTTGCAGCTCTGAGTTGACACAATGTGCTAACATATTTTGGGGAGGAAAGAAACCTTAACAACAAGCTGTTTCTTGAGCAGCAGAAACAACAGTGTTTCTCCCACTCCCTCCCAATCTTTACACAGCCTGTGGTGGGCAAAGGACAGCCCATGATGTAGCTACAGCCACATGTTGACTGAGTTGTTGGGACAGGGTGAGTAAGAGAGATACGGCCAGATTTCCTCTACTCAGGTATTAAATATTCCTTCTTCCCTACTAAGGTATTAAATATTCCTTCTTCCCTACTAAGCAATTGATTTCCATGACACTTGTAGAAAGCTGACATTTGTGACGCTTCTCCTGTTCTGTCAGTTTTGATCAAAATAGGCCAGTGAGTTCAAGAGTTAGGAGATTAGCAAAGTCTGACAAGTCGTGTTTGTGAGTTTGTTGTTTTGGTAGGGTTTTTGTTGTTGTTTGTTGTTCAGGAGAAAAAAAAAAACAAACCACAACTCACAAGCATTTTTGTGCTTTGAAAGTCAGTGTCACAAAAAACCTGGCTGTTCTGCCTCATCTGCTCCATCACAGACCTCTTACAGATTAGTTATTTTTTTCAGCTCTGTTTGATACACTCTCATTTCTGAACTCTGCAAGGTTTCCTTGCAACTGAATCAGTCATGCATGGAGCTTATTGTGTTTTAATTAAAAACCTGAAACTATCAGTCATGTCACTCTTCTGACTTGAAAAAATATATTTATTTCCAATGGAAAAAATATCCACATCCTACAGCATTTGAAAAAAAGATGAAGATGCCTTCAAGACAAAAACAAATGTATCAATTATCAAGTGCTAAGAATATACATATTTGAGCCTCATCTCTTCCTTCGTCATTGAAGTGTTAGGTCAGCAGTTTGACACAATAAATTATTACTGATACAATAACTTTAGCTGTTCAACCCAAAAATCAAAGAAAACCAGAAAGTGGAAAGAAAGGAGGCCCAACATTGAAGTTGCAGGCAAGATCCACGGAGTACCTTCAATTTAAGGCCCCTGAATTGTGCAAAGAACTTATGCATGGGTTTAACTTCAAATATATGATTAGTCATGGAGCTAAGTACATAATTTCAGCAGACTCATCTAACCTGTTTGTGTACTTCCACAGCCCTCATCATGTCGCATCTTTTAATACTCACATAGCCTCACAATTAGTGGGTTTAATCCTAAAAAGATCATATAGGAAAAGGAGGAATAACTATTCACTTTACAGATGGGGAGGTATGAGGTAAATCTGTGTGCCGAAGAGTTTGTAGAATCAGGTCTTCACTCACTAGACAAGACGTACCCAACTAGGTGAGCAGCAGCACCAACATTTCAAACCACATGAACTCAAGTCCAGAAGATGAAACACGAAGCCAGTATTAAGAGGTAAGATAAAAAAGTTAGCATTGCACCATTTCCAGTGAAATCCAAGTTTTGCATTCTTTAATGTGCATCCTATTACCCAGTATGGAAACATGTCACTTTACAAACCAGTAGCCTCAAAAAGGCATTTTAAATCTTTGGGAGGGAGGGAATCCACCACGAACCAGAAACACAAACACTGGAAAACACTTAAAAGAGTTGCAGAAGAAGCATCAACAGAACTGTCTATGCAAAGGCACACACATCTACCCAACCCTAGTTTATATTGCAGGGTATCAGTGTTCTACAGGAAAATGCAAGGGTCAATGTTCATTAGTATCAAAAAAAGGCTAATGCACATTTGATCTGGATCAGGTGCAAGCACCCAATTACATTTCTGTTGAATTCATCAGAATGCACAACAAGGCATTTTATCTCGGGTTTTTTTTTTTTTTTTTAGTGCTGGCTATGCAAACACACCGTGGCAAGAAGCAGCAGACACACACAGACCTGGCCCCACGTTACACACCGGCACAAATCCTCCCCTTCGAATCGTTTTTAACCCCTTCGAAGCAGGAGCGCGAGTTCCGACCGCTCCAGCCCTTGGGGCTGCGAGGCCGCAGCATCCTCGGTCCCCCAGCACCGGGTCCAACGCCTCCCCCGGCCGCGCCGCAGCCGACACGCGTGGAGCCCTGCGCGGAGGGGCGCGGGGAGCGATGCCCCCCTGCCCCGAGCCCCGCTGCGGGGCGGCGGCCGGTCCCCAGCCCAGGGGGCGCCGAACTTCGCCGAACGAGGGGCTGGCGGGAGGAGAGGGGGGTTGCTGCCCGGGGGGGGCGGCGGACGCTCGCAGCTACAGGTTTAGGGACCGGGAGCAGCGGACGGGTGGGGCGGGGGGGCGAGCCGGGCAGCCGCTGCCCACCCCGCCGAGCCCCGTCCGCGGAGCCCCGCGGCCGCTCTTACCTTGGGCCCCTTGCCGCTGGAGCAGCGGACGTTGTTCGTCACCCCGGCCGTCTGGTTCATGCTGGGGCCGGCAGGAAAGTTGGGCTTCAGGCGCGATGCCCCGCGGAGCTGGAGGGTGGGGGGGCGGCAGGAGAGGACGGGATCCCCCGCACCGGGACTTCGCCCCCGTCCGCCGGGGTCTGCGCGCTGGCGACGCTCCCGGCTCCGAAACCCAAACACGAACCACCCCCCCCGCCCCGCCGCACCCGTCCCCGGCACCGCTTTTCTCCCCCGCCCTCCAAGGCAGAGGCGAGGCGAGCCCAGTTCTGCCCGCCTCCCGCCCGCCGGGGCCGCCGCGGCAGCGGGGAGGGCGCGCACGTCTCCCCCGCACCGTCCCGCACCGCAGCGGAACCCGCAGCCGGGCTTCACCCCAACTCCCCCGCCCGGCTTTCCCCGGGGAGCTCTCACTTCTGTTTTGTTTTAATCCCCCCCCCTCCCCGGGCGTGGGCAGTGGGAAATCGCGTTAAAGCCCGTCCAGGTTTCCACCGGGGCTGGGTTTGACCCTCCGGTGCAGACCGTCCAGCTGTTTCCAGTCCACTAATTGCTTGGTTGTGTTTTGATTGACAGATGTTTACTTACCACCAAACCGCAGGATGTGGGTCTTACTTTTTTGGGTAATTCGCTTCCAGGTGTGCTGGAGTTCAGAGCTTTGTTTTGGTGAAATAATGGCTGCACAACCTACTCTGCCTTGCTGATAAAAATTTGGTGTTTAAGTAAAACAAACAAACAAACAAATGGGTGTCATGAGTCATTATCCAGATATTTTCTCCTGTTCCAACTCTCCACTTCAGCCCATGAGACACTGCCTCCTCTGTTCTTGCAACAAAAACTTTGTGAAATTCAGTTCCCAGAGCAGCAAAAAAAACCACAACGCACCAAACCCGCAACAAAACCCCAAACAAAACAGCACACCTTATGCCTGTGTAAGAAGATCTGGATTGCTGAGGCTGAAAGCATCCAAAGTTCATCTTATCAAATAGGGTCTTTTTCTTCTTAGGGATTAATCTATCAGAATAGGTTGTTTCAGGTATTTTTATTCTGTTTCTACAGCATACTTCAAAACCTTTAAATAACTAAAATCCTTTCTGGGTGTTGCTCTTTTTTCGGGGAAGCGAGGCCGTACAGCAGTGCCTCTAGAAGAACAGAAGTGCTCTGGTTGCTCATCACGCACCAGAGCCAACGCTGCTTTGGAGAACCCCAGCTCCTTCATTTCTGAAGGGTACCTATCCCACCTCACGCTTCACTGGCTGTGTCTTCCAGGTCTGTGGCTAAAGCAGATTTAGAGGCCACCATAGAGGCAGATAGCAGAAGAAAGTGTAGTTAAAAAGCAAACTTGGTTAGAGCCACTGGCCTTTCAGCTCTGAGGTAGAAGAGAGGTCCCAAAACCACAATGTGTTGTCAAACTTCAGTCCCTGTCAGCAAGACACACTGATTTTGAGAGAAGAGCAGATATTTAGTGACTGGTTTGATAAAAGAAATAGGTTTCCCCAGGAAGAAACCATCTTTTCAGGGTCAGTCCTTCCTCTCCAAGGCACTCTTGTATTGTAATGACCACACTCTGCTCCTCAATCTTGCAGTGTCGGCTCCCCTTGCTTTACTAAAACAAGGTGTTTAGCTCAGAAGTGCTGCCAGTAAGTCCCCCTGAGCGACAACTGTCCCACCAACCTCCGTGAGCAGTGGGTGCTGGCACCCTGGCCGAGGTATCAAGCATGCCCAGTCCCAAACACCACGCTGATACTATTCCCTGCTGCACCCCTCTGATGGCTTTTACTCTTTTGTACTAATTAAGGGTTGAAGTTTACTGCTCCAACTGCTCTCTTCAGTGGCTTGATTTTCACATCTTCCCAAGAAAAATGTCTGCTAATAAATCCAATTATTGACTTTGAATTGCATATTTGATGGGCCCTGGCTGCATTATATTCTCTCGGTATGGTTTGTTGCACTGAGACGTGCAGAAGTCCCTGGAATTATTTGCAGTTGTACAGACACTCAGAGCAATTTTCAAAAGAGGAAACAGGCAAGCAAAACTGCCCAAAGATAATTTAAATACATGGCAAACCCTTCTGGCCACTACACGGAGCAGGTGAAGACTCTGTACTCTTGTCCCATCTCCTAAGGTAAATTCCTCAGGAAAAAAAAGAATAAAATTTATTCCTGCCTACACATTCTTTCTCGCACAATAAACTCTTCGCATTGCACAAACAGATCACGGGAGTGTTGCCCCATGCTGGTTTATGACAGTTTTATCCTGAAGCAAAGCAGGATATGAAGGACACCACTCCACTGCCCTTTCCGAGGAGCAACCTCCTCTTCATTCTGCAGCCTGTCTATTAGAGCAGGCAGGGAGCCTATTTTCACCGTAGGGCACATTTTGTCTTATGCTCTGGCAAGAAAGAGCCAGGCAAAGTCTACTGCTTCCTCTCATTTTTCCACTTAATGCCTGCCCCACTCATGGGAATCTCCGTTCTCCCCTAAAACCAAGACAAACCTTATGGCATTGGACCTCCCTTCTATTGAGGAAAGGGCAGCTTCCAACTGGGATAGCGGGGAGAGTTCACAGGAGAAGGCTTTTGTTTTCAAAAATATGAGTGAGCATGCTGATGTTTACTAACGCTTGAAAGGAGACTGCTGACTGCACAGTGGAAATGCAGCCTTTGAAATTTGGTAGGAACTGATTCAGTTCCAAATTCTGCCCAGGCCTCTCTATGTGATCCTGGGGGAAAAACCACGACCACCTTCCTTTGCCCTTCAGTGCCTGTCCTGAGTAGGGAAGATCCCACCTCTGCCCATCCGCTTGCAACTTCCCTAGAGCAGAACATACCCATGCAGTCCTACAGAGCCCAGCATAATTTGGCCCTTGTTTCAGTGAAGGCCCATAAATACTGCAGAAAAACAAATGTGAAATCATTACAGTCTGTTGTTTAAACTGACGTGTTTTATATACCTAGAAAAGAACAGACAATGCCACAAACAGCACGAAGTTTTTAAGTGCCTATGAGAAAAGTAAGTGATTTACAGATTAGTATTCGTAGACTGTTCAGTGAAGTGTGAAGGAACAACAATATACTGTCATATAAGCTGTAGCATATAAACATCCCTTGGCATTTTACACTTTGAAAAGGATTATACATAAGCTCAGCTGAGAACAGTTTTAAAAAGGAATCTCAGTCATACTCTTTGGGAACATTTAGTAGGAGAGCTAATCTGTCTTTGGAGCTGAGCTAAAGCTATGCAAAATTGATGCAAGGAAATTCATGTAATCATCACAGAAGATTTAAAAACAAAACTAAATTTTAAAGCCAAAATTATGTCATAAAATTTAATAATGTGTCCAGTGATTTTCTGAGTTCTTCAAATTCGAACTTCACAGGTGAACTGTGTAAAATTGAGAGAAAATCAAAATCAAGAGCTTTATGTATTTATCCTGACTCGAGAAGGTGAGGCTTTTGGAGAAACATCCAGTGTCACAAAACTCCAAGACAAAACAGCAGGACTGCCAACACTGTTTGCATTTGTACTAGTCTAGTCATCTAGTTTCAAGTCCCAGCTCAGACAAGGACCTTTGAAATATCTCCCCACATTTATAAGTTCTTCCCAGGAGCCTGTTTTGATCTAAATTTGAGCTGTCTGGGGCGTGGTACCACTGCTCTGTGAACACTGGGGGTTTTCAGGTTTTCACAATAATATGGTGAAGACAGAACAACTCTGGTTTCCTTCACTGATATTTTCAGTAGAAAGCTGCCTGAGATAGTCTAACACTTCATCACTCCGCAGCTGTGACATCACTTGTGAGTTAACCAGAAGGGTACATCCATTTCGTAGAGGTCAGAAGCCATAGTGTAGGGCCGCAGAAAGCCTAATGAGAACTTGCACTTGAACAAAGGTCAAAGCGTTGCTGAAATCATCAAGGTTTACCTTGCTCTCTATCTTGGAAGCAAAATGTGATTAAAAGCCTGGTTTAAGGAAAATGCTTAGAAAGATGAGGAGTCAACACGCAGCGAGCACGGAAAAGTTGAGAGCACAAGGAGACAAGAGGGATATGAAAATTGAGACCGTGGAGTGCTGAAGAACACAATTCTAAAAATCAATGCAGTGATGGATCAGGAACGAATGCAAAAAGCACAGCTCGGGAAGGCTATAATTAGATGATTTAGTCATAGCCAGGAGTCTGACTGAGCTTTTTGAATCCACTGAAGTGGACACACTTAATGCAGAGTTTGGCTTGGTCGTTACAGTTCTTCCCATGACAGCAACACAGAGCAGGTTCACAGTATCCTTTAGACTTTATTGTAGCAACATAGGTAAAAACCCACTAGTACACACAAGAGTCTCTAACCCTGTGGAAAAACGATACCTGCAGACAAGGCTGAGCATCCTCTGTCGCAGCTGTGCTTCTGGGGCCACTGATGTGGACTCACCGAAACACTGGAAAGCAGGAATAACCCCAGCAGCGCCTGGCCCTGCTGTCCAACATTACGTTCAGTGGCTCTGCAGTGACACTGCAAGGAGCCGGTCGCCAGTCTCACTTTCCTTTTATAGCTACCAGCAGCGGAGGTTAATCAAAGCTAATGTAGTGGTGGGGAAAATGCCAGTGTAAAGCAACACTGATGTGAACATTAAGCCTCCCTGGAACCGAGCCGCCTACGTGGACTTCCAGGCTTTGCAAACAGGCAGGGAAAATGAGGTGTTTTGAGTCCCCCAAAACCTTGAACAGAAATCGTTGCTGAGCAGACTCTATCAGGACATAGCCATGCTGAGTGTAACTTAGGGCGAATACCCAGGCTGATGCTGCCAGCACAGAGGCCAGCTTGGTCCAGCATCCTACCCCCAAGAAGGATGAGTTTCAGTACTGAAGTAAGTGCATTTGGAGCTAGCCCACAGCATCTCTGCTGTCCCTGCAGGCTGCGATGATGACTGGTGGCAAAACCATCCCTGAAAGAAGTTGACTCAGTGAGAATCTGAGAAGCACACAGGAGCCAAAACACTCCACACTTTTCCGGTATCTTTCTCCTGCTACTGTGCTAACAGCAGCTCTCACCTTGACCGAGCCCATCCTGTCTCTTCAGTTACGTTTTTCAACTCTTCTTTTACCTGGCCTGTTGTTCTCCAAAGACATTCTCCCCATGGCAAAAGGGAGCTTAAAAAGAAAGCAACAATTAATTCCACAGATGCTGGACCCTTCGGCTTTCCCCCTGCCTTTCCCTGCCTGCTTATCTCATCCCACTATCATACTTCAGGGGGAAGTGGTATCTCCAACACCTGAGCACAAGTGTGGGATCTAGGATACAAGCTTTGCTTTTGACTCAGCTGCTGATCCAGAGTCCTTTCAGCTTGGATCACCCACGTTTTCCTCCAGCTGCAGGCCAGGTGAGCTGCTGCTCAAAGACCCTTGGAGCAGAGACAACAGACTAGCTTTGGTAAAGGACTTTACTGGAAGTGAAACACCATGTTAGTTAGAAACTAGCCAACTCACTTTTGTATTTTGTAGGTCCCGCAGGCTCCTAAATTCACTGGGCACCAGGGATGCTCAGAAAGCCCCAGCTGGGGCACTCAACCTGCATCCCTTGACAGCTGTGAACTTGCCCAGCAAAGAAATCAGAGTTTATAAAGCCAGAGAGCACATGTCCAAGATGAACCTCATCTACAGTCTGGTGATAAAGGCTTTTTCTTAGTATTTCTGGGGTTTGTGCCTGCTTCTGGAACTGAATTTTATTTTACGCAGCTGCTGGGTAAGCAGTCCCTCAGCCAGATGCATGAACACTCCCAGGTGAATGCCCTAACTATTAGGAATGCTTTAAGCATGGCATTATTAAGTAATAATTTACTCATCCCATTTAGTCTACCAGGTCTCCTTATCAAGGAATGTTATTCATCAGTACCACTCTAGCTCATCAGTACCACTCTAGCTCTCACTCTAATTTATTTATACTTAATGGTCTTTCAAAGACATGTCTCCACACACATTACTTTCAGGCACAAGAATATATATGGGATATTAAATCACATCATGATATACGACATGTTACAAAAATATTGCACGATTTATACAGATTATAAATATAAGAAAAATCTTCCAATAAATTCTGGCATCAAATGCTCTTGAGGCTAGATTAAAGCTACATGAGGCCTTTTAATTTAATAAATCAAGGAGAGATTATTTTATGCAAACCTCACCTTTTCAGAACAAGAAGTCTGTTTGAAGCAGATAAAAAATTCGTATATTGATATTGAAAATGAAGGGTAGCTATCTAGCTAAAGCTCTAGCACTACCTTCTTCACAGGGGTGAGAGGGATTTCTGCAGTGATGCCATAATCCTGCTGACCACAAGATGGTGCAACGTTTTGGCCATGCACGAGTTGGGTCCCTGGTCACCACTCAGATGTTTTGAAACTTCAGATCGCTTTTGACACATGTCAAACAGCGTACAAAATCCATACGAATGAAAAAAAGAAGAGAAAAAAAGCTTTACTGGATAAGTCTTTAAAGCAAGTTCCTCTGCAGAGCAAACTGAAGGGAGATTTTTTGCTTAGAAAGGAAGAATTTTGAAAGTTTTTCAGAAAAAAATAATTTTCACTGAAAGTTCAAGATCCGTCATATGTGAGAAATAAATCAAAAGTACCTGGAAAGATTGTTGCAATGTTGCTCCTGGGAGAAGTAATTCAAGTCCATTTCCCTGGACTTCTCAGTTGTTCTTCATCCATCATGTTGTGAAAGAGTTGTCTTTTGGAGAAGCAGCAGGAAACCCAGCATGGCGTCTGCGGTCCCTCTGTGGATCTGGAACATCAGGGAAGGATAGGGAGACTTGGATCCACCAAATTAGAATTAGTATAATAATAAATAAGAGTATTAATTATAGTTATATGTATGTATTATACATAATATTTTTTTTTCAAATCACAACATTAAAACTTTCCAGCAAAAGATACTGAAGTCTTTCCCCATCCCCTTAAAAAATTTTTTTTTCTTTGAGGAGGTGAGGAAGTCCACACTGCCCTTACTGAGTTGAAAACACAGTATTTTTCAATGGTCAGTTTTGATGGAAAATTCCCAAGCATCCTTAATTTTCAATTTTGTTCTGTGTGAACTACTTTTTAGGATGAAGGATGTGCAACACAGACACACAGTATCCCGGAGGCAAATAAAGCATTTGCTTAGATGGAAAAGGAATAGCAAAAAAATGTTTTAAGCTAAGATTCTTGGAACCAGATGAGTTACTCTGAATGCTTCAGTTATTGGACAACCAGCCTGAAAGACCTTCCTCATTTTCACAAAGTGCTGAGCCGTGAGCTTTCACTCCCTAAAATCAGGTACTTCTAAGAAGACTTGCATTAGGCTCCTGAAAAAATGGAATAGCAGCTTCTGAGTTCTGAATTACATTTTTAACTGTTTATTTGTTCACCTTGCAGAGGAAATCGAAGTAAAGGATGAGCAACATACGACCCACCAGCTTGCAGCAAGTCCCTCCAGTTTGCAGTGGTCTATACCACAGCCCCCCAGCAGAGAGTCAGTCCCCCATGCCCCTCCATTTCCTTCTGGCTTGAAGGGACTTTACCCTCCCTTTACCCTCCTGTTCTTGCCTTGGAAGAGGAAGTTCAAAAGGAAATGATTCAAAAATGTTTTCAACCCAAAACTCTAAGCCCATAAATAAATGTAAAATATTCACTTTTGACGACATCTATACAATATTGCACATGTAGGTTTGCCCATTTGTTAGAGGCAATGACAAAACCCCTCTGTTATCTCCATGTAAAGACTGCCTGTTGTCTTCCAACACACACTATTCAAAGCTCCAACATTTACAAGGTAAAAAAAAAATCAATTAGAAGTTGAAGTATTTTGAACTCCGGCATTTGAAAACCACAGTCTGGTGTACAGAAACAGAACTACGGCACTGAAGCTGACGTTAGCCAGTAAGAATTGTACAGAAACATTTACATTTAAATTGTATTCCCTTTTCATGGTAGCTTTTCTCAGTGATGGAGGGTCAGGTCAGTTTAGTACAGCTGTAAGTGATATGAGGTGAGCTGGGGTGGAATATCCACTAAGTCTTGTTTCAAAACAATGAAACAACCCAACTCTGTGGCCTAAGCCTTGGGCTGGGACCCTGGATTAGAGTGCTGTTTCCAGCATGGTCACCACAAGCTCTGAAGAAGTCAAAGAGCCTAAAAACATACTTCTAGAGAATACTGTAGTAGACACATGAAGCTACATGGCACTGAAATTACTGAACTACCACATAATGTTTGGAGTGATTGCCCAGGAATCCACTGCATCTTCCATCTACCATTTCTTACGCATTTTAGCTTGTACTTTCAGTATAAATATCATTGGCTTGGACATAACTTACCTTATAATTATCACAAGAGATTTTGTTGAATACACACACACACTGTCTGTAAAGCAGCAACAAGAGAAGCTATTGCTTACTACTGAGACTTCAAAAAAAAAAAAAACCCACAACAAAGACCCAAACACAGGAAGAACTCAAAGACAGAGATATGTGTTGGCAACCATAACTGAAATACTAAAGACCTCCCTAACACCAATGTTCTGCTTTGCAAAACAAGTCCATCTGCTGAAAGACAGCGATGACTGCTACAACCTGATGAAGAGAAAAATCAGGAGTAAACGAGGTGCATTAATTTTGTACAGAAAGACAAAGCTTTATCAAATCTTCCTTCCCCCTTCAGCAACAGTGCACCAGAGGGCAGGGTTTAGTCTTGAATACATGCTTTGGGGCAAGTTTTTCTTACCTCCAGCACAGGGAGGAAGCTGCCTGAAGAGCAGGTCCAGTGGCTTTGCAACACAAGAAGATGGGATCGGTGAGCCTCTAACACAGACAGGTCTGCAGCTCCTGCTCTGTATTGCGATGATGAATTTGAGCTTTGAGGTAGACCCTGAAAGGCAGCTGAGGATGAGCCAACTTTCACACCAGTCAAAATCTTTTTGCATTATATGGCTCATTTCTCACAAGACTTTCTGCAGCTCCAGAGTTTCAGGGCTGGCCTCGGAAGAGTTCAAGCACAGCTTGTGATAGCAAGGTTTAGCTGTTCGTGCACTGAACAAAACACTGTTATGTATCTGGTGTATTTTTCCTACTGAAGCCTTGTTTTAGCTGCATATTTATTATGGTCTGAACTTCAATTAAATGTGGCTCTGAGCACATTCTCCTTCATCTCATCTTCAGAAACTGTCCTTTCTACTCATCCAGCCCAATTATCTGCCTGGGTCCCTCCGCTCCTCTGCTCTTCAGCTGCAATCCCCATCTCATGCCAGTGCTTCCCACCTGTGGGCAGAAAGTTACAGCAGAGCATCCAACCCAACAAACTTCAGGCAAGGGCCTGGTGCCTGGGTCAGGCCTATGGCCCTCCAACAACTTGAGACTGCAATCAGCCCTTAGATTGTGCCTTAGGTCAACCCTTCCAATAACACAGTGCGGTGGCATCTTCAGGCACCCTGAATTAACTCAAAATTAAGAATTTCTATAAAGCCTGCTGCCAAGGACTATCTATCTGACATCAACAAAAACTATGATAGCTGAAAGTACCCTTATAGCAAAAAACCTGAAAATACACATTATAACATTTTCTGGTTAACAGCGCATTTCAGCCTCTACGACTGTTATTGTTTAGCTGGGGTTTTTTTTGTTTGTTTGTTTTGGGTCTGTCTTTTTGTTCTGTTTTGTTTTAAAGCAGGCTATATTACTTGTCCAGGTGTAGTTACCTGTGGCATTGCTGCATGGGAACTGCTTTTAGTTGCCTGGGAAGACAAGAGGGGTTTGCTGCAGCACATACATTCGGAAGCATTCATAGACATCAAGAGAAAACCTCTGAGATGACAGATTCTTCCTGTATCTAGGGCAGCAAATGAAGCAGTCATTGTTATAGCAGTTACCAGAAGAATTAATCATGTGTTGCTGTGCAGGTGTAAGTGTCTTTTCCTATTTTTTTTTTCCCTCGTGCAATCTGGTTTTGGTGTCTATATCAAACCATTTACAAAAAGAAGTTCTTTTATATGGACTCCTAAATAAAAGTGCAAATCATATAGGAGCTTAGAGAAAACTTGACAAGAAAGCTCGTTAACTTAAATGGACCAATATTTAACAGCCAGTTACTTTGAAACATAGACTCTGTCTACGCTTTCCCCCCACCTTCCTATAAGAGAACAATGAGGAATAATTTGCACTATGATGCTTTATATGTACTCAAAAGAATTCATCAATAAGACGAAAAAGCTTCAAATGCAAGCAGACACTGCCTAATTCTAATTCATATTAAAGAGATGCTGTCCAGTCTTTTAAAATGAAAACAGTGTAGCTTATGTACTTAAAGTTGTAAAACCTCATAAGGAGTATGGTCTCTGTTAATTACGGTCTGTCTGGAAAGGAGAGGGGGAGATTAAGTTGATCGTTATAGTGATGAATTATTCAAAATGAAAAAAATAAAAAACAACCAACTGCAGCATTAGCGTCAAGCCCTACACATTAACCTTGCACTACACATGGGTGGTTCTACAACAACACACGCATGGTCTCTATTTGACAAATAAATTAAGCCACTGGGGTGCTCTTGCTGACAGGTTACATTTAGAATTAATCAGTGCAGGACTGATTGGGAGGTATGTTATGAAGACGGTTGTTACAAATATAAAACTCTCATCTTCTTCATTGAAAGTTAGACAGAATCAGCACCCAGCATTAGCAATCATTGTAACTGTGTGCTTATTTGCTGCAAAAGAAATAGATTCTAGTTGTTCTAAAGTCACTGTGCCTGATCTTACATTCTTTTCAGGAAAAGCTTCTGGTAAGGCCATGTTGAGATGGGTCTATGGTAGGTAAAAGAAAGTAAAGAAGGAATCAGGATTTCTACATATGCTGTCCCGTGCAGATGTGATCCCACTATATCCAGATGCTGAGAGTGCTCAGCTGAATCAATACTGTGCAGAGCTGATGTAAGTTTTCTGATCAAAGACTATCAAGAGTGACTCAGCACGTACATTTCCTTAGTGTTACAATCAACACTACAACTCTTACTATTTGTTCTGAAATGTTGACTGCAGTAAATTAAAACACCCATTTGACCCTGAGGGCCACACCAAGTTCTTGAAAACAGAGATCTTAAATTAACACTAGAACTCACAAAAAAGCCATTATAAAAGACTAAACATATGCTGAAACAAAAAATGTCACAGAAAAAAATTTCCACCACATGAATCTACCTCTTTTTTTTTTTTCCCCTTCTTTTTCTCCCCACAGTTCATTTTAGTCCTTCAAAATAGTGTTGTATTTCTCCTCTTCCAGCCTAAATAAAAACCTTTGTAATTCTCTCATACCACAAGCACATCCAAGACAGAAATATTTACTAATGGAAGAAGAACATAGAGGAAGTCAGGGGAGAGAGCCACACGAACATTAAGGAAACGAAGACAGTGTTCTTAGGAATGGAGCTTTCTGGCCGCCAAAATAGGACAAGGCTCAGCTGAAGCATTTGTTCCAGCTGGGTAGTTCGTAACAGCTGTCCTTGATTTGGATACTCTAGTACAAGTTGGCTTCATGCTGCCGCTCTTTCCTTGGTGAGGAATTGCTATAGTCTTGATCACTCCTCTCCCAGGCTAACCATTTACATCAATCTTATAATAACTCTGAGACTCTTAATTCTGCATCCAGTCTGGGTAAAAATGGCCATTTTCTGTAAAGGGTTTTAGGGAGGAACAGACCAATGTATCTGTACAAAGACGTGTGCACCCAGACATGCACAATATGGTCATATCTGTATCTATATCTATATCTTTAGTAAACTGAGTTGAAGGATCAGCTATGTGTCTGCTACTATCCGTCTCACTTGTTCTCAAGTTGCTAGTTCCCAATGGATGATTATGATACAGATTTATTGTGAGTCTTGCAGTGGGTGATCTGAATTCCTGCCTAGTAAGTTGTTACGAGCTACTTGTTCTCTGCGTGACAAAAGCCAACCCACTTTGACCTCTGGAGGCTAATCAAAGCCTCTATTCTTACTCAGTCTTACCTTTGGAGTTGTGGAGTGTGTAGGAAATTTAAACTGCAGTTCATCTTTGGCTAGTTTTCAAGTTTCATATAAAAAAACTATTTTTAATTCAGATTTTAGAACTAAGCAGTTTTTAGCTGTCATCTGTGACAGCTCGAGTGCAGTGTCCAGGATTTCTGTGAACTTGGTAAACTTGACTGAATAGGGCAGAAGCTGTCAACTGAACAGGAAGTTTTTTATACTGTAAATGGTTATTAGGGTACAGAAAAAGAAAGATAAACTTATGGAGCGATCTGATTTTAGGTCAACTTATGTAGTCAGAAATTGTGACTTTAAAGGGTCTCTGAATAGAAAAATAAATTAAAAAATAGTAGAGATTACAAAGATTCAGTCACTCCTTTTGTGTCAGCAAAAAATTGGAATTCAACAATTCTGGACTTGCAACCTTTTTTTTTAAAAAAAGTTACAAACGCAGTTCATATATATAAAAGCACTGGCTTTACATTCTCTTTCGGTTTGTTTGATAAGAAGGCAATACCTTGAATTGGCTTGTTCTTTTTATAAGGTCTTGGAAGTGGCAAACTAGAATTTTCTCCACTCTGATTCTGTTTTCTTCATGGTTTTGATTTGATTTTCCCTTCAGATTGATTTTCTCTGACAGATAGATTTGCCTGGAATCTGATTCTGCCCAACTGAAACAACGCTCCAATTACCATAACATTTAACTATGCTTCTTGCAATTTTCAATGTGTTTACCCTCAAAAATTATATTTTTCCCTGCTAGAGAGGGAGACAAGCAGGACTAGATCTGAAGAAAGCCTCAGTGCTAACTGCTGCAGTCTCACCTCACCCCAGGGGTAATGAAAGGTGGAATATCTTTACTCTGAAAGTTATAACTCCCAAAGTGTCTGAAGTTCTCTGGGGGTGGGGAGAGTTAGGAGAACTGCCTGGAGAACATGGAGAAGGTTGTGTTTATCCATCTGCCTCTCACACCCTGAGTTGATAGGCATCTTGCTGGGGCTGATCTGTGAAAAGCAAGCATTAGTTGTTGTGTTCCTTCAAAATGTGGCTTCAGTTGGGTGTGTGGTCTCCATCCTTCAGCAATAACCAGTTTCTTAAAGCACTCCACCAGGATCTGTTGGACCTGGGTTCAGCTTTCTTTTATCATTACAGGCTTGGGTCTGCCCTGCTGGAAAGCAGTTCTGTGGAGAGGGACCTGGGTGTCCTGGTGGACGACAAATTGACCATGAGCCAGCAGTGTGCCCTGGTTGCCAAGAAGCCCAGTGGTATTCTGGGGTGCGTTAAGAAGATTGTGGCCAGCAGGTTGAGGGAGGTTCTTCTCCCCCTCTACTCTGCCCTAGTGAGGCCCCATCTGGAGTACTGTGTCCAGTTCTGGGCTCCCCACTTCAAGAAAGACGAGGAGCTACTGAAAAGACACCAGCGGAGGGCTACGAGGATGATGAGGGGACTGGAACATCTCTCCTATGAGATAAGGCTGAGGGAGCTGGGCTTGTTTAGCATGAAGAAGAGAAGGATGAGAGGGGACCTTATAAATGCCTATAAATATCTCAAGGGTGGGTGTCAGGAGGATGGGGCCAGACTCTTTTCAGTAGTGCCCAGCGACAGGACAAGGGGCAATGGGCACAAACTGAAGCATAGGAAGTTCCATCTGAACATGAGGAAGAACTTCTTCACGCTGAGGTTGACGGAGCACTGGAACAGGTTTCCCAGAGCAGCTGTGGAGTCTCCTTCTCTGGAGATATTCAAGACCTGCCTGGATGAGGTCCTGTGCAGCCTGCTGTCGGTGACCCTGCTTCGGCAGGGGGGTTGGACTAGATGACCTACAGAGGTCCCTTGCAACCCCTACCATTCAGTGATTCTGTGATTCTGTGATGGGCACATCTCCTACATTAAGACTAAAGGTGAACCTGAGATATGTATGGGGTTCCTTTTGAAGTGGGAGGGAGGGTGAACAAAAAAGTCACTCTCATTTGTTCTTGTTGCAATTCGTCCACTAAGTTTTGAATAAAGATCCTCCAGACCCAAATGCATGACTCCGGTGGGTGTTTGTTTAGGCACTCCCTTGCAGTAGTTGAGAAGTAGGAAGCCACTAGCTTGCTCTCTACACTCTACAGATGGTGGGTACTAAAGGCTTTAATATGCTTGAAGGTGCCTTATGGCTACTGAATTATCTGACACGGAGTATGTGTGCTGCATAAGCCCTGCCACTACTGCAGTCTGTCCTTTGTAAGGAGTATTGATGTCCGCTGTATTTCTCAAGGAAAGAGTAGAGCTCAGAATTTAATCCTGAATGGAGGAAAATTATGCATTAAGTGCTTGAACTTTGGAGAGACCGGGATTTAAGAAACACGTCTGTCTGCTGCATCTCTTGTCAGCTGGTGCAGACACCTTCCTACCTGGGTTGTGAACTCCCTTCTGAGGCACTTGTTGCATGGGACAGCGAGATGATGCCAGGCCAATTAGAAAACCAAGGGCCACATATTCAAATCCTGCATGGGCCTAAAGGGACAGGGAGACTAAAAGTCTGCTCCCACCTCGCAAGACATCCTTGGCAAAGCAAGAAATTGGACCTGGGTCAGCATTCTCCCCACTAGACCATTTGCTCTGTGGAAAGGAATCAGCATAGGAGGCAATAAGCACTTTCACAAGACAGACAATGATACAGGGCCATATTTATTTGGCACTGTATCATCAATAATTAGTAGAAATATACAGAACCTTACCAGGATAGAGCTGACTCCAGTAATATGTGATCTTAATCCTTCCTTAGGACTCACACAAACATGTGCATGAGGACTTTCACAACTACATTTTGTCATGGATGTTAAGACTTCATTCTGTCACTGTGCAGCTCTGCTTGGTTTAAATTACATTCATGTCCATTATATACTAGAATTCTAATTATTATAATTATATGTTATAGGTTATTAGTTTGTATGCTAAAAAAACTAACAGGAAAAACGGCAGGAAATTTGTTACATTGCAGATCTCTTTCCTGCCGCATGTGTTACTTGTTAGCACATAATGTATTTTATTCCTAATCAAACTATGGCAGGGCCTTTTTGCCATGTTTCATTATCCATTCTCCACAAAGAGGCATGGCCCTGTCAGTCTTATGATGAAATGGCACCAAATAAAATGATTATGCCAAGAAGCAATCTAGAGAGAAGCTATTATCTGGTTTTCTAAAAAAGCAGTTTCTAGTATTATTAGCTTGCATTATATAGTAGAAATTGAACTTATATAGCAGAAATTGAACTTAGGAGGGTACAGTGAAACATTTTTCAGCCTAAGTGTAGGATGGTAAACGTCTTTTACAGAGAGCAGAGCTAATAGTCCAAGACCTTGAGGTGCACAGTCAGCATCTCAGTTGAAGACAATGGAAGAAATCATGCATTTATGATAAAAGAGCTACACAGAAGCTGTGCTGAAGTCCATTTCTCACCCAAATTTGGTAGCAAAAGCCAGCAGGCCTGAAAAGAGACATAGTAAAGTGCCTTTACAAGTTGTTTATTTACAGAACAGCTATGGCGCTAACATGTGTAAATCTTATCATATACAAATGGCAGTCTACACGATTTGGCTGCACAGTGGTGAGCCTCCATGTGCATAAATATGCATTAGGGCCAGGCTTCAGATTAGGGAAATCTGATCTTGCAAAGGCTCACTGAGCTCTGCAAAATTGAAAACTGTTGTTACCCAGATATTACTTTTAAGTATTTTGACTGAATTTTTGCCTTTGGATTTACATTGGAATAAAACAAGAGAAAAGCTGGTCTTCTTGGAATGTTCTTACTGGAGGCATTGCTACTGTATCAGTCATATTACAAGGAACTGCTGTGATAATTTATTCTGAGAATTTAGAAAGTGTAGTGAAATTCCAGCAGAGGATTTTGTAATGTCCCCCCAACATCAGCAAGTATTCAAATCCAAAGGCAACTTATAAAGTAATGCACTGGGAACAGATTCATTTGAGTTAGGACAGAAAAATATTTAATCACAGCTGTTTAAACGTGAGTATTCACTTTCAAGTTATTCGGCTAGGGAGAAAAAAGAGAAGAGGAAGGGAAAACAGATGGGGAAAGGGATAGGAAGGGGAAAGAGCATTTGGAGAGTTTTTTGCCAGTTTGGGATTGAGATGTGGTAGTAAAATAAACCAAGATGCATTCTTAAAGATGAAGCACGCTCAGCAGTTAAAAGAAAAAAAAAAACAACCCTCGTGTGTCTTTCATGGGACTTTGTAGGTTAGCAGCACCATTGATTTTACTGTGATTATTTTCTTCAGTCTCATGTTTTGATCTGTGATTTAAAACCATGTTCCACAGGAGGCTCCTACCGGTGTCCCGTGTTATCTACAGTTATAGCCACTCTCAGCCTGTGCTCAATGGAGTGTCTCAGTTTTTGTTACAACAAATATCAGGCCACTGACCGTAACATCTCTGTGCGTTGAAATTCCTACCTTCACCAGAATGACATTTAGAAAGGTGCAGCTTTGGGCTCATAAGAAAGAGAGTAAGAAAATGAATGCAGCTTTTGGAAATAGCAATGCTGGAGATAACTCTCTGGCTTATTTCAGAAACACCATTATTCAAATATAATTCATGACCAGTCATCGTGTAACAAGGAACAGTGAGGTACACTTAGTTTTAGAAGGTGTTTATACGCCTATCTGTCTGCCATCATTAAGGTTGTGCTTAAAGGTGTTGATAACAGTCAAGTCCTTTTTTGGAGCCATGCATGAGCCCATCCTAAAGACTGTTTGAGGGGGAGTTAGCTGAAGATATCTATCGTCAGCCCACCATGCTGGGAGGCAGATAGTATAGCGAAGGGAGAGGATTGCTGCAGGCTTTCTGAAATGTGAAAGACTGTACCCTATAGGGTTGAGTCATATGCATCTAGGCATTGTGGTCACATAAGTCAGTATGATCATTACACTGCATGGAGCTATGAGAAAGGGTGAGGCCATACAGGATTGAAATCTGATAGTTTTAAGGGTCTGTGATTTCTTTGTGTTTATTTTAGTTTGTAGATAAACCCCATACTTTTCCTACATGAGCTCCTATGACATCAGTAAGCACAAGGTCTTCTGGAGCAGCCTACTTGGCTGCGGTGGTGTCGACAGACTGTTGTAGCTCTGAGGTTGCTAAGGGTCCACAAGTCTCCCTGCAGAGTTGTAGGAACAGTAAAGGAAAAATTAAGGGAAAGATACACACCCTGTCAGGACAGACATCTGGAGAAGGGAGAGAGGCATGTCTGTGACCTCAGACTTCCCCAAAAAACTTGAATGAGCCCCAGGAGCAGAAGACTGTTCTCCAGAAGAGTTGGCAGAGCAAAGGATACAGAGTGGAAGAGTTCACTGTCTCACTCTGGCATTGGTCACAGCTCTGGATACTGCTGGTTAAATCTCATCATAAGCATGTATGGCCCACTGACCATGCAGAAAGGCCCTGTGCACAGGTTGTGCAGGAGAGTGGAAGATGGTATTGCATGGAAAGAAGGGGCCAGGACTGAAATTCACCCTGAAATTCCTGTCTCATGAAACCCACCCTCTTCTTTGGATTTGAGATGATGAGGGCCAAGGAGCACTGCAGTTTAACACTCTGGCTCCCAATAGTACAATTCAATCCCTTCTCTGACTTTGTGTGGATTTTCAATGCACAGTGTCTTAGTCTTCAAAATCACCTTCATAAGGGGACACAAGTAGGAAATGGCCACCAAGGTAACAGCTCATGTAGTTGCAAGGCTACATAATCAAAAGTAACACAACAGCAGTTAAGTCAAAATACTTCATCACACTGAACCCATCTCTCCCTAGGAAGTCCTCTGGATGATACTAACCTTGAAGTTGACATTAGATTTACAGCTCAATTCCCTTGGGTAATGATGCTGATTACATCCATACTAAAAGAGCAAAGTAAGTTCCCTTCCTTTCCCTCTGTAGCAAGACTTCACTCACAGCTGTCACAAGCAAAGCCTATGACAGGTCCCTGAATTGCTTTAGACATTCGGCAGCTGCAGAGCTGTGTCTAAAGGACAGAAATCTCTCCACTGCTCCAGAGCAGCTGACAGCTGAAGAAAGATGGTCAGCTAAATTCTTTGTTGTAGCCACCCCATACACCAAGATAAGCAGAGTGATTAAACTGATTTATAGTGCTTCGATACCCAGCTGCTTTTTTCCCCAAAATAAGACCTGCAGAGCTGGTATTCAGTTGCTTAATGAAATTAAGCCGCGATCCTTCTATTGACAGCAATATTACTGAAATGTAAGCAGAGGGATCCCCAAATTTTCAGTGTAAGGCACATTCACCTTTAACATGTGGCTTGAGTCAAAAATCCTGGGGCTCAGACTGACTGAATTTGCTGGGACAGGTATTTAGTATGCCCAGCAGTAGGTAGCTACAGTGGAGTTGTCTACCTCAGAGTTACACTAAGGGCTCACTTTGTAGCCAATGCAGATCTTATCTGTTACTCAATGGATTCTAAGGCATGATAATCTCACTATAGAAGAGAAGTCTAAACTATATCAGATGAATCATCTCTGAAAGCATGTATTTCCCTTCAACTTATCTAAAACTGCACTTGCAGCTAAGGTTGCCTGAGAACCAAGAAAACCTGACATGTAGTAAATCCACTTAAATGATTAGCAAAAACCACAAGTACCTTATCCATGCTGTTAGGCATAGTCCCTGCCCTGCTCTAAGCTCTCCCACTAATTGCTACATTAACAACTTGCACACTTAAATCAGAGAGTCAGTGGTCATCAGGTGGGTCATGATGAAGGAAAAGGGCAGGGAGGAGGGCTTTTCAGACAGCTTTTGTTGGCTGTCACTAAAGTATTTATTCCCAAGGCCTTTTGATAACCAGGAGTAGGGAGGGTCTGACTTTTTTCAATTATATACCAGCATTTGAATTAAAACTGCAAAGCTCTTGGTTTCTTGGTGTTTCAGCAGGCATTTGACCACCAGCAAATCTGGGAACAAGAGCTGCTGATAAATATGCTTGACAGGGAGCATTTGTAATGAACACAGCTCAGCACAACCTTTAAAGGAACATACCTGAACGAGATTGCCTGAAGCAATCCTGTTCAAGTGTATTTACATTGCATATAAATCTGGTGCAAGACCTCACCTCCTTGCAATGATCCTAAAGAGGCAGTGAGTTTTAGGGGCTACTCAAGGCAGTTCATGAACAGTAACCAGATTAGGACTCAGACTGAGGTCTATGATACTGTCTTAGCATGTGCCTTCGGGCTATGAATGTACCAGCACATCTACTATAAATGTATTATTCAGCATACATAATAAAGGCAGTTCAGGCAGTAACCCCTGGTCCCTAGTCCCTGTGGCATGGAGTGGGCTGTGTGCATGGCTAGCTCCTGTTAGAGAAGACCAACATCCACACTGCATAGTACCTGGCCCTGGGCTTATTAGAAGACCGTTTTCAGGCTGGGGAGCAAACAAGGTAGCCTTGTCCATGCAGCCTCCAGGGTATCTGCAGAGTACAGCCCTAGAACCACGTCAAGTGTTCTGTTGTAGAGAGATAGGGAGGCCCATGGTAGAGCCAAGGAGCCAGCTAATGACCAAGTGGAGTGGAAAATCAGAGGTCCATTTTTTGCACCCGTTATTTGGACCTTATATTTAGCTGTATCTGTGATCTTTGAGAGTCCATAGTTAAACTTTCACTTCAGCATACCAGTATAAAGCTAAACTGGGAGGTTACTAGATTGAGTAATTTCAGTGATTCACTCAGGAATACTCACTATTTTGAGTATGTGTTTAAGTACCATGTCCTATTGAGTCTTTATGTCTTATTCTGAGAAAAATAGCTGTGGTGTCTGAGATAACACAGCATATCAGCACTAATCCACAGTACTTCTCCTCAAATGCTTTGGTGCTCTGTATTTTAGGAGATCCAGACAGCTTTCTTTGGGAACAGCAACGCAGCCAACTATTGCCATATGCTATGTGGGTTCCCTCTTTCCGCTTCTCAAAGGAACTGACAGCCTGGCCTGGCCAGAAAAACAAACCAATGTATTTTACACACACAAAAAGAGGTTTTGAATGTTTTGTTCGGGATCAGAATAAAAACTCAAGCTCTTACACAGAAAAATTCAACAGAGAAACCTCAGAATAGCTCAAAACATGGGACATTGATCACACATCTTCGTGTTAGAGTCAAAGTACCATTCTCCCATTGTTTCTCCTCTGGCTGTGAAGGAACATTGGCCACTGGGATACCGGCCGTTCCAAACAAAGATATATGTTTTATCTCTTTTGTCTAACAGTCAACTTTTCTGTACCGGAGACATGGTTTTGAGTAGGCATTTTCTAACAAAAATTCTTTTTTTTCCTGGTATTCTGTGAGGCTGAACATTTTAAATTGTGGTAGCTGACTTGTACACTCTCTTCCTTCCTTCCTTTAAAAAAAGCAGTCAGCTCCCACTTACAGAGTCTCGGATCACCACAGACTTGAACCCATCACCCCTGTGCAGACATTCACACAGTGACCTCAGTGGGAGCTGTACATGAGGAGACCTGAAAAGCTGTACCTGTTACAATATCTGTATTGCTAATGCGAGGATTAGTGTTCTTGATTTCATGTAGTGGCTTTGTTCCTTTTTACTACATAGTCTGCTCTCCCAGAGGATATAATTTGGTTTGCTACTTGGTTGACATCAGAGGTGTTCTACTGAAATTTACAACACCAACACTGAACTGAATTCCTACCCTCCTGAAAAATGCATGTATAAGATAACGCATTGCTGAGTGCAGTTGACTGTCAGCTACCTGGGCTGTGGCTTATCCACACCAAAGCTTCAGAGCTGGCTAAGCTCTAACTGTGCTGTTTGAGGAAGCACATGAAGATACAGCTGTATTACTTTCAGGGCCAGAAAGAAGGCCATTCTTTTTCGGGTGTGCCAACTTGAATCAAAAACCTGGCGGGAATAAAAGTCACTTTATCTAGAGCTGGCACAGACACCCCTCCTGCATATTGGTTGGACCAAGGTCTGGACCCCCACCCTATAATTGCACATTCAATTAGATCTGATTGAGCTGGGATCATTAGTTCCAACCATGGAATCAAGACAAATGCATCTTCCTAGTGTCTGCTAGGAATTGCAGCAAGAAAACGAACCCTCTGCTAGAATCACCTTCAAGATATCTGTGCAAGACACAAAGGCTATGACTGGGTCTCAGAACAGCCAGGATGTCACCTGGAGACTGGATGGAGTGCACTCCTGTGACCATGGGAAATGAGGGAGAGGAGAGAAGGATGCTTTTTGCCAGGTAATGCCATGCAGTCAGGATGTGGGACTGAGACTGGGAAAGTACTCCTGAATCCCTTGGTACAGATATAACCTGAGCATCTTTAGAGCAGTGAGCCTGGATCCCAAACTGCTCATTATGGACCAGAAAAGTCCTTCTGAATCCAAACAGGCTCTGCCTTGTTAGCTTCGTTACAAGGCCAGAATTTAATTTTTCCCATGCATTTGCGCTGTGCCTTGGCTTATAAGTGATTCCTCCAGGAGCACAAAGAATGAAGAGCACAGTGCAGTGAAAACCCAGTGACTACACAGAAGCCTGCTTGGGCCTGGGGTCAGCAGGGAACAAAACTAATAAGCTTGAATGACCCCATCCATCCCAGCATATCGGTGCTACCTGGGATTTGCTGTTATCCAGAGTATTCCAATATACCAACACCTCAGATGATGGAGTGGTGACTATGGTGTTATAGTCACACTCCAGTTAATGAGACATAATAGTTATAACCACACAAGTCTCCATTGTTAATGATAAATATGTACTGAATAACAACTAGATGCTTCTTCAACCTCACACTTAGCAATTAATGTAATAGATACTACTATAGCAGGTCACATGTAAATCTTATAGATGAGAAATTTGCTTTTTCTGATAAATATACTACCCATTTTACTCTTTCTACCTTCTACATTAAGCTATTTAGGGAAACAAATGCATTTTAAAGTCTCTAAAAGTAAATCTGTCATGGACTTTTTGCTTACTGCACTTTTCTAAATACATTTTGCTAGAGCCAGTTTAGTACAGTGAGGTGCATCACAGAGTGAAGTTCGTTGCAAATACAATGTATTCATTAATTTGCTACTAAAAATGTCTTCAGTAACAGATCTTCAACCACATACCAGCAACACTGAAGTAAAATGGCCTTGTTCAGTCTATGTCAAAGTGTATGTATCCACTTTATTTATGCAAGACATATTGAAGGGAGTAATTTAGGTAGAGTGACCTCTGTTTTGCAGAAAAGGCAAGGTCTAGGGAAAACAGACATCTAATTTTCTTAAGAAGTTGCAGTTGAGCTGCCTGAGATTTCTCATGCAATTTTGCCACCGTGAAGCTGCATTAGAATCTGTTTTTCCAGGCACTTTTCCTACAGCTCCAATGAAGTTGATTTATGACCCATCCATTTCTGCATGTTACAGTGGCAATATCATCCAAGCTTCTTCAGTACATATCCACTCTCAGACTTTCTTACTTAGAATAGGTTTGTTTACTCTGCACTCTTCCCTGAAGTATGGTCTGTATTCACACTTTATTCCCTTTATCATATATAGGTTAGAGGAGGAAGCTGAAGGAATATTTCTTAGATAGTTTCCCTCACTTAGGTCTTAAAGTAATATTGCCCACTTTCCTTACAGAAAAATAATAAAATCCTTCTCTTCAGGAGTGAAGGTCCTGGGTCCTTGCTTTTGCCTCTCCCCAAATTAAAGTCTTTTACCTAAAGCACCCTTAGCTATAAAACTGATAGGCCAACGATCCTGCTGTGCTTAATAGAGCAGTAAGATCTAATGACTCCTCTACCAACTGTAGAAATGATTGTACTCCAGCACATCTAAATGCCCATATTAGATAAGATTAATTCAGAACAAAGTGCAGATGGGGCACAACACTTCTCACTCACATCTGCAGCAGCTGGTATGTTGATTTGTGTGCTGCCTCCTTCCCACAGGCACATGGACCCTGCCTAGCCAGGTGCACCCCTGCCTGCTCCCTGTCTGTGTGCTCTGCCAGGACAGCAGGGCAGAGCTTCTCCAAGCAGCTGACATGGAGGATATCCTTCATGGGAGGATAACAGAAGAAAGGGGAAAGGATGCAACCCCTTCTCCTTCCTCATCCTATGAAGCTGTTGATGATGAGGGGGGGAGAGGAATGGATTCCCCTTTTTCCTTTCTGTGGGCTATTAATTCCAGGTCTCTGGAATTAGGGACACCTGGTGAGACGTCTCTTGTACGTGGCTCATCCCTTCACTGGGACTGATCATGGAGTGAGCACAACAGTTGAAGTTCCAATGTTGCCAACTTGAAATACAGTTAAAGGGAAGTCAAGTGACAGGATATAAATGGAAACTGCAGGCCACAGAAGTAAAATGTCCATAATCTACATTTTGAACAAGGCAGAAAAGAGCTGTGGGGATGTTCTTAGTATGATATATTTTATCAGAGCTGAAGAAAGGAGTCCATTTGTTTCACAGTGTGAGCAAAGCTTACCACTGAAGGAATCGTATTTTGGTTTTTTTTTCCTGAATTGTGTGTTTGCTACCCTCACTTTTGAGAGTTCGCTGCTCTCTGTGTGGTACCTGAAACATCCTGCATGGCTTTCAGATGCATATAATTATGAAGTTGGTGAAAAAAAATAGACAGTGACAGATAAAAGTGGCAAAAAAATTGCCAGTGGTTTGCACAGAGAGGGGAGACAACAGGAAATACAAGGAAAGCTGCAGATAGACATACCTCAGTGATTTCTTTCTGATTCTGTTGATGCCTGATAATTGACAGAGCTCCACTCTCAAGAGTAAGCAGGGAAAAGAGGAGGGAGAGAGAGCAAGATAAAATCAGACAGAGAAGGCTCAGTTGCTATTAATTTCAATAATTTTCATCTCCCAGAATTAAGCTTTTGTATCTTTCTATTCTAGTGGTGATAGATGGAGAGCTAAGAACATGGAAGCCTAAGTTTACTATCACATATCTTCCTAACAAAAGACAGGCAAAATAGCAACTTCCGTAACAAGACAGGATGATAATGGATAACACTGGGATAAGTGGTTTCCAAGGACACCGTGTTTGGGAGGAGGCAGGGTTTGCAATGCTGGCTTGTCAAAGAAATGCTAGGAAGAGCAGCAGCTCAGTCCACCCTCCGCTTCGGTCAGCAGCACTGTAAGTATTTGCAGATCTTCATGGACAGTTGGTCTCGCTGGTGCTCAGGAAGCTGATTGCAGTGTGGTTCGTGCCTCTGTCTCCCCACGCTGGAAAACAGGCGGTTACACTCCCAGGGGCCTGAAGACAGTGGGGTGAGGGGTGGTCTATGGAGATCTGTAGCCCTATGCTCTCCATGTCAAGAGGAGTGGGGTGTTTCCACCAGGGGCTGAGCCAACTACTCTTAGGCATCTTGGTTAATTATTTTGAATGGAGGGAAGGATTAAACACGAGCCTATATATCCTCTTGTTTCAAACTCTGGTTGTGGTTGAGAAAATAGGTTTAATGCCATCTATCCTGTGACATGTAAAACTCCTGATTCAACTATATATTTAAGGATATATGTATAATTTTTCAGCAAATGTATCATAAGAATTGTTCAGACAGTGTGGAACTAGGGCCAAGTTTCCTTCTTCATGCTAGGTATTTTTTTTCTGTTACAACCCAGTGGAAAAAAAGCCAGACAACTTATTTGTTACTAAACATATCAGAGGATATGAGAACAGCTCATAACAATTCTGCTTTGATTTTCTAGTGGGACTAAAAATGAAAAAAATGACAATGGTTCTCTTTATCTCCTCTGAAGTTTTTTGATTTCTGGGAGATATGCCTTTTTCTTTTAGAAAATTAGAAGATGTTTTTGAGGAAAGGACAATATTCAAAGGGTTGAGTAGTAAAATCCTACGTTGCCAAGATGCATCTTATTTCAGTGTGGCATCGTGTTAAAGTAAATGGAGATGAAGTGAAGACAAAGTCTTGGCAAAGTTGTGTTGACAATATCACTGACTCTTAAAGCAGAAGATGGCGCTAATGGTAGAGGATTTATGTTCTTTAGAAAAAGAAAGAAATAATATTGAATGTGGGTTCAACTAATCTCAGTTCAAACAGTGATGAAATTCTTCTCTAATAGCCTCTTCTTTTGAGATCTTAAGCTGAAACCCCTGTTCAGGGTAATGCCATTACCTGGCCAAATACAACTACACTGAGAACATACTATCCCTCCAAGGTAATGTCCTGTTTCCTAAAAATGCAATACGCTGCTAAGTATTATGTGAAGTGACAAAGGCCATCTGTCTAATTGCAAACAAATAAGAAGGCCTGGTCATACAGCCATACAGTAACTTATGCATACCTATAGCCCTACGGAAACCAGGTACAAGATCAGCTTCCTGAACTTAGCGGACTTTAAATACTCAATGTATCATTAGATCCCTTATTTTGACCTCTTTGGTGTCCCTCACTGTTCCAGCTTACAAACAGATACTGTTGTTTCGCCCAGAAATTTGTGTATGATAACAACATAATTGCTGTGCTGCCATTCAGTGAGACCTGGACAGGCTGGAGAGTTGGGCAGAGAGAAACCTGATGAAGTTCAACAAGGGCAAGTGCAGGGTCCTGCACCTGGGGAGGAACAACCCCATGCACCAGTAAAGGCTTGGTGCAGACCTGCTGGAGAGCAGCTCTGCAGAGAGAGACCTGGGTATCCTGGTGGACAACAAATTGACCATGAGCCAGAAGTGTGCCCTGGCTTCCAAGAAGCCCAATGGTATTCTGGGCTGCATTAAGAGGAGTGTGGCCAGCAGATTGAGGGTGGTTCTCCTCCCCTTCTACACTGCCCTAGTGAGGCCCCATCTGGAGTACTGTGTCCAGTTCTGGGCTCCCCACTTCAAGAAAGATGAGGAGCTACTGGAAAGACACCAGCGGAGGGCTATGAGGATGATGAGGGGACTAGAGCATCTCTCCTACGAGGAGAGGTTGAGGGAGCTGGGCTTGTTCAGCCTGAAGAAGAGAAGGCTGCGAGGGGACCTTATAAATGCCTACAAATATCTGAAGGGTGGGTGTCAGGAGGATGGGGCCAAGCTCTTTTCAGTGGTGCCCAGTGACAGAACAAGGGGCAACGGGCACAAACTGAGGCACAGGAAGTTCCGTCTGAACATGAGGAGGAACTTCTTCCCTCTGAGGGTGACGGAGCCCTGGCCCAGGCTGCCCAGGGAGGTTGTGGATTCTCCTTCTCTGGAGATATTCAAAACCTGCCTGAACGAGGTCCTGTGCAGCTTGCTGTAGTGACCCTGCTGTGGCAGGGGGGTTGGACTAGATGATCCCCAGAGGTCCCTTGCAACCCCTACCATTCTGTGATTCTGTGATTCCAGAAACCTGTGCTGATTTTAAGGGCAAACAAATGGATAATCTGTCATTTCCATCAGGAATTTTTTCCAGCAGTTACATCATCCTGCTAGCACAAAACACATCCTTTTTTTAATTTTATCTTCGTTTTCAGTTCCAGACACTGGTTCTTGTTATTCCTTTCTAGATTATATAGCCCTTTCAGAAGCAGGCCTTTTCCTACACATCAGTACTCCCACAACAACAATCAGAGTTGAGTCTAATCTCTTCTATTAGCTGGATGAGCGAACCTAAGTGTCCTGGTTTAGGATATCTTTCTTGACCACTAGAATTATTTTTGTAGTTTTCATTTGCAAATCTTTTCAAATTAATGCAGTGTGAAGTATTGATTAAGAACTATCAGGAGCAAACTCAATAGATGAGGCATTAACTTTCCGATTTGGTGTCTGTTATCATCTTTTTCTTTCTTTTCCTCTTCTGGAAATATTGCTTGAGTGGAGAAAAATGAATTTGTCCAAAATATTCAGATAGTCTGATGTGTAACACACATGAATGTTTGTTCAGCACTGCTTGGATGGAAATAAGGACCTTGACTATGAGACAGCTGAAGGCCCTGCTTCTCCATTTAGATTGGAGCCACTTCAGCCCTTTGTAATTCAGCAAATGCATCAGTGTCTGCTGTCTCTATGTTCATGCTATGGTAGCTTGTGAGCCAATGTGGCTCTTCCCTTTCCACTTTAGATTAATGAAGTCATTCTTGCTGCTGGAAAGAAGTTCAGCTTGCGGTTTTCAGTCCTAGCTTTCTGGAAATTCACAGTTTAGTCCCTCAGCTTCTTCACCAGAGGAAGAGTTCTACCGAGTTGACTGAAAAGAAAGAGAATGAAACTCGATGCTGCAAGTTTATGGCTTAGAAGTGCTTAATTCAGAAGAACTTCAGCAACAGCATCAGAGAAGAAACACACTGCTCTTGCATAGGTGCTTAACGATTTTCTACAGTTTAGGCTCCCTGTACAGGCTGAATGTGAGAAGCTAAATGAAAGCCTTTTTTCTTTGATACTTAAGAAGTAAGACTACCTGGCTCAATAGTCTGTAGCAACTCTAAGAAGCAAGTAGGAAGTCTTGAAAAGACTGAATTTCAGTTCAAGGGACTGTTGCATTAAAAATCCTTCTGACTTCAAAGAAGGTTTGAGAGAAGTACTTCATCACTGATTTTATAACCTTATGAATTCCTGCTGCTCCATTGTTACACAGGTTTTATATTGAGAGTCCTCAGCACAATATGACACTGCACCAGAGGAGACCTTTAGATGTAACCTTATTGGGAAGACTGTATACTAGATTATAAAAGTTCATTCCATAAGTCTGCTAAGCAGCCCATGTGTATACAATGAGATCATACAGTAAACTTTTCCTGTCATTCATTAGTTGATCATCTGAGCTATTACCTATAGAGCTCCCACATCCTCCAAAGATTTCCTAAACAAAGGCTATATTTTTCAGATGATAATTTACTTGTTATGAAGCACTGAACTGTTTATCTTAGTGGGGCGTAACTATTTTAGGAGACAGTAATTTTGCGGTTCAGCAATGCTTAGCTGTACACACCCTTCAGTTCTAATACGTGGATTTTGCAGTGCAAGGAAAAATTGCTAAATGGACCAGTGAACTGGTGAAAGTTCTGAGAAAACAGAGTAGTATTTCTTGCCTAGTTCTCACTCCTGTAGATCTCAAGCTTGCATTTTTTCTGAGAAAAAAAAAAGAATAAATTAACTCAGTTGTGAAATACTATTCAGGCAGCTGGAATTCACCTGCTAGAGCAGTCTCTGTTAAACCATGTAACATGTTTTGTTATCTTTTAAAGACAAGAAGCATATAATCCATTGGTTTAGAGCTAGGATTTGAAAGAAGATCTGCAGATTAGGAAGGCTACAGATCTAAAGCCCATATAATTGTTGCATACACACCTTCATCTCCCTGGTCCCCATTCAAGTTAAGAAGCCTGGACTCACTGTAGCTTTCTGATCAGTATGGTTTAGTGAATCCACTGAATTATATTATCAGAAATTGCAATGTAATTTTTCTGCTTGCTTCTCCCCCATTTTAAAGCACTCTAGCATTCAAGCCACAAGTTTTTCTTCCTGATGTTTCAAAAGCACCACCTGGATCTGTCTGAAGGACAAATTGCCTGTTACCTGAACCATCATTTGGCTTTACCTGTTCATCTGTTACCTTGTTGTTCTCCTTAATCAAGTCGCAGTCCCCGCCTGTGTGTGGATTTTTCACCAATGCTACCTTTTTAGAGTAACACCTGCTTTTCAGTCCACACATAGTGGCCCATGAGATGGAGGGGACCCTTTTTGCTGTTTCCCTTGAGCAGAACCACTCCATGCTGCAATGGATCACCTTCTATCCAGGAGGGCTAGGATGGAGTAGAGATTTGAGCACAGGCTGCAAAGGCAGAGGGGTGAACCACTCAACAATCTCGTAACAATGAAGAGTTTCTCTCAGAGATCTTTGAATTCAGTTGACAGATTAGTACATTCCATTAAACTGTATATATAACCTGTCTAGTTTATGCAGTCCTTGTAAAGTCACTCTGCTTAGAGAATTAGCCAATCAATCCCGTCTGAGTGACTGAGCACTCAATCCCCAAACTGCCTACAGCATTTTAACCTTTTAGCTTTTAATTTCGTCTGAAAAGGTAAAAAGCTGGCATGAAGCTTAAAGAATATTTACATTCTTTAAATGTAACATACTGAAATACGGATAAAATACATACTATTTATAAAAATATTAAAAAAAATCCACAAAACAAAAGGAGTGCTAGCATGGTTAGAGAAAAGGTAAAGAAAGGTATTAGAAAAAGACACTTTTTAGGTAGTTGAGGCTGTGCCCAAGGAAAAAAAAAGTAAAATCATATGTTCTAGCAAACTAAATGCACAAGGAGAATGCAAACCAAAACCCATACAGAATAATAACTTCACATTCTGTTTTTTCAAATCTTTGAATAACCTTTCCAGACACGTGGCTTGCAAGAAGCTTGGAGTGCAAAGAAGATGATCGAGGCATAACAAGACCTCTTGCGAAAAATAAGGCCAAAGGAGACCACTGACCTTGTGAAGTATAACAAAAGGCATACACTAGAAGGTATTTACCAAAACCTAAATGTACTGAAGTATAAAATAGGTGAGCTACTAGGTAATACCCAGTCTTTGGTTTAAAACTGTATAAATACCAGAGGCGTGGATGGCCATACCATGGCCAAATATAACGTCAGTTTAAAAGATGGTGGCAGAAGGATCGGGGAATTTTAGCTTTGCGGAAAAGTGACATTCATAACGGGGAAATCGGTAGAAGCTGTAGCATAGAACAAAACTAGTAGGCACATAGACAAAAGCAGGGATACATTAGGAAAAGTCAAGACATGTAGAAAAAAGGTCAAGCTGCAGAAGTCTGTTGGGTACTTTGAAGGAATCTTACCTGTGGACAAAGGACTCTAGTCAGATGATAGATTTCCTTGCATTTCCTAAAGGAGAAATTTTCTCCTTTTTGAGAAACTGTTTTGCCAGAAATGCTTAAAAAAGTTAGTTGTTTTTGTGTATGCATGAGAAGGTCTTTACATGGATGAGCAGCTAGCTGAAAAGTAGGAACAAAAAAGGCAGGAATGTGTGGAGATGTCACCAGTGCCATCCTACAGATGGTTCCAGCACACGCACTTTTCAAAGTACACATAGAGGATGTGCACAAGAGTCTTATCAGTGAGGCAGGGAAGCTTGCTGCTATTTTGTTATTCAGAGTAGTAAAAGACAAGCTACCTGTGAAAAATTGCAGAAGACTTAGTGTATTATGTGACTACGTGATAAAACGACAGATGAAATTTAACACCCGAGTGTGAAGCGATGCACTTCCTTTAAAAAACATGAAAAAAAAAGGGCACAAATTTAACTTTGCATACATGGTGATGGGCTCTGAGCTAGTTGTTACCAGTCAAGAAAAATATCATGAGGTTAGAAAAGTCACTGTCATACAACTATTAGCTGGATGCTTACTGACAATCAAAAGAATAAAAAGCAAAAGCATAGAAGATATAGAACAGAAAACATTATGCCATTACATGAAGCCATTAAACGATCCCATGTCTGAAGTAATGTTTATGATTTTAAGTTCTCCTCTTGAAAAGGATACAGATAATTGTGGAATGCTCAGAGGAGGTCGCTAAGGTGAACAGAGGTACGAAATGGTTTCCGTACAAGAAGTGACTAGACTGAGTAGAACCACTAAGCAAGATACAAGTTGTGAACGTCATGGTGGAGGTGGCAAGGTGAGGATTGCACATAGTCCTCGTAATACAGGAATGAAAGGTCATGAAGACAAGATGTGAGGTGGCAAGTTTAAAAAAAAAAACAGTGTGTACTTTTTGCAAAATGAATATTTAAACTCTGGGAGTTTTATCAGAGATATAGGTGTTTCAGATGCCAAAAGTTTGCATAGACTTAAGGAAAAGACTGTACAAGTTCAGAGGAGAAAAGTCTGTGAAGTGCTATGGCAGAGATGCCACCCCAGTCCCATGGGTTCCCTGGACGAGGCACGGTAGGAGGCTGGGAAAGGCTGGCATCTTGGTTGGAGCAAGAGTGAGCCCCACCGGCCTGAAGTAGTCTGGACTGCTCCCGGGAACACTCCTTTGCTCTGGTTAGAAAGTGCCTGGGGGTCTTTAACATTAATGAAAATCAGGCCCTTTGTATTCAAAGAGAGGATGAAGTTGCTGCATGATTAAAACAATCCAACGGCAGAAGTCCAAAGGGAATTTGCAATTTCCTCCATAGTTGATTTTCAAATACAAACACTTTAAAAAGCAGTAATGTACCTGTATAATGCACAGTTGATTTAAAGCCTAAGTGACAAACATCTTGGGGCTTAAAAAATAATTTCTTCTATTTCGATTTTTTCTGTATCCTTCAGAAAATGTATGCACCACAGCGTGACACGATACTAGCCATGCTGAAGGATATTCTGAGGAAACAGCCACTGCAAATAAGTGTATTACCACTGCAAGTAAAATAACGTGAATACAGCAAGGTGCAAAATGACTCACTCAGCATTACCATATATATTTACCCAGGCTAGAGCTCAGTCTAAATTATATATAAGGAATGACTCTTTACTGTATCCTAAGGGAGGAACAGTGGTTACAACAGATCATCGTAATAGGACATAGTGTCTAGCAGGCCCTGGAAAATTCCGGCTGTAAAACTTCTGCCACAGTGTAAATATGTGTTTGCTTATGACCTAACTTTTACAAATATTTGGGTCACCCATAAAATGTCTTTTCTGCAATATTTATTTACAAATGACTCCTCTGAATTTACATGGAAATGCAAAATGCACAGAAAGCTGTTCAACACCAAAGCTCTCCCATGGAAATCTTTACCTCTGAGCCACCACCCCGTTTGTTTTTTTTGTATCTAGAACTGAGGTCACCATGATGCATCTGAGATGCCAAGAAGCACGATGGAAAGGTGACAGAGAAAGCTGCTTACAGGACTGAACACATGGGTGATTACTGAGACCGTGGAGGGAGGAATGGAGTTGGTACCACTTACAGAACAGAAGTGATCAAAGGAAGATCTATAAAATAAGCAGAACAAAAGACCACAGATACAAACATAGTTAGAAGAGAGTTGTTGCTGTAGGAGACTATAGGCCATAAAGTGTTGAAAAAGACAGAGGAAAGGCATCAGAAGCAACCTAAATATCCAGGAGATGAGGAGGGAATAGAGACCTAGAGATGTGGCTGAAAAATGTTGTCAGTGAGTGTTCAGGGAGAAGGCAAAGTTGGATGAAGAGCAAGCCAGAAAAATGGCTGGGGAAATATCAGCTTGAATTCATCATTGACTGGGAGGGTACAGCCGCCCCTTCTGGCAACTCAAGTAGTGGGCATCGCTCTTCCAGGAGATATTCTAGCCATGGTTACCACCCGTGGTAAAGCTGTTGCTCGAAGGAGTGTGGGGACCCAGACGGAGGCCCCACACAAGAACGCGGGTGTCCAGGTCTCTGGCTGCAGGGAGTGCCTGAGCCTGGCGCTCGTACCGGAGGATGGCAGAGACAACGGCTGTGTTCGGTGCGAGCAGGTGAATGACCTGCTCAGCCTGGTGGCAGAGCTGAAGGAGGAAGTGGAGAGGCTGAGGAGCATCCGGGAGTGTGAGAGGGAGATCAACTGGTGGAGCCGCACCCTGCCCTCCCTGAGGCAGAGGCAGCAGGAGGCGGCTCCACAGAAAGCAGAGAACCCCCTACCCTCTTGCCACCAAGCAGAAAGAGGGGGCCTAAGAGATGGCGGGGAATGGAAACAGGTCCCTGCTCAGGGGGGCAAGTGAATCTCCCCCGGCCTCCCTCACCGGCCCAGTTGCCCTTAAGCAACAGATATGGGGCTCTGGAATGTGAGGGACCGGCCACAGACGATGTGGGTGAAGGTGAGGCTCCATCCAGGGGGTTGCCTAGAACGAGTTAGACAGCCCCAAGAATTACAACTGCCTCAACTAAGAAAAAAAGGAGGGTCATTGTCATAGGTGATTCCCTCTGAGGGGAACAGAGGGCCCGATCTGCCGACCGGACCCATCCCACAGGGAAGTCTGCTGCCTCCCTGGGGCCCAGGTTAGGGATGTTGCGAAGAAACTCCCTGGTCTGGTGCGGCCTTCTGATTACTACCCCCTCTTGGTAATGCAGATTGGCAGGGATGAGATAGCAGAAAGAAGTCCCAAGGCCATCAAAAGGGACTTCAGGGCACTGGGGCAATTGGTTGAGGGATCAGGGACGCAGGTGGTGTTTTCCTCCATCCCATCAGTGGCAGGGAACAGCACTGAAAGGGGCAGGAAAACACACCTGGTTAACAGGTGGCTCAGGGACTGGTGCCATCAGTCAAATTTTGGCTTCTTTGATCATGGGGAGCTGTACACAGCACCGGGCCTGCTGGTGACAGGTGGAACTCAGCTATCTCAAAGGGGGAAAAGAATTCTTGGCCACGAGCTGGCGGGGCTCATTGAGAGGGCTTTAAACTAGGTTCGAAGGGGGAAGGGGATATTGCCCAGCTCATTAGGGATGAGCCTAGGCTTGGAGTGCCAAGGCCAGGGGTGAGATTGACAGCCCAGCTCAAGTGTGTTTACACCAATGCACGTAGCATGGGCAGTAAACAGGAGGAGCTGGAAGCCATTATACAGCAGGATGGCTACGACTTGGTCGCCATCACAGAAACGTGGTGGGACAACTCGCATGACTGGCGTGCTGTCACAGATGGCTACAGACTCTTTAGGAAAGACAGACCAACAAGGAGAGGTGGGGGAGTTGCTCTATATGTGAGGGAGCAAGTAGAATGCATTGAGCTTGGCCTGGGGGCAAATGAGGAACGAGTTGAAAGCTTGTGGGTTAGAATTAAGGGACAGGCTCATAAGGGTGACATTACGGTGGGTGTGTACTACAGGCCACCTGAGCAGGAGGAGGAGGTTGATGAGGCCTTCTACAGGCAGCTGCAAGCAGCCTCACAGTCACAGGCCCTGGTTCTCATGGGGGACTTCAACCACCCTGACATCAGCTGGGAAGACCATACAGCTAGGCAGGTGCAATCCAGGAGGTTCCTACAGAGCATCGATGATAACTTTGTGATGCAAGTGGTGGAGGAACCAACAAGGAAAGGCGCGCTGCTGGACCTTGTGTTAACAAACAAGGAGGGACTGGTGGAGGACGTGAAGGTTGGAGGTAGATTCGGCTGCAATGACCATGAAATGGTTGAGTTCAGGATCCTGCGTGGAGGAAGCAGGGCGATAAGCAGGATCAAAACCCTGGACCTCACGAGGGCTGACTTTGCCCTCTTCAAGGAGCTACTGGGAGGAATCCCGTGGGCCAGGGCTCTCGAAGGCAGGGGGGTCCATGAGTGCTGGTCGCTCTTTAAACAACACTTCTTCCATGCACAGGAGCAATGCATCCCCCATGAGAAAGAAATCTAGCAAAGGAGGCAGGAGACCTACATGGTTAAACAAGGAGCTTCTAGCGGAGATCAGGCAGAAGAGAAAGGTCCATGGAATGTGGAAAGAGGGGCAGGCCACTTGGGAAGAGTACAGAAACGTGGTGAGAGCATGCAGGGATGCGACGAGGAAGGCCAAGGCTCACCTGGAATTGAAGCTGGCAAGGGATGTCAAAAACAACAAGAAGGGCTTCTTCAACTACATCGGCAGCAAAAGGAAGGCTAGGGACAATGTGGGGCCGCTGCTGAATGAGGCGGGTGTCCTGGTGACGGAGGATGCGGTGAAGGCAGAGCTACTGAATTCTTTCTTTGCTTCAGTCTTCAGTGCTAAGACTGGCCCTCAGGAATCCCAGGCCCTGGAGGTAAGAGAAGAAGCCTACAAAGAGGACGACTTTCCCTTGGTCGAGGAGGACTGTGTGAGGGATCGCTTAAGTGATCTGGATGTCCACAAAATCATGGGGCCCAATGGAATGCACCCACGAGTGCTGAGGGAGCTGGCGGATGTCATTGCTGAGCCACTCTCCATCATCTTTGAGAGGTCCTGGAGGACAGGAGAGGTGCCCGAGGACTGGAGAAAGGCCAATGTCACTCCAATCTTCAAAAAGGGCAAGAAGGAGGACCCAGGGAACTACAGGCCGGTCAGCCTCATCTCCATCCCGGGAAAGGTGATGGAGCAGCTTATCCTGGAGGCCATCATGAAGCAAGTGGAAGAAAAGAAGGTTATCGGGAGTAGTCAGCATGGATTCACCAAGGGGAAATCATGCCTGACCAATCTGATAGCTTTCTAAAATGACATGACTGGCTGGGTACACGAAGGGAGAGCCGTGGATGTTGTCTACCTTGACTTCAGCAAGGCTTTCGACACAGTCTCCCATGATATCCTCCTAGGGAAGCTGAGGAAGTGTGGGCTGGATGAGTGGTCGGTGAAGTGGATAGAGAACTGGCTGAATGGCAGAACTCAGAGGGTTGTCATCAGCGGCGCTGAGTCTAGTTGGAGGCTGGTGACAAGTGGTGTCCCCCAGGCGTCAGTACTGGGCCCAGCCTTGTTTAACTTCTTCATCAACGACCTGGATGAAGAGTTAGAATGTACCCTCAGCAAGTTTGCTGATGACACATAACTGGGAGTTGTGGTAGACACACCAGAAGGCTGTGCTGCCATTCAGCGTGACCTGGACAGGCTGGAAAGCTGGGCAGAGAGGAACCTGATGAGGTTCAACAAAGGCAAATGCAGGGTCCTGCACCTGGGGAGGAACAACCTCATGCACCAGTACAGGCTTGGGGTGGACCTGCTGGAGAGCAGCTGTGTGGAGAGGGACCTGGGTGTGCTGGTGGACGACAGGTTAACCATGAGCCAGCAGTGTGCCCTGGTTGCCAAGAAAGCCAATGGGATCCTGGGGTGCATCAAGAAGAGTGTGGCCAGCAGGACAAGGGAGGTTCTCCTTCCCCTCTACACTGCCTTAGTGAGGCCTCATCTGGAGTACTGTGTCCAGTTCTGGGCTCCCCAGTTCAAGAAAGATGAAGAGATACTGGACAGAGTCCAGCAGAGGGCTACGAGGATGATGAGGGGACTGGAACATCTCCCCTACGAGGAGAGGTTGAGGGAGCTGGGCTTGTTCAGCCTGAAGAAGAGAAGGCTGCGAGGGGACCTTATAAATGCTTACAAATATCTGAAGGGTGGGTGTCAGGAGGATGGGGCCAAGCTCTTTTCAGTGGTGCCCAGTGACAGGACAAGGGGCAATGGGCACAAACTGAGGCACAGGAAGTTCCGTCTGAACATGAGGAAGAACTTCTTCCCTCTGAGGGTGACGGAGCACTGGAACAGGCTGCTCAGGGAGGTTGTGGAGTCTCCTTCTCTGGAGATATTCAAGACCCGTCTGGACAAGTTCCTGTGCAGCTTGCTGTAGGTGACCCTGCTTCGGCAGGAGGGTTGGACTAGATGACCCACAGAGGTCCCTTCCAACCCCTACTATTCTGTGGTTCTGTGATTCTGTGATTGTCATCAGCATTCCCAGTGAGTTGAGAGCAGAAGGAAACCAGGGAGATGATAAGGTTATCAGGGAAGCAGGTGAGTACAGCCTTGGTAATGTTCTGGGTCTGATGGGTAATGGCTTGTAAAGTTAGCTGAGGTATAGAAGTGATACAGACACTGCTTTTTGCCACTGAAGTATTTGAGTATTGCAGGAGTGGACCACTTCAGGAAAGGAAGCTGTGAAAGAAATAAAGGCAGGCAACATCTGGGAGTGCAGGATTTGTCAATGGGGAAAAGAACTGGAAACAAAGAGCAAACAAGAGACCCCAAAGCCAGAGCAAGAAAATCAAGGGAGAATAAAGGAAGAAAAGACATGAATATCATGAAGAAGGAAAGACTGAAGAGGCTGCAGTTAGCCACTTTGTCACGGTTTGCTAGTGTAGGATTCAATCTGGGAGCTGAAATAAGAGCTGAAGGATCACAGGGCAAATTCTTGCAGGAAATTCCTCCAATGTCCCTGAGCCTTTCCTGAGAGAACCCATGCACCAGCACAGGTTAATCAAGGTGGGAATGTAAAATAAAATTTTGGGAAGTGATTGAGTATATGAGGGGAAAGCAAATGGAATAGAGAAGAGAACACAGCATCAAGCAGAAAGAGCAGATTGAAGAGGAGAAGACTTGGTCACAGAGCCAACACTTCACCCTTCATGGAAAAAAAGTGCTTTAAGCAGCTTGTTACTCATGTGGTAGAGAGCATGGCATGGAAAGTAACTGTGAGGGAGTTATGACCATCATAGAATCATCATAAATGACAAAACACAACCCCCCCATGATCACATAGCAGCTGAATCACTCAGCTTCTTCATTAGTCTGCCCTGAAAAAAAGAAGGGGAAAGAATGATTTTTTTTGTAAGAAACTATTTTTCTGAACAAGGAAGGAAATCACAAACAAGCATCCCAGAAGAGAGTTCATGCACAGAACTCATTGCAGGTTAGTTGTACATCATTTTATATTAAGCGTTGAACATATTGTAGAGGGACCAACTTGTTGCCATTTTACATTTCCCAGTGGAATGATGTTTCTACACTGATTCCTTTCTCTTGACAGCTCTAGTAATACTCTGGATGTGGTGGGTAATGGCTTGTAAATTCTGCTTAGGAAAAAAATTGCCTGTAGTTTGGTGGTGTGGAAGAGATATTTTTCTTCCACTCAGACATATCTTTGCACATAGCTGCCAGAATCCACCTGTCTCTGCACAGACATGGGCAATAGTGGGGCAAGGGGACACGGGAGATCCCTTTCCTTTCCATGAGCGACAGTCAGCATTTTTGAGGCACATCTCTGACAATAAGGGTTTAGGGAACATGAGGGCAGTCACTCGCTCTGGATCCTCCTGCAGCTGAGACAAGCCTTGGCTCCTCTTTTTATGTCAGTAGAAAGCTAAGGTTTCTCTGAACAGAAATGTGTCTCTGTTCTCTTTGCACCCTGTAATGGGCAGAGCCAGTAGCACTTTCTTTTCTATGCATGACCCATTAAAACCTGGTTAGGTTATCAATTCTCAGCCATTTAGGGCAATATTTTTCATTGCAGGATTGGAGAGAGGGAGGGAGTCAAGTCTGGAGAAAGCCAGAAGCCTGCCATGGCCCTCTGCTTCCTTCCCAAGCCTGGAAGAGGATGTCTGGGCTCATGTGCAACAGAGAAAGACATGCCTGTGAGCTCAGCAGTTAGAGCCCACCTTTAACCTGAGTATATCTCCTAGCACCAGCTTTTCTTCCCTTATCCATCAATCTTGTGTCACAGAAGGGCAAAGCTGGTGCCAGGCACCTCTGTGTTTTCCCCAGGGCTATCATTAGTTGTCCTTTGGGTGGGAAAAACTTGTACACACACATGAAAGGAGGAGCAACAGGGCATACAACTGGTGCGTACCGTGCTGAGTTTGGGTGTAGGAGACTTTGCTCTGAGTCCTGCATGCAGTAACCCTCTGCAAACAGTAAGTCAGTAGTCTGGTATATCCAGATCCTGACCAAAAGCATGGCTGTGGCACCAGGTAATATCAACAATTTTACAAGAACAAAGAATTTAAAGAATTCAAAACATTTAAAAGCTAATACACTTATTATATTTTACATGGAAATGGACACAAAACAGTTTGTATTAATTCTGCTTTTACACCAGCCCAAGCAAGGAATTGCAGTGGAGAGGAGTTAGAATGGAAAAAATCAGGGTTTAACTTTCCATATATTCCCCTTCTGTCCGAACCCCTTCCATTAGCCTCTTCCCTCTATTTGTACAGCATGCTCCCAGGCCTTGCCAACCCCAGGTTTTCACAGCTACTAGTTTTATGCTATTAGATTAAAGGCTGATTTCCCTGAGGTCAACAGTGACTTTCCTTTGCTTTTACATCTCCCAGCATAATGGGACAGAGCCCTGAGTAAAGCTTTAAAGATGCAGTATGATGCAAAGTGCGTCTCAGTAGCAGCAATATCACATTTTCAGTCTCCCTCTTGAGAAATTATTTAGTACCAAAAAAAGACAGGAAGAATGTCTTTAAAGCCAGAAGGGACTTTGTGTGAACAACTTGTTAGACCTCTGTGTAACAGGAGTTCAGGGTACAGCTTTGTATTAAGATCATGTTTCAGGTGCAACTGCTGTAGTTCAGTTAGAACTGTTGATGGGGCAGATTTTCTTTTTCGTCGAAGGTTGCATCTTAGCACTAGAACACCCACCATATGTTTCAGCAAGAAGAGGCATGATCAGAACCATTCTGCCACCCAGAAAGGCAGAAGTACAGCAATGCAGGAATGACAGTAGAACAGCTCCCTAAGTAAACTGGTTGCCACGGAGTACTTCTGCGAGGCTGTGTGCTCGTGCACAGGCAGCGTTAGGTGACTGTGAGTGGAAATTACAGAGGTCAGTGAAAAGAAAATCAGTGAATATTTCTAATATCAATGTTCAGCTCACACTGATGTATATGTGTTTGACCAAGAAGCATCACACATGCAAAATCTCACATCATGGCTGTCTGGACTTCCTCAGGGGTTGCGACAGACATTCATGTGCTTCTGACTTCTGCTGCCCCTGTGTAACACAGGGATAACACACTCACAGGGAGCTGCTGTTGGAGTAACACGTATAGCTACAGAAGTGTGCGAAAGCACTTCTCTGGTACATTATGCACCTTACTACTATTTCAGGTAAAACTGCATGCTGGCAATTTTTTGACAAATAAGCAGCAAGTAATGAATGGATATAAAAATCCCACAAAGCAGAATGAGATTTTAAAAGAAAAGCTGGGTGATCCACAGGTCATATAACCGGTAAGATAAATAACAGATGGGCGAAGATAATCTCGGATTGAAGGCTGAACAGTGAAAATGCAATGGAGTGACTTAAAATGAACTTGCAATATCAAACAGTCCTCTCCTGAGCAAGGCTCAGATTCCCAGGAGTGCTGACGCAGACCTCCTGTACTCTAGCAAGGATTTAGAAGCAGGAGCCATAGGATCCAGCTCTTTCTGAATTGTAGCAGGAAATTAAAGAGAAAGAAGGCAAGAAATAGACCTTTTTAATCCTGAGAAAACATCTGAGGCTTCCATTTATAGAAATAAATTGTAATATTAATTTTTAAAATAGAGTGACAACCAACCATTAAATCTCCTACAAACAGGAATAGAATTATTTCAAAATTACTGAAGTCAGCGTTATCTAAATAGGCATGAAATGAGGATCTGAATGAATGTAGTGCTGTTTTCCTTTTCTTTAGAGCCACAAGAGGAATATTCACATCATTGATATGGGAAGCAACCACTGTTTCTGGAAAGAAGCCACATTATCAAGCACAGGGAACCTCCTAGGGAAAAGGTTATTTGCAGCAGGCAAGGCAAAAACAAAGCGAGGAGCCATGGGCAGTGTGAGTGGCTGTTTCTTGGCTTTGCTGGAAACCATGTGGTTGCTTTGCTGCTTTTTTTTCCTTACGCTCTGTAAAACACACTCCCTGGAGAAAGCAGGATTTACCTGGCTATCTGAAGGCTCTCTGCTATTCAAGCTGCCTAATTACAAATTACGTCATATCAACTCATCTCAACTCCCATGCGGAGGGATTACAGACCATGAGCGAGTCAGATGAGACCACTAAGTCTCAATTCACTTTGAACATTTCACAGATAGACAGCTACTAATCACAGGCGCTCTATTCTGAGCGAGATAAGAAGCAGGGTCATGTCTAATCTGGTAAATCAGTGCACCCACTGCTGTTATTGTCTGGGTAAACAGAGGACGTGTGGGTGAAGGCAGGTGACCTGGGCTTCCTATATGTGCAGCTAGCAGAATTTTTTTAAATCAGAGCGACTGTATTGTTAGCAGAAAGTCGCTGGTAAACTGGCAATTGAGAGTAATTTACAGGAGTTATAGGCCACTTGCAGGGTGGCACTGCAAGCCAGATACTTTGAGTTTCATTCATTTAAATTCCTTTTCCAAACAAGAGGAATGAGGCTTGCTGCCTCAAATTTTACTGCTGAAGCCAATAATTCAGTGCTGATCTTATTTATTTGTTGAAAGTATGAATGTGTTGTCTCCTGAGGATCTGACGCTGAAGAATGGTAGCAGCTGATTCTGTGAAAGTTCCCCAGAAAGGCACAAATTCTCTGCTTGATTACATCAAAGTGGTACCTCCCAAACAAAACCACAAAGGACCTTTCCTGGAATATTACTTAGAGGTTTTCAGAGCATCTGTAGCTTATCTGGAGTCTGCTTTGCTACCTTGTCAACTCTCTCAGGAAATGAGAACAAGCTGAAAACCAAAATTTCTGACCCAAGAAGCATTGTCAGATTTGAGATTTAATCTGGTACTATGATGAAAAGACAATCTCAATGTTATTTGTTTGTGGTTTGTGGAAGTTTTTTTCCCTTAACACAGAATAGTTTGAAATAACGTACTTGTCCTTACAGAAATAATTTTTTCTTGAAAAGATCAAGTCCTTTTGTTTAATCAGCATTTGTTTCTTTTTATTTTGCTGTTTTAAATCATATGTTGTATTACACATTGCAATTAATGGTCAAAGCACTGACCAAAATGAAGCCTTTGGATTTATAGAAAAAATTATCACTGAAAACTGGTTAAGGCAGTAGGATCGCAAGGAAGGGTTTTTACATACCAAAGTGATAATAAAAGTTTTATATAATTTCCAAATACTGTGACTGTTGAGTTTCTGCCCAGCTTCAAACCAGCTTTTGTGGCCTCACTTCCGTTCACATTTGACATTTTATAAACTCTGTCTACAGATCCAGTAGAAGAATAGTGAATCCTTCTGGAGGTTTCCGAAGGCACCGTCTCTCCTCATGAAACTCGTGTGCTGAGAATTGGCACCATTAGCCAGTGTGGTGCCTGGGTGTTACAGAGGTGTCACCTGTGCACGATACAGGTTCAGCCGCATTCACTAACTCAACATGTGAGCTGGGTTAGAAGTCTGATTTTCTCAGAGTCTCTGAAAAAGCTGTTTGTATTACTTGTTTATAGAGCAATCCAGACAATGTTAAATATGTTGAGTAATGGACATTATGACCATCGCCCTGCTGCTGAGCAGTGGTAGGTAGCTGGTGCATCTCATGTCTTCATTCCTGGTTTCCCCTTCTGTAGGATGGGCATCTGGTGGTACTCCATGACTGCCTAGCTTAATGGTGGCTGAGACACAGAGTAAAATCTCCACACTTGGAGATGTTCAAAACTCAACTGAACATGGTCTCAAGCAAGAAGATCTGAGATGGCTCTGCCCTAAGATGAGGATTAGACCCGAGGCCTCCAGCGGTCCCTTCCAGGCTAAATTATTCTGTGATTCTCTTCTAGCTTTGCAGGCTTCTGGCTTGCCTTCCCACCTCTTGCTTTGATATTTTTAAAAAGAAGAGGCCTTCATTCAAAGTCAGACTCAATTTAATTTGTCTGCTTTTATTAAACATTCAAACATTTAAAAGACTCCTCACATAAGCATTTTGGTTTGGACCAAGTACAAGGTTTTATCCAATGTGACATGAATTATTTGTTACTTTCCCATTTGCAAAGATTTTGACTTTCAGCTGAGATAAATGCTTTCCTCTTTCCCACTGCTCCCTGCCCTGTTTTTCATTTTGGCTAATGAATTGAAAAAAACAGGCCTTTGCATAGCTATGCTAACAAGCAACTATGAATCCAGAAAAGACTCCAAAAAGAGATTTATTTCCAAAAACTTACACAGTTCCTTCTCTCCAAAAGCTGACTTGACTAACCTGACACCCCAGAGTGCATATCCACAGCCTGGGCTTCCAGTGAAGACCTGATACATCTCCCTTGTCTGTCTTAGGGACTCACTAATAGATTTGTGAGTGAACAGAGCCCTCCTTGTCTGGCAGTGGTGCTTCTGTGATGAACAAGATCATTTGTGACTAAGTGCAATCTTCTTAGGCATTTCTTAGGTATTTGATCATGACTCCCCTGCAGATAGAAGCCAGACTCCCCTTGGTTTTAGCAGTACGACTTCACAACCATCAGCAGTTCAGAACAAGGACTACAATAACAGCATTTTTGCAACCAATCCAGGGATTCTCAAAGCTGTCATGAACCAAGAAGAAAGCCCAGCAGGATTCAAAGAACCATTTACCAACTATGCCCTTTTTGTCTGGTTGCGGAGGCAAGGGAGGAAGCTAGTGAATGCGTGGACCCAGGCAGATCCAGATCCTTCACTATTCTGATGATTTTCCTCCGTCTTCTAAAACGAATATAAACAAAGTAGTGATGTAATTTACCTCTCCTGTGACACGAAAGCTGCAACAGAAGACGTGTCCTGCACGAGCAAGTATACTTGGATATCTGGACAAGAATCCCCATCTCCGAGAACTGCAGACCCCTTCAAAGTGTTGTGTTCAGCTGCTAGCCAGAGGCATAAAAAAGCTGTACTGTTTAGAGTTATGCCTTAAGGGTGCATTTCCTGACTATGATTATTGTTTATTTTTTCCTCAGACTCTCCTATCTTACCTATCAATAATATTCCTTCACCTTGTGTCACTGGAGAAAGAACAAGCCAAACTGAGGAATATGGTTAAATACTGCCCTGGAAGTCATGTGCTAAAGGAAAAACTTTCAAAGAGTGAAGCAGCTGTATAGTGTTCAGATCTGAGCTGATGCTGTGTGGGGCCTCTGAGGAGGGTGACAACAGTATCTGCAAGCCTGGCTGGTTATATTTAGATCTTGAAGCCTTCATTCAGCCAGGTACTTAATCAGGTGCCCTAACATTAGGCCCCTGAGTCCTCCTTCTGGACCTCATTGGGAGTCCTCTTCTCTCTGACCTTGTTCTTGAACACTTCGTTACATCATTCGGTTCATCTGCATTAAGGACCTTAATTGGAAGAAGACTTCATCTGAATGGTTCATAGCTGAGCTGAGTGCAGGGAGGAAATCAGCCTCTAGAATCAGGTCTCCTAGTAGGACACTGTACATCATAACCAGCTAACCTGGAGAGAGCAGCACTTACGGTGCCATGGGAAGACCTGTCAATGTCATAGAGAGACTCACCAAGGGAAAGGAGGAATAACAGCCTCCGTGTGCTAGTGAATGGGCCTTTTTTAATTGCTATACTTATAGGTAGTGAGGAGGAAAATCAGACACCAAGGGGCCAAGATGAAGAAGGAACTGGGTCCTGGGACTGGAAGGTCTGGCTGCAATCAGAAGGCAGCAGATTCGGTTCTCACCAGGCGGTGTTTCATTGTACTGGATGTGAGTCAGGACAACTCCAGTGTTGAATGTATGGACTGTGAATGGACTGAGGTTTCTCGGTTATAAGAGAGTCTGCATAATGACTTGTGTTTTCATAAAATGGGGGCAGATGAACTGCAAAAGCGCAGCACAGAGTGAAAATTGACACTGCATAATCAAACAAGGTTTCTCTACAAAGCCGCAATAAAATAATTCTACATTTATCATCCCACTTAATTGTAATGAGTCTAAAACTAATGAGCCTTACCTCTAAACTCCATTTAAGACAATAGTTAATTGCTTTATTTTAATAAATGTTGGCAGAATGGTGAGTATAACAATGACTGAATGCTCGATTACTACCTAGGCTAGAAAATTAAGATATAGAGTATTAATGATACACACAGTCTGAAAAGCAGTTAGGATCCTGAAGGTAGAATAGGCAACTCACTTAAAAATCGGGTAATAAATGATCTTTCTCTTCAAACATAAAGCAAAAAGAGGTTTCAGAAGCAAGAAAGCTCATTGCCTAGGATTTTAGTTTGATTCATTTCTCATTCCCCTCCTCTCTATCTGTGACATGTTCAAAACCTGTCAACAACAGTGTCATGGGAACATGAGACAGACGATTAAAGAGCAACACATTCATGCTGAACAGCTTGTGCTGTACAGGATAGATGTATTAAATGCATTAGAGAACTCAGCTTTACAGCAGCACCAATAAAGGAAAGGGGCACACAGCAGATCTGGAAATTGAGGGTCAGAAATGAAAAGAAGCACGGTTGCTGAATAAGCCCATGGGAAAGCTTTGAACAGAATTAATCTTTGCTGCACATATGTTCTACACCTCAGAAATACAGTGATGTATTTCTAAACCCACAGAGCTGTGGTGTGTTTGTGTTCTGGTTCTACTCCTACCACCCACCTAAGTCACTATAAACATCTTGTTTTCGCTGGTTGTGTTTCCCCTACTGGCATTGAAAGCTCCCTAGAGCAGGGCACATCTCTTTGTAAATGGTGTGTAACAGTAGCTGCTGTGTCCTCAGGACAATTCTGGCATCTCCACGATTGCATCAAGGACACTTCATAGAGCAGAACCTTCCCCAGCATGTGTCTTCTGAATATTTCATTGCCATCTGCCCCGGTGAACAGTGCTGCTCTCTGTGGCAGGAGGAGGGCGTGGAATGGAGGGTGTTTGAGTAAGAGTGTTCAGAGGTGACTGTATTTCTTCTCTCTTACCTGTGTGCATTTTTTCTTAGGAGAAATGTTACTGATTCTATGTGAGAATATTTACATATGTGGCCTGAAGGATATCAGACACTGAAGAACAAGTCGAATTTGTATTAAATTTTTTCATCATTCAAATCTTTGAGATGTGTAATATTAGACTTCATCTCTATTTTTCCCCATTAAGAGAGAACAGATTCTTTCAAAAGCATAATGACAGATACTGTAGATGGCCTTTATCTAATAGCTGGTACAGAAACACTGTACTTCCTCTCCTTTTGATTTACAAAAGATTACATTCCCCAGCAGTACAGACAAAGTTCTGTTTGCATTCACTAGTGAAGCTGCTGTCTGAACTCAGGACATCTTCTGATACATTTTCTCTTTCTTTGACAAATCTCTTTTCTTGGCAGTTTGCAGCAGTAAATTTCCATTTTCGCAATTGCTTTTTTGGTTTCTCATTCCATGACCGGTTGTTCTCTGTTTACCTATATTTAATCACATTCACTATTTGATATTACTTCAGAGTCCAATTTCAAAGCCCATTATCACTTGTTGGTCTTTAGCATAATTTACAAACCAGAAAACCTTGATTTCACCATCATTATACCCAGTGTTGATATAAACAAAAACAAAGCTCACATCCCACAGCTGTCTTCTGCAGAGTCTCTCATGGTCAATAAATTTTTTTTAAAAGAAGTGATGTCTAGATGTAGCCTAATTTTAAGCACTGCACTAATATCTCATTGGTCTGTAACTCTGCCTCTTAGATGTTATTTTAATTGGAAACAAAGGAATTGGGTTAAAAGCTTTATGAATATCCTACCCAGTGTAGTGATCAGTTTCATTACAGAAGCCTTTAAGCTGACAGTAAAACTCAACATGTTCTAACAAACTAGTGAAGCATAACCCTCTTTTATGAAATCACATGGGTTTTCTGAAGTAGAGCCTGTATCCCACATTTTGTGTCCTTTAGAAGCAGATGCCTCCTTTAAACCAGTTCCATTCACAAGAGATAGGGCATCGTCATAAGGTGGTGTTAAGCTTTGGGGATTTCATGCAGGATCAAAGCGGCAGCCTAAGCAGAGCATGCAAGTCCGGGTGATGACTGCTCTTGCTGTCTATCTTTTTGTTAGCATGGCTGCTCAGTGGAACTGTTTTTCTGAACAAATGTTTGCAAGATGAGGCTGTTTCCACTGCTTTTCATTTTGCGTTTTCTGAATCCCATCAGTGAGGGCTTGCGTATCCTGGCTGGAGCAGGATGCTCACCTGAATTAATCCTTGAAGCAATTCCTATTCAGACAACTTTGAGACCTGTGGAGCAAGCTAGGTTTTGTGTGCTTTGACTTTTCCATGACCTTTTGATTCAGGGACTCTGTCAAGGTGTTACAACTACTCACTTGATGGAAAACAATCTCCTTTATGCTTCCTGCCTTGTGAACAGACACATGCAAAAGGCACATATCTGCACACATCATGAGTGGGACATGATTAGGTCCCCGTTTAATGACCTACTTTCAGTTCCTTATAATTTTGCCAAACATCCGTTTTATCTGAATAAAACTCCTCACCATGTGTCAGCCTCAGGCTAAGCATACACAGAAACTCTCAGCAGAGGCACAACGGCTGTTTTAAGGGGTGGATAGAGAAAAATATGCCGCACTGCTCATGCCAGGCAACCCCTGAGACTTTTCTTAGCAGCTTTCGTACCCCTTCCCCCATTTGAAACTGTGACAGGAAAGTTACCTTCATGCCAAGGATCATTGTGCAAATCCCTAAAAATCTGTTCATCTGAAGTTATTGGAAGTCACCTTTTTTCCAGATCCATAGATACTTCTGAAAGCTTGACAGCAAATAAATTCCAGGCTCTGGTTTTCACTGAGGGTTCTCCAGCCTTTCAGTTCTTACTCCTCCTGAACGGCCCCTGTACGGAGACAGTGACTGAATTTGCTGCTCTCAGCTTCAGGGCAGACCCAGATGTTCTTGCAACACATTCCAGATGCCCAATGTCAACAAAACAAAAGTGTTTCTGTCTCTCGCTCTCCTGTGCTTCCCACCGCTTTCTCTTCTTTGGTCCCAGTACACCTGTAGTGTGACTGTGGGCAGGGGAATTGCTGGGCTAGGCAGAGAGTCTGGTGAAAGAAGTAATTAAATTAGGTAGACATAAGGGAAGAAAGTTAGAAAAAATGCTTGGACAAAGAGGTAAGCACTAGGAGGTAGAAGAGGAGCCAAGGAAAAGGGAGTAAAACTGAGACCAAGCAGAAGAGAGGGGCAGGGAGAGACACCTGGTGCATTGGTGCTACAAGGTTGGCAGAAAAAGCTCTGACCACCACAGATGGAAAAGATGTTCTGAGCTTCATCAGACTGTCCTGCCACCAATGGACAACAGTGAAACCCTCTGGCCAGCTACGTGCCCTGTTTTTCAGTGCCAATCTGCACTGGAAACAGTGACTTACTACCGCTCACCTTCATTGGTCCAAACGACTATGACCGAAGATCACGTTTTCACTCTGCTGGCTTTGGCATATGGACTAATCTATATGACACCATATGCCGAGATTTATCCTGTGTGGTGGGGAGATTCTGTTTGGATTTTTAAAAGGTGGAGGAACATTCACGTTAAACAAAATTTTTGTTAGAAGATCATTACTGAGACTGCAAAGTCAAGCAGTCAAAAGTTAGAAATGTAGGTTGACAGCAGAGATCTCTTATTGCTGTGAAGACTTGTTGTAACTGAAAGACATGTAGAAGCCTTAAATCCCTCAACAGTTATAGCTTTTGGTGGCCTCTTCATAAAATATCCCAAAACAATGAAAAAATCTGTAGTCACCAGTCATATCCCACATTCCTTTCCTTTGTGTCTGCAAATGTTTATAGGATAGGGGTCAAGAACAAATTTTAGCCTTTGTTTTTCTTTTTTCTAAACGAGATTTAGAAATTTTTGACATACAGAACAGTGAGAAAAAGTTTGCTGGCTTTATCTGGAGATAAAGGTAACCCTATCAATCTTATTAGCTGCTTTAACATCTTTGAAGACGAGAATTGATTCTTCAGCCCCCAGAGCTCACCTGTGTGAAGGGAAAGGTGAAATAACAGAATGGAAACTAGCAACTTGGAAAAACATTACAGTTTACAACTCTGTAAAGAAGCTATGATGTGTAAAGTGATTCACTTAACAGGATGGTGTAAAATCTCGGAAAGGGAAAGTAAAAGAGCCACTTTTGAGACATACTCTGCCTCCTCTGGTACCCCAGCTCATACTGGTTAGAATTTAGTTTTACAGACTCTATTTTGTAGGCATAAATGGCTAGATGGCTTCCCCAAGGTCATGTTGGGACACCAACCAGAACCCCACATTTCTGCTCTGAAGAAATGGGTGGTCTAAGCTGAGATATGGGAGCCAATCAAACCCAAGAGTATAAGGAGATGGAAGAGATGGATATCACTTTGTCTCTGAGCAGCTGAGCCAGCCTGACTGTAAGTTGTGCCTTCTCCCAGGCCGACTCCCAGAAAGTATTCTCTTTCAGTGGTTTTGATAACTTCCAAGGGAGAGCTGCTGTAGTCAGCACCTGGTCTTAGAGGGAATCGCTTGAAAGGACAGCAGTAAAACTGACTTTTGAAAGGGTTGAGAATTAATAAGAATCAACTTCTCAAACACTCATGGTACTTTATATTCCTGACAGAAGAATCAGGACGGCCAAATACGTTACTTAAGCCAGGCTAACCTAGCTCATAAATAAATAGGTAATTCTAAGGAAATAATCATTAAACTGTCTTTGGCCACACATCACTTCTGAATTTTGCCTCAGCCACAGTAGAAGACAAGACCGTGGATGTGTCAAGGGGTGAAAAAGAAATTTGCTTCCATGTAAATAGATCTTTCTTATTTCCAGCATCTAAACAAACAGTTCAAAACAGGCGGAGGCAATTTTCTTTCTAAAGGACATGGCTAAGACGCATAGACACCGGGTTGTCAGTTGTCCACCAATCGCAATGAAAGGTGATTTTTCATGCAAGCACTCTGAAATACATTTCTGAAGGCTATGTTCTGCTACTCATTTTGGACAGTAGAAAGAAAGGTTTCGTGGGCTGTCATGAGACAGAGATTAAGAAGAGCAAGGGCAACTAAAATTTATTCCCTGACTATTGCAAGATTTCCTGATGGAACTAGCAAGTGACATGGCCCTTAGTTTCTGCCTCAGCTTCTTCAGGAGATCACCTTTCATTTGTACTTGTAGAGCAGTTCAGATCTTTAGAAGGTGAGGGCAGAATTGCCTCCGTACTGATCTCAGTAGCTGTTCTGAGTCTACAGCAATTACAGGAGACAGTATAGGAATTTGTACCTTTATTGAGGACCAAAACAGTGAAGTCTCAGAGCTTTTTTTCATTCATTGTACACTTTTCGAGCTAACTAGGGCTGTGATTCATCTCACCTAGCTTGTGAACCAAACTCATCACTCTTCGTGACCACTGGAGAGATCATAGGCACTTTTGGGGCACTATTTATCACCTTTATTCACAGTCTCCACCTCAGGCTGCTCAGATATTCTCCACCCTCTGTGACCTCCATCATGTTGCTCAGATGTGGATGTCTACAGTACAGATGAATTTCAGCATCATTGACTGATTTGCAGAAGAGCTAAACATCCAGCTTTTAACTGTCAGGGGCCTGTGAAGCAAGGTTGAGGTGTCTGGGTGTTGCTGGCTGTTTAGCCTACTTGTGGCTACTTCCCCAAACCCTGTGACTTGACAAGATCATGAGATTGTGAGGGCTCATGCAAAATGTCACTTGGTACTTCCAGGACACTTTCCCCTTGATAGACATATTTGAGGCAGGGACATCCATTGACACATGTCCTGCAAAATCGATGGGAAAGGCTCTGCCTTCAAAGCCTTGTCTTGGCAAATCCAGCTCTCAATTTTGCTCTTAGAAATGAAGGTTCATCTCCACAGAGAGGCCGGGATCCAAAGCTCAGCTGGGATTTTGACCTTTTCTTAGCCATTTCAACATCAAAGATTAGGTCTGCGAAAGACTGTCAAAAAGTTGAAAGCAGTTAGGGCTGAATAAGCCTCCTTCAGAACAGCTGTATTAATCCTATTATAAAATTAAACGCATCGTCTCTAAGGCAGAAGTGTTGTTCCGCCACCACAGAAGTCAATGGAAGTTTTCGATACGCTTCACCAGAGCCAGGTTTCAGCCTCCAGTCTGTTTTAACCCTTTCCCATGCATTTTACTAATGCAGGTTCTCTTATTTAGCTCTATTCAGGGGATCTGGGGAGAATCAAAGTCTAACAAAATGATTTTCCTCCATAAAGAGAAGGACTGTAGCCACTTGCCCTGTGGATGTTCAGAAATTTTGTCAAAATGTTTTACAGTGGCCAGAGGATGCAAACATTAAAAGTTTGATTTTTGGATTGTTTAGAAGCTACAGCTGTCCTGACCTCCACTGGTGTTTTAAATGTTCAGAACTTCCTGAATAAAGGCTGAAAAGCAATTAACATGCAGTGCCTTCCAGCACTGTAGCCAAAATGTTCTCAAAGTTACTTTTTGTGGCAATGACTTCTATTCCTCATGGTTTATAATGGTTTTGACATTTGGAAAAAAAGGCACATTTGAGACAGCGTTTATTAGAGGTGATACATTTCTTTAGCTTTCCTTGACTGTTTTGTAACCAACTTTGTAGACAAGTGCTTCTATTTTCACCTTGTCTCACCTTGGTTATTGAAATGCTACAAGACCTCTTGCTCTCACTGTAGTCTGTGCAGAGTACTTCAGCTCTCCGGATCTGAATTCTTGCAGCCTGAGATCTCTCTTATTTTCCTAGTTTCTTTCTCGCTAAAGCTGTGGTTCATTTCCTAAGAGCTAAGTTAATTAGTCTTTGATCTTTTCTTCCTCCCACACAAACCATCATCTCTGATTTCAATAACTAGTTTCCCTTTTGGAGCTGATCTTAGGGGGCTGCACTGAACATGTGCCGATGTCCCTATGGGAGATGACGAGAGCGAAGGGACGCTTAAGCCCTCCAGTCGGGGCTGAGCTATGGTCTTGCCTATCTCCCAAGTGTTGCAATGGTACCTACCCGACCAGCAGAAATTTTTCAGTACCCCTACACACACCCTGTGCTAGTTGTGCAGGGTACTGATAGCTTCTGAATACCTACAAAGGCCTCATTAAACCCTGACCTGTCTTTGCAGGTTCTGCCCCAGTCTATATTGAATGACTTTTGTTGTCTTTACTGCAGATGTTCATAGCCAAGCCAGCCGGGCGAAGGATAGTTTCCTCCAACCCAGATCTGCAATGGTGCCTAAATCTCCCTGCTCCACACTGGAGTTAACTGTCTAAATGCCCCTGTGCACCTGAAGTCCTGCCCAGAAGAACACTGTAGGGAGCAAAGAGGGCTGATCAGGGACGGTGAGCACCTGTGGCAACGAGAAATATTTGCAAACCATTTCCAGGCTTGATGTGAGGTCACAGGCAGAGCAGGCAGGGTGGGAGGCACCTTTGTCTCAGCCCCTGGGGAAGAAGCTCCTGTTGGGGAGATCTGATTGGGGTCAAACACTGGCCCTACAGAGATATGGGGAAATACCCTCTCCCTGCAGGGATCCACCAACGACACCCTGTTCTTCTGTTCTTGACCTTTGCAAATTTGAATTTGCAATTGAGCATGGGTGAGGAGAGTTGTGCATAAGCCCTGAGTCTACTGTCTATATTATTTCACAATTCTTTGACTTCAGTCTTAATATTCTCCTTGGAAAGATTCAGAAGATGGAGTGGAGTGGCAGAGATGAGATACCACATAACTAATCAGGGCTCAGCCAGGTCCTGAAAACGAGCAAGCAATATCAGAAAGACACTTCCACACTCCTTCCTGACTCATTTTTATGAGATTTTTGCCCAAAGAAGGGGTATTGAAATGAAGGCCTATGGTGATACTGCCTGACCTTGAAACTTGCATCACAGAGGGACTGAAGAAGAATATGGAAGAGAAGAAAAAGCTGCTAATAGGATCTTCAGGGGAAAATCCCACAAGCTTAAGACAGAAATATTGCATTCAATCAAAACAGCCTGTGATCCAAATTCTGGTGCAAGGAGTACTGTTAGCTTCGATGGGCTTATTCTCAAGAGGCAGGGGAAAAGTATACAAGCCCAAGTGTTCGACAGTTTGAGGGAGTTCACTGTATGATACAGAAAATTACAATTGCCCTTACACACAGCCACTTACCTGTAATTAATTCACAAAATAATTATTACAAGAGTGCTGTTCTAGTTAGTTTTCAGAGTGAACTTCAATAGACAATTCTGGTTCTGCTGAATACTGAGAGCTAAAAATAATTAATATGAAATAAGGGCTGCCATAAATACTGGATGGGACTGATTCACCGTACATCAGGGACAGGCAGGAAATAGAGTAAATGGAACTGGTTCAACATTAAGGGAAAATTGATTGAACATGAGGTGCTGAAGGGCCATACTGAAGATGCCCCCTCCCTCCCTTCATGTGGGATGAAAGTTCTAATGTTTGGGCTTTACGTGGTGTGTGCTGCCAAATGGCCCAATTTTCAACTCATAATCTGAACACTGACTGTTTACAGATCAGGCACAGAGAAACACTTCTGTTTTATCTAAGAGTAAAGGCAAATAAAAACCACAAAAAACCCCAAGAAAAATTCAGCATCAATTTTTTGCCTAGGAGGATTAATGTGCGGTGCCAGGACAGTGAGCCACAGAAAGGGCGGGTTTCCATTCTGACAAGAACTGGGATAGATTTAAAAGGATTTACTTTATCAGCTTTCATAAATATTCTCTCCAATGTATTCATATCACTGCTATCTTGGTTTATTGGGCTTTCACCTCAGTGACATTGGTTTACCTTTTCCATCTAGTCTGACTTATTTTACTAGTATGTACTCTTTGCCTCTGTTTATCAGTTTCTATTTATACGTAGAGCTAAGCGAGTGCTGCAAGATAAAATGAAAGTTCAGCAAATTGCCTTTGAACAGAGTTCACATTGTCTATACTGTGTTCCTGCATGTGCAAAAAGCCCATGGTCCTAAGTCTGCTTCAGCATATGTGGGCACCTCACTCATGTTTTCCTCTGCTCCTCCTTTCCACTGCCTCTGTCCCCACTCTGGCACAGGACATACAAGGAAGCCACATTGTACCATATGCATACACACCACACACTGGACAGAGGTCTCACACTGAAGGATTTTCCGAAGGCATACCTCCTATGGCTTCAGGAGGCATCCACTTTTCATGCATCACTTCTTCATTAAAGACACCACAGTCATCAGACTTCCCTTGTAGCAGTGACAGAAGGGATACAGTACATCTTGGGTTCCCACATGACATACCTGCTGGCAAGAGCTGCGCAAGGGGTCTGAAATGAATGAAATATGCCTTTTTATCTTGAAGTTCCAGAATACGACAAGACTCTTCCACAGCTCCTCAGTCAAGCGCTGATTTAGTTATCTTCCCCTTCTCCTGGACCATTTGTGAACACGTAAACAACACAGACCTCAATAGAGACCCTTCAAGTAGGACCCTACTTTTTCTCGCTCTCTAGTGTGGAAACAAACTCTTCGTTCTTACCCTATTGCTTAATTAATTAAGCAATTCCTAGTTAATTTCTTTCAGTAATTAATCTGGAGTAGGACTTCTCTACTTATCCCATGAAAGCCTAGTTTCCTTAACAGTCTTTTGTGAGACTTTTAAGCTTTTGGAAACTCCAGCTTCTTTGCACTGACAAAACCTTGTTTATCTTCATGGTGAGTGGCTCGTTGCAAATAATCCGAAGAGATTTCTTTTTTTAAAAAAATCCCATTAATTCTTCACAACATATCATTTTTTCGTATCAGTATTTTCTAATTTTTTTCTTTATTGTATCTTATACCATTATGTCTGGTTCAAAAGACAGAATAATTAATCTCTGGATCCTCACAGCACTACTAAAGCTCTTTCAAAAAGTAGTATTATATTTGGCACTGAGATGATTGTGTTTATTGCCCTGAATCTCTCAGATAGTAAGGCTCAGTTAAACAATACTTAGCGATTCCTCAATTTCATATTTGAGTACTATTCGAACACTTGATTTAATATCATCTGGCTCTAGCAATTTAAGCCTGTTTAATCTATTAATTCACTCCTAAATCTCTTCTATAGCACTTCATTTTGAGACACTTTTTCCAACTCTGCAGCTGTAAAGCATGGTTTGGGTGTAGGAATCTTCCAAATCTGTAGCGAGCTGTGAAGCAAGAATTTAATTTCACTTTTTTGTCAAATAGCTAGCACTTCACCCTCTAGTCAAGGGTAGTTTATGAATGCATTAAGAGGCAGCAATATTTCAAAGTATTTTTTCAACTTTTGTTACCTGTAATAAAATGTTGAAATAAAATTAATAAAATATCACAACAAGCCTTTGTAAATAAATCCTTCCAAAAACCATTAGAAAGCACTATCGCAGGAACAGAACTGCACACTAATTTTTGGATTATACGTATATCACAAATTATGGCAAATCGACTGTCTTCTGGAAGAAGTACTGACTTAATTTCCCATTGGTTTGAACCTACTGCCTGCTATGCCCCTAGGGATATCTCCTCCTTTCAAAGAACTCAGTTGCTCTAATCATCCCTAAGCATGAAAGCCTGGAGCTCAGCATCCCTGTCCATGTAACCTGTGGTGAGAGTGATCAGCTTCTTTCTGCCAGCCCGTACGCAAATGAAACTCTCAAGGGGATGTTTTTGGGCAATTGGTGTTAAATAGAAGGTGAGTTTGGGGAACATCAGCTTTCCACGAGTTGCACCCAGGAGAACAGCAGTCATGTTTTTGATGCTGTGGTAACCAGACCTTAAAATGGCGTGCACCCATCTGTGCGTACTGCAAATTCAGCCTTAAAGGGTGGGCACCCTTGGGCTACGCTCCCCACGCACACCCCGGGCTGTGTCTTTCCCCGCAGCATCCCGTGGGAGCTGTTACTGGGGGAAGGCTGTAGGCAGCACACGGATGGATTTCTGCAGGCAGGGTATCTAATGGGAACCAGCCCTTCCCAGCTCCCTTTGGAGCTGGGTGTGTTCATCTGAACACAGCCTGAGGCGAGTCAGATGGCTGATAACTGAAAAAGCTCTGTAGATTCTCAAGGGATTTCTCAGGGTAAACTGCTCCAAGGGAGTCACCTACCTTGGGTCCCCTCTGCTTGGCTGCAAGTCCTCAGGGAGTATCACTATCAACCGGGACCTTGGGGACCCCCAGGTTCCCTGTCTATATTTCTTCAGCCTGGCTTTCCCTCGTTCCCCTCTGGAGTACAGATTGAGAGTGGAGAGGAACACAGAGGAGAATTTCTCTGAATTTCCCAATTCCCTGCCCTCGCTGTCTCTCGCCCTGCAGTGGAGGCTGCCCTCACTCAGCACTGGTACCGTATGTCTGAGCACGAGGGTAGGAGCAGGTTGTCCCTGGGCAGCCAGCCAGGAGAACAGATGGCCATGTGAAGGCACTAAAGACAGTGAATCAGCCCTGGATTTGGAGGGCACAAGTCAAATAAAAACATTTAAAGGTCTGCCCAGCCTGCACTCAGCCATCTGTGTTAATGGAGAATAGATGCCATTCAGTAGTGGTGCTGGGGATTGAGTAATTCTTATTGGTGTCATTGTGAGTCCCAGTTAAGGGGGCTGCTTCTTGTATCTGAGAAGCTAAACTTGTCCAATCCTGCACTGCTTGGAAAGAAGAAGCTCTACTGTTCCCAAAATAGCAGTCGGTAAGGAAAAGATCTGTTATTTCAGCATAGTTATTTGTCTGTTTGTTTTCTTTTAACAGCAGTCAAATCAAACCAGATTAAATCACTCTGAAGAACCCCAGATGCATCAAGGCGCTGTGCCGTGCTTGATGCTGCTCCAGACATAGAACAGCGCATCCTCCCTTGGAAGGAACAGTCTGGGGCAGGGAAGTACCCTCTGAAGTCAAAAAATCTATGCAATGAGGCCAGCAAAGCCTCCTGTTAAAATTGCAGATGACTCATTTCTTATCTAAAGAAGAAGCAGTGAGTGTCTGGGAAGCAATGATCATGTTTTCACCTGCTCGGCTGTGCTTTTTGGCCACCAGGTCAGGAAGGTGCTAAAATCTGCTGCAGAGCATATTTACTTCACAGACAGGATAAATCTCTAACCACACGGATGTGAAATGAGTCCTTTTTGCTGAAGAAGTTTTGCATGCATGCTCCTTCTAGTTTTGATTAAACTTTCTTTTAAATTGATTGTTCAGAGCAGGGAAATCTTTTTAGATTTCCTTTGAGCAAGGAAAGCTATTTCCTTTCTAATAGGGGTTTTCCTATTATCCTGATCCTAAGTCTACACTAGTCATGCCCTGAGTGCTTTAAGGAAAACAAAATAAAAAATACTACGTATTAGATACTACAATTACTGCACATATTCTATTTCTTTTTAGGACTCATTTTTTTGAGCCAATATTTTAGCATTTACAAGAGAAAAATATTTTTTAACATGTACAGTGAAAAGTTACACTCTCTGTAATTAATTAAAGTAAGAAGAGTTTCTATAATAAAGCCACCTAACTCCCAAGTATAAAGCAACAGATTCTCTTCGGATTCCTTCAATAACCTTGATCACTGATGAATAATATTCGTTTACAGATCTCATGGGAACACGGCTGAAGCAAGACATTTAAAGGGATGATAAGAATCACTTACAGAGTGTTAGAAACTCCAATACATAGAAGCATAGAATCATAGAATGGTAAGGGTTGGAAGGGACCTGTCTGGAGACAATACAGTTTTGCTGCCAGACAGGTGACACCAAGGAGTGACAAAGGTCCTGGCTGGGTTCTGGCTGTGACACAGCCTCTCTATGTGTCCTTGTCACCGTCACTTGGAGATGAGCTCCGCAAGGGTGCTGAGGCACCTGATGGCTGCTGCTCTGAAGCGGTGGTCAGTGTCCATACACCTCTGCAGGGGGGAGCATGAGCTGCTTGGGGATGCATTCCTAGGATGCTGCTCCACCGGTGGTTCTGTCAGTGATTTGATAGCTGGTGGATAGTTTCCTAGCCACAAAGCAGGTCATCAGCAGGTCATCAGCACCCACACTTGGTAGCAAGGCTTCTTATTTCTTGATTATTTTTTATTTCTTATCCAGGAAAGCAAATGTCTCGGTTGAGGAATGCCCAGGAGTAGATGGGAAATGATTCTCAGCCCTGTGAGAGCCTCTGCAAATGGCAGCGTCTGGCACAGGCAGGAGCCTCACCACCCCGGTGATCGGCTGAGTTGTCCGCCCGACCCTTTTGTCACAGTGCACCAGGCAGCTAAGCATTCTCACCTGCCTGGACAGGGAGGCAGAAAATCAAAAATTTTTTCCATCCAGCACAGCCATGACGGCATTGATGGCTCTGGGCAGCAGCACCTGCACGTGAGCACTGTTGACCTGAAATCCCCTGTCTCCCATGGACTTTGATGTCTGTGCACTGGGAAGGAAGGCTAAAAGCACAAAATGAACAAACAGTGCAAAGTCAAATGCCTCTAGTTTAAATAGAAGCTGCCCTGAGGGTTGCTTCATGCCATGGAGGAGGCAATGACTGAGCCTGGATAACATCAGTGACTTCTGTTCAATCCGTGCCACATTTTTCTCTTCGTTTTGGCTGTCCAAGCAGCACCAGGTGGCTTCGTGCTGCTCAGTCTTGGCCTGCAACACAGGAAAGGAGCAGTGATGGCTTCGGGCCTTGGCAAGGAGGGCCGAGCACCTTTTGTAGGATGCTGGCTCTTGCAGGCCCCTCCAAGCCACGCAGCCTTCACAGCGTTGTCCAAAGACAGCCAACCCGTGGCTCTAACAGACCTTTAAAGATCATCATGCAGCAAGTGTGAACCTAAAGCCCGCAGTATATTTGTATTCTGCTGAGAGAAAATAAATCAGGGAATGAATGCAAAGATTTTTTTTTCACTGGCAATTTTTTTCTTGCCATTTTACAGCTATGTGATATGAAGGAGGGACATGGGGCTAATGAATTTCGACCTGTTTAGTCATAAAGATTTATACCTGTGGCTTAGAGCTAATATTGACCAATCAAATGGCTCCCCAAATCCTGCCCATTTTATAAAAGTTAATCATACTCTCATGGCATCCCAGGTACAAAATAAATTTTGATTTACAACTGTACTAAAATGATCGGTATTTTATGCTGATCATTAACAGTATTTCACACTGGAGAGCTGTTATATTAGAAAGCAGTAAAATGGTGTGTATCACATAACGATATTATATTTGGGCAATACACAGAATACCAAGGTTTTATTGAATTTGTGTCTGAAGGGGACATCTGTTAAAAACATGACCACTGCAAGTGGAGAAATTTTGAGTTTATTCTGCTAACGTGCAGTTGGTGTTAGTGTAACGTTTCTGACTTTGGTGCTGTAAGTGATACTGATTCATGTATCACTCTGCAATGACCGTGTAGAAGGCTGAATATTGAGATTTGATTCCTCTTTGGCACATGGAAGCTGCAAAGGATATTACTGTGGGTAGGATTAGGTGTAATTTTATTTTTGCAGCACAGCTAAGGTTATAAAAATGTATGCTTGGTAGGTTTTTTTATTCACCTTCTTTCAAAAATTTTTTCCTGTACTAGGGTTTAAAAGCAAACAGGATTAACATTGAGAATATCTCCAGTAGATTTCTTGGTATGACCTCTGGCTTAATAAGCACGACACAAGCACACAGTGTAATTGTCCTGGAGAACAGCTATAATACTCACAATCCTGACACCTGAGGGTTCAAAGAGGGGTTGCTTCCTAAAATATACATGTGCATGCATGTGTGCTTGTACAATGCCCAGATCTTGGGGAGTTCTGATGAGGATATTCAGAGAAGAAATCTGATGGTGCATGGTCCAGCAAAAGTATTGCTCTATCAGCCTCCAGAAGCAACTGTAGATAACTGCACAACTACCACTGCAGAAGCCTAATTGCCTTTTCATTACAGTGCATTTAAAATTATGCATTTGAAAACTGCAGGAGGATGGGATTGAACAAAAGTTCACGAGGGCACTCTGTAGGCAGAGTCATTTTTCTGTTGTGTTGTTGTCTTGCTAAGTAACTTCTGAAAGCTTCAACAATTTCAACATTTTATGCACAAGAACAAAGCCACTGGCTGTTAAAAGGTGGCCACTTATGAAGGTGCCTGAATGAAAGCTGAGTTTTTAGCAGTCTCCTTGAAACTGCTTGTATGCTGACCCCTCTGGAAATATCACCTGGAGTGTGTCTAATTTTTGGTATTGTTTTAGGTGTCTGAAATTTCATCAGAGATGAAACCTTTCATGTGGTTCACTGCAGAAAGGGGAAGCGTCACTGAAGCACTGCATCTCAGCTCACTATTTATTTTATATTCCTAAATACAAGATAGCTGCTGTTAAAAGACAAGACTTTTGCATATAGCTTTCACTCACTGTTGTCGTAGGAATTGCATTAACTCCCTGAAACATTCACAGATGCAGGAATCATCAACGTAGCAGGTCACAAATAAGGTTCATTTCTATTGTATGTGAGCTCCTAGGAACCAGAAACTAATCAAGACCTCTCCCCCCAGCTCACTCCTCTCCCCTGTTGTATGTGTGATTGTATGAGCACTGAAAAAGAAGGCAACTTCAGTCTGTAAATCCAAATCAATTTTCGACTAGAGCCACTAAAATAAATCCATTTGTGGCAAGTCAAGTTATCCAGACTAGGGGAAAATAATTCAAATAATGCAGAAAACACTAAACATGATGCAAGCATTCAAAGCGATATGGATCTGCTCAGAAGGTGGCAATTCTGCTCATGGATGAACCAGGGTTAAATCTCGGAGGCTTTCAAATACCTGTCTTTAACCTGCTTATCTGCTATGTTGCATTCCTGTGTTTCAGGATTTGCTCCATTGCAATGCCTTGAGCTTTGCTTCCCCGGTCATATGTTCAGAGCCTAACTAACATATTCTCACCTGTCTATTTTTCAACAGCTCCTCGGAGAGAAAAACAAAAGCCAGAAGATCTACCAATTATTTGGCTGATTATTTTACACAGCTGGCATAAAGAGAGGAGATGGTCATCTGAGTGTATTATTTGTATTGTTTTAATCATAATTGTATTTGGTTTGAATTCCCTGGATGGAAGGAAAAAAAAAGCACTCGAAGCAATGGTGAAAAGGTTGGAAACCGAGAGACTTGACAAAGCACTTTAACTGCCTGCCGCTCACTGAATGGCAGCTGATAATGAGCTCACAAACTTGTGACTTGTGAGAGCTCATCCGTGAAGGGGGAATATAAAAATTGCTTTTAGGAGTTTTAAAACACTCATAACTTTATTAAACTCCCCTTTTCACTAGTACAATATGTTTAATTGCCCTTCATGGGTGAGGAATTATGTTTATTCTAAAGTGATTCATTTTTGTCTCCTCTTGAAGGGGTTCTGCTTTTTTTGCCTTTTCTTGTGCATCTATCAGTTCTTAGCATGGCAATGAAAGGAGGGGAGGAGAAGGCTGTCACCAAAGCCCTGGCAAGCCACTGGTGCTTAATTCCTTATTTCCACTTCATGGGTTTATACTGTGCCAGTTTTTCCAGTGGCATGAAGAGAGTAAGCTCTGCTGTTCCCTTTGACAGTCAGTGAAAGCTGGGAGCCTCATAAACATTTCACAGTGACAAGCTCTAAAATTAAAAATACTTATAACAATGAGCATTCAGCAGCAACCAGTATTCAACCTATTTGTGAATGTTTGGTTTTTAGAAATAGTATGTTCTCACAGTCAGAGTCTCAGTCCTTGCTATGCTAGCTGGATGCTCAGAAGATGAGGTTTGGCCGATGTATAGTCATTCAAATTTTGGCTTCTTTGATCATGGGGAGCTGTACACAGCACCGGGCCTGCTGGTGACAGGTGGAACTCAGCTATCTCAAAGGGGGAAAAGAATTCTTGGCCACGAGCTGGCGGGGCTCATTGAGAGGGCTTTAAACTGGGTTCGAAGGGGGAAGGGGATATTGCCCAGCTCACTAGGGATGAGCCTAGGCTTGGAGTGCCAAGGCCAGGGGTGAGATTGACAGCCCAGCTCAAGTGTGTTTACACCAATGCACGTAGCATAGGCAATAAACAGGAGGAGGTGGAAGCCATTATACAGCAGGATGGCTACGACTTGGTCGCCATCACAGAAACGTGATGGGACAACTCGCATGACTGGCGTGCTGTCATAGATGGCTACAGACTCTTTAGGAAGGACAGACCAACAAGGAGAGGTGGAGGAGTTGCTCTATATGTGAGGGAGCAAGTAGAATGCATTGAGCTTGGCCTGGGGGCAAATGAGGAACGAGTTGAAAGCTTGTGGGTTAGAATTAAGGGACAGGCTCATAAGGGTGACATTACGGTGGGTGTGTACTACAGGCCACCTGAGCAGGAGGAGGAGGTTGATGAGGCCTTCTACAGGCAGCTGCAAGCAGCCTCACAGTCACAGGCCCTGGTTCTCATGGGGGACTTCAACCACCCTGACATCAGCTGGGAAGAGCGTACAGCTAGGCAGGTGCAATCCAGGAGGTTCCTACAGAGCATTGATGATAACTTTGTGATGCAAGTGGTGGAGGAACCAACAAGGAAAGGCGCGCTGCTGGACCTTGTGTTAACAAACAAGGAGGGACTGGTGGAGGACGTGAAGGTTGGAGGTAGACTCGGCTGCAATGACCATGAAATGGTTGAGTTCAGGATCCTGCGTGGAGGAAGCAGGGCGATAAGCAGGATCAAAACCCTGGACCTCACGAGGGCTGACTTTGCCCTCTTCAAGGAGCTACTGGGAGGAATCCCGTGGGCCAGGGCTCTCGAAGGCAGGGGGGTCCATGAGTGCTGGTCGCTCTTTAAACAACACTTCTTCCATGCACAGGAGCAATGCATCCCCCATGAGAAAGAAATTTAGCAAAGGAGGCAGGAGACCTGCATAGTTAAACAAGGAGCTTCTAGCGGAGATCAGGCAGAAGAGAAAGGTCCATGGAATGTGGAAAGAGGGGCAGGCCACTTGGGAAGAGGACAGAAACGTGGTGAGAGCATGCAGGGATGCGACGAGGAAGGCCAAGGCCCACCTGGAATTGAAGCTGGCAAGGGATGTCAAAAACAACAAGAAGGGCTTCTTCAACTACATCAGCAGCAAAAGGAAGGCTAGGGACAATGTGGGGCCGCTGCTGAATGAGGCCGGTGTCCTGGTGACGGAGGATGCAGTGACGGCAGAGCTACTGAATGCCTTCTTTGCTTCAGTCTTCAGTGCTAAGACTGGCCCTCAGGAATCCCAGGCCCTGGAGGTAAGAGAAGAAGCCTACAAAGAGGACGACTTTCCCTTGGTCGAGGAGGACTGTGTGAGGGATCGCTTAAGTGATCTGGATGTCCACAAATCCATGGGGCCCAATGGAATGCACCCACGAGTGCTGAGGGAGCTGGCGGATGTCATTGCTGAGCCACTCTCCATCATCTTTGAGAGGTCCTGGAGGACTGGAGAGGTGCCCGAGGACTGGAGAAAGGCCAATGTCACTCCAATCTTCAAAAAGGGCAAGAAGGAGGACCCAGGGAACTACAGGCCGGTCAGCCTCACCTCCATCCCGGGAAAGGTGATGGAGCAGCTTATCCTGGAGGCCATCATGAAGCAAGTGGAAGAAAAGAAGGTTATCAGGAGTAGTCAGCATGGATTCACCAAGGGGAAATCATGTCTGACCAATCTGATAGCTTTCTACAATGACATGACTGGCTGGGTACACGAAGGGAGAGCCGTGGATGTTGTCTACCTTGACTTCAGCAAGGCTTTCGACACAGTCTCCCATGATATCCTCCTAGGGAAGCTGAGGAAGTGTGGGCTGGATGAGTGGTCGGTGAAGTGGATAGAGAACTGGCTGAATGGCAGAACTCAGAGGGTTGTCATCAGCAGCGCTGAGTCTAGTTGGAGGCTGGTAACAAGCGGTGTCCCCCAGGGGTCAGTACTGGGCCCAGTCTTGTTTAACTTCTTCATCAACGACCTGGATGAAGAGTTAGAATGTACCCTCAGCAAGTTTGCTGATGACACCAAACTGGGAGGTGTAGTAGATACACCAGAAGGCTGTGCCGCCATTCAGCGTGACCTGGATAGGCTGGAAAGCTGGGCAGAGAGGAACCTGATGAGGTTCAACAAGGGCAAGTGCAGGGTCCTGCACCTGGGGAGGAACAACCTCATGCACCTGTGCAGGCTTGGGGTGGACCTGCTGGAGAGCAGCTGTGTGGAGAGGGACCTGGGTGTCCTGGTGGACGACAGGTTAACCATGAGCCAGCAGTGTGCCCTGGCTGCCAAGAAATCCAATGGGATCCTGGGGTGCATCAAGAAGAGTGTGACCAGCAGGACGAGGGAGGTTCTCCTTCCCCTCTACACTGCCCTAGTGAGGCCTCATCTAGAGTACTGTGTCCAGTTCTGGGCTCCCCAGTTCAAGAAAGATGAAGAGCTACTGGATAGAGTCCAGCGGAGGGCTACGAGGATGATGAGGGGACTGGAACATCTCCCCTACGAGGAGAGGTTGAGGGAGCTGGTCTTGTTCAGCCTGAAGAAGAGAAGGCTGCGAGGGGACCTTATAAATGCTTACAAATATCTGAAGGGTGGGTGTCAGGAGGATGGGGCCAAGCTCTTTTCAGTGGTGCCCAGTGACAGGACAAGGGGCAATGGGCACAAACTGAGGCACAGGAAGTTCCGTCTGAACATGAGGAAGAACTTCTTCCCTCTGAGGGTGACGGAGCACTGGAACAGGCTGCCCAGGGAGGTTGTGGAGTCTCCTTCTCTGGAGATATTCAAGACCCGCCTGGACAAGGTCCTGTGCAGCTTGCTGTAGGTGACCCTGCTTCGGCAGGAGGGTTGGACTAGATGACCCACAGAGGTCCCTTCCAACCCCTACAATTCTGTGATTCTGTGATTGTGTGATTCTGGAAGGTTTTGGCCCACACTTGCATACGTGCATGTTGTGTAGTACAGGATATCCCAGAAATCATGTTGACCGAGGGACTGCTGTACCAGTCTGCTTTGGAAGGGTTTCTCAGACCTCAGAATCTACTTGCCAATGTAAAGCAACACTTTATGAAATGAAACTTGAAAGCCTCTCCTTCCTCTTCCTGATGGTGGTCTTCAGGGAGCAAGAGCAAATATTGGGCCAACAAGTCTAACAGGAACACTGTTCTTGTGATTAAGGTGTCTTCCCTCATGAATAGTAGTTTTTTTCTACATTTGAATGTTAGCTGCCAACATTTGCAAGTTCTTACCCTGTCAGAGTCAAGATTTTATTATAAATTAGTTTGACAACTAGAAGAGACAGGACCTGTCTGCAGAAAGACCTAGGAACTCCATCGTGGACCAAAGGTCCTTTATGCTGATTGCTGTGAAAACACTTAGGAGGGGAAGTTGTCGCCATTCCTTAATTTCTACAATAGTTCATTGGAAACTTTGACATCTACAGATAGCCCAGCACAACACAGAATAACTCTGAAAAAGCTGGAATTCAGAACTGAAAAGGAGAAATTAAGTAGGAAGCTTTATTCCAGGGTAAGAAAATGGATAGACAGAAGGTGGAGAGCAAAACACTGAAGCAAAGGGAGCATTTATTAAGAACCTGGCAGCCAAAAATGGGGATGTTTTATGATTGCAGTGTCACCGTCTCCTGCTTGCTTGGCTCCCTTTCTAGCTAACCAGCTTGTTTTGTCCCAGAGATTTAATTTCCTGTACACACAGTTTGTCTCATCACTTTCACTTTTTTATTAGTGGCTATGGAAAAGCCCAGGTCTTTTTCTTTTTGCATTTTGGCAAGATTCAATAAACTCTTCAGCAAATTTTTGGCTGAGTTATCTTCTTTTAAGTAGGCCTAGCTGTTAGAGCAAGATGGATTTAAAGTCACAGGTTTCAATTGTAGTGCAAAATACCCTTGTCCTCGCAGTAACAGTGATTGTGGAGAGGCAGAAAAGTTTTGATTCACTGGTTGTAAGGACCATATGTAGCTATAAAATTGTAATCTAGTTACTTACTCCAGTGGAACATATAACTGAGCAAAGACGACTTGTTAATCGAGGTCTGTCATAGAAAAGGGGACAGCTCATCAGTTCTTGCAAGCAACCATTTGCAGAAGGTCAGGCTGGTCCCTAACTCCCATCAGTTAACAAAGATTCAGATGTTTTTCAATTTGTCCTACAATTTTTTACAGCTATGCTGTTTCTAGCATCCTGAAAATGAGCATGACATTTCCACTCCCCGTAGTCCTACACCATGGGGCAAGACCAAGGTTTTATAAGATATGCTTGCCATAGGGATTTGTTCCTGCTCTCATTCCCTGGGGTTTCTTTCGGAGTTTCATGGACTCAGGGTGGTGTGACCCCTCTCCTCAGAACCAGGCCAAACAAGAAAAGCAGTCAGGTTAGTACTCCCAGATTCAGCCAAAAGGTGCAAGTGGTTCTACAGCTTCTCCAATAAAAGAGTTGCGTACGTTCCACCTAAGTTAACATTACAATTCTGCAGTCTACAAGTGAATGAGTCTGCCAAGGGATTTCCTTCAGTTCATGGAGAGAAACAAACATTTTCAAGTCATGACTGTGATGTCTTTAGAATGAGATGAAAGGCATCTGATCTTCCCTGAAAATTCCCTGACTGAGTTTCCAATGGCTGCACAGGGAGCCCAGGGTAACTAAAAAATCCTACACAGAAGTCTACATTTTATGTGTTTACGTGTTAGGTTAACTCCACAGTAAAGATCACAGTGAGTCAATATTCCAGTCAACAAGGAGCCCTCACATTCAGTCTTTTAATTTCCCTTCTGTTCTTCATAATGCAAAGTGAAAAGAATTTCCTTTTATTTTAATGCTGTGATTTTAACCAAGAAATTCATATGAGTCCTGACCTATTAACACAGTTATAACCATGCAAACAGCAATGTCGTTTGCAAGATTAATCAAGGAGCTTGGATTTTGCTTTAAATTATATTTCCTTCCTGCTTCTTTAGAGTGCTTATTCTGCACTGTAAGGTGAAATGTCTTAACTGCATTAAGAAAAGAAAACGGAGATTTGCGTTTGCTGGATCTATCTAAATACCATCTCACCCTCAATGTTACAGTCTAATGGGATTTGAATAATGTACTGGTATCTAACCTCTGTAAACAGATTGAATCTAAATTATTTGTATGAAGTATTCAAGGACATGACTTCCGTCCTTGCTGCTATTCCCTCTTGCCCAGCCAGTCTACAGCTGGTTAAGAAAACCTTCCTGCTTTTGAGATTGATGCAGAAAGCATTTCCTAGAGGAGGACACATATTACAAGCAGAACTCCAAGCTGATAGAGAAATTTGCAACAGCAAAGCACTGTGTCTTGTAAACACGTGATAAATTTTCCTAAGTACTGTATGACATATCTGGCTCTTTGATTAGGTAATTTGCTATAGTATAAATTGGTTTTGTGGGTTCCGCTATGAATGAGTCTCACTTACTTTCCATCACCTAACAGTTGCATCAACAGAGTGTTTGATGTAAACTGATTTATTGGAATTTTTTCAAAAGGTAATGCTCCCACAGGGAATCATAACTCTTGAACAGTGTCTGGTTGCTGCCTGGATGGTGATGGGAGCCTGAGTTGCAAGCAGCCTTGCAAAAGCATCTCCGTCTGGATTATATGAGATTCCCCAAAGCACAGTTCTCCCATCCAGCTCCTACATGACCACTACAGCAAATGAATGATCCATAGTTATTGGTTATCTTAAACTACAGACAAACATCTCCTGTTTTAGTACAAAAGTACAACTGTACAGAATAACAACAACCTGTCCTTTGTGACCCTTTCTGTATCTGCAAGAGAAGTTTCTACTTCAATTTTGCAATGAGAACTACCTCAGAGAGTCCAGATTCTCCATCCAGGGTATTAATCATCAAGTCAAAATGTACAAATTGCTCTGAAACATAAAACTGGTCTAGGCACAGCAAGCACCCCCTGGAGAAGTCTTCAGGACAGTCCAAAATTTCCACCTGGAGAGCTACACTGAATAATGAAATGTTTTGTGAGAAAGGTGACAAGAAGTGAAGTCGGTCCCCTTGTTTCAGGTTGGTCCATTGCTTGAACTTCAGCCACTGTCTCATCCGTGCAGCTGGAGTATCTATGACCACACAAGGAATTCACAACACAAGAGCATGGGTTGTGTGCACAAGTGCAGCCCTGATTCCCGGCTGCACCACAGCTATCTCTACAGAACAAATTGATTGACTTCCATAGGTCACTCAGACTTGGTGTCTGCCCAGGCCTCCTCACCAGTGAACAAACCAAAATAGTCCACTGGGATCCAAGTCACTATATATTAGTGTCACTTCTTTCCAATGACTAGGTAGCAAGCTTGATTCTAACTTGTGTGTTCTGAGTGGATACTAAAGCTAGATTGGGTAAATCCAAGTTTCAGTTACTTTGCTGGCTGTGAATGGTCTCTCTCCACTTATCACAGCAGCTCCTGAGAAGCAAACACAATGTAGTTATCAGGTACGTCATGGTAAGGTATTCTGCCAGCTTGCAGACTCTTTCTGGCTCCCATTCGTATGCTGCATGGTGATGCAGTTGAACAAAAACTTACTTTGTAATAAAAGTAATTGAAGTTAAAGTAGAAATTATGTCTGCTCAACATTCAGTAGCATCTTTAACAATCCACAAACATTAAGTAGTTACACAGACAATCCTCCCACATCCCCAGGAGTTTCCGAGCAGGAGTGAAAGATCATCTCTTGGTCCAGATTTCCATCTGCTTCTGGTAATGCTGGCAAATGCAAGGGTGAAAGATGGCAGATAGTCGACGCAGAGACTCTATGGATCTTTTCACAGCAGACAAGATAGCAAGAAGAGCCGGGAAGAAAGTAAGAGGAGAAGTCAGTTAATCCTCAAGATTCACGCAGAGTCCTGTCACCACTACACATGCAGCAAACCACGGCATCTGGATAGATGGAAGAGCTTATGATTTTTGACTTCACTGAACAGTCAAAAGTCTGTGTCTCCTGTCCCCTTACATAAATCTGGGCTAATGACACATTGCAGTATTGCTGCTTTCTGTGGGCTTCAGGCACTGAGCTACAAATTTCAAAGCCAATAGTTTTGTTAACAGCATTGGGTAGATGTCCTTAATTTTGCAAAATCAGTCTCAAAAATCATTGTGACATTCTAGATAGACAGAGTATTTCTTCTTCACCTTATGTTTGCACAATGCTTTAGAGAGCAAGGACACAGTTTCAGACAGGGACATAGTCAGAAAACTGTAATCAAGCATCAACACATGGAGGAAGAGGCAAAGGATAAGCTTACCACTCACTAAACTTTCTTTGTTTTCGTTTAGCTGTTCCTGTTTGCCCTGTCTTTCCCATTGGGTTTACTTCCGTATCTGAAGTTTTCGCACATCACTAATAGTCTGGACAGTTCTACGAAGAGTTTATTGGCATTATTGGTTCACAGTAGTAAAAGCTCCCTTAGACCATGAAATTTTAATAAAGTGAAATATATTCATTCTTGTGAAAAAGCAGGTGTAGGGAAAATGAATTGATCAGGAGTGTCTGATAATCAATTTCCTCTGGTATGCACACAACATAACTATTCATCCAGATTGCATTGTTTAATTTGCCTCCTCTGCTCATGCATCTTATAGACAATCCATCAGCATTTGCCTTCTTCCACCAGAAGTAAAATGATACCTTGACAACACAGCTTTCAGATAGAGATTTTTCAAGTATTAAGTGCAAAGAGTGTCATCAAAGTAATCCCTTCGTGAAAAATGTTCTTCAAAATCTTTAACCAAGTCCACACAAAAAAAGATTTGTCAGGTTGAGAGCATTCCTTGCAAATGGAGGTTTAAAAATAACAGCATCATTCAAACAAGCAGTGGCTGTTTGAAACTATGTCATGGTCTCTTTTGTAATGGCTGTTTACGATTTAGTTGTGGCACCAGCAGACAGAGGTCAAAAAATGCCTCCAAACTGACCTCTGGTCAGTTTGCTACTGCATTGGGAATTCCTCTTCCGAAAAAAAACCTGAAAATGAGTTGATCGAAGTTGCATGTTTATTATTGACCACAAGTTGATAGCAGCAGCAGGTTAATTACCAAACCTTCAGACTAGGTTTTCTGTAGGAACTGGTGGTCTCAGTAAGAAATACGGTTCCTTATAGTGTCAGCATTGCATGATGGACAGAAGCATTGGCCTGTCCCCAGACAGTTTCCACATGAGGCACAAGTCCACAGACAGGGCTGATTCCCACCAAATGTGAGTATCTGGAGTCATGGAGAGACCATGACATCCATTACAGTTGTTGGTGAAACAGGTGCTTTTAGAATGAGTTATCTAAAAGAAAGGTCTAACTGAGACTAGATGAATTACATCCTATCTGTGCCAACCCATCCCCACTGACTGTAAGGGTGACAGACATCCCAGGTTAAGCAAGGTGATCCCACCCCAGAGACCAGTTCAAGTGAGTCAGTGAGATGAATGCAAGTCTCATCCTCTGCAAGTCCAGCACGACAGAGACGATCAGTTCCCTTGTTCACAATTACAATAGATCCTAAAGAAAACAGTGAATACTATTAAAAATAATCTCTGTCTCTGCTGTTTTGTCCTAGAAGATTAAGGCATTTCCTGAATGGCTTACAATGGATGCCCGCAGGCCTGAGGAAGAATCAGTCTCCAAATTTGCTCTCAGCCAGCAGTGCTGGTTCAGGCTTTCCTTGGCTGTAGGTCAAAAACCCACCACTACACTCAGCAGTGCCCTGGGGCAACCTACTGGAGAAGATGCCAGCCTCAGAGCTATGGGTGGCACCCCCACCGAAAGCATCTAGGTGCCGCATTCCTCTTCAGTTCAAAATACACGCTGCTGTACACCAGCCATCCTGGTCAGAGTAAGGGATGCATGTGGCTCCTCACTTGCTGTTCTCAAGGACCAACGCAACAATTACTCAGATCCCACTTTTAGAGTGCCTGCCCCCCAGGAGCACTTCTAATCTATGAAATTAGAGTACAGAGAGAAAGCTGTGGAAATTGTATCAAACTAATAAATTCCTGCTGGGCAGAAGGAGTAGGGTGTTTGGCTCTGGGCGTGCTGGGCTGCATATTCAAGACTGATTGCTCAGTTGAGCCTCATACTGGGGAGCTTTCTCATTTCCCTTCTGGCAAACATTAACTTCCTTTGCTTTCCTGTTACATTCACTACCCTAGAGGGAAATATTTTGCTGACTACAACAGCATCTTTCCTGCTAATTTATTCTACTCGTGTGCAAATCTGGCCCTGCGAGGTGCTCAGTCCTCGCTACTTTCTCCAGAAATGAGTTGGGATGCAGAGAAGCTGATGGTTTGCAAAAGAATCGTAATATCTTCCAGGTTCATGCTCACTGCAAGCAAAACAAGGCAAGTGTATCATCCAGTTGGCAAACTCACTAAGCAAATACTAATGCTCATAAGAATAGCAGAGCTGGACAACATGATGGCTGTGATATAGCTGTTCTCATCTGCAAGAATAATTACGAACTGAATACATTATTTAACAACTACTCGATGAGCTTGTAAATGTTGCACATACTAGGCTAAGAAAGGAATTTATAATTTTACAAGGACACCCTGCTCTTTAGGTAGCACTGATGGCTCTAGTAATGTGTTTTATTAGATGTACCTTTTAACAGCTTTATTCATAGCCCTCCACCAGAGTGAAAACCATTGCATTCTTGTCCTGTAGCATTGCTCTGTCTGCTTTAAGTATGGTCAAGCTCGTCAGACCAGTGGGGTCAAGTTAAAGACAGATTAAGATATTATGAGACTGCCAGAACAGGTAATAAAGCAAAGTAGCATTTCTCTAATCAAATTTAAATCCTGTCATTTCTTTATTGGGAAAAGCAGAGTGATTCAGTCATCTTGTTGTTAGAGTGAGGACCTAGCCTGACCACCCTGCTTCACTAGTTCCTGCATGGGAAAATCACTTAGGAATGAACTTTCTAAGGCAATCATAAACTTGAAATTACAGAGAATGCTCTATATGGGATTTTCAGATATTTATTTGCACCTTAAAGTAGCCAAAGTATGGAATGGACTTGTCTGTGTCCAGCCATTTTCGAAAAATTTTGCAGATCAACAGGAAAAATGACTGGACACAGTTCTTTTTTGTTCTCTAAATATTTTATTTTAAAATATAGAACTTTGGAAAAAGAAATGGAAAGCCAGGATGACCAGGCTAAAATAAAACATCTTATTTAAAAACGGGTCAAAGAAATTAATGTCCAGAATTGTTTTAAAGGTTGGCTTTTTAAAGAAATTCTGAATGTTTCTTTTCAAGTTTGACCCATTTTTGAAGAAAAATTCTCATTTGCCATGCCAGTATATGAGGCAAAATAGATGATTTAGCTTCTTAAAGTGTGCCCGTTGCCTTTCACTTCACCAGTGAACACACAGGGTTTGCCAAGGATAAGTTAATGAAGGATTCTGAAAAAAATGAATTCCCTCCACATACACACCTGGGTGCCACTGAGAAAGACAGCAAAGTGCTGCCAAGGACTTTTGAGCATTGCTGGTTTTGGAAGCTTTTAGGCAGCAGCTGCGAAATTCCTAAATTATGTATAGGTACTACATGAACCCCTGGCTTCCCACTCATAGCAGACAAGACCTTCAGAGGTCAATTCTGCTCAGAATCATCAACATATTGCCAAAAGATGTCTGCACAGCTTCTTCATAACAGCCTGCAAGGGTAAAGATGCTGGGCCCTGCTTGTTCTTCAGGAACCTTAAAAGGTTTTTCGTAATGCCTGAAAAGAGTCTCTGCTTCTACAGTCTAATGCTGCTTCTTTCCTCCCTGCCCACAAGGAACAGAGTGAGCAGTTTAGCCCCTTGTTGCTCACATCCCTGAAGGATGTTGCTGTCCATCAGCTTTGACTAAACAACTCTAGTTAATGCTTCAGATCTTCCACAGGTGGTCCACATTATCACTAGAGTTCTCTGGGCTGAGTGCAGTGATTGAGCTGAATCTGTGCTTTTTCTTCAGGGAATGGAAGATTATCCATGCCACCATTTTTAAGCGTCCTAACAAGATCCATGATGCCTGTTTCCATGACTCCATTGACACATTTGCCATGGCGTCTACTCATATCTTCAAATCCTTTTCTGCAGCACCACTACCCACTCCAGCACTCCCTAGCCAGTGGTTTTCATGATGTTGACTACCTTCATCCAAGTGGAAACAGGCACTTGTATTTACTGAGCTACTTCATCTAATACATTTTCATAATTAACCTCCAATAGTATCCACTTTGTATTTCATACAGGAACAAGTCCTTACCATAAACAAATGACAAAGACACATCTGAAGTTTTTGTAATTTTTCTTGTTTTGGGGCTACTACGTGCCAAAATGACAATAGATGTTTACCAGTGTTGAAACACCATCAGTTCTCGAGAACCTATATTTCCCCCAGGCCTTTTCTGAGTTTGCAGGTGACACTTCCACAGGGTCACACGTATGACATCTGTGGCGGATTAATTTAATATTGAAGAAAACAGAACTGAACTTGTTATTAGTCAGGTTTGCAATTCAGGTAGCTTGCATTGAATCCAGAGAGGGGCCTGGGTACAAATTATCCTGAAATGAAACATTGCTTATGGTAGATGTTACTGCAAAAGCTGCCATCCACCTGCATAAATTCACCTGGAGAAATATTTCCTTGGAATTTCAACCCTGAGAGCTTACCTGGTGCATTCCTATACACAGAGATTAGAAGATAATATGTCATTATTAAGGACACAACGAGTACAGAAGTGATTCATAGTCTGATGGGCTGTTACTGACTAAAAGAAAACAAATCTTTAAAAAAAAAGAAAGTATAAACCCTGTGGAATGATAACAGTAATTCAGGAGGAGTCACTTAGTTTAAATTTCAGAGGTAGCAAAAAGGAGGTGCCTGATTTCAAGTGTTCTTGCCTGTGGCTGCTTTACTACCAAACCATTTCACTCCCCAACAGCAGCAGGCACGCTCCTGCACTCACATAACGTGCCATGCTCAATGGGAGAAAGGGCAAAACCTTCCCATTTTCAAAGCCGCTGCTCACCATGATGTACCAGACTATGTAAATCCCTCGGGGACTTTCCATCTATGATCAACTCCCGTAAGGAACCCAGAACTCCTCTGATTCCTGTACTCATGCTTCAGAAGGATTTTTGCACAGCCCTGCCTGCAATCCCCATGCTGAGCAGCGTATCTAGCACCCCGTCAATTTTAAGTTTGAGACCCCACTCCACGTGAATGGCAAGATTAGGCCATGCACGGAACTTTCTCAGTGTTAATACTTCGGGGACCAATTCATGAATCAGAGTCTCATTGCGGCACATGACGCACAAACACAGATCTTGTAGCTAACACAGCCATATTGCTTTAAAATCTTGATATTTCACATGTAGGTGCTGAGGCATACATGACCTGTTATGTATTACAAGTAATACTGGAACAAAGTGTTGTGTTGCTTCAGCAAACAGTTTAGGTCAATGCAGAGGTGATTTTAGACACATAAATCTGTGCACACATTTTAAAAATTAAGTAAGCCAGTTCATATAATTCCTAACAAGACAGACAGTATTGGCCAACTAGAGGTCCCACCCAGTTAAAAAAAAAAAGAAAAACAGAAACAGATCTTCAAAAATTAAAAGTTGAGCCAAGAAAATTAAGTCTGAATAATACCCATGCAACAAAATAGATTTGGGATGATATTTTTTTAGCACTGATCTAAGTTATTCATGAAGCTAGGCAAAGTTAGTAGGGGGAAGGTAGTATCTGTTGTCACAGTAACAGATTTACTTTGAAATAATGACAGATTTCAGGTTTAAAAGCTCTTTGCTGGGTCAGCAATAAGTACACCAAACTTAAAAGGGTAGCATGACCTAAGAACAAAGGATGCAACTTAACTAGGTTCTCTTCATCCGTTGGGGGAGGGGGAAAGTTTGGTACCTGTGGAACAGAAGAAAGGATACTAGAAAGTGAAGGTGACATGGCAATATCTTCTACTGGAAAGAGATACACAGAGCAAGAGAAAGGAGAGAGAATTTATAGCTCATGGCACGTGGGTGGTTTAGCTGGGAATTGAGTTGGAGTGCGGCGGTGGAAGGAAAGAATTACAACGTGCCATAAATGTTTGTGTCTGTTGATGCTGTGACTTTTTCTTATCATGAGTAATGTTTTTTGATTGTCATCCTTGGAACGTGTTTTGTAGCTTTCTTCTGAGGATCAAGACTGAGAGAGCGGAAACTGAGTGGCTGTGTTATAAAAGTTTGTTGCCTACTAATATTTGAGCAGTTTTGCCCTTTTGCTTTGCCTGTGCAAGTTTTTTTCCTATTCATGGGGGCTGTTTCATCCACAAAATTTCTATGAGGACATTGCTGTGTAGTGGGTGAAATGTATTGCATTCTGGGGGAAGCAGGAATAAGATTCAGGGATGTTTTTAAGATTGGGAATGTACTGACAATTTTCATACGCATTACTCAAGGAATAATTGATTCCGCTTGGTACACGTTGTTCTATAGTATTTTCCTTTTAATGTTGAGTTTAGTGATCTGGTTTGGAAAGCAAGTCTCAGAGAAAATTTCAAAGTTACATCATATTTTACAGTCTTTGTTGAAAATATTTGCTGGACAAGCAGCCTCTTTAGACTGTCAAGGAGCATACGGTTCCCCTTAGAGCAGGTGTGGTGGTATTGAAGACCTGACAGCTTATTATATCTTTATTGATGTGATTTGGATGTCTGCTGGGTTTGTGTAGGTGGGTGTGCTGGCGAGAAAATTTTTGTGCAGTGTAGGTTTATTGATTACCATTTTTATGCTGACCAAGGTTTTCTGGACTTTGATACTACTGGAGCAGTGTTCAAGAAATAGTTTGATGGGGGACTGAAGTGTACTAAATTTATCATAGAAAACAACGAGGGAATCCAGCCTTTCAGCCCATAAAGATGCCATCTGTGTTTCTCAGGTAAAAAGCTGATTCAAGTTGGCTTCAGACTAGGTTGTTTAAACCTCTTAAGCATCAAACGATTAAGTTGTTTCAGTGTGTAGCAAATTCAGTTCGTACAGACTGGAGGAACTGTGTTGGCGATGGCTACAAAAAAGATCAACTCGACAATATATTCAGGCCAGCCTAAACGTTGGCCTTATTGGGATGGGTCTTCAGTGCAGACTGTAGGCAAGCAGGACAGGCTGCGCTGCCACCAAGGGTGAAATACCAGTGTACATCCTTTGTGACTAAGATGGTAGCAGCAAGGTAGCTTAAGCTGCACCATCAACTTAATTTAATTTAGCTTTGCAGGTAAGCGAGTTTACTTTGGGCTGGAAGAAGGGCTTGTTTATGTAAAAGCTTGCCTGCTTTGGCCGCTGACGACAATCACTCTAGAAAACTATTTTACCTTCTTCACAAAACTTCCTTCACTCACACATGTGGTCCATCAAGCTTCAAAACTTACTATTTCCATGACTTTCCAAGGGAAAACCCTTGTCACAGTCTCCAGCAGTGCCACCTGCTTCGACTGCAACCTGGACCAAGATCCCTGAACTTTGCTTGGCCACACAATGTAGGAGGCAGCTACCAGGCCATGGCATCCTCCCTTCAGTCCTGGTTCAGCCACTGCTGATGTTGCATCTCTTCTGATCGCACGCGGGAGCAATTGTTTCTCCTGCTGCTCACTCTATTTCTGTCTCTCTGTTCAAATGTCCCCAAGGTCCTGCAATGACTGCACTAGAAGATGTATAAGCTGTTAAAAAACAATAACAATTTAATCTAAACCCACTACACATTACTGCACGCAAGCCAAGGACACTGATTAAATATATCAAGAGGAGTGAGGGCTTGGATTTCTGACAGCCATGTAATGAATTGCGATTAACTATGCAGTCACCATTCACAGAAGAATTATAGACCGGAGAAGGAAAAGAAAATGGAATGTTTGACAGCAAAATAATTATTTAGATCCCTCTGTTCAGAGTGCTTAGGCAGACACGTAGCGGCTCAGTCTGAGAGTTGCAAGGGGCAGGGAGCAGAGGCAAAGAAAGAAAGGGAAAACCAGGCTGATGGGGGGGAATAAGAGGGTAGGTGAGACACACTGCTTAGTCATCAAGTTTCTGCGGGAAAGGAGAGGGTCATCTGGTGTATTTGGGAAATGCCAGATGCTCACGCAGGTGCTGGTCTGGCAGGGAGGGGGCGGTGCAGATTCGTGTCTCCTGCCCACAGCTAGGTGCAGTGCCCGCAAGGAGCCCTGTGGCCTGCAGCAGGCTGGGAGGGCACCAGCCTGCAAACACCTCCAGGTCCTTCACTGTGCAAACCACTGCGGCTTTGCTGACTGCCTCTGGGGAAGGCGAAGCTCACTCACGCCACTTGCCCACAGGTAAGGAAAGCCCTCCCATGCCTGAGATCACATTCCAGCTCCGCAGCAGCTGGTCTGAAGCATCCAGATGGGCATTGAAAGCCCAGTCCTGATGCTGGCAGTGGTGGCATTTCAACCACCAACAGACGTGGGCTGTCCTCACACGCTGAATTCACTGCGCTCACTACCTGTCCAAGAGCACCTGCCAAACCACGGAGCAGACCAGCAGGACATGAAGCCAAAGGGGCAAAATCAACTTTAGAAACGGTGTGAGACCTGAGTTGTAAAAATATTCCAGTATCATAAATTATTTTAGAGCGTGGGAAAAATATGAGTAAATCAAGAATATTGTACTGGAAAGAGAAGAAAAACTTGGAAGTAGAAAAATATGCCACAGCTTAAAAAGGCACAGACAGAATATAACAGAATAAAACCACACAAAAGAATGCATTATAACAGAGAAGAAAGAAACTCTCTGGTAATACGATACTGGAAATGGGAGGAAAAAGAAAGGATAGCTGAATCTGGAACAGAATGGCATGTAGGAAAATAGAGAATATGATTAACACAATGCTGTAACTTTCCTTTGAAATGGGAAGGGAGCACACTGAATATTACAAAGGATAGAAATTATAGAGAGAGAAAAGGATACTACAGGAAACATGTCTATGGAGGCTGAATCACAGATGAGCAAAACTGGACTGTGGAGGTAAAAAAGCAAAAATTATAGGCAAGGACAACGAAGTTTTTTGCAAAGTACTAAGTAGGAAATTGCAGACAAAGAACGCAATTCTAGGAAAAATAGCAGCTGTACAACACAATGTGGTGATGAAATGATGTTTGTAACAATAAAAAGCAACTTACGAGGAGCAATTATATCCACGAAAACAACAACGACAATAAGGGATTAATAACATGGGAACAACTGAAGATGAAAATATTTGGGTTAGAGAAAGGGTAACGATGTCACAGAAATCAGTGACAAATCACAAGTATGACTTTCAAGGTATTTCTTTGCATCTTGTATGAAAGCATTGCTTACAGCAGCTATCCTTCCCTGCACCTCTAGGAAGGCACAGATTTCATTCAAGCTTGTTGTTATTATTATTGCTGCTGGCATTATAGGAGGCTTAATGACCTCAGCCATGGGTCACAGCTCCATCTGTGCTATGCACTGTACAAACATTCAGGGTAACTTTATGATATATGGCCCAGCAGAAGGAACCTAAGCTGATCATCAGGAAAGGCAATAGTCTGACAAATTCACAGGTCAGTCAGTAGTGATTTTCTGGGAACTGCCACTGAAGAGAAAAATGTGGTCCACTGCAGCAAACCATCATCTGGACACCCTGTTAGTTAGGTCCAAGTTTGGCACAACCACTGCACTTATTGGGTAAGTTATTTGTGTAGTCGTCATTTGCACCGACTGGCACTCTCTGATGAGTAGAAATCACATACGACCAATGATTTCAAAGGCTTTGAGATGCCTACTGAAGTCAAGCACACCACACCAGTTGTGTATTTGGAGCATAAGGTTCAATCAATGATCTCTGCAAAGCGAAACTGGTGTGAAGCCAGGGGAAATGCTGAGCCTTTAAAAAATTTTATAATGTGAGGTTTAAGGTCTTACCAAAACAACTTCAGAAGATTATATCCAGTTTGCAGACAAGAAGCTAAATTACCTGAGACTAGAATGGTACCAAATAAATTTTAAAACAGAAGCATTACAGCAGAACCTGGACGAGGATGAGAAGGGAAGGTAAACAAGACAGTGTGCTGTACTCACAAAATCTTGCAGTGACTCCAGAAAGAAGGCATTAACTTTCTTTAGCAGGGAGTAAGAAAGGTGGAGGTGAAGTAGAGGGCAGAGTGTGGAAGAAGACCTTAACACTTCTACGGAGCTGTAGCACTCGTTTGGGAGGCGTGGGAGAAGTACAGAAGCAAACCCAACCCTTTTAGTCAAAGAGACTAAGTCGATAACCTAGAGGGAGAGAGGTGAGATGATGACATTGCCAAGAAGGGTATCAGTGATGTATTTTGCAGTTCAATGTTCATTTGTAACTTGGTTCCAGAACTACAAATGTGTATTTTTTAGGTAAACAGTACTTCTGGCCTTGCACCTTGAACAGAGCTACTACTGGACTAATAAAGCACACAAGGCTTTCACTACCCAAGAAGTAGAAAATGTTAACATTGGGATGCTATGTCATCAAATATGTCCTGTAAATAACTTACCTAAATGCCCAGCTCCCCATCTGCCCATATCCAAGAAGTAACATGGTAAGACATTCCATGGGAGCTACAGAAGACTGCTTGTGAGTGGCATGGAGGAGACTCAAGGGCTGAAGAAATGACTGGCAGTGGACAGCGATAGCCAGAAAAACTGTCTGGCACAAAACAACAAGGGAGAGCACATGCTTAAAATCCTGCATGTTTGTAGGGATTACAGGTTGTATTAAGACTACCGTGGTGAGGTCTCACACAGGGCCAACAAAGGGATGATGCATTCAGGTTGGAAACCAAGGAACCCCTGAAGGCTTTCCGCTGCAGTCAGCCTTGCATGCCAGAACCCCATCACCTAAAATCCAGAGACCAGGCAGCAAATGGATTTATAAAATCTCTGACCGCAGACAGGTTGTTGCTCAGATGCTCTCCTCCATAAGACATAGAGCACATCTTTGAGGAGCATCAGCAATCCTCAGAGTCAACAGGAGCTGTGGGGGTTACTCCACTCCTCACAGATTTAGTCGCAGGCTGCAGTCAGCCCTCCCTGTGACTGGCATGGTTCATCTGGCCTCTCAAGCTGTTCGTGGCCTTCAGGAAATTGTAGCACTTTTTGACAAAAAATGGAGTACAAAAGTCATGTCACGTTGTGCCAGGTCTGGGAGGACCTGGAATTACAGGCTGTTGTCTTAGCATTGCATTTTATGCTATTAAGGATTTTCCATGACAGACTTTTTTCATGTTGCTGGCTCCTACACTCCTCATAAATGACTGCAAAAGGTCTTAACTTGCACTGCCAGGCAGTCGTCACTGACAGAAATACACTAGTCTGCTATTAGTGCCAGAGTACTCTATTTGCTGCACTTTCAACTCAGACTCTGGCGACTTCCTTCCATCACCCCCACAACTACGGCGAGGCATACAGATAAATCACTGCCTGTAGACTTCCAGACAGTGCTCGGCACCCAGCACCCAGCTAAAGAAGAGAAAGCAGTCCACATTCTGTGCTTTGGGCATATTATCAATCAGGAGACTTCCGCGAGCACTGAGTACATTTAATTGATCCATGCAGAAGAATTAAACGCCAGACGCCTTGTTCTGCAAAGCTTTGCTCCTCGTGAGGGATGCCGAGGTGACTGGGAGGACCATTGGCATCTGTGGAAAAAAACCAGGGAATATTCTCAACTGGGAAAACTCAGAGTCCCTTGGATTTGTTTTATTAGGTTTGCAACATCCTTTAAACATCCCATATTCCATCCCCTCCCCAAATAATGAGGAAACTGAATTCGTGTTTCGACCTAATTTTGGTTAATATGCAGCATTGTTTAGACAAAAGCGATCTTGGTAAAAAAATAACCTACTGTTAGAACAGGTTGAGGTCATGAAGTTCAGAGAAAATGCTGTGAGTTCGAAGGCTAACTCTCAGGGACAAGGTGCAATGTGAAGGAGTACCTTTAAGTGAATAGCAATCAAAGCTAAGCATGTTTTAAAGAAAGGGAAGAAATAGCTGTGTACTGGTGGTAGTGCACCAGCTTTTCATCCAATAGAAGAGTTTGATGAATGTGTCCATTCATTTCTTTATCAGTTTTGCACTTGACATCTCTGACCCAGCTTCTCTGTATAAGCCTGTGCATTTAGCTGACTAAATGGAGACATCTGTAGCTGAGCTAGTTACTGTAGGCTTTCTTTAAAGACAATGGAGATCTGGTGAATGGAGACAAAGGTGGGGGGAAACCATCATTTTGAGAGACATCTAAAATAGGTCAGACAACCTCTACTTTTAAAGTACCCTTTTTCTCTGCATCATAAATGAAAAGCCCCATAGATATTGATCTTCCTGATAAGTCTGAATGGGGAAAATTGTTTTGACTCCTCTGTGGTCATACTTTGGTCTTACAAAGTCTTTTTTACTCATGTACTCTCTTTTTCTGGAGTCATCTCAAGTCATTAAGTTACATAATGAATAAAGGGGATATGGTGCTGCAGACCCTGATAGAGACTGACATAGGAAAGCCATCTCCCCGAGGTGTATTTGTGTAGCCCAGGAGTAGCCTGTGATCTCTAGGTGTAAAGGCCTGACGATGCAGGAGCCACAGGGCAAAATCTTATTTTCAGGACAGACAACCTCCTTTCCTGCATTTCTGGACTCCAGACAACTATGTCCTTGTGATTAAGTAAAAAGAAAGGAAAGAAGCCTGTCCATAATGAGTGTCAGCATCCAGTCTGTCTTCATAGGAGCACCAAGCATCCATATGTAATAGAATTCATGGAAACCTAGCACCAGCTCTTCAAAATGTGGCATAATCCACATGACTTCTACCCTCTACATGACCTGGTGCATTCAAGACCCTTTCTGTCTTGCAGAGTGCTAAATTCAGTTTCGTTTGTCTATTCTCCACCTACCACTCCAGGTCCTGTAGGACAGATGCCATTCCCACAGCTGACTTGCCCAGAGCTCACAGAGTGGACACAAACCCACACTCAGCTGTGGACTCTGGGTGGGGCTCTGAGAAACCTGGTCTAGTTGAAGATGTCCCTGCTCACTGCAGGGGGGTTGGGCTAGAGGACCTCTGAAGGTCCCTTCCGACCCAAAGCATTCTATGATTCTATATTCATGCACAAATGCTGCTGCATTCAGAATCTTTAATTTTAACTCCCACCATTCATCATTGTAGTAGACTTACTCTGTTTCCAGTTATCTCCACAGAGGCTTTGCTGCAGTACTCTTGTAACTCAAGACCTTATTACTTTGTAATTTGAGTTCAGTTAGGACAGCCAGGGGACTCGTGTCTTTCTGTATCACTTTCGCAACAAGGACATGCACTATTTATCTGTGTGCTCAATAAAGGCAGTTGTGAAGGTCCTGGCAGATGGTCTTGCCCACCACATCACACCGCTCTGCCACATCACAAGGAAAACACTCAGCTCCCCAGTCAAAAGCATGAGAGGAGCGATTACAGCATCTGTGCTATCTAACATGGGCTGTGGGAGGCCATAAGCAGCACAGCTACACTGTAGTCACTGATGTTGCCCTTTACAGTCCCGTTTTTCATTTTATTTGGATCATTTTACACCTCGCTGCACATGATGATTTTTCTTTGCCTCCAGGTTGCACAGAGCCAGCTATTGTTTTTGTAGACATTTGTGCACCTTTTCCCATTAGCCAGCTTTGTGCTTCTGGTTGCCAAATTCCTGACTGTCAATGAGCCAGGCAGGCCACTTCAAAATCAGCCTTGGCAGCTTAGAAATAAGTGCATATTTCTAAGCAATGTACACAGGGTTGATTTTTTCCTTTGCCCATACCTCTGGTTGACAACCCCTGATGGACACTCCTGAGGTGGCTGCTTGGACTTTATGCCTAAGCCTCTGGCTTGCAGAAGGTCACGAGAGTCTGGACACAAACTGAGAACAGGAGCAGATGTTCCCAGTGCAAATGCTGATTTTGACCCAGTGGTCTAATTGTCTCTGGCTTGAACCTAATGCTATGTTCACCAAGCCTTTTTAGCAGCTGCTTTGTGCTCTGAAGTAGTCTCCAAAGCCATATCTGGTTTTCCACTTCCAGAATGGTGAGATCCACAGGTGATCCAGGTTTCTCCAAAAAGAGATATGTCTTTCTTACCCCAAACTTAATGCACAAACCACACCTCTCCTCTAATAGGTCTTCCCTTCACCTCACTGTTTTGCCATCTATACATCCAAAAATGAGCAAGAGTCACAAAATCAGTTGTATTAGAATATTACCAAATGTGGATGTTAATATCATAATTTTGTCATGAGGCTTTGGTGATTATATGACACAGTCCCAGTTAGCAAGCACTGACACATAATTAAAATTAAAATAAAGATAATTAAATAAAAACTCACCTATTTTACATAACCTAATTTCCCAATTTTACAACAGCAGTGCATTAGGGCCATGATGCCCCACGTGAGAAGAAAAGGAGAAATAGAAATTGGGATCACAAGTGTGAAAAACAAAGTTTCCATCTAAGATGATGTAGGATACCACAGCAAAATGTGTTTAAGAAACTGTAATGGCACTATTTCTAAAATACCGTCCACCCACTAGATGCCTTTGTGCTTATGGTGTGCTGAGCAGAGCATGGCAACTGATTAACAAGGGAAGCAGAGCTGGAACTCAAGCCCTGTGGAAGCTTCTATTTTTTGTCATTTGTAGCCCAAAATTGTTTATCTGAACATCTGCTTCATTAAGAGATATTGTGATGCTATTCACAACAGCAACAAAGAGCCACAGAAAGCTCTTTTCCATCACTCTTTCTCCTACCCGTGTTCCATAACCCACTTCAAAACTTTTCCATTACAGATGTATGTCTGTTGGCATTCATTGTGCTTCCCCATGAACAATGGTAATATTGTGCTTCAAGGGAGCATCTTGGAAAGCAGACCAGTGATTTTGGAGTGTTTCTGAAGTAACAGTCTAAGCAATTTCATTGTTGTTTCTGTTGTTGTGAGAGACATTAAACTGGGAATGAGGGAAGATCTGCAAATACTCTGCAATTACCAAGATATTGTCCGTGCCCTGCTTACAATCAAGTTGAAAAGGCTGAATTACAGACATGGTTGCAGAGTCCTGTGCTCCACTGATGAGCAGCTGCATGAGGAAGGCAGATATTTAAGCTGTCCCTCAAGCAGGATCGGGAGAGCTGCTTTTCCAATATTTCCCCTTTCCTCAGCTTCTTTGCTACTTTATAGGAAATAATGAAGATTACTAGAAAAAACAGTATTGCACATCCCCTTTTAACAGGAGAGGTCCTTAGCTTTATGCTGCCTAGTTGATATTCCGTTCATTCCTCTTATTAATCTTGCTTACTGCTGATTTTGCCTCTCATTTTCTACTTGGTGACCTCCTGCTCCATCCTTATTTAGAGAAGTCTGGCCAATGATTGCAGTATTTTTAGGACAACACCAAGGATCCTCTGTCTCTACACACTGATGGACTACTAATATTTCAGTAAAATATCCTAAACAGCCAGAGTGGATTGCAGCCAAGGCTACACTCCCAAGAAATAACAGCAGTTACTTAGGAGTGCTAAGATTATCCAATAGATAGGTGAACAGGGACGCGGGACCCTGCAGACCAAAACAAACATTAGCAACACTCCAAAATTATTTTACTGCCATAGTACAGCACCTAGCACATTGAGAGCCTGAATTTATGAGCACAGCTTCCAAGTGGTACAGCAGTGCAAGCATTAATCCAGAGAGAAATGTAGATTTCAATGAATTTATTCACAGATATTGGCTTATCTTTAAGCAGACATGACTTGCTGGATTAGGATGAGTAGTGTTGCACCTTACAGGCTGTTATTTAAAAGTAAAGGAAGCCATATCTTTAGCCAGCGTGTGCTGGCAGTTGTTCCTTTAATAATACTTGGCACAAACACAGTCAGCCATCCTCTGCTTTGACACAGCTTGTACAGAGACCTACCAGTCATCCGCTGTCTCCGAGGCCAAAAATTAAATAAGTGATGTAGATATAGCCCCAAAATGTCAAAACAGTGAGCAGCAAGGGTAGTGAAGAGTCTTTAACTGATATTAATAAAAATTGGAAAATTGTGTTGCTACGCAGTCATGCAGAAATGTTTGGGTCAGGGTTCAGTGATGCCTTAGTAAAGAAGCATCAGTTACACCCTCATTCTTCTCTACCTCCCTTTGGTATTGGGCAGAATCCTGCAATGTGGCAAAGAACAAAATTTAACCAGCTGAATTTAATACCGACTTTTTATAACACCGAAAGCCAGATCCTCATCTCATTTACCCTGAAAATCTGCCCTGACACTGACGATGCCAGATAGATTGCTACAGGTGAAAATCCTTACTGAAGGAAAATAAAGCCCTGGCACATCTAAAAACATGCATCAGAAGTATTCATGTTCCAAACTTTCTCAACATGAGTCTTTGGGACACAAAGCTTTTTATTTCACATGATTAACAGAAGTAACTGCTTTAATAATAAGTTCAGAATTTTTGCCTGAATCCCTTCTTCTCAACCTCCACTTTTCATAATCTCCATGATGAGTAAGTTATAAAAAAGGTATTTACTGGAACATTGCTCTGTGGAAGAAAACTGTCTAGCTGTGATTCAGCATTCCTAGTTCTTCTGTCAATTAATACCCTAATAAACAAAATACCTGATGCTTAAAGCTGCTCATCAGAGAGCCAAGCTTTTTCTGTTTTTTTCAATTGGATTTTTTAATGATGGTTTTTGCTGTCTCTTCTACTTCTGTTCTTTCCATTACAATGTGAATGAAACTATCCATATTGTTTGTCCTTCCATCACCACCTGCATGGTACATAAACAGGAAGGTCAAGTACAGAGCTTTGGACTTTCCTTGTGGCTCCATAGTATCTCACATAATCATCACCGGCTTCTTGTCTACCCCACTGAGATGCGCTGCTTTAGTGCCCCCTCCTGCATCAGAGCCAAAGGCAGCAGAAGGCAGAGTAGAGAGAAGAAATTAAGTCAAAGAGAGGACAGGCTGAGGAAGAGCTTCCAAGCAGGAAGGTCTTCTAGTTTATAGAATATTCTAAGAAGAGTGGTTGAATTCAGATGCTGGCAGAGTAAGAATGTACATAGGAAAGACCGGTCTGCAGGAGTTATAATAAACAATTTCTTCCTCCTTCTGAAAGTTTCTCTTTCTGGAGCCCTGTCAGAGTAACTTCATGGGAAGAGATGGCCTGTCACCTTCTCTTGAATCTCACTATAACCTTTGTACTTGAACAAAGTCTTCACTCCATGGTCCTCTGCCAAACAACCTGATCTGGCAGACACTCAGTGGAGCAGGGTCTTTCCTATTTCAGGACCTCCCTCATCAGATGAAGCTGGTATGTGAGGTCCTAGTGAGCAGAGGAGCCATGCTTCTGTGTTACAGCCAAGAACAGCGGGCTTTGTCCTCAGAGAAAATCCCTCTAGCTAGCAACCCGCACGCATTTCTTCGAATCTTGGTCCCAACCACATCACTCTCATACATCACGTTTTCCTCGTGAGCTGGCAAAAAAGAAAAGCCTCTTTTAGAGGGAGTAGAAAGCCACGTTGTGTGGTTTAGCAGCAGAAAGCTGCAAAGTCTGTTGCAGAGGGTCTGGTGGGATTGCTAGCAGCCTGCTGGAAACACACTTTGATCACCTCACAGAAGCCACTGCCAAATCTGGAAAGAGCTGAGCTGGGGTGATTCCCAAGAATGTTCACCGTAGTCTCCTACATGAATTATGGCAATAAGCACTGAAGGATGCGACAAACATCAGCTGAAAAAGAGGAGCAGGTACTTTACTGCTTAAAAGCATCCCCTGGAAGTGCTTGAGATATGTGGAAGCTACTCTTTTGTTTCATACGGGCGAACAAGCAAACCAAAACAGCGAAGTAGGAAAATCTGAGCACTCCATTCATTATCCTCAGCACAATGTTACCTAAAGGACCTCTTGTCAGAAAGACCTTGTTTCTGCTCTTTTTTCCTCAACCCTCATTCTTGGACACTTCAAATGTTAAAAATTAGTTGGTATTTGAACAAGTGGCCTGCCTGGTGTAGGCTCGGTGTAATCACTGTGCTGTGTCACAGTAGCATGAGAGTCCTCTTCTCAGCTGCAAACACAACCGTGGCAGTTCGGCAGAGTACCTGCACACCAAGCCTGTGCGTAACAGGAAACTCAGTCCCGTGGTGGACTTCACAAACGGATCTGGCTCCAGTCCCTTCAAGGAAATAGGGCAGTCATGTTTAAATTTGAGTTTTGTGTTATCGGAAAACTATAATAACAAAGGAAACCTCAGAATAAAACATTGTTGAAAAGATACTGACCTTAGCTAGCATTTATGTTGCTTGGGCAATGCAATGGTTTCCACTCAGATATCAAACTCTTTATCAGGACCAAATAAAAATTGCTTACCTGGACCTTGCAGGATTTTATACTAATTTCTGATTAAAAAATAAATGTACCTGAGTATGCCAAAGTGCCAAATATGCCACTCACATTCAATAGAGCAATTATGTGCTTCCACTCAGATCTCAGCTGCACTCAAAATACAGCTCATGGCAAGGAGGGTGCCAATACCCAATTGCAGTCAGCATACAGCCAGCAAAGAGTGGTTTTAACTTCAGACATTCTGAGCAAAAACAAGAAACTGAAGCAAAGTCCCTGGTATACAGAGAGTACTTGGTGTGCATCCTTCCACCTGCTACAAGCAAATTACTGCGAGAGTGTGCTCCATGGGATTCAAAGATGCAGTCTCCAGAAATGAAAATCACAGTAGCTACATACCTAAAAGCACTGCCCAGAAAGGTATATCTGAAATTTCTAAGCACCATTGTTGGAGCAAGCTGGTATGCAGAACATCCTTAGAAATTAGCACATGAAAACTTTACAACACTCCCTCCTGTCTCCAGCCCTCAGACTGGAAGAGATGGAAGGGTGCAAAGGGACAAGTATGACCATTACTGTAGAATCACATCAAAAGCTGCCCCAACCTAAGCCATGTAGAAATGGATGGACTAGGGAAGCAGCCACGTGCGGTGGCAGCTGTAGCACTGGATCTTTGCAACTGTACACAAAAACAGACGTGCTGTGACTGTGTTAGTCCAGGTAGGCTATCATGACTGATCCTCATGAACATCAGACTGACAGGACACTGGAATTGTTTTCTAGGCATTTTCAAAGCCCACATCTATCAAGATATTTTGAGCTGGACAAAATAAAGTGCTGTATATACTCTGGACGAGAGTCTTGAAATAGTAAGGGGATGAATTAAATGACACAATAAGTCTTCTTTATCTCTAATCTCTGTGATTACACGAGATATATGAGAGAGGGTTTTTAGAACCAATAATATTCATAGACTAAATATCTTTCATCCAGGAGAGAAAGACAAAAAATAAAACGTGTGCTAAAAACCAATAGCTGTGTTCATAAATCAATTTATTCAGAAGATTTTTTTTCTTTTCCCAGGCATTTGGGTAAAAGTAGCTCACGAGAAAAGGCTTTAAGAAATGCATTGAGCAATGGAGAAATACAAAAAGCACTTTGCTGCTTCACTGACATGTTTAACATAAAAGAAATTTAAACGTCATCATTTTTCAGCTCAACAGCTTTTGACTTTGTAATGAATAAAAATTTAAGTAAAGAAGAAGTAGGAGAAGAAGAAGAAAGAAACACTACATTTAAAAGTAGTCTGAGAGAAGCCTTGCATTCTGATGGAGTAGCCAAGGGTATTCACAAGGTATATATTTTGCAGCCCATGGTTACATTTACCATTTATGTCAAGGTTTTTTTCAAAATTAAAATAATTCTCAACAGGTAAAGATGAACACAAGTTATGTCAAAAAGCATTTCACCCTGCTGTTAATGTTCTCTACATTAGACACCCAGATATATTTCCTCACAAAAACTACATGTGTTTGTTGGTGCCCCCTGAATGCTGAACCACGCGTGTGAGGCACTGGGTATTGAATTTTGCCATAGCAAATAACTGTTAAAACAGTAAGTGTTCTTTGTTTAGTTTAAACCTACTAAATCTATCAATTTCTTGGTCACCTCACACTGGGCCTTGGTCTGGAGAGGATGGTTCACCCAGTTTCAGTGTTGACTGTGGTGAGGACAGACTCTGAGGCTCTATCCTTCTCTTCATCCCAGTTTGCCTTTCATTCTGGCAGAAGCATCCCGGTGAGGACCCAGCGCAGCCCATGCCCAGTGTGGATAGTGGCACAGAAAGTGTTACTATGACCATGACTGCTGTCATCCTGAAGACGAAAAGCCATTAGTAACTACCCATTGCTTACAGATTTGCCTTCACCATCAAATGGCTTGGAAAAATCTAAAACTAGGCACTGTAACAAATGCCAGCTTAGTCATGTTTCATTTCTTCTATTTAACAGTCCTGAGCATTATTTTTCTTACAGTGAAGAAATTAAGTGCATCTGTCATGTATTTGACTTTTAAGGTTATAGTCATTTGGTGAAACATTAAATGAAAACTGCAATGATTCAGAGTTGTTGAATTTCTAATTTAATATTAATCCTCACTCAGCCTTTTATGCAACACACACACACTCACATACACTCTCACTCCCCCTGCTTGATTTTTCAAAATCTTTCCTTTATACCAGTCATTATTTTAATAGCGCAACAGCAGAATGCTTCTATCTCTTTGTAAAACAGATGCACAGTTATTCCTCATCTCCAGCAGGCAATGGAAGGATTTCAGAGTTTCCTGGAAAAATTGTATACTGTTCAGTTAAGATAGTCACTGTAGGTACAACACATAAGGAAAGGACTTGTGAAAAGGCCTTTTGATGTCTCTTCTGCACCACTGGAGACAAAATAGTTCCCAGTATAAAGCTAAGCTGTGCCTAAAGGCAGCAAAATTAATCACATGGACTGAGACCCCTGCAATGCTTCTGGTGCCAGCGGCACTCCTCTTGGTGATGGAGAAAAGTAGAACACATTCAGACTGCCTTAACTCTGCTGTCATGAAGGTCAAAACCTGGCTTTACTGGAGAGGAGAATTAGGCAAGCAGCAACTGCTTCAATAAAACCCACTATGAGCACAGCCAGACAACTCTTTTCCATGCTTTATCAGTGTAGGGAGGGCAGAATTTTGTTTCTTATTTCTCCATCCTGAATGATTTGTTATTACCTCCTCTTGGAGGTGCCTCACTGGTTCATAAACCAGAAGCCACTAGCAGTGTCACTAAGGTTATTTTCATAGCTTCACTCCCAATATGCTTTCTAAAATTCAGTGGTTTATACCCTGTTGGCCATGGAGCCTGGCAAGTGAGAGGACTATTTCTATGGAGTCAGAGAAAAGTAAATAAGAAAAACAAGGGGCTTTTTTCAGTAGGCTTAAAATTGCTGCACTTGCATCCTCCCCTCCAGGGAACAGCTGCAGATAAAAAGTTGGATGATATACATTTACAGCAAAGAGACCTTCTAGTAGATAGAGGAAAAAACCTTGTACCTACCAAGGATGCATTCAGTTGGCATCTCTTAAATATCCCCATCCACACTAGTCCTTGGGGCTCCTTTCAGAGTCAGTGGAGATCCAGGCAAGAGAGTGAGCAGTGTCTGGGAAATTTACCTCCTCTGAAAACAGACATTTATAACACTGCTGTAGGTGCCCATTTCTCTTTCTGATTGTAAAGGATGCCTGGGATGATGCTATAGGTGTCAAAGCTATGTATGTGAGCTTAAATCCGTCCCAAGTGGCTGAGTGCAGCAGGGCTCAAGGGGCAGCTCTTCCCTCCCACCCCGAGCAGTGCGTGCTCCCCATGGACGATGCTGAGTTAAAGTCAGCAGTCTCCGGACAAGAAGGGCTACTGCATGCTCCTCACCTTTCCAGTGTGTCCATTATTCATTCTTAATGCCTTTATCTGCACAAAGCAATCTGCCCCCAGCATAAATAAACAGGCTTGTCTCGTTGGAGAACAAAGGGAAAGACAAATGCATGCAAAGCTGAACTGTCATTCTGTCAACAGGCCTTCTGTATCAGTATCAATATTTTAAACAGCCACCTTGGCTCTGTTACACAATGTGTGCCACCTTCTTTCTTTTCTCAAAATAAACACAATATTTTTCTTTTTAATTTTCAAAAAATAACCTGCAGATGCAGATATGTTTACTGCCTGTGTATAAACTGAAATAATGAAGTGAAATGCATTAGAAAAAGAAGTTTCATATCCACAGAAATGGTTCTGGGCAGCTCTAGAGGCCATTGACATGTTGTGCTTAGAAGACAGCTGGAGTAAAAATAGGACTGAGGAGGAGTTTCCAAAGTGTGGAATTACTGCTGAAATTATTCTTAAACTTACGTTGCTGTGGGGATAGTTGGGCACAGAAGGGATCACCCAAGGCTATTGTTCTTCTCTCACTTTGCATATCACTGCCAAATCCATCCTTTTGGGTAGAGGTTAGCTAGTAATAGTTACTAACGATACAGAGCTCAGCTGCAGGGTTTAACAGATCGTGCAAAGTGAGAACGTTTTGCAGCTCTGTCCTGCAGCAGGCGAGGCGGACAGCTGATGCACCAAGGGCAGGAATGGCTAAGCTGACACACTGAGGGATGCTTTCTGCTGACTGCTCGTTTTTCTCTTAGCTCTTTCTCCCCATTTAGGCAAAGGACCTCAAATGCAACCTGATTGACTGGATGCCTGTTTGTTAGTGACATGCCCGAAAATCTTCTCAGAATCTTTGATCAGCCCTGGAGTCATGGATGACTTTTGAAAGGCTGCAATGTCCTTCCTTCTCTTTGCTGTATCCTCTGGGTTCTGATCTAGACCAGCTGAGAGTCAATGCACAATTCTTTAGCCAACGTTCTCCACTGCTTGGAGGGAACCAGACTGAGGGCAGGAATCTGCTTCTGCAGAAGAACTGGACAGCCAGGCAGGGAAACGCCCCTCTTCCCACCCTCCTGTGCACAGCCATCAGCTGGTCAGTGTTCATGCATTAGAGTAAATAAATCCAGGGTGCTTGCCTGGAGGAATACATGGAAGCAATTGCAAGGCATCTGATCAACTCACAGCCTATTCTTTGTTCATTTGTTCATTTATTCATGTACAAATTAAACATCTTCCCACTCCAAGTACATTGAAGTATTTTAAAAAGTTAAGAGCACTGATTTAATAATTTAATAGGCAGTACTGCAAGCTTTTCTGGCAGCCTTGGTCCTTACTGCAAACTGCACACAGATTGGAAGCACCCATGCCCACCCTTTTCTGGTGTCCATCCCCTAAGAAGTGCAGGACCCACACTCTCCCCTTCTAGTAGATGATTAGAAAAAAATCCAAACAAAAGACAACTTTCCCAGTGGGCGCAAAGTGAGGGACCAGACCTGAGCTGGTTCTGCTGAGGAGAGGCTCAACAGAGAGCAGCCACTGCTGCTCTGGGACAGGCAGATAAATTTACATTCTGCTGCAGACAGATCTGAGCACTCTTCCTATGAGAAGAGCAGAATGTGGACAGAGCCAGCAGCGGAGACGGGCTGTGCACAGCAGCTGTGGGCAGGCGCAGCCGGGGAAGCAGCACCCAGCGGGTACCAGGCAGTGCACGCTGTGGGACCAGCCCTGCTCTGTGTAAAGAGGGAGGCAGGCTTGGGAAAACTGCCCTTGGGGCAACTTGAACAATCACTGAGTTTGGAAAATGAGATAGACTCTGATCCTTTCCATTCATGTGCAGTTTCCACAGCCTACACTCCAGTTCTTTTACACCTATAATAACAACACAGATTTGTAGGAAAATGCAGTTTCTGGCACATCTCATTAGCTGGAAGAAATAACAGTGGTGAGCCACAGCAAGGTATGGGGCAAGTAGATTTCCAGCAGCATGACTGGTCCTGATGGCAGATGAAAGAATGCAAAGATTTTTTAGGAGCAGGCAAGTCTGTCTGTGACCCACATAGCAGGAAGAGAAAAGACATAAACAGTATTGCAGAGAGTTGTGGGAAGTACCATAAAAATGGAAAAATATTCCATCACTGGTTCTCTTGTTTCTGATTTCATCCATCTAGAGTTTTGCTTATTTGGCTGCAGAGGTCGTAGTGGCACTAGAGGTTCTCCTAAGGGTCAGATTAGCCAGCCTACCTCCTTTCTCTTGACCTCCTTTCCCACCTCTAACATCACAACATCAGGACCTCATCAGAGTAAACGCTGGTTACCTCAGGCCCCAGTGTGAACCTGTCCCAACATCTCTCCTGTCACTGGTCAGTGGGACCCTGTGGTCCATCATAGCTCTGCTAGCTGACCCCAATATTCAATTGTATTTGCAACTGTATTTGGATGCAAAATACAGCAGCATTCATCCAGACACAGGACATGGGAGCAAAAGGCTGATGTCTGGCTTCAGCTGTGATTGTGTATCAAACCAGAGATAATAACCATGAAGGTTAAGATTAGCTATGCTCAAATATTTTTTAATTAAACTGTATTACAGTGACACGAGAGGCTCAATCTTTGTATGCTATTCAGGTACATATCTGCTTTTCTATCTCTTTTTATAGTTCCTTGTGCAACACACCTGCCCATCACTTCTCCCTGGTGTGGGCAAGACTGTCTCTAAATGACTTTTGTCCCATTTAGGCAGGATGCCTTAGTTTACATTGTTCAGTTGATCAGTGACATAACCAGAACTGCTGGATGGGCTTGGTGAATATCAGCCTGGCTCCTGGAAACATCACTAGCCTGTTTTGGTGGGTGGAGGAGAGTGCACAACAACACTGCCGGCACCAGCAAGGAAACATGAATGCCAGCTCAAAATATGCAGCAGCAGGTATGAATTGTGACAACACGGAACTTAGCATTGGGAAATTTCAGTACAGCCCAATGTTCCTTGCCTGGCTCTAGCCTTAATAGCAAACCTCCCACTGACAGCAAATGCATTGGTTATAATTCCTCTTACAAGCTTAATTCTCTGAACAGTCAGATGTCACTGATGGAGATTGCCTTTCGCATTTGTGCAATCTTCAGGCTTTCCATGGAAGACATCCAGGAAAATTCTCTAATGATTTCTTTCTTCCATCTCAGCTCCTCTTTATGAACATGGACAATGAGTGGACCCTCCCTTTTTAGGTCTCCCTGGAAGAGTATATATTTGACACCGCAGAGAATAGGGCATAATAAAAGAGAGCCATTAGCAAAGACTCCATTTGTGTCTGAATTTTGAAGATGCAGAGTGGTGAAGAGCACTTCAAGGGTTTTCGTCATTTTTAACCAAAGTTCACAATCTTATCTGGAACCAAAATCAGAAACACATGCATTTAAGAGAACAGCTTTCTGCTGGAAGTGGAAAAAATGCAAGACAGACTTTCTATAACCTCACACTTAAACTTTGCGGATTTAATTATAAAATTGTACAAGGATTTTGAGAGAGGGGCTAATATATTCAGGAAACAACTCGTGCATGAGAAGTTAAACCTTAGAGTTGGCTGATTCCTTTAAATTTTATTTAATTTCAGCTTAAAAAACAAACAAACAAACAAAACACCCAGGTATTAAGTGAGGTACCAGATCCAAGGGAAGGGAGAAATTTTTAGAACACCTTTGATAGCGAAAAGGAACTGAGAAACCTCTGCTTGAAAAGGTCTCTCTGCAGGTACTGACAGTTCACGTAAGGTAGCATGTTAGGAATATTTAATGAAATGTAAGTTTAGTACAGGTCTTTGTGCGTAGTTGGATTACTGCAAAAAAAGTAACTAAAAGTTAATCCTCAATAGTACCACCTGCACTTGATATCAGTTCACGTTGCAGGTGGGAAAAATGAGGTTGTGATTAAGAGATTTATACATGGTCATAGCCACATCGTGTTAATGTCATCACTATAACCTGACTACCCATATGAACAGGTTGTCTGCAAGAGTCCCTTAAAGACGTTTACTTAGAGAGTTACCAAGATTTTGTTTGCTGCCTTCTCTTCCGTCTTTCTGTAGGAAGACATATGAATAGAAGTGAGTGTAGCATCTTCTCCTTCATAGATTTTGATACACGGGAGAGACAAAAAAGTTTCCAGAAAATTGCTCTGTAGTTTTATGTGAGACACACAAAGCTCAATATGGATTACGATAGTCACGGAGAAAGACGGAAAGATAGTCACAGGGGAATGCTGGAAAAAAATAGCAGCAAGTTTACGTTCTTCCCTGACTTGACCAATGTTATGAGAAAAATAAATCTTAGCAATAGTTCTGGCTTGAGTCCATTACAAATGTTCTTTCTTGAGGATATTATGAATAAATGTTTCATGTCACAGAAGGGTCGTGATTTTCACTGCTTTTTTGTCCATAAACCAAAAGAGGGTGGAAAAAACCCCATCACTACATACTTCCCAAATCCAGAGAAGTCGCAAATGCAAGGAACCTGCATTTCCCTTTGCACATGGCCTTTGCCTGATTATAGACTGTCAAACAAAAATGCAGCAGCAAATTCAGATTGCATAGCCACATACTTCAAAATATTTAGATGTCTCAGTAGAAGCTGACTGAGATATTTCCTCATGTCTGTTTTCTGAAAGAGCAGAACTACTTTAACCAAAATCATTCCATAAATGCAGCTTGAAGCAAAACTGTGCATGGAAAATTTGGATCAAAAAGGTTGTAAAGAACTGCTGAAGGAAAGGGGTTTTAAAATAGCTGCACTCCCAGCTCTACATAAACAAAAGCCCCCGCAGTTCTTTTGTCAGATGCCTCCATCAAAGGTGATTGTGGGAATTGGTTCTACAAGCAGGGAAAGTAGCACCTGAACCTGTGTCAGGTCAAGAGTGACCACGCCATGGTTTGGGTGCCATCACCGCTCCACAAGTCATACCTCAGCACTGCTCTGCCTGTGGTGTTGTAGGATGTTACACCAAGGCTGGGCATGACTTCTTTCTAGTCCCTTAATACCTGGTAGGTATCCTCAAAGTAATCATTTGATAGGGCTTTGGGCAGTAATCCATTTAATCCCCCAGAGACTGAAAGCTTCTTCAGGCTTTATCTTCTATTCAGCATTACTGCACAATGCTAAGACTCTGAACACTACACTTAGAAAAATTGTATTATCTATGTGTACCTTAGTAATGCTAAGCAATCATTGCCTGGGTTCAGGAGCCTGCCACAGCGGGACTGAGAAGAATACATTTCCCCACCCAATTACTGAACCATAAATTGCCTTTGCAGGTCATTCATAACTGCCAGCCTGAAATTTGTTTTTTGTTTGTGTTTTTTCAACTTATATTTATCTACATATTACTCTGCTAATTTTAAGCCAAATGCATTGAGATTATTACCGTTTATCGTCTGAGTTTCAAGTTGTGAATAATGACATTGTCAAGCTTTCCTCATTAATCACAAGGCTATTAATGTCTTTGCTTTTCATCAGAGGAAGAGTGGTGTGTGATTACATGGACCTAAACACTAGCATTTGAAGGAAAATTTTGAGTATTTGAAGCTTTGCAAAAAAATTGGCAATGATGACAGCTGGTGCTTTATTGAGCTAAAACCTTTCACACTGTTATAGGTAAGATAACCACTTGCTACCAGCTGGTAAAGTCTACATGTAAAAATAAGCTCTGTAGATGGGCTTATGGTGTTGTCTAGTTGCCAAACACCCTGCACTAAGTTTATTTTCACCTGTGGCACAAAGGTTTAGAAACTTCTTACTGAAGTGTAAACAATTGCAATTTATACAACAGAGAAAGAACCTGAGTGTCAGTACAAGTCAGATGGTAACATTCTCGGCTTTAGTGTGTTTGAAATTGGCCATAGAGTGTAAACCATATAGTGCAGCTAGAAACTTCAAATGCACGCCCATGAACTTATTTGAAAAAGTCATTGCTCAATGTGGAAGAACTAACAGTTTAATTTAGTGAAAATTCCAACTCAGATAAGTTGGGGTTACTTGGCAATGTCATTAACGGGAATTTGTTTCCTTGTTTTTCAGTGTAAGAAGCCAGTTTTGCCTTCTCTAGTCGATGCAGGTAGTGCTCAAAGCATGGTGGATGAGAATTAACTATCTCATTGCGGCTGGCTAACTCAATACATATTGATTTGTGGGTCCTGTGACCTAAAAAAAGACAAACTATATTAAACTTCAAAATAATGTTAAATAAGGATGGGTTTCACCAAATTAGATAGTAGAAAACTTGCCCCAGTAGCACTCTTGTGGTAGAATGGTTAAAAGAGATTGGCTTCTGGAAACCATAACTTATTGACAGTGATATTCCATTGGCTAGTTTGATCCCAAGCCAAGCTGTCCGGCTCACTGGTGTAGAAGTCCTCACAGTCACATCAATACTGCCTAGTTCAAACAGAGTTCAGTTCAGTGGTAAATGCTGAAGACAACTCAAGACTCTGTGACTGAGACTATTGACTGATATTGATGTCTGGTCAGACTGACCTTCTATGTATACCTGTATAATACTAAGTTCAATGGACTGCAATATTTCAGATACTTATCTCCAGCTCTGCAGCAGAGTTCATGTATGGCATTTTAAAAATCCATGTATTTCTTTCCTGTGTCTCTACATGAGGGGTGAAGGCTTTGACCATCCCAGAGTTCTGTGGCCCTGATGTCCAGATGGGGATCTACTACAGTGTGTTGTGCTCCCTTCTGGCATACAGACCTAGGTTTCTTTCCCGTGGAAATCAGGATGAGGCAGAAGAGGCCAGTGAGTATCTGCAGCTTGCCCTGGTCCTGTGTCATGATGTAATTATGGCACATATCTGGACCTGCTAGCTGAGAAGTTCCCTAGTTCTGCTGGACCGAATATGTCAAATTAAGCATCACTATCCATCTCCACTGAGCTGGCTGAAAATTTCACTCATCCAGCAAAACTACTTGAACCATGAAAAGAAGGAGAGGAACCCTGCAGATGGGGGCAGCAGAGATGAGACGGGACTCTCCCTTTCAATGGCAGCCTTTGTTAATCCAGCTGAGAAATTACATACTTTTGCCGTCCATATTTCTCACTGATTCAGTTAGCACTTTACTACATACACTGGGTTCCTGTACTCAAGCACACGGTCCTTCCCAGGTATCGTATTCACTGTCCTGCTTTATAACCAGAATTTAACAGAAATGGTCATTGCCAGTGCTCCTGTGGCAAGTTATACTAGTGACGTCAAGGACAGGATGTGGCCCTTTGCTATGATGTTGCCTGTGAGGCAGTCAGCAAGTGCCTGGCTCAGTTCATTTGTTTTGATTTTTGCAGGTGACCTTGTGCTTCTTCACATCTTTGTTTTTTGTGACACATGAATTTTAAATTATATATTTTAATGTGACACATTCCAGTGAAAAATACCAACTAATAAGGCATTAAAATAGTAATATTTACTTCAATAAAAATAGCTGTGATGTTCGATGCAGTATTTACTGGTAAGATATAACTGACCTAGTCTACTCGGTAAAGAATCTTATCTTTTGAAGTCAGGTATATTGGGAGTTTCTGATGGAAACAGAGCACTGATAGTTACATAAGAGTTTACTGTCAGATATCTGCCACTCTCCATCATCTTTGAGAGGTCCTGGAGGACAGGAGAGGTGCCCGAGGACTGGAGAAAGGCCAATGTCACTCCAATCTTCAAAAAGGGCAAGAAGGAGGACCCAGGGAACTACAGGCCGGTCAGCCTCACCTCCATCCCGGGAAAGGTGATGGAGCAGCTTATCCTGGAGGCCATCATGAAGCAAGTGGAAGAAAAGAAGGTTATCAGGAGTAGTCAGCATGGATTCACCAAGGGGAAATCATGTCTGACCAATCTGATAGCTTTCTACAATGACATGACTGGCTGGGTACACGAAGGGAGAGCCGTGGATGTTATCTACCTTGACTTCAGCAAGGCTTTCGACACAGTCTCCCATGATATCCTCCTGGGGAAGCTGAGGAAGTGTGGGCTGGATGAGTGGTCGGTGAAGTGCATAGAGAACTGGCTGAATGGCAGAACTCAGAGGGTTGTCATCAGCGGCGCTGAGTCTAGTTGGAGGCTGGTGACAAGTGGTGTCCCTCAGGGGTCAGTACTGGGCCCAGTCTTGTTTAACTTCTTCATCAACGACCTGGATGAAGAGTTAGAATGTACCCTCAGCAAGTTTGCTGACGACACCAAACTGGGAGGTGCGGTAGATACACCAGAAGGCTGTGCTGCCATTCAGCGTGACCTGGATAGGCTGGAAAGCTGGGCAGAGAGGAACCTGATGAGGTTCAACAAGGGCAAGTGCAGGGTCCTGCACCTGGGGAGGAACAACCTCATGCACCAGTACAGGCTTGGGGTGGACCTGCTGGAGAGCAGCTCTGCGGAGAGGGACCTGGGTGTCCTGGTGGACGACAGGTTAACCATGAGCCAGCAGTGTGCCCTGGCTGCCAAGAAAGCCAATGGGATCCTGGGGTGCATCAAGAAGAGTGTGGCCAGAAGGACGAGGGAGGTTCTCCTTCCCCTCTACACTGCCCTAGTGAGGCCTCATCTGGAGTACTGTGTCCAGTTCTGGGCTCCCCAGTTCAAGAAAGATGAAGAGCTACTGGAGAGAGTCCAGCGGAGGGCTACGAGGATGATGAGGGGACTGGAACATCTCCCCTACGAGGAGAGGTTGAGGGAGCTGGTCTTGTTCAGCCTGAAGAAGAGAAGGCTGCGAGGGGACCTTATAAATGCCTACAAATATCTGAAGGGTGGGTGTCAGGAGGATGGGGCCAAGCTCTTTTCAGTGGTGCCCAGTGACAGGACAAGGAGCAATGGGCACAAACTGAAGCACAGGAAGTTCCGTCTGAACATGAGGAAGAACTTCTTCCCTCTGAGGGTGACGGAGCACTGGAACAGGCTGCCCAGGGAGGTTGTGGAGTCTCCTTCTCTGGAGATATTCAAGACCCGCCTGGACGGGGTCCTGTGCGGCCTGCTGTAGGTGACCCTGCTTCGGCGGGGGGGTTGGACTAGATGACCCACAGAGGTCCCTTCCAACCCCTACTATTCTGTGATTCTGTGATCTTATTACAGCGATAAAATAAAAGCCCTGCCGCACCAAGAACTATACCACAAACAAATGCAGACTCATCCAAGAAGGCACACATAGAAGAGCTGGTTTTCCTCTGCGTGAAGAACCGTAAGATGCTCCTTTGCTGGCATTTGTACCCACCCTTTGAGCCTATGAAAATCTATACTTCGGAGAGCTGTACAGAAAACTCTAAGTAAAAATTAATTTGCTGATATCTATTCATTAGTAATGGGTAAATTGGTATGCTTTATGTGTAAACCAGCTCTGCCATGGCCAGTGCAGGACTGACAAAGTTTGGAGAGAAGGAAGAAGACCCATCGTCCATGTTCTTTCTCCCCACAAACTCCTCCCTGTCCCAAAGCTCTCTGCAGTCTCTTGCACACATTTCCTTCTGCTCCAGGAGAATGGTGCAAACCTGCCTGAATTACCCTGGGCTGAAAGCAGAAGTGTTACTCAGTGTCTTCTCTAGCCACTGTACCCCAGTGCCCATTCCAAGGTTACTAGAGAGCTTACTGAAGTTTATTAATGCAAACAAATGAAGAGATTATCCCTAGATGGGCCAGGTGTCCAATAAAGTGGGATTATGACTGGTTTGGGGAGCACATACCTTTACCTTTTTTAATAGTCCTATTTTCCTATATGCTCATCTGTCTCAGAAAGATCTTTAGAATACTCCTGAAAGTGCTACGAAGTCTTTGGAACAAGACTGTACATTTTTTTACACTCCATCAGTTCCTAAACCTTCCTAAACCTACAGGACCATGGTTCCTCAGACTATCGCTAGACTAATCAGGGCTTGGGCACAAGCCCATTCTTGCCACTGCTGGTGGAATCCTGAAACCATTTTTGTTTGTAAAATCTCACAGCTCACATCCACAGGGCAGTGTAGAAGTAGCATTAGTCTCCTGGGAGATCATCCAGGTCAATGACTGGGCGCAGAAGATACTATGGAGGAAGCGACTCTATTGAGGAAGATGGTTGTATGGACACAAGCTGCACTGCACCAGCTGGCTTCAGGGCCAGAGCATTGTGCCCCAACATGGTTACTTTATTATGTGGATAAGACTCTGAGATGCTGGGCTGTAAAGGCTAATGGCTCCAGTGCTTAATCCAGGCAGTTTAGAAGGGCTCAAGCAGTGGATCAGCTACTATTCTCATTGGGAGATAATTTCCTCCAGTGACCGCACCATCAAAGCCCACCCCTGTCCACCATCAGTTGGCCATACCCAGTTGTGGCAAAGCTGGGAAGAGCTCCTTGGGTCTCTGTGCTCACTCGCTCCTGGTTTATCTTCCCCATATTTGAGTGTCTTGCTGGCTTATCCTTCCTTCCGCATCCTGTTCTTGTGTTGTTGCCAGATAGAAATTGTCTTGCACAGCCTGGGAGCCTTGAGCCATTTCTGGAAAGGAGCAATCCTCAAGTCTGACTTAGGTAGGACCTCATAGTCTCTGGAGGCCTTGGTTCCACCTGGAGACCTCAGTGGCAGTCTCCTTTCAGAAAAGCACTGCAAAAAGTTTACTGAATTGAACATCCTGAGCCATATCTATGGTGCACTTTGCCACTAAGCCTCCTAATTCTCTAGCTTACTTGTATTTTGCTTCGCTGTTCCCACACTGGTGGTGTACAAGTCACAACTACTACTCATAAGTTTTGCTTTAATAGCCAGAATGTCCATGGGCAGAAACTCAGGAGATCTCTGAAAGATTTGCCAGGTGTTAGGAAAAATTTTTTTTACCTTTCTTCTTTCTTTTTCCCTTTTTCTTTTTCCTTTTTTTCTTTTTTAATTTTTCTTTCCAGAACACCTAGATTGGTAGGAACAGTTTTATATTAATATAACGTGCCTGGTGCATGTTCAGTGAAAATGTAGTGGCATTCTTTGAAAAGTTTTAACCACAAGTAAAGAGGATCTGTAAGAAGTCAAGCCGAAAAGCACAACGATCTAAAAGCAACACATGAACTGGCAGTGCAGATGAATGAAAAGATCTTGTAGAAGCAAAATGCCTCAACTTTTGTACTGTGGCATTTAGCTTGTTACATTATGGCTTCTGACAACAGCAGGTGACAGGAATTTAAAAGAAAGTGAAGTATTCACCCTCTTCAAGTTCACTCTCACCAATTTTATGAGCTGGATCATCAAACAAGAAAAAAACACCACAATATCAAGGAAAGAGTCCCTGCCGCATTCAAGGACATGTAAATGTTAAGAACGCCTGGCATCGACCTCCTGACGCACCAGCTGGCGGTAGTTGCTAAAGTGCTATACTTTGGTAAAAAGAAAAAAAAAGAGACCATTTGAGAGAAAGACTTAAAAAAAAAATGAAATTAAATTAGACCTCTTCAGTGGAGATGCCTGCTTCTCAGAAATGTTTTCTAAATGGAACTTCCCCCTCAGCTCTCCACAGGGTATTTTCTATCATCTATTATAGCGAAAGAATATTTCTTATTGTTGTTCTCAAAAACATGTAACAGCAAAGGAAAGAACTCCCCAGGCTTAAAGAATTCAAGGAAGACTTTTTAAATCTGACTTCCTAAATTCCTGAACTCCCCAAAGTCCAAGAAATCCCAGCTTTTTTCTAAGAAAGTCTCAAACAGTAGAACAGAATTGGAAAAGGAAGAAGTACACAAAGCCTTTCCTCCACAGCAGGATGTGAGCATATCACGGTGAGAGCCTCTAGAGCATCTGTACACCTTCAAATGATGCATTAGAAACCGTTTGACATCTTGGCAAATCCATATGCAAATAACTATATGGACTGAATTTTCAAGGTGTGTCTGAGGCAAGAAGGGAGCAAGCTGGGAAATACTGTTACTCCCACAGTGTTTTCCCTTCCAGCAAATCTTATTTTGGGTCTGCTTATTTCCAGTCTTGGTTGAAGTGTCTCAGATGATGTCAACGTCTGGCCTCTGTGGCAGCGTTTCCTAGATTTACTGCTACACAGTTAGTCGGATCTTCCTGGCTGTCAGACGAGACTGTCCTCCCACTTTGAGCAGTTCCACTCCCTTACTCATGCGTATAACTTTGGTTAACTTCAGAAAGTCCTGTCCTTTTCAGGGTGACCATGGGAAGAGGCACACTGGTGTGGAGAGGAGCCAGACAATCAATGTGGATCGTTTACCATCCACAAAGCATCCAAATTGCAACTGCATTTTCTGCGTTTATGTGGGTCATGCAGGTCAGGTATTTTAAGGTATTTATAGAGAGGTAAGAGAGGTACTTATCAGCATTTTCTAAATCACCTGACACTCACTGAAATGAAAGAAAAGTGATCATCAAAGTACTTTTCAAATGCCATTCAGTACCAACACGCAAAAAATGCTTTTTAATATCCAGTCTGCATTTTGTCTTAGACATAGGCAAAACCTATGCAATCTTTCTAAATGAGAAAGGCACACCTCAGTGGAAAATTATTTCCCCTCCTTCTAAAAAGAGCCAGAGCTTCTTGTTTCTGAACAGCTCTGTAGGTCAGGAGGAGACAAATGGACTGGGGTACAACACTTCCCTTTCAAAAAGGGGTTCAACTGTTTGAACTTCCCCACCCAAATCTATAAAATCAGGCTAAATTTGGCAAAAGACAAAAGATGGAAAAAAAAGGGCAAACCCCAAGCCTTTTCTTGCCACTTTCTCTAAAAGACACATTCTGATATTTCTCCTTAGCTAGCTCAGAGAACTTATGTCCTCACACTGCAAACCTCCTTCCCAACCCCCTACATTGACCAAAGACATAGAGTGGGAAACCAAAACCCACACAAGTAATGTGCCACATCAGTGACGTGCAGTGGAGTGTGGCTTCTGTCTCCCTCCTTGAGACGTCTCCTCTAGCAGTGGACTTGCTAAGTATCTTTTCTCCTTTGCTATGTACTTTTTCTCAGGCACCCTAGGAAAGCAATTGCAGACCACGCCACAGAGGAAATCAATCCACTTTCCTACTCTCCCACAAACAAACCTAGGAGAAAAATCCCTTCTGGAGCCTCAATGCAGACAAAACACAATAATAGGGGATATGAAAACTGATGCCACTAGGAGTACTCAGCGCATCCTCCCTATTACATATTTCTAACCATAACAATTATTAATTGTTTTTCCCTCCCAGCAGCCATACTATGGATTAAAAACTGGGAAGAGAAATCTTTCCTGACCCCTGGGATGACCAGGAGGAATCCCAAATCAAGGGGTTAATAAGGCATAAACATAATGTCCATGGGCAGCAAATAAATCAGATTTTGGCTTGCTTTTCCAAGTGGAGCTCTTGGATCAAAACTACCTCCGTTCCTCTAAAATGCCGTTATTAAAAATTCCTCTGAAAACAAAATTGACCACTTCCTTTGGAAAATGAATTTTTTTGCATTAGTGAAATCATTAAGGAAAAAAGTAATTGATTTTCACCAGTCTGATGAGATCTGCCCTTCCCATGCTTGTCCTAACCCCCACCACTAATGGCCAGTGTGACTGTGAAGGACAGGGCACCTGTCTATTGCTAGAAACCAGTGTAACATGGTCTGAGCTATCTGCCCTTTCCTCGGTCCTCTGCTGATGTGGACAAGGAAGAATACTGTTGTTCTGGAGCATGACTACAACCTGGGAGATCTCTCCCTTATATGTAACCTGAGGACACCTCATCGGGAAGGGGCCCCACCTTTACTCCTCTTTCTGCCTTGTACTAAGTCCTTATTCAGAAGAAATGGATACTATTTAAGTAGGAACCTTGTACAATAAAATGGATTTTTGTATCCCCAGGAAAAATTCCTAGGAGAATACATTTACTAGACCTTGTTGTTAATAGGCTAAGAGAATGTACTTTGCATTATGCACATGTTTAAGTGGTGCTTTAAACAGTGAGGGATTTAAGGACTTGCACAGATGTGTTTAAATCAGGTCTTCATCTTGTGAAATTCTATTTCATGGAGTTTGACAAATCTTCGTCTTTTCTCTTTTGCAAAGTGATTACTACATACATTTAATCTAATGGTACCTTGAAAAACCAAGCAAGCAAACAAACAAAAAAAACCCAAAACATTCAACCAAACTTGCAGTGCTCTCCAGATAAATAAGTTCAGAGGTAACATTATGTGCATCAGTACTGCAGAGATTAGCTTTCAGGTGTTACAGTGATGAGCAATGGTACAAAATCTTATAATCTTGTGTAGGGCAAGGAAGGATGTAAGTGATGAAGAATTTGTGCTGGATTCCTACTCAGGGCTTTGCTTCACCCCTTTGACTTTGCCAGATCTCCCTCTGACAGCACCAAAAGCTCTGTGTATGCAAAAAGAAAAAGCACGTAATCAAATGCATTATATATTACTTGTTGGCACTCTTTAAAGATGACTTAGTTTCTCTTGCCAGACTTTTTCTAATTATTTTTCTGCTGCTTTAAGGGGAGGCTGTGTTTTGCTTGTCTACACCTTGTTTCCAGGCTGCACACACTTTTGCTTTTTAGGCTGATATTTATCACTCCGTGTTTATCTTTAAAAAAAGAATCCATTTCTAGTACTTGTAGTTATTAATTCTTTCATCTCCTTCCCCGTTTGTTTCACCTGCAGTGCAAATCTACACGGTTTATATTCATTATTGTGCTATTATTTGCCTCAAATATGTTTTGCACTGTTGCATGAATTATTTTTGACAGCTGAACAAAGGCAAGATGTTAATCCAAGGAAGCAATCTGCAGAAAGTGCTATTAAACAAGGGCAGGAATGTCTGTCCAATTTACCCTACCCAAAGAGGTACCATAAAAACTAGGAATCATCACACTGACAAAGCCAACAGCAATGGGAAGTCATGGACTAGGTTGCATTTTCTGCTTATCAACCATTTAGTAACCTTTACATTATTTCTACTTTGGGCTCTGAACAATAAAGACGAAGTCAGTAGAAATGCTGTGGGTCCTTCTGCAAAAATGAAGAGGGGATATTTCTGCTTGTTAGCCATCAGTCTTGTGCCAGCACAGCTCCCGACTGCAGAGTAAGAAGTTATCACGTCAGGCAACATTTGGGCATGACACCGCAGTGACACGGCCAGAGTCCTCCTGCTTCTGGCCAAGCTAACCAGGGCTTGTTTGGGAAGTTTCTACACTTTGCTCGATTTCACAGAGTAATTGTGCTGCTGGGCAAGGGTGTGTGCATGTATGTGTATCCTCTCACTTCGAAATAGCAATCCAAAGTGGTACCCATGCAGTAACAGGCTGGTTGAGGCTGGAAGGCACCCCTTGAGATCGTCTAGTCCAACCCACCTGCTCAGTTCAGGGCCAGGCAGATTGGGTTGCTCAGAGCCAAGTCCTCTCAGGCTTTGAATGTATCCAAGGATGGAGACTCCACAATCACTCTAGGCAACCTGCTCCACTGTTTGTCCAACCTCATGGAAAAAAAGTCTTTCCATGTGTTTAAATGGAATTTTCTGTCTTTCAGTTCACGCCCATTCCCTCCTGTCCTGTCACTGAGCACCACTGAGAAGAACCAGGTTCCATCTTCTTTATTCACACCCTTCAGGTATTTATAAACACTGATAAAACACCCCTGGGTCTCCTCTCCTCCAGGCTGAGCAGTTCCAGCTATCGTAGCCCTTCCTCATGTCAGCTGCTCCAGTCTCTTAATCATCTTTTTGGTCCTGCACTGGACTGACTCCAGTATGTCCATTCCTCTTTAATCCTGAGGAGCCCAGACCTGGACCCAGAACTCCAGGTGCGCCTCACTAGTGCTGAGCAGAGGGGAAGGATCATCTCCTTCAAATGGCTGGCCACTTCCCTCTTAGTGCAGCCCAGGTTACTGTTGTCCTTTTTTCTTGCAAGAGCACATTGCTGGCTCATGGTAAACTTCTTGTCCACCACAATGCTCTAGGGCTCTTTTTGAAAACTGCTTTCCAGTGGGTCAGTCGCCAGTCTTCATTGGTGTTATTCCACCCAAGTCCAGAATTGTCACCCGAGAAAGAATAATCTTTCTCTGATGGAACCTCCTGAAGCATAGCTTTAGATTAACTTCATGAATTTCATGTTTGCCCATTTTCCCAGTCTGTTGAATTCCATCTGCATGGCAGCACAACCATCTGCCATATCAAGCACTCCTCCTAGTTTTTTATCTTCTGCAAACTCACTGAGAGGGTACTCTGTGCATGTCATTAACAAAGATGTTATAAAATATTTGTCCCCATAACAACCCTTAGGGCACTCCATGGGTGACTAGTCTCCTGCCAGACTTCATGACACTGATCATGAACCTTTGAGCCTGGCACTTCAGTCAGTTTTCAGTCATCTGCCTCACTGTCCGTTTATCTAGTCCGTATTTCATCAGTTTGTCTATAAGGACATTGTGGGAGACAATGTCAAAACTCCTACTAAATTCCAGACAAACAACATCTTCTTCCACAAGATGCCACACATTGCCTCCCATCCACTGCCACCCCAATGTCGTGGCGATTTTCCATACTGAAATGGACATAGTGAATTATCCTTAGGAGCTATGTTTTTCTATGAACTGACTGTAGAAGGAACTTTGCATGATTTATTTAACTTTAACATGGCTAGAGTAAGTGAAATGAGTTCTACCCTTAGGGTTCATATTCCAGTTGCTATTTTCTGTAATTTGCACAGGCAGCTAGCAACAAACCTCTTCCAAATACCTCACGCCTTACATAGCTCCTCATGCAAGACAAGCAGGTAGTTAATGCAGCCTCTTATTCCTAAAAAGTGAAATAACTGGGTGAAATTGGTCATGCTGAGGCCGATAGAAGCTTTGCCACAGTCTGCAGAAGTAAGATTTCAGTCTCCTCTTTCTGCCCACATGCCCATGCCAGGAGACCAGGGAAGGGTGGTGGCCACATGAGGTCCAGATGTGTGCCTGATTCACTTAGTTTTAGTACGCTCTCACTTTTTCAGGGACAGAAATTCTTTGGAAACACTAACAAATCTCCACCACTTCTATTAAAACTTGCAGCAAACTTCCTTTCAAGAGACACGCTTACAAGTTTTGGATGCTGGTTAGATGCCATACATGCCTGATCCTTGATAACAGACCTACCATGGCTTATATTTCAGTCTCAACTCCCAGATGTGTCACTCAATAGGTTTCAGCTCTGGAACTGTAATCTTAAAACCCCACTTGCTCACAAGGCATGTAATAACATTCAGAAACCTCCATCATGCCAGAAAAGTTATCCTTTCTACTTCAGTGAATACGAAAACTGTACTCTCTTTTAAGGTTGCTTAACTTTCCGCTGTTAAAACTGAAGCAGTCGCTTACCAAAAGCACTTACATACGTCGCGGAAGTAATAAAAAGCTAATGTCTCTTCATTTATTTATCTTCTGAAAGATGGCCTGACTGCTAGCTCACTCAGCTCTGGGAGGTATGAGTAACAGTCAAGTACGGATATAGATAAATACATCTATTATTGCTTGTTACTGATAAATGTACATGACTGCAATAGGAAAAACAAGGCCAACTGTGGAAATGGGAAATGCCCAGGACTTCAGTGCTGCTAAGGAAAAGTCACCTTGGTCAAAAGGACTGGAGGAAGTTGAACAAGAACAGCCTGATCCTACTCATCAATGAAGAAAGCGTCACCATGTCAAATGCACATGTTCCATAGCCCTGCAACAGTCCATGCACCCATTTCGCGCATACAAAGCATAGTTGTCAACAGATAATAACTTGTAGCTCCTCAGTGTTGACTCCTATTCAGAGTTCATTCAGCTTTTTATGGGTGATCCTGATTTCCCATTCATAATATTGCCTATGAATCTATGATGATTCTGTTTTTCCAGTGGGTCACCACTTCTCCCTTGAGAGAGAGTCAAAATGGCACCTGAAGTTCCTAGCCACTGTGTGCTGATCTAGAGAGTTGCTAAGCAGCCACAGACTAATTAAATAATCAGCGAGGTGAATTCTTTTCTGATTTAGTTCCGGTGGAATTTGGTCGAAATTCTGGAATTGTGAAAGATGTAAATCAGGGCAGAGTTTGTCAAAATTCTTTCCATGTAGTTTTTAGAGGTCTTAAATCCACAGCTTGCCTGCCTGTGCACAGACCTATAGAGCACACCCATGGGTGCTTGAGGCATGCTGAGATGAGGGGTAGTTTCTGTGTTTTCTTGTATAGCTGTTCCTTAACTCCAGTAGAAATGCCTCTTCACAATCTTCCTCTTAAGGAGATATTTGGAAGAAGTAAAATCTTAGTAGCAATCTCCTGGGCCACTGCTGAAATCTGGCACCAAGAGGCTGGCTGTCCACATGTTTCTTATGAATTTCAGTTTTCTCTCCCCACCCCTCTGGGCTTCACAGAGGAATCAGAAGGTCTGAATTTAGTTGCAGTTGCCCAGTGAGATTTTTTGCATCTTTAGCAGTGACTCACAAGACTTTGGACAAGATAAATCCCTTTTTTGTTGAAGCTGGTAGAGAAATAATTTATTTTTTTCACTGTTCTTTAGAAGGTCATGTTGGGCGGGACTCTCAGCAATCTGATCCAATTGAAGATGTCCCTGCTTATACCAGAGGGATTGGACTAGGTGACTTATAAATGTCCCTTCCAACCCAAAATATTCTATGATTCTATTCTACGATTCATCACCCCTCTAAGGGCACTTGGTCATTCTACATCCTTTCATCAAAGGGTTGCACACTAAAAACTCGTTCATCACATTCTCAACTTGATGAGTGGCCCTTTAGTGCTTCTATCTCAGTGCTGTGTCTATCCTATCTCAGATTTAATTAGAAGGTCTATAAACCATCACCTTCACATCACCTCCACATCACGTCTACACAGAAGCAACAATACCAGGCTCATTTCATGAGAAGGAGAGTTGCAATATTTTTTTCTATATGAAAGGATCAGTTCTTTGAAAATAAGAACTAGTTTGGATCTTGTAATTACACTCTCAGCTGTGACTAGGAAATATATTATACTACTCTATCCCCAGAAAACATCATAGCATCTGTGGTTGTATTAGGTGGTTTTGTGAAAGATGGGAAAAAAAAATGAAACAAAAAGACTTTTCATACACAGTAATCTAGTATTTGATTTCAAGACTACAAAAGCATTTAATTTTAGAAGTGCCAAAATATTTTGCAGAGATAAGGTAATAATATCTCAACTTACATGATGTCTTTGCAAAGTTGTACAAAATATATATTGGCATGTGGTAGAGCAGTCTTGGCAGAACAAATGTGGACAATATAGTCATAACAAAGCATTTTTGTCTTATCAAAGCAAAATGAGGACAAAAAAATCACTTTGATTTTTCCCTGTTACATTTTGTGAAAACTGACACAACATTCCTATTGAAATAAGTGCATATTTTTTGTGCAGACTCGATGGATCCAAAGTTTTTCATAAGCCCTACTAATGAGTCTCTCTTATCTTATGTCTGTGGATCAGACATAATAAAGTCACACTGATTAACTGTGCTCCAGCTGTGTAAAATAAGGACAAGAACACGAATTAAACCTCTTGTCTAATGGAAAAGATCCAGGGAAATGTGAGGAAACCAAAAGCAATATGTTCTCTGCGACTCTTCTGCTGAGAAGATAGATTACTGGGTGCTGGAAAAGCTGCAGTTTCTATCTGTCCATAGATGAAGCCTTTCAAGAACTGAGTAATTACCTAAAGTGGTCAGCTATTGCAGTTTTCTATTTCCCATTGGTATGACAAGTAAGTATGTACTCTTTGCCAGGCAGAACAGTAATCAATAAGTAATGGAGAAGTAATTTGTCTGATGACATCAACTGGATGCCAGTCCTTCAACACCTCTATTAATAAATGTCACGTTTCCATGCCAGGAGACTTGAGATGACATTGAGCTTTGAAATCATGGAATTGACTATGAAATATTTCTAAAATAATGTCTCAATCAATCTATATTGCCAGTTTCCACATGAGGTTCTAGTTCAGATTTGTCTTTCATTCCCATTAGCCATAGTTCAGAAAAATTCCACTGGCTAACTCCAGTCTGAAATTAGTATTGCTGAAGGCAAGAATTTGGTTCACTGCATAAGTGTCAGATGCAAGCTTAATGCTTTGCAAATTTCTATCAGGGCTCTCAGGGTGAACAAACACCTCTCTGCTGAAGCCAAACAGCTCACCTTGGAGATCTACAGGTCTAGGTTAATGTTCTCCAGAATGGACTAATCCAGTGATAGCTTTCACCTCCTTAAAGTAGTTAATGCACATTTTAGATATAATTTAGGGGTCCAGTTTTCAGCCTCCATTCCATTTTACCCATACACATGTTCAGAGATCAAAGACCTCTCAGGGCACTGCTGAAAGGGAGCAGTAGTATCAAATGATTAACAGTCTTCAGGGCAGAGGACACCTTTCCTCCTCTGGGGGACCAAAGAGCCCTGTGATCCTCTGCTGCCATCTTCCTCCTCATTCTGCCACTCCTCACCTGACATCTCGGAGGCAACTTTACCAAAGTGACTCCAGCTTGCAGGAACAGTTGCAGTAGCTGCAGTAGCTGTGAACCATCTGCTTTTGCTTTTACTTTGTGTTGCTTGTATCTTCACAGGAGGTTTAGATTAGATATTAGGAAAAATTTCTTTACTGAAGGAGTGGTCAGGCATTGGAACAGGCTGCCTAGGGCAGTAGTGGAGTCATCATCCCTGGAGGTGTTTAAAAAGCATGTAGATGTGGCACTTCGGGATATGGTTTAGTAGGCATGGTGGTGTTGGGTGGATAGTTGGACTTGATGATCTTAGAGGTCTTTTCCAATCTATGATTCTATGATTCTGTGATTCACCCAATGCCCTATGCGCCCAAATTTTCCTGTTTCTGCCTTTCTTTTTTATTCCACACTCACCATTCTAGCCCTTTATTCACTGAGATTTCTTCTAAAACCTCTTGCCTCATGAATTCTTTTGATTGTTATTACATCATGTAAGTTTTTATGCTGTTTATTAGTGATATTCTCCTTGGATTCCGTGATGCAAATTGGAGCTTTTACTAGTACTCAGGAATCTGGAGTTGCAAAATGAATGGGTTCATAGACTGTTGACTTTGACAGCTTTGGGACAGGGGCTATGATGCTAAAAAATATCTTGTCCAAGAGCAGCTATACAATAGTTCAGCCTCAGAAAGCTCTTCCAAAATGCATAGACTTAGATTTAAAAGAAGCCCCTTGCAGAGAACTGAAACTCTTCTTGTGGCTCCAGTAGGGGCAAGATCAGGGCTGCAAATTCAGAACGCAGAGATAAGATTATGTCAAACTGTGTGTGGCAGCACCTATTAACAGTCTGTTACACTGCAAAATCTGATGCTGTTCAAAGTGAAGTGAGCAGATGTAACACGACATGCTCCCAGCACACTCTCAGAGTCTCAGAGGAGCCCTGCCTCTATTCATTTGATTTTAGCAATTAGCTAATACAAATTAAGAAAAACAACAGGTAACTGTTAAAATTGGCATTAAAAAGAACATTCTAACATGACCACCATGGTGTCAAATTTCCACAAATATTTGCTTTGGCAGTCCTGAGTCCAGCACACTGGACTGCACACACGAGGTAAAGTACAATTTTTTTTTTTATAATGTGTGAAAAAGTTATATTCTTTCCTGAGAGACTGCCCACTTTCCCAAAATATGCTTGCATGACTGTTTATAGTTAGATAATAGGTTTTAGTAACAGAAATTATGCCTTATAGTTGACATTCAACATATAAAGTAACCTGAGTGTTAGAGGGGAAAGAACCTATGCTAAAATGACCCTTCTTTCAGTTTGGAGAAGTTTCACTGCAGTCAGTAAAAGTGGCAGGAATTGAGTATTTATGAAATTGAGACTGCTTTTATTTCAAGGACATGACTGACACTGTCAACCCACTGGTTAAAATCCCAACACCAAAGTCCCACGGGAAATGGAAAAAGACAGCAAGTGCTGGAACCTCTTAAGTCCGTGGCCCAGCCTGCAAGTGACATAGCTCCCATTCCCTTCTGCTTATTTCCTTAAACAGGGAGGGAACTATTTTTTTTTCCTTTCAGCCACCAAACTGAATGAAGAAAGGCATTTCAGTGGGAGTGAAATGCAGCTTTATGTGAGCGAAACTCCCTCCAGATTCATATCTAATCTCCTGAGCTTTTTTTTTTTTATTTCTGCTGAAAGAAAGGAAGTATTTTAGAAATATTGAAGTTTTGTTTCCAAGTTTCACAAATAAACTCTTTCCTTTCTGACATGATGGAACATTTAATTTTACAGCTTTAAAAACGAAGCCCTTGAGATATCACTTTGAAGCTACATTTTCCACTGAAAAACAGATCTAAATTTAAAGAGTAGAGGAAAAACAGAAGGCTTTTACAGCCCACCCAAATGAAACTAAACATTTCAAAACAAGTATTATAATTGCAATGTAAATAGATGCCCACAGAAACAGACTGAATCACAACCGAAGTCAGGGCTGGAGAGAGGTCTGCCAAGCCTTCATTGTGTGTTCGAGGTGATGGCCGGGGCAGTGGAGCCATGAGGATGGAGCTAAAGCTGATCCATCTTATACTTCTACTTGCCCATCTCCACTTTTTGATCCATTAAATATCTGCCTGTGCCCTTGATCTTGCTGCACACCGCTCAACACAGCCGGCTGTGCTGTAGCACTGTGGGCTGCTGTCCTCTCCTGGACAGAAACATAGATGGTCTGCTGTGAAACTCAAGCTCCTCTGCAACCCTTCCCTACTGCTGCTGTAGCTTTGCCAGTTTTGAACATCATAGCGTGTTGCAACTTTATCTTACACTGCCTAAATATTTTGCTCTTTCAACTCCAAATCCACAAAGAAAATGTTTCTGTTACTGCTGGAATTTAACTGCAGATCGTAGTTTACCATTCTGAGCTCCCATTTGGAGAAGAGGGTTGCTGGTTACTAAATATTTGTTGGGGTATTTAGTCTGGCATGTGGGCCTTACTCCCTGCTTTGTGAAGCCAGATTACTTAAATAAAAAGAAAGCTGATATCAGAGTTTAGTTGGTTATACCAAAACATAAAAATGATTCCTTCAGCTGGAAAGGGGTAATGGCTTCAAGCTGAAAGAGGGTTGGTTCAGATTAGATATAAGGAAGAAATTTTTTACTATGAGAGTCGTGAAAGACAGGAACAGGTTGCCCAGAGAAGCTGTGGATGGCCCCTCCCTGGAAATGTTCAAGGCCAGGCTGGACGGGGCTTTGATCAATCTGATCTTGCAGAAGGTGTCCCTGACCATGGCAGGGGAGGGGGAACTAGATGGTCTATAAGGTCCCTTCCAACCTAAACCGTTCTACAATTCTATGATTCTATGAAATCCTATCAAAAGCTGTACTTCGATAAAGTAGATTTTCAGCATGAAAGCACAGAACCTACAGTGTCCAAGCCTAATGGTAACCAGTTCATATCTAAAATGTGTATAGTTTTGAAATCTGCCTAAGATTTGCAGAGGTCTCAGCATTTCCAAGGATGCAAAAAGCAATTCTGAAAACGCTCTTTTGCTTCTTTATTTGCCTTAAAGCTTTGCAAGCAATTTAAATGCCTTGTGGAAGATAAAAAAGTATGAGTTTGCTAAGGAATTATGCCAAGACCATCCCAGCCAAGTGATCTGTAACCTGGTTCTACAGGTGACAAAAAGATGTCCAGTGCTAGTTGTGTAATTTCCTGTGTGTTATTGCTGTAGGAATTGGCATGAGTCACTATGTGCTAGCCCAGAGGAAATTATTTCTTGCTAATAAAAAAAAACAAAAACAAAAAAGACACCATGACAGGGCATTTCTTATTTTCTCTTTTAACCATAGATTTGAAAGCTATTAACCATGTTCTGTTTTCATAACGTCTTTCTTCTCAAAGACGAAGAAAGACATGCATTTTTTTGCTAGGTGTCTTCATATATAAACCTTAAGGTTGGAAAGGCACTGTGGTTTTGACAGGTGTTGATCTCACTTGGCCACAGAATATCCTGGCACACCAAGACTTTTCCAAACCACTGTCTTTGTGCTCATCAGAGCTGAAATTCAGACATGGAATTTGTTTTCAAAGGAAATGGCAAAATGGATTTGACAATTTGCAAACTATTTGGAAGCAATGAGCATGACTGTTGTTTTTATTGTCTCAAAAGTATTCAGATTATAACATGCTGGCAGTGAAATATGATAGCTGTAGAAACAAAATATCCACGCGGATGAGAACACACCTACTTATGGCAAACCTCCATAGAGCCTTTTGCCTTCAATATTACTTAAACTGAAGTTTACCACACTGATTTATCACCCCCCCTACACCTCCCCGAAAGCATTTTTGGCAAGTTCCTCTTATGTTGTCATCATACTATCACTAAAAGGGGAAGAGTATTACTAAATATTGAAGTGTTTTAAAAAGATGCTTTATGAGGGTCTTTGATGAACTACAGACACCGAAGTAATTCATGTGTTTAATTGCAACTAATAAGAGAGCCATAAAAATTTGGCAATTAAGGGGGATTTTTCTCTTAACTCTCTATGAAAACAAATTCTACAGTGACACATCCTGCAAGAGCAGAAATGATAAATCAAGAGCTGAAGACATTTTTTTTCTTTAGCTTTGTAGTTTGGGAGGTTTGAAATATGAGGGAAAAGGCAATATCTTAGGCATATTAGATGACAACTTTTCCACTAGCCAAAAATAACTGAAGGGTGTGTGTGATGCTGCACTGACCACAGGAGAGGGAATAAACCAAACACCATGTAGTCCTGTGGCTATTCAGGTCTCAAGATATCCAGTCCCAGCTCTCACCCAGGCTCTTGATATGTGACCTTGGATGAAGCATCTGGGATAAAATTTTCCAACACTTGAGATCCTCAAAGTCCTTAAACCAGTGGAGTGAGATGATATGTAAATTTTTTAAAAAAATGCATCAACAAACATTAGAGAACATAAGTTCCTAGACCTAGACAATTTGCAGAATTGTCACATTTAGTCTCCTGGTTCCTACTACCACCCATAGCTCTACCTCCTGTATGTGTCATATCTACTTGTACTCTGAGGTGTCCTCATCAGAGCAGGTGATTGAACAGGGACAAGAAAAATGAGGTGGTGATGCTGCTCTGTGCATTACCCCATGCATTAACCGTGTAGCAACACAGTTCTGTGAGCACTGGAGTCTCGTTTCCCGTCTTGTCCTGTGTGCCTGGCTTGGTCTTAAAGAAAGTACAAACCCTGACTCAGAACTTCCTATGGTTGGAGTACAGAAAAGGTCTCTTCTCTCTTCTCCCTTTCATCTCAGTTTGGCACCTCTTCAGTTTGAGATCTCTGGTACTCGATACTGTGGAACTTCAGGCTGCAGGCTTTAACTCATACAGGGCAATTACAGACTTCAGCTTGGTGACCGTTTCCTTGAAACCTTTAGGAATTTGATTATTCTTGCTACCTTGTCACTTGTCACCAAATTGACTGAAACTGGGCAGTGGTTCAAAAGATATTACACACACACACACACACATACACACACACGTATGCTTTATTATGCATCAGAAGACCAATTTAAGTAATAATAATAAAAACAATAATCAGAAGTATCCAAAGGAGGAACACTTTCAGAGCAAGGAAAATTGGAAGAACGAAGTAATCACGCTAATGTAAGTGTTCTGTCATGAACCGATGAAAATGCAAAACAGCAAAGTAACACTGGTGACTTGGTGGGGGTCTGATAAATGTGAACTTGCTCTCTGTGACTAGCAAAAAAGGCTATAAAGAAAATCACAATTCTAATTTTTATTCCATTTAGACAGGTCTAATAATAAACAAAAGAGATCTATGTTTTGTCAACTACCACTGGGATACTTCGGGATTTTCTTGGGAAGTCATGATGCCATAGTGTAAGAATAAAGGATGAGAAGCATAAAATCCTTTCTAACTGCATTCAGACTATCAAATCCAATATCTTTAACCATTTCAGGATGTTAAAAAAGTAAGATAGATGTCACACTCTCAAATTGGCAAAAAACCCCAAACCATGAAAGCCTTCTAGACTGCGTGGCTAAGCTATAGATGTCCAGCAGCATAACAGATACAAATTGATTGCACAGGTCAGCAGAAAATCTTGATCAAGGAAACAGGTCATACACAATGCTGCTCTGAATGGCAACACTTATGCGGAAGGAGTACCTGATCTTGATACTGAAGAAGACAGCGACAAAACTTCAAAGAAAGCAGGACTTCAGAGAAAGCAGAACTGAAGCCAACATTATGCATCAAATTAATTTTTAATAAACCATTTGTGGATCAATCACTCTTTTAGATTTGTCACCAGTGATTCACCCACTGCAACAGTAAGTCAGTCATTCCACGATAGTTATGATTCCTAGAGAAAGCACAAATTCAGTGTGCTTTACAATGACCAATACAGTCCTTTATGCTATAGAGGAGTAACTGCACATTCTTCTGAGAATTACATAAATAGCAATTATTCTGTCTATAAGCACAGTCACAGAAGTTATTTGTCATTTGTAGGATCACATAGGGATGTGAGGGAAAATGTCTTCTTATATATTTGAAAATGAAATAAATAATGAGCCACTGTAATAAAATTCTGGCCCAGGAAAGTGCCTGGTTGGCAATGATGTGGTCAAACTGAGAGCTGCAGTTAAAACCAGGTTAACAGACGGCCACTTTGTAACCTTCACCTGTTTCAGTCCATGCTGTACAGCTGTTCTGCTTCCCTATCTGAGCATGCTGCTGTCAAATAATGAAGAATGATCTCCAGCCTGCCATGAAAATTCAACACATTTGCAAAAACAGGAATTCACAGATGATTTTGCTTGCATGACATGGAATTGCTCCCACTTACATCCATTGCAAGACTCCCACTGACTCACCAGAAGAAAAGAAGTTAGAGAAGAGTTAGAGTTTAAAACGTCCATCACCGGTGAAGCTGTTATTAGGACTGTTGGGCTGGAGGTTGCCTGTGCACTCAGGAGATGTCAGCTGTAAGGAGCCCAGAAGCATCCAAGCAGGACATGTACCCCAGCACTTCTGCTTGTTGGTTTTGTTGCAGTGATCTTCTCTGTGTTATCTATAGTAAGTGGAGCTGGCCACTGATTTTTAAATTAAATTTGTTCCTCAATGACACAGTGAGGAAAAGGAGGAAGAGGGAGGCTGACAGAGGAATCAATTAACTAGGAGAGTTCTTCCTAGGGAATACAAGAACAATTTATATTTTCTGATGGGGACTTTCAGAATGAAGTACTACCTTGTGAATCAATATTTTTCAATACTGGCACTTCCAAACAGCATGTTTATTTTCATAGAAACTGTGAAAAAAGATATTTTCCAAAATTTTTGAATCAACTTTTTGCAGAGCTTCTGCAACTTTAAAACAGAGGCTTCTTTCATTTTGAGGTGCAAAAAAATATTAACGCTTTGACATTTCCCTCAATATGAAAATTCCCTTCTCCATATTGTTCTGGTTTAAAATTCTTCTTCCCCTTCTTCATCTGCTCTTACATATACAAATGGAAATGTGAACTCTTCCTACAGAAAGATTTTGCTCTTGTCATTGATATTGATGATAAAACCCAGCAGAAGACACAAATAAAGGCAAAATTATTTACTTTCAAAAAAAATTCACTAGACATTTCCTTCTACACACTTGTGTCAAATCCTTTGTACCCCTACTGGAAAACCACTTGTGTGGCATCTGAAAGGGAAGAAAATTTGATGTGGGCACCCTCAATTGCTATTTTCAAGGTCAAACTCTGTTTCTTTTTAAAAAGATAGAAGACCAAAAAAAAAATCTGGATGTTGATTCCCCACAACAACACCCAAATTTCTCTGTCTCTGAGAGACCTGATTTTTTAAGCTGAAGAACTCTGTGCCACAGATATAACCTTATGCAAGGGCTCAGTTCTGGCTGGTGTTGAGCACTGTCACTCTGATCTGAGAGAGCACATAAGCGTATGAACAAGTTCAAGCACTTTGATAATCACACTCCCCAAGTAAAGCTCAGGATGAAGTGATTCTGAGAGCAGGACCAAGTGCAGAGCACCTAGCAAAACTAATTCCCAAGCAACACCAGGCCTTAATTTTTTCCCAAGTTACTGCTCTGAGGTGTGTGACCTAAGGGATACATTTTTTCAGGCACCTATTCCACCTTGGGAATCTCCTCTTTGAAGCATGAGGAATTTGCATCCCAAAGGGACTGGGGTGGTTTAGACTGTGCTGTTCAAACCCAAATGCCCTGTGACCCTTTCTACATCTCTTGGCAGTTTATAACCCAAGGCATCTGTAATATGTCTGTTAGGGTCTAGAAGAGAGGTCTATAGATGCTTCCCCCATGTCTTACCCAACATTTACCGTGCGGTGAGAACAGACATGGACGGAAGGGCAAGATGCTCTGTATAACCATACCTGCCACCATGCAGTCATGTACTGGGGCAGTCATGACCTTAGACCCCACTGAACAGGGTTTAGCCACATCATATTTTCCAAGGGTGGGAGTGAACATGAATGGTTCCCAAGGAGCAGCTGTTAAAGTTGTGCATACTACTATTCCCAGTATCTTCAGGTCTAGAGGTTGATGAGTTACTAAAATAGAGAGGTAGAACAAAGAATGTGTGAAATATCCTTCAAGAACACTTTCAGAGAATGTTTTCAAGTGCTTTGAACATAAATAGACTCCCTCCTAATTAATTCATCATATTAATTTCTTCAAATGAAAGATGCTCATGAAATGTCTGGGTTTATCTTGGGTTTTTTTGAAACTGATATGTCTGTCATTTCAGTATTCCTGAAATATATGGATTCAAAACAGCTTTGAAACAAATAGATAGTGGTTTGAACCTGATCAGTACACCCAGCTGAGCACAGACTGTGAGATGTGAGTCCTTTTGTTATTAATACCAAATTCAGTATATGACTTGGATTTAGCTCAATGTCTGGGTGGAAACTATTGTCCTGGATGGAGTACACGTCCTGAGATGGACACCAGAAGGTCTCATCTGCATGTCTAGTTTTACAAAAGGCTCCCAGTGTCACCTGAATTGATTCAAAGGTGGTGAAATAGTGGAACGGGTTGCCCAGAGAGGTAGTGGAGGCCCCATCCCTGGAAACATTTAAGGCTGGGTTGAACGGGCCTCTTATTAACCTGGTCTAGTTGAAGATATCCCTGCTTACCGCCGGGGGGCTGGGCTAGAAGACCTCTAAAGAACCATTCTAACCCAAAGCATTTGGTCATTCTATTATTTGTGGTTCTCCTCCAGTGTCCATGTGTAATCAGTGGGAAGTCTTCGCGTCTGCTCCTCATATGACTCCCCAGCAGCTTCCCTACCTGGGGGTCTATTCCTCTACAAAGGACTCCTGTGAGCTTTGTAGTTTCTTCCCTTCTTTGCCATCTACCTCCTCCACCCTGAGAGAGCTTCATGCTCAAGGGTTTTGAAACCTCACCCATCAGCACTCAAACCAATCTGCTGTGATACGAGGTCAGTATGGGGAAGGAAATTAGCCTATCTATCTCTGCCAAGCTCTTTGGCTTCCCTCTGAAGCACTTCCTACGGGTCACTGTCAGAGGCAGGGTACTAATAAAGGCTGGTTTCAGGTGTCAAGGTTCTTATATTTCCTGAACTACAGGATTTGCCTTTTTTCCTAAGATCAGGGGACTCTGGGATGTAGAAAACATCTTCTGTGGTTTATAAAATGCTGTGTAAATTTAGGTGGAAATTTATCCCACTAAGCAATAAAGGTAAAGCAGCATCTGTGAAATCTAAGCTTTTAGAGAGAAGGGGTTTTATTTTTGAATCAGTACTCTCCTTACAAATCCAAAAGCTCATATAATGATGTGAAATAGAAAATGTTCCTTGATGGTGAGTCGAAACCTACAGCTTTAAAAGTCCTTTTTCAGATAAAACTTATATTTCCTATACCCAGGGATATTTGATTGGGATGGTTATTATGATTTATTACTTTTACAGCATCAAAAGATGTGGTGAGTACTTGCAAAGGGTTAAGAGCAGGACAAATTCTTTGACTAAAAAGAGCATTTTATCCATGAGTAGAAGTTAATGTCCACCTTAAATGATGGCAGGCCATTTCTCAACCTTTGTAATGTTTGAAAAATGATTACTCCAATCATAATTCTTATTGAGCATTTTTTTTAATATTATTTGTATTTTCTGGTGCTGGAGAGTAGGAAAGCTACTTTAGGAGATGATTGGTGGTGTATGGGAGGGAAAAGAAATGCTTTAAAAATGAGACCTACCAGGAATTAAATATTAAAACAACTCCAACAAGAATAATAGAGCTGTGCTCACCAGTAAACATCAGCATATTGAGAGGGCTCAGGGACATGAGAGATGTTTAAGAGCATCCCTCCAAAAAAAATCCCACCTTTTTTCAGATGTGTATTTTGGCTCTGAGTTCAAATACAAAATAATGGCTCCAAACTACCCAAGCACAGCTGTGCTACTGCTGGAACTGTGCTAGTTATATAGTTCTTGGATTAGTGTCCTGTGCTGTCCTTTTAGCATGCTTGCTGCCCTTCTCGACAGGTTGAGGCAGACACTGGTGGCAACCCCAGCAGAGCTCTGTGCATCCCTCCCCATGCCCTTTTGGGCTGCAGCACTGGCCCAGCCCAGCTGCTCTGAGTTTTGTGGCTCTGACCCTTCTCATTCCTCTCCCGTCAGACTGGAAAGAACAGCCCATAGCAGAGGACAGCCTCAGGGTACAAAAAAACTTTGCATCTTGGGAAAACCATGCCGAGGACCTTTATCAGTTATGGCATTACAGTTATTAACATTATTACCATGGGTTACAGCTGCAGCCAGAATGAACTGATGCAGAGCAGTGTACCAAGCCACATTACACGCATTATAAAGGCACTCCAGCATTTCTCACACAGGCGCTGCAGGAGGGGTAGCTCCCCACTGGGACTCCTAAATTTCCATTCTAGCCACTGGACAATAGCGGATCATTATGCACTAGGCATTTACAGAAATGCAGCTTCACACATGCACATGAGCCCAAGGCAAAAGAGCTACGAGCGATACTTGGTGCTCCTATCCCTTGTGCCTCCTGGGCTGCAGAAATCTGTTCCTTGGGTTTCATTCAGACAGTTTTACACTCTTTTATGGAGCCGCAACACCTTTATTACAGAAACATTCCTAATGAAAGCTGATGCTAATAGCTCCCTCTCTGGTAGGAAAATTATTTTTTTTACCAGTTTTATACCTCTTTAAATAAACTCTGTCCCATACTTTTCCATCCCATATATCTCTTAACTATTAATTACACTGAACTTCTCTTGACCTCTTTCTCAGGAGCAGAGGAAACAAACAGGTTGCTTAAGTAAGTATGACCGGCTTGTCACCGCAGCACTAACAACTTTGCAGTCACAGTGCAACCCTTCCTGCTGCCTTACCATCACTTAGTGGCTCATGCCTGGACTGAGAAGTACTGTATCACAAGTTTCATAGCAAATGCAGCTTCTGTGTCCTGCCATGCAGAAGGAAACTGTTCCAGCTTCAAATCTCAGGGCCAAATTCAGACATGAGAAGAGTTTCTTGTGGAGTTCAACCAGCCCAAGCACGAGGTGCAAAAATGGTCAACAAATGTTATTATTGTGAGCCTTTGAGGAGCTTTGGATCAAACATCATATGGCAACACTGAGTTGGGAAGAGATGGTCTTTGTATCATACTATAGTGAGCTAACCCCCATTTAAACACGAATGTAACTCAGTTCTTAAAACCTGAAATAGTTTTTTTTCTTTAGAAATCAGAATCTTCGTACTGAAGTCTATAGAAGAGATATTTTTCTTGACTGGTAGTGTCCCTCTTTAAGCTGACAAATTTAATCTACTTTCACCTAAAGCTGTTCTTAGAAATGGCCAAACAAGTTTGGAGAGTTTCAGTCAAACCCTAAAATATGAGTTTCCCTGATAGCAGAAGGTGGTGTTAGCAGTAAGAAGTACTTGTCACAGCTTAGTTTCCCTGGGTGTGGTCTGAGCAAAACTTACAAAAGCCTGAGGGAAGCTGGTCTGTTTCTGTCAGGTGGGATGTCCTCGGAGCTGCACATTCCTCTGGAAGGTGCTCCAGCACCTGCAGACAAATAAAGGTTATAGACCCTGCCTTACACTGGGATCTCTGATCTCCCTTTCTTTAGGCAATCAAGCTAAGAATGAATGTGGTAGCTTTTGCAGAAGTTGAGAGAGCAAAATAATGACAATAAGGAGCACCAACAATCCATAATCAACCAGGCTTTACCACAATGAGAGTCAGAGCAAGAAATGGGGAATGATTACAGCTGTGTTTTTCTTCCAGTTCTGTTACTCATTCAGGGCATGAATTTGGTCCTGACCTCCTCTTGCCCCACGTTCCAGCTCACCTACAATAAACATATGTACCCAACAGAGGAGCCACAGACCTCAGTTCTTTAATGTTAGTCAAGTCCTCCTGGTTAGACAGCTGGAACATGTGGGAATTAATACTATAGCCTTTTTTATGAGAAATCCCCAAATTTATCCAGAGAAGGATGGGGAATTTCTGTGGGTGTCCATTGTTTCTCAGAGGTCAGGTCATTTACATTCGGGTGTTTAAATGCAGAGTTAGCAGCCCAGTTTCAGCCACCTGGCTTTGAACCCTTTACCTGACAGCAATTTAAAGGAAGCACTGGGCACACCTACCCAACAGCAGCGTATTACTAACCCAGCCCTTGAATTTTTTAACTCTATTCTTCATGCACGATGCAGAAATCAAAGAAAAGTTATCTGCACAGACAATTAGAGGTTGTATAATACCAGGACACAGCCAAACCAATGTGACCAAAAAAGGCAAAGAATGACACCTTCCTAAAACAAGCGATAAACATGTAAAGCAAGTAACATGTGTGCGGTGGATGTCTTCACTGCCATTGGGCTCTTCAAGTGACTGGGATCCAGCAGCAAAATAGCCTAAGTGTTTTGACGTGTTTGTCCTGAGTCTTCACTGCCTCGTGATTGCACACCCAATGGTTGTTTGCCATTTCTGTTATATCAGGCAGTTCTTGCCGGCCACCACTACCTTTTTTTCTCCAAGGAAAGTGCACTCAGGCTCCCTCCATGCAGCGGTGCAAAGTGCAGCTTGCTGCTGACTTGAAGGGATCCCCTCCTCCTCCTCCCCTGACGATCCAGGAATATAGCAGTGAAGTGCCTTAATGGTAGCATCAAACAGCCTCATGCCATACATTTTTAATTTCTAAAATGGTCCTTGTTAGAGTTTCAGGGTTCTCAGAATAAGTGTGAAACGTTGCTAAAATGGATGAAAACATCTTACCTAAAAATAAACTATCAGCCAATTCATGCTGCATCACCCCAATCAATTACTGACATTTTCTGGCAGCTACCATGACTTCATTATCACGGTATCCAAAGACCTGGTAATCACTAAGGATTTTTTGGCCTTGTAGCACCCTAGAGATGTAGTAATGTAAAATATAAACACTTGAGCTATTGATGTTTCAAGAAAATGTGCATGGACAATGCAAGCTCTTAACACGGGTGCTGTGATCACATACAGTCTCAAGAGGATTATGAATTGCCACCACTCTAGAGGTCGTAACTCAGCCCTCATTGTCAGAAATGCTGATCAAACTTCAATATCCAGATCTGGGGCCTGAGGAAGTTGGTTTAGTTGTCAGAGTCGTCGACCCCAGGAAGCCTTCTCCCAGCCACCTAGAGGATTCTTTTGCCTCCCATACTCTGTCTGCAGTGTGGTTGGACTTGATCTCATCCCAGTCAAATAGGCTGCTTTTGAGTACCTACCGCTCCTCCAGGGACTTAGAAAGACTAGTTGCAAAGCTCCCGTTCCTCTTCCCTTTTCTGTTAACAGATGTCAAGCCACTGTTTTGAATCTTGCCCCTCTTCCCAGAAGCAGAAAAAAATGTGCTGCTTTTCTGAGCTTCATGAGAACCTTTTGAAGTGGACAGTGCTTTGTTTTACAAACAAAGAAACTGAACAGATGATGAAAACTGCTCCAGGGCTGAGATTTAACACAGATGTTTTGATCATTATTTTCTGTTATTTCCATTGTCCCATCCCCTGGGGCTGCGGTGGTATCACGGTCCTTTGTCTCTTGCTGATCTTTTCTTGCTGCAGAACACAACAAACTTGGTGCGCTCTTTCAGAAGAGAGCCACAGATTTACACTGGCAGCTCGCAAAAAAAATTAGTATGCTACTGCGGGTCGTGAGAAGACTCTTATCTCTAATAATATCAAAATTAGCAGGAGGACTCTTGTTTCTTACATTTTCAAAGCCTCTGTGTGAGCTACATAAAGCTGAAGCTAATTTCATTGGTTTGAAGTGCATTCATTAGCAATGTGGAGACTGATCAGAGCTCTATCACGCACTCTTGTGGTTCCATTAGAATTCGTGGTGAAGGGCTGATCAATAACTACTGAGCTCTCAGGGCTACCATACGGAGAGAAAGAAACTGTATATAATCCCTTAAAGATCTTATTTAGGCAAAACCAAAATTATTATGTCAATCAACAAAAAGTGTTTAATATTAGTCTAATGGCAACTTCTGCCTGAGGACTGGGGATGGCCTACAGTAATCACTGAGTCTATAAAAGCAGGTGATAGCTGATAGAAGAAGCAAAGTAGACAGCATCTGGCAATGGGATCTGTTTGGCCGTTTGTTTCGTTGTAAGCACAAAGCTATGGAATGCTTTGTCTTTTCCACTGAGCTCAAAATCCATCACATTTATTGTCAGGTCCCCTAAGAGAAGTGTGTGTACCTGGATAATGATCATGAAGCAGCTAACACAGAGTGACTTACTACTCCCCAGTAGCGCATTCATGTGTCAAAACCTTTCAGTTGCGAAACATTCGGAAGGACTGGCACATCAGAGCTATCTCACTCTAAATAATGTACCAGTGGGCCAGACTAAACTACTTTTCCCTGCAATAACTTGAAGCATTTTTCCAAGGTGGTGTCCTAAGCACATTCAATTTCATCATCACCATTTTCACAAAGACTAAGTTTCTGTTGGGAGGTATTTTTTACCCCTACTTGGTAGGAGGGCTGGAAAGGCTGAAGGACTGCAGAACCTTGGCTATTTGGGTGAACATCTAATTTCAGGTTTCTGGAGAGGACATAGTAACAACTAAAAAAGAAGTTAAGGCACTAAACTTCTATTGACTTCAACAGACATTGAGACAAGAGTTCTTCGTACAAATGTTAACCCAGTTCAGTTTCCCCACCTCACAGTTAAAACAGGGTTTATTCAGAAATACAGTCGGTAGGACAGATCTTTCAGTTAAGGCAATCATACAGACGCATTTGCAACTTTAGCTTGTACTGTCAGCTACTATGATACACAACAGCACGGTCAGAGATCTGCTTATTTAACCATCTGTGCATACAGTGAAGGTACATATGCAGGAAGCAGCATAGGTCTGACTCGCCTTGCATCCCTGCCTGCTTGGCCTTCCCAAGTTAGGACACAAGAAATAATGGCTCAGCTCATTTCAGCTCAGAGTTATTGCATATTCTTTGGTAGTTAAAAGTAGTGTAAATAAGCTGCATAAGAAGCATATACACAAAAAGTATATCTGATTAGGAGATGCACATATTACTATAATTTACAGTATTGCTTGTTTGGGAAACATTAAGTGAAGAGTAAACAACATTTCAATTTTTATAACTGTCATAAACCAATAGAGCTGAGCCATGATCAACACACTGCCACTTACTCTTTCACTGTATGCTTTGTAAATAATGTGCCAAACTTTCCGTCAATACTTAATAAGTGATTTTTCCATCACTCAGAGAAGAGGTACAGTCTGTTGGGTTCATAACTAATACCTTCATTTGGATAGTCCTGGAGTTTACATCCAAATTGCCCAAGAAAGTTTGTATCCACTTGTAGCAGCTTTGCCACCTTAGATATCCAACCTGTTATGAGCAGCAAAACCTTTGCTTCCTTTATTTGTGTTACATTTGCCTCCCTGAACAAAAATGCTGATCTTATGTGTATTGCGAGCATGTTTCTCGTGAGACTCAAGAACCTACTGGTTTGCATCAGTTTAAAGAATGAGGTGCCAGACAAAGCCATCTTCTGTAAAGCTGCAGGTATCTTCTGCAGTGGGGGGGATACAGACACACCTCTGTACGCAGTAGCTGGAAAGATAAATGTACTGTCAAAGTTACAAGTCATCTGAAGCTGATAAGGTACAAGCGGCTAATTAATTTAGTCATCTGCATTTTGTCATGTCCACAGAAAATTAGGTCTGGCTTTGGGGCTTTTCAGGGGCTATGCACTGAGCTAGATGGAACTGCTTGCATACAACAGAGGCTCATGTTAAAATACGAAGATCAGTCTGAATTCATTTTGTGAGCCTCTGTCGCAGGGATGGCTGATGAACAACATGTGAATGAAAGCAAAATTCTAAAGGAGACTCTGGAGTACCAAAATGTGTTGAAACCCACTGGAAACATAGGTGAAATGTGATTTTCTGTATCTGAAGGCAGTGCACAATAGCAAAAGAAACAAAAGGGAGGTGAAAGACAGGAAAAAACTCAAAAGGATGGAAAAGACTGGTGAAAGATCCCAACTGTCCCTCAATCTTTACCCTACAGAAGTTTTCTTTGCCCTAAGGTGACAGGCAAAAGAAGAACTAGAAAGGGTTATTGCACTCATAGAGTGAGTTGTTGACTATTCCTCATGATATGATAAGCAGGCCACAAGAATAAGTAGTCTACACAAACCACATTTAAATTGTGGAACTTCTTGCTGTGGTGATACAAGCTAGAAGAATAAATGGATTAAAAACCAAATTAGCCATTAGTCATATTAATGGCCAGTACGTCTACTGGTGGCTATTAAACAAAAAGATTAAAATGTGTTTCTGGTTAAAAGTTTAAATCTTTTTCCACTCCAGGGTTTATTTCCTGAAGTTTGCTGTGCAGGTGAGACTTCAGTTTGCCCTCAGGCAAAGGCGTTTCCAAGAGCTGCAGCCCACTGCATCTTCAGATTGCAGTGCCTCATCTGTTCCCTTAGCCCTGCCTTCTGTGTCTGAAGCCCTTAATGAAGAGATTTTTTTTCTCTGAGATTGTTGACTCCCGGTGGGTCTGATGAGATTTTCTGCCTCCTCACTTTCAGGAGGCTTTCAGACTTGCATGAAGAGTGTCCACCTGTCCGGGTGGAAATGCAGGAAGAGCAGGAATGCTTTTAAAGAGGCAAGTTGTGAGCCCCAGCTCTGCTTCTCTGGACAGTTTATACTTCACTTGCTGTTTTTATTTTTGGTCCACCCCATTTCAGCTGCCACTAATTTGATCCCAAATGTAAGACATCAAAGCAGGAGTGTTATACAGCTCCTGACAGACCCTTCTGCTGCCCCAGTCTAGACATCGCACTGACAGAGAGTTTCAGTGCATAAAGCTTGTCTTAGGTTTGGACCCCCATTTTCAGGGAAAATAACAGACACTGCAAATAGGAAGCACTGTAGAAGAAGACTGACACTCTGCAGGCGAGAAAAATGTTTTATTTCAAACACGAGGCACACATATTAATCCCCCTGCCCTGCGCTTGGCTTTTGCTGTTCCCAACTTGTTGCCTTTACTGCTAAGAGCTCGGAGGTAAAATGTAACTCATCACTTTGAACCTCTCCACCATAATAAAGAATTAAATCAAAGCTCTGACTCACATTTCACAGTCAATTTAAGGGTGGCTTAAGTTTAGGCTCTCTGCCTCCCTCCTCACGGTGGTATTCAAACTGAGCTTACAGCTGCCTCTGAACTGCTACAACTCACAGCCCCTGGATTACCGTAAATCACCACCAGCTACAGTTTATATTAATGCCCTGGGATTCAGTAGTCCTGGCTTAATTGCCTGCAAACCTGAAAATGTGGTTGCTTAGTTTGGTATTGCTGTTGAAAGTGCTGGTCTCATCCCTCCCCCTGCCTGAGGCAGTGCGGTCCAGGGGAGCTGCTCTGGATGGAGCCTCATCTCTTTGGCTGCGTCAGCACCGTGCTGGATCAAGCTCCTCCGGCTCTCCCTGCTTTGTCGGGAGGGACAATTTTGGGGCATGGCAGGCTGTGGGGGCAGAGAGCAGTGCAGACTTAGGCGGTCTTGAACCAGCTATTAAAATACATTCTTTATCTTATAGTTTTACAGGCTGACACAGGAGAGACGAAAGCACCCTTTTTTGTCTGAAGAGGCTGTTTTCCTGGGGTATATATTTCATACAAGCTTCCAGGCTGGTGTGTCTAGGGCTTGCACATGTTATTGTCAAAAACCCAGAAAAACAGTTATTTTTGTGCGTCTTTCTTCTTTTTATTGTCTGTGAGGAAATAATAGTCTTCCAGATGAAAACCAAAACCATATCACTCAGAAAATCCTGTAGAGACTTCTTTTTGCTCAGCTTCAGAAGCACGATAAAAAAAAAATCACTGTTGCCAGAAAAACAAACAACACGTATTAAGCCTTTTTATCACCATGTCTAATGTTTTACCGACTGTGAAATCACATTTTCCAGGATGAACTGTCTCAATACACTTCTGAAATACCCTGGTAGTGCTCAGTGGCCATTTGAAAGAGGAGCTCTGTCCCAGACGCAGACAGCAGACTGAAGTCAACTGCCCAGAGGACAGCAGAAGACATGCAGCTCAATCCAGGAGCATACAAGGACCAGATTCAAATAGCTGCACACCCTCCAGCTCACAAAAATCCAGCTCCTAAACACAGGGTATGAGGTTTTTTTGGAGTGAACATTTATATCCTTCTCCCCAAAATGCATATGAATTCTTTAGTATTAATACTGATATTAACTACAATGACTGGCTGTTGTGTAGATCTTTCTTCAGCAAGGAATAAAATTATCTTCAAAAAGAAAAGTGTGCATTAATAACTCAGTTTACTCTTGGGGAAAATGAGGCATGGGTAGGTGATGACACTTCTCTGTGCACACCAAGTAGGCCATAGTCAAGAAAGGAAACCAGATCTCCCCACCCAATGTTTCACTGACTAGGGCACATTTCTTCCACCCATGAGGTGGAAGTTATCCACTTTAGAGACAGTTATGGTAGGAAGAAAGAAAGACTATGACTTGCCCAAGTAACCACGAGAACACAGAGGAAGACCAGAAACCAGACACAAACTCTGAAGTGTTGATCAAAGCATGTTTTGGGGATGGAAAGCAGAGAAGAAAGCCCAATTGTACCAGGACAGGCATAACTGCCTTAGCCTGTTACCCTGAGTCTCTGTACCATTTCTTGACACAAAACTCACCCAAAGTGCAATTCTGGAGATCTTCCTATTTCAGCATTCACACTGATCTCAGTTTCTTAAGGTAAGTATGTGGGGACCAGTTGTTCTCCGCAACTGTGGAGAAGAGTTGTGTTTGAAACGTATACTGAGTTCTCCATAAAGACACCTCTCCAATGAAGGACCTTTCAATTGTTACAAACATAAACTGTCTTTTAAATATGTGCATAGTGCTGGTACTTTAGCTTTGGTGTGCCTGTCCTGGACCATGGCAGAGGGATGCAAAGACAGTTTTAGTATTCCTGTTAGAAATTATTAATATGATAGAAGAATATATCTAAAGCAGTCCTACATTGCATGAGGTGCTTTAGAGCTAAGCAGTTAATCAGAATTCTTGACACAAGGAGCTCACATCTTGCAGGAAAACTTCAGCCTAATATTTCTCCCCTGTTTTGCTTTACATTTTTCCTGGAAGCAGACAAGTCATTTCTCCCTATATCTGCTCATATCCTCTCTGACTTCTTTCTATGTTAGGAATGGTGGTTTGGGGCATCTGGAACTATTGAATGTATTGAATTCAATGCATTGTTTCTGCATATATAAAATGATGAAAGATTTCAAAAATGTTACATTTGCGTTCATATACTAAAAACAAAAGGAACATGAGGGCTGAATCAACTCAAATCTCACAGGGGTACATGGCAAAAGTTTGAAACAACCTTTCTCACTGTTGAGATGGCTAAGGCTGCGCAGTCATCCTCCATATTACTGGTTTTACGTGTATTTAAAAAGAGGTGCAGCAGGTTCTGGGAACTAAACACCCGCCCAAGAAAAACCCCATGTGATCCCTACTTCCTGCATTCAAAAAGCAGGGGCAGGGCCTCCAGCTTTGTCTTTCTCAGGAAAAAAATACAAACTCTTGGGTCTTTGTATGGGAGCTAGGGGGCTAATGTCATTACTGAGCTCCCAAAGTGCAGTATAACAACTTGTGCTACAGCATGATGACTCCACCCTAATTCTCTGTGATGGGTGCTTCTGCTAAACCCTGGCCACTAAACCAGTAGACCCTCTGTAGCAGTATATTGCAACTGGAGTTAGGGGTTTGGCTTGTGGTCATGAAAGCTGCCATCTCACTGACTCTACAAAGTCACTTTCAAAGCAGGAGGTAAAAATATTTTACTAAGAATCAACAGACTGTAAACCAGGAAAAAAGCTTTCTGGATAGTTTACAAGCAGGTCAGGGTGCATGAGAATGGGCTGTCTGGGGAATGTATAAATCTTTAGCACTGGATATCAAGAACAAGTTTGACAGGAATAACATAAATAAAGTTGGTCCTGCCTTGGGCAGTGGATGTGCTGGTTGACCTTTGGAGGTCCTTTACAAGACTATGATGCTACGACTTTGAGAAATCGAACTACTTCTCTCAGTGATTCCTCCCGGGTGTTTAGGACAGAACTCACCACTCAATTTCCTTCCAGTAAATTGTAAGTCTTATGTCTTCCTCTCATTCTGCGGACACACTGAAACTGCAGCACACAATTTGTATAGTGACTTTGACACCGCTACTGCTGAAAAACATTCCTAATAACAATTCACCTTTTCTTTGTTCTCGTCAGTAGCATCACATTTCATAATCCTGTCTCAACCACTCTGTTCTAATTTATCGTCAGAGAAGGAGGAGTTTACCTGCAAGAAGCATCTAGTTGTGACATTACCAAACAAACAAACAAACAGAACTGAGGAGCTCATTAGAGGGGAGAGATGGATATCTCTCTCAAGGATCCACTGAGGTCCTGTCTCCATCTTCACATGTACACGAAGATGGCTTTTCTTCCAGAAACTGCAGGGAACATGAGACCATTTGGATGCTCTGAATTTCTTAGACATTTGTCAATTCAGAGTGTTTGAACACCATCCAGGCAATAAAAGCAGCAACACAAATCCAACCTGTGCAGCATTTTCTTGGCATTGTGACTTCCATGAAGGCAATGATGATCAAAATAACCTTTTTCATACAATAAGCTTAGAAGTACTCAAATCAGAGTGCCCTGAAATAGGAAGCACCACTTCAAATAAAGCAGTGAATCATAATCTCAGTAGATATTAAAACTATCCGAAACACTACAACAATTTATGGAGAAGAATCAATTAGTGGATGTGGGTTGGAAGGACCTGAATATTCTGGAGAAGAGCTAACTTTCTTTAGCAGTTACCCACAGAAAGGTAGTGAGCCACATAGCAAGGATCAAATTCTACTCTCTTTAAAGCATGCCAATCCATTGCAACTAACAGGATCTCTATATTTACAGCTGTGAAAGAGAATCAGATTTAGCTAATACACCCCTTTTTAGTGCACAAATGTGTATGCGTAGTACTGCAATAAGAGACTGATAAAAAACAAGGCAGCGGTAAGAACTACATAAGTTTAAAAGAATATTGAAGACCAAATTTAAAATATCACAATCTTGTATCAGCAAGCTGGTCAAATAGAAGAGAACAGAGTACAGACTTTAGCAGACAGAAGATACTTTAACAGCGGAAAGTCTGGATTAGTATGTGTGGTATCTGGCAGATTATGTCTACAACTACTTCACTCCCTAATGCATTCGCATATACTGGAAGGTTTAAGCAATCCACTCCATAGTTAAGTAAGTCGACCGGCAATATGGATCAAAATGCTTTGAGGTTATGGTAGGGCTGAACACAGTCCTATGGTAGAGTGGATAATTTTATCATTCCTTCTTACACACAGCTCCTGTTTCCCATGAACATGTAACAAGCAACAAAAATGCTAAGAAGTATAGAAACGTCACATTTTGTATATATTTTTTAAAGCGAAGTAAGAAAAAATTGGTAAAAAAATGCCCTGAGGCTTGTCAGTTGTTAGAAGCAGTATAATTATGCCAAAATATAAAATCTTTATATTTACAGTACAGATTTGGTTCTATGATACAGATGCCTGTAACAGCAGCAGATTGACTTTCATGCTACTGTAAAATCTCTTTTGATACTAAAAAATTCTTGGTTATCTCACTAAGGTCACTACTTCTCTAGTTGTATATCAATTCTTATAAAATCACGGAAAAGTGTCACTTCTAGTACTCAAAGGCAGATCAAACATTTCTCTCCTCTCCCAACTTACCCTGAGATAGATAGCTCTTTAATTAGCTTGTTGTGCTTTACTCTTAAAATCTACTTCTAATGGTAGCATCAAGGACAGAAATTCAATTTGTTTTTTCTCTGAATTCCCACAGTGAGGTGGGAGCCTGACATCGACAGAACACTTGCCTTGTATGCATGCTCACAGCAGCTCCCCTCTTATTTTTCGTATCATTTATCATCTTTTTGTTTTTAAATTACTGCATATATAGAATCATAGAAGCATGGAATGGTTTGGGTCAGAAAGGACCTTTAAAGATCATCTAACTCCAACCCCCCTTGCATTACGCAGAGACATCTTTCACTAGACCAGGTTGCTCAAAGGCCCATCCAGCCTGACCTTGAATACTTCCAATGCCAAGGCATTCAGGACTTCTCTGGCAACATGTTCCAGTGTCTCATCACCCTCATAGTAAAGAATTTCTTCCTTTTATCTGATCTAAATCCATGCTTTTTTAGTTTAAAACCACTAGTCCTTGTATTAACTTTACAAACCTTTCTAAAAATCATCTCTTCATCTTTCTAACAGGTCCCTTTTAAGTACTGAAACACCACAGTAAGATGTCCCTGGAGCCCTCTCTTCTCCAGGCTGAACCATCCCAACCCTTTTAGCCTTTCTTCACAGGGGAGGCGTCCCATCCCTTTGACCAACTTTGTGGTTCCTCACTGGACCCACTGTAACAGATCCATGTGTTTTTGTGATAGAGGCCCCCAGAGCTGGATGCACTATTCCAGGTAAGATCCCACCATATATATGTTGTCTAGGGTGTCTCCTTTCTAACTTATTTTAAAATAGCTAGTTTGCATCTTTTCTGCAGACCACATCTTCCCTGCTCTGATAGCTCTCTGTTACTCATCTCAAAGAGCCATTTTCACCAACAGCAACTGCCAAGCCATCTCCATCCCAAGGCTTGGGCTGCAACCAAAGAGAGTGTGGCAGAAAAGTGCCAGAGTCAATGCACTTTTGCTCCTCTAATTCCTTCTGATGAGCTAATCCAACAGGAGATAACCTCTATGTCCATGGCATGAGCCAACTTCATCCATCCCCTTGATCTCACCAACCTCTTCCAGTAACTGTTTTAACCGGTGACTAAACTGCCATATGTATTTTGGCTCTTGGAACACAGCCAAAAAGTTATAGCTTTCACAAAGCCAAACAGATTTCACATCTGGAAAGCCCAGGCCTCCAGCTCCTCCCAACAGCATGATCCTGTTGCCTTGACCAAAGCTCTACTGCAGGTAGGCTGAGGATGGCTGCAAGGCTGGGAACTGCCTCTGCAAAGATATAAACAGCTTTCATTTTCTCTTCTTCCCTCTGTGGTCCCCTGCTATTAAAACTCTTTTTTTAACATGCCCTTCCCACAGAGGACTCCAGCTAAACAAACCACCCTGCAATTTAAAAGAAAAAATACAAAAAGAAGAAGTATTAAACCTAACGCAAAACCTAATTTTTATTTTTAGTTTTTATTTTTATTTTTAGTCCAATTTCCAAAGTGATCTTGAATGTGTTATTTTTACCCCAGCGGGCTAAATTTTCTTTAGTGTTGTATTGATTGGGCAGTATTTGATGAAAGGCATTTGTGGGCTGTGGGTTCTCTTACATCTTTGTCATTGGTTCATCTTTCACTAAAAAGTTTGGCGCATTCTCCTCATCTTTTATTCCCAGAAAGCCATAAAAAGCTCCTTATTAACCACTTCTTTTCCTCCACAGAAAGAGTTATCACTCTTATGTAAATAAACCATTTGAAATACAGTTTTGGACAGTGTAATCTAAGGAAAGAATACATTTATCTGCATAGGCAGGAGTAACTCCATGTATTTATTTAAGTAATTGCAAACTGTGGCTCAGGAGTTGATCTGCTGCTGTTCATGTCCACTTTTGAATATTCTTGATTGGACCTTCATTCAGTACTGTATATATTCATTTTCTGTACTTTTGCACTCAGCCAATCTACAAAATCCAGGTAGAACTTAAGAAAGATCGATACACCTGAAATGAAGAAAGGTAAGTCTTTCTGAAAGAAAATGCTTTTTCACCCAGAGCAATGCATTGTAGAGCCTAACTTCTAAATGTATACCTATGGAATAAGTATCCCAGTTTTCAGATGCCTCTTTCTTTGTTGCTGAGTACATATTCTAGAGCCAGATCCAGAGTTTGACAAAATAGAAGACCCTCCCTTAAAAGGGTCATTTCTGTGCCTAACTGTGAGACCTGGAGCTTGGAAAACACAGACCACAGAATCACAGAATCACAGAATGATAGGGGTTGGAAGGGACTTCTGGAAAGCATGTGGTCCAACCCCCCTGCTAAAGCAGGTTCACCTACAGATACATAAGTAATATCACCAGCAGCTTGGTACTGGACTTCTCAGCAGTGTCTACAGGGCAGAAGACGGTTCCAGATTGAGCAAGCAGAGGGGGAACAGAGATTCTTGGCTCTCCTGGAATGGATTTACTACCACACCCACACAGAGGTGCCAAGCTCAGGCCAGGCTCTTGCTACCATGGGAAGGGACAGAGAAATGTCACAGCTGGAAATCAGAGGAGCGTGCTAGGGAGCCCAACATGCTGCTCATGATGGAGGTGGACAACTTCCCTGCAGTGGTAGCTGTCACCCTGCATAGTCACAGAATCACAGAATCACAGAATGTTCGAGGTTGGAAGGGACCTCTGTGGGTCATCTAGTCCAACCCCCCTGCCGAAGCAGGGTCACCTACAGCAGGCTGCACAGGACCTTGTCCAGGCAGGTCTTGAATATCTCCAGAGAAGGAGACTCCACAACCTCCCTGGGCAGCCTGTTCCAGTGCTCCGTCACCCTCAGAGGGAAGAAGTTCTTCCGCATGTTCAGATGGAACTTTCTATGCTTCAGTTTGTGCCCATTGCCCCTTGTCCTGTCACTGGGCACCACTGAAAAGAGTCTGGCCCCATTCTCCTGACACTCACCCTTCAGATATTTATAAGCATATTTTAGGTCCCCTCTCAGCCTTCTTCAGGCTGTACAAGCCCAGCTCCCTCAGCCTTTCCTCATAGGAGAGATGCTCCAGTCCCCTCACCATCCTCGTAGCCCTCCGCTGGACTCTCTCCAGTAGCTCTTCATCTTTTTTGAAGTGGGAAGCCCAGAAATGGACAGAGTACTCCAGATGAGGCCTCACCAGGGCAGGGTAGAGGGGAAGGAGAACCTCCCTCGACCTGCTGGCCACACTCCCCCTAATGCATCCCAGGATCCATTAGCTTTCTTGGCAGCCAGGGCACACTGCTGGCTCATGGTCAACCTGTCGTCCACCAGGACACCGAGGTCCCTCTCCGCAGAGCTGCTCTCCAGCAGGTCCTTCCCAAGCCTGTACTGGTGCATGGGGTTGTTACTCCCCAGGTGCAGGACCCTGCACTTGCCCTTGTTGAACCTCATCAGGTTCCTCTCTGCCCAGCTTTCCAGCCTGTCCAGGTCACGCTGAATGGCAGCACAGTCTTCTGGTGTATCCACCACTCCTTCCAGTTTGGTGTCATCAGCAAACTTGCTGAGGGTACATTCTAACTCTTCATCCAGGTCGTTGATGAAGAAGTTAAACAAGACTGTGCCCAGTACTGACCTCTGAGGGACACCACTTGTCACCAGCCTCCAACTAGACTCAGCGCCGCTGATGACAACCCTCTGAGTTCTGCCATTCAGCCAGTTCTCAATCCACCTCACTGACCACTCATCCAGCCTACACTTCCCCAGCTTCCCTAGGAGGATGTTATGGGAGACCAGGAAGTGTCGGCTGTCCCGTGCTGTCTCGCCCCTGCATGTCACCCCTTCTTCAGAAGCTGGCGTAAGACTTGTTGCCCAAGGCACTGGTGCGTGCCAAAGTCCATAGACAATGTCCACCTTCCCACACCGATGTGTACCGCAGTATCCCTTGTCAAAAAAATCCATAAACAGTGCCCAGATAATGTAGTGATATGCTGAGGAACGTGCCTTTAGCTCATCAGACTGAAGAGACGACTAGGCAAGAAGAAAGGAGGCCTCAGAGGCAGAGGATTGACAGCAGTCCCTCTGCAAACACTGCTGGCATTAGCGTGTGCTGCTGATCAGTTCATGGCAACTGTTTGTTCTCACCTGCAGATGAAAGATGAACACTCTCTCAAGCTCCAAGCAGACTGATTATTCCAAATGGCAAAACAAATGATGATTTATTTTTTAGAAGGGGAGAAGAAATTAAAATATACAGAGTTGTGAAGTGAAGATGAAAATATTCATTGTGTCGAATAATTAAAGAGCCTGAAACCATGTCAAGAATAAAGAGGGAATTCAAGCAGCAAAAATTTATGCTCAGAATAGTAAACAAAGGCTGTGATTCTAATTTCAGATATGCAGTCACCTACCACCAGGCAACATGGGGAAAAAAAATCGGCTTTTACACATTTGGCCAGTGAATGGTACAAGCTTCAGAGTGATGTCATTTGAGTGGTAGCTGAACTAAGACAGTGAAACTAGAAAACACTTAAGGCACTGTCCTTTGAACACAAATGAATTAAGTTCAAATCTTATAAAGAACTAGTAAAAATTAATTAACTTACGATTTGTTGGACAAGCTCACCATTTAATTTAACGTGCAGGTCTATAATTACCAGCCTTTGCTCTGGAGAAGATCAGTGGAGGAGCTGACAGGCTTGTGTGAGATATTTTCCATTTATTTAACTGTTGCTATCTAAGCACGTTGCAATCTGCCTGTAATGGACTTCTCTGCCCTCGCAGCACTCCTGTGCAGCAGGGAAGCGCTCTTGCTTCTGTTTTCCAGCTGGGACATGAGGGCTGAGGTCAAGCCCACTGATGGAGTGGGGCATTGCAGGGTTGAATATCACCATGAGCCTGTCTGCAGGGGTGAAGCTCAGGGCCATGTCAGTTGGCGCACTTGTTCAAGAAAAAGCTTAAGTCCAATCCCTCCTGATGGTGCCGGGGTTTGGACTCATACTCTGCTGCTCCGGGCAGTGTCAGAGGGGAGCCCTGTGCCCAGGTCCTTGCTCCCACTGGTCCCAAACCCAAAGGCAGGTGTTCCCAGCAGCCCATGACACAGGTCTTCTCACTGGCTTGCCAACAGCTGGTCAGGAGAGGCTGGGAGCAAGCTCTTTTTCCTCCTGCACCATCACATCACAGAACAAAGTGCCTAATTAATTATGAAATTAAAAGGAATCATAGTGGCTGTGCATAAATTAGCAGTCTTCACTTAATACTGGCTTTTCGTAGCCTCTGTGTGCCTAATTTTTTTATCCTAGTGAAGGTTTCAAAGAGTGTTTACGGGTTTAGCATGAATGTACATTGCTATCTTTGTGCCATTTATGACTTATACAGCCACAAAGGACCATTGTTACTATCTAGTCTGACTGAGCATCTGCTATAACACAGGACAGAGAATGCCATCCAATGGTTTCTATATGTACACCCTAGCTTCTATCTAGGACTCTTCCTTCTGAAAGCCATGTCATTGACACTTTAAACTTTTAGCACCTCTCCCAGGAGTTAACACTGCCTTTGAAGCCTTTGTTTCTCACACTCTGCTGTGGGCAGCCTATTAGGCCCACAAGGTACATTTTCTGCGTGGAAGATAATGGCAGAAACTGGTTTTAAAAGCGGTGTTGCAGAATGCAGGCAGCTTATTCAGTAGCTTGAAAATGTGTTCATCTTAATCACTTTGCAGAGCAAAACAATATGATCTGCTTGTTAAAAAATGGGAGCTGCAAAATGAGCAATACAGAGAAAGCTTCTTGAAAAGATACTCCTAATATGACTCAGAAAGCAAACACTCAGATGCGCAGTTGTAGCTCTGGCATCTTGTACTTCTGTATTTAAAACACGATCTCTCTTTACAGCTTTGCCGGTGCTGTTTGTCTCTAGCTAAGATCACATGCAGTCAGCTACATCTTAAAACCATGGTGCATGAACAGAAAAGCCAAGTACTTAAAAGAGGGGCTGTGTCTGAACATATCCACTCTGTCCTGTCCCTTCACGCACTGCTGTAAATGGATACAGAGAAGTAACTCAGATTTAGGAGCCTAAGTACCATTTCAAATCACAGAATCACAGAATCACAGAATAGTAGGGGTTGGAAGGGACCTCTGTGGGTCATCTAGTCCAACCCCCCTGCCGAAGCAGGGTCACCTACAGCAGGCTGCACAGGATCTTGTCCACGCGGGTCTTGAATATCTCCAGAGAAGGAGACTCCACAACCTCCCTGGGCAGCCTGTTCCAGTGCTCCATCACCCTCAGAGGGAAGAAGTTCTTCCTCATGTTCAGACGGAACTTCCTGTGCTTCAGTTTGTGCCCATTGCCCCTTGTCCTGTCACTGGGCACCACTGAAAAGAGCTTGGCCCCATCCTCCTGACACCCACCCTTCAGATATTTGTAGATATTTATAAGGTCCCCTCGCAGCCTTCTCTTCTTCAGGCTGAACAAGCCCAGTTCCCTCAACCTCTCCTCGTAGGGGAGATGCTCCAGTCCCCTCACCATCCTCGTAGCCCTCCGCTGGACTCTCTCCAGTAGCTCTTCATCTTTCTTGAACTGGGGAGCCCAGAACTGGACACAGTACTCCAGATGAGGCCTCACCAGGGCAGTGTAGAGGGGAAGGAGAAACTCCCTCGTCCTGCTGGCCACACTCTTCTTGATGCACCCCAGGATCCCATTGGCTTTCTTGGCAGCCAGGGCACACTGCTGGCTCATGGTTAACCTGTCGTCCACCAGGACACCCAGGTCCCTCTCCGCAGAGCTGCTCTCCAGCAGGTCCACCCCAAGCCTGTACTGGTGCATGAGGTTGTTCCTCCCCAGGTGCAGGACCCTGAATAGAGACATCTGAGAACAGAGAGAGAAAAGAGAGACACTGAGTTGCCTGAGGGGTTTTAGACGTTGTTTGCTTTTCATCTATGGAAACCTCATAGTGGCAAACACATCACCTCATTTCTTCCTCACTGTTTACAGCAAATAGATTCTGCTATCCTCGTTTTCTGCCCCCAGTTTTCCTCCAGAGGGTGATTCCAGGGAGGGCTGATCGTGATTTGCTTTGCACACAGCAAAACAAGTGCTCAGATTGTTAGCCCAGTTTCAGAAAAGCTAGTCAAGGATGGGGGATTTAATTTTTAATTGCATGAAGTGCATTTATAATTAAAACCAAGGCAGCCATTGTGGGGTTTTTTTTCAAATGCTGATTCCAGAGTATTAGCACATACTGTGTTCAAAAAGTGCCAGAAGTAGAAGGCACGTCAAGACAAACCAATGCAACTCTCTAGGAACCACACATGATGTTAGAGGATGTCTCCAGAAGAAACTCAGGAGTTTAGTAGCATAAAAACTATTGCAACTGAGGCACATGTTCCTAAACCCCTCAAGTCAGCTTGTAAATCTCCTATTTATAGCTTTATGGTCAAGGTATAGTTTGTTTTCTGCACCTTTTTTAGTCTTTTCTGCTCAGAGCAGTACCACAAATAAATATTTAGTGTGCCAGTGTGTTGCTAAATTATTCATGCTTTAAACTCATAAATGGGAAAGACAATCTTCCTGACTTTATATGCTCTCCTGAAGAAATGCGTTATTCATTGGTGATTTTATTTTCATATGCATCTTATTTGTCTGTCAGTGCAAAGCAGAATTGGAACATAGGGGGAAAACTGACAAAACATTTTAGAGGTATTTAATTTCACCCTACTTCTTTTCATTATTTGCAAAAAAAACCTGTCAGTTGGACTTACATGAAAATGCTTTGGAAGGTTTTAATGCTCACAAAATTGAGAGACATGCTTAAACTGGAGCAAAGTACCACCATTTTTTCTCACTATGGTGACATGTGAGAGCCCGGTGTTAAGGTGCACTTCTCCTGGGCTGGATGGTGTCTACCCACCAGAAGGACGAGTTGCACTTGCCCAGAGAAGCTTGAACTTAAGGTGGGAGATGGTGAAATGGGGCTTCAAGGGACAGTCCCTTGTGAGGGATGTTAAACTAGATGCATGTGTCAAATATTGTGACCTTTCCAAGGTGGACTCCAGAAGTCTCATGGGAACAGCAGTCTGCATGCCATGGAAATTAAATGGGATCAATGAGCATGAAATTGATGGTGTATCCCATGCCAGAACGGCACTGTGATGTTACCTCTAAATTATTCCATTACCAATTAAGTTCTATTTACAAGCAAAAGGTTCTTGTTTATTCACTTTTAACAAATGACTCCTATAATGCAACCTGAATGAGCAAGGCAAATTGGGACCATCCTCTCAGAAGCATTAGCAAAATATCCAATCTGTTAATGCTGTCAACAGGATGAGAAATGCCAGGAGTCAAACGGAGTTATTATTTCTGGTAAAAGAAATAAATATGAGGTAGTGAAAGATGTCTAGCTATTAAAAGGAAGAATAAGAATAGAGGCAGGGGCAGTATGGATTGAGAGCAGACTAAAGCCTAGCAAAGCATGAAATGAGCATTATATTTCTTGTTTTAATAAGGAAGAAGATGCAGGATTGCTTATAAAACCCTGGGTATCAGGAGAATGGAGCACATGTCAGAGTACAGTCATATCGCAGGTATAAGCCAAGCCAGAGATCTCAGTACACTCAGGGGACTGAAAAGTCTCCAACCAAGAATGCCGGAAAAAACAGCACATAAAATCCAACCCTGACAGCAGGAACTATAAAAAGCTTGCTGGATTGGGAATAGTCCCACATGACTGGAAAATAGCATGGGTGAGGGAGGAGGGAATTCAGCATGAATATAGTCACTGTGATCTAGGGACTTATCAGATGAGACATTTAGAGTAATGGTACAGCAGGACAAGTATTTTTCCACTGGAATCAGCAAATCCCTGTCTTTAATACTCCATTGCACAGCTCCAGTCCCCCATGATCTAGAACAACAAGCACAGTTTGGAAGAGGTTCTTGAAATTTGCTGGTCTATTCTGTGAGACAAGAATGTTTAGCTTGCTGGGTTTAACAAATAGAAGAGAGGTGATCATTCTGCATAATGTGAGATGAAGGACTGGGTATAAACCATAGAGGAAGGACTATTAAAAGAAGTGCTGGAACATGGACTTCGCTGTCTATTAGTTCGGGCTGAGAATTGTACGGCAGTTTCTAATAGAAGAGTGAGGATTTTAAATATTCCACTAGTAAAAGTAATGGAGGGAGGGAAATCTAAATGATTTCAAGATAGAGCCTGGCCAGATCATGAACAGGATTTACAACGTTGTCACTAAAGGTGAAAGACTTCTGGACTTGATGACCCAGGCCACAACGAGCCACTCCTTTGTCCCTTATTAATGTTCAAATCTACCAGCTGCCTTGGTCACCCTCCAGGAATAATGTAGTCATCTAGATACCTTCAAAAGGTATATGATCACTGGGAATGTTCCCAGCAAACCCTCCTTTAGCTGTAACTTGCATTGCCTCTGTGAGTTTGCAGGCAGAGGAAGCAGAAGTGGGAGCAGACTGGATGCATAAGCTCAGGTCTGTATTATAGTTGTGTGTGCCCAGTTGTGTTGCTGAGACACACGGGCAATCAGATTCCTGTATTGTCATATGATGGGTGTGGCAAGACACTGGAACAGGTTGCCTAGAGAAGTTGTGGACACCCCATCACTGGAAGTGTTCAAAGTCAAGTTGGATGGAGCTTTAAAAAACCTGATTCAGTGGAAGATGCCCTTGCCCATGACGGGGGCATTGGACTGTGTGATCTTTCAACCCAAACAACCCAAACCATTCTATGATTCTATGATTGTCATAGATTTGGTAGCAAGAGGTTCTGGTGTACCACTATACCATCAAAACTACGTGATTTCTTGAGGAAGGGTAGAATAGAACAGTTGATAGATTTGTTATGCAGGTATCAGAGGTGGCTTTTCAATACAACAGCATGCAGAGCAGGATCCCTTAGAAAATATGAAAGCCTGATGCTCCTGCCTTGTTTGTGCTCTTCTATTGTACACATGATGTAAGAAAACTTATTATTATATCATGGCTTTTTAGGACACATCTTCTCTTTCACTGTGACGTCTGTACCTACGTCACACAAACTGAACTTTTTTTGATGCAGAGTAACTAGTTGTTCCAGAGCTCAGTGTGGAAATGAAAGACAGACTTACACTGTTTTTGTTTGAATTAAGAAGTTACTAGAAATCCTTTGTGTAATCCATGCCTACCAGACAGGAGCATGAGTTTCAAGGACATCATCCTCAATATTTCCTAAAATGCTGCCCACCAAGTGATCCCACAGGCCCTGAGCCACTGATGACCAAGGTAGTATCAGAACTAGAGATGGTATAGTCTTAGCATCTAAACTAATGTGTCCTGTGGAAATGCAAGGTAGGCCAGCTGGACCATAGCCTGGACATCTTTGTGGCTGCCAGGCCACAGCCGGCATCTTCCAACAGTTCTGCACTGAGGTGCGTGCAGTGCCGGTGTGGGTCACTTCTGGTCCTTGTCTTCTCTGTACTATATTCCATCCCACAGTTTGACACGTCATCATTTAGGATCTTGAGGTACAAAACTAGTATTAAAATCACTTTTCCAGTTTTGAAAATGTCCCTAGAATGAAGTGCCTGTGTTTCAGGTTGCAAATTTTGGGGACCAAGTCTGTCATTCAGTGTTTGCTTGTATTCAGTTTGTTTAGCACATGCCCATGTGGCTCATTTCCAGCAGTTCTCCCCCCCTGTGGTTTGTGGGACTCAGAAGCCTGAGGCACATCTCACACCTTCCACAAGGGGCATGCATAGGTGAGGTGCAACTGGGGCTGTGAGACCTTTCTGTGGTCCAGAAAGTTTGAGAAACTTTTCTCCAAAACTTGTCAGATAAATGAGAAGAGATCTTACTTTGAGATACTTGGACTGACGGATTTCATTCAGATTAATCTTACATTGTTAACTTCAGAAATAAGCCCCTTGTTCCAAACATCAGGACCCAGAAACTGCGTGCATAGTTAGAGATAGCTAGAGACAGCACTTTGCACTGTGTGTAACAGGTCGGGAGCATCTGAGGTCCCATTTCTGTCAGTGTCCTTTGCATGAACATTTCAGAGGTGTCTTACAAAACATTCACTGGTAATACAAAAAAAAAATCTATATAAAGAGTTCCCGACTAGAGTGCAAGACCCCTGAAAACTCATAATCCTGACTGAAGCCCTCTAAAGACCCTGGCACTGAAAACTATAACCTTTAAAAGCTGAGTGGAAGGATTACTTCACTCGGAAGGTAATTGCTACCACAGACGTTGCCCTAACAACGTAACTCCAATTAGTTTATTTTCAATATTAACCATCTTTCCCAGGTGTGTAGAAAGTGGTTGTAATTCAGGATTAAGAAGGGTGAACTGTGCATACCTTTGATGAAGATGGATTAGAAATACCCATTCGAGCCAGCAGTCAGTGCTTTTCCTATCAGTTCACTCTGGATTGAAGTTTTAAATGTAGGTCTCGAGCAGCAAAGGAAATATGTGAAAACAAAATGGGGTTGATAAAGATCTTACCCTTAAGTTTGTCCACAAATCAAGAATTGAGCCAGACCACCAGGTCTGGACATAGAAGTAGAAAAAAAGGTTTGTTAGTATGTGTGGATTTTGCTTGAAAGCGTGTATTGGTAATAGTGAAAAATAAAGGGAAAACAACAGTCTTATATAACTTTTATGGTACTTCATATTCCGAAACAAGGATTAGCCCAGGGGTACAGGAGTACTGAAGGAAAACTAGCTTGTGTTTTTTTCTGGTGCAAGCAAACAATGGCCATTGGGGTATGATATCTGATGACTTATGGAGATAAAAGTTTTGTCAAATATAAAAAAGAGAACTCTAAAGGTGTAAGCTCTTACCATGCAAGGACTGTCATGGACAGATCTGAATGCTTCAATTGAGAATATGTGGAACCACCCACAGAAACAGAGCTGATAAGTGTTGACCATCTTCCAGCCTCTACCTGCTTTTTACTAATCCTTCTTCTTTCTACACCCCCTTCCTTGGGGAATCTGAAGGAGCTCTTTCCGTGAAACAGGTGGTTAGAGCCAGCACAAAACCAGACCAGCAGTGGAGCATTTGCAGCTTTCAAAGAGAACAAAGAAGTTCTACCTGACTTTAGAAACACAAAACAGAGCAGATAAAAATAACGCTGAAGTTAAATATGGAAATGGCAGGAGATTTGCTGACATAAAAGGCAATATTTAAGAATATTTTTGGCACAGTAAATCAATGCAGAAACTTAGAAAGATGGTTTGGGGAAAACTGGAAACAATATGAAGTTTGGTGGTTACTCCACTTTCTAAAAACTGCATACCAGCTTCCAGTAATCAATAAAGCCCTGCAAGCATGTCGTGATCTCTGCATGGGCATAGTTCCAGCAGCACTGCCTGCCCACACACTGTCCGTTTGGCTCAAGTACAGCAAAGAGTCCTCTGAACCCAGCTCAACCTTGGTTGTGGCTGGGACAGCAAGTGCTGTATGTAGCATAGCTAACAGTAAAATATATTCTCGGTTGCCATTTGAAGGCTACTCAGTCTGCTCTAGAGAAAAGTCAGGTTTTGGCCGCTAACAGACCTCCAAGGCAACTTACTGTAGTCAGAGCGTGCCTGGGGAACTCAGTTTCCAGCAGATATATGGCTCTGCCTCATATTTTTAATGTTCTAAGTTATACAAGGATGACTTGGGGCAGGCATTCTGCCAAGAAGCTCACATCTTCCATACTGGCTCCCAGGTGGTCAATTTGAGCCTGTATTTGGGAAAACTCTGCCAAAATGATGTTTTCCTGATGTCCTGAGAACTTTCTGCATTTATAAAACCTGAACGATCCCAAGCTCTTTGGCTTTTTGGATACACAGCTATACAGAAACACAACCTGTGAAATACTGCCCTACGCCAGTGAAAAACTGTACTCCCAGTGGGAAATGGTCATAATAATGAAACCAGTAACAATGTCAGTCTTGCTGGCATTGGTCTCTCCTTTGAGAGTAGCCACACATTCTGCACACTTCTGTTAATCATACATAATGCTTTTAAGCCTTAAAAAGCATTGGACCCTCTTTGCTGTTTTAGACAGATTAGATGAGTTTAGAAAGTGCTCAGTGAGTTTCCTGTATCACACAGTGGTGTGGGGATGATTTCCTGAATAAAACCCGGTAATCCCGACTCCCAGACTTTTGCCACATCCAATCGATCATTTCTGTGGTCTGCTGGAAGGTTGTATACAGATTTGCAGAGTGGACAACTGAGCACATACATGGCCAGTTCCCACAAACAGGGTTAAAACAGCATCAGAACTGAGGAGTTTAAATATTTTGCAGTCATCCCATTGCTTTCTGCTCGTTCACATTGTTCAGCAGGGCTTTCCTTAAGGAGCCTATTGTACATAGTACTGGCTTCATCCCTTGCCAACGAGATCACAGAACGATGTTCAGCATAAGTCAGCTGCAATCGTAAAATAGCATTTGTGTGTTAACTTGTCTCTTTGCTGAGCATTTCTACCAAAGCCAACTGTCAGTCTACAGTTAATACTTCATGATCTGTCAGTGGAGCAGTCCAGTCACATCTGCAGTAGAGTATTTCCCTATCAAGCCCAAAAGCAATATGACACGTGGAGTGTAGAGGTGGGGAAAGTGGCTTTCCTGTCAGCAGGAAGCCAAAGTATTTGTGTTCCTGAAGAAGACAACAATTCAATAATCTGCAAAGTCATCAGGAAAAAAACATGCACATGTTCTTTAGATATATACAAGTGCTAGAACATTTTAGGGAAGGTGCAGAATTGCCCAGGGCTCCCTGGCTTTGCAATCTGTCAAGGAGAAGCTTTATCAATAATTTGTTAAGAGAGGAATAGTTAGCAAGACAGTACCTCACGCACACAGCGCACGCTTAGTGGGAATAAATGCACGGCAGTGAGAGGAGCCAGACTGTATGTACAGCTGCTCAGGGGAGGAATTTTGTTAAAGGCCGTGGCATTGCCCTGGCTGAAGTGAAAGGAGAGCTTTAGAAGAGTGTTCTGTGGATTGGGGGGGAGGGTGTCATGCTGCTCTTCATGATCTGCTCCGGGCAGGAGAGACCCTTTCCCTTATCGCTAGCCCATGATTTGGAGAACAAGGTGCAGCCTTCAAGGAGGTTTCTGCACCAGCTCTTTTCCTGAAAATGTGGATGAACTGACATCAGAGTGGCCATGTTTTGTTTTGTTTTGTAATTTATAAGTAGGGGCTGGGCAAGTTTCACTCCCCAATTTTGGGGCACATAATTGACAATAAGCTCTTGACTGCTCCATGCAGCAGCTCTGTGAAGGACAGTGATGTCGTATCCCTGTTAGAGGATAAAGGAGCCCCAAGCCTTTGCAGTTGCAGATTTCAGGGGGTCACTTTTATCCCTGTGTTAGAGCCCCAAGCTCTAACCTTGGGTAGCTGCCCCATGCCACCACAGATTTGCCCCAGCCAATAAATACTGTCTGTGAGTAGCTGGTGGCTGAAGAGAAAGGGAAAAGGGAAGGGAAAGGAAAGGGAAAAGGAAGGCAAGGCAAGGCAAGATTTTATCTGGGGGGAGGAAAAAAAAGAGTTCCTGAAACCAAGGAGGCAAACCCACCACCTCCCCCTACCCCTGCACAGATCAGCCCTGATGCGAACACCTAAAAGCTGCCTCAGGGCAGGAAGCTGCTGACAGCTCCCAAGTGAGGCTGCTCCTGCTTAGTGCCACTCCCAGGGCTTTGTGCTGAACACAGTGAAGTGGCATCACAATAAAAATTTATCAATCAATTTAATCAGCTGTTATCTCTCCTAGAACATACTATCTGTGTAATGGCTATCAGACAGCAGGACTGTTCCATGGGAAGTGATTTCAATGCCTTGACATGGGATGGGCACTGAAGGTATTAATGCTGTAGATAGGTAAACATGAGAATTTGGAGAGCATGAGGTGGTCCAGCACGGCCAAAGATAGAAATTTAGTTTAGTAATGTGGGCTCCTAAATAAATCCTTACAGGAAGGAAGGAAGGAAGGAAGGAAGGAAGGAAGGAAGGAAGGAAGGAAGGAAGGAAGGAAGGAAGGAAGGAAGGAAGGAAGGAAGGAAGGAAGGAAGGAAGGAAGGAAGGAAGGAAGGAAGGAAGGAAGGAAGGAAGGAAGGAAGGAAGGAAGGAAGGAAGGAAAAACTTCACAAAGCACTGAAATGGAGTCAGTGCTGGCGGAGAGGGAAGGGCAGAGGATCAGATTCTGGGAAAGAAACACAGAAACAGCAAGAAGACAGCATGGACTGAAGGCACTCAAGGGCAGCAGCAGCTGTTTTGGGTCAGATCAGCTCTATCAGTTCAGGAAGACTCTGAAATTGGATCAGGTCATACAAAGCCACCCACTTCTTCCAAGCATGAAATGGAAATCATGCATTTGCATTGCCATGAAATTTGCATTTAGCTTCGTCTGCTTAGGAGGACAGGTGCTTGTTACTAGTCTTCAAAAGTTGTACCCCTTTGGAGATAAACACTGAATAACTCTGTGGGAACTGCAGCTCACAGTTTCCCTCTTTTGTAGCAGAATCAAAGAAGTACCTGACCTGAGTAGGTGTTAAGACTCTCACTGTACATGTCCTTTTCAACAGGAATTTAAAAGGTTTGGTGTTTCCTAGGATCTGGTCTGAAATCCATCTTTGAGCAGAGGACCAAAAGACTGCAGAAATGTTGCTTGATAGTGACCCAGAGAAGTTTATATCCCAGAGAGAAAAGCAAATGCCACAGGCAGAAAGCAGCACAATGTTTCCATCCTCATTTTCCTGAATGCAGAGGGCTGTATCCCAACTGTAGAACTCAGACAAGTGATAAAAAATTAACATATAATCCATGTAGAAAATTATTATTGAAACATAATGGTTTTCTGCTGAGAGGAACAAATATCTTCTACCTGAGGTGGAGATCTCTATGACTTTCTATTCAGACTCTAGAAGTGGGTTGGGTTATTTTAAACATGCTCTAAGCTCAAGACAAAAGATAATTCTTTATTGTCTTTGCTTTGCTTGCAGCCCCCTGCAGCTGAGCCTAAACGGATGCAAAAGGCTAGCACAGATCAAATACCTGCCCTTTGCACACTAAAGAAGGTTGCTGAAGCAAGTAATTTTCAGAGATATGGGAAGAAACAAGTACGATGGGAAGGTCCACAACGCTAAGTCCTCATAAATGATCAGGAGACACAGGTTGTCTGAGCTCTACATGCTGCTACTGCAAAGTTTTTTTGCTCGAATATAGAAAGTGGACAAATTGATGTTGTCATCTGTAAGATGGTGAGCAAAAGTTGAGTGGCATCCTTCAAGAACCTGGATCTCAGCTCCTACCCTCCAACTGTTCAGTCAACGTCAAATAAAGTGTATCACCAGAATGGCAGTGTAATTGCAGGTGAACTAGGGCCTTTTGCCTGGACACCAAATTCAAGACAAAATCAGCCTTATCACATTGACCAACAAAGTATCTATGCTGGCAAAAAAATCCTATTTTACTGAAGCCCAGATGGCAATGGACAGAACTCTTTATTTCAAAAGTCATCTGATCTTTCTTGGGCAATGACTACCAGTGGCAAAGGAATGCTGCCTTCTTTCTTTTAACTTCACATTTTCACATTGTAAATGATATAAATTCAGATAGAAGTTTCAAAAGACCTCTCTAAGTCCACCAAGACTTTCATACATAAGACTTCCATTTGTACGAATTTCTCAGGTCAGTAAGTCAAAACAAGCAGAAAATTTGTAAGTGTTCAATGGCATGATAAGAAATGATTGTTCATTTCCAGCAGCTGCTGCCTTCTGTTTCTCAAGCGATGCTCTTCTATCTCTGAGTGCTGCCTACAGATAAGCACCAAGCCTTGTTCACATCCTTCGGAACAAAGGTTGTACCACTACTGGCAGCACAATTTAAGAGAATCATTGGAAATAAGGCTTGGCCTGTTGGCTTGTCAGAGGTCTAGGTTTCACCTAGCTCTTCTGGGCTTCAGGGTGGTTTTGCCCAGCTGAGCATGCAATCCAGGCCGTTAAAAGTTCAGATATGGTGGTGGCCTTCAAAGAGTTTGGATCCATTACCAAATTCAGGAACACTGTCTCCCCAGAAACTTGTGGAGCAAATGGAGAGGGAGAGCTCTGGGGAACGTGTCTTTGCTATCTCCTGGGTAAGAACGGGGCATTGAATAATGAAATTGGCAGAGATACTGAGAGCAAAGCTCCTTCTTCTGGGGTGGGGTTCAGACAGGTCTGGCAGCTCTTTTCTACATATTGCAGAAGGGACAGCCCTATTTCTACAAGATGACCATCTTTTTAACTAGGAAAATCTTGAGATATGTCTGTAATTATGCTCTAAGGCACTGTATAAAACTAATATAAATCAAAATCACGAACCTGGCTTTGACCATCTTTAGTAGCTCCTTGTGGAGAGAGAATTCTGAAGCCCAGCTGCTGCAGGTGTCTGGGGAGGATTTGAAAGGTAGCTCACCAATTCCAACTCACAGAAGAAGTCTCAGTGTCTACTTCCATAAGTGATATTTAAACTTTTACTAAAGGCTGAAATAATTCCGATATTACTTGCTTATAAATATCCCAGTACTATGTGAGGTGTTGCTAAGTTAGATTTTGAATTATTTTTTTTTAACTAAGATGGATGTGTCTAGGAGAGCTCTGTTACTAAAATGAAGAAGAAAGTAACCTTTAATTTGCAGGTATCTGTCAAGAGGCTATTTGGAACACTCAATTATCTCTGTAGATCTCTAAATAAAATTGTATTTCTCTTTCATATTATGTTATTCATATAACTGACAACTTTGTTGAACTGCATAGATAAATGCTTTGTCCAAATTAATCCATAGTTTAAGCTGAAAGCCACCAGGCCAGACACAATCCTGGTGCAAAGAGGTGGAGATCTATTGAATTCTAATCACCAGGGCTGCATTTGTGACCCAGGGAGTCATGAAGATTTAGTGAGTTGTGGTAGCAAGCTGTTTGTAAGCCTCAGCTACTGGAGTAAAGACCAGAGGTCTTCTTAGAATTGATGGAGTGTGAAGTCTCTTAGTAATCGTAAAGGGAGTGCTCAACCTACAGTTTATTCTCTGTACTTTGCACACTACCTCTTCCCCACAGCAAACACATAAGACAGAGCACCTCTTACAACTACCTACCTGCCTTTATGCCTCAGTGATGTGTTGCCTTCTCCCAGTGAAACCCAGCTCTTTTTGGACATATCCTTGGAGGGCAGGATGCTCAGGAATGTACTCCCTGCTGGATGACATGCTTTCAGGACTGGAGAGACAGGTGTGCAGATTACTCCAAAAAGTGCCACATCCAGGACTCAGTCAGCCAGTGTTCAAACATTGTCAACACAGGGAAAAAAAAAAAAAAAGAAACCTCAGCAAAAGACAATGAAAACCAATTCATGTGAAGATCAGTTCCCAAGTGCTATGAGTCACCCATCCCTCCTTAACCTAGAGAAGCTCAGGGCAAGAAGGGATCTCCTAGATAATTGCATCCAGCCCCTGCTGTTGCAGGCAGCCAAATTGTGTGCCATCTTTAAAACAGGTTAATCTTGCACCCTGACCCTGTCCAGAAACTGTTTCAGAGACTCGCTCCTCTGATGGTTAGAAATCTGTAGCTCAGGAGTATCCCTAGTGTGCATCTGTTCTTCCACCTGCATTAATGTTCTCTTTTCTGGTGCTAAGTACCTATCCTGGGCATTTGATCATTCTCAGAAATTTGCTGACAGTAGTCATACATTTGTTCATCCTTCTTTTGCTGAGCTATAAGAGTTATACACTTCTAGACTTTTTTTGTAAAAACCACACTCCTGCTCCTATCCACTCCACTTTCCTGCTCCCATCAGTTTGCGATTAATCTCCCTTGAATGTAGACAGCCAGAATTTTACATTTACATTTTATATAGAAAGATGTTGCAATTCATGATGCCTGACCTGCACCTTACACAGTGGTGTCAGTATTTATCTGCCTCTACTGGATGTGCAGCCTGCTATGGTATTTGCTTTTTCATAGCCATGCCACATGTGTGGCTCATAGCCATCTTGTGAAGGAAGGTATTTCTCTTTCTTTACTGTTTCTTCTTTATTGTCTATTGCATGATCTTGTCAGGATTCTTGAGAAAAATTGTCAGTAACTTCCCTGGGACCAATATAGCTCTTTTCCATGCAACTAATAAAGCTTCCTTATTCCACTTATGGTTTTGCATTGCTCCTCATATTTTCTGGCTTTACTGGTAGTATTCTGTGTGGCACTTCCTCAAATGTTTTTTTAATTTTTTTATACAAGGGAAATCCCATGAATATAATCTCTTTGTCAAAGGAAGGTATTAGGTAGCACAGCATGTCCTCACTTGGATAAACCTGTGTTGGTTTTTAGTGCACTTCCTGTTCACCTCCGTGTCTTTGATTGTTCCTTGCTTTCACACTGATTCCAAAACAGTTGGTACAATTACAATCAGATTATTGTCATTAAGTTGTCTCTACACTTTTCCCTGCTTTTTGCTCAATGACAACACTGTGTTCTCCAACAGTCATATCATAGTTTTATAGAATTGCCACTGTGAATTCAATTTCACCCTCTTGGCTTTCGGTACTGCAGAACAGTGATTCTCCAGTCTCTCCAAGTGGAGCACATTCATCTCTTTGTGTTCACTATTCCTTCACATTTAGCAATGTATTTTTCCATACATGTATTTTCAGTGGCCAGCACACCTTTACTTCCAGGTCCATCCTCATCCTCTTTTTTTGAAAATTGATGCTAGGGAAAAAGTTAGCCTTTGGCCAGTACTTGCTTTATCCTTAAAGATTATTAAAACCTTCATCTTTTTCACCCACTAAGCCTGAGGTCAAAGGGGAAGTCTAGTGGTCATCACAGCACAGGCAAGACAGAAGGGAAGATGGCCAAAAAATGTTAGGAAGGTAAAGCTGCATTTAAATTAATCCTCCCTTGCTGTGAACTGTCCTGTTTTACGGATAAAGGATGATCTGGCCATATAGGATTTCATTACCTTTTCTTTGATATATCAGCACATTCAGTGTTACAGCCCTCCCACCTGTCCTCTTTAGTTTATTGTCTGCCGTTACTTTGCTGTGTTAACAAATTCTAAACTGAGCTCCTCACAGCAGATACCTGCCATTTTAGAGGTCCATAAAGTGCTGCACCTATGAGGCTGTCTGAGTCAACTATAAGAATGCAGTAAAGATGACTGGTTGCAATTATAGTTGCTAAATTGGCTTTGAAAATGGCATCTTAAGTCAAGATCATCCAATAAATAAACAAAGGATAGTCTGCAACTAGGAAAGCTTTGGCTCCTCTGCTAACCCTGCCAAGGCTCTGTGACCTTGGGACACTGCTTCACCTCTCCAGGTGTCCCTTTCCTCTCCTACCTTTTGTTCATTTGTCTGTTTAGACTGCTGGACCTCTGGGGAAAGAAGTGGATTTTTCTTTTACTTCTTTTTGGTGCCTGATGCTTCTCACAACACAAAAAAATATACCCCTCAGGTTATGTTTCTGTTTCACCTGAAAGCTGAGCTATTCTCCTCCTGCCCTGAGTGTTGTCACGGGCAGATGCACTGCATGGCAGTGTGAGCTTTCGTCTCTGTGCACAGTGTGTGTGCGGACATGGGAACAGGGCTGCAAAGGAGAAAGGTGGCAGGCTTCTTCACCAGCCAAAACTGGATCTTTATTTGAAGTAAACCTCAGGGGAGCAAGACCATCTTTTTCCTGCTTTAAAGGGCTGTGTCACGTTTCTTTCTGCATCATGCCAGAGGATTTACATAGAGTAGATTTTTCTCACTTTCACAAGGAATAAGTATTCGTGTCTTCTCTCTAAATTATTTAAGCCCCTTCTGCCTGATACCAACTTTCCTGGGCTGCTTCTGCCCTTTCTCATATTGTCTGTCTTTGCCAATGAGCATCACAATAGGCTGCTGCACATAACCCAGGTGCTGGGAAGGTGCATCTATGTAGCTATTTCTCAGCCCGCCTTCTAGCAGCCATTGGTGTCCTGTAAGACATTACAAAAAGTCCTTCACAAAACTATTACTGAAAATAAAGCTCAAAAGTCTTTTTATCTTTCCCCCCATATGTGGAAGTAAGCAAAAAGTCAGGACAAGAGAAATGAGAGAAGTAATCACTGTGCACTGGCCTTCTGTTTTTTTAGTTGCACGTAAAAAGTATTGTAACATCAGCTCAGAAGGTGATACCTGAGGGATTTTTTTTTTCTAGAAACTTTCATGTTTCTTTGATTGAAAGGTAATTCAAGATGTTTTAACCTGTGCCATCCTGCCCATGCCTGTGGTCTTAGTTCCCCAACAGCACATCTTTATATATGCGGTATGTATTAGTCCGTCTGCCTTTTCCATGCAGAGTGAGGCACCTCGCCACACTCTCTGCTTAGGAGAATGTCATGAACAAGTGTGAAGAGACAAATGACAAAGCAAAACAGGAGCAACTCTCCCTCGTGAGTTTACTCGGGTCTAGCTCAGCTGAAGTCCTCAAGTGCACTGAAAGCTAAGAATCTTCTACCCATTGCTTAATTATATCAAACGATCCCTATCTGCTTTAAGCAGTCTATCCAATGCAATGAGCTCAGTGCTAGTGTTAATGTGACATTTTCACCACTGCTAAAACATGTTTTCAGATACAGAAAGGTGTGGAGATTGCATTTTGAAAGGCAGAAAGATTCTTTTCTTTGTAGTATTGCTTTTCAATAGATTACTGAGAACTCACTTGTGTTAAACTTCTGGGGCCAATTTCTGCCATAGATGTGTGAGGTTTACTTCTTCAAGAGTCGTTAGCAAGGGTTGAACCCCTGACCTGTGGAGCTGAACACCACTCAAACTCAAAGCTGAACTTCACCGGCTGCGGTAGACTCTTATCTTCTTAGACAACAGGGATGCATGACATACACTTTGAAAGCACCTGCACGTTCTCCTGAAGCCAGCTATCTGAGGGCAAGGATTTGGCCTCTCGGTATTTTGTGGATTTCCTTGCTCAGACCACTCAATTAAAACACACCAACGTTTGCTACACTATTCCCTTTCCAGCTGTTTTTTAGGGTTTTTCAACAGGCTTTGGTGCCCAGCAGGAGCTATAACTGGAGCAAGTCTCTGACATTTTAAATTCAAGCAGCTGTGACACTTGCCGGAGCAACCCTTCTGAAGTCAGTCACGTAACGCTCCCCTCATCCACCTGTCCAAGCTGGTCTGACTTGAGTCAATGTTTGTGCTGACAGAATAAGTTTTCGCTGGTAAATTTTTGACTTGTATAGTATTTACTGATGGAGGTTGCACTGAAGATGGACCCAGGATAAAATCTTTCCCATATTCATAGGACAAAAGAAAGAGAGAAAAGAATTAAAAGGAAAAGAGAGAGCTGTAAACTTTATTGCTTAGACCAAGTCCAGTAGGAATATGACAGAGGACAGAGACATTTTGAGCTCAGAATGTAACAGAGTGATCTCTGGCTGCCACCGGACCACTGCTGGTTTCTACCAGGTAAGCAGCACCTGCTGGTATCTCAGGTTCCCAGAAGCATTAAACCACCAAACTCAGAGGATGGGTGTTGCCTTTGTTGGCGTGGCGATCTGGTTCAGGAACGGCACGGCGACCTACCCCCCGGCCGCTCGGGCCATCAGCTCGCAGACACCAATGTGGTGGACAGCAAATGGCATTTATTGATGGGTAGCACAGTATTGTATAGCTTAGGTTTACAGCGTCACTTCCGTCTGCTTACACCATGGGCTAAACGCTACTGGTTATCAGGAGAGGAGGGGGGGGCCTACCTTTCCGTACAGCACGACATCTTCCAACCGCCAGGCCCTAACTATCCACAGGTGGGGGTGGAAGGGGGCAGAGAAGCGGAAATAAAAAAATACCATCTTGTTTCTATGCCTGCCTGGCTGGGGTGATGGTCCCAAACTAGATGGACCTCCACTAATGTTCTCACAACAGTAGAAATGTGTCCCTTTAATGGTACACTTCCCAATGGTCACTGTGGTCCTCTTCAGGGCATTTCAGTGCTCAGACATGTATCAACTTGCTTTTACCTTCTCATGTAGCTGATCTGACTCAAAAAGATGTTTGCTGCCAAGAGGGTTTGCCCTACAAGCTGTGGAGCCAAGGGATGGGATGGAGAGGATAGGAGGGATCTGCCTCATCTGTCTTTCCTCCTGATGCTGACAGGGTGGTTGGACTTCTGCCCTGTTACTCATGTTTGTATAGCTCAGTATTTTACACAAGTAGGAGTGGAGCTGATATAGGCTAAGGTCACTGGGTCTGGCTCCAGAAGACTTGAAGGATCTGTCGTTTGCGTCCCTGTGTTGAGTGATGAGTGCTCAAGACTCATCCCAAGCTTATAAAGTGCTGCCACCTGTGCCTCTGTCTTTCCTTGTTGTGTCACCAAAAGCAAAGCAGTACTTTTATCCTCTGTATCACTGCAGTGCCACCACTTCTGACATGGAGTAGGAAAGTTAGGCGCTGAGCTGAACACAGAAAAAACGCATAGCTATTTGACTGGAAAATGTTCAACAAGATATTCCTTGTTAAGAAACAATGAATCATCAAAAGCCATTGCTCTTCCTCCCCACTCCTCCAAGACCAGGTCTTTTTTGTTAGAGAGGATGAGAAATCAAAATCCCCAATCAGCTGCTGAGCAGACAAAGGAGACACCAACTGCACTACTCCAACATGTGCTTGTGTGTGGGTGTTTACTCACGGATGTATCAGACGTGGTGAAAAAGTTGAAACAGCCCCTTCCCTACTAACAAGCAGAGCATTCACAGGGCATGCAGGAGGAAGACTCAGCTATCAAACTATTTACTCTCCGAAGTCTTCTCTGATCCTTGACCTCCCTTCCTCATTTCTGAGGAAAAATAAATAGGTAAACACAGATATTTTGATAAGTCTCCAATGCGCATGAGTTTGGCACAAAGAACTCCTTGAAGCTTCAGAATTTTTCACAAGACAGGAAAATGCATTCACACTTACTTCGGGTGACAATAAACCATTTTCTGCTCTGAGGACGCTGCATTCAAAACTGTCTCTTAACATCCGTTCTTCAGCCAGCTCCTGAAATATGTGCCCCTTCAAATGTGTTTCTATTGGGTTTATGATTAGCCCTCAAAGGCTAATCTACCACATGAGAATTTAGTTGCTTAGTGTGTTGGTGAGTAAGGATCACAGTGGGTTAATGCCTAAATAAAGGCATTTTATTCAACATGAAATACTGTTCTTATTATTCCTTTTAAGCTTTTAAATGGGCTTGATGATAAGAGGTAGATGTATTCTCAAACATCCAGGAATTATTAATCTTGTTTGCATATGCAGGGAAAATTGATAGATTCATGTAATATAAAACAAGGGCAAGAAAAAAGTAATTTACACAAGTATCTTATTAGTTAAATGCTTGCTTCTGTTTCACATGATTGAAGAGGACAAGGAGATCGGCAGAATGAAAAGTTTTTCAAAACTAAACATTTCTTGCAATATCCTCCTGTCTGTTTTTTTTTCACACACAGGAATTGTTCACAACTGACAGCTTGGTGGTAATTTTAATGACTTTTGTTAAGCCTCTGAATGAAGGGAGGAAAAATTCATCCATGGGGAAAGCTGGCAAGTACAATAATAACAGAGGGCCAGAGAGATTTCACCCAGCTGAAACATTTCTTTACAAGTCCACTGAACATTTTCAAATGGCAATCTACTGCTTTGAAGCGGAGAAACACACTACCACCACACGGCCAGGGATGCTGCCGTGGGAGCAGATGCATTGTCACAGTCTGTAGAGTCCGGCATATGGATGATCCTCCCTTCTGGGGCCACCACTCATGAAAAAATATTATCATGTACTTTATTAGAACCTGTTCATAAGTGGACTACGTTGTCTGGAACAATGACGTCCTTCTTATGCCTTACAAAATATCCACCTGTCTCATGCAGGTGGATTAGATGAACAAAGATGTTGCAGATGACAACAGGGGCCCCTGAGGACTGACCATAAATTAGAACAGCCCTACTGCTACTGCATGTTCTGTCTTGTGGATCCACATGGATGTGATAGGAATTAGGTATTGCCAATCACCATGTTTCTCTTAACCATGGTTGTAGACACCGTGAGGAAAGGGCAGCCAAAATAGTTGTGTTTTCCTGAGGAATTTTCCATCCGGGAAGGCTCTTCAGTGCTCTCAGAAAAGGAAAACACAAAGAAAGGAGAGGAGCAAAGCTTCAACCATGCATCAAATTGAACTGTCAGAGAACATCACCAGACCCACAGTACTGGATCGACTTTTGCTGACTGCCACCAGTAATAACTGTTTCTTCTGAGGTTGCATTGTTCTCCTTTGGTAAAATGTATTACTACAGTAGGAGCTACAGCAAGGGGAACAGAGAAACCAAAGTTTTGCAGAACATCTTTATTCATCTCATACCTCAGTGCTAAGGCTTGTCTTGCACCAGACTGGCACAAGCCAGAGGGAGCCAGGAAGGTTTAGCCGAGACAGTGACACACTGTTGCCCGATTTGCAGTCCGAAGACACTGAGGAGCCCAAAGCTGGGATCCTCCAGTACCTCCTGCTGTGATTTTCACCACTCTGAATGGGTGTGAAGTACTCTCAGGACTGATGACTGTGCAAATGACTGTAACAAGCAAAAGAGAATCAAGGCACTGCTTTCTCCCCTCCAGTCAAATGGTTCTGGCTCATTCAATCACACAGACACCTCCAGCCTTGCCCCTAGGAGATGTTTTCAACTGGGCAAGCAAACAGACACTGTAAATACGGCCAGCACTTGTCCGTGTCCTGCCTTCCTTTGTCAGAGGCACCAGGTTCTACACTCCGTGTGGGACCAGGGAGGACAAGAGCTAGACAACCTAGGGCAGTTGCACCAGTTTTTGTAAACCCGGTATTTTAGTGATAGGAAAAAGCTGTGCAGATGATCAGTCCAAAGCAGCAAGAACATGGTAAGGTCTCTAGTGTAAAGATTTAAATAGGGATTGAGTCTTGCAAAATGAGGTGTGCAAGCCACAGCAACAAGTGGGAGGGCCTTTTTCACCACTGAGGGCTGAACTCATGGAAAAGGATGACCCTCAGCTCTCCATCTGTCTGTCTGCAGCATCTGATGAGTCCTTGCTTTCCAATCTCTCAGTAAAATTATTATGCAGTTTAACCATTCATTTGAAGTAATTCACTTCTAGACAATTTCAGAGTGCTAAATTCTGGTTGATTACCATTTCCTTTATTACTTCCATCATTATAGCTGCAGCACGAATTTTATTTGGTTTAGGTAGATGAAAGACAAAAGAGACATATAAATCTTCTAGTCATCCCCTGTAGCTAGCAACTTTTTGTTTGGAAAGGCAGACACATGTGTGTAAATTTAGCCTTCTCCAAATATAACCTAGCAGCATTTAAAAATTAGATCTCAGCTCTTTCTCTTTATTCTAAATATTTAATTAATCTGCCAGATAAACATTTTTCAGCATTAAAAATATACTGTATTTCTAATGAATGTAAGGATATTAATTTAATGTGTTTAATTTATTTTCAACTTTTTAATAGAGTTTGTAATAGATTTTTAGGTGGATATGCAACTTAAATGTCAATTCTTGTTAGCTGGTTTAATTTCACTGAGCACTAAGATAAGAATTTCTGGCATAATGTAATATAGGAAAATCAGTCATGATTTACGAAAAGCCTCATTTAACATTAATAGAGCTACAGGGACCATTCACCCCTGGTCAGTGCTGTATTTTTAAGGCACAGCACAAAAACGTGCCTTAAAAAGTGCTTTCCAGTGCCACAAGAGTAAAGGGAGAGAAGGAGTGGGATTTCAGCGTTATTGCTCAACTTCATAGCACAACAGTTGTTGGAGGAATGGACAGAAACGCATTGACTACTCTCAGGCGGGATGGTCCGGTCACCTCGCCCAGACCTGGCACCCGAGGAAATGCAAGTGAAACTCTGCAGTCCTTGTTCCTGGGCATCTCTGGTTCACAGCACGTGCACTAGCAGAGTACAAAAAAAGGCTGTAAAAGTGGTGAACAGACAGACAGCAGAAGAGACCCTGCGGCCCCAGGACAAGGGTGCAGGAAAGGCCCCAGAGCAATGAGTGCAGGGGTGCATTGTCCCCTTCTTCCCTAAATAGCTACGTCAGGTCTTCCAAGATGCAGAGAAAAGGAAATAACATAACTGTGGTGAGCTCAGAAGAGGATTGTGTCCTAGAGAATTACTGAAAAGCAGTACGCTTAACCTGCTAATAGAGTAACATTTTATCAATGGACAAAACACATATTATATAATAATTCTATTACATTTTTTAGTCTTTCCCCAATTCTATTGTGAATGTGGGCTTGAGAAATTTAATAATTTTTTGAGAAAAGTGTCTAAAAACCCCAAAGCTTTACCTCCTTCTTCTCCTTAATTTAGCCTCCATGCTTTCCACTGCATACTGGCAGCAAGAGGAAAAACGTGTCATTAGATGAGATTTCCAAAGAGTAGGAATGATCAGAACAGAAAGAAAAAGCCCACAGCACATCATTTTTAGTTCTCTCTGAACAAAACAGGGTTATTGGTTGATCCAGGTTGGGGAAATCATGCCCAAAACCTGAGCTGGGAAACTCTCGGGGTAATGTTCTTTTCAATGCACTGGGGCCTGGACTCCCTGAAGGCAGAAGTGCAGTTGTCCAAGAGCACTGAACTAAACACTGAAGATCAGCAAGACAAATAGTTGGCTTTGCACCTACTTGTATCCATACTGGAGTGGGGACAGTTGGTTACGCGTCTCCCAGCCTTCACACAACCCGTCAAATCACACTCGCCTTGACTGCTTTCATGAGTACATGGAAACATTTTACAAATTGAATGGTCTGATTGCTGTAACCAGCCATGTTGTGACAATGCAAACATACTTCCACATTGCCCACTTGCTGCTTGCCCAGGGCACCGCAGGCAAGGGAGCCTGTCTCCTCCCCCAGGACAGTACCCTCCCTCCAGTCAGTCCCACCCAGCAACAGAGAAAGATGCACTCCCAACCTCAAAAAAAGCATACTTAGCCATAACTTAATCTCAAGGCATTTAGCTATGAGTCTGTCACCAAATGGCTCAGTGAGAGGGCAAAAAGTGATGTCAATCCTTCTAAGTGCAGAGAGGCCAGCAAACTTCTACAGCTCTGTCTATTCTGCCAGTCAGCCAAATCACTCCTCCAAAAGCTCTAAGGGCAAAAAAAGTTGTGAAGACACGGTCCCTAAAAGGGACAAAGGATTGCCTTCTTCTTCCTGTCTCCCCCAAAGCCTCTTCACCTCTGAAGCTCCTGGACTCTTTGTTGCTCTAAAGCTTTTCCTCTCTGATTCATTTCAGATCCAACTTGCTGCCTTCGTCCCTGTTATTTAGTCTGTGCACATCTGTGGAGCCAGATATTACTGAGCTCTTCATATTTTCTATAGTTAAAAAGGTTGGGAGTGAGAAGTCCTACTGCAGTTCTTACAACTGGGTATTCCTCTTACTTCTGTCCAGAGTGCTTTATTAGCAACTGGAGGGTGATGTTACAAAGTGTTCTGCTCCATCCCAATCCTCCGAGCTGCACACCGACTGCCAACTCATTGCCTTCCCCTGCATCCCACTCAGAGATGTGATAGCCCAAAGGTTGAGCTTCAGACAGCAGTTCCTCTTAAAAGCAAGTTACATTTCTAATGAATCCTTATCACTGATAATTATTCTGCTCACAACTAAACGACAAGCTATTGGGTCTAGGGCTGGGTAACAGTATTCTGTCTCATTAAAATCTCAATTAAATGTTCCTACTCTGCGACACAGACACAGCCATCATCTGTTTCTGCCAGTAGCTGTAATTTCACTGCAATCACCAGGCTAAGTTACAGACAACAAAGTGCTACCCCCTAGCATTCAGTCAACAAAAGATAACCCTCCAAACCAGCAGTTTATTTTCAATAGCTTTCATAGCCTTCACATTTTCTTGACACAAACAATCCCAAAGCAGATTTTGTCTGCACAAGCATGACTGGAAGGTCAAGGTGCGGACTCATGCAACAACCAAAGAATGCAGAAGTCTGCCACTGCAATAGTGGTTTGCACACAAGAAAATCTAGCAAAAACAATTTAGAATTACCATAACTTTTTGCAGCCAACACTTCTTAAACTCTCTTTCGAAGGATATAGAATTTAAGCAGCTATTTTCTGTATGTGCATGTGTGTGTGTGCAAGAGAGAAACTGTGACAGTCCTGCTATAATAAAAAAAAAACTCAACACAAGAGCAGAAGTCTCAGAGATGTTTCATGAAAATGGGCTGCCAGCAAAAGCTTGTAAAGTACTAAAAGATGCAACACGAACACACACTTCATTAGACACTAGACAGCCAACCACAAGATGTAACCTAGAGGAAAAATGACTGCATTAACTCCATTGTGTACATATGAATGTGCCTTTAAAAGGGAGGCCCAAACACCCGGCATTCTTGCTGCTTTTAGCATTAAGTACTTTTGTTTCACAACAGGTTAAGAATGACACTTACACTCAGTGGTGTAACAAATCCTCTCAGAAATGGACATCATCTGTAACTTACTTTAGGCGTTAATTTCTGAGAACAAGAATTTTAAGTGAAATGCCTCAAATAAGTGAAAATCAGTGTTCAGAGGCAGTTTTCACCAAAATATTCAGAACACTTCCTTGCACAGCTCGCATGCTGTCCTTGACAGTTGGAAGTGCTTGAGATTTAAGCATTAAACCTGGCTCATCTGTGTCTGCAGGTTTTAACATCAGTATATTTAAAGTTTTGTCCTACAGAGGAACTGTGATCTTCTCAGGAATTTGAAAGGACAGCAGAAGATAAGGATATTTAGTGGGAAATACAATGATGCTGACACAGAACATAGTTAAATAATGACCTCACTTCCACTAAATGAAGAAGGATAATTAAAACATCTCATCTTTGTTCAATTTAAAGGGCAAGTGCCATTAAAGTGAACCACCAAGGAAGCAGAGCCGGAAAGCAAAGTGCCACTGCCATCGCAAAGTGTCAAAGCTGGAGCCGTGATTTGATGCTATTGAAACCACAACTGATGATAGTGCAGCGTTGGTTTCTATCACCCTGCTATAAAACACCACTTTCTCGAGGGTGGTATTACAAATACTGATGGGGCCTTCTGAGTCAGGCTAACAATTAAAAAAAAGAAAAGGGGGGTGGTAGTTTTATTCAGATCTGTTGTTTGTTCCATCATATAGCTTGTAAGGCATAGCTGGAGGAGATGTGCTCCAGAGAAGGAGTGGGAGCAAGCTGCCTGTCCTCAGAGGGCTGGGAAGTCCTTGAGTCATTACGATGTCCAGCTTTTCTGGGAGTTTCTTCTGGGTTGATTAAAACATGAAACAAATCTCAGCCTTCATTCTATGCTAAGACTGGCTCTTTCCAGATTTTTTTCACTGAGGACCTCTGACCTTCTGACAGACAGTTTCACTGTTTCAAGGGCAAATATTTGACTCTTCTACACTGGGCACCTGCGGGATACTGAAGGAAGCCGCCTGGTCCACGTGCTTGTGAATCAGCAAAAGAGCTCTCACATTTATGAACATTTTTGCATGCCACCATTTATGTCTAACAGAAGTATTCAGTGTGTCATTGTAGAAAACTTACAGGCTTCCATTCAGGTTAAACGTTGCCACAATTAAAGAAAAATAAGTTTTCTACTGAAACATACTCTCCAAATTTTCTTTCATTTTGAAAGGAATGGCAAAGTAAAATCACAACATGCTTTGCATTTTATAAAGCTGTTTATTTAAGCACACTTTCAACCCTGTTGAAGAGTCGATTTCCCACTTTCCCTACAGGAAAAGACTATACAAATATCATAAATTCAAACAACAGCATCAGGTAACCATAGTTACTGTATCTGAAAAATAGAAATTCAAAATGAAAAGTCCAAAGATTAATCACTAGCCTAATCTGAAAGACAAAATTATTTTCTTTTTTCTTGTTCCAAGAAGCAACCCAACTGCTCTGTGATGCAGAGCAGTATCAGCTGGATAAGTGCAGAAAAGACTACACATGAGCAAGCTGTTTGGCAAAACATTTGGCTTCGACACTGGAGGAAAAAGGCTTGCGCATGCTAAGCACGATTTCTTTGCCTTGCTGACTGCTAGACCAGAAAACCTTGACATGTCTCAGCCAGTTAGAGAAGGTTATACAATGTTTTCAGAAATCATTATGTTTATTATAGCACATCAGCAGGAGGATAATGCTGGTAATTATTTAAACAGGTGATTATGCAAAATACCATTACCCAACAATTCGTATCTCTCTTCAGAGAAACCAAAAAACTTTTTCCATTAGTAAGAATCTCATTCTGCTGCCATCCTTGGAGTTAAGATACGTTAACAAGTAGAGCGAAGATAAATGCTTTGAGTCACTGTGCAAAATCAATATGCCATCAATGAATTTTGTATTTATGTTCCTACATAACATCCCAAGTGCTATCTGCAAGAGTGTTTGTGATTTTAAAGGACAATCAGAGAGCAGTTTAGTGACATCTTACCATTTATCTTATATAGTCACTCCATAAGAGGTCGATTATCAATCTTGTAGTCTTATAATTGCTTATATCAGTTAAGTCTGTCTTCAGACATATTGGGGCAAACATGCAACAGTACTATCTACAGAGCTGTTCTGCTTTGCATCGCAGCCAAGCACTGGTGGTCTAAGGAGAAAGAAAGGCGTAATCTTTAAACACTGCAAATACCACAAATGTTAATAAGATACAGGGTAATGAACCTATAAGAGACAGGATAATGCAGTTGTACAGTTTAGCAAATGAATTTTTTTACTCTTATTTCTAAGCTGTACAGCACCACCTGACCCATAGTTGTTGAAGTGGACAGCTTCGGTAGCTGTGCTGGTGGTCAGACTAGGTCAGTTGGCCTAAGCTAAGCTAGGCACTGTGAGTCACTGAGCTGCCTGCCATTGCTGTGGAAGGCAGAGCTGACCCTATCACTCAGACAAAACTTTGGTTCATAAATTACTAAAACTGCATCTCTCCTTCTTCTGACTGGAAACTCTTGGATATGGGAAACTTCACTGAGGTTCATACATGACCAGTAGAACAAGGAAGAGGTGGAACTCACTTAACTTGTCACTTCTAAAAAATGAAGGGTTACATCAGACCTTCTCACTCCGTTTACACTCAATGGCATGAAATTGACGCTTCTAGAGTGGGAGTCATATGACCTATCTTAGATGTCTGCTTCAGGATGAGATTACTTGCACCATAGATCCCAGTGACTTACACTGACTAATCTGAATTGATTTAGTCATGGTGTAGTCAATGGACATACTGACTAGCCCGTCCAGATGTCTGCATTGTAGATATCTAGATTTACTCAGACAAACTTCTGTGTGGGGCCATAATTATTTTCCTAAACATAGGTGTGCTTGCTATGCAAAATGCCGTTGGGTATCTGGGAGGTGTGTTGCAGGCAAGACACAGGATCTACAGAAGACTTGCCACCTGTAGTGACACTGGTTGCGTGGGAGACCCTTGGACATCTCAAATTGCCCTGGGTGTGTTTGCGACTGAACTGACCAACGCTGTATGCAGAAAAATAAAAAGAGTGAAGTTTTCAGACAAACCAGGCCTCCACACCACCTTTCACGGTGGCTGTGGCAGCAGCAACAGCTTGGGGTTGTGTATGTGGTCAGGGAAAGGAGTTTGGCCACCTGTGTGCAGTAGTCACATTGTGCTGCAGGCTGTTCTCTGCCAGGCAGAAGGTCCTTCCCAGGGGGAACTCTGCAATTGCTGCCGTCTGCAAGCACTGCTGCAAAGGTCCCACTGCAGTTACCACGTTACGTAGTTTCTCTTGCAAGCTTACTGAGCTCTGCTTCAAGAGTTGACAAGTTGCTTTTCCCTTATTAAACTAACTGAAAAGGAGGTTTGTTGATTGGAGCAATCCAGTCTAAATTTATTCAGGGAAAACTTTCAGTAATTTTTTGTTGTTCCAGCTCTGACCTTTGGCTGAAACATTTCTTTTTCATCACTCGTGCTTTTCCCCTCTGTTATACTCACAGGCAACAACAGTTTCCCACAACACCCACGTGCAGCTTTTCTCTAGAGGACAAAAAGGGAGAAGAGAGCATCTCATTTTTCAGCCTGTGGAAATGGACACATAATCTCCTTATCTGTAAAATAAAAATGCTGCTTAACTAACCTGACACATCTCTGTTCAGTCCTCAGCTGGAAAGCAATCGTTTTAAAGTGAAAAAGATTTTTCTTCTCTAACATTTTTTGGAGGGGATTAAGACTAGTCCTTCCTCTCTCCAGTTTGGTACTACAGGGATTTCCATCTGGCAGGAGCCTAGAGAGATAGCTTTTGTTTAATGTCATTATTCTCCAGTTCAAGGATGTAACTTACTTTCAAAAATGAACCAAAATTGTCTCAGACTTTTATTAAAAGCTGCTGAGATGAGCCAGACACTTCCGTCTTCTCTATGTTGCTGCAAGTCATGCACATGAGGAAGGAGCCGTTACAGATTAGAATGAAGCACATAAGCTTGAGTATGATATTGAATGCACTAAAGGAGGCTGGAAAGATATGTAGTTAAACTATGGTAGAATAAAAATATAATTATATGTGAATCTATGAAATAAAACCACTCTTCATCAGTTTGAAGCTGTGCTCTGGGAAGGATAAAAGTCTAGTACTAGACTGCAAAAAAACTTGACCTTACCCGAAGAAATAGTTGAACAGTGAGAAGAAAACTGACGCCTGATCAGACAGAGATCGATGCTATATGTATTTATAGGTATTTTGCTATTTGACCTCATCGATTGTTTGGAATGGAAAGTTCTGCAGGGGTGTATGAGTTTTGAAGATGATCCAACAAATTGTACATCGACTGCCAGCTGAGCTCTGCCTACCGTGTACCTTTGGAGACCTGGTTTGCTGTCACCTTGCCCCAGCTCCTTAGCAATCTGCCTGGTTATTTGTCAAGAAACTTCAATAATTTTCCTAGCTATGCTTCTCGGCTGTCCAGTCCCACTTCTGGGGTGTTACTGCTGGCTAGAGGAGGAGTCACCCTCAGCCACTCATTACTCGTGAGGGCTTTTTTTCCCTCTGATTTTTACCCATGACATCTTTTTTCCCCTCTAAACAACTCTAATAATGGGATGGGACCTGAAAGAGAGAGGATACAAACTTTTCGTATGACCAGATCTGGGTTTCAAAGACACTGAAGAAGATGTTGTCGCTTGTATGAAGATCTGAATTGGTCTACAGACTTCACACCATAAAAAAGGAAGAGGACTGATGTGTCTTCATTCCTGTTTTCTCTGTACCTGTGCTAAATTCAGTTCAGCACTGTGCTTGGAGTGAATTTGGCCTTCTATAAACATTCACTGACTTTGGAGTGCTATACAAAAGGAAATTTATGTCAAAACTGCAGTTTATGTCAAAACTATGTTGTTGGTTGTCAATAGATAAGAGTCCATATGCATTCACTTCCCAACACAGCAATGACCATGAGGCACATGCACTACTGCAAACCATTTCTATTCACAGTAGGATGCAGACTGCCGTGGGCTGAGTGGGGTATAATTAGCTTCACCGGATTTTTAAGTATCCAGTACAGGTGTTAGAAGCTCTTCAACTGGCCTGTTTTACTTATTCCATAAAGTGCATACATTATGGGTAACGTTTCGTCTCTGCATGATAGCAAATGAACTATGACCTTTAACAGTAAATCCACCTGTGGACCATGAGAAGCATGGACTGAACATGGATCCCTGGGTTATGAAGTCACATGTGAACTACAAGAAGAACATAATCTACTTCCAAAATGGGCTTTAAGAGTCTAAAGACTATAAAGTGTCTAGTTCTGCTGAGCAAGTCATACAGAAGTTTATGAATCTCTATGTGACGGCCCTAATGAGCGGTGGTGATTTGTAGTGTTAAACCTTCAGCACGCACTCTGTGTAGGATACCTGTCTGAAAGGATATATTTCAAAAGACCATACAAAAATATCTGCCTTCCAAAAATCCCTGATTTCTGTGGATTCAGCCTAAATCCCAGCAAAGTTAACATAATCTTGCCACTGAGTTCAATGGCTTTGGATCAAGCCATTTATCCAGTCGTACAGTAAACATCATGTTTTGATGAATGGACTCGTTACAGGTCACTGTTCTATGCTGCATCAGTTACTCTGTAAGCAGTGTGGAAAAAAAAGCATTAACTCCATTGGCTGCCAGAACGTGAGTTTGGCTCAAGAAAGTGCTTGTCCTCTGCACAGAGATATGAATCCCTGGAGTTCTTGCTAAGGCAGTGTTGATCTATCTGTGACGCAAAAGAATCTCAAGTATTCATGAAATACACTCAAGTTCCAGTACCTTCAGTCTGACACAAATAATTACCAGCACCAGCAAATGTTGTTATACCAGTCCAAACCAAATAAACACAGAAAATAGAAATACAGTGTAGAAGTGCAAGAAGCAGACTGTGTTCACAGCAAGCTCAAGAACATTATTGACAACAGCCTTTAAAACATCACATAGCTATATCCTGTGTGTGGGAGCATCTCCAGGAGACCTAACAGCAGATCTAGCAGTAACACTACAAAATCTGTGAAGTTTTATGGCCCAGACTGGCACAACTGCTAATGCGCTCAGTGGGGAAAATCAAACTGTGTTTTAAAGATTAGAAATTGAGCTTGAACCAAAAGGCTCGGGCAGCTTGAGTTGGTAGAGCAGAACTGCACTCAAGATGCACAGACTTGTTTGGCTTTGGATGGAACTAAGGAACAGACTGAGGTATAGTCTATGTTTTATCTTGGCTTTTTTTATGGCATCAAGCTAAAAGTAGGCTTTCAGATATATAAATAACGTAGGTATGTGGCCTGTTTTTCTGAGGTTCGTAAGTGCTTCCTCATTTTACTGATTTTAATGGGCATTGCTTTCACACAATAATGAGACCACTTTGGTACATCCTACCATCCCATGAAAGAGAAAAGGCAGTACTTCTGGTGCCTCACTTATGCCTTTTCCAAATCTCAGAGTTAAGGCCAGGACTCCTCTGAAGATTTGTATATTGAGTGGGATGTTTCAAGGCAAACAAAAAATGTTCCCTAAGAGCAATTACCTAAACTTCAGTGACACTCATAAATCTGTCCAGATTCACTCAAAGATTTGTACAAAAATTTACCCAGAGCTTTCAGGGAAAGTATCCAAAATTTCAAGTTTACTACAAAACCAGGAGTGAGTTTCTGCTGTTTTCAGTTTCAGGATGCAAGTTTCGCAGTACTGTTGTTTTCTGTCACTGATAAACGCCTTTTCAAGAGATAGGGTTCCCTTTGAAATCATGAAAGGTGCTCCCCTTTGAAAAATGTCTTCTGTGTGAGATAGGTATCCCTATGATCAATTTTTCATGCTGCCCTTTTTCTGTCTTCATGAAATTCTGATTCTCAGATGATAACGTACTAGAGTCATTGCACATTTTATTTTAGCTGAGCTATCATTAGAAATAACATCCTCATTGTATCTCTGCTAGATAAATCATATTCCTTTTTGCAGGACTTGGGTTGGTTTCTTGTTTTTTTTACCCACAGTGAAAATAGTATCAGGACTCCTTTCACAGAGAAAAAGATGTAACAATCTTCCTCAAGGAGATAGACGTATTGACTGGAGATGGCTCACCAGCAGTCAGGAATTGTGGTCAAATTGCTTCAAATAGTTTAAGAGTAAAGTTGATTGATTGTCAGGAGAAGCTAAACTTGAGACTTTCAAGCTCAAATGTAGACGTCTGTGAATAAAACCATCAATCAGCTGGGTGCGGTCTTTGGCTGGTAATGGTCAGTAACTCAGATTAGAGCCAAGAAGCCATGTAGATCTGTATCAAACTGGTGGAATAAAAACAGAAGCAAAAATACTGTGAACTTTCTTGCTTTTTTTTAATTACAGCTCTTGATCTGTGTATGGTTAGAATACAAAGCACACTCAGGGAGATTGCTGTCATGATGCAGCCAGTTTAGTCAGGTTCAAAGTTTATATAAAATCTCAGAAAAGACCTGCTTCTCTGATATTTCTGGTGTGTTTTTTCGAGGACTGAGCCTATAGAAGTCTCTTTGACAAAAAATTAGTTATAAGTGGAAAAATTACACTTCTTTTGCACCCCCAAAAGAATCCTTAGAAAGGTAAATAGCATTAGCTATGAGACTGCAGCTTCTTGACCATTACCCTCATGCACACAATGGAGGAGGTCACAATCCAGTGAGGAACTCTCCCAGAACAAAGACTTCTGGGAATGTCCTTCTTAACCCACTGTAGGATCCAGAGCTTAGACCTCCTGCTGTGGGTTTCCCATCAAGAAGAGTTCTGCTTATTTAAATAAGCATATGCTTAGGCTGTCCATAAGTCATGTAGGTGATTCGTGGGCCACGCTTATTATTAACCCACAGGCTGGCATACTACTGTTAGCCCAGGAGTCCTATATATATGAGACACAGAAGCAAGCCTTGGGATGTTTTCTATATTACTTGATGATAATATACAGTCCCTCTGCATGTGCCATTGTTCTAAGTAACATTCCTTTTATTTTCTTTTTTATAGTTGATATGGCCGCTTTATGTGCAGAATGTACTTAAAAATAGGTATGTTTATTATGAATTAATAATTCATCATGCACACTGGTAACACCTTTAATCCTTCAAAAGGACTTTACAGAGTGAATGAACAAAGCCTAGCTATGAGGACTGCTCTGAATATTTGCACAGAGCCTTGAATCTGTACAAGCTGGATCTACACTCACAGAGCCCAGTGTAACGTTCTCACAAGCCTTTTCAGACCTAGAGTGAGGCTGCTTGCATAGCTCTATGAGGCAAATCCCTCCTGACCTCTTCAACGCTGAAGTTCATTGAACTTCCAAAGAGCCCGCAGCACTGGGCTGCACCACCAGACTCTGCGGAGTTTGCCAGCTATGCTCATAAGACCCCTCTGTGATAGGTGAGCATTAGGGCCCTGATTTTACAAACAAGCCCAGAGGCACAGTTGAAAACTGCGATCAATATGCAGACAGAATGAAGAAGAAGAAAAAAATCCAAACAAACAGGTCAAATAAATTATTTGTTACATATTATTCACTCAGTATCCCCTGGAAGCGAGCGAATTCATAGCAAAGTCTGTGCTGTTCCAAAGTTGCTGTATCTTAGTGCTTTTCAGCTCTTTTTTTTTTCCTAACTCGCAGGCGTTCAGACATTTCCCACAGAGGCAGGAGCCCCTGGACAGTGAATTTAGCCTGAGTATTTTTTTTTCCTAATTACTCCTTCAGGATCCCTAAGAAGTAAGCACAGACACTTTTAGCCCCCTGCCCTCATCCTCCCTCCAGGGGACCACAGACTGAAAATCAAACTGTATAGATTTTTCTGTATCTGTGCAGCCCAGACTCTTGGTGGCTCTCTATCTATATGATGCCCTCCCATTTTCAGAGCCTATTCCAAATGCACATGCTATTCAAGTAACATGTTGGAGCTCATAGACATTCAATACTGTTCATAAAAATCAGGAATGTTCCATTTATTAAGATTTGCTTTCAACATCTAATAGCTCAAAGCCTCTCCTTTTTTGGTTTTTGAAGTACCTGGTTCCTGGACTGATTCTTCCTGTGAAGGCTGGAAAAAATTTGGGTATCATTAGGAATAGACCAGCTTCTACTGACAGGTCTCTGCACAAGGATTGTGTTCTAGTGTCTTGCTCATTTCCTGGTCACAGCAGTATGTCTCTCAAGCCGTAGCAATCTAAATCACAGCTCAGAGAGAATATTTTGTGCCTTGATCTTTCAACTCATTTTGAAAGGAAGAAGGAAACTAAGTCTCAAAAGTTATAATGCAGATCTGTATGGTCAGCACATCTCAATAAGTGGTCAAGGACAACACATTTCTGTTTGCTTGTGTGGTTACCCACACTCTTTCTCACATTTCCCACCATATCCCACTGAAAATGAGGGCCAACCCAACAGAGCTATATGCAATGAGACCTCCAGTGAAAACAATTATTTTCAGCTACGTTTCTGCACTTTATAAAGTTGATGGTAATTCTGGAGGACTCTTTTACCAACTGCGTAACCTGAAACATAAAAAGTCTCTCCAGAGAATCACATCAAATTCTTTCTCTCTGAAAAATAGCCCAGGCTATGTTCTGAAATAAGGAGCAGCCTGAAGTCACCAACTCCATTTCAAAGACCTGGCTTAGATGGTACTAGTTCTGCAAACATTGGTTCTCCTACTGCTGCCACTTAAATTGTCTTGGTGCAATAGTGGGAAACGTGAAGGCAAATGCTGATAAAGCTTTTAGTGTGGTTGTGCAAAAAAAGAGCAATCATCCTGAATAAACTGGAGATACTGCTTTTGTGCCATGTCCTGCAGCCTACTTTCAAAGCCTTGCTGGTAGTTCTGTTCACTGGAAATCTTACAAGTGAGAGGCGTAATGCTGGGGTGCACTGCAAAGTCAAAAGCTCAAAACCCAGCCATACAGACTTCTCCACTTGCCCAAAAGTCTCTAGGGACCAGTTTAAACACTAACAAATATTTCTAAAGCTTTGCTTTCTTTTTTTTGAAAGAGTCTGGCCACCCCATATCATTTCTGATAAAGTATCTGCTGGTCAGTAACAACCACTATTGGAAGATGTTGATAAAAAATTTAAATGATAAAATGGGAAGTAATGTGCTCAAATAAGAGATAAGGAGTGGTATGGAAGCTACAGAGCATAAGGTACTTGATTAAAGCTGTTTTTTATCTTAATTCAAGTCAAAATTACACCCTAGACAAATTTGGGATAATCCGTTCAAGTGAAGCAGCAGCAAGATGAATAAGTCAAAATCTGAGCAGAAAAAGCAATGTTTTTATGCTAGATAATCTGATAAAAAGGCAACCCTGTTTCTTGCTCCCTACACACAGTTAATATGCTGAATTGTCTCCACAAATAGCACTTGTCAGTGGCTCATAAAAGCCATCAGTTGGCGCCTGATAATGTCAACTTCTCCTCTAAAGAGTGGTTTTGCATTAATGCCAATGTGGGATTCTGTGTTTATTGCTTCTAAGTGGTTTCCAAATGAAATGGACTCAGGAACTGAGTCATTTTCACATGGGGCTACTCCAGTCTCAAACACACTCTCATGAAGGAGACAAAAGCAAAGCAGAAAAGTGTGTAGCTGATGCTGCCACAAAGCATTCTGCAGATTTAAATGAAGACTTTCCACCTCAGTAGAGCCTTCTGCAGGAGTCTCAGACTAAACAGAGATGAAAGAGTCCTCTCATGAGCCACCACAATTTTCTGGAGACCAAATAAATTCAAACATCGGTCTCATTGGAGAGTCACATCAAAAAATCCAAGAGAAACTGAGTACTCATAAACAATACTGGACGTTATGGTGGCCACAACACTGACAACCCAACATATCTGATAGTCTTTCCCTGCTATGGCTACATCCCTACTCATCCTGGACATAGCTCGGTGTTGTGGGTTTGTGTGGCAAGGTTTCAGTAGTGGGGGGCCTATAGGGGTGGCTTCTGTGAGAAACTGCTAGAAGCTTCCCCCGCGTCTGATAGAGCCAATGCCGACTGGCTCTAAGATGGACCTGCCGCTGGCAGAGGCCAAGCCAATCAGCAACGATGGTAGCGCCTCTGTGATAACATAATTAACAAGGGGAAAATAAACTACGGTGAAGCAGCAGTCGAGAGAGAGGGGTGAGACTATGTGAGCGAAACAACTCTTCAGACACCAAGGTCAGTGAAGAAGGAGGGGGAGGAGGTGCTCGAGATGCCAGAGCAGAGAGCTTTCCCCTGCAGCCCGTGATGAAGACCCTGGTGAGACAGGTTGTCCCCCTGAAGTCCATGGAGGTCCACGGCAGAGCAGATATCCACCTGCAGCCTGTGCAAGGGACCCCAAGCCAGAGCAGATGAGTGCCTGAAGGAGGCTATGACCCCATGGGAAGTCCAGGCAGGAGCAGGCTCCTGGCAGGACCTGTGGACCCATGGAGAGAGGAGCCCATGCCGAAGCAGGTTTGCTGGCAGGACTTGTGACCCCATGGGGGATCCACGCTGAAGCAGCCTGTTCCTGAAGGACTGCACCCTGTAGGAGGGACCCAAGCTGGGACAGTTCATGAAGATCTGCATCCTATAGGAAGGACCTACGTTGGAGAAGTTTGTGGAGAACTATCTCCCATGACAGAGACCTCATGCTGGAACAGGGAAAGAGTGTGAGGAGTCCTCCCCCTGAGGAGGAAGGAGCAGCAGAGACAACATGTGATGAACTGACCGCAGCCCCCATTGCCCATCCCCCTGCGCCGCACGGGGGGAGGAGGTAGAGAAACGGGAGTGAAGTTGAGCCTGGGAAGAAGGGAGGGGTGGGGGGAAGATGTTTTAAGATTTGCTTTTATTTCTTATTATCCTACTCTGATTTTATTGGTGATAAATTAAACTTCCTTTTCTCCCCAAGTTCAGTCTGTGTTGTCCATGGCGGTAACGGGTGAGTGATCTCTCCCTGTTCTTTTCTTGACCCTTGAGCCTTTCATCATATTTCCTCTCCCCTGTCCAGTTGAGGAGGGGGAGTGATAGAGTGGTTTTGGTGGGCATTTGACATTTATCCAGGCCAAACCAAAACACTCAGTCAGCTGTTTGTATGCAGCGGTGCCAGCCAAGGAGGTACCCTTCTGCTCTCCTAGGTTGCTATGAGATAAAGGTGCCCTGAAGATCATGGCCTGGGTGGCTTTCACAGATCAAGAAGTGTCAGTGCTGTCTCTGGGCAAGACTGGCCCTAAACAGGGTCTTCATCACACCCTTTACTCTTGCTGAGAGTTCATTTCTCCTAGCAAAACACCTTCATTGCAAAACACCTTTCACACACATGGCTCAGGATGGGTTTGGTCAGTCCCCTGGAGCCCTGAAGGATTGAGAGGTGAACCAGGAAGTCTGGCTGTCAAGTATCATGTTTATCTCATACGCAGTCAAATACAAAACCTTCTACTCTCTTGCTTCCAGCTATATAGGTATGCATGCTTTAAATTTTGTGGCTTGCACCCACCCTACTTCCCTTCCTTTTTCCCTTTCCTCACCGTCTCCTTGTGGGAAACAGATCACATTCCACATCAAAGCTAGGCACCTAAGGTTTTGCCAGTGGCAAAATTCCAGGTGTGTCCATGCTGCCTCCATGAAGACCTGAGTTTCCATTACTTTAGTACTCACAGTCTGTGGTATTTCTGAAATTGTTGTCAGTTGCCAGTAAAATGTAAGCAAAAAGGGGTCTGTGATAGAAAGTGCATGGAGGACACAGGTGAACATGTGAGGGTGCAGAGCTTGCAGGGGTGCTGAGGAGCTAAAGTGTAAGCAGATACAATATAGATCAACCTGGTCAATGCTTTGGCATCAATACAACATATCAGAGCTCAAGTACTGCTCAGAGGCTATCACCCTGTCAGGATGGCCAGCCAGGATGTGTTGATGTTCAGCCTGAATGAGCACTACAGTGTGGATTAGCAGGGAGCCAGGGAATGATCCTGAAGTCATCTGATGATACAGAGAGAGCTTTTGGTCCCAGAACTGGAATGCCAAACCCTTGGTGCTGCTGTAAACTGTGTCTTTCTATGCCTCCTTCTGAGGGAAAACTTTTTTGTCTCTCTGGTCAGGTGGAACAGAAAGGGGGATATGATTTCAACAAGACATTGACAGACTTGTAGGATTTGTATGGAGCCACAGAATCTTTGCTTTGTTAAGTCTGATGGGTTGCATGAACTTAGACTCTGGCTTATGTGACATATAAAGACCTGTCTACTCTGTGTACTTACATGCATCATTTCATCCCACCTCATAGATTATTTTGTGTGCAAGGCTTGAGCTAAGAGATGGAAATCTTAAATTAATTTTGCAGCAAAGGCAAAAATTTTTCAGCCTTAACTGCTCTCAGAAGCACTTTTTTCAATGCCATTATTTTCAATGGCTTTGCATAGACACAACTTCTTGAAGGCAGGAAAGAGACTCTGATGATAACACACAAAAAGAATTGAATACATAGTTCATTGCCTCTTTGCTGTGCAGTAGTCTCGGCTACAACAGTATTAAAGTGCATTTGTCATCAAAACCAGGCAATCTTCTTGAAACAAACATAGCAAGCCACAAATCTATGCATAAGGTGGTGTCATTTTTTTAAACAATTTTCTTTTCAGAAATGCACTCTGAGCCACTTTCTGGAGTCACATGCATTGCAGTTTAAATGATTTATATAATGGCTTACTTCAGAGTTTGCACATGCTGTATTTTCATTTTTAATTTAAATACAAAAAACTCCTGGCAATGCACTGATGGTGGGTTGGAAGAGAACAGAGTGAGGATTTGGGTGTCTGTTGCCAAATGGCAGTTTCTTAGTGCCACCGCCGTAAATGCAGGCTTACATGCATGCCATGATTTCAGAAAGGACTTGATGAAACTATTAAGTCCAACACCAAGAGGTATCCTTTAATTAATCTCCTCAGCACGTTTCAGTTACAGTTTGTTCTTTATAGGTACAGTGTTTTTGTGGTAACCTGAACCAAATCTCACTTTAATTTGATCTTCTTTTCTATGTGATAGATGACAAAAATAAATAAATCTCTTCCAACAAGGACATTATTGATACTTTACTGGATATAAATGGGCTAGTAAGATACAATTTGCCAGATCTGTCATGATACTGGTATAAAATGCAGATGTTGCTAATGAGCTGTTGGTCAGAGACCTATGACTGTTCACATAACTTGCATTTGAGTCAACAATTTTCCTAAGATAATATGAACAGATGTGATTGCAATGTGTTACTTAAGGATAAATACACATTTCTACAAAGGATGTTGCATGAATAGTACTCTGTCTTCAGTTACTATGTAGCATTCCCTCACATCTACTTAAATACAGGTAACACATTCCACATTCATTAGGTGTTCTGAGCCCAAGGGTCTGGTATTTATGAATGTTGTATTTCTTGTTTATCTGTGTGGCATACAAGTAAGTGTACTGCTCAAGGCTGATGAGATTCTCCAAAGCCCGTAAGCCTCTGCCAAAGTTACTTTCTATCACATCTGCAGAGAAGATCTGTGACAGAAATAATAATCTGCTGTGGGTCGATTATATTCACACTACCAACATAACTCTCCTGAATGAATCAATTAGAGCAAATGCTGCCAGTGAACCATCCTACAAGTATGGAATTGTTACCTCTTAATGACTTTTTTCCCCTAAAAATCTGAAGGCTGTAGTAATTTGCAATGCGTGCATTAAAGAAACAAAAATAAACCAACAAAAAGCATTCCTTGCAATTGCTTAGAGATCAGGTACTTCTCCAGAAGCTGTGATAAAAGGCAGTCCACTCCTCTTTCCACTTTCTCTTTAAAAGCTTTCCAACCTACCTCAGCTGAGGGCATGCTTCTGGCTGTGGGTTGGTTCCAATTTCCCAGGCGCGTGACCTTGAACATACACAGTGACTGCTGAATTTCTGTCAGGCATTTATAAATGTCAGGTATTTTTTAACGTATAAAGCACAATAAAGCAACCACACCCTGGGCTTTGACTTCTTATGCAAAAAAAAAAGGGTGATAATTTAACAAGGTTTATGCCAAACCTTCTCCTTAGATTCGGTCATTCCTTCTGCTTGCCTGTTAAGTCCACAGCCTGATCCCTGGATCCTACACACCCCTTCCTCCACTGTTCAGACCAGAGTGAGATGTATGCAAGAGATGCATTTGGAAGTCTTGCAACCCTTCCTTAGGCAGATGATCAGCAGCTACTAGAATGAACTGTTTCTGAGAGATGTTAAACCCTCTTATATTGACTAATCCATTGATCAACCCATGGAGCCACATAAGTTTTCTTTAGAGCATTTATTTTCTTTAAATTAATGAGACTGATGTCTGTTGTACAGGAAAAAATGTTGAACCCATTTAATTGCAGTGTTAAGTCATTTTTCTAAGGCTCTGGGGCCTGGTACCATGTAGGGCAGAAATCATTTGAAGACAAATCATTTAAAAGTAAACACTTTCCTCACGGCTTCCTCCTGTCCCCACTATTGACAAAGAAGCATTATTATGAAGTTTAAGAAATGAAGCAGAAGGTCATCAGGTCTTATCCAAATCCCACCGAAGTCACTGACTCAAGATTTCCCTGAACTTCAGTATGGACAAAACTCTTACTACTGCAGCCACAGAAACATTGTTGGTGGTTAAATTTAACCCCTTTAAAATGTCTTGCTATGTAACTAGTCTTGTTTACTACAATTGCAAAAAGTGATTAGTGCTGAAGAAAGTCTACCTGTTTATACGCTGGGCCTTTCTGAAATATTCAAGGCAAATAATGGAAATAAGGAAATGCAAAGCTCATAAAGTGATGTTAACTTTGCCCTGCTTCAGTTATCAGCACAATGATACCACTGGTACCTGTGTGATCCCACTTCAGGCCTCACAGAAGACACTGGGTTGACTGCACAAGCATGGAGCGGAGCTGAACTGCTCTTTGCCAAAGCCACAGTGAAATTCACGTCTGGTAGAGAAAGAAGAGCTCCTGTTCTCCACAAACTCTCTACACTGGGAACAGGTTGACAACAGCACATTTCCTGAGAGTCTCTTTATGCCTACTTGTTAGAGATTTGTAAAATTTAAGGTCAATAGGGACCACCTGATACTCCAGCAGAACAGAAGCCGTCCTGTTCCATCTGGTTACTCTTACGCTAAGTCAAACAATTACTGTCTGGATAAAAGCTCCCTTCCAGACAGACATCCAGCCTTGATTTGAAGGTTGCAGGAGACAGCAAAGCCACTAGTTCCCCAGATGACTTGTTAAATTTTTAATTTTCTTCACTACACAGGTCCAAGTCTGGCTGTCAGTTGGCCATGAAAGTAGCCTTTGTTATAAGCCTGAGCTGTCAGTGCTGTTTGCAGAAAGATGAAACCCAGCAATGTCCACAAACACAGCCAATTCCACATTACACAAGTGTTTAAGTGCAGGTGTTATACAGACGGAGGAAGGCAAAACCTGTCAGACTGTGTCCTTTCGATGCTCTGGTTCCTTCCCAACCTCCAAGACAACATCTTGCCTAAAAATTTCCTGGTTTTACCAGGTTTGAAACTGCCTCCTCTCCCCATTCTGGAAGGGCATGAAGTAAAGAAGTCATGAATTAGTGGCAGCATGAAAAGAAACCTTTAGGGATATTTTGGATCCAATTCATAGCACATGGGAACTTTATAGCTTTACCAAACAATCAGCAAGTGACGGCTAGCCTTGTAATCGAGAGCAGTGGCTAAAATATTATTGTCTGTCTCTCAACGACTTATGGCGTTCTAGCCGGTGTGACAGTAAGGCTCTTCTTCGTTACTGACTCAATGATTTGGTCACCAGAGGTTTTCTACAGCCTTCTGCTTCGGCAGCTTTTCTTCTCTTTCAATTTCAGGCAACAGTTTCCCTGAGCTGTGGTCTCCAAAATCATGAGTATCCTGTCTGACTTGTTCTCTTTTTTTTTCCTTTCTGCTTGCAAAAGACTAAATATTTAGACCTCAGGTAAAATCTCACCTGAAACCCTCACGCCATATGGAGCTTGTCAGGTGAGATGGTGGCATTACCCACATCAGCAGCCATCAACTCTTACAAAAGCATCATCAAATGCAGTTAAGGTACACAGTTCACTACTAGATTTCACAAGTGTTTGCTAGCAAGCAGAGATTATTGAGTCTTTGGAAGCTGGGTTACAAGCTGGCAAGTGAACTGGCATGGTTATGGTGCTGTTCTCTGCTGTTCCATATAATGTATCATCTCAGGTATCCCATTACTAGATCTCTCTTATTCCAGATCCATCTTTGATCTCCTACCCCCCTGCGCTTCACAGCCCATGGTCCTTGTTCCACCCTACTCTCTCTGCTGCTGCTGACCCTGAATCTCTGTATCTGATTAGAAACATGTACAAACTGCAGTTTTTCAAAGATTATTACATTAGATTGGTGTTGGCAGACTTTTCAGAGGAAAGGCAAAAGCATAGATCTGAAATACAGATCTTCTAGTTGCAGACTTCAGTCTTTGGCTCAAAACATAGGAGGCTACAGCTTCTCGACAGCACGACTGCAAATAACAGCTAATATGATGTTTTTATCACTAGATTTATTCTCTGCATACTTTCAGCTGAAATTAGAAAATGAAAAATAAAAAAAAAAAAGGAAAAAGACATCAACCTGAGATGGCAGCTTGCTTGGAGAACTCACCTGGAACAGTTAAAGTTGACAAACTTACCAGCGAATGAAATGAAGAATTGGAATGGGAAATGCCATAAAACTCAACTGTACAAGGCACTCCCTGCATTTATCTGCCTCTGCTCCCATACCCCTGTGCCAAATGCCTGGTTTTGTCACATGGAGCTGAGCACACACTGTGTCTCCTGGGTAAGCTGAACTAGTTTCCAAGAACTAAAGGAATTTCACTCTTTCATCTGTTCCCTTTCCACCAAATGTCGGTCTTGTCAGAGTGAATTTCAAAGTAAGGCAGAAGCAGAAAAATGTTCTTGGTACCTACTCTTTGCAATAAACCTCAAAGATCTGTACAGCTAAATCAGAACAAACATGGAGCTCCCGAAGACATTGGGAAGAGCAAGAACCAATCCAACACATGCAAGCGGGACAAAATTTAATTGTCACATGTCATATTTGCAAGAATGCAGGAAAAATGCTTTAAAACACTTACACTACCACTAGTCACTTTTTCATCCCTTTCTGGGACTCTCCATTACAAAGAAATCTTTTTCGAAAAGTCACATATCCCATTTCCCATATGGTAATTTTGTATGTGCTCTTGCCTTCTTGGGTGGAATAGGCAGTAACCCGCGCAAAGTCTAATGCTTGGGTTGGAGCATGGCATAAAACAAAAAGCTGTGCAGAGTCCAAAAGCTCTGATAATATGGAAAGTCATCAAGATTAGAGAAGGAAGGAGATACGGCCAGAAGAAAGTGTTAAGATTAATCCACTTATCACTACAAAGAGTACTAGTCTTATGGATTGCTCCAGTGCCTCAGCTCAGCAATGTGGCTGTGACAAGAAAAGTTGCTGTTTTGAGGATCAAACCAGGGAGGTATCATTTAAAAAAAAGATATTTTATCTCCATGAAGTGTCAGTTCAGTAGGTGATAAACCTTTTTCATCTCACTTCTGAAGGAAATTATTCAAGGTCTTTGGTACCCAGCTGTGAGTTAGGCACAATATCAACATATCAGGCTTTGCATCAGAATGAAACATTCTGACAAGAGAGGCTTTCAAAGAAAATTGAGTTGATTTTCCAGGACATACAAAAAGAACAAAACCATTTTCCTGTACCCATGGAACAGCAATGACCACAATAAAACAAGCAAGATTTCTGGCATTAAAGTGCTGTCAAGTAACAATCTTTGAACCTGGCTAGTCACAACCTGCCTTTATCCATACACGTTGTTGGGTTTGAGTTGCACAAAGAGTTCAAAAATTTCTTGAGCTTAAAACCTGAAGCATTCCTGTCTCTGTTCAGAAATCAGCCTTAAGCTTGATAGCAAAATGAAAAATCTATGAATGAGAAACAAGTCTAGAAGTATATATGTGTCTGTGTGGAAAAGGAGCAGGGAGGGATGACAGAAGCAAAATGCTGGAGCAGTAAGGAAGAAAAAGAAAACAGATTAAGTTAATAATCATGCAGAGACAGATTCTCAGCTGGGATAAATCATTGTTGCTCCATTAAGGTCAATACATCCAGACAATTTTTATGTTTAATATAAGACACTTTGGCTTCATCTGTGGCAGATGCCATTTCACAGCACATAGAGGTGAAGAAGGTGAACGGAAACCGTTACATGGATCAGAGTAATTCATGCCTGATCCTCCCAATTGCCTTCTGTGACAAAATGAATGGATACCAATGGCATCCTGGGCTGCGTTAGGAGGAGTGTGGTCAGCAGGACGAGGGAGGTTCTCCTTCCCCTCTACACTGCCCTAGTGAGGCCTCATCTGGAGTACTCTGTCCAGTTCTGGGCTCCCCACTTCAAGAAAGACGAGGAGCTACTGGAGAGAGTCTAGCGGAGGGCTACGAGGATGATGAGGGGAATGGAACTCTTCTCCTCTCCTCTCTTCTCTTCTCCTCTCCTCTCCTCTCCTCTCCTCTCCTCTCTTCTCTTCTCTTCTCTCCTCTTCTCTCCTCTTCTCTCCTCTTCTCTCCTCTTCCTCCTCTCCTCTCCTCTCCTCTCCTCTCCTCTCCTCTCCTCTCCTCTCCTCTCCTCTCCTCTCCTCTCCTCTCCTCTCCTCTCCTCTCCTCTCCTCTCCTCTCCTCTCCTCTCCTCTCCTCTCCTCTCCTCCACTCCATTAACAGAAATACTTTTTCACCATTTTAATGTAAAGTTCAATACATTGGTCCAGATTCAGTTTTCTGCTTAGGTTTTCTGTTTGGACTCTGCAGCACGAAAAGGTTTTAAAATCACCTTAAGTTTGCTGACTGAGCTGAATCTGGAAGCAACAGGAACAGTCCTAATGATATTGGTTGAGATTTTTGTGCATGCACTTGCTCACACACAAACACATTCATTTTTTAATGACACTTTTACCCAGAATCACAGAATCACAGAATAGTAGGGGTTGGAAGGGACCTCTGTGGGTCATCTAGTCCAAACCCCCTGCCGAAGCAGGGTCATCTACAGCAGGCTGCACAGGATCTTGTCCACGCGGGTCTTGAATATCTCCAGAGAAGGAGACTCCACAACCTCCCTGGGCAGCCTGTTCCAGTGCTCCGTCACCCTCAGAGGGAAGAAGTTCTTCCTCATGTTCAGACGGAACTTCCTGTGCCTCAGTTTGTGCCCATTGCCCCTTGTCCTGGACAAACATATATAACAAAACATCTGCTTTAGTGGGATAAAATCAGGAGATACTCCCAGCCTCTATTAAGCTGAATGAATACTTGAGTGCTTTTACAGAGCTGTTCTTGGAAATAAAGACTCTTTTGTGAGAAATTGTTCACAGGACTGAGCCCAATATTTGTTTTGTTGTATTTATGTCATGAGAGCTCTCTAATAGGAAAAGATGTATGTTATAAGTATCTGTTTAATGGCTTTCCTCCAAAAGGGCCATTACAGGCTGTAAAATAAATAGTACTCATTTAATTCCTTTTGTAAATATACACAGTTTGGAGACAATAAGAACACAGAGAAAGTAAATTAAACCACAGAAAACCACTGCATCCAAATGAGTTTATGAAACCAAAGGGGAAAAAAAGAACCGCAAGATAGTGGAAGAGCATCTTGTGGTGAAGATCCCCAGCTCAGCAAACTCTTTAAGCACATGCTTAATGGAAGAAAGGACTTTGCTTGGCCCTACATGTCCTACAGAAGGAAGGCTTTAGTTGTGTAAAAACATATAATAAAACAGAAACAGGCCACAGCCACAACCCAGCTGGATGTGGGTTGTTAAAACCTCACAAAGTTGATTGGATAGTCCCCTATTTGAAAATATAAGGAGCTCTTCAGCTCATCTGATGAGACCCCAAGCCAGGAGGCCACGTTGAGTAGGTTTTATCCACTGTGACCACGCTTTCTCGAGCAGTCACCTCTGTCCAACATCAATGCCTTTGTTCTTTGTTCAGTTTATGACTTTATATTTGCTGTTCTAAAAGGCACACTGCTTGGCCAAGCTCAGTTTACCAATCGATTCAGAGCACTCCATGTCCATCACCCCTCCTCTCTTTATTTATCACTCCCCCAATATTACTGTCATCATCATGCTTTGTCAGAAAGGATTTTATGCTTTCTTTCAAAGCATTGACAGAAGTGTTAAATAGCAGTCTTAACTAGCATTTCAGCTGCCCTGTAACGATCCCCAATTTACAGGAATGTTTTGAGTTCTTCCCATTAGCAGCTTTTAATCAATTTAATGCATCCATGCTGATTTTCTATTTTTCTGTGAGGGACTAAGCCAAATGCTTCAGAGAAGCCTAAGTCCATCAAATTGGTATTATTCCTGTTACCAACACTGGTCGTAAAACCATCAAATAAAGTTATCCACTTTAGTTTGACAAAATCTATTGTCAATAATTCGAGGTAGATTAGCATTAATTACATTACTGTCTTTTAATCCTTCATCAGTCAAATCCCAGACTGAATGTTCCATTATCCTCTCTGGGATCAATGTCATGCTGAAAAAACTGTAACTGCCCAAGTCATTCTATTTATCCTTTAAAAACATCGATGTATTCACTTTCCTGCAGTTTCATGGCCTTGCTAACCATCAGTTTTAATGAATCTAAGAGTACCTTGGTTCCTTTAAAATTCTTGGGTACAAATTGTCCACCTCTGTGCTTTTACAGTCCTTTAACTTTTAGCGTTATCTTAGAAGTTGCAATAAGAATGCATGCTTGAGCTGCAAGATGAACAGCATTACTGTAGCATCTACAAGACTACTCCAGAGACACTGGTCTTAGTTTAAAGGCAGGGGAGGGAAAGACCCCCTTCAGAGCAAGCTACTGAGTACCAGCCATCCCAGTACACTTCTCCATTACAGGCCCCAGGACCAATGATGCCCAGGGGAGTCCAGAGCTTCTGCTGCTACCAGACCCTTCCAGGGGAAGAGCCTTTCTCAGCATGGGACAAATCTGTGCTCAGCTTGATATGTGGAGCAACATATAGCCCACTCATAAGAAAAACACATTTCTCAATTCTGGTGGAAATTTTGGCTGAAATGGAGCTGTCTGAGGACGTTCTGAAATCCAGGCTGTGTCATTCATTGCTGAGGGATCAGACTGAGGAACCCCTTATACATTTTAGGAGGGGTTAGGGAGCAAGTATGTTATGATCCCCACTGCGCACAGCTAAGGGAACAAGAAGTTTGTATCACACTACTCCTGCACAGTTTTCTTACTATACAGCAAACAGGATGGGGCCAGACACTGGGGTTTCAGCAATAATTATGCTGAAAATAATTTCTTTTGTGGTTTTTTTGTGTTAACACCATAATGTGACTCAAACAACTATTTTTCTGTTTTGTTTTTTGAAACAGTGTTGTAAAAACAAGAACAGTAAAGAAAGATTAATCCCTGATCTCCACTAAATCATGTCCTGATGCTTCAGGAGCAAGTTTTCAAAAAAGGATTGAGAGCCAAATGCTGCTAAATACTAGACCAATATGATTTATGTGTATTTAATTTACTAATGAATCAGTCATCTACTGAGTTTGTCTCACTGAATTAACAGTAAGATAGTGGGAAAACCACAAGATACATAATAAATAGTAAGCATGACTGTATGAATTAGCAAAACATAAAGGTTTTGATTTACACTTTAAGATAAAACCTTTTTACTTACCTTTTGAAACAAAACTTTTTGACAGTCTCTAATTTCTGCTTTGTTATTTACTAAACACAGACTTGATAAATGATTGATTCTCCCGGCCTTGCTCAAATTGCATTTGGTTGTATCCAACTTATTCTTTTCTAAATTTGGAGAGAGGCCTGCATTTGGCACCTAATTTAATAGAAGTGAAAAGGTACATAGAGATAAACCAGCCACTTTGTCAAGGGATGCAGCCTATTAATTTCCACAGCACTCAGCTAGCAGATTTTACCCTTAGAGTGGCTGAAAGACAGTGAACCTGTCTCTTGCTTCATACAATATGCTATATGATCTACTATGATATAGCTTCCCCCTATTCCCCAGGCTCCTGCTCCTGATACTCCTTGGCTGTAAGGTGCAGAGAAGTGCCGTTCTGCTACATAAATAGCCACGATGACATCTCTGAAGAACTGAAAAATTAAAGGCACCTCTACCAGCGGCTGAAGTGTGAAGGATTGCTTGGGATACCAGAATTGGTCAGGCAGGTGGACTAGATGATTGTTGTAGGTTCTTTCCAATTGAAATAGTATGTTCTAGTCTATCATCTCCAAGAGAAGCCTTTCTTCCCTCAAAACCCAAACTTTTCACATTCCTCAACAACCAAAGGAAAGCAAACCAACTCAATGGACTAGTTGTCTATAAGGCAAAATGGGAAAAGCAGTTTTATTTAAAGATTTAGTGAAGTATGTGTTGTTTTGCTGCTGTCGGCATTTGCTTTTGTTTGTGGGACTTTTTTAATATAACTCTCAAACTTTTAGGAAATTCTGAAGTATGAGATGACTTCACAGTGAAAAATGATGCATTCAGAAAATGTCAAAAGCAGAATATTTTGCTGACTTCAAACCCTTTCCATGAGTTTGCAGGGGGTGACCATGTGTGATAGGGAGAGACAGGGTGGCTTAGAACATTTTATTTGCTTTGAACAAAATGGTGTTGAAGCTGATAGATTCATGTTGATTTTTTTTTTCTATTTGGGTAAACACTTCATTACTTGACAAAAAATCATAATAACAGGAAATTACAATCAACTCTGGAAGCAGCCCCATCACTTATCTGCTCTGACACTGGTATTATGGACCCCCAGGGCCAAATCCAGGAGTTTTACTGCTTCATTGAGGGATTCACTTTTGTTTGTGGTTGCTGTGAGCCTAGCCTCCCTGCAGACATGGTGCCAAAGAATGATATGCAACATACACTCAATCCTTTGCACTCAAATAGAGCTCACACCTTTCATTTTGCAGCATTTTGTAATTAATTACTGAAATCGCCTCCTCCTGGAGCACAGGTGCCAAGACTCCTGCACAAGAAAGCGCTATAACTCTGAGCACAAATCCCAGCCATGTGTGAAAACTCATTTGGTTCACAGAAATATTTGTACAGTTTATGGACACACACACTAAGTTCCTGAGGCTTCTCAGTAACACTAAATGTCTTGCTATTGTTTCCTCTTGGCCTTGGGCTAGAATTACTAAATGGATACTTTCCTTAACTGTAACAGAAAGCGGATATGAAAATAATAGGTAACAGCAATTTAAAGCAAATGATTCAAAGCATCTCCATTAAAGCATCACCATAAGCATCAGAGTAACGGTTATGAAACAAGAGCACAGCACTTTCCTTCTTAGCTTTTCCTTTGTGAGAAAGGAAATGGATTAGGTAAAAGACAGAAAATCTATATCCATTTTTTTCTAAATGGACTATTACATCAGAATAACACCTCCATATCATATTAGCAAGTTTATAGCTTAGCCTATTGGATTCATATGAATTTGATATCTGGTGTTACTCACTGAACACAACTCATTGTGGACACAAAGGGGCACAGCATGTCTGGTGAGGCTGTATGAAGACAGCCCTGCTACATTGTTCTCCTTCCAGTTCATGCCCTTCAGTGGAGCTTTCCAGCACACTGCGACATTCGATATTCACCTCACACGCGAGTGATTTTGGTTGTTCCTTCACTAGGGTTTTCTCAGGTATTCCAGAAAGTGACAAAAGCAGAGGACAAGTTGTGGTTCCCTCTGCTGTGACAAAGACTGAAGAAGCATCCAGACATGCTGTCAACAGCACTAGCGAGGGATGAGAAGCTCAGCAATCACTTTGGGCTCACTGATAGCAAAAGGACGGATCTGGATGATGCATGAAAACCCCATCTGCCTCACAAGTACAGACATGATGGGGCAGCATTAGCCACTTTTTCTGCTGCAAGGTGCTGAAAATACATCCCATTTATAGGACCTTGCACATCATTTCACTGTGAAACAGTTCCACACAGAAGAGGAGGAAAAACAGGAATGCGGACTACTTCAAAGCCGTTCCTCACGCAGAAGCTGCTATCAGATTTGTAGCCAGAACATGGTGATAGCTGAGCTCCCCACTCATTTCCCCCAAAGAGACTCTCTAAACCTTCACAGTGGTATCCTCACTCTGACTGAAGTACAAAATAATGCAAATTCCCCCCCCCCTTGAGCAACAGAAACAGTTCTGTTCAAGTGATTCTAGCAGATACGATACATCAGCATTAGCCTTGGGGAGATGTCATGCAGAATGCTATAAAACATAACTCTACTTTAAAACATACAGAAGTGTCCTTTTTGCTTGCAAAGCACCCTCCTGCAAGCAACCTGTGTCATACTGGAAACTGTTAACTCCATAGCTCCCCATATTAATCCCAATATAGCCACCCACCAAGACCTCTGTGGAGTAAGGAAGCATAACTTCCATTGTTCTCCAGTGAAGAAACAGAGCCACAGAAGTACGAAGAGCAAAATTTCAAGATCTTTGGAGTAAGGAGCCTTTGTTTACCTTTCTGACTGTAAGTTAGATTCCTGATGCACATAGATATTTCCTGTATATATGACCCAAAAGATATTAAATACTCAGAAAGTCTGTGAGAGAAACTGGGAGAGTCATGCCCTGAGTGCACAGATGGTCTCTAACCCCCTGGAGTAACCTGCAACCATCTTTCTGTGAAATCTTCCTCTGCAACCTCTTCTCCCGTTCTCCTTCCAGGTGTATGGCTGCCTGCGTTCAAGGTCTGCACCCACATGATGTCACTTGTAATCTTGAATCAGATATCTTTGAAATCAGCAAAGTTTGAGAAGGAGGTACAAAAAGTTTCCAGACCCTTCATCCACATCCCACACCAGCCCCACTGCCATCACTGTCTCATCTTTGGTCACAGCATGGTCCTGCTCTTGCTGTTTGCTGGCATATAGATGCCAAAGATAATCAGTGCCACTTACAAGCTTTATCTCCAGCACCATTCCTCTGTTGGGTGAGACTGGAAGCATAATAGTGAGAATAAAAACAGAGCAAGAATTTAGGATGGTCTTTACAAAGTGTCTGAGACTGGCACAGAGACAATGTGTAAGAGAGGACTGATAATGTGCCTGTGAAAAACAAAAGTAACATTTAAATGACAGTGAAAGCAAGTGGAAGAAGAAACAGTTCCTTGCAGGATCTGATGAACAGTAGTGGCAATGCAAAGAGGAAGATGGAAACTGCCAGCCAGGGCCAGGGAAATGGTGAAGTGACACCACTCATTTTAGCAGGCTGGCTGTGTCACAAAATCATACCCCTGTGAAGTGCATGTCTATGGCAGTGCAAAAAGATCACAGGAAGGTTCGGAAAAGTACATGTTGATCACTGTTTTACTGGAACTTCAGCAAGATCCATGATCTCCGTAGAAACATCTGAAATTTGTTAATTCAAAACATTTGGAAGAGAAAAATTGGGTGTTTGCAGACCATCTCAACAGCATGATTAGCCTCTTCAACAATTCCTCTGTATTGCGTTTTGTTACGTCTAATCTCAGTACTATGCATGTACTGGTAAGTGAAATGCCTGCTGACTCTAACTGGCTTAAGTCTACTTAACTTTGGGCTTATTCACCCCATAAGAACAGTGGCTTGTCCTTAAAGCTTGGTGGCCTCTGGCACCCCCACACACTAGCTGGCCTGGGTCAGCTAATACTAATATGTTATCAGTATGGGAAACCAAGGAGGTTGTAGCGAGGCAGGTGTGGTCTCTTCTCCCAAGTAAATAGAGATAGGATGAGAGGAAATGGCCTGAAGTTGCATCAGGAGATGATTAGATTGGATATTAGAAAAAAATTCTTTACTGAAGGAGTGGTCAGACATTGGAATGTGCTGCCCAGGGCAGTGGTGGAGTCACCAGCCCTGGAGGTGTTCAAAAAACATGCAAATATGGCACTTCGAGACATGGTTTAGCAGGCATAGTGGTGTTGGGTTGACGGTTGGACTTGATGATCTTAGAGGTCTTTTCTAACCTTAGTGATTCTATGATTCTATGAAGAAAGAGAAGTGTCCCACCAAACCAAGTGAAGGCCATCACTCCCCATGAGGTAGTCCACCCAGATAGCCGAGACAGCCTGAGACTCAGTCACCTCCCAGTGGTGCTCTTCTTTTTTTGTGCCAGCACAGAAGTGATTTTCACTGGGGTGGGCACAGGTGCCTCTGAACCAGTGTACCTCTAATCAACACCCTGCTCCCAGGTCCATTTTCAGTTGTAGCAGTCAGTCAGGGTTCGTGCCACAAGTGGGTTTTTAACCCTGTCATCTTCCACTTGATCTATTTGCTGTCTCATCAGGGTGCAGGACATTCGCCTCACCCCTGTCCAGAGACAACCTTCTTACATGCCAGCCGCAAAAGCCAGTATAATTTTCTTCCAACCACACGGATTCCATCTTTGCGGCCTCCTAGTGCTACCTGCTATGCGAATCCCCACGGGCCCTTCAGAATCCTGCCTTTCTGTCTCAGGAGTTACCCCATCCAGATACAGCCCTCGATTTCCTTGCATCTGAAGGTCATTAACTTTCGCCTTCTGTCCATTTAACTATACCACAACAACCTCCAGAGATGCAATCTTTTGGCCTAGGATATTATTTCTGATTTGGTCACTGTCACTGAGGAATGGGTGTCACCAGCACACTCTTTTTTGGCGTGTGTATGCTGGCAATATACTAGTATCCACTGAAACTGTCTGTTCCTGAGGTGCCCTCCAGGGTATCTGGCTCTCTGTCAGATATTCACACTTGGATGAGAAACAATTTTCCAGAGGTGAACACAGCAAACTGAAGCCACTGGTTCCAGGCAGCTACATATGTTGACTTTTCAACCCAAAGCTAAAATCTGAAGTACATTTATTTTATTTTTCCAAGGAAGCTATGCTCCAGTGCTGCCTCCAAAATGCAGTGTGATAGGTACCTTTCATTCAGTCCCATTCGTCTGACTTGCCTGCCAATTTTTTATTAGAAGATGATGCCTTAGTACTGCTGGGTACGCTGCTTGTGTTGCTAGACTGATGCTGCTCGGCTCTGCATTAACCACTGCCCTTGAAATGGCAAGAAACATATTCAGAGCAGGAAGAACAGAAAAGGAGAGCTGGGGCAGAAGAGATTCAGTAAGGACTGGCTCACGTTCCCTTAGACATCACTCAACCTTTGTCTTGCCCAGTCAAGTGAATCTGTGTTATATTTTATCTCACCCTAAAGAAGATGTCTAAGTAATTGCAAACATCATCTTGTAAATTGCTTTTTTCTGTTAATTGACTGAAAAAGGAGATAAAGTAAGATAAAATGATTCCTATCTCTGGGAGGAAGAACTCAAGTACTCAGATTGATTGCACTCTACCTGTCTAATTGAAAGAAGTTTCAAGGCTTCCTTCGTATTCAGACATGATATATTTGTGGGGGGATTCTATTCACCTTAGAAGGTTACACAACCTTCCGTTCACTTCCCTGTCCTTCTTCACTATCTCTGTGTCAGAAGTGTAGGAGTATAAAACACTGGTGGAGATGTAGGTATGGATAACAGTGTGGTATGTGGGTATATTAATGTTATCTACAACAGATTGCCACCAGCAGCTGCTCTGATCTGCATGAGAGGCGATCATGATGCACAGGTTTCCCCTGTTCAGAGTACAACCTTCTCCAGAACACATTTATATTCCAGTCTGGTCTTTTTTATGTGTCCCAAGGGCATATCCGCATCAGCGTTCAGCAGGAATAAATTTTCTAATGTATTAGAAGTGCTTGATCAAGTGTTAGGTCAATCTTTCGCATGCCTGTCAGTATGTCCCTTCAAGCTCTTTAATCACAAAGGTGTTTGGGGTTTTTTCCTGTTATCTACCCAGAATAAGCAAGTTTGCTTTTATCTTTTTAGCCTGGGGTTCATTTGATAGAAATAAAAATAGACTGAAACATCAGTTGTACGTGAGACCCACCATCTATTTCTAGAGTGTCTTTGCTGTGTCTGCTCAGGTGCAGGCTCAAGTTCACCATGTCTTGTGCCATCAGCCAGCTCCATCCACACAACATCTAGAATTGCATTTCTTATGCTTAAATGTAGTTGGAAGGTACTGTCATACACCATGTCCCAAGCTGATTTTTAATTTGCCTACAAGCAGCTTCCTACTCTTGGATGAAAAGCTGGAGGATTTCTTCAGAAGAAACTCTGATGTTTTTCTGCCTTAATATAACTAGACTCATAAATAAGGCAGAACTGTGCCCTGGGAATCAGACATTGCTGCTCAGTATGTGATCACAGGAAACAGATGAAGGCCTCAGTGTCCTTGGTGACTCTCTCTGTTGAGTATTAAAAGTGTTTATGTGCAAATAAGGCTAAGGAGGCACCAAGTTCTCCTGTCAGTGATTTTTCTTCCATAAGTTTCAGTGATTCATCTGACCTATTCTGGACATCTTCTTTACGACAAGATGAAGCATGTCTGGATCAAAGGTGTGATTCTTTTCAAGCTAAAGATGACATCTAATATAGGTCAGATGAGCCACTCCCTAAACACACCTATCTGTCTCCCTTGATTTAAAACGATAACTCCTAAAGTTAAGTGAAATCAATCTTGGCAAAGAGGTAGACCCCAAAACAGAGAAAGTAGAGTTTGGAACTCACACAGCAGTTCTGGGGCTGAATGGGGAATACAAAGCAGGTTCTGTTTCTGTCTGTTGCGATATTTCTGACCCGTTGAACCTATTCTCCTCAGAGCTCATGAAAGCCAAGTATTCAGAGCTTGACATTTGAGTTGAAAGGCCAGTGGCAGAACAGACACTGAAACTGCCTTCATGCATCATAAAGAAGAAATAAAGGGCACAAACTTGTTTTTCCCATTTCAGCTTTGCAATTCACCATAAAAGGGAAATGCTCCCAATAGTGTACACAGCATCCAGAGTTCATAAAAACACTTGCTGTAAGACCTGACTGAACAGTGTCATCTTCTCTAACACTCTATGGAAACAAAAGAACGCCTCATAAAATTGTCTGGGAGAAAATATCAAATCGTAATGAAATTACAAGAGGCTGCATATAAGACTGCCATCAACAGCCATGTTGTTCCAGTCCTACACACTCTTAAACAAGGGTTGCATTGCAGTGGTCTTACTTCTCAAGGCTTTGTCATCTGACAGCCCAGGGAAACACAGTGGGAATCCCATTTTGTGTGTTTTACTTGTGTTTCACAGATCTCAGCACTTCTTTAAGCTCTGCTGAGTGGCCAGGCCTACAAAAGGGCTGAGGACTGGTCAGCAGGATAAAAAATTAAGAATGCACAAGCCACTAGACAAACACATTCAGAAATTATAATGTGTCATTAGGTGTCTTCATGGGTTTCTGTTCACATGAGCTCTTTGCCAACAGTGTGAAACCATTGCCAAACTACATCCAAAACCAGTGTGAGTACAGCCCAGTGATGGGGCTTGTCTTTGCCCAATCATAGTAAGAGGGAGAGGTAAATACTTGTGATGAGTTATTTTTATTGTTGCTCTTGGGGCTTGGATTTATTTCTTTGTTTTCAAAGAAAAAATAAGATTTTTCGGGAGAAGAAGAATATTTTCCCTCATTTAGTATCTTTTATCTGCATACTTTCCTACAGAGCATAGCTGTGTCTTTACTCCTTGAGTTTTCATCTATATAAGGATTTTCACCATGCAAGAATAAAAATGCCAGAGGTTCAACAGGCATCAGTCTACTTTCACCTCAGCTGTATACGGAGCCAGTTTCATAGCAGCGTTCGCAGCACTGAATAAGAGCCACTGTCTGTGATGATTTGCTTCCTGCATTGATGATTTAGAAACAAGGTTTTCTCTCCTGTGAAAACTACTCCAGCCCTGTGCCCTAATCCTGTTGCTCCTAAAAACACTTGAGAACTTATCACAGACATCAATGCATGCAGAGCACGAAATCAACATTTGTAAATGAAATTAGAATATCACCTTTCTTCAGTGTAGAATAAGGTAAATTTGATGTCAGTTTGTTGCTCATTCTAAGGCTTCTTGCTAATACTACAGACCCCAGCAAAGACAAAGCAGAATATGTATTTAGGTTATGCTGGCATATGCTGAAGTTTTCCCGGAGCTGTACCTAAGAAGTGGGAAATAACAGCAGGAAACAACATGTTAGGTTGTCTGTGCAAAGCCTCTCCACCAGCTTTGTTTTTCAGAGCTGTGCGGTGCCATATGGTACAAGCACAGCTCCCAAAGGCTGTGGTTCGCTTGCAGTTGGAGGGGATTTTCCTTCTGTGTTGCTGTTCAGATCTCCTCCTCTCATACCTTGCAGCCACCCTGTGGGTACAGGATGGCTGTATGAGACTGGCAAATAGCCCCGTGCGGTTAAATCAGGGGGCAGAGTTATCACTCCCAGCAAAGACCAAATACTACTTGCCAATCAACTGAGATGCATGGAAGGGGCAACTTTGCTCTGAAATTCAAGCATGCCGCCTCCCTGGAAGTGTTCAAGGCCAGGTTGGATGGAGCTCTGAGCAACCTGGTCTGGTGGAAGATGTCCCTGCTCATGGCAGGGGGGTTGGAACCAGATGATCTTTAAGATCCCTTCCAGCCCTTACCATTCTATGATTCTATGATTCTATGCATAGCTGGCGCTCTCAAGTTATTCTCCACCCCACTGATGAAGGTCAGCTGTAAATTAATACCCTCAGGAGCATGGGATTGAACTTCACATGCCTGCAGCTTCACTGAGTGGATCCTCTAAAATGGTGATTGCAATGACTTCAGTGAAACAGGAATTAGAGTCTTAATGTATCAGGAATTTCTGTAATCTGCAATAGTTCATTTAAGCGATGGTGAGATAAAAAGCAACTCTTGCCTTGATACTGAGCAATGCACTGGATCCTATTCAAACCTGCACGGTGGAAGCCTTGCACTTTAACAGTGACTAAAATGCACTTGGATTCAATATCCTTGCAAGCACAAGAAAAGTCCAGTTCTGGGCTCCCCAGTTCAAGAAATATGAGGAGCTACTGGAGAGAGTCCAGCGGAGGGCTACGAGGATGGTGAGGGGTCTGGAGCATCTCTCCTACGAGGAAAAGCTGAGGGAGGTGGGGTTGTTTAGCCTGAAGAAGAGAAGACTGCAAGGGGACCTAATATATGCTTATAAATGTCAGGAGGATGGGGCCAGACTCTTTTCAGTAGTGCCCAGCAACAGGACAAGGGGCAACGGGCACAAACTGAAGCACAGGAAGTTCCATCTGAACATGAGGAAGAACTTCTTCCCTCTGAGGGTAACGGAGCACTGGAACAGGCTGCCCAGGGAGGTGGTGGAGTCTCCTTCTCTGGAGATATTCAAGACCCGCCTGGACAAGGTCCTGTGCAGCCTGCTGTAGGTGACCCTGCTTCGGCAGGGGGATTGGACTAGATGACCCACAAAGGTCCCTTCCAACCCCTACCATTCTGTGATTCTGTGATTCTCTGATTCCAGTACAGTAGAGCTAAACTCAAATAGACAGCTTCAGTAATAGTGAGGAAGCTTGTTAAAAAGCTAAAACAGGTAGCTAAGGGAATTAAGGTCTTTTAGCCAGTGTGGAGATGACTAAAGGATGGAAAACTGGAAGTACCAGTGAATACCACCCATTAAGAAAGTCTTGAGAAATTATAAAAGGAAACCTCTGTGTCAACACAGCAAAGAAAAAGCAGTTACTAGAATTAAGAAGGCATCATTCAGCTGACTGAAACTGTACCCAAACCAAAAGATAATAATAAAAACAATAGTGAAGTATCATAAATTCTGTTTAGTAAGCACAAAAATAAAAACAGGTAGATGAGAAGAACTGTTTGAGAAGCAATCGACTATAAGATTAATGCAAATTGTAGCTGCTTCTTTCAATACACCAGGAGCAAAAGGCCTGCCAGAGAGTCTGTAGGGCCAGCTGATGATCACAGCAGACGAGGAGCACTCAGGGAAGACAAGGTCATTACCAGACAACTAATAAATACTTTTTACTGGTGTTTGCTGTAGAAGAAACTGAGAAGATCCCTGTATACCCTTTGGTAGACTGTAGGTATGTCTGAGATTCAAATAGTCACAGAAAAGGTGATGGTAGAAATAGGCGAAGTGAAGACTAGCAAGGGACCAGGACATCCACTCCTCCTTAGGGAAGTCAGTGATGAAATAGCTGAATTATCAATGGCAACATTTAATCTTTCACTTAAAGCTTCCTTGGGAACTGAAGGATGTAGAGGGTGGAAAATAACAGGATCGCAGAGGGACCTAGATCACTAACAGCCTGAAAGCTTGATAGCTGCAACAGGCAAGTTGGTAGAAGCTATAATAAGTATTAGATTCAATGTCACTTGTTTCATCTTTGGCTCCTCCCATTTAAACTGGATAGCCAGCACAGACACTGCTGCTGTTGCAGCCATTTCACCAGCGCCGGTGGCTGCCGTCTGTATGGCAGCAAAGGGCTGGAAAACACAACACAGCTGGCTGAAACTCTCAAACCCAGTGGTCTTGATACAGCCATGACACAGGTTTTTTGGAGCCAGTATCTCCCTTTCAGGGTTTTGCAGGAACTGAGAACAAAGGCTTGCTGAGCAGCAACAGGATCCACTGCTGAGGTTAATGGACCTTTTATCTCAATCGGTATGGCCACTCTTACATTCTTACACTCTTGTGGCATCTTGCACTGGCTGTTTGCAAAGGTCCAAGCCTGCATTTTGGTGTTTCTGTAATTCATGAGGGCAAAACTCCTGTTTCTTCAAATCAAAACTGCATACAAGCATTTCTGCAGCTAGCACATCAGAGAAAGGGTCTGAATTGTCAAAAAGGTTCAAGGGAATCTGAAGTTTTAGGAAGCATCTAGTGCTAGTTATACTCTGCTTGTTTTAAAACCAGGCAAGCTTCATTGCAGCTTTTTAGTTCTCAGTTGGGTAGTAGAGAGTTTATTTGTGCTAAGAGCTTCAGCAGTGCTACAAGGCAGCTCTGCTTGAATGTATAGAAGTAGACAAATGACCTCTCCACTCAACCCTGGTACGCAGCACAGCTCTGAAGTGGTTTACTGTTTGGGCATGTTTGACATCAGGCATGACCAGATTGTTTCTGGAGATACTGATTTATTGAACCATGAGACATAGGGTCACCGTCTGAAAGTACAAACACAAAGGTCTTTTGTTTGGCTGTTGAGAAGAAACATCTCCTTGTAGTCGTGCCCCTCGGAGCTGTGGCTCCTCCTGCCTGCTGGCTGCTTCTCACCCCAGCAGCACAGACCTTTCACAGCACAAAAAGCCAAACTACAGCGAGGAAGGCAGTCTTACCAGTCATGGTAGCCAAGTAACTAATAAAGACTGTTGTTGTTCAGGGTTACAAACCTGCCCACAAAGCAGCAAACACTGCTGTCTGGGAGAAAAATGAATCCTTACGGTCCTATTTGTTCCCCCCTCTTAGAAGCCAATGCGCTGGCTTGCGGAAATGTATTACTCAATGCTGAGAAGCAGAAATCTCTAGAGCACTGGTCTCTGCAGTTTTACTTTTGCTCTTAAAATTCATGCTTGCCTCAGATCACCACTGTTAACAAAAAATATGCAACAAAAAGAGACAAAGCTAGAATGCCCTCCTTGTTTTGACTTTCCACATACAGGCACAGAAACGTTTGGAGCTTCTGATAGTGACCCCTCATCTCTTGATTCGATAAATTGATGTGACTAAAACCAGTATGTCCAGGATTGCATATCAGATACACCAAAACAGACAGCTGCACCAGAGATTTACTAGTTATTTCACACAGAATGGGCTCCTTTAATTCTCTGTACGTCTCTTAGTCACACCAGTTTTGCAGCCTGATAGTGAAATGCATGCTAATGGAACAGAGTCAGAAACTGCTATTGCCCATGGATCTTGAATGACAAGTGCTAACGTATCGTAATGATGGGCAGCAGAACCAGTTGCTGAGAATGGTGGAGAGACCGATCTCTCTGATCTGAATGTAGCAGGAGGACATAGCTTGTTCATTTGTAATTCAGGACTAATATACCTCATCCTCCTCTGAAGCACGAGGACTGCACCAGTCCTCAGTTGTCATTGGGATGCAAGGTGTATCTGCCTTGGAGAGAAATCTTTGGAAAAAGCACTTTTCATGTGTTTTGTGCAGTTTCCTTCAGAATGAAAATCACTTCCTTGGTTTTGTTGTGAAAGAAAAATGGGCTCTTTTGTATGGGTTATCAGGCAAGAAGAGTTGCTTTTTTTCCCCCCTTACTTCCTGATAGAATTTGTTTTATCTCTGTATTAAACCAAGCTCTTCCTGGCCAATCTCTACCTAGGCAGAGACCGGGCAAAAATATGAACTGACACATATCTAAGGCATAAAAGGAGGAAACTAAATTCTGATCCTACTTTTGCCATAGTATATCTAAACCATGTCCACTGATTTCAGCAGTTTCACTGTCTTTGCCACGCAGCTGTTATCTCCTGTTGCAAGAAACAATAATGCAGGAGATAGTAGGAGAGAACTGCAACTGATACTTTCTTCTGCCTCCTAAAATTGGTGGCTCTTTGAGGTCCAGCATCCCACAGGATATTTCTGTCCTTCACTAACTGCTTCTGCTACGCAAATTTATTCCAGTTCTGTGCTAAACCACTGTGACTTGCCTGGTTTCAGTAGAACACAGACTCTTTCAACTAAGGATTTGCCATTAGGACTACAGAGCTGCACAACACATTCAAAGACTCCAAGCTCCATGTACAGATGTATATTAGGAATCGCTCACAGTTTGAGCATTTGAGGGAACTAGAGTCTTACTGGTGAGGAATGTACAACCTGGGAAATGGATCTGGATTTCAAACACCAACCAGCCTTCAAGTTCAATCAGGCAACATGATGCTCTGACAAGAACATCTGGATACGGTGGTTGGATTCTCTTTGCCTCTCTGCATGTAGACACAGTCATGCCACATAATCCTTTCTTTGTAGTAGCATGACAGGGAAAATAATATTCTGTTTACAGCAGGTAAAGATAGATCTGGAGTTGAAAAGCTTATGGCACTATTTTTTAAAGCTGTGTGGTAATTTATGACAAAATCAACCAATAAATATGATCTTTTCCTTCCTGGCATTTCCATCATCACATGTTGCAGCCCTTTGTACAACCACCCTCTTTGAATCCAGACTCCTTAACAATTAATCAATATTTAACCCTGAATCCACTTCATTAGTCATTTAAATAACAGCCACCCATTAGTGTCAATAAAAAGCCCTAGAAAAGACAGAGAAAGCAAGCTGTTTGAAACCCTCATAAAAAATGAAGAAAAAAAAATGTAAGAGGAAAAGGTGGACCACCAATAAAGATCACCTTACAGATTAAAAGCAGAAGACACAGAGATGTATGTGCATTACATTGTCAATTGTATAACTTCATTGTGTGCAAATTATGCACTGAGCCCAGCTACAGAAATCCTGCAGTCTGGCTGAAGGCTAATGGATTTGCACAGCGGCAACTTGACCCAAAGAACTCATATTACTAGTGATGATGGATAGGAAGGAGTCTCCAGCTTGACTTCCAGATTTGAGTCTGAATCCTGAATAAATATCTGGCAGAAATAAATCCTTTACTTGCAAGACAAATAATTCACAGAGAGGTCTGTGAAACACTAACTCATACATTTCTATTTTGCAATCCACTTTCTCTAGCTCACCAGAGTGGTAACGATGTGACATTGTCCACAACACAGCACATAGCTCCCCTGGGAGCCTCTTAAAGTTACTGCCCTCCCCAGTAAAACAGTGTCATACCAAAGAAAATATGGGATTATACATACACATCTTACTCGCTAACTATCTTTAAAATTCTCTGAGTGGTGACATGCACAGTGCAAAACCGCTTGGGACACCCACTTCACAATAAGCAGATGGTGGTAGCGTGGCACCGCAGCTTGTAGACATTGCAGGGCTCCCTTTCACCCCCAAACATTTTCTGCTTTCCCCAAACCTGGGACCAAGTAACTGAATCCATGAGTCTTGGCTGCTTGTTCTATGGATTCAGAAGTGCTGTCTGTTTCTCTGAAAGTTGTTCCGTCTCCAATCTCCAGACAATCCCAAAGTTTATCTCTAGCAGCACCAGTGCAATTTGTGTCATAGAATTATAGAATCACAGAATCATTTAGGTTGGAAAAAGATTCTTAAGATCAATGAGTCCAACCATAAACCTAACACTGTGAAGTCTGCCACTAAACCATGTCCCTAAGTACTGCATCTACACGTCTTCTAAATACCTCCAGGAATGGTGACTCAACCGCTTCCCTGGGCAGCCTGTTCCCATGCTTCATGTAGCTCCAAATTGTCCCTTCCAAAATCTGCAGCTCCTAACTGGATCTGACATTAACATACAGCAAAACACATCCCTCCTTTCACCACTCTGTAGATCAGAACATCAAGAGGTGACAACTGACGGTTCATGCACACCACACTGTGCAGTAACGGTGTTATTTATAGATCAGAGTCTGACTCCATGGCTTTTTCAGTGTCAATATTATTATTTGATATAAGCCCCTGAGTTTTAGCATGATGGAAATAAGTGGAACAACAGATAAATCTACACATCACAGCAGACTGGATGAAGATGTACCCACCATCCCATTTTCATTCTTAAGCACTACTATGTCAGGTATGCAGTGAAATTGAATTTCATAAGTGGGAGCACTTGTTTATCTTCAGAGTCCCCTATTAAGGCTACCTCAGGGAACTGAGAAAAGAGTCTAGAATAATAATATAGTTTTTCCCACCAACAAAAATATATTTACGCTGCTTGACTAAAGGAGACAAGATTTTCGTGGGACACCGAGATAGATTCTTTCAATTATTTTGACTATTTTACCACAGACAGAAAGACTGAGTCTTCATTTCGAGGCAGTAGAAAATATATTTGTTTTCTCCCTGTTATTTTTTTTGGTTTTGTGATTTGGTTGTGGCTTTTATTATTTTAAAGGTGTTTTTTGTACATTGTAAACAGTTTTTTTCCTGAAAATATTTCTATACTGTCTCTCCTGGAGCCTAGGAGCAGAAACCTGATTTACCACTGAGAGCTCCCTCTGAAAACAAACCAGGAATACATTGTCCCAGCCACCTTTCACTGCAAGAATTAATTCTTTTTTGTGAAATCACACCTCCAGCAGTAGTTCTGGAAACCAAAATCCAATTGTTACCTGACTAAGATTTGCTGTTACTCTGATGTGCAGCCTCTCTAGCTCTGATCTTTGCCTCAATATATTTCTGTCAGGTGCGCTAGAGGATGTCAGAACCCACAAAGTATAGATGCCATTCAGAGGAGGTTTGTGAATACGCTTGTGCAATAGTGAATTATGGCAAATTCCTTCTAACATTTAAAAAAGCTAAGATACAGTCTTTACTCTCCTTGTGTGAAACAATTTCCCTGCTCTGTCTGACTGCATTGATGCTGCTCTGCTTTCTGCCTCTGCTGCCCAAACCACCAGTGTGCCACAGAAAAAGGTGTCAGAGCCATTCTCAGTATCTCAGTCACTGCTGTGTAACATCAGCATTTAGACAGCATCACATATGCCAGCTGGTGTTTGCGAGTGTCTCTTGAAAGCCCAGGTCCCCACTAGGATTTAGTCTTGGACCCACAAAGGTAGTTCAGTAAATCATTCTATCAAAAACAATGAGTGTTAGATCTCTAATTCCTGTCCGGACAACTGTGTGCTGTTGAGGACTTGGGTCTTCGTCCAAAAACCAATGTCATTCAGAGTAAAGAATATATCCCTTGATTAATTGCCTTTATAACCCTTGATTAGTTTTTTTAATGAGACCAAAATTAAAGTTTTTTTTGTGATGGGAGTTAAATATTATTTGTCCCTTTACAAGTTACTAGTCCAAATGAATCTGGTAAGAAGCTGATCTCTTCTAAAGGCTGCAAGTTCCCAGTGGCAGAATAATTAAATTTTCGAAAATACTTATCATAATTATGTTTTGTTCAGAGATTAGTTGAGCTGTCCTCTTGGGATCAATTATTACTCATCCTAAAGCCAGAAGCAAAAAAAGTCTTTTGGTAAATCCTATTGGAATGAGTACCAGCTGCTTCACACAATAAAGTATCTCTTCCCATATTTTAACAAGCTAGTGAAGTTATTAAAACATTGTTCTTGGTCATTCTTCAGCACATTTTGCACAAAGCACTTGAAGGTCAGTGTGGCTGGCGATTAGACACCAGGATATGCAAAGGAGCTCTCAAGGAGCGAAGATCCAGGTGCGGGATTCTGTTTAATAAGAAAATGTGATTTGTGTAAGACAAATTAATATTGTTCTGCATTTTCTGATGAAAAGAAGCAGCAGGTCAGAAGGTCAGAACAGAGCAGCAGAAAATAATCAAAGGGCCCGATTCTGATTATCTCAGCACTTCCTGCCTTAAATAACTCCAGTAGCAGCAACTTTCTCGGGTCCTGCTCTTGCTCATGCGAAAAAGAAGGCAGAAATTTCTATTAACTTCAGCACAAGCAGGTTGGTTTGGGGTCCTGATGTCAAGCTGTGTTTTTATGGACAGTATGATCCCCTCTTGATTTCCACAAGCTCTCTGAAAGGCACATATAAATGCTACCTAATACTTTACCACCTGAATTCCAGCTTCCTGTGATGCTGTATGGATGGGAAAATTACCAACAGTTTGAGTACTGACCACAAACCCCTTTTGTTCTTGTTTAGGGGTGGTAGAAATTACCAACCTCTCATCTAAGCCTGCTACTCAGGAGCAGTGAGTTAAAATACTCACAAGCCAATGGTCTCCAAACCCTTTCTGTCCCTCAGCACAGGACTGGCACAGGACAGTGGATTCAAGCACATTTCACAACTGAATCCAAGTTGCAAAATGATACTCCAGGCTTTGCTTTATTTTAAGGCTTTTACTTTCAGAAAAACTTGTATGTATCTGTATGCAACTGATATTTTCTGCATTTAAAAGGTGATCCTGAAGATGATTAGAGAGGAAAAAGAAATAGCAAGCGGTTCTCCAACTTTTTAAAGTAGCTCTGCCTTGCTTCTCCAGGTTGGTAGATCCCTTGACACCTTTCAGTGAGGGTAAGGATCCATTTAGAAATTTCAGTACACAGATGGACACACAGCACAGGCAAACTCTCTCTACCACAATTCACAGATCTTTCAGCACACAATTCATGGGTATGGACCATGGCTCATACAGGTAATTCTCACAACTCTGGCCTACTGGCTGAAAGCCACCGAGGTACATCTGTGTAGGCTTGGCATCCACTTTCTTCTTCAAGCTCTGCAAGACAAATGCAACTGGAACTGAACACCACCAGACTAGACTTCAAACCTTCTTATACTTGTCATGTGTGACAAAGAAGTATAGTCCTACAGTAGATAGCAGACTGGTAGCATCACACTCTGGCGCATGCCATATTTAGGTCAAACAAGAGCTGCCTTTATGCACCCTGGGTGATGGACTCAGTCTTCACCCCATTTATTTCACCCAGATGGCTTAGAAAAGACTGACTAAGGGCAATAGTGCAGTCAAAGGGCTTCACCTTCCAGTAGTGTATTTCAAGAATAATGTAATTTGCAACCAGCTATGAGCTTCACCCTCAAGAACTGGCATTAAAGAGATAATTACACAGAAAAGTGAAAAGGTTCACATCCTGTATTATTCTGCATTCACTGTCCATCATTCATTCTCCATAATGAGTTTAGCGAATGTGATGATTAGTTAAATTTACAAGGGGAGTATTTTAGGGAGAAGGGTATTTTCCACAGGGAATAGTCTACCTGTGACCAGAGAAAGCAGATTCAATTCTCGAGAATTATGTCTCCTTGTTGCAAAAATTACCTTTGCTTTTTATTCATTGTGACAGATCTCCTTTCTGTATCAGCTAAACACCTATTGCAAAGAAAACAGTTTTGGTGGGTGATTTCTTTTGTGATACTTTGCACAAGAAAAGCATTTATCTATCAACATGTATTATGAATATCATCAACCACTCAGCAATAAAAGGTATATCAATGGAGCAATTAATTTTGCTTAAGACACTTTACAGGATATCCTTTGCCTAACAAGGAGCAAACACAATGACATCAATTACTTCTTGGAGTTAGAAAGGCCTGCTGTAAGAAATAATTGGAAGTACTTATAAACATCAGATTTCTGAGTTATAAAAACATTGTAAAGTTTGATCTGTCCTGTGAAAAGTTGTTTCTTCAACAGCTGAAGAATACAGGAGGAGGAAAAAATGTAATTTCCACTACCCGAATTTCAAGCCAGACAGCTTGAGAGACAGTGTTTAGAACATGTATGATGCACTAATCTTACCAACTGGAGAGAAGCATCATTTAGTCTTTACTGAAAGGAAGTCTGTTATCAAAGCAATTTCTGTCCATATAGAGCGCAGGCCACCACGTTACAATATTGTCACCTGTCTGAAGGTGGCCATGCCCAGCCTGGGATATCTCTATGTCAGAGGGCTTCCTCATGGGAAAATATTTCTGCTCACTATATTAGCAGCAGAATCAAGGTCTGTGTGGAGATGGATGCAGCTGTCACACCATGTGTCTGCTATGGGCTTGTCTCTGAAGGACACCAACAACTCCTCAAAACTACACAGCTGCAGCAACTGATAGACAGAGCATCTGTATGAATTTATTCGGTCTAAATTTTCAAGCAAAGCTACATGCCAAACTGGCAAACCCTTCCCCGTAGCAGTATCTGATTATTTTCATTCCTATGGATTGCACAAGCACATACGCATTTGGTGAATTCACAAAACTGCCTACGCTGGGTCTGCACATGATTTCATACAGGCAGGGCTGCCTATAGGCAGATCCCACTGGATATAAAAACACAATATAAGCTACTAAAGAATTGTGAATCAAGCTAAAAAGACATTGCCATGAGCCCCAGAAGTCCCTCACCTATTTGGGACAAAGCTCGAACAGAACATCCCTCCCCTCTTCACTCTTTTCTTGACCAGCACCACACCCTTAGAAATCTTTTGAGGCTTCTTCTATCCAAGCAAGGGCTAAAAAAATGCTGGAAAGGCCTGAAAAAAGTGATGTTTGATGAAAGTAGCTATGCAACTCCAGGGATGGACAGCTTAAGAGTGTGACTGATAACCAATTACATACAGGACTGATGTGCAGGCTGCCTGTTGTCCATCAGAGGACTAATAAATGTCTGCACAAGACACGTGTTATTTGTATGAAAGAGGACGAGTAGACTGGGAAAATGTTTAAATACAGCATTTAAATATACATTGCATGAATTGAATACTTGGTGTTGTTAAAGACTAGAGTTAATTTGGGTACTAGGAGTATAGATAAAGTAATTAAGCAATAAAAATAGGCATAATAGATGTGTGATGAGAACCGTTGGCTTGATTTTCCCATTGCTACATAACTTATAAACAATTGGTCAAATACACACAAAGAGGAAGTGTCTCTTTGACACTTTGAGCTTGGGGTTTTGGAGACTTGGACCCATCCATGTACCCTCTCGGCAGCACTAAAACTGTGTACCAGGAGGCTCTGAATAAAGGAATGTGCTAAATCTAGTGTTACGCTGAACAGCGTGACCGGGCAAAAGGCTATATGAGCTGGTCTGAAGAAAAGGTAGTTCTGCACCAGTTTTTGAGGGAAAAAAGCCTTCATGAGGAGCTGAAGACAAGACCCAGCACTGGAGCTAGGGCACTGATGTGGGAATCAGTGAGGCAGGACCCCAGGGCACATGGCAGGAGTCGCCCAGTGCTCAGCTCAGATGCTGCCAGTAGCTGCCTAGTGCTAAATGTTGCTTGGTGCAGAACTTCTCCAGGAATTAAACACCAGAGTAATACAGGTCCATCCTGAAATCAGTCAAAAATACCTAAGAAATGCAATCTGAAGGAGTTACCCAGAGCCAGCTCCATCCTAGAGCACTAACATACCACCTTGGCATATGTGGAGGATTGCTTCTCTGAGGCCTCACTCCTGATTTTTCTTATGCTGTTATTTCAGTGGAATTGCTTCTGCTCAGGGCAGGGTAAATGATAAAAGAGGCTGCTTCAGTGGAGAACAAGTATTTCTGGGTCTGGCATCGTGGCTGTGCAGGTAGCCTAGGACCAACCTAGGAAGAGAAAGAAACAAGCAGGACGATAAAGAGTAAGGGGGTGCTCTCCTGTGCACTGAAGCATTCTCACCAGGCTAAAAAGGACTGCTGTGTTTCCTGGTGTATGTCAGTGACTCAGTTAAGAAATGGCTGCACAAGAAAATAGGCAAACAGAAAACCTGTCAGGAGACTGTCAGAGCAAGAGTGCGTACACCTGACAGTAACAAATCCAAAGCAAACACAAAAAAAGAAAAAGTCCGTTAAAGCAGCACAAGAAGATGAGAAAGGAAATTAGCCAGGCACCAAAAAGCATCCCATTAGAGTGAAATCTGGTGTTAACGACTGCTACTTATAGTCATCATACGGCCTTAATGAACAATTTGTCTTTGCCAAAGCCTGCTGTCCCTACTGCAACCCACCGCGTTTGCTGTTCTTTTAATGGTCCATGTGTTTCATTTGTAACAATCCAATTAACAGTCAGACTCAAATAGCTCTAATCATCATCTACTGTTAATATTGTTTCTGTACTGTCAGGAGTTTCACAGTTTGTTAAACTGCATTTTGCACAACCGAGATTTTCAGACTCAAAGACCTGCTCAGCCTGTTAAGCTTCTGGAGGCGAACAAACTGGTAAGGACAAGTAAAATATAGCTATAGAAGAAGCAATGCCACTGAGTTGGTACAGTAGTTCCTCCTTTTAGACCCAATTCTTAGCTGCAAAGAACATATTATGTCCACAAACCACAGCATACAGTGGCTGCAAGAGCCTAAGGGTTGATGACCAGCATGCTGAGGTGTCCTGACAGGGAGAGAGAGTATGTGTTGATTTATTTGTCAGTATGCTGACAGAAGAGCACACACTACTGTGTCATTGCAGCTGAGCATCACTTCTTCCATCCTACAAGTCAACATGCTGCAAATAACCCAAATCAGGGAAAAATTCCTGCCCCAAACAAGAAGTGAGCCCAAGTGTGCATAGCTTTGAACAGATCAAATTAAGCAGATCAGTGTTGTTTCATGAGCCCAGCGCTTCATCTGGGTTAATGTGCACTGAGTTGTGTGGAGTGTGTCCCTTTACCCCGCGCCATGCAGGAGTGATACACTGCACTGCAGTCTTGCTCCTCTCAATTATAGGACGGACCTGGAGAGGGGAGGTAATTTCCTGTGGTTATTGTTTCTTCATTGACTTAGTTTTCCTGCTTATGTGAACCATAAAAGTGGTTAAAGTATGGCCTTTAATGTGTCATTTGTAGATTTCATCATTTTGAAGTGCACTATTTCATCCCACTTGGCATAACACGCAATCCTCCATGAATAGTGCATGAAAATCCACATATACAAACAGGATTTCAGTACCATACATAGGCCAACACAGAGGTGGCAGGGAAAAATGTTGATTCATATGAGGGACAATCTAGAAAGTCTGGCTATTTATATCCTGGCTGCTGAAATGGCATCATACAAGCCAAAAAAACAAACAAAAACAAACAAAAAATTAACTCCAGCAGGTGATGAGCCCTTTACGTAGTTACGATCACTTACAGTGTTTGCAGCGTGTGACTGATGCAAAGGACAAAATCATAACCTGATGATGATGTGGACTGACTGCCTATCCACTAGCAATGCCCTTTGGGGGTATTTAGAAATCTCCCATAAATAGGAAATGAGCAATTGTAGACCATCTTTCATATCACCTCTTTATCTCCTTTAAATCTAATTGTGCTCAAGACAGCAGATTCTCAACTGTATTGTTCAGTCCTCTTGTACATGTTGAACATTGCTGCTTTCTTAGAAATTATACATGCATGTAGTGTATTACAGAGATACACAATGGCTAATTTAACTTTATTTTTAGCTTTCTTATACCCTCGGTGGTGTAGAAATACATTAGGACTTTTGTAATGCCCAATTATAGAGGCTGAAAGAACAGATCAGTCCAACATCAATTTTCTTTTCATCCTCCTCATTAATTCATGTTCCTTGACTTTTTGCATAAATTGGTAGTGTATTTGTATACTTTGTAACAGTGGATTGCTAGCAACGTGGAAAACAACAAACAAACTTTCTATTTATGAAGAATAAATACCTGCTTTTTTTACAGCAGGTTATTTTTATCTTTTCATAAACAAAGACTGAAAAAACATTTTTAAAATCTTTGAGATGCAGAAAGATTGAGACCAGGTTAAACACAGAAAAAATCTGTATATGAACAGAAACACAAAATGGAAGTTATCTCACAACTGTCCCTGTTGACAGCACTCATCTGTATTTAAGTGTAATGTAAAAAAAAAAATCATATTAACCTGATTTTCTAAACCTGTAATTCAAGCAGCAAGGTCTAGATCCTCAGTAATGCTGTACAAACTACTTGTGGGGCTAATGACCAATGGATCTAAAACAATACACAGAGGCAAATGTAAAAAAGCTGCCCAAAACCACCAAGACCTTCTTTCAGCTACCTGACAGATGTAAGTAAAGCATCTGGTTTCTGAAAAGGATGTAAAGTTTTGCTATGATAGCAATGGGCAAGATGATTTTTACTAAGACTAGCAGAGTTTGGTCTTAATGACAGAAATAATTTTCCAGAAAAGACAGAGGAAGAAAGGAGGGTGCAGTAAGGGACTGATTAACAGCTGCACTTAGACAAGATCAAACAATCTAATAAAATTAAGTATCTCTGTGAGACCAAAATAAGATCCAGAAAACCAGACCCTATCTGATTCGAGTAATAAAGACTTTGTAGCCAATAAAAGTTTATGTGGAAACATAATCCTCTAAATTGATAAAAACTAATTTCACCCAGAATAGTTAAGAGGTTACCAAATTACCTTTCTTTTTTTTAAATTTCTTTGAACCTCAGTTGTATTTCACAGATTCTGTGACAGATCTCAGTGTAACAGTTGAGTTTCCATGATGTAAAATGCTGAACATCCATATCTCACCAGAAATCACATATCAGGCCAAGGAGAATAAGATACATAAATTGTTAATATTTATCTTCTGATATTACTGAGAGCTTTTACTGCTATTGCAAGACTTGTACCCGCACCAGCATGTCAGGAAGATATGTCTTACCCAAACGATTTAATCACGTAATCGATTGGCTTCTTTTATACTTGGTGGATGGACAGGTAGAAACTGCTTTTCTGCACAGAATGCAGTGTCTTTACAGGAGGCTACACACCCCCCTCATCTTTCTATGTCTGTAATGTGAGCACTTCTATCTGACCTAGATGATCAATGGAAAGAAATTGGCACTGCTGGGGGCTTCATCTGGCTCCGATGTTTGTTTTCAGGGGATGAGCCATGCCTTAGCAGTGCCTACTTGTCTCCACTGATATTAAGGCAGACAGAGGTCATCAGGTCAAGTGTAAATTTGATCAGATGCCCTGCCCAACCCTGCTAAGTGCACCAAAATGACAATGTCAAAAAAAATTACTGCTGCCTGAAATTTTATTTCCCTCCTTTTTACTCTTCTTTCCTGTCTAAACCAGCTCCCTAGAGATGCCACGTTGTTACTGGAGAAAGTTTAATTAGAAAGTTTGTTCTCTGCAGCAGAAACTTAATTCTGTTCTCAAAAGAGCAAAGTTCTTCCACGGTTTTGGTGTTAGCCATGTCACAATCCAAGCTATTCTAGCTTTGTATAGGGCAAGGAGAAGATGTTACAGAGAACAGACACATCCTATAGCTCAGGATGCCAACACAGCACACAGTTTGTGCCATGCAAACACCGCCTGGATCTCCAGACAATGCATCTTCCAGCCTCCTCTAGCTACCTTCTGCAGCTCTGCCTCTTCGGACCTAGTGATGAAGAGGGACTCACATCAAGTCATGCGATAGGAGAAGGGTGGGAAAGAGGGAAGTTGCAGGATGGAGCCACATCCTCAGACATGAGTCTTCACACCGCACCCTTGGAAGCACCAGGACCATCAAGAGGATGCTTTCTGGGTTTGTGCCATGGCCACTCCCTTACTCTGGTAGGAGAAAGAAGAGGAGATGCAAACCTCAGTGTTTCCCATTCTGCACATACACCCTTGCTATATAACATATGATTTGGCCTCTGTTTTGAGTTTCCAGGTTCAGTTGATCAAAATATGATTTACAGATCAATAACACAGTGTGCAAAGTATTCTCAGTTCCCACAGTATTTACTGTAGCTGATGTTGATGCCAGCTGACTGGAAGATGCAAGGGAGGATAGAGAAATTTAGAAAGCCTGGCCCCAAATCTTTGAAAGTTACTTCTACTGTCTGCAGAGAGTTTTGGATGCAAGTCTCTGTGAGCCTTTCAGAGAGCTCAAAGTTGTCAGCACTGTGTTATCTATTTACTTAAAAAGTGAGCGGCTGGTTTATGATAGCTTTCCTTTATTTACAGACAGCATAATACTGGCCAGGTGATTTCTCTATAGGCAGTGACAAACTACAGAGGATTTGAATTGCGTCAGTGTTTCTGTGAGTTTGATACAAAGGAGAATCTGATCCCAGCAGTATTCAACCCGCAGTCATATGCCATGTAATTCTCTCTCAGTTGGTATATTCTGTCACCTTTTATATACGCACATCAAATGTATGTTAATCTCCACTACAATAAATAATTGTGGCTGAAATAGCTAGCCTACTGGGAGTGTTTACTGATTTATAATCTATACTTGTCTATATTATAGATATAAACTGATCTATCTACTGCTGTACTTGCACAATTGCAGTTCAGTTTGGATGGACTCTTTCTGGCAATCAACCACAATTTGCAGGATAGTGTGTTCACCTGCTTTTCAGCAGGGGTAATTTCCACGGACAGAAATGGAAATTTTGGCAGTTACAATAAAGATTTGTAATTGTGCGGTTATACCACAGGATGAAAGTGAGGAAATCTAAGGTGTAGGCAAAACTCTAGCATGTACAGTTCCTTTTAGAGTCTTAGTTGTTCATCAATGAATTGCCATGAGGATATATGCAAATAAGCTGGAGTTGTCAAGAAAGAAATACATTAGAAAATCCCCTGCTGTGCTGGAAAATTTAACTAGAACACCAGAGGGGAGGACTGAGACTGGCTGTAAAACATAACAGTACTTATGAAAAGCTACAGCTCAGAAATTTCCTGAACTGTTGACTAACAGAAGCTAAGGGGTACACGCAGCAGGACAGCTCTATTTATGTTGGTGTCCTAAGTGTTTCTGAATATCAGTGCCTATCAAATGTCAGCCATAGGACGAAGTGCTAGACAAACCTTTGATTCAGTGTGGCCATTCTTATACACAGTAGTGTAAGTTTGCCTAATAGAGTCAGGTCAAGTACTTGAAGATGACTAAGACCCCTTTTCCTGCCATATAAAACTGTCCTAAAGCTCCAGTCCTGTCCTTATAAGAGCATTGTCTCGGCCAATAATTTCAAATAATTAAATATTTAGAATTCAGGGTCTATTTCATATGACCCAGGACTAGAAAAAAGGGAAATTTTTCCATTTTATTTGCACAGCCTCGGAGTGTTGCTTCATTGATAATGGATTTTGGATTAGACCCACTCTACATTCAGAGAACCAACTTTTAATGACTGCTGCCACTCTCGCTGTCATACAGGTTTAAGGCATTCATGGTGAAACTCAATGCACGGTGAAGTGGCAAACACAAACCAGCCCACTGACGGAGCTGCTCAGGTAGGCTTATATGTAGGAGCTGTTCAATTAGGTCTGAATTAGATATTTAAAGAGTAGAACACGAAACACTCATAGGTATAGAGGCAGAGAACCAATGTGTGACCTCTCAGGCATAAGTGGCCCATGAGCCTTCTGCAAGCTAATGAGCATCTTCCAAAAAAGTGTTTCATCTCATCCTAAGTGTCTAAGGTGTGTGGTATACATTTTTGTTCTTTTAACCTGGCAGCTGGCAACTACACACTAGACAGCCACTCGCTCAGCCCTCACCTTCCCTACCAGCAAGATGGGCAGCAGGAATGGACAAAAGGGGAAACTCGTGGGTTAAGATAAAGACAGTTTAACAAGACAACAAAGTAAATACTGACATTAACATTCATACTAATAATAGTAGTGATAATAACAATGGTGATAATGAATTTGCAAACCAAACTACATACCACACTGTTTTTCTCACCACCGAATGACCTATTCGCAGTCCAATAAAAAGTTTGAACTCCTGGCTAAGAGAGAATTCAAACTCTTGGAAAATTGCACAGCCGAAAAAAACAGCCAACCCTATTCATAAAGTGAGCATAAAATTTATGGTACAGAATATTTCCACTGTCCAGCTTGGCTATCTGTCTGGCTATATTCTCTCACAGCTCCTGCACACCTGCTCATTAGCTGACTATAAAAAACCAGAAAAAGTCCTTAATTTATAGCAACAACTGAAAACATCAGTATTATCAACATTCTTCTCATACTAAATCCAAACACAGTAGCTTCTGGGATGAAAATTAACTCTATCCCAGCCTAAACCAGCACAAGCTGATATCTCTCTCCATTGATTAAAAGGTGAGCTTACATGTTTTACCTAGAACAGGTGACTGACTTTATATGGCTAAATTCAGTTGAGATCAGTGCCACCCCCTCATGCTCTATTTAGAACTGTCATTAAACCAGTGGCCAAAATCTATGAGGCAAATACTGAGACGGAGAAAAAAAAATATTCATTGCAGTAACAGAGAAAGAAAAAGTAGAAAACAAACCTCAAATAAATATATACTGATTATAAAAAACAGCTGTAAAGAGAATATGTTTATCAGACCTAGGATAGCCAAGTTATTCAGAGAAACAGAAGGAAAACCACCCACCACGAAGCTGCCTCTCAGTTTCCTTTCTTTGCTAGGATTACTCTTGAGAACTCCCATCTCCTCTTTTCCTTTCACCCACAAATCACCTCTGTCTTTCTATCAGTTTTACCCAAGTTGCCCTTTGCAACCCCTTGATTAAATTTAGGCTGAATTCCTTCACACATTGTGTTACCACCTTCAGATAGCTATTCAGTTATGTCCAAAACAGTGTTTACATAGAATATCTATATATATAGAAATATATATATAAATGGAGGCAGATATAGAGATAGACATAGAGATATTTAAAGGACACCTCTTCATACTTCTTACACCTTGTTTATCTAGTTGATATGAACAGGCTCACACATGTGGATCATGATTCAGGGCTGATTAAACTCAATGAAAAGCTCACACTGCCTTCAACAGACATTAGCTCATGCTCACAGAGAGGATAATAGACCTTTCAGCAGAGGAAATGAAAGTGTAATAATACACTGGCTTAGTGTATAATCATGTCTTCGTCTAATAGCGAGCCCCGGTGTCTGTAATATTCCACTGATTCCTTACAGATAAAGGCCAGCTTTTTTGGCTCAGATCTTACTCTTTTGGTATTGAAGGTCATGGATTCAATTTCTGCCAATTTTTAGGGCTTACTCTTTTGGTATTGAAGGCTACGGATTCAATTCTTACCAATAGCCACAACATCTGAAGGGGTGTTGTCATATCTGTGTACGAAGGCAGCTGAGGAACGGTGTGAACTCCTTGGCTTTTAAAGGCATTTGTCTAAAAAAGATAATATGTAATGGAGCAATTTAGTTCCTGAATTCTTGAATCATGTATTCTACCTCTAACCCCCAGTCTCAGAGACTGTAAAACCTAGTTTTTTACTGGCAGCTTATGTAACCGGCTCATAACTCTTTAAGCTTTACCGGTAGCTTTTTGAGTACTGGCATTTGTGATATTAAAATATACCTAACTCTGATTATTGCAAATGCAGTATCTCTGCTACTAGAGAAATGGGCAAAAGGGGAAGCTAAACAAAAAATGCCAAATGGTGTTCTCAGCCTTTGAAATGTTGTCCATCCTTGTACACTGTCAGAGTGCTTCCAAGCATAGATTTGACCAATGTCTCCCAGAAACTCACAAGGTTCCTGGGCACAGTCGGCCCTTCTCAGTAGATTGCTTTGCAGAGTAAGAGAACTTGGCAATAAATATGGACAAGGGCTGTTTGGTGCCACTTGAACATTGTGCCTGTCCCAGGCAAATTTAATTCCTTAGAACACTTGCAGACAAAGGGTCTAAACCTGTCTCCCAGCATCTTCATCCAGCAGTCATTCCAGAGTAAGAGTCCTGTTGTAGAAGTCAGTTGCAAGTGGTATCACCGCATTTTGAAGAGTGGCCAGCCACACTGGAGTGAAGAATATTGTAATTACTTGTTTATATTTCCTGTATTATAAGTACTAGTCTGAAGAGATTTTGAACAAATGTTGCAATGACAATACAGAAAAAAAAGGTAATGTATAACAATGATGTAGTCTTTGTGTAGAGCTTTTCCAGCTCATACCTGGAGGAAAGATTGTTGACGGCAAAATGGAACTATCCACAGAGAATGCAAAGGAAAAGTGTACATACCCTACATCTGTGGAAGGTCTCTCTGTTGTGCTGTTTGTCACTGGAAGAAACAGAAATAACAATACCAGAGGACACAAAACTAATTTCAGGACTCTGATAATAAACTATATAGAGAAGGCTAACTCTAGCTAATCAACTTTGGCAATCTTTCACCTGCTACAATATACCACGAGTATTCTCTTGCAGGTTCCTTACAGGAGAGATAAATGGGAGTTTGAGACCAGAAATTCTCTCTAATGAAGGATTCTGACAGGTTGCCAGGATCACTGGGAACATATTCCCAATCCATCATCTCCTTCACCTTGGCCTCTTTGAAGTTTCACTTGTAACAGTTTTCAAGGCTATAATCTGCCATTCCTTTCACAGATTCATGCATTCGTGCTTTCATTTCTATGTAGGCAGTTGTAGAAATGCAGATTTGCCTAGCTTTATCAATAACCTAATTTTCAAGATGTCTTCTACAAAAAATTGCCAAGATGCATGATCATGTCCGTCTTCTGGTATTGTCTATGCTTCATTCAGTTGCCCATTAGTGAGTTAGGCTTTCACATGCACTGCAGGCCTATAACTGCAGAAAAAATCTTCCTTTCAACGTACTATATCCATTTATTCTAGTGTGTAACTAACATACAGTAGGTTATAAAATGGAGATAATGTTCAGCCACAGCTATTATCAAAACAGAGTTTCTCTACTTCAGTTCTCAAGTGGGGTATCATATTATCACTTTATAAGAAGTATATGAAACTTCTGAGATCTCCCAGATAGGACTCTGAGGAAAAATTCATAAATGCCCATTTTAAATTATAAATACTATGTTTAAACCTGATCCATAAAGAAAGCACACAGACTTGTAAGTCAGTAATTATTTAAGTGCAGTTTTTGAAAGATAGCTTCTCCACCTTTTTCTGACCTAGGAAATACATCACAACATAATAACCCATAATCATAATATTAGTATTATAACTATGGCACAATAGTATAACTAATCACAGTATTGTAACTAGAAATATTCAGAAAGTCTGATACTGTAATCATGATGTTGATATAGCTATTTCACAAAGCTCAACAACAGCATCACCAACTTATAAAATGAATCTGGCTTTACACCATTTAAGATCTCCTGATGCCATGTTGTACAGTCTTCCTGTCTTGTCTCACAGAGTCTATGTGGGTGGGATTTCACCTCTCTTTCAACACCTACAGAAAGGATGTCAGCCACCAAACCAATCACCTCAGTGTCTCTTGATGGTCGGCAGGAAGAATTAGACACTTCAAGGATGTGATTCATTTGAATTATTTTAGGAGAGGAATAACACTATAGGAGTCCTGTGTGTTGACACTGGTGTCTGTAAAGGAAAGCAAGGATGACGAGTTCAGATGTTGACATCTGTGCAAGTACCTCCTGTGCACAGGGTCTTGCTCTCTGAGCTTTTCCAAAAGAGTAGAGGCTTCAATCAGGATGTCAGATAAAATTTGAAACATGATTCAAGAGACTGAAAATGTCCAGAAGGCTTAACAAACTGTGCACTTCTCGTAACTTCTTAAGTGCCTTTTCCCTGCTGTTTAAACTTTTAAATACTCAGTATGGTCAATAAAGCTAAAAATAGATGTGATTCCCCCCTAAGAAAACAATTCTTTGAATGGCAAATTCTAGTGGGTTCATTCTTGAAGAGTAATATCAAAAGAGTTGATTAAAAAAGAGCACTTGATTTTTATAAGGTTTGTGATAACTATGAAAACTGCATTCTTTGCAGTGATGAGGCTTTGTAAGAGCCACTGTTTAGGGACAGAAATAACTAACCAAGGTAAATCAGGAAATGCAAAGGAGAAGAGTGAACAAATACTACATGAATCAAATTATTTTATCTCATTAGTTTAAGTACTAGAGCTTAGAGAAAATCAGCACTCCCAGTCTCTGCTGTGCCTGCTCCTGCAAGGAGCCATTCGACTCTGCTGTTATTGCTTCCAGAACTTGCGCCCACACCTGAGACGTGTTGAATGCCCTTGGCTCCCCCAAAGCCAGTCAAAGCTATAGATACTCACACCACCACAAGACTAGAAACCTACTGTTCTTGTTCCTCAGCTTAGATTCTCAGATACCTATATCTCATAAAATCTTTTTTCCTTCCTTTCAGACTATAATAAGCTGGATTTGTCAATAAATGTAAGCTATTAATTCGTGTTTACCCTTTGAAACAGAGTAGAAGCATTCTTGATATTGCTGAAGTCTAATTAATTTAACCATTAAATATTCTTGATTTATTATGATTGACCACCATAACCAACCATAAAGCAAGAAGTACTGTGAACATTTCTCTTCTGTACCCTGAAAATTTGGCTTTTCTTGTTCTCAGGACAATGAGTTAAGAAAAGTCACAGAAACAGGATGAACCTTTAAAAAAACATTGACAGGAATCTTTTTTCAACCACTCACTCTGACTGCCACCAAATCCCTCTGAAATACACTTGGAAAATTGCTTAAATGACAATAACTTACGAAAGACTACTATAATAAAAGGAAAACTAATAAACAGAAGGTACGGAAACCAGTGATTACTAAACAAGAATTTTTAACTAATGCTGACTGAATTATTTATGACAAAAGATTCACTCACATAATTGCAGAGCCTTTCATAAGACCATAGGCAGCAAACTCGTTTATCTATTACATTTTAAAAGTACTTCAGTATATACACTTCTTGCAACAAACTTAGGATCAAACACAGGAAAATCAATAACATAACAAAAACAAGCTGAAGAATGAGTGGACTGCATTCAAAACAAAAAGAATAAAATGCTGGTTAATTATTCAGTAAAATTACTTAAAACTACAAAAAAAATGGAACTGTTATTAATGTTTCCATTAACAAGCAGCGTGTCTTTCTTCAGATTAGGTTTATTGCTGCTAGTGAGGGACTATCACTGTTTGAAAGCTACCCGTGCTTTGAACGGCTCTTAGAAGAACAGGATCAGACCAGCCTTGAAGGAAAATCCAAAGCAGAACTCTGTCTTCTTTAAATTAACCGAGTAAAACAGGACTCGCACAGTAAAGCAGGGAGATGGTCAATGCAGTGGTGTCAAGGGGCTGGGGTAGATGCAGCGTTGCCTGCTCCGCAAGTGCTTGGGGACATCAGCCTGCCGTGTCTGTCAGAGGTTGGTTTGATCTGTTCTGGCCATGCACAAATGCTCAGGCAGAACGCCCGGAACGGTGCTTGCTGTTCATCCCTGCGGCAGCTCTGGGACGCTGAATGCCCATGGGTGGGCTAAAACAGCCTTTTCTGAACATTCCTCATCTGAGCATACTTGCGACAGTACACACATCGTGGCATGCAGGAGCCTCCTTGTCCCGTCCCCCGGATGGCCAGAGACAGAGTACACCGACCAGGCATGTGCTGACAGGAACGGTCTCTGTGAAGGCCGTGGGGTTTTATAGCACCTGAAAAATGAAGCAGTAGTTAAAAGCAGTAAGAAATATCCTGGAAGCTTATTAATTTCCCTTAAATGTGTTCAAGGTGCAGGGTGGGGCTTAGCTTGTGTAGTCTGAGAAAGGACAAAATGAATTAGAGGTTGTTTGGGATGTTTCCTATCTACCTCATGTTTGGTGGGGTGGGGAGTTGTTCAGACAGTACCTATAAAGTAGTCCGTCCCAAAAGGAAAATGAGAGCAGTTCAGAAGGTTTTTCTGAGCTTGTTTGTAAGCTGTGCAGAACATACTTTCTGTAGTTCAGGAAAAAAAAAATGTTATTGAGCCTCCAGGCAGACAACGAGCCTACGAGACATTGGACAAACTGCTCAGACCAGAACCAGGATCCTCCACTCACCAATTTCTGATCATCCCTTCTGAACTGCAGAAAAGGTGCTGCCAATTTTTTGTCACTCCTTTCTATCCTGCTACAAGCTTCAGATATACAAAGGCATTTAAACAAGCAGGTGTGGGCTCCAGCACAAACACACAATGTATACGCTATGCTCTAGTCTCAAGGAAACTCTTGTTTTTCTAGACTATGGCTCCAAAGCACCAGGTAAAAATTACTTCATGCTTGAACTGACTCAGTCTGAATATCGATGAAATGACAAACACACTAAATTTTTTTGAATAATGCCCAAGATAAGGATCCTACTCAAAAACTGGCCGTGATTGATTTATTTACCATTAAGTACAATTTGAACCCAAACCTGTTGCAATGGGATGGGGGTGTTTGACTTACTCTGTTACCTGATGGGAAGCACCACTAGTTTTTTAGGAAAGCACCCAAAAGCGCACTAATGGCTCTAGCCTTAACGCTGTCTTTTTTTTAAAAAAAAACAAAACTTGTCATTTGCAATCTATATTTTATTTCGCAGCTATTAATCTGTAATCTTTGCAGCTCATCTGCCACCTTGTGGCCCTGCTGCAGACTTTTCTTGGAGCTGAAAAGGAAGAATGGGTTCTTTAGCAAAACCTCTGCATCTGTGCTGCTCTTGCCAATCTGGCAGATACAGTGGCCTCCATTATTATTAGCCTGATTAGCCTTTCATTCCACAGTGTCAAAAATTAGAAATCCAAATATGAAACTACTCATTCAGCAGGCCACACCTGTTAACTATTAATATAAGCTCATCTTTGAGCCTTGTATGTGTATATATATATATTTGGGAATAGAATCAGTTACACCTGTTAAATAATATACATGATGTTCAGAGTATACACATCATATAGCATGATAGCTACATCTACAGAATGATAGAAAATGAGGTTGAAAAAGACCTTGCGATCTCACCTAGTCAATCTTCTGCACAGCTGGACCAGGTCTAACAGATCACTCCTGGCAGGTATCTAAGCCTTTCACAAAAACTTCAGATGACAGAGCTTGCCCAGCCTCCCACTAAACTGTTCAAGTGCTAACTGTCTTACTACTAGAAAGCTGCTCTTCGTATTTAAGGTAAACCTTTGGGTTTAATCCCATCACTTTCTGCCCTGTCCAACAGGGAAATGGTGAATAGTTTATTCCTTCCTTTCCCATACACATAAAACATTTATGAATTGATATCAGTTTAAACTGTTTCTCTGATATTAACTGATGCTGATGTGGATAAATGATGGATATTTACTTTAGAAATATATAGGCCTGAATTATTCACAAATAACCAGGGATATTGTGTGTCCAATTTAAATCTCATTGAAAAGGCTTGATTTCTGAAGTGTCTCTTTGCAAAAATAGGTCTCTGTAGAGTGGAAAAAAACTAAGAAACTAGAAATTGGGGCACCAGAAATAACCGGTTGTTTTTAAAAATCTAGATGCTGGTGTTGTGAAGAACGAATCAACATTTTTATCTCATGGTGATAAAAGTTTTAGCTAAAGAGGGTGCAGGTGCTAGATCTTGCTGTCCTGAGAACCTCCAAAATTACTCAGTAGTGTCCCCCCCAAAAAAACAAATTGCCTCTAGTTTTTAATATTTCAGCTCAATTTCAAAAACAAGCTGTTACTCCATCTGCTGCAGCAGAATGTGTTTACAGAGGCAAACTGCATGGTCTACGTGTTAATACCACTGTGTGAGCTGCACAACTATTGCTCAAAGACAGATTATATCTACACATCAAAAGGATCCTACAGAACATGCCAGTCTGAGGTGTTCATAAAGAGCAGCCAGTTTTAAAGCCAGTGCCACGCCTATTACAGATACTTATGTACATCACTGAGCTTAAAGACATCCCTCAACCCTATCTGGTTATTTAATGAAATATATTTTACTTAAAATTTCACCTGACATATAGTTTCTTTGGCTGAAAATTTGGAAGAAAAATGTACAGCAAAACACTTCAAGGAGCTGAAATAATTTAACACCCTTTTCAGTCTTTGCTTTGAAATGTCCCTCCCATCACCAGTTCTCTCAAGGGCAGAAATAAAACATGCTCTCTGCCTTTTGTGGTGGTGCCTAGTGACTTTTTTTTCTCCATTACTCTAGTCCACGTTGTCTCTTACTCACACACCAACAGAAAGGCTATGACAAGATTCTCAGTCATCTACAAATATGGCAACACTGACTGCGGAGACAAAGATTCCTTCTTGCCTGTAAGATCTGCAGTCCCTTGCAATAGCTTCCTCTTAGGCACATTTGAAAATGTTGACCCCTTGTTCCCACCAGCTCAGAGTAAGTTAAGCCTCATCCTATGTCAGTACATGGCAATGGGCATGAATCACGCCTAGAGCACGCTCCGTGCCTTTTCTGACTGAAGCACTGGCCTTATGTTTTTGGCCTCAAAATTGATTGTAATGGAAGTGGATTCTTTCAGTCCTGAGCACCTTGAGTGATCAGAAAGCTTTGGCTGCCATTTACTGACAGGAGACGAAAAAGTTAAAACTCAGGCCACCACAGAGGTCAAGGTCTGAAGCTTCCCTTGGAGGGTCAGTATGATTTTTTCCCAGGGGGCAGTGACGGCACTTGCTGAAGGCATTCCTCCTGCTGATTTACTCATTAATGCATCAATATGTTGGCCGCGAGCAGAGAAAATCTGTAGGGTTTGAGACGATTTTGCTATCTACAGCTGCTGGGCATGCACAGTGTTGTAAAAATACCTGCCAGCCCTGTGGCAGATGTCTTCCATCTCTCCCTGAGCAAATCTGAGTGCAAAAATGCAGCTTTTTTTGTTGAAATATCCCGGACTGGCCTGAGCCTGTCTCCATGGAGGTGCCTGATGCCCAGGGTTGAGGCTGCCTCCAGCTCCCCTAGATGTGCCCTGCTGGGCTGGAGGTCCTCTGCAGCCCCTGGGTCTTCTCTACAGCGAGCCACCAGCATGCATAAGCCCTGACAGCTTGCCAGTACTGGTCCTTATGCTTGTGAAGGAGAAGATAAACCCCAGCTCCTTTCTCAATACTGTGTATGTGCTGGGAAAGGAAAGGGAAATGTGCATGGTGATGGGTGTTAGGTGAGGGGGCTCCACTGCTGCTGGCGCAAGGGCAGCCGCACAGACAAAGCAGCACACTGCAGTGACCATTGCGCTTCAGTCTCTCTGTCAGCCCTGAACCCCGATGCTGCCATTTCCACTGGCAGCAAGCAATGCCAGAAAGCCTCCCAGGCAGCACATTGACCTCACGCAGGAGGACAACACTGCAGACTCCTGCAGACACACAGTCCCTTTATTTTCTAACCACACAGCATCTGCCACAATGCAGTCCTCATCAACTAACGTGTGTTTTCCAGCAGCTACGAGCTAAAGATGTACTATAAGTGGGCACTTTGTTGCTTTCTGCTTGAAGTGTTTGTGCTGCTGAATAAAATGCTGGTGATTCCTGCTTTGAAAATAACAGAGTGCAACAGGTCCAGCTGCTTGTAGGGTAGAAACACTTCGGAGGTGTGTTACAGCAAGCAGAGTCATCCCCACAACTGTGTAGGTCACCACTGCTTTCTGAAAATGGAGAACAACCACCTACTCCATCAGTTTGACGGACAGCACTGTTCCCCGGGAACAAAGACAAGATGCTCAAGATTATTTAAAGTTCTTGATGATAGGACTGCATGGAGAGGCTGCAGGAAGAGCTCTTGTGTGAGAAGCAACATCCACCGTATTACAAGGGAGATGTGTATGCAGGCTCCTTCCATATCAGGCAATAGCAAAGTGTGTTGCAGAGGCCTCAGAGAAGCCTTTGTCCCAGATATATTCCAAGCAGTCCAAAAAACACTCTAATGAGGCATAGAGATGATCAGAAGAAGAGGGCCGCAGAAGATGAATTGCAGATAAAGTGCTCAAAAGCAGTGACACTAAAGAAGAGAAATAAAAGCATAAGCAAGCTGACCAATGATCATATTCTTATCAAGGATGTCTAAGAAGGAAGAGACAAGGGAAGATTAAATAAGGTGGATAGAGAAAAGGGTAAAAGATGGACAATATTTACCAGGGCCTTTGGAATTGGAAGAGAAAGAAGGAAAAATAAACTTTACAAGCTAGACAGCCTCCCTGTAGAGCATCTGATGAGATCACAGCTGGGTCCCATGTGCTACTGCTTCTCCAAATTTCTCACTTACATATGTATATAAGACCATCTGCATACATTATTTTCTCTTTCAGAATTAGAGCAAAGAGCTCCCTTGAATAATACATTTTTTATCTATACCACTATTTTAAAACAAAGCAGTTCTGCATTATTTGTTCCAATCTGTCTGCAGTTTAAATTATGCCGCAGCAGAATGTTTCAGCATGAATTGCATTTGAAATATGAAATTGTTTATGCTGCTTTTTCCCCCCTTTCCAAGTGAAAACAACCCCTTGTACCGGTTGTAATGGATTTTTAAACACATCTCTCATCAAAGAATCTTTTCAAGGAGGAAAAATCAGGAAGTGGAACACAAATGGACCTTCCTTACAACATTTCCCCATGGTGTGGTTATGTACTGTACAAAATATGATGCAAGAAGCTTACATCCTCTAATTACATTTTCTTTATATTTGTGATGAATCAAATTTTCAGCTTAAAAAAGAACTAATTCTTTAAGTACCGTAATTAAGCAGAACAGGAATTTCTTCACGCCTTTCTCAACACAGGCATCCTCCCTGCGATTCATTATGTAGGAAAACCTAAACAAAACTCTTGAGACCGTGGAACATTCCCCCCCAAAGGACTTGTTTTTTTCCCATTAAAAAACTCAGATGTAGTTCTTTCTCAAACAAATAGACCCAGAAGTAGCTAAGAACATCTCAAAAACCTCAAGTTCGATTTGTTCTAATTTTCTTAGTGTCAAACTATGGTTAATTATTTGCCTACCTACCTAGCACGGACACAGTCTTCTTCTGTTCTTGCTGCCGGAGGCACTAAAAGACTCTGTTACACCTGTATTTATAACTTCTCTGGGTGCAGGAATGTTGAAGAAAGGCCAAACTGTGATTGTGGTGATGTCTTGCCTCTGGGCAAGCTCTTGCAAGAAGGGAGTTTATTTTATGGCTTAATTTGTCCGGGCTGAGTGAAGTGTGAATGGTTTTGTGGTTGTCTGGAGTGAGAGTTTCATTTGATTTTTCTAAACATGTCCCTACACAATATATGTATTATATAAAATTAAGAACTTAGACTAAGAAAATATCCAGACTGCGTGCCACAGGTATTTCTTTTAGCAGGAATTGATTTCCAAGGCTCCAAGATTTACCGTTGTCTAAAGATAAGAAAAAGTATGTATTTTACTTACCCATTGGCTGCCTCAAAAGAAAAGTTTCTTGAATCTGTACTGTCACTAAATACCCAATCCATTAATAAAACAGCCAGAGCTATGTGGGTTTTCAACTCTAAAGTACCCATCCAAGGGCACTGTTATGAAAATGTTATTAAGTAGCAGACTTCAATTTCAGAATTAGCAACAAAGTGTAAATTGCACACCACAGCCTAGTAAAAACGCTCCATAATTATGGAGAATATAAGTAAACAGCAGCTTCAGACTTATAAAAAAGGGGTTTGAGCAGGGTTTTAGCCATGCCTAAGAAGCAACTGTAGATGCAGGGAATTGCAAAACTGAAAACGCCGGTTGACCCAACAACAGAAGAGTGGCCAGGTTTTTTCACAGTGTTGCATCTCTTGTAGTAACAGATGTTGGAACAGCTTTATAGACCAGAGGTGAGAAGAAATGATTCCAGCAAGTGCAGGCTGTAAGCTAAACTTACGATCCTTGCCACTGTGACCCAAAAACATGTTTTATGTGCTGAAGCTCTGCACGTCTTGCCACATGCACCACTTTCAGTCTTGGCTCCACACAGAACATAGCAAAGGCCTAATTTTACCCTCAGGCAGGTACTTGCAGACTCAAAGACTTCAGACAACCTTACCTGGCCACTTCTGAAAATGTATTTATTTCAGCTTAAAGCTCCAGCAGCACCCACCATCTTGCTGTATATTGCAGACCCACATACATGTCGGTCATGAGTCCTGCTACAATACCAACTGCCAGCTCCGCTTCTGAGGACGAGTGCCTCAGGATGGAGGACCAGTAAGACTGTGAAGTTAGCAGATGAGTTGGATGGGCACTGCTCCAAGCCTTTTTTTGTTAAATAAGAACTACACGACTTGGGTACTTTGAGTATTCACTGTAACAGATGTACCAGCAGAGAGGACTGTGTTTGTCAGGTGTTTGACTGGCAGGCATGAAGACGTTATCACTCCACCCTGCTCCACCACATATCAGGGACAAATCTTAAATTCTTGCATATTTCTGATAAACTTTGGAGTCTTCGTGGATCGGTTGTTTGTACTCAGACCTTGCAAAGTATTACAACAAGAGCACAATGATGTTGGACTCAGTTCACATGGAAGACACCATGAAGCATGATCCATAGATCTTCCTTACCAAGATTTTTTTGTGAGCAGACTCTCTTTTTTGAACCAGATTGTCAGGGCTCAGCCCTGTAAGCTTTCTTGACATTCAGAATTTCACAGTTTACACACCGTGTGACAGAGCAGAGTACATCTCTGGTATATCATTCCCCATTTCCTCTCACTCCCAGAACACTAGTCCAGGAACTTCTTAGATGAAGTGATGTTTTACCTTGGAATAATGGAAAACAAGACTGGGAGGGAGCCTTAGGTGCAGAATCAGAGGGGATTTTGCTGTTCCTGATACAAGCTTGTCCACCTTGTCTTTTGTTAAAAAAAAACAAACAGCAATGATGATTCCTTAATCTCCCTATAAACACAGCCCATCTTGATCTGAGAGCATCAGGGGAAGATTCATTGCTCAGAGAGAAAGCAAATGATTAAAATATACCTGAAAATTTGGTAGAGAACTTCATTTAAAAGGAATAACTTTCTTATGATGTATTTGTTTTGATTAAAAAATGAACATGAATTAAAATAAATAAAAACTACAAGATGTCTCTGCAGTTGTAACAAAACAAAGAAATGGAAATGAATGTATTTATAACAAGGATGCAATCAGAGGAGGCCAGTTTCTTAAAACCTCTTTTTCTATAATCACAGCTGCATGAAATATGTAGGCAAAAGCCCAGTGTTTTTCTCAGAAAACAATTTATATCTTGCTAGGACAGTAAATTACGCTTACTGCTACTTTTGAAAAAAGCTTTAAAGGGAAAGGGAAGAAATCACATATTCCAGAGACCTCAGCCTGTCAGTTCTGACTGCAGTGGATGTTGTGCTCATTGATGTCTTTGCATCTTTATTGTGCCTTTAATACACATTCACTTAATGTGGGAGACAAAGCTTAACGTCTTCCTGAATTTGCTCTAAAATGTCTTTGAGAGTAATGATGCAAAAAGATCCTCTCCCTCTCTCTCCTCCCATGTAAGTGTCAAGGTGTACATACGCATGCCAGGGTGGGCATACGCATGTGCGTCATTCGCACATGTATGTAAGCAGTATTTTTATACTGGGGTGCTGAAACAGCTTGCTAACATAAACTTCTTAGTGATTTTTGTAGATAGTCAAGTGGCAATAAAAAACACAGTCTCATAATCTGATGTCTTTTGCTTTCAAGAATGCCCCCAGGAAGTTAATTTGGACCTGATGTTAGCAGAAGCTGAATGCTTAAAAGTCTGCTTTTCATAAGGATTTATTCCTGAAACACAGTTGAAAACTTGCAGTAGTGATGGTGTGCCACCATTTACACATCACATGGCCAACCCGCTCTAAAGGACCCAGAGAGACTTCCTTGTGCTCTGGGTGGTATGGGGTCTGCCCATTGCTGGTCAATGCGCACCTGTAGCAAAAGAAAATGCCATTTTAAAATCTTTAGTACTTAAGTTTACTATGTGGTGCATATACAAAAAAAGAAAGAAATTCTTGCTTCCACCCCTTTTTATTAATATTCTGCCATATGATACTATACCAAAGCTACTTACGCTTTGTAAAATGCTGCACAGTTCTGACCTCAGAAATTTGTGGTAAAAATAACTGTATGCTGAATTGGTGGTGGTACTTCTGCTGGTGAGGGTGGAGTAAGGTAAAAGGAAAAATCTGTAACAGGTCTCTGCTATTTCTTTTCTGACATCATACACAAAAAGAACAGAACTGCCATTAATATTATCAGGCCACTGCTGCAACCACATAATTAGAAACCTCTGCACTTCACAGGATTTACAAGCCTAACTTGACTCCAGTTATTGATTTGCCACACAGATATAAATATTATAGGTGATTAGTACTGCAAAATATGTCCACACCCTTTAAACTGCCCTGTGCTTTGTCAGCGCAGGAGTGACAAGTCCCCTGCAGAGTTCAGCTTCACTCTTCAGACAATAAAATAACCAAGACAAAAGGCAGGATAACAGAACAATAGATGGAAAGACTAAGGGTTGCTGCCAAAGAAGAAAGCGGGAAGGGGGAAGGATTTTAAGTGATTTTAGAAAGTAGAAAGAGAAAATAAATAGGAAGAGGGAGAATAACAGATGTGTAGTGCAGGGAAAAGAAATGCGGAGAAAGGAAATGACAGAGGAGTGGAAGAAGCTCAGCATGTAAAAGAAAATAAGAATGAACAAGGATGTAGTCAAGAAGAAAATTCACCTAGCAAAGAGTTTAAAAAGAACTGGACCTACCCCTGTAGTCTTCATAAACCTTCTGGGAAACACTCAAGAATAGGGGTGTTTCCATCTCAATCTGTAAATATGGTTTACCTCCATTTTTTCACCCTTCCACAACAAAACCCATCTCAGCCACCCTCAGTCCTAGGAGAAAATCGCCCTCTGGTGAGAAATTACCCCCAAATTGGTGACTTGCTAGTGTACGTTACTGGTGATGTATTACCACTGTTTCTTTCTCCAGCTCCATCACGCTGTCCTAAAATTATGACCACATCACCTGTTGTCTGTGGAGAACAGAACCATAGTATGAGTAAAACACTAATTTAGCATCATAAACAGAGAGGATAGCTTCACATCTGTTCACTCCAATATGGTGCTAGGGAAGCCTTGCAACACTGTCAATTGGCAGAGAAGTGGAATTGTTGTCAGGCAACAGTTTATTTTGGTATGTTTTGCTCTCAAGTTATTGCACACAGGGAGTAGTCTCAAACCAGTGAACCAAGACAGTCAAATTCTAGGTTAAACACTTCCTTTCTACCAATAAGATAACATTATCTGGAGCCAGGCTGATGTTTTCTGAAAACACTGCTTAATAGGATTCAGGTCATGATCAGCCATGTTATCAAACATTCAGTTCAGATGCGTTTCCTCACCTCAGACCATGCTGAGATCATTAGAATCAAATATTCAGAAATCATTATAAGGACAAATCAGAATAAACCCATTCCTGTATGGGAAGAGATCACAAGAGAGCAGTAAGATACGCAGAGTTGTCTGCCAAGAAAATGTGAAAGAACAGAAAACACTACGGAAACCTGTTGTGAGAGGAAAATATAGGAATTGGAAGATCTGGCTTGTAATTTTTAGTTTTGACATTTTCTTAATTTTTAAATGTTTTTTCCTCACGTTCAGGGTAGCCTTACCTATCTTTTGGCATAGCAAGGCAAACCCAGATGGGGGTTGTATTTCTTTCTTCTAAGAGACCACTTTCCATCATCCTCTTGCCTGGGTCCCGTCAATGCTTGAAGAGACAATAGTCCTCATAGATGTCAGCAGCCCATTGCACCATGCGCTCAGGAAACAAAAATGTAGTGGTTCAGGTCTTTCCTGTTAGACCCACAGACAACTGTCCTGTTGGGCTTTGCCCCAGTGGTGATGTACAGTCCCTGTTCTCTGTCTGTCATCTTGCCATCCTGATTAGTGTTTCCCTGAAGGTGCTGGAATAGTCTGATATATACTAAAGTGTTAAAAAATTCATAGTCAAAAACTCTGCAAGTCTTTTAGACCATGAATAAGAAAAAGAAATGTTTTTGATGATCAAAAGGTAAAGAAAGACAGGAGCAAAACCAGTCTGAAGATAAAAACTCCCAGGTCACCCATCTCAGCCAAGTCTGGTATCTGTCCTCAGTGAGATGAGTTCACAGCCATGCTTCAGGACTCAAAGCTGCATTCCTGCAACGGTAAAGTCTGCCCATTTCTACAGTACATTGTGCTTTCCTAGCAAATTTAAACTTGGACCAAATAAACCGTGATTTTTTTGTGCCCTGAGAAAGGGCTACGTCTGCTCAAGAGTCTCTTTCCTAAGGACAGAGCACAGTCCTTGCAGAAGGCCAGAGACAGAAGTTGTTGAAGACAGACTAAATGAAAACTAGACTTCTCTTCTGATTTGCAAGTTGGAGCATGAATGTCCACATATAAAACTCTGACTCCCTCTTTCCCGTCAGCAGCTGCACTGGAGTTTCTGCAACTAAAAACTCTTGCTATTGCCAACTGACAATCTTGAGAGACAGAGCCCTAACAAGAGCCAAGATGATGACAGGGCATAACCCAGTAAACTCTTATCACATGGGACCTGACAGTGGGATTTAGGGGGTGAGGGGTGTTACTGCAGCCAACTTCAGACACCTATAGCACAGACACTGTATGGGTGAACCACTCTATCTTAGCCCCCTTCCTAGTAGGTGGTGAGAAAAAGATATGATATATCTGATTATGTTTAAATATCTACTTTAGGAGGACGCAGATCTTATCTTGTACTGTAATGACACCATGACCCTGGGCAGCTTCAGTCAACTGGCTCATCTGCATTGCAGTGTCTGCACTGAGTCGGACATAACCTACTGCTTGTGGCTAAATTACGTACAGACATGGTAATTGCTAGTCTGTGGCGCAAAGATACCCTCTCCTCACTTACCACCTTGGGAATGGCAAGAGAAACAAATAAGGTAAAAAATGCACATCACTGTAGGCAGTATGTTTCTTGAAGGAGAATTAAAAATCCATATGAATTATAGAACATAGGAATGAGCTGCTATAAATTCATCTGAGGTACCATTCAAGCCTTAGCAGGTAGCAAGATTGCTTCACCCCGAATCCTCATCGTACTTCAAAAATTCTTAATGCAAAGGACACCTTGTGCAATCACTTTCTTGCAAAGTCAGCTTCTGTTTTTTAGGGATCTAGTCTCATTTGCACCAGGAGGGAAGGCTGGGGAAAATGAGATCAACAAGGATATATGGAAGGAGGTAAGCCCTATGCTTTAAAAATTCCCTACTGGAAGAGACTCAACATTCTCAGCGCTTGTGGGAGACCACTGAAGCTGGGTCTACTTTCTGTGGCTCCCACAAGGCACTCTGGACCCTGTGGAGCAAAGCCTCTGATAGATATATTTTACCTGGAGATCTGAGGTGGAATATTGCAGCCCCAGCAGACCAGTAACAATGAGAAGAAAAGACTTCGCCCGAGTGCCCTGTGCATTGGACTACATGTGCTCAGGGTTGAAAAGCATTTAAATCTCCAGATTAAGACATAACATCTGGCACTGGAAGACAGAGGATCAGGCACACATTTACAGCGGCCAAGAATCTGTCTCTAAGGTCCAAATTAAGCCCACGTTTTCCCCAGCAGGAGTCAGAAGTAACTACGGACTTTAAAGACACATATTTTTGGTACAAATCAGCAGCATGAGCTGCAATGTCCTGGAAGAACTTTAAGGGAATATTACACATGTGTTTTTAAATTGTACTATATTATATCCATCAATATATTTAAGTTTTTAAATGTATTCACAAAGACTTGAAAAATACACCATACATAAAGACTGTAACTAAGGAACAGGTGGCCAAATGTGACTCACTTCGCTGGACTGAGGCTGGTCTCACTACTCTAGCTATCTAAAATTCTTCTCTTAAGCTCCTTGACTAACTGGTGGGGAGAGAGGCACCTTGACAGAGCCGTTCAGCCCATCTTAAGGTAGGTGTCAGAATCAGCATAAATTTCCTCTGTAGAATAAATGGGGTTTTCTACACAGGGTGTTTTCCAACACAAGTCACACTGTGATTGTGTAGAGAGCATGATACGATTTCATTTCGGCTAATACTAACTATTTAGCTCAGCTAGTTGTCTAGCCTTTCACTATAATTAGAGACACCTCTGAGGGTATTACATGCCCCTTGCTCAGAGACAGCTGTTCATCCAAACAGGATGAATTACCTTCTGGGGATGCTGCTCACTCCTTGTCAGCTTCAGTAGGACTATGATTTTGGTGAGAGCCTCTGGACGTGAATACAGCACAAACAGTATATTTATGCTTTAATGTGGAGTACAACCATAGTTCCATCTTTCCTGTTACTAGTAGGTCGAGATCCTTGGGTATTTTGCTGGGAATACACAGTCCCTTGTCACAGAGGCAGTGAACCACACAGAAGATGCACTGGACTCTGTCTGAAAAATTCATAAATCAAATGGATGAACTGTTTACCACGTCTGGCAGAAGCAACCCAAACATTGCCCCATTCAATCTAATTGCACTCCAACAAGTACATAGAGGCATGCAGTTTTCAAGTACTCATTTCTCACAGACCAATGAATATTTTCCCACATTAGTTTCTCCCCTTAGAAGCAAAGGTTAAACATCCATTTGATTGACAGACATCCCAGTCAGAATGTCAGCATAATATAGAAATGTGAGCAGATAGTGTTTAGAAGTGCATTTTAAAGCATGCCTAAAAATGTAGACATAGAAGTGCACTTGAAAGACAGCAAGGTGAGTCAGACATCCAGCAATTACATTGTACTTAAAATGAGTGAGAAGGTTGCTGCTGGGAGGTCATGAGAGATCATTTTGTCAAGCAGTGTTAAATGAAGCAGTTGCCTAGCGTCTTTCTTCAGACCTGCTCTGTGAAACACAGCATCCAGTAATTTAAAGGTGGCATGAAGAATAAGGTATAGAGTTTTCAGAAGAGAAGCCTGGCTGTGTCCGTTTGCTTCCATTCACAAAAGCATGGACAAGCAAAGATGAAAGATGACTTTGCAAGTAAGGCAGCGCACCTCTGCATGCTCCAGCTCTCTGCTGAAGGGTGAAGAGAGACTCTGAGGGTCTCATGCAGGATCTTTACACAGCAGAGATACTTGATTTCATGTACTGAGGTTTAATTCTGGCATCCACTGACAGGCAGAGTAGCCTGGATGCTGAAGATGCCCCTATTCCTCCACTGGAGGTGTGATGCCGTTATCAAAACCATTGTGCAGCTTATATTATAGACACCATTGTATATGGAGTGAAATACTCAGGATTGCCATGATGTTTCCATCCCCCAAAATATATTTTCATATCAGCTCAGCATTTTTCCTGTCTCCCTTTAGTTTGACCGTTACCAGCACGTGATAAAAGAGCTGTCCCTCGTACACTGAATGAGACAATTGTTTGAAAAACAGCTAGAGCTTACCAATCTCCTGCAACCTTGATCTGAGGTGCCCGCTGTGGTTCCTGCGTGGTGTCCTCTGTTTTGGCTGGTTCCCTGATCCAGCTACAGATTTGCTGACCCTGTGTTCAATATTCTCAGCCTTCCAAAATCCTTGGTGTTCCCCAAGTCTCATCTTCTGTGTGCAGTGCAGTTGTATTTAATCTTCCCTCATCAAACAGCAACACACAAGGGCTTGGCACTATATGCCTTGGAATAACACATATTCATAATGTTAGCCACGGCCTTTGTCCTAAAAGGCAAGAATCTGAGTGCTACTGGTTGCTGTGAGAAAAACATGTCCAGTGTGAAAGTTACACTCTGGCACAGGTTAGCATATTTAAGCATCACTAACTTTATGCTGAACACTCCCAGAACTTAAAGAGCCCCACCCGTGCTGAGCTGTCCCCCTAGTTTGTCCTTTGTGACTGCAGTGGAAGTGCACGATAGCATTTGTCCTTTAATGGGATTTCAAAGCTCTTTAGAATCCCTTAATAAAAAAAATTACAATCAACAGAAAATAAAGCTGCACTTTCAATTAACGAGGACAATTACTTCTAATTGTAAAGCTCATACATTTTTCAAAAGAAGAGATATCATTTTGCCTTAATTGCTAGGTGCGTTGAATAGGCAATTAAAAATGCATTAAATTTGGACTGGCAGATAACAAGGAGCAAATTTCTGTCCTGAGCAGTTTACTGTTGTGAATGTGCCTCTGTTTTCACTTTAAAACCAATAAAGGGGCTCCCTGGGCATATTTTATGGTTCCTCCTTTATTGTTACTGCAGATAAGATATCAGCATTTCCATTATGAACAGCTGATTTTCAGGGGAACTTGACTAAATGCTCCTGCAAACAAAAGTGTGCCATCACTCAGCCCAGGAGAGCTGGCTCTGCACTGTTTTAAAACCATTGGGTTCCTCGGGGTCCCCATAGCCATGCACTGGCTGCCCTCTGCACTATGAGGGATGAGCCCCAGTGATTAAAGAGTGGTGGGGACTGTGCTGGTTCTGAAGTGCAGATGGTCTCCAGGAAATCAGCTCCCTAGCAGAACTATGCGCCTTTAGCCCCACTCACATCGATGTATGCTGTTAACCTGCTGGACGGACTCACTCACAATTGCATAAAATTTGTAGAAAAAAAGAATTCAAGTGATTTCTCACTCTTTGCTCTGGTCTCACTCCTGCAAACATTAAGCACATCCATCGGCTTTACAGAGGAACTTGCTACCCCTTGAACTGAAGCAGACAAGCCCTGGAGAGCCATGTTCTTTTACACAGCATCATCGCTATTACATGTGAATCCATTTGTGCCAACATTTATCTGCAATCCAAGAACGACATACGCAAAACAACAGTCACAGCTGAATGCAGTTGGAAAATTGGGATAGATTCTATATTCCAGCTCTATTCCCCTGGTTCATTTGAGTCCTGCCTCCCTCTAACACCTTTTCTCAGTTTAAGAAATCAAAGGTCTCAGAGGACACGGACAAGAAATGTAATCAGTAATTCCCAGCGATTACTAAAGGTGAAAAGGATGTTAAGTTTAAGATAGCCTCCAAGACCAAAAGTTTCAGCTGTCCATCATCCCAGCCTAGCATGCTGTAAGGGTAGAAAATTGCAATCCGGGCCTTGTTCATAACCGGCATTGTTCAAACCAGCAGTCAGAACACGTAATTTAAGATCCAGACTGCTGTCTCAACTTTTCCCAGCATTAAAGCTAATGTGCAATACAAAATTCATCTAGTTATCTTTCTGTCCACGCAGCCCCAGTGAATTTTAGCCATACCTAAAGCTACTATGTGACGTTACTATACAAAGGACTTTCAAAGCAAAACCAAACCAGTAACTGCCTTTTTTTTTCTTGTTAGGTCTATGCTCAGGAAATCACAAAGCACATATTTCATTTTTTGTGATTTATCATGCACATAAACTTATTCAATCAAGACATCTTCACTTCAACTTCTTGCATGCCTGGAGCTAAGACAGCAGAATGCTGACTAGAAGTAAGACTGATCAGATGCTTAAAGGTAAGGCTATCTAAACAGCTGGCTGATTTGGGGCCTCTGATAAAATCAGTCATGGAAACCTAATTTGTTAGGCTTTAGTCTTTATTGATTTCTTACCAGGACAATCTATAGAGTTGCAGAACTCACAACTTCATACAAAGATTCTTGTAGAACTAGTAGAAACGTGAAAGACAGTTAGAAAGGGTCTTTGTGCTCATGGATGACCAACTCTGGCTCCTGTCTCTCTCTCTCAGAAAGCTCATTTCGTTCTCCAGAGAAGGGAGTTAGTGATGTGGACCCAGGAACTGCTCGCAGATCAGTCTCACCTAGGTCACGGGAGGGAACGAACCCGACTAATAAGATGTTGTTTTCTGGAGCTGTGGGAGCTGAGACAGCAGACCAAAATGGGGTGGGGGTAGGGGCGGTGGGGCACATGGCACAGGGAACAGTGGGTTGTTTCAGGGACTTTCTGACCAGTCAAATAAAAGTATTCCTATGAGCATTGCTTTAATACAAGTCTTTACAAATACAAACAATATTGCTTCTCAAGCCCATTTGCACAGCTCTGTCTTTTATACTCTTTCTTTCTGTAACATCCCAGGCAACCTTCATACTAATGGCCAGAAGAGTTGCTGTACAAATCATAGAATCATAGAATCATAGAATGGTTTGGGTTGGAAGGGACCTTAGAGATCATCTGGTTCTAACCCCCCTGCCATGGGCAGGGACATCTTCCACCAGACCAGGGTGCTCAAAGCCCCGTCCAACCTGGCCTTGAACACTGCCAGGGAGGGGGCATCCGCAGCTTCTCTGGGCAACCTGTGCCAGTGTTTCTCCACCCTCGTGGTGAAGAATTTCTTCCTAATATCTAATCTAAATCTGCCGTCTTTTAGTTTAGAGCCATTCCCCCTTGTCCTACCACTACACACCCTTGTGAAAAGTGAGAGCTTTAATAATAAAAAAATCTAATTTATGTATTTAACAGAGACCTAAACTTTGGCTTGTTTTCTTAGATGACTTTCACAACACTGTTTCCTCTGTTTGCTGATGACCACCCTACTTTGCACTCTCAGCTCCTCACTAAAGGACATTGTTCATTTTGTACTTTACAGCACCCATCCCAAAAGTTCCCTGGTGCCACTACTAACCGAACCAGCAAGTCCCTCTGAGTGCCTCAAGTAAAGGTTCGTGGCAATGCATCTAACCTGTAGGATCCATGTGGTGACATCTGATGTGCTTTCAGTCCCAGATGTTGATGGTCCAAAAGCTGCCCAGGTAGCAAAATGTGCCCGCTCTGCCCTGGATATCACCCTGCTATGTTAGCTGCTGGTTCTGGCTGATTTCAGTATCCATGATGCTGTTTCTGAAGGGAAGATCCTGTGATTTCAGATCACCACTTCCAGCCACCATCTCTCACGAGCCACCTTCCTACAGCTAGATCTCTCCCAGAGAGACTTCGAAACTCCTCGGCATGTGGAAATCAGGACTTTAAAGTCAGGTCTGATTCACCTCAGAAGCAGAAAGAAAAAAATCCTACAGCTAGTGATGGGAAGCTGGGAGAAGTCCCTGTCTGATGGATGGTCAGGGGGAGCCCAGATGTGCAGCAGGTCATTACGCCTCATGGAGTTCCCCTTGGCTGCTCCAGCTTCCCCAGCCACCAGTCCCAGGGCTGTTCAGCATGGCAGAGCGGTGCAAAGGGAGGAAGAAAAACAATATGAACAATAATTGATGTGAATGAGCTGTGTTAATGAGGAGAGGTGATATTACTGAGAAGGCTCCCTAGGCCTTGAGCACATTTGGGTTCTGCATCCATGATATTTCTTATTATGTTGTGTGTAAATAGACAGAAAAAGTACAGATGGAGCAAGGGAATTGCAGAGCTTCAGACACAGAGCGTGCAGTAGAACTGGTTGGGAATTTTCTGTTTAAAGGCTTCTGTTCTCTCAGGAGATGGAAGTTCATCAGAACAGAAGGCATTTGAGGCAGTCAGCTTCTCTTGTCTTTTCTGACTGGAGTGTTTTTGTACCACCACTCCCAAATTTTGAAAAGTACCTGACTTCAGCATTATGAAAACTGTTTCTTTAAAATCATCCTCAAGTTTGGAAAGTTTAATGAACTTATATTCACATTTATGCATATCTATATATTTAAAAGATGAAAATTAAAATTAAACAGCTTGGGTGAAATTGAATGGGTTTGTGTTTGAAGGGTTTTTGAGATTGGGATTTGGATTTTTCCTGGTTACAGGTTTGCAAAATTTCAGATTTTAATTTGGTGGTTGGAAAATTCTGATTTTTTTTAATTGAAAAAAATGATAATCCTCAGTCCATTACCTACACACTTTAGAAGCGCAAACTCCAGTTAAAAATGAAAACTGGGCTTGAAACAGAATATTTCTCTATGCTATCAGAGAAACGGCAAGTGGTGAGTCTCTTCTTTTGCATTATATTTGCATCTCATGTCCAAAAGCATTACTATAAATAAGGATTTTAAAACACTGTGTTTATTTATACTTCTGGAAAAAAGTCCTCCAACATTAAGGTGATGAAAGAATATTTGCCTGAAAAAAGTTGATTTGTACAATATTAAAATATTCCCTGTACAGCAAGCCGAGTAGGCCAAGTGAATATTTCATACTTCGAGTGTGAGATGCATACATATGATGCATTACATGACAGAGTGCTAAGATGTATCTATAACTTGAAGGACTTTAGACACTGAAGCAGCTTCAGTGTGGAAGATGAGATACCAATAAAAAGGGAAGTAATCTTGAAGAGAGCTGTGCTGTATTCCTAGGAAAGCAAGGCAGCAAAAGATAAACTGTGACCACAGGTGCCTGCCTTTATAAATATGTATCAGCTAAATCCAAGTACATCTAGGACATCTGTCTCAATATGTGTGTAAAAACCTAATTAATATGAAGGATAACAGAGTACGGGTTTGGTCTTGTGAACACATAGATGTTGTAACATATGGATATGTTAATAGAAGCCTGGGATGGTAATGAGCGTATGTATACTTCTATAAATACACACACGTGGGCTGTTTGCACTGAACTTTGCCCTTATGGGCGATGCTGAAGCAGCAGTTTGCCATTGCTTTTCCTGACTGGGTCACTGCTAATCAATAGCCTTATAAATCAGTGCTTTTAGGCCACTGCCAATTTGGTTCCTTGTGTAAACACGTGTCAGGTTCAATTAACGGCCAACCAGGTCCATTGCTCTCCCTTTCCCTCCTCTTCTGTTGCTCCGAGCACAGGCTGCATTTATCATAGGAGCCGTGGTTGTTTTTTTCTTCTGATGGTGATGAAGGAAGAAGAAAGGCATCAAGGCCTCCTTTATCAGTGGGATTTATAGGCTTGCTAAGTTGCTCTGAACTCCGCTAGCCTTGCTCCCAATTCACTCCCATGTAATCAGCAGGGAATTGGTCTCCCTTCGCTAAAAAAAATCTTAGCTGGAGCAGGAGCATGTGAATATGGATGGGAAGCAATGCAGTGCAACCACAGGCCTGGACAGACCAACGAAATTAACTATCTCCTTACAGAGTAATACAAATCTAAAATACAAGAAACTAAAGGAATAACAGAGGACTTCTTCATAGTGAAGGAAAATTGCCAGGGAAGTCCCTCAAGGATCTGTCCCAGAGTTTGTTCAGCTCGGCATATTCATAAGCGGTCTGGACAAGGGAATAAATAACACAAAATTATTCAGAACAGTCAATTCTGTGCTGATTTCAAAGACTCATAAAAGGATCTCGCAATGCTGAGTGATAGGGTTATAAGATTGCAGATGAATTTCAATACTGATGAATACAAAGTAATGCACTCAGGGGGAAAAAAAATCGTAACCACACATACAAAATTATAGGTTGCAGGAATTCTAGAGTGAAGAAAAGGACAAGAGAGGTCTGTATAGCTAGGAACTGTGCAAAGAAGAAAAACTGCAAATAATTGTTTGTGATGCCCAAGAAATAGGCAGTCTGAAATAAAACAATCTTAAGGAAGGTTTGAAAACAATAACAATGGAAATTACCTTTTCATACACTTCACAATTAAATTGTGGAACTCCTTGCCCCAGGAAACTGAGAAGACAAAAGCAAAATCTAGTTCATACCAGAGCTTAAACTCACTGATGGAGAATATATCATTGCATATTAATGCTGGCTCAGAATTTCTTTGAACTGCTGTTTGCAAGCAGCTAGCAGGACATACCAGATAAAGACAGCTTCATACATGGCCTGTTAATCCTCATCCAGGTGAATCACTGATTACTAACAGACACAGGATTGGAGACTATATGCTTTTTTTTTCTAACCCAGAAATCTGATTTTTCTATTTTTAATAAAACCATGCTTACCCACTTTTCAAAAACCAAAGCCACTAAACCAAACTACTGTACTTTTGTATGAAAACTGGAGGAAGTGTGAAAACGTGGGATAAACTACTTTTTAAACTGCCAGCCTATAGCAAATTAGATTATTTCCCTTGCTTTTCTACTTTTGGGGATAATATCCACGTCTTAATCAGCATCCCTGCTTCCCCATGCCTCTGACTTGATTCTTCAAAGGTGTTATCATGCATGGGACTGTCAGTCATGAACAAAAAGTGTCCTGCTTGTCAGCAGAGATTCACAGCATGGCTTTAACCATATCAGAAACTCAATCAGCCCCAAAATAAACAAGCTATTTCACGCATGGTAAAGTTAAAAAAAGACTATTTTCTTTCAGATTTGTGTCCTGCATCCTACAAGTCAGGTTTTCTGCCTCCTTTCCCATCCACCTCAACCAGTACTTCCAGCTCCTTCCAGTAAATGTATTTGGGTCGTATGTGACACGGCTGGTGGAGGCTGGCTAGGTGGCTCTTACCCCTCAGGACATATGAGCTTAGAAATGCCTCTTTCAGTGGGTCTCACCAAGTTCCTTCTTTGATGTTCTTGTCCTTTGTTTACCTAAGTTTAAAAGATATCATTAAGATCTTTAATTCTCCATCATTTTTGAATGAAAATGGCCAACTGCATCAAAAGCCATAGGAGGGGAACTGACAGACCAAGAGCTCCATCACACAACTTTGATCCCAGGACAAGAGGGTCACATGAAAAGTATCACATATCATTCCTTAGCTATTTGTCTGCAGAGCTGCTGAAACTTCCACCTCTGGGGATATAGTGATTAAGACAGAATCTCACTGTGTATTAAAGGAAGCTGACCCTTTTCCCTGATACCTGTAGCAGACAGAAAAACCAACTTACAGGACATTTTAATTTATAAGAACATATTAGGGAATACAATGGCTTTTCAAGAGGTGCCCAAACTTGTAAACATTTTCAGTGTTTTCTGTTTCACTACGAAAAGGACAGACTAGCTTTTCCCTCGGCAGTACCTGATGAAACAAGAAGAGACAAACACAACCACAGGATGGAAACAAATTGCAGACCCCATCCAATTACACAGTTCAAATTCTTAAATCATATAAAACTGCAAGTCAGCCATTTCAGTTCAGTTTAGTTTAGAAGAACTTAAAAAAGAATTCTTTGGAAAAACTCATTTTGTCTGAACGCAAAACACTACAAGACAGCCATGAGCTGTAAGTTCAAACACCTTTGCTAAAAGCCTCTATTCATTTGCAGTTTATTGCATAGCATGAAACTGCCCACTCCGGTTATATTTTTTTTTTAATGCTTCGAACAGTAAAATATAAGAAGATTAATCATATGCAATATACACTCATTAGGTAAATATTGAGATGCCGAATCAAATAGATTACTCTGCATAAACATTTCTCATAAAATATGAGTGGGCATCATATGTAATAAAAATCACAAACAAGTGGAGAATGATTGCCCTGCACGCAAAAGCAATATAAAGCAAACACCTTCATGAGCAACAGTTTCACCACTTACCTCCAAAATCTATTCATATATAAAATCCATTTATAACAGTAAACTGGATCTGGGGTTTGCAATTTTACAATTATTATTCCCTCAAGAGGGAGATAACATGTAACTTCATGGCAACTTTTCTTTTACTTAGTACCGCACGTAAATTATTGTCAGGTCACAGGGAGCAGAATAAGCAGACTAAGTACCATTTTCTTACCAGTCCTGCTTCTCTCCTTCTTAATTTATAATGAAGACCACGGTGAGGCAGGTTGTCCCCCTGCAGTCCATCCAGGTCCACGGTGGAGCAGATCTACATCTGCAGCCCATGGAAGAGACCCCACGCCAGAGCAGATGGATGCCTGAAGGAAGCTGTGACCCCATGGGAAGTCCAGGCAGGAGCAGGCTCCTGCCAGGACCTCTGACCCTGTGGAGAGAGGAGCCGATGCCCGGAGCAGGTTTGCTGGCAGGGCTTGTGACCCCATGGGAGACCCACGTTGGAGAAGCCTGTTCCTGAAGGACTGCACCCTGTGGGAGAGACCTACTCTGGGGCAGTTTGTGAAGAGCTGCAGCCCGTGGGAAGGACTCACTTTGGAGAAGTTCTTGGAGAACTGTCTCCTGTGAGAGACACCTCACACTGGAACTGGGGAAGAGTATGAGGAGTCCTCCCCCTGAGGAGGAAGGAGCGGCAGAGACAAGGTGTGATGAACTGACCATAACCCCCATTCCCCGTCCCCCTGTGCTGCTCAGGGGAAGGAGGTAGAGAAACAGGAGTGAAGCTGAGCCTGGGAAGAAGAGAGGGGTCGGGGGAAGATATTTTAAGATCCAGTTTTATTTCTCATTATCCACTCTGATTTTATTGGTGATAGATTAAACTTTCTTTTCTTCCCAGATTCAGTCTGGTTTGTCCATCACAGTAATTGCTGACTCGACCCATGAGCCTTTCATAATATTTCCTCTTGCCTATCCAGCTGAGGAGGGGACTGATAGAGCGGTTGTGGTGGGCATTTGGCATTTTCCAGGTCAAAAAAAGCATGGCACGGAGGTCAGAGTCCAATGCTATCTGGAGCTGTCTAGTTGCTGGAATCTGTGGAAATCTTGTTACTTGAAATTTTAGTACAAATACATTTCAAAGCAAAATGACAAATTAATGGAGAAAAGGAAGTTAAATGTAAAGTTCTACCACCTCTGCTTAAGGAGTTTGCTGAGCCACATACCATCAGAGGCTGGAAGAATATGGTGGAAAATATCATGCCACATTACTTGGTCTTATATTGCAACTGCTCTTGCCTACTCTCAGAGATAGTATGAAGCAAGATGGACCTCTGCACTGACCTACAGCAATGTTAAGTTTCTGCGCTGCAGCTACACTTTCAAGGAGTCCAGTAGTTCAGTTCCAGCCCACTACTGACATCATTGCTTGTAAAGACAGAGGTGTGTTAATAGTCTGCATTTTGCTTCAGTGAGAGAAGCATATCAGGAACAAACAGATAACACTGGATAACAAAAACATAACCTGTTATTTACACTTGGTGATTTGCAGCTAGCACACCATCCCTCCAAGAGTGCTGTCTGCAGTGTTTCTAAACAGTAACGTATTAATTACCTTAATTGCAAGTAGTAAAATCTGGGACTTTATTAATAGTTGGTCATTTTCAAGTTTAATCTAAGCTAACAATGTGCTTTATATTCTTTGCCAAGTAGAAGTAAAAGCTTGAATATAACATTGTATTTCTGGTGTAATGTGCTCTAGGAATACTTCTGGAAAATTAAGTAGTGAAGGAGAATGAAGAGAAAACATTGGGTAGAGAAAAGCTACAAGCTACTAGATGCAGCACACACTTAATTGCCACCAATGACAAAAGTCATGCAGTCAAATACAAGGTCATACCATTTACTGAAAACAAGCACTAATACCATCCTGAATTTGTCAGTGCTGTGCATCATTTTTACTGACACCACGCAAGTCAGTTTGCTGAGGAGAAGAGAGAGGTTTTTCCTTCCCTGGTGCAAGCAGTCCAATGGTACTGCTTTAAAGATAGATAGTGAAGGCACGTTCTGGTCAAAGCTTGCCATTAGCAGCTTTGGGAAGTCATGATGAAGCAAGAAAGCGCACCTATCGCTGTTCAGCCCTGCTTATCCTAGTCTTAGAGGAAACCAGCCTCCCTGAAGTATGCATTTATCTTTTAATAGTAACCTGCATTATGCATTTTAATTTAACATAGTATGTTTTTAAGGTTACTAGGTGTAGTATGATATATCTTACACAGCTTCACTAAGGCCTTCAAGACCCTTGCATTCTTAATCACTTTTCCCATGATTAGTCTACACTGCGTGTTTTTCACCTTAACATATGGAGAAGACTCTTGAATGTAACAGCCTCAAGGGTTCAGCTCTGTGTTTCCATTTGTGTTACTAGAGAATGGTCCAGGGTATTTAATGCCTGGGGTAGGCTGGTCTTGCTGGAACTGTAAATCCAAGTTCATACTGAGTCAAGAAGATAATCAGTGCAAACTTTCATGTGCATCCCCGTCAGTCCAGTTGCACCATTCACAGACACATCACAGAGCAGATTTATAGCTAACAAAGTCTCCGGAGGTACTATCATGATTTACACTAGCTAGCCTGTAGTTTCTGAGGTTTGGACTTTCACTTTCCAAGTGGTGAGGTTCTGTTAAAGGAAAAAAGTAGGAAATAGGAAGTAGGAAATTAGGAGGGAGGGAAAAAAATATGTATTGGACCCCTTCTGTCAGAGAAAGCTCAACACAACCTCTCAGAACATCCATAAAGATACACGGCCTGAACTGCATCAAACTACAGCTCTTGTTCCAAAGGGGATGAGCTCTAAGACTGCTATTTTGCCCACCTTGCGGTGCTGTCTGCATTTTATTGCTGTATCAACAATGCCTTTCTCTTTTCACTGTGCCTTATTATCTTATCCTCCCCTCCTAAGTCTACCCACGAACACACAATATTCTCAAATGGCACCATCTATCTTACCAAAAGGATAAAATTCTACCATTTGAATTAAAATGTGGGAAAATAGCATGGAGTCTATCTTACCAGGAGGAACTACGACTTTAATCCATCACGCTGGCTACAGTGGTAAGTTATGGCCCAGAACCACTGGGAGACCGCTTGATTAGCTTTTAATTGCCCATCCCACTGATGATCCAAGAAACAAAGTTTTCTTGATTTCTACATGAATCATGTTAAGTCAGCTGTTTGGCCCTGATCAGTGTAAATACTATAAGAGACTAATAATGCTATAGGAAGTGATTATGATGAAAACTTCCCTAACAGAAGCAAGAGCAAACAAACCAATGTTTTGTAGGTTAAAATACAATTTGGCTTCCTCCCTCTTTAAACTTTAGAGTCACAATGCTAGATAGCATGTTGCCTTGCACACTTCTACAGCTGTTTGTATTTGAGGCAGACACTTTACACTTCTTTTTCAAGGGAGAAGTGGCTGCATTGCAACAAGATGCTGAAGAGTCAGCTTCAAAATGTGCATAACTGATTTGAATATTCCAGAGCAATGCTTTTCTTCTTCTGCCTTAGGAACCAAGTCCTGCAGGGTAATCTGTAAAACGTGAATACCACAAATACACAGCCATGCAAAAGTACACAGAAAAAAAGGGAAAAAACCCTGTATGCCTTCTTCCAGTCAAACCAAGTAGCTCTATCAGATATTAACTTGACCTATTACACCATGATGGTGGGAAATCTCTTAAGGAAGGTAGAAGTAGGATTAAGAAAAGGAAATACTACATTCCCCAGCCATATAAAAACAAAAGAAAGCTAGTATTGTTTTTTATTTCTTCCCTAGGTACCACACTTTTTGACAGTGCTGAGATTAACCACCTCACTCTCAATGTATGTGGCTAGCCTTTGACTCAAAGGAACACTTTATGACTTCATTCTCTGGTAGGTCTTGATAAGGTTTCTCCAGAATTTTTGATGCAGAGCATTATCGTGCTGCTGTGGCATTGATTGACCCACTGCGAGATGGGCAGGAGGTGCTCACATAGGCTTGAAATCCCTTGCTTGAGTTTGAAAATAGTTCCCTTAGGTAAGATTTATGTTACTCAGATAGGGACAAGTGAAGCAGAGATCATAGGGATTTTAGAGATATAATTCCAGCTCCTAATTAGTTTGTATATTTTAAAACGAAAGTTTTAAAAAATGCATATATTATTTATATTCATTGTTCACAAATACCATGTTACTGGGGATTTCACAGTGATTATGGGAGAAGGCTAGTCTTCCTACTTTTCATAACACCACTGTCAGGTTTCTCAGGCTATGTAGCACAACACATTTTAGGATCGTTTTTAATTGGTGTCTGAGAGAGAGGTGTAGTAATTCAATTCAATGCTACCTGTAGCCAGCAGACAGCATGGAGCACCCTATGAGCTCAGAGAACAGAATTATATTTGCTAAAACTAGTAGCTCAGAGGAGCTGCAGTACATGACAGCGCAAAACTACATCCAGGAAAGAGGACACAACCAAGTGAAAATTCAGACAGACACAGACATGCAGATTGAAGAAGACAGACTTCCTGTCCTTCTGGAAGTTGCAAAGAATGATAGCTGTGACACTATGGCTTATAGAGCATCAACACTTGGCATAGATATTGAGTGAATAATGCTGCATTTTATTTAAATTGTTTACGATACTTCAGTCACTGAAATGATTTCCTCCTGATTGAATTTTTTGGTTTTGATTACAAATTGATCTACTCCCCCAGTTTTCTTATTCTATCAAAGCTCACGCTGTGATAAGAGCAATCATGAAAGTGCAATTGCTGTTCTTTACAGAAGAACATAAGCGGGACGTAAATTATTTCCCTATACTAGTCATGTATTAATTTCCATTAGTTACTAATTACCAGTCTTTACCATCCTCATGCTCGTACAAAGAAGAGACAGTAGGAAGTTCCTAAATCTCCTCTATAACTTGGCATGTGAAAAGAGCCCTGCTGTAACTCAGCTCTGATCAGAGTCGGTGAGAAATACTGCAGTCCACCACTTCAGCCTCAGAAAGCACCAGGACATCAGACTCTGAATGTTCTCCAATGAACTACATTGTCCCTTGTACTTTTAGATCTGAACTTTGCTCTCTTTCAGAATGGTTCCAAGTCAGTATTTAATGGTGTTTACATATATTATAGATGAATGGGATAAAAGATGCTCAAGTTAAAGCAAAAATTATACACTTTTTTCCAAATTGCTTCCAGATACAAGCGTACTCTTCCTGGACACTAAACCAGCCAGAAGTGCAATGAACATGGACCGCATATCTATAAAGTAAGGCTAGTACATTGTGCCTTTCAGTGTGAAGAACTGATAAAACCAGCCCCTTAGAGAAGTGGCCTGTAAGAAACGTAATGCAAAGCACCAGTGCAAACTCCGGAGAATAATCAATGGCATAAAAGCTGGGAAGCAGCTGGTTATGCAGCTATTCTACAAAATGGATTTGGAGTTTCCAGAGGATCACAAAGTACACAGAATTAAATATCAAACTGCTGTAAAAAACAGGAATAAAAAAACCTTTTGAAATACAAACAGAATTCCTTCTTTGCAACTCAAAGTTTACAAAATCCCTAAGAAAGGGATGTTTTGCTTTGAGCATCACAGTTCAAGGAATGCATGGATCAGAGAGAGAAGAGAACAACAACAACAAGAGGTCTAGAAAATATGACCTGTAAGAAAGACTGAAAGCATGGGGTCAGTTCAGTTTGGAAAGAGGAGACGGAGACAACAAAGATCAATAACATAAAAGATATATACAAAAAAGACTGAAATAGACTTTTCTTTATGCATGATATGGCTAAGAAAACTAAGAGGCTTAAGATACACAAATGGATGTTTACACACTGGGAAAACTCACTAACTGTACGAATGTTTAAGAGCTGAAACAGACAGCAGGGAGGGGTGTAGGCTGCCATCATCAGACATTTCTAGAAACATGGTAGCTAAACTTCATCCTTCATCACAGAGAAAAAAAATCATTGCTGGTGTCAGCTTTAATAAGCATATAACCATTTTGTCCAGCAGTCATCATCCCTCAGATCCAACGCAAACAGGGGAAACCGCTCTAGCCATCATGTGTTAGATAAAGGCTTCTGCCTATTCCTAAAGGCTGGTCTGAAACTGCTGATTAAGCTACATTTGTGAAATGCTTTCAGATGCGCTAAAAAGTGAAAGTGTGTTTGGAGCATGGAAGAAAGCAGATAAAACAAAAGACAAACACAAGCCAGAACAAAAACAGAGCACAGATCAAGTTCCACTCTTGCGATTTATGCTGAAAGACCAGGGCGGTTTTCCTTGGGTTCATACAGGTGCCACTAACAGCAGAAATTCACCTCTTTTATTGCACAGACCAGTTAGGGGTGCCATTTGCACCGTCAGTATCCAGCTACTGTTGTCCTAACCAAATTTTTACAGAGCAAGGGAAATAGCCTGCACATGAAGTGTCCCCGTGTCCCATCTCTGTCTCTGGTGGGTGTCACAGTCTTTCAGCTGTGTGGTCCAATCACCTGTACTAGCGGGAAGAATGTGTTGGGTTATAGCAGGGCACAGAACTGAAAACAAGAGGACTTCATTAACAAGAGGTTTAAGCTGAATCCAAACTGCATTAGGGGGTTCTAATGCACATTGTTTCTGGCCCAGTTGAAGAAGTGTGGTTCCTCCAAGAACTTTGGGTTGTGTGAGGATGCAGTTTTCTCATTGTGCTATTCATATATCTCAGAGTTTTTCAGGGTAGACAACTTGTGAATTCTTATTTCTTCCTCTTTTATGAGCATCTCATTACATTCTTCATGTTGACACTGCTACCACCGCAGCCCATTTTCCAGCTACTTGTACAGTACCATCCAGACCTCCTTCCACTTGATGCCCTGTTCCAACTGCCAGATCCCACTCTTCACATGGGCTTGTTCTGCTTAAAGGCTTCTTCCCCCCTTAATTCCTGTGTGAAGGTAGTTGGCTTCAGTGACTATTTACCCAAGAGGAATCTAAGGTCCATAACCCAAAAACCATCCAGTCTTGAACTCTGCAGAGTGCAGACACATTGTAGACAGCCCTAAGTGTGGCCCACATGTAGCACCATCAGCAGACAGCAGCAGGTTTGCAGTTTACGGGCCCCTTCATGTTCCTGTTTGCATGGGGCTCTGCTGGGGTTGACTTATTGCACCCGATGTTGCTCTTTACACACCTGCTACCTGGATATCCACTTGGCCAGCCACAGCACGCCCAGTGCACTCACAACAAAATGCTCCCATCAGATGGGGCTGCATGTCACATTCTTATTTCTCACTCCCTCAATAACTAATGAGCTGTACAGAAAATGTATCTGCTTTTAGCTACTGTTTTCATTTTACCATATAAGAACACAGCTGCACTGATTATTACAGAATTCATGGAATTGATTAGCAAAAAATCAGGAGCAGGCTGTAAAATATATGTCGTTATAAGCATTCACCATACATTCTGCTGACTAGCAATCACACCTCAACCAGAGAAAATTCTGTGCCTCAGAACCCAGTCATACAGGACTGTGCTTGTCATTGTGTACTTTCTGCCATCTCATGACGCACTCCTGCTTCTTTACTACAAGTGAAAGGAAATTCAGGTGTCAGTCTAGGATCTCTATCTGTAGTACACTTCTCCCACAGCCTCCCTTTTTATTCAGTAAGTGCAAAATTCCTTTACCTCACTCTGACCCAGACAATTAAGGAAATTTCGAGGTTGGCTCTGGTTACAGATTGCAACATATGCAGGAGTGCAACCATGTGTGTGCGTCTACTTTAATTTCTTCATTTCTAAAGACACTGCTTTTACTGAGAAAAGTCTAACTCAAGATTCCAGGAGCTGAGCAAAACTTTCCCTCTCATTGCTCCTCTGCCATCAGGGGACAATTAAGGGCACAAAAAGGAGTACGAAAGCTGTTGGCCTTGAAACACAGCAATAGAAATCCTGAGGAAATTAAAATACTAACTATGCTTAAGAGTTACTAAAGTCAATACCACAACTGCATATGCCCAAAGTGACAAAAAAAAGATTGTATATCTTTCTTTTATAGTGGCACTTCCTAACTTTTTCAGATACCTATTTTTGCAACTTGAACAGCTTGAACTGTGTATTCACACAGGTAGAGAGTGAGTTCTGCATCGTATCTTATAACAAGAAAAAATTTGAGTAGATCCAATATATATCACAGATCATATGTTCATTCCTGAATGCTTGTTTTCATTTTGCTGTCAGATGCTGAATTGTATTTCTTATTAAAAGGTGCAAGTATTACAAGTTCTTGGAGACCATAATTACATCTGAGGAGCTGCTGAGATAAAATATGCTTAATATTTTGGTTCATTTGCATTCTCTTGAATACCAAAAAGGTATTTTGCTCCATACAGAAGAGGCTAATTATTGTATTTTAAATTGCTAATAAATCAAAAGAGCTGGGGAATCCTGGTTCACCTAACAAACCATTTAGTAATAATCATTAAAGTATTAGACACTTGTATGAATGAGAACAACCTCTACAGTCACCACCAGTGAAAATATTAGGGCTAGCCATCTTTATGCTGTAAGATATAAAGGGCTAGCCTTTCAAACTAGGAGAGTACAAATGCAAGGATACACTCAAAATAAAGCACACATTGTACCCAACCCAGTCTGGAGTTCACCGTGTCAAAATCCTTCATTTCCATTGGCCTTGAATGGGAGAACGAGATGTCAGCTGCGTGGGTCTCACTTTTAACCATCACTGGTTTCACTGAAAAATGAAAATTTTCTTCCTCAACAGATTTTGATCATTTCAATTTAGAATAGCAGGTGGCTATTCTGCAGTAAGTAGGTTTCTCTTTCTAGACAACTGGCACAAAAATCCTTCTGCAAGATAGACAGTTTTCTAGCAAAGTTTTTTGTTTTGACAAACCATAATTTTCCAAAACATTGCCTATTTTTCTGAAGATCATCTGCCCAAATCAAGTTGAGATGAGATGCTCTAGGCCCTTTAGATTTCACGTGAAGTCCATCCCATCATGGGAGTGAAGGTGGCCTGTCCTTGACTCAGAAGTATTTTGAAAATGGTAGATTGGAGAGGATAGCAAAATCTGGCTTGCAGAGGAGAGTGGTGGTGTTACAGTGAAAGTAAAACAGAAAAACACCTAACTGCCATGAGGAGCTGGCAGGTTTTTTGGCAAATTTTTGTTGGATTGTTCTGCTTTGCAACGGAAAACTTTGCTTTTTCAGTTTTCACCAAAAGTTGAAAACATTGAAACATTGAAAGCTTGGATTAAAATAGCACATACATTTTTAGTTTTAGCACAGATCAAGTACTCAGACATGAACAGCCTCCACAGTACTTAGACAGGGATATTTTAAGGAACAGCCACATCATTTACATATAGTATTTGCTCTTCATAACTAAGCTTGAATAAACCTAGCTCAGCTGAGCAAACATATATGCACACAAATATTTGTACACATCCAACAACGAATCTAACTCCAATTGTTTGGTAATAAATTCATGAGTGGTTTCCCCCTGCCAGAGGGGGCACAGTCCTTGAGATCCATTAAAATGAAATCTTGAAATTATTTTGATCTGCGCAGGACCGACACCAGGCCTCGGACACATATACATTTTTCCAGAAGGTTTTCACAAATACTAACATTTCAAACATAATGATAGTTTTATACCTTCCTCATCTGTAAAATGGGGATAATGGCTGTTACCTCACTCCCAGGGAAATGGTGGGTTAGCTCAGATTTGCAGAGCAATCTAAAAATGGAAACTTTACACAGGAGCTAAGCACTACTTTTACTACTCTCTAAAAATCTTTATCACCCACTATGTTTCCCAGAGAACTATATCTACAGCATTTGGCTGTAAGTTCAGAGAAGGTTTTCTTCTGCCAGACAGTTATGGCTGGAGTCCTGCCATACAAGATAAAAAAAAGTTTGTCCATCTTACAATTGAAAACAGAGAGCACCATTCACATCAAGGACTCCATGCACCTCATTTGTTTCAGACTCAATGTGAGTCTGAAAGTCTTACAGTACTGTAAGCAATTAACTTTGCTAGGATTTTTTTTTTAATATTGAAGGCATAGAAACACTTCTGTGAGGCAGCTCTGAAGAGCTTTAATCCACACTGATATCATTTTTTTCTTTATAACAACACAGAGATAAATAATAGCCATGCCTCAAATGCTCTTCTGTCTACAAGTTAAGGTCAGAAACAACAGCGAAATATTTAGAGGAAAGGTAAAGATATCAGACTATTTGCCAGTGGGCTTGGTTCTCATTCATTCTTTCTCTCTGATGCCTCATTTTGTTTTTTTCTAGGCAGCAGCTTAATGTGATCAAAAGAAATACACAAACTCAACCATTTTTCTCCAGCTTTCCAAAGCAAATTTCAACAATCATGGAAGCAAATTATAATAGTCAATCTAGGTGAAAATACATTGTGGCAGCCGGGAAGAGTTCTAAGAATTCTTGCAAAGACATAATAGCTTAATTATTTCTGTTTGTGCTGTAGCAGGCTCCCTATGAGAACCAGAATGTACGTTTACAACTTACACAATAACTTTAGTAACACCATAACTTCAGCTGAATGATCTGAGAAAATTCTGATCAGAGGGAAATTCCCTAGCAATGAGGAATTTCTGCCTCCTATGACTTCAAAGCCCATCAAAGATTCTGTCCTCAAATACTTTGTCTTAGTAGATCTCATATTTAAAGATTTGTGATCAGTGAAGTTTTCTCCTATATAAAAATTTCTTAGTATTTGGAAAGTCAGGCTTTGAAGAGCGATCAAGTTATTCAAGATCTTTGAGATTTTTCATGTTTATGAAAGGAGGAATCTTTCCTTCAAGGCTTTAATTTAGCAAAGAATTTTCAGAGGAAATTAATACTTGTAGATTAACAGCATGCAACCTTTATTCCAGCATTAATAGCATAACAACAGCAGTGTTTTTCTCTTGTGCTTTATTTGAGTGTCGCCAGCTCTGATTTTTCCTGCCATTTCTCCTTATTTTACCAAAACACAGTTTTCCTTGTCCTTGATATAAAACAAAACAAAACAAAAAAAGAAAGACAAAATAAACACCAATTTGAGAACACAAATGGCAAAAGTTCACTTACCAGAAGCTAAATTAAAAGACCTCACACTTCAAAATTAGAAGAGTAAATAAATAAATTAAAGGTGCAGGTCTCAACCTGATTCATGACCTGTAAACTGCTGGGGCTGACAGTGCTCTTGGGCTGCCCACCTCAGTGATGAGGACAGGGCCTCTCTCTTCTGGGTTTGCACAGTAACTCTCATGCTGCTCTTCAGCTGGCAGTGAGACCCCTTTAAACACTGCAGCAATACGAGCAATGCCCAGATTTAATTTCCTTTTCAGGAAGGTTAACTGGAGCTCACAGCCAGTTTTGACACCTAAAGAAGATTTCTAGGATCCGATGGGCTTCAAGATACAAACCGGAGGACAGAACGGCTGTGGTTACAACAGTAAGTAACGTGGCCCAATAGTAGTGGGCAGCGAAAAACAGCACTATGGACCCAGTGTGTACCCTATATGTGTTACTGGTTTTATTTCAGAAGAACTCTAAGTTGGTTCCCATGGTCTGTTCTTATCTATTAGCATCTGGAGCACATTAGATGCACTCCTGGAACTCATATGCCGGAATGGTTTCTTCTGTCAAGCAGTTCAGTTCACGTGCTCCAAGAGGTCTCTGCAACAAGAGCTCGAGGACGGTAAGCGGAGCAACTTCAAAAATACACTCCTAGTTCAGAAGAAAACTGTAATTCATCTGCCTTAAGGTGATGGCATGACTACTATGTTACTGCACATCAGTTTGGCCACTGTACCTGCTGCAGAGTAGTTTAGTTTAATTCAGCTTATCCTACAGTGAAAAGAGACGAAGCTAAGCTGCAATACATTGTGTTTATCACAGACACAAAGCACGCACATAGGTAGTGCTCACAGTTCAGTTGATGTACCATGCTGGAGCTCTAAAGCTGAAGGTACTCCCGTAGTGACTTTGAAACCTGGCTGTCTGTGGCCTGAGCAAGGTTACGACTCTTCTCCTGCCTTTAATATGCCAGGAGCCATCCAAACCATACAAAGAAAAGGGAGTCTTTTGTCTTCTGTGACCCAGCACTAATCAGATAGCATCAGAGAATTTACAAGGCTACTTTCATCTCTTTCACAGCCTGGGTTTGGAGGTCTGGGTAGTTCAGGTAAGCTTTGTGAATAATAAGCTCAATTTAGCCCCTTTCCACACCAGACTCCAAACTAGAGATGGCCCTTCAATTTGCTTTCTATTTTGAGATATTGGTGGGTGTTGGACATTTATTCAAGCATCATACAGCTCAATCATGTCAGGTTTCAACCAGTATTATCAGCACAGATAGCTGTTTGAATGGATTGCATTTTTGTCCTCCTGACAGGTTGTTTTCCATCTTCCGGGGAGAAGTCAAGCTTCTATGCTCTACTGAATGACTGCAGGGGAGGCAAACCATATGATATTTAAACTGATCATCAGTCCATCTGGTTTAGACAACGATTCCTTCCATTCCTCGAGTTCATTTTGGACTTTATAGCAGGAAATGGATGAGATCAGTAATAAGAAGTCTGCTTTGAGTCACTGCCTAAGGATCTGCATTTCCACATGTGGCTGCGAGGAAGACGAGAATCTAAAAGCTTTTTCTTAATGAAGGGTCCCCTGCTTAAAGTACCAAATGCTTTTCAGCCACAGTAGTACAATCAGAATGATGGAATATATTTTTATTGCTTTTTTTTATTTCCAGATCAATCTCTTGCATTTGCAACCATGGGTATGTCTATCTGATGTTCTCATTAACATGATTGTAATTGTCATTGGTGCATTGGACATATTTGTCTGCTTTCATACCACAATATGTGATGACACTAACATATACCAAAAGCACAGATGATAATTCACCCTGAAGTGATGGGGCTTTTCTTGTACCAGGTCTGAAAAGTCAGACTAGCATTGCAAATACACCAGATTCGGGACTTCTGAAAAAATCAATTCCCGTCATACAGCTTCTGCAAGTTGAATCAACCCTTATTATCCTTGGAGCAGCTTTGCTACACAGCTGCAGAAAGGTAAATGATTGCAGTTTCTTAATCTAGATAATTAATGATGCCTGGAATGAAGCACCATCCAGATCATCTGCTCTTTGCAGTCTCTGCTTTGCACCACCAACAAGCAAGGTAAATCACATTGAACAGATCTGAAAAGGGACAATAAGCACCTTGAGTAAGAAGTCAAATTCTGTCATGCTGAATTCCTAGATGTTACTCAATGGATTAGGGGCTTTGGACTGCCTCCAGATACTGGTTTTCTGTTACTGCTTGATGAGCTTTAGAAAACAGTTTTTCAGAAGTCAAGGCATTTTGTCTATAGCTTCTCCAACAAAAGCTGGCCACTTAGGATTTCTTTTAGGGCAGCTTAGTGTATTTTAGGATAGAACTATGGAGCTCCCATTCGACTTGATAAACCCATGCACTGCTTCAGCAGCTGAACATCTGCCACGCTGCTCACATTTTTCAATTCATAGTTAGCTGCTAAGGTGCAGAAGAATCTCTTTATCACCTTGTGCTTCATTCTATACCGATGGGATGTGGTTACCCTGTGTTAGAAACCTTATAGACCCAACTCTGTACTAATTCTACATGCTGCTTCTCACTGTCTTATTCCCTTTTCTCTTTGCTCTACTGAATCAATTAGTTGGATGTTCCACAGCACGGAACTGGAACGGTAAGTAGCATTGCTATGGCCAAAGATGTGCATCTATTTTGGAGAAAGAGTTTCATATGTGTGTCTTCTGTAATAAGGGAAAATGAGTCTCCAAAGTCTCTGCTGATCATTTAGGGCAATAACAATACTTCGCAGTTACAGCTCCTTTTCTACTAACCATTATCTTAATTGAAATAGAAGAGTTTGATTCTTCTTTCTCTGCTTTACAGCTCCCTCGGCACCACTCGCACTGTTCAGCGCTATGAGCTGCAGTGTCCCAAGGGACACCTAGTGAAAGGGCTGCTCCTTAAGAATTCCTCCATTCCCCAAAATGCACACGTCCAGAGTCAGTTTACAGCAAAAGTACTCCACATCAGAGGCAGCTTCACGCCACAGCAGAAGCAAAACCCTTTGGTCCTTTCTGCCCTATGAGAAGCAATGAACACATCAGGACAGAGTGAAGCAGGAGTCCCTCTGCTATTCCCAAGCATAAAGTTGTGGGTCAGCCTTGTTCAAGGAGGATTATTTGTTTTCAGCACCAGTCAGAGAAAATAACATCCACTTCCAAGAAAAAGGGATAACGTTTGTCCCAGCATCATGCCAGGGAACACAATCCTGCCTACCCATCCAGAGACTCACCTGACCTGACCTGATCAGCTTCAGAGAGAAGATGATCAAGACATGAGCTCAGAGTTTCTTTCAGAAAGTTGCATATATTGATCCACTTACACCCACTAACGAAAAGACAAGATTAAGATATTGTAGCAGCGAGTAAGAATGTTTTAAGTGGCTTTGGCATCCTGGGACCCAGGGGCTATTTATTTCCATCGACCTTAATGTGACAAATCAGGGCAGTTTTCAGACTATATAAAGATCATTACAGAATACGTAATCTCTTCCAAGTGTAAAAGCTGTTTTGGCAGTTGCGAGAAATGGCAGCTTCAATGTTTGCCTGTAATTTTCCTATCACACACAGCACTGTATTTGGGTTACTTTAATGATTTATGAATGTTTGCAAAGCTTAAAATGTGACAAAACTAAGCATGAATTTTAACAAAATTAACTGACAGGTGACAGAAAAGCACTCTCAAAATCGTGATATTTAATAGATTTGCAAAATACATTTGGGAAAGGATAGTGAATCCCTTATATGGGCACTTGATTTTATCTGAAAAAATAATAAACAAAAGGGAACGATATTTAAATGTTTTTGAAGAAAGCTCTGAAATACACAATGAAGGGTCTTGCAATGAGGCTTGTAGCATAGATGTAAAAGTGGATTAAAGAGGGAAATTTCTTTTACTCTTTCTTTTACATAATGAAGCTGGCAAATTCCACTCCTGATCACCTGAAAGCCTTGTGAGATATAATCCCTGTATTTTTCTTTAGCAGAAGATTATGAAGTCTCGCACCAGAAACCAAAATGAATAAAAGCAAAGCAGACTCCTACACGCAAATCTGGGTTTTAGGAAAGTTGAGAGAGTTTGATCAGCCTAGGAAGAAGTGAAGAGATAGAGAGGAGGGTTTTCATACTAGTGTTTTAAACACAGGTCACAAATAACGTTGTTCTGAGAAACCTTATGTTACCAGTTTATTTCTCCTTTTCCTTACACTTTGAGGGATAAAAACTGACTTGAAAGAGCTCCTTTGAAAAGCTAAAACTACTAATAAATTCCAAGCATTTTACACTTGCTCAGGAAGCCAGGCTTTTTCCAGTTCTCCAAGATTTGTGAAAGATCGGAGTGGGACTTTTTGCCCAAGTCTCTTAAAATTCCTGGGTAAAAGTTTTATAGTTCTATGTAGTTAGAAGTATTTTGTTTCAGCATTTGGCAACACTTCTCCATCTCCGGATCAGTGTATTTTCTCTTCACAGCTTCTTTCTACCTCTCTTCCTACGTACCCACAGAGAAGACCAAAAGGAGCACTGAACCCTGTTTTGAGCACAAGAAAGGAAGCTGCTGCTGGAATATGTTCTCTGAAAATGCTGCAGCTTGTAATCCTCATTTTCTCTGCTTTCTAAAGTACCGCAGGTCCATTGGTCTTGAGGGCACACGAAAATCCCATTGGGGATGGTCTTTATGGGGCTTCAGAGATCCAGGGAGTGTGTTCGCACAGAAGGGTGGAGACAATCTTTCTGTGGAAAGAAAAGTCTGATTTTTGCAGATAACTAGTTTAGTACCCAAAAAAGCTTCTCCTAGCTTGCTAGTGCTCTTTCTTGTCTCAATGTAGTTGAATTTTTAAGTACCTGGTAGGGTGTTTAGATCCAGGGAAAGGTGCGCTGTTAAAGTGTGTGTAGAAATTGGGAATGAATAAATAAATAAATAGACACCTGAGGTGCACTATTATCACCCCAAAAATGCAATGCCTGATAGGTCTTACTGCTTAAATATAACATTAAGCACTTATTACAAGTACAAGTTTTCTTGTTTCACACAAAAGCAACCTTAGAAAGACTTCAAAAAAAGAAGAAAAAATGAAAAACCCTCTTGTTTACTCTTCTTTTGGCTAGGGTTACAAGAAGCAATCTTTTCATGCCTGAGGGATGCCACTTCTGCAGCACATTGCAAAAACAAAATCCCACCCCCACACAACAAAAAAGAACACAGTGTTAGTTAGTACAATTAGACTCACACTTCAGTATTTCTTCTCTTGGCATTCATCCTTTGCAAGTTTTGCCACATTATTAGAGACATTAGTGGTTGATAATACACATGTATGCAATTATGAGAGAGCAAAGAAAGGATGCACAAACAAGCAGATGAGCTTCGTATTTGGAGAGGGTATAAAAGCTGAATCGCTTGTTCATTCTTTTGTTTAAGCTGTGAAAGGAGGGTATATGCTGATCAGTATGAAGAGTCTTGCAGTGAAGGCTTGTACCACAGATATAACAGTGGATTAAAAGGGAAATTTCTTTTACACTTTGTGTTGTTTCTCTTTTTATAGCATTTGTGTCTGCTCTTCAAGGTGAGGAATATGTTTTCATTTGGATCTGTATAACAATGTTGTTGACATAGAGGGTATAACTCTACAAACCGCTGAAGTCATCAGAAATTACTGATTGATAGAAATAATTCAGTGCATTTTTTTAATCTCAGCCCAAGAGATGTTGAAGATTTTCATCCCAAATTTTACTAAAATAATTTCATTTCCTGATAACCTACTTTTCATCTATAAACAGCATCTATGTTCCCTCTTTTGGAGAATATCCATTTGTGTATATTTCCAGCAGAACATTTTAAGAGCCTCACTGGGAACTACCACATAATGACTAAATGCCAAAGCTGAGCTGAGATGCAGAGTTTACTTCCAAAGCTGTCTCTTCATGCTTCCCAGGGACATTGACACCATTCTGATTTAACTTGGGACTCCAGAGGAAGCCTTGAATAGAATTAATTTAAGAAAAGAGATTCTTCCTTGAGTTCTACCCAGGGACCTCAGGATTTTTATTGAGGTCACTATGAATACACTTTGAATGTGAACAGTTGTCCAAATGATCTATGTGGGCAAGAATAGCTGCTATATTGGCACTTTCATCTGTCTTTTCCCTGTCGAAGATGAGGAGTTCCACATTTTTCATGTGGGACCCTGGATAGGAAGAGGTTCGGAGGAGAGCAGAAAAGAATCTAAGCCTGAATTCTCCTTTGCTTCTCACTTAAACAGTTCAAGAGTATCTTCCCTGGACACAGCTGGCTATGGGAATGGGTTCAAACACGCAAAGTAGGCTGAATCATACAGAGATTCAGTGCATCTTATTTCAGACAGTAAGGTAGGAACATGGGATGACTGGTCCAGCAATAGACGTCAATAACTTAACTGTCTGGAGGATTTTGTCTCCACTTTAGGAACAGTGGGCGCTCAGGAAGATGAACTGCACCTTTCAGGAACAACAAAGACCCTTTTTTTTAAAGGCACAGGAGCAGGCGGTCCCCATGTGCCGCAAGACAAAGCAGCGGAGAAGACGACCAGCCTGGCTGAACAGGGAGATCTTGCTGGGGCTCAGGAAAAAAAAGGAGGGTCTACCACATATGGAAGAAAGGGCAGGCAACTCAGGAGGAGTACAGGGGCCTCGTTAGGTCACGCAAAGAGGAAATTAGAAAGGCAAAAGCCCAGCTAGAACTCAGGATTTTCCACTGTTGTAAGGGACAACGAAAAATGTTTTTACAAATACTTCAACCACAAAAAGAGGGCCAAGAAGAGTCTCCATCCCTTATTGGATGCAAGGGGGAATATTGCCAACAGGGATGAGGAAAAGGCTGAGGTACTTACTGCCTTCTTCGCCTCAGTCTTTAATAGTCAGACTGGTTATTCCCAGCGTAGTCAGGCCCCAGTGATGGAAGTTAGGGAAGGGGAGCGGAACAAACCTCCCATAATCCAGAAGGAAGCAGTTTATGACCTGCTATACCACCTGGACATTTACAGGTCTATGGGGCCAGATGGGATCCACCCAAGAATGCTGAGGGAAATGGCGGAGGAACAGGCCAAGCCACTCTCCATCATCTATCAGCAGTCCTGACTAACAGGGAAGGTCCCAGATGACTGGAGGATCACCAGTGTAACACCCATCTACAAGAAGGGCTGGAAGGAGGATCCCAGGAACTAGAGGCCTGTCAGCCTGACCTCGGTGCTGGGCATGATTATGGAGCGATTCACCCTGAGTGCACTCACCGGGCTTGTGAAGCACAAGCAGGAGATCAGGACCGGTCAGCATGGGTTCATGAAAGGCAGGTCCTTCTTGACCAACCTGATCTCCTTCTGTGACCAGGTGACCCGCCTAGCGGAAGAGGGAAAGGCTGTGGATGTTGTCTACCTGGACTTTAGTAAGGCCTTTGACACTGTTCCTCACAGCATCCTCCTGGAGAAACCAGCTGTCCATGGTTTGGATGGGTGTGCTCTTCACTGGATAAAGAACTGGCTGAATGGCTGAGCGCAGAGAGTGGTGGTGAATGGAGTTAAATCCAGCTGGTGGCCAGTCACAAGTGGTGTTCCTCAGGGCTCAGTTTTAGGTCCAGTATTGTTTAATATCTTCATCAATGATCTGGATGAGGGGATTGAGTGGTTCCCTCAGTAAGTTTGCAGATGACACCAAGCTGGGTGGGAGTGTCAATCTGCTCGAGGGTAGGAAGGCTCTGCAGAGGGATCTGGACAGACTGGACCACGGGCCAAGGCCAACTGTATGAGGTTCAACAAGGTCTAATGCTGGGTCCTGCACGTTGGTCAAAACAACCCCATGCAATGCTACAGGCCTGGAGAGGAGTGGCTGGAAAGCTGCACAGCAGAAAAGGATCTCGGGATGATGGTTGACAGCTGGCTGAACATGAGCCAGCAGTGTGCCCAGGTGGCCAAGAAGGCCAACGGCATCCTGGCTGGTATCAGGAATAGTGTGGCCAGCAGGAGTAGGGAGGGGATCGTGCCCCTGTACTCGGCACTGGTGCGGCCGCACCTGGAGTACTGTGTTCAGTTTTGCGTCCCTCACTAGAAGAAGGACATTGAGTTGCTGGAGCGTGTCCAGAGAAGTGCAACAAGGCTGGTGAAGGGTCTGGAGAACAAGTCCTCTGAGGAGCAGCTGAGGGAGCTGGGGTTGTTTAGTCTGGAGAAGAGGAGGCTGAGGGGAGATCTTCTTGCTCTCTACATCTACCTCCTTTCAGGTAGTGAAGCAGGTGTTGGTCTCTTCTCCCAGGTAACTAGCGATAGGATGAGAGGCAATGGCCTCAAGTTGCACCAGAGGAGGTTTAGATTGGATATTAGGAAAAATTTATTTACCAATAGAGTGGTCAGACAACTGGAATAGGCTGCCCAGGGAGGTGCTGGAGTCCCCATCCCTGGAGGCGTTTAAAAAATTTGTAGATGTGGCACTTTGGGGTATGGTTTATTAGGCATGGTGGTGTAGGGTTGATGGTTGGACTTCATGATCTCAGAGTTCTTTTCCAACCTATGATTCTATGATTCTATAATTTTTTCCATCCCAGTTTTTTAAAATAAAGTCCTGACAGAGATTCAAATCTAGCTGAGGGCGGTCTTTGTAGCCACTTTTTTGAGATATACTATTTGCCTATCTAGTTATATGCCCTTAAAAAGGGGGTGAATAAGCTGACAAGTGAAATCTAGACCTTGTCCACCAATTTTGGAGCTGATATGGACACTTAATTCTAATCACATGAGCAGTCCCATTGAGTTCAAAATGCATTAGCCCAGTAAGACTCTATCTTGACTTCACCACTCCAAAATATTGTTCACTATCACAGTTTGAGCAATTGCTGTGAAATGATGGATAATCACAGGCAATTTCAACAGTACATGCAAACTGACTCAACTCTTGCAAGCAAACATCAGGATGGAATAGCAAGAAAATTTTACTTACCATGCTTCTCAAGATTTCCTTGAAAATCTTCAGATCCAAGCCCCAGTGATTTTCATGAAATAAAAAGCTTGAGTTCAAATACAGTTGCATCAAGAGGAGCTCTCTGGTGACTACCAAGGGACCTTATGTCCCTGCACTAAATTTTGGGTTCTCCAGCTGCAGTGATCCTGTAAGATCTAGGTAAGTATTTTAATCCCATCAGAAAGACGGGAATATTTGGGGTCTGGAGCTTTTCCTTGCAGTGCTTCCTGAGAAAAAGCTTCTTGGGAAACAACTGGATAAGGAATTAGTTACCACTGGATTTAGTTTTGTTATCAACAGGAAGCTAAGGGGTGTGTAGTATGGCGTGGTTTGCTTCCACATCAGCTAGAAATAGTCGTGAATAAATCATGAAGATGCTTAGGAGTGTTCAAGTGTTCATCTGTTTGAATTACAACTTGTTTTCTAAGCTAATTAAGAAATACTCATCTGAATGATTTGGACTCTGGCACATATTCCATATTGCTAATGTCAGCATTACATATATTTTCCCCCTGAACCTACACAGTATTGACAGACTAGTTTGCAGGCATATGTATTACACATTGTCTACCTAACAGCCCCTAAAAGAAAAAGGAGTAATTCTCTAGAGATGTTTTCTCTATGGATTTGCATCTCTCCCCAGATTGTTAGATCTTCTTCACCCCCAGTTCATAATATCTAATTACCCTGCTAGCCTGTGCTCAATTATTTAAAGCCTTGCCCTTACTTATTGAATTTTATAGTTTAATATTAATAGATGAGAGGCTAACTGGCTCAATGTTACAAAAGGCATCACTGGCTCAGTGATACGAAAGTATTATGTTGAGCTCCCTTGATATTAGTAGTTGGGCTTTAGAGAGAACAGAGGGCAACAAAGGCCAGTCACAGAAGGGTACAAAGAAGAAAGTCAATATTTACAGACATGCGTGTCTCCTAACTGAACTGCAGATAGTTTTGAGCAGGTTCTACCACTTGGTGAATGGTTTTCACATGGAGATTGATAAAGTCGGCTGAGAAGCTTCAAGACTTCAGTGGATCATATCAGCACCAAGGAAGAGATAAAAAAAGGCAATATTTTATCCAATTAAACCTTAGGACTCTTAACACTAAAATAGGTAGTGTATCATTAGATGACTGCCCTAACTGGGTGGACTGAAATGATACGGGGTTAATTCTGCATTTATCACCTGTTTCCTTTCACATTTTTAATGTGTTAAGGATATGGTGGTGATCATGCTGTAGGCTTTTAAAGATACAAGGGAAGCAACGTGCACAGGGCAAGATGACTTTGTTTTTATTAGACTAGATGATATAGTCAGAAAAAGCATAAAAGCTTTTGATCATCTGTTACATACCTATTAGGTAAATGGGCTGCATGCCATGGTATGCGATAGGAAGACAAAGCAGACGGCCAGCAGCTTTGATCTTCCAGATAACAATAAAATAAAATCCCAGTCCCACTAGCCCTCGTACTTATTGAAGTGTTCAGAGACTTTTCTTCTTTTTGTTTTTTTTCTTTAAGTTCAGACGTACAGTCAGGTTACTGAGGAAAGGCTACCATGGGCTAGCTGAGCCTCGGTAACCGTCCACAGGCACTGCTGCCCACAGCAAGTACAGGGTAACACAAGTTATTTTCATCTCAGTGGATGAAGCTTAAGCCTCATTATGTCACATCTACCAGGACTTATAGTGCTCCCAACACATTTATTTCTGCTATTCTGTTCTTGTCTTTTCGGATACATGGAGTAACATGTTATGCCTTGGTTATGAACTGAAGTTTAGACTGGTTTCCAACAGCCTTTTGCCTGTTTTTTAGGAGGGCATTTTTGACAGTTTGGATTAATTTTACACAAGAAATCAGTTATTACAGTAACAATAAACTGCATCACCCTTCTTCCAACATAAGTCACAGAAGCATTTTCTCCCATTTAAGCAAATAGCAGATTTACAATTACTGAAATCAGGATTTTAGTTCATGCTTCTATTTTCCCTGTAAGCAGGAGCTCAGTGTAACCAGCCTCTTCACAGAAATAGTTCTAGACTTCCAAATGGTGGGACTCGCACAAAGCTTTCCTGAAGACCAGCATTTAAGAAGTAAAATCTCTTCTATGGCTCAAATTATTGAGCCAATTTTTCTAAAAGCCAAAACAAATGTTCTCAGCACTTACTGTCCAGGGTAGGAGCTCACATCCGTACAATAAATGAAGTCCTTCCCTGTTGATAATGATCTCTCTATTTGCAGAACTCAGTAGCTTGTATGCATTTAAAACCACCATGCTCCTCCAAAGTTAAACAATTCCAATTACCCTTATTAGCGCTAGTGCTTGCAGTTTCTTTCTAACATCCACACTGAACATGACGTTTTGGTACTTTAACTATAGACTTTTACCTGGAGTTTGCTTTTGAAGTCGGGCAAGCTTTTAGAGGAAAGGTGAAGCAAACAAAAGAATAGTTTTGATTTCATGGAAGAGCACTGAATCAAACTGGATCGTTTTAAGAAGCTGAGTTCAGTAGCACTCAGACTCGGTTATCTGCCAAGAGGTGAACCTAAGCCTCCCAAGGTATAGAGCACTCCCTCTTCCAAAACAACAAGGTGTTATCGGTCACCATGAAAACCAACATCAAAAAAAACCAGTTGTTCCACAGCCAGACAGTAGGATTCAAAACACTTCATCCAGCTCTGAGGGCTGAGAACTCACTGGGTCACACCAAGATCAGGGGTAAGTAGCTACCCAGAGCAGAGATGCAAAGAGGAGAAATTCGCTTCTAAGCAGGCAGCGTTTGCCAGGAGGGTATTGCTGGCCTGACAGTCTCCATGTTTTCATCATGAAGATCGCTGTGGTGCACAGGAGTCTGGGCAAGTGTTCTCCAGCCTTCCTTCCCTCCAGCAGAAAAGCATCAAAACAAAATACCTCCTTCACAGCATTGTTATTGCCCGGCCTCTCAGCAGAGGCAGAATCACTATGCCTTGCTTTGAAAATGTCATTAAAAACCAAGGAAAACTACTCAGTCCATTGTGTATATTGGCAGGACACCCACAAGCCTGCAGCCTTCGTGGCATCTCAGCACAAGGAGAAATGGAGATGCTCATTGGCAGATACCAGCCTCTGGGCAAGAGGAGCACAGACCCAAGTGCCTGGGTCGTCCTTGGCTCCAAAAAAAGCAGGCTACTGGCAAATGATGCTCTGGGATAGCTGTTTTGAAAAAGATTAGCAGGAGATATCCAGCCTGACTTCTTTTGGGGTTTTCTTGACTTACCTCCATGGCTGCCTCCACGCTGTGTACCATAGACAACTGGACCTTGGGCTATGCAGGGCCATGCCCTAGGGCTCTGCATAGCTCTGACTAGGCCTCCAAAGCCTGCAGGAGGAGATGGCTGATACGAGAGGCAGGTCATGGCCCTACAGGCTGGTCTAATGACACTTGTACCCCAGCCTCCTCTGCCTCCAGTTCCCCAAATCCTCAGTGGTAATTGCAAGCTACCAGCCCCTTGTGATCTTGTAGATTGAAATGGCATGAACTGATATGCACCTTTTATAATAATTGATAATTGCAGGAAAAGATAAGAATTTACCCAAAACTGTGAGCCCACCTTTCATTATTTAGGTGCCTTTTGTCTTCTCATCTGACACAGAGTCCTATCCAAATTATTGCTCCATACATACAGGCACAGACCATTAATTTTCTCCTTCTGTGCAGGGAATGTGGTTCTTCTTAGATGAATCAGCAATGCCAAACAATATCCTTGTTAGGAAAATGGTCTTATTTCTGAGGATATAGGTTGGCCTTTAACAGGCCAGGACAGCTTGATGTAACCACTGACTAATGTCAACAAGATTTCTACAATAATTATCCTGTTTCCAACTCCAATTTCCAAGAACTCCCCAGAAGAAATTCTTTGTCAGTTTATATACAATCACTGCTGGAATTTCCTTTACATCAGCAACACATACCTAATAATTTTTAGTGATCTCATTATGTAAAACAATTCAGCAACCAGGACCTAAAATTAAGAAGATTTTGAGGAGCCAAAAAATAAAAGGCCATCATGTCTCATTTGACTTTACTGAACTCAATTTACTTTTATGAGATTCACTTTTTTAAGCCATCATTTTTACCTATTCATTTAATTATTGAATTTTTTGAGTTAGGAAATAATTCATATTGTGAAACTGCCACCGTTTTGCTGACATAAGTGTCGAGAGTACTGCTGGAGATGTGCTTCTGGTGGTCTCCTGTAACGAGATGATTCTGTCTTCAGTGAGGTTGGACAGATTTGGAGACGCTGCTTCCAGGGCTGACAAACTGGAGGCATTTTTGTTCACAAGAGGCAGTCAGAGGATTATCAGACACTTCTTAGCCCTTGCACAACACAACACAGCATCAACCCCATCACACAATTGCTCCATGTTGCCCTGGGGGCAGTTGTGCTTCCAGTAAACCTATATCAAGCTGCTCCATCTATGCTGTATCACTACTCGTTGCTGCTGCTGTAGCTCAAGTACAGAAATACAGTGAAGGAGGCACAGAGATAAGTGCTCTGCTGCTATTATTCATAGGTGTGTTCACCAGTAAATGATAGATAAAAGTCCTCAAAAGGATAAAAATATTTATTTGTGTCCCAATACCAGAAAAGTCGTGAGAGAAAGCATAGAAATAAAAACATGTTTTTGTCTCAGAGAGATGAACATGGTTTCCAAGATCTGTCTAAAGACTTTAGAGTCTGTGAACAGGTAACTCTTATGGCCATTTAGTCCTTCGCTAAGCTTAGAAGTAGTGTTAACAAAAGCTGAAGAGTGGGGAGATTAAAATGAGACATCCCAGGGGAATCCAAGAGATTCCTTCCAAAAAAAACTTCATAACACCACTGCAGGGAAAGACAATTTATATTGGCCAGATATAGGGTGGGCCAGATAAACTGTCTTATTATAATCTCCTCAGATAACAGAGGCAGGAAAGAAGGGAAAGTAAGTATCCTAGTGAGTAATTTCATTCTATCGCTACAAATCAAGACACTTATTTATAGATTTTTCATTCTTTAATATTTGCTTACTCGGCATCTCCCAAAAAGAAATGAAACCCAGTGTCTGGAGAATGACAAGCAAAAGAAAACAGCTCAGCAAAATCAGTAGCAACTTTTGAACCAGGAGGCCTACATTCATCTCCCAGGGTTTTCAGGACTGGTCCCAGCTATGAAATGGGAAGCAGGAAAGAGCCCTTAACAAGACTCGGAGACTGGAAGGCAAAGCAGGGACTGAGACTTGTTGTGCCTCTAGGGAGGCAGGGGCAGAGTCCATGGAAGAGAAAGTTTGAGTCTTTTCTTTTGTTTGCGTTGTGGGTCTCCCGGCACCGCTGCCACTGATGCTAATGGCATGGGAAGGGAGCAGTGCCTCCTTAAGTTATCTGTTACAGCTGCTCCTCATTTCTAGAAATTGTCTCTCATGTAAAATTGCTGTTTTCCAGCTCAAACTGAGCTGTTTGCTTGGAGTTGCCTTGTGCTTATGATCAACACCAGCAAACACAAGCATTTTCAGGGATGAAACTGTGTGTGAAGGTTGGGTGGGATATGACTCTCCGTCTCCCTCACCATCAGGCTCTTCACATCAGGCCCTGAACACATCAAACTAGTGACACTTTTTGAAAGATGGGGCCTCATGTTCCGAAGTTAATGGAGCCAGGTGTATCACAACAGAGAAAGAAAAGTCATTAGGCCTGATTTATGGCTGCCTCTGGAGTACTACCAGTGACAGCAGAAGATTTAGGAAGAAGAGGTGTTGTTTAGGTGTCCTCAACACAGCTAGATAAGAGACACTGGAAAAGTACCAGGGCTCCTCCGTGATAAGAAAAGACAGCAGTAAAGGAAAGAAAAAGTGAACATAAATTAACTTTGCCCCAGGGAAGGCAAGATACCAAAGGATAAAGCAGCTTTGCTGAGCTCATTCGAAGGACCATTAGCTAAGAACTGTATAGGTCCAGTACTGTCAGAAGACAATGGTTCTGTTGTAGTGGCTCAGGGGAAGGTATAATTAGAAAGGCCAGCCTGCTCTAACATTGGTCTGTGGAATGTTTAGCATTAAACGGATTGTTCTTTCTGACCATTTCCGACACTGCCAAAATTAAAATTCCAGCTCTGTTGCTCTGCTGTTTCGGTCATTCCCTCACAAAAGAGCATACACTAACAGAAGGCTTTGACAGCCCGCTATGTTGCCAGCCCTTGCTCACACACCCCCTCAAATATATACACACACACTGTCTCTCCAAAGAGTCAAACAAGTTCAGCCCACTCATCACAGGGAGACTCATGACCTTCTACTAGTCAAAACCTCAAACAGTCTGAATCATCCCTTGCTCCTGGTCCATGTGGACTTCCTCTGTGGAGCCACAAAGGAATAAGATTCACAGTACTGCAGTGGTAAGCAGAAAAGGAGGGATACCTGGGGATAGTAGGGAAAGTGGAGTTGGGGCTGTTCAGCCTGGAGAAGAGAAGGCTCCTGGGAGACCTTATTGCAGCCTTCCAGTACCTGAAGGGGCCTACAATAAAGCTGGGGAAGGACTTTTTACAAGGCCATGTAGCGACTGGACAAAGGCTAATGGCTTCAAACTAGAAGGTGGCAGATTAAATATAAGAAAAAAATTCTTTACCCCGAGGGTGGTGAGGCCCTGGCACAGGTTGCCCAGAGAAGCTGTGGATGTTCCCTCTCCTCTCTGGAAGGGTTCAAGGCCAGGTTGGATGGGGCTTTGAGCAACCTGGTCTAGCGGAAGGTGTCCCTGCCCATGGCATGGGGAGGTGGAACTAGAGGATCTTTAAGGTCCACTCCAAGCCAAGTTATTCTATGATTCTAAGAAATGTGTGAGAATAATGTCTTCTCTATTAGAGGAATATCACACAGAATGCGGACCAGGAAACATGATTATACTAGCAGTTATTTCATTAATTTAATTTAACTTAACTCATTAATCCTCTCTTCCACATATTATTATTTTTGTTCTGATCCCACAGAGCCAGGATATTCATCTATCATCTTGATAAGCAGTGCCACAACATCACGTATGGAGATGGGAATGCAGCCAACCAGCCTGCAAAGAAGGCCCTGAACTATTGGGTTAGACAACACAGAACCAGCAAATCTCCCTCAAAACAAGAACTGGAGTAAGGAGGCAAGTTCCTGCATGAAGAGTAGTGTAAACAGCAAGGTTTTCATCAAGGGAGGAAGCAGTGTGTGAAAGACAGAAGAAGAAAATACCACTTCTCTTTTTTTAAAATTAGGTAGAAATCCTATTCCATAAATAACTTAGATGCTGAAGGCAAGAATGCACAAAATTGAAAATAGCACTGCATTCACCAGCAGGGAAACTAATAGTTGTTTCCACATAAGTTGTAAAATATGGGGGGTAACAGTCCCTAAATGGGCTCCCAAATAATAGAATATCAATAATAAGGATGGGTTTCAGTAACAAATTATACAGAAATATCCTCTGGATTTGAAAAATTTTGTCTTTTTCTATCTGGATCAAGTTGAATCATCTTTTCTCATTCTCCAAATTTAAATAGATGGAACAGAACGAAAAGTTTAATGCATAGCTTAAGAGAAGACAAAAATTCCTTTCCTAAGGAAAAAATTTAAGTGCATGGGAAAGTTGCTGTGCAAAGTGGAGATGAGGGTTTCTCTAAAGGGAGCATTATGAACTTTATAAAAATGCAAAGACAATTGTGCAGAGAAGATTTGCAATAATAATTTCAGTCAGGTGGACAGAACAAATATACAAAAATAACGCATAAAGTACAGCAAAAAAAAATACTCAAAAACTAAAAGCGTACAGTATATTATCTGTAGAAGCACAAAGAACAGGAAACTGATATCACAGGGGAAAGGGATGGGAGCTATCCTTAAAGCAGAACAGGATCAAGGTCAGATCTGTAGCATTATGTCTTATTAATAAGATTTACTTGAGCATGAGTGACTGGCAAAAGCAGGTGAAGTCGGACTGAATTGCTACATGAACCTCAACAGAATTATTATCCAGCTGCAGAAGACTAACAAGAAGTTGTCAGGTTCAACTCAGTTACGATAGGCATGGGCTCAAAAGATAATTGTGACCCAAAACTTTGCCAGCAAAAAAAGAAGTTATATCCTGACATTTAAAAAAAAAAAAAAAAAAGAATAAAGCAAATAAACAAACTCAAAACCCAAAAGCCACCATTCTCTTTCCAGCTGCAGAAAATAAGGTTATAATTTTCCTCCTGACATTTCATTGAATTATCCAGGAAAATTACTCATACTAAGAAATGGAAAAATAAAAAACTGCAAGAAAAATATTACAACTGTAGTCCAGAAACTTTTTGGAACATCAGATAACCTGTGCACAGGGACTATAACCAGAACATGTATCCTTACATGCCTCTTAGATCGAGAAACGTGCCTCTTTTATCTAGAAAAAGCTGACTTCATAAAGAGGGAAAAGTACTAGTGAGTGCTGGTTTGAGATCCAGGGTTTGTGCTTATGCCTTTTGAATTCACGAGAAGCAGAGCCTCCCCTGTGATTTGAGGAAACCTTGCTGAAGAAGCGCTGAGCATCCTTGCACTTAGTCCCTGGTGGAAGTCAGGAAATATTTGGCTTCAGCTCAGTCTGAAGGAGGAAGGAGAAATCTCTCTATGTCTTTTGCTTTTATTAAAGCTGGTAAATTTTAAAAATGGAATGGGCTTTTTTTTTTAAGCAACTCAGCAGAGGGCTGCAGAAGGTTACTGTTTCCCCACATACGCCATATACTACCTTTATCCAGAACTAACTACAGAATGCGCTAACAGCTTGAAGCTCTAAGAAAAGTAGTAACAGGTTTAAAAAAAAGAGAAATAAATATAGCTAACATAGTGTAAATATTAGAGGTAGATTGCTTGTAGACTTATAATATATATCTAACTCTACTTGCAGTTTAGTCAATAATTTTGAAAGTCCCTCCCAAAACCAGGAAAAAGACTTACGACATTTGGGAGCCAATCCAATTTCCCTTGCACTCCCTGTTATTTCAAGGAAAAGCAAGTAGTTTCTCAGGGGAGGTGTAAAGCAACAGAATTAAGATTGTATAGACCAGCTCATACAGGGCAACGAAGCTAGATCTATGCAGGGCCAGCTGCTCCACTCAGAAACCCTAGTGTAAATTCACTACCAGCCACAATGCAATTTCTCTAAATGCTCAGCAGTTTAGCAAGGAACAAAAGAGAGCCCAATTCCAAGTACCAGAGCTGTATTTTTATAAGGCTGGGGAGGGAACCAAAATCCACACCACATCAACAGGTTTTACAACACACATGGACTTCAAAACTGGTCTGCAGATTGATACACTCTTTGCTCTTCAGCTCTTTGTATGTGCAAGAAACATGCCAAACTTGAGTGCTTATACAAAATGCTAACAATAATTAGCCATTGAAATTTCAATGACAGAGCTGTAGAGTGTGGGAAATGGAAGAAGTCCCTAACGTCTCTCCAAGATAAGGTTCTGCTCTACTTCCCTCTCCCTGCAGAGTGGGCACAGGTGAGAGGAACACCAGGCAACACAGAGCAAAATAGCCCTCATGGGGCAACTCTGTGTGGTGCTCCCACAATAGCACAAATGCACTGAGAATCCTGTTGGAGGACAGTGGAGGAAAGAGCCCTTTCTGATGATGAGAAGTGCTGGGCTATTTCTCGTGACCTTCAGTATGGGTGACTGAGTGTGCCCTCTCCATATACCTTTGTTCATGAGAGCTGCTGAATGACATTTTAAACAAAACCAGAAGAGTCTCCAGCTGCTGAGAGGACCTGAGACAAGCTTCTTGTGCAAAGTACTGTTCCAAAGAGATAATCATTCAAAGCTTAAATGCTGCAGAAACCATGTCCTCTTAGATGTCATGCATGAGCTTCACAGTAATTCCAACCCTTCACGTACTCCTACTGAACTTTTGCAGTCTTTTCCTCCAACTCTCAATCAAGTGCTTGCCCTCCAGAGGCTCTCAGAAATCGAAAGCAAGCTGTGGAGGAAAGCTGACCAGCTTTGCTGAGGTTGTATAACTGACATCTTGCACTCTTTTCAAGAACAGAGGTGCAAAACTTTAAAGTACTTTGCAAGTGCAATGTAGCTGCCTCACATGCTTTGATCTTGCTGCTCCTTGCTTCCAGATGAGCAAGTGGCATGTACAGCAGGAAGGGGTGAGATGTTGCCTCTAAACACACCGAGAACAGCAATGCGACATGATCCAGGGTTAAATCCCATCCTCCGAATAACTGATGCAGCTGCTTAGTGCTTATGTCTCACCCCTCAGACCAGGTCTTGACTCTCCATCAGTTTTTACATGCCCTTTGGCACCATTTTGCAGTCTAAGAGAGAGTTTAGAAAAAACAACAGGTGAGATTGCTCATAAAGGCTGCTTTTCAGTTAGGAAGGGGAAAGATTCGGGGTAAAGCAGATTGACAGGGATCCTTAAAGCCATCATCCCTGTGCCCCAGCAATGGTTAGATAGGGATAAGAAACAATCTCTTCTGCTGAGTGTTTAACCAACACAAGACTAGAGTAAAGCCGTTAATGGATTACAGAAATCATAGAGAAGAGAGTGGATAAAATCACATGGGATGCCTTTTTCCATTAATTCTTGACTTAAATCCCACCCCAAGGTTTCCTAGCCCAGCTCTCGGTTCCTCTGATCCATTTCTGAATGCTCAAGACATACAGGGCAATAGGTGGAATAGCTGTCAGCTGTGTGAAAGGAAAGGTTGGATCCTCAACCAGTCACCCCCTGTAGCTTGTGACTTACGTGCTGGCCACAGGGAGACCAAGCACACTTGTAGAAATGCACTTTTCTTCATTGCCAAAGACTGGCTTTGGGTTGAACGTACCTAACAAAAGGGAACAAATAGGTCAGTGCAAGAGAAAACAAAATAAAAGTAGGACAGGCAGATTCAGCCTAGTGGAGACACAGATCTTTTAAGTAGAAGATAAACATGAATTTTATTTTATGAAATTGATTTAACTTGCAGCAGTCTTCCATGCCTGGAGAGCACCAAGGGAAGAAAACAAGAAAGCCTTGGGACAAAGACACAGTCACAAATAGGAAAGCACCCAGACATGTGGCCATCAAGCGAAAATACATCAGGTGCTCCACAGTGATTCAATGTAGCTGATGGATGAGGTAAGATCCTCAAAATAAAAGTGAGGAAACTTCTACAAAGAATATAAATACATTAAAACCTTTTAAAATGCAAATCCCTCTCTGTCAGTTAAACAACTTGACCAGATAGGTACTTTCACTGCTTTTAGGATGAAGATGTAACCAGCACAGAGGTTATAAACAGCTTTTCCTCCTTTGTAATTTAGTCCTGTGTCTTCCACGGGGAAAGAACAGCCAGGTTCAAACTGGCTCTTGTTCCTCTAGCAAATGAAATACAGGACAAATTTGCTGCATTCTTTGTATTTGTAGTCGTTAGCCTTTTAAATTAGAGGAAAGAATACTTGAAAGAACACACTCTCAAGTACTTTTGCTATAGTTCGACTTTTTGTTTTCTATTTCTCTTCATAGTTCACAACAGCCTCTTAAGAACTTAAAAAATAAAAGCTGCTTCATTTTCCAACCAAATGTGTCTTCTTCCATTTGTCAAACACTAATTCCCTGCACCCCTTGTGTTACTAATTAAGCTTAAAATTAACATGCAAGTAAACAGCTAGAACCTCATTTGTGCATCTGCATCATCAGAGATGACAGGAGAAGAAATGTTATGTCAAGTCCCTATCCTCACAGCATGTGTCTCGGAGCACAATGATAGTAGAATCAGTGAAGTTTCAAGCTCTGCTATTCCACATAAGTATAAATAACACTAGATCTTCCAGGCAACCTTCAGTGATTCTCAGACGAAGAGAGAAGGGAGAAAGATATTGGCTCAGAGAAGTCCATATAAAGCTACCAAAAATTCCATCTGGCATTTGCTTCCCTGAAAATTCCCTTCTCTCAGATTGATGTGTAAAGAGAAAAATATTGACTACAAGCTAATGGGGACAGCAATTGACAGGCAAGCAGCTGGGGAACATGCAGCTTGAAGTACTATAGAAAAAGGAGGAGGTTTTAATGGCATCAGAAAAACAGGCCATCGTGCCCTTTCATGCAGCACAGCTAACAAGATGCCATCATATCAGGAACTGAGGCCATTTCCTGTCCTTACAACAGGTTTAAGGGACCAAATTTTTCCCTGCTCTGTATGTCATTTTTCTACACGTTGAAAGGTGAGAACTGAGTGCATTTTAGAATAATAAACTTTGCTCCCACTTTCCACAGATTTAAAAAATTGGGCCTGAAACAGGAAAATCAATCCCAGTCTTATACTGTTTTACTTACCTGTAAATTTCTTTTTTAGATACAGAAGTATATAAAACTGCAAGTTCTGGTCTCACTGACTTGTATTGGGTATAGAGAAGTCCCATCGGCAGCAAACTCACCAACCTTTTGAAAGCCACATTTTTTTGGAGAGCAGAGAATATTCCTTTTAATCAGTAAAGTTCCACCCCAAAAGAACCATCTGGAAGTGACAAGGTCAAGGCAGATGTCAGAACTTCTTCCACTTATATGGAGGACACATGTGGGCATGCTCCTCTCCACCTCCAAGACACCTCATTTCAGGCAGGTAAAGCTCATGGAGAGGATTCCAGGGCTTGTGTCACTGCTGGTGTTTGAAGTATGAAGTGCTCAGTTAGAAACCTGACCTTGAGGTCTCCTTTCCCCCTGTGATAATTATTTCCTCTCACTAAGTCAAAGAGGAGCAGTGGCGGCAGCAGCTGTGATTACATGCATGAAGGAGGCATACTAATACAATTGAAATGCTAATGGCTCTAGACAAGTTGTAAGAAGGTATTTTATGCCAGTGAGCACTGAAAAAACACAGAACAACTCTTTTCTGTCTCAGCCTACTCACAGGAGAGCCTATGAGCTGTTTCAGCCCTTCGACATCATTGTCCTCTACGCTGCACTAAAAGAAGCCTACACACAAAAAAAAACCCCACATTTGGTTTCATTGGGAAGGCACATACAGGAGGTGTTACCCACCATGGATAACAGTGAGAGAATTATGGTCATAAGTGACGTCATCCGTTTGATTGGAAGGCTGTTGTAATCTTCAGATATCTGGGACCAATTCCATTAATATTCCTACCTTCCTCCATTGACATATTCTTATTCCACTGGGATGTATCCACAGAGCAGAACACTGGGACAGTGGCTCACAACAGTGGTATTTCAGGAAGAAATAATCTTTTACTGACAAAGCAATAGAGATGTGACCTATGGGAAGTATCTTCTGTATTTCTAAATCTTCAGCTAACTAGAGAGGGAGAAGCATGAAAAGGCCCAATGTTTTAAATGCAAATGTTTTTCCCATTTTGAATCAAAGTCTTGATTGTTTTCCATAAGTTTTGATATTCATGAGTTCTTCTGTCTCCCAAAGCCAATTTCATATCGGATTCTTCTCCCTCTCCCTGTAGTATTCGTGGATTGTACCATCATGTGAGACCAATTATAACACCAGCTCTTACCTCCTGTATCACCTGGCCACAGAATTTCTTGCCTTTATTGAAGATACTCCTGCATCAAGCTGAATAGTCAGTGTTTGTCTAAAGCATATCTCTTCAGTATTTCATGTTCTTTCTTAACTAAATACAGGTTATTTAGAAAACCTCTTAGAGCTGTTCCTTATATTAACAACCCACCAAACTACTTCAAGCTTATATCTCCAGCTGATTTATGTCTGTTTTCTGGCACAGAGCCATTCTCTTCTGCTCACAAGATGGCTTAATGCCTGTCTGGCTACTTAAATGGAAATCCTATCTTTAATGAGAAAGTACTGTTTCCACTACTCCACATGTCTGGGAAATTAATGGTTTGTAATATCTCCTCTGTACAGAACTGATCAGAAAAAAAATTTGGCAAAGGTTCTGCAGTTCTCTGCAACTCACACCAGAGGCTTGGGGTGGAAAACACAGAATCACTGAATGGTAGGGGTTGGAAGGGACCTCTGTGGGTCATCTAGTCCAACCCCACTGCCGAACCAGGGTCACCTACAGCAGGCTGCACAGGACTGCGTCCAGGCAGGTTCTGAGTATCTCCAGAGAAGGAGACTCCACAACCTCCCTGGGCAGCCTGTTCCAGTGCTCCATCATCCTTAAAGTAAAGAAGTTCTTCCTCATGTTCAGACGGAACTTCCTGTGCTTCAGTTTGTGCCCATTGCCCCTTGTCCTGACGCTGGGCACCACTAAAAGTCCTCCTGACACCCACCTTTAAGGTACTTACAAGCATTTATAAGATCCCCTCTCAGCGTTCTCTTCTTCAGGCTGAACAATCCCATCTCCCTCAGCCTTTCCTCACAGGAGAGATGCTTCAGTCCCCTCATCCTCTTTGTAGCCCTCCGCTAGACTCTCTCCAGTAGTTCCTCGTCTTTCTTGAACTGGGGAGTCCAGAACTGGACACAGTACTCCAGATGAGGCCTCACTAGAGCAGAGTAGAGGGGGAGTAGAACCTCCCTCGACCTACTAGCCACACTCTTCTTAATGCACCCCAGAATACACAGGTATTATTGGAGCTGGATGCCTGAAGATATAAATTCACTCTAACAGATTCAGGATGACAAGGACAGGAAAGCACTGTTATCCTCTAGGCAGGGATGGGATTTAAACCTGTTTCTGCCAGAGTGCAAGCTGACATCCTCCACCCATTCTCCAGAGGTGGTGCATACATGTGCACACTGCTGTGTCCTCATTTCTATGCAGCGTACAGAACTTACTATAACAAGTGGCTCAAACATCACCACTTTCATTTCTCCTCTTGGAAACTGAATACCATTGAGGTACTTACAAATTCTATACCAAGAAGTACATTTTCTAAGGGTTACAGTTACCATGAGCCGGGGATGAAAGCAACAATAAACGCAGCTTCCCCATCATCATTTCATTACTCACATCAGTGTCAAACAGCTTCTGTGTGACAGCATTCAGTCTGTTCTTCAAAGTCCATAACAGGGTCCCGGGCATCTGGGTTTGACAGCAGAGATGTTGAGAAGCAGCCCAGGAGAAGAGGTGGTGCAGAAGGAGCGATACCAACACCTGACAAACTGGCACAGACAACGTCACCAAGAAGGTGATGTTACGGCAGAACAAAGACTCCTGTCAAAGATTGAAAAGCAAAAAGGGGTCTAAATGTGTTTCTGGGGAAAGACTCAACCTTGTCACCTACCAAAAGCTACAGAAAGTGAAGGCAGTCAACGCTGAGAACCAAGGTGAACTAAGCACTCAGTAGTGGGTTGTATACATGAGCCGAACAGCAAACACAAGGCTGATTGTGAGGAGTTCAGTGAGCATAGCTGAAATTACTTATTGTAGGGATTCTGGTGTGGGTTAAGTCTGATTCACAGAGAGTGGCTGTGTCAGCCTTGTGTCCTACAAAGAAAAAGTATTTCTGAAGGTAGAATGAGATGCAGAAAGTAGAATGAAGCAGTATGATTTCAGACTATAAATAAGGAGCATGTTTTGAATGGGGAGTATAAAACAGTCATAAAAGTCACAAAACACTGGACTCTTCATCTCAAGAGGCAGCTGAACAATGACTAACATGCTGAAAGCTGTGCAAGAGAAGAAAATCAGCACAAAGCATGAAGGTGTTAGGAATTTCTGAGTAAGACCATTTGCTCCAGAGAAGGATTCAGCAGGCAGTATACTGAGACACAACCTCTGTTCCATCTTCCACATCCAGTGGAAATACCAGAAGGGAGAGGTCACACGGTCCCTCACCTGTGAGCACCATGAGTCCCTTATGCATCAACTATTTTTCAGCTGGTCAAGCAGGAATCAAAGCAGCACTATCTGGAAACCAGATGTAACAAAACACTTGGGCCTGCAACTCCACTGAAAAGGAAAGCGTGCTGCTCCTTTAAAGGTCTCCAGTACAGAACTGTCATTCCGTAATATTTGTCTGCTAAATTAATCATTCAGCCTTGCAAGTATGCAAAACAAGTCAGTATTGATTTCGGGATTCATTGTGATATATAGACACAGACTGGGATGTTGCAGTACCATTAAGCACAAGCAACTGCTACTATTTCCGCATACTCATAGTCCAGGAGATGCCTATCATCTCCAGCTCATTTAATCTGAGCTATTGAGATTTCTCTTCACTTAAAAGGTTGTATACTTCCATGCTTCCTTCCTGCTGGTTAGTTAACCTGTTTTTTCACAGCAATCATATCATTGCTCTGTAAGAAGGATGGGCAAATGCAGTGGAGTACAGACATGTTCCCCCTAGCATCACAGAAACTATCCATTAAAATATAACATTTATAGTTAATTTTATTTTTAGGCAGAACCTGAGTCTAATGTTTCTATTACTTTTTTAATCCTATGGAAACCGTCTTTACAATTCAATTAGGATCCCACTACAACGCTCCCAACTGCGCATTACAGCCATGCAGGAAGAGAATCCGACACAAAACGCAGCAGAAGAAAGAGGAAAACTAACCAAGCTCTTTACATTGTCCTTGCTGTGAAGTACATACCTATGAAATATAAATGCAGGATAAAAACGTCATTACTTTAATAATTTAAGGAGTCAGTAGGCCAGGGCTTGAAACTACAGAAATGTTATCTGTAGTAGAGGAACTACCGGACAGTCTCAGGGTCAGACTTAATAACCACAGCATTTCCATACATGCTGTTACTGTGACTCCCTGTGCAGCTTTCCAGGCAGCCCCAGCCTCCCTGCCTGCCCAAGGAAGCTCCTCCTGCCCTACCCCAACAAGCTGTGGCAAATTCAGAGGCAGAGACGGACCAGCTGCTGGCAAAGGCCAAGCCCATCAGCAAGGGTGGTAGCACCTCTGGGTTAACATAGTTAACAAGGGGGGAAAAACCTGCTGTGGGACAGCAGTCGAAAGAGAATAGTGAGACTACATGAGAGAAGTTCACAGACAGCAAGGTCACTGAAGGAGGGGGAAGAGGAGCTCCAGGTGCCAGAGCAGAGATTCCCCTGCCGCCCGTGGCGCAGACCCTGGTGAGGTAGGCTGTGCCCTGCAGCCCGTGGAGGTCCATGGTGGTGCAGATCTCCATCTGCAGCCTGTGGAGACCCCACACCAGAGCAGATGGGTGCCTGAAGGAGGCTGTGACCCCATGGGGAGCTCATGCTGGAGCAGGCTTCCGCCAGGACCTGTGGCCCCGTGGAGAGAGGAGCCCACACTAGACCAGGTTTGCTGGCAGGGCTTGTGAACCCATGGGGGACCCACTCTGGAGCAGCCTGTTCCTGAAGCACTGCACCCATGGGTAGGACCCACACCGGACAGCTTGTGGAGAACTGTCTCCAATGGGAGGGACCCCACGCTGGGGCAGGGGCAGAGACTGAGGAGTCCTCCCCTGAGGAGGAAGGAGCGGCAGAGACAAAGCGTGATGAACTGATCTCAGCCTCCATTCCCTGTCGCCCTGCTCGGCTCAGGGGGAGGAGGGACAGAATCGGGAGTAAAGTTCAGCCCGGGGAAAAGGGAGGGTTGGGGGGGGGAGGGGGAAGGTGTTTTTAAGATTTGGTTTTATTTCTCATTATCCTACTCTGATTTTTTGGTGATAAATTGAACTTTTTTCCCCGAGTTCAATCTGGTTTGCCCATGACAATAATTGCTGAGTGATCTCTCCCTGTCCTTGTCTTAAACCTAGAGCCTTTCACCGTATTTTTTCACCCCTGTCCAGCTGAGGAGGGGGAGTGATAGAGTGGTTTTGGTGGGCACCTGGCATTTGTCCAGGCTAATCCTTGACAACCTAACGTATGTTTTCTATCCTATTTATGACAACATGATAATGGGGGAAGAAGCCAAAACACAAAGAACTTCCTACCAAGGGAAAACTGTTTTCTTGATGATCACTAAGTCATTTCACAGTTAATATATACACAGTAGCATTTTTGTTCCTATGCATAATTCGCCCTCGCGCTGTTCTAACAAAAGCAGTTTCAAAGCCATTAGGTATCAAGAAAGCCAAAGGATCCTGCCTTTTACACTGCAGCACGTTATTTTCCATAGGATAACTGTATCTAGCAATGCCTTGAGTTTTACTAATAGATGCAGTTTTACTAATCCAATCTGGCCAAAAATGGCACTTTCCTATTTCACTGGAAGTTCAATGGCTTGTGGCAGAAAAGCTGGGTCATAATTCTGCCTTTGTATGAGCTTTTAGTACTCTTTTGGAAAGATTAATGAGTTTGCAGGATTCTCTCCTCTTGCCTGTCAGATGGAGATTGTTCTTTAAGAGTGTTCATTCTTTAAGAGCTTTTACCTTTACAAAAAAAGATGTTGATAAGCTGGCTCAAAGATCTCAGCAACTCTGTTACTGCCTTTTCCATTGCCAACACCTACTTCAGCCTTACCCCAGCTGCCCTCCACCTTCTCTGTGCTCTGGTCTCTCTCCATTACCCTCCCAGCAGGTGCTTATTTCAGTATATGATGATCAGGGGACACAAGACTGGCTGGAGTGACACACAACAAGCCACTATCTTGAACATTGCCCAGAGAGATCCATAAATCTCCTTTCTACTGTTAGTCCAACTGAATCCAGGTATTCTTTTTTAACAGATCAAATCCAGACCTCAACCTTTTTCTTTAAAGACCCTACATAAATCTGCGTACAATACGATCCCTTTTCCTGCTGTTTCTCTCATGCCTCTATGCTCCACCCAGCTTGCATGGCCCCAGATTTCTGCTTAATGCCTGCATCTTCACTGTATTGGCCCTGTTGAAGCAGATCCCCTACCTTTATATCCAGAGCACCTTCTTGCCCTCACAGGTATGCCTAACTAACTTACTCCTTTCTTTCCTCATTTCTCTTCTTTACATGGAGCTTACCAAGATTTCCACCTTTTCCATGTCTGAACTGATTTTGATTCTGGTTTTGAAATCAGGATTTGAACACACGAACACAGTCCCACACTTCCCAAATCTGAATAAGCAACTCACAACCTGCAACAAACATGATGCAATTCAAGATAATCTGGTCGATGGAGGGGGGAGTGAAGCTAAATCACTCTACCCTCACATTTTTTTCAGGCTAGGAACATGTTAGCTGACCTTGAGCTGGGTTGTCACTGTCCTCCCCCAGGTAACTTGTATGTTTTGCAAATCCCTGTGTTACAGGGTAAAGGTTTTAGGATAGACTTGGGGGTAATGATTGTGAAAAATCGTTAGTGAGATTGAAGCCTCGATACCATAAAAGACATGAAGCAAAGAGAATCTTAAAGCCTTGTCCAATGATGTCTTCAATGAGTCTTACCTGGTGGAAAGCCAGTACTAGTACAGCTCTGTGTGCGCACATGTGCTTTACACAAGGGAGGTTTGCCACATATCTTGCTCTGGCAGTTTGGGGGTCAACAGCAAAATGCCCCCTGATATCTGCTGCACAGGCACACAGACGGAAAAGAACTCTGCAACAAGTGCAAACATGAATGAAAAAAAATGATCTTATGGAAACAGTTTTTGTCACATCTGGAACTTACTGTGTCACAGAGAGAAGTGGCAATTTGAACTGACCAGAATACGCCTGTGCAGCAGGAAGTTACAAGATGCTTTACAGGGAAATGGCAATTATTTTAATTTCAATGCGTAACAACTCATTATTCTCACCTTGTTAGTATTATCTGGGTAATTAATAACCTGTCCTTGTACTGTTCAATATTTTTCTCATAAATTTCTGTAGCTAGGTGTCTCTGTAACATGTCACTATTAAGACTGAACAGCAAAGAAAGATTTTGGTAACGTTTAAAAGGTTCTGGTGGGAACTGACCCAACCACGTCCAAAGCAAGCTCTGTAATTAGCTAACATTGACTTTTAATAGCATCTACACTGGTGTAAGTGAAGCAAGGTCTGGGTAGCTTCTACTGCCAGAATTTCTGGAGCAGAAGAGGTTTTTTTTGGAGGAACAAGGCCTGTAGCAGAGATCCTTGTCACCAGCTGTCGCTACAATACTTATTTCACCCAGCCGCTGGGTGAGCTGTGATTTGTGACCAACAGCTGTGCTGACAAAAGCTTTGCAGTGTGGTTGTGTTGCACATGTAATTTTGCCAGTGTGCTGCTCAAGGGAAAGGAATGAGCTGTGGCAGCAGAAACTTCTCTTCCCCATTTTAAGTTTCCTGCATTTTGCCAGCCAAATACACTTCAGTACAAGTTTCTTGACCAACAACCACCACCCTTCAGGTCTTACTCTTCTTGAAAGTCAACAAGACACTGGCTTCGGATTGTCTGTGTAACACCAAAACCGAGCCTGGTTTCTTCTGTCGCTTGTCACTCCTGACAGCATTACTCATATCTTCTTTTTGGAAGTTTGTCCTAGTTCCAGTTCCTGGCATTGAAGCTTTGGGACATAAAAAAGGGAAAGAAGAGGAAAGAAATAAAATAGCACTATTTTATGTTACTGAGGCTACAGACTGGAATATAAATAGGTGAAAATGAGGTAGAAAAATTCAAATCTGAAGATGAGAATTTGGGGGGGGGGGGGCAATCAGTGAAAAGAACACAAAAGGAATGATATTTCAGTCCGTTTACACGAAGATTGCTGGCAGATTTTGAAATGTAGCTTTCCTCCTGCTCTAATCACAGAACACTGCAGAATAAATCTATGTAACAAAAAGAGAAAACATCTTCTGGCTGGTCCAACTCAGCGAGACAATAATAATTCAACACAGGAATAAGAGCACTTCAGTACCTTATACTAACTTTGTATTCATTCCAAGCTATGTTTAAAACTACACATAATAATCTTCAGATCCATCCCCTTCAATCACAGATTATATATAGACAAACAATAGAAAGTGTAAAGAAGAGCCTTGCCCTGGCTGGGCAAGGTGATAGGATCCAGGGCAGAAACTTTCTTCCATCTCCCATTTAAATCTTCCTTTTGCAGATCGTTTGGCAAAGCTGAGCAGCAAGTTCAGCTCAGCTTGTGTTTATGTGCTTCAAACTATTTAAGATCTTCAATAAACCCTATGGCTAGGAGCTCGTCATTTTATGTACTGAGAGCTCCATTAGCAAAGCCTGTAAGTGACACTTTACATTACCCACTTGCTTGCAGGTGTAGTTTTTGCCAGAGGTTTCTTACTTGGAGAAGAGTACGCTAAGAGGCATTAATTACATTTCTCTCTTGTTTTTATGTAATCTGATTTATTTCCATTAGCTTTTTAAACTCAGTGGCAAATTTTGTATTCTTGCATCTGTAGATTCATTTGCTACATTTATGCATACCACGGCAGAAAATTACTAAAATTCTTTGCCCAGTTTTGATGCCTGCTCCTATATTAAGCAAGCTTCTGATTTTATGAGCAGTAGCAATGGCATCAAGATTATTCTCATGCCTAGGTAGCAAACATGATTCATCACGTTGGACCGTAAATCCCTGTAAGAGCTAGGTTTTGGTTACCTCTTGAAAAACTTTCTCAGCTGCATGCAATGCTGATGTAACAAGACAAGGCATCCCAAGGCATCCTCAACACATGACCTACTCCTGCTGAAGGTCACTCACTCTCTCCTAGCTCACTTTCAAGGAGACTATATTGGGTGTACACAACAGTAAGAGACTTTTTTGCTTGAGTGAAGACAAACTTTGCAAACCGCTGCGGTTTTATAATATTTGTTTTGATACAAAGCATACAAATGGCATTCTGCTTAGAAAAGAATGACATGCATGTTGTTTAATCTCTCCAATGGTTTCCACATTTCTCATGGAATTCATCTACCTTTAATTTATTCAGAGTCTGGAATTCAGAGTACATTTGGAAGCAGAGTTTCTGGCCTTCTAGATATTATTTGATTTTTTGTTAGTATTTTATTTGAAATGATAAATTACTGTGGGATTTTTGTGTTGTTATACTTCATTGTTATCCATTTGACTCAAGTAATTAGAAAAAAAGGGACTCTAGCAGACTTGTAGGCTACGTCCCAGCTAAGGATTTGCCATGCCTTAATCATCCCAAGCAATGCTGAGCTGAGTGCTTCTCAGAGACCTCCAGTGATGGATATTGTACATTTCCCACACAGCGTGAAAGCTCTTCCAAAAAGACCTGAATGTAATTCCATCCTAAATCTCTCTTTCTGTTTTTAAGCTCACTACTTCTTGTCTAATTCCTACAGCACTGCAAAATTCATATTCTGTATTTTCAGCGAATTGAAGAGTTAGGTCACATTTTTTAGGCCTCTCCTTCTGGAGTTCATTCTCCGAAGTCTCTTTGACTACTCAGCATTTTCTTGAAGTGTCTTACCAATATGTGTATATAACACTGCAGCTGAGATCTAATCACTGCTGAATACAATGTGCATGGACTTAAAGTCTCTTGCAAATAAGCATTTGTATATACATCTCCCAGCCCAACATATGGGTTTATAATAGCACAGCACAGTACACCAGGGGTCATGAAGATGTCACAAAAATACATAAAATTAGAATTTTCTACTGTTTCTGAAATGTTAATATCTGGAAAAACTTTCCCTCTAGGATTTCACAAATTAGTTTTCTCTAAACATTGCTGTCTAGACAAAAAAATCCAGTATTTTCAACTTTTCTATTATGAATTTCCAAACTGTTTCTTTACTAGCTCAGTTTGTAAGCTTTGAACAACCTCTAGCATTCTGCTAGTCTGCATTCCCCCCACAACCCCACATAGGACAAGCACTTCTGCTGCGATCACAAAACAGACGTGCCGCTTTTCTATTCCCACTCCTTCTATCTCTGCCAGAATTATAAAACAGGCCAGGTTCTCTGTTGGGAACTGGGCTGCCTTTTTCATCTAGGGTTACACTGGAGACTGCTAACGCACAATGTTTTGCTATCATAATTAGGTTAGTCAGGAGCATGAAATGAAGTCATACTTCTAGCTGACCAGATTAAGCTTGGCAATAAAACCAGCCCTGTAACTATCTTGTCATAGTGCTGAAACCCCTCACCGGGAGATCTGGCAACTCTGTGCTACTACTATATTCCAACGTCTTGCTAGTCTGTGTCTTCTAAAGTTCGAATTTAAATCTCCAGTCTTGCTAGTGCTAAACAGATGCCAAGAGTTCCTGATTTAGCCCTTTAAGCCCTGCAGTGACTGTTTCACTGTTCATGGCCGATCACCTGTTTTTCTGGTGGGTTATGATGCATAAGAAATGCAATTAGATGCAATTTGTGATGCAGTTTTACAAAGCCACCTTTGCGATAAGAGAAACGCAGGAATGCAATTTAGAAAGAATATGAAGTAACCAGAGAGCAATCAAAAGGGTAAGTCAGACCACAAAGAAAGTAAGTGGTAATATAATGTAGTTGACAAGCAGAAATATCAAAGCTAATAAGGTGCAGCTGTGCGAGGCACAGGAAGCTATGTTTGATTTTGAATCATTTATAAGAAGCCATTCTGTTGCCTGTCACCGTATTAGCATATTTAAATAGTTTTAATCTTGTTTCATCACTGTGATTAAAATTGCTGACAAGGATGGAAAATATTGATGAACAGAATAAAGCATAGGAAATAGTGGGACTGTAAATGGGCTTACAGGGGCATGAGGAACAGCAGCACACCCAATACAACAGCAAATTCAGATCACAAGGGAAAAACTCAGGAAGCAAAATTTCAGTAAGTGAGTGTCTTTCAAAACTTTCTTTCCTATTCTGATTTTAGTTCACTCTTTGATTTAGATCATAGCTGAAGCGGGTGTCCAAGGGGGTAGAAGTCACATGCATCATTCAAAAGGCACAACTTAAGGGATATTACTTCTCAAGCAATTCGCTCAGAGGCAGAAGCTCTGGTATGTCCTGTACTGTCTAAGATCTGTTGATGGGCAGAGTTAGTTGATACTTCACTGGTTCTGCCAAAAATAACTGAAGAGACTGACAAGTGCTCGGAAACATCAGGAGCTTTAAAACCCATGAGACCCTTCTGAAAGCATCTTTTCTTTAAAAATTCTGATTTGTAGTGATTTCTGATCTTAACTTGGAAACTAGGGGAGCGTTTTAATTGCTAACAGAGAAACATTGCAAGTAAGGCTTTAAGGAAAAGCATTGATGGGTCTTGAAGAAATTGAAAGATCTGGGAAGTATCTCCTTCCTGCATGCCCCAAAGTAATTCAAGCAAAGACTAATTTCAACCCTTCAGCAGAGCGGTAGTATCAAAAGCATTTTCACATTAAGAAACAACTGATGTGGTGTGGAAGAGTATTCACGGTGTAGAGGAAGCCCATCTGTATTCCCCAATGTCTGCAAAAGTCTATTTTGAGCATCTGGGTTTCTGCAATCGCTCATCATCAGAATTTGGAGCCGGAGGAGCTGCTGTTTCTGGGACTCTGGTGGTACTGCTTTCCTGCAGGACTCCTTCCCTTCAGGCAGCACTGCCTTAGGCACTGCACACTCAGAGTGAGGTGACATCTGTCCTGGAGTCTTCTCCACATACCCAGCTCCATTTTTCATCATTTAAGCACCCCAGAACATTGCAACATCGCCTTACTGAAAGTGCACAGACGATCTACATCTTCAAGCCTCCAAAACATCACTAAAAACCTGCCCTCTTCTAATGTTATACCAATATACAGACAGTCCACTGTGGCATACACAGGAATTAAGCTTATGTACTAAATTTCAGGCTAGAATCCACAAGACCATTCTTCCTCTGCTCTGTAGGGTATACAAGCCTTCAGAGGCTTGACAAAATCTGCATCTCTCTGTCTGTTCCAACTAAAAGGGGTCATGGGACAACGTCCCCAAGATGGGATGCTGCCTCAGAGTTGCCTTGCTTACCTCCAGGTGCGATGGTTAGGATTTGGGAGCATGTGGAGCATGCCCAGCATCAGCCTCTGTCCTCCTCTATAGATTGTGGCTTTGTCTGTCTTCCTAGAAGTAGCTAAGCTGCAGAAAAGCATACTACAGCTCAGTGGGAGGGTAAAACAAGCAGAGAGGAACCAACTGATGTGTAATCAGAGACAGAAGAAACACATACAACAGACATCCTCCTTATGCTTGCAGCTCTGTCTCCCTTTGTATCTTTTTCACCTAAGACTTTTCGATTGAAAATGACAGAAGGCAGTATGTCACTGAGAACAGAGACGACAATTGCAAACGGTAGGTGTTTTCACTAGAAATTGCCAACACAAATTTTGATGTCTTTCTTCCATGGAGGCCTTTGGAAAAAAAATGATACCTTGGAGGTTTTTTGAAAAGCTGGAATATTGCAATAAAATATAATGTGGTACAAGGCTATATAAAATTTATGGGGCACCTTTTATGAGAACATCCCAAGGGGCTTCATATAATAGCTATAAAACAGTAAAACACATCATGGCACAGATTTAATTTTTAAAATGGCAGAACATATATTAATGATTTACCATCATTACTGTTCATTGGAGGTCTAAGAATGCTAGTAAAATGGTTCTATCCAAAGTTGTTTTAGGTGAAAGGCATTTAATGTCCGAATGTGGTTTGTATTTTAATAAGTTTAATTGGCTGATTAAACAATAGCAAAACAAAAACAAACATGGTAAGTTTCAGTCAGGAAGCATTTCTGAATTATTAGTCACTGTAATCTGTTCACCATTCCCTCAAGTCACCTATGTCTGTCCCTCCAAAACTTACAAAGAGACAACTGAGTGGATAGCAGCTGAGCAGAACATTTTGCCGATGCTGAAACATGTGCCCTTGTACCACCTAACCTGTCAAAGGCCACTACCAAGAATAGTATGTAAATAAGAAAGAGGGTCCTGGCAAGGAACGGCAAGTAAGAAAAGCAAAGGAAGATACATGATCAACAGCACTAGAACTGCCTTGACTTCCTTTCACACCTCTCCGCCGGCATTGCTGTAACTTAGTCTCCTATGGCCCCGTCACCACCTGGACCACCTTCATATTAGAAGTTGACTCTAGCTGTGCAGCCCAGATCTTTCCCTGCACACCCATGGGTTATTAGCTACAGACACTGTTCTCTGCTGAATCTAGGTTTAAATCCCTCTACATGAGAACTAGCACCAGAACTCTTGCAACAAGATAGAACTGCAACTCTGCAAAGGAGTTGTCTGAAGAACGATAAGCCAAGCACAACGCAACACACAATTAATAGGCTGAATAAGTTATGAACTGACCTCAGGGAATAAAAAGCAAAAGCATGGTGTCTGGTTTTCAGCTCTTTGATATAAAAAAGAGGTCAAAGCTGAAAAAAAAAAAATCAAAGTCAAAGACCAAAGCGGGAACATCAAGTCAGATGGGACAATAACAATTAAATGCATTAGTGATTGTGAAAGCTCAGCAATTCAGTATTTGTACACACAAATACAGTATTTATCTGTTTCTGTACATTGAAGTTTAACACTTAAGTGACCACCAGCCCACATACTTAGAAGAACATCCAAGGAATCTAGAAGCATATAGGGTCTTGAAAAATTAAAATGCAGCCTGGGCAGTCTGCTGGGCTGCTTCTGTTGGCAATCTGTCTGTTGGAGGTTAGGCTGATTAAATGGAGGTTTTGTTCTGTTCTGAACTCCAAGGCTGTTCTTCGCACACTGGAAATGAGCTGAAGGACCATCACAAGAAAGTGTCCAGGAAACACAAGCTCTAACCATGAGGCAGGTGTCTAGGGACAAGGAAAGTGATTTGCCATGGACAAAGCCCATATTTATGTGAGTTGCATCCAGCAGCACTGAAAATCAACACGAAATTGTTGCTGTTCAATATATTTATCAATGACATGGACAGCGACATCGAGTGTACCCTCAGCAAGTTTGCAGATGACACCAAGCTGAGTGGTACGGTTGAGACACCTGAAGGATGGGATGCCATCCAGAGGGACCTGGACAAGCTGGAGAGGTGGGCCTGTGTGAACCTCACGAGGTTCAACAAGGCCAAGTGCAAGGTCCTACACCTGGGTCGGGGTAATCCCCGCTATCAATACAGGCTGGGGTATGAAAGGATCAAGCGCAGCCCTGCTGAGAGGGACTTGGGGGTACTGATAGACGAAAGGCTGGACATGAGCCTGCAATGTGCGCTGGCAGCCCAGAGGGCCAACCATGTCCTGGGCTGCATTAAGAGAAGCATGGCCAGCAGTTCGAGAGAGGTGATTCTGCCCCTCTACTCTGCTCTGGTGAGACCTCACCTGGAGTCCTGCGTTCAGCTCTGGAGCCCTCAGCACAAGAAGGACATGGCACTGTTGGAGCAGGTCCAAAGGAGGGCTACAAAAATGATCCGAGGGCTGGAGCACCTCTCCTATGAGGACAGGCTGAGAGAGTTGGGCTTGTTCAGCCTGGAGAAGAGAAGGCTGCGGGGAGACCTGATTGCAGCCTTTCAGTACTTAAAGGGAGCCTATAGGAAAGATGGGGACAATCATTTTAGTAGAGACAGCAGTGACAGGACGAGGGGTAATGGTTTTAAACTAAAACAGGGTAGGTTTAGGCTGGATATAGGGAAGAAATTCTTTACAATGAGGGTGGTGAAACACTGGAATGGGTTGCCCAGAGAGGTAGTGGAGGCCCCATCCCTGGAAACATTCAAGACCAGGTTGGACAGGGCTCTGAGCAACCTGATCTAGTTAGCGGTGTCCCTGCTTGCTGCGGGGGGGTTGGACTAGATGACCTCTAGGTGTCCCTTCCAACCCAAAACTTTCTATGATTCTATGATTCTATGAAACACAAACCCACATCTTTGAATTTGACCTAGTATTTGACAGAGTATCTGGGAAGACTGGGCTGCAGGAATGCCTTTGAAAGTGCTGCAGCTTTAGCTGGGAGGGATGCGAGTGACAGAATTCTCACCTGAACACCTCTGTTACACAGACTGCTGTGGATGAGAACAAGTGTATCAACAGCCAGGCATACCCATCAGCCTGGAGAAAACCTCTTACAGCCCTAACTGCTGGTACTCGAGAGGCACGACTATGTGCAGGATGATTTTCCCTCCTCAAAGGGGTAATTCACTGTGATCTCCTGACCCTGTTCATGCATTTCTGACCACCTCTATACTGCCACAGAAATGGGACATACAGACATGCTACTATGCCCTCTGTCCCCAGCCTCCATACAGTGGAAATGCATTTGTTCTCTTGCCTGGAAACCACTGTAACAGTGAAGTGAGCATCTGGATTCCTCACCTTTCCCTTCAAACACTCTTTAGAAGAAAGCACCAGAGGAAGCCTGGTCCTGTGGATAGGCAGATCAGGACTTCTACAGCAAGACAGACAAACAATCCAGCCAGGCATCCCCCAAATCATCTTAGTATCTGTCCTTAGCTCTGAGTGAAGCTGAAGAACTTCAAGTCCTTCATATCAGTTAAATGAAAAAGCTTCTGATCCCAAAACTTTCCGTATATTTGCTAACATTGAGGTGAGTTCAATCCCCCCATCACTGAAGTCTCTGTAGGCACCACACGGGCTGAGTGCTCTGTATTGACAAAGGATAGTTATCGGTTAAGCTAACAGGACCAAACCTAGCCTGTAATAGGACTTGTCAGCCAGGATATCACCTAGCAAGCTTAACAGCTCTGACTGATCTAAAAAGCTGTAAATGAACAAAATCTGTATGTTTTACAAAAATGGGTAAGTAATCAGAGCCCTGCAGCACTGAAATGATAAGCGCAAAGATACAGCATAGGAGAAATCTCCTTATTGCTTAATCCTCAGCTCTCAAGCAAGTCAGGCGTAAAATCCTTTAATCAAATCTAATAACCTGGGATAATCTTCAAAACAATGACTGCAAGGAATAACACATTCCTGCATTCGTTAAATCCTGAGATTTTGAAAAAATATTTTTTCTTCAGCAGCAGTGTTAAAGGTATTCTCACATGTTGCATTATGCATAACTTCCACAAGTAAGAACAAGTATTAAAACAAAAAAAAAATCGATTACGTACTCTGATTGTACTCAAACTAGCTTCTTCAACAGAACACAGCTATTATCTGTATCCAGGAACAAATGACATGTAAGTGTAACCATATCAAACACTGAAAAATGATGCTCATCATCATAAAAAAAAAAAAAACCAAACCTCCCAGATATCCGAAGTATTTACAGCTCATGAGAACAGAGTTATTGGGAAGAAAATTCTCGCTCTTGTCCTTGTTTCCTTAGAAGTTATTTTAGTTACCAAACAGTCTTTGGCGGCTTTGGGTTTATATGTATTAACTAACGCAGAGCAGCATTTATTTCTAGAAAATTCTATCTACAAATATTTTTGTCAACTGAGAGTGCATGAGGCTGAAACAGCTTGCCTCACGGACAGTTTTAGTGCTTTTGAACACACCTAACTCTGTCTTAACAAAAACCATCTTGGAGTCTAACAAGAGCTATCTATGCCTTCTCTACACGTGGTAGATGACAGATGATAGACAAGTTACTCCTAACTCCCTGGCCAACTTCCATCTTCAGCAATTATACTTTGCTTCTCTAAGATGCTCTTTCAGATTTATTCAATTCTGAAGCAGAACGAATATTGAAAAAAAAAATTCTCAGAAACTGGTAAAACTGATTTCACTTCATACTGTGAATAGATTTGTCTGTATTACGAACAAATGATCACAAAGACTTTTATTTTTCTGCTAACTTGTCAATTGTGAAGTGAGAATGTAGTATTTGCACACTACGCACAGAGTTAGACTGTTTTCAATCGAAGGCTTACATACGAATTTCACTAGCTGTCTGTACAAAGTGAGCAGTCAGCTATGCCATGTGATATTCACCCTCTTTTCAGTGACTAGGTGTCTGAAATTAAAGATAGGGCAACAAGAAATTATTACTGTCAGCAGTATTCCTATTCCACCTCATGTCATGCTGTTCACAAGCCAGTAGGGCATTAGTAAGCAGAAGGGTCACTGCCTCCAAAAAGTCATGCATATGAAAATCTCATTCACTCCCACTCTAGAAAATTAGGCTGGAAGAAATCCAAGAAGGTATTAACTGCTCCACCCATCTCCTTGCCTAAGGCAGGATCCCTAAAGACATTCATGATGAATGTTTGTCAAACTTACTCTTAAACCAGCTCTAATGATGGAGTCTCCACAGCCCAGCTTGAATCTTCCTTGCTGCAGATCAAGCCCTTTCCTTTTTCCATTTTCGAAATGCATTCACAGTAGATAGATACTCTCTATTTTAAAAAAAAATAGGGAAAATGGGGAGAAAAATTAAGGAAAATATAAGAAGAAAATTCAATAAGGGAGAGGCTATGTTCTCTTCAACGTTCTTTTTTTATATTGAACAAGTTCAATTCTTTCAATATTTCCTTGTAGGTCATGTTTCTATCTGTTCTCAGCTAGAGAATAGGTCATCTCTTTCTTGAAGGATGGCACCAAAAATTGCAAAATCCTCCATCTAAGGTCATCCTTTTGCTATGTGGAAGAATTAATTACACGGCATTGCAGACTCTGCTCCTGTTCACACTCTCCCTGTGACACTAACTGGTTTGCAAAAGCTTGCCTTCATTCACTTGTGTCTAGTTCACAGTCCTTCTTAACCTCTTCACCCATCTCTGAATGTCCAGTTAGTTTTCTGTCCATCCTATATTCACATACTTGATTATTCCTATATAAATATATAGTAATTCCCTATTAAATAATATCCTTTCTATCAAGATAATTTTTAACTATTATCTGTATTGCAGTGTATTGATAGGGATTCTCTTCTCAGTATCCCCTCCATTGTTCAGGTCACTAACAAAAACACTGAGCAGAGTCAAACTCAGGGGAGACCCTTGAAGAACCTCACTGACAGTATCCTTCATTTCAACATTAAATCATCGTGTGCTACATTGTTCTCAGAGTACCAATCAGTCTGTAATCATTTCCTTTAGACCGCATTTCCCTGCTGTCCGTACACTCTCTATACCCACTGGGTATCTTAAAGCACTCTCCAAAGAAAACAAAGCTAAGGGCTGCTAAAACTGCTTTGACAAAATCTTTGCATGATCGTTTTGAAAACTCCCTCTGCTGTGTTCCTTTCCTGCTCTAGCCTGGCATCTCACTCCCTTCGGCACTGGTATTGATAGTGCTATCCACCCGCTTGCAAGTGAAGATTAGTGCAGAATAAAGCACTCACCATTTCAGGCTTCTGCAAATCTTCTGTCTAGTAGGTGTCAATGTTTGGACTTCTCATAACTGACTCACCTTGCTATTTCATCTCACTTTATGTCTTGACCTTTTTATTAGGTCACTGAGAGCACATGCAATGCCTTTATTCTCCTTCTTAGCAGCCTGACCTAGTTTTTGCTTTCTGTATCCTTTCCTCCTGTGCTTGAAGTCAAGGGAAAACTCATAATTTATCCAAGTTGATCACTTACTGACTTCTTATCTCTCCTCCACAAGGATAGAGCTTTATTAATATTCTTTCTTAAGGGCCTGCCAGCTTTCTTAGATTCCCTATTCCATCATCATTGCCTCCCAGGCAACATCTACAAATTTTGTGAGTGTTGAAGTCTTCCTACTTGAAATCCATTGTTACTGTTTTGCTACTTATCTTCCTTCAAGTCCTATGAGTCGTAAATGTATCATTTCATGATCATTCTCACCTAACCTGGCCTTTGTCTGTACATGTCAAACAGTTTCTTACTATTTGCCAGTATCTAATCAAAGTTCACCCTACTCTAGCGATCTTAATAATCTTTACCAAAGTACATCAGAATCTTGTCCAAAGAACTTGCTAAACAGAGTCTCTCTGAAACACATTTTCTTTGTAACCATTTGTTACCAAACAGATGTGCAGGTAACTAACAACCTGCATAAAGACTTTCAGCTCCTTCTGCCTATTCTTCATCCTTCTTGCATTACAGTGATTGCTATCCAGTCCTATAACTTTATGAAATACAATCCAGCCTATTTTTCATGTCCTTCTAAGTCATCATTGTTTATGCTACTGCTGGGACTGATTAATTCCAAGTCAAAGATCTGCACTGCTCTCTTTTTTTACTCATCACTGTGTAGAACATCATTCTTGGGTGAGGAAAACAAAAGCCTCCTGGTATGTAGCATTTACTTCCAAGATGCATATTGGCACTCCCTGTAAACTGACCCCAGACTGAATGGGCTGACAACAACACCAGCTGTGCCCTTGTTTCTCATCCTCACCTCTCACTAGCAGCTTTATGACCACTTTGACCTGCACTGTTGAAATGTTCACTTCAAATGAATAAAAGCCCCACAAAACAGAAAACCTGAACAGGTCACTGAAATTGAAAGATGTATCTGTACACAGCTGACCACAGAAGATTAATTGCCTTCAACAGTTCAGTGAAAGCATTTAGCTGCTAAAGACAGACAGGATGATCCAAGCAGCTGGACCATGAAAGGGCAGAAGAGAAGAAGATGGAGCAGGAAAAAAGACGTTCAGAGGGAGAGTGATGCTCAGAGAATCTCCAGCTTCGGAGATTTTCAAACTGGACAGGACAAGGCCCCAGTCCCTGAAGAGGCCAAAGACTGTTCTACTGAATCCTGGTGCTATGATCCTGCTTTTTTACCTTGTTCCCTCCTTTCATAATCCTGACTTCTACCATCAATCATCGATCACAGTCAATGTGATCAAGGTTTCCACCAAACATTGCATCTCCCAGCACTACTTCCTTGCTTGTAAGCATCAGGCTCAGCAGAGTGTATCCCCACTCATCAGCTTCTCAATCCCCTGTGTCAAGAAGCTGCCACCGGTGCCCTCCAGAAACCTGCTGGATTTCTTGTGCCCTGCTGCATGGCCCTTCCAGCAGATATCAGGGAGGCTTCAGTCCACCATGAGGCCTAGGGCTTGTGAACATCAGGCTTCCACCAGTTGTTTGCAGAAAGCCTCATTTACTTTTTCTTAATCCTACGAATGCAATGTATTCTGTAAAAATTCATACAAAAACTCAGCAAAGATGGAATTGCATCTGCAGATCCATAGCAAGCCTAGTACACTCGGCATTACTTATTAAAATGGTGCAATCAGGAGGAGATGGAATGAAGAGGCAAATTTAAGGAGCCCTTTCCTCTGAAGATGGGGTCATAAAAGACCTTCTTATTAAAAAACGGGCAGGTTATAACTATTAAAAAACAAGTCTGTGAGCTCTACTGGGATGAATTTGACACTACTGAAGTCAAGATATATACAAACATGCATATATCCAGTAGCAAAAGAAACTGTTGTGCAGAACCCTGAGAAAGGCCAAGAAGATTTACAGATCAGCATCTGTAAGCAAAAGCGGAAAGTAAATGCAACAAAGATGTATTTGATGTATTTTGCAAAGGATGGAAACCAGGAAGCAATGCCAGTAACACAGCAATCAGCACAACTACAGGAAAAGTCCCTGTTCAGGCAACTGCACAGACAACGGAAAAAAGGATATGCCGTTGTACAATGCTTATGCTCCAGTGTACCAAAAAGTCTGTGAGATGAGTGTTCTAAACACAGAAAGGGATTTTTAAGCCTTGTTCTTAAGAGACCTTGTTAATTAAATAGTACTCCAATAACACACATAAAACATATAAGATGGACATAGAGGGACAAGTATAGGTAAAGAAAGCAACTGAATCAAATACACTGGGAACTGATAAGTTTCCCCAAAGAGTATCCTATACACAGCCCAGAATATAAATATGACAAAACACCATATATCAGCAAAACCACAGCAGTTCAGAAAAGATGTGGAACCTGTGGCATGTGCTATACAAAAGCAGGAGACACCATTCAGAGAAGAGCCAAATCAACAATCTGATTTCTTCTCAGTTACTAGTGAAGCAAGGCTGAAGGCAATGTTCTATCAAAATCAACAAACCCTTTTTCATACCACCTATAGAAGCTGCTGAATGTTCCTCATACAGGAGTTTTAGGAAACAGGCTAGACAAGTGTCATATGTAGATAGCCTAGGTGTACCTACACAACCCCATCAGAGGGAGGTGGCCCTCTAGCAACTTTTCCTTGCATAGTAATTTCTATCTCAGTAGACACCATTTTCTTCACCTTGGATGAATTCTGGGCTGTTATTTTGGACCACACAGTTTTCAGTTCTGACACGCAGCTGCTCAAAACAGTGCAGAAACATCAAGATAAACAAGAGAAGGAGCTGAGCATTCTGCTTCCCTCATGACAAGGCCATGGGATGCAGCAAAGAATCCAAAATGACTCTTTTTCAGCTTCTGTGCTATGAGAGAGAGAAAACAGGAAAAGCAGGACACTAAACCTATGACCAGAGCAGAAGCCCACCTCACTGCTGTAATGCAGAATTGATGCATACTATAGGAATATGTTTGGTCTCCAAAGACATTTCACTGGACCACAAGCCAGATGTTGTGCGTCTGAAAAACGTGAAAGTGTATGCTGATGGCATAGGAATTTGAGCTGCAGCAAACTTTATGAATGACTGAAGCAAAGGGTCTTGAGCCATAGAAGACAACCTTACTTTCAAGCAAGAGCCATATTTTTCTCAGGTGCAAAAAACCCTTGTTCTGTGAATCTCATTTTCAAGTAATATTGCATGTGCCAAGACTGGAAGATAAAATAGTATGAAAATCAGAGGGGCAAAAGTAAACTCTTTCCAAAGCTCATAAAACCCGTGCCAGACTAGCGAACAGGTGTTGATGCTACAGCACAACAAGAGCCCAAGGAAAGAATAAGCTTTTGGCATTAGCCAAAAACACCAACTTTTGACCTGTTGAAGGACATCAAACTCTCTTCACAGAAGCAGCAGGGAGGCCCAGAAGCAGTACCACAGGGCAGGTTGTTTATTAGCCTCTTACACACCCACAGGTTTGAGAGCTACTTGTAGATGTGTACACAAACTGAAATAGAAGGTACATTTGGTATATCGACTTAAGCAAGGGTCTAGGAATAACATTTCCAAGTTTCCTCTTGAGCTGCAATTTCAAAGCAGAAACTAATCAATGAGCACTGGCTGCAAAACCCAAAAGAGAAATTCCAACAGATATCCCCAAAGAGGATTTTGCAAGTATGGAAGTACTTCATCACAGCTGAGGTTCTGCTTGGGTGCCATTAGTAATGACACAAACACTTTCAAGAGCAGCTAATGATCTGAAACAAGCAGTAAACCTGCAAGAAAACATGACAAAAAGCTTTGCATTGAATCTGCAAGTCTGCAAGGTGAACTAGAAATAAATCACTCAAGAAGAAACATTGTAAATAGAAGACGATCAGTCTGTGTGCATATTCCCACTATCAAAATACTAACGCTGTTGTCTGCGATGCTTTTCAGAGGTGAACAAACCAAATACTACAGTGATAGAACGGAAAATATCAGAATGAATACTAGAATCTGAAAATCCCAATAAAGCAAGACAGCTCTCGTTTGGCCACAGATCATAGACTCATTAAGGTTGGAAAAGACCTCTAAGATCATCAAGTCCACCTGTCACCCCATCGCCACCATGCTTACTAAACTGTGTCCCAAAGTGCCACATCTGCACATTTTTTGAACGCCTCTAGGGATGGTGACTCCAGGACTTCCCTGGGCAGCCTGTTTCAGTGCCTGACCAAAATAATAGAGGCATTAAACAAACACTAGCATACACTGCCATACCAAAAGAACAGAGATATTGAAATCAAAGCATTTTAAAAATGTGTTTCCACAGTTTTAAAAAAAAAGCGCAAGAATTTAACAAAATGAACAGTGCTAAGCCAAGCTATCATATTCGGAAAGAATCTTGTCAATCACAGTCACTAATGAGAGATGAAGACCTTTAAGGGAATCGGGCTTTTGAGACTCCTCACAATTTGACAGAAGCAAGTGAAATGGGCAGGCACCTGGGTCAAAAATGATGCCCAAGATAATCCCTGTACTGACAGCTCAGCAGCCTGTCACCCCAGAGGACTGCAAAACAGTGGCTTAGAAAGACTGTGCCCCTCCTCAGACACTGAGACACATAAAGTTGTATGAAAGCAAACTAAAGGGATATGTCAGTTATTGCATTCATCAGAGCTCACTAGTTTAGTAAAATTTTACTTAGAAAATATAGAAAGGGATCAAAAGTCAGAACGGCAAAGAGAGTTCTCCAGGAACCAAAGCCTCATCCTCCCATGATTTCTATAACATATATTGTGTTTTCTACAAGATTCCATGTGCAAATAAAGCAAACCAGCACTGGGCCTGGCCAGAACACATTGCCTGTGAACAAGTATTCCACGGCCTTACATCCCTACCAAATGCCCTTCATTTAAATAAAATTGTCTTTCATGGACAAAAGGTACAGCCAAGAAGCATTTGTTTTCTATCACTGATTATTATTCAAGAACTGCACCTGCTAAACAGAGTTCAAAAAATATGAAGGGTGATTAAAGACCTATTTCATAGCAAAATTCTGCACTGGCTGCACACAGCTCCTGCAGCCCAAGTCACTCCCTCTAGTACTCTGTAACTAGAATGAGTTAAGTTTACATCTTTTCTTATTACTGCTGCAATCATAGTCTTGAGACAAGATTCATATTAGCCATTTTCTGCTCTTGTTGCATCATTTGTCAAGAAAATGAGGAATAAGAATTTCAGCGCCTAATATGCTCTGTGAGTTATAAGACTGTGCCAGGATTATATTTCAGCTTTTCTGATAGTTGGTAGTTCTCTGTCCCACCTTTCTCTGCATACTTCTGCTTGAGAGCTGACTTATAACCAGCCATCACTTCACTTCTCTAGGGGGACCCTTCACTTCTGGCTCTGACCAAGCTGCGACACTTGATAAGCAACCAAAAGGGAATAGCAAATCTATTAATAAAACATAGCCCAGCCATAAATCTGTCATCAGCTCAATTCATTTTGTGGAGCTTGCTTCCAGCTCCCAGGTGAGGGTTTTAGTATGCATATAGTCCATTTACAGGGTTACAAGGAGACGGCGTTGTCAGGGCACAAATTTTTGTATGTGTGTGACCTTGGGTTCTTGTGAGTGCATCATGGAGGGATGGAGTGGGATATAAAGTCATGAGCACAGACATAGAAATTTATGTAGGTGTGGACATTGATTCTTTACATAGAAATATCTGGGGCATTTTGTGCTTTCATTGTGTTAGTCTTTACCAGAAAGGTCTCTTACTCCTCCTACGTCCCTGTGCTTAGGGCAGGGTCAGAGGCTGTGAAGTACTACTTGTGGTAGAAGATCACCAAGTTAGGGACTATGTAAGCCTGTATCAAAGTATATGAGACCAGGCAGGATGCATCCAAGGGTGCTGGCTGATGACATTAAGAACATGCTCTCTAAATTTTTGAAAGGTTATGGTGACCAGGGAGACTTCTGATGACTTTAAAAATGTAAACATCATTTGTGTATTCAATGGTGGCAAGATAAAGGAGCTTGGGAAATGACAGGCAAGCCTCACTCCAGTCTTGGAAAGGCTATGGAGCATATCCTGCTTGAAGCAAGTTCCAACCATCTGTAGGACAGGTGGGTGTTTGGGATCAGCCAGCACAAGTTTGACAGGAGCAAATCATACCTGACAAACCTGATTGCCTTCTATAATAAGAGGACAAAAAAAGAGCAGTGGATGTATATTTAGCAAAAATTTTGTCAGGGTGTCCCGTGATATTCTTATAGCCACATTGGTGAGATATGGACCAAATGGGTTGTCTAAAAAGTGAATGGATGACTGTCTGAATGGTTAAGCAGTAGTAGTAAGGGGTTAAAAGTACAACTGGAGGACAGTTGCTCATAATATTACTAAGGGGTTGATACCAGGGCCAATAGTGTTTAATATTTGTGTTAACAACCTGAGGAAAAGCATGGTCTCCAATCATCAATTTCGCAGATGATATCAAAGAAGAGAGAAGTCGTCATTATGCTTGAGGGCTGCCATTTGGGAGGACTTTACACACTGGGGAAATGAGCTGCCAGAAATTTCCCAGAGTTCAGAAAATGCAAAGCTCTGTACATGGGAAGGAGTAATCTGCATGGTGGCACAGGCAAGAGGCCAACCAGCTGGAAAGCAGCTCCACAGTTAAGAACCCACGGGTCCTGGTGGACATGTTCAGCACAAGCAAGAAGTGCATCCCTGCAGCAAATAAAAGCAACCAAATATTGGTCAACAGCACAGACAGCAAGTCAAGGGAAGTGATTTTTTTCTCTCTGTTTGGCACTTTTAAGACAGCACATGGAGTACTGCATCTCAGCTCGGGCTCCATGTGCCAGCAGGACACAGACACACCAGAGTAAGTACAGCAGATGGCCACCATGATGGTCCAGGGCCTGGAGCACGTAAAGTACCATGAGACTGAAAAAGCTGCATTGGTTGAACCTGAAAGACAGAGAGGGTCTAAGGGAGGATCTTATTACTGTCTTTAATTATTTAATAAAGGAGTTACAGAGAGAAGACACATCAAAACATTTCTCAGAGGTGAACAGCAAAAGGACAAGCGGTAATAGATGATAGTTGCCAAAGGAAAATTGCTATTAGATGTAAGCAAAAGCTTACCGCCATAAGGATGGTCCAAGTCTTCAGTCAGTGTCCTGGGAGGCTAGGAAATCTCCATCCTTGGAGGTACTGAAAACCCATTCGGACAAGGCCCTGAGTAACCTGACCTAACACTGAAGCTAGTCCTGCTTTAGGCAGAGACTTGGATCGGAGATCTCCAGAGCACCTTCCAACCTAACTCACTCCATGACTTTGTGATATAAAAGAGAGCAAGTTCAACACCATCTTTTTTCTCCTCCACCTTTTTCTTCAGCCTTACAAGGTTATTTGTGTTGCTGTTTCAAACACTCTCAAACGCACCCTCCTCAGGGAGCCTACTTCCATTTCTTTAAACCTTTTGAAGTATTCTAATGCTGCCAGTAATTGCATTCTACCTTTGTATTATGTATAGAAAGTGGCACATTGTTGAATATGAAAAATAAAGTCACTCGCAATGTACATTCTAACAACAGGGAAGCTTAAAGTGGAATTAATGACTGATGAAACTACAATGAATTGAGAAAAGGGTAATGAGCTCCCTGTAGCCTCCAACGTGCTGCCCACGTTCCATTATCTGCTAAATCCCTTTCTTCAAAAATCTAGATTAAAATAATATGTGAACTGAAACTAATGAAAACATCATCTTAATCAACACAATACTGCAAAACAGTTTGAACATGCCTCTGAATAGCATCAAACGGCAGCCCTAGATGCAAGCAGGCATAAGGATAGCTGTTGCAAAGAGCTCTCTTTGGTAATTAATTTCTTGCATAGGGGTTGATTTCTGGAATGCACTTATGCCTCTTCCTTATCCTAGATATATATTAATATCTCAAATTAGATGTTCCAAAACATTCACATCAAAAAAGATAACAGGCAGACCAAGTTTTCTGTTTTCATCATAAAAGTGCCGCGCAGATTCCAAAGGAAACTGTACAAAGCTTTTGAATATATTTGTGCAACCTTGTGGATTTCAGTCAAGTTCTCAAGTTCCTACAGGCCTTCCAACAGCTGCCTCCCGCATACACAATATCACAGAGGAGAATGAAAAACAGGAAAGGCTCTATCCTGCTCCAAGACACTTCTTGCATACTAAATTCACTCACAAATGGCACGACAGGGAATTTTTATAGTAAGACATCGTGTTTCACAGCCACCATTTCAGACGAGCAGAATGTCTCTGGAGGTCTGCTGGACTGAACAGTTGGGTTTAAACCACCGTGTGAGTTCTCAGAGGACAGATGTTTACAGAAGAGGAGAGAAGGTTAAATGTTACTGGTATCTTGGAGCCTTTGCTCAAAAAAAAAAAAAATACTATTTGTTTTTTTGTTTTTTTGCTGTAGATTTTGCTGCTGTATGTTGGACTGATTTAGATTTTTGCCCAGTTCCTGAGGCAAACTAATTTGTGCACTAATATAATTTCAATCTCTGGAGACAGATTAAGGGATTTTTTAAGGGACTTTGTTTTTTCCAATTAACTAACTCCAGAGAAACGGTGTGTATTGGGTGGAAGCTGACAGGAGGAGACAGGCTGTGTTAGCTACACCCCTGGCACTGTGCTTCTGACTTCAGGTCTGGAAGTGGCTCAGGGCATAGGCAGGACCAGTAACAGTTTGCTAGCACCTGTCCCTGCAAAAGTATCTTCACATTGCACCTTCAGCAGCAGAACCACTGTTCCAGCTCAGAGTTCTGGCAGGGACTCTCAGGCCCCCGAGACAGCTGCTTCTCCCTCACACCTTTCCTGAGCTACTGTGCTGGCAAAGACAGTGAAGGTGTCATGGCAGAACCATGCAGAAATCGCTGTCTAGCAGAGTATTTGCCACTCTGACCACTCCTTTTAAAGCCACCTGCAACAACTACTGTCCAGGATCTGCTTCTGGAGGGTGAACTCAAATTTAAGGACACGGATGTTGCCCTTTATGGCGATATTGCAAGGCGCACAGCACCAGGGTCCTTGTTTCAATGCAAGATAAGTCTTGGTATTCCTTCCCTTGCTCAAGAGCTCCAAGCTGTATTTGAGCTTGTTCACTGGGCAGCTACTGTGAGCTGAATTATGAGGTGCAGCAAAATAAAATTGCACAAATGACAAGGAAATGTGAAAAGATAACTGGCAGGCCTCCTTCATATTCCCCTCACATTTACAACAAATTTCAGGCTTCTTTAGCTTTCACTAGGCTGCAAGAATCACAAAAGTCCAAAAATTGCTATTCTGACCCATCTCCATTTTCACTGCCTGGCTGGTGCAGGTTCTATGGCAACAGAAGACACAGGCAGCCTCCTTATGACAGAGTTTCACAGCAGCAAAACAAGCGAAAGGAAAAAATGCTGGGTAAATAAGTGTACTTCCATGATATCTGGCTGTGTACTGTCTCCTTACCAGCAGGTTAGTCCTGGGGCTATGCATTCTGCACTGAGCATCTTTCTTCCCCTGTTTGGGTACCTGCTTCAAACGACTGAAATGTGCTGGATGCTGGCCTTGACACACAATAGTGTTCTGCAGGGTAGAAACAGCCAGAAGGCACTTCTGCAGCAGCTTTTCTCATGGCCCATACTACCTAGCTGTGGATTTGCACAGGGAGACGCTTGGTGGTACTGGTTTGGCCGCTCACCCAGCTTGCTTTGTTGGGGCATGTAAATCCTGCCAGGTCCTTGCACAGGGTGGGGTTGGCGATAGCTAAGATGCAGCCTCAGAAACACTGTGCTGGCAGAGATATGCTTGCTCTTCTCTTGCTCCAAACCCAAAGCCAAGTAACTACACATGGTGTATAGCCCAAGTGTATACCTTACTCAAACCTGGCGTCCATCCTACTCAAATGCAGGATACATTCACATTAACATGGGTACATTGCTTTCAGGTCCAGATCAAGAGAAAAACAAGCTCCTAACTGTCTACAAAAGATATAATACATCTGTAGTCTGCCTCCTTTCACAAAGGTTGGATCCTTACTTCATATTTCATCCAGCTCCCTGGAACAGACACTTTTAGGGTCCAATTCATCTGACCTGCTGACTAAAAGGAGCACAGGCTGGCTGGGTTCAGCTGCAAATGACTATATTACAGACATCTAGAGCTGAACAGGATGAGGTCACCCTTAATAGCTGTACAGTAAACTGAACCTAGGAAGGATAATATCAACCCTGCATTAAGTTGTTCTGACACTGAGTAGCTGGAGCAGACCCTCCGCTGGGGTTATCTGAAGCAATTCTGCTGATTTCTGTGAAGCTGCACTGCGGAGTATCATTACTTTCATGATTTAAAGACCTGGCTCTTTGACATGGTTTCCCTGCAAACAGCATTTTTAGAGTCCACTTTAACTTGGACAAAGAACTCAATTGAAATGAAAGAGAATATAATCCAGTTTTTTGCTGTTCTTTGTTTCCCCTTGACAAAACACTTTCAGATTTATAGTGAACAAGATAACAAAGTGCAGTATTAGTTCTAGGTGGTAGGTCTTTGTACTGATGGGATGTAGGCTTTCTCAAAAACACTAATGTTTGTCACATACTACAGCTACTGTTGCATGCATCACCACATGAAATATGACCCAAATTCTATCTTCAAAGCTATCACAAGAAATGTTGTTTGTACTGAGGGTTCATAAAGTGCTCTAGCAAGTTATTACATTTATAGTCTATTTTTTCTTTCCTTAAGATTTATCTTCAATTTTTACTCAGAAATCTGGGACAAGAAAATCACATTTGGGCTTAAAAAAAAAAAAAAAATCTCTTTCACTCATTTCCTCTCAATTGGATAAGTTAGTCTTACTACCCAACTTAGAGATACTTTCTCCAGAAATGCATAGTCACTATGCAGCCACAGTGTCTTAAAGCAAAGAACCAATATTTTATGAATCATTACTGTAAAATAGAGTTTAAAGTAGACTTTAGTATTCCTATTTCCCAGCTGTATTGCAGCAATCTAGCCACCTTCATAAAACTTCAGCATATTCCATATTACCCTTAGTACTTGTTGGTCTTTTCTTCCTGGTTTCAGACTAATGTCGCAACAACAAAGCTCCATAATGAGAAAGTACATCTGCTTATTGCCCAGAAAGAGGGAGAAGTTTGATAGCTCCCTGAGCTCTGTTCCTATGACAGAAATCCTTTCTTGGAGTGTGTTGTGCTGGGGTGCCTCTGAAAAAGGGAAGACTAATAGGACCAAACCCAGAAGTAAACCTCAAGTTGCTTCTCTCTGAAGCAGCTTGTTTCGCCATGGACAGTGTCTCCGCAGCATAGGCTGAAGCAACAGAGACACTGCTTGTTACAGAGCAGAGATAACAGACACTTCATGATACTCAAACCACACAGAGAAACAAATGTCTTGCAGTCATTACAAACCTGTTTTTCTCATTTGATTTAATTTTAAATCCCTTCCTGTAGCTTTGAAGCTCACAACATCTTTTGGCAGTGATGCCTCTCTCTGTCATTAGCAGTGGCGATATAAGCTGACAGTGAGAGGAATCATGGGTTGTAGAAACTTCTCTTCAGGGTACTGATGCCCATTGAGCTGGTTTTGACAGCTCTCCAGAAGCCTTATTCACCAGAAAACATGACCCATACTCCCAGCAAGATGACGACTAGCAATTGTCTGAATTGAGGGTTGCAGCTGGATCATTGTGTTTAATAGCCAAATGTGGAGCAATTCTGTGTGAAATTGTCCCGTGTCACTTGGTTTTCACACTTTTACATTGTAACAAGTTCCATGGCTTAATCATAAATTTGGTGGGTGGAAAAAATATTTTAACTCTGCTGCCTGATATCCCCAGAACAAGGAATGCAGACTGAAGTCAAGAGGACTATGGATTAGTTGCCTACTAGCTTTCTCTGAATCCTCTGTGGCAGTTATTTTATCAGCCCTACTCTCTTAGGACTTGGCTGGGATGCAATAAAGAGTGGAAAGCAAGACCATTTGGGACACTTTTCTATCCCTAAGCACGTGTTCTTACTTCAAAAAGTTAATTTTTGTGAAATTTTCAGATAAACAGGCAAGTTGAACAGGAGATGGTGAAAAGAAAAATGGTATAGTTTACCTTAAAGTACCAGTGAAACTTCAGAAACAAAGCATTACATTATTAAGCCGAAAAGAATAAGTATACATCTCCTTTCTACAACTCAGGTGAGATCTTAACAACATGCTCTCTGGGACGGCTGTGGAACGGTGGAAGTTAAAAACAGAAAAATCCCATGGGAATATAGGACTGCCAGATCAACCTCATTCTCAGGATATGGGTTCACAAAGGATAAAGAAAAATCATTCAAGGTCTGTAAAATCAGCTTTGCACTAAGAGATTTAAAAACTCTCAATTTGGCTTAAGTGATGAATTAGTTTATAAATATCTATTCAAAGAAAGAGATTTTTCTGACTTAACAGGATACTTAGGATAGGAAATAAAGGCATAACGTGGTCTAATGTCTGAAGTCTGAAGTGAAACAAATATCAGCAAGAAATAAAATCAGCACAAATTTTTAGGAGAGAATAATTAATCAGTACAGGATGCTTACAAATGACTAGAAGGGCCTGGCCATCTTTTGCAATTAAAAAAACTTTCTAAAATACATGTTTTGGAAAAATAATATTTATTCAGGGAGACTTCATGCAACACAGGTTTGACTAAATCCCAATATACTTTTACAGGCACTCCCTTCCTCTGTGTTTCTGCAGAGGAAAATAATGCTGTGTTCAGAAAGCACTACAGAAATTGGCTTCCAAATGGTTCCTCACATCAAGAACCGTGTCATCTTTGGTTTTTTTTTCACCTGGCATTCCTACAATGCAGATAGGCATTAGCCGTCAGCTGGGATTTCAATGCAGGAAGATGGTGTCTGCTACAAAAACGTTCAAGTCCAACAGACAGCAAGGCAGCACAGTGAATGGGTGCAAATGTAACTCAGTGCCACCACCTAAGTTCATTAGAGTGTGAAAAACTGGGGAATGGAGAAGGCATTCCTTTCTCTTTTCATGGACGGCATTCTTAGATGGATAGACATCAGTATTGCATTTCCTGCCTACACAGAATAGCAACCCACCCCTTTCCACTCTCTACCTGTACCCAAACTCTGCCAGACCCTTTTGTGATTTCCCCATTCAGAACAAGTACACAAATGAACATGAGCACACCCCTCAGTGCTGTCCTATAACTAAAAAAGCCAGATGTGTACCTACCTGCATAAGCACAATCTCTTTCAGAAAGGAAGCACACAAGTGTCCTCTGGGTACTTAAAATTCTGGATTTGTCTCTAACAATTTCCAAAAAGAAAATTACATTCTTGTTATTTATATCATTTAAACACTAAATCGTCCATGCTTCCTAATTCTATAGGAACACACTTCAAAAATCAGTCTCTGTGAAAAGGGTGGATATTCTAATATTGCTACGAAGTTCTACTATTGCTACAAAGTTCTGCTTCCTATTGTTTGCTTAGAATGAAACTGTCTTAACAAATTATATGTAAAACAAGAATAAACCTTATTCTCTATATCTTCTGACACGCCAAGGCATTTTTTAATGTATACCCATGGATGATGGATGCTGGCAATATATTTGTAATTCAGAGAGCATCTAGTGAGTGTTACTGAAGCTTACACTAAAAGACAAGCAGAGAATTTTGTAGACAATCCTCCATCCATTCCATAACTAGGAAAGAACCACCAATTTTGAAAAGATTTGGATCATGAGTCCTGCTCCAACCATTTTTGTAAGGTTGGTTTGAGACAAAAAGTAGTTGAGCAATCACACTGCCTTTATGTATCCTCTTAACATTTAAACCACTCAGCCAGTTTCACTGAAAATTTGAAGAGAGGAATTGAAGTCTTAAGTGCATTTAGTCCCTAAAAGTTTTGTGAAAAGAGGTTTCATTGCGGAGGAGAGAAGCTTCAATTAGTTCAGCGTGAGTTTAACTATGGAGTTAGACATCAGAGAATCCCCCTGAGTGCAGACTGTTACAAATGCTGTTACAGATTCAGGAGAAGTTTCACTCAGAGCCTGCACTTAATTTGGTGGAGGATAATCCAACCACACAATAAAAAGCCACAGGAAAACAAGATTTCAGTGCCCTTGGTTACAAAGTAAACTGCTGTGTTTTTAAACCTGCCCAAGCCTCCCTCTGCAACTCTTCTCAATGCTCGCAGGCTCAGCACTAGCAAGTTAACTCTTACTCACTCCTCAGCCAACTTCACTAATATTTAGAGTTTTCAGGCTAGAACACAAGAAGGCTATTCACCAGCAAAGTCTTGCAGTTTGCTGAATTAAGATATTAAGGAAAAGCAGCTCAGACTCCTCCAAAGGATGCTGATGCCAATGAAAGAAGCACCAGCTAGTTTCAAAAGGCTTTGTTGGAGCCTAGGGGATTTTTTTTAGAGCCTTAGAAAACCAATGAGATTTAAAGAAGGATAAGGATGGCAATTAGCACACAAGATAACGATTTGAAGAGCGTGGAGTGCTACATGAAAGGCAGAAGGATGCCAGAAGCAAGAGAAAGATGAAAAGAGAAAGCTGTGAGGCAGGAGGAGATGTTGGAAGGCTCAGAACAATGTGCAGCCTCTGAATAGCAGGCAAATGATAAAGAACTACTAAAACACATCCAATTGAGCAAAGGAGGCAAGACAGACTGGCAAAGACAGTGACCTGAGCAATACCATATTAAGTATAAGAAATTGTGCATAACTATCATAAAATTCTGCTTGGTCTGGCAAATATGCCACAGTCACCAGTTCTCTAGGAAAGGCATAGCAAATCAGATGAAGCTGTTTTGCTTGAGGCCACTTTCACAGTCATATTTATATCTCATAGTGCTTTTTCACAACTCAGGTTTCATTTTTCATCTCCTCCAAGACATCAGTTATCTATTGATTTCTTCATTTCAGAATACATTGGCCTCAGCTTGAGTACAAAGGGGATTAAGATGGCCACTGATTTAGCACAGTGGATTAAAGTCAGTGTTGACACAGCCACAGCTACTCAGTGAGGAAACAGGACCACAACACTATACGCCGAGCTTACACCGAAAGCAAATATACAAACCTGCAGTACAAACTGCCAGGCAGAGGAATGATCAGAGTCAGTCAAAATGTTAGTTCCAGTGGAAAATCATCATTTCTGTGGAACCAAAAGCTTCAGCAGCAATATTTCTACTTTCTCAAAAAAACATCTGATTTCCCCTCCTTCCCCAGCTATCAGTGAACTGAAAAAAAGCAAGGAAAGATGAATAACACTAACGGATCTTCTGTAACTCTTCTTTCATTTACTCCAGGAACGTTCCAGTGACTATTTACTTCTGTCCTTCAGACACCTTCATTAGGTGAGATGCTGTTCTTTACTTCACTGTAGCAAATTTGGGATCACTTCGGCAAAGACAAGCCCTGGATTTATTGGTTTAAGAGAACTTATTCTGGATCCACACATGTGTAACTGCAATTGAGACTTTGCCCACTGACCATAAACAGAAGATTTGCATGTAAGGCTTCAGAGTCAGATATAAGACTTTTTAAGCTATGCTTTACGTATTTTCATAGAAACTCACTTGTTTGTACTATTATTCCTTCTTGCTGTATCAGAAGATCAGACTTTAATACACTCATTAATCAAAATGTGACAAGAGTTTAAGATCAGGCTAGCCACATTTAATGCACAGTGGAAGCAAAGGTCTGAGCATATTAACCTACTCAGCAAAGTTTGGGCAGGAGACGTGACACTGTCCATTTGCTTTATGTGATGTAATGGGTGACAGTGGGGGATACATACACTCAAGGGAGCAGTCTTGTGCACGCCTATGAAAAACAAGGTTTCCCATGTGTTCTCTTTAGTTGACTAAAGTTGTCATGATACAACACTGACAGACAGAACTCTCATACCTAAGGGGCTTAATTAGAATGACAAGAGCCCAGCTGCATCCTTCTCATTCAGCAAATAAGGACTGAGTTATCACTAGGCTAAACCCAGGAATAACACATACCTTAAGGTCAGGTTTGCTTCGCCAGCCTTTGTTCTGGTTGGTGTCGCATCCAAAAACCCCAAAGTAAATCTAAATAAAGCTGACAGTTCAAATCCACACAAAACCTTCTTACTTTTCCATTCCATTATATGGTCAAACAAACTGGACTCTTAGGAAGGAGAAAATGTGATCAAAAAATCAAAAAATATCAGATTATACAGAAAGTGAAATACTTTGGCATGCCCTGCTTAGCAGCAGTACGTGCAACAGACTTGAGACACCATTGCTCTTCTGTATTTTTTACTGCATTTGTCTACTGAAAACACTGTAGCAATCATGAATGCTGTCTAAAACATGTTCCTCCGCCATACTCAAAACAGCTAAATAGAGAGAAATCATTTTAAGACAATTCTTCTACCAACCTGTGTCTTACAAGGTGTTAAGACATGAGCGCTCTACCTTCAGCTTCAGTTGCTTCCAAGGCAGGAGAATTCCTGTAGCTACTGAATGGACTTTCCAGGCTGCACTCAGCATGATGTGATTTCTGACTTCTGTCACTAATCTTGCCTTCAGAGTTTAGTATCTGACACATTTTTTGTTCTGCAGTCATCACTGGAAGAATTGCAAGAGGAACCTTAGGAAAAGGAGATCACAGCATGAGCCAGTCACATTTATTTTCTTTGTGAAGCTGGGTCCTGTTCAGATGCTTCTTCACATCCGCCCTGTCTTTGAAGCCAGCCTGGCTTTGAAGTTTGCAGGCAAAGCATAGCTGTAACATTCAGAAGATTTTAAACAGGATCAGACCCAAACAAGTATAGCTTTCTCACTTGTACTTCAACCCATGGTTTGCCTCAGCAGAATATACATGACCAACTAAATGTCGTCCATAAGTCTGAGTTAACAGACCTCAAAAGTAACTCACAGGAGAGGTTTATACTGGGTGGTGTGTCTCTGTTTCCACTGAGTCCTAGGTACACTGAGCCTGTATATCTACGGGGTTACACAGCCAGTGCTTTTCCCATAGCACTGTATGTCTATTAGGTTAATGATACTGCTGTGCTCTGCCCATGGTAAATGGCCATCACCTGGAATTTGGAAGTTAAAAACAGAATACAGTCCGAAAAAACCAACCCCCCAAGGAAAAAGGAATGAATGATAATTCACACCACCTAGGAACTGGACCCAGTAAGGTCTGAAGAGACATAAGTTAAAGGACAACCCATCTTCAGTATTTGGTGCGTTGAATTTTCTTTATCTGGTTGGCAGCCCTCCTCAAGCCCTGTTGTAGCCACCTAGCCATACCAGCCCTTAAGACTGATGCTTTGCCTTCAGGGTATCTCTTGCACGGATGATCCTGTTGTAGACTACAGTCTTACTGACTTCTCAGCCTCGTGAGCTCTCAGAAAGTGACTGACTTCCTTTCCTTGGAGATCTTCTTTCCCCGAGAGCTCCATATCACTAGCTGTTGCCCCACACAATGTGGAATCTGCAGCAAATTGGATGGATGGTGCTAACAGAGCTACCGCTTTTCTCCAATTTCTCCTGAGGTCCTAGTCAACCCCAGCATAGACAGGACACCCAACATACACTCGAATCTTGCACATTTAGTAATTACACTTTGAAAGTAACGCCTCCTGCTTTTGTGTGCATACAGAGAACCAAGGGATGGAGGTATGAAGCTGTAACATTGTCTCGCCGTGTAAATATATAGTGATATATACCATAATTATGCTATTTTTTCATTACCGTGACTCACATTACATCTTTTCTGCTGTTCATTTAGCAAGCGTAACTGCATACCAATTTCAGTCTCTTCTTGGACAAAAAACTTGGAAAGGCTTAGCAGGAATGATAATCAAGTTCATGCAGAGATCTGCATCTGCCACTTGTTTTTCCCTAAGGATGGATCCAATCATTTTAGAATACTGTGTTAACACGCAAACATAAGTGTTATTATGAACTAAAAGCTAAAGCATTCTACAGTAAGATAGGCCGTATTCCAAAGAGAGCTACTATCTAGGAACACCTACATCAGTATTTATTGTCCCATTAGCGGATAATAGGATACTTAATATCAAAATCATCTCATTGATCTGAACATCACATTTAATTTAATCCCCCCCCGAGCGGGAAAGCGGCAGGAAGGTTGGACTAGATGACCCACAGAGGTCCCTTCCAACCCCTACTATTCTGTGATTCTGTAATTTAAACCTGACTGAGAATAAAAGGAAATGCAGCTGCATTTAATTCATTCTCTATTAGATCATAATACTCTATGATCTACGGCTGATCTTTCATCATCATTATCAGTACCATGGAAAGTACCCACTACAATATTTAAAGTTTAAAAAAAAAACTAAAAATAAAATCTAAACAAAATCCACTTAATTCTTTCTGTCCTAAACTTTCAGTTCTTCATCTAAAGGCAAAAGACCAATGTTCTGTCAGTGATGAGAGAACTAAAGAGGAATCCTAAGGAGACTGGAAGAAAACCCTAACAACAACTCATCTTAAAATAATTAAAATGGCTCTGCAGATATTTACTCTTGCCCAATTAAAGAGGGATTCCCCACAGACATGTATGCTGGGGAAAAGCTGCTATCAGAAAAAGTGCAAGGAGATGAAAGCTTCCTGTACTTGCTAGCACCATGTGCTAAAAAATGATCTTTTAGTAGCCACCAAATACATAGGGCAAGGTGAAAAAATGCTACGAAGAGGCTCCCACCCTGCAGAAACTTGTTATTTACTTTAGTCCCATTGAACTTCGCAGGACTTACACAGGGAATACACTTCATGAAGTGCAGCATATTTTCCTCATTGAGGATGGTCTTTTAAACTCTCGCCTAAGTCCTTGGCCTCATAAAAGGATTTCTCATTAGGTACCTGGAGCACAGACATTTTTGACCTAAACCTAAGACCAATGTCTTAACTGGCACCTTCAAACCTCCGACTCTGCTCTCATCTACATCGTCCCTCCACCAGCACTGTGAAAATGAAGCAACAGAACCAAAGATGCATGCTGCACGATTCAGCCTTCCCTCTGTGGGAATCAATAACAAAACACCCACTAACTTCAATGAAACAGAAACAGACCTTCAAAGTCTGGGAGTTCGCCCTTCAGTCCACCAATGCTTAAAAAAATAAATCAGATAAATTGTTTCATGGAATTTCCAACACATTTACAATCTGCCTTGTGTAAATGGTCCCAGTAGTCCTTCGAAAACAGAAGCCAGGTTAGACCCCAGGCCACTGAACAGTTGGCATATGTCCAATAAACACGTTAAGGTGTTACTCACTTACTTATAGCAATGCAGTTTCTGGTCAGCTCACAAGAGAGAATTGTCTGTGCACCACACGTGCAGCATGATAACCGAGGGTTTGCTCTCCAAGCTAGCAATGAGCAGAGCAAAGTCAGAGGCTGTGGTGTAGAAAAGGGGCTACATATCCCACACTCCAAAAGAATCACAGATTCACAGAATGGTGGGGGTTGGAAGGGACCTCTGTGGGTCATCTAGTCCAACCCTCCTGCCGAACCAGGGTCTCCTATAGCAGGCTGCACAGGACCGCGTCCAAGGCGGGGCTTGAATATCTCCAGAGAAGGAGACTCCACAACCTCCCTGGGCAGCCTGGGCCAGGGCTCCGTCACCCTCAGAGTGAAGAAGCTCTTCCTCATCTTCAGCTGGAACTTCCTGTGCTTCAGTTTGTGCCCGTTGCCCCTTGTCCTGTCGCTGGGTACCACTGGAAAGAGTCTGGCCCCATCCTCCTGACACTCACCCTTCAGATATTTCTAGGCATTTATAAGACCCCCTCTCAGCCTTCTCTTCTTCAGGCTGAACAAGCCCAGCTCCCTCAGCATTTCCTCATAGGAGAGAAGTTCCAGTCCCCTCATCATCCTCGTAGTCCTCCGCTGGACTCTCTCCAGTAGCTCCTCATCTTTCTTGAACTGGGGAGCCCAGAACTGGACACAGTACTCCAGACACCCAGGTCCCTCTCCGCAGAGCTGCTCTTCAGCAGGTCCGCCCCAAGCCTGTACTGATGCATGGGGTTGTTCCTCCCCCGGTACAGGACCCTGCACTTACCCTTGTTGAATTTCATCAAGTTCCTTTCTGCCCAACTTTCCAGCCTGTTCAGGTCTCGCTGAATGGCAGCACAGCCTGCTGGTGTATCCACCTCTCCTCCCAGTTTGGTGTCATCAACAAACTTGCTGAGAGTGCACTCTAACTCTTCATCCAGGTCATTGATGAAGAAGTTGAACAAGACTGGGCCCAGTGCTGACCGCTGAACATGACAGGAAGAAAAAATGGGAAAGCTCTTATTCTACAGAATTGTTCAACTCTATATAATAGGACAATTCTACCTTGAATTGACAATATAAACTCAAAAAATAAGGTTTAACTTCCTTTTTAAGACTTCGGAAAATGTGAATTTGTTCCAGTAAATACTCTGCATTCAGAAAGCAAATGCCACACAACAGAAAAGAAAACTCTGGTAGTCACCAATGAACCAACCTCAGAAAAACTAGTTGTTGCTAGGAATTTACATGCTGAAGCAAACACTGAGAATGCTCTTTGAAGATATCTATGGACATGGTTTAGGTATGATATCCTTCCCTAAAGATAGCTCAGAAGCAGTACGGTGATCTGAACAGTGATAATCTTTAATCTTGCAATAAATTTAGTTCTGCACTTAAATCTTAGTACATATTACTCAAAAAAGAGGTTTTTTAATATATACAAGGACCTAAAAATATGTAATATATTTCTTTTTAAAAGTGCCATAAATAGCTCAATATTTTCCTCTGATAAAAGAACATCAAACATATGGTAAGGCACTTGTAAGACACTTGATATATACTTCAAACACTGTGGTAATTCTCTTCCTCCTTCTTATCTTCATTTAAATGATCTAATACTCTCTTTTCCTCTTCAGCATCAGCCTTTTGATTGGCAATATTTGCGTATCACTGTGCGCTCAAGTACGTTACTAATACACCTGCATTCACTGATTTGTCAGAAATGGAGACAGCTGCATTTCTTAGTCTCCCAAGCAGCTTTGCATCCAGCTTTTACGAACCACCTAAACTCCGTTGGTATTGACAGGATAGTTGACATGCCCACCACCATGCTCCCACCACCAGGAGCCTGTTCCAATTTCTTGTTAACGGTCAGCACCTCACACATGCAGGAATAGGGTGATTAGCATCACATTCATTCCTTTTGGCACAGGAGGCTTGGTGAAAGCATTCACTGACACTGACCTTGCAAAAATTATCACTTTACCAGATTTTTCTTACCAGCAAAATCTGTAATAAGGTCCCACTTGCTGAACTCCCTTGAAAAATCAAGCAGGAAGAACAGTGTTTTCCATGCAATTGTTTCAAAGGAGAATGTTAATTCATTAATGTCAATAAACCATGTCCTAGTCTTTTCCATCTTCTTATACACCAGGCAGCGATTGCCATTGCAGAACATGAGGCAGAGAGCCCAAGACTGCCTGTTCTTTCAGCTCCGACTGACTGCTCTGCATCCATTACCAGACGCAAACAGTGCATGGAAAAACCACTGGAGCATGAGTCCTCAGGAGGTGAGCGCAGAAGATCCCCTTCCTTTCAGTGCTTTAACTGGAATCAGAGGGGCACGTAAGCGCTGTAGACAACTTGCACACCCCGTCTTTCTAACCCTTTTTTACTCTCATTTTTCTAGCTAGAACACAGTAAGGCTTGACTTGCTGATGAGACTACAGATTGGATTTTGTAACCTGGCCTGTATTCTTGAAACAAATGTTTGTATTTAGTCCTCTGTTTCATTTCTCAGAATCTTTAATTGATATCTCCTTGTAAATGCTGAACACTACATTAATTCTGTGACTTTCTGTGTCTCCACTGAGCTCTAATGATCAGAAACATCCCATTCGGCTAATGTCTCGTTAACACCACTCACTGTTTCAACCACGCTCACTCTATTAGTAGTACAGACCCACTGCCAGCAAATAGGATTATTCAGGGATGTATGTGAGCACGCAGATTCTCCTTCTTTGCTCCCTCTCAGCTTTTGCAGTCGCTTCTGTAAAGCAGAAATCCAAAACCATTTCTCTAATACTGTTCTACAGATACAGTGTTATGATGTTGACTTTTCTCTGTTTACTCTTTGCAGTCTTAACAGCAAGGTAAAAAAGCAAGCAATAGAGTCATCCAGTTCAGTCCAAAATAAACACCTACTCTCGCCCACCTCTCCAGTCTACTTATGTTGCTCCAAGCTGGAGTAGCAAGACATGAGATTAGTATTTCTTATAAACATAACACCATGTTCTGAAACAAATCCTAACTTCTAAAGGCTAAATCCTGTAGAACAGTACAGGTAATTCATTAATTTACTAAGCGAACAATGGTACCACTCTTTTTAGAAAATCCATACTAGCGACCAGAGCAAACAGAAGCAAAATATACTTTCAGTAGATTTTTTTTCATCTACACTTATATAAGGCATCTCTGAAATAACTTCTTAGTACCTCTGTTTCGGCAGACGAACTTCTTTTGTTTGCCTTTCATAATAATTTTGCAAGAAAAAAAGGTGTGATTGACTGCAATGTGTTTCACAGCAAGGAGACCATCTTTTATACTTTGATGCCGTCTCTTACATGTTAGGCTTCAGCTCCTCCTTCTGTGAAAATTTGAGTTAGGAAGCCATTAGCAAAAGGTTCATTTCTGATGAATGCAACATTTTCTATTGCAGTGTATATATTACTGTTGGCAGTCTTCTACACTTCTGGTTTTGTTCTTGGTTTTCTGCACAGTGATAATGGCTACTGGGACAGAGACCTTCTGCAGTACTTACATAGGCAATGGTAGGAATCCTTCCACCCTTCTCAGTCAAGTTATTTTCCACTTGTCCATCCCCACCTAGTGTATTGCACTTACACAAACTTCATTACTGCTTTGTCTTTTCAAGTACATGTTTTCTTTTTGAGACAAGATGTACTCTAGCTTATGTGTTGTTGATCAGCTTGCAGCTCTTCTCAGTGATTTCCTTGAAATTTCCCTCATTAGAATCCTAATGGCCAGTGGTTTTTTTATTACATTCAAAAGTATTTTTACCAGGAAATCACTACAATAGTTCTGAGGGTTTGGAGTCTATGGCATTTCCTCTTTCCTGTGGCATCAGGAGCTGGAAATGGCTGTGGATCCAGGAAACTCAGAAGAGTATCATTTAAATTGCATCCATTGCTGACATTAAACTGGCAGGTAACATTCTTGAAGTAGCAGTTCTCCCTCCCTAGGAAGGGAACGCTACTGACTCCTTCTTCAGTGTTCACCTCTTGAGATGACACACATATCTAATCTAAAATTATTCATTACATTGTAGGTAGTACAACGAGTTTACTGATACCTTTCAAACAAGACTAAAAACATCAGATGTACAAACAATAAAGGACACAGTATCAGCGACTATCCTGAAAAAGCTATTCACCTGGCAGCTTCATCACATATAAACAGATGGACTTTAGGAAAGGCTGAAGTATATCCCTGAGACACTTCATTGCTTACTATCACGTCCACAACTGTTCACCCTAGACAAAAATCATACATTCATGCAACCCTTTTAAAAACAATGGATCAAAAGCTTCACTAGAAACTTCAAACTGCTGAAATTGCAACCAGCACTGACATAAAAAACAAACAAACAGAGTCCAAACTACAAAACAATTTGTTGGAATAGCCTCAGCCTGGCCAGAAAAAAAAGATTAGTGCATAAAAATTGCCACATGCACATGCTCTTTTACTTTCCTAAAATGATTTTGACTATGGACCGACTGTCCATGGTAAGTACTGATCATGGTCAGACAGTGTCTGGGAAACTATGAGCCACGACGGAGGGAGTACAAGCAGACTAAGCGAACTTGAGCTAAACTCAAATCAGTGGATTATTTATGTATTTACAGTTGGCTGCGTTAGAGCCTTAAAAGGCTTATGACCAATATAGTGACAGAGATGTTAACATCAGCAAGGCAATACATGAGATGGTAAAGCAGGAAAAGCTTTGCGTTTTCTTAAATGAGTGGAGATATGATTTTCCATGGATCGTCGAGGAAAGCAGTAATTGCCTTAAGGCTTATTACAGTTTATGCAGGCAGAGTTTCCCACTTGCTCATGGTGGATTGTCAGATGGCAGCATGCAAATGGAGCAGATCATAACAAATTTCTATGGCTTTTAAGAACAAAACTTTTGAAACAATTTGTTGCCAAGAACCTTAGAGGAGACAGAAAATGACAAGGTTACAGAAGGGACAGAAGTGTCCTTTACCACTACCCACAATTGCTCTTATGGATACCCCAAAAGTAACTGCAAAAATAAGTGTGAATCTTGCAAAACAAACTTCGAGATAACAGGATACATCTCAGTAGCTTTGCACATGGCCAAAAATATATCAGCTTTTCCTCCATGTATCTTATACATATATACATACCTTTTCCAAACAATACATGAAATGGTTGAAAACAGCTTATTTTTATTCTGTAGCCACTAATAATTGAAATCATGGATTTACAACAATGTGTCAAAAACTGTTTGTTACTTTGTGTTTCAAAGGGGAAAAATCCATTGTCTGATTATGTGCCAGGCAGGATTGAAACTTAATTTAGAATACTGCAGATGTAAAAAGGTTACTGCAATCAAATAAATGTCTGGGACTTTGAAAATGCAGCCTCATTTGGAGCTAATTTTAATTTTAATACATCTACTATTCAAAGGAAAACAAGAATAAATATTTGCTTCCAGCCAGGTGTTTCACTCCCACACTGTGTAACACAGCAGAGCACAAACAGAAAGTCATCCTTTGATCTGGAAGTTTGTGTAATATAAGTTTTTAGTCACTTGTCATCTGTCAAGGGAATTTCAAAATTGTGGGAAATCTGTTTGTTAGCCTTCAGCACACTGAAATCTTGAGGCACACCCACACAGCAAATTACATATATATTGAAAGGATCTTAAATATTTTCCAACAATTATGACTTCCTTTAGAGACAAGGTGAGGGTTACCTCTTTCATGATGGCAAAGATGAAGATAGGAAAGACACTTCTGGTGACTAAATAGTAATTATGCACGAAAATCGCATGCTAAAAATTTCAAGGTGCTGTCTTTGAAGTAGAGTAGCCTTGTCTGGGATGTAGTCAAGTTTATGACATAAAGGATTCACTGAAGAGCAAGTTATAGTAAAAAAATCCAGAACAAATTCTTTAGTCAGACATGTAGCTTACCTAAAAACATCTCAGAAGGAAAAAAAAAAAAAAACAAAAAAAAAAACACCCAAGCAAAATAATTTCACTCAGTGATACACGTTGACTTGTAAGGTTATCTCAAGCACTGATGAGCCAAACCTCAATAGAATGTTAGATCTGAACTTTTTGTGTTAGAAATACCTTGTACCTAGCAACTCAGTACTGTGAGTACACATAAACTTCCAGAACATTTGACACCAGTTTTCTCAACTTTTTTAAAACGTGTGGAATTTATTACGTCCTTTCCTATCTCTAATGCAGCAACAGAAAGAATATTTTGCTCTGTAAATGGATTTGGGCAGATGCAGCAACTTGCTGAATACGGATTCTGCTAAGGCTGAACTTCTATTAAAATTGTCAGTGGAAAAGGTATGGATTTTTGTGAGTAGGTTTGTGAAAACAAAATGTACTGAAACATAGGAAAAATGATAACGTGTAGCATTTTCACCAATAAATCGAGGCTTGTGATAACCGACAGTACATTTGAAGGCAGTAGAAATACACATCTGAGATAAACACGTGATATAACAAGGTAAATGCTGTTTTCCTGGAAAATTGTCTAAAATAAGGCCTTTTTCTGCACTTTTCCATGTTTCTGTCCCAGCTCTGACCCATTCCCCATGGCTGTGATCTGGTGGCAAAAAGCCGGTTAGTCCCTAAAGGTCACAGGCTGTGTTTCTGAGGACGCACCAGACCAGGTCCATCCTCTGGTGCTCTACACAGAGCCCATGGGACTTCCCAGAGCTTTTGCCTCTGACAATCTGGCTTTGCTGAATGAGCATTTTCAAAAGAATACCTAATTTTTCAGTAAGGCTTTTCAGATAACACCGGCTCCTGTTAAAAATTAAATCTACCTTTACTTTTAAATGCAACATTTATGGTTTGCTAAATCCACAAATTAATGAGCCATGTAATATTTGCTCTATTTTTTTCTTAATGTGCTGTTGAGAATGGGCAAAACCTTCTTCAATTTAGAAATGTTGCACCTAGCTAAGGCATCTCTGAAAAGCCCACCTTAGAAGTAAGAAGAGACCCCAAAATATCTTATGGTCTCCATTTTGTGGGTTTAATTTCATTTTCTTGCCAAAGGCAAAAGCAATCTATGTGCAGAGCACTTGACGCAGCAGCAGTCGCTGTGTTAGTACCGCCTTCAAACAAATCACGCATGTGTTGTTTGTGTCCTATGGAAACAGTCGTGACTGACAGGAATAAGCACAATTGTATATTCATTTTGGATATCATTAAAGCCAGGAAGATTGTTCTGTAAGAAGTGTTTAGATATGAGTGTGCCAGAGGGAACCGAGTCTACAGGTGACAGAGAAGCTTTGCCAAAAGTTTGCAGTAAATGAAATTCGTTTCAGTTGCATTCAAAACAGATTGGTAAGCAACTCTCCCAGAGAGCTTCCAGGGCTTTCTATGTTTTTTGAAAGATTACAGGTTCCTGGAAAAAAAAAAAAAAATAAAAAGGAATATTTATAGCATAAACTCAGTATCAACTCTGGATGCCAGCTTTATAGGCTTGGTGATTATCCTACGCTTAATTACAAATAAATTCTTTTTCTTTAGTAGAGCTCAGCTTTTGTGTATTATCCTCATTACTGGAAGATGTTGTTTTGTCTAATTTAGGTCTCATGCTGAAAGATAAACAGCACTACTAGCTTCTAGTAAACTGTCCTGAAGGTTTTCAGTACTGCTTGGCAGACTCAGACATAAAGCGTAGCAGAAATAGAATTTCATTCCAGTAATGAAATTCCAATTTTATACTGTGATGAGATTAAGAAAGTCAGGTAACTTTACAGGCTAAATTATGGGTATGTAAAACTACAGCATGCAAAACATTAGGCCTCTGCTTTATTACTCAATTATGTATTAATATAGAATTAAAAGACGTCATGGTGTGATTTTATTGCTAACTACATCTGTTTGCATTTTTTTATAACCAACCACTGAGTCCTTTCATAAGAAATTTCCTTTTTAAAGTCTGAATTACCATGCCAAGAGGAAATCTTTAAGAATTCAACAATCAACAGGGCTGATCAGAAATGTTTAATAACGACCTTATACTGGAAAATTGTGCTCACTCAAAGTGTTCTCTTAGGACAATTTCGGCCTTTAAATGCAAAACTTAAACCAATGTGAATTAAAGGGGAAGGGGGGAGGAGAAAGATCACAAAATCTGCCTGAAAACATAGGCTCTAATGTGGCTCAGCAGTCTCTAGTGGGGTTTTTGGTGCTGTTTATTCTGTCCTGGTACTTGGGCCAGAACCCGGCTGGGTTGCCCGTCCCATCATGGGCTGCAGCTAATGAATCCCATACAGCTTCAAGGTGTCTCAGCTCCAGACTGCGGCTCAACCAGCCCACTCATAAAGAACAGGTTTACAGCTCGCCTCCAGTCCAATTCCTATGTGCCATCGCAACAGTATTTTTTAATCAATTTTTTCCCCATTTGCAGCCAAGACACAGAGAGGATGGGAGCAGGTGGTTTCTTCTAGTTAATATGGACAGGGCGCATGTGAAAAAACTCCCAGTCATGTCTCATCATGATGGCTGCATCTGCATTAGGGTGTTCTTTTGGTTCAAAGCAGCAAAGGGGTTTTGAAGCGAATTCCCAAACGATCCTGACTTCCAGTGCATTGGTTTGGTCTGCAGTATAGTGTTAGCACTGGCGAAATAAATTTCCTCAGGAGGAAACTACAGCAGAAGCTCGTCTGCTGGTGTTCACCAAATGCACTCCAAATCCCACTTCCAGAAGGGGGGCAGGAATCCAAACCAAGGGCTGATCCTTTGGACAGCTTTGAGCTACGCATATGGTGGGAATGCTCACTCCAAAGCAGCGGGTTACATTCGGTCTGAAATAAAATCTGCCACAGTATGTAGCTATAGAAGGGGGGCAGCATCAGCCCCTCTGATTTGTCTTTCCCAATGCAGACATAGCCAGTTATTGTCAGATTTAACTCATTCAGGCCAATAATTAATGAGCATATATGTAGTAGCACAGGTGGGTGCAGATAGAACCATTTTCACTGCTCCATGATGCTCACATAAAAAGAAGTATCTCCACATGCTGCTTTTCTTTGGTGTTAGAACTGGTACATATGCACTGACATAAACGCTGCCCAAAGCACTGCGGAAATCAGCCTGTTCCCTCTCTGCCAGTGATAACCATCAGCCTGGGTATGAAATAAAATATACGGCAGTAGAGGTGGAGAACCAAAAGCAAAGCAATCTGTTTTCTCATCACAAGGCATTGCTCCAGCCTTGTGCAGTTATTCAAATATTTTTTTTCCCCTGGAAGAATCTCGTGAGACAAATATCTAATTTTCTCGGAGCTCCCAAAGAGGCACCAGTCATAAAATCCATGTTTCAGCATCCTGTGCACAGCACAGTGTCAAGCAGAACAGATGTCACCATGCTCTCGCATCGAAACTAGGAAGCAAACAAGTGGCCTGTGTCTTCCGTGCGCCTGCCAGCCGAACCAGCGAGTGAGAGGCAGGCATGGTTTGCAAATCAAATTCATTTTCCAGCTTCTGAACAGGTCTTCATAATACAAACCATTGCAAAACCTAGCCTGCACCTTAACTCTATATCAGCTTCGTAGCATTATTTCTTCACGTTAGCAGCTAAGAAAAGAAATGGCAGGGATAGGGCTGCAGCCTGAGCTGTGCATTTACATCACCTTGTGGTTTTGACACCTGCTCTGGCACCAGGAAGGACCACTCATGGCTCACCCACATGCAGAAGTGCCCAGGGCCTCTGTCAAGAAACAAACCTCTCTTGTGGGTGGCTCTGCAAAAACATAAAGCAAAGATAATCTTTACGCCAAACACAAGAAAAAAAGGAAGAAAAACAAAAAAAAAAAAAAAAAAAAAAGAAAAAACCACCCACACAGGAAACTGGAGAAAATTCATCAAAGTGAGTGAGTAGGTGACCATCCTCTCTTCAGATGAACTGGGGCACAGCTTACTCGTAGGACAGCTGCTGTGCCAGGAGCCAGGCGTCCCAAACTGTAACCAGGCAGTCAGCAGGGAAGTCTTGTGAATGTGGATGCTGAGGGAAGTTGCATGCGGTTTGCTAGAGGAATGCATGTCTGGCACCTAATGTGGGACCCAGAAGCAGGAAAAAATATTGAAGGAAAACCAAGGAGACAACTGAAACATAGCCCTGGTGATGGGGCACAGGAGTTCTTTCAGAGCAGTGCACTGAGTGGAAGAGGAGTGGGCACTGTGCATAAGGATGCAGGAGTACAAAATATGAATTAACCCATCTGAATCAGCAAGACATATAGTGGCTGCTCACCATAAACCACAGTCGCAACTGTGTTCACTTCCTGGGCCAGTCTATGATTTCCTCATTATTTACACGTTGCATCATTAGTCACAAAGCATTGCCTGTGGACACCTCTTTAGGTGCTTCTGCACAAAGTTATTCGGAATGCAACATCATACACAAATCTTACTGTCTTTCCTACACAGCCCCCATGCACTGGTTACGTTGTACTCATAGCTACAGGCTCTCGTTGCCCCCATGCTTCCTCGCAACTTTGCGGATGACAGGCTCTTGTGCACAGGCTGTGGGCAGCTATTTGCTTATCAGAATCAGTGAGGGAAGGCAAGTGGTGAGGAGAAACTTGTTTTGCTAATCTTCCCACAAAGAGTTCGTACTCCTGAGAAACTGCTTCCCCATTATCAAAGTGCTTGTGAGATAAACTACACTGGGGTCTGTGCCTGCCAGGAAAAATAAATTGCTATAGCTAAGGATGTGATAATAACTGCAGCATCATACCTTCCAGTATTAAAAATTGTCACACCCTATGATATTTACCTAGAAGTGATGCGCAACATTTCCCTCCAGGCAGTAAACAGCAAGAATTATTCAAGCTGTACAGAAGGAAAGGACATGGCGTCACCTCTGCTAGTTGTTCTGCTTTCTGTACTTGACGCTCCTTTTGCTCCTTTCAATTAAGGACTACAGTTTTAGGGCAGCTGAACTATTTCTAAGGTAATAATAGTAACTCAACAAGTAATATTTATCTCTGTATGTGAATGGTAAACAGGGGACACTGAATATCTAAATTTAGTATTTGGCCAATCACCAAATGTTGTATTAGGAAGTGATATTCCACTGCCAAATTAGAAGTGAGAAAGGCAGTGAATTATTTGGTACACCTCTTTGTCTTTAATTTACATTGCACCTCACTCTAAGGTCTCTGTAGCAGCCTGAGAATAATGAAACCAGAACCAACTGGTAGTTGATAGCAGAGCTGAGCAAAGCAGAACATAAACCAGCTCTGTATTACCTAGCACCATTTGTCACCGAGCTGTTATCAGCCTGAAATCTGCTGCAAGAGCAATCCCCAACTGCTTTTTGGTAACAGCAGCATGAAGGAGAAGATATTGTACGGGAGGCAGCAGAGAGTCAAAGTCATGCAAGCTCAAAATCGTGCAAGCACAAAGTCACGCCTCATAAGCGAGCGCTGTCCTGCACCGTCTGTCCGGGCATTTCAGTGCCAGGCTGGGCAGTAGCATTTCAAGCCATTCTTTCGGGCCACATTCAGCTGAAAAAAAAGGGTCTTTTGTCATTCATTGATTCAACTCTCCTTCTGACAGAGACAGCGGGTAGCTGGGATGCAGGGAAGAGAGGGGGCCAGGTGCTCTCTCTCTGGTACCTCTAGATGCATGCAGCTAAGACAGGGGATGAATCCGTTCAACAGCACTTAGATTCTTTCTCATGGTAAAGCTGGGCAAAGGCATCCCATCTGGCTGGCAAGAACAGGGGAGCAGCACCCAGGTACTTGAGGAGGGGCAATTTTGATGGGAGACTACTGGGGGGACACAACCCAAGGACTGGCAAGGATGTGGGAAGCTCACATGACCTGGCTACAACAGAGCACACCTCTCTGACTTTGATGGGGCTATGCTGATATACACAGACTTTTTTTTCTTTGCAATAGCATATCAGAAGGGATACTCGTGCAAAAGAGATGCAGAGACTGAAGGAACGGTGAGATTATCACCAACCTGCAGCAGAAGTTCACAGGGCGCAAACCTGAACTGCTGGGTGAATTCTCACCCTTTGTGGAGCACCAGCGTCCACAGAGGTGGGAGCATCCTTCAGTTTTTTGTCTTTATCGTTAAAATGTTCTTAGTAATGCAAATTAATTTTTATGGCAGATTCTGTAATCTAAGGTCGATGCAAGTCACTCATAGCAGGAAAGAAGCAGTGGAGAGGATCAGTTGCACTGTGCCTCTCAATCTGATGGCAAGAAGTTAATAATTCACAACTCTTTAATCCTCATCACTGTCTATTCCCAGAAGTTTTTTGATTCTCTCATATCTCCTTAACTATGATTGAATTAATATTCATCCTACCTTGTTCGCAGTACAACCTTTAACAAATTTAGGTGCTTGCCATTCATCTTGTGTGGTCCTACCAATAAATGCGATACTTCTTCAAACGAAGGGCTCGGGGCAGATATGGGGGATGAGAGCGTGGAGACATGCCTGTGCCCTGCCCACAGACCTCCATGCAGTCCCCACTCTCTTGAGCAGTTCTTGTGCTTGGACGCTGAAGCGCAACAGCAAAGTATGGGAGGTGGCACACAGTGAACTGCACGGCCCAAAAGCTTTCCACCCACACCACAGCTACCAGGCCTGCTGGAACTTGCTGCAGCCGAGCCATCAGTCCCAAAATCCTTTTCCCTCTCATGCAAGGCTTTAAGAGCACAATTACTCTCGCTTGCTGTAGATACCTACTTTATGACGGTGATCCAGTCCCTACTACTGAGCACTGAACTGCCACTGTCTATAAAGGGGTGACGGGGTGACTCCAAAGTTTCATGCAGTCAAAGAACACGTACCTGAAATGGCTGCCTGCTGCCAAAAGTTATGGATGAAGGCACCAGCTCTGACAAGCAAGGACTAGACAAGATCACCGCCTGCGTCTGTGCCTACTATCATTTGCCTTGCTTAATCAACGCTTCCTGTGAAGACAAACATAGCTCTTTGGACTGTAGCTTTCACCCTTCCCAAATCTCTTGAAATTTTGGGGTTTGGTTTTTTTTCCCCCTGAATAAAGCCTGCTTGAAAATGACATCCCATTTCCTGTCCTCTGTTTAAAAATTGCTTCCTATTTGCTGAACTTCAAGGGACTGTCAAAGATGTTTTGTTTTCTTTTGTGCTAACACCTGTTTCACCTTGTTTAAGAAACAGTAAGTCCTAATTTAAGTTATACAACATTTAGTAAAATATATCTCCCCTTTGGGCAGGATCACTCTTTATATACCATAAAATTGGATAATTTCCTGGGAAACAGAATGAAGTAAAAACATAAATTACTGTTCTCCTGTTTTAAAGACCATATTTCTTATTGCTCCCTAGAGTTCCCTGATGCAACATTTACTTCAGTTTTGCATGATATTTAGCATTGTCATGAAGAGAAGCAGCCACTTAATGATATTAAAATATTTATGTCAGCAGTATGTTCATAAACAAAGAAAAGCTATTTAACCTCCTTTTATGAAAACTGGTCCTACAAAGGTACAAACGCACTGCAATAGTGCTAGAAAGGCCAACAGAATATTAAGTTCACCTGCACAATAGAAACTATAATAAAGAAAAAGTAAAGAAAAGCATACATTCAGTATCTAAAAATCTTGGAATAAATATGGGGGAATTCGGCAAATGCTTTGTCTTGCAAACAAGCTTCTCCCTTTAGCACAAAGCCATACCCAGAGCTATGCCATCTGCCCTCTCTACAGGCCTCCTGCCACTTTTCTCACACCAGTTTGCTTCTGGAAAGCTGAGCCAGTCCACATAAGGAAATGCCCTCCAGGTAGCCGTGCATCCTGCTCCATATCTTTGGCATTTATGTTTGATTGTACATGGACCTTGGCTGTGTGGCAGCCTTATACGGAAGTTTCAAAGCACCTTTTGTCCAGGGTGAACTTTAAGCTGTAGACACTGCCTTTGAGATGGAGAAGGTCCGCACTGCCCCTTCCCATTGCACAACATGGAGGATGCAGAAGCTGAGGACACTATAGTCTTATTAGCTTGACAGCAAGCACGTCCAGATCTTCTCATGTCTTCTAGGTCACCGCTCAGGAAGTCTTGGCTTTGCCTGAGGCTCTGCTCATGTCTTCAGAGGCAAGCAAGAGCATCCAAGGATGCTTTTGTCCGTGAATGGCCTGCAGACAGATCTCCTTGGGCTGTGACTGTGTAAAGTCACATCAAACAGTGGCCCATCTGGTCAGTGTTGGCTGGAAGTGCTGTAAATAAATCCTTGCAATGCAATATATCCATTTTCAAGAAGATGTGTTGGGGTTTTTAGGGGTGTTGTGGGGTTTTTTATTTTGGTCCTCCCACCCAAAAAAAAAGAATGCTTTCTACATCCCCAAAAGCTCTCAACATCAATATACAAGGCATGGCCGGTGGTAAATGAGTGTTTCTAGTGTGAAGGCCATTCGTAATTCTTATTGCAGGTCTAGACTTTCAGTACCACTGACCCTGGCATTACATTGTTCATGCATGGAGCACTTAAGTTCAAAACTGAAGAAGCCACCATGTACAGCACTAATCTTCCTGAAGCTCTGAGCAAGGAGCAGAAACACCGAAAAGAGTATTCACTGTAGAAACATGTAAAAGGGTATGTGCAACTTGAATCCACTCAGACATTGCAGAGAGATGTTGCAACAGGTTTGGTGCATTCCAGGTGACCCTTCAGTTCTGACACCTTAGCAGGTAGGGTCCTTCCCTGTACAGGTGAAGACCTGATGAAATATCCCTTCAGCTAGATTTAGAGTGAAGAGCTGAACTTGGATCTCTGCTCTCACAGAAAAAAAATTTCTCACTGTAGGACTTAACTATGCACAAGACAAACTCTCCTCCTCCCCTCAAATATTTTTTCTATAAGCCTGAGTGAGAAAAGAGACCATATTGTGGATGGACAGCTGCAGAATAAGAAATCACTAGTAGTAAAATCCTCCACTACTGCATACATCTACAACTTTCAAGGGAGCAGGACTCGATTTTGAATGTTTCTTGTAAACGAACAGGAAATAGATATCCGCTCAAGTCATCAGCTTTCCTCCCCAATGGGAAAAAAAATTCTTAACAAGGCTCTGAACATGGGCTGGTGGGACAAACTCCATGACAAATATCTGCAGACAGGCCCACAGGCTGGGCAGGCCCCTCCTTCCCAAGAGCTGTGAAGCTGGTAGAGGTAGCAAGTTATCCTTCAGATGAACAATTTCTCATTTTTATGATGGGTGTCCAAAAGCATTTCTGGTCAAATGCAAGTTTTCTCGACAAATTTAAACATCTCATGACTCCTTGCTTCACCTGTCTGCTTCTTGGAGACTCAGAGGTAGAGAGGACCTTGCACTCACCATGGACTCCCTGGCCACAGGGGTATTAATATTGCAGAGGCTTGTTTCCCTGCACTACACAATACAGCACACACTGAGCTCCAGAACCACACAGGAAAACTCTAACATACACATGAACGGCTTCTCAGCTGCAAAGAAATACACATTTCTTCCCATAACAACACATCTTACAAGTCTTCGTTTGGGCTTTCTTCAGCAAGGATCACACCAGAGTATAGACATCAGAGCTGCCCTGTAGAGTGACCGAGACAAAAACGACAGCAGCAGCGGAGAGAAGTTGCAAGTCGTGTCCATGGATAGGAATGACAAATCAGCAGTTACATCCAGGACTCTTCTTTGGAGAACTGACCCATGCAACCTTCGGATCACAGCTTGCACCTTCCTCAAAGGTCTCTTCTCCTGCCTCTCTGCTTGCATTTGGTGTGGGCATCAACACCTGCCTGCACTCTGCTAGCAAAAAAGTTCTTCTTTTTCTCTCTGTATTACAAGAAAGAGAGGAAGAAAAGAGACACAACTGGGTCTCAGGAGAGATGCTTACTAAATATCCATATTTTGTGAGGCTCTATAGCTGCTGGTAGTGTAGTCGCTTTCTAATGACCCTGAAAATACAGAGCAGAGGGCTCAGAAATAGTCTGATGTCTGTTACTATGCCCAAGCAATAGCAAGTGCCCTGAACATCAGGCACTGCACTACTAAAAACTTCTTTAAGACATTATAATCTCTGTAGGTTATGCAGTGAATTTATGTTGTGCCACTGCTTGCCAGCATCACTCTGACTAGTGGCTGAAAATTTACCTTGTTACTTGCAGAAGCTCAGCATCTGCCAGCTGTGCAGGGGCTCCTTGTTTCCACTGACGTAAGAAGATATTTCAGTGGAAAAATACACTGAAACTGCTTTTCATCTGGTCAGAGACCGCAATCACTGATTCAGTCAGCTCTCAAGGACTCAGAGATTCAAACGTATTTCTGCTTTTTCCATGGGCTTTGATGAAGCTGGCATTATCATGCTAAATTACAGTTCAGGACTGCTGTGTATGTACAGATTTATCAGAAGAAAGCTATTAGATGTCTTCGGTATAGTGCCAATTACGCAGTCTCTGACACGTAATTAACTAAGGCCCCAAAGCACATATTTTAATCAATCCCTGTTCAACAAAGCACTTATGCGTGTGCTTAACTTCAACACACATCTAGCATACACAGAAGTCCTCTTCTGAGTAAGGAAAAACATAGGATCTGCAAGATTTGTCCTACCAACGGTGTTGGGCCATTCACTACTGGGATAAGCTATGCTACTTATAATGGCTTATATTCTCGCAAGTATCTATAGAAATCAGAAGCCAAGACCAGTTTCTAGCGTGACCTAGTCTTGCTGCTGGAACTATGGTAATTTAAGAACAAAAATAGCAAAGTTCTGGAGGAAATAGTATTCTTTACTACATACTGTGTTGCGGGATATAACTTGCAAACTTTAGGCAGCAGAAATCTTTCTTCAGCCCTGTAAAGCTAGGATTCATCCCCATTTGACCTGAGCTGGCTACAGGTAAGCTATACTGTCTAAATAAGTCACCCAGGATTTCTCTGCAATCAGTGTAGAACATCTCTAGGTACAGATTCATCCCATCTGACGGTTTCCAAGAAAGGTAGGATGAATCACTCCGTTGATTTGTGTAGTTGTTGGAAAAGCCCGCACAACTAGTTTAGATTAAACATATTGGTTTCATCTGACCAAATGCACATGTTCATCCAAGCTACCTGTCTCTCTGTATAACTAATGATGACATTTATGTTGCAGACTAATGTGCTATAACATAGACATCTAAACTGAGGTGACTCATTGCCCTAAGCATACTTCTTTCTCTCCAGCCTGGCCTACATCAACTAGCTTAGCTGCAGAGAGATTCAGCCCCATAAACATAGGAGCCTAGCACTGTTTTAGGTGCTGGGGGTTATCATGTCTGGCCACCAGCTGCCATCCCAGAAGGGTGAAGGTCTGAAGTCACTCCCTTAACAGCACTGCATATCATGGGAGCTTAGGGAGTGAGATCACATGAATCCTACACAACCAACACTCAAAGTGGCCTAAGGTGAACCCTTCCCTGTCTTCTATCTTACTAATGGCTCCATGGGGTGCAGCTGATCCCCTTCTAATTGTCAGATAATACAAGAAACAAAAACAGGTGGTACAGGCCAGGTATTTACACGCCTAACGGGATTTCTTAACAAACCCAGGCAGCCAAGTTTCACTGCTCCCACTTTCAGCTGAGATCAGGCATGGATCATTTCAGAGCAAAGTGGTGTATCTTCCCAAAAACCAAAGAACCTACGAAAAACGTGTACTGACTTAGAAGTTGCTGTGCAGCCTGAACCTCTCCGTAATCCATTATGGCTGTGTAAAATGTAATAAAACTACTACAAGGAGCTCTAATTCTATTTACTAATAATCATAAAAGTATTTGAGATGTGTCTGATGAACCATTTGGAAGATAGCATTTTCCAGATATGATTTGTAGTACAAAGAAAAGCCTTTAATACCATATAAATTAGACTTTATGTACAACAATATTTAAAACCATTGCAATGGAGGTGTTTTTGTTGTTTTATAGTCGCTGTTCAGTCTTCACTGAATAATTCGTCTGAAGAAAAAAAATGCTTGGCTTCTCAGTTCTTCCCAATGAATCACAGAGCAGGAGTAACATCATAATTTGTCTTTTTTTATCTACAGATGCCATTGTGCTCAGTGCAGCTCTACTCAGTTAATCTGCACAGCTTCTGATGAATTGCACTTAGTAAAATACACAAAATTATTTTGCACTTAACTAACATCCTGAGCAGCTCCACGTCAAACCCTACATGCTGCAAACACAGAAACACTTTGCCTTTCCAGAAACGGAGGCCGGGTGTGTCATAGAAATACAAGGATAAATAAATCAACCATTAATTGATCTGCCATTGCATTAACTAGTTGATCAGCTAGCTGGCTAGGTTGAAAGTGATTGCGATATTTTTATTTTTGTCTTATCCTGAGCTTTTGCCATCACTGGGCATTCCCATGGCATCCTGGATCATATGGCTGTTCTCACTCCAAAGCTAGAAGTGTGTGTGGGCGGGGTTCCTTACACATTTGCTTTATGCCTTCTTTGATCTGATATTTCTATATAAAGAGTCTCCTTAAAGGTACAATTTCTCTGTTCCCACTCCCTCCAGGAGAGTACGAGTATCCCGCTACCTGCTATGAGGATTAGACTGTCACACTGATTTTTTCCTATTATGTCAAAATACTGAAGGTGTGTCCTCTCCTTTCACTTGGCATGGCCTTGCAGAATGAAGTAGACACCAAGCACGTTCCCTTGCCAGGCTGACCCCAGGCTTGCCTTAATCTCCTCTCCCCAGCCCACACAGGCATCCAAGAGACATTTCTTGTCCTATACACGGAATTTTGCACCCACTTTCTATTTGCAAAGCTGCACTAGGAATACTCTTTCCTCTTTGCAATGCCGTATGATTTAAATATTGAATCACAAAGAAGTTAAGCTTTTCTATTGTCCACCAAAAAACATTTGAAAAAAAATCAATAAGACACAGCAAATTAGAAAATATGTCTCTTTCCAAGATTTCTGGGCATCCAGAAAGTTTTCAGCAAATCCCTGTCTCGCCATCCAGTCTCACGGAAGCAGCAGTGCTGGCTGACACTGCCAGTGATGTGTGGGGTATGTTAAAATACGCACAGATTCGCACAAGATGCCTCTGCCACCTTCAGCTTGTGATTACAAAAAAAGAATACAAGAAGAAAGCTGGAAATCTGAGCAGCACTGGGATGCCATATACTTTTTGAAAAGTACGTGCCAAGACCTATGTTACCATCAGCTTTTGTTCCTTTTTTTTTTCCCTTGGTGGTACAAAGAAAATGCCTCATCCCTGCAAAGAGCATCTCTGAGGTCAGCTCTAACAGGAGGAAACCTCTGAAATAAAACACCTGTAATTTCAGGGAATTTAGTGAGTTTAGACACTGCTTAGTTTCCAGCAGACAAAGAAGTGCCTAACATGTAAAAATGGCTTTCCATTTTACATTATTAATGAGCAGATTCCCATCTGAAGCTGCGTATCATGAATTCAATACAGATTACAGAGGACTGTACGTCCATCATAAACCAACAGTGCTGGGATGAAACATGAAAATTTTGACAACCCTCCCACACCAAAGAAAAGTTAGGGAAAGGGGCGGGGGAGACAAAAATAATTTTGCATTTAGAAAAAATTCCTCATTTACTTGTTTCTTGAATGTAGATTTATACAACATCAAAGAAGTAATAATTTTCCCTTACAGCTCACACATAAAATATTACTGTGAAAAAATCTTCTTTCCTGCCTTGCTGTCCAACAAAGACGTCACCAACTCCAGCTTAAGGATTTGCCTCTGCAGTAAAGTTTTATCACTACAATGCACTGTGTAATTCTCAGTTAGAGTTATACTCATGTACCCTATAGATACTCCTACTGCAGCATAACATGGCCTTTTTTCCAGATTAGCTGGTCATTTCAACCCTTTTAAACCATTCTGAAAAGAAATACTTTCACTACAACAGAGAGGATCTGCAAGGGAGTTACATCCTCATGGTTACATTTTCATGATACGCCAAGAATCTCAGCCAAGCTCCTGGAGATCTGCTGGGTTTTGATACCCACCTTTCGAAGGAAGATCTGGGTAATGCTTATGTGACTAGATCCAGTGTGACTAGACAGGTCAGCAGTTCAGCAGACTCAGTGCCCACTTTCCTGCGTCTCAGAGGCCAAATAAGTATTTGCACCATTCAAAACTCTGCCCATCACTTTCCCTTCCCCTATATACACCACCTGCTCTGCACCACCCATGTATTTACTCCTTCCCACAGAAAGAATAAACTTTTACAAAGCCTCACCTGTTCACCACAGTGCTAGCAGCAGGGAGCGGATCAGCAGAGAAAATGGAGCTCCTGGTTTCTCTGGTCATTACTTCATGCACTCTTACATTTGGAGCAAGACTTTAAACACACCAAGTGCAACCACAGAGGAGAGCCACTCATATTTCACTGCAATCAGAGTGGCTGATTTACGCCAGCCAAGAGGGATGTGGCTGTCTAACCTGAGCAAGGCAAACCCGTATTTACAAAATCCCACCTGCTCGCATTCCACAAAAACTCAGACAGAAATTATTTATGTGCACTGCTGGCACAGCAGACCCCCCTGCAACTAGCAACCAAGACTTCAGTGAAAGCTTTAGCTAGATGAACTCCATAAACTATAAAAACAGGAAAAGACAGCAGGGGAAACATTTCCATCATTCCCGCTTCAGTGTTACCTCTGTTGTGGTCAGTACAGCTCCTGTGGTTTTCATTTTTCAAGCAGCAAACACATGACAAGAGCCATAAATCCTAAGTTGCTGACTCACACCTAACAAAACCTTTGGAGTCATCCATCTCACCTGCTTTTCAACCTGCTGCATCAGTACATCCAAACACTGCCTTCACACTTAGAGCAGTCACTCTGTTCTGGCACAACAGAGATCAAATTGCACAGCTTGAGCTAAAAGAAAGGAAGAAACACTTACTCTAAAACCAGAGTTATCAACATACACTTAGAGCACGTATCTAAAACCTCCCAGCGCAGACCACACTTTGCATTGCAGCTTGGTGTGAGCAGCAAGGCACTTAAACTGAGAGATCAAAATCAGGGCTAGGAGGCAGCTGCCACTTGTTCCAAATCAATGGGGAAGACTGAACAGCTGCAGGTGCCTTTGACTCCCACAGGTGTAAAGCATATTCTAGAAAATTGAGTGAGTTGATACAGTCTGAAGTCTTGAAAGTCTGTATTTTACCTAATTTGTTTTGCAATTACAAATGTACCAGTTTATTTGACTTCAGTGTATTTCTGCAGGAATAAGCAGTATTTTTCTTCACTGGGCAAATGCTCCCAGTGTAAAACTGCTGGCAGCCAACAGGGACAAAAGTTTGACTTCAAATCTTCAGGAGTTTTGTGAAAACAGAAGAAAGAAAACCTAGAAAATCCCATGGGAAATTGCCCAGAGAGGAGATTTTTTAACTATTGGTCTTTGCATCATTGTTTATTCATCACTCTTGCAAAATTCAAATACACTCTCCAAAGCATAGGCTTCATTTTGAGTTTTACCCCTTCCGTGAGGCACCACAGCGAGTGCTGAAGCACACAGCAGATGCTGCACACCCGCCCAGACAGACCATTCACAGCCTGGATTTACAGTTTGGACCGCCAGCACCCACATGTGGATTCTTCTTTCCAGGGAGGTTTCATCCAGTCATCAGGGGAGATAAAAATAAACATGTGGGTGACGTGGATCACAGAATCACAGAATCACAGAATGTTAGGGGTTGGAAGGGACCTCTGTGGGTTATTTAGTCCAAACCCCCTGCCAAAGAAGGGTCACCTACAGCAGGCTGCACAGGACCTTGTCCAGGCGGGTCTTGAATATCTCCAGAGAAGGAGACTCCACAACCTCCCTGGGCAGCCTCTTCCAGTGCTCCGTCACCCTCAGAGGGAAGAAGTTCTTCCTCATGTTCAGACGGAACTTCCTGTGCCTCAGTTTGTGCCCATTGCCCCTTGTCCTGTCGCTGGGCACCACTGGAAAGAGTCTGGCCCCATCCTCCTGACACCCATTCTTGAGATATTTATAAACATTTACTAGGTCCCCTTGCAGCCTTGTCTTCTTCAGGCTGAACAAGCCCAGCTTCCTTAGCCTCTCCTCGTAGGAGAGATGCTCCAGTCCCCTCACCATCCTCGTAGCCCTCCGCTGAACTCTTCCAGTAGCTCCTCACCTTTCTTAAACTGGGGAGCCCAGAACTGGACAGAGTACTCCAGATGAGGCCTCACTAGGGCAGTGTAGAGGGAAAGGAGATCCTCCCTCGACCTACTGGCCACACTCCTCCTAATGTATCCCAGTATCTTATTAGCCTTCTTGGCAGCCAGGGCACACTGCTGGCTCATGGTCAAAATACCCCAAAAGCTGCCATACCATGCATGTACCAGTGGAAAAGTCACTGATCATGTCCTCATGCATTATTTGTTGAAATTTTCTGCCAGGAACAACAATTCCAAAAGAGGCAGAACAAGGCAAAATGAACCTCAGTTCTTATGAGAAAGGAGCTAATAATTCTGGGCTGGTTTTTAACCCAGTCAAAAATACCCGCTGTTTTGCCTAAGGAATACAGGACAACAGGGGTAGGAAAGTTTTAAAGATGCCTTTTAATTTATCCCCCTTTCTCAAGGCAGAACTGATTAATGTACCTTAAACATACTCCTCCCCCCCATCACAAAGTGAACAAGACAACATCTCCAAAAGCAGCGTGCAATTCCTGAGGCATGAAAAAGATGTCAGATACTTCCCCAGAGGAATATCACAAACCAGGCTGAGCTTGGCAGCCAGACTCTCGGAAAGGAAACTCACACCTGTGTCCATTCCACCCAGTGTGGTCAAATCCCAGGCCGATGTAAACCCATACGGAACAGACTGCAGGACCAAGATGCCGTTTACATGGAAAACCTGTCGATATGAAACAATTTTATCTGCAGCTGTCAGCTAAACCTCATTTGAGAGAATATGTCCTGCCAACAAATGCGGGCTATGTGCCTGTGAAAGGCAGGAGCAGTACATTTTCAATGCTGCTCCACACTTTTAATGCGAGTGCTAATGTTTCTAGCATATTACCTTCCAAATGTTGCAGCACGACATGCTTTATAGGAACTAATGAATCACACAGTAAAAACTAATTGCAACTTACATACTGTCGTGAACTGAGTTTTGCAACATAAAAGCAATCAGCCAGAGATTAAAATGCTAATATGGGGCTGAACCTCATAGAACAGTTTACCAAAATCTAGTGCAACACAGGGCTTCCTGAAGAATTTTGAACAGATGGAATTCAGTTAGTAGGTAGTCATTTCATCAAGCTTATAAAGCTTACCATGCTGGAGAGTCTCCACCATGATGCATTACATATTTCTAGCATTAGATATGGTGGTAAAAGATCTGCCTAATGTGATATATTATCTTCTTTTGACTGGCTTTTTCTATTCACATGTAAATGATTAACAAACTCTTAACAAGTCAGAAAGGAGTGATACATAGCAGATGCTCTTTCAAAAAACAAGTGTCTTTTAATTTCTTTTTGTTGTTTTAAACTGCAAGTTCTGAAGATGGCCACAGGTAAATCAATATAGATGGACTCTCAGTGTGTTGGCAGTCATCAACAAACCTAGTTTTGTTTTTAATTATAAAAGCTCCATTTCACAGATTCACTAACACAAGATTGTGAATTGAATGAAACAATTACATTTTAATTGGGTTCACCTCCCCCACATCCACTTTTTCTTCATTACATTTCTAATACTAAGACAATTGAAATACATTAATTAATTCAAGTGGGGAATTATTAATTTTCAACATCATCAGCCTTGGAGAAATTACCAGCAGTCCTGGAACAAGGCTCTCAGGAAGATGCGGAGCTACAGGCTGTGCCCTGTGTCCAGTTCCAGCACCAGTCACACAAGTCTTCGTTTTCCTTGAGAACAAGAAATGTCTCAGCAAGGTATGAGCCTGGGAAGTTAGTGAACTGTTCTTTGGCAAGCCTCATCCATTGCAGGTTCGGCTTTAAGTTTGTTCAGTCACTATTGGTAGCAACACCAAAAAAGCATGGACAAGCTCTAAATGGAATTAGTCATCTGCAAACAGGAGCCAGGGAAGGAGACCAGAGCAGGCACTGGGAACTTGGCTGTGTGTATGTGGGGTTGCTACCCAAAGTCCTACCAACTGAACACAGGACATGGAAAGCCAATGGGTGACTCATTCAAGAAAGTCCCAGGTCTTGCCTGCTTGGATGAAGCTGTCTTTCAGCCACAGGAAATCTTGAGTAATGGGGTCTTGGCTCTCAGGCCCTTGCACCTCCCCAAGCACATAAGCAAGGCTGAATCACTGCCTGGTCCCAAGACACAGTCAGGCACAGATAGTTAATACAGATGTCAAAAATGGACTGCACGGTTTTCTTCTCACTCATCAGTGGCTTTCATAGCTTCCTTAAGTCTTCCATTCAAAAATAAATCTATTTTTCTCACTTTGCTTACCATCCCTTTTCCTGTGCAATGCTCTGCAGGAGAGGCTCTGCATGGAGGGCCATGTTCCTTGCTCAGTAATCATTTCCCTTGCTTACCATTTTATCCTTAGCATCTCCAGACACCCACTTTCCTCACCTCCTCCTCACTCCAGCCTGAGCTCCAGAGCAATGTGTAGTTACTGCTCCCAGCTAAAGCCCAGCGGTAAAACCCCAAGCTCAGCACACCCCTCGCCATCTACCCTCCCCTTCACCCACCCTAAAAGGGAACACGGCACAAAGTGCAGCAACAGTCTGCAGGCATGACACATGCCTAAAAAGCAGAAGAGGTCCCAAAAAGAAACACCCCTCCATCTGCTCCAGAGGATGGCAGAGCTCCTAAATGAGAGGGGATGGGCTGGGGTTTGCTGCCATGTTTCAGTGGTGTAGCCCTTCAAGCACCTCAGAACAGAAGGTGTCATTTTGCGCCTACTTCAAATTTATGAAGTAGTAAACCTATTGCTCAGGGTGGCAAAAGGTGAATCGCCATTAAATGAGTGACCTGGACTCCGAAAGAGTTCTGTCAACAGAGGGATTGGAAACTTAAAGCATGGCTTTTCAAATTACTGCTCTGAGATTGCTTTGAAAGAAAATTGCCAGGAGGAGTGTGGGGAGGTGAAAGCACATTACACGCAAAATTGTCTTTCATGACAGCAAGGCAGAGCCTCCATTAGCTGGGCTAGGAAAGGAGCAGGTTTCACAAAAAACTTAGTATTCACGGAAGTCATAGAGATTTTCCTCTACCTGTTCCCCAGTGAACCCAAAAATTGGTGGGAGTGCTTATGATTCGTCATCAAAACAGAAGAGTTCTGGTGTGCACCCTTACAGTAATTGCATCAGCACAGATACAACCCATCTTTCTCAATGAGGGCTTCATGTTAAAAAATAAAAGCTGCTCTTCTCTAAGATCCTTAGTGCAGAGGAGAGGAGCAGGACCTTTGTTTCACTGCAGTCAGCAGAGAGTGTGATTCGGTAAAGGATGTGCCCCGAATCACACACCATCTTCGGTAACCCACCCAGAGCCATCGTCATTGCATCATCCTGCTTCACTTACAGCACACCCCTAAGGAAAGGGGCAGTAAAATTCCGAATCCCTCCTTCCAGCCACCAAACTCCCAAGCCACACACTTACCACCCACCAGTTTCTATGTTGACTGGGGCCTATAACACCACCACCATTTTTAAGTAGTTTATTCATCTTGCAGTAGGTGCAGACACTCCAGTCTGACTCAGTTCTTCACTGTTTAATGGTAACAGTGGCCTTAACGCCCATGCATTGTATAAAGGGGGAAACGGCTATAAAGAACTCTAAGCAGTGGAACTAGGATGATGTTACAAACACGTTAATGAAACAGTGTTGGTTTGTATCTGCTGAAAATGTGACCCTCTTAATGTGTTTCCATACATATTTCTGACAAGATGTAAGCATATGCATTATTTATTTCTAACAGGCAGAAATAGTCACAGTGCACATTTGAAGCATAAATACACTGAATTTAAAGGTAAGTAAATCAAAGCAAAGCTGAGACGTAAGTTGAACTTGATAAAAAATGCTGCTGTAATACCTTACAGTATTAAGCTCTGTCCTTCCCCTCTGATGCCTTGGGATAAATATTGCTGCAGGGTTGAAGATCCCATTTCATTGCGCCCTGGGAAAGCGTTGGGTTCAAATTGCCTGCTCTGGGAGCCTTGGAAAGACACTCGCCCAGTGACCTCAGAATACTTCGCCTTCATGCGAAACTTTGGGATTAATGGGAATCTGAGCGTACCTGAAACTCTGCTGTCATATTATTGTACCTGTGTGTACAACAAAATATTTCAATGAGCAGCAAAAGTAGAAAGTTCTCCTCTGATTAATAACAAACAGTATCCTACTCCGAAATAGTATTTGCAAGGAAGGCACAAAAGGTACCAGATAATCAAAACAGCTGTGTATTTTCTCTACTAGCACAGCAGAGTGAAGGGCAGGAAGAGAAAAGGACTTCTGCGTTTAGCAAGGGGATTGTGATAGGACTTCTTGTTCAGGAAGAACATGAAGTAGATGAAGAAAAAGTACTAAAAATCACTTTCTCTTCTAACATAAGGCCAGAGGAGGAAGCTGGCATACCACTTTTCAGTCCTTTGCAAGTGAGAGATGGAGCAGTAACTGCTCATTGCATCTGGAGCAAGCCCCAAGGAAGAACATAACTCAGGGAAAATCTCACAGCCTGTTCCATCACAGGCAAATACTCACCAGAGATTGCACTAGCAACTGGGGAATTTGCATGTGATTTCAGGAGCCTTGCTCCCACCCAGGGCAATAACTCCTACTGTGGGAGAGAAGAGCTCAAAGCCATTATTGCAGACTTTTCCTGAGGTGGGGATCAGCTGCAGGACGTTGGCCCCTGGCTCCCTATGCACAGCAAAAGACCCAGGCAGGTGGCTTTTCTGTACAACACATGACCTGTGTTATGCAGACTTCCTCATGGCCGCTTCTCACCGTCAGTGCTGTGAGAAACCAGTGCTGCTCCTCAGCCAAACCAGAGGAGTGGAGCTCCTGGGTTCGATGACAAAGCCCAACACCTAACAGAGAAACAAGCTGGAATGGGAATCAGACCATTGCGAGGAACCAGAAAGCTGATTAATGAGTTTGAGACTCATGAAACCTAGAAAGGGTAATTGCTGAGACCCTCCTCACCTCTGAGATGGATTACAAAAACAGAAAGAAATTACACAAATGGGGAATTTTTAATAGGCTTGGGCTCCTGCAGCAGGTCCTCATGCCCGCATCTTCTCCTTTCACAACATCGCCAACATGGGGCACTACGGCAGCAGTTGTCAGTCACAGAGTTTATCTTTTTCAAGAAGCACTAATGAGGTGAGTGGAATTAACAGATACAGAGGCACCACGGACCATAGTATATTGGCATCAGGAGACAAAGTTTGCTTTAGGTGACCCACAGAGATACAAACACTGACAAGAAACCTGCTGAAACAGGAGGACAGAGCTGTGGGCATAACCTGGAGCCCAATCCAGCCATAGGAAGAGGCTTCAGAGCAGGAGGCAAGAGATAGGAAAACTGTCAAACCCAGGCACTTTGAAAGATAAACTCAGTGAGAAGTAAACCTTCAGAGGCATTGCTGTGTTGTGGCTAACAGTCTTTCAAGCAGTGAACCATCCCCACTTCCTAATAACTGCCCATAGATCACTCAGAAATCACCATCATGAGAACAAGGGCATATGAAAATAAAAGTAAAAATTAGAAATGGGCAAAAGGAAAGGAGGTTAGCTACAAGCAAGTCATCAGTATTTCCAGACAAGATAACAAAATCAGGGATAAACAAACAGACAAATGAAGAGGGAGAGGAAGAACAGTGAAGGTGTAAGAGAAGGAAACACTGCCAGTGTGCAGCTCCCTTCAACGCTATAGATGGGGGACTAAGAAGGAAAAGAGCAGGAACAGAGCAAAAATAGGTCAGGGAGTGAAGGATGAGGGAAATTTAGGCTATTTGAAAGAGACATATCTAGGGATCTCGACCTGACAGCAGTGGGATTGGACGGTGGGAGAAGAGATAATAGTAAGCAGAATGAAAGAAGCAGGAGAGGAGGTACCCAGGCACCAGTGGGATAGCTTTCACCAGTAAAGCATGACAAAAATTTTATTAAATAGATTTGTATGGGCATCAGAGGTTTTATCACAGCTGGGCAGTGAGTGTGGGAGGTTTTTTTACCCTTACTATAAAATGCCAGTGTCTGGATCAAGTTTCCACAAGCCAGGTCAAGGTGCACTGGTAGAAGCCACTGCCTGAGTGCCACTGGTCCGTCTGTGCTCTGGCGGACCTCACAATAGCTGGGAGTGGTGAAAGCAGGGAAATACAAAGTGAGCATGTCCTTTGTGCTTGGGAGTAGTCAAGAAAATGAAGTGAGACATGGGAAGAACTGAGGTCCCCATGGAGGATACTGACTTTGTACAAAAATAATGGGCAAAGTCAGAAGGGTGAGATTTGATGAGGACAGAGACATCAGGTCAGTGAGATGAAGGCTATAATTGAATACAGTGAGGTGGTAGCAGAGGTAATTAGGGCTCAGTTAAGCTGCAAAGGGCACAAATTAAATGAGGATAAAACAGAAGTTAAAGCACAAAGGCAGTCAGCATGCTGGGTTTCTTTGCCAACGGCAATCTGACTGATGAAGATCAATTAATTGAATTCAAAGAGCTGGGATGAGCCAGGCCTCCTGGGAAAACAGTTTGGGTTATAAAGAGGAAGAAAAGATCTGGTAAGAGAACACCGGGTGGTACTAAACAAAAGTAATTTGGGCTCAAAAGAAGATAAGGGGGAGCTGCCATGAAAAGAGAAATTAGGAAACAGTGCTGGCAGTGTAGGGAGGAAAATGCTGAGAGAATTAAAGTTTGAGAGAAGAATCAGAAAGCAGGAAAACCGAAAGAAGAAAGAAGAGTGCTACCAGAAGTGGGAAGAATGAAGAACAGAAATTAATTTTTGATGTTGTCGTGTTGCCAGACTAGAGAGGTGGGCAGTCAGAGACCTTACCCAACCCAGAACCTCTCCTCTAGTCAGTGGCCACCACAGCCTCCTGATGAGCAATCAGTGGAGCAGCACTCTATTCAACACTGTATTTCACCTGCTTTCCTCCTCCCTTTGCAGTGAAGCCATGAGGTGTGTTAAAACTGCCAAATGAAAGATAATGTCATCCTTCCTGCTAAACTGTGGAAATAATCAACTGGAAAGCACCACTGGTGATTTTCAGGATTTCCCTCTGCTCTACTAAATCCTGCTGAGGGAGGTCTGGCTTTGTGATCAGACATTTGGTTGCACTGACCCGTTTCTCAACATTTCCCAGGTGTTCTTGTGTAACAAGACAGCCTCCTTTCCTCCACCACCTAGTGCCAGGGAGGCTCTCAGGTTGGTGCTGGGGAAGGTCAAGGATTGAGTCCCTGCTGGACAGTATGGCTTGACTCCCAGAGCAAGCCTGGCTGGGCTCTCTGGTGCTGTGAGAAGGTATCAGGCTTTGAGGGGGCTCTACCTCCATCTTCCCATCAGAAATACCCAGAGGTCTTCGAAGCCCAAGTTCTGTACTTTATCAGAACATCCACTAGTAGGACATAACTTCTAGGCAGATGAAACTTGGGTCTTATGGATGTGATGGACCACGACCAGAAAGTAAAGGGGTTGTAAACAGATCTGTCCTGGTGCTCACATGGTGGGTCCACTTCTCTCAACTGGACCTCAGCTCAGCAACCTTCAGTGACTTCTGGGGCTCAACAGACTCTGCATCCCTTGGGGTCTGTAGGAAATGTCTGTTTCCTTCCTTCCCGTTGAAGGCTTGGATATGGGTCTTCTCCTTGACTCCCTTCAGATTTTCCTGGTCACCAGCTCTTCTGCAGCCCCATTGTGTGTCTCCAAGTCTCTTCACACTGCATCCTCACACCAAGGGGGTTTTCCCCAGTTAACTGAACTCTGCTGCTAGCTGGGAAGGAGCAGCTCCTCCCTCACAGGGTCCTCCCCAGCCCAAAGCATGCCAGCCTGGACAAGGTGATGAGGCTGTCCTTTTCCCTGCTGGTGCGCAGCTCTCTCCACTTTATCTCCTACTCCTTATAATAGATACATGCAGGATTAATGCCCAAACTTATTGAGCTCAAGTTAATTACATTAGCGACCTAAAAGAACAACACAGCATTGAGAGTTTTCACAATCCTGATTCAAATAAAGATAAAAATAGCCATCTAGAAACATATTTTTCCATGGATATTCACATGCTTCCCTGCACTGTCCATCCAAGAGGTGCAGCAAGTTTGCTGATGACACCAAACTGGGAGGTGTGGTAGACACACCGGAAGGCTGTGCTGCCATTCAGCGTGACCTGGATAGGCTGGAAAGTTGGGCAGAGACGAACCTGATGAGGTTCAACAAAGGCAAATGCAGGGTCCTGCACCTGGGGAGGAACAACCCCATGCATCAGTACAGGCTTGGGATGGACCTGCTGGAGAGCAGCTGTGTGGAGAGGGACCTTGATGTCCTGGTGGACGACAGGTTAACCATTAGCCAACAGTGTGCCCTGGCTGCCAAGAAGGCCAATGGCATCCTGGGGTGCATCAAGAAGAGTGTGGCCAGCAGGACGAGGGAAGTTCTCCTTCCCCTCTACACTGCCCTGGTGAGGCCCCATCTGGAGTACTCTGTCCAGTTCTGGGCTCCCCAGCTTAAGAAAGATGAAGAGCTACTGGAGAAAGTCCAGTGGAGGGCTACAAGGATGGTGAGGGGACTGGAAAATCTCCCCTACGAGGAGAGGCTGAGGGAGCTGGTCTTGTTCAGCCTGAAGAAGACAAGGCTGCAAGGGGACCTAGTAAATGCTTATAAATATCTGAAGGGTGGGTGTCAGGAGGATGGGGCCAAACTCTTTTCAGTGGTGCCCAGCGACAGGACAAGGGGCAATGGGCACAAACTGAGGCACAGGAAGTTCCGTCTGAACATGAGGAAGAACTTCTTCCCTCTGAGGGTGACGGAGCACTGGAACAGGCTGCCCAGGGAGGCTGTGGAGTCTTCTTCTTTGGAGGTATTCAAGATCCGCCTGGACAAGGTCCTGTGCAGCCTGCTGTAGGTGACCCTGCTTCAGCAGGAGGGTTGGACTAGATGACCCACAGAGGTCCCTTCCAACCCCTACCATTCTGTGATTCTGTGATTCTGTGATTCTGTGAAATCGATCATAATTCTGCCAAAGAGTAATGGTGTATATAGGCCAAATGCAGAAGTGAATTTACCAACAGTGTGAAATCTGCCAAAGGTGATGGAGATCCTTCTTTTCATTTTAAAGTTCCTGAGAGGACACACAGTTGGTTTGTTTTGAAACGACCCATGTAGGATTACCAGGTGCCTCCCTGCTGTGGGACTATAGACAATACTGATAAAAAAATAAATTGCCACTTGAACAGTTTATATCCCAGCTAGTGCACAATAAGTATGGAGATAAGGACAAATGGACCCCTGTCTGTGTTATTTTGAGAAAGAGAACACTGAGCATTACACATTTGCCTTATCTGCAGACTAGTTACAGCTGTGCCTGACCACCTCCATAAAGAGCTCTCAGATGCGCTGATTGAGAGCTTTATTGTCTGTATTAGTACCTGGTGTTCGTGTTATTATTTAATTTTTGAGTCAAATGGGCTGATCTATAGCATAAAAACAGCATGACCATGAACTGTCCATTGAATATACAGATCCTAGTAACATGAAAATACTCAAAAGAGATGAAGCTCCCACTAGGCCAGGAGATGTATGTATATAGAACATGCAAATCTTCCCCAAAGAGGTCCCAAAACCAGGAATTATCTTCTCTTTTTTTTCTTTTTTTTTCTATTTTACAGGCTGGGAACTCTGGCAGAAAAAGGATTAAGCATTAAACTATGTGTTTAACAGCTTCAAATCCTGCTCAGTGAATACCAGATAAGATAGGAATCCAACGGACAATATGACTAAGATCTGACCTGAGAAACATGCCAAACCAAACCAGTCATTGCAGCTGTTCGTTTGGCTGAGAGTGTATGCCCACCGTTACAATTTCCGACTCGGCACTTACAGAGTGAGGACCAGCATTGGCAGGGCTGGCATTTGCTGCCTCCCCTGGGGAGCAAGAACTGTGACGGAGCCTTTCCATGGACTCCCAGCACAGGCTCATCCCTACAGTATGAGCTTGGCTCAACACCAGAGTCTATACTATACAGTTCAACATCTATATATTGCATCTCTTTTTTCTCCTCAAGAACTGGGTTGGGTTTCCAGTACTACTTTGATTAGACTGGCCCAAGTTATGCAGTCAGACCCATTTATATTCCCAAAACAGAAGATAGAAGTGCTCTGACTGAAGTCCGTATTTTCTGTCTGATTGCTTTTCATTTCACACTTCTTTGTTTTAATTACACTTTAAGATTAAATACAGGGTTTGTAGTGAGTTGCACTCAATGGATATAGTACAGATTTAAGGGTCATGGGAAAAGGAAAGGAAAAGACAACTCATACCTCATTGTTTACTGTGGTTCCTATAACGTGCTGTCAAGTGCTGAGTGAGTTTTAACAGAAATCTGGCTTGGCTGTGATTAAAGGAAGAATTTGCTGAATTCTTCTTCAGCTCAAAAGTATGTGCTTCTAATTTTTTTACATGCATTGAGCCTAAAAAAGCTGATTCTGCAAAGCTTTCTTGAACTCATGATTGCAACCAATTACAAGATGGATAGCCTGGATTAAAAAGTATCAGTATGCTGCAGCAGCTGGCCAAGTATGTCTTAGACAGCTCAACAAGAAGATGATGGGGAGGAAGGGGACACATTATGGATTTTATGATTCCTTTCATCAAAGCAGTAAAAAATCTGCTTGGCTAGACAATAAGCTCTTTTTTAGAATTAGTAAATAACAAAAACAAAGCAAGCACTTACTTGCTTTAATATTATTTAATTAATACAATTATTAATTATTTAAAAACTGTTCATTTTCTTTATTCTCATTCTCAACAGCACTGAGAAAAATTTACATGAAGTCAGTATGGTACAAAAAGTCCCGCAGCTGCCTGTTTGTTTCCCCTCTTGTATGGCTTCAAGAGAGATGCTACCCAGAAAGGCCAGTAACGTAGCGAATGGTGCTTTCACAGCTGAACTGGTGAGGAGCAGAGTGGCTCACAGTACGTAGAATGGCTGAGGGAATTTGTAATGTTATACTGCATCTTGCACAGCTCTTACCTTAGAGCTCATACCAAATCTTTGCTATTGCTATGAAAACCCAATATCTGCACCAAGCAGAACAGATTTCAAAGCTCCAGAGGATGACAGGGTGATACTCATGAAGAAGCAACAATTTCCCAATGCTCAGGTCTTGTCTTGAGGTCCAACAAATGTCATGCTAGTGATTACATAGTGAACTTCATGATCTCAGCTTTTTAAAAAGAAAGTGCTAGGAAATTCCATGCAAAGCAAGCAGTCTGTCCCAGAAATGCTTCATGCTGTAATTTTTAACTGCGCCTCAGGTTTTTTTCCCATGTATGTCTCATTAAATGATGCACAAAGAGGGAGAGATATGGCTATAATTTCCTAAGGTCTTTACATCTGGATTTGCAATCTTAAAAATTTCCGACACATCTTTCATGTTGGGAAACAGATATAATAAATTGTAGTCCATTGTCGCTCTGAGTTCTCTTCAGGCATAGAGATATTGAATAATGGGAGTTAAACAAACTAATCAAAACACTTACAAAATCCATGGGAACCTAAATCAAGAAGAGGAATGATACCAACAGCTCTCCCTGTCAAAACCTTTGCTGACCGTGAAATCATTTCCCTGACAGAAAACACATTAGCATATTTTAAGTGCATGAATCTGCTTACAACTAACTGGGCATTAGCCTGCTCACATTCACTGAGGATTAGCATCACTGACCATGAAGGCCAGCAATCTGTAAGCACCAGGAACCTCCAGGATGTTGAGAGTTCTCCAAAGGAATTGAAGTATCAGTAGCTTAAGTGATGACGCCCTCACTGCAAAACCTAATGAGAGTTTTTAATTAGATGCGCTTCTTTGGCTCGATGGAGTACATCTCCTTTGACTGCCAGAGGCGTACAGGTTCCTACCTGCGCCATAAACCTGCCCACTTAGCTACAGGAACCCAACCACAGACACCAAGTGACCTCCCATTTTCCATGGAGGAGTCTAATTCCTCTCCCCTTTTCAACTCTAACAAACAATTATTTGATGGTATGAAATGGCAGCTTTGCAGCTGAGGAGGGAAATGAAATGTCAGGATAAAATACATAATTATATCATGCTAGAAGAAGAAAATGAAAACCACCTTCTGAGTTCTATGAAGAATATGGTACACTGAACAGAAAATCGAACAAAAAGATTTATTTTTTTTTTTACTCCATCCCATCTAGGTTCTCATACCACACTTAGTCCTCAAAATCTGAGTGTGAACCTTCAAATACATTTAAGCAAGTTTCATGAATGGAAATATGGGCTGAAGAGCCTTCCACGCAAAAATTAAGCAATGTGGCCACTGTCTGGGGCCCTGTCAGGGTCCCCAGATGACAGAGTTGTGACACCTTGCTCTGCAGTGTTTGGAGAGGAGGACATTCTTTACTTCCTACTCTCTGTACAAAGAAAGTTTAGTAATTCAGGGTGATTGTAATTCTTTATTCTCATGCCCACAAGAGTGATGTACAGGATTCAATGAGCAGCTGTAACCTTCCCCCACAAATTTTATTCTGTACTAGCTCAGTAAAATCTTACAGAAATACTATTTTTAATCCATTCTATAGTTTTTAGAGACCCTCCTACAGAACTACTGACTCCCAGTTCAGAGTGAGTGACTGGAATAAAGAATGCCTCTGCTGAAAGTAGCACTCTCCACATCTCAGACTTAAATACAGACACAGAGAAAATGAGATATCTGACATTTTCCTATTCTTTATTAGCAATCTTAGGGCCAAGGCAACCTGTCTATATACTCTTGTACTAAAGGGTTAAGTTCCCTAAAATTACCTTCTTTTACTTGCTGTTTCTTCCGCCTGAAGACTGTTTCCTAGCACTAAACCAAGTAGGAAAGTGCAATTCCACTTCACAGGAGGCAAAATGGAAGGACCCTTCTACCTCACACCCAAAGATCTTTCACAGATGAGGTCTTCCAGAACACTTACTCCGCTGGGCCTAATAAATGGTGTGACTCATAGCCAATGAAGTGATATTGCCGTCACAAAATAATAGAGCTGAGTAAATTTAACAAAAAAAAGAGAGGGACTTGGTAGAATAGGCATCAGCTTTGCAAAGCCTGGAAGGTTTTATGGCATTTTAAAGGCCTTTTTTTGTTGAAATGACAAAGAAAGCCACCCAATTTCAGGCAAAAATCCCCATTTAGGTAAAGTTGCCATCTCCTCTGCTAAAATCACGTGTTCCATTAAACCAAGCACGCAAAGGTCTCCCAGTAAACAGACATCAGCCTAATTATGAACTGTGGCCCAAGGTCATTGACAGATTATCTTAGCCCTCCACCCTTAGATTTTCATCGGGGCACATGCGAAGGGAAGCTTCTTCACCAAACCTTACCTCGCTGCAGGAAGGTGTATCGTACTCAGCTGCAGTGAGGAACATTCTTCCGTAGGCTCTGTGCCAGGCATTTAAAACACAAACAATGCTTAAACAAATGGACTCAAGTTAATTAAATCAATAGCCTAAGCAAATTACTTTTTCAAGTGTAAGTTTTATTAAGCATTATTTTACTTTGCTGGGAGTCTGTTACCGGGATAAGGAACTAGGTAAGGTAGTGAACTAAACACCAAGCACTGAGCCTTCTGGGAATTTCTTTTTCTATTTGCCCAATATGCCAGTACTAAGACTATTACTCGATTAAGTGCTTTATACACTGTCCTCTCCTGGTTTACCTAAACTAATATAAAACAAGATGCATTGCACTTAAACTTTTCCTTATACAAAAAGTGGAAAAACAAAACAAAACAAAACAACCCCACCAGAGTTAGAGCTTTAAGAGCTGGTTTTATGAAGACTAAGTAGCCATATGAATACAGCATATTAGCTTATTTCAGCAGTGACAGAGTTTTCACCTCTTTCCTGCTGTCCTGAGCAAGAGGTATAGATTCAGGTTCTGTTCCCTATAGGTTCCTCACAGGATCATCATGGACTGCTCCGACAGGGGGAAAGAGAAGGCCACCTTTTCAGACGTGACCGACCAAGTGAGAAGTGCAGACCCTCTGCTTGTGGAGGAGAGTGGGGCTACCAGGCACCAAGACTTTGGATATCTAAAGTGAAGGTCTTTAAAGCTGAACTTATCACTCTTTTGTCTTTGCATACTTAGTAGGCACAGTTCATCTGGTCCATTCTGGACATCTGCTTCGTGGTAGACACCACTGAAGGTGAAGAGACCATAAGTACAAGGAGATCCATCAAGTTTGCAGGTGGTGCAGCCACTCAGAGTCCCAGAAGCCAAAAAACCCCAGGAACAGTGTCAACATGCAAGAATATCGAGGCTGATAGGAGAGGAAGCCCCATTTCACTCTTTATAGCAGATCAGTCATAGTGCAGTGATCACAGGGACTCATGCAACACAGTAAGCATTGAGGAGAGATACATTCATAAATGAACGGTCATCACAGTTCATTCATCATGATTCCCATGATGCTTAAACCCAGTTGACAGGATAGATTTTGCTTCTTCTCTTGTAGCATTTAGTACATACATGGATTGCATGTTCTTGTACTGATCAAATGTAGCTCCTCTCCTCATTTGTGCAGCCTTCAGAATGAAGCGGAGGTTAACCTGAAGAGAGGAATTGAGAATACATAGCTGTGGAGGATCGAAGGGAGAACTAAGTCAGTATAAGCCCTTCTGCAAGACATTTGGTGGCCAGCCTAATATGAGCAGAAAGGATTTCTTGAGGGTGGTGAATATTTCCTTTGAAATTACCTGCTCATGTTAACTACTATAAGTTTATCAGCCATACATTTCTTCTCAGAAGATAAAACAGGGAAAATAGCTTGCTTTGACAGATGATTGCTTTCTTGATTTAAAGGAAGAAGTCAAACAACATTTTATCTCACATTTCTCAGTCCTTAATCCCACATAAGAATTTTAGTCTTTACCTGTGTGGTAAAGGAGTAAGACTGCATTTTATATTTTCTTCAATCTCCAGGCAGTCACCTTGCAGAGTATTGCAAAGGTGTCCACTGCTCAAGGTAAGAGCAGGGGCCATGCAAGCTGCTCAGATGCAAGGCTGATGCTGAATGAGACTGGCTGACAATTCAGTCCCTCTTCCTTCTGTCAACCAGCCCCAACAATCTTGGCCATGGGAATGACAAGCTGAAATGATCACTCTGTCAGCATCATCTCCTGCTGCAATACCACTTGCATTTAGTTTACTTGCTGAACATATCGTCTGCGCTATATTAATTTATTTTGAAGCCTCTGGAATGCAGGAGGTGGGAAAAACTGAAGTCCTGTAGAAAAACCTCCACATGGCCAAGAAATCTGTGGCAGCAGTACCACCCTCTTTGGTGGCATCGTCTTTGGCACGAGAGCCACAAGAATCTACCAAGAGTTCTGGGAAGGTTGGGTAGCATAAGGGTTTGCTGGAAACCCCTGAGTAGTGCAAGAAAGATGGTTTTCCAGAAGTGGGGAATGGAAGGATAAAAATGAATTTTAAATTGATAACTGGAGCTCTGAATTTATTATACCGGGGGAAAGGCAAAAGTGAAATACAGGCGTACTGAGATGCAACCCTAACGAGAATAAGGGGTAGGGGTCGGGGGAGATGGATTTGGTAACCAGGAAGGAACCTGAAGGTCACAAGACACTTTGTTGAGGGAAGTAATGAATCTAAACTGTCTATGTGACTGCTTGGGCTGGAGCACTAAGGAAAAATAAAACCGACATATTAGCACTTTAGAAAGGGACACAAAAATCTGAACATTCCTCTTGTACCAAAATTTCCAAACTCCCTGGTAAAATTCTTGCTTGGAATGGGAGGCAGAAGGGCAGGTAGCAGTGGAAATAGGGAGTTTTCTTAAATAACTATGACAATGTAAGAGCTAATTTCTTCCCAGCTGCAGAAAAATAACTCCACAATGTTGGGAAGGAAATTGGGCAGCCATCCAGAGGTACTACTCCATCCTTCTTTCTTCTCTGTGCTCTTGTATCCTTTCTGAGAGGCACTATTTTAAATGGCTCATGTAAATAAAGTGCAAGCACTTAACAGAAGTAGCCTCCAAGTCTAGTTAGTGTCACTCGTGATACGCGGCAGTGAGTTTGGCAGAAACTCAGATCATTAGCAAAATTTAACCCCCTATACAGAATGCCTTTGGGCACTCGGGATCTCAGCTGTCATCACCATCCAACGCTGGCTGTCTGCCTGTCAATAATTAAAATGCAATCTAAGAAATAATGGGAAATTACTACTTATAGATGCTTTCCTGATAGCTGAGCACCAGTTGCCTTGTTCTGAGCTGTAGGAGCATTCAGGCAGATGCTATCCTAGAATGGGGAAATGGCAAGGTCTGGAAAAAGAGCTGCAGACAGTGACAGGAGGCACAGCTCCTGTGGACAGGTTTTTCTTTCTGACGGTCTCCAAATCTTTCCCTGATGTTTGGTAACTCTGGGATGCATTTCACTGGCTAAGTGGTTCCTCAAGGCCAAGTGTACCCAGATGTTTGTGTGCCATTGCCCCAGTAAGCAGTGTCTTATTAGAGAACTCAGGTAACTCGAGATAACAACCTCAGCTACAACTCAAACACAGCCTGAGCTATGGACTATAGTAGAGCAGCAGTTGCATACTGCATAACATCGACTAAGAGGATTTATACTGAGACTCTGGAGGAATAGGAAGGGAGTTTTGCTGACTCCCAGGAGAGGGAAGGACTCCCTCTTCCTCCCACCTGAATATGATTGAGAGTGATTTCCCTCCAGGGATAAGGGACAGGGCACAGGCTGAGGAGTAAGGGAGGATCTCAGCAGCAGCCAAGCATGCAGAAGGGGTCGAGTGTAATCTTCACTAATGTGCAGACTTCCTTCAAGTAAGGACGGGGGAAAGCCATTGCTCAAAGCATCCTTCTATTATGTTAAATGACACCTCTTCCTTTTCATCTGTATTTACACTGCTCTAATGTCAGGCTGTCACAGAGACAAACTGTTCACATTTGATGCTTAACTTTTCTTCATAAATCCTGCTGTACAGCCCTTATTATTATCTGTGCTTGAATTCTATCCAGTCCCTCAGTGTGTCCCAGTTATGACCTGCCCAGGGAGACCAGAAAATTCAAGCCACACCAGCTTGGGGAAGGGGGAGGCAATGCCCAACACCCACACTCTCACTGCCGCATCTTCCTACTAGTCCTTACACGCTTGGTCCTTCCACTGAATCTGGGGTTTGTGCCAGGTTTGTCTTTCTAAATTCCCTCTAATTTCATTTTTCTCTGTCCCATTTTCTGATCTCTCCAATCTTCTGTCTCAGAAGTTTTGTACAGAGTTGTAAAATGTCACTGTTCTCTGGGCCAGGTGCATAACTGCGTGCCCCCTCCCTCCCTGTGAGGATGCAACACTTACCTGCCTCTCCTGTAAATCTCTGGCACCCAACTTTGGTGCCATCAGGCACCGTAAGTGCTTTGGTAAGTTCATTTTTGGGAAGGAGAAATGCTGACGTGCCTTGTTTGGTCTCTTCCTGCTGTAAGACGACTTGTCCTGCTGCTGCCACTGAGCCACTGTCCTGCGTGCAGCGATTTCTCAGGTTTCAGTAGGTCTAAGCACTTTAAAACTCTGTATTAAACTCCTAAAACAGACTTACTTAAACATGATTAAGGAACTAAAAGGAAACTGCTGCAACAAGCATTTCTTTCCACTAAAGCCTCTGTATAGAAAAAATTGATAAGATGTCAAGTTTTTCCTTTAACTAATTTATCTTCCCTGCACAGTTAATAGTAAGATCATCTTGAATAACTAATCCACAGCCCTAAAGCGGAAGCTATCATTTATTTTAGCATTTGTATTTAAACAAAATGATATTAAAATTCAGCAAGACATGATATGTAATCCAATACCCTAAGGTAATGTAATTCTAGTCATGTAGCAATCATTCCCACAAATAATCCGGCCATACACGACCAGCACGATTTATAGCAAGTTTTATTATATTTACTGGTATGATATGACTAAAGTCAGTAATGAAAAGAATAAATGCTCTTGGCTTTAAAGAACTGATTCGCTGAACCTCAAGCATTCACTGGTGGAAATGTCATTTGCTTTAGTACATTGGCTTTGTTATATCATCGAGGTTTCTGGTTTTTACCAAAACACCAATGTGTATCTTTGACAGCTATTTGAGGGACTTCATTACCAAAGTTTATTTATTAGTGAAATATAATCCCTAGTAAGTCAAACAGGACCATCTTTACCCTTACGGAATGTCTAAATCAGCATCTCACAATTCTCAGAGAGCCAGTCAATCCTACCTAGTCTTTAATTGTATCTAAATCTAACCACTGAAGATCTCCAGGTCTGGACACTTCCTGCAGAAAGGGCTTTTTACCAGTGCGGCAGGTCTGCCCAGGTACGGCTTGCATTGCTGACCCCAGCCTGAATAGAGCACCAGATGTTTTAATGCAAATCTTGAACATGGGTACTGACTTCAGTGTCATGATCTATGTTTGTGACAGTAAGAGAATAAACCACAAAACAAAAGGTACGTATATAAGGAAGCCATACACCACTGGTGGTAAAGAGGGTGTATTGTCTGCTTGATTGTTTGTTCTATATTTTCCCTACACAAGCTTTACTGGCTGTGCCAAACGCAAGCTTGAGTGAACTTTTGATCTGACCTTGTATGGTCATTTTCAGGTTCTTCAGTAAAGTTAGAAGTATAAACAATTTCACCCCCCTTCAGACTGATAGCATGGTTTTCATCACATTACACGGACAATTTAACAAAACTAAAATGTATAAATAAGGTATTTTTTTCTTTTTCAGAAAGCTTTTCTGTACATAAGGCAGCCATTTCCACATGAAGTGGTGGAGTTGTTGGGCAAGCTCCCCAGGGACCTTCATCTAGTATAGGGCAGCATGAAGTCTGCAAGCTATTGGTAATCTTTAGGAGGTTTTCAAGCACCTTCTGTAAAATGCTTTTCATCAGAAGACTGCTATTGGCTGAATGGGTTTTGGATCAGGTGTCAGTATATGTGAAATATTTCCATCTTCTGTGGTAGTCAGCAGGAGGGAAAGACATCAAACTCCTCTTTCCCTGGCAACACCAATCCTGCACACACAGCTTCTGTAACTGTGCTGGAACCATTTGCAGCAATGAGTCTTCCCAAGGGGAACACCAAAACAAGCCTGTTATCATACACCCATGCCTGAGCTGTGCTTAGTTGAGAGACAAGCTGAGGAAGACAACAATCACCATTCCCAACCTCCTTCAACTGTTCATCCAAGAAAGTTTCTCTAACTATTAATGTTTGGAAAAGTTATGCCAGCTTAATATGACAGCCATAGCGGGACTTGTCAAGTAGCCTAAATGACAGGAATGCTACCTGTGGATACTGCAGAAGCTGCTACCTAAACTGAGCAGACTATCACAGAATCACAGAATGGTAGGGGTTGGAAGGGACCTCTATGGCTCGTCTAGTCCAACCCCCCTGCCGAAGCAGGGTCACCTACAGCAGGCTGCACAGGGCCTTGTCCAGGCAGGTTTGAATATCTCTAGAGAAGGAGACTCCACAACCTCCCTGGGCAGCCTGTTCCAGTGCTCTGTCACCCTCAGAGTGAAGAAGTTCTTCCTCTTGTTCTATATATTGTAGCTGCATCCTGTGCCTAGTAGCTGAAAAAAATGGTACACGCTGCTTACAGCATCTCAGTAGGCCAGACTGGCCCAACTATAACATCAGCCTATCAACATAATGTAGCCTTGCTCCTTATGACTATCTTTTCAATGAATTGTCTCAGTGTGGTGGGCACCATGACAGCCCAGAGCAATGCATTTCACAACTTAAGTATTCATCAAATTCATCCAGCCTTCAGGTTCACACTTTCTACCTCTGCGTTTCTCACTGTCCCGTGTTGCTGAATTATGGAGAGGGACCCACAACAATTTCATGAATGGGCAGGCTACTGCTGGTCTCATTCTGTAGTCTGGAGAAGCTCCAGAGCTGTCTCAAGGTTAGCCGGGGGAATAATGGCACTCAGATCTCTGCTGATATTAGAGGACTGTCACAGATGTTGCTTCTAAACCTTAACATCTTCAAATAATAAACTACTTCCTTTCTTCTTTATTAGCTGTTTCTTGCAGCCTCAAATTCTTTACCTCAGGGCAATAATTCCTCATAAAACTTCCTGTTGAAATTACATTTGTTCCTGTACTTTGCATTTTATTCCTTGTCTGTTGAGCTGCCTTTTGCCTACCTGGCTTGTTTGACTTGTGCTTTACATCTACAACTGCTTTGCAATTAATCTGCACTGCAACAGTTTTCTATCCCTGTTGCTTTGTTCTTTTTATTGGTTACACCTTTCAATCTTCCCACCTGATCTGTTATTATTTGCCTGTAAAAATGCCGGTTCAATTGTTGAAGTGACACTATAACAACCCTAATTTTCCAGAGAACTGAGAACACAAATCCCGGTTCAGTTCCTGGGAACTGCCATGATTTAGTGAGCCTGAAAAGAATGTAAGAGTGCGTCTACATCACACCATGACAAACAGGGCAGAAATGCCAGAGCAAACAATGACTACGAGGGCTCCAGAACAGCACAGCCCTACCTCCGAGTACATCAGTTTTGCCAAGAGGCAGAGATGAGCAGTTTGGGTTTATCACCGTGCTGAGTGATGAACTGCTCTTAGGGGCTGAGCTAGTATCGCCGCGTGACTCAATAGCCCATATAATACATGTCTGCATCAGATATCTCCACATTGATTCGCTGATGTTTGCACTGATATCAGCTACAAGGTATAGACACGACTAAAGGCGGGGTAGATCAAGTGATGGGCTTCTACTGTAGCTTTGCACTAGGGCCAGGTGTAAGGGGGTTAAGGAGACTTGACCTTTTTTGACAGCTCAAATGAAAATGAAACACAGGAACTATCAGTCCTCTCCTAGATACCTGTGTCCCTGGACCACTGATTGCCACTTACCAGTGTAAGTGAAGGGGGCTACTGTCACACTAACCCGCTCTGCAGAGGTGTCCCAAATGTGGCATTCAGCTCACGGCCCTGGAGAAGTCAGACTGCCTGGGCACGTCGCCTTCCTTGCAGTAATGAAAATCTTGATAGATGTTTCGCGTGGCAGTATGTCCACCAGCAGCTGGGCTACTGAAGCTAGCTAACTGGTAAGCAAGTTTGCAGACAATAAAAATCTGGGAGGAGTGGTCGATGCACTAGAGGGCTGTGCTGCCATCCAGAGGGACCTCAACAGACCAGAGAAATGGGCCATCAGGAACCTCATGCAGCTCAGCAAAGGCAGGCGCAAAGTCCTGTACCTGGGGAGGAACATTCCCATGTACCAGCATATGTTGGGGGCCAACTGCCTGGAAAGCAGGTTGGCAGAAAAAGCTTGGAGGTCCTGATGGACACCAAGTTGAACATGAGCCCATTCAATGGCAATGTGCCCTTGTAGCTAAGAAGGCAAATGGTATCCTGGGCTGCACTGTGAGGAGCATTGCCAGTAGGGGATGGCACAGTGCTAAATCTGGGTAATACTGGTCTGAAATGTTGCTTGAATAGGTTAGAAACATGCTGGCTCACTCAGTGGCCACCCAAAGAGCCTTCCTCCACTATAACACCTACATATGCTCCCCTGTAAAAATACCTGCCCCGCTACACACCTCCTCTCAACGCCTAGTGCGGAGCGAGTCAGGTAGTGTCTGTAGCAGACCTTTGCAGAGGCAAGGCTTCCCAGGACTGGCAGGGAAAGATGTATTTTTTCAAAGCACATGTATTTGCAATTCCTGTCACTGTGAACAAGCCAAAGGTCGGTTCTCACCTCTGCCCGTCTCCCCTGCGTTACACAGTCTCTCTCCCTGAGATGAAACCCAGATAGCTTTCTCCATTTAAGAATGCAGTAGCTGCACCGTAGCTGCCCTTCAGTCATAGATTTCTTAGGTTCATAGATTTGTAATGCCAGAAGGGAACATTATGATCAGTGAGTAAGACAGCACCATAACACAGGGCATAACATTTCACCTGGTAATTCCTGCATAACTTCTGCTTGAACTGAGTAAAGCTTACAAAGAGAAACCCAGCAGTGATGGAGGAGAATCCACAAAATTAGATGTAATATTACCAGGGCTGTTACCCCATAGAAAGCTACTTTGTGTTTTTACCCAGAATATGCCCAGCTTGAAGTTTCAGGCATGGGATGTCACTACGTCTTTACCTGCTCATTGCACCAGTCCTCTGCCTTCAGTAATTTTTTCCCTACGTAGGTGCTTACAGGCTCTGAGTGAGATGCAACTTTACTTCTGAGTAAGATTCCTGTCGTAAGTAAGCTTTTTTCCTAAATTCAGATCATTTTCAAAAAATATTTGTAGTTATTCTAGTAGTAATTACTGAACTGCGCCTTTATTCAGACCCCAGGATTATTTCTGACCGATAGGCATATTATTGCAGCAAGCAGCGATAGTACCGCTTTCCTCCTCCTACTCCTTTTTCCCCTGGTTACACATCCAAGGCTTCCATTAGCTCTCTTAGCCCCACGACCATATTGGAAAGCCATTGTATGCTGTGTATTGACCATGACCTCCCATCCCCGCCCTGAGTCAATGCCTTCCAGGAGGCAGCCACGCATCCTGTAAGTGTTATGCACATCTCCACTTCCCAGAAGTGTATGCTGGCATTTGGTTACATTAAAAGTACTTGTTATTTAAATCATTCCAGCTTACAAAACGATGTGTAACTGCCCTGCCCTCACCATTATTCACCTCTGCCAGCTACTTCTCCAAACTGCAAACCTTGCTAGTAATGAGCTGATCTTCTCCTTCAGATCATTAATAAACACATTGCACTGAGCTACACTCTATGTATAACTACTCACCGAGATCTCCTAGTGAGTCAGCTTTTGAAGACATTTTGCATGATTTAATATGCCATTTATTGCAAGGCTTAATAAATGGTTTAATGGTCATTTAATGTCACTGGGCACAATTGCTGTAATACTCTCCCCAAAGTTACTGGTGCGAATTCGTGTCATCCCCCAGGGCAGATACACCAAGGATTACTTTGGTCCACAGGCATTTCAAGAGCTATATCCTTCTCTTCCAGGAGGCCTGAGCTACGTTATAAACATCAATACCATTTTGATCTAAAGCCAAAGGGAGCAACAGTGCACAGCTACGTGTGAGTGCCCATACATACCCCCCCACACATCTATAAACACGCAGGGCATATGCATTTGCCAGATGTACGACTATGTAATCTTCACCCATGTCTCTAAGCAGATCTATTACACCAACATGTCACGAGCAGAGCAGCACTCTGATTAGGATTTGCGGTGATAGATGACCAAAACCCATCACTTGGACAGTGAACAGCTCACAATACTTCAGCAGATACGTACATGATATCCTACATTACTAGAGGAATGGTCAGTACTGGGACAGGCGTAACTGAGGAGCCTTTAGCAATCTGCACTTTAAATATGCAGTCAAATCTCCAGCCCCGTCTGGTATGACTATAGTGACAATTTGTCAGTATTTGTTACAAAACCCAGTATTTTCAGGGTGCATCAGGGTCATGATTCATATGAAGGATACATTCATACACAGTTTCTAAAAGGTCACTCACGTTATAGATGTGGCTGTTCAGTGCTATGACTTCCAATAACACCTATTTGGCTTTTGCAATTTCTTTCTGAAGTCTGACAGCCAAAATCAGTGCACAGCAAGACACAATTCCACTGATTGCAATAGGGTGCTATCAAATCAGATCTGCATCTGAGCCACAACTCCATATTCTGTGGTAACATTCTTCTTAGCAGAGTCAGGTGAAAATTTCAAAAGACCATTGATGGCTCGATAGCACAAGGCCCCATGAGCTACAAGCTGGAATTTTGTGGACTTTCACAGGGGTTGTCCTCCTCAATAATTTTGATACTTTGATGCTTGATGCTTTGATCCAGTCTTTCCAGCTGCCTTTTGTTTAACTGTAGGATCCCTTGTTCCTGCAGAGGTTCTTTTTCGGCTGCTGCTGTTACGGTGCTAGTGAATGTGGTAGGGGGGGAATAAATGGCTGATCTGTTTATTTTGATGACTCCACTCGATGCATCTGGATAGAAAGATACAGAGAATTATTGTGTGATTATGTATTCTTTGGCATTAATCTCAGTAGCTGAAATGAAATGTAGGGCTATTATGAAGTGTGAATGAGCTTCTAATGTGATAAGGAAGGTTAAGATTTGAGCAGTGGCTCGGTTTTCTTGTCGTTCATCTTCAGCGTGCCAGATGGCGTGTCACTGGGCTTTTATTGGTTCTTTATCAATTTTATTAGCCATATGATTTGATTGATCTTATTTTGCCTGAGAAAAAATCAATTCAAAAAACATAACTTAAAAGAGCAGCTCCCTACCTTAAAGAAACAGAAGGGCCTAACAAGCACTTAAAAGTGTCAGAGTGCTCAGAGGGGCTCCAAAACGCGTATGTACACCAACAGGCATGTTGTCAGGCAAAGAGATGGAGGAAAAAGGACGTATTTCATCAGGGCGGAGGAGATGGACTGCTCCTGGAGATGCAGTGGAGCGCGGGCATCAAGGCACAATAACCCTGCAGAACCCGCAGCAAGGCACGCGCACGGCTGGGCACGCTCCGTCACCCCGCGGGAGGCAGTCTGCCGCACACAAAGCTCGTGGCCTTGGAAGCATCCACAAGGACAAAAGAAGCATGTCCATGGATGAGAGCCTTGGGTTCACCTCAACAGCATTTCTAGAAGGGCTCTTTCTAAGATGAGGATGGGCAGGTGTCTGGAGAAGGCATTGTTCAAGGTCCATGCCACCCCTAGGGACACATACCACAGTTGCAGACTGCAGCTAGGACAGTAGCTCCAGCACCCATCACCTCTGGGCACTACATCTTGCCAGTGTCTACAGAGAGATGTCTACATAACAGCTCCCATTTTATCCCATAGAGAGCCAGTCCATACAGCTAATGAAATCTAGAGAGTATTCAGCTCATTCTACATTTACGCGGAGCTGAACATCTCCGCACTCCACCTGCTCCACCAATTGGATCTTCACAAATTAAAATGGGAGTTCAGGCACAGGGCTCACACACAGACACCTCGATCTGAGAGTTTAACTACGCCTAAAATTAGGACCAACTGAATCCCACCAGCAGTTTCTGAAATCAGGACTAGAATACATCTCTCTTTCCAAAGATTAATCCTTCTTCCACCTCGTACTGGAATATAGTTGAGGCAAAATTTTATCACGTAGACATGTAAATCAGGGGATATAAACACCACTCAGACTGATGACCACGGCTTTTCTACAGTAGAAAATGGACACAAACAGGTACCAACACCACTGTGCTGCAACAGAAGAGCCAAACCTAAAGCCAACACGCAGATTTATGAACTGCTACACAAATCTCGCTCAGTGCCAGGAGCAAGCAAGTGCTCAGCTCTGTGGTTTTGTGCTTCATACCCTGCCAGACCAGTGCCAGTGAGCTAGAGATTTAGGGATGGAGTAGCTTCTTCCACTTCCTAAGAGGCAGGGTTTTGTCTGATAGCACTTGTGAGAGCACATACCCTACTCACAGCCATGTGCTCCTCCAGCACCCAGGCCTTTCTGAACCACCACCTAACAGCTTCCTGATAAGAAAGAGTGTTTCATAGTCAAGGTTAAAGCAGGAAATCAAAAACGAGCGCTGCTCCCCTCCCCACAGTCCAAATAGAACAGGGAGAGACACAAATAAAACCCTCAGTCAAGAGAAGGGAGGGAAATGCTGATGAAGAAAGAGTGTGAGCGAACATTATGAATCCCATTACACTTCTATCTCGCGGAGCAGATTGCTGCGGGCAGAAATTTCTGACATACAGTCTAACTTGCTGTAAAGTCTTATCACATATAAAATTGCAGTAATCATAATGCCAAGGAATGAGACAATGATAAATGAAAAAGCTTTCAGAAGTTAATGTTCACAACACACTGCCAGCAAAACACACAATCTATTTAATTAGTAAAATGCCATGAGATATTGTTCAATTCTCCATTCAGAGAGACTGTGAGTAAATATGCAAGAGTGTTATAGTACAATGAGATGGCTACATTAAAGATTGAAATATATGTGGCTGGTGAGATGCAGACGCTGCACATTAAAATAAACACATTGCATCATAAATTTAACACACTTGACATCATAATGGGCAATGAAAACTATGTCACCTATGAAAACAGCTACAGATCCTTTAGAACCAGTGGTACTAACAGCTGCAGAGTCACATCGACTTTCCCAGTCTCTACCCTTGCTACTCAAGTAGTCCGAGGTCACCAGAGCAGCCAGTGGTCTAAGAAGAACAAGCAGGTTTTTGTCTGGATGAAGGCAATTAATCATCCATCCATGCCATGATGTCAATTCTCTAGTCGCAGCTCATTGCTCGATTTTCTGGACTCTTTGCTTTGCTCCATGCCTCCATTTAGGTAGCAAATTCCACACCCTGCATCAGATACAAGTTCAGCAGCCTCAGCTTTTCCTAAATGCTCTTTCACCTTCTTCCTCTCATGCTTGGGGACTAACACATGTCTTTTTTTCTGCTCCTGGTGCAGGCATAACTCTGGTTGTAATCTCCACCAGATACCACCTGCAACAATATCCTGATACTCCAAGCCAGTAATGGTCAAATATTAAAGCTCCTACTTCTTTGGCCACGGACTCGTTCTAGCATCCCCCAAGCCACCTTCATTGCTAAAAATATTCTTAAAATGTGATTCACACTTCACAAGAAGCCCTGGATGGTAGCCTTAGCCATCATGAGCTTCTCCTACCTACATAGATGCCAAGGCGTAACTTTTGTTGTGGGTAAACTCACCTGGGCCAACGTGGAAATCCCAACTGTCTTTGTTGTGCTGGGCCCAACTGTCTGTGGCAGGTTCACCAGAGTGATGCTGGGGTTCTCTGGAAATGGATGTTTTAGGATAAGTGGGTGATGAAAAGGTCACAATGGTAGACTTCAATGCAGCAGCCAGTGTCTTCGATTCATGTTCCTGGGCATATTTTAGAACTTTCTGTTGCATTTTTCACATGCGGCGTGGAATATTTAATATTCATGGGACCCTGTGTGGTCCTCAGGATGTCTACCCAGCAGACCGTGTAGTCAGCTCTCTAAGCAGTAACTTTGATTTAACATTGCTACTGTCTCTTCCTAAATCAGTTTTGATGTCTCCAATTCCATGCCATCATATGTCAATTTTAGCAAGTGATGCTATGATTCACAGTGAGCAATCTGGTTCATCAAAGAATCTATTCCCTCACCTCAGTAATTATTTCTAATGGATGATTTATGCTTTTATGAGTAAAGCAGGTTAAAAGCACAGCACAGCAAATTTCAGTGTGTGGTACATATCTGCTACTTTTAGGATGTGGATTTCAGTTGATATGTCTTTCTCAACTCCAGGATTGACTGACACTTCAACAAAATGTCACTTCATTAGGAGACAAACAGAAATAATCCAGCCAGAACAATTTTTATTGATGAAATGGAGCAAAGAAATATCAGGGTCACTTATCATTTTGTATGCGGGGAACAGGCAATGAAATCTCTATTGGAAAATTCCCTCTGACAGGAATGCACTTAGTCTTGTCAGAGATAACACAGCCACAGTAATATATTGCTTGATATTTATAATAGCTGCAGAAGATAGCCCTACCCAAACATGCTGTTTCAGCAGTTCACAAGGCTTAAATGACTTCATGTCAAATGCCTTTGAAGATCTCATTTCTCCCTATTTTTTGCCAGGAAAATCCAGTATCTAAGCATTTCTTCTGTGCATATTGCAAATTCTCAGCTTTAGGGCAGAGCACAAATGGCGTGATGTGCTCTAGATCACACAAGTTTTGATAGGACTCCTGCAGCTTCAGAAGCTGCTTCTGCATGACACAATGGGCCACAAAATGGTGGATGGGATTCCTTTAGCAACCAAAATTCTACCAGAAAGGCTCATACCACTTGTCTTTAAAGATGACTTACACTCTCTTTTATAAGTAGCTTAAACCTTTGAAAACCAAACTGCCTTTGCATTGCTCCAGAAAGATGGAGTCACTCTTCTTGCAGTGACTCCTCAGGAAAATGCAAGCATGGCCAGTAACCTACCCATGGGGACCATCCCAGTCTGTTGACATCTCCAAATCCAGGGCAGGAACTTCATTTATAGAAAATGAAGCTGTGATTTGTGTAATATTTTATACATTGTCTTTCAATAATCTTGCAATAGTAAAGCAACCTTATCTTTCAGTCACTGAACTGGAAGCAACCTAAGCCAACCTCCTCTGACAGATATTTGTCTATATCTGTTGACATATATGTCCAACACTGACAGTTCTACATCCTTCTCAGTAAATCTATTCAGTATTTCATTCCCAAGAGTTTTGTGATGTTGATCTTAAATCCTTGTTCCAACCAAAATCCATTATATCTCATCTTCTTCTCCAGGGATTTGGAAAACAAGTTATTCATGGTAGCAGTCCTCTGTGTATTTGAAGACTATGCCTCTTCAGTCTTTTAATATTTAGGCTGAGCAACTGTGTTCTTCTCAGTCTCTCCAGGTCATATTTTCTATTAATTTACAGTAGGATTCAGGTCCAGATGAATGAACCTATATGTAAGTGACTACCCATAGCTCTATACATGGAAGCCAGGTGTCTAAGATCCTGGTGTAGCTGCCAGTTATCAACATTCTAGAGAATAATTCCATTCAGTGTAAAGCAGACATCTCCACTCCTACATCATCATAACTATGAGAGCTCAGACATCTGCTTCACTTGCAGACACTTACACTGCAGCCACAACTTCTTTGGTGTCTAAACAAGGTATCAAATGATCCTCCTATAGTTTTCATTATTTTCCACTGAATCAGTGGAGTCAAGTCTCCAGGGAAGCTCCAAGACTTCCAGCCTAGACCACTTGGCTTGTAACTCTCAACAACTGCATTCTAAAAGCTTCACCCAAAATCAGCTATTTACATCATATATAGGTATAATAAGCTATTTACACCACAGACAAATAATTCAGCAGACTCTTATCCTGCCTGGCCTGACATTAACCTGGCAGGAACTTTTCAGCCAGCAGTTTACGAATGGCAGTTGTCCCAGGCCTGGGAATTTTAAAGAGATTAAAGCTTGGGCTGTGGAGCAGTTTCAGTGGTTCACCAGCCAGCAAACAATCATAGCGATACTGGGAATCCCCCTGACCTTTCCACAGGATGCATCCTGATATAAGCAGGAAGACTGCACAGCTACGTAGCTGTGTCCTTATCAGGCGACATGGGAATGCGCTTCAGCATCTGGTGCTGATCAAGATGGACTGTATCTTTCTTAACCTGTCCTCTGTAAATCTGTGCTCGTACACACGGTCCACAAACACAGCAGTGATGAACGTTGTCACAGCCTCTCTCTCCCATAGAAGATCCATATGGGTACCGCCATCCACACAACCTCAGCAGCCTCTAGACTGCTGCTATCATTTCTTCTACTACAGAAATGCCAAGCCCCACACAAACATCTGGTGCGAAGCCATCCCTGGGCAGCCCCTCTCAGACAAAACAGACTCAACAGCAACAAAATGAGAAAATCATTGCCAGGTCCAGGATTCCCCATCTGGAATGAGAAGATCCATAGGAGAAAGCATTCCTCCAGCTCTCCACTCTCCCTCTCTTGCTCTACAAACACATCACCTTGCAGACTCTGTGGCCATTTTCCCCAGTGGGACCAATCCCACTTCCTGGCAGCTGCATTCGGAATGGGGAGCAGAGAAAGCCAGTGCGTGTTAACTGGCAGTGTATTTCTGCTAGATGAGATTGGAACTGACTTCAGCAACAGCTGCCAATTGAAGCATCCTTGACTGCAGATAAGGAAGAAAATTTTAGTTTCATCTGTGCTCCCTTGCAGACCAAACTGACTGATTGATGTTCCTAAAGAGCACCCAGAAAGCAGGTTCTGCAAAAGTCACCTGAGAGATAGGAAAGGGCAAACCACATGTTGCCCCTCCAGCTTGTTCAGAAGACTTATTTCAAACTGGGATTTTGATTTTCACAGCTGAGGTGCAGCATCCCCCCTTCAAGCTGGAGCTCAGCCAGCGTGCAGCTGCACCGTGTAGTGCTGGGCTGAGGCCTGGAGCTAGGCAAAATTTTCCAGACAACTCCCTTCCTAACAACAGAAATCTCTGTTTGGGGGACTAAAATTTTTCATGCGTTTATTTGAATCATTTTGAAGAGGAAAAATAAGGTAGGTTTCAAGGGCTATGAAGCATTTTATTTTGTTGTTTTTAACTTACTTGCTTTTTGTGTGTTTAAACTACATGTATTTTTCACCCTGAACGCATTTATTTTGAAACGGAAACACGGACATGATGTTTTGTCCTGCCCAGAACAAACTGTTCACTGAGAAAGAAGGCTCACAGCAATGGTGGAGTTACACAGCCTGTTCTTCCTGACCCTCTGCGAAATCAGGCACTTGACCTAACCCTCTGCCTACAAAAGCCTCCCCAGCACCACCTGCCTCCTGCACAGACAGACCTGGCTGGGACATCACATATGGCAGCTGGAGCTGAAAGACTCATTGATTTCATCTGCACTGAAAAGTACTCCATGCTCCACTTGGTTTTAGTGTTGCTTTTGTGCAGAAGTCTTATAGATTTGATACCCATTATCTCCACACACAGAAACGTATCCTGCAGCCTTGAATTACAAATGCCCATATTCCACTTCTAAGACATCACATTCTTGGATCAAGTTAGCAGCTGGCTGTAAAAGTTGTACAGATACAAATCCATCACACGCATCCGAGATATCTCACTATTGCTCCAGCTCAACAAACTGGATTTTGAGGTATGGGGCAGGCAGGCTGTTTATTTTGTCTTTGGCACATTGAATTTCATGAGGTAGTGATATTCAGAAATAAAACAGCAGAAGTCTTGACCAGGAAAGGAATTGTCACAAGCTGCACTCTTGACATGTGCAAACATCTAAAAGCCTGCAAGCACTGTGAACTGAGCCACACAGTAAAGGCAGGGCAACGGGAAGCTGTGGGGGCTCAGTGGCTTTGGCACACAAATTCTGTGTGCCTTGACGTACACTGTAGGCTCCCGCTGCACCTCTGTTCTTCCTGTGGTAAACTGGGAACACCAGCATCGCTGGGCTCGTGTGATGTTGTAGGCTTTATTTCATTAATAGTTGTAAGATGACCTGAACACGGAAAAACGCTCATGCAAGATCCATAAAGCACCAAAACCTTTTTACCAAATCCAAATGTGAGAAGAGGGAAAAGCTGTTGTAAGAGAAAACCTCTGGAGTCCTCACAAACTTGTAAGGAAAACAGACACAGAAACCTTCCTGCACAAAGCCACAACTCCAGCAGGAGATAACTCCGGTCAAACCGTGGAAGTCAATGAGTGTCATCCCAGGGACAGCAAAGAGCTTTGGATCAGCCGTTAACGAGAAAGCACGTGAGCACATGAGCATGATGTGCTTCTCGCTGTAAAATACCACTTAGGAACAGCTCTACCAGCCTCAGATATTAAAAAGGAGATTTTTTTTTAAATGAATGTTACTTGCCTTTGCACTGTAACAGGAATTCCTCGCAAGAGAAGCTGGTCACCTACCAAGGGGACCAAATGTTTTCTGGAGATCAGACAGGCAAATAAACTCTGCAAAAAACAGTTTCTTCTACAGAAAACCTACTCAAAATCTGTAAATGTCATTTTAAAAAGAGTTTGGAAAATAACAGTCATGACGGGTTGGTGATATTAAAATTACTGTTTAATGACAAGAAAAAGCAGGGCTGACAGAGCCTCTATCTTGGACAAAGAGCTCCCTCTAGCTCACCAAACAGGGTTCAGTAGCACAGAACTATTTCTTGCACCACAGAGTAACACTGCACACCATTAAGTCGTACTGTACAGAAAGCATCGCAGGCTGGTTTACATGCAGTATGAAAGCCCACTTCTCATCACCCCACAGGTTAGAGAACAGCAATAAATCTGAACAAGTTAGCCATTAAGGTTGGCTTCCGGAGATGTCACTTCCGAGGTTATTTCCTTAATGTTAAATCCAATTTGGCTTAAAAGAGTTTTTGCTACTTCTTGTAACTCTCTCGGCATCTTACCAAAAAAAAACACAGCTCTCAATATTGTTATGTCTGTCTGTGTAGTGCAGCCAATGTTTTCTCTCCTGGCTCGCCAGGAGGAGATGGCTAAGCAGAAATTGTTCAATCACCTCTGAAATGCAGCCATTTTCAGAAGGCGAAGCAGGACCTCTTCAGATGCATCTGGCACCACCACCCAAAGGTCGGTTCCCTCTTTTTAGAAACCAGATGTGGAGATTCAGCGTTCCCCCAGTAACCAACACACTGGAAACAGACTAATTGTGATACACAGCTACTTACTGGCCAGCAGAATGGGACAAGCACTCCTCCAGCAAAATAGACTCCCAGGAACCTAACGAGGGCAGTGCCTACACTTGCTGCAGCTGTGTTAATTAACATCATTCTGCATGCCCAAAAAAGTTACTTTCACCTGTTCAAAATCCCTCTGAATTCTGACAAATTCAGGGTTGATTCCTGATCCATGAGCCAACCTACTGAAAGACCTGCTGCCTTGTCCCCAGCAGAGATTGGGCACAGGTCTCCAAGCACCGTGACTGCCCTACCACCCGCTCCTGAGCCGGCACAATCTTGACACGGGTCTGAGCCACTGCCTCTGCTTCTTGAACACCCACGTGCCCAGCAGCAACGTCCCTGCACTGTGTGTTAGGTAGCAGCAACCATCCCACCCTGCCCCACTTTCCTCTCCCCATCCTCAGGCAAGAGATGTGTACCGAAGAGCCGCTGTAACGGCTGCTGGAGGGACAGGGGAGGAGGGAGAGGAGATGAACACTGTTGAAGGTTACAGCCCTGGAGAGAGAGATCATGGGGATGGGGTCACACTCCCCAAATCTAGCACTTGCTGCAAATAATGAGGACCCATGTGCTTTAATCCCCTGCCAAGGACCTCAGCACAGTTTATGAGGAAAATAAAGTCCAGCTGCCCTGTATTGCTTTATTGAGCAATAGAGAAACTGGTTTCTCAGTCAGCTGCATTTTTTGGGGGTGACATCTGGACAGAGAGATGGGTCTGGATCTCTGTCAGAGCTGGACAAAGCTGTGATAAAGACTGGGGAGGGTCCTACATAGAGATCAGACAGCCTCTTCCTTCTTCTGCATCATGGATCACAGGCAGAACCATGTCAGGCCATGATGGGGGTGGCTGGGAATCTGGAACACCATAAATCTACACCTAGACAGTGCCAGGTACCTCAGTCTTTGCCAATTTGCACCCTTTGTTGAGTTTCTCCTAACGCAGACGCTGTTTTCAGAAGTCGTTTTGTTGATTCTTCCTGATTTATGAGCCATGAAGGAAGAACTGATAAAGGAATTAAATGGAAGTAGGGCTTAAAGTAAAATAACATCTTGAGACTGACCTGTGCCTGCCTCCTCCCAACACCCCACCAGACTCCATTCATTATTTCTCTTCGTTAGGGCAATGCCTAACCAAGTAATCAGAATCACCATAAGACTTCAGCTTACAGCTTTGTATAACTTTCCCTGAGAAATAAATCCTACCTAAAGAGCAAAAAGCCAGGAAGGGAAAAGCTAAATCTATTAGTCACCCCAAGCTGTATCAAAACCCTTATTTTTGGTTAAAGCTTATCCTCTGAATGAACGTGCACAGTGTTCAGACTTCAGCTTGCACAATTCCTTGCCTCAGAATAAAATTCTGGTTAAAGACCTACTGCTAGGCAAGGAGAGCTTTATGTACAGCACAGCAGTTGGACTTCACAGATTAACTGCAAAAAAGTTTCTTTCATCTGAACTTCATTAATGTACATCCTTATCAGGTGTTAGAATATTGCTGAGAAATCACAAGTGTTGTACAAAAAAGTTTCTGGAAGTATAAAGGTCTAGGATTTCCTTTCTGGCAGAAAAAAGATAAAAATTTGCATTCGCATATACTCTCTCATAGTCTAATAAACTGCAACTATCTGATTTTCTATTAAAGGCCGTAAGGCAAGAATTCAAATAGAAATGTCTTCTATCACTATGTTCTGTACATAAAGTAACGTATAGATGCAATAAGAAAGTTAATTGGTTTCATGTTGCTTGGAGTGCACAAGGAAGAAAATTAAAAGAACCCAATTGTTATCTCTAATTAGAATTTCTGAGGAACAACATTGTAGAGATGGATTGTCAGCTTCCTCCGGTATTTCCTACTCATGCCAGTCAAATTTATGCACCCCCTTTCCAATTAGTACCTTAACTGCCTTTCCATAACTAACAAACTAGTGCTGGCTGCTAGTTTATTTTAATTCAGAAAGTCACAGGGATGCTAGCACCTATCTACCTATGAGCAGGTGGCCGCCTGGGTAAATCCTAATGTCCAAACACTGCTGCATGGCATATTTCTATTATGAAATTAAGCCCGTTAAAATCATCACCCAGGAGGCCAGGGTACTTCTGGTTAGAGGAGAAAAGAATTAGGTGAACGATAGCAAAAACGTCTCACAAACAATATGCCTGTTGTAAAACATTCAGCTACACAAGGAGGCTTTCATAAATACCTCTGCTTTCCTCTTGGGCTCCTCTGGCTATCTGGGCTAGGTTTGGTTACCAAATACAGTTGCCTTGCACTGCACCGAATCCAGTCAGGAGGCTGTCAGGTCAAGCACAGCACAAACCGGGCAGAAGCGACAGCTGAAGAATGGGGTAGGACAACGTGAAACCTTACCCCTGCCAGGCTGCAGTTCACACACACCTTCCTGCCTGTCTTCAGTCAGATCAACAACTACAGTTTCTTCATTCTTGCAGTACAGGAAATTTTAACCTCAGATTACCATCCAGCATCATTGCCAAGTGTGCCCTGGGCTGCATCCCCAGCAGCGTGGGCACAGGGCGAGGGAGGGGATTCTGCCCCACTCTGGTGAGACCCCCCAGGAGTCCTGCGTCCAGCTCTGGAGCCCTCAGCACAGGACAGACCTGGACCTGTGTGAGCGGGGCCAGAGGAAGCCACAAAGGTGATCAGAGGGCTGGAACCCCTCTGCTGTGAGGAAAGGCTGAGAGAGCTGGGGCTGTTCAGCCTGGAGAAGAGAAGGCTGCGGGGAGACCTTCTTGTGGCCTTTCAGTACTTAAAGGGGGCTTGTAAGAAAGATGGGGACAGACTTTTTTGAAAGGCCTGTTGCGATAGGACAAGGGGTAATGGTTTTAAACTAAAAGAGGGGAGATTCAGACTGGATATAGGAAAGAAATTTTTTACAGTGGGGGTGGTGAAACCCTGGCACACATTGCCCAGAGAGGTGGTAGATGTCCCATCCCTGGAAACATTCAAGGCCAGGTTGGACGAAGCTCTGAGCAACCTGATCTAGTTGAAGATGTCCCCACTCACTGGAGGGGGATTGGACTAGATGGGCCTTTAAAGGTCCCTTCCAACCCAAACTATTCTATGATTCTTATGATTACGTGTCCTCCCCGAGTACCAAACTTTGAAAAAGTCGAACTTCTAAAAAGCAAGAAATGGGAAACCAGAATATGCAAACTCACATTCACTGTGTTTTTCCCTTCCTGCCACTGTTTCCCTACACAGCCCAGCAAAGCAAATGGAGAAATCCACTGCCACTCAGCAGCTTTCCCAGAGTTAACTGGTTTTATTGAAAGACAGAGGGATTCTTAGAAGGGTCGGCACAATTCTGATTGTAATAGAGACCATCACACCTTTCCCGGGACAGAAGAGTCCTCGGCGTGGGCACCTGGATGGAATGAAGCGTTAGACGAGCATGGTTTGTGGGCTGAGAAGTAGCACAGGATGAATATATGCACGCAGCACAGAGAGGCTGTTAAACACAGCAGACAGCGTGTTCTGACTGTGGCACAGACTGACAGGCTCTAAGGCGGGTGTAAGTAAGAGCTGTTGGTTGGTATGAGCAGGCAGAACTAAAACATGCCACTCTACAGCTGTATTGAGCTATTCCTCCCTGCTCGTTTGGTGCTGCTCACCCTAACGTTCCCTGTCTTGGCTTAAGAATCTTGAATTATTCTAAACAGTTCTTTGGAAAAAGCACAACGCAACACCCTGCCACCTCTGACTATTCTGATGAGAATTTTTCTTACCAGATCTGTTTTAACCAAAGACATAAATGTTAATTATAGGAGCTAACAGCTATGCAGCCATTTCTGTGGTTGGGAAAAGATGTGATGGGCTATGTGATCTGTAGCTTTTCTGTGCACACCCACAGTGTTACTGTATATGTGCCCTAAATGGGATATAAATCGTAGCAACGCACCAAACACTGGATGGTATTCTAGCTCCTCCTGATTGCACTGACCAGAAGCTGCTATTTACACCTGCCAGATCCAGGCTCCTACAAAGGCAGCAGAGAAGAACTGAGACCACTCTCTCTCTCCCAAATAAGCTGCAAGATCCACTTGGATATTGAATCATCCTACCCCACCACCTCTCCTAAACTGTGCCTTTCTACAGATGACAAAAATAGAAGATGAGGAACAAGCAGCCTTCCCAGACCCAGTTAAACTCACTGCTGAACGTTATATTCTGTGTTTGATCTCCGGTGGGACAGCACGCACTGCATGGTGCTAGGTGGAATCATTACAGAAAGTTAGCCATCCTGCTAAGGCTGATGAGACATTTTGACGGCATAAAGGGCACGTAAAAATGGCAGAATCTGTCCATCAGATTCCCAATTACCAACACTGCCTGAAAGCTCTCCTCTGCTGATTCCTGCTCATTCTGAAATGGAAGAAGTAAATCAAGTCCAGGTTCTTGGGCTACCTCCACACTTCCATCAAATGCCCCAGTTAAATTTCAGCAAAGAGCACCAGGGTGAATGGCATAGGTTTTTTTACTATCTTCAAAATTATTGAAAAAGCACCCCTATTCATACCTGGCCATTTCACTGTTCTGAGAAGTATAGCTAAGGCATGCTTTCAAAATATACTGTTACAGCATACTGGGATTCATAACTCAGCTCAGGGAGAGCTGTAGCAGAATTAAGCAGTACGTTGCATTAAATAGAAATGACCTTGAAAAAAAACAGTTGGCAATACACCAGAAGTACTTTACCTACACAGAAATCAGAGTAACAAAGGAATTTGCTGCCCAATACCTATGATTTTGTGTGTCTTGTAGGCTAACCACAGTGGTCCAATTTAGTTTTGCTTATACAAATCTTAGCTGAAGAGTAAAGGCTTTGCATCAGTTAAAACTTCATGCAATGAACTGGCCAGAAGCTTGGATTTTTTTGAAATTATCAAGTGTAATGGCAGGAACTTAATGCTACAAGAAGGACTTAAAACTACCTAGAAAGCAGGAGTCAACAGGTTAAGGGACACTGCTCAAGACAGTGGTGGTGGATGGTTGTTGGGGAATTTTTCATACAAACTTTTTTCACCAAAACTAAGAAACCCCCATGTTTTCAAATTCTTATTCATAAGTTAAGCACCACCACCACAACAACTAGGCAAAAATAAATCAGCTTTTTAAAAGCATCTGAACTTTTAGCAACTTCCCTAGAGAAAATTGCAGAGTAATAAAAATACTTGCCCTAGTAATCATATGGGATAAATCAGTGTATCTTCTCCCACATTACGAACCTGCACAGCAGCTCAGGTTCTTACTTAGAACTATCAGTAGTACTGTGCTAATCAGCAGTATCGTAATGCTACGATAAACCTAGCAATCTCCAAAAGAAGATGAATACAGAATTTCAACCAGCAGGTACACGGTACCTGTGGAGTAAAGGTGTGCAGAGAAAACAGCACCAGGTGCCCACGGGCGTTACACTAAATGTCAGCAGAACCCTCCACCCTGACCCTCTGTGCCATAGAACTCTTTGTGTTCAGAAGTCAACACAATCCAGAGTAATGCAGCCATTTGAGTGAATTAACACCATTTTTAACTCCCCAAGGAAGCTCTTACAGTTATGTCTGACAAATTGTAACAGCTTGACTAACAGAATTGCACCATCCTTCCCAGCAAGAGGATGAACTGCAGACACCTTCCCCAGTACCAGTGAGTGACAGGAGATCCCGTTTGCAGCCACTGTCATTGCTCTTCTATTTTTAGCCTGGAAAAAACAACAGTTGCTTGACCCTGGCCGCTACCTTCTTCCCAGGGCGTGCTTTCTATAGGTGACTCTTTCCCCAGAGCTCTCCCTCGCTGCCAGGAACATCTGTTGCACCTCCGTGGCTGGGAAGGATCTTGAACAGTCATTTGCCCCAGTGTGCATGGTGTCTCACAAACTTCACTCTAAAGCTGCCAACAAATAACCATATAAGTAAACATTAGGTGTTCAAAAAACATGTAGATATGGCACTTCAGGACACGGTTTAGCAGGCATGGTGGTGATGGGTTGACAGTTGGACTTGATGATCTTAGAGGTCTTTTCCAACCTTAATGATTCTACAACTATTCGGGAAGATTCACCCATGAAATACTGGTCTGCTACAACCACCGACATCCCATAGCTGCAGTACCCTTTCAACGGACACCATTACAGCACATCAGAAATCCAGGTGATGGAATTCCAGATGTCCAGATGAAGAAAACGGCGTTGTCCTGAAGAGCATCAATACAGACTACAAGGACCAACATTTGGGCTGCTTGTGTTGCTTCTGTCTGTCATTCAGAGAATGAGCACAGCTGAGCTGCTGCACTTCCCCTAGTGCATTTACCAGGAAAATTTTCCTGCAAAGAACCTAAAAGCCCCGTGATGTGCTGGGCACTCCCAATCAATGCAGCTGAAATACCTCTCTTACTGTAACACTCTACACCCTCAGGAAAGCCAGTTTTATTAAGACACTGTGTGGGTAGTCCAGCAAATCACCCATCTGTAAACAATTTAATTAGAAGCCTATCCTCAGAGTAATGTGCTAGTACAACGGCAGCCCACAGCAAGAGAATATTAATAGCCCTGTGTGTAAGCAGGGAAAATGCTCTGGTCTGGGCTCAAGGAGGAACTTTTGATACTTCAGCTCTGTTTTTACCACCACTATCAATCCTTTGTATGCTCTACAGCAAGTCATTTACCGTTCTCTGCCTTTGTTCCTCCACCCATGAAGAGGCCATAAAAATATTTAGTCACCTTGTACAATTCTTGACTGGCAAAAAGGAGACCCACATGTAAGCAGAGGGTGTTATTCCTGTGATACGGAATATATTGTTCTCTGTTACGAGCACACACTTTTTAACCAGACAATTCACGATGTGGTTTGAAGAACAGGTATAATGGTACAAACAGGTGTAGGTAACACCACATGCCTTTTGCTTCTTCGGAGTCATTCTTCACAGGTTAACTTACCTTCACCATTTGAATCGTGTTGTGATGAGGAACTTGGGATGCACCTTGAAATTCAGAGACGGTTGACTTGCAGCACTCTGATGTCAACAGCAATTGCTGCTGTTCACTACAGAACGTAAGTGGATCAGACAGATGATCTGGATTGAAAATAATCAGTATCTGCTGTTAATTATTGTTGCAAAGGTCTGGTAGCATGCTAAGTGCATCTCTGACACGTACGTAAAATTGGTCACAATATTAGGTTTATTGGAATTTTGCTCATACAACCAAAAAAGCACTTCAACTAAACTGTTTTGAGAAGATTTCTCAAATGAAATGAAAACATTCTCAAAAAAAAAAAAAAAAAAATGAAACAAAAGTGAAAAATCCTGGAAACACTTGCCTGTAGTCCCAAAGGAAAGGTAAACTCCAACCAGAGCTGATCTGTAGTCAAAGTGCAGCTTAACAGTTATATTTGATTTATAACAGCACAGTTTGAGGATTTAAATGCTTTGTTTTCCACACAGAAAAGTCTCCTTTCATGAAAAAGTGCTTCATCAAGAATGGTTTTTGAACTAACCTAATCTGGGTGAGAAAACACCAAGCAGCCCATCATGAATCCTTCTTAAGAGTCATTCGCTAAACCGGCACCACGCTGGGACAGCCTCTGCTCAGGGACCATGCCTTTCCCATGACCTGACTGATCCCAGTTCAGCTCCCAGTTGTGCCAAGCCAGAAATCCTCCTCACAGTTGATGCTTCTTGGATATGTTACTGGGATTCTCAGCAAAACCCACAATAGGGCAACTGAGGAAAACTGATTATTCTAATGTATTTTAAACTTGCCTCATTTAAAGAAAGCTGGCTTTTACTTTGATGTCCACACTGTACGTATGCTCTTGCCTGTTATGATCGTTCTCCAGCTCATGAGTGCTGTGCCTTCCTACACTTCTGTCTGATCATAAAATACAATAACCAATACATTTTCAATGCTACTTTTTTCCACTCCAGCCAGCCCTTTTCTCTTCTAACATTCCTTTTAAAAAAAATTAAGGCTCAATTCAGGGCACCTCACTTCAAGCGACAGCCCCTTGGAGAAGCTGCAGAACCATCCCTCTGAAGGCAGCAGAAGCCAAAAGGTAATCCTGAAAAAGGCAAGCTGCGAGTGCCAACCTGCGAAGCTCCCCGAATGACCTCCGGGGGCTGCTGATCCACCTGGTGACTTCTGGCACTGGCTGGAGCAGATATAAAGTAGCTGCAGAGAGGCAGATCTACTTCCACATAATTTATTATTCAAGTGTAAAAGTTTAATGTACCTCTTTGAACAATTAGAGTGTGCTCTCTGGAGCGTAATTGTCTTTTTGCTTCTGAAGACACAGTGGCTCATGAATCAGTAAGTGCTATGGCCAGGACCCCAACACGCACTTAATCACAAGTTGCTTCTTTCTCTGTACACACCCAGGAGGAAGAAATAGCTTTAATAATAGACAACATTAAAGAAAGATTTTTAAAAAATTAGGAACCTCGCAAAAAACTCCCTGGGCTTCTGGGACGAATTTGCTCACAGCTGGAAGCTTAATATGTTTAAGTGTGGCTGATTCTACTCTAATACAACTTTTATAAGATATTCGCAGTCCTGCTGTAAAAGCCTGTGGCACAAATCATGATTGGAAGAAGCAGACCTTCCCTTGGGAAAGAACTGAGTTGGCTTTGCTGAAATTTACTTAGTCATTTTTTGGATATTTATATCCGTGTAGTCTAACTGATGATAGTACTGATCAGATGCCCGATTACATTTAGCCCCAGAAGAGCAAAGGGGAATTCATTTCAGTGTTACCTTCAGTTATTATGACTTTGGGGTACTCATGACCCAGTGTCTCTAACTCACAGGATAGATTTGAACTACTACTCTGTGAACAACTTGCTTTCTTTGGTTTCTCATTATGAGCATACAGCCAAGTCTATGAAAGAGAAAGCAATGCTTGGCTTTGGAGAAAAACGACACCACTAAACTTGCCTTCTGCTGATATTAGCAATTTAGTTTTCAGTGCTATTCTGTTGCTATGCAAACCACGATGACAACTGCATCTAGCAGCGAATTTAATTCTGCTTTACAATTTCATTAACTTTGATCCATTTGGGAACACACGAGTTCCAAAGACTGCATCTTGCCAAACACTGGGAATTGCATTCCTTGTTCTGAAAAATGACTGTGCAAAGAAACTTTCTAGCAAAGTTGCCCAAAAAGTCTTCCCCTTACCACTGCAAAGTACCATTTTGTCACAGCCAATCTTTTTTGTTAATTTAATCATTTCATCAACACATCCATGCAAGTTTCTTAGGTCCAAGGCAGAAGAAAACTAGGGCAGGGGGGAACAGGGCAAACACCATGCAGACATGAAAGAAGAAAGAATTTTCACTACAATTTCAAAGTAGCTTCTGCTTGAAGAGAAAGACATAGGAGCTTTAAAGTTCACACAACGCACACAGAAGCCTAGTTCCAGCTGCCAGTTGTGGCAATACTCCAGAACAAGTTTATAGTTCTGTAAAGCCAGACAGAGAAATATTAAAGTAAAGCTGGGTTCTTTTTCCTTCTTACATCTCCCATCAGGGCAAAAGATTCTCAAAGACAAATTAGATGCTAGATACCTCTCTGTTATGAGAGCCTTACTGAGGTTACGTGATGGTAACTCATGTAAAATAGTGAAAGGAAAAGACTAAGGAAAAAAACCCATTAACCATGAAAAACTGTAAAACCCAATACCCCACGCTACAGAAAATTAAGAGTGTAAGATGACCTATACTCTTACACATGCACAACTTCTACATTTAGATGTTATTCTGACATTAAGAACCATAACACTGGCTTAAAAGTTATCTTTTTTCAAAACAAACTGGAGAGTCTTTCTTTGCCATTGTTGTCTGACAGCCCAAGGTTCACGTTCTTCAGGAACTATAGTAGAAACATTCTGCTAAAACACAAGTCAGATTCATGTAAAAAAACAGCATGACAAAGATACAGAGCCTCAAGAAAATAAAATAGCCTGTTATTTGAAATATTTGGCATCACTCTGCCACTGAAAGTACACAGGTTCAATTTATGCTGGTAAATTCAACAGTGCTGAGGAACATCCCCAGGCACTGGAGTGCCATCAACTACACTGTCAAATTGTAAGCATGATCCATAGCATCATTTTTGGCCATGGTCAATTGTCACTGAGCCAACTAACAGCAGAGCACAGCTCAGGAATCAACACAGTCCAGACACCAGTCCAAAAAGCAGTCCATGTGTGGCCACTTTACTGGCAAAGTCAGGAGAGTTAAGTAAGAACAGGCTGCTGCGTGCAAGCGGGTCTCAGTGCCAAAGAAGGGTTTTAAGCACGTTTAATTTGCCTTATATTGCTATAACCACTCTGAACTGACATGGGAAGCAAGATGATGCATTTCGAAGTTAATACAAGGTCTGATACTACCCTTAAAGAGTGTCCTGCAAGTTCACAGAAAATTAAATGGCATTTAGTTTACTTTTTGTAATTTGGCAGAAAGGAGACTAAGTTTCCCATTTGAGGATTCAGCTAACAGTTCAGCACTATTTTTGCCACTTCAAAGACGATCCTTAGTTACATTCTCATCCATTTTAAACAGCATCAACGTTGGTTTATCTTCATTATAACTAGACAACTGCAGTTGTTCACAGAAGCATTGATTGCAGAGGTTCTTACAGTAAATCATTTTCAGATATACAGAAATTAAATGTTTAAATCCTACTACTTGTGTAATATATAACGCTATATCATGAAGGCTCCCATCTCCATTCCATAGGGACAGAGAATCCAGAGCAGATAGCTGAGATGTCTCTGAAACTCGCTCCTCTTTGGTGTCAGGGAGGAACACAACAAGGCTGTCCACTGAGGCTTGTCTGTTTTCACTTCCCTAAGACTCTAGTTTAAGAGTTGTCTACTCAAGATCTGAGCTACTCTGACTAGTCACTGCATGATAAACCTGGGTGAGGGAGGGAAACAAGCATCATATAACACAAAAACATTCCACTGGACAGTATCCTTTAATAACGTTTCCCATGAGAGGTCACTAGCTCCTTAAAGCCAGTGAATTGTAAACTGCGTATCTGTGAACCGCGTGTTACAGGAAAACAGTTCGTAATCCCCCTATTAATCCTTGGCATCAGGGCACACACAGTATAATTATAGACTGCAGCAGAATAATTTGAAAACTTTATTCCACAGGGCTGTAATTATATCCTAGCTGTAATCCTTTAATGGCCAATATCATCTATTGCATTATTGACATACCATATGAGTAGATGAGCAAATATACTAAAAATGTTCCACAGGCAAGCCACAGCACAAGCGATAGCATAGCCAGCGAAGCAGGCTATTAAAGAGGCACAATTAATAAGTATCAGAATATTCAGCCTAGAAAACATCAGGATTTCTGCTGTCACTTTATCTATCTGTTGCACCGATAGCTGGTTTTCTAGAGCATGTTACTGGATGCACAAATTAAAAGTACTGAAAGAAATCTGTCATAAATGACACTTAGATCAATCAACCATCAAGCAAAGAGCAGAAAGAGATTTCTAGAAATTCTTCAGCAAGAAGTTACGAGGACTTGAACTGCAGTAGACGCTGACCCAGTCCAAAATGGAGTGAAGCCACAACAGACCATACACCCAAGTGCTACTAAGGACTACTCTTCTGGTCAGCTCTTGTTTGTTCTCCACACCGATGTTGTCAACATTTTGGTTTTACCCTGGAAATTTGGTTTTAGCCTGGAAAATAAGAGCCAAGGAAGCTGAAAGAGTTTGCTTAAACCTTTTGTTTATATACAGCCTAAGAGCATACTCAGCATATGGGACCAGAAAGGAAAAAAGCTTAAAAGGAAACATAATTTGGAACCTAGCTATTATTCTCATGTAGGTAATGCAGTGTTCAAGAATATCTTCACTGATCCATGAGTTACTTGTGTTTTTAACCAATGATTACCACTACAAATGCAAAAATACTTCAACCATGGAAAACAGAACTTGCCTGCTCCACTCCAATCCAGCCTCTCGCATCCTCTCCTCGTGTAAGAGACTTCAAAAGTAGGAGAGACCACTTGGATCTGGTGAGGAGTTTCCTCAGCAGCTGTTCCCACTGCGAGGTTGGTACCTCGGAGGCAGGCATCACCTGCCACATTAAATAGGCTGGGCCCTGTCGAGTTAGAGAACTCTGAAGGGGGGTGATGTAAACCCCCTGAAACGCATCCTGTCGCTGGATCTAAAGTGTCCCTGAAGCATTCTGATGCTCCAGAGGAAGGACAAGAATTAGGACAGCGTCATGCCTTCTATTTCCTAGGGGCTGGCTGTGTCCCTGCTCATAAACCAATTCCAGTCACCCTATGTGGTTTAGCCCAGATCAGGGGACCCTTCTCAGCCAGCTGCCAATTCTGGAACTACTCTGTGGCCCAGGTAGGTGTCCGCCACCTCAGCAACGTATCTACTATTTTGGTTTTACTTCATCTTTGTTGGAACTGACCCAAAGCATCTGTCTCCTGCACCAAACTACAGATTACCAGTAGAAACAGAATTATGAGCAATACAGTTTGCATTAAAAATGTATCTGTCTTTCATATACAGTATCTACCAACTGCCAAAGGCAGGGAACAATCTTTCCCTTGTAAATGTGGCTGCAGCTCTCGTTGTTACCCCACAGGGTGCTAGAAAAACAATACCCCAGCAAACTGCTGAAAAATCGCTCCAGATGAACGGAGCCTTCCAGTTAAACTACACTGCTCCTTTATTTACTGATGCACAGCAGACATAATCGGGCACCGCTTTTGAAAGTGGAGATGCACATGATTGCACAGGCATCAGAAACTCAAGATGTATCGTGGCGATCATCCTCCAAAATACCCTCTATTTTATGACTTCTCAAATCCACATCAGTTCATTTTGTTTCCCATGCAGTCAAAGGGTTAAACACCTCCCACTAGTGGCAGCCCTGTCACTTCCTTGCCCTAATTACACAGGAAGAGAAATAAAAAATGAGGGAAAAATTCCTTTATGATTCCTTCATGATTCATTTATAACACAAGATGCCATGTTTGCTGAAAAATATAAAATCTTAAATTTTAGAACAGCTGATGTATCTCAGAAGATGTAACAGGCTCCGGGGACCACAAGCAAAGCAGCACCAAACTTCATACCAGGCATAAGTAGGAAACAATGACTAATAATATAACCTAGTTACGCTCATCAGCTGAGCCCAAGAGAACTTAAAGCAAAATAGCACTAGAGAAGCAGGAGAGGTGACAGGGAGTTTCTTGAATTATTTAAAGGTACTTACGAACCCCAAGCCTCTCCCCAGCACGACACCTAGCTTTTATCGTAATGTATTGGTAACAAATGGAAGTCTCACTTAAATCCCTAAGGAATTACAAGGTGTTCCCTCTTCTTCCCAATTCCACCAGAGGGAAAGTTGAAAAATAATCCAAACATCCTGATTTAGCTTGACCTCTGCTTTGACAATAGCTGAAGGCAGCAGACATTCTCAGGCTGACTCCAGAGCCTTTCACATGCCTGGCAGGAGACTGCTGCAAGACACGAATGCCACTGAAACTGCACGGCATACAGAGTGCAGGAAATTTCCTTCTTGAACAATGTGACAAGTGCTGATGCCCATCAGAAAGACACTGCCAGCTCTACGCTGAGCACTGTCAGAACACGGCACGGCAGCTGTTAGACACTCGGTGTTTCCCGAGGCACATCAAGCCCGCTGTGCTAGCACATCCTCACCTTGCACATGAATAAGCTGCAGTTTACAGGAGTTACCCTTGAACCATTCATAAAAACAGGTAGCAAGCGTAACTAACGCTTAACAGGCTGGCACAGTTAGACTCAAGCTGTGAACATACAAGCAGGATCACAGAGATTGTTCATTTAAATAATGTGAAGGTAAAAAGATCCTCAAGTCATTCGGAAGTTAAAGCAGCACAGCACTCATCCTTCACCATTTTCCGTGGGTATAGAACAGTGAGCTGTGTCAGGGCTCGTCCTCAGTGAGCCTGCTCCCTCGCCACGCTGCTGTAGTGTGTGCCAGTGCAGTGCCCAGAGACCAAATTCAGGGTGGGATTCTCCGCCCCACCCAACTTTCACCCTTTGAGAATTAGATCCAACATCTGTGCTAGGCATCACAGACTTCTACAGTCAGCTGAATGGAGAAAGCGCTTGCCAAAGGGTGAGCCAAGCGATCTGTGCCAGATGCATATCTTAGGATGAGACGACTTGCCCTCAGGACACCATTATGCTACTCTGTGAAGCCAAAGTGACCAAGTCGAACCTCTGCACCGAAGGATTTGGCAGTTGCATCAGAGCAGACAAACGCTAAGGCATTGTCCAAGAGACAGCCCTAGGAAAAGATCAGGAAAAAACACACAGAAATGAAGTGACTTGCCCAACATGATGCAGCATGGCCAAGACTGACATGGTAGTGGGCAGCAAGAAATGGAACGGAATCTAGAACGTTACAGGATCAGTGATGCCACAGGGAAGTTTTTCCCACCGAGTACGGGTCAGGCCCTGCGTGTCTACAGAAGAATCGTCAGATATGAAACGCTAAGAACAAAAGTGGCCACAGAAGCAAGCTGTGAATATGTACAATTCTGCCTCTTTCTTCTATCATGTACATTCAGCTTGCATAAAAGAAACTCAAGAAGTTGAAAAATAGCACGGACACTCCCCTTCACTACTTTTATTCCTTGTGTTTTTCTTTGCCTTTTACTTAGAAATGTCTTGCTGAAGACCAGCGTATGAAAATGAGGTAACTGGCTATTCCTTTGCCATAGTTTTACCTGAGCTTTTGTTCACTGTAACGATCTGACAGCCACCGCACACCTTTAATATTATGCAGCACACTTTACAGCTACGCAGGAGGCTGCTACCTCTGCTCAGTATCCCTGGTGGTTTTAAGTAAGCTTTTCACACGTTCCATCTCCAACACTTGTTTGGCACAACGGTGATCTTTCCAGATGAGAGAGAACCCAGTGATCATAAAGAATGAATTATTTACAGAAAGGTCAGTACTCCAGTTCACAGCAAGACTTCACTAATTGAAAGTACCACACTGAATACATGCACAATGCTCTTCAGGTTGACAAAAGCCTGAAGTGCTTAAGTAGTATTTAACACTGATACGAAGAAAACGCTCAGAGGATCAGTAGCAGGAAACAATACCTTGCACTTTTAGAGCACTGTCTCAAGTCAAAGCTAATGAAGGCTAAAAACATCATTTGCTAATTGGTTGATGGGGACAGGTAATCTCCTTTTGTAACGGGCACGTGGTACCACAAACCCTCAAAATCAGAAGCCCCAATTGTAACTATGAAGATCAGACTGAACTTCTTGCTCTAACTTCGCTTACCTACGCCCCATCTAATGCAGTCCCACCACTGAAGCAATGCTGCTGACCTATATCTTTACAGTGCTTTTCAATAGATTTTTCAACGCACCTCACGAGCCAATAAAAAAAAAAAAAAGAACAAAACAGAGGAACCAACTTCACAGGACTCATTAAGCAACCAGCAGCAAAGCTCAAGACCAGTTTAGGTCCAAGTTCATTGTTCTATTCAGTAAACTTGCAGTTTCACCAAACATGGTAAGCCAATCTGACAGATCATTGCATGCAAGAAAACAGGAGCAAGAATTTTTTGCAAGGTCAGCATGTCAAATCATCTCACAGAAGTGTCCTGTGATAACCAGAGCCTGCTCCAAGGACAAAGCAGTACCAACACCTCTTCAGCATCAGAAAGCCATTACAGCAATAAACTGTGACCACCACCGAGCCCCAGAAAATCTGCCTTGATGCGTTACATACAGAGAGAGCATTCCTTAAGTAAACAGGCTTTGCAGAAGTGCACTAGTGACTGCTGGTGTGTAAGTGTCTGGAGGCAGACTAGATACCTGCTGGTCCCTTTGGCTTTAAATCCTGGGTTCCATTCTTCCTCTGTCCAAGATTACTCAAATCCAATGCACATGCTCCTTCTCAGGCAAGTGCCCAAACCAGTAGGTCAGAGAATCAATTTCCAACTTGCTGTGCACAGATTGTGGTTATTCATTAACTGTTTGCAAGGAATCCATAAAATGTAACTGAAAAGGCAAGCTTACTTGCCAACGAGGTTAAATTAGCCCAACAGTAGTCAGCAAGAGAGAAAAGGAGCTAACGACTCATGTTTGCCTTTGTCCTCTGACACACCTCCTCTGCAATTTTTTTTTTCCTGTCCAATGACTGCATTAAACTCATGTGGTCTGTAGTGATAGGTAGGTCAGCCTTCCAAAATGTTGAAGAACAAGGAAACTCAGCTTTGGGACATTTGAACATCCTACATTCGTATTCTTAGTATCAGTGGGTTTTTTATGAAGAGTGAACATGAGCACATTTCCTCACTTGTTTTCAATGTAAGTCTTGCTTACTTTTTGAAAGAAGTTCCCCCCCCCTTCAAAAAAAACGGTGCCCATGTCAGAAGCGTCAAGCAAAAATACCATCTCCTGCTAAGATACCTCAACACCTGGCTAAAACTGATTGCAGCCCCCACATAACTATGCCACATCCCCAGCAGTCCCTATTTTGTAGCACCAAGTGAGCATGCCAGTGTTTCACAGCCCACACTTGCTCAATGCACCAAACATGTAAATCTTCCTCTGAAGCCTGACTCCAGCCACTTGTGCTCATGGTTCTGGGTTCTGCTGTACAGGCCAAACACCTAAGTAGCCAGCAGCGCAGTGACAGACTTCAAACACCGATTTAAACGTAGCCAACCTGATGTAACACTGAACAAGCTGAAACAGTACAAGTCATATTAGATTACCCATTTCTTTCTTAGTGAGAGGATCAGCAAAGTAAGCTTCAATGTGTTTCTCCTGAGAGCTGAGCTTTAAGTTCAAAAGCATTCAGAACCGGGCTTGAGTCAAAGTCCCATTTTGTTTAATTGCTAATTTATGCTGAACAAATAATTGCTTGGTCTCAATCCCTCCATGCCAGTTAAAACGAGACTGATGCATCTTGCGAAATTCTTCTCAGGCTGCACAAACTGTTACAAAACCTCTGCTGACAGAGACCAGACAAATATCAGCACAGACAGAATAAGCAGGATTTCCTACTCTATTTAGATTTAAAGCACAGAAGAACAGACACCATCCACAACACAAGAACATGCACCCATAAGAGGGTAGTTACGCCCTGGAAGAGGTTGCCAGAGACACTGAGGAACCTCCATTCCTAGAAATCTGACTGCCCCTGAGAAAACAGACCTGACTTTGAAGTGAGCCCTGCACTGAGCAGGAGTCTGGACCAAAAATCACAAGAGGTCCCTTCCAACTCCAGTGTTGATTCCACGTATGTTGATGTACAAATGGAAAGCTAACCTTGTGAAATAAAATGGACGAGTACGTAAATCATGACTACCACAAACATTCATAAAGATGTTAACAGCTTTTATTTCACTGGTGCAAGGCCCGTGTGTCATCCACCACTCACCAACAACAAAACAAAACATCATCTTCTATAAAACAGTTTCAGAAAATTCAAAACAAAGTAACAGTGGCTATAATAAACTTCATACAATACTGTAAATCACTTAGTTTGTGTCATCCAAACAAGAACAAATCAGTTTCTAGCATACATGGCTTTTTTTTTTTTCCAAAAAAAATACCAGCACAACTCCAATACATGCCTCACACCCGGAAATGCGTAACATCACTCTATGACGTTGATAGCTGTTCGTGCTTAGAACTAGTCATCAATCACCCTTATCAGTATCATAGAATACAAAATGATATGAAAAACCTACATTTACAAAGTACAGTCCCAATCCTGCAATCTAATCCTTCTGGGCAGGTACCTGCATCCATTCCAACTCCCCTGAAGGCAATGTGGTATTTAGCGCTCCATTGCTAAGATTTGATTGCAGAATCAGGGCACAAGTGGGAAACGTTCAAATCTTTCCACAAGCAGTAAAACACTGCCTCATTCTTCTAGATTCAGTTTCAGTAGTATTTGCACAACCTCCTAAAGCGAGACTTACCTATTGTCAACTACCTCACATTCAGGAAGGAAGAAAGATAGGCTTTAATGTAGTCAGCAGAGAAATGGCTTTTACTGAAATGACTTGGGGCTGTAAGTTGTGCTTTAGTGCACAGTGGTGATCCAAATGCTTCCAAGAAACACCCATAACTTGCTTCGGTATTTACAGTATCTGCTCCCTTTCTCTGCTTTACATGAGTTTCTTCACCAGCAAGGTATCAGAGATCTTGTTTCCATTAGACGAGCATTATGACATGACTCCAAAAACAGGATTATGACGACAAATACTAGGACCATACTCTTCATAGTCTTTCTTGGTGTGACATACTTGGAAAAACTCTGGCTATGAAAATATAAAACAAATCCACTCAAAAGCATCAGAATATATCAAGTAGAAAAACTGACAAATAAACTAATGCCTTAACATTCTCGTAGATTACAGCTTTATGATGTGGTATCACTTTTTATAAATAGAATGAAACTAGAAATATTAGGATATGAATACAACTGATCAATAAAAGATCATCTGGACCAAAGACTGCTTTTAAAAACAGCAATAAGAAATCCCACTCTGGAGACAGGAATTGCTCCAATTTTCCTGCATTGGCTTCTGTCTTGGGTTTAAGACCATTGATTTGGATCCTATATTCCTGAAGTCCTAAAATAATCTCTAGTGCTGACTTCAAGAATAAAGGGACTATATTGCAACTATCATACAAAAAATACTTCAGAATTATCTCAAACCATGACATCTTTACTCAAGTAAGCCTCCCACCTGCCCTGTACAAACATTACTGAGATAAAAGTTGGGTAAGGATTCCAGAATGTGACATAGTTTAGGCTGTCACAATGAAAAGGTCTAAAACTTAGTACTCAAATAAAATGTAACCAGAAGACAATACGCAATAAAAAACAAATTCAGAACAATTTTCATAAAGACTTACTGTTGAAGCCAGCATGGAACCGCCGAACCAAACTGCGTAACGCTGCATGTGATGTGTGATCACTTGAACTTCAACTGGTTTGGGCTAAGAAAAAAATAGTTCATATTTAGTTGGTTTGTATTTTCTGGCAAGATCCTTACAAAATAAAAATGCTCAGACCCAAACATCTTCACCTCTCCATTCACATCACTGCCTCACACTTACTACTCAGTCTGCCACGCTCCCTAGGAGACCAAGTCATAGGACTTTCCATGATTAGTATGCTGAAGGACACAACAGTTAAATCCCTCGTGCCTACTGGTAAGATCACATATCTCCTAGAAAGGAAACCAGAAACGCCCTTAGAGGCTGCTCACAGTAACTTTTAGATTCCTTTAAAGACACGCCGTGCATTGCAAGGCTACCAATATGTTTAACAACACATAGATATATATACTAAGTTTACAACGTGGCATTTTTACTAGTGAGGAGAAAATTCTGAACTTTATTTCTTTCACTACGTGTGTAATAAATGCACCTGAAATTCTTACTTACTTTTATCCGACCACCACTGAGCTCCTCACTAAGTCGCAATCTCGCATCCACTACTCTTTTCAAATCCCTTTGCAGTCGTCGTCCAAAGTCCCTGAACATCGTGGATCCTCCCGAGAGGACCACATTCTGTGCAGAAAATAAAGACACATTCTTTAAATTCATCTTCAAGCAAGTTTCCCAAAAGCCAACACACTGCAGAAGTGACTACTTGAATCTTAACATCATTAGGAAGCTGACAAGCTACACAGAACACCTTAAGCATTGCTCTATTTCCACAGGAGGTCCACAGTCTCCTACTTTCTTTATCCCCTTTAAAGAAGAGTTTTATGTACAATATATTATTGCAAAAGAGAAGGATGCCATTAAAATCGTGAGCTAGTACCCTACACTTGCAGAGCAGCAGAAATCAGAGCCTACATCAAAAAGTTTCCCAGGGATGCTCACAGTAGAGCAGTTTTAGCCCTGATGCCAAATAAGGCTCTAGCCTCGTTACATTACTGTTAGTGTCTTTCCAGAAGCTGTATCTAGAACTCAGTATTTTTTTTTTTCTTTTAAGAGTTAAACTCCTAAACATAGCAACAAGCAAGTCCAATGAGTCTTCAGAAAGGTACCACAGCTCCAAAGAGGACTGCGGTACAGAGAAAGGTACAATGCCTTTCACTTTTCTGTATCTGCTTGCCTGGTATTACTTAGTTTTCAGAGCAGAACCAATAGCCTCTTAGCCTGGACTTCTACTTGGATTTTCAATAGAGGCTTGAGAGTGTCAAATCCTTAATTCTGATAATGTTGTGGGGTCATAGACTAACAGAGAAGTCATTTCAAAGGCAGGGGGATCCAAAACAGGAACCCTAGAACATTAACAGTGATGCCAGCAAAAATGCATTTCACAATCAGAAAAACAAACTCCATGTGACAAAACTGCATGTGTGCCCCTGTGTACTGCTGCCACCGCCAACCAAAGTGCCAACCAGTGCATACTAAAACCACTCATATGCCTTAGACACATGTTCACCAGGAACTCAGCTGAGATTGAGAGTTCATTATGCACAGGTCACAGGATTCTCTCTCAGTAATAGTTTTTGACACTGCAGACCAAGACTGTGCACATAATGAAAGAATCCCTGAACCTCTGTTTTCAGTCAGGAAGTCTGCACTCAGATCTGAAGAGTCAAAGGACAAGCGTTCACACTTGCAGGGTGCAGAAGTAACTGCTTGGATTTTAAGCAAAAGATAATATGGAAAATCTTGTTTATAACTTGCAAAGCGAGAAGAAAGCTGTTTCCTTCTTCATGAAAAAAAATCTCTGCACATTGTAAAAACCATTACAGCAGGAAAAACTCATTTCTTCACAGCTCCAGATTATTTACAGTATAAAAGAGTATATAACACGGCAGATGTACTTACAAAAGCACACATCCCCAAAACATTACTGAAACATTTCCCAAAAGAAAGAGGAGGACAGAGAAGAGTAAAGAAACCATATGTATAAGCAGGAGCCAGAAACCACAGTTGGTCCTAAAATTAAAGCAGGAGGGAGATTCCCCCTGCTTCCCCCATACATAAGTACATCTCTTCCCTTGTCTCAAAGTGGTCACGCATGCCACATGGGAAAAGGCAACTGCTAATGGGGGAAAAAAAAAAAAAGACAACAACCAACCTGAGTGATGGAATAGCAATTAAAAAGATGCCATCAGAAAATACTACCTGGAGATAATGAAGCTGGCGAAGACTGCAAAAGCAATAATTCTATTCAAAGGAAATTAAACTTCAAGTACACTCCATAAAGTGGACAATCCTATTGCTAAAAATAGATTTCACCTGAGAATAATTGTTTGAATGCATCCGAGACCAACTCACGCAACGACAGATTTAGCAGTAACACTGGAAGGATCTTTTATCATTCCAGGGTTGGAAGCTAAGAGGTTACATCTTCCTCAGATTATGATTATTCAAGTACTTCTACACACTGAAAGAAGTTTAACAACAATACTGGTCAAGCATAACAGAAGCACTAAGGTACACCTGCTGAAAAGGTGTGTCATCGCATTATCACATACCTGGACAAGCCAGGCAAAGCAGCAGTTCAGATACAAGTAAATAGGTGACACCAGCTGCCATTATAAGATGGTTACTTATACAGTTATAGTTCCCCTGCTCCCTGCACTTCTTGTCAGCACTGGGCCAAATCTGTACTAACTCTTTCACAGAAGACTGTTCATGTACAGGCTTCAGCAAGCTATCACAACTCAGCAGGTTGGTCTTCTGCAAGGAGGCCAGAAGCCAGGTAGTCCTCACTCACATCGAAAGCAGAATCCATACACATTCCCCACCCCTCAAACAACACACACGACATTTACAAAGGACCCAAAGAAGGTGGGAAAAGCCTGTCAGATTAAAAAAAAAAAAAGAATAAAAAAAATAAAACACACAAACCACCAACCCCCCAAAAAACCAAAACACAACCAAGAAACTCCCCCTCCCGAGCAAATACCTTCTCCAGAATAACTGAGTGTAACACCCCACAGTAATTCCAGTAACTACTTAACGAAAAAACATAACAATGAAGCATGCTAAACACATCTGTGGAGAAAGCTTACTAGTTACGTTTGGGTTTCAGCCTGTCTGGTAATTCTCTGATCTCCCAGAAAAAAGACATCAAGAGAGTTCAGATTTAAGTATCTGTTTCCAGTCGATTCCCCTATACAAGAGTTCTTCTGATCTTACTCTGCTCAAACACACTTCAGCAGGTTTAACAGCTCTAAGCAGACCACAGGTTTCACAGCTAACACTGATTACCATACCATCTGACAGAAAAAAGCTCCAGATGATTTTTACTTTTATAGCTAGCTGGTTGAAAATGTAAGTTGTTTCAAAAGAATGTACTCCTTCAGAAGAGAGGGTTGAAGACCTGCCACACACCTGCAAAAGCGAACCACACAAGTAAATAATGAAAGCAGGCCATGTCTGGAAGGAAACGGGGGGGTGAACACCATCCGTCTCAGAGGGCAGGCAAGAGATTTCTCACTTCTCATCCACACCCTTTATTTCTCTTATGAACTCTCAGACATTGAGTTTCTCTCCATACCATTTCTGATATTATGCCTATACAGTGCAGTGCTGCAGAGATATGAAGCTACCTAACACAACAACCCAGTTACTGTAACTGAAAATTTCTATTTAAATGAAGTTTACATTAAAAATTCCAAAAGAATAAATTACTTTCTGCAGAACTCAATGCTACCAAACACCAGGTGCTGAACTGGTTTGAGCATCTTCCTACTGCACCCTGCAACACAGTGTAAGCACTCTCTCAGCTGGACACTTCAGATTTTGGAGCACCAAGCTGAGAATCACCCACTGTTCTGGTAAATATGAACTGCAACACTGCATCCACGTTTCCCCTCCTTCCAAATGACAGCCTAAATTAAAGTTGTTTAACTTGACACCATGCTGCCAGAGACATGTATTGAGAGCAATATATGACTGTTAATAAAAATTATTAAGCCAAGCACTTCATGACAAGTGAATCAATTAAGCTACATGCCTCTTAATTCAGTTACAGGGCAGTATCTGCCAACACTGTATAATACTTATACTTTCCATACATGTCAAACAACAAATATATTACAAAGAAGTAAATGTATTGTGAGAAACACTACTTTTTAATTAAGTTTGACTTCTAATGGTGAAGAAACAGTTTGTGTTTCTTTAAATTATTATTTTCCATGTTAATTTAACAGTTCGAGTAATAGCAAAAGATTTCAGCATGACTTATGGTCACGCTGTTCCGCAGAAAGATGCCTGCACGCAGACACAAAAGTAACCACAAAATACTGCCGATGTATTGAGCTACCATTAAACCAGCTAGCACAGGTAATGTTATAAATTAAATTACAGCTGTGACAGGAATAAACTGGGCTTCTCCTCATTAGTCCTGTGCTACGCTAACAGTGTTAATCACTTGGGGCTTCCACATGAGGTAGCAGGAATACCTCTCCTTTCCCATGTCTTATCACCAGTGCCAATATGATGCAGCTCTATTGGCCTGGCCGTGTCTCCACAGAGCCTTCGCACTCTGTACTTAATGATCAATAGCAAACATTGCCATTCTGCTGAAGCACAGATAAGCAAAAGTCAGTTGAACCCCATCCAGTCATCTGAGGATACCTACAATTTCGGAGAGGAAAGGGAAGAATAGGGTTGATATCGCAAATAAACTGGGCACTGTCGCAGCCGGCCGCTGAACCCTGACACAGCCGGCCGCCGTGCCACAGTCTGACAGCGCCATCTACACACCACGCAGCACACGTGTGGCTGTTCTCACACAAAATATTCACCCACAGTGCAAGTTAGAAGTGACATGAGGGAGATGTCCACTGCCCCTTTAGCCTCTCACACCCCAGATCTCACCAGGCTTTGAGGATGGTTCATTATGACCTGGGCAGCAAACAGTTTAACCTTCAGAGAGAACGCCGATACAAGTGCAGTCCAAATCTTAACTGCATCAGCAAGCTCAAGTTCATTATTGTCCACAACAGCCGCATGCCCAGCTAAAAAGTCATAGTCTCTAATAAAAAAAGCCAGTATCATTAAAATCCTGTCTCCATGCACCTGCATTTCCCCTGAAAACGTGGATGATTTATCAACAATAGAACACCACATTTGCCAATACACTCCAGTCCCCACCTCACGCAAAGTTTTCAGCTTGAGAAGCTAACTTACAAGTTTGAGGTCAAGGATCTTACAACTTGATCCATCGTGATTTGAATCACAAACATTTAAACGTGCTTGGCTAGGATCTTTCAGAGCTATTTCTGACAGAATTTACCTAGGTTCAGGTGTCACTTCTCTTGAATTCTTTCATCCATATATTTGTGCCAAAAACACAGCAGAGAAAGTTGAAAGAAATCAGTTGTGGGGACAGCCAACGACCCTACGCTTATACCCTTTCTGCTGGGAGAAGGCACAGACCTCAGAACTGTCAATAATGTTCTCATCTCCTGTTACCATCTCAACTCTGGAAATATCTGGGGAGAGACTGTGGATAGGGAAAAAGGAAGATGAAGTAGAGTGTGAAGTAAGAGTGACAGTTTCTGAACCTGTTACTAACAAAAAATACTGTTTATTAGAATATCAAGCAGTTTTTAAAACTTCTGAAAGCCCTTTGTCCACCTTTAAAGTCATTAGAACTATATCCACTAGGCAATTGTTAAATTCAGCTGCTCTTTTTTAACATTAAGTGGCAAAACTCATCCCCTGACAAATGTTAAAACAAGTTTCAGAGCATTTTCAGGCTGCAAACAGATTTTTAAATAGCAATTAGTATCGAAAACATCCAACACTAGCATCTGTTCTGGCTATACCACTGATGCAAGCTGAGTGTGCGCTAGTTACACCGCGTTTAGCAGTACATTCATAGCAACCTGAAAGCTGAGGGGAAGGACCGCGTTTTTCTGCAGACCATACTCCCCATCACGCTACTACTCTCTCCCTCTAATTTCTCTGCCTTTCTGAGGTATCAGTTATACTATCTACATATATATATATGTATATATATGAGATAAGTATAAGGCAAGATTGTGGAACAATTTAAGAAAAAAAGAAGCTGAAGAATTCTCAAAAAAAATAAATAGAACTAGACGAACTATACACCGTCCTTCCCAAAGAACTCCAAGGGTGATGCAATGCCTCACTGCGCCGCACGATCGTATTTCTAGCTGCTTGCAGGATTGGTCATTTTTCAGTGGAATTCACCACACAGGAATGATCAACATAGCAAGGATGCCAGATTATTTCAGGCACGTGGTAAGATCCAAAATTACTCCCCTGTCATTTCACCTGAGCACTCACTTTAAATTTCATTCCACCTTCTAAAGATTTGGGTTTGTTAAAAAAAAAAAAAAAAAAAGAAATCCACCTTATTTCTTCAAATTTCAGTGCAAGTCCCCTGGTTCCCAACCCAGCAGTCTACCTACCTTGTTCCATTTTAGCAGAAAGCAGCCCACCCCAAGCAATCCAGAACTCTCAACTCTGTGTTAGTGATACAGACAGACACGGAATAAGAATATAAATCAATTCTTCCAAGCAATCACATTAAGATGGTGTAATCATGAGAATTAAAAAAGTGGACTGCTGGCAACCATTATACTATTAAAAAGACTTCATCACATGTGAAAGAACGTTTGTGCTTGGTATTGAAAAGTTACAGACTATGGAATCTGGCTGAAGAAGTCAGTCTTATGAAGGTCCTGCTCGTCCAAACTTCAACATAAGGTAAGATCACCACCTCATAAGAGAGACGCTGATCTGACTGGGAAACAGGGATACTGGCAATAAATCTAAAAAAAAGAGAAATACAACCCATCTTTTGACATCCTATGGTGAAACAATGCTTCAAAGGCTACGCACCACATGTAACCTGCAAGAAGGGTACCTGCAGATACTTTCTGCATGAACACTGGGGAAGAAACCAAATACATTTGATGGAAACCTGGCTCCAAAGCACAGGGCCTTGGCTGGCCACCACGCAGCACTGTGGACAAATGAAATTGATAAACCAGACTAGCAGAAAGTATGAGTGGATTTCTGCACCTATACACCATTTCAAACAATGAGAACAGAGATGTTCATCCCCTTGCAGTGACCTTGCTTAAAGAACATAGTAACTATTGGCATTAATAACTACTGATATCTACCATTACATTCAATAGGTAATTGTGTAACATTGTTTTAATTAAGCAAGTATAATGAAAAACAGAAAATGGAAAATCAAAGTTTCAATCAGTGGCAACGGAAAGTTATTTGCCTGCTGATTATGGTGAGGAAAGAGTAACAACCTCAATTTTTAAATATCACTTTCCAGAAGTCAGTACTAATCTCAACCCTACCAAGCAATGAAGCTATTGCTCTACAGCAGCTTTGATCTTTCAGGAAAAAGGCACAGCCCCTAAGCACAATCAGATATTAAGGGTCTCCTCAAACCTTCTGCAACACACCTAAGCTTGAAGCCATTGAAGACATCTACTGCAAAATTCACTTCACATAATGAGCCTGTTAAGTAGTTTAACTTCCCATTTTATCCTGCTCCCCAAATTTGCTCTGAAGCACTATGTCTCATGATAGGTTACAGAGTACGTTTACTAGACAAGTAAAGCAGACTGAAAAGTTTTAGTAGTTATGAACTACCCCGAGATACAACCTAGTTGGAACTTAACGTTCATTCTAATAAGCGAGGAAACTAACACCTTTTACACGAGCACGCAAACCTCTCCATGCTATTACTTTACGCTGTTATTTCCAATAGAGCACTGCTGCTGCACAAGCAGAAAACAACTAGGAAGCATAAGATGTGCTGCCAATACAGAGAGAGCTTGCCATAGGCTATGCCTGTCAATACCTTCCTTTTCATTTCTTAAACAAACAGTGACTGCAAGTACTCTCTGGACTACACCCTGGGCAAGTTTAACCAGGCCTAGTTATTGTCTCCTAAAAGATTTCAAGTCTTCTTTGGGGGGTTGGACTAGATGACCCACAGAGGTCCCTTCCAACCCCTACTATTCTGCAATTCTGTGATTCATGCACTTTAATATCGGGTTCAGTATCTGGCTAAAAATGCAGACAACAGGCAGACACAAGTGAAGACTATGAAAAAAAAATATATGTATTTGAAACCACTGCTTAATAAAGCAGGGGGCGGAGGAGAGTGAGAAGGGCAAGACCATGACATAGCCCTTAAAACAGGCAAAAGCCAAAGACCTTTGTGCACAAGAATCCACACTACAAATGCCAGATACAAATAACACCCCTCTGTCTCAGTTCCTCAGGGACAATACTTACTTATGTATCAAGCCGCTGTTACAGATAAACCTTCTTTCAAAAAATAAAAAGCAGAAATGTCAGGTAGTCTTCATTCAGATGTGGCACTTTGTTTAACTTCACTCCTATTCAAAGTTCACATTTCTCATAGTGGGGAAAGTAGTAGCTACGTATATGCTTTATGATGATGCTGCTGTATTTAGTCTTCAAGTAAATTAAGTTCCTCTTACAATAAAAAGACCATACCTTATATAATGGACGCCGGACATCAATGGGACAGTTCTGTATAACTTCATCAACTACATCCGAAATGGATTCCATAAAATCAGGATTAGCGAACTAAAATGAAATAGAACAGGCATTAGATTTTTCATTCCAAGAATGGAGAAAAAAAAAGGCAGAAATGAGGCTGCAGAGAGATTTTGTAATAGCACTCTTAAAGAGGATGGATGGGAACCAAAGTCAGTATTACTCCTGCTCACTAATTATTCTACATTATAACAAACCCACTTCTGTACAAAGGAAATGAAAATTCATTTTTCTGCTGAGAAATCCAGATTCTCTTCTTTGGTCATAAATTCACTGTTTACAATTTATGCACTATGGACCTACTATTGCATGTGACATGAGTTTGAGTTCTCCTGCAATACTAAACATACTGTTGCTGTGCAGTGTGGTCCTGCTTTTCCTTTTAAGTGAAATCAAAATACCAGTGAAAAATAGAATGTTCCCCTGTAAAAAATTTTTATTCCTACTGAAATGCTTATGTTAAATTCCTACCAAAAAGTCAGATTTTTTTTCCAAGCACACAAAATCTCTAATATTCAAAAAGGCACAAATACTGCAAGGTCTTTAGTGCAAGTCTCCATCAACGCAAACATCAATACAGTGCTAATGTAAATTTCTGCATTTATAAATACTAGGGAGTCAGAGTTGCTAATGCTAGAAAACCTTCTTGGACTAGTGGCAATTTTCCACTTAAAACTTAAGATGAACTTTAAAAAAAAAAAAGAACAGTTCATACCTTAGGTTTTGCACTTTCAGAGATTAAACTTTGAGAAATTAAATGAATTACTGATATCTATAATAATATATTATTATGCATATTATTATATAACTTTAAAACTATCCCAAAAGTGTGGAAACTATTTGGGATTTACATCCTAAACAAGATAAGTGTCTAACTGGATGAATAACAAGAGCCAAAACACAACAAGTATACACTGAAGTGAAAGAGAAATTAGCAAAGGAAGTTGGCTTGGAGATCAGGAGCCATAAGAATGATGTGAAAAAATCACCAAGGATTCAAGCTAATTTCCATGGTAAGAATTAATCATGCAAGAAGCTAACACATGAAGCCACATAAATTAAAAGAGAAGAAAGAAGCAGTGTTGCTTCATACAGAGAGTTCTCATCTGAATGAACTACAGCCTGAAAACTTCTCCCAAGCTCTCCATAAGAGGTTGATAAAACAGCAGGGCAAAAGGAGTAAGTAGAAATGAGAGTTATGACATCCAAAGCAGAGTATAACATGCTTCCAGAACAGGGACAAGAGAACTGACATGTGAAATTGTGGTCTGCTACCAAATACCATATGGTTGGAAAATAGCAAGTAAAATATCTAATTTAAGAAGTGGAGAAATAATCTGGATAACTACAAATCCCAAAGCCTAACTTCAAGAGTATTAAAGACTTCAGAACAAATTTTATAAAGTGAAAACAGGAAAAGATTACAAGAGAGCTTTACCAAAGGCAGCTTTTACCTAGCTAATTTGATACCCTTTGAAGTGTGGAGTTAATGAAGTCCAGCGAGAACTTCTCTTTGGATGCAGTACGTATCATCTAGTGTGTTTTTCTTGTCTAGAAAGTCAGTTCAGTATTTTTTCAATATAGAGCCAAGAAACTACCAAGAAATGAAGAAAATGGAAATTAGTCCTTTATCCTGCTCCTAACAGGCTTTAAAGGGACTACAGAAAGAGGAGCCATTAAAATGATGTCTGACGTGGGATTCAATGCCTCTCTGTAAGATCACATTGGTAAACAGCAGGGAGGATAAACTATTTAGCCCACAGGTTTAACGTCGGCACAAGATCACAAGATCAGATGGCTACAAACTGACCACAAAGATATTAAGACTGGAATTTTTTTTCATATTCTTCTGATAGGAAGAGAGTAGACAGAGGGAAACTGCACCAGTGTTACTATGGTCCTTGATTAAATTTTTTAATAGTATCACAGGTTATGGGTGCCTGCAATAAACTCAACGGAGTGCACAGGAATGGAGAGGACCCTCTCTGCAATGCTGTAACATGTTAAAACTTGACTCATTCCTCTCCCATAGTATCACAATATCCCGAAGCTCAGTCACAGCAAGCTACGAAAACCCAGACAGACCAGGCACTGTAATGTTTCCCAGAACTGTACATGCCGCTTACAGCCACACCAACAAAGATCTCAACGGACTTCCCTCAAGGACAAACTTAGCATCTGTGCTTTACAAATTGATTCGGTATCAAAACTCTATGTCCAAGATTTTAAATACTATCAGTAGAACGCTACCAAGCTGAGCAGCACCCAAAGTGACTGGCAATCTAATCAAATACACAGTATCAAGGCATATTGGTTTAAACCAATGCTGAAAAAGGGAAGGAAAATATTATATAAAAATCTGTACATTCAAACAACTTCTTCTAAATTTTTGATTGCCGTTAAAGAAACAGAATGTTTTATACGTAACAGTGAACATGAGAAAAACAATGGCCCGCTGTGCTCGGGTTTTGCCATGCCCGGGCCCGGGGAGCGGCGCCGGGCCCGCAGGCAGGGCCTGGCCGCCACGGGATGGCGCCCGGGCACCGCGAACGGCAGCGCCGCCCGCCCCGCCCCGCCCGCCCGCCCGCCGCTCCGCAGCTCCCGGCGGCCGGGGCCCGTCCTCACCTCGGGGTGAAAGAAAATCTCAGGTCCGAGGAACCTTTCGTAACCGACATCTATAACAAACTTGGTTTTGTTGATGGCGTTGATGCCAGTGTACTGCTTGATCCATTTCCGAGGGTCTCCATCGTACTTGGCAAACTCTTTCACTATGTCAGGGCAAATGTAACAGTATTTCTCCTGTCAAGAAATCCCACGAGTTAAAAACCCACCAAAATACTTATTCCGTCATTGAACTTAAGTATAACAGAGTCAGAAAACAAAGACACATGAGCGTTCCCACAGGCGGGGCTGTGCAAGAGGCTCCCACCCACAGGGCCGCCGAGGCCTCCAGCCCAGGGGACAGGGGCCCTGGCTCCGCCGGGTCAGTCTCTCTCGGAACCAAAACCTCACCACCTTTCTGTCTGTGACAGCACAGAAGTTCAACAGCGAGCTCTCGTCGCAAGATCAGACCCACGCAATCACCCTCCTGACATCGCATACATTTATTTTGTTATTAAATTAAAAAAGCAAATTTTAAACAAATCTCAAGCTTAACACACTGATTTAATCTGCGGAACATATTCGCTCCAAACAGTCTAGCACGAAGATTCTCTTCCTCTTTCTCCTTCCCCCGCACTTGATCGGATAAACCACCAGAAGCTTGTGTAATTACAGCACACTGCCTACATTTGCATTTTTAAGAGCGCCACTGGCAACTTGTTAAAGCCAAGAAACTAGCTCAAAGAGTTTTATTTATCTATTAAGTGATAAAGAAGGGTGTACCTTTATGGCTTTTGCTGTCTCCAGAGACTGTTCAGGAGGAATTCCCACCTCCCTTTCCCTTAGGAGTTGTTGAATAAAGTAAGTAATATCTCTACCTGCAATAGGAATATGTTTGATGCAACTTCCAATTACATAGCCTTCTGCCTATGTAGGAGGAGAGGACGAGAAATATTTAGGGAAAAACCTACTGTGTATCAATAATTAACAGCAAAACTAACATTCATTTTTACAATATTTTGTTTTGATTTTTAAATACAAGTAAAATTTTGAAACTGTTAAAATACTATAAAGATGTGCAACCTACTCCAAAGTGGATATTATTTTTATTTAAAAGACGTTGATTACCATATACAAACAGATATTGATTATCTAATAGATACACAACTGATACACAAAAAAAATCTTGCACACATTAGAAGACAAAGTCTGGTCAGATGGTTCCTTTTAGGCATAATCTGAAAAGCAAGAGTAATATAAACAGACCACTCATGACCTGTTTGACAGTGAAAAATTAAGAGGAAAAAGTATAAAATTTTTTCAAATACTCAGACAAGAAAAAACAAATTAAGCAGTATCTAACAATAAGCACAATAAAAAACAATAAATATTTGCTGAATTTTTGTCAGGATGCATTTACTGAAAACAGTGGTATTGCTGAGACAACATTGTTTCTTCTCTTGCCTTTTTTTTTTTTTTTATATTTTTCAGAGATCCACATAGTAAATGCTCATTTTTTTCCCAGCATTTCCCATATGAAGCAAATACTAAGAAGACTAGGTTAATACCAAAATGCAAGATGAAGTTACAGGGAATCGAATTTATCAAATTTTCATTTATAAAATAACTGATCATTCAAGCATACTGTATGCTTCAGAAATACACGCAATGACATCAATAGAACAGATGTCAGCGTGCACACCCTAACTTCAGCCGTTTGAGATCAACCATGTATATGAACATGCATTTATACAAGCTTGTAGTTGTTTCCACGCAAGCAGAGTTCACTAACTGCTAAAATACCATAAAATCATATAAAAAGCATACGTTGTCAGCTATACTAAACAATCAAAATGCAGAACATCAAAAGTCAGGAGATATCTTGTCAGACACCGGTCTCATGCAGGAGATCCAAAACCACATGAAACAGAACTGAGGCATCACAGTGACAGAAGACAAAGTTTAACACAGAAACAGCCTTTAAAAGATGGCCTGACGATTCCTTACTGTGACCTTCCTGTAGTACACAAGCTAAATCACTTGCATAAATAAGTTCACGTAACAAAAAAAATACTTTTCAAAACAATCATAAGGGAGGAAAAAAATCTCAAGCAATCAAGCAACACAAAAAAATTTAAAAATAAAGTTTAGTTTGACACTTCTTATTTAAACCTATAGGAAACAAACCCCATACTTGTCCAAACCACTGATAATTTCAAGCTGCATCCTGCTACATACCACAGGAATGACATGGGTCACTCCATCACCACTATCGATGACAATTCCAGTCAAAGTCCGTTCTCCAACCTGCCGTGACGTCCAAGAGGCAGCTAAGGCCAACACTGCCTACATGAGAAAAAGTTTATATTTAGAGGCAGGCAGAGTGTGCTAATTTACGGTGTCAGAAAATACCATTTCAAACATTGTAGACACGTGCATAGAGAAGACTATACATACGGCAGCTATACTGTACTTTAGAAGTATTTATTCACTTTATTCACCTGAACAGCAATGTAAAGTCCTGGTATGTTAAATGATTCAAACATGATTTCTGCAAGATACTCTCTATTTTCTGGTGTGTTCAGCGGAGGCTCTGTCTGCAAAAAAAGAGTTTTGAAAAAGCACCTCAATAGAGTCCTAATGGTTCACGTATTGATTAGCTCAGTATGGTAATCAAACTTCTAAAATTCACAGTGCACTCAAAATAGAAAATTTCAAACAGAATTTAAACTGATTGAAGCATTTCAAAAACAAAATCCAACCTGAAGTAGCCTGCATCACAAAATGAACAGAATTTTGTTACAATGCAGCTTTCCTCTTCCCCTACCCCCCGCATCAGTTGCTGAAGAAATAAGAGAGATACAGAGAAAAATCCTCCAACAGAGCTACTTGTGCTTGAAACATTATTTAGTTTTCCTCCTACAAAAATATTTTCTTACCCTGTCTCACTAACTCACCATTAAAAAATAGTGATCCTCGGGTTCAGCTCGTAGGTATTTAAAAATGACCTGCTCCATGAACCTCTCCATGAGGTCCCAGTCTTCAACAATACCATGTCGTATAGGCCACTAAAGCAAGAAAACATGTCAACACCCCAGACCATACAAGGATAAACAAGCCCAACCACTGGAACCGTCTAAGCCCCCAAACCCTCACATCATCTGAAAAAATGAAAACACATCATCTCACGGTTACCTTATCAAATCCTCCACTCTAATTTAGAGGCACTATTTGAAGCTATCTCCTACTCCCAGGTACTTCAAATTGCGATTCCGTCTTGCAGAACTAGAAGCCAGAATCCAGACTCTACTCCTACTACTGCTGTTGCTCTATTGTGGCACTGTGCTTTAATCTCTTTTTGTATCAATTTTATCATTTATTAGGTTGAAAATCATACTTGACTTCAATATGCCTTCCAATCTACAGAAAGGAATAAAGACCATATAGGCTATACATTTTTCAATGAAAATTCTGGCAGGGATGATGTTTACATTTTGTTCAATGTTAAGAACACAACTGACATTTAACTAATACAGCAGGATGTATAAAATATGATTTTTTCCACATAATTCATAAGCCAGTAACATTCTGTAAGTACAAGAAGTCCTTTACTGGGGTATAGAAAGTATGATTCACAGAAAAGCTGCATTGAAGACAGCCCTGAACAAAACAGTTGTGACATTCCCTGAAGCAGAAGTATCCACCGCATTCCCCAGTTCAGATGCCATGTTAAGAGGACACACTTTTAGCATGAATTTCAATATTCAGTGTATATGACTATTTTAATAGCTCATAACTTTGAAAACTGAACAGTTGCACTGTACCAATGGATATTTACACAAGGGTTCAAGCACCAATCACACAGGACAGCCCAGGTAAAACAGACATTTAAAAAAAGGTAAATCCATGAACGAAATTATGCAGTTTTTAAAAAACAACAAAAATACTTCACAAAAAAACAAACATGTTTTAAACAGCTATCAAAAAGTCCTAGAACATTATATAATAAAAATGTGAAATTTTGGAGAGACTTCTTAAAAATACTCAATGCTTACCTTTGTAGCATAGGTAGGTTTATCTATGGCTTCATCTCCTATGAAAAAATCCAGATCATCCACGCCTTTCATCACCCTCCTCTGAGCCTGGTCACCTACTTTGGCTGATTCTCGGATTGCAATACCTTAAAACAAAACCCAAACAAATCAAAACAAAATTAAAACATTTAATATCAAGTAATGAATATTTATTTACATAAAGATTCTTCTCCAGAAATAAAAATTAGTACATAAAAAGCATAGTTTCCAGAAAGCAGAAATTAAGTGAGCAATCTATTGACAAGCCAATATAGCAGACTTCATTCTCACCGCATCACACGGGATTCCACTCACCCATCCCTCATTAATGTAAATAGTAACTCTGAGAAAATCTTTAAAACTTCTTCTGTTGCAGACTACAGCAGCCACTAAACCTGCGCAAAGACAGCATTCCACCAGAGATACTCCTAAAGCCAGTAAGCAACACGATTTTCTGAGTTTCAAGTCCGAGAATTAAGAGAAAGAGAACAGGAAAAGAAAACAAACTATGTACTTCCAAAATAAGTATTGGAGTCATTATCCTGGTTGGTGAGAAGGAAGGAGGGGATAAATCAATTTGCAGTGCTACAGAGAAATCTTTGGAGACACTTAACTTCCCATTAGCAGGCTGCAACTATCACTGAAATGACTAGATGATGGCTGCTATAGGCAAGAAGATGAGGCAGCAAAAAAAAACAAATCTGGGGCAAGCTATAAATAAAACCTGAGTAAAGTACTCTTGAAACATAACCTTATTTATATACAGTTTTCTTTTAATAGGTCATAATCAGCATCTAAATAACATACAGTAGAAAATGCAGAGTAGACAGACATCCATCCATAAACACACCAAATACTATCAGCACCAGAAATTACTGACAGGCAAACAATTCTTTTGGAAACACAGCTAAGCCCAACAAGTTTATAGTTTTATAGAATAGGTCTTAAAACAACTCCACAAGAAACTCCTGTTACCACACTTCTTTAAAACAAGACAATTCTTTACCAGTAGCTTAGGTTTTAATTTTTTACAACGCTTAAAATCGTAAAAGTATAACCACTACTGCAGCTGTATCTGCTAAAGAGCACGTATCTCTCCACCTCTTTGTCCCCCAATTACCTTTGTTATTTCCTTATCTTTACGTCTTCTACCATTAGTAGCTACAAGACAGTCTAGACGCATTAATAAGTAGCTAATTGATGAACTTCACAAAAAGGCACTGTTTAACATAACTGGAGATAACCATGAGATAATAGATGCCATTATAGATGTAAACACATACTCAGTGCTACTATATATATGGCATTTGAGAGAAACCATTAAGACAACAATTAAAATCCAGAACACCAGAAAGGTATAACATTTTAAACAAGTTTAACACAAAAAAAATTAAGAGTAAATCTACTCCATAAAAGCATGTTAAACAGGCAAAAACATTTTAATTGGTAAACACATGCCCAAAAAGAACACTTCCTAATAAGAACAACTTTTTTGAATATTAAACTGTCTACAGTCCCAGACAATGTAAATAAGGCAGACACCACCTGCACTTTAGTACTTAATTTGATTGGAAGCCTTCTCCAGATTATCCGGGCAGTAACCATGGTGTCAGGTAGACAGGAGGTAAATTGCATTCTGTCTACTCAAGAATCCTGGCAGAAAAATAATGGAGATAAAAAGGAAATTGGACTGGAGTTCTCTTCATCTTTGTCATGGCAACCAAGAGCTGATTTAATGAGCAACAGTCCGAGCTAACTGCAAACAAGGAGTTCTGTTTAGCTACACTCTAGCCAAAGATGCTAATGCAATGAGTATCACTTCCCAGATGGACAAGAGACTATGAAGGCTGAGCTGGGAGTTGGAAAGCACGTCATTTACTCATGAAAGTGCTCAGTGATAGTGGTGTACATTAGAGTTTGGAGGGACAAAAAATTACTCACATGATGGGATAATGAACTGAGGTTCTGTATTTCCTGCATAGCCAAGTTTCGTATACCTAGAAAAAGAATGATCACAAGGTCATTAGATGCACTTAGATATTAAAAAAAGGAAAAAAAATACTTTCAACTCACTACCCTTCTTAAAGCGCAGACCAATCGCACAGCACATCTACATTTTCTGGGTTATGCTTTCAAGTGTCATCCTGCTGAGAAGAAAACTCAGAACTGGTAAATATTTTAGGTTATTTTTTAGACACCTTCAGCTTACAAATTTTGGTAGTGTTTTTTCTGAACTATGAAATCTGAAAACTCAGCTCTTGCTTCTCCATCTTGTTGACCAGCTATGACAAAAGATGGGCAGGCCACATTCCACCCTTCGGTAAAAATAGGGCTGAGCAGATCTTACCTTTCAGAAACGTACTCTGACCGACGATGTCATTAGACTTTGCATATTTGTTTAATATTGTCAAACAGAAAAAAAAAAAAAGAAACAGTGTGTCTTAAGTACAAACCACAGTTCAGAACAACCCCCATACAATTCCCTTTCATGCCTTGCACAAGCCACTCACTGTCACAGGTACAGCATTTGTGCGTGGTAATATACACTTACTACATCAAACTAAGCATGCATTGATAAAATGCTTTAGAGATGGGCAGCAGATGGTATGAAGCACTGTCCGTCTCTTTCAGTACACATACAATATCTATTTTAACAAGTTTCTTTTTTGTCTTGATCCTTTACTTGTTAAAGGGAAAAAAAAAAAAAGAAAAGGAATTTTTACGCAAAACCTAACATCTCTGCACAGTGTTACTGGCTGCAAGCTAGTTCTAGCTGCTAAAGACCTGAAATAATTAACAACCCAGACTATGAAAAACAGCTCTAATTCCTGAGGGAGGAATAATTCAGAAGCAGTTTCCAAAGGAAAAAAAAAAAAAAAACCACCACCAACAAAATGAATTGAATGGTTGCAGAGATTGAAGTCTTTCTCTAATATTGTCAGTAGATTAGAATACAAGTACAATAATAGCATGATTTGAGGGAAATTAGAATTATTCATATCCATTTTTACCAAAAAAACCTAAAGCCACAACATTCTTAAATGAGACCAATCACAATCTAGGTACCAAAGTGAATTTAGGGTCTTTGTGTACAACCCACTCTCAATATTTGCAAACAATATTATGCCATCACTAAAGCTGAGGGTTGCTTTTTCAGCTTAAACAGTAAGTTCCCCTTTATGGAGTATTTGGTATAAAAACACTCATTAAGAGTCAGTTTGGTTAGATAAAGGAATTAAATCAAGACTGAATTAGCAATAACCTTGGAATTTAAATATTATATTTTCAACATCTCTTCAAAGCTATGGCTTCAACAGACTTCAAATAATAGTTAAAAAAGGCATTTTTCCCAAGGCTAAAAAGACAAGGACTGTGTTTTGGGGGCAAGGGTTTGTTATATTTTTAAACATCATTACATGGGCATATGCTTTCAGTCTAATCCAAAATGTTTATGCATACTTTCCATGGCTCTCAAAAAATATAATCAGAACATTAGACTGATATGTAAAGCAGGCCATTGTTAGTATAATTCTTTTTATTACTATTATTGCATAGTTTCTTTACATTTTAGAATGAGGCCTACCTAGGGAATATTGCTAAAACAAAACAAGCAACAGCAACAACCCTGGGATTTAAGACACATTACAGGATACTTCCTCTTTGTTTCTCCTTCTGAAATGAGTTTTGCTCAAATGCACACAGTGATGACCAAGGAAACCATTTTTTGATTCAAGAGTCCTGGTTCTAAGAATTACAAACGACTATCAGGCAGAAACCTCATGAAAACAGCCCTTCAAGCCCCAGTGACAAAAACCAAAGTCAATATATACACATATACGTAAGCATGTAAGTATGTATATATACTTTTTACACAATTTTATATATGTGTGTGTGTGCATATATATAAAAATATATTAAACTAAAGCTTCCTGTAATATAACCACAACTCATTTCTGAAAGTGAACTCTGGCGAGAGGCAAGTTCAGTTTCCCATCTTTCCACCCTCTACACACACGCTAAACTCACATCCGCTCACAGTATTAAAAAGAAAACACCCTCTAAAAGTCTACTTAGGCTGTCAGTCTGCAATAGCATTACCTTCCCTCTCAAGTAGGGATCAGATATTCCTACTAGAGTAACTTATAAAGTTACCAAAAGCTCATAGCTCAGTATTTTACAGATTTTTTTTTTCACTGGATGAATTAACCCCAGTTAAAACTACAGGATAAGCTTATTTCTCAGTATCAGTGAAAAAAATAGTTCTCATCAAAGAACACATCTCAGAGAAGATAATATCTGGAAGGATTCTTTTGCATGTCATTAACCCGTGAAGGATAAATACTAGAACTATGAGAATAACTAAATTCTCAGTTCAATGCTGAAGCGAGGAAGTGAAAAAAAAAATGCTGTTTAAAAAAACAAAAATCTATTTAGTATCAAACAAGTGGCTGTATTTCAAGTGTTTTGACAAAACCAAACAGAAGGGAAACTCAAACTACTCTCAAAACCACCGAGTAAGAGAAGGAAAAGAGATGATGCAGTTCTGCTGCACTTTCTTCTCCAGTCGCCTGTTCACTCAGGACACGGCAGACTTGGCCCCAGCAGGACCCTAACACATTCCACCTTCCAGAGCCATACCCAAGAGTACATTAAAGCCTTTGGATGACCCACTTCCAGGAGTTCCTACAGAGACTGTTCCCTTTTATACAAGATATTTAAATATTCATTGACCTGAAAGGCTCTGGACTTTGTCAGTTAGAGAGGTTACCTGGTCTCCAGTCCTTTCTCCAATGAATATTTAAGCATCAAAAACATGGTTTTCTTTCTCCTGAGCTACAGCCTAGCAGACTAATGGCAATGCAAGGTCTTGTGATCTGTAAATTACACAGACAGCTGTAGGGAACGTAGATAATCAGTACTGCAACTTAATTTCATTAAAATTAGTAGATTTATTGCCAGTGAGATAGGAACCTACTGGAAACTCTCCAGAATGTGGGATACTGGAGACTGCATTAAAGATTAGCAGAAAATCAATCCCACAGACTACGGCTATTTTATGCACGGGGATTTGAAGGGACTACTCATATAAAAAAATCTGAAAAACTATACATTGTTGAAACAAGCAGTTTCTAAAAATAAAGATCTTCTCCAGTACATCCTGTTTTTCCCAGGTGATCAGTTCGTACACAGATCAGTTTCACTAGCTGCTGCTAGAGGAATGGTAAGTCCTAACCCCCTTCTCTTCTGAGGTCCTACCATGAAAAAAATGGAAAAACTTACATAAAATATGACTGCAAAGATGTACAAATGGACCAAACTTGGAAGTAGATACTGCACCTTCAACCATTTTAAAGAGTGAGGATGTATTTTGAAAAATTCTTACTAAAGCAGGAGAAAAACATAATTTAGGCAGCTAAATCACAAACTCGGGCAGTTGCTTTATCTATCTCAAAATCCAAGACATCCAATTTTTTTCTCTGGACAAGGATGCAAAAGACCAAAGCCCAGCTGTGAAGATTTTAGCATTTCCTCAATTTCTATTGCTTTTTGGTCCAGATCTTCAAAACAATATGTTAAATCCACAAAAAAGCTCTGAAGAGATAGGTATGAAGTAACTGAAAACAGCCAAATGCTTTATTAAGTCCTATAAACAAACAAAAAATAGCCTCTGTAAAGAGAAGACTTTCTCAGACAGCTCAACACTAAATGACTAACAGTTATTACTGCCAGAACACCTGTGATGTGATGCTGCCATGAAGAGACTGCACTGTCATTCTTACGAACATGCCTGAGAAACTCGCAACACAAGGTCTCCATAAAGATGTGGAAAGGCATTTTTGAGATTAAGGAGGATGTGATGAAGGAATGGGAACGAAGAAAGAAGGGATGAAGGAGAAATAGCAAAACAAAACAAAAAAATCTGTTATGTCTGCTCAATTTACCCAAGAGCATGAGCAGCCACATAAGAATAAACTGTACATTAGAGCCATAGCTTTTTTTTTTTTTTGAGAGAGAGTTTACAGGACTGAAGCCTGTGATTACAAAGAACAGTTAATTAACCCAGGCCCCTTAGATCCAGAAAAGCAATCACAGTAACGCCTGTTCACAAGTGTCAGATGTAAAGAGCAGAGGTAATATTTGGCTAAAGCAACTCATTTAGCATCAGAAATACAGTAAGAGGGGGAAAACATAACATGTTCTGAGGTTCCAGCTATCTTTAATAGCCCAGCACCAAGAACAAAAAACACCCTAAGCTTCAAGTTTTAAGACAAGTCCAGCTCACTTCTCCCAGAAATCAAGTATTTACCTCTAGCTTGTCAGGAAGAGTTTGCTGAAGTAATTTTTCTTTACTAAAAGAAAAATGGAGTGACTTCAATAAAATACACCCAAAACAGAAGTATTCCTCAGTGTCTGCAAATGCACACACTGAAGAGGAGAGATATATTTTAAGACATCTTTGTTTCACACACCCACCTACTAGCGTTCTGATGTCCCACAGCTAAATGCCAGTTAATAAAGCTAGTTATGAAGTTTAAAGCTAACTAAAACAGCAGAAGGAAAAAGGCCTGGTAGTCCTAAGAAACTAAAAATAGCCTGCCCTTCTCCACAGCAGGACTGACAGCAATGTGTAAACTGATCACAAGGAAAACCTCACGCAAAGAAAATGAAAATGTAGTGCAGCAAAATTGAAGTAGGACACGTCATTTGCAAATACTAATGGAAAAAACGACAGCAAATTATTACCACCAAAATTTTGTCACAAACTGCTCACTCTTTATTTACAAAGAAAGTTCAAGTCATCTATCCAGTAGAGAAAAGGAACATTATCCTGTCCTGCTGTGACAATATGTTTCTCACTGAAGGTCTGCATGTATTTTCTACACACCTGTTTTTGCTTTTTTTAGAGAAATTCCAGTATTTTACAGGACTGAGGCCTATGGCTGCAAACAACAGTAAATTAAACCAGGCTCCTTACGCACAAAACAACAGCAGACTTCTTAAATCCCCTTACACGAAAAGAAGAGGGATTACTGCCTGGACAAAGCACCTCATTCAGCACCAGAGACTACACAGAAAAGTGTATTTTACATACATAATGTTCCAAAGTGTATGTCTGAATACACCTTTTCCTTTTCGCTATGCTCTTCCAAGTGTTTCATGTGAAAGCCCTTTCATGAATAATTTGAATGAATTGTTTGAAGCTTGTAACCCAAAGTAGATTCATTCTAACAATAAGAAGGTTTTCAGCCCACACAGAGGAAAATTCCAGAGACTGCGTACCAATGAGTCAAGCTACTTCTTCTGGCTGCTTTGGTTCAGACTCTCATTTCTTCTTGAATTTTGCAAGATGACTGAATGTGAAATAAGTTATCTCATTGCTGAAAAGTCTTCCACATTTGAGCACCCTGCACCGAAGTCAAGTAGAAGTCACATCACCAGAGACGCCCTATGGTCTCATATGAATTAAGATCATTTGGATGCATGGAAATGCAAAGTTGTGTCATCTGGGGACTATCCGAAACCTTCCTGAAACAAACTGATATATACATCCACACATACAAATTCCATCAGTTTCACCCGTGAAATCAGCAAATAAATTTTAGAAATTCTACATAAATTATTATTTCTCTGAAAGGACACAATAAACCATTTTCTATCCTTATTTATTTTGTACAACTGTTGGTCAGCAATTTGTACTGCTAGCGCAGCACTGGAATCACTGCACAGAGAGCAAAGGAGGTCTCCTGCAAAAGACAGACATTGCATTTAATGCATTTTCTGGATTTTGTAGTTTATACTGTAGCCTTTTTAAAGGATCCACCTAGAGCTCCCACTTCTCTCCTTGAAAAACTCTTCAAAACTGTCAAGTAATATTCCTGTAATGCCAACAGTTCTGTGGAGGACAGATATTTAAAAAAACCTTCAGCAAATAAATAGAAAGAACCTGGAAAACTATCAAGGAGTATCTAATGCACAAGAAGAATTACAGGCAAGATGGAACTCGGTCTCTGTTCTACTCCCAAAGTTTCCAGCTGTGGACTCCACTATTCCCCACGGAGGAGACAGAGCTGATTTCTGGTAAGATAACGTATAAACAGAAACAGGACAAGAGAGGTCTAAAAGTTTTGTGACAGTTTAATACAGACGTATTTCAAAATAAGAAACACTTTTTCAGTAGAAGGCAGTCTGATATCACATCATCGGAAAAGTTCTTCCTCTGGTTATCTAGGGCATTGGGGTTTTTTATTTGGTTGGTTCAGGCTTTGATTTTTTTAAGATGGCTCAGTTCCAGAAATTCTAAAGGTAACTTTCAAGCATTAAAGAAATTAAAATAGTGCTGTAAATACCCTGCAGAGGAAAAGTCTATTCTTGCAAAACATTAGTGCAATCAGTGACACTGAGGCAGAGCCCGACAAGTAAAGTTACTGGCTAAATAGTTACTCATGGACCGGTGTCTCATCTCCTTTCCTCCTCAGAGCTGTCGGTAACTGTTCAGCCAAAGGAAAGATGTTAGCAAAAGCACACCATCTACTCAGTATCACCTTCATTACAGCTCTCTCTGACACCTCCCACTCCTAAGGCACAGCAGAACTGGTCAATCAGATGATGAATGGCTCTTCTCTAGCCACAGACAGGTAGGAAAGATCTGTTCCTGAAATGCCTCCCGAACACAGCCTCTGCAACTTAGATTCGTATTAGTCCTTCAAAGGCTTGAGTTACAAAACTTGTGGTTTGGCTAACTGTAGAACAAATCTCACGCTGATTTGACAAAGGTGAAGAAGAGATGACCTAACGACCAAGAAATACCACTAGTAGAAGACAGCCAGCCCTCATTTCATTGCTGGCTGGAGGTGATACCTGGAAAGCTTCAAGAAGATGCACAGGTCAGCTGGAGGCACGACCAGCCGCAACCCGGCAAGGCAGCCACGGTCCAGGCGCTGTGCTGAGTACCCCTCACCTGCCTCTGGCCCACAGACAGCACTGATGCGTAGCTCCCAGGCAAACAGAACATGGGTCACAGAATCACAGAATGTTTGGGGTTGCAAAGGACCTCTGTGGGTCATCTAGTCCAACCCTCCTGCTGAAGTAGGGTCACCTACAGCAGGCTGCACTGGACTGCGTCCAGGTGGGTCTTGAATATCTCCAGAGAAGGAGACTCCACCACCTCCCTGGGCAGCCTGTTCCAGTGCTCTGTCACCCTCAGAGGGAAGAAGTTCTTCCTCATGTTCAGACGGAACTTCCTGTGCCTCAGTTTGTGCCCATTGCCCCTTGTCCTGTCACTGGGCACCACTGAAAAGAGTTTGGCCCCGTCCTCCTGACACCCACCCTTCAGATATTTATAGGCATTTATACGGTCCCCTCGCAGCCTTCTCTTCTTCAGGCTGAACAAGCCCAGCTCCCTCAGCCTTTCCTCGTAGGAGAGATGCTCCAGTCCCCTCACCATCCTCGTAGCCCCCCGCTGGACTCTCTCTCCAGTGGCTCCTCACCTTTCTTGAAGTGGGGAGCCCAGAACTGCACACAGTACTCCAGATGGGTCCCCTCTCTCCAGGCAGTCATTTGAAATAAGCCATCCCCAACGTCAGCATTTGAATCACTCAAGAGTTTACAGTCAGAGAACGTGAACACGAATTGGACTGAAGAGGAGGAGAGGGCACATGGAGACCCCCGCATCCCCGAGGAGCGCGGCCTGCCCGGAGCACACGACTGGGGCACGGCAGGACCGCCCCGCTCCAAGCTCCCGGCGGGGAGGAAGGGCAGGAGGAGGAGGAGGAGGAGGAGGGGGGGGGGGGTACCCGGCGGAGGGGCCCGGGGGAACGCCAACCCTCCTGCCCCGGCCGAGAGGGGGCCGGGACACAAGGCAGGAGCCCGGGCCCATGAGGGAGGACGGGACTCCCCGCTGAGGGCCCCGCCGGCAGGGCGGAGACACACCTCCCTCCCTCTCCCCCCCCCGAAAGGGGACTGGCAGTGCCGGTCCCGCCGCTCCCCGCACTCACCCGGTGCCTCCGTCTATCACGCAGGGGGGCAGGTAGCTCGCCATGCTGGGGAGCCGGCAGTGCGGGCCCTACGCCGCCGGCTCCCCCGGCCCGGCGCGGCCTCAGCGCATCGGCGGCGGAGGGGCGGCGGGCACCATGCAGCCGCCTGTCAGCGCCGCCCCCAGGGCGCCTGCGCCGCCCGCCGCCGCCACGTGACGCGGCCTCCGCCCCCGCCGCTCGCCGGCCGCCATCTTGGGGGAGGGCGGTGGGGGCTGCAGGCTCGGGAGGCTGTTGCGGGCGGCCCCGGTCTCCTGCCGTGGGCTCTGGAGGCGGGTGGAGGAGCTTGTGAGAGGCCACGTGTGTTGATAGGGTCGCAGCCGTGTTCTGGGCTTGGTGCCGTAGTCACCTTCCTGCTTTCTGAGGGGTGCTCCTTTACCCATGCCAGTGCCTCAGGCCTGTCAGCCCGGGCGGGCCCCAGCAAGGTTACGCTGGCCCCGGTGGATCTCATCAGCTTAAAAACTTCTTTCAAGCCATGTATGACCACAGAGGATACGGTGTGTGTGGGGGGGAGGAATGGGTTCACCACCCCCCAGCAAGCACCGCAGGTGGTGCTGCCCTTCAGAGCAAGACTTGCCTCACGGTTCACGTTTCAGTGAAGGTGGGGTTTGCCCCAGGAAAAAACACCAACATTGAACCAGTCAATTGTAAAAAACACAGAGCTGTGTTTCTGTGGGTGCAGGTGGCTATGCTGCAGCCCACAAATCCTCCGGGCTGGCAGTAAACAGGCACAGAATGCAACATATCAGTACACTAAAAGCATTTGGAAAAAAAACCAAAAACAAAATACAGGCTGCACAAACATCACCTGCAAAGTTGTTGATACCTAATTTACATACAGGGTAATGATGTCTCATCTGTGATTCAGCGCTGGTCATACTGCGAGTGCGTGGTAACGCCAGAAATAGACCCTCCAGATGCCCAGGCCCAAACATGAACCATGAGGAGTGCGTTTCCCATGAGGGTGTCGCTTTCGATCACCCTTTCCCAGCTCTGCATCGCTATACCAGAAGCTCAGGCAGACCGAGGGCTTGTGTTAAGAAAATTAATGAGATGTGTCCTCTGGTCCTCAGCCCCAATGTTGGTGTGATGGCTACAGACTGTGTGTATGCCCTGGGGGGGTTGTTCAGCCGTTTACCACAAACTGGGCACACTCGCTCAACATATTTGTTCGCTCTGTTCCCCTCGGAGATTTTGGAAGATACAGCATGTGGTAGAAGGCAGCCACCTTGTTTGCTGGAAAGGCTCCGATCGGTGCGTTGAAACAACTAATGCTCAGACTCTAATAAGTAGGCTCCAGGACTGGGGATTGAAGCTCGACAGAAATTAGCTGCCCTCCTGTTCAGGCCAGTCAAATCAAAACAGCACGTGAAAGGCACCACTTTAGCATCCAACAGATAAAAGAAAGAATATGCTTTGACTTTCCTGGCCAAAATTTCCCCTCTCCCATGCTGTTGCACAATATGCTGTGCTGGGCTCAGAGAATATCCACTCATATGTTATATGGGCACATCACTGTAAACTTTATTATGATTCTCAACTTACTTTTTTTTTTATTATTGTTTTTAGGGCTGTTACAGCAGAGGAGAATACTTCATCTGGAAGCAGAGGTATTGCCGTAGCTCACACGCACTCTACATGCTCTATGTAGGCATTTAATTTGCAAACAGCTGCAGAGGTTTGAAACATTTGTGCTGTGCCCTTCTCAAGCTGTTTATCAGGGTCCCTGGGGCATTGATTACTACCCCCACAGCTCTTCCAGCTGTTTGTGTGAGTGCTCCCTAACCCCCTTCAAACAGAATCAGCTGAGATAGTTCAAACAGTTTAAACAGGAGCTATGCCCTAACTCAATTGATTGTGCCTGAAGTGGGTTAGGGAGCACTCAAACAAGTTGCTTTGTTAGCAGAAATGAGGGGAGGGGAAGGGTAAAGTGCAGTAACATCTTAAGCTATCCCAGCTGAATCCAGAAGAGGACATTTGTCAGTGCTCTAAGTAGCCAAGAGACAAGTCCATGGGGAACCTGGAACAAAAATTGTGCCATGAAACTATGATAATGTACATCAGCTGATGGTCTTACAGCAATGAGAAATGTGAAAATATTGATACATCCCAGTGATACATTAGAAGTCAAGAATCTAGTGATGATTTAAATGACAATAATGGTAATTAGTTCCTCAGGCAGAAGAGGAAGGAGGAGACACCTGACCTATACAGCTTAGTGAATGATAGATTCTTCCGATATCACCATCATGCAGCATTTGAAGGATATCGTGGCCTCTTCCTCAAAACACAGCCGCTGTTTTTGTTGTTTCATGCTTTAAGCCCACAGGAATCATTATGTCCTTCTGGTCTCAGCATCATATAGGCCACAACAGTTACCGGAGTTTAAGCTACACTGAAAGGGAAATGGACATGCAAGAAGTGTACGTGATCTCAGTTTGACTATCTGTAGAGCCTGCCATGAGTTACACGACTGAAGCTATGCTGGTTTGCGTTGGTTTGTCTACACCCCTTTTCACTACAGCATCCAAATGCCTTCCAGGGATGTGTTAAGTGATGTGGCTAATATCTGCCATTCTTTCATTTCAGTCTCAAAGGGAGAACTGTGTAGGCAGGAGAGGATTGGTTTTTTACTTTTTATTTTAGGGTTTTTATCTTAAAGAGTTGATGCTACTGTATGTTTACAACAAAGAAGGTAATCTAAAGAAGTAGAAGGTGTTGAAGTTTTGCTAACCCTTTACTCCTGTGAGAATTTATTCAACAGTAACAGAGCAGCCCCCAAGAAACTCTGAGCTAACTTTGAAAAAGTGAGCCTGCACTTAGCTATGAGAAGCCAGCGTGCGAGAAGAGGGTGCTTTTGGTGCATTTCTGCTGGCTTTGTGTTATTAAGATGAACTGCACTTTGTGTTCTGGATCCTGCAACTTAAAAGCTGATAGAAGGTTATCAGGAGTAGTCAGCATGGATTCACCAAGGGGAAATCGTGCCTGACCAATCTGATAGCTTTCTACGATGACATGACTGGCTGGGTAGACGAAGGGAGAGCTGTGGATGTTGTCTACCTTGACTTCAGCAAGGCTTTCGACACAGTCTCCCATGATATCCTCCTAGGGAAGCTGAGGAAGTGTGGGCTGGATGAGTGGTCGGTGAACTGGATAGAGAACTGGCTGAATGGCAGAACTCAGAGGGTTGTCATCAGCGGCGCTGAGTCTAGTTGGAGGCTGGTAACAAGTGGTGTCCCCCAGGGGTCAGTACTGGGCCCAGTCTTGTTTAACTTCTTCATCAATGACCTGGATGAAGAGTTAAGAGTGTACCCTCAGCAAGTTTGCTGATGACACCAAACTGGGAGGTGTGGTAGACACACCGGAAGGCTGTGCTGCCATTCAGCGTGACCTGGATAGGCTGGAAAGCTGGGCAGAGACGAACCTGATGAGGTTCAACAAAGACAAATGCAGGGTCCTGCACCTGGGGAGGAACAACCCCAAGCATCAGTACAGGCTTGGGGTGGACCTGTTGGAGAGCAGCTCTGTGGAGAGGGACCTTGATGTCCTGGTGGACAACAGGTTAACCATGAGCCAGCAGTGTGCCCTGGCTGCCAAGAAAGCCAATGGAATCCTGGGGTGCATCAAGAAGAGTGTGGCCAGCAGGACGAGGGAGGTTCTCCTTCCCCTCTACACTGCCCTGGTGAGGCCCCATCTGGAGTACTGTGTCCAGTTCTGCGCTCCCCAGTTCAAGAAAGATGAAGAGCTACTGGAAAGAGTCCAGCGGAGGGCTACGAGGATGGTGAGGGGACTGGAACATCTCTGCTACGAGGAGAGGCTGAGGGAGCTGGGCTTGTTCAGCCTGAAGAAGAGAAGGCTGCGAGGGGACCGTATAAATGCTTATAAATATCTGAAGGGTGGGTGTCAGGAGGATGGGGCCAAGCTCTTTTCAGGGGTGCCCAGCGACAGGACAAGGGGCAATGGGCACAAACTGAGGCAGAGGAAGTTCCGTCTGAACATGAGGAAGAACTTCTTCCCTCTGAGGGTGACGGAGCACTGGAACAGGCTGCCCAGGGAGGTTGTGGAGTCTCCTTCTCTGGAGATATTCAAGACCCACCTGGACAAGGTCCTGTGCAGCCTGCTGTAGGTGACCCTGCTTCAGCAGGAGGGTTGGACTAGATGACCCACAGAGGTCCCTTCCAACCCCTACTATTCTGTGATTCTGTGATAGTGTCATACCCAGATATATCACATTGCTATTTCAGAGAAGGGGTAGTGGAAAGCCAGCTTTAGTTACATACGTAATCTGCCAGGAGGGGACAGGGATTCCTAAACAAAATGCATGCACAAGCTTAGGGACAGCTCAGAGTCCAGGGACATCACCAAATTAATTAGCAAGTTAACCAATTGTGTTTGCACACCCTCAAAGAAATTAGACTACAAAAAAGTGTTTCTTTGTGTACATAACCTCTCCCCTGCTTGAGACCAGCTTCAGTCAGCTTTTTGTCATTGCTGAGCTGATCTGTAAAAGCACTGGGCTATCTTAGAGGCACTGATAAGACCTAAGCTCTGTTGAAGGCCTGTACTGCTGGCACTTTGGTTCACATTGCCCGAACAACTCACCTGCAGGCCACACGTTCATGTGAATTCTAGTTAAAGGGATAATTGTAAGAGTATGTTCTTCCATCACTCCTTATTTAGTGGACGCCTTCACAGAGGCCCCGGGAACATTCTCCTGCACCTCTGCCTCCTCACAGAGAGGCCGTCAGTATCTTGAATCAAGTAACATGAGGGCGAGGAGCATTGTCACACATCCACTGAAGTTTCTGTTCTGTCCAGCTATCATCCTCCATCCAAAATAGTTTCAGCTATGTATTCTTTTAAAAATTACTTTCAAATCTAAAATTTCAATCTCTGGATAAGTGGCTGGTCAGCACTCTTCCTTTAGACTTTGATTTTTGGTGAGTAGTGGAAAACTGTTATCAGGTTATATTCAGTGAATTACTTTTGAGTTAGATGAACTACACCCTCTGATTTTCTTCAACTGATCAGCCAAAAACAGAGCTTACATCTTGGTAACAAATACAGGATTGAAGTCTGAACTTGTTTCCTAACTAGCAGAAATGATGACAACATAAAAAAGACTCAATTCAGAAGCTCAAAAAGTAGCAGCACGAAAAACAGGTCTTTAATCCCTTGATCACCTCAAACATGAGGCTAGGTTAAGGGCAGCTGTTATGCAGTTGTCATCATACAATTAGGAAAGGTCACCAAGTAGTGGTGTTCACACAGTAGCAATCACAGAGTATTACTCAATCACTGGAAAGTAAATTGCTGGCAAAGCTAAACTTTCCCCTTGGCTGCAGACGAAACAAAGCCAAAAAAAAAAAAAAGCAGCAACACAGTCCAGACTATTCATAGAAAGACATATCTGTAGAGCACACATTAACCTATTGTATATCCTTTATATTTACATAGACCTGTACACGGCTATTTCTAAGACCTTTCTTCAGCAGGATACCTCAGTACACCTCAAATTTAAAGCATGTGAATAGTCCCACTGAAAGCAACAGAATTATCCATGTCCTGAAAGTTGTATGTCCTTTAAATAAGTCTGCAAATAGGGGCCTAGGCAAGCTTTAATTCCTACCAAACAGTTGACCTTAATATATTGTGGCAGAAAACTACAAGCTGCTTACGCAAACAGACTCAAAAGTACCTGCTGTCTTTAAATTGTATTGGGGTCTTAAGTTACAAGACAAGTCAAAGAGGGTTTGGTTGAGGGGAGACAGAGATGTATGTCTTTCGCAGAAGTGACTTATTTCTGAGTGTCTTTCCTAGTTGTGTATCCCACTGTTGTGGGATCCTTATTTGCTTCATAGATGCGCAGGGTAACATTGCCATTTCTAGCACCTGTCTGTTCAAAAGAGGTTTTTGTCTCCCAGGTAAAAATCCTTCTGTGCTTCTCGAGTTTCTAAAACATCTCCTGTGTCTGCTTTTTTCCTGTGCTGGGGTTGAACAGAATCAGAATCCAATACCCCTGTTGATATTGTATTACCAACTGCTTCCTACCTTCCTCTTTCTGTAAACCACTCTAGATTTACTATTGGTGTGCATTTTCTTAAATTTTGCACAGTGACTTCCTACCTCTGTTTCCTGAATGGCCACTGTTAATTTAGATCTACTCAGAAACATTTTGGATTCTATCTAATCCATTTTCTATTTATACCACATTCATCACCATGGTAGCTGAATGCCTTAGAAAGTAGCTTTGAGGTAGAGGCTATGCAATGCTTATTTTAAACCACTCCTATTCTTTGCCTTTAAAATTGAATTCTAACAACTTCAGCTTACCCCAGCTGAGAAATTACCCTTTGGCACTTTGCAAATAACAGTCTGAAATTTGAAGCCAGTCCAGCATGACCTGGGACCCAGTTTTAGCTGAGAATATCAACTGCAGTAACTCTGACACCTACGTAAATAATATGCTTTTATTTAGATAGCTCTCTTACTCTAAGAGAAATGCCATGATATAGAACATTCATAATTAATGAAAGCAGCAGTTCCTCAAACTCGAGCAAAACCAGCAAACTTGCAGTAAACTCTCATGCTCACTTTCACCTATGTTAACACGCCTGTCTACCTTGAAATCTGGTTATTATTAACTATACAGTAAAACTCTGCATATATATGTGTATCTGTATCTGTACAGTGACATAACTGCATTACACAGTTTTAAAACAGGACACAAAATTTTGTTCCATATACTCAGTTCTGTGTATTTTGTGATGCTGCACCGTGGAATTTGCCAAACATTACACCTCTAATTTTAGAAATAATACACCAGAAGCTATGGTTTTACATCAGGGGATTTTACCCCTGCACTTCTGAAGAAATCTGGAAAACAACAGAAGGTCTATGTAGTACCTAGGGAAGGTCTGAACTACTTCGTTCATCCCTAAACAATACCAGTGACACGCTTATGAATTGTAAATTTAAGGAAAAAGAAAGAAGACTGCCCATGCTGAACATGGGAATAGCATAAAGTCAGCTGATTTGTCAAGTTTTTCTATTAATTGTAGTATTCACTTTCAAATTCTGTCTCTGGGTTTTCAGTTTGGTATTCTTAGGAAGAAAAGCTTGTACTATCTGACAGTTTCTTCCCTCCCTCCAACTTGAACTCACTGAGAAACTTCAGTCACGCTTGCCTAAAGGGTAGAGGCCTGACAGATGTAAACATTTCTAGTAGTTGTGTAAAGAAAATAGCTGAGAAGCTTACAGAGAAAGGCCAATGTCACCTTCAAAGAGAGACTGTAGCAGCGTCACAGCTATACTATTAGACAACAACAAATTAACATGGCAGAGGCAACTTCCCAGGTGCCACTATCTAAAGGACTTTTTGCTTAATTTGCCTGAAACAGCTACAGAAAGCCAGCAGAACAGTGCAGAACACAGCAATACAGTGATGAATTTGTTGTCATTGGAGCACGTATGGCCACCCAAATGTTTATCTGCTTGGAAACAGATGCATTACAGCCAGTTCCAAAAATGGCAATTCAGGCTGTTTGGACACAACAAAATAGCGAGAGATTTAAGTTCCTCCAGGGGTCCTCCAGGATGCAAACAATAACCAGCTACACGCTACATAGAACCACCCCCACTATGAGAAGTGAGTTGTTCGAAAGCAGCTGCATACATGATGTATGTGCAGAACCTCCTATCCCATGGTTTCCATCCTTAGATAAAATTGCCTGCAGGTTGAACTAATCTTCTACTACTCCAGCTTGGAAACTGCACATCTCGTCTCCTGTGCACTGAATGGAATAGTTTCTCCTATTACGGTCTGAGTCATTAAAATACCATTCAGATAACTTTTATGCAATGTAGTTTTTATCAAACATGCTCAAGTTTCATGGTTTGATAAGTTTCCCATAAGAGGCTGTTCATAAAGCGTAGATCTGTTTGTCACAACGATGCCATGTGAAACCTCATATGAGGCCCAGAAGAGCTGATGGTAACACAGAAGTGATTTCTTCATACGGACCATGAAGCAAACAAGAGATCACAATAATCTGATGAGAGACGATCTTGACATCCTCCAGCCCAGCCTACCTCTGCAGATATGTCAGCTAGACTTGTTTGGACAAGCAAATCAGTTTGTTGTTTGTTTTCTTTTAAAATACATCAAATGAGTCAACACAGCAACAAAGCAGCAACATATTTTTCCAGTTACTAAATGCATTTGTTAATCAGCCAAACCAGAGATATCAAGACGCCTCTTTGTGGCAATGAAGCCTTTGGTTCTCCGAGTCACCACAAGCCCTGTCACACACAACACAAACATCATTTTGTTCCGATCAGGCTTTAAGAAAACATTTATTGTCGCTGAATACAGCTGTCCAAAATCACGGACATCCACACTGCACGTGACAGGGTCAACCCTAGGGGCACAAAGGGGGTCTGAGCAAGCCTTGCCACAGGTGTAGGGCACTGGCTGGTCTGAAGCACCATTAAAAGCAGCATGTCATCCCACATCTCCTAAACCCTGGCTATTTATATCAAGTATCTTTCCAGGTCTCTGTTTAACTTTCTCAAGCAGCAGAACTGTTTTTTAAAAAGGCTTTTGAGGAGAATCTTGTGAATATTTCACATTGCAACAAGTCACACACCAGAAGGGCTCTGAGGCTGGTACTGGCAAACAGTACTTGGAGGTGGAAACGCAGCCTTCCATGGACGCCAGAGGCTAATTCTCTTCAGTAATATAAAAATCAGGGCATATTCTTCCTGTCAGCGGGGGAATGGGCTGTTTCCTTCTCCAAGAAAGACCTTCCCATAAAAAGATGTGCAAAAACTGGGGCTGGACTTTACTTCTAACTCAAGCAAATGTACCTTTATTGGGCATTTGCATATTAAAACTGATCAAGAATCCCCAAAATCTCTAGTTGGACTGAACTCACTGCAAGCAGTCTTCTATTTAACAGTAAAAATGCTGAGTAAGGGCTGTGGTTCTGCTGCAGAGTGTTCAGACCTGTGGAGGTTGTCCTGTTGACAGCTGTCCACTGATTGACACTTTTTGTGCTTCTCTACCTCAAGCGCCGTAAAGGTTTATGCCAGACTCAGTGTTTCTAAGTTATACAAGCTAACTTGATGTTAGATGCCTAGATGTGGTACTTCAGGATATGGTTTAGTAGGCATGGTGGTGTTGGGTGGATGGTTGGACTGGATGATCTTAGAGGTCTTTTCCAACCTATGATTCTATGATAAGCATAATCAAAAGCATCATCAAATTCTATGATAAGCAACATCAAAACTTAACATTTCTGCACATGAGATATCAAAGGAAACTAATCTTCCCAAACTAGTATTTTCATCTTCTGCTAGATGGAAAAAGATCATTTCTTCAACTACTCTTTGCTGCTTCTTCCCCTCAGCTCCTGCGTCTCCCCTAATACCTCTCTGCGTCCAGCTCCATTTGGTTTTGGTGGCTGAAATATGTATCAACAGACAACCCAGGACTTTTCCATGAAGTATAGAATTTTGCTAATGAACTACAAAATGTTTTGATACTACTACTGTATAAAGGCAAAACCTGATGGTTCAAGTCTCCTATATCATAGCTTCAGCATCTGCGAAAACAAAGACTTTCAAGTCTGCGGGCACCTGGTTTCACACAGCACTTCACGTACACCACAGAGCAACAGGTCTGTTCGGCAACTGGGAAAAAAACCCCAATTGCAGCACCTGTAAACATATGCAAACTGTTCCTAATCTATCTATCTCAGCTATGGGTAGCAGTGACGACGCAGCAGCGTGGAGGGGGCTGTGGGTGATTAACCAAGTGGGTGGCTCTTCCATTGATCTCTTCACCCTGCTTGTTGCCCAAGCAAAGTAGATCAAAGTGAAATCAAGTGTATTTACCCACACTACAAGCAGACCCCCAGCTGAGGCAGACACGCATGGCCATTCCACTATTCCGTGAGCCCTTGCATACCAAATTTCTTCTTGCCTATACTCCCACTCCGAGAAGTGTTAATGTTTGTACCAACTCTTTAGAGCAGCTAAGGAAGAAATACTTCTGTGGTACTTGTGTGGGTGCCATGCCTTTCCTCAGATGGTTTTGTTTTGTTGTTTGTGGGGTTTTTTTGCATAAAGTCAGCTATCATTACAGTAGCTGAGACTATCACATCATGAGGTTGAAAGTAAGAAAGACTATCAGCAGATGCAAGCAATGAGGTGAAGATTCAGTGCTAATAATCTCAAAGCCTGACAACAAGAAAGTGGGTATCACACACTGACAAAATAAGCAGATGCAATCAAGCAGCTGCACCCTTTACAATAGAGCAAGTTTCTCATCTTATCTGTTTATTGCAGACCCACTATTACTTTTGCATTTAGGCAGGCACTCTAGCTCCTTCAGGAAAGGTATGGAATTGGCATGAAAAAAAATAGGAAAGAAAAGTGTTTCTTACTGTTTGAAAAATGTATCCGCTTCCCAGTTTTACGAATGAAATAGGGGATTCTGATGTAATTCAGGAGCTGGGAGTTACAGGGAGTGAGACAATAGTTCAAAAATCACCCAGCAGTCACACTCTGCCCAGCATGCTGCGGGAACACAGCCACTGCATCAGCACTCTGTAAACCCTTACTTACTTTCCAAAGACAAAGTCACGGCTCATCTCTGCACCACATCCCTGCCCCCAGCCATTCCTGCTGGAGTAAGAAAACAGCGTAACATGAGGGGCTTGCTTGATACTGTACTTCTCTAACACAATTCGGTATAAAAAAAAAAAAAAGAAAAAAGCCTACCTGATGTAGTAGCCAGAAGGCCACATCCTCCCCACCTACATCACCATCAAATAAGCCAGTTGGGGGAAGTTGCTCTTAGTGATTCTGACCACTTACTGCAGTACCAAATAGCTCCCAGTGGAACTAAATGTATACGTATATATGTGTATGTATACATTGACTGTTGTCATCACTTTGGAATACAACCTTAACTGAGGTCTGGAAAAGAAGAAACATGCAGAGGCCCTAAAGGCTGCCTCAAAATTGCTGTGAAGCTTTTCTGCATCCTGCAAAACTCCCTGAAAAAAAAATAGTTTATCTTAGTATATCCAAGTGCATCTTACACAGGAGTTCATTGCAGAACACAGGTGGAGAAGATGGTGGTAGCCTTTTGTATCATAACTCAGTGTCTGCAGCACAGTCCTAAGATGCTAAAGACCCAGACTTCTCTGTCCCACAGCTCCCACTTCTCTAGCAAGGTCTTCCAGCCATCAGAGTATAAAGTGCCCAGTCCTGCTCCCATGCATCTCCTACTGCAGCTGGGGCACTGAGCTGCAAAGAAGACAACTTTCAATGGGCTGGTGAGAAAGTAAGCATGAATCTTACTCCTTACCGATTAACATCTGCAGAAGGCAGGAATCTGGCTCTCACTCAGGGACTGCTTGTATTTTTCCATTTAGGAGTCCATCTATGTACCTTCCTAGAGCTCAGTATCTTTGATCGGTAAAGGAGAGAGACACCTCCTAGGCAGCCCCAAGTCAGGCACCTGGTCTCAGACACATCTTCATCAATCACTTCCAATCCGCTAGCCCAGGAACTTCTTCCTCAGCCCAGTGGCTTCGTCATCGCATAGGTTCATTACACACAGAGGAGAGATATTGCCTCAGGCATGCTGACATGTCCTCTGAGCTGGCTGTCTTCTGTTAGTAGCTGGAGACCCACAGGGCTTGAGTCAGCTGCTTGGAATCACTACCTGATGGCCAGGACTTAGTTTTGAAGCATTACTTCACTTTAACCCGGTACCTGAAGCTACTGGGTATATTCGAGTCCTCAGTCGTGTTTTCTAAAGCACTTGTGCGACCTCAGATCCCCTGAGTAACTTTCAAACCGAGTAACTGAAAACACTCTCTACAGCCTCCAGTTATTTCTTCAGACCAAGAGGTAAGCAGGATTGAAAAAAGCATAGAAAGGTATTTTATAAATTACATAAACCATTATGTTTCTGAGCACAAATGAGGTACTCCTTGGTGTAAACCCAGGAGACATTTCCCTAATTCTCTAATGGTCCACTGGTTTCTCTTATCAGTCAAGATCAGAGTCACACTTTGAACTACGTGGCAGTTTCTCTGTTTGGAGGTAGTGAGGTTCAAACCATGCAGAGGTTCACTAGTTAAAACTTGTTATTTTAAAGAGAACTATATGCCAAACAAACAATATAAAAGATCTTGACCATCACTTGACAGTTTCTTCTGAATTCCCCTTCGATGCCCAGTTTGGAGTCCAGCACTTGTGAGCAGGCAATTTCTTCCCCATCTTCTCCAGGCAAACCCTAACAGGGCTGTCTTGTCTCCTTGCAGGTGGCAGGAAGAAGTCATCACAAAAAGGAAATCCTATCACAGCCCAACGAGCATTATTTTCAGCAGCTCTGTCTGCTTAGGGCGTCCCTGCTCCTACACCATTCTTCCTTGTACCTCCTAGGCTGCTGCAAATAAACCGGAGCAGGGAGCTGAGCTGCCTAACCCCCCCACCCCTTCTTTTTCAGCCAGGATTTTTTCAGCCAGATTAGCTCTCCCTTTGCACTTCACCACATGCCCAAATGCTTGTGCCAGCATAGCAGAAGGAGGAGTAAGGGAGTGGGAAGGAGTGGCTGGAAGTAGGAGGAGGTGAGGGAGCAGAAGGGATTGCTTCAGCGGGACTGAGGCCCACAGCCTAAAAAAGTAACTGCCTCGCTGGGATCAGGTACTCCTAGGGTACCCTTGCGAGGATGGATGTGCTCTCTCCCTGAAATGCTTCACTTGATCAATCTTTGTATGCTAGTACAATTCACTGTAACAGAGATCTACCGCTGAAGGCACTCATTATTTTCCAGCAGGGACATTACTTGCCAACAGACAGCAGGTTTCAGGCAAACACTGCCAACATCTCTTCCAGTGTTTTAGCCTTGGGCCTTTGTATGTGTCTAACTTTGTCTTAGGGCACTAAACAGAGTCTCACCTAAAGCAACACGGCAAGCAGGCGTACTAGTTGCCTGCAGACTTCACACAGCCTACAGCGCAATCACAGAACCTGCAAGCAGCTCGGATATATTTAGAATCCCACATTGTCATTACTTTCATCCTGCAAAAGGGAAGGGGGAAGAAAAAAAAGAATAGAAGCAGATGATAAATGCACAGCTGGAGAATGTCAGCAGACATCTCAGCACTGGCTGGGCCTGGTTCACCTCGTGTTTAACTGAAAGGGAGTGGATGACCCTGAGAAAAAGAAAATCAACATTTATTTCTCTTGCTGTGGTCAACACCTGGCTGCCCCTGTGAAGACGGTGTTATGATAATCTGCCAACCGTCGTTTTCTGCACCAAGTCATGGCTGCCGCTGAGGACTGAGCATGCTGGTGGGAAGGGAAACAAGTCAAGGAACTGCCTGTGAAGAGGGGAGCACACGGCTGTCACCTGGCTTGAAACATCCCACAGGCAAAGCACAGCAAGACAACACGCCATAAGGACAAAAAAGACTGATCATAAAAGGTGATAACATGATACAAGGAAGCAGTGGTACAGGAGTTCAACGAGCCATGCAAAGGTCAATGCATAGTCATATGTAAGCAGAGATGCTTGTAATTAATGATTTAAATCACAGTTGCTGACTAATTACCTTGGATTGTGAAATGTGATATTTTTTCCAAGACAGGATGCCAAGAGAAAAAGGACAATATTGAATAATCAGATAAAGTTAGAATTCTACCCCCAAATGATACTTCCACAATCACTCCATCAGGACTGTTTCCCCTTCCTTCTCCAGGCCCCTAATTTATGTCTGTGTTAAAACATTAGCAAAGTTGCTTGCAAAGAAGGCAAGCTGACCCTTTTTGTGTTCCCTTTCACTGCTCCTGAGACTCCTCATCTGCCTAGCTTTGTTTAATTCCTCAGAAGCACCTCATTTCTTGAGAAGGTGGAGAACGCTTGTTCATACAGCCTTCAGGCTATAATAATGGGTAAAATCACCCAGATTATATCATTTTTTTACCTGCATGCTACCTTTTAAGTTAATTTTGTGGGTTGCGGATTCCATTAGTGGAGGCTTTTGTCTGTCGGGGCTTTCTTTGCCAGTGGCAAGAGGGAAAGGGTAATGGAGAGAGAGATTCTAGTTATTTCATTTAAAGCTATTTTTGAAGGAACTATTAGGTTCACTTTAGAAGGGCGGGCAAACATGACAGTCAGCTGGAGACTCCAGATTATGGGGTGGGAAGAGCTTTTCTGGATCCCCATAACTTTCCCACACTCTACATAATCCATGTTATTCTTAAACTCAGAAGAAAATTCACCAATTAGAAGCTGTGGTGTTAATCTCAGACTCCTAACCATATCAGCCCCCATTTCCTGTCTCTTCTTGCAAACCAGTGCTGTTCTTTCCTAGTGTTTTGTTCTCAGCACCCTTAATACTACTCAGACCAGTAGTTCCATTTAAATGATGCAGATATTTTGCAGACATTTCCATGTTTCACTCTACTCCTACAACTGCATGTCCTCCTAAGAAGCACATCTTCCAGTTAACAGACACAAATCAGTTTGTGGGATGCCAGCAGCAACAGAACGATTTGCTGGAAACTGCAATGGTCTCTCAGAAATCCAGGGACCTCTGCTGATGGCCACAGCGTGTCAGAAACCATCCTCTTCATGTGTAGGATCCTTGTAGTAATTTTTAACATTGCAGGTGTCTTCTGAAATGCTACATGGACATGGAGAGGTTCTCAGACATCCATGGTTGTGGGCAGTGCAGCTCCCACAAGTCTGCTACCACTTCCCAACTTCTCATGTTGTCTTAGATATTCGTCTTTGTTATTGACCATCCGTTTAATAAATCCAAGCTAGTGCTTGCGTCCAGGTCTTTGGGAAGCACTGTAAGCATTTCATGCTGCAGTTGCTACCTTGGGTGAAATCACTCTTGTTGAAACTCTGCTGCCGTAGAGGATTTATGCAGAAATTGTTTTAGCCTACAGATCTGTTGCAATTCCCTCACAAATTAAAGGGTAGAAACTGCCCTGTGTTGGGTCAGCCACAAAAACCATTTTGGATCACCTCCGGATGGCCTAGCAACAGGGTGTTTTCTTCTGGACGCTTCATTTTGTGCTTCGGAGTTTCATTAGAAACCATAAATTTCATGGAGGAGAAATTAACCTTTGAGATTAACCAGTGCGTAGAGGTCTCCCTGCAGCTGGCCAACCTAAATACAGGCTGCCAGCATAAACTAGTCCTGCCGCCTCTCACCTCTGGCTTCTCACTGCCATTTCCACATCAGCGAATGGAGCACCAAGAACAAAGGCAGATGCTTTTCTCTTGCTCCATCAGCTCTCAGCTGGGTTGCACGGCTGAGCCGGTTCCGTACAACGCAGCCGAGAGAGGGAGCACGTCTCGCAGGAGCAGCTTGAATTTATGTCATATTAAAGCAGTCAGGCAACTGCAGCCTTAGCCTGCACATTGAAAATCTCGCATTACTCAGATTTGCTTTAGTGAAGTGATTAATTTTCACAGTTAATGTTTCAATGCAATGCTATTCACTGCTGCATTGTTTATCAGACAGTGAAAGAGACGACCATGTTTTCATGATCTACATAATCTGAGAAACTATTTCAGAAAAATCTGTTTGCAGAGAAGGAACGTTATCGTACACTTTTTTCTCCAGTCTACCATTACCAAATCGCCATTCTAATCTTTTTTTCAAACTTTTCTGTAAGAAGTCTCTTTTTGTAACCTATCCCTCAGCAAGTTAGTTATAAACATGCATGATCAGAAAATTCAGGCCATCACTGCTTACATGATGCGGAGATAATACTTTTTGTGAAAAAATGTGTGCTTTTTATATATATATATGTGTGTATATATATATATAAAATTCATTTTCTGCAGATACACTCAAATGTTCACTCACAAATTTGGTGCTTCAGTGAACATTCCCATCAGCAGCTTATTGTCAGAACATTTGCAGAAAATCAAGTGTTGAAATAGGTATGAATACAGGCAAAGTGAATACATTTAATAGTCAGAGAAATGCTACTTATCCCAAAGAGACTTTTTGCGCTAGTGTCAGGATGTACCAAATATAGGAAATCAAAATACAGGATGATGGTCCCAGGCCACAACAGGGCTATTTTCTGCCACCCTAACTTAATATAGCGTTAGATGGCTATTTTCTTTAACAAACAGTAGGAAGAGGTTTCCCATCCTACCGGAGTTTCAGTACTTCAAAACCCAAAGAGCAAAGTCTTGTACTCTAATCCACCAGTGAGCCAACAAGAACATTTTTTAAATGTTTCATTTCAACTATGGCCCTTTTTCATTCAAAAATCTTAGTATAATTAACTTTAAAATCTATCAGAAAAATTGTTTCACAAGACAGTTTTCACACTGAAATTGCTAACCAGTGATTCTCAGCAGCTCCCAAAACACCTCCCCCTGAAGTTTCGAAGATGGGAAATCCATCCAAACCATTTTCATTCAATCAAATGAGATTCCACAAGAACTTTTTATTTTCCACCAGTGTGTATTCTCTGATACGAAAACTACGGGTCAGTAAACTCTTGACTGACTCTATTCTATGTCACTGTCACAACCCTCTCCCATCATTGTGACAGAAGAACCACGAGCATGCCAGATGAACGTGGGTGCAGCGTGTTCTCTTTCCAACACTGCAACTTCATAAGAGTTACTGCAAGTTTCCTTACACAGGAGAATCCCTGAGGCTGATGTAACATACATCATGGATGATGTCTCTTCCCATAGCACCAGAAGGCAGAATGGCTTCTGACAAAGCCAGTGCAAAGCCGTCTTTCATCTACACTCATGGCCACAGATGTCCAGTTTGCACAGATGTGAGAAACTTGTAAGCAAAACAAACCTAACAGATCTGGGGAGGTCACAAGCAAACTCGCTCATGACTCTTCTAGCTGCTGTGTGGAAACAAAGATCAGAGAATCAGAGAAAGTGGAAAAAGCTCCTGAAGGCCATCTGAACCAACCTCCTACTCAAATCCAGACTATCACCCACTCAATCAAATCAGCCATGGCTTTATTTGACTGAGTCTTGAAAACCTCCAAGGATCAAGATTCCACAACTCCTCCAAATAATGTATTCCATGCTGTACTATCCTGCTGCTGAAGAAATCATGCTGATGTCCAGTTTGAATCTCACGAGATGCAAACTGCGGCCCTTGCCCTCAAATTTGCCCTCAGTTTCCAGTTCTAGCAGTAAGTTTCCAGGCTGTATTGCTGCAGGAGGTTATTCTGCTCCAGGTACCAAGCTTCACACACCTTACTGAAGTTCTTCAGGTCCAATCCACAAGCGTTTCAGGATCCCTCTGGACTGAAGCTCTATGGTTCAGCATGCTAAGAATTTCCTCTCATTTAGCATCGCGCATAAGTTTTTTGAGGGTGTGTTCTCACTGATGACAATGAAAATGCTGAACAACAACAGCAGTACACAACTACTAACCAGCCACCAACTGGGTGTCAGGCCATTGACAACTATTCTTCAAACATCGTGGTCCAGGTGGTTTTCAACTGATCTAACAGTCTATTCATCTAAACTATACTTCCTCAGTTTCCAGATAAGAAGGCTATGGTATCAAAAACTTTACTGAAGACAAGATATATTGCATCCATCACTCTCCCTTCATCTTCTTAGCCAGCCATTTCACCATGAAAAGCAACCAGGTTGGTCAAGCGTGATTTACCATTGGTAAATAAATCCATCCTCAATCTTAGAATCATAGAATCACAGGTTGGAAAAGACCTCTGAGATCATCAAATCCAACCATCAACCCAACACCACTATGCCTACTAAACTATATCCTGAAGTGCCACATTTACGCGTTTTTTGAACACCTCCAGGGATGCGGACTCCACCACCTCCCTGGGCAGCCTGTTCCAATGTCTGACCACTTTCAGTAAGGAAATTTTTCCAAATATCCAGTCTGAACCTCCCCTGGCGCAACTTGAGGCCATTGCCTCTCATCCTATCACTTGTTACCTGGGAGAAGAGACCAACACCTGCCTTACTACAACCTCCTTCCAGGTGATAAGCCTCCTCTTCTCCAGACTAAACAGCCCCAGCTCCCTCAGCAGCTTCTCATCAGAGTTGTTCTCCAGACCCCTCACCAGCCTTGTTGCCCTTCTCTGGACACACTCCAGCACCTCAACGTCCTTCTTGTAGTGAGGGGCCCAAAACTGAACACAATACTCCAGGTGCAGCCTCACCAGGGGCACAATCACCTCCCTGCTCCTGCTGGCCACACTATTCCTGATACAAGCCAGGATGCCATTGGCCTTCTTGGCCACCTGGGCACACTGCTGGCTCATGTTCAGGTGGCTGTCAACCAACATCCCAAGATCCTTTTCTGCTGGGCAGCTTTCCAGCCACTCCTTCCCAAGCCTGTAGCGTTGCATGGGGTTGTTGTGACCAATGTGCAGGACCCAGCATTAGACCTTGTTGAACCTCATACAGTTGGCCTTGGCCCATCGATCCAGTCTGTCCAGATCCCTCTGCAGAGACTTCCTACCCTCGAGCAGATCAACACTCCCACCCAACTTGGTGTCATCTGCAAACTTACTGAGGGAGCCCTCAATCCCCTCATCCAGATCATTGATGAAGATGTTAAACAAGACCAGATCCAAAACTGAGCCCTGGGGAACACCACTCGTGACCGGCCGCCAGCTGGATTTAACTCCATTTGCCACCACTCTCTGCGCTCAGCCATTTAGCCAGTTCTTTATCCAGTGAAGGACAAAGGATTCTTCTTCATTACCTTCTTGTCATTCGCATGTTTGGAAATGGATTTCAAGAGGATGTGCCCCATGAAGAGCATACTTGAGCTTTAGTTGCAGTGGCAAGGCCAGCATCATACAACATCTAAATTTATTCACAGATACTCAGATATTGGGGTATGACTCTATTGCAAGCGCAGCAGCGTAGGTGTAGTCAGGTTAGCCCAGACCCTACCAACAGTCTGGCCACAGCAGCACAGACTATAGCTTTACTGACCAAGCTTATGCTGGGGCCTATAGCCATGGTGAAACAAGACTGCCATAGTGAATCTGTCATCAGTACCAAAGATGGCCAGTCACTGTGGTAAATATAGTCCAGTTCTTTCTAATAGATTGATTTCGCAGGCCGTTCAGACTGAGTTGCAGATATATCCCAGGTGAGTGCACTGTCAAGCCAACAGTCAAAAATGAGGCATTCCCTGAACAGGGTCTGGAGTGTCATTACTGAAGTGGAAGTGTGGTCTAGCTTGAACAGAAGTTTATAGCTTTCTATAAAAACATAACTTTTTCTATTACTACTGGTAGCAGATCTGACAGCTGTTATCTCTCTACTTATATTTTATGCTTCCTAATTCTAACATACGATGGCACTTCACTTCCCAATATCCAATTGACATTCTTTTGATGTATCTTTTGGGCTAGTGCCTAAGCACATTTGCAAATAGTTTAGTGCTCAATTTAAGACTGAGTATATTCCCAGAATTCCTTTGGCAATCAATTATTTATTACTTACAAGTGTTAAGATCAAAAAGAAAAGAAATAGATGTATATTTCACACTGACAGGAGGTCTGTGGGGATTACAGAAAACAGAAACTTTAATGCTAAATTCGTGTAAAAAGGGTAAAATGGGGATTCCCTAGTCAGTTAAAAAAAAAAAGAAAAAAGGAAATGGCCTGGATTATAGAGTCATTCTTCTTGGGCTTTATCTCATGTTTAGAAATGCATGCCTGAACTGTACCATTAGTTCTCTGTACCACAGGGGCAAATTCTGGTTTGCTTTCACCAAGGAGTACCAGTCAGCTTAGATGCTGTGCCAGCTACCTGGGTGCATCTTTTATCAGCGCACCCAGGGGGCATACGTAGCTAATTAATTAAAATACTGATTCATTCTTAGGCCTAGAATTTGTGTTAATTCCTCACAAGGTCATATTGCCTGTATGGCTTCTTTGTCATGTTTGTAAAACCTGGGGCTTGTGAGGGCATCACCATTGAAGCCAAGGGGAACTCGCCAGAGTAGAATTTAGAAAGATCATTCATACTTCATTGAACAGCTCTGTAGAAGGCGGAGAACATTCTCACAAGCATGTTTGACTGGGGCAAAATTTGCATTATTCCTGTCAGTGGGGTACGAGCAGTGATGGAGGTTCACAAGGTCAAATACAAGATCTCTCCCTCTGTGGGCTGCAGGTCAGAGCTCAAGTACTCAAAACAAAACTTCATCTGTAGTCACCGCTGGCTAAAGGTGTCTTTACAAATCACGTGCTCTTCTCTGTAAGCCTTTATTTATTTATGGTTAACCTTAAACTGTGCCCCAAAGACAAGCAAGAAAATACCCCTGGCCAGGTCACCCATACAAACCCGGTCCTTATCTGTGTGATTAACATCCAAGCAAGGAGGATCTGGCAGCTTCACAATGAGCCAATGCAGAATTATCCAGACAGGACAGAAGAAGCAGCAGGAAAAGAACAACCTGGTACAAACAAACAAGGAGTAATTCCAACTCAGGAATACAAGCTGGTAAAAGGCAACCCGCAGAAAATAAGAAAGGCAACCCACAGAAATAAGAAACCTAGACAGGTGAATGGCAACACAGAGCAAGTTTACTCCTGATGCAACTCTGCAAGCTGAAATGTAAAGCAGAATATCCAGCCACCAGCTATGAAACTCTATCACAGACGCCAGAACTTAATAATGACCTGGAGTGTTTTTTTCCTGGCTAGCAGTCCATCTACCAATGGGCTAAATTCTTTTCTCTTTGCGTTTTTTTTCCAGGTTATGCAGCAAATCTATCACCTTTTCTGGGGTCAGTGAAATTATAACACCCTTGTAATTTAAGTTACTTATTTCTCAAATAAACAGATTAATTAGACTACCATAAAAACTGAGACGCATCTGAAGAAAGTGGCAGCTCTCCAGGTAAAAGGAATCAGCCATCTGCTCTAAAAAAATCTAATAAAACCCAGTGACAGATCAATTCACTCATTGAGAGAAACTTGGAACAGTGGGCCGTAATCAGCCACATGAAACTAGAGAAGTCACACAACATAGAAGCTGCAAATACTCTGACAGGCCATTCGTCATTTGCTTTGCCACATGCAGATTAAACGTCTACCTTAAGTCTTAATTTTAGCTATTACTGCTGCTGTTGTTGTTATTAACTGTTATTGGTGGTGGTGGTGGTGTTATTCCTTGCTGAGGTCTACGTAGAACTTTGTGATGATCTTCAGCTGGTAAACCTTTTGGGTTTTGAGTGTTACTACACAAAGGAGCAGATAAAACAGACTGAGAAAACACGACCTTTCTATTTTTTTTCTTGGAGTGATTCTTCTGTGTAATGACTCTTCAGATAGTCAATTTGTCACGTTTGGAGTGAAGGTTGCTAAGAGTCTAGAGGTTAATTAGAAAAACAACAGCTGACTACTGAAAGAGTTTAATTCAACTATATGAACAGAGACAAACTGTTTTCAACCTAGAAGATCTGTTTGGAGCTGGTTTGTGCTGGAATGTCACCCACACAGATCTTGTGAGGGAACATTAAGTGACAATACGCTCAAAATGATGAAGTTCATGTTGGAACAAGATCTCTGCGGCTGAAAAAAAAAACACTTAAAGGAGGAAACATTTACATTCCAGTTTCTAATTTAGCTATTCCTTAATGAAATATAAAAGTTTGATGTATTTTTTGCAAACATCTTCACACAATCTCAATTTCATGTCACCATGTTGTTTTTTTTCATGCTTTTCCCTTTTGTTTAAGCTCTTAGCTCTGGCCTTGTTCCAGGATAGGGTGTTAATTCTATAGGCTGCATCTGTATTGTAGACCAACTGGCAATTTTAAGTTAGGACTTTGCTTCTTAAAGAAAATTTAAATGTTTCTATAAATAGTAGACTCTGTTCTCTATAGCCCTGGGGCACCTAGGCTAGCCCTTCCTTCACCAGAACCCAGCCCAGTTTCCTTCTGTTGGCTGAAATTAGCAATGATGAGCATATGAATGAGCAAACATCCCCCCCAAAATAATAAAAAATAATTTTGCTCAGGGATGCATCTCCACTTAAAATACCTTGCTCTCTTGCACTCTCATTTTCTCTCCCTACGATACAGATGCAAAACGTGTGCGGTGGAAAACACAGCATCTCACTGTGGAGGATGCTCAAAATCCAGACTAGGAAAGAGGAATTTTCCCCACAATACACATTTCATAAAGACAGAGACATAAGACATACCCCTAGAGAATGAGCTTTCTGCTATTAGAAAAGTCATTGCTCGTGCTGCGGAATTGCTACACAAACAGTGCCTGTGGCTCGAGGGGCACCCTCAGGCTCCCCACATGCCAGACAAAGGAAGACTAATTTTCTGCCTGTAGAAACAGGAGTGCTGGGGCATAGAGTCCCTGGATACTGTGAGCTACTTACAGCTATACTGCATTAAGGAGGATTCTGCATTAAGGAGGTTTCTACTATTTAGGAAGGAAGAGTAAGGAGCGGGTAGGATCCTATGCTCTTGGCTCACACGCTATCACACTGCAGAGAAATACGAAAGAATGTGATGCTGACTGCTGACGTGCAGCGGGAAGGGGTTTAGATAGACAAAGCTCTACATAAGGCTTGTCTGGGGTTAAAGTTTGAAATGTGCATCGTTGCCAAAATCTAGCTTTTGATCTGCAGAGAAATGATAGTACTGACAAATAAATGAAAAAAGCACAATGTAAGTCTTTATTAAGGCAGAGCACTGCCAAAGTTAAGTATCAATTTTCTAACTTCGTAATGCCAGCCACAATGTGAATGCAAAAGTAACATATGAGAGGTGGTTACGGCAATCTGCCTATCGAGGCAACCAGTGCATTTGATTTACACATTTCTGTTACCCACTAAATATTTCAAGCAATTAAATATCCTTTTTTTTTTTACTGCTTAGGTGAATTCAATGTTTTTACCCTCCCTCTCTTGAATCTTTGCTGCTTGAGCTCCATTGAACTGTGATATTTTATCTTGCATTAGATTGTAATACCAAAACTGCGTTCAGCCATGCAGTAGAAGAGCTCCCATAGGACCCTATTGGGATACAGGCAGTAGGAAGTGATGAGGTAGGAGTGGCTTTCAGTCAACAGGCATTTATGTGTGCTGTGTATTTTATACTCTGAATTCAAGTAGAAATCACTTTTTAAAAATTAGTGCAATGGCTTTAATTAGAGGAGAAGAGCAATGAAGAGCCTGTAATTAAAAACCAAAAAATCACGTGGTTGATGCAGTGAGTAGTGTCTTTGTCATAAATCCCAGCAAGTCCCCTCTACTCTTGGGTTAGGTTCAATCATCAGTCAGCTTCAAGGGCAATCACTTCTAATTAACAAGTCTTTTGAACTCTTCCAGGGAACACGGCCCAGACCTCTAAGGTACTGTAACAATAGTCAGACACACAGCTCTTAAGATTGTCTGTCCCTTATGTTGGCTTCTTCCAAAACGCGAGGCAGAAACTTCCTTGAATAAAATGAAAGCAATAGTACTGTAGTGGCATTTTTGTGCCATGTGTCCCCCCCTGCAGCCATCCAAGTCTTTCTCACCAGAGAACCACCTTCCATGCGTTTGACAATTTTGCATATGTATCCATACACAGAGAAGAAGAAAGGCTACTACAGCTCTCCGAAGACACCATCCCCTTTCCGTGCTTTAATAAGCAGTATTAGGACTTGACACTAAAAGTACTGGTTTGAGTTGGGTGGAATCTGACTGACCTTGCAGAGGCAGGTGGCATCCATCTAAAACCTTGAGTTAGAGTCAGGTGGTAACAACAGGGTGTTTTGAACAGAGGGAGCGGTGTATTTTGAGCTGAGAGAGGGTTGAAAGAGTAAACAAAGCCACCGCCTTGCATCTGAGGGTAGATTTTTCTGATTCGTGCTGCGTTCAGGACCGAGCTAGCAGAAACTCTTAACGCAGACAAACATGATTTCTTTGAAGAAACAAAGAACTCACCACTACCAGTTTCTCCTCCTAACTGTAAGAACGTGCAGTATCGCCGATAACCTCGCTAAACCCACAGGGATGGTATCATTACTGCCCTTTGATATGCAGATACGGGCAGCTGCTATTCTTATCCTGCTGCATTTTGCGTTTAGCCTGTGGAAAACACAACAGGTTCTCCACGTTCTCCCAGTGCTCGTCCCTCTCGCTGCCTCGGGTTGCACAACGGCAGCGGATGGGCTGATGGGCCTTGGTCCTCGGGAGGAGAAGGTCCTGCTGCCGGCCACGGGCAGGCGGTCGCCCACGCAAGGGACTCGCCGGGCGGTTGGCTCCGGCCCCGGAGCATCGCACACATGCAAGCCCGGTTCATTCAATACACGTGTGTAAGGTATTTCAGACCCTTTTTAATCTAAGCCATAATTGATAGCTGGCTTTCGCAAAGAGCAGTTTCGCAGGCACCAAGAGTGTCATCGCGGCCTCGCAGCTGAGCTTCCCCTGAGTCACAGCAACCCCAGTGTCACTGATGAGCATCCCCTGAGCCACCCCAACCCAGCCGCCTACCCCCATTTCATCAGGAATGGAAAAAAAAAAACCCACAAAGCTATAAAAAGACAGGTTCTTTAGAAAACAAAATAAACAAACACCCGCCTCCTGGCAGTGACCGGTCCCTCGGGAATCCCAAGCGACGCGCCATCAGCCGGAGGCGGGACTCGAACCACGGAACCGTGAAGAATTGGACGCCACCCCACCCTCCCCGGGGGCCCAACTACGCATGCGCAGAGCCGCCGGCCGGCCGAGCTCGGGGGCGCAGGCGCCGGGGAAAGCCCGCGGGGAGGGCAGCGCGCTTGCGCAGTGGCTGCTGCCGGCCCGGAGCGGGAGCCGCGGCCCCATGGGTGACGCGTTCCAGAGGGCGGAGTCGGGCACTCAGGTGAGGCGCTGCCCTCCGCTGCCCCTCCGGCTCGGGTTCCCCTCGGGCAAGGGGCGCCGAGTCCGGGCGGGCGGGGAGGGTGAGGCGAGGCGGCAGCCCGGACAAGGGGAAGCGGCGGGCGCGGAGCCTCCCGAGGAGGTGGCGTGTGAGGGAGGGAGAGCCGCGCCCTCCCGCCTGCCCCGTCTTCCTCCCCTTGCGTGAGGGAGGAGCGAGGGCCCCGCCCGCCCGGCGCTCCCCGGGGCGGGAAGGCAGCCGCGGGGTTTCGCCTCATGCTGAGGGGAACGGCGGGACCGCCCTGGGGGTGCTCAGTCGCCCGTGAAGCGCTGCGGTTGTGCCGGAGGGTGCTCGGCGGGGGGCTGGTGGCTGGCTGCAGCCGGGCGAAGGGTGTCGGGGTCTCTGTCCTGCCTTGGTGTCCCCGGCTGGGGCTTGGGGCTCGGGTTGGGCGTCTGCTACGGCGCTTCCGTGCAGGTTTTACTCATGCCTCCATAAATGTTTTCTTCGCGCTCTCCCTGCAGGAGACGTTGCAGTCATTGTGGTAAGGGAGAAGGCCTGTGAGGAGGTTTCGTTTAAATGAATAGTGCTGAAGGTGGAATTGCTTTCCTGTCTGTGGGGAAAAGGGGTTAGAGTTTAGGGGTTTTGCTGTGATTTGTTTTTTTTTATTTTTTTTTCACTGGAAGTTTTATTTGTTAGTGACTCTTGCAATGAGCAAGATTTGTCTGCTACAGTATCAGAATGTGCCAACTTGTGTACATAAAAGCATAGAAACGCGAGTTAATAAATACTTGTTTCTTGTTAAAGCTCCATGTTTTTTCTTTGGGACTGAAGTTCTTAAGGCCTTTTGACACTTCAAAAAAAAAACTAGTAACAGCTGTCCACTCTCAGCGATACACACCGACTGAGGACAGGGGTTGTGCTCTGCCCGGGTGGGTAAACGCAGTTATTTGTCCACCTCAGCTGTGCCAGCGGGGAATGCACGTGGCAGCCCGTGATGGCACGAATAACCAAACCTGAACACGGGAGGAACTGGTAACCAGTGGGCTAAGAAAGGTCGACGTGTGAGTACGTTGTCCAAAAAAAATGGTAGAAGCCCTTGAAACAGAAAATACTTAATTTAAAACAATACTTTTCAAATAGCCTCGTGCGTAAGATCAGATTTTAGTGAGAGTTATACCGAGACCGCAGTCTTGTACTTTTATTATTGAATATAATTAATACAACAAATTAGAACTTCTCACAAAACACCTTTGGGGTATCACAATGAAGTAAATGATAAATTGCTTGCGTATGTCTTTGTGCCCAAAGTTTACAAATGCTCAGTCAGAGTGGTTATAGTGGTTGAAAATTAAATTTTCTCTCATACTCGAGATAGGTTTGTATTTGTAAATAGCCTGTAGGTTAGCTCACAGCCTCTAGCAGAGCTCGAGTATTTAATTTGAATTTCTTTAACATTTTAATGAAGTAATATCTCATTCCTGACAAGACTTACATGTATGCTTACATTTACACATAGCTTCCTTGAAAGCAATGTAGTGTAAGCATCTAATGTGTTAGTGAGACTGTCCATATGTGTATTTCTTTATTAAAAAGATGAAATTGAGAAATTTAAAAAGACATAGCTGAAATATTTGAGTCCCATCAGTCTTGTCATTAATGAAATTTAACCCAACTGTTGCCTGACTCTTGCTGTATAGCTTGTTTTCTACACACAACTGCACGTATGTGCAGTTTCTTGGCAGCATAGTTACACTTTTGAAGAACACGTAGGAGCGAAGACCAACGACTAGCAGGTTGCTAAAAGGTGGGGTTTTCTGTGTAAAAGAAAATAAAAAGGACATTATGAAAGAAGAAACAAGCATCTACAGTGAAATTACAGAATCTGAAATCTCTAATACGTGACTTGAAATTGTTTTGGTGTTTTTTTTTCCAAGCGCTTCCCCTTCAGAGGCTCTCCTCAGCAGCGCTGTGTTCTGCACGCTGTGCGTGACAAAGCTGGGGATGCCTGACGTCCATCATCCAGATCACCCTTTAAATGCTATAGATTCCGCCCCCCCACCCTCTCATTTTACAGAAGAGAAGGTGAGCAGGCAAAGTGGAAATGCCTCCCCTGGAACAGAGCCGGGGGGGGGGGTGTTTTGCTGATTTGGAAAAACCTGTGTCGTCCCCATCATCTTTAACGGTGGCCGAGGCGAGGGATGCCTGACAAGTGCCTCGTCTGAGCTTCGCTTCCGTCACTGCTGCTTTAGTGTGGACAAACCTTTGTTGGATTTGAAGGAGAATTGTTAGCTGCTTCTGCCAGGAACCCCGTCGCTCCCAGCGTGACACTAATGAGGCAAGTGCCTTTGGAGATTCTGCTTCAGAACTCGGAAGTAAATACAAGTTTGATAAAAACACAGGTGCACTATCATCGCTGAATTATCATAAATTACCTACATGAGCAGTGCTCACAGTCAGCACCTGTAGTTATTTAAAATGAATGTATAAACTTATTTAAACAACTGCAGATTCATATTTAAACGATAGCGATCAATGTGCCATGTATTTCCAAAGCTGGAGCAGTAAGATTAAAGAGGTGATAGTCTAGGAAGAGACAGGGGCTCGTCATTTCCAGCAAAAATAAACTGCAGAGGATGTACTCATTAATGTACAAATAAACTTGGGAGCAGGAGGCTGCAGAAATGGGTGTAGACCAGCAATAGTTGTGACTCCCGGCCCCAGCAGCGCCCATAATCGAGCCCCTGTGATCGCCAAGTGCCGGAGCGGTGCTTCCTTTGCGAAGAAACGAAGAGCATCAGAAAGCAGCAGCCTGTGGTGGTTTTCCTGTTTTTCTCCACTTCCACTGCTGGCCGAGTGGGTCAGAGATTCCCAGCCTTTCTCCTCGCCAGGGGCCAGGGCTGGGCGCAGGCAGCTGATGGCACCGGAGGGCTGCACGTGTCGGGTCTGCGGTGGCCCTCTCGGTAGTCCTGAGCTCCTGGTTTACGTTCCCTGAGATACGTTCCTGTATTCTTGTGTACATGTGCCCATATGGTTTTTTCCTGGGGTCACAGAACCCTCCTGGCTCCCAAAATATTCAAGAGTTCACTGTGTGAGTGCTTTCTGCGCTGCACGAATGTGTGAAATGTAATGGGAGGAGCCGCAGAGCAAGGTCAGTTCAACTGTTTTTATGGCCCTTCAGTGGACGTGTCGGAAAACTCTCCTGAATACGTGTGAACAGGCAAACGAAGGCAAACACATTGACATTTTGTTAATGGAAGGGAATGTTAAAATGTCAATGAAAATGTCACACTTGGATTCCCATCGTGACCGCTTGAAGTAAATTCAGGGCCATTTAATGGAGTTTTATTCTGCTATTAAAGGCAAACGCACACAACTGTTTAAACAACTTTTAAGACAATGCAGAGCAAATGTTGCTTGTTGATGCAGCAGGGATGAAAGCACGATAAGGCAGCGTGTGTTTAAAGGTGTGTGCTTGCTGGTTGTGTGGTGACTGGCTTTAAGGAGGAGAGGATAAGACTGAAGGGGATTTGTTTTGTTTGAATCTTGAAATGGCAGCTGGGTGTCTCGGAGAGTGAACTATTTGGCACCAGGGTACGTGCTCTGGCAATGCTCTGAGCATCCCGATGGTGTCCTTTCCCCATGTGTGGTAATACACGTAGGGAGTAGCAGCTCTAGCACCCAGTGAAATGTTAATTCTTGGTTTACAGATGTATGCCAGGACTACAAATAACACAAGTTATGTGAATACCTGTCTACATGCTATGCAAATATCTACCAATTTCAGAAATTGTCCATGAACTTTGGACTAATTTGGTTTACAATGAACTTGTTTTACAAGGGGCTTTGGGGGAACTTTACAAATTCGAGCTTGTTTTATGAAGGTTCTGGAGGAGCCACTGGTGGCCAATTACTTTTGATCATTCTTAATCCATACTGTGTTTGAACAAGTAACTATGGTATAATAGGACTGTAGTCCAGAAGAGTCCTGTATGCCTTTTCATATGAAACGTATGTGTTTTTCCTTATAAATGCTCAGAGGGGCTGACTCAGGAGACTAATGATGGGTCATGTTTCGCCTCCCAACCAGCAGTTTGTTGTGGAGGTGATGGTTGTTGCAAATGATCTTCTTTCCCTTTGTTCTATCAAATGGCAGCACTACTGTACACCACAGTGATCCCTCTTGAAGGTCTACATGTGCAGCTTTTTCTTTTTGGTTTGTTTGGTTTTTTTCTTCGTTTTGTTTTTTTTCCCTTTAAGCTTTATTTCCGCTAATGGATATCCACTCCTTCTTGCCATTGAACCTGTGTGCTAATTGTTTGTAAGAACGGAACCTTCTGTTGCTGTAGTCCAGACTATAGGTTTCCATATGTATTTATGAAAACATTTTTAAAATCAAACTAATCTTTTGATAGGGCTGTCATGGAAAGCTCCCAGTTCTAAGAATCCTTTGATTCCCTAGGTCCATTATTTTGAGTTAACAGCATGTCTCTTCTGTCTTGTCTTTAAAAGCTACTTGCACGACTTGAGGGCAGAAGCTCTCTGAAGAATCTTGAACCTTACCTGTTTGCTGAGGAAGGATCTCCTGTCCATGGTAAAAATGTATCTTTATCCCATTTACAGAAAAATGTTGGTGTATAAGTATTCTCAGAGCAATATGATAGAGATAAGCCTACAAGTTGATCTTTTTGTGCTGGATTCTGAATTTTAATTGTTGATGTAGTTTTATGCAAACTAGATGAACTTTATGCAAAGTCACCATTCTGAAAATTATTTAATGGACTTTAAAATATCTGCTTTATAGGTATCAAAAGCATAGGTGTAGGTGAGTAAATACCAAGCATGTTGGTCTGTTTCTAGTAGTTGTACAGAAATTTGTTCTAGATTCTGTCATTTAACTTTTTTTTAATCAGTGGTCTAAAAAAACACCACAAAGTCATAACTGCAGAAATCTGCAAAGACCTGGAGATTCAATAAATAGCAAAGAGTTCAATCATACGGTGTGGGCTGGATCAGGTTAGGAAGAGGGGCATGAGCCAGGTCATCAAGCCATTCAGTCTTGGCCTGAAAAATCTTAATTGCACTGGAATGGAACTTTGGAAGCAGTTCTGTTATGAACGTAGGTACTAATCTGCTGAATAAGTTTGCAGACAGTATTAGGATCAAAATGCCTTATATAGGCCCTCAGTGGATAAAAGACTTTCAAACTGGAGAAATGGGGCTACCTCCCAGTGATGCCGGTACAACAAGTTTAAGGTAGATTCTTCTAGCAAGAAGTTTTAAGATCAAGATTAAATATTTTAATGAAAGAAATTAGTGAGCTAAACTGAAATTAACACATTTGGTAATTCCTTGATTATTCAGTCAGACTGGTTTTCCAGATGATGTGAAATTTCATGGATATCACAATGGAAGGGGCAACTGCGATTACACAAAACTAGAAATATACAGTAAAAAAGGAGTGTGAATGGCAAACTGTAAGGATCGTGTTGTGAAGTACTGCAGTTGTTGAACATGTGTATGAATGAATGGATTTGATGTGAAAAGTATGTGGCTGCAGTGGTTATCAGCATACTTGTCTGCAGTTTGAATTCCCACAGATTATAGAAGGTTCAGAAGAAATAGGAGAAAAAGCAATAAAAAGAACCAAGATAATTGGATGAGAGATGATGCTTAGTGTGGTAATACTGTGAGACTGTTTGTGTATTATTTTGCAGTACTTGAGAATACCTTAGGGGTTTAGCAACGTATGATTCCTGCCCCTGAAAGTTTCAAATACGATAGAACAAAGATAAAGGGCAGAGAAATACTGGTGAGCCAGTGCAAATGGAGCAGAGAAGATTATTTAGTCTCAATTCTGAATTGTTTTGTTACCCACAAGAAGAACCGGTAGTGAAATTGGTATATGCTTCACAAGGCTCCTGAAGTGTTTTTTTTTTAATTTTTTAAAATTTTTTTTAAAAGATGAGATATTTTTTAATTGAAAAAATGCAGTAAAAATGCTGATCTTTCAGTCTATTTTTTTTTAGTGAACTTTACACACAAGAAACAAATGTTTGAGACTAAACTGGCCATGTTCTGGTAGAACAGACTATAAGAAGCCTTCCTGGGGGTCAGTAATCGCCCTTGCCGTCACAGTCCACAGCTTTACATAATTCCATTCGTCAAATTATCAGCTTTGATCTTAAAGCTATATTAGGTTATTCGTGTCTGTCCAAAGACTGTTCCAGAACCTCAGTTCTGAGATGGCTGGAAGCCTTCTGAATTTGTCAGTGGTTTCTCTGTGCCAACACAGTCACTGAGCTTCTGAAGCACTTCTACTTTTCTTCTGCTTTTAACAAATGGCATCAATTATTTGCTGTATTGGTCATACTTCTTGGCTGACATTAATGAAGTTGCATAACATATTAGCACAGATCTTTAGCTTTATATACATAAATGGACTTCACCTTTTATTACATTTTTGCTTTGTCTATAATACCACAGTATTTGTGTGAGCCCATGTGTTATTTTGATGTGTGTTCCCATTATTCAGTTTTAAATCCCTGTTGAAGACCTACCTCTCCATTTGTCATGAACTTGACTTTTAGTAGGTCACTGTGGGATACTGTAATACATTGCCCGTGAAGTCTGTACTGAACAGCTCTTAATCTAAAATGGTATGATTAAAGCAATGCAAAGACCGAAATTATTCTTTTTGCTGATAGTATTTGAAACAAACACACACATGTAGTAAGTTTCCTTAAACTATCCAAAGGTTACATCACAGGTAAGTGTTCATAATATGTTTGTCAGAGTACTATAAAATAGGAACAGCTAATATATTCCAGTTGCTGCTTCTAATTATGATGGACTTGCGTATTTAGGAACACATAAGCATATTAATTACATACCATTTAAGATCTTCTGGAATGGAGCAAAAGTGAGATAAGCTTTAAGTAATCGTCTACTATTGCCAGTCATATTTCTCCTGTGCCACTGGTACGAAGGTGTAGGTGTCAGTGTATAAGCTCTGATGTTCAGCAGAAATGTGACACTCAGCATTAACTTGGAATAAATATTAAGCCTTTCTACTTCACTTAGAAATGGTACAAATATTAGTGACAGGTTCTGCACAGTATTGTATATTACTGGCTCAGTAACTTCAAGGTATCTGGTGATGTGAAACCTGCAGAACTATTGCTGAGTATTCCAGTAGCCTGTTTGTAACTGCGGCGTCAGAAAATAGTTTAACCAACATTTGCAAGTGTAATGATTACAAACAAAACTTCAGGCTCTTCTCATTCCAAAGATAACACTGAATTGATGACCAGGACTAAGCACAGTGTTTCGGGTAAAAATATATTAGTGTTAGATAAATATTTAAGTTTATGCAGCATCATGTGTTTTATCCTGTATGCCACTGCATAGCACTGGACTGTTGTACTCTGCAAGCTGACCGTAGTGGGCCAGTTCAAGCTATCGTGATCCAAGCAGTGTGTTGGGTTGCTCCTTACAATGTACTTCTTGAATTTGTCAGTGCTGAATTTCATATGAAATCATTCTGCTCATCCATCCTTCTGCTCATCTGTTAAATCTTCACAGTCTTAAGTCTTTATTAACCCAATTAGTTTGTCTTTTACACGTTTTGCCAAGCTAATGGAACATTCATCTACTGCTATTTTTAACATTGGGCAACACCAATTCTAGTAGGAAAATTTCCCATTAACTTTCTTCCATGTTGAAGGGTCTGTTCCTACTCTCAGACCGTCTCCATCCCATAACAGTATCTCTTCACTAATCCTCCTTTCGAAGTATTTCAACATTAAAGGCTGACGCTAGTACTGATCACTGAGTTTCTTCCATGGCCTGTTGTGAGGGTGTCAAAGGCAGCTTGGAAACGTTGCTGGCCACGCTTCCTCGTCTGCTGTGTCATGGTTTGTCCACGCTGATCCAGAAGGGTGAATTTCCCCTCTTATCTTACAGTAACAGCCTGGTTGCTAATTTAATAAAACCCTATATTTATAGATGTTGCTATAAATGGCTTCTGGTTTGCACCCGTTCTTCTTGTGGGCAGCCTTTCTGATAATCACGAAGGCACAGAAATCCTCAGCTCTCTGGAGGTTATCTTATAGTTCAAACTGTTACTCTTTTCAGAGTAACTTAAGTGTTTTGGTCAAGCTACAACCCGGATACGTGTCTTGTTCAGCAGTGTTGAACAAGCTTTGAAGGGTGCTTAGCTCTCTTGCTCTTGAAAGTTATAAACCACCACCACAAAAACTCCTAAGAATGATTTTTCATTGAACTTAGAAGTTTTACTTAAATAAAGTTGTTAGTTCTGCCAATAAAAGCTCATCCAATGTTATTCTGTGCATTACAGCTCCCTTATGTAAAGTTTTATAGGCTGTAACACCCAGGCACCCTGATAAAATGTCTGCAAATGAATAAAGTCAAGCATTTATTTCCATTTTTTTTGAATTGTTACCAAACAGGAACACAGATTTGCCCACTGCTGCTTCTGAGTGGCCATGCAGAGCTGCTGTTTTTTCTTAAACAAGGCATATTTTGCTGTAAAGGTAGGCGAAGCAATCTGTATTGTGTATTGGCCCATTGGCCCAGCTGGTCTGGGTTCAGAAATGCCACTCGGGGTGGCAGAAGTCTTGTGCTGCAGCCAGTGGCAGACAGAAGATACACTTTGTTCCTTAACTAGGGGTGCCTTAAGCAAATGTTCTAAAATATTTCAATACACTTGAAATATGAAGGAGTGACCTACCCAGCATGTTTAAGAGGAGTTCTTTCAAGCTGGTATCTTACTCGAACAGCGTGCGTTTATGTCACTGGCACCATATATGTGACAGCAGGGCGGCTGCGGGCTGCAAGTGGCGGAGTTGGACATGGCAACCTCTGATCAGGAAGAGAAAATGAAGGTTTATGTTGTAGGAAGTGCAGTCATCTTTCATCTCAAAAGCGGGGAGAGCCATTTGAGAACAGATAAGTGAGGGTTTGGGAGGCCATCAAGCTCTATAATAAATTTCAAAATATCAGAAATTCAGGAAAATGGAATCGCAGTTGTGGAGAGGCAGGCAGTCGGAGTGTCACTGACATGGGTAGAACTCTCACAGCACGTGTAAATTGCTTTCAGCACTTGCAATGGGTGAAGTAAGAGCTTAGTTTCTTCCCCTCCACCCCTGATCCCAAGCTGCATCTTGACATTATATGCACTTATGAACAAGGACATCCACTGGAAGTTGAGTAATGACTTGAAAAAGCCCTGCTAACTCAGGCAGGCACAAACATGTTTAAATAAAGCTGCAATTAATTCTCTACTCTTGCATCCCCCCTACGAAAAGCTGTTAGGCCATTTGCACTTGCCAAGGCCACAGAAATCTCTCACCTTCGTGCAATTACAGTTGTGTGATTCTCCTTACTGCATGTTTTTACCCTTCTGCCTAAAATCCAAAATGCCATAAATAAATGATCCAGTTCCCTAAATTAGAAATTTGTAAAAAAATTATAAACTAATAAATTAACTTTTTTTAGAGTCTTGCTCTGATCTAAGACATAAGAAGACCTAGGAAAATATTTCAGAATAATCTTGCATTCACATCCAACAAAAGAAAAGCATAATGCTTTTATTAATTAACATTTTAAATTTATGTGGTATATATTTTATTGAATCACATGGGTCAGGCAGTTAGGCTGAGTCCGTTTGTGAACAGAGATCCTTTGCCTCGACAGTAGAGTTGTTGCCTGGAGTTGAAGGAATCTGTGAGTGCCCCTTGTCAAAAGAAGCAGTTTCATGTTATGATCACCACAGAAGAATATAAGTACTAAATAAATACACTGGTGTTCTCTTTACCGGTCACAGATTCCTGTTGGTATCTTGTGACATGCGCAGATGCTGAACAAGCATATAGCAGACATGAAATGCTGAAGGACAGTCTGTGCTGTAAAAATAAATGTGCCGACATGATTTGGACCTCTAATATGCAACTTTTTGTTTTTCTCTTTTCTGTCCCCTCTACTTTTTTATGTATTTCTTATTTTTGTGCACAGTGCAAGTAGATGGTTTCTTAGCCACTTTTGTGTAGCAGCTTCCTTTTCAGCCTTCATCTGCCTGTAATGATAGATGAAATCCAATTGCCAACCTTTTATTGATGTCGCTGTGCTATATGCTATTCGCAGGGGTTTTTTCAACCTTTGTTCTGTGTTGATTTTCTTCACTATAGAAGCCTTTCTTGAAAATTGGAATTTCTCTTGGTAGATGCTAATTAGGATTTAAACAATTTTATGAATAACAAACTTCAAAAATTGCATTTTCCAACTAGTGGAATAGTGCATATTGGTTCAGTAAACACTGAAAACTGAGCTATAAATTGTCTTATCTGACTGCTTGCTGCTTTGTTTTTGAACAGGAGATGTCATTGAATTCCACGGTCCAGAAGGAACAGGAAAAACAGAAATGCTTTATCACCTGATATCCCGCTGTGTCATCCCAAAATCAGAAGGAGGACTGGAAGTGGAAGTTGTGTTCATTGATACAGACTACCATTTTGACATGCTTCGTCTGGTTACCGTTCTGGAGCACAGACTGGCGCAAAGGACAGAAGAAATGATAAAGCAATGCCTGGGAAGGCTTTTTCTTGTGAACTGCAACAGTAGCGCCCAGTTACTCCTCACTCTCTACTCCTTAGAAAACATGTTCTGCGCTCACCCCTCTCTCTGCCTTTTGATTGTAGATAGCATATCAGCTTTTTATTGGATAGACAGAAGCAATGGAGGGGAGAGTCTTAACTTGCAGGAGATGAATCTGAAGAAATGTGCTAACTTTCTTGCAAAGCTTGTGAGAGAGCATCACTTAGCCCTCTTTGCAACAACACAGACACTTATGCAGAAATCCACAAACTCTGCAGAAAGCTTTTTCCCTTTAAAACTTCAACACGAAACTGAGACAGACTACAGACCTTATCTTTGTAAATCATGGCAACAAATGGTAACCCACAGGATATTTTTCTCTAAGCAGTGTAATACTAGCAACAGCAAAGGTTTTACAGTCATTTCTTGCCATCTCAAAAGAAACCACGTAGTAAAACGTTCCTTTAGCGTTGCAGAATCTGGAGTTCAGTTTTAACTTCAGGTTTTTTTTTTAAATGGGTAGTAAATTCTGGTGCTTAAGGCCTGATGAGGTCCAAGTAGTTTTTAGTACCTTTTAAACTAGTTGGTTGTTGCTGGATGAACAAGAATTTTTGTCACCATTTTCTTAAAATTTAGTGAAGGGCAGGAAATGGTAAAATTTTTGTATTACTGCAGACATTCATTCCAAACTAGCGAGGAATGTTGAAATTACTTGTTTGTGCTTAATGCATACAGAGATTAAATCAAGAAAATTATAACCAAAGTCATTTTAAACTCCTAGTATCCTTCAGTAATCTAACCTATGTGATGCGTGGCCAAATGCACTGACTTATTTCTGGGTCTTACTGCTTTCCACTCCTCCTCTTCCAAGCTACAGAAATAGGAGCCTCGTTGTCCGTGGTGGAGACTGCAAAAAGGCGAGCATTTGCTCTTTAGTTTATTCCCAGTAGCCTAGGGCACATGAAATACATTCACGACTTTGCCTGAAGAAGAGGATTCATTTTCACAGCCTGTGAAGTAGTGGTAGTCCTGACCGTGCTTCCCCAAGCTCACAGCCTCTCTGCTTACGTCAGCGTGGGCTTGGAGAACACGGACTGCAGGTGTTTCGACCCCCAGAAACATCTGAGTTTGAAGAATCCACAGCTATCGCAGAAATGGAGGCCTGATTTCCATAACTTAAGGAGAACTAAAGACCCAGCTCTGGTTGCTGCATGCAGCAAACAGTTCAGTCTTTGAAAAGAATGAAGTGTGGGTTATGGGTTGTTTTGGGTGTGGGGGGTTGTTTTTTTGGGGTGGGTTTTTTTTTTTTTTGGATGTATGCACAGACAGAATTTTCTTTTCTCTTCCCTCCCACTGCTTTCCCTTCCCCCAGTCTCTCTAAGAAATCCAGGAATGCCATGCCTCTGGTCTTTACCAATATGTATTTGCCACATGTAGAACATTTGTGTGCAGGATTTGGCATGCAACATGTTGCAATTCTGGCAAAGAAGATTCAGAACTTATGGGAAATGCCCTACAGTTCTGGCAAAGAATACCGTATTATTTATTAACCTAGAGTGCCCTTTGAAAGCTTCAAAGTGCTTTACAAGAAAGGAAAATGCACATAGTACATTATTTAATACAAAAACTTACATTAGCTTACAAATTTAAATTACTCAAACAAGGGGAAACTATTTCTCACAGCAATATTTGTTCGGTCATGTTGCAAACAGCACGCTTTATAGTTTAGATTGAACAGATTATTAACAGAAATGCATATTAAGAAGTATCTAGTACAGTATCTTTTTGAGGAAGATGCCTAAAAAACTTTATTGTGAGACACTTACCTTTTAATTTCCTGACTTCTGAAGCTGGCTTTTTCAAGCTGAACGTGTGTGTGGATTCCCAGCTGTGTGTAGGTCGGTGTGGGTTCCCAGGCCTCTGTGTATAGAGCTAGGAGTGTGTGTCTATTCTGTCGTTTATAAAATTGGCATCTCTGTGGTTTGGCTGGATTTTTGCAAAGATGATGAGTGTCCTACCTCCAACAGCAGCCAGTACCAGAGGTTTTGGGAGGAATATGAGAAAAATCAGTTCACTGGCACAGTCTCCCACAGCGTGGGGCTTGGGGAGCTCCTGCCCAGAGCCTGTGGTCAGACCAGTGTTTAATGGCCATTGATCAGACCCGTCCTCCCTGAATTCATCCAATCCATTATTAACTTCCTTAACCTCTTGGGTCCCACCATATCTTTTCACAGTGAGTTCAATTTAATTATTCTTTGTATGGGAAAATGTCCTTTTTTTTTCCCGGTCTCATTTGAAACTTGCCGTCTGATCACTTCTTCACACCGTCACTGCTTTTACTGTGACACGTGACCAAACTTTGCCTTTTCAACATCTCCGCAGAGGTGATAATTTTATAGACTCTCATTTTATTTGTGCTTTCTCTTCCATCAACACCAATATTTAGTTTATATCAGAACTTGCATAAGTACACAAATACATGAAACATACACGAGTTAACCATTCAGCCTAGCCTGGACCCAAGTTAGATGGTTTGACATGAGTAGACACTTCCACTGGGAATTATGGTAAAAGGCATACTTGCATTTTTTGTAAAAAACCTGCAAAGATTGAAGTAGAACTGTAGAACTTTTAAATGTGAAAAATTATAGGACTACGTGATGTCTACTACAAAAAACCAACAATCCCTTTTCTATTGGAGAGTACAGCTCCACTGAAGATTAACTGCTTCATAAAATCCTGCTTGCTAAAAAATACTTTTGAGAAAAAAACAATGGAAATACTCTGGCATTCCCGTCTGGGAAAAAAGCTTTTATGTTATTCACAATGTAGTTTATATTTTGCATTGTACTATAAAAGACATGCCTAAATTGAAAGGAAGACAAAGTTCTAATTGATCAAAAAGAGCACCTCCGGAAATTTTGAAATTTCTCAGTTTTATTTTTATTTTTGAATGCAGACAGATAATTTTTTTTAATTCTCTGGTACTTGTAATATTCATGCTCTGCACATTTGTTTTAGATGTATAGCAAGCGCAGCTTTCAGAGGTGCTGAGCATCTGCATATCCCTGTACGTTTGCAGGAGGGATAGGCAGTGTGCGATCTGGGAGTGCACTGACCTTATCCTCTGCCAAAATTATGCCATTTGGAAATACGAGCCTTTAGGATACAAGTCTAAGAAAGATGCAGTGATAAAGAACCTGGGAAGCAACAATTTTGTTTGCACCTTAATGAACTGTGGGTATTAAAAATGTTTTTTACCATTTTTTCAATGATAATTTTCTCCATTAAAATTATGTCGAAATTGTAGTTAGTGGAGAGTGCCGTTTTTATCTCATGAGCCAGGAACAGTGTCATAAACATAGCATTATACTTAGTATATAATATCAAATCCAAATTCTCCACTTTCACCTAGACCTAAGTCACCGCCCGGTCTCCAGCCCAGTGCCTAACCCGGAGTGACCTGTCCTGCTGCAGCTCCGTCCCCCAGCGAGGGAGCGTGGTTTGGGTTAGGAGGTCTGCGCTGCTGCAAACCGGCCCCGCAAAAGGGGAGTGCCGCCGCATGTCACTGAGGTTAGGACAGAACACGTGTGTGCCGAAACTCTAACAACATACCCAGGTATTTCTTAGAAATGGAAATCCGTTCGTGTCAGTGTTATTGTTCCTCAGCACACTGTTGTATTATTAAGGCTTTTGGAGGCATAGGAACTTTTTTTACATTCCTTAGAATTTTTGTTTGTGGCTTTATATGCAACATTGAATTAAAGCAGCAAGCTTGAAATAAAGAGGAACTAGTTCACCCTTTTTTCCCCATCCTTTTTATAATGAGAGAGCTTTTTAGAAAAACCAAATTAAGGTATTTTGCAGGTTTTATATTTATTTTAAAATAAAGTGGTATTTCTGTGGAAACCTGGAAAGAAAATGTCATTTTTGTATTCAGCAGAAAGTTCTTTGTATTCCTAGACTTTTTTACAGAGCAAATAAAATACAAATAACAGTTTGCTTGGTTTAATTTTGTACTTGCACATAAAATTCAAGTTTCCTTTTTCTTAGATAACTGATTTCAGCCACTTAATTTTCCATAGAGTTTGGAAATGGCAGAAGATAAAGGTTCTCGTATGAAAACATCCCTGCAGTTGTATTTTTACTGGTGACTAATGGACAAAGGCAGAATACACCACCATTTTGGTGGCTGCTGGACATAAGGCTTCAACCACGTCCTGGAGAGGAACATGACATTTTAGTTATTTTCTATGGCTGCTGTAATAATTGTCTCTTGAATCTCTTTATTTAAATGTATTTTTGATACGCAAATATCATACCAAGCCAATGGGCAACATCATTCTGTAATCAGCAAGCCTTCTGCCAAATGTAACCCACCTCAGGCGAAAGCCATGCCATGCCACCAAACTTGGGCTTGTGTGGGAAGCTGCAGTGAATACTCGCCTGCGTAAAAACTGCAGACAGTTTTAGTGTTTCCAGCAACTAGAGAATAGTGCAGGACTGGTGCATTTTGTAAAGAAGGGGAGACACTGGAAGAGCTTGGAAGACTTTAGCAATGGAAAAAAACTTTCAGACAGAGCAAGAAGTATCAGTGCAATGCATCTGTATGATCTTCTGGGTAGAAAACTCCAGTGCTCTGCAGCAGTCTCTGAAATAGAATGTCTGGCTGTTCCTGTGTGTGAAAGAAGACAGCAGAGTGGTATGACCTGTGAATAACGTGTAGAATGACAAAAAGATTCTTGAACTGTGAACTACAATGTCTAGCGTGGTAATGCTTTCCAGTATAAAGTTGGCCATGGCTAACCTGCAGCTTCTTGCCACCAGGAGATGAACCTGGTGATGGATTCCACTATGTAGATGCTGCATAGCTTATTTACAATGAAGATATAAAACCCTGCTTCTCTGGACCCAGGAGGAATTAAATGTAAAAACAGGCTTCATTTTTTTATGGGTTTTTTTTTCCTCTCCAGCTCTAGGCACCTTCCCAACAGTCAGCACTTAGCTCCAAAGGCACTCTCACAGCTTTCTGTGTCAGCACCGCGCTTTACTGGAAGTGCATAGTTTTCTGCTTTGCGGCGAGTTTATGTACACTCTATTACCAGTGCAGGCTGGGATACCCGAATATAGAAGATTGAACCCATGTGACACATCAGTGTAACTGGTAAAATGCTTTGGAGACTTCGCTCTATTTGCAGTCAGGAGTAATGTCACATTGGAGTAGATGATTTTGAAGAAACGTGGCTGTGACTTTGCTAGGGAAAAGCTTGGCAGTCTTCCCTCTGCTTTCCCACACTGCTTTGCATCCTGCCCCGACCAACTGGTCGGTGTACCTGTGTGGGCCTTGGTGCTCAGGGAGAGCAGTGACAAGATGTCACCGCCTTGCCAAATGCCGCTGAACAGCCACGTTCTGGATCTTGGCACTCTCATACTGCAGGAGTTGGCACAACCACTCTAGTTTTTAATTTAAACCATTTGCCAGGCTTCTTTCTCATACATCTAAGCTGGGCTTGTGCTAAAGACCTCCTAGCCCTGGGGGGAGATATGAAAGAGAAGAAATCTTGGGTTTTGAGTATAAGAAGGACAAGATTTTAAGGGCATTGCTACAAAAAAGGTCAAGCAAGGCCATGAGGTTCCTAGCAGTAGCAGACAGACATCAAGGCCTTGAAGGTGGCTTGGAAAATGGTCAAGGAACAGACTCTATGTCTCCCTTACCAACTGTCCATATTGTGAAGGGGTGAGTAGGATTTTTGACTTAGAATATGTGCATACCCTCATACTTTATCATACTGCTGAGAGAGAAGACTGTGCTATGGGGGGCAGCACTGTCTCTGTAGCGCATCCCAAAAGCTCTGCTCCAAGTCCATCACTGACAGTTCTGTCTCCAGCCCAGCATCTCCATGGTCTCCCAGCCTCCTCCTCCATAATACAAACAGCAGTGCTGCTGAAATCGGTGAACATCATCCCATTTGCCTTTGCTGGACCTGAGTGATACTGCGTGCATTGGTAGATGGTGCTGGGCATGGTCACCTGGGGCAGGTTTGAGCCGCGTTTTCGGACTTAACGCTCCTTTGCATATCCCGTATGATGACACTGGTCAGTGAAAATGCAATAGCAAGTCCACACCCTTTGAACGGCCAGACCGCCAACTGCAAACCCATCCTCCGGACTCGGTCAGCGCTTCAGTTGTACCACCTCCGAGCCCCCAGCTGGCCCCCCATCTCTCGTGCTGTGTGTTCACCAGGTTCAACAAAGAATCCTTTTCCACAGACGTACACAATGTCAAGTATTATCCCACAGTCACATAACAAATCTATGCCGTATTTGGACTGTGCAATGAATGGGTTTAGAAAATAAGTGTACGTTAGTGCAGATCTCGCCAAAGCGGATTGTTTTCTGCTTAGTAAAATCTCAAGCAGTTTTAACAACTCTGAACTTGCTTTTGACTTGCACAATGTTAGCAGAGTGTTTTTCTCATCTGGTAAAGAATGATGGCAGAAGCAAGTAAACAAGGCACCTCACAGCACACCACACCTCACAAGGCACAAGTAAGACTAGTCCAAGAGAGTCCCACAGCTGATGATAAAACAGCATTAGCAGAACCCAAAAAAATCCCCCATCTTCCCAGAGAATATAAAATGGGATCTTTAGGTATAGAAATTACTCTAGCGTGTCCCCAACATTATAAGGTTGGGAGAACCTTCTCTGCACAGGAGCAGTTGTGCTGTCCCAGCTGTGCAACATCAGAAGGTGTTGGTCTGGTGAGCTCCAGCCATGTGTCGCTTGCTGGGCTCCCCTTAGCCTCCCTCAGAAGCAGGACGCCTTACTATTTTGGTTCACGGATAGGGCCGTGCCCTCAACGAACACGCTGACTGCAGCAGTGCAAGTACAACAACATTTCCGAACCGGCCCGCAGCGGGTTCCCTGCGCAGCTCATCTGAAGGCTGATGGCGCGCTGCCTCATTGGCGTGGAATGCAGCGCAGCGGAGGAACGACCCAGCTTGTCTCAGGCACTTGAGGCCACCCTTGAAATGATGGAGGTTTCTTCTACTCCAGGTTCAAAATGTGTGGAAGGGCAGCTGGGAAACAGCCTCCAAAGTAGAGCTGTGCTACGAGTGGGAAGAAGCTCTGGGGTGTAAAACTGTGAAGAGTATTTTACAAAAATTGTTGCAAATCTGAATAACGAGTAAGCGCTTATTAACTTCTCATCCAGCAAGGCTATCAGCTCACACAGCCAAGCCATCCAGAAGCTGAGTGTTCACTGCTGCTCAGATTGAGTAGGGAAGTGAGAGAGGAAGGGGTAGAGAAGAGGGAAGGCTGTTTGGGGAATGTCTCGAGGCTTTGCTGAAGCATGGGGAAAAGGAAAGGCATGTGGTCATCAGAAGCTGGCAGGCAAAGGGCTCCGTTTCACTCAGGAGCCTGTAGAAAAGTGCCCACGTGGCAAGGAATGGCTTGGCTGGGAACAGAAAACAGACTAAAAGGGTCAGGAGGCTGCAGGAGCAGCCAGTGGCTGCCGTGAAGAGGAGAACCTGGCTGGAGAGGACATACCACCAGAGCTGCTGGTCTGCTCCTCTGAACAATTCTGAGCATGTCCTGGTGGGAACAGCAGCTGCCACTCGAAGCTCCTGTCACAGCTCCTTCCAGCTGGAGACAGGACACAATTCAACCCCTTCTGGGAAGCGGGAAGCTGGTGGGAGGCCATCCTCTCCCCATGGCTCCTGAGCTGCCTTGCCCCATGGTGAGGAGCTTTTGCTTCCAAGGTCATGATGGAACTTTCCCTCACCCGTTATTTTAACGCCTTAACTTTGTGGTTCTGCAGTGACACGACTGCCACTGCTTGCACTTTATTTCACGTGTCAGTGGCACTTTTCTGACAATAAAGTCACATTTTGTGAAATTATACAGGTGCTTGTATTTTCACCCATCAGAAAAAAATGATGTTATTAATAAAATTTCTGAATACCCTAAGCAAATGACATAGACCAGCTGCAGAGGCAGTGAAGTTACAGAAGCCAGTAGAGCCAGGTATCTGGATAGCCCGTGCAGTTAAAGGAAAGGGCTCGCTGTCTTTAAAAGCCTCGGAGGCATTCAAAATGCGGTTATTCTGCAATCCTGCTCACGACCAACCTTGCAGGCTGACGCTACGCAACCCTGCCCATCGACTGCTGTGGCCTGCACAAGCGCTCTGAGCGTATGAAGCCTGAAGTCCCTGGCTGAAGATAATAACTTAAACATCCCTGTCCCTCAGAGCAGATGCACAGAAATATTTCCCAGCACAATTGGTTTTGTGGAAACGCCCTGCGGGATGCCGTCAGCATCCTAACAACAGGCTGAACTTTCTCCTTCGCTCCCACAGGTGTGGTTAAGTGGAACAGCGGGTGCTAGCTGGAGGCTCAGCTGCCCGGTGCCTGCCAGGGAGTGCCCACGATCCGCTGCTCGGCCTCCCCAGGGCACCGCTGGCTGCTGAACGCTCAGCAAAGGTTTCAGCTCCCACCACGGCATAGGAGCGAGTGAGGGCCGCCTCGACTCAGAAGGTGAATCCGAATGTGCCCGCTATTCACCGTGCTCGCCACGGTAGCAGATCAGCCTTTCCCTGTGGTAGAAATGGGAATTTCTGACTTTTCTCAGGTCTTTGCTGGTTGCAGATCAACTCATGCCGACGTCAGTAAACCCCTGCGGTGCCCGACCGCCGGCAGCACAGCCCAAACGAGCGCTTCGCCTGCCGGGAGCTCCAGCACGGCTCCTGGACGGACTGTCCTCCCGGCACAGGGAGAGCAGGCGCATCTCCTCTCTGGAGCACAACGCTCGACTGTGGTGGCAGTGGCTCCAAACCACTGTCCCGGGGCACAGAAACCACCAGGTAAACCCCTGTCTCTCATATGGATCAAATTCCTTATCTCTGCTAAGGATGTTATGCGTTGACGTCACTTTTGTTTTGCAAAGAAGCTCAAGGGATTTTGCTGCTCTGAATAAAGGACAGAGGTTGCATCTACCAGTCTTGGTGACATTTTACCCAACCCTAGCAGTATTGGCCATGAACTGAATGTGAAAAAGTCAGAGCAGCGTAACAGTGCCAAGATTTCAAAACAGGCTTTTCTTTTCTTGTTTGTTTGGGTTCGATTTCCACTACTAATATCTCTTCCAGGAAACAGAATTGCCCAATACTTCCTTTTCTGGTCAGTCACGTAGTGCGTGTGGTGTCCTACCCACAGGAGATCTGAGGCGCAGAAGCCAAGAAGGGGACCCAGTCTTGGGGTTTATTTTCTGGACTGAAGCCATACTCCAGTTTGGACTGCGCGTTACACAACAGTGTTGTTCCGCTTGTGGGTTGATCGAAGGTATCGTGGGCAATGGGAGAAGGAGGAGGGAGTACTGGAAGACATTATGGGCGGAGCTACAGACAGGTATTTAAATGAATGCGCTGAGTATAAAGAGAAGAGAATTCTGCAGCGTCTGAAAGCCAAGAGTAAAACTTTGAACTATTCCTTCTGAATTTGCAGTTTTATGTATACAGCCCGGCTGACTTAGAGCCTGAAGATGGAAACATGCAGACACAGAACAGCAAGGCTGATTTTCTAGATCTTTTGATCCTACAACCGGTTTCCTGCAGGAGCAAGGTCTAGCTTTTAGGAAAATAAAGTAACACAAATGGAAGTGCTTTCTGTTAGGGTAAGAAATCACCAAATACCAGTGTAAAAGTTCAAAATGTGCCGAGTCCCCCGTGTTTAGAATTGGCGGCTGGCTACTCTCTGCTCTGGAGGATTTCAGTGTCACTGTTGTCCTGCCAGTTATCTGAAGCCAAAACCATTATTCTTGGGAAGCAGGTAGGTCTTCAGACTCTCTTTCCAAAAACCATTTGGTATAATTATGGGATAGGATGTACTGAAAATAAAACGTTAATTCATCCACAGACTAAACCATGCATTTAGCTGCCTCTAGGATTCCTGTGAACAACAGCAACACCCAGATAGGACAGAAGGCATTGCATCTTGCACAGCCATCATGATACAAAACAGAACATTTGAAGGGGATGGAGAAACCCCTCAGCACCAGCATGTTTAATAAAAACTGAACGCAGGGTACATTTTCTTACACCGTGCTCTCTGGTCCCAGATTTCCTCCCTGTCTGCCCTGTCTTTCCCCGCTGTGTGCCAAAGGTCAGAGCAGTGGATCTCCCCGTGCCAAAAGCAGCCCACTGTAAACCAGAACAAACACAAGCAGGGACTGGAGTAGAGACTGGAGCCTCATCTCATTTTGGACTCGCCTTGTTTCCCCACAGGTTTCCTTCCCATTAGTTCATTGATCTTGATACTCAAAAGCAGATCCTGATAATCCTGGGTAGGGTGACATTAGGTTTTGAACACAGCAGAAAAGGGAGGTCAGAGTGTCGTCTTAACACAAAGAACCAACCTCCCCTCTCCCCCCCCAGTCCTATGCAGCTGTAGAAAAGCCTTAAGTCCTCCTGAACAAGGAGTTGCCTTTTTGTAGCCTTACAGCTGATGGCCTTGTTCAAGTATCCATTTTTAATGCGTGAAAGGAAATGCAGAAGATCGTTGAGAATGCAGCTGCCAGAACTTCTGCCACGGAACAGCAAAGCTTAGAGGTCTGTTTTAAGATGATTTAGCAAACACAAGTCTAAAAGGCTTGAGTATAGCGCAGCTTTGCAAGAACAAGTGGCCTTCAGCCACAAAATGGATTCGGCAGTGCTGTAGGCTGGGTTGATGTTCCCCTCCAACCACTGGCTCAAGTCACAATATTGTTTATTTGCTGGAAGTTTGCATAGCTGATGTTCACAAACATAGGCCATGGTAACTTCAGGGCAACCTATAGATTTGGATGCTAATGACTACAGCACAAGCTAAAATATAAGCCTATCAAGAAAAACAGACTTGAAACAACATGAAGAAATAGATACAGACAACAAAAATAGAAACATTTCCCATGCGAATATAAAAAAAAAAAATTGGAGGCTAATAACTAATAGAAGAAGTCTTACTAGTCCAGAGAAGCTACTCCTGGAATGATAACTCATTACTTCTCCCCAGACTCTAGATACCTTGCCCACAACAGACTGCTCAGGTACTGAGATCTTGTTCGTCTGTATCAGTTCTCTCTGTCGGGCCCTAATGGCACTGTGCAAGTTCGACTCTGCGCAGAAGCCACCAACAGAAATGCATTTCCGAGCGTGCTGCCCCGATGGCATGGCTCAGGGTTGTCAATGCAGTGGAAGGATCTCAGCCACGCAAACCGAGTTCAAGTTGCCTCCTGCCAATCCACCACATGCTAAATTCCACTAAATTGCTTAATTAAGGTAACGAATGCAAACTGCACTCTAGTCTGCACTATGGGTAGCTGGAAACACCCTCTCGTACATAAGCAACAAGCCTTGTCCTTTAACGATATGGCCTAGATTTTATCTATTCCTAAGAGATCCTATGTGCTCACTCCTTGTAAATTTTCCTATTTCATTGTACAGAAAGTATTTCTGGTTAACTATTTTGGTAGTCTCATTTATATTCCCTATTTCTAGAAAGGCTCATGCATATGTTTAATACATGAATAGTTCCAGGGAACTCAATGGGAAAATTTATATCTTTGAAGTTAAGGGTGTGCATACATCTTTACAAAGTCAAACCGGACTTCACATCCATACCTAAAGCTTTTCTCCAGCTGTGTCTGCCAGAACATACGTAACTGAACCAGATTTCTAACAGTAGTCCATTGTTCTTCCAACTGGAAAGTCAAAATCCAGAACTGACTGTACAATCATCATATATGGCTGGTTTCCTTTTTCCTACTTCTTTCCCAAAATACTCAGAGCATGGGGCATGAAAAAATCATTGCGGTGGCTAGGAAGGCACATGCACAGAGCCGGTTGATGACGGCTGGAGAAGGAAGGCGGGCCGTGCTGACAGCCACCATCATCTCGCGGTGTGACTCAGAGGCCCGCAGTGGTACCCACGGGCTCGCGGCACAGAGGCCAGTGTCCCGTTACCGGACTGTGATGACCTGCCCTCACCCCCACTTGGGCTGGATCAAAAGCCATGAGCTAAACATCTCCTGCTAGTCCCCCTATGCTCTTCATGCCCCAGTCACTTGTAGCCCTGTCCCATCAAGCACGTCAGTCATCACGTTGATGGCTTAACACCACATCAGTCTTTTTGCTATAAATGTTCCACTCAGAAAAAAACCCAACACAATGTAATAATCTGTGTCACAAAAAAATAAAAGGAGCTGCATTTTTCCTATCTCAGTTTCATTTTCTCTACTGCAAGGATGGGCCTGTCTCAGACTCCACAGAGGAGAAAAGTATGCTCAGTAGAAAAGTGTAACTGCTGCCTGTGTAATGTTAAACTACCAAGTAGAAACGATGTTTTTTGCTTGGTGATTGCGTTCCCTCCTCCTCTCACACAAGCCAAGAGGAGTCTCTTGTGGTTGCAGCCAGGGAATGGGAGACAAGCACTGGGCTGCTCTTGGCTCAGCTCGTATTTTTGTTTGTGTTGGACTCATGGCGACGCTCCCCTCACCAGATCCAAGGTCCTAAAAGCAATTTGTTTTTGTTTAAAAGCAGAAAAGGCGGTGCTTTCTCACCAGCACGCGCACTGGGGAAGGCTGCCCTGCTGACAAAGCAGCCGGCCGTCCTCCTGCTTCAGCTTAGGTGCCGTAGGTCCCATGGCTCCCACCCAAATCTCAGGCGCATCAGAAAAATATAAACACAAACTTTCCAACCTTTTGCCATCAAGCCAGCTATATTGCCGGTTTGGCAACTACAGCACCCAGTTCTCAGCCTTACTGGGCCCTCTCGGAGCCGCGTGGACACAGAGAGCTGCTCACACAGCCCAACTTGCAAGACCGGTGCCTCAATTTGTCATTGCTCGTATAATAAATCAATTTATTTCCTTTAACGAGGGGTTAGTCAGCAAACTCTTACTCATGCGTTTCTCATACAGTAAGTCACACTTCCCGGTAGCGTTCGTGTGAATGTGGTTTCTGACCACGGCTGTAGGAGCGGCAGCAAGACGAGGTTGGTTTTCCTGAGATACTGATTCTCTTGTGACTCCTCACAACCAATAAAGACCAAATTTTTCTACCCATGGTGGAGAGCTGTTGGACACGTGGTCCACACCGGTACACCACGGTGTAGGAAAGGGCTGCTGTCCTCCACGGAATGGGCCTGCCGAGGATGCGAGCGGCCGAGCCGCATTGCACTTGCAGCCCCCCTGCCACCCCTGCTACGTGTCCCGGGGGCGTACGCGGAGCGCTCCGGGACGCTTTCCCGCTGAGCCGTGGGAGATCTCGTCTCTCCTTCTGGGCAAACAGGTTGTTGCGGTAAGCAGCAGAGGTCTATCAGCCACGGCATCTCTCGGTCTGCCCCGCGGGGCCGCGTGGGAGGGCTCTCGCTGGTTATCGGCGTCAGTGAAGGCACCACCGCCGCTGCCCCTAGCCCCCTCGGCCCCGCTCGAGCTCCTGCGCTCAGCCGAGAGAGTTTGTGTCTGGTCCGGACCGGGGCTCAGAGCGAGAAGACGGTGGCCGAGGTTCCCTCGGCGCTGCTCCTCCCAAGCTCTGGCTGATTAACTGCAAAATCTCCGGGCCCGTGCGCTCAGCCTGCCTCGTCCAGCTGCAGGAGGGCTTGCAGCTGTGGAATAATTTCTCAGAGGAAGGCTCTACCCATGAATTAATGTCTCTGAGAACTAATTATTGGGTAAACTGTATAAATAGTCCCTGGAGTGCCTCTTCAGTACTCAGCTTTTGGGCTCAGAACAGACCGAGCAGGCAAGGAGATTTTCCAGGGATGGTCTGTCCGGGCAAGGGATGATGATGTAGGTGACTCCATGGTTTTATCTCTCACAGCCTAAAAAGACAGAAAGGTCCATAGTGGTCATCTGGGGTGAAAATTTATAGCTTATTAATTAAAAAAGAAAAAAAAAAAAGCCATTTCTAGGCCAGATCATAGATTCTAGGCTACCATCCAATGTCAGGAAATGTTCCCCTCCCAGCAGGGGATCCGGGCTAAAAGGTTATTTAATACTTTCTGGTTGATTTTGTATTTGGAATAACTGCCTTAAATGATTGGTTTTGGCTTGAGAAACTGTTTGCTTACCTGGCACCTGAACTTCGGTGATAAACTTTAATGTCCTCCTCTGAGTATTCCCGCAGCACACAAAGGAGACCTCATGCAGCCCCGCTAGCTATAAATCCAACCTTTCTTAAAAAAAAAAATCAAAATCAGATGTTGCTCGTTATCTGTTCCAACTCCGATCTATCTGTCAACACCCAAAAGTTTTAAACGCCCTGCTTAAGCATGTCTCCACGCCACTGATGGAATATCCTTTAATATTTTATAGCTCTGACTTGCACTTCTAAAAGTACTAATTAATCTCACTAGATAGAAACTGGCACAAAATGGTGCAAGTGCGAATAGCTCCATCCTTCCTCACAGCAACCGCGTGCCAGTTCGTCTTGGAGCATGTAATGATTTACTGTAATAGTTTTAGGCCCGTAATGGGGCCAATAACTGGCATCTGGAAGCTGTGAGGCTCTTTCCCAATGGATGCCATTCACATATAGTTATTTAATTAATTAACAGCTCCACTAGCATAAGCCAGTAAAGGGTCCATTAAAGTTCTTTTTTTTAAATATCTTCCAAAGTAAGAACATATGCTGCGCGCTGCTTTTCCCTTGGAGAGCGCTTAATGTTGCAACCTGTTTATCTTATGACTGATTTTCAAATTCCACCTTAAGCAGCTGCTTTTTGCTCGACGTTGGGACTCGGCAGAGAGCGAACTGCCCGGCGCTCGGCAGGAGCCGCGGAAGAACATTCTACCTGCGTCTGCTCACCGCCACGCCAGCTGCCAAACCCCTGCAGCGGCTGCGCGGCTGCCTCCGCACTGCTCCCGGGCCTTGCACGGGATGCACTTCCACTTGCCCGTTTCTCTGCTGCTGGGGAAAGAACAAAATAAATAAATAAAAATATCAAGGTGTGGAGGTCATTTGGAGGAAGCAAAATAATAGTGGGAAAACAAACCCCGCCAGGCACTGGAGGTGGTCAAGTTTGTAAAAAGCACTTGAGAGTCCAGTGCTGTGTGAAATGTGGAAAAGCTATCAGGGGCCATCACGTCAGCAAAGGTGGGCTTGGTCGGGTTACAGTGCCAAGGGATTTTACTTCCCAAACGATGAGGATTCCTTTTCCTGAGGTGCAATTAAATGCAAACCAGGTCCTGGTGGGTGCTGGTCTGCAGCAGGGTGAAGGCCCCCACACAGCTCAGCGTGCAGCTCCGGCTGGGTGCCACGCAGTGGCCGTTACCTAAGGAACTACCCCGTCAGGACGAAGTAGACATGGAACTGGAGAACCTCTGACAAGACGATAATGTCATTTAACAGTAACTGTATCAAGTAAGTGGTACTAACATGGCATGGCACGGTGTCAGCTGCCTGGTATGGGATCGTGCTCTATAGGACATGTCAGAAGTTACACAATCCTCAGCACAGAATCATAGAATCATAAAATGGTTTGGGTTGGAAGGGACCTTAAAGGTCATCTGGTTCCAACCCCCCTGCCATGAGCAGGGGCATCTTCAGACCAGGTTGCTCAGAGCTCCATCCAACCTGGCCTTGAACACTGCCAGGGAGGGGGCAGTCACACCTTCTCCGGGCAACCTGTGCCAGTGTTTCACCACCCTCATGGTGAAGAATTTCTTCTTAATATCTAATCTAAATCTGCCCTCTTTTAGTTTACAGCCATTCCCCCTTGTCCCATCACTACACACCCTTGTGAAAAGTCCCTCTGCATCCTTCCTGTAGGCCCCTTCAGGTACTGGCAGCTGCTCTAAGGTCACCCTGGAGCCTTCTCTTCTCCAGGCTGAACAGCCCCAACTCCCTCAGCCTGCTCTCATAGGAGAGGTGCTCCAGCCCTCTGATCATCTCCGTGGCGCTCCTCTGGACCCGCTCCAACACATCCGTGTCCTCCTCATGTTGAGGGCTCCAGAGCTGGACGCTGTACTCCAGGTGGGGTCTCACGAGAGCGGAGTAAAGGGGCAGAATCCCCTCCCTCGACCTGCTGGCCACGCTTCTCTTGATGCGGCCCAGGATACCGGCTCTCTTCTCTGTCTGTAACATGTTGTGTCATTCATCCTCCTTCTCTGCCTCCCACCAGCCCACAGCACAGCCTTCTGCCTGGAAGGCTTTCACTGTGGTGCACAGCAAGGCGTTGGAAAAACAGCAGTACCCTGGAGCAGCCGTTACTAGAGCCCTTCAGCCGGTGCCTCATGCCTGTGATCCACCATGGAGCATCCAAGCGCTGTCAGAAACCCGGGGGAAGGCCAGCAAGAGCTTGGTTTGACACCCTCATGAGAGAGACGTCAGGTTTGCTTTGCCCAGATGTCAGGTACAGATGAGTGAAGAGGCATCTCTTTAACTTTGACATTTCATGTTCCTGCCTAGGTAGAGCCTTAGGCCTGACAAGCGTGAAAAGTTGGACACTCAACTCACTTCCAAGTCCATCTGGACCTCTGAAATCACTCTTCAGCCTAAACCCCCTAAAGTGACTGGTCTGTCGAGGCTTCTGGGTCATGGCAAGACCTCAATGGTAGTCTTCCTCCTTACAGAAGATAATGGTACCTTGCTACTACCTCACAGGCAAAGCAGGGACTGCAGAGGAGGTGGTTCCCACTTCTAGGCAGTTGCCTACTGGCAAAACCATTCTCCAGCTCATGGACTGAGTTCCTTCTACAGGAGGACATTCAAGCATGCGTCTTCCGCCTTCCTCAGCGATACCTCACCCCCTGTGATGAAGAACCCACCTGGGCAGGAGGAAGGAGGGAGACTGTGCTTTCATCATTGCTTGTGTCTGTATGACCTGTACTTTGCAGCAACTCTATCAGAAGAAACTCCATCCCTGGAGCAGAGGCAGAGCTCAGACTCTTTTCCCAGGGAAGTGCCACAACCAATAGGCCATGCAAGGTCATCTCAGCTAACTTCACAGACCAAGTCGGTAGATACCTAGATGTCTCATACAGGCAGCAGAGAAACAGGCATTTCCTGTCCTGGAAGGAGACGAATATCTCTGCTGAGCTCCTTTTCCTCTCCCCTGACTGTACACGGAGCCCGGGGTGACTAACAGAGTCTTTGAAGTCCAGTTGTTCAATATCTACATCAGGGCAGATGAGTTCCCCCTCTCCTCCCTCCACCTCTTTCCTATCTTCTCCTTCCATCCCAGTAAACTTGTCACGCTGCCACAGCCCTAACAGGAAGACCTGGGAGCACATGGTTATCCTGGTGCCCTGCAGAACAAAAAAGAGTCAGGGGCTAGAAGGCTCACCGCGGAGCTGCGGGTTCGAACTGCCTCCAGAAGTTCTCCTGTCACCCAGCGAACGTGCAGAGGAGGCTAATGAGATGCGGTTTCCTTTCCCAGCTTATTTTAATAGACAGGACTGACCACTTCTTGGGTCTTCACAACAGATGCTGTAGACACCTATCTTCTGTGAAGAACTGTAAAAAAATTATTAATTAATATGGTAATTAACACCCCGTGGGTTCTTTGTGCCTTTGTGGAAAGCAAAGCAACGATAAACCCAGTATAACTGGCTGTTTGGTTTTGCTGATTAGTGCCGCTCTAGTACTCTGATGAATACACTCTTTAAATGGGATTTAGGCTTAATATCGCTCATCTTCAAACTATTAGAAGCATCCCACAGTAGCCATGACTTCAGATTTCTCAGTTAGTGTTCATTTACAGATAAATTATCTCAAGGTGGAATGAAGGTCAAGCACATATATCAGGAATTTAAAGTTAAACAGCTGTGACAGATTTTGCAACTAAAACCAAGCAGCAGAAAATCCAAAGCCCTATACCTAAAGTTACACTTAAAATCCAGACAGGTTAAGGTTAGAAAGTACATTCTGTAGCAAATATATTCCCTGGTGGATTTTATTTCACAAGAAAAATCCATATTCTGTCGTAAGTCTCATGAAAATGTGTTGACCAGCCCTAGATTTTGACCTCTGCCAGGTCATGGGCAAGCCCAAAGACCCAGTGTGGGACCTTTGCATGCTGACTTTTGACCTCCACACCCAGCCTTCAGACCATCCTGCCGCGTCTTTTCTAAGCTTGCAAACACATTAGACCGAACTTCTGAAAATATGAAGAGGTTCTTTGATTCTCTGCCGTGGAAGAAAACCCAGTTCACAGCCTGAGAACTCCTCGGGATGGAAACACGACGGTGCAATTTTCTGTGTCCAGGAGTGTCGCTGGAGGACCAGCAAGTATCGCCAAAACCATGCGACAGAACTTTCACTGGACATATGTCGTATCATGTAAAAACACTCAAAGGATTAACGGCAATCGGGGATATAGCTCTGGCTGTGCACAGACAGCAGATCTGCAAAGCAGGGATTAGAGATATAGGATATGAACCTGCATGCGAAAAAAACAGAGTGGAGCCTGAAATAAAATCGTAAGAGAAAGGTTCTTCCCGTATTTGTAAAATTTTATACAAATCCTTGTGTTAGGTGATGGTCTGTTTGTATTGCAGCAACACGTAGAGATCCCGCAATAAGAGATCAGTCACGAGATGCTGGGTTTTGTACAGGCTGATCATGAGAACAGAGTGCGTGCCCTGCAGCTTGCAGTCCAAGAGCTGCTTCTTGCAAGTGCATCCACATGGACGTACTGTCGACGTGTGGAAATCCAGTCCCAGGTGTCAGCCCAAAATAGTTATTTAAACAATAAACATCTTTAATCTTTCAATGCTTGTTATTAAAATAAAACACCTTTATTTTAACAAGGCCCATGCACTCCCTAGCTAGATCTACTTCATCCCCCTCTTATCTAGAAAGTTTTTCCTAATGTCAAATCTAAATTTTATTAGCTGCAAATGAAGCTGGTTCCTTCTTTCCCTACCGCCAGTGGCCATGGGGAAAGATTTATCACTATCCTCCTTACAATAAACTTGAACATATTGCAAGATTTTTATCATGTCTCTTCTTTAGACTCTGCTGTTCCCAGACTAAACAAACAATCCTTTCAACACTTACTCCTAGGTTGCTCCTTCTACGCCTCTGATGTTTCTTGTGTCTCTCTGCTGGACCCTCTCCAGTTTGTCTACATTTTTCTTACAGTGCGGTGCCCAAAACTGGACACTGTATTCCAGCTGAGGCCTTACCGGTGCCAAGGGGAGGAGAATAATTATCTCCTATGTCTTAGGTTGCAGTCACACATCCTGTGCTGCCTGCAGCTGAGCTGGGTGAAAAGTTTATTTCTTTTCACCCCTTCCAGCTGCTTACCACCCCCTGCCCAGCTGCAGGCTCTCCCCCTCCCCAGTCAGCCCACGTAACCGCCGCAGAACGGCTCCCTAACGCCGTCTGGGTAAGCCAGCCAGCTTGGAGTCAGCCATTCAAATAACTGGGCTTTTCTAAGCGGCAGTTTAACAGCCCCAGGTGAGGCTGAGGTAACGAGAAGCCAAAGCCTCAGGGGAGAGGAGATGATGAGCAGCAGGGTTACGGGCAGCAGGTTCGCTGCCGGAGCAACTGCAGCCAGAAAAGGACGTCTGATAGCGACGTTTCATCCAGCCTTGAGCCCTCTCTGTGCACCCAGCCCCTCCCAATGCTGCTGCCCAGCCGGGAGGTCCCCTGTCTCCATTCCTCCTCCCAAAGTGCTGTAGTTCTTAATGTAGTGCTTAATCATCAGGCTGATTTTATAACATTTTCCCTCATTATCAATGCCATTCTAAATCCAGTTTTTGTCCCCCCAAACCATGGTGTTTTGTAAGTGCACTCACCGTTCTCACACCCAAGGTGGTTATGAAAAGGACGAAGGCAACAGCGAACCAGGGCTGAACTGCCCTCCTGGTGTGACAGCAATACCTGCACAGCCGTCAGCTACAGGTTTTCACCCACTTCTGCAGCCACCTCAGCGGGACAATGCTCTGTGTCTGCTCACAGCGCTGCGCAGAACGGGGTCATAAGCCTTGCCAGTGCCACGGTGCACATTTCTGTTGCTTCCCTCCACTTACTCTTGCCTACAGGGGACACATAGCAGGACACCGCATGAGCTTCTCATGCTGGTAGAAGAACTACAACCAAACATCTTGAAAATACTGTACTGATTAGACTGGAGATGAGCATTTCTTAATCTGTGGCTTCTGCAAAGAAATGATGGAGACTCGAGCTGGCTGCTGATCAGCCTCGCGGATCCTCTGCTCCTCTGCAGAACAGAGCGTTTCATGCTCTGAGGAAGGGAGACTTGGGAAAACAACAATGTTAAGATACTTTTGTCACAGTCCTCAGCACAAGCTGAGGTCTCAGGCCGTTTCTGTACCAACCAGGAACACCAGACACAGCGAGACCGTTCAGGGAAGTGACCCTGAGGGACTCCTTCCCACAGCTGATCTTTCTTTCTGCCACTCAGATGGAGTTATACTTGTTTTGGTTTATTGCCTTCAGCTCCAGGTACAGCTGCATCCCACCCTTTGCTTATCCACACACCCTTTCCCCATCCATCCTCGTTCCCTGTTTTTCCCCTTCTTGTCTACTTTCCATCTCCTTCCATGGAAACTTCCCTCCAACAGCTTCCATCTTGTTTTCTCAGGGTCCCCTCTGGCACCTCGCCGTGCTCCGCTCGGCTCCACCGCAGCCCCTGTCACCCGCCTGCGTGCCCCGCTCTGCCTGGGCACAGCTGTGCCGACGCTGTTCACGCCGCAAGCCCCGTCTGTTTTCTCAGGCTCCTTGGAAGAGGAGGGTCAGGTGGTGCGAGCTGATGGTGGGGTGAAGTAATAGGAGTAGAGACGAGGTGAAGTTCTTGTTCTGTCTTGAACGCAGACTGCCAATCATGCCATAATAGATGGTGGTTCTAGGCAGGGAACAGCTTTTCATCCCACCAAAATGAGACCATTAAATGGAATTTCCTCTATGGACTAATCAGGATTTGAACCCATTTCTCTGGAGATAAAAGGCACAGCTCAATCTCCTGATTTGCGAGGTCATCTGGAATACAAATCAACTTTCATGTATTCATTGGAAATGTTTTTATGTAAGGGATTTTTTTTTTTTTTTTTAATCTGCTTGTTAGTGCCTTGTGCCTAAACTGGAGCTGTGAAGTGACTTTTTCTCACTAGAGGCTAAATAAAGTACTGTACTGTTTTTATAAACGTCCTAAGCTTTGCCAGAAGGCTGGCAATGAAAGAGGCTGGCAGGAGACAGGCACCGTCTCTGTTCTGCATCACGGAAGTAAGCCCAAGGCCGCTGGCCAGTGCCTCCCATCCGCGGGAATGCGACCAATTAACGCGCCGATGATGTCATCGGATGGCAAAAGCACTTCCCTCGCAGCCCTCCCTGCCCTGCCAGCTCCAACCTGCAGTGTATTTTCCTCGGTCTGGTCCATGTACTGTAATAACTAAGTCAACTGGAAAAAATATTGAAGAAAAGACTGAGGAAAACCAGAGTGCAGGGGCAGCTGGAGCCAGCAAAGGAGGCACACTGAGAGCTATAAAGGAGCTTTGTGCAGCAGCTTCTCTCAACTTCAGGATATTTAGTTCCACGGGAGTTGGAGAAGATGGGTAATAAGCTGGCCTTTATTTTTAAGGGATATCCCTTGTAGTCTCAGCTGCATAAAGATCAGCCTTTGGGGATGTGGCAATAGCACTGACAGTATCTCTCTTTCAGAACCTCCTGCTGCTCACTCCGTTGAATGGCCTCAGTCCAGCTCGAGAGGAAAAAAGCCTTCCAGCTCGAAACAGTCATCAGTCTGAAGGAAAAGAGGTGATGAAAAGAGGCTGCGAGTGATGAAGTGAAGCAATAATTTATAGAAAGATGCACGACCGGAGCACTCAGGTGCCTGCTCAGGAACGGGGCCCAGTACGGCTAATCCCGAACGCGAGGAGCATGCGGCTGCGCGTCCCCTGCCCGAAGCACGGCGCAGGCGAGGGCAGCACGTCCCTTGGCTTCAGGGACGCGAACCGCCCGCTGCGCAGGGCCAGGGAGCACCGGCCTGGCCACGGGACAAGGCTGCTCCCAGGTCACGCCAGGAGGGCGAGGGTCAGTGAGGGATGTGGCCGGGCTCAGATGCAGCTGCAGCATCGCTCAGACAACGGCCAGAGCGAGGGCTGGAGCAAAGGCAGCTCTGGAGCGAAGGGGCCAGCCCATGGTGGAGGCTCTCCCAGCTCATCTCCTGCAGCTCCCTTCCCAGCAGCCGGCTCCCACTGCATCCAAGCTGGCCTGGAGAAGAGGAGTGCCTGAGGGGGAGCTTATCGCCCTCTACAACTACCTGAAAGGAGGTTGTAGTGAGGTGGGTGTTGGTCTCTTCTCCCAAATAACTGGTGATAGGATGAGAGGCAATGACCTCAAGTTGCATCAGGGGAGGTTTAGATTGGATATTAGGAAAGTTTCTTTACTGAAGGAGTGGTCGGGCATTGGAACAGGTTGCCCAGGGAAGTGGTGCAGTCACCATCCCTGGAGGTGTTCAAAAAACGTGTAGATGTGGCACTTTGGGATATGGTTTTAGCAGGCATGGGGGTGATGGGCGGATGGGTGGACTTCATGATCTTAGAGATCTTTTCCAACCTTAATGGTTCTATGATTCTGTGACTCTATGAGTCTATGATTGGAACACCAGCAGCCAAACTCGGAGGGGGACGGGGTTTTGCAGCGGCTGTTGATGCACCCAGGGTCTGGATGCATCTATGTAACTACCCACAGAACTGGCCTACAGAGGGGACTACTCCACACAAACTACAAGTCGAGTCGTCCAGATGGCTATGTGCAATTCAGGAGTACACACCTACTTGCAAATTGATTTTGTATGATTGTGAATTAATACATGCAATGCTGATTATGCATATATAGAAATTCAAATTGGCTTTGTGTTATTGTGAATCAATGTATGTTGTGCTGATTATGCACATATACAAATTCCAACTGGACTTGTATTATTATGAATCAATAGATGTATCGCTGATTACATCTATCCAGGGTTTTACTTTTTACAGCTGATGGGGGAGAGCCACGCTTTGACGACAGATGGGGAAAATCCATCCTTACAGGCACTGCCGTACAGGCATTGAGTCTCACGGGCATCGAGCAGAACGTCCCAGGGACCAATGTGTTAAACTGATGAAAAAACAAGATTCAAAATTTTTCTTGGATAGAAATTCAAAATAAAATTGCCTTGAATGTATCACAAGGGAAGGCTGCTCGAAGTGTTCTGTTATGCTAGGCAAGCCAGCAAATGTTCACACTTCCCTTTAACCACAGTCACCTGCACATAGTTAGCGAACATTTTTCTCCCCTCATCATTTTGCTCCCCAGCCTATGCTTTTCTGTTCTACCTCCAATACAAAACTGGCTTCAAATCGTGTCTCGAGTCTGATGTGACAGAGATGAAGAGCAAAAAGATGCCAGATTGCTGGTGGGGGCTCTGGCTGCCTGGGACATCGCCGGTAGCTGGAATGTGCTCAGACTAAGGAAGAGCGAAGGAGCCCAAGTTTTTCAGATGCGACTGGAAGGTTCCAGGGGACTTATCTCTGCCTTGTGAAACACTTTGCAGATCTTCCAACTGGTAAAATGCAAAGTGACACTAAGTGAAATAAGCTACTTTATAATTCAGCTATAAGTATTTCCAGGAACCGTGTGACCGAATTATAAATCGTTTAATAAAATAAAAGTTCTTCTTGTTCTAGAAGAGTTTTCTTTTTAATGGCTCCTTCAGATGTTCAGTTAAATGTATTGTGACCAATGTAATTATCATTTGCCTGTATCTCAAAATTCTCCAATCAAGCACCGGTGGGCTGAGTAGTTAATATGCATAAATACATTGATATTGAACTCTTTTCTTGTGGATTTCATCTTCCATTTGCACTCACCAGAAATACAAAAAATGTGGAGACGAGGGCTAGACATAAGAGTATAATAGGTAAAACTAGCCTGGAGTAAACACGGGCGCAAAAATCACAAGTAAGGTTGGGCATAACTTTACTGCAGGAGGCCAGGAGAGCAAATGAAGTGGAGAAAAAAAGGAAAACCAAGCAGAACTACCTACTTCTAGAATGGGCGTTTGCTCATGTGATGAAAGGGATTACATCATCTTTGTCTGCAGTAGCGAAGGGCTGAACTCAGTGACCTCAGATATCCCTTCCATCCTCTTGGGCACACAGATATCATTGCGCTGAGCACAAAAGAAGGATCTGACCCCGCTTCCTTCTGCTGCTGAACCAAACAATGCAGGCTGCCTACCGGCAGGAGAAGCAATTTATGTATCACCTGGTTTTTAGCAAGGTATTCTGAGCGTTATCCCTGCTCCTTAATCTCTGGATTTAGGCAGAACTTCGGCACCTTAGTTGCAGAGGTGCCACAGGGAGCCCTGCCTAACCACCCTCATTGCCTAACGCCCGAGGGGCCCTTCTGCTTACCTGGAAAGCCTGGTCCGTCTCCCACCTAAGCTCTTCTGCAGCCTAAATTGAGGCCAAATCCTACAAATCGCTTGAAAGATCACTGGAAGGGCCTGCTCAGAAGACGCCGACAAATGCTAACAGAGACACAGTGATGAAGGTGGGATCTCTCCCTGTCTTTTTGACAGCAGTTTGGACACAGGCTGAGGAAGCAGGAGAAGCGTGACGCAGGCTCTGCTCAGCCCGATGCCATTGACTGTTTCTTAAAGCAGAGCGAACCCGGCTCAGTTCGGCACCCAACGAAAGAGTTTTCTCCAGAGCCAAGAGCCTGAAGGACAGCGGTTCCCGTGGGCAGCCCTGAGGCAAGGGCTGAGGATTCGGGGAGGGCAAGGGAAGGAGCGAAGGCAAATGCGGCATTGAGCACAGGCTACGTCCCACCATGACCTCCTTCACCTAGGAAAGCAGATTGGCTTTTTGACTCACTCTCTGCACATGAAGCCCAAATGTCTAACCTAGGTGACCTGGCTCGTCATGCTGGACTCAAGTCACGTAATTTCAGCTGTTGCAGTAACTAATGGGGACCTAAATTAGGTGGTCTTTTTTCCTGAGCTCATTCCTTAACCCAGCTTCCCTGGTACAAGGTAACTTGCAATTAGCAGCACTGTGACTAACTGGATAATAATAGTTCCAGGTTCTGCTGCACAGATTTTAGAAGTATTTCAAAATGCCACTGAGCTTTACAGCGCATTGCTTTTCCCTGCAGATTGAAGGAGCAGCACCCACCTAAGCACCAGGTATGTCTGTCAGCAGTGTTAATGCACCGTAAATATCATTTCATAGAATCATAGAATCATAGAATGGTAAGGGTTGGAAGGGACCTTAAAGACCATCTGGTTCCAACCCCCCTGCCATGAGCAGGGACATCTTCCACCAGACCAGGTTGCTCAGAGCTCCATCCAACCTGGCCTCGAACACTGCCAGGGAGGGGGCAGCCACAGCTTCTCTGGGCAACCTGTGCCAGTGTTTCACCACCCTCATGGTGAAGAATTTCTTCCTAATATCTAATCTAAGTCTGCCCTCTTTTAGTTTACAGCCATTCACCCTTGTCCTATCACTACATACCCTTGTGAACAGTCCCTCTCCATCCTTCCTGTTGGCCCCTTCAGGTACTGGCAGGCTGCCTTCCCTCTTTGTGGATGCCGTCACTGTCTCTCCTTCAGGATGCAACAATCACATTGTGTAGCCCATTTCTCGGAGTAGCTGGCATTCAGCAGAATACAATATCCCTTCGGTATTTTGTATTGCTACTTTTGTATTGCCGTTTTGGGAAGAAAGGGGTGTACGGGGCGTCTGCAGAAACTGCGCCAGAGCTGTGGTTCCTGCTGAGCTCCTGCGGGCGATGCGGAACGAGCAGGCTCCCGAGCCTCGCTCTCTCTCGCAGAGGCAAGACCCAGCCCAGCAGCGTGTGGCTGCACCCCAGCATCCCCCCAGCTTCACCCACCCCGCCTGCTAACGCAAGGTGCACTCAGAGGCGCTCAGTTCGGTTTCCTCCCGTTTCTTTCTTTTTCCACCCCAATTTTTAACTCTGTCAGCACGGACAGGTGCAGACAGATGTGAGCTCACCCTGCCCGGATGCCAAGCCAAGCGGACTGGTGCCAGCCCCTGTCTAGGAGCCGCAGAGCTCTGTTAGCGTGGCTCCGTGCCCAAGCTAATACGCCTGCTGAGAAGGCATGGGCAGAAGAGGCTCGTGTCTGTTTGCACAGAGCCTAACAGGCCTGCCCTGGAAAGCTGAGGGCCAGCTAGCTCTCTTGAATAACAGGCAAATTTTTCTTAAATATGGATACAGGCATGAAAGCAAAGGGCTCTGTTCATTGCAGGAAAGGTCCTGTTACCTTTCTTTGAAACTGCCACGGATCAGTCCAGCAGAGACTCTGGGAAGGGCACAGCGAAAGCCAAGACGCTGGGGAGCTGGCTGCCTTCTTACCTCGGCTCTGGCTCTCCCAGTCCATATTGCCTGTGTTTACCTCCCCTTCCTTGAGGGAAATGGAGCATAACGTGCACTTTCCTAATGTAATTTTGGCCAGCAGCTATTGCTTGAAAGCTTTGTGTTGGTCTGACATTAAAAAATTATAAATCTGTTAAAAAAGGTAACACTTTTCTAGAACAGAGTCACACATTCTATCCTGTTTTGATAGAAAGAGAACTGTACCAGCATCCTTCAGCGCATATGTAGCGATGTCAAAGAAAAAGAATAATTTTCAAAAGAAATTCCTGGCTGCTAATAAAAAGTTTACTATCTGATCCTTTGTCTGTCAATTCAGTGACTCAAGGCTGTTTCTGTTGCAATATACAGATGCATTCAGTGTTCCTTTGTGCAAGAGCTACTTGGCTTAGCCTGCTAAGACACAGCTTCCCATGTTTGTGACCAGGTGGAAAATGGACAGCAAAAAAAGTCCAGTGCCAATGTACCCAGTTTTATCAGAAAGATAAGGAGAACTAGGAAGGGAGCTAGTTCTTCATTTGGGCTACCTTCAGATAAAAAGTTTCTGGCTGAATTTGTATTTGGTAATCAAAGTTCAGCAGCTAAATCTGCTTCCTTATTCTAAAACTCCCATGAGCTTCACACCCAAACCCCATCTCTCTCCTTTTTTTTTGGTCCCCTTTCTCTCTAACCATTATATCCAATAGCAGCATTTGGCAGAATGGGAATGACAGACAATGCTCATAAATTAGACTTCATGAAGAAGACCTTAGGACTATTTTGAAAAGCAGTATGTTATCCTGAGATCTGGCCGTGTCTGATAGATATTCAAAGTTTCAGTGATGCTTTGTTAATCGGAGGAGCCCTTCTATTGTAATCTGTCTCCATACAAGCCTGTAGAGAAGTTAATATGAATAAAAAGAAATAGCTGAAATCTTCAAGTCCTTGGAAAAAAAATCAAGAGAAGTTGCAGTTGCTGGATGTTTTCTTTCTGTATCTGAATGGGTCAGCATGGAAGAAGGAGCACCTGGAACCAAAATGGTCACTATATCATTGTGATTCCAGGGGCTGCAGCTATCATCCTGTTGCATATCCTTGGGAAAATCCATACTGAAAAGACTGCACTGTGCTGAGATGCTTGAAAAATTATTTGGGTTGCGGCATGCAACAAACATCTATTCATTAATGTCTTGCAATTGTGACCCAGCCCTTCATCTTGCACAAGATCTATAAAAAAGGCTGAGTGACTATAAATGTGTCCCTTGAAGCAAATTATGGAAGACATTACAGGAAGACTGGTTTCTAGCCAGCTTTTCCAGCTTAATGAATTCCTTTCAAGGATGTGTGAAAGCTCTATTGAGACCAATGGTGAGTATCCTTGGGCTCCTCCAGGAAGATTTCATAAGGGGTCCCGACTATTGTATTCATATTTTTCTTCTATTTTCAGAGAGCAGTTAGAAAATAATTTGAAATGGCAATGCTACAGTTCAAACACTTTTCACTGTGAGAACAGACCTAACTGACCCACGAAGAGTCAGCAAAAGGCTCTTGGACAGATTCAGTTTTATCATGATAACAATCAGCATGCAAATTATTACAATTTGTGCACTGTCCATTCTGGAAGAGATTAAAAAAAAAAATTCCTGCATCTTCCGTATTCATTTCATTAATGCACAGATCTGGACTTTCAGCGTGTTCCTACACACATCAGCTATACACAGATATGGAATGGGGATACTGAGAGTCAAGGAAGACTGCACTCAGATCAAATGCCTGTAGGTACCTTATATTTATGATACCTCTTGCAGCAAAAGGACTTTCATGTACACATTTACCATTTTATCAGCTGACTTCATATATTTTCTGTTTCTCCATTATCAGAGAGAGAAAGATAATGATCTGTAGTGTTTCTCTAGAGAGAGAAACATTACTCTAGAGAATGGTTTGCTCTTTCAGAAATCATTGCTTCCATCACTCCTGCCCAAGATGTCGGGATGAGCGGAGGAGGTGAGAGAGAGAAATTATGAACTATATGAGGGAACCTGCTAAGGGCAATGAATGGGAAAAAGAGGGATGTTCCATCTGGGAGGGAAAAGGCACAAAGCAATGGGGAAAAGGATGGTAAGAAAAGAGAACAGTGTATAATATGCAGACAGAAAGGATGGGAGATGAATTAATGGAATAAAAAAAGAAAAAGGAATGAAGTTTTAGCTGAAAAGTCCATCACGAGTCCTTTGTGTGTCTTTCCATCCAGCTGTACTTGAATATCCTGATATTCAGCTTTTCGCTTAGGTACTGGAGCAAGTCACAAGGCACATGGAGTTAACACAATATTACATACGCCAGCACATGCCAAACCAACTGCATACACTCTGCTGGACCTCATCAGATTAATCCCTGCAACTGCCATTGGTATGCTTCTTTGTGCTACAGAAATGCTAACTCTTGTAATTATCCAAATAGATAAACATACAAAAATAGGTGTCGTCACATGTAGCAGAAATTGCACAGACATACTAAAATACATGCCTTTACGTCTAGCAAATAACCATCTGGCTCTACAGGCTGGCCTGCAATGGAGTTGCCAGCTAGCGGTGCTTTTGTCTTTACCAGTAAGGCCTAACATGTTATGTGTTTGTATAGAAAAGACGTACACATCAGGAGTATCTTGCTACAGTCTACATTAACGGGCAACATGCGAGAACCAGTCTTTCAACCAGTTTGGAAAGCCGAGCCATAGATTCTAAGCATTTCCCTATTTTATTGTTTTTCACACTACAGAGGAAAATTAATTCCCCATGTAACTCCATTGAAATCTAGTATATTAACTGAGGGACTGCATTTATTTAAGCCTGTACCAATATTTATGAGATGAATTTAGGCCCAGAATGTGTTGGCTGATGGCCCTTTACTGGGGGATGAACCGGATTGCTTTACTGGGAAGACTCCCCAGCCATTGAGGGTGACAGTGGGGAGTGGGGAGGAGGAAAGAGAAGAAAAGGGCAGAACAGAGTGTCGAGACCACAATAATTAATGCTCAGTGAGGCAGAAAAGGAGACAGACTCACAGGACGGCAATTCCAGCATTTTAATTCATATGTTGTGGAGTTTCAAAGTCAAATCAATGGCTTGAGTGCAGCTTTATCTACACAGCTTTATCTACACTTTCAATTATTTAAAAAACAACACAACTAGCATTAAATTGTCCTGCCAGAGTGACAGAAGTCCTGCCATAGACTGCAGTGGAAGCAGAACAATACAGTGGGACAATCTTTTAAACCTTACTCATTTCAGATCTTACAAACACACCTGACTTTGGTGTCACAGCAGCAGAGGCCTGCACAGCCAAGAATAACAGACAGTTCATTTCAATACAGAGATGATGATTTGGGTATATCTGAATGTAATTAGAGATAATAATAGAGTTAGAAATAAGCTGGAAAAGATTACAAAGAAGAAGAGGGAGCATGAAGAGAAAATGCAGTTCCTCTTCACAGAAACCAACACGAGAAAGATGCAGACCCTTCCAATGCTTTGCATATCCTGGAGATGGATTTTCAATTTCCTTTTCCAAGTTATTTAGAAGTTCCTAAAGGCTGAAGAATATACCTCTTGCAAGACACAGATTTCCCACAGTGCTTTAATACAGAGATAAAAAATCAAAGTCCATAGCCTTAAATAACATGGGTCACGATGCACAAAAATGTACGTGCCCGTCGAAACAGTCAGCAAAGTGATCAAGATTCGACAGTGGTTACCTCAGCTTTCTGTAGGGGAAGCAGTTTAGAAGCAATGTGGCAGTCTCACGGAAATTACAACATGGAAATTTCTGCTGAATTCAAGGTCAAAAATTAATAACAGAGTCAGTGTAGGATCAACTGAGCTTCTTTAGTTCAGTTTCAAATATTACTTCTTTGAAAATATTATCAAATTTTAGTTTGTCACATATGTTGGTATTTGCAAACCATAACATCCCTATGTATTCTGTTTACTCACGTGGAAGCTGGAACTCAGAGACTTCTACCTCACCTTTGCAATTAGACTCTGCCACAATTATCTGTCATTTTGTCACCTCCAGAGTGGACCACACAATAATCTAGGGCAAGCAGAGCGGGACCTTTGAGACCACCAGTCTGTGGACTGCAGAGACGTTTTGACCAATGTGCCCATACTCAGGCTCCGCTCACTGCTTTGGATACCTCTTCAGTTCTAGGTGTAATTCATATTTTTAGCAATACACTGTTAAGTCTTTGATAATTTGGAACGCCATTTAAATAGTGTGCCTCCTTCAAATCTGAGTTGTTGCTGTTGGGAGCTTGGTCTTCCAAAACTAACAGCCAAGTATTTTTGGTCTGCACATCAAAACCCGCACTTTTGGGCTCCTTAAGCCAACCCAGCCATTTTCAATGTTATCGTATTTACATATTTGCATTTGCTTCGTTGGTTTGCCCCCTTGTTGCTGGATTGACAGGGCTGGGGTATTCCTAGTTTCTTGCTGGACCTTTACAAAAGGCAGATCAGCTTCCAAGAGTGGAGGTCAGAACGTTCCTGGTTTTACAGGAGTTAAGCACAAACGTGCCAGGGGACTAACGAGCGCTGCAAAACTTTTCCTGTGTTAGCAAGCAGTATAAGCCCACCAACATCAAGCAATATGGTTACACATCAGTACAATCCCCTCCGGCCCAGCCAGACTGGGGTTGAACCCTGAGATGCTGCGTAACAAAGTAAATAGGAAAATGTGCGTGTCTGAAAAGAGAATTATCGCTGTTGGTATAATGACTACTATGCTTCCCTGAAAACGCAACATATTGTGGGACTTTGTTCAGGCACTTCTTTTTCAAGGCACTATTGCCAGCTCCAAATGTTCAAGAGCTACAGTTTGACCCTCAAAATCATAAGCCTGTCTATAAAATGATAAATGTAGAGCTCTGTTACTTTGCTTTCTGTTTTTTGAGCTGTTAGAGTGCACCTGGGTCACATTTGCAAGCTTTATACTCTAACCATTAGGACTAGAAACTTACTTTGAATTAAAGAAGAAGGAAAGCTGAATTTCTAACCTCATTACACAACTCTAGTAGCTGGAGTGTAAGTGAAACATCAAACATCACAAGACTTGTGATAAAATCATGAGTGCTGACAACATCAATTTAGAGTAGGAGGTGGGATAGCAGGGGAAACTCTGGGCAAATGGATTTACTTTTTATCTTAATGTTTTTACAGGCTGTCTACTTTTATCTTTAATCAGAAGTTTTCAGTGGCTGTTCTTTCTTTGTGTATCTGAGCACGACATTAAAAGGTCACTTCTGCATTAGTACCTGATGCCATTTGCTAACCGCATCTTTCTATCAGAGATAACATGAAAAGGTATGTGTACCAACGGTACACCTGGTGCTAATATCACAGCAAAGAGGTATTATGGAAGTACAGGTCATCAGTGCATGGCTGAAATGGTATCGAGAGGGATTCCAAACCCCTGTTGTGTGTGTGAAGAAAACAGCATGTTTCTCACAGCTATGATATTTACTGCCTGATTGAAGAATACTGTATTGCGAATTTACCAGCAAAGCTCCACTTTCTTTTTGAAATGGGTTGTTACAAGGCATTGCTTGCTACATCTTTTACGCCTCAACATTATCTCAATGAAGAATAACATGGAAACTTAAAAATCTACGTATAGTTAAACCTTTTACTAGAATAAATGAGCTGTAATTAAGCCAAATAATTAAAGGATCGCTACAATTATAGATCAACAGGCTTGCTAGATCAAGAATTCAGGTCAGTCTTAAGTAATGCCAAAGTGGCCGCGGAGACAAAGTGGCCACGGTGACAAAGTGGACAGCTGTCCCTCCACTATAAGAGTTAGTTTCCAAGCCATGCTTTTATTGTTTGAAATCCTCCAGTTAGAGGGAATTGTGTACTCACCAGTCCATTCCACTGCATGCAAAGGGTTGCCGTTGGTAGGTTTCCTGGTCACCCGCCTGCTGCCATTGCTCTGGTCTGTCACTGATCTGAAAAATGCCGGGGCTGCACAGTGGGCAGTTAGGAGGCAGCTCCAGCACAATGAATACTCCTGCTCTATCGTGATAATCCTGTGATTTAAAGTAGGAGTTAAGCCTGGTCCAAACGGCCAGTTCACTTCAGCTGCTTCGCACAGCTCCCGTGGCACAAGCAGAGCGTGCAAGTGAATGGCATGGTGGCAAGCCAAAGTTTTTCAAATGATGTAATGCTGATATTATATATCTTCCACTCATTAAACAGGCTCCAGTCCCATCTGGGTGGGACCGAGTACTTCAGTTCATGTTCACAGATGATTCTGTTGCTAATTGGAAAGAGAGATGCAGCCCCCGCGTGAAGCGGGAGGAGGTGCGGAGGGTCTGCGATGTGGCCCTTGCCCTCGCAGCAGTGACACAGCCCCACGTGGTCCCAGCAGGAGCAGACCTGTTTGTCGCGCTGTGTCCCCGAGCCTGAGCTCCGCGCTCAGCGCGAAGGCAGCAGGGCTGTCCAGGCCCTTTACAAGGTGCATTTTTGCCAACCCTTTCAGCCACAGCAGTGGCACTGCCCACGTGCAGCCGTACCTCTGCACTCTGAGCTAGTATCAGCACGAGAAAAGGAGATGAAGGCAGAGGTTAATGTGGGGGAGCATCTCCTTTAAGCCTTCCTCCTCCCCTCCCTGTGTCAGAAGTGTATATTGAACAAGGAGTTTTCCCCAAAGAAATGATCCTAAGCCGGAGTTATGTAAAGAAATCAGAATATTTTAATTATCCCTCAAAAATGTTACAAACTCAGGAAATTCAAGACAAGTATATATGCCCAGTCTTGCAGTACAGAAATGCAGAATTCTGAAGTCCAAATAGCCTCGAGTTATTTGAGCCAAGTATCAAGTGATACACTTGGGGTGTGTGTGTATATATATATCAGGTACTCAAGTATTTGATGTGATACTTAACCATGTGTAAGTCACAAGCATCACAGAATTTTACAGTTCATAGTCTGAATTTAGTAGAAACACAATTTTTAAAGGGAAAAGAGTTTAAAAAATATGTTTTGGTACATTTTTGTTCCGCATATTGCTACAGGAACAGGATTTGACCCTTTTGTTCTCATGCAGGTGATTTTGTGTTTGGTCTAATTCGATAGATTCCATCTTTCTATAAAACTCGACTACAGAGGTCAAAGAAGGAAATGCACTGTCATCTCTGCCTGCTTTCTTGGGGGAGTTTTGAGGTTAGCCTTCTGGATTTAAAATCTTACCACAGAGACAGAAAACAAGATTGGCTAACCACAATGACTTGCCTCAAAAGAATTATCAACACTGACATAACGTAGGCATTCCTGAAAATCTAAAGTCAGAGTTCTGCCTACTTTTTTTAAATAAATAGAAATAAAAAAATCTAGGGCAATAAAACTCCATAGGCATCTCAGAATTCTATTTCAGCCAACATCAATCTTCCTTCTTTTCAGACAGGCTAAATTATACCAGTAAATCAGCACTGTTAGATCAGTCAGACCAGCTGAATGCAAAATCTGAGGGAACAGACCAAATCTGTACTCTGTATATGAATTACTGAGATAAAGGAAAACTGCTCATAAAATTAAATCTTAAATAAACATGAACCCTTAGTAAGAGTACACAGGGAAAGACTACAGTCTAAGACTTCTGAGAGGCCTCTGATTAAATGTACAGTGAGGTGGGAAATGGACTTGGGGAGGCTGCAGCTTATGTGGCCGGAGCACTAAAGGAGCTAAGTCAGACTTACCAAGTGGATGGCAACAAAGCTGCGGTGTGCCGGGACCAGCCACCCAGGAGCAAACCCAGCTGGACGGATTCTGTAGCCGACACCGCTGGCACACCGCTGGCAGAGGCACTCGAGCTTGTTCGAAGCATCTGGATAAAGCGGGCCACTGCAGTGCAGGCACGCCCGGGACTCGTCCTCGCTGCCCTTACGGACTTCCCTGCAGTGGCTGAAGATGCGACGTCCTGCCCTTCTAGTGTGGCAGATGCAAGTGCGTGCTACTTGCTGAGTCACCGATGCGGCTCTTCGACTTCCCTGTTAGTTTAAAGTGATTTCTATTAAAGATACTAGGCGGGGAGCTGCTGAGCTTTGGGAGCAGTCTGGGCTTGCTTCTGCTGATCATACCATCGTTTCAGTGAAAACTGGGTAATGGAAGCTCCGGCAGCTGAGGAGCTGGTACCCATGGAAATGCTAACCACACTGCAGGGTCCTGTATGAAACCCCGTGAGGCTCTGGAGGCTTAGGCATGCTTCTCACCAAGGCCAAGGACCTCTTCTCTTACATCAGCCACATCTCCTCAACGCAGACCCCTACGTTCGCCCTTCTCAAACCACAGGAGACACAGGTTTTGAATGCTCCAATATCAACCTTCCTCAAGCTTGCCACATCTATAGGAAGAGAATGCCTCACTGCTTTGTAGGTACCCTGGAATAACCTTTAATCAAAGCAAACATTAGAGAAACTGTAATAAAAGAATACACGTGCACATATAGACAGCACAACCTAGTAAGAAAATCAGGATTTTCTCCTCCTGTAATGCAGATCAGCTCCAGGAGGCCTGTCGCTCTCATCCAGCGAGCAAGCTGTGAGTGGTTCGTGGCTAGGATCCACCATCCCCATACAATGATTTGGATTGAGGTTTTCTCAAGGGGTGCTCAGAGATGAAAAACTGAACTTCCCTTGTGAGCAGAGCTCACAACAGATCTCCCTCTGCTCTACTATTGAGCAAGGGACCTCTGAACTTGTCTGTGTAAAGCAGCTGAAAAAGAAGGTAGAAAGGGATAAGAAGGACTTGAGATTACCCATCCTTTCCCTTGTGATTTGTTTGATTTCCTTTCACAATATGATACAGCGGAGGTGGAACAGGTCTATTAGATCAGTGAGTGTATCCTACTTGAAGAGCAGGATTAATATCTTCCCACAGCCATCCACAATGCAGAATGCTCAGTTGCCAAAATAATTCTGTGCTGAATAGCAAAATCCACAGGTGGGAAGCAACTCTCAGTGAATTCGCTTTCTGGGGTGCTTAATAACTGCACATACTTGACATCAGCACCATTCTCTCCAACAAACTAAGGCATTTTTTTCCGTGGTGCCCTCTGGTCTGTTGGCCGAAGGGATCAGAATCCTCAGTTCTGTCCCTGCAGGCTGGATCCACGCTACCAACTGGTGGGTTGATCCTTGCCAAGACATTTTTGGAGGAATTATGAAAATCCCTCTTAGAGAGAAGGGAATTCTATGTGGTACTTTGGCAAAACAGGCATTCCTTTTATAAATATACTTTTGCTATTACATCAAGAAAAAGAATTTAGTAGTGAGGGATACAACAGAGAAAATTATTTATGTGTTGACATTTACAATTAAATAGAAAACAGATCTGGCTGAAACGACGTGGGAAAAGAGAAACATGAGAAAATATGTAACTGAGATTACCAACTGGGGGTATAACTTACGACCACTCTAGTGCATTCTTTCCAATGGAAGTACAGTCCCTCATTTTGCGCTACGTTTGGATTGTAATTATGTGTGCCCTTATTTAACAATAAATGCACAAGCTTACTTTGCATTTATCGGCAAATTCTCTTCATTTGACTGATGACCTTGACCATGGCAAAGCAGGGACTCTGCTGCAGTGAAACGCAGGGAACAGGACATGGCTTGCACACAGTCCCTCTGCTTTGGCGTGCTGTAGCACGGGTTAGGGAAGAAAGGAGTGAGTCTGCCATTCACACTCACATGCAGTGACTGGAGGCAATATTATCACCTAAGGAATGATTTTGACCTCGTCTCTTGTATTCACACATACGGTCCTTTTACTCAGGCTGCTCACCGGGGTATGTCCATTACTGCATGTCTTCTGCTTTAGATTTGTGAAGAATATTTTTAGCCAGCATCTTCATTCTTAATATTAATGATTTATCACATATGGTGCACTATATTTTTATAAAGCTGTAAGATACCATGGTGATTAACACCATATGAGAACCTAAATAGAAGGGAACAGGACAGCAGAAATGTCCTCCCAGCAGATACAGGGCTTTTGCTTGTTTTTAGGAAAAGTATCTCAGCTGCATGATTTTATTCTGTACATAAGAATTGTAGGAGTTTCATGGTAGAAGACTGTACTGTACTTGACAATGTTGTAGAGAGAACAAGAATCCTTATGTTTAATTCGTCTCCAGCCTTAATTAGGATTTTCAGATCAATTATGTAAGGAGAGATTGATTATTCTAGCTCTTGTGATCATACAGATTTATTACTTTGACTTAAGAAGGCAGGAGAAAAAAAAATGTAAGAACGGCAATTATACCCTTGTGGTTATGTATGTTCATATATATCTCCCCATATTTCTGGTAGGAAAAGATCCCAGCCTCAGACAGCCTTGCCAATCCCTCCTGCCCATATCGCAGTCCACACACCAAATCTACTCGCTGGATCAATGTGGCAGTGAGAAACCAATCACATGTAACTTCCCCACCCAAACACTGCGAAAGCCTGGAGACACCGCAGGGCTGCGTCAAACGAACGCGCTACTGCCGGGCACACCGCAGGCTGCTCAAGCGTGCCCGCAGCCCTGCTGCTCCAACAGCTCTGTCCTCGCTCACCTGGATTAGGACTCCACGGAGAGCCGCTCCCCGCCGCGTTACCGGATCCGGAGCAAGGACTTGTCTGAAGCGTGGCAGGCCAGCAAAAAGGGGCACAATGTCTCTGCCATATACAAAGCAGCCAGCTTGGGGGCTGCTGGAAGGAGTCAGGGTGAAACCCGTGTGGTACCGAGGGGCTGAAGCTGGAGTTTTGGCTCCTGGGGGACAGGCAGAGGGGCTGTGGGGATGCCAAACAGCTGGCTGCTGCCTGATGCTCCAGGCCTAGGGCTGCAGGCAGTGCCAGGAGGGCTGAAGGAGCGTGGGGAGACGAGCGCTGGCAGCACCCCATGCATCTTCCCCGGGGCAGCGCAGCAGAGGTTAAATAAAAACAAAAAAGCATCAGGGAAAAGGCTGTTTCTGCAAAAGTGGTCACTAGCAAAGAAAGGCAGCCAGGCCCCCAGGGATGCTCGCCTTGCCGAAGGATGAAATGGGATTACGATGGTAATGTTTGCTGCACTGTAATTACGGTGGTGTCAGGACTTTCATTAAAAAGTGTGTTTTTGTTGGGGGGGGCTATGGCTTGGAGAAAATTTTTGCTTGAGGCTGAAATATAACATTGTTCTCAGCCACAAAACGTATGAACAGCCTTTATTATATATGTAATTTAGAATCTTAGTATAGTCTTGATTGTGGAGGCTTTACTATTGTTTCCATGTGTGCATGCAGCTAATTGGTTTAAAACATTAGCTATTAAAGAAGTAAAGGACTGAATTCTGGCTGGACCTCATGTAGGTGACACGTCCCCATTAATTGTCCACAATTAACTTTGAAACCCAAAGGCCAAATCCTGCCCTTCTTACTCAGACACGTAGTTTTATTGAAGTAAACAGCTGCAAGCAGGATTGGGCTCCTAGTGTTTACCTGACTTCGACCCAAGGCACCTGCCTCTCCCACATTAAACTCCTTTACAAGTGAGGCCATCCCGCCTGGGACAGAGATCATTTCCTCGCAAAACTGGCCATATATGACAAGGTTATTTCTACTAATAGTATCTAAATTGCTATTATTGTAGCACCCAAGATCTCAGGTAAGGAACCAGGACCCCTATTCACTAAGTGCTGTACAAAACACACAATAAAAACATAGTCCAACTCCAAAAAACGTATGATTGAATGCACACAAACAAATACTTTCCTCTGTTTCATGGCCAGGTTTGTATTGTTTCTGTTAAGTAATCTGAGTGTAATGCACCACTCCTGCAAACAGCAAACACTGCTTGGACATTTATTTAACTTGCTGCATGATAAAGTCCTAACTTCACACCAGTCTTTCGTCTTTCCCTGGGGGTGCACACAAAGTGGCCAGGTACTGCCCGGGGTGCTTGCTGCCGGCTCTGGGTTTTTTCCTGGCTTGCATGTATCTGCAGTGCAGCGAGCGTTTAGCATGTACTGGTTTCAGATACTCATTAGATTTTACTCAAACCATTAGCATTCTATATTTTCAGATTAAAAAAAATCACACAACTACTAATATGTCATAAAAGATAATTTCTCCGCGGCCTACTGCGGAGAAACTAAAACTAAAATTCAGAATATTAAAGTTTATAAAATTACAGTTTCATAAAGGTGCAAATGGCATGAATTGCAATGAATTAGGCAAGTCACAAAGAATGGAACCGAAGTTCATTAGTAACTTGTGGATGCTTTATGTGACTTCACATGGATGCTAACAAAATACAACGTAACATAGCACAGTCCATTGTTCCTTATAAGAACAAATCACATAAATTGCAAGTTTAGGAAGCATTTAAGCATTTCTACAAGTGCTTAAACACAGAAGAAACTTTATTCGGGATGTAGTTGTCTTCAGTGAAACTATTCATGCATTTAGTTACTCATCTGCATAATTTAGCATCCCCAGGATCACAGCCTTGGTATGGAGTAACTTAACGAATCTCAGTATAGTGCATCAGCTACCAGTTGTCCAAATAGCAAGATTCAAATGTAAACAAGTGATGCTCTCACTAAGTACAAATGTGCAAAATGAACATTCCTAACAGACAAAGCTTCTCCACGTAGGAAGGTGTTATTAATAATACCACCACAGTCAGGCAAGCGTCATTCCTCATGTGGACAAACTCACTCTGATATGAGTACCTTTTTTGGTTTCATTTAAATGAATTAATGAAGTTAGAGTTGCTCTGAAAAAAATCCAGAAGACGCCAGAATGAACGAGTCTGCATCAGAGTTCTACTATAACCACTAGTTTTAAATTCACACTTTGGCGTGCACAAAAAGAACATTTTCTTACGAAGATAAAAGCCTCCACGTGTAATAACTCGATATATAGACAAGCCCTAGGGGCTTGCATCTTGAGCACTTAACATTTTTGGCCCTGTCTTAATGGATAAAAGAGGTGTGTTTCTCAGTCACATTAGCCCAGTCAAAGTAGCTTAATCTGAAGAAAAGGCCTTAGGCTTTGGCGAGAGCAAGGTGTAAAGGTGTGAGGTTAGCACATCTATCACAGCGTGGGCAAGGCTGCCTTTAACACACACTAAACTCATCAAGTTAAAGCAGGCAGGGGATGGGGAGCCCAGACTGTGTTAGCCCATGTTCATACAGACTCGAGGTTAGTTTGTGTGTGGAGCAGCTATTGTAGAATATAAAGCGGGGTATTTCACGGCGGGGAGCAGGTGAGAAAACAAGAACTAGAGTGAAATATTTTTCGTCATAGACTGTGAACCGTAGTGGCTCCAAGGAGAGCAGTCAGATGGATTTCAGGGGGACTGGACCTCCACACTATCTGTCCATTGCTCTGGAGCACCTGATAACTGGAATTCTCCAGCTGTCTGGACGAGAAGTGAGGCTTATCCCCCACCATCTGCAGCAACAAGCGTCTCACCACACAGCTGGGAAAGTCACTGTCGCCCAAGGGTGCGTCGTACCCACTATCCAGGCTGTGCTGCTGCCTGAAGTAAGACAGAGCTACAAGATGACAAATAAGCAAAACTGATGAAAAGAAGAAACAAACATTTCAAGTTTAAAACTCGACATCTACAACGCATTCATTAGCATATGACAATTAACACATGCTGACATTTTTTTTAGTCCAGCCAAGTTTAGTACAAATAAACTAGGAGTCACGTATTTGTATGATGTAATCCTGATTTTGCCACTTTATTTAGTCTTTGTCTAGAACACTTTTAAATTATCTTGGGGTTGTTTTTATTTAATACTGATATAACAGTTATCCAGCTATTTCTGAACTACTTGTGTGAATACTAACGCAGATGAAGAAAACCACCATGGGAAGTTGATGTGGTTACTACCCTCAACTGCCCACCGCACCTTTTTCCCGCAGGTTGCTACTCTTGCAGCAAGGACAGCCAAACGGGCTGTGCACCGGCACCAGGATCTCCCCAGTCTTCAGAGCAGCATATTGATGTGAGCAGATGTTCACAACTGTGAATGACCAATTTAGCACAGGTTAAACACAAAGTGGTTCAATATGCTGAACATTTAAGATGTTAGGATGTTGCTGACATAGCTTATAAATGAAGCCTTTGTGACAACCGTGCCCTGGGCTGCATCCCCAGCAGCGTGGGCACAGGGCGAGGGAGGGGATTCTGCCCCTCTGCTCTGCTCTGGTGAGACCCTCTGGGAGTCCTGCGTCCAGCTCTGGAGCCCTCAGCACAGGACAGACATGGACTTGTCGGTGTGGGGCCAGAGGAGGCCACAAAAATGATCCGAGGGCTGGAACCCTTCTGCTGTGAGGAAAGGCTCAGCCTGGAGAAGAGAAGGCTGCGGGGAGACCTTAGAGCAGCCTTCCAGTACCTGAAGGGGCCTACAAGAGAGCTGGAGAAGGACTTTTTACAAGGGCATGGAGTGACAGAACAAGGAGCAATGGCTTTAAACTGACAGGGGGGAGATTCAGACTGGATATAGAAAAGAAATTTTTTACCATGAGGGTGGTGAAACCCTGGCACAGGCTGCCCAGAGAGGTGATAGATGCCCCATCCCTGGAAACACTCAAGGCCAGGTTCGACAGAGCTCTGAGCAACCTGGTCCAGTTGAAGATGTCCCTGCTCATGGCAGGGGGGTTGGACTAGATGGCCTTAAAAGGTCCCTTCCAACCCAAACTGTTCTGTGATTCTATGAACTTGGTGATCTTTTCTGCAGTTGAAACACATGTGCGAAGAGAACAAAAATTGAACTTTGTGTTTTAAGTAGAGTAGTGCACGATCATGAAACTGGCAGAGTTCTGAACTAATGTCATAAAAGAGAAAGTATCTGGATCCCATTCTTGATAGAATCTGGAATAATTTTCTCATTATTTCTGTTGCAGACACCACTTTCATTGTATAATGGTACAACAGTACTTATATATACCAGTTGTAATTTTCCTTTAATTATTTCTATAGCAGGATTGTTTTCCTTAACCTGCTGCTTTAAGACAGTGTCCCATCTTCAACTTCTTCCATTACTGTGCATATGAAAATATCGCTCTTTGTCATTAAGCACACTGGGACAACTTAAGATGTTCTGAAGTTAAAACCGTTAGCATGGCTTGTTTAACCAGTACTGCACGGGTCCAACTTATATTTCAGCAACAACCAAAAAAACACCGAAATGTTTATTTTAAGGACGGTTAGAATGTAAAATTCTAGTTGAAAGTTTCAAAAATGCCTGCCCTTGAAAGTTAAAAAAAAAAATCAGGCGTGTCAGTTTGCCTGAGTTAGTTTACAATGAACTGGAAGATCTCTTAGCATTCAGTAAAGCAGAAGACCTGTTCATTTAATATTACATCTTTGCTGTAAAAATGTGTGTTTTCCAGACAGAGATAATTTATAATAGGTGGCTAGCATTGGCCAGGTATAAATGTAAAAATGTTCCTGACAGCGCTGTTCAAACGTCCTGAATCAACAAAGCACTCCTACGCAGAATTGATGTTTGGTGACACAGTTTCTCCTAGCTTGTTCCCCTGCCTTCACCGAGTGATAAATAATGCTAGCAAATACACAGCTTCCTACAGTTCCACCTCTGCTGTGGGCTCCTGCTCCCAAGTCTCGCTCAGTCCCACACAGTTCTTCACACCTTTGATTGGCACAGCGATGGCTGCAGCGGTTCACTGACCAGACCTGCCTAGCTTTGTTCGGACACGTAACGAGGTCAGGCACAGCCATATCACTAATAAGTGTAAAAGTCCTTGAACACGCTCTTGTCCTGGACCACACTACACCAAAGTGAACTTCATCCCACCTCTGCTCAGATTTTATATTGTCATAGCTACATATAAATATAGTTAATATAAAAAACAATGGAGAAAAAAATCAAAAACACAGCTCAACCACTTCCAGGTGATCTAAAGGTGTTAAACAATGTTGACACCAGAGGACCGGATGACCATGGGTGGACAAGTGAATCTCGTGATTTCACAGAGCGTATCTCTGCTGTGGGACGCGACAGCTATTCCCCACACACCTAGCGTGCCCACAGCGTGCTCACGCGTCTCAGCTCAAATCAATTTGCACATGCACAGTAGCTCTGACACATCCTAGACTCACCCAGGCCACTGCGCCTGTGCGGCAGCTCCGCACACGCACTGTTTCAGGAGATGGCCATTTTTTTCACCAGACCAGATGGCAACCTGGCAACTCCAGCAAATGCTACACCAGCCATCCCACTGTGCAGGGGCTGTGGCCTTTTACTTCCCTCTCCCTCCCTTTCCCTGCTTTTTTCCTCCCTGCTCCGCCCAAGCCTGTGTAGCATGAAATGTTTTGGGTTAAATTACGCTAACTTGCCTGAGTTAACGAAATTCAGAAGCACTTTCTTCTGTGTTAGACAACATGTCAACAGATGAAGCTCCCGTATCTGAAGCCCTACGAGCAGCGCACCTACGTTGTCATTTGCAGACTTCATGGCACAAACATTTAGCTCAGGAATTATTTTTTAATTTGGCAGAAACGAGTACATTTTCAGCAATAGGGCCAAGCAAGTCACACCAACAATCCAGCTGCTGTCCTCGCACGGCTGAGCGCAAGGGATGGCTTTGTATGTCTTTATAGATGTATGTTTGCATACATGCATATAGATGGAGATAAATGTATCACCTCTCTCTCCAAATACAGGTACGAAAATGTCACAAAGGTCTACTTTAATAACCCACAAAGCTGGGAAATGAACCGACGCAGGCTTTTTGTTATGAAATGGTTCCCAGGAAAACAGGCCAGCAGAAGCCGTGTCCGCCGCAATGGGCCGTTTTCATTTGATGTTTCTGAAGCGAACAAGTGAAAATTTGGGGAGGGAAGCGGAGCGCAAAGCTCTGGGTCGCTCTGTTTGTTTTCACGTCAAAAAGAAAAACCACCCGGTGACCGCCATGAGCTCCTCCTCCCCTGCCTCCCTCGGACCGGCGCGCTGCCCCGGGCCGTTTCACCGGCCGGGACGCGCCTGCCGAGCGGACACCCCGGTGACACGGACCGGGAGCCGCGGAGGGGTCGCTCCCCACGGCCTGGCCAAGCCTGGACACGTTCCCCGAGGCGCCGGCCCCGCTCTCGGTCCCCAGGGCACAGCCCGGCCCCTCTCCCCTACCCGCACCACCCCGCACCGAGCCGTTCCCTCGCCGGGCCACTCAGGGAGGGAAGGCGGGAGGGAGAGGGGAGGGGAGGGGAGGGGAAGGGGAGGGGAGGGGAGGGGAGGCCGCCTCAAGGGCTGCCCTCAGGGCGGCGGGGGGCCCTGGGCCGGGCGGGCAGCACCGCGGCCTGCTCCCCCCCCCACCCGGGAAGGCCCGTGAGGAGAGCCCGGGGACGCGGCCCAGCTCCCTCGCCCCGTGGCCGGACTTTCTTCGGACTGCGAGGCCGCAGCGCTCCCCCCCTTCCCTCCCTGTCGGAGCCGGAGTCCCTCCCGGCCTCCGGGACACGCTAAATCCCGTGTAATGAGGCTTAACCCCGCCCCGCGCCGCGGCGCAGCCGGGCGGGCAGGCAGCCAGCGAGGCCCCTGCCCGGGAGGGCCCCCCCCCGCCGCAGCTGTTCCAGCCGGAGCTGCTGGAAGGCGGCCACGCTCCCCAGACTTTGTCTCCCTCGCACACAGCGCTGAACTCTGCTCCCTCCCCTCCCCTCCCCCGGGGCGGCCGCGGCTCCCCGCCGCTCGCTGCCTTCCCCCGCTCCCCGCCCCCAGCCGCAGCCGCACCGCGCGGAGGGGAGCGGGGGGGGGGGCACCGTGCGCTGCCCCCGGAGCCGCCGCGCTGGGCGGCTCAGCCCGGGTGCGGGGACGGGGGGACGGGGCGGGGGCACCCCGGCGCGAAGCGGGCGCTTTTCATCTAGATCGGGTTTTATTTGGTTGTTGTTGTTGTTGTTGTTTTCCACGGGGCCGTGGGGGGAAAGATAAACAAAACAAGGGCGGGGGAGCGGGCGGCCCCCGCGGGGCGCGGTGCGGGGGTGCGCGGAGCGCCGCGCCCCGTCCCGTCCCCGCTCCCGGGCTCCGCGCTTTCCCCGCAGCCCGGCGCGGCAGGCGGCCCAGCCCGTGAGGTCGGCGCGGATGGGTGTCTGCGCCGGGGGCCGGGCGGGCCGGGCAGGCGCAGTGCGGGGCCGCGGCGGGGGGGAGGAGGCCGGGCGGGCGGGCTCTGTGTCGCGCTGGCAGCGGGCGGGGGGGGGGGGGGGTGTTACACAGCAGGGCAGCGGCGGCAGCGCCGGGATCCCTTCTCCACCCCGCGGGGAGGGAGCCGCCTCCGCCTCCTCCCCCTTTTTCACCCTTCCTCCTCCTTCTTTCCCCAAAGTTAAACTTCCTGCTCCCGGCCCGGCTGGGAAGGGGACGCGGAGCCCGGCCGGACTCGGCCCTCGGCACACACGCACCAGCTGGAGCTGTCAAAACTTCCTCCGCTCGCCCTCGGCCCCCCCCGCCGCCGCCTCCGCCGCCGCCGCCTGCTCCTCCTCCGCCCCCGGGGGCTCTGCGCGGGGGGAGGGCGCAGGGCCAGGGTACAATGAAGCGGCGGCCGCCGCAGCCGGGCAGCGCAGGAGCCGGAGCCGCCGCCAGCTCCCGGGGCCTCTGAAGGGAGCAGAGAGGAGAGGGGGGGGCGGCGGGCGCCCAGCGGCGGGATCGGCCGCGCTCTCGCTCGCTCTCTTCAGCTCCCCCGGCCCCGACAGACCCCGCCGAGCCGGGGAGGGGGTGTTACTGTGTGCGAGACCCTTCCTTCCTCTGCGCTCTTTCTCTTCGCGCCCCCCCCCTCCTCCTCCTCCTCCGCCTGCTCTCCCCATGCTGCTCCCCCTGCTACCTGCGCTGGTCGGCGGCGGCTGAGGCCAGCAATGCGAGGCGGAGGTGGAGGAGGCGGAGGTGAGGAGGAGAGGAGCCGCGGGAGCAGGAGGAGCATCGGGATCCCCATCATCATCCTCATCTTCATCCTCATCATCATCATCCATGTGTCTCTCTCGTCCTGCTGACTAGGATGTCAACGGAGGACAAGAGTCTGGTGGTGGCGGTGGTGGAGCCGCCTCAGCAGCAGCAGCAGCAGCCCCCCGAGCCCGGAGCTCCCCCCCCAGCAGCAGCAGCAGCAGCCACAGACAAAAGACCTAGGGGCCGGCCTCGCAAAGATGGCGCTTCCCCTTTCCAGAGAGCCAGAAAGAAGTAAGTTCGGCGTTGGTGTGTGCGAGGCCGAGAGGGGCAGGGGGCAGGCGGCCGGGCGCAGGCAGAGCTGTCAGCCGAGACCCGGCTGCCCGTCGCCCCCTCCCTCCTGCCCTAATGCCATTTTGAGAAGGGCCCTGCTTTCTTCTCCTCCTCTCCCCTTTGCACTTTCCCCTCCTCCTCCTCCTCCTTTTTCACCTTTGTCTTCCTCCGCCTGCTCTCCCTTTTCCACTTTTCTGCCACCGTCCCTATTCCTTCCTTCTCCTCCTTCTTCGGAGTTTCTCTTTAGCTCTTCCCCCCTCTTCCTCCTTTTTTTTCCTTGCCTTCGCACCTTCCCCCCCCTCCCCCCCCTTCTCCTTTTCGGGTCTCTTCTCCAGGACGCTCGGCTGCCTTCGGCGTCGCCTGGCTACTCCCTGTGCTTGACGGTATTTCCTCGTCGCTGTCCCTTGTCCTCCCCCCACTCCTCTTTTTGGGGAAGAACAGGCGGTTCTCGGCGGGTGGCGAGGAGAACACCCCCCCCCCCCCCCAGCCGCAGCCCAGGCGGGTGCGGAGGCGCACACGCAAAGTTGAGGCAGGAGTTTGCGCGGCCGTCGTGTGCTGGGCGCTGGGGAGAGGCCGGCCGAGCTGTCAGGCGGCCCCTCGGGGGGGGGGACGCGGCGGTGGGGCAGCGGCAAACGGCGGGGAGGGGACGGGAGGGGGGCGGCGGGGGTGCCTCGGCCTTGGCGCGTCGCCCGTCACCGCGGCCTCTCCCCGCCGGGGGCGCGGGCGGGCGGGGGCCCCAACGGCCGCGCCCCCCCCCCCTTTCCCGAGGGGGCCGCTCCTCCGCTCCTCTCCCCGCGGGGTCCCGCAGCGCGGGGCCGGGGAGCCGGCCGTGCCGCCGGCCGCTTCCCCGCCAAGGGAGCCGGGCGCACCGGCGGGTACGGCCGCCCGGGCCAGGCGGGGCGCGGGGAGGCCCCGGTGGCCGCCGTGGCGGGGCCGCGGCCGCGCTGGCTGCGCTCCCGGCGGGGCTGTGCCCCAGCGGGACGGGTCTCGCCGGGACACTCGGCGGTGACGGGGCAAAGCCGGGCGGGAGCGTTCGGAGGAGAAACGGAGGGGTCGTTGGCCAAAACAAACCTCCGTGCCGCAGGGCCTCGGGGTTCCGGGGTTTGGTCCCCGGTGGTTTCGAGGGGCCGCTCTCGGTTGGAGCCCGGTGAGCGGCTGGCACCCCGCGCCTCGCCCCGCGGCTTCGGCATCGCGTAACCCTTTGGGTTGGAAAAGACCATCGAGTCCAACCGTAATGGCACCGTGGAAGGCCGAAACACCAGCGAGGGGTTCTGCTGGGCTGGACCCAAACGCACCCAAGCACTCTGCTTTCCTCCGCTACCGTTTGTGTTTACAAACACGTAAATATCCCGGCACAGAACTGTCCCTAGTTTGGGATATATGGGTTATCTTTTGTTGTTGTTGTCATTGATGAAAGTTTCCCTTCAAAGATTTTAACGTTCATCGCCTGGTTTTGGTGGAGACGCATTGTATGCAGCTCCCTCTTCTAATTATCTTACCTATTCGCTTGGCATAAATTTTCATATAGCGATAGTTGAAAGTAGTTGGCAAACATACATGCAGTGACGTCCTTAGGTTCATCTTTACACTTAGTTTTACATACTTTGATTTTGTTTCTACAAACCTTACATAGGAAACCTTCGGCTATTTCATTTTGAAGGAAGTTTTAGTAAGAAAAATGCAAGTACAACTGAAATGTACCAGCCTGCACAAAAAGCAAAATAGCATTATTTGTGAAAATTGGTGTATCTTGTAGGTTGGCCTGAGGTTGTGTACATGCTCTTGATGAAAAGCGGGTACTGAAGTGGCAACTCCTTTTTGTCAGTTAGGTTTTTGGTGTCCTGGGAATACGGTAGACTAGTTTTAGGAGGCAATTAAATTTTCCTGTAAAAATACGTACTTATGCTGTCCTGTCTATAAGCATTTGTGTAAGAATCAGAGGTGAAATTAGGTGAGACAAAAAATGAAATCAATCAGTACTCCTCTTCTTCACGCTATGATTGTCCCTGTCTGGTGTGGTGCTGAGCATGGCTGGTGTCCTTCTCTATCTTTATGGAAAACCTATAGTGTTGGTAAAGGCCTTATGACATAAGCCATAAATGCTTTTAAAACTAAGCTTTCATAAAAAATTGTGATTTTTCTAACTTTCACAGAGTAGATGTAGACCAGTCCTTTTTAGTTGCATCCATTTGGGGGAGAAAATAGTTTTATTTTGAGTTTTGCTTTTTACAAAGTACTGATTGTGCTTAGCTAAGCAAATGCAGAAATAAAATAAGTAGAAATATTTCTGTTTTTTTCATATGATTGCTTGGTCCCATCTTCCTTTTCACTTCTGTGCTTTCCAGTTGGATTAATGTGCCTCATGTAAACCAGATAAAAGAGCATATGTCAGACCATTTTCTGTACTGTAATCACATGTCTAAATCACTCTTAGCCAGTCAAATTGTTCAACTGCTTTATCCCATTATAGGAAATGTTCCACTGAATGTTCAGCCTAAGTGCAGTCTAAGTAATGATAAAACGAAGAGCCCTGCATTAAAGCAGCAAAGCCAAAACAGAATTATTCCTCAGCTATGGATGCCTCCATTAAAGAACAATACCATATTGGAGGATGCTATAGGTTGGTTTTTTACCTTCTTGAAGGCCATGTTTTTAAGCAAATTTGGTGAGTTTAAGCAGACAGATGGAAAACTGCCTTGAATCTGCTTCTGCGGGATGCCAAGGATTCTCAGCTCTTCCCAGACGCAGGCTTAAGTTAAGGGAGCACAGTAGGACAGCTCTGCGCAGGTCTCTGTCGTCCTGCATTTTACCCGGTTATCAGTAAAAATGCCAGTGGTACCATGGACACGACTGTGTATAGGGGACAGCTGAGGTTGCCTATAGGTGAGGAACCGGGATTCAGTGGCGTCGGTACCCGGAGAGTTACTGACAGTAGAGCATGATGCTAGAACAGCTTTTTATTGTTGTTTGAAGGATATAGCTTCATGAATAGCGTTGTCAGGAGACTTAATCTTAGGTGAACAGTTCATTTTTATTATTTATATTGTAATTGTGCCTAGAGGCCAGGGCACCGTTGTACTACATACAGTACAAATGCATAAGCAAAGATTGCTTCTGCACAAACAATTTCTTCATCTAAATGTAAAGATAAGGCAGCATGTAGATGTAGGAAGTGTATTGGGAAAGCACAAGGGAGCTGTGAGAATGCTGTGAGCAAAAGAACACGCAAAAGTTCAAGTACCCTGGCTATCTCAGCATCGGGGAATGATTCATAGGCATCAGACTTGGAGGGTAGCACTGTCATCCTGAGCATTTACACAGATAGCTGGTTTCCTGCCTAAAGCGCTGGGCAAACGCTCGTATTTTCTTCCTTACATTTGGACAACTGGACATCTGTATGGAGCAGCAGTTCAAATTTAAGAGGCAGAGCCAGAACAGGCTGTGGAGAGCCTCAATACCGAGGGCGAGTAGGTTGTTCATGATGTGCTTCATCAGGAAGAAGGAAGAACACAAAGAACTATGATCAAAGCAATGAAGGAGGAAAATGTTTTTTGTAGTATAAGCTTTCAAATTATTTTAAAAGGTGGTGAGGTTGCACTTATGAAAGCTGAAAAAAAGATAATAAAGTTGCATTACTGAAGATACAAAGTGATGTAGGAGAAAGAAACTTTCAGGTGCAGGGTTGAAAAAGAAGTCTTGCTGGTGTTGCGTGGGAAGAATGGAAATGGTTCGGGGCCATCTCATTGTATGGCCTGAAATCTTGGAAACTGAACTCCTGTACTTGGATTACACCTCAACTTCCAGGCCATGGACCTGAAGAACAGGAATGTGATCAAAAAGAAGTTGCAGGGGAAAGAGTATTGGTTCTGTTTTAACTATACTGTTATGGCATGAACAGCTGGTTACTCATGAAAGTGTATCAGAATAGTATTGTACAGGTGCAGTAAACATTTTTGTAATCTATTTTGAGTACCAGAGCTTTCTTAATCTATACAGGTTATAAGCAGCACAAACACATGTGGCTTCTTAGTAAAAAAAATTCATAGCACAAGCCTCATTGATTGTGAGGATGATAGTAGTTACTTTGGAAGTCAGTGTCTAAGCTCGTTTTAAATTTTTTTTTCAGTGTCCTTCAGACTTTGATGTACATCACAAATTATTTTTGCAAATGTGTGTAGTTTGAAACAGCACAGGATAGTGATTTCAAAAAGCATGGAATTTGTGGAAAACTTTTTGTGTGTTTGTTTTTAATTGCCTATGTTTTAATTTTTGTCCTAGTTTTTCATTACTTTGGCCAATGTGAGCTGCAGTAGGTTTTAAAAGGCCATAGATTTCACACATGCAGATAGTTTTGAGGACATGTAAGCATAGCATTTTTGCCAGGAAATTATTATTAAAGAATTTTTATTAATAGTTTAGCTGCATTTGCGTTAGAGCAGGCCAATATTTAAAGATACCTACACTCATTTCAGAAGAACCTTAAGGTGTTGGATGGATTCTGTTTGTAGCTGAGCTGCGTTTCTTTAGTTCATCACACACCGTCTATGTGATACTTGTATCTTTGCTTGCCTGCCCTTTCTCACTTCAAAATTTAACATTGTATTAAAGTTGATGTTGCGTTACACAATAAAAATGCTCCTAAATACATGTTCAGGGTTAGGGGAAGTCATTACTACCTGGCGAGATGGAAGTCTGTCGATGGATGGGCTTTGTACACCTGTAGTAAGGGTTAAGGTCTTAAAGCAAACAGCGGCCTGTGCTTCTGCCTGTACCAGCCACGTATTGAAATGTTTGGCCAAAAGCCAGAAGGTACAGACGAGGCATGGCAGTAGGCTTCGTCACCGGGACGTGGCGTTGGCTCTTTGAAGGCCCTTCTAGTCCGCTGTAGAACAGGGCCGAGCTACGGGCAGCCGGGGCCCACGGGAGCTTTGTGCCGTTCTCTTCGGCAGCCCGTGCTGCGTGACTTCATCGTAGTCGTATTACCAAGCAATTCCCCAACTGTCTGACGTAGTTCGTGCGCAGGAGCCTGGCTTAAACTGCTCGCAGTACTCAGGAGCTGAGTGATCACGGGTAAACGATCTCTGTATTGATCATTTGGTTTTTAGTTCTTGATAGGACTTCTGTGATGGATGACTGTGAGAGCTGTTAACACCTAGTGAGTTTTATAGAATTGTTCTGCCGCGTTATCGAAGTTGTTGAAACGTTGATTAACGTGCAACGGTGCCTTCACTTGTGTCTTAAAGGTGAGTGAGATTAGGCTTAATGCTGGAAATAGATATTTTTCTATAACCTTAGCCTGCAGTTTTCACAATTTAAACCAGAGTGCACTTGCAAATGAAGAGTTCTTTGAGATTTTTTTTTTTACAATATTGCAGTTGTTAGTTTGCTAATGTTTCTATTTGATAATCCATTGAACTTCTGTAGCACTTGCCATGAGAGAACCTCCAAGAGCTATCAGACAGAATCATGTCAGACCAAGTGTGATGACAGTCTGTGAAATCTCAGCATATTAGGTATATTGGTCATAAGGCACGTCTTTGCAGAAGTAGGAGTAAGAACCCAGTCTCTTGGTTTCTACTCTCTGAGCCGTCTACACACCAGACATCCTTTCATCCTGTATTCAGTGACACGGGAGACTTTTCCCAGCTTACAACAATAAACTACTTCAATTTTCTTGGCTTTGCTTGTAGATATTAGTTTGTTTTTTTTCTTTCTTGTTAGCATGTTCAGCTCCTAGTAACTTCTTGTCATTGTTCTTTCGTAAGAAAAGTAGTTGGAAATGGATGTTTCTATTCTTTGTTGTCATTTGAGATCAGAGGTGGTTTTCCAAGGCAGTTGGCTTGCTGAGAACAGGTGAGCTCTGCCTTTCTCAGGCCAGAGTTGGGTTTTTCTTCCTCCTTGGCCTCTTGGACCCTCCTTGGCCCTACAAGAATGTTGGAGGGGTAGCAGGGTCGTGTATAACTGGGGAAAACATAATTTCTTTATCCACTACTAATGATCGCTCCCTTATGTTATTATACAGTGAAGTTGTGGATTTAACTTGTTAAGAAATGTTGTCGTAGGTACACGAAAATGTTACAAAATGGTAAACAATTAAGCGACTAACAGTTTCAAAATATACTGAAAGCTATTTTCCTTTCTGTGTTTAATATATTTGAGTATCAATTAATGCAATCTGTTTGATTCATATAGTTTGGATGAATACCAATAAGCAAGATTTTACTGTAGCAAATGCTATTTGCTAGGAACTTGCACTGAATTCTGCATTTTTTGTTTTCCTTTTTTACTCTTTCTTCCTAGAAGGATGGCACTAAACACCCCCATTCATGCCATTTCTGAGTTTGTCAGACGGGTTAGTCGAAGTAAGCTTGGGCACTGACTACAAGACCTACATTGAGGAAGTTCTGCTAGCAGCACTGATGCTTTCATTCTTTCAGAAGAAAATAAGACGAAGTAGGAAAAAGCCTTCAAAATTTTGAGTATTTATTGTTTCGAGAAACCTAGGCAGCGAGTGTGTGGAGTGCATCAGGTGGTTCTTCTCCCCAAACACCATAAACCTGAAGCTGGTTCTGGCAGGGAGAAGAAGCAGCAGAGCTGCCCTCCTTCCACTAGCAGCTGTTTGTTCTCTCCCTCGCGCTGACCCAGGCGTTTGTGTAGCCATGTGGTGAACTGTGTTGGGAAACTGAGCTGGGTTCAAACTAACCTGGCAGCGAAACGTGTTTGTGATAGCATGAGGGAGGAGGCCCGAGCAAGCGGCCAGGCTGCGGCGAGGCAGAGCTGCGTCTTTCGGCAGCGCTGCCAGCTTGAAGCAGGATCTGTGAAGCTGTAGCCTTGGTTGTCTGAGTTTTGAGGGTGTTTGGGTTTTGGGCTGACTCCTTTGAGTTCTTCACTATAGGAGCTCTTACAGGAAATTGTGAGAGAGATTTTTACAGCCTGTGGTCATGCTGTATATGCTGGTTGGTTGTTTTAAATAAAAAAGCTATTGAAAGGGTTCTTCACAGACGAGTTGATCTCATCTAACTGATTCTTGCCCCAAACATTGGCACTGATTAAATAAGGAACTTAGGTTCGCACTTTGATCCTCAGAATCATTCTTACATTGAATGTTCCAAGTACCCTAAAATAATAGTAGAAGTAAAAAGTTTTATGTTAATGATAGTTTCTGGTATTCTGAAATCTTCTTCCTACAGTATATAGGCGTCATAATAACACTGTATCTTGCTTCTTTCAGAATATTCTTCCCTTTCACATTTTTGGGAGTATTTTTATTAAATCAGACATGCACCAAATCCTATTGCCAGCCATTCAAATATAAATACATGACTACTAAATTTCAGCGCTGTATTTATCAACATTCTGAATGCTTTTCTTGAAGAAACTGTTGGAAACCCCATCAAACTAGAATGTTCCCCCCCGGCTTTTGGCTTTGGGCAGGGGGAGGAAAAACAGAGGCCTTTTTTCTCTTCTGCTGCATCATTACTGACAACAAATTCTTGCCAAAAATAGTTTAAATTAGGCTATCAGAAAAAATGAGCTTTAGGAAAATTTACCAGTTTTTTCTTTTGCCTGTTATATTTGGAGATTCCTTGGAGTGTGTGCAGTTGAATCATTTGTATGGCACAGTGAGATAAAAGGAAATTTTGGTAGCGGGGTTGTGGTCCAAATGTGCAGTCCTTGCCACTAAATGTTTACCGGCATCTTTATGTGATTGTTTGAGAGTGCTGTCTGGAAGCCTTGGCTAATCCAGAATGACTTCTGGAACATCGCAGGGTCTGTGGAACCCGGGCTATTGCGATGATGGTGTCTACCCTCCTGTCTGTGTCTGGCAGTGAGGACTGTCTGCAGTGTTCTTAGGGAGAGTGTTCGTGACAAAACATGATAGGATGGCTCCGTAGTGTTACTAATAAAGGGGGGAGCTTTGCTGTATTAGACTTTGGGAGATTTATTGGTAAGCTATTTCATAAATGTAGAATGTGAATTATTTAGGTTTTTTCTTGAAGTGTGAAGTTGAGAAGCACCATGAAGTTTACTGAAATAAAATGAATATTTAGTTTCACTACATCACCACAGATGAATGGAACTGTGTAGCCAAAGAAGACTTCAGGGTGATCTTGCTCATCCTTCTGTGTTGTGTGTCTGCACCATTTCTGACAAACGTTTCTCCAACTTGTTTTTAAAGTATTTGGTGAATGCAGTTCCACTGCATCTCTAGGCAGTTGGTTTCAGTAACTAATTTTCTGAAGTATGAAATAAATATTCTTCGCTGCTCATTAAGCCAGCCTTGTCTTGTATTATTCCACAGCTGAAACGGAGAACAAAATTTATAATAAACTTTTATTTCTTAGGAGATTGTCTCCTTTGTTCTGCACTGAACAAGCTTAACCTCTATAGCAACATAATGTTGACTTGCCTGATCTGTCCTTTGCTAGTCTTTATTAAGTTTCGCTTGATTGATAGAAAGCACTTTTCAATTTATCAGAATGATTTTTATTACGAACTTGTCCTCTAAAATGTTTGTAGCCCCTGCCTCAGCCATGTGTCGTGTGCACCCCTTCCACGTGTGTGAGTTTCCTTGTGCAAGTCCTGGAGGAAGGAACTTTCCTGCGATGTTCTCCGACCTGGAATGAACATAATTTGCAAATAAATACCCTTCGAGTGCTCTAGTTCATTGTTGCTGAGTTGTCTTAGGGCAATTTCACCAGGAGTGTGTTATGGAAGATGGTCACTCATAATTTAGAGATGACTTCTGTTTGTTTTTGAAGTACAGGGTGGATTTCTTCCAGTCCTGCTGACTTGAATTTCCCTGATTATTTAGCCTAATAACAGAATTAGGCTTTAGTACTAGCTACAATAAATCTGTTTTATGAAGGCTGAAATACGGAGAACGGCATTTGATTCTGTTTTGTTATCCATTTGTTCTTTAACGTTGTTATGTACTGACTTTTGTGGTTTTATTCTTACTTCTAAAATATTTCTGAAACTTTGTTTGCCTTTTATATTGCACAGTGGTAATAATGCATGGTGTGCTTTTATCTCTTCTGATTGTTATCCCTGACAGTTTATGCTGTTCCTTTATATTCATTAAAATGCCCTTGTTTCCATCCCTAATATGATTCTTTCTAGTTTCAGACCCTTATTACTGGCTGCTTTTGATGCAGCCTGTATTGTTCGTACTCCGTTTCCTATCTCTCCCCTGCACTGGAATACTTTGCCATTGTGCCTATTCTGGTACGATAACTGCCAGTCCTCCTTTAAATCGCATCCGCAAGAGATTCTAGCAACAAGTTCAAAGACTTTGTTGAAATTTGCTTTTCTTCTTTCAGTTAATTGAAGATAATTTTTTTTCCTTTTCCTTTTTCTACTGCTCTCATTTTTTCTTCCTTGGCACAGTGAACGCTTCTTGTTACCACTTCCAGCCAAATCACTGTACACATTGAGATGTTTAAAATGGAGCCTGCCCTAATAGAGTGAAGTGTGAAGTAACTGCTCTTCTGGCATCCTCAACTTTGTGAAACAGTTGTCCTCAACATTTTCACAAACATGTTGGGCTGTTTGCTCTGTTATTTTGGTTTTCTATTAGAAGTCTGGCTGATGAAGGCCTCCTCTTACCCTCAAGAGACATGCTCTGAAAGCTTCTTTTAGTTGCTTCCAAAGGCTTACCATCTTTCCCTCGGTTGGTCAGTGGAAGCTTTTCTCTCCTGGACTCTCCAGTTCCTTATTCTCTAGTTCCCATTCTCTGCTGCTCCTGTTTCTGTTTCTACTCCAACTTTTTTCCTTCTCTTCTTTTTTTTTTCCCCCTCCTTGTAAGAAAAGCAAATAAGTATCGTATTTTTTTCTTACCATGGCCCACTGAAGTGCATGAGGCTAGAACTTTGATTAGAAATGGGCCAGATGCTTTTCATTGTGAAGAAAGACTTGGAAAAGGGAATTTTGAAATAAAATTAAAAATAAAGAGAAAAGAGCTGTTCCTTTCAATTTCCTTAAATTTCACTGTTTATGAATTGGGCTAATTCGTGGCTGTGCTTGTGTTTTGTGTTGATTAGTGGCATGGCTGTAGCTAGCAATAGTATTCTGGCACCTGAAGTGCTCAGCTTCTTCACAGTGGCTGTGTCTGTGCTCGCGAAGAACCCAACAGGGAATGTTTGGGGTCACAGGACGCCTTCATCCCCGCTGCCAGGTTATTGCGGCGGTTGCTCGTAGGGCTTCGACCTGGGCCTGCCAGCTCTCTTCCAAGCAGTTCTCGGCCCTGGAGTTTCTCCTGGCTGTGCGCTGTTCCCAAAGTAGTTTACGTGGGGCTGCTTTGTTTGGGAGGTTGAGAATTCGATAGCATGGATGTACCTGTTCTGCACTAGTTGTCCTCAAGGCCAACATCACCAGCTATGTTTAACTTACCAGTATAACTAGAACTGGTGGGTTGTGGTTTTTTTGGTTTGTGGTGGATTGTTTGTTTGTTTGTTTGTTTGTTTGTTTTTAAAGGAGGAATTCAATGAAACTGACAGAATTCTCATCGGTTTTACTTTCAGCCTCCTGGGCAAACACTGTGCCACAGTTAATGTTCTCTAACCCGTAGGGAGGTAAGTTTAGGAAGAACAGCTCGCAGCAGAATTGCTCTAGAGGGAGCAGAGGAGATGGGATGTATAAGCTATAAGGCTCTGGGAAGCTCTGGCTTTCAGTGCTACTTCAGCCTTCTAACACACAGTTTTTCTTGGTTCGTGTTTTGCATAATTAACCTTACATCAGGCGTTCCTGGTAGAGATTTATACAAAGGAAAGAGCAAAACAGATTCAGCAGGAATTCTGATTTGTTTTTCTGCCTGTGTCTTGCAGAAACCCTTTAGGAGAGAACTGGCCCCAGAAATGGGGGGAGTAACTCAGGAAATAAATGATCTGTAAGCAAGATTATTTAAAGAAATTATTTCCCTAAGGCCTTTCATGTAGCAGGAAGGGTTGCCTTGTGGCTGGCTGTTCTGCTGCCTCTTTTCGTAGTGGAATGGGAGAGTATTCATTGTCCGGTCGTGGGCAGTGTGCAGCTTGGAGATACAATCATTTCTCTTTCGAATGTGTTTGTTGGTAAAGAGTAAATACAAAAACCTGGTAAAATGACTCACGTATTTTGTGTGCTCTACATGTGGCCTTCTCAGACAGGGTACAGCGGTAGAGGAGAACAGAGGAGGTTCTGGTGATTGTATACCTCCCTGATGGAAAACCAGAAAATCTTGGTCTCAAGGCTCGTTAACCAGACACCGTCAGTGGGGGGGAGTTAAATTATTGATACCTTACTGTAAATATTGTTTTAAGAGTATTTTCAGTTTACTTTTTTTCAATTAATGTGTCTTTTTCTTTTTTTCATTTTTACTTGCATTAGACTGTCTTGATAGACCAGAAGAAACATGGTTAAAATTATTAGCTCGACAGTGTTATTGTAAAGGCTTTTTTAGACCAACGAGAGTTTCTTGCCTATACTTAGTTAATGTGCTCAGGCTTCAACAAAGTGAAGTCATAACTGTCTTGGACATGTATAAACTTGTTCAGTTGAAGCTTGGGCTCTCAGCTGTCCCGCATCTTCTAGGGTACACTGTTTTCCTTGTTTCACTAGAATTTTGGAAAGTATTGTGATAGACATTTGTTAGCTGGCTTTTATCTAAAGACTATAAAGGTTGTTAGATCAAGTTGTGGAGTTTTTCTGATGGTTTTTCTTTTATCTTTTTTTTTTTTTTCTTTTTTTTTGTCCCTCAATACGTAGCCCAGACTGAAACTGGGGAACATACAGCTGCATGGATGTGACCATGTCATGTGGTGTGAGAGCATATTCCATAACAGCTGTTAGTAATGGGCCTTGGGGACAGGGCAGAGACTGAATTCTAGCTCCCATAGTCATGCCACCTAGGTTTCTTTTTCAGCAGTATTGTGCTAGTCGAGTTTCTAGCTGAATTGTTTCCAGTCAAAGCCTTGAAAGAATTATTATATTTATTTTACTATGCTGAAAGAGCTTACTAGTGAATAGGAGGAAGTATGCTCAAATTCTGCTGAAGTCTTTATGCTTAGTCAGAAGAGAGAATTAGGGACCTCCAAAGTTAATTCAGAAGGACTAAGTTCTGAGCAGGGGCCTCCTTACAGCCGTCTTAATAGGAAATACTAAATGAAGGGGTTTAGGTGTGATTTAGGCCATCTGAATATCACCTTAATGCCCCGATCTCTGTTGTCTGTACTTGGCTGGTTTGGGGCGTAAGTTATTTCGTGTAGGGTCCCGCCATCACACTGAAGCACTGTGTAGAATTACACAGCTATGTAAACAACAAACCGAACCTCAAAAATATTTGCAAACCGTTTGGGGAACTGACTCTGTTTGACCTGCTTTGACCAGGAGGTTGGGCTAGCTGACCTTCAAGGTCTCTTCCAGCCGGAGTTATTCTATGATCCTGTTCTATGAGCATCCTTTCTGATGGTCATGTCCATTATTTAGGTTGTACCCATTGCTTTTACCCAGTAAATTATGTGTGATAACCTTTGTTTTGTAGAAGCTGTTTTCCTGTATTGTTTCTGGAAAGAAAATAGCTTACTAAATCTCTTTGTTTCATTGTCTGTGTTCCTCATTCTCTGTCACCTGATACTTGCTTTAGCTATTAACCGTATGTAATTCCACATACACTAAATAAATTATTACTGCCTTACTATGGTTTTTTTTTTCTCCCCCCAGCAATAGTGTCACCTGGCATTCCAGATTTTCTTCTTAAAGGGTATTTTTAGAAGTTTATCTGGTAGAAAATTGTAGGGCTATTTCGATTACATTAAAGAAAATATGGCAGAATTCGTATTCTCATTGGATTTCCATCATGCACTGTTGAAAACAGTTTTGTCCTGCCTGTGGTAGCAGCTATCAACACAAGTCATTAGCAACGAGCCATTTTCTGATGGGCCGTGAGTGTTTAGGTGTTGCCTATTTTCTACCTCTTCTTGCATCTTCTTTTCGACTCGAGGTCTATTCATCTATGGGTTTTAGTCCATTCTGAATTAATTTGCTCACCCCTTTATTTCCGTTTCTGGTAAGCAGTACTCTGTTACTATTTCAGTTACGCAGCAGAGCTTACCCGTACCAGCGCTTAGTAGTAGTGTACGATGGACACAGGTCATGAGACTCTTGCCTTGTGTGCAGTGTTTCAGTAAGAAAGCACCACATGCCACGCTACTGAGACAGCAGGTAAAATAGTGCTGTGGCGAAAGTGAAGAAGGGAGTAAGGAAATCTGAGATTCCTAGAGGTAACACGAGATTGGAAGACCTGTATTTTTTCATTTCAAGTATTTTTTTCAGAAATCCTACTTAACCTGATACAGCCTATGCTTCTTCATTGATGTCACTGTTTGCGTTGTGTTACTGGGCAATATCTGGTGACACTTGGTGAGCTCAGGCTACCCTGAAACATCCATGTTGATGCTCTGTGGGAAGACGCCAGCCATAGAGGCAAAAGGGTGCGCTCCATCTTGTTGTGGAGGGTTTCTACCTCAAATTCACATTCATCAGCCAATTAAGTGTAGTGGTAGGCTTTGCGTTGGAATGTCCTGTTCTGCCATCTCTGTTGCAAGGACGGTAACCTCTGGCTGAAGCACGGAAGGATGTCAGGGAGGAAAGACACCTTGAGCCTTTTCAGTGATATTTCCCAAAACGTGTCAGTGAAAGCCATAAGAATAGACAGAATTTGATGCTTTCTATGGAGAAAGCTCTTTCAGTTAGCTAACTTACGTTACTGTGCAAATTTTATTTCTAATAGCATGCTTACTAGATCTTTGATGTAATGGCTTTAAATCAAATTTATAGTATATGTTAACGTGGGTGTGTAGTTAATGCACAAAATGTGTTTCTTGGCTGAATGACGTGCTGCTGACCCATCTTGGGTTCGAGATATGATCTGCGTCATGCTCACAAGAAGAGAGAGCGCAGGGAAGAGGAAAAAATATGGTTTGGAACCTTCAAGTTGATTTGTAGTATGGAAGCATAAAAGGGTGCTAGAAAGTAAATTGCCTTTACGTTTCAGTAGAGTTGCCAGGCTGAGGAAAAATATTTGAGTTTCCTGTCCTGCTTGGTGTTTTTTTGTAGCTAGATGCTTACGGCTTAATCTCAAGTCATTACGATTCTTCTAGAATTTTATTAGAAACCTGTTGAAGATGTTGGAAATAGCAGGTCAGCAGAAGTTAAGAAAAAGAATGCATCTTTGTGCTTCTTAATATATTCATCTTTGTATGTTTTAAAATCAATGAAGTACCAAATCGAATGTATGACCTAGCTGTTGTAACCAAGTAATAGTTCTGTTGTGAAGCCTGTGTCTCTTATTCGTAGATGTATTGCACCTGAAATTTAGATTGGAATATATTGGAGGTGGTGATGTATCTACGACTGAATTTTTATTGGTTGCTGTGAAGTAACGTTCTCCAAAGTTAGAAGCTGTAAATAGGGCCTGTCATAAAAAGGTAAGGCATGCATCGCTACATGTGTCTTGATTAACTCGAGAGAGTTGTGTACTTGAGTTAATCAGTTTGAGTTTGGAAGAAAACAGTCCAACATATGTATAGACATAAGTTTTTATCTTAATGATTAAATCCGTCACTTCTGTTGCTTACAAAAAAAAAAGTCTGTCTTAGGAGAGATGACTGATCCCATTTTTCCCATGTACATTTTCTTGGCAGAAGCGTTGGCTTAAACAGTTTCTGCCTTGCCATCGTGGTGACGCGCCTTTGTGGAGACATGTGAAGCGGGGCAGGGCCTCGATACAGACAAAATTGCTTTTGCCTCATGTCGGTGTCCGGCCCCGCTGCTTCTCTCTGGGTTACCCTGGAGCGGGGCCAGCCCACTCGTCCGCTTCGCAGCGTGAGCCGGCACAGCGCTGCGCAGCCGCAGGTCAGAGGCTGGGATGGAGAGGCCTGGGGTCGGGTCAGCTTCAGTCAGAATTCCTGCCGAGCGTGAAGCTCCACCCCGGTCTGTTCCGTCAGCTCATCGCGTAATCCCACGGAAGGCGACTTAGGGGCAGTTTGTGTGGCAAAGCAGTAATTAGTCAACAGGGCTGGTGCTGGACCATGTCTGACTGTGCTGTAGTAAAATCAAGTTTTGTCCTTACTAAGATTTTTATGGCAACTATTGTGCTTTTACAGTAAAAGAACTAAATCTCACATCTTTCACGTGGGACAAAATGGGAGCTCTGCATTCAGAGGTCTGGGGGAGAGCAAGGCCAGTTAATATGACTTCATACCTATTAGCTTGCATCTTGGGTCACGTGAACAGTAGGGAAAAGTACTGAGAGTAATTTATTATTATTATTTTAAGTAGCTGTTATTAAATTGCAACTTGTTTGTTCTAACATATTTAAACTTGTCAGGTGACCCATTACCTCCTATATTAAAACATGCTTTTTTTTTTTTTTAGAGTGTAACATGTTTGAAAATATCTACAGGTCTAAGGTAGAGCAGCTCAAACGACTCTGTGAATTTATGGCGTGTCCGTTATGCTGCAGGGGATTTCACCTCGGAAGGTACCGCACCAGTGTTGGAGGGGAAGTTTATACGAATAGGCAGTTAGCTGAAGTGCAGTAAACCTGGTGCTCTAGCCTTGCTTAACCTGCCAAGTATAAACACAGAAACTCATTTCATAGAATCATAGAATGGTTCGGGTTGGAAGGGACCTTAAAGACCATCTCGTTCCAACCCCGCTGCCATGAGCAGGGACACCTTCCACCAGACCAGGTTGCTCAGAGCTCCATCCAGCCTGGCCTTGAACACTGCCAGGGAGGGGGCAGCCACAGCTTCTCTGGGCAACCTGTGCCAGGGCCTCACCACCCTCATGGTGAAGAATTTCTTCCTAATATCTAATCTAAATCTGCCCTCTTTTAGTTTACAGCCGTTCCCCCTTGTCCTATCACTACACACCCTTGTGAAAAGTCCCTCTGCATCCTTCCCCTAGGCCCCTTCAGGCACTGGCAGCTGCTCTAAGGTCACCCCGGAGCCTTCTCTTCTCCAGGCTGAACAGCCGCAACTCCCTCAGCCTGTCCTCGCAGGAGAGGTGCTCCAGCCCTCTGATTGTCTTCATGGCCCGCCTCTGGACCCGCTCCAACACATCCATGTCCTTCTTATGTTGGGGGCCCCAGAGCTGGACGCTGTACTCCCGGTGGGGTCTCAGGAGAGCAGAGTAAAGGGGCAGAATCCCCTCCCTCGACCTGCTGGCCACGCTTCTCTTAATACGATTTGGAAAATACACTTTCTGTCCTCTGTTGGATACCTTCCTTGGTTTAAGAGGAACTTGGTTCAGTTCATCTCAGAATGACTGGTTAGAAAAATGCTTAAACTATGTGGAGATGCGCATCCGAGAGGAGTTTGTCCTGTTACACCTGAAGGGCTGTGAGTGCTGAAGGGAACAGGCAAGTGGACTGATGTCTCGGTAGCGGTTTAGCAATTCACCGCTCGCTGATTGGACCAAAAAACCCGACCCTTACTGCGAGATAAAATATTGACATTTACCATCTTCCCTCAGGTTTAGACTAAACATATTTAACCTTCTCATTGCAGCAGAGTAAGAGTGCTAATGCGCGTGGTTCCCAGAGATACGCTGATAAGGGGTAGCTCGATAGCTCCTTGTACCTAAATAGATTTATGTGTCCGTGCCTGTACTAGCGTGGCACGATGGCCCTTGTACAACGGTTACTTGTTTCAGAGTAAACACCTGGAGATTTTTTTTCATGTGAGTGCTTTCTTTTTAAAATCCTATCTTAATCTCTGGAGAATTGGTTTGATAAAAACTTTTCCTGTAGGCCGGGCACCTGCAGCGTGTTTCGATTGAAAAGGTAACGACGGGCAGCGTCGGTCGGCTCCCTCTGCCTGGGTGGGTGACGCTGGGTGGGTCGGCGTGGGGCCTGGGGTTTGTCTGGGTCAGTCCTGGAGACGAAATGGTCCTTTGGGGGTCCCGAGCGTGTTTATGGAGAATTTCTCTAACCGGCACTGACAAGGCCATCCTGAACTTATTTGCTTGCCCGCAAAGGCGGGTGCCCTAGGTTAAGTGTGTCCAGTTGCAGCTTGGTGCAACAGAAGAGAACTGGGTTTAAAAAGAGAAAAAAAAAAATCAAACGAATGAGAAAATAGATGTAATGCCTGGTCTTGTTTTTGTTTGGCAGAGAAGTCAGAGTATTGTTGTCAACTCCTCAGCCTGTGTCCTGGAGATGTCTGATAGCTAAACAGATTTTAAGAAAACTTGTCAAAGATCGACAGAAGCCAACGTGACGCCGCGGCTGTGGGGAGCGGGACAGGGGCAGTGGTGTTACCCCTTCGGCTGGCGGGCCGATGGGTTTGCGATCGTCGATCGATACCGGTGAAGTGACAGCTGCGTAAGGAGTGCTGGAGTTGGTTTTCTCCCCATAGAAGTAAAAAGAAAATTGGCAGGGCCCGTTTGGAGGACGAGGAGAGAGCCGTTCGTGGATGGACGTTTGTCCAGCTTTCTTGCTCAGCTCCCCTTTTCCAGACGGGCTGTGGAGCAGCCTGGAAAATGTTAAATGTTGGGGGGGGGGGTGTGGAATAAGCGTCAGTCCCCGCAGTCAGCCCTGCGCCTTGAAGGCCGAAACCCCCTTTTCCCCGGAGCAGCCCCGCAGAGCCGAGGAGGGGCCGTCCGGTAACTTTTCAGTTGCGGTGCTTTGTTAGCGGGGAGGGAGGAGGCGGTGGGGCACAGCTGCCCCCCTCTCCGCATCGCTCCGGAGGCGCTTCCCGGGCGGGGGCTGACAGCAGAGACGTGCGGGGCCCCGCGGCGTCCCCGCCGCGGCGGGGGTGCGGGGCGGGGCAGCCTCCGGCGGGGGCGCTGCGGCCGCCGCTCTCCTCGCTGGCGCCGCGGCCCCGGCTCCTCCGCGGACTCCGCTCCGCACTTTGGCGGCGCCCGACTGCGTCGGATCTACTTTCTCTCGCTCGGCTCTTTTTTTTTTTTCTTTTTTTTTTTCTTTCCCCCCCCCCCCCCCCCCCTTTCCCTCCTCCCCCCCCTCCCCCTTTCCCCTCCCCTCCGCTCCCCTCCCCCTCCGGCTCCAGCCTGGTTCGGGGAGGATCCCGGAGCCAAAGTTCCCCGGCGATCGGGGCTGTGGCGGATCGCTCCCCCCCCCTCCCCGGCGGCGCCGCCATGGGGGCCCTGTAGAGCCGCGCCCGCCCGGCCGCGCCGAGGCCCCGGGGCAGTGGCCTGGGGAGCGCTGGGGCTGCCAGAGGAACATGGCTGATCGCGGGCAGTGCTGAGCAGGCGGTGTCTCCGCGCTCGGGCCGCGGCATGTAAATAACTTCTCTTTCCTCCGGATCGGGCGGGCGGGCACCCGTGCCAGCCCCCCCATCTTCCAGGGGGGGTGGTGAGCGGTTCCGCGGGGCTGGGCTATGCCGCGCAGGAGCGATTCGCCGGGGGTGAGTACGGCTGGCCTTGAACTTCTTTGTATGGAGGGGCGAACTGTGACAGCGGGCGGGGCGGGGGGGTCCCCGCCGCCGGGACCGCGGCCAGAAACTTGGCGGGGGACGCTCGGGAGAGGGGGGGTTTACCCCGTTTGGTCGGGGAAAAAGAAAACCAAACCGCTGCTCGAATACAGACGTGGCTGTGTAGGTTCGGTAGATAATCCTCGACCATTAAAAAAAAGAAAAGGGAGGGTGGGAGAAGCACCGAGCACAAAGCGGAGCTGGGGTCCGGCCCGGGCCGAGCCGGCGGGCAGCGGGGTATCCCCTACCCCTACCCCTACCCCTGCACCAACCCCTGCCCCTACCCACGCGTGTGCCTGCGCGGGGGCACGCACGTCGCCCCGTAGCGTGAGGACTTTATATGGTTCGCTATCGCACAACTCCTTTCCCCTTCCCCCCCCCCCCATATTTTTTTAGCACTTTCATTTCCTGGCGCGGATGGTGGAGTGATGGAAAATGAGATGGGATTCATTTTTCTGCGATGTTTTGAAGCGCTCTGCGCAGGCTGTTTTTGAAAAGGGTGCTATTTTAGTTCTGCGTAATTTCAGAGCGTACCTGTGTGCTGTTAATTTTAGATAATGCTCCCAGCTGCCTCTATCCGTAGTTCTAAGTTAAAGAAAAAAGAGCACTTTTGGTAATATTCTGTGTTCCTAGCGCTTGGTGGGTGTTCAGACCACCGTATATGATGATTTTTGTATGAGCGGTGAGCAAATAGGTCATAAGTCAAAGTAAATGTTATGTAACTGGCTGGCTGTGGCAAACTTGATCCGAACTGTAAAGGAGAAGGAGGGTCGGTTTGGTTTTTGCTTTTCGGTGTGGCCAAAAGGAGAGGCTGGCTGTCCCTTTTCTTTCGGGGGGGGATTGCTTTGTAGCAGGTTGATTTAAAAAACAAACAAACAACAAAACAGCCCATGTTTTAAAAATGTGAGCCAGTCAATCTGTATGGTGTTTTGTATTCTCGTTAGAAACTGTTTCAGCTGTGTACCCAATTCTGGATACTAAATATTGGGTATCCACCAGTGAATCATTAGTTAATACTGTAACCAGATTCGTTACATAATTGAAAAACGTTCCCGAGTTAGTGTAGTTCTATTATTTAACTTGGCTGTTTTCTAGAATAGCGTTATTTGGCATAGTTGGAGTTCTTGAAGGAACTGAAGATCAGTGTGAAAATAATTTGGGGTTTTGTGCATCTGAAGAAATAAAGCAGTAGTGGGTTAATACTCCTATTGCAAAACTGAAACAAATAGACATTTAGAGGTTCTCGGTGACTGTGGAGAATACTGTGCATTGAAGTAAACACAGTTACTAAGCTGGAGCTTACAGGTAGGGTCTTTGTGCTTTTTGTACATCATGGTGATGTTAGGATGTTGGGTTTGCTGTTCCTGCATGATAAAATACACTTGCTACAGAAAAAAACCCTGCAGCTCCTAGACTCTAGTGCAAATATTTTAACCATCGACTTGCAAGACAAATAGAAGCAGAAGACAAGATACACTTTTCTCAGTGCCAAGGCGATCAGCTGCATCTATCCTAGCAGTTCGTTAATCTCACTAAGGACTACTGTGCATTTATTTTTGAAGTATTTAGTGTAAGCTTCCTTTACCACTTTATTGTAAATGTTCTTTCTTTTGATCAGATATTTGGAGTTTGAGTATCTGTAGTTTTTAATTGCTTGCCTCACTTGCAGGTCGCCTTTGTAAGCAGTTTTATGACTCTGCTATTCTTAAGTTCTATGTATTCCGTTCAAAGTAATATGTAATAATCTGATGGCGTTAAATCCAGATGCTTTTAGGGCAAATTACTCTTCATTATTTTTGTAGGAATTGTTACTGAATTTTGGTATAACTATTTTGTCAGACTACGTATTCAGTTGACTTCTATCCTGTTTTTCCTCCTTCTTTTTTTTCTGTATTATTCTTTCCCAAACAGAAACTCATGCAGAGTTTTGGCAAAATGTTCTTTGAGAGTTTTTTGGGGAGGAAGGCGAGGGGTGGCATTATTGTCATTTACATAATATGCCAGTAGAAAGTAGTTGCATCATGTACCCTTTCTTAATGTGGCTGTTCATTAGACTTGCCTGAAAATGATCCCTTAAAGGTAAAAGGCTGAGCAAAACTGAAAAGCAGCCATGTATTGATTTCTGCTTTTGTTTCAGGCTGAAAGGACCATTCAGCATGTGCTTTGCAGGGTATTTCCAGCCTGAAATGTAGTCAGCTGTTTGAAAATAACGGTATAAATATTCTTCTATCATCACTGCTCTCAAATCTTATGGCTTTGCAGGTCTGTTTGCCTGTTCTTAAAGTGTGGAGAGAAAATACAGAGTAGTGTGTACTTTGTATACCGTTCAATATAAAATATGCAGCCCAAGAAGAAGGGAAGCTGGCTCTGGAGTGTTGTCAAAAGCACACTCTAAAAGAGCTGAAAGATACTTTATTATTTTTTTTGGGCCATTCCAATTTTAGTAATTACTAAGGCTTCTGGAAACTCTAGGAGGTAGTTGTTTTCAGAAAGACGTATTGAAAACCAGTTTGACAGTGGGCCTTTAGCTAGTCTTTTATAATTCTGTCTTTCCTTTGCAAAACCCTTTTGGCGTGTTGCGGTGCTCTGGCAGTATCCCAGCACGTGATATCACAGATATCCGATGTCTTCGTGCGATTCGTGGCATTTGCTGTGCACTCTGGGGCGGCTGGGTTGAACCAGGAAACGTCACAGAAATATGGTAGGAAAAGCAGTGTGACAGAGAAACAGCCACGTGGTACTGGGAGTAGGTGAGCCCCTGCTGCGTAAGGGCATTCAGATCTCTGTGTTTGGTTGTCTGACGTGGAACGTATTCAGCAAACTGATGCGTCTTGGACGGAGTGGTCTTCACAGAGTTTTTTCCTAATGTCTTATCTATAGGTGCGTATCAATAAGAGTGGCAAAACATCGCAATTAGGCTTTTTCCTTCAGAAATTTTAAAAATAGATCATAATTACATGTGGCCTTGTTAGGATTTATTGTTGTCTCAGAGCTGAGGTCCAATGCCAGGCATAGGTGATGGATTATATGATATAGATGATATTGCGCATACGGAGGATATTTGACTCCTCCAGAAGATCTGTTGGAAGCTAGTCATAGCGCATTGCGTTTCTCTCTGTCTCTTTGGTGAGGTCTCCCTCTTGTCTGTATTCACTGTTGTAATGTTACACCGTAAGCGTGGTTTGTGCTCACGGTGCTTTTGTAATATGGGTAAAAAACAAAAGATCTCACATTGGCTACTTTGACCTGTGTTTTCATCCTGGTTACCAAGCACTGGAAGGTAAATACTTGAGTAACATGACTTAATTAGACACTCATAGAAGATGAAGGCATGGAAGAAGAGTCTGCTTGTGTATTTATTTGTTTAGTCAGGACTTGAAGTTCTTGGGTATGATTCTATTTCAGGGATGAATTCTTTGTTTTAAATGGAACTCAGTGTGTTCCTCCTAACCACTAACACTTCCATATGGTTGATACTCCACATCACTCTTTCTCTTTTTTTTTTTTCTCCTTCTTTTTTTTTATTTGTCATCCTTATTTTTAATTTCTGTGCCCCACATGCCCCAGTGCTGTGAATGGAGAATGTAGATTGGATTTGTAAGACTCCGTTCAGGAAGAAGTGCATGTGAGAGCAGGTTTTTACTGCCTGATTTATAGTTAGGCTTCTGCCCAAAGAGCTTATGAGCTGAATTATGCTCTTGCCCCCTGTTAGTGTCTAACATCAGACGCTGTAGAGAAAAATGCGACAAACTCTGAATTGGGCAGTTATGGAGTAATCATTCCATGGGGGATCTGTTAGAGGTGGGGTTAGACCGGGAGGAAGGAGAGCTGTTTTTTTTCCTGAATTCAGAAAACCTCAAGCGGAATTCTTATTGATGCTTATAGTTCTGCAGAAATCTGTGTTCTTTGAATGAAATTACTTGTGAGGGTATTGAGTTTGACAGAACTGTAAGGTTCTTTCCAAGCCTGAGGACCATGGTGAAAGGTTATGATGTAACTGGCAGAACAAAGAGAATGGGGCAGGGGGAAGGGATGTGGTGGATGGGACTACGCGGGGACCGTGTACCTGGAGCGATGAGGACTAAGGTTGGAGCTTTGTTTTAGTCACCTTGCGCTTCCACTTGAGTCGGGCGATTTTGGCAATACAGTTCTGTAGCACTGAGAACGAGTTTAACAAGCAAGAAGATACTGACATGCGATGAGTTAATGAGTCTCGACTACTTTCTCATCTTTTCAAAGGTTACTTGATCTGGGCCAAATAATAGGTGGTGTGCTAGGTGTTGTCAGTGCCATGTCAGCCTTGGCTTGCCTTCTGTTCAAAAGCTTTAGTCATGGCAGAAATCATTCATTACATGTTCAGAGCTGTCATAAAATGGAGGTCTGGATTGAGCAGTAAGTACTCTTTTAACCTTTGACAGACTCTTTCTCATTTGAAAAATTTCACTTTGGCTTTAGGATATTTTCGTAGAAGCCTGATTGCATGCAGGAATGGGTACAAAAGCAGGGTAGAGGGCTTTTGGAAGAATCGTGGGTTTGCATTGATCAGAAAGGGGAACCCAGAGTTACAGGAATGTAATTTTGAAGACAGATGAAAGATTGAGGATGAGAAGCGTAGATTTCAGTCTGTCTCTTTCACCTTAATTCATCTTGGTGCAGTAGCTTGTCTCTGAGCAGTCTTTCTTTTCAAGTGCATTTAACCATCTTTTCCCTTCCATTTGTCCCTTGTCATCTTGTTTTCACCTTGTTAAAGGAAGCTTTAGTTAAACAGTTTCAAGGACACCGTAAAGACAGTGTTGCACAGCTCCAGAAGTAGCAACTATTACAGTCTGCAGTCTAGTTCTCAGAAGAAGAGAGTGATGGTGAGGAAGCCTGGAAGATTTCTGAGGTGGTTTGTGTGGATCAGGGTGCAGTCTTGCATGAACGAATTCTTGGAACTACTGGACTGGTGAGGGGAGTCTAGCCTGTGTATTTTGTTTCGCTTATATATTAGTCTACCAAAGGTAAAATCATTGAGTATATCTTCCTCACCCCCAATATATTTGTCTTTGGGTAGTAAAATCCACCTAGAATGCTGTAGAATGTTTAACTACAAGGAGTTCATAAGTTAATAATTTTCTCTCTTTCATTTTTTGGAAACACATGTAGCTATTGAATCTGTCTTGACGGCCGTGGTTCGGTTACTGAGATGGTTATGTCAGTTCTCCATAGAAAGTTTTGGAATCCTAGTGCTGAATCGGTGAATAGCAACTATTTTAGGCCGTTCTATTGCCTCCCTTGGGGAAGTTTTGAAATCGGTTGACTTCTGTTAAGTATGTCACCGGAAAGTCAGAGTTTCTGAACTGTGGTGTGTAGCCAGAAATTGCTGTTGCCAGTTGTGACATCTGCTGCCATCGCCCGATGATGAAGATTGTTTGTTTCTGTTTCCTCTGGTGATAGCCGGGAGAAATGAAGTTTGGGGGGAGGTAGTTCTCCTGATCATTGGTAGACCTACATAGGGTTCATACGTGAACAAGCCTGTATTATATTTATGTATTTATTTCTTTTCTTATGGCTGCCTAATCTTTGGCATCTGCTGCTGACAGCTTCACCAGTACTATGCAGAGGTTTTCATTATTGATGGCTCTGGACCTCCAAATAGAGAACTGTCAGTGAATAAGTACTGTATGGATTCATTTAATTATTAATCAGGATGATAGTGTTCTCTAAGGTACACAATTCTGTTTCAAAGACAACTGAAGTCAATAGAAAATTTTCCATTGAATTAAAATAGTCGTGAGAGTAAACGCTCATCAGTATGAGCAAGAATTCGATAGCCCAGTCTGTTCTGTATCTACTGTTTTGAATAGTGCTAACCGATTGCTGCTCTGCGTGATCAAGAAGTGTGAGGAACAGGATACTTTAGAAAAAACAAGCCAGACATTGCAGAACAGTGTTTCATTCTTCAAATTGCAAGAAAACGTGAGGCTAGTTTTCTGTCAACTTAGATTCCATGAAACAGTGCTAAGCTGAAATCCTAACAACTGTAAATTGCATGAACTTGTTCTTGATTTCTGTATCATTCGTTCACTGGCCAGCCAGGCGTGTTTTCCCCCCCCTGCTTCCCGATACCAACGGGAATCACAGTCCTGTTGTATGGAGAGAAAAAAAATGAAGGGCACTTCTGGGCCACTCAGTGAGAACTGGGCTTGTTTGATTGTGCTCTTCCAGAGCTAGACGTGTATTTCATGCCTCCTGAGACCCAGCCCGCTGTCTGAAACACAGCTTCATCGAACACACAGCAGTATGATAAGTCCTGATATTATGTGTTAAATTTTATCAGAGCGATGTAGGACTGGATAATTTTGCATGTAGGACTCCACATCCTATCCTTGTACTTTTCACCGTCTCCTGTGCCCATATTTTCTCTTCAGGTTAGGAAGCAGGTGCAGGAGAGCTACTTATTTGGCTCTCCTGCCAAGTAACGCGTGTTTGTAGGTGAAGAGCAGAAGATCTTTTCTGGGGAAAGCTGTCTCAAAGATCTCTTTTGTAATGGAAAAGCCAGTGATAGTTGTGGTCTCTTCAGCGGGTCGTAAGGGTAATTTTTTTCTGACTGTTCCATAGCATTCTCTGAGCTTGAAATTATTTGTGAGGAATTTGGAAGGTGTGCTGTAGTGCAGTGCTGGTGGTGTTATGACTATTAAGGCTATAAGAGAAGCAAGGATAGGGGGAGAGTGATTGCATCTTACCTAATACTGTTGTAACTGGGTAAAACAGGTGAGCTTCTGGGCACACCTGAGGAAATAGGTGCTGTTTTTTCACAACGTGTCCAGCTGCCCCATAAGCACTTAATGTCGGTACAGAAAGCACCTGCTACATCTGGAGTCCGAAATCAATTCGCAGAACCTTTTCAGTGGTTGCAACCTATACTGAAAGAAGCAGTGTCTTGGAATAATCTCTCCTGGAATCTCCTCTTCAGTCCTTCCAGCAGCCTCCGAAGCCTGCTAAACTCATCAGAATTAAACTTTCTACAGATCATCCTATACCTGAGCAGCAAAAGTGAGGTTTGCCAGCAGAGCTCCGTGACCACCCTGCTACGCACACTCCAAGACAGAATCACCCAGATCATAGGATTCTGCGTAATGCACTTTGTCTTTTACCACATTTCCTCATGAATCTTCACCACATCCTCACGGAAAGTGGGTTGATGAAGTTAAGCAACCCGTAGGTATGAGGATGAACTTGCCCATGTTCAGTGAACACTGACTGTCTCTCATAAAATTCCATCCTTAACTCTTTGGTCCTGGTGTTGAAAGATGCACGCCACAATTCATCAAAAAGATGGGCCTGGGTGCCGACAATCAGGACTTGTGGGATGGTTAAAGTCATGGGCCTCACAAATTGACAAATGATGAAATACAGTCGTACTCTTGTCCACCGCCCTAAAGCTCAACTCTTTGACTTCCACAGATAATAAATTGCCTCTTACTCCATCCCTTTTCCCTAGGAGACAACCATCTTAGGAGCTTACCCTCAGCCCTCTCTCTCTACAGGCAGTGTCCACCTGTGTTCTCAGATAGGTTCACAGCTTTAACTTTGAAGGCTGGGGAATCTGCCCAGTATGCAAATAAAGAAGAGCTTTTGTGTCCAGAACTTTTGTGTTTGCTGGTTGACTGTATTACTTGAGCCAGAGTGGAGGACAAAATAAACTCCCCCAAATCTCTCTCTGTAGTCCTTGAACTCTACAAGAAGCAAAAAAATTATAAATTCCCTACAAAAAGTAAGGTTAGAACACTGGTATACTAGGATTGGATATTATTTCAAATTAGGAGATTGCAGCAAAACGTCACCTGACTTTCCTCAGTGACATGACACGTGATGCTTGGGTTATTTCTGAGGCTGTGCAAGGAATTTGGTGACTTAGGAGAATCCATTGAGCTGCCAGAAGAGCTTAGCGATGCTTAAATACAAGAAAAATAGGTGGTTTTCTGATGTGAAAGCATCTTGTTGAAAAGCATGACTGTATGACATGAAGCTCTCTGTTCCTGAGGATGTTTTTTTACTGTGGTAGGTAATGACTGCCTGACTAAGGGAATCTCTTCTATACAATATGGGCAAAGCTCCTAATGAGCCATCCACTGAATGGGAAGGTGTATAGGATGCTCAGCCATTTTCTGTGCTTTTCCTCCCCCCTCCCTCCCACCGTGCAGAACTGATTCTCTGTGAGACTGCATTAGAGTCTCTGGACGTCAGAAATCAGGAACAAGTCTTTTAGAGGAATGAAACTTTTATAAACCAGTAAAGGCTACATAACGGTGTGTTCACTATTCACAGATCAGGATGTTGGGTAGAAGCTGGAAATGGAGGTTAGTGTTGTTGAAGATCAGTCTTTAGGTGTGACAGTAATTTGGGTAATATGATGAGGTTTGTTTTCCTAGCTCTTGGTTCAGAGTCTGTTTGTAAGGCAATATGGAGACATTGCCTGTTTCACAACAGGAGCTACAGTGGGTCAGATCAGAGATCTGGATGTCCCATCGTCACGTTTCCTGCAGTGGCTAATACCAGATACCTAGGAAGGAAAATAAGGAAAGGGTAATTTTGTAATGGTACTTCCCTGAACCACTGATTGCGGAAGGTTAGGAAAGAGTTGTGGGATTTCTGGAGTCAAGGATGTTATCTCTGTGTTCGATCTGTTGAGCATGAGACCTCTCCTTTGAATGTGCCCAGCCTCTCCTCAGTCATCCAAACTTCCCGCATGCGGAGCATGGAGTGCCACAGTGCAGCTGTGTCTTGTGAGAAGAACAGCTGCCTTTTACTTGGGATCTGCTTGAACCTTCTACCTGCTAGCATCAGTGCCACGTAGTATGTGTTGGAAGAGGTGGTAAATGCTAATTCTGTGATCACCTTTGCAATGTGAATTGTGATTATAATTATCAAGATGCATGAAAATGTATGCGTGGGAAAAACAGACCGTATGCTTTTCGAAGAGATGCACAAGTACCGAAGACCTGGCTGAGAGCACCAGGCTACATCCATGAAACTTTGTTTAAAATGAAAAAATTGTGTGTGTATATGTGTGAGGGGATGGCTTTTTGAAGGCATGAAGAGACCAATGGACTCCAGAAGCAGGATGTCTGGCCTGATTGCAAGCTTTCTTGTCATTCTTAGAGCAATACATTTTTTCACTTTTTGCGGCCTTAAGGAATCAAGAGATCTTGTTTTCTGATGTTAAATGTCTATGTTACATACCTTAGGTTTTGATTCATTCTGTTAGTTAAAGAATATTTGTATCTGGGTGATGAGCCTGTTTTATATCTACTATAAATGGACTTAACTATTCTGCTTGGTGTGGTTCCTGGTAGAACTGGTTGCCAGTGAGTTTAGGTTTCACACTTGAGCTTGCTGATGTCTGTGGAGCTACAGATCTTTAACCCCCTGCAGTGTATTAATGGTGCTTCCGGGCAAAGCTGCTGCAGCTGTATTTCTTTATTTTTCCTTCCTCGATGGTACTGCAGTGGCCAGTTTGAGCGTTAGCCACCAAGTGCCAAGGTGGCTGTGTGGTAACTGCAGTGGCATTTTGGTATCTCATTGACCGGGTCACGTGCGAACCCTTGTTAAAATATGATGAAAGTATCCCGTGTTGTGTGTTAGGTGGAGCCGAGGCCGCGCTTTGCGCTGGACCCTCTGTTACCTTCACAGAATCACAGAATGGTAGGGGTTGGAAGGGACCTCTGTGGGTCATCTAGTCCAACCCTCCTGCTGAAGCAGGGTCACCTACAGTAGGCTGTAGAGGACCTTGTCCAGGCGGGTCTTGAATATCTCCAGAGAAGGAGACTCCACAACCTCCCTGGGCAGCCTGTTCCAGTGCTCCGTCACCCTCAGAGGGAAGAAGTTCTTCCTCATGTTCAGATGGAACTGTGCTGTGTGTTTCGAAGGGTCTCTTGCCTGTGAGGCTGATGGTTCACCACCCTGGACCCCGGCCTCGTTCGACCCTCTGCTGAAGGTGCACTGCCTTCAACTGGTTTTCCCTGACTCGTTTCTTCTCTTACATCGACGGATGATTAAATGTGAGTAAATGAAAATGGCGTCTGCTTTCATTTAAAACATAGTCTTCTAAAGGTAAATATGAAACATGAAGCTCCTGTTGTTGACGGGGGGGTGGCTCATATTTTTCTGTACCTCTGCTTTTTAACTACTGAAGACTGTTGGTTTGTTGTTTTTTTTTTTTGTTTTTTTGTTTTTTGTTTTTTATTTAATTAATAACCTAGTCTTACAGTTAGAGAACCAGCATGCATTATGTTGGTAGTTTGCCATGACCACCTATGGTAGTACATAAATAATGAGAGACTAACAAAAATGTAGGACTAAATTAAAAAAATCAAAAGGATTTAGTTATGCTCTCTAAGACAAGCCTTCTTATCTTGCCTGGAAGGAGAAAAAAACTGGGCTGTTCTTTAGGATGATTTTTTGTGAAACATGGAAATTGGTGTGCTTCAAGCTCAAAGACTCATGGCGTGAATCCACAAGTTTAATTTGTACCTTTGGTCAGGAATCGCCTTGACAGTACTTATGGAAAGCATAAATTTACTGGAAACGTGGTATAGTTGATCAAGTCCTAGGATCAGTGGAAAGGACTGGAGAGGGACGGCTGGCTGCTTGTGGTCGCTGGATTGGAGCAAGTGGAGAGTGTTATTTCCAAATCAACATGTTGCAGAAGAAGAACGGATAGAAAATTCTATGTGAGTTCTTATATCTGGCTTTTCTTTTGACACTCTGTGAAATCAGATGATTTGGCACTTGTAACTACTGTGGGTAAGAGGCGTTTTTAAGAAGTAAAATAAAACGTATATGTGGCAGTGGTGGGGGAGGCGTCTGTTCTGAAAACATCTGAGATGCTGGAAAGTGTGTCCCAGCGGGAAAGAAAAACTGCAGAGCTGGCACTGGGGCTCGCTGCTTATGCATGTGTGGCGATGTTTAGAAGAGGATCCACGCTAGGAGCTGAACTGTTAGAGAAGTGAGCGGCTGGAGGGACTGAACGTGAATGGAATTATTTGTATCTCGCTTGTTGGTTTGAATTTGGCCAGGCGATACTGTGCGAGGGCTGCTAGCTCCAGACTAGCTGCCTGGGTGAAGTGAACCTGGAGATGAGTTTCAGAAGGGAAATGTTTGTTTGACTTGAAGCTCAACAGCTGCTGTTACCTGGCCTGCCTTGTGCCTGCAGGTAAGAGATGAGCAGGCATCAATAAAACCGATCCTCTCGACTGGGTGAGCCTGGTCTGGAAAGAGCAGATCCAGCACTTGGTGGAGCAAAGTGGAGGGTGCTTGCACTGGATGTCGTGCTGTGGGAAGCTTCTGCTTGCTAGTACATCTTGCAAATGTTCATCTGTATAAGTAAAGCAAACAACAGCCAGTTAAAAAACCCCACCGCATTTCAAAGAAGTTCTATATGAAAAAAGAAAGCTGTCTTATTGGCAAATGCTTGTCAGTAGCGTGATACAGCTCATTACAATTATTTGCACCTATATGGCAGTTTTTAGTTCATTGTGATTTTGTTGAAGTACAACAGATTATCTAAATAAATTCATCTGGGAGGGATTTGAATGTTGCTTCTAAAGAGATGGCCAGAAGGAATGCTTTCAAAGTTTTCAGGAGCAGTTAAACTCCCCCCGACCCCCCTTTTATTTTTTTAGAAGTGATTCTTTTTGTGACACTCATCAAGACTCATTCTGAAAGACTTACTTTTCTGGTTTTGGCAAGACAGTTGATCAGCGCAACTGGCAAGGAACTGATGTGGAGCAACAAAGAATTTCTGTCTAGCTAAAAATTGTATTCGAGGCCATCTTGGAGTACTTTGTGAACCAGAGTAGAAACTCTTTGTGTAAGAAAGGCCATTCAAGTTGCGTTACACGTTTTCCTCCCCAAAATTAGCATACCAGAATACTTTATTGCAGAGTGTTGAGAATACTTTGTATAAGAAATAACAGTAGGTTGAAGATTGCTAACTGGAGGATCTGTAATGATGCCAACTGACTTTTTTTTTTTTAAATGAAAGCTTTGTATACATAACAGGGTGAGTCATCACTGGAGAGTTCTGAAAGTGTTTGGCATCCCCAAGAATCCTTTTGTGTGTCTCTGCCGCACAAAAAAAGTATTTTTTGTCATGAAACTCTGCCTTAAGAAGTATTGCAAGAACTGGAAGCTTTAGGGGAGGATTTTCTAATGTGGCTTAAATCTTGACTTTCTGTTATTGCTTTAAAAATATTTTGGTATTCTTAGATCTTCCAGAATAATGGGATGAAAATTTCTAAGTCGTTTGTTGGCTGTTAATTTTTTTAAGATGTGGTTTCAGATGTATTTCTTATATAAATTTGTTTTTAAAAGCGTGTAGTAGAACCTTGGCTGTTTCCTTAACTTTAATGCAAGTATTAAAAATCTGGTTGTAGGAGAATAATTTTCCTTTATTGAAACAGGATCCCTGTTGCAAACCTGTAGTAGCTGCTTGTCTGAGTCGCGCTTATTTGAACTACATTTTCTTTTCATACAGTTGTCAAGTAGGAGAATTGATTGGCCTTGGTAGTTTCAGTTCTTTTAAGAAATGAGTATCTTATAAAATTAAAAGTTTCTTTCTTATTTGTGTTAAGCACATCAGTAGTTGCTGTCCTCACTCAGAGCAATTGCTTGATATGAAGAAGCAGAAACCTTTCTTAGTGTTTAAGATGTTCGTAAGCAACGTATCAGACAACCATTGTATTTTGCCCATGCTTTTTCCTAATTATGCAAAACCCGGTTCGTTTACTGTGTGCGAGGCAGCAGAGATTGAATTTTGCAGCTGGTGAAGTAGGGTAGCAGACTTATTTTTATCCAAGATTTTTAAGAATGTATGAAAATTTTCAGGGTTTTTTCCCACTGAATCATTCTTCAGCAGTACGTTTTGTAAACCATGCTATAATTAATTTAAAAACTCAAAGTCATTGAGGGATTCTTTTATGCTGTGTAGCAGTGATAATATAGCTATATCTACGAGGTATTTAAGCTTAGGTTTTTGTGATTGCAGTTGAATGAGCCTGAGTGTGAAATCTTTGGCCAAGGAAGCTTGGAAAAAAGAACAGATTTTTTTCAGGAGAAGAATTCATGAAGAAGTGTTCAGAATTTGTAGTTTTTCATCCAGAAAAAAAAGAAATGTTTTCATAATTAGAATTGTATAGGCTTTTAATCCCAGTTCTCCAAATACTACTGATAACAGCATAGAAGACAGAAGGACTTTCAGGCAATCCTTGAAGATCTACGTAGGTTAATTATTCAGCACCGCACATGCAAGAGTGATAGTTTTGAGTCCGGTTCTTGGGCTCATGCATTTTTATTAGCATGTTTATTTTACTGTGCACATCCAAGGCTAAGCACTTAAAAGTTCTTTCATTTAATTTGGAAGTGAAACAACAGAAATTTATTTAGCTAATAAAGTTGATATTTGGTGATAGTTTTTAATTTAAGCTTAATGGCATTGCTAAGCAGTAGTTTTTAACGGCAGCACACTTTTTCTGTATTTTTTTTCTTTAAGTTGAAGTTCTTATGCTGTGTGTTACCAGCTTGGTGTTATTCTACAATAAATTAAATGTCTGATCATGCTAATATGGGGTATATCTAGTGAGACTGAAGCCCTAGTTTGTGTTTATTTTCTAAGGGAAGCTAAACCTCAGCTTTTAATTTCGTTTGTGGGAGAGGTAGGCCCTCAACATATCTGGAAACTGAGCCATGGAACTGGCTATAAAAAAGGCCTTTGGGGTGTGTGTGTATCTAGAGAAGGTAAAATTTTTGGTGTTATTACTGATTTTATGTTTACCTGGCATCCTTGCAGAGCTCTTACTGGGTGGAGCTCTGCTTCAAAATATTGTACTTCCTCCAACAAGACATTATTTCCAGCTGTTCAGATGAAGAAATCTTCCCTTGGGGACGTTGAACCAACCACATTACTGTAGGATCCAGATGCAAGGAAGAAAGCTAGTATTGGTTCCTCTGTGAGATGACTTTAGGTGCTTCTTTTGCAGCTTGTAGGACAGAACATTGGCAGCTGAATTTTCTGGGTATTTCCTCCCAAGTCTTGAGAATTAAAGTATCCTAGAATACCTATATTCCAGTAAGCTGGATGCTGCAGAGCCCGGATGCCATTGTAACTTCTTTAAGTTTGCGGTAAAAGGCATTTCTAGTGGAATCTGTCACTGAAGCAGAAAAAAGATACATGGAGAAGAAAAGGTGGTGAAGGTTATTGGAGATTTCCCACCTCATCGCTCTGAGGAACTGTTCCCTGGTAATTTCCTTACCCGTGTTTTGTTAGTAACGGGAACTTTCTAGTCAGCTTTGCATTTACAGGGCATTTAAGGCCACGATTCCAGAGATCCGTTCTGCTGGCAGCAGTCACTTAGGCAGTCGCCTTTGATTGCAGCTGCTCAGCCCTGTTCCTCTGCCAGCACGACTGCGAGCACGCCTGCGTGGAGAAGCTGGCTGCGAACGCGCTTGCGACGCTGTAACCTCGGTTGTTAAAGGGTACGCGCGGCTCACGCGTTACTTCAGGTGAATATTTGTCCAAGTCCTGTGCGTTGTGCTTTGACCCATGCTGGCTATTTGAAGTGTTATGGATAAAGCTAGACTCTCACGGGAAAATCGTAGTGGTCGCAGATGCAATGTGCTTAAGAGGAAGAGGTCTCTTGGACAGCAGTTTGTTTAAAAACAAAATGTGTTGGGGTTTTTTTAAGTTTTGGTGGGTTTTTGGTTTTTTTTTTACCTTTTTTTACCTTTGAGGTCAGTGTTTCCTTTTACTGCCTATGGTATAGTTTTAAATTGGTAAAGTCACACGTTTATCATTTTTTTTCTTCTAGTTAACAGGGTTCTTGATAAAAATTTGGGATCTTGTACAATTTTAACCTTTGTAGGTAATTTGAGATTTAAAATGCTCAGATATGCAGAAAAGAAGACAAGATTTGGTATAGTATTAACATCTTTGTCCTGTCAGTAACATATAGTCAGCAATCAAACAGCGCCTGTTATGCCTACATCTGTTCTACTTGCCAGTGAATCAAACCTTCCACAAGTCAAGGCATGCCATGTCCAGGCTACACACTCAGCAAATTTGAATTTTGAAATGAATACCATTACTCAAAATTACCTTAATACTTTCAAAAGTTGTGGTCCAGAATCTCAGCTTTGGGTTATCTTTGTGAGAATTTTGTGCAAAAAAAAAAATAGATTGCTCAAGGTAACAAAGGTATAGATAAAAACGGCAGAGTGCTGAAGATAACAGCTGTCTGAAGAAGTCGTGTTGTGATATGTTTGTGCTGAGCTTTTAAAGATGAGAAAAGAAGTGTTAATAATTCACATATTTTACTTATGGTACTTGCAGCACAGTTTACAAAATAATAGGTAGGGTACTCAATGAATGTTTTGTGGAAATTTCACTTGAAAAATCAATACAAATTGAGCTGCAATTCCAGTGAGTTTGAAAGTGCTTGTATCCAAGAAACAAGGAGCGAAACGCGTCTGCAGGAGTGGAGCTGGGCAGACGCGGTTGGCAGCCGGCAGTGGGGATTAGTGGGGGGTTCAGCCTTGCTGCGGGTCGGGCGCTGGAAGGAGGCGGAAGCAGCAGGCGAATGGTATTGACGGGCAGTATGGAGATCAACGGATTTGTCAACACAAGGAGGGAGAAAATGGAGAGGAACGTAGGGTGGGAGTATACAAAATACAGAAAAAGGAGAAGGAGGTTCCCCCAACCTCCTCTAGCAGATGAAACAAGCACTGTGGAGTCAGTCAGGGCTGATGGCTTTTCCGAACACTGCACTGATGAGAGTGAGAATCTTGCCATAAAATAGTGCTGAAAGGGGACAGCAGATGAATGAATGTTTTTTACAGATCGTTTTTTAATTACCTCAAATATGTTGTGAAGATGAATGCGTTACCATTTGCGGTACAGCTGGACGTTGTGTTGGTACGAATGGCAGGCGTGTCCGCAGGATAGTGCTGCTTTGAGGCACCAGTTAGTGCTCACACCTAAGCTTAAATAAAATGTGTCAGGGAGGGGGAGGGAAAGTGTTGGTGAAATGTAGCAGTCAAGAACTGAGCATGTTTAGAACTACCAACTTTCTTTTTTTATATTAAAAATACTCAGCCTGTTTTATCTTGTAGACAGTGGCGTAATGATAACTGCCTTTTAGGCAGAGATGTTTTTTCTATATTCTAGGAACTTTGCAAACAAAAGTTATACTCAGAGAAGAGAGGGCATTTTTGTAAAACACAATTTTGTAGAAATCATCTCTGTAGTCCACGATGGATGAAAACATGTAATAGTTATTATCATTCTAAATAAATAAATAAAATTATCCACCGTTGAACTGTCCCAAATGTAACCTCAGCTGCTCTGCAGACACAGACATCGAGACTAGACTGGCAGCATTTACCAGCTGTGTGTAAGAGCTACACTGAACGTAAAGGGATTTCACATTTTATTATGTGGGAGGGATGATGTCAGTTTGGTTGATTATGCCCCTTTCAAGCTGCTGTGATAATTACCTGCTTGTTACCAGAAGTGTCGAACCCATTTTCAGTTCTTGTTTGCTTTTGCTGTCGTGCCCTAATTGCTACATAATTTTGTCCCTGACAATTACTACCTTGGAGTTGAATTTTACAGTGAAAAAGTTGTAAGAAGCAATAAAGTCATTGTTTTTTAGATCACGTAATTTCAGGAGAATATTTTATTACGCTACAAAGTCTGTTGAAGTATGTGCTGCTCACTTCTGTGAGATGGTGAAATCCCATGGTTCCCACGGAGAGGAAGAGGATGTGGAAGGCGAGAGCAAGCCCCGTGCGGTTGAGATGGCTGTAGGACCTGCCTTGATGGCTAAATAGACAACAACAAAGAGGTGTGGGGAATTGATGGCTCCTAGCTTTTTATTTTGGGAATAAATATTTGACTATGTTCTTTATAGGCAGGAATTCTTAGTTTGGGTGGTTTTCTTTCTTACTCCTTCCCTTCCTTTTCATCCTATCTTTTATCCACTATGTGAGTTTTGAAAGTTGCCTTTGATGTAGATGTTAGGTCATCTGATGTGATTCTTTGTCCATAGTTTTTTATAAAGATGTAATGTAAATGGAGTTCTTTAAAGATGCTGGGCCTAACAGTGTTTTAGGTTCTGGTTAAAATGATTTGCTTGAATTATTCAGTGGAATAAAGCCTACAGTAATTAGGTTAAGGACTGGCTGACAAAGCACTTTGTTGTATTTAGGAACTGTCGTTGCCTTGCTTTGGGTTTTTTGGGTGGTCTTCCAGCAAAAAAGTCTGGTATTAGTCAATATTAAGAACAATTACCGCTGTTGAAATCTGTGTATGGAATGATGTGGATGAGCGTAAGGGAGAGGCGAAAGTGGCATTTGGATTAAGCGCAGTTAAACAAAATGCTCTTCAGAGCAAGGAAAGGGATGGCGTCACCACATAGAGGTGTAGGGACAGGGCTGCAGTCTGGAAAGGAGCATTTCTGAAAAGAGATTCAGAGTGTGGGGTGTTTGTGGCTGTGCCCTGAAGCTCTATTTGTCACAGAGATTGAGAGATTGGCTGCTGCCTCGTTCGATGTGATTCTGATATCCGTGATTAAAAGACTGAAATGTTGGTGGAAAGTCATGAAGCGGACCAAAGATGGTGGAAAGCTTGGAGAAAAATGCCTTGGTGAGAAAGGTAAAGGTGGTCAGTCTGTTTAGCTTGTGGGACGGTGGAGAATCCAAACCCTGAAACTAAGTAGTATCTTGATTAGAGTGGAGAATATCTCCAGTGGAGAAAATACTCTGTGCTTAAGGGTTCCCTAATGTAAGAGGAAAAGGCACAACAAGAGCCAGTGGTTGAAAATTGAAACCGGAGAAGTTCATGTAGCAAATGAGCACGAATTCATAAGGGGGAGCAAGTGATAAAGGGTATGGCCAAGTGGGTGCCTTTCTGAAAGATGGGCTTCAATCAATTACGGTTATTGAGTGGTATTTATGGACATTAGACTCGCATGGATAATGATTCTGGCATTGTATCCAAGAGCCTGTGAGCAGTCGGACTTCTGTTTTGATAGCACTCTCTTTAGCAGCTTTTTCATGAATAGCATAATAAATGTAGAACGTCTTTGTGTTTCTTTTCAAATGTAATCTTTAATGCATTGATTGCAAAATACAAATGGTTTCTACGATTCTGAGGACATAGTATACCTCAATTGTAATTCTTTTGTTATCCTGAAGGCTTTCAGGTACTTGAAGGAGAAATTTCAGTGTGCAAAAATAGAGCAAAAAAAAAAAAAAAAAAAATCAGTTATGCAGAAGTAATACTGTACCAAAACCTAATGGTTCTGCTGCTGAAACTTGTGTGGCCAAGCTGTGAACTAGCCCCTCTTCTGCCCTGTCACGAGACCAAGCCAGTCCTGGGGTAAATCTGAGTAGCCGTAGGGCCGCTGTGAGTTACACCTAGCCGTAAGTGCGTCCCTTGGCAGTTTTGTCTTCACAAGTGGTTTTAAGTATAGCTGTTACAGAGCTACTCTGCCAGCTTTTGATACCTGAAGTACTTCTGAAAGGTTTGATTAAGATAATTTTTGAGGCTGTGTGGTCTGGTGAGTAGAACTGAGCTTTCGTGCTGTAAATGTTAATTAGAAGCATATGTGTATATGTAAAAAGCAAGCTGAAATAAAAGTATAAATATCTAAGAAGCTGTCATTCCAGAAGGTCTATGCTCAGAAAAGAATAGGTAAATATACAAATAGTCCCATTATAAATCATCTTCAGTATCACTTCTGATTTTCTTTGTTACTTGTTTTTCTGGTGGCTTCTGAAAAAGTTTCAGAGTGAGTGATTCAGATTGTAATTTCCAAATCCTTTCATAGAATCGTAAGATGGTTTGGGTTGGAAGGGACCTTATAGATCATCTCATTCTAACCCCCCCGCCATGGGCAGGGACACCTTCCACCAGACCAGGGTGCTCAAAGCCCTGTCCAACCTGGCCTTGAACACTGCCAGGGAGGGGGCAGCCACAGCTTCTCTGGGCAACCTGGGCCAGGGCCTCACCACCCTCAGAGTAAAGAATTTCTTTCTTTAAGACAACGTTGCGTACACTGTCACCGAAAGAAGCTTCGCTCGCTTTATTCCCTCTCCTCCTTCTCTAGCTACTCTTCCCTATCACTGCTCTGGTCCCTTGCTGCTTCCAGCAGAAATGTTCATGGACCTCCAATGAATGAACTCTTCTGGATGAAAATTAGCTGTGTTTTGCTGGGTGTAAATTCAAGCTGTGTTCATTCTTAAACTTTGTTTTGACATTATTTCTGTGTCTTCAGGTTAGCATGCTTGAGTCTTGAGCATTCTGGCATTTTTCTCCATACTTAACATAAATTTTGAGAATTAATTTCCTGTTACTTTAAAAACACATTTCCTTGCCTGTCTGAACTGAGGATATCTGTGGAAGTGGAGAGAAGCCACAGAACTTGAGGACCTTTTGCAACTTGCAGTGCAGTAAACGGAGTAAGCTTACTGCCTGTGTGTCCTTGGGTGATGGCCTTGAAGGAACTTGACCTGGAGGTATCAGTTGGTCCTCTTGGATGACTTCCATTGTAGTAGCTGCTGTAACAAGGTTCGCTGGATACGTGCCCCTATCGTGTGACACAGACACAATGTTGTTTATAACTCTGACCTGTATCATGTGACGTAGGCTGAGCAGTAGATCGTTCTTTTGGTAGCACTTTTGTCACAACCTGATCTCATCTGATGCTGAGGGGGTGTGAAGGAGATGATCGGGCAGTAGAACTCCTCTAGCATCAAGTGCTGGAGAACCTGTCTATTTATTAACATGCCCTTAAAGGAAAACAAGAAAAAAAGGTGAATTAAAGAATGAGGGAATAAGAGTTCTAAAAAAATACTGTGAATTTATGTATTTAATCTTAATGGACAGAAGACTGGCATAGAGAAGAAAACAGAGCAAGTAGCTTGGTACGGTGTTTGTAGTGGTCTCAAATAAAAAGAGGTGAAATTTTGAGAACGTTGGTGTACAGCAATGATCATTGTCCCAAATAAAGATGATAATTTAACAGTGCTTTGAAGAGAAGATTGGAAGTTCTCCATTGCAATTATTTGGGGCTGTTTGTAACCTATCTGTAATTGCCAGAAGGCAAATTTGTGTCTCCAGGTTAGAGGAATCCTCTTCACGGATGGAAAAAAGAAGTGTTGGACAGGTTTTTTTTAGCATAATGTAGCATTTCTGCCTTATCTATGCCCATAGGGATCGATGTGTCTGTTTATACGGAAGCTTTTGAACATGTCTGAAGACTTGTATTAGTTGTGGCTGCGCTTTGGTGTGTTGCTTGTTGTGCTACTTGTATTGTTGCGATTTCAGAATAGTATTTCCAGAGTTGTATTTACTCTGGTATAAAAATAGTTTACATGATCTGGCTTTCAGGATTTACTTCTAGTTTGAAAGCAATTTTGTTAAAAGAAAAACAATAAACGTGAATTACAAATTCACACTGCCACCGATCTGATTACATTGCCTGTTTTCTTTTTAGGTCTATTTTTATTCTTCTGAGGTTTTCCAAGCCTTCTGAATAAGTTCTAATGGATTTTTAATTAGCGAGCAGATCTTGTGTTTTTCCCTTTGGCTTTCCTAGGTTTAGCAGTTTTATTGAAAGAAAAATATTTCATAATACTTGTTGACATTAGCTGAAACAAAAATGCATTTCTTTGTAAGGAGCACTAAGGGTGCTAACAGATGGAAAAGATATGTGGTGATATGACATTCATTTCTGTTGTGTTTTTTTCTTGTCTAAATCCATTTTAGATGCATAATGACAAACTGTAGTTAGCATACAAGAACTGCTTTTCTTACGTGCCATCAATTAATTTGGATATTGTTGAGCAAAGTCTACCTAATATGTTCTAGGTCATCATCTTGCATAAAAGCAGGTGATTTATATCACTTTGGGTGCTGCTGCCCCATTCGTGTCCTGACCCTTCTAGTTCAAGCTTAAATGCTCGTGGGGGGAAGCGCTACGGAAATGTCCTGGGGTTGATGCCCGTGGGTTGTTCATCACCTTCTGTAAGTGGAAGGTCAGGTGAAGTTGGAGGATGGCCGCCATCCTCGGGAAATCCTGTGATGGCCATCTGCGAGACAGACGGGTGGCGGTTGAGATACTGGTGAGGTCAGAAATATTTCAAAAGCAGAAGAAGGAATGGAGTTATTTTCCATGTAATCTGCAGGAAGACTGGTGTTTGCGATTAGGTCTAAAGACATGAGTAAAATTGATTGAGACAAAAGATACTGAGCTTTATTCGATGAGGGGGCATGAGATGTTCTGAACTGACTGATGCATTTTGATGGGTGTAAGATCTGAAAAACTCTCAAGTGATGTCGTGTGAGCGGGATTTAGTTTCTCTTAAAGAAATTTATATACTAGGTAAGAGTTGGATATTAGCATTGTTTTTTTGATTATCCTAACTGAATTAACAATGACTAAAAGCAATGGTTAGAATTTTTTTATGATCATTTTATGTAGACTGTACTTGCTGGGTACAAAACTGATTTTTTGAGTAAAATCTTTAGTACTAGATCATTTGGTTGGCTGTATACCTGCACTGTGTGTGGCTGGGTAGTATGGCAGGCAGCACAGTCTGCACCTGCACTTAATATATCCAGTGAGAATATTTAACATAAGCAGACAAATGTATTTTGAAAGAATCTTCACAATCTTACTGTGGTAAGACTCCAGCAGACTGTGAAGTTTCGAAAGGAAATCTTTGAAAATGACTCTTAATTAATGGTGCTAAAATTACAAAAATCTGTTCACAGAGACCAAAACTTCCACCAAGTTCCAAGTACTTGGCAGCTGTTTCTCATGCATGATGACTCAGATCCGCTGAATTTTATGTGCAGGATCTTGAAACCACCAGACATGCGAATTCCAGTCCTTACCGTTGTATTGCCACCTTTATTCAGAAGAGAGTAGCAGGCAAACCCTGCAACGTATGAAAGAACGAGTAGCTGGTTCACTCTTCATTCTTAAAAAAGGCAAGAGCTTGGTCCTGTTGTGGGTAAAAAAATTTAGGCATCATGGCTCACAAAAGATTGCAGGAGTTAAAGCTTCCCATAGCCGTCGTCATGGAGAAACAAAGCTTGTGTTCTGATGCAAGTGGATGCTTATGCTATGCATCAAGAAAAGCCAGTGTTTGATGCAGTAGCGTGTTTTGATGCGGTTTTGTTTACTTAAAGGAAGGAGAAGTGGGGAAAAGTTCGGTGTTTGATGGTGCGGGTGCACACCTGAAACTCTTGCAAAGGTTAGAAGATTTGTGTTCTTGACAGTGCTAGTGGTCTCCCCACTGTTAGTGTTGCCATTACGTTCTCCTTGCCTGTAAAAATAGAACGTGTGAAATCATTCAGTGGTCTTGACAAGCATTATCTAGCGAATTCACCAAAGAGCCTCACACAGACTGTTGCCTGGAGGAATCATAAGAATATAGCCATTGCCAAATCTGGAGCCAGGCAGATACACAGGAGTAGCTGGGAGCTGGAAACGTGCAGACAGCTCTGCCTGTAGCCACTGCTGCTCCCGAAGATTTGTCTAATTTGGCTCTAGAAGAGGTTTTAAAAAATGGTTGTGCTGGTTTCGGCTGGGATAGAGTTAATTTTCTTCCCAGGAGCTGCTGTGTTCTGGATTTAGCATGAGAAGAATATGTACAATACACTGATGGTTTTAGTTGTTGCTAAGAAATCAAGGACTTTTTTCAGTATCCCGGGTTTGGCTAATGAGCAGTTGTGCAGAAGCTGGCTGACCAACAGAAATATTCCATATCATAGACATCATGCTCAGTTTATAAATGGGGGTTGGCTGGGGCGGGGGGCAGGAACCCTTTTTTCTGCGAGATCGATCTTTTCCGAGTTTGGCTAGTTCCATGAAATCCGTTATCACCCCTCGGGGACTGGCTGCGCCATCAGTCATCGGGCAGTGAGAAAAATTGTGTATGGCTTGTTTTGCATATTCATTATTATTATTGTTGTTGTTATTATTACTATTTCCTTTGTCTTATTAAACTGTCTTTAACTCAGCCCACGAGTTTTACTTTTTGTCCATTCTCCTCCCTGTCCCACTGGGAGGGAGCGAGCGGGTGGCTGCGTGGTGCTGGGTGCCGGCTGCTGGGTTAAGCCATGACACTTGTACAAGGGCTGGAATTCTGGTCTGTTGTTTTGCACCATTTTGACAGCGAATATGGCTAAGTGCACTGGTGAGAAATGTACAAAGGATGTAGTTTGTGCAAAACTGCAAATACGTAATTTGTTAGAGCGTCATATCAGATTTTTTTTTTGGTATTTATTTCTGAAATGTGTGTAATGGTTCAGGTCTGTGTGTGATGGGTTTTGTGTTACAGAACTGAAACTATAAACTGCAAGTCAGGCAAAGAGACTACCTGTCAGAAGGAAGGTAGTTCTTGAGAAATAAGAACCTGTAGCAACTTTTGTTGCTGTATATTGCTGACTTACCGTGACAGATATTTGACTAAAAGTAATTTTCACTTACAGAATTTATAGATGTCTGAACAGTCAGTTTGAAAAGTAAAAAGAGAGTTGAAAGATCTGAAAGCCTTTTCTGTGATTTCTCACTCTGTTATTCAAACTGTCTTCAAATCTGAACAGTCTATACATGTAGATCGGGCAACCTGGCTTCACATTTTTAACATCAAACTCCAATTTTCTCATGTAAAGGTGTGCAGAAGTACCTTGCAGTGCAGTAGCCCTAGCTGCAAGATTTCAGTCCATAACTGGCTGTAGCAGCACTGTGACTCTGTGGCTGTTTTATAGGCTCATGTGAAAACTTTATTATTTTATGTGCCTGTGAATGTTATAGATAATGAATCCTCTTAGTTTGGTCCCTGGCTGCTGTGACCCTTCATCTCCCCTGCCAGCCCACTGAGGATGCTCCCAGATGGGCAGCAAGGTGGGAAGAAGATTTCATAGTCTTGTTAGTAAGGCTCAGTTTCAGCTAGGATAGTCTTCATCTGCTTTATCTTTTAAAAGGGCCCTTCCAGACTCCAGCTGAACAGCTATAACTTCAGGGAAGAGCAGAGAAGACACTGAAAACGGTCGCTTTGGCCAGAGCAGCCTCATCACCCAACAGAGTGTAGCTTCAGGCTCCTGGGTCTGGTGGCCTTCTGCAAAACTGAGTTAAGATTTTCCAACAGTGAGATGACATTGCTGTTAGAGTAATTATGCCTCTTTAATTCGGGTAGGCAGTTCCGATGGGTGCTTGCTGGCAGGACATCGTATTTGCCTTTTCTCAGTCTCCCGTGGAAAGTCATTTCGCTCCAATATTGGCCTGAGAGCCCATGTAGTACAGAATCACAGAATGGTAGGGGTTGGAAGGGACCTCTGTGGGTCATCTAGTCCAACCCTCCTGCTGAAGCAGGGTCACCTACAGTAGGCTGCACAGGACCTTGTCCAGGCGGGTCTTGAATATCTCCAGAGAAGGAGACTCCACCACCTCCTGGGCAACCTGTTCCAGTGCTTCGTCACCCTCAGAGTGAAGAAGTTCTTCCTGGTGCTCAGATGGAACTTCCTATGCTTCAGTTTGTGCCCATTGCCCCTTGTCCTGTCACTGGGCACCACTGAAAAGAGCTTGGCCCCATCCTCCTGACACCCACCCTTCAGATATTTATAGGCATTTATTAGGTCCCCTCTCAGCCTTCTCTTCTTCAGGCTAAAATTACAGGTAACTATGCAAGAGCAGTTGAAATTGAAAATACAGATAAACCAGACTTCACATTTACTTAAAAGTACTAGTTCAGTTGGCCTTTAAATTGTTGTTAGAAGTGTGCAATGCAAATTCAATTTGACATGTGGTATTTTACTCGAAACGTGGCTCGGGACAGCCTTTTCTTCTTCCAGAGCTCTGCAGTCGTCAGTCGCTTTCTCTCGTATTAGCTTACGTTTTTGTCAGCGGTGCCTGTACTCTAGAATGAAAGCAAAGATGCATCTACGACATCCAGTACAAATAATCTTTAGAAGACTCTTATTTGCATTTCTTTGAGTTGTGTAGGAAATCTTTGGCAAATCTTCCTTTCGCAGGGGAGTACTGGAAAGGTTTAGATAAGAATTGTGGAGCAGAAGCTAGGTTCTTTTTATGCTTTTTCTCAGACATCCCTGATCTCAAAGGCTCTAATGCTTTTGTATTTCAGGTGTTTAGTGCTCTCAGTGGTAACTGTATAAAATAGAGATGTGAAAAAATTTCAGCTCTGAACGTGTTACAGCCTGGGTGAATGAGTAATGTCCTTTAGATCGTTACTGGTTAAAGGAGATGTGAGATGGGAAGTTGCAATGTTTTGGTTTTAAATGTAAGCCGGGTCACTTCTCTTTTGATATGGCTATATATGAAAAGATTATCATGCTTTATGAATTAGAAGTATTAAGATACACATTTTCCTTTGGTTGTAGCAGGAGACTAATAGGCAATATCGAGTATATTTTTGAGCTCTTTTATAATGACGCTGAAGTTTGAGCAAGTTCTGCAATGAGATTGTAACAAGTCTAGCTCTGTAGATGTTAAATAAAAACGGTTTCCTACAGTCTTTCACTTCTCTCTGTTACTGAAAGGTCAGATTTTTTTTCACCTTTGCATCACTTGTGGTGTTTTTGTTGCACATCTTTTCCATACGTCAGGGTCCTTCTGCCTGTAATATGCATAGATCTAATACAAGAAGTAAATAGGAAAAAAGTACATGTTGAGTTCTTTTTTTTAATGTACAAAAGAAAATGTTGTGGAGGGCAAGTGCAGAAAATATTTTCATCAGTTACTGATTGCTCAATTAAAAAATTTTCTTAAGAATCTTTTAAATCAGAATCAACTTGACTCCAGAGTCAATATGATAGCAAGTTTCCTATTTTAGGCTTGTTAGTGTTTAGAGCTACTGAAATTAATTGTCGCTAGCTGGCATCTGCCTTGCTTCCAGAGCTGTATTGTTCGTTTTATTCAGACTTGGACGTAGAATTTTCTCAACTCATGGAAGTGATAAAGACTGCATTGAAAAGCAGTGTTCAGAGAGGAGAAAACCCCCCTTTTTCCTGGGAGATATTTCTATGAATTGTTTCTTACTTGCTTGCTGTGGGTCCCTTTGCACGGGGCTACTAGCTGAACCTTAGGTGCTCCAGCTTATACATCAGCACAGTTGAACTTTTACAGCTGTATTTACGACTTATGGTTCAGAAATAGCGGGAGCATGTGCTTTTGCACACCTGTTAAAAAGATTCTTGAAAAGACTGTAACAGCTTTCACTTGTGAAACTGTTGTGTGAGCATTAATTCGTTCCTGGCCGTGCTGACAGCAGCACTAATTGAACCTTTTTATAAATCATTCCTGTAGCATCTTCCAGGGTAAGGCTGTGGACAGATGTTCATTTAACAAGACATCTGTGCTGGTTTAGGATGTTACTGTATCCCAGATGTTACGCTGCTTTTTAAGGTTATTGGCCCTGCTTTATACATTTAGTACCATCATTGTACTCAGCACGTTGCAAAGCGTAGGAAGGAGGGCAGTTTCTCCCCTGAAAGGTCTGGAGGTTTTGGTGTTTGAGAAAGAGGGGAAGCTCTGGAGTGGTTTGTATGAACACATTCTCATAAGCCTGAAACAACATGCACGGGATTAGTACAGTGGTGTCTGTGAATGGTCTGAACAAATTGTCACCTGATTTTGTTGGTAGCAACGTACAGGGAGCTTGCAGAAACTGGTGTCTGGCAGTAACTTCTGGGTAATCATAAACCAGCGGCCTGGCAGTGACAGGCGTCTGAGGATAGTAGCCTTGTCAGTTATTTCATGTGCTTCCAGGAGATGTTGGCCCATGGCGTCATTACTGGTCACCTTGTGGAAAGGCTGAGTAAGATCCAAGATGTGCTTCTGACCTACATTGTACTCGTCAGGTTACGGTGCTGTTGCTGTCGTCTTTCCAAGAAAAAAACAAAAAGAAAAAATCCAAAACCCCCCAAAAACCCTAACATGCAAAATATGTCATGCATTAAAAAAAAAATAAGAAAGAAAAAAAAGACTAGAAGGAGCAGTATCTGGTGACTGGCAGGCGCACACGACGCTTTGCCCTTTTCTCCCCGCACTGTCCATCCGTGCAGTTCGGCAGAAGCCGCTCCGGTGATCTCCCTGTCTCAGCGACGCCGGCGCGGCTCGGAGGCAGCCCCGGCGAGGCTCTCCCCCGCTGCGGGGGGAGCCCCGATGCTCTGCCGAGCCCCGCAAAAGGTTTTTCCGGGCTCTTTTTCCTGTGGGCTGAATTTAATTAGTTGCTTACCCAGAGAAGTATGAGATTTTTGTTTACTATGATGTATTTAAAGATGGAGATTAATGAAAGGCATTAGCTAAGAAAGCTAATTGATAACAAATTTAGGAGTAGGTCACAATGGATTTTGATAAATGACTTCATTTTATGCAAATAGGAGTAAAATTACTGTAGACAGTAATTATCTTCAACTGGAGTCCTATATACATAAAAAAGTGTAGTTTTGTCTCCTGTTGACTTCGTTACATGAAACGCTGAATGTGGCTTAAACACTTCAAGAAGTTATTTTTCTCTCGGTTGATCTGTTCTTTTAAACATCGATAGGTGCAGTTTTGTTTTTTCCTTCTAAACTGGACACCATTGCAGGAAAAAGGCAAGCGAGAAGGGCGACCGCGGAACCCTTGGCAGCAGTTCAGCCTGCACACCGACCCGCTGCCTGGTGCACTCACTGATATTTATTGCAGTTTTCTCGTGGAGTCGGCATCGGTCAGGTTCTGCCTGGACGTTTTGTTCATGGCTTGTAAGCCGCTGGAGACATGGCTCATCTGTGTTCGGTGCGTCTGCTGTCGCGAGCTGGTGGCGTTTCTGCAATGAGATGTGAAAGCATGATGTAGTTACTCCTCCTAGTAAAAAAGTTTGGGACTGAGCTTCGAGATCTGGAGCAGAACGGAGGTTATAATGTGCAGGATAGCCGTTACGGTTCCGTACGGTCCGGCTGTGCGTGAGCGAAGGGAAGTAGTCGTGGGCGGCTGTTCCGCAGCAGCCTTTTCGCACCCTTCTCCTGAAGGATCAACTTCAGAAGAAAAAGTCAAGTCCCAGGAGAAGAACAGAGCACAGGTTGCTTTTTCCACTTTATCTGTGGGGGAGTAGAATAAGTAAATAGAAAAATAAGAAATTTACAGGGTTCATGTGTTATGCAAACCAGCCAAAAGCTTTATATATAAAACTATTAAATAAAATGTGTAAACTTAATGCAAATAACATTAAACAATCCATTCTTATTACAAATGTTGTTTGCAATGATTAGGTATGCTATGTGGCCTTCTCAAATGGCATGTTCTGTGCAAACATTAAATTACAGTTGTCAGTACAGCGAATATTTCACTGTTTTGTGACTTGAATTATTTTTTTTTCTCTAAGCCAAACATAAATTTGTAGGCTATAAAATATCTTCTCATGATTGTGTAATGAATGTAACTAGCAAAAATAATTTAATGCTATAACCCAGTATTTTTTCCAGCACTTCTTTAGTTTTGTTTACAACCTGCACAGCATTATGAAGGCTTTTTGTAGAATATATGGGGGAGGGGAATGACAAGAAAACACCATACGTGGTTATATCTTTTGCTGAAAAAGCAATTATGTTTAATTAATTGAGACCTCTGTTTTTCCTTAGTGTTAAATAGGTTGCTAAAATACGGTAGGGAGTTCGAGGAGTGAACAGTGATCTTGTTTAAACAAAATGTTTAAAAAGGCTTTGTGAGGTACTTGAGTGTTTAATATATGAAATGTAGCTTTAATAGAAAATCTAAAGCCGTGTGTAAATTATTAAACAGACATAAACAATCGTCATCTTCCACTATCCAGTGCCCTTCACCTGCAGGGTGGTGTTGGAGAACACTGAAATGGGGTGCTTGTGAAGAAAGCAGAATTGTCGTTTACCTTTGTGATGATTTCAGAGTAATCCTGGTTTAGTACCAGCTTGTAACTTTGCCTTGCAGATGGAGAGTTGGTAGAAGAATAATTGGGATAGGATTTAGAAATAATCCCCCCTCTTAGCTGGTTGTGTTCGGTAAAGCTTTTGAGCATTCCTGGACCAAGGGAGGTGATTTCACTTACCTGCATTCCCATCTGGCCTGGTTTTGGCTGGGACAGAGTTAACTTTCTTCCCAGTAGCTGCTGTGTTTTGCATTGAGTGTGAGAAGAACCTTGATAATACTCTGACGTTTTCAGTTGTTGCTAAGAAATCAAGGACTTTTTTCAGTTTCCCGTGTTCGGCTAATGAGCAGGTGTGCAGGAGCTGGGAGGGAGCACGGCCGGGCAGCTGGCCCAGGGTGACCCACAGGAATATTCCATACCATAGGCAGTGGAGATAGTGTATGCTCAGTGTAGAAATGGGGGTTGGCCGGGGGGCAGGGATCCCGCGAGAGCCGCGAGTTCCCCGAAATCTGAGATCGCTGCTGGGGGACAGGCTGTGCAATCAGTTCTTTGGGCGGTGAGAAATTGTATTGTGTGTTGCTTGTTTTGCACATACTTTATTATTATTATTGTTAATAATAATAATATTATCATTCCTTCCGTTGTTGTCTTATTGAACTGTCTTTATCTCAACCCACGAGTTTTACTTTTTGTCCATTCTCCTCCTCATCCCACTGGGGCGGGGAGGAGTGAGTGAGAGGCTGTGTCTGGTCCTAGCTGCTGGCTGCTGGGTTAAACCAAGACATCATCCTTTCATTTGGTGCTGGCTGATGTCTTGGGATGTTGTGAAGAACTACAAGAAACCTAATGCTTCAATGCTGTTGTTTTCTTACTGGCTACATTGTTTTTTTAAGTGTTAGAAAGCATTCTTTTTGATGCTGTACTTCCATACTTCGATCTTGCTGGAAGATCCTATTCTATCCAGTGAGTATGATGATCCTTCTGCTCTACTCCCTGCTCTTCATTGTAGATGGAAATAAATCTGTGTGATGATCTTGGATGCCACTGAGAGAAACATTTGTGTCCTTCCCACTTCAAAAATGTGCCACCTTCCAGCCAGCTCACCAATTGCTGTGTGCCTGGATGGGCTGACATGGTGGCAGAAGGGAGGAATGTAAGACAGTTTCTTCTGGTTGCTCTGCAGTTTATTCTGGCTTAAATATTTGTGAAACGTGGACTTTAAGAAACTGCAGTGGAAGCTTATAGAGTGGCAAACAACTGAAGGGAGTGCTGGCTTCTGTCTCGTCTAAGAAGGCTATTATTGATTTTGTGTGTTATGTGTATGCAGTCACTGCTTATGGGTAAGCAGGCAAGGGGAAAGACAACCTTGTATCCCTAGGGTTGCCACTGAGCCTGGGGTTTTTTTCATCATTGTCCTGAACAAATTTCACAGGGATGCCAAGAAGAGTCCTTCTGTCCTTCATCTCTTCTTGCTTTCCTCTTCCTCTTGGCTCCTTTGTAGATTGAGTGCTTTTTCTCAGGCTTTGGTTTGAGCCTTCCTTTCATTCTTCTTTTCCTCCTTTGCAGAGACAAAACTGGTCCCAACACGGTTTGAAGGGGTCTGCTTGTTAGGTAGTCCGAGACAGTCGCTCCTCTTCTAGCAGGAGAGCAACACATGTAGGCTCAAAAGGTTGTTCCAGTTCTGTACATGTTATCCACTTTGATCCCTGAGAACCAAAGGCATGGCACCATAGAGTTTGTTTCATAGCGGATTTAACAGATCTGGTTCTGCAGAAATAGTTTGGATAGAGTTAAGTATTATAAGAGCCTGTAGGAAAAAAGGAAATTTGTTTTTTTTTGAATGATGTAATCATTCAAAACAAACGAACAAACAAACCTACCTTTTCCTGCTGAAATAGGACTAAACCCAAGCCCTTCAGAGTCCTCCGTGGAAGAGGAACCGGAGCAGTTTTCTGTTCAGGGGGGCAGGTGGGGTGCCCGTGTGCTGTCCTGCGTGGTATCCCAGTTCAAGGCGTGTTGGTTGGGTGAATGGTTGCCTGGGAGCTCTGGGACTTTGGAACTGCCGAGATGCCTCAAACCGCTCAGAATTTGTATACTTGGAATCAGAAGCTCCCAGGGTCTCCCAGGCTTTCCGTCAGCACGCCGGGCCGGTTGCCAAGTAGCCTGAAAATTTGGGAGGCGAGGTGCCAAGCTCTTGGCTCCCTGTCAGATGGGCTGCTGAACAGCTGGGGATCTGGATGCTTGGACTTCTCAACAGCCCACCGCGCTGGATGCTGAAGAGCCAGGCAGGGAAAAAAGGTTGGAATTTGGACGCAAACCTGTCTGCTTTCCGTCAGACCTTGGTTGAGATTGAAGCAAAGCTGCTAGGTGTTGTGGTTTTGATGTCCTGTCCTCACGTGTTGACTTTTTTAATGTGATGACATCTAGTCATCTCTCATAACATTTTATTTTGTGTGTTCAAAATATTTGTTTCACTGAAAATAATACATATTTCAATGTAATTGCTTGAGCGTCATTATTATTGCACAGAAATGTCTTCCAAGGATGCCCTGGGTGGAGCGGTATCTCTGTTCTATAGTGTTTGTAACTACTTTTTGGACTGTGTTTTCTCATATCTACTACGGTTAGATGTGTGGAGCAAACCAGATGCTCGTATCTGAAGTCTTGCTGATGCAATGTGGTTTTTGATCAGTAGAAGTTTCTTGTTATATTTTTCTTGTAAGAATAATCAGAAAAACTTAAGGAGCCAACTGCTGATTCAAGCGTACACGGTTGGAGAACATTACCTAGAACAGGGAAGAAGGGGAGGAAACATCTGATTTGTACACGACTGAAATCACGGGTTAGCTTAAATGTTACATCATTTAGTGCTACATTTATCCTTCAGAATGCAATTCTTTAAATCCTAGTTTAAATTTAAAACTTCAAAATTTTAAAAGTGCTTTCAGTTTACAAAGCGTTTTCCCCTATGTTCGCAGGCCTCGGAGTAGAGGAAAAACTGCAGTGGAGGATGAAGACAGTATGGATGGTTTGGAGGCAGCAGAAACAGAAAACACTGTGGAAACAGGTAAGGAGAGTATAGTGTTGATGCTGTCTGGTTATTGCTTCTCTCTCGGAAATGCATTTAATTAGGCAGGACTTTGGTAGGCGAGAAATATTTCCTTAATTTTGTAGTACAAGATGTGCAGACAGAACAAAACCCCTGTATTATTTAAATCTGTATTAATTAAAGCTGTTTGGACCTATTGCTTTTAAATAGTCTAATGGGAATGCCTTTGTAGCATAGTTATGTAGAGGCTCTTTTTCTGGTTTTGCAAGTCTGTATCTAGCAAAAACAAAAGCTCCGAAGCGGTAGCTGCTATTTTTAGAATACCTGCCAAAATACAGGATTACTTGTTGACGTGTATCTTCAGCTAACTACAGCAGATTAGACACCAAAGGGATAACCGGGATAACCAAATGTTAATGCTTCCTACTGCTGCTTGGGAAACAGGATAAATCTCTGTTCTTGCTTTCCTAAATATTTGTTATGATCGCACTCAAATGCTGCCATTACCAGAGGGATCTCGTTGTACTGGACCGAGTGCTGTTGTAGCAGTTTGATTTCTGTTCTGGCAGGTTAAGAATAGAGATACAAGCAGATGAGCTAACACACGCAGAAAGGCCGCCGTGAAGAACTGTCATCTCTTTGCCAGGCACACGTCTGTAGCCATTTGCCTGTTTTGAACCAGGGACTGAACATGCATAGAAGGATGAAACCTGCCAGGGAGGATGAAGCCATGGCCAATTGGCGGAAGTTTGTCGGTTTGACAGAAATAAGCCTTAAAAACACATTGAGACATGAGGGCTTATAAATTTAATTAGGTGGCCCTATTTGTGTAATGAGCAAAGTGGAAAGAAATGCAGAGACACTAACAGCGGAGGCTGACGGTCAGGGTGGCGATGACTTGGAAATGCTGGGTGAGCGAAGAGAATTGTTGAATTACTCTGATACCTGCTAAGTAAAGGAGGTAGAGTTGTGAAGTCCTTAAAGATGAAGACAAGAATCTGTGCTTAGTGTAGATTTATATGGAGAACAAGTAGAGGACCTCGAAAGAGCCATTTTGCAGCAACTTCGTGCATAGACCATACAGGAATATGGTTGCAGTGGTGAAAGCTGTAAAAGAGGAGGCTGAACTCCTCCAGTGGATGGAGGATGAGCTTTGACTGGTCGCCTGCTTCTTGTGTGCTAGCTGGTGAATGGTGGTGAAGGCTTTCTGCTCAAGGCTCTAGACTTTGGGGACTGTCATGAGTGTTTAGTCACAACTTGTGTTGACTTTGTGTTGTTAATGGTTTGTGGAGGGAGTCTAGATTAAAGTTTCATGCAAGGATGTTTCATCGTTTTATTCTGTCAGTTGTTTTTCTGCCCCTGGTAATAAGCTGCTCTTTCCAAAAAGAAATTCAAGCCGAACAACTGCTGGTACACTGCTGTGTAGGGAATTTAGTGATAGCTGTATTTTTTTGGCTTTACATGTCGTTATTAACAAAGTTCCTCAACAGAGATCTGAGAGCAGCCTTTACTCTGGAGGAGAGGAGGACACAGATAACTATTTTTAAGGCTCCAAGAGTGCATATAGATGAGTCTTTCCATTATCCTTTATCAGAATCATCCTGGCTGTCACAGCGGGCTGATGCTCGTTTTGAAAGATACAGGCAGCAGTGGAGCACTGTGCTAGAAATCCCAGCAGACAAAGACTCTGCTGGGTCTGCTGCTGGAAGCGATGCACCATCACTTCAGTGCTGAACCCGAGACAGTTTTGCAAACTGTACTCATAAGTGAAAAGAAGCCTGGTAAAAATACATGGGTCTGAAGTCCCGTTTTGACAGGGGGAACCAGAATAGACTTGAAAGAGCATTATTGTCTTGAGCAATTTGATAGAGACAGAACTGGAATTACATTATTTTAAAAGCTGAACACCATGTGACTTGGTAGAGGGTTAAAGCATATAATTGGAAAGGCTGCTGCCTCTAAAACTTCTGCTAAGTGCTTATCTGTGTTAAGAATAAAGTGTGGGAGAAGGAGCAATCCCAGTTTGTTGTTCCATGTAGAACTGTGTTAATCAAATTGAAGTGTATTTATGTTCGAGTTTATGAACTTTGACTAAGAAGGCTTTTCATTTTGTTGTCTTGCAAATAGTGGACTTGACAATAATTTGCTGTAGTAGTTGGTAGACCAAAACACAACATAGTAATATAATATATTATAATATATAAGGTAAACGAAATATATTAAATGTAAGTATATTAAAATTAAATTTTAAATTTTAAGTATTAAAATTTAAATTATTAAATATTAAATACAAATATTTTATATATAATATATATAATATATATAATATAAACTTGAAATGAGATAATCTGAGCACCCTGATGGCAACTTCTAACATCTTTTGAGTCTCTGCATTTCTAGCTTCTTTTCCATTGTTTGGTTCAAGTGTTGAAAACAATCAGGAATTCTTTTCCCCTATGAGGTTTTTATTTCTTGTTTGTTCGGCTTTGGGAGGATGTTTCCGTTTTGTTTTATTTATGGAGTCTAGCATTACTGGTACCCTTCTGTGAATTAATTAATTGTCATAAAATGAGAGAAGTCTATGTTATTGATGTTGTATTCAGTATAATGAGCTCTACTTTTAAGGAAGGGAGCAACGCAGGAGAAATGAGAAATTTCCTCACAGGGAGGGAAAAAAGAGGTGCCTCGTATAATCCTACCTAGAATAAAGAGGTGTTCTCTAGCTGTCAAATGTTTTATGGGGAAAAAAGCAAGGGGGATGCAAATACTAAACATTATACATTATTTCCATTTGTAATATTGACACAAATGTTTGTTCAAAAAAAAAAAAGGCAAAAATTCTTCCTGAAGTGGCTCTTGAGTAATGGTAAGGCACAGCCATTTTAATTGCGGTTCGGGAAACACTTACTACCCTTAACAAAATTCTGGAATTTCATAAGTAAGAAGAGGCAGAACTGGAAGGAAAGCAGGGTAGGCTGTGTGCTGCTCTGATCACTTCAGTATGGGTTATTATCCCTGCCAACGAGAGCGATTTCTGAGCCCTGCCCTTTTGCTGCCAAGTGCTGTGTTTGCTTTGGTATAAATGAACGTAGAATTCTTAAGGATGGAAAGAGAGGGGGATTTGGAATTTGGAAAAAAGAAATTCTGGAATTTGGAAAAAAGATGTATTTGGAGCTAAGTCAACTTTTTCCTGAAAAACAGTGCTGGCAAGTGCTTCTACTGAACCATTAGACTTTCAGCTTCGCATCAATCTCAGGGTAGACTCCTTTCTTTTACCCACCAGCGCTGTCTCTCTTGCTCGTTTTTTTTTGTTTCTCCCTTACCGACTGCTTTGCTTCTCAGCTTCCTATTAGTCTTTCCAGTTGTCTGTTACTCCATTTTTCATCACTGTGATTCCCACACTGGTAGTTTTCTATCCAGCCAATGTTGAGGTTACCCCTCCCTCCCCCCATTTTAGCACCCGCAGCATCACAGAATGGTTGAGCTTGGCAGTGAGCTCTGAAGGCCATCTGCTCCAACTGCCTGCTCAAGCAGGGCCACCAAGAGCTGGTTGCCCAGGACCATGTCAAGACAGCTTTTGAATATCTCCAAGGGTGGAGACTCCACAACCTGCCTAGGCAACCTCTGCCAGTGCTCAGTCACCCTCACAGTAAAAAAGTGTTCTCTGATGTTCAGGGGAACCTGCTGTGTTTCAGTTTGTGCCCATGGCCTCTGGTCCTGTCAAGACCATCCAGCCATCAACACCTTCCAGCTTTCTAGCTATCAGTAAAATATGATTTGTTGCAGAATACTGTTTTTTCCTGTAGGTCCCCTTGCATTGCTCTTCTCCATAAGAGGAGCTTTTTTCCTATCAAGCGAATCTTTGTAATGGCCAAAAAAAACCCCAATCCAAACCACAAAACTCTGGAAAGTATGTGCCTGTGTCCACACACAGATAGGCAAATCTAAATAAAGAAATAATATAACAAATACCTCCTGTAAGCTTTCCGTAGGTTTGGTGGCCCTTTGCTATTAATGTGGATTTGACTTCGCCATCTTCTGTTAGTTTCAGCCAGTTTCTGTACTTGGTATTTTCTTGATGCAGCATTTAAGTTGACTGAAACTGAATTCTGTGTGTGTTTAGTTCTTTGGTTATTCCCTCTTTTTTGAGAAAACTTATAAAATTCCCAGTGCATCTTAGAGTCTGTAATTCTTCCTGTCTTTGTGTCACGTAAAAATGTTGAGTTTCAGACTCTGATCTGGGAAAAGTACAATGAAAAAAGTTTATTTTAACTGCCGGGTCTTTTGGGAAGCTGATAGTAAAATCCGTGGGGTATTCTGTTTACTATCTGTACCATGTCAACCAATTCTTGAAATAAATTAGTACTTAATAGCATACCCTTACCTCCCTATGGTGTCCAGAGACTTCAGAACTGATAATACATAAAAGAATCTAGATGAGTTCAAGAGCCCATAGCTTCTTGCCTGTGTTGTCATCATTAGTAGCCTTATTATCAGACCCAGTGACATTGCCTGGCCAGTTGATTTGTTGTTGGACTTCACTTCAAGTCCCTGACGATAGGTGTTCCTCTAACCAGCCGCATTTGTCTCTGGAGAAAGCACAGAAGGATCGGAAACAAACATTTCCCAGGGGAGGAAAGTTATCCGTGTAAATGCTGCCAGAGAATTGTGGACTAATTCAGAGTCTCATCATCTCTGAAGCAGCCTGAAAAGCACTTTTCTACAGAAAAAACTTCTTGCAATAGCCTCCTTATTAGAGGAGATAGAGTCATCCTGTGCAACGGTATGAACCATGCCGAGTAGAGCCGCTCACTGAGACAAAGTAGAACACACCAGAGAGCAAGTCCTGGTTTGGGTGAATCAATGGCAAAAGCTCTCGTCAACTTGCTAACACCAAGGACCTTTTAAAATCCACTTTGTGCTTTTCAGACAGATACTTTGGCTGCATCACTATGTCTCTTATCACTTCTAAAGTTACTGAAAGGAAGAACCGACACTGCTGAGAACATTGCCTGTGAATTAAATTTGTCTATAAATATTTGGGGCAAACGTGCTTAAAGGTGTGCTTAGAATATGTCTTAAGGCAATTAATATTCCCTGTACTCATTATAAAAGGAGTAGTTCCTTCTTACGCAGCTGACTTCTACTTGTCCAACCACCGGAGAAATTGGTGGAACTGAAGCATCTTTTTGTTATTATTACAAGAATATTTATTTTTTTCTTTGTATTCTGGTAATTTGTTTACGATAAGGAGACCAAATGCAACAGGATGTTATTTGATATTTGCCTTTAAGTCATTACAGGCTTACTTGGTGATGACATTTTTCGTCGTGCACATTTCATTAAAATGGGCCATTTAGAAAAATTTGATTTTTTTTACTTCTGACCAATACTTCTGTCTTGGGTGTTTTGAGAGCAGGCGGAATATTTTGTAATAGTTAGAATCTGTTATTTGCAAATAAATTGTGACCGCACTGAGTTTTTCATTGTGGAGGTTATTTCTGAAATACAACCTCTTTTTTTGCTTATTTACTCAATAGTACTTCTGCAGTTTTGGTATCAATCTATGCTTTGTTAAACATAACCAGCAGCTTTTGGAAGGAGTTTTGGAGAACCCAGAATATTCCACCTTGCCATTGCCCTTAAGCTGAACGCTGCTGCTGCTGTGCTGTTAGTGACATGAGGAGCGAATGCACGTTGACGTTACCAGTCGAGTATATTGAAATAGTAGCACGTATCTTGTGTGCCGTACGCTCTTTGCCTCACTGGAAACGGTGCTGGTTTGTGTACGTTTTAGTTCTGTGGACCTGTCCTTAATTGTTGGCAATGCTGTATTGAGGCTGACTCTGCAGTTTGGTAGAAACAATATTAGAGAAATTGAGACCCCAGTCCCACCTAATTAAAATCATTTGTATAAACCAGGTTGGCTTTGGAGTCCCGAGAGCATCTGCCCTGGTGACCCTTTTCTAGGTCAGGTACAAAAGGGAAGAAAGTAGCAGGTAAAATAAACTTGTTTAGGGCAATAAAACAGACAAGGCACTGAAGACTGACTGTAGAAAATGAAATGACTCTTAAATTCAGTAGTAGGGGAGTATCACCATCCTAATGTTATACAAACAAAAGTGGGCTCTCAAATAGCTGTTGCTACCTGAGCAAGTGGTCCTGTAGCTCTTGTGAGAACTGCAGTAGCTTTTAGAAGTCAAAGAAGGATATAAAATATATAAGAATTACTGGCAAAGGGAGAACAGGAAAAAAGCATTATTGTGTTTTTTTCACGGTTGCTGTATAAACCCGTGGCATGACTGCGTGTGAAATGCTGCGTGCAGTTCTGCTTTGCCTTCTCCAAAAGGATGAGCTGCAACTGGGAAAGTACAGGAAAGGCCAACGAGTCGACAAGAAGTAAATAATAGCTTCTGTGCAGAGTTCAGTTAAGGTAAAAGACTTCAGCCTGAAATTATATGACTGGGGAGGAATTTAATAGGGTCCCACAAAATGGTGAGTGGTATTGAGGAAATGAACAAGGAATGATGATTCATTTTGTTTTGCGTCACAAAAATTAGGGGACATCAGGTCATGTTCAGAGCACAAGGGTAGGTGTATTTGCATTCAGCATCTGCGTACGTTACAGAATTCATTGCTAGTGGATGTTCTGGGCACGAAGATTTTCCTTGGGTTTCAAAAAGACCTGAACAAATTCATGGGAAAATCCTCGGAGGAGTGCTGTTGAATACCACCCCTAGCTTGGGAAGGTGTTTGGTCGCGGGTCGCTGGGAGCTGGTTATCCAGAATGTGATGTCTTGTCTTCAGAATGACTGAAGTTACGGTTTAAGTGGTCCTGAATTGAAAACCTTATTTTCATTTTATAACTGGTGCAAAATAAACACAAAGTTAATTACTCTCTAAAATGTATTTAATAAATAGGAGTTGTGTTGGAATGGAAAGTATCAAAATACCCACTAGAATGTACAAAAAAGACTAACTGCAGGCTTTCTTCTCATCTCCACCTAACAACTGTCACAGTAACTAAATTGCCACGATGTCCTGCAGATAGGACAAAATAGATATAATTTACCCTGCTTCGGCGGGGGGGTTGGGCTGGAAGACCCACAGAGGTCCCTTGCAACCCCTACCATTCTGTGATCCTGTGAGGTAAGGGACGTTTTTAGGAGAAAAGACATGTGCAGCACTTGCAGAAAACCCAACAGTACGCTTCTGATGCAGAGCGACATTTTGTTGCTTATTGCTGTGAAAAAAATTTCACAACGTTGACTTCAGCTGAAGAAAGTACGCCTCTGTCCGTGGAGAAACGGGTCTTGCATGTGGCTATTACCATCACACACACAAACTTCAGTGTGGTTTTTCCCTTTCTCTGCCACAGTTGCGTTTTAGCAGGCAAGAGCAGATGGCTACACACTCCGTACAGCCCGAGAGAAGGCAGTCCTGTTAGCAGCCGTCGCCCTCGGCGGGCCTTCGGGCATCCCTCGGCCCGGCCGGCGGCTCTGCGGAAGGCTGGCGGGTGTCCCGCGCGGGACAGGCTAGCCGCAGCGCGTCCGTTTGGTCCCCGCGTGCAGCTGCGGAAGCGGGTGCCTGCGAGGTGACGGCAGGGGAGAGATCCCTGGGCAGCGGTGGTCGCTGCGTGCCAGTCGGAATCCGCGGGAGAGGCGGTGGTTCTGGTAAACGGTGTCCTGAATGGTAACGGAGTTGTGGCGCTCGGCTCGTGGAAACTGGTTTTGTTCCTACGGCGGGACAGTGGTGATTATAGTGCTAGACAGGCTTTTAAAATTCATAATTTACATTCCCCACTTAAGATCATATCATATCATTACTACACTGACTTGGTTTCTTTATCTAAGCTACTAGAAACAGAGCTTTTTGGTGTTGCTTGTACTTTTGTAGACCCCTACGAGGCTGTGTAAAACACCTTGTCCCATCAGCTGTTTTCTGCAGCAGCAGTACCCCTGGTTTTGGTGCAAAAATTACAACGTATCTGCTGGTTAAAAGCTTGTTATTCCCTCTTGTGGAACATCTTGGTAAGCAACAGTGGAGACCCCTGGAATGTCCCTGCTGGGTTTGGTGATACTTGTATTTCACAGCCTGCAATACTTTCTCTTCTTAATGAAAGTTTCGAAGCTCATGACCTGTGCTTAATCCTCTGCCAAATGAGCAGTAGGTCTAACAGTAGAGTCCCAGCCAGTAAACTGGTTAAAAAGTCAGTGTGTCGCATCTGAACAGCAGTAGACTATTTGTTTTATGTTTATGACAGCTGTTTTGACTTTTTTTTTTCAGTGTCACTATATACTGAGTATTATAAGATTTTAAAGGAGATTTTTTTTTGTTGCAGAACTGTTACAGTGTTTTTAATTTTTGACTTGAAAAGTATCTCTTCATCTTGCTGTAGGTATCAGGAATAATTGTATAGGTAATAACGTGGCCAGCAGGAACAGGGAGGGGATCGTGCCCCTGTACTCGGCACTGGTGAGACCGCACCTCCAGTACTGTGTTCGGTTTTGGACCCCTCACTAAAGAAGGCCATTGAGTCCCTGGAGCGTGTCCAGAGAAGGGCAACGAGGCTGGTGAGGGGCCTAGAGAACAGGTCTTATGAGGAGCAATTGAGGGAGCTGGGGCTGTTTAGTTTGGAGGAGGCTGAGGGGGGACCTTGTTGCTCTCTACAACTACCTGAAAGGAGGTCATAGTGAGGCAGGTGTTGGTCTCTTCTCCCAGGTAACTAGCGATAGGACGAGAGGCAATGGCCTCAAGTTGCATCAGGGCAGGTTTAGATTGGATATTAGGAAAAATTTCTTGACTGAAAGAGTGTTCAGGCATTGGAACAGGCTGCCCAGGGCAGTGGTGGAGTCACCATCCCTGGAGGGGTTCAAAAAACGCGTAGATGTGGCACTTCGGGATATGGTTTAGTAGGCATGGTGTTGTTGGGTGGATGGCTGGACCTGATGATCTTAGAGGTCTTTTCCAACCATAGTGATTCTGTGGTTCTAGGTTTAACCAAGTGGCTTGTGGAACAGTGCCTTGTGATTATTAGAAAACAGAAAAGGTCTGTTTGTAACAAAGGAGCAGGTTAGACCTTTAGCCGATGTTGCTTCATCAAATCACCAAAGAAATCTGTGATCATGTAAAAAAATTCCAGCCATCAGCAGCCTTCTCCTTCCCCCAAGCGTGCTGTGGTGGTCTGCAGGGGAACCACTGCCACAGGTGGGCTTACAAGAACTGAACTTTCCGTCTGAACATGAGGAGGAACTTCTTCTCTCTGAGGGTGACGGAGCACTGGAACAGGCTGCCCAGGGAGGTTGTGGAGTCTCCTTCTCTGGAGATATTCAAGACCCGCCTGGACAAGGTCCTGTGCAGCCTGCTGTAGGTGACCCTGCTTCGGCGGGGGGGTTGGACTAGATGACCCACAGAGGTCCCTTCCAACCCCTACTATTCTGTGATTCTGTGATTCTGTGAACTGGGACTTCCACCTGTGAGTCTGCACGTCCTGAACGTGTCTGCGCCTTAGAAATCTTTCCCTGTGTATCTGAAGACAGAGCAGGGAAAGCAGAAATTGTCAACACAGTTGTTAGTCTGAACGTTATAAATCTATATATAATGTATGTAAGTAAGGAGGCCAGTGGGTTCGGAATCGGCTGAGAATGGTGTGTGCTGTTTGTTATTGTCTTTGAGTATTCACTGCGTTCTCCTCTAGAAAGAGGAGTAAAGATAATTATTATGGGAAAAAATTTTGAATGGTTAAAATACGGAACCTCTGTAGAGATATTTTTTCATCATTTGAAAAATTTCAAACGCCCTCTTAAATAGTACAAAACCTCAACCCAGACCCCAATGTGTACATCTTATTTAGGCAAAAGTGACCAAAGTGTTAATTAAAAGAGAAATATAGTACATGTGCTGTAAAACCTTACTAATCCTAGTGACTTCCCTGCGTATCTGTCCCATCTGTGTTAGGCTTTTTCTGTTTCACAGAATCACAGAATAGTAGGGGTTGGAAGGGACCTCTGGGGATCATGTAGACCAACCCTCCTGCCGAAGCAGGGTCACCTACAGCAGGCTGCACAGGACCTTGTCCAGGCGGGTCTTGAATATCTCCAGAGAAGGAGACTCCACAACCTCCCTGGGCAACCTGTTCCAGTGCTCCGTCACCCTCAGAGGGAAGAAGTTCTTCCTCATCTTCAGCTGGAACTTCCTGTGCCTCAGTTTGTGCCCATTGCCCCTTGTCCTGTCACTGGGCACCACTGAAAAGAGCTTGGCCCCATCCTCCTGACACCCACCCTTGAGATATTTATAGGCATTTATACGGTCCCCTCGCAGCCTTCTCCTCTTCAGGCTGAACAAGCCCAGCTCCCTCAGCCTTTACTCGTAGGAGAGATGCTCCAGTCCCCTCACCATCCTCGTAGCCCTTGTTTGTTTTGGTGTTTTTTTTTTTTTTGCTACTATTTCATGTCTCCATCCTTGGAGAGGCTCAGAAGCCATCTGGGCATAGTCACGGTCAGCTGGCTCTGAGTGGCCCTGCTTGAGCTGGAGGGCTGGACATGGTGACCTCTGGGGTGCTCTCCAGCCTCAGCCATGCTGTGATTCTGTGAGTTTTTACTGGGCTGTAATGCGAATGGAATTCTTGGCCCTTTTGGTGTCCCGTGTGGGTAGGAACTGTACCCCTGGTTCTTTTGGGGATTTCCGTTAACCTTAGTAAGAAGAGAAGGCCTTTCTGTCCTCATCAGTCAGGTGAGGAAGATCTATGGACGTAATTGTCTTCAAATAATAATTATTTAAATGCTGTGTTTCCTAGTATTTTCCTAACATTTTAGTAAAGGCTAGTGACATAAAAAAAGAACTTAGAGACATTTGGGAATTGGACAATTAGCTTTTTCAATTCTTAGTTCCCTCACAAACTCATTATAAATGGCAAGACTTCCATTGTGACAGAACCAGTCATGAAAACAGGATGCAAAATAAAGCCTTGTATATGAATCTACGAATGAGCTTCACGTTTATTAATCATTCATAGCTCCCTCATTCCCGAAAGCTTCCAAGTAGGATGCCATAACCAACTCTGATGAACATTCATTAAATCCAGTGAGAAGCAGTTAATGTGTTGTGCCAGATGCTTTCAAGAAGATCTCCGAGGCGGCGCTGAGGGTGTCTGCTGTCCATTTGCTGTGCCAGTGCTGGGCTCCTCTCTCCTAGGAGTTTGACTCATGAAGTGCATTACTTCTGTTCTTCCTTAGTCTCCTATCAGAAAACTTTCACAAAGTTGAAGTATGGCATGCACAGCTAACATAAACGCTATTTTCCTTCTGTGTGGTGAGCACCATGTTTTCAGTTTTCTAACGGCATATTGAGACACAGTTTGGATTATGGCAGAGACAGCAGTTGAGATGTTGTTTGTCTCATTTAGTGTAATTTGGGTCCCTTCTTTTCTAGGGAAGCAAACAGCAGGGGGAAAAGCACCATAAGGATGTAAGCTCACATAGTCGTCATGTGGAGTGAAACAATCTGCGTCTGCTCACGCAGTCCGGGGTTCTTGAGAATGAGTTAGTGCCCGTGAACTTTGCCTCTCCAGTGTAACGGGCGCCTATTGGTGTATAATGAGATGAAAGCTGGCAAAGAGTAAATGGCTTTTGCTTACTTGAAAAGTTCTGCAGGCACACAATAAAGCAGAGCTCCTTTGGCAAAGTTTTAATTAGGTTCAGTAAGGTCACCGAGATGGATCAGAGCAAGGCCACAGTTTCTGGTGGTCTTCCTTGAGGACTTCATGCGTGGTTATCCTGGGCTGTGTTGTGGGTTTTGTTTTTAGTGATTTGGTGCCTGCCTGTCTTAGAGGTGTTTATGTTTTGTGGTCTTCATCAAGGCTGTACTTAGAAATTTGGGGGTTACTTGCACAAAATTATCCTGCAGACCCGACATGCTTTGAAAACTGGCTGCAGACCGTCATGAATGGCTCCGCTGGATGCTGCCTGTTTCGGGAATCCTCGGCCGGGAATGATTGCAGGGATTGTTTGTTCAGACATGCCAAAAGCTAAGGGTGTGGGGTTTTGGTTGATTTTGTTTTGTTTTCTGTATAGAGCCATTTATTATTACAAGGGATGTATTCCCAGCAGGATATTTATTTAGTGTCAAATGATTGTCCAGCATATTTTTTTTCAGGGTAGGTTGGTGGACTGGGTTTAACATGAGCCAGGTGGCTTTTGGACAGGTAGTCATTTTGGGATGTTTCAGATGTCCAAAACCATTTTAGATGTATGTTACTGAGTAGCTTAACTGCAGTAGGTGAAGCAATTCCAGTTTATACCAGCTCAAATAAATATCTAGCAGACCTAGTCATGAACAGGAATGTCTTACTATTTTTTCTTTTTCTTTATTTTGTGGTTCTCTTCAGTATGCTTTAGATGCCTTCACTGGGGGTTTTAAACGTTATACATTGTCTTCCTAAATGAGTTGACTGGAGGTTAAAGCGTAACTATGCTTCAATTTCTGTACATGAAACTGGAAAGACTAACCCTTCTCCATGTGCTCTAGTGGCATATTATTTCAGTATTACAGACCAAGCTGTGCAGTTCTGTGTTCTGAGGCTCTTCCTCTCTTTTATTGTTCTTATAAATAAGATTAAAGCTTGTAGCAGGTTTTGTGCACGCCCACCCATGTTGCAGCTTCTTCTACCCATCCGTTTCTCCACTTGAGTCGTTTATCCTTTGCAATATTTCATTATATTTTGACACGTTGTATATTATTTTTTTAAAAAAGTGACTGCATCTTCCACTTAAATCCCCTAAACAACCTGTTGCTTTACTCTAGCTGGACTCCTTTGAGAAAGCTGTGTGTGTTGGCCTCTTAGCTCAAAGCCAGGTTCCCTGCAAGGTTTGGGTGGTGTGCTGGGCGGTGGCGTGCGACCCAGGCGCAGGTCCTTCGTGTGGCCCTGCGGCGAGGACGGATGTAGCTGCCAGGGATGCTGATGGGAGGCGGCAGCAGTGTCTTAAGCTGGATATGCCAAAGAACATCTGCCAGAGTCTTATGATTTTTATGTGATTTAAGTTTCAAAGTGTGGAGGAGTGTGGAAATACCGAATTTTATTGCTCGACAGCCATGACCTGTGTTCCTATGCATTCTGATGCTCTCAGAGCAGCATGTCGCCGTGTGCCCTGGCAAATCCCTGACTCGCTCCGTGCAAAGGCGAGAATTGAGTGGGAATAGGATTGAAGTTGCATGGACAGGGGCAGTTTGGGCGTTTCATGTTTCTGAGCAGAAACAAACTTTCTAGGCAAATAGAAGCATTGTCAGCTGTAGATGTATGTATTTCTGTCCAACAACTGATCTAAATTAAAAAAATGCTGCGAAAATGGCTTACATTCCTACAGTTCAGAATGAACTTTAAGCTGGCATAAACCGTGTCCTTCCTTCACCTCCTCAACCCTGTGCCAGCATGGAGTTACCGTAACCAGGAATGAACTAGTGCAGTGAATCGATCAAAGTTAAGGCTAGTCTGGGAGGAAAAAAAGATTTCTTATACCGTGAATTAGTGTGCTCACCCTGATGTTTGTTCAGGGATGACACAGTGGGTGCACAAGAAGAGATGTGGAGAGGATGAGGTTGTCTGAAACTGCAGCCTCCAACGAAAAGGTTGTCATTGAGCAATGGTCCCCCTGCCCTGTTCCTCATTACTTCTTGAGCATCTTCAGTTCACAGTGGTACGCTGTGTTATGGACATAAATTTTTAAGCATTTCGTGTTTTAGCTAGATGCGAAGGATAATATTTTCCTACCCTCTCATTTTGTTGTGTCTGAGAACATAGTTACATGGCTTAATCTATCATTAAATAGAATGGATGTTTGCAGCATCCATTCTATTTATTGATAGATAATCAATAAATTAAGGAAAAAAGGAAAGCTTACAGATGTTTTTGTAGTCTAAATAAATAAAAATTATTCTTATTTTTTAAACAGAAGTCAAAGAGCAATCTGCAGAAGAGGATGCCCAAACGGAATTGGACAGCACCAAGCAGCTAACACCAGTCCTTCAGCGCTCAGTATCCGAGGAGTCTGCAAGCTCCACTGCCTCTGTGGGTGTGGAAGCTAAAACCAGGTCAGTGGGCATGGAGGCAGGCGCTGAGTCCGGTAATGGGGTGCAGAGCGCTCGGGGCGCAGGCTTGGGGCGTGCTGCTGGTGCTTTGAAGTGCTGGCAACAGCAGCCTGTGCTGACACTGATGGCTTAATTGGCGTATGGGGAGATCAAGGTGAAGAGCACATTCCTTGAGTGTTGTCCTCAGACTACACTGGTAGACCCTTGAATTACGGTGTTGTTAGCTGTTTATATTAAAACAGACACAAATGATGTGAGATAAAAGCTGATTACTGAAGCTTTCGTACTGAGAAAATGGTGTATTAGCAAATCCATATAAAGTTATTTCTGAAGTTTCAGCTTGTATGTCTGTATTTTCAGGAGCAAAGTGAAACAAATCCCTTCTAATTTCTGCTGTGTTCTTCCTTACTTGGGAATTTACAATGCAGAAAATAACATTTGTATTTTTTTAAAACTTTTTATCAATATAAATTATCCAAAAAGCAGTGAAAGTATGAATTACGTTATTTGAGGGAAACCAAACCACACTGTCTGTGATCGCTGTTCAAACAGTATCGCAGAATTCTAGCAGAGCTACTCTGTTGAAGCACTTTTAACCCAGTAGTGAGTCTCTTCTGTTGCAGAGATTGCTGTTATGAGTTACCAGACAGTTACAGGTGGAATTATACTTTGACAGACTTGGAGAGAATCATCGTCATCATTTTACTTCCTCCTAAACCAACACAGAGCATATTTGCCATGCACAAAAAATTACTTCATTTACTTGCTGTGTATACAATTTTCAAATTTTACATGCTCACAAAAGTTCTTAGGTTCGAACAGATCCTTCCCTTCTTGCAGAGAACGTCTGTTAAATAGATCTTGTGTGTACACCTGAATGAAATGCACAAAAATTTCTGTTCTTAATGGAGTTTTCCGAAGCTGGTATTAAATTGCAGTAAGTATGTGGAGCGAGTTGAACTCAACAGCTGTTTTGGTTCTTTATTTGACCCTGTTTTGGGTCATTTGCTAAAGTTTTAGTGCTGTTTTATCCGCTCTCTGTTCTTCTCAAGGTTACTTTCTTGCTGTTATCGTGAATAGTTGATTACAGCACTTCCCCTAGCCATAAACTTCTGTCTTGAAAGCTGGATGAGGGTCTTTGGAAAAAACTTCTGCGTGGGTCTGAACCAGCCCTTATTTGCCCTCAGCTTACTCTTCCTTCCAACTTGTTGACTTTGGTCAGTCAAGACTGAAAGGTTGTTGTGGGCCCATTGCTTTGGCTGATCAAAGCATTAGAAAACTAAGTATTACTAATTTTTTATTAAAATAACAACAATCAGACTCTGTCTCTGACTTTTTGGAAAGAAATGTATTGAGGATATGTGGAACAGTTAATTGGGAGTTAGAGGTTTCTCTGGTCCCAGGTCATTTTGGTTCCAGACTTAGATGCAGAATTGATGTTAGCTGCAGAAGTCATTGATGTCCTCATAACAATGGGGAAGAGAATAGATATCAGGGTTTTTTTATCACTGTGTCTTGGAATCTAGCAGAAGAAAGCCTCTTCTGATCTGTGACTTTTTGATCAATCATCTGTACGTGCTGACATTGCCACCGAGCCATGCCAGGGGTAGGAGGGCTGGATTCTGGGTGGCTTGACTCTGTTCTCTTAGGAGAAAATACAGCGTGTGAAATAACACACACCGATGACGTTCGGTTGTGTAACAATGGGAGGAGATGTGTCAAGATTTTGGGATAAGGTGTGACTCCCTAGAGACTTTAAACGTGTAGCTTGGGGAAGTGGTTTTGAAGCTGATTTCTGAATAATTCATGGTCATCAGCTTCATCCCTTTTTTCGGAAGCTTTTCTGTTTCTATTTTATAGTACAAGTAACTTAATACAATGGAAATATTTATATATTTAGAAATAACTTTAGGTATGTGAGACATAGGAGAGTTATGGGAGTGCATTATAACAGACAGTGCAGAAATTGCCTAGAACACAGAAAAGAACCCAAGCCTCCACCACAAGCAGATGCAGGTGTAGGTGGAGCCAGTTTTGGGTCCCTTTTTTCTGAATTGAGTATAAGACAATTCTGGGTTTCTGTCTTTGATAGTGAAGATAAAGGAGTTAGAGAAGCACAGGACATGGGCATAAAATGAAGTTTTTACAATGAAATAATTAAATAATTTGCTAGTGAAAAATAAGGATTTTAACATAGTAGGATATATCAGGGGGATTTCAGTAGCTGAGAGATGAGCCAAAGCTTGGCTTTTGTGGTGTTTTTCTCTGGATCCCTCCTGAGACTGTGGCTATGTTAAGAACATCCAAGAGAAAGGCGAGAGAAAGGATGGTCGATGTCGGAACCTTCCTGAGGTGGGATATGGGAGTCCAAGAGAACTGCTAACTGCAAATGGGACTGGGGCAGGGAATGTAACGGCAGATTTCAGGTTAGCGCTCAGAAAGCAATGGGCTAAAACCCATTAAAAGAAATAGTATCTGAGCCAGACTGGTGTAGGGAGGCTGAAAGGGGTGAGGGGGGTGTGTGTATGCTCAGAAGGAATGAGTGAATTATTGACCACATGTGGGGAGGGGCAATAACGTCAAGCGAAGATAAGCTATCGAGCCTGGCAGTGGTCAAAGTAATGCTGCCAGCTCTTATATATCACGAGCGTCATGAGTTCTGGAGCCTCTTCCTTCGCTTGTTCCCTTTTTCTTTCATAAGCCTTGTGAGAGGCTTCTGTCAGCCCAGGACTTACGGCTGAGTGGAATCCAGCTTCTCCGCAAGGAATCTGCTCCCTTGGTTTGTGCTGCCTGCAGAGAGCAGGGGAAGTGCAGCCCGTGAGGCGGGCGAGCAGCCAGGAGCCGGCTGCGCCTGACGGCAGAGCCCACGTCTACCTTCCTCCTCTGTTTCCCGCACTGTCAACTCCAGGCATTAAAAGCTAACGAGAATGGCCTAGAAAGACAAGTTCATAGAGGAGCAAAACACCTTTTCATTAATTTTATTTTCCGTCTACTTTCAGAGACTGTAAATTGCATTAATTGCATGTTTTCAGTCCTTTTGCCATAATCATGAAGACAGAACATTCTTAAAATAAACAAGTAGAAGCTGAGATTTTCCCCCAGTTTTTTTGATGCTGGTACTTTGGTCTGCTAAATATCTGCACTTGTGAGACTGTCACTAAAACTACAGAAAAGCCCTGGCAACACACCTTCCTGCTTTCCCGCTTCACTTGTCATTGGACAAAGCCTGCAGTTTTCATTCCAGACCAATTGCACTATTCCCCCTTATTTTGTTCCTGCTGCTGCTAAAATCGAAGTTGCAGACTGGAGGTGGAGGGCTGGGCTTTATTGCATGGAAAAGAAGTACTTGGTGGACATCTGTTGATTGTGTGAACAAAGAAAATGGTGAAAAAGTAGCAGTGAACTTCTTTATCATTGTTCCTTATCTCTCTCTTTTTAATCTTCAAAGAAAGCGCGTTACAAAACTTGCAACGCTCAGAGCAACACTTAGTGGAAAAAGAAATTGTGGAGTGGTACAGAGATTAGATAATCTGGACAGAATAACAGTGCAGCGATGGAAGGAGAAGCTAGATCTTTAGGCAAGAGGCAGTTAGATAAAATGTCTAATATTAAAAATATGTTTAAAAATTAAGTTACAAAGTCAAGCACATATTTTAGGAGATACCAGTAGTAAGATTAATTTTGAAATGGATTATTTCTTTTCATGCACATGTATTGCGATACAGTTTGTAGTTTTACATGAGTGTTTTTCTACAAGAATCCTTTCTGCAGGGAATGGACCTTATGCATGAAACAGGGCACTTGAACTAATTGCAGAGTTCTGCCTTTACACTTTCGGATCTAGATCCATGTAAGCATTTACAGTATCTTCCTCTGAAGCCAGTGATTGACTTCTACATCTTCAAAGTGGAGATAGCACTCCTTCGTGTTTCAGAAATAAATTCTTTAATAATAGTGAAGTAATATTTCATCATTATATGAATGACCAGTCTAGCCCAGGGTGAAATTACTTGTTTGGCTTGTGGGGCAGAATTTGAATATTGTCAGTATGTAAAGACGAAGACCACACACTGCAAAATGAGGAAAAAAAAAATTTACTGGTTGTCCTTCATGTCTGTTCACACATCATCTAGGATAGTGGTCTCAAGAAGAATTTTATGACAGTTCGTTGTTAAAGGAGCTCTAGTTGAGATTAATAGGGCAGCAGGGGACCTTTGGAAGTCATCTAGTTCACCTCCTCGTCTAAGGCAGATATCTACAGCTGTCATTCCTGACAGAAGTTTACATAAAGTGCTCTTAAGTATTCCAATAATACAAACTCCAGATCTTCCCGAAACAGTCTCTTCCAGTCTCTTCTTTGTTTTTACTGTTGGAAACACTTTCCTCACATCTAACCCACACTCTCCTCATGCTGGGTTTATCCCATTACTTACTTGTACCATCTGCCATGGATAATGAAGGGTAGATTTATGCAAAAGGCTCTCATTTGTTTCCCCAGCATGCTTTATTTCGTAGCAAAAATCCAAAATTTGTTCATACTTTTTTGTAGACGATGTTTTCTTGAGCTCTGATTCTTCTCGCTGTTTTGAGTTCTCTCTAGATGGTCTGCGTCTTTCTTGAAGCACAGCAGGCATACTGCACAAATGGGGCCAAAGAGAGGTTTCGCAGGCAGCCTGAATCCTGCCTTTTTCTTAGGTTAAACAATTGACATTGTGACCATAATATGTTTATCGCACTCATGTAGAACTTGTGCCTTGTGGGATTTGACACCAATGATCTATGACTTTCATGACTGGGCCACCCATGTTCAATGACATTCACGGCCTTTTAAGTTGCATGGACCTTTGCTCCTTGAATTAATCTGCTGCATAAGATGCTCCAGCTGCAGAAACCATACATAGAAAAGTCTCCTGCCCTGTGCGAGCAGGTGCACCAGGGTTCTGGAGTCCCACTCAGCCTCTTGCAGATGTTTTGGGGCAGTTTTTCTGTCTCCCTCCCATCCTGCTATGGCTGCCTGTCTCCACCTGGGTCTGTCCTGCCACTGGTGCGCAGCAAGCCTGGTGCTGGCAGGTCAGGCCTGTTGACTGGACGGATGTTCTTTCCTCTGAGAGATGGCAGTCACGGGCAGAAGCCTCCCGTGAGCAGGATCCCATGGCTGGCAGTCTGTCAGACCTTACTGAAGGACTGACAGCAGTACTTGCGACACAGCATCCCATGTGGACTCAGCTCAGAAGTAGATGGGATGCCTGCTTTGTCAGAGGATTGCACAGATTCGTGTTAGTTGCAGGTGATGGCAAGAGTCTGGGATCTTTAGTTCCGTTCCAGTCTTGAGTGAATACAGCATCTTCTCTCGTTTCTTCCAAATATCACCTTTTCTGGGTTTTTTTTTCACCTGCAGTTTTCTTCATCAGACTCTTGTCTTTTCTTCATGTTGTTGTCTCCTCATCATATTCCTGTTCTCTTTACTTTTCTAATCCTAGTCACTGCTCAGCAGTTCTAATCGTTGTTTCAGTGTCCACTCAGTTACGGTTTCTTCTTTTTTGGCTCTCACCTAGAATCATAGAATCATAGAAAGTTTTGGGTCGGAAGGGACCCCTAGAGGTCAGCTAGTCCAACGCCCCTGCAGCGAGCAGGGACACCGCTAACTAGATCAGGTTGCTCAGAGCCCTGTCCAACCTGGTCTTGAATGTTTCCAGGGATGGGGCCTCCACTACCTCTCTGGGCAACTGTTCCAGTGTTTCACCACCCTCATTGTAAAGAATTTCTTCCTTATATCCAGCCTAAACCTACCCTCTTTTAGTTTAAAACCATTACCCCTCGTCCTGTCTGCATTTTCCTTCCCTCCGTCTCTGGTGGCTCCCAGAGAGGTGTTTGTGACATGGCATTTCTTCTCACCCCTTTCTCCATTTTCTTGTTCCTTTTCCTTGTCAGCTGAGGCTGTGCTCTCTTCCAGCTTCCTTTGGCTTTCGCTGTGGTCTGTATTACTCCCCACAGTCAGTTGACTTTTTTCCCCACCACCTTCCTTCTCCCTCATGCAGCAAGCCCTCTCTCACGCCCTGCCCGTTCATTCATCCTTCCTTCCTTCACTTCCGTTTCACAGCTGATTGAAAGTATGGGTAATTTAAATGGGAAAATCTGGACTCGCAGCACCCCTGAGCTGTACTTGCAGAGATGACGGCTGTGAGTGTCCCTGACCTTCACAGAACAGCAGAAAGGTTGATCCAAGATCTGAAGCAGCTTCCAGTTGAGTAATCTAGGCCCTTTCAGTCCATAAAAGAGATTGGAGGAGGAAGATAAGGAGCTTCAAAATCATGGGGAGGGTGGCTGTATCCTGACTGTTCAGGTTCCTTTAATGCAAGAGACTGGGGGTTGTCCAATGAAACTTAGAAGTGCCAGATGTGAAACGAAAGGAGGTGATTCTTTGCACAGCAGGTAGTTGTCCAGAGTGACGTGGAAATCCTTGCCAGAGGATGTGGTGGGTTGCTGAAAATTGATGGGAGTTCGAGAGCAGGCTGGGCAAGTTCACAAAAAGAGAAGCTGAGAAGGACTGAACGTGCAGGAATCACAGCTGCCTGAGGGAGGCCCTGAACTGAAAATACCGGGAGGCATGGGTAGTATCGTATGTTTGCCCTGCCCTTTAGTGTCCCCTGTTCATCTGCTTATCCCATTTCCACCATTGACCGTACCCAGCACCATTTTGACTAAAGGGCCCCGCTCTGCTGAATTTAATCTCTTCTGTAAACATATTTCCAAAGAAAAAAAATACAAAGTTTGAATTATGCAGAACAGCAGGTTTTTTCCAGTCCCTAATGTGACTGAACAATTTCAATGAAACTTTCTTGAAAAACTGCTATTTAAAGCAAGGTTGGGATATGTTAAATTTCAGTGATTTTTCAGGTAGTAAGACCCTCCGTAGCATTTGTATGAAGTTGCCTCCTAAGAAGTGCTGCCACCCCTGTGATGCTTACGTGGTTCTGGTGTGATCTGTGGTGATCTGCCAAGAGAGGGAATTTGGCTTGAAGAGACAATACTGTCTGGGCACAAAGGCACACCGAAGACAACAGGCCATGGTGCTTTTCATTCTTTGTGTTTTATCACTCAGGTGAAATTACCTCTCAAAATTGTATGAAACATCACCTTTCAGGTACACTTACAGTTGCATTCTAGATGGGATTTTTTTAAGAGTACGAGTCAGTTCAGTTGGACATTAAAGAATGATTTTTAGATGGAGTAAACCTCTGCATTCCCTTTATTCAGCACTGCCATTCTGGTAACCCCTACTGCATTTAGGGTTTGTGAAGTCTGAACTGAGCTTCAAACATTTGTTTAGATTAAAGCTAACACATATTGGTGGTGAAGAAGAGCATATTTTCATCTTTTTTAAATTTTAAAATATCAGTGAAAGGCGTTGTTTTGGTGGTGGTGCTTGGAGGGTAATGTTTTCCTTCTTTCAGATGAGAAGAGCGTCGTTAACTTGATTATATGGCTGTAGAAATCCAACTGTGCTGGTTTGAAAGAATTGCAAAGCAATTATTGTCTGATGCGGTTTAATTGCTTTGTGCGAACTTAAAGTTTTAAAATTCTTCATCCGAAGTTCATGTGAACTCCCTCCTACCCTACTTTTTTTTAAAGGAATTGGGATGCGTAAGTTAAATACTCATTTCAAAACCAACTCTGTGTAATAGTGTCAAACAACTTCAGAATTTCAAGTTGTTCTGTGATACCATTTGCTGTTGGAAAGAGAACGCTTTGTATGTCAAATGCTTCAATACAGCTTGCAGCTGAGAACTTTGGCATCTTTCTCTCTGTGGTGTCTCCACGTTGCACTTTTCATCCTTCTCTATCCTCAGTATCATTCATTCCAAAGGGTGATTTATTGGGTTGTTAACCCTGTATCAACGCAAAATTGTTATGCATCGCATGATGAGTTTTCTTCAGTCGTTTCCTTTCAAGCTTCTTCATTATTGAGGTCCAGATATTTACTGGATATTTAGATGCAGCTGAAAATCTTCATCTAAAGCTCTCAGGAGTTTTAGAATAACTTCACCTCTGTGAATCTCTTGCATATATTTGAACTCACATTGATGCAGACCTCTGAAGTTGTTTGAAGCCAGAAATCTTTTTTTTTCACTTTAAATGCATCTGGACAGGCTGGAGAGTTGGGCAGAGGGAACCTGATGAGGTTCAATAAGGGCAAGTGCAGGGTCCTGCACCTGGGGAGGAACAACCCCATGCAACAGTACAGGCTTGGAGCGGACCTGCTGGAGAGCAGCTCTGTGGAGAGGGACCTGGGAGTGCTGGTGGACGACAGGTTGACCATGAGCCAGCGGTGTGCCCTGGGAGCCAAGAAGGCCAATGGTATTCTGGGGTGCGTCAAGAGGAGTGTGGCCAGCAGGTCGAGGGAGGTTCTCCTTCCCCTCTACTCTGCCCTAGTGAGGCCCCATCTGGAGTACTGTGTCCAGTTCTGGGCTTCTCAGTTCAAGAAAGATGAAGAGCTACTGGAGAGAGTCCAGCGGAGGCCTACGAGGATGATGAAGGGACTGGAGCATCTCTCCTGTGAGGAAAGGCTGAGGGAGCTGGGCTTGTTCAGCCTGAAAAAGAGAAGGCTGCAAGGGGACCTAATAAATGCCTACAAATCCCTTAAGGGTAGGTGTCAGGAGGATGGGGCCAGACTCTTTTCAGTGGTGCCCAGCGACAGGACAAGGGGCAATGGGCACAAACTGAAGCATAGGAAGTTCCGTCTGAAGATGAGGAAGAACTTCTTCCCTCTGAGGGTGACGGAGCACTGGAACAGGCTGCCCAGGGACGTTGTGGAGTCTCCTTCTCTGGAGATATTCAAGACCTGCCTGGACAAGGTCCTGTGCAGCCTGCTGTAGGTGACACTGCTTCGGCAGGGGGGTTGGACTAGATGACCCACAGAGGTCCTTTCCAACCCCGAACATTCTGTGATTTGAATTTACATAAATGATAGAATGGTGCATCTTCACTAAGGAGAAAAACAATTTACTCTTTAAATAACACAACATAAAACGAGAGTGAAGGCAAAGTAGCTGGTGCGTTAGCACAACTTGGCATAGCTAAATAAATAGCAGGTCCCCTGTAGAGTTTAATTTAGCCTTTTAACATATGTTAAAACAACAACAAGATTAGGTGGGAGAAGAATTCTCAAGGCCAATTCTCATCAGTCTGCTTCGATAATCAGTACAAACGATCCTCTGAAGTTCTGGTTTGCTCCCAGATATTCCATTTCATTGTGCTGAGCTTAGTTTTAGTTGTGAAAAATAGATGTTAAGAACATTTTTAAATTTTTGTAACAACTTTGCCGACCCAACCCAAGGTTTTATGCTTCTCAGTTTCACCTTTCAAAAATGCTAAAGTGTGTGTGAAGAAGACATCCTGAAGGCATTTCCAGACACTGAGGAAAATTACTGCATAATTCCTTTAAAAACAAACAAACTCTTAGCAAAAATCAAATGATACTCTCTTCACCTTCTTTTTCAACCCAAAGCGTGAATGAAATGGATCTTCAGTTTTACACTTTTTTTTTTTTTAACTTTAGTGCAATCATTACCATGGCAAATGGCAGCAGGGATCATCTGTAACTTAGTATTTAATGTTAAGGCACTGGTGATAGCTAGTGGATCTTGCTGGAATTGCCATGCCTCGGGATTTTTCAGACACAATCCATTGCCTTTCCTGTTTAAACATCAACAACAACCTCTGCTTTTAATGCGATTGATTGAAAAGGTGAATGCACAGTAGAACTTCTTTGATAATTGGTGTCCCACAGTAGACAGGGACAGAAGAGGGAAGAGGAGAGCATCTCTTGAGCTGAATCCATGAGTTTGTATTTCTCCCGCTGTTGTCAGCTGCCGTTCATCCCTGTAGGATGCTTGGATTCTCCTGTGCATGGTCTCCCAAAAGAAGGGACCTTAAACACCTCTCCGCAGCACGGGAGGCAGCAGGATTTTCTTTAGTCTGCCTCCATCATTTAGTGCTAAAAGGGTTGTATAACTTCAAGCATCTTACCAATGGCTCAATGCAGGCCGCGTGCTGTCTTTCTCGGCATTTAGCTGTATGGGGATCCTGGAGACGTGGAAGGAAGTTTTTCCTGGGTTAATGAGGAAGGGAAATCTGTTCCCCCAGGTGTAGACACGGAGTTGCGGGTGGATGGCAGTGCCCCATGTCGTTGCGGACTGTTGTGCCTTCTACCCGGGTATGAAAAATAGGCGGGAGAGCGAGAGGTCACATCTGACGCTGTTGAGGGTCATGCTGATGCACGTGGAGCAATCTAGAGATTTCCACCAGCTGCACAGCAGGGTACTCATGCAGGGACACGTGTAGATCTGTGAGATACGGGACACCACGTAAACGTGTTTACGTAAGTCAGTCTGCACATCTGCTTGTTGTCAAGGAGCCTTGGCTGACACGGTGCCACCTCCCAACTCGGAAGGGTCCAAGAGGGGCTTCTGCTTACTCTTGGGAGTATAACTACAGCGGCACTTGGTGTGCTTTAGGTGTTGGTAATCCTGATGGTCAGCCCTGGAATAATTCTGCTTAAAAAAGTAACAGGTTTTGGGACTGTCAGTTTTACTTTAATTCTCTGACGGACTATTTGCAAGCAAACCAGAAAACGTTCCTCCTTCTCTGGTTGTAATTTACTATTGTGCAACTAGTTGCCCAATACTACATGTGTTGAAATGAACTCCTTTCAACGGGAAAGTCTCTGTTTTAGGATGAGTCCTAATATCTGCATGTCAGATAGAGGAAAGAGTGACTGTTCTGCTCCCTCCCACCAGGATTAGCTGCCTGGAGGGCATTTTGTTTTCCGTTGTTGGGATGTGAACTGGAGAGGATTGTAGCATTTTAGGTTCTTGTCAGGGGATTGAGTAAATTTTGCCTGAGGAAGAGGCACTGACCAGACAACTCAATGAAAGAAGAACTTGTAGAGAAAAAGGCTATGGCAGAGTGCTGAGATTGACATGTTTCTTGTTAGAAAGGGCATCTTTCTAACAAGATCCAAGCCCGGGTCTCCTCTGTTGTCTTGCTAGGAACAGACACGAGCTCCAGACATTTATCAGCCTTACTGCCTCTTACTGCACGCCCTAAACCCAGTTGTATCTGGTTTGTTCTGAACATATTTTTTCCTCTGCGTTACGTATGAAGATTTGTGTGCGTACAGAGGTATGAAATCCTTTGGGATGAGGTGAGGTATATAAGCACCTACTGGTAACAGACCATCTGTGGAATTTTAAACCTGTATAAAAAGATAGCGTTTGTTCTGGGAAAATTTAGGAATGAAATTGAAGTTACAAATAATCATGAATTTATATTTTGGTTTGGAGCATCATAGATATATCTTAAATGAAGTATTGGTGAGCTTTCTTTTTCCTTGGTAGCTTATAAAAAGATGTGACACATCGTCTCTTGCTTGTTATCCCATTTTGAATTAGCCTGTTCTGAAAATATGCTAATTATGATAACAGATCTAGGGTTTGATCTTAAGAGTTGCCAGTATCTCAATTTCGTTATCTTCAATATGAGAGCTCTTCTTGCATCACAGATTTAGATCCTCTAATTGCATATTGACATATGGAAAGTAGATTTGTAAGTACTTTCTGCAATCCTCCAACGACAGGAACAAAAAACGCTACCTTCTGCCCATACAGACGTAACTTCAAATATTTACTGAGCGCTTAAAGCTAAAAGGCTAACGTGGTGGAACTGGCCACTTTGTACTGCGTGACAAACCCGCAGCGTGACGCGCTGGGGAGCGGAGGACCGTGGCTGTCCGGCGGAGGGTCTCTCCAGCACCCAGATGCTGGCCAGAGTGTGCTCTCCCTGGGTTGTTTTTAGCTATTTGGGTGCCTGATAGATTTGAAGCCCATTTGCTTACCCTCCCTTCAAAGTGTGAAACCTTGGGGTTTTTTTTTCTTTCCTCCGCTTTTATAATCCGTCCCCTCTGTCTCAGCCCCACGGTTTCTTGGTTGTGGTCTGGGAACGTTCTGCTGCTCCTGTCTTTTTCTTCTGTATCCGCGTGTTCGCAGCCCTTCAGCGATGGGCTCCCCCAGCCCTCCCCGCAGCCAGCCCTCCAGCACTTGCTTCAGCGGCGGGCCCCAGCTTTGCTGGAGCAGGAGCAGCAGCACAAACCGTATGATTCTTGACAGCTTCACAGCTGTCCACGCTACGCTGCCGAGTAGCTGTGAAACTCGCTGCTCCTGTTGTTTCGCTTCACTCTGCCTGCAGAAAGCTTCTGCTAGAAGCTGTGATACGGGCGCTGCTTTACAGGCTCCAGAAATATCTGCATTACCTCTGTATTCCTTTTTCAAATAATACCACTTTAGAAGTTCATTTGTTTATTTTTTTAATTACTGTTTCGTATTTCTCTCTTATAAACCTTCACATTATTGCCTATTTGCGATGACTTCACTTTGAGGAGCTGTGTTTATTTAGTCAGAATTATCCTCAAGTCCTTTAATGAGCAGTGATAGTCTGTCCTAACAGGACGTACGAATGATTATTTATTCCGTTGTGGATAATCTTGTGTTTGTAACTAGCGTAATTTATATACCATGGTGCTGCCTGTTTAAGTCTCTTAAGTCTCCTCACAAGCCTCTGTAGTCTCAACGAGCATAAATAGCTTTGCTTTCCCTTCTTACAGACTGCCTGCAAGGCCAGCTCAGGTTTCACTGGTAGCCTAGTGGTTATATTCATTGACATACAAATAATTATTTGTTGCTCTGTCACATTGAAAACCAGCTTATAAAATAGACATATGTACCATTTAGCTGTAACTATTCATTTTTTCCCCGTTGTTATGCTACGTTTATCCATATTTTCTTTGCGTCTTTTTGTCTTTGGGTACCTTTTCCTGAAGATTCCTGGAACGTGTCAGACACTGAGTGTCCACACCGGGGGTTACAGAATCACAGAATAGTAGGGGTTGGAAGGGACCTCTGTGGGTCATCTAGTCCAACCCCCCTGCCGAAGCAGGGTCACCTACAGCAGGCTGCACAGGACCTTGTCCAGGCGGGTCTTGAATATCTCCAGAGAAGGAGACTCCACAGCCTCCCTGGGCAGCCTGTTCCAGTGCTCCGTCACCCTCAGAGGGAAGAAGTTCTTACTCATGTTCAGACGGAACTTCCTGTGCCTCAGTTTGTGCCCATTGCCCCTTGTCCTGTCACTGGGTACCACTGAAAAGAGCTTGGCCCCATCCTCCTGACACCCACCCTTCAGATATTTATAAGCATTTATAAGGTCCCCTCGCAGCCTTCTCCAGGCTGAACAACCCCAGCTCCCTCAGCCTTTCCTCACAGGAGAGATGTTCCAGTCCCCTCATCATCCTTGTAGGACTCTCTCCAGTAGCTCTTCATCTTTCTTGAACTGGGGAGCCCAGAACTGGACACAGTACTCCAGATGAGGCCTCACCAGGGCAGTGTAGAGGGGAAGGAGAACCTCCCTCGACCTGCTGGCCACACTCTTCTTGATGCACCTCAGGATCCCATTGGCTTTCTTGGCAGCCAGGGCACACTGCTGGCTCATGGTTAACCTGTCGTCCACCAGCACTCCCAGGTCCCTCTCCACAGAGCTGCTCTCCAACAGGTCCACCCCAAGCCTGTACTGTTGCATGGGGTTGTTCCTCCCCAGGTGCAGAACCCTGCATTTGTCTTTGTTGAACCTCATCAGGTTCCTCTCTGCCCAGTTTTCCAGCCTATCCAGGTCACGCTGAATGGCAGCACAGCCTTCTGGTGTATCTACCACACCTCCCAGTTTGGTGTCATCAGCAAACTTGCTGAGGGTACATTCTAACTCTTCATCCAGGTCGTTGATGAAGAAGTTAAACAAGACTGGGCCCAGTACTGACCCCTGTGGGACCCCACTAGTTACCAGCCTCCAACTAGACTCAGCGCCGCTGTTGACAACCCTCTGAGTTCTGCCATTCAGCCAGTTCTCAATCCACTTCACCGACCACTCATCCAGCCCACACTTCCTCAGCTTCCCTAGGAGGATGTTATGGGAGACTGTGTCGAAAGCCTTGCTGAAGTCGAGGTAGACAACATCCACGGCTCTCCCTTCGTCTACCCAGGGTTGCGCTGGCTGATGCTGGTCCTGTGTTCAGGCAGGAGCAGTGAGCGATGCGCGACCGAGGATGAATATTTCCAGACAGTACTGTGGTGGGGTCTTCATTCGCGTACCGTGGGTGGGACCTGTGTTACCTGCCTGTCCCCGAAGGTCTGTCTGCCTTGGGGAAAGCGCAATGCTACCTACGAAGCATGAATAAAAGAACTTGGCTTCATTCTGGGCTCAGTGCTCGTGACATGCTGCTCCCTTCCTTAGCGTCTGGTATTACCAGTACTGTAATAGTAGTACCCACTTGTATTTTCTTTCTTTCTTCCCCCCTCCTTGTTGCTCTGTGGTGAGGGCAAAAAGACCTGACCCAGACTATGTTTAACCAAATGTAAGGGGCTTTGCTGGATTCTCAGGGTCTTCTGTTCTGATCTGGAGCTTCCCTTTTCTACTCTTGCCTTTTTCTGTTGCTGTTCTTGCCTTACCTGGCTGAAAAGCCCAGGCCTCTTTATTTCCACCCCCTCCCCCCCCAAATTTAGTGAATATTGAACAGGAGTTTAGCCTTGAGGTTTTCTCTTCCTCCCACCTTAGCTCCCCCCACTCACCCGCCCAATGCAGAGTGCCCCATACCCAAATGTGCCACCTTGCAGATGCACTGAAATCTGTTTCAGTGGGATCCAGGCTAAACCAAGCCTCTCTCCAAGTGCCTGATTCCCTGAGGCATCTTCTTGGGGTCTTAGGGGCATGAATATGAAGAAAACAGAATTGCTCATTTAAGCATTAAAAAAGTGTTAAATGGCCTTCCTTTAATGCAAACTGCATTAGTTGCAGAAGTTCACATTTTAAGTTTGTGGATATGTTTATTATAGAAATATTTTTCAGTAGCTTCCATATGATGTGACACAAGGAGTGCTGTCAGAGCTGTCACTTCAATGCTGTTGCTATGTTATGCATGTTAAAACATAATTGCAAATGGTCCGGGGAAATTGTAGCGGTCACAGTTCTGCAAATATAAATTTCCTCTAGTAAAATTTTAGGTATTGTTTCATTTTTAAATATTAAAGTAAATGAGGATGTTTGGATTTGTGTGTGTTGTATGGCCTGGTATGTGTGACTGTAGACATTGCTGTGATTTTCACTCATTATGCCATTTTTCCCCATGTTTCATTAAACCTTTTGGTGTATAGTATTTGTACATTGTGTTACACATAAGGTGTATGTGCTTGCAGACAGGTGTACGTGCAGTAATGTTCCATGTTCAAAAAGGCAGAACTTTGCCTTTTCTGTGATGGCAACGCTGGCTTTTCGTGGGTATGAGGTGTTAAGTTCTTCCCATTTTCTGGGGTTTTTTTGCCCTGTTTTCTGAGCCATTGAGCAAGCATGTGTCTAGTGATACAGCATTTTTGAAATAAAAGGTTGTATTAGTAATTTGAATATTATATATGTGTGTGGGGGGGGTTGGTTTGTTAATCATGCACTTTTGTGAACAAAAAAGTTCTTTTAACGTATCTTTAAATTAACTGGAAATAGTGTTCCTGAATGCTGAATTCTTGGGGAGCTTTTATTGTTTTGTTATAAAAGGTTAAATTGGTATGAAAGTTGCTCTTTGATGGGGTATCCTCTGCTGTTTCCCCCTTCAAAAAAAAAAAATTAGTTCTCTTCCCTTTCACAGCGAACAACTCTGCGCCTTTTGTTACTGTGGAGAACGGAGCTCGTTAGGACAAGGAGACTTAAAACAATTCAGTCCAACTCCTGGGTATGTTATCCCATGGAAAAACCAGCCTTTAAATAAGAGTGAAGCCAGCGACAGCACCGATGGAGCTTGTGAGAGAACTCCAAGGCAAAACTCCGTGCCGCGCAGACAGAGAGGGCAGAAGAAGTAAGTCCGCTCTGCAATGAACACGGGGTTGGTTGGTTTGTTCTGCATGGAGCTGAGGAAGCACCTTTACAGATACTGGACTCGAGAGGCAAACAATCTGTATTTGTGAAAATGCGGTTCATTAATATTAGTCTTTTTTTTTTTTGTAAAACAAAATGCAAGCAGTGTAGGAATGGCTGGGCCTTCCGCTTTTTAAAGACTGGTTGGTTTCTGCCCTCCGGTGAGCATCTTGACTCTGGGAGAGCACGGAAGAGAAATGCAGTCGCTGTAAAGCGCAGATCTGCTCGCGAGGTGGGGGCCAGTCACGAGCAGGAGCCGGTGGGGTGCGGACACTTGCTGTGTTCTGTAGGCTGGAGCGACTGGAGTCCTCTGCCCATCGCAGCAGCAGGGCCTGTTGCGACAGGACAAGGAGCAGTGGCTTTAAGCTAAAGGAGGGCAGATTTAGACGGGATATAGGGAAGGAATTGTTTACAGTGAGGGTGGTGAAACCCTGGCACGGGTTGCCCAGAGAGGTGGGAGATGCCCCATCCCTGGAAACACTCCAGGCCAGTCTGGCCGGGGCTCCGAGCAGCCCGGTCCGGCTGAAGCTGTCCCTGCTCAGGGCAGGGTTCTGGCCCACACGGGGCTCCGAGCAGCCCGGTCCGGCTGAAGCTGTCCCTGCTCAGGGCAGGGTTCTGGCCCACACGGCCGCCGCGGGTCCCCGCCGGCGCCCTGCCCGCGCTGCCGCTCCCTCCCCCGCGGCGCGGCCCCGGGGGGGGGGGCGGGGCGGGGCGGGGCCGCGCTGGAGGCCGGGGATTGGCTGCGGGCGCGGGCCCGCCGCCAGCACGCGGGGCCCGGCCGGGGCCGAGGAACAATGAGGGAGGCGGCGGGCGCGCGCAGGGCGGGGCCGCCTGAGGGACCGCGGCCGCCTGAGGGGCCGGGCCGCGCTTAAGCAGTGGCGGACAGCAGCTTGGATTGGGGCGTTCTTTAAGTGGGTCCGTTTGATCTCGTCGGAAATGTTTTTTTAATATCAAAACCAGCTTGTCAGTTGGGATTTAGTTCTTCCTTTAAGCCCCGGTAGCGCTTTAGGGAGCCGTAATGTCGGCAGTGACAGAGCTAGCGAGCGTGGGGGGGGAGAGGGCGTTCGGCTGCTGTCGTGACAGGGGTCCTGAGGATATCGGGCAGTAAGTGAACGCTGCTGAGCTTCCTTGGGCAGTGCGAGAGGGGTGTTCCTCCCCCACTTCCCCAAGCCAGGTTTTTTTACACATATTTCTGAATGTAACTTTTGAAGTAGAGCATCTGTGTTTTTTCAGGAAGGCAAAGCTATCGCAAATCAAAATCCCAGTGTTTATTTCTTGTCTCATTGGGGGTAGGTCGTTGTTCAGCATCTTTTTAGAGGTTGCAAGCAGGAGAGCCGTCGGGAGAGAGGTGCTGTCTCAACTCTAGAAACTCAGAAGTGGCAGCAAACGTACACGTTTGAGTTACTAATGGGGGAGAAAAACAGAGGTTAAAGAACCTTGACAGAAAGCACAGCACCACCTTTGCTGCCAACCACTGAAGCATCAGATGAGATCAGGTCTCTTTTGCCAGTAAGCCTAATGCACAGCCTTAGATGCCCAAGATAGTTCTTTGCCTGCAGGCAATAAAAAAGGAATCATGGCTTTTTTTTTTTTTTTTGATGGAGTAATCTGAGTGTTATGAACTGTTTTCTGTTGAGAATAGAATTTAGGGAACAAATTAATAAGGTGATAAACTAGATCCTCCCAGGTCAGCACAATGTAGTAGCCTTTATATCACTGCGCTTTTCAGTTTCCCCACACGCCTTTCCTCCTGCGCCCGCCTCCCCTCACCCCCCCTTTTTTTTTAATATCTTGATGGCATTGGGTAAAACCAAATATTTCCAAGCAGCTTTTTCACTCCTGATCTTCTTTCTACCTTCCTCCCATAGTAGCTGTACTTTATCCCGGCACCTTACCTCTGGCTGTGGCAGTCCCCTCTGAGGCTGCTGTCAGTGCTGCACCCTGGACCAGCTGGTAGGAGCGTAAGCGTGCCGGGAGAGGGCTGTAGGAAAGCCGCAGCTGGTGCTTGCCACTTACACCACTCTCTTTTCCCCTGCTACATCTCCTCATCCCCAGAGTGACACAGACTGCTGTTACCTAGTTCTCCATTCCTAGGGTTGGGCAAGTCTTAATATCAAACAGGAGTGGACTTCAGAAAAAGAAGCATGTATGTCCTGAAGAACTGGAAGAGAGCAGGCTGGGGAAAGGGGCATTTTGCCAAGCACTTTTTTTTTCTATTGGGAAAAATGTTGGGCTAACGTATGAGGAAGAAAGACTTTTGTTCATGTCGATTTATACCTTATCATGTTTGGAAAAATGTATAGTGACTTTCCTTCATTTTTAGATCATTTACAATTATCTAGCTAATGGAACAAAGAATGTGGTCACTTCTAAGTTTGTCTCTCTGCTCCCCGATACAGATCTCGATCGAGTATAGCATCATGTACAAGTGTAAGCACCCAAACTGCTTCTGACGATCAGGTTGTCAAATTCTGGGATGAACTCAGTTTAGTTGGCTTACCAGATGACATTGATGTTCAAGCCTTATTTGAGCCGACAGGTAAGATATATTGCTATCCTCCTTTTTTTCCCATCCTGTGGTAGTACGGTAGCTACAATGACCATGAGTGAAGTTTTTCAGCTGCTGATTTTCTGTGCTCTGGTGTTTGTCAAGTGTTTGATGATGCTTTTGTAGCTTTTACCAGTGCTACGCAGTGTTTTTGTGTAGTGCCCTCTTCGAATACTGGACAGAATTATTGTCAGTTCTGTGTGGGGAAGTGTTTGTAATCTACTGCTGAACTGATGTTCAGGTAGTAATATCTTCAGTATCATGATTCCATTTTGGGGAGAAAAGGAAAAAGAAATGAGACACATCTTAATATAATTCTTGAAGTCCTAATCCTGTAGCTTTACCTAATCTCCTGCCGCTAGTGTGGGGTTATGGGAAATAGTGGAAGGGCAGATTTTTTTAAAAGAGCAGCATTGATAGAGCAAGAGAGACATTATACATTTGCATGTTTCCAATGTCTGCAGGTTTTCTGTCAGAGAACTGTCTGGTTTGTCTTCTGCTCTTTCATTTTAATGGAACTTTTCTTATTACTCAGTTATGAATTACTTTTTCAGAAAGCATTTATGTCCAGATGCTTTGATGCCAGTAGTCTACTCATGTATTTTGCCTCAAAAATGGAAATGTATTTGTGCAATAATATAAATGTCATTCTTTCATAAGTGTGGAAACTCATTTCAAAGTCTAATTAAAAATGAAAAATAAAATTTAGTGGTTTATTCTAAATAGTTATACTATAGTGTGTGTGGATGGGTGGGGGAGTTTATCAGTCTAAATTTTTTAAAGTTATTATTTGTAGACGACTCTTCCCTGGCCCTTATAGAGATTTGTGGGGGAGTTTTTTTGTTGCTGAATGATTAGGTTCACCAAGTACCTAATTTGAACAGCTAATGTAAAGCATCGTTTTGAATCTACTCGAAAGCTGTCTCAGAATTCCTTTGGAAGTATGTATCCATTTACCTTGTTTGTCCCTGAACTGAACTAGAAAATTCTTTGAAGAGATACTTGTTGAATTCTGCAATTTCTGAATTGTTTTATTCTGTAGATAAACATTTCTGATTATATCTTTATAATGTGTTTGTTGTATTGACATAGTTTTCCCAGTCATTTCTATGGTGTTTCTGTTCATGCTGTGTTTTGAGCTTTTAAAAGTTTGGTGTAGAATACTAAAGCGGCATGTGAGCATGTTCTAAATTAACACACAGATCTGTATCCGGTCTTTGGGAATCGAAAGTCAAAAGTGCATATATAAACAAATGTTATCTGCAGGGAAATACAAGATTGAATGTAATTCTATGTGTGTGTCTTGCATACAAACATTGAGTATACACCCTACTGTTATGATAATATAATCAGGCATCTGAAAATTTGAAACAGATACACAAAATGTACTGAAATGAAGAGGGAGGTGTGTTATGTATCAAAAAAATTGCAGTATATTTAGTGTCTGATAGTAACTGCAGTATATTTAGTGTATGATAAGAAGGGCATTAAATGTTGCAACAAGAAAAACAGGAGAAAGAGAGACTGTTCATTGTATCTGGCAAGTATTTACTACTAGAACCAAGTTCCATACTTGCAGGAAGTGCCTGACAGAGCTGTGCAACCAAAGCTCTTTTTCTTTCGTAATGCATTAGGTCATTGCTGGGCTCATCACCGCTGTGCGGAGTGGTCATTGGGAGTCTGCCAGACTGAAGAGCAGCTATCGGTGAACGTGGACAAAGCTGTTGTCTCAGGGAGCACAGAAGTGAGTAAAAAGACTTGAATGCTCAATCTAGTAAGAAAATAGGGGTTGGGGGTGGAAAAAAACCTAGTAGATTATTACAATACAAGGTATGACCAAAAATAGCCACATACGGAGCTCTGAGCTCAGATTTATAATAAAGTTTCTTTGGACAGGTTTTCATGATAAAATCTACTCTTGCAATTTGTTAAAAAAGACTTAAGGAGTTGCATGGAATATATCATTAATTCCTTCTGAGATAACTAGAATATAGAAAGTACCTGGCTGATGAAAACAAAATACAGATAAAAGAGAAGTTTAATTCACGTTAGCAAATGCCTCAGTAGGTAGTGGAAATACTTATTTTGCCAGTTTGTATTCTGAAATTATATGACTCTAATATAGTAAAAAATTTCTCAATTAGTTTCATACCAGTATAGGAAAACTAGTGTTTACTACAAACCCTATGTTGTTACTTTAAATATTGATAGAAATACATTTATAAATATTTATACTTTTAGTTTGAAAGGATAATGTATTTGGAAAAGTAGGTAACTTTGAAAAGCATGGACTCCTTCTGGTTTCATATTCTGATATCATTTTGAAATGATGAGGAGACCTATTTCGTTGTTTTTACCATGTGTAGCTATATTTTTTGTTGTATTTAATCATGTCTGGTAGATTATTTATTAATTTTAGTTTTTTTCTATATTAATCAGCCATGCTATCAACAAATCTGTGTAAATTTTGCTGGTTTTCCCATGATCATGCTTAGGCTTATTTTTACTTGATACTTGAAGTTTTGCGTGCATTATATTAAAATAAAAAAGATGCAGAAGATACCAGTAAATGCTCTCCATTGTGTGGACTGAAAAGCTGCTTTAAACCAGTCTTTCAATACAAGCCATATAATATAGCTTTCCTTGTGCCTTCTACTTTTACATATACTCATATTGAATAAATGCTTTGCCTTGAATAATTTAATTGATTTCTGTGTATCTGCTTTCAAAATAGGAGGCTATTCAGAATGAATGAACCTGACAGTATTAAGTTCTAAATGAGCTTGAAGTTGTTAAAGTATTTGTGTGTGTGTGTGCATGTGTAAAAAAATTATGAAAAGAATTGAAAGAACATTCAAAATTGGATACTTTTTTTTTTCTTTTTTTTTTAATTTCCCTGCTGAAAAGTTTTCATCTCATTGGTTTTGGCTGATGATGGTGGCTTGTACTCATTTTATGATCAGCTTGTTCCCATCTGTAGTCACTTCCATTATGATATTTCGGTTTCTAACAGAAATCCTCACCGCAGTGTCCAAGCTTATATTTTGCTCTATTGAATTTCACCGTTCCTATTATTTCAGTTCCATTTCTTTCTGTATGGTACCTTGCTTCTCCGCTGTGCCTCAGGGTGATGGTGCCTTACTGTCACGTCGTTAATACAGTTAAACTTTTGTGTAGATTTTTATAAATGCAAATATTTAAATAAGAGTTCTTCAAGAATCCCAGATCTCTCTGGTGTGATAGTTTCCATTTCAGCCCTGTCTTTTCATGTGCTGCTCTGTAGCTTCTCTACTAATCTTTTCCAATTCTGCAAATAATTTTTAGATACCACCGTTGCACGTTCCAGGGTAATGCAGAGAGATGAGAGAAATATGAATTAAGTGCCATTCTGCATATATTCTATTCAATCTTTGCTGAAACCGTTGAGAAACTTTCTTTGCTGTAATACAACAGTCAGCCAGCAAAGAATGACGTTTTGGTTATTCTCTTTTATCCTTCTTGTGACATCCCCGGGGAGAGCAGAGTAAAAGCCTAACTGTGATTGATTCTAGAGGAACAGCCTAGACAAAATGGGGCATCTTTATCCCACGATCACACTGGGGAATTTTTTGCTTTTATTTTTTTTCCCAGAAATAAGGAGCAAACTCTTCTGTAGTTCTCTGTTGCTGACCGTGGAGCAGCAATGTGGGGGTTGCTCAAAGAGTTTGTGTGTAACTGGTTTGGAGCCCAAGTAGTCCTGTGTTTGCTTGTGTCTGGACTGTAGTGCTTGGTAATAATTTTTCCACTGCTTTTTAACTTTTCACTAAGCTGAAGAGACACAAAACATATAAGGTGCTGGTTATCCTGTGTGATAGTGGAAAAGCTTAAGGGAAGAAATTTTATTTGCACGAGATATTTTTAAAAGTTTTGAGGTGAAAGGTATAGCAATTAATTTAATGTATGTTTTTGCGTTTACAGCTGCTTGTGCTTTGCTTTTGCTAAAATTTTGGTTGTCTTTCTGATGTGATGTTACTACATTTTAAAAGTAAACTTTCTATTTGAATGTTCTCAATACTGTTGGCAATGAAAATGCGAGTATGTGCTCAGGGCGTACAGAAAAATAGTTTAAGTAAAAACAAGCTGTATGCTGTTTCCTCTACTTGCCACCAAATTTGCTTTGGGTTTTTTTTGTTGTTGTTGTTTGCTTGGTTGGAGGTTTCTGTCTTCTTGGAAATCCCTCTGGCATGGCATGGGTTTATGGTGTGGTCTGCAGCATTGACATCTTTCCTTAGCTGGGAAAGTACGTGTTCTTTTCTTTATGTTCATGTACAGATTAATTTTTGACATGTAGAAAGCTTATTCTTGATAGTGTAGTCTGTTGGTTTAGGTCTTTTAATTTGTGGGGAGCATTTTGGGCCTGTTCTTACCTTGAGGGTTTCTTTAATTTGTAAGTTACATTCGTGTTTCTCATTAGTTAGGCTGCCTGTTGTTTGCAAATCTGTTTTAACTGGATATGACAGTGTTTCTCATTACTCTGTTTACCAGTTGAGATGTCCATTTGGCTTCATTGAACTTGTGATTGCATTAATAAAGCTTGTGTGGACATATTTCATTGACCTGTTCCAAAGTATGTATGTTGATTCATTTTGGTTTTATTCTTGCCCCGCGTTTGCCAGAGGTTTAAAATACAATACTATAGAGATCTCTATATCTGTGCATGTTTCACAAAATACCCTGCTTAGTGTGTCTGCCTTCTTCAGTTCTTTCTTTTGATTCACTCATTTTGAAGGCCTGGCAAAGACATCTGACCAGTTTGTTCCACATTTTTGTGTCTAGACATAGATGGGTTCTCTGACTTTCTTTCAAAGTCTTGGGTTTGCCTCTCTTTAATACTAATGAGCACACATACATATAGCTGTGTATCTGAGGTGTTTGAAATCTTGTGCGTTATGTTGCTTTATAACAGCTGACAAACAGAAGCTGGAATGTACAGTGAAGTTCTTGGTAGTAGATGTGCTGTAGCCCTTATAGGTGGTGTAGGTGACTCATTTCATCTCTTTGCTTGGCTTGCTTACCTCACGTGTCTCAGCAAGTGAAAGTCATGGACGTTCTCAGAACCACTTTCTGAGTTTAAAAAGTCATAAGGAGGAACTGGTGATCCAGGTGAGAATTTTAGTGTCAGAGCTTTTCTCAAGATGACTGTTAAGAATTCACATACTTTCTTCTGGAGCTTCCACAGTATGTGTGGAAGTTGAAGAGCTTGAACATCCAGACACGGCAGTCCCTTCCCCCACTACTTTAATAGGTTTTCATGGGATTTTGGAGTATTTTTGTTTCAAGTTTTGAAAGAAAAAGAACTCTTTGGAATATAGACAGGGGGAGATAAAACTTCCAGTGTTTTGCTTGACCCAAAACTTCACTAAATTGCTTATAATTCATAAGTGCTGTGCTCAGTACATAAAAATTACCATAGTAAAACAGCTCTCATATTGTCAGGTTTATGAAGATAGACTTCCATCAGTAATGTGTTTCTACAGATATTTGGGGTAAGATGCAAAGACAGTGTGAAATGGAGACTTAGTAAAATAAACTAAGCAAAGGAAGATGATTGAACAGAAATTAGAGTTTTTGCTGAAAATAAAAATAAACACGGCTAAGCGGAGTTTGCAGCTTTTTCTTGTATTTCTGGCTTCAGTCTTATGCTTTCTTAGCTATGCTGTTTTTTGATACTTGGAAGAGTGAACTTACTGGCATTACCATTTAAAATAGAGGCCTTTACGTCTTGCATCGGCTCAGCTTTTAATAAGAGTGGCTTCTGAAATATTTTCAGGTGTTTTTAAATACTGCTGTATAATTTCCTTGTTTATTTTGCATGTATTGAGAAGGTGGCTGGCTGTTTACAGTTAACTGAGGAATTAAGTTTACTACTTGTCTGCCTATATTGTCTAGCCATAGCTCTTCTGTATGCTACAAAGTCCCAAATAAGGCGGGCTGTTTTTTCTCACCAATATGTAAGTAGCTCAATTCAAGAAGTGAATTTAAGGAAGACTCAGTAGACAATGTTTTTGAACCACTTTTGGACAAACTGTGCGCAAGAAAGGAATGCAATAGTAAATATTCTAGCCAGCTTTCTCTTTTGATAAGATGTAGAAAGCAGTTTACAAGCCTGGGAGAATTTGTCAAGGACACTAAAGTCAAAGAAAACAATGCTGGTGGAAACCAAGGAGGTTCCTATTTACTTAAAGACTGAATAGGGAAAGCATGATAGTAATGAAGTGCCTAAGGCAGTCATTCCAAAATACTGTATTATTCTGTTTCCATTTTATAAAATGTGGATTTCTGTTTTCTTTAAAATTCTGTATAGCTCTTTGCATATTTATTTACTTCACAGCTTTCATTTTTCCAGTAATAGTCAAAGTGTTTTTTCAGGACCTGCAGCCAGACAGCTGAAAAATTTCTGTCGTCTTCTCCCACCCATCCACTTCTTTTTAGTTAATCAGGGCAGTATCTTCTCTCTGTACAAGGCAGCTGTTTGCAGCTCCTGTTGAGTTTCTGCAGGCTGTGTTTGGCGTGTTTTCATTCCTCAGAACTGTAGGAGTTGTTGCTTTGCATAGAGGCAAGCTAATCAATAGTATCTTGCCTTGTTCCAAACTCAAATGGTCTGCTGTTTTGACACTCCTCTCTCCTGTAAGCCCTTTTCACATGGTAACGCAATCTTGAAAATTTTTGTGAAGGCAGCTTCCCTTGAGTTGTGTCACCAGAGACAGGAGATTGGTTGGTTTGTAGATGCTTCCAAGTTGGGGCTGTGTTACAAGGCTTGCGTATTAAAATATCTCACTCAGATTGTTTCTTAAAGCTCTTTCCATCTACAATTTTTTAATTCTTTGCTCAAGACTCGATTCTAGCATGATACTTACCGAGCTAAAATGTAAAGAAGTAAATTGAGGGGAAAGTTCGGAGGCATTGAAATGTTTATACTTTTTTTTGAAAGTGTTTGTCTGTATTTTCAATGTATCTTCACCCCTTAGCCTCAGCATAGTTCTCATCTTGCTGAGACTTGTCTGTGTTTTTAGTGGTATGCATTTATGTTTGCTTGTGCTGCTTTAAGGTGAAAGCTGATTTGGCTAAATTGATACTTCCTTTTGTTTTTTCTGTATGTAAAGATAAGCATCGACATATTAATATTCTGTTAACTTTATACACTGTGGGAGATTGTGTCTGTTTAGCCATAGGTGTTTTTAAGCTAGTTTTATTTTTTGTCCACATAAAAACTGTGTGTGAATAATGGCGTCGATGTTTAGATGACAGAATCCTGAAGATAAGAATGGTGTTGGGTTTATAGCTGTCTCAACCTCGCTGAACAGAGCACATAGCAATGGCTTTTTTTTGAGATGGAGTGCAGGATTTGCAACTCCTTGATGCTCTAAAAGCTCCCTTCTTCCTTTTTCATTATTGGAAGAGCTAGTAGTTCTTAAAGCCAGGGGAAAATGCATAAAGTACATCATCTATCATAATTTATACCATTTCTTGGCAGAGTCCTCTGGATTTGCCCATTTTTCAAGGAGAAGCTTCGTAATGTGATACTAAATAAGCATCTCTGGTGTTCAGAAGTTCCTCTCCCAACTCTTGAGTATTTTACAGTACCTTTGCGTGCACAAGGCACTTGGCTTCTCTCCATCTCCCTTCACTGCAGCTTGGGAGTGACTACCTGGCTGCTCTGTTGGAGTGGCTTCTGATTTTATCTCACTGAGGGTTGGTTTTTTTTTTCCTGTAGTTGCTTTTGTCTTGCAACTGAGGAAGGAAGTACTGCAGGAAGTATTCTTCCAAAATAACTTGTCCACTTTTTTTATGCTTGCTGTGTCTTAGAGAACTCTAGGACAGAAAGTGCTAGAGAAAGACTAGAGGAATAGTGACGTATGTCTCATCAAGAAGACACTTCTGTATGCTTTTGGTCAGTTGAGTATTTTCATTCAGTTCCTAGCAGGTTTCAGAAATACTGTAAGAGTTTGGCGGGGGGGGCCATGAGGTATTTCAGTTTTCCATGAATTTCCCTCTTATTGTTTTGGAGTATTTGTAGAGATTTATAGCCATTTCTCTGCTGCTGATGATGAGCTTTGTACTCCAAGGAAAGGTGTAGTGACTAAAGGTGCCACTTTGGTGACACTTTGACACTGTAAATTTTCTTCCATGAATTACTCTGTTCCAGAAGGGTTTGGATTTTGGTCACCTAAAGCCAGATCATTTGTGTCTTGGAGAACGTGAATCAGGCTGTTCTCACAGCGTGTTAATGACATCAGAAACGCCATGTGAGTTATTTTATAACTGTATTTTCCAAGTTCTGCAATGCATCCGTGGTGTCATAAAATTATAGTAGTTGGTTTTGGTTTACTGCGCACAATTCTTCCGGAACACCTTTGTACACCATAAACAATGTCAGTACAGCTTTGGTACATCTGTTCGGGTTCAAGAGCTGCCATGGGACCTGTAGGAGTGCTTAATTTTTTCCAGGTCCAGCACTTTGAGAACAATATTTGCCAGCTTATTAAGATTTACAACTTAATTCTCATTACTATTGTCACATGAACAATGGTTAAAGTATTCTTTTATTTGAACCAAAATAAGCTTTACCATGATGTACTGTTGTCCATTTGAAGTCATAGTCCTGTAGCAGCTGCTTTGGAAAGCAGACGTCAAAATAGAGGAACAAGGCATGGGGAAGAAGTGAGAACAAGCAGAGAAGAAGGAAGAAGGTTGATGTTTGACATTACTAGGATTATTGAAAACTTCACCCTTTCCTGTCTTCTTCTCACCTGTAATTGGACTCTAGGAGCCGAAGTAAATAAAGTGTGATTTAATATACTGTTTGCAAAAAAAACCACCACTGGCTTTTTGCCTGGTAGTTTTTAACCCTATAGTCACTTTTGCCAAATTTTTATGGTTTTTTACTTCAAATTATCCAGTAGGATTTTATGCATTCTCATTTTTCTTCTACAGTGAAACACAGAACAGAAAAAACTAAATTCCAGTTCTTACAGATAAAAAATTTCATTCCCTATCACAACACCTTTAAAACTACAGAGTTGAGGACTCAGCTTTCAAGAGACAGTTTTCAGTTTCCCCAGTGGTCTCATAGACCACATTTTCTAGTACAAAATAAAATACTTTTTTCTATATCCCTGCTGATATTTAAGAAAATGAAGTTAGAACTGAGTAAATGTGAATCAAGAACTCTAAGCTTCTCTGCTTCTAAGACGTTTTTGTAATTATTTTGACACGTGAAGTATGGATTCCTTGGGATCTAATTAGACTCCACACTTGGATGTGGATCTTTAGTGACGTATTTAAAATTTGAAAGGATTGCTGTGAAATAAAGTGGTCTGACTGAACAGTATGATCGTAAAGTGAGAGGCAGTAGCATGTGGAAGACGTGGCTAGTGTAAAGTCTGAACACTTTCAGTGAAAGAAGAGGTCTGAAATAGATTTTAATTTTGAATTTTCCATTTGTTGAGAAAAACAACTTCATTTGTTTTCCTAATGTTTCTGATGTAATTGTTGTTTGCTCATGAATGCTTTGATGCTTGACTAAGTCTGCATACATTACTGAAGGAGAGATAGTGTATAAGTGTTGAGTTGTGATAGTCTAGTTGAGATTTGCTGAGTGAATAGCTGATCTGTTTTTTGATTACTCCACCAGTTGTTAGATAGTACAAATCTGAAATATTAATCCACTCTCTGATGTGAGATGTGCTAGTATCATGAAGTAACGTTTCAAGTCAGCCAGTCAGCCAACCAGTGAAAAAAGAAGGGTATAAAAAGGCACAGTATTAAACAGAAACTATTTCATTAAAAACTTGTTTCCAAGATAATCTGACAATTATCAGGCTGTCTGACTTTGTGGCTATCCAATGTTTAATTTTAATGAAATGGATCATTTTCCACTTAATTTCCCATTATTTAACATATTTATTGTTAATTTCCAGTAAAGTTAGTACTATGGTTCAGCATGTTAAGGTCTTTGGAATTTTTTCTGGGTGGAGAAGTCTTTTATAAAAGTGAAGAAATACTTATTCCAAGGCTATATGACACATCCTCAATTTAGCACTTTTTTTTAAGTAGTATATCAAGAAACAGAACATGTTCCGTTCTTGAGAGACATAAAACACACTGTGCTGTTTAGGTGCTAATATACAGTAGAGTATCAATGTACCAAATGTTGGCCAAGCGTTGGATCTTTTTTCCTGAGGTTTTTCTTTTGATTTGCTTTGTCCTGAGCCTTCTGTGAAATAACAGCTGTGTTTGTATCCCTACCTTTTTGTTTCCAAATACATGAAAGAAAATACTGTGAATTTGTCTACATAGCAAGTAGTGTTGTCAGTGCACATTATAACTCGCCAATTAGAATCAAAGTGTGTCTTGTTCCTTCTTTGGTCCATAAGAAAGAAGTGTTAGAACTTAACCCCTGCCAGCTGTTGCAAAGGGGCAGTGGCTGGTGCCTGTATTGTAATATATGCATTTTAGGTTTATGTAATGAAGTTTATTCAGAGCAAGAAAGGCCTTTTCATAAACTCATTTTTTTCCAGTACATGAAAACAATTTCTGTTTCTTCGTTGCCTGGTTCTCCCTGCAATTTTGCAGACCTGAAAAGACGCACAGCGTCATTTCTGGCAGGTGGATCTACGTGCAAGGTCTTTCCCATAACTGCATTTCTGGAACGTGGCAAATGAGGAGGGAGAAGACAGGTTACTTCGGCAGCCCAAACCTCCTTTCCTTAAGCTGGCTCATACGGCTTCGTGTGAAGGAAAGTGTTTGATTTTTCAGCCTCCCCTGTTCATTTATTTTTTTTTTTCTCCAGCTGCAGTGGTGCTGCTGGTTCCCTGCTGTGGTGCCAGGAGGCTGTTCTGTGGGAGCTTGCCCTGGGAGCGCTCCCTTGGCACCGGAGTTGGAAAGCAGAGTCAGCCTTAGAGTTTTCAGTCTGTGGGGTTTTTTTCAAGATGAACGCTTTGAAAAATGCACCTTTCTTGAACTCCAGATGTCAAATATGTAGGTACTAGAGTCAGGGAAGAGAGATTGTTGCCACAAAGATGTTTTTGAGAGGGTTTTGATGCTGAATAGACGATAGACATTGCAGATGCTGAGGGCAATCTGTGAGGTGTAGGAAGCAGACAGAATGGACCAGGGGCACAGAGAGAGACACAGAGAGAGGCAGCAATAGCCCAGAAATGAAAGCTGAGAAACATGAAAGGGCCTATGTTCCTGAAGGAATTTCCAGTGCAGGTTTCCTTTATTCAGTAACATTCACTGAAATAATTTACTGAAAGCTCTGAAGTGAAATTTAGTGTGTGTTCCAAACTGGTGAAGTGTGTTTCACAGAGACCTTTTCTTCCTTTTTGCATGACTTGAGTAGAAAACGCTTTTTTCATAATACGCCCAAGGAAATTCTCTATATTCTTTTTTCTCTTTTCCCCTCCGGGTGTCTTTCTTAAATGTTACCCTAAGCATTAAGGCAGTGACATACTAGTTCACATTGAGGTAGCACTCTGTTGCTGATTTCAAGAGCTTATGTTCTATGTGTACCAAGCTAATTTGGGGGCTCACATGTTAAAATCAGAGAGAACCGGATCTCCGAAGAGTGAAGAAAGCTCACTAAAGGAAAATTGTGCTGTCTCAAATCAAGATTGTACCTTCTTCCTCCGTTAGTGCTTCAGTTTGCTGGTGGGACTGACCCGTTTTGGTGCTCTGTTGGAGAACATAAGAATATGGATACTGGGGCTCTCCCTTTCTCCTGTCTGTCTATGCTCAGCAGCAGTAGCATAGTCCTTCAAGGTCTACGGAAGAAAGAACATGAAAATATAATTCCCCCAAATTTTACAAGTGAAACAGGAAAATAACAAAATGCTCTTTTAAAATTTTATTAAAATATTTACAAATTTATGTAAATTATTATCCCATTAATATTTTCGGCAGATAAGAAGGCTGGAGCTCTCCATATCTATTAAAAAAAGGCAGGAAAACCTACCCATCGTTTAGCAAGTATGCCAGCAGTAAGCCCATAGAAACTTACACAGGGAAGCACAGCAGCACTGCCTGTCTCCTCGCTTTTGTAGGTATTTGAATACATCCGTCATTTCCCTACCTTACTGCCACCTCACTCGTGGCTGCTTCTTATTTAAATATTTTATATTCAGTCTTTTGCATAGCTAATATGGATTGATCTGTTGGTTTTTCGAATGTTAGTGCTTAAGGGTCTAACTTTGGCTTTGTGTGATGGTGACCATTTATGAAAAAAAGACTAATCAGTCTTTTGTAGTTAATACTGGTTAGTTTTAGTCAAGGGCAGGTCCTCATTATGCTTTCAGCATTATAGAAATAAAAAGGCCTCTTCCTTGCCTTCAGAAGCTTGTGCTTTGGTAGGTAAAATGAGTAAGAGTAAAAAATACCCTTATGGAACAAGTAGTAGGTATATTTGCCGAGCTGTAGCGTGGGTTAGTGTTAGACAATTTACTCTAAGCTTGGTTTCCTAGCAGTTTGCCTTTCAAATAGGACTTTATTTAAGCATGTCTTTTAAATTTTTCATGGATGTGGGTCACATGCTTTTTTTTTGAAAGAAAGCTCTAAAAGTTCAGTCTCTTTAATGAATTTAGAGTTATAAAGTGGGTCTGATTATTCCAATCAAAAGCATGAGCACTGTTTTCCCTGCTAATATAAATTATATTATGGGTTTACGTTTGGGGTTTTCGCCCATCCTCAAAAAATCGTACAAACATATTTTAATTGAAAACTCAGGAGTGCTCACATTAGTCTGTTGGCATCAGTTTGCTTTTAAGCAGTAGCCTAAAATCTGCTTCTGAGATTGACATACTCAGCAGCTTGCAAAATCAAACCATTAGCAAAAAATAGTTTTGAACTCCCTAAAGATTTTGTTATTGACTTCCATTAGTGCGAGTTCTGTCCCAGAGTTGCAAATTGAGCATAAATATTGCAGGCATCAGTATGAAGGAGTCCCATTAATGCAGGTGTCCTTAAGTGGTTTTTTTAATAACATGGAACAAATCACTCATGAGACATCATATGAATTCTCACAAGTGTGGACCAACTGCCTTTCGTGTGCAAGTGCATAATGCTCAGTGATAAATACAGACATTACTTGCATTAAAGGTATTTTTTCTAGTGGTCTAGACTGCTACTGATAGTCAGCTCTTTATGTGAGAGAATTCATAGTAGTTATTTTCAGTTATCTAGTTGTCCTCTCTCTTCTGTAGATCTGACCTCGGAATAAAAACAAGGCAGACAATGGTAGGTCTGCTGCCAATAATGAACTTGTAGGTGTTCCATGAATCATAGTCATGATTGATATTAATAAGAAGAATCCTATTTAATAATAGTAATTGAAGCGCTGATGAAGTGGCAGGTTCTCAAATCGGCATTTCCCAGAAGTTTTTGTACTGGTGTGGTTTTTCTTCAGTGACGTTAATGTGTTCTTTCAAAGATGTCATGTTCCTCTTCAGTACATCAGGAGGGAAAAGTAGCTGTTATGAAATCAATCAATCAATCAATCAATAAATCTTTGCTTCCTGGAGCATCTAACATTGATAAAATAACTTGATAGACCCTAAATATATTGCAGGGACGTGGCTCGCTTCAGATACAATGAGAATACATGCATTCAATCTGCAATCTAGACAATTTTTGTAATAGAACTACAGGTATTTCCGCATCTAGCCTTTTCATTTCCAATTTTTAATTCATAAAATGATATTTCCTTCTGTTTAAAAAAATCTTCTCCCCACTCTGCTTCTGTATGTAATTACCTTGCAAAGAACTGGGAAGAGTGGCAGATTCTGCAGCGTAAATAGTGAATTTGGATCTAAATAAGCTGCTGTCAAATATCCAAGCAGATATTGGTTGTTGGGTTTTTTCCCTTTCAGTTACTGCAGGTTGTTATGGCAATATTAGGTGTTATTTGTATGGTATTTCTAGGGACATGTGTTGACAAATCATAAACCTTTAAAAGCAAATGGAGACTTTTAGAGAAATAATGCAAGAAGTCAGTTCAGTTGCTGTCATCATTCTTTTAGCTTTGTGAGGAAAACGCTGATTTTCCAAAATATAGATGGATTTGATACATTGAGTAGGTAAGAGTTTCAGGTTTTCCAAATGTCGTACCAGGTGAGTTTTTTTAATGAGAGTAACTTGAAATAGATGGTGAATTGTTGAGGAGACTGTTGCCGTTACGCATCTATCATGTTAGAATGTGACCTGGGCACCCCGGGAATGTTTGCTTTCTGGCAGATGTAAAATATTGTGATAGATAAATCCCCCAGTAAAGGTCGGACCTGGCAGGAATACTCACTCATCTGAGAAACTAAAAGGTCAGAATAGTCAAGAAGCTGGTAAGACTAGAAGCTGAGCATCACAGTAACATATGGTTGTACTTCCACTCTTGAATTTTACGTGAGCCTGTTGTGTTTGGTACTTCTGGAAGTTTGTTTCTGTTGGTGAGTGCACTGTTACAGTCTTACACGCCAATTCAGTGTTTTGCAGCCTTCACTAAACTCCTTTAATTGAAATAAATCCATTTTCTGGTAAACCATCTTTTGCCTTATGGGTGTTTTTAGTAAAGTATTTATTTATCCTTGTTATCTTAACACTACCACGGAATTAGGATGATCATCTGATGCTAAGATTTCCATGCCATCAGATTAAATTGGTTTAGAAAACAGTGATGGTATCTTGATTGTTTTAACCATCCAAACAGTTTATCTAATACTACTGGACCAGTCACATGAATTAGCTGAGCAGCCTGTATCTCTTGAAGAGTTTATTTGTAGATGATTATGAGTAAGCCTAGGAATCACAGTGAAGTAGACTTTCCACTGTGTTTGCGTGTGGAAAGTCTGTGTTTAGGACTTGTAACCTTGCTGTGGACTTAGAGCCTGGTCTGTGTGGAGCAGCAGGAAAATGTGCTGTCCAGAGTGTAACACAGAATCCAGAATATGACTCAGAATCCCAGGCTGGCTCCTGCTCTTTCTCCAGGCCCATGTTTTTTGTTGACCCAAATTATTTCCCCTTCACTAGTTCTGATGTATTATTCATGTTATTTCAATGCGATTTGACTTTTGATAAAAGAATGGGATTTCCCCATTTTACTCTAAACATTGTGAGAAAAACCTTTTAGGACATTATTCCAGTCCTAGTTTAGCTGTAACTAGATAAGAATAAAATATCAAAACCTCCTTGGCCTGTCATTAGAGATTAAGGAGAAGCCTTGTGAAGAAACAGGGCTGTGCTTCGTTTGTCTCTATGCTACATATGAAACAGAAGCTTCGTCTAATTGTTTATGCCTTACTCCTTCAAGAGTGTAAGAAGCCTGTTATACACAGCAACATTAAAAACCGCACAGAAACTTGTAGTGGAGAAAAGGAATTTTAATGTAGAAGAGACCAGGTGGGAATTGGTGCTGGAACAGAAGTAAAAATGTACACTTACTGAGGGAATCTGTGACATATAAAGCATAACACTATTTCCTGGCAGTTCTTTCCATTCGATGGCACTAATATCTCTATAATTAAGAGCAATGGAAGTATTTAGAGGAAAACTGTATACTGTTATAAACCATTCTTTTTATAATGGAACAGCTGTAATTTCTACCAATGGAACAAACTATATTATAAGAAAATGATTATTAGTTTAAAATGCAAAGTTAAATGAATGCAAAATTAACAAACAGATGGTGAAGAATTATTGTGTTTTATTTTACTCCTGGGTAAAAGGGCTCATGCATGATTGTAAAAATGTCATCACACTTCGTAAACCTGAAAGCAAACAGAATTTGCAGTTGTGCACATCTGTTTTGGGACACTGCTAAAGGGTTAGACGAATCAATGTTGTTTTCAAATAAGGGTATTCATCAAAAGGATATCATTTACTTAACAGTTATGGCTTCTGCTAAGCATCAGACTTAATGTTCTGTGGAATTCATTACAAAATTTGGCAGCTTTCTTCACAAGCTACTGAGGCAGCATGCTGCAAAACAAAATGAACGGCCCCTTCTTTTCCTCCCCTCCCTGAACCCCAGAACAACAGCTGAATTATCTGCTAAATGTTTGACCAGTAATTTCAGGATTTTTAAGTTCTAGGTCAAGATGTCGCACTTCATGATGCTTGCCCAAGAAATGTCAGTGATGGAATAGGATGGAAGGATGAGGGGCTTATTTGTTTATTTCAGTAGCTAGTAAATTAAAGAAAGGACATGTAATGTTTGGGAGACCATGTTTTCGGAGGAGGAATGGGAGAAATATGTGTAAGCGACTAATTTAGTCAAATTGAAAAAAACCTAAGAGCCCCAGCCAGATAAAACATGTGAAGCTTTTATTAGAAAAGAAATTATATTAATGTTTCAAGCTGGTAGTTTCAAAGTATGCCATCTAATTGCTTTATTTGAGCTCAATTTACAAAAATTAGTGAACTGAAGATGTAGGATTTTGTTTACAATGACTCTATGCCATTTGGAGAGCGCAATTTAGGAACAGCCAAGGAAATAGGAATTATGAACAATAAGGTACTGATTGCAGTCAGTGGGGAAGGAATACTAAGGAGGTGCTCACTAATGAGGAAGGTATTAAAGGCAGGAAATTCTTGTATTTTTTTTATGTCTGTACATAATCCAGAGTTCCTTGTCACCCCATCCCTACTATTACCTTGTAAATTAGGTGTATCATTGAGTATATATAGTGACTTTTGCTGACATGAACTTTCTGTTAAACTGAGTTAATATATCTAAAAAATTTTTGTTAAAAGAATGCATTATTAAGACTCTAAAATCAAACATACGAAGTTAGATTGTGCCAAAAGACAGGTTGTCTGCACACAATTAGTATCTTTTGCACACAATTAATGTCCTTTGTGTGTGTACCTGATTAGGCAGTCTTTAATTGTATGATCACATGCAGAACATCTAGTGCCTAGTTCAGTCTGTAGGATGGACGTAATGTAAAACCTCTTCAACATTACTTTTTTTCACTGTTGTTCAATGTGTAGGTATGTAGACTATTCAAATATTGCTGACACAAAAGAATTACTTATTCCCATGTGAGTTTTTCCATGCTATTTCTGCTATAATAAACATGTGAATAATTTGTCTATAACATTTTCCAAATAGCAGATTTATGTGGCCTTTTTATGCACCTTGGGCTCCATTTTCTGAAAGAGAAGCTGAATTATTTTTTTTTTTACATAAAAATATCTGCTAATTTGGATGGCAAATTAAAAAATACTCAGACAATTACAAAGGTGTGCTGATACTGCAGTTCTTGCTTCATTCTGTTGGATTTGTGAGTGCATAGTCTATGCATAAATCAAGACTGTATTTTTAGGGGAGGGGGAACCACCAAGCTTTTAAAAGTAAGGTTAAGGACTTAAAAAAACTTAAGATAGATTTTACTTAGTGCCCTGCCCAATATCACAAAGGAGCTCTATGAAAGAAGTGAAACTAGAATGGTTTTGCAGGTTGTCAATGAGTTACCATAGCTATGTAGTTTTTTTCTCCTGCAAGCAATCCACAACTTTTTTTCAATACATACATCTCCCCCTCTACAAGTTAAGCACAGGCCTAGAAGTAACAGGTTTCTTTAATGCAGAGACTCCTTTTCAGAGGTCTATTTTATGCACTAAATCCATGTTTGATCTGCAGTCCTGTTTGTGTTTTAATGTACATATGTAGTTATAGTTGTGCATACGTGTGTCTGTTCATTCCTTTATCTGTGTCTCTGTGTACATTTGCTGCCTCGTAATTATCCGACTATCATTTCCTTGCATCAGATAAAACAGAGGAAAAGGCAGACCTCCGAAACTGCAGGTTTTAAACCTTTATGGCTACACACAGACCTCTGCTATTTGAGCTGGCTAAGTGATAGCAATACAGCACTAGGAGTCAGAGGACATCATAGTTTTCCTCCTTGTAGTCTTCATCCAATTTCAGTTACCTCAGACTTTGGACTTTTTGTTCAAGCTGATTTTTGAGCCAATTGCACTTTTCCTCACTCTTCCTGCATCCCACCTCCTTAACCTTTCTATTCCCTTTCCCCAGGTTCCTTTGGAGATCTGTCCTTTCACTGCTTCCTGTGTCTTAGCACATCAGTTCCCTCAGCTCTTTATCCAATTTTAGTGCCCACTTTTAGTTAATCGATCCTTGAAATTTCATCCCTGCTCCTCCTCAGCTTCCATCTCAAGCAATGGTTTCTCCTCCCAGTCTCAATCAGACTCGCTCACACCGTGTAGTTACTCGCTTTTGTCTCTCTGACCCATATTTGTCCATCTGCCTGTGTACTGGATACTCTCATTCCCCAGCTGATTTAAGTGATAGTAGTATCAAGAGTCTTGGGGATGTCTGCTTTCCATTCCAGTGGCTTATTGTGCTTAGGCTTAGAGTATTTATTACAGACTTCCTCTCTCTAATCCTTGTCATACTGAAGCAATCTTTGCAGAAGGTACATGTAGCCCAATCAGTGCTAGAAATTGGAGAGGATCAGTCGCGATCAATGAGAGTAGATTTGTCTGTGATTTTTCACTGACAAACTTCTGGAAGTGTTTTATGTTAAAAAAATAGTTTTGTCAAACTTGGTCACATCTGGATAGATCTGCAGGGTAAGTGCAAAAGTTGCATCCCCCACGATAAAATTCCTGCCAAATTGTAAGTCCTGTGATTGAGGTTCTTTTTTAAGATGAGCAAAATGTTTTTCTTACTGACTTTTCTATTCTCAGAAATTGCTGGAAAATTTTGACTAAGTGTTCCAAAAGTATTTAAGATAATTTAGGCGTGTGTTATGTGAAGCTTTAGCCCAACTTTTGATTGTTCCGAAAACTTATGTGAATAGAACAGAATTTACATGGAAGTCTTTACAAGCAGTACCCATTTGTACCCCTTCATTGATACTGTCACACAGACAAAACCTTTGGTGTGGACTTAGCTGTGTTACCAACAGAGAATTTTTGTCAACATGGTTTAGACAGGCTTCAGCTCAGGACTGTCATCTAAATTTAGACTTCCCTGTGGACGTGTCTACCTGCGAGCTCTGCTTAAATTCCAATGATTGGCAGTGAAAATCTGGCCGGTATTGTCAATGGAGCCTGAAAATGGACACCCAGTGTTTGGTCAACTGATTGCAATGAACTAAACTCCATAAAATTACTAAGTCTCTATTAAGTGTAATGGGAGCTTAAACATTTGGCTTGTACATAGACAGGAAATTTGAAGCCTGAAGTTTAGATGTCCTCGTCTCAAGCCTTCTGTTGTTTGGAAGCACAATGTGACTGCATCAGCCGTAAACTCTCCTTTCACTGAATTTCTATTGAATGGCTTTGCACATGTAATTGTGCCAGCCTAGCTGTAGCTACAGAGGATCCATGGGGTAGACATAACTTACAGAGTACTTAAGCCACTTCAGAATCCTTGGATGTGATTTAGGAACTTAGGATCCGTGCTGGATTAGATAGAAAGTTGACTTCATCCCAGTATCTTCTGCAATGACCAGTAACAGATGTCTAGAGAAGATCATTAAACAAACAAGCATGTAGCAGTTTCCCCCAATTATTTTTTTTCAAGCCTCCAACAATTTGTGGCTCAGACTGTGCTCTGCCAACAAAAAGAAATGTCTGCACATACTTCTCAAGACCTTCTGAGCATGAATCAAACGCAACTGGCACAATAGTCTGTTTTCTGAGCCTGCCAAAAAGCAGCCGTAAGCCAAAGCTGATGATTTCTGTTCTTGCCTTGTTTGTCCTGAAGTTGCTGATGCTGAAGCCTAATAATCACAATTTAAATTACATTAAACATTATTGACCTTCTCATTGTTGACATGCTAACTAAACGACAGGCTCATGTGTGCCTTTCTGTCATGGTGAATGGTAGATGAGAATTAAGGGAATAGTTGGTTGTTAGCTGTGGGGAAGCTTAGACTCACTCAAAACATTTACGTTATGGTAAATCTTGTAGAGAGCGACAAGGTAAATAAAAAAATGCTTTTCCTCTTGAAAATGTGAAAAAAGCAGCAAAAGCAGAGTTTGTGGAGTAAATCATATGCATGCAGTTATTCCACCAGCTTATATAATGATGGAGCAAATAGAACTTCAAGGCACACAAACCCTTCTGAGGAGCTTCTGAATAGACAGGGTTTGGGAACATTTCACATTATATGAGGAAGGACTGGTGCGCTATAAGATTTGCATGTTTGCCTCTACTTATTTCAGGTATCAAATAAAAAAGATGATTTCCTTTAGCAAACTTGCTTCTGTTGACCTATCACAACTATTATGAAAACACCCCTGCAAAACATGAATTGTTCCGATTTTTAGATGCCTTTATATCAAGACCATTTATTTAATGTAACTTTCTATAAAGGTGAAAAACGGAGGAAAATGGTGGGAAGGAGGAACAAAGTAGTGAGTTGCAAAGAGCCTGAAATTTCCACACTTGTAGGGACTTTGGCTTTATACCTTGATGACATATGTGGGGTCACTGATAGTGGTGTTTAGTCATCATCACTGGTATCTTCTTAGCTTTGTTCCTTATTCCTGTATAGATGACGGGGCAGATTCAGGACAGATGGAGTATCTAGTCAAGAATTCTGCGCTGGAAGACAGTCTTTCTCAGTCATGTGTTGAGCTTGGCCAAACGGCATCCCTTCTGGCTGACCATGTTTTTTCATATGGTTTTAGGAGCAAAACTTGATAGTTTGTTTCTACAATTGTGATTGTTGTTTTTTTAAACTTACTTCAGAGTACTTGGAGCATGAAGTGGACGCTATAGTAACGTTTTAATACATGCTGTCTCTGTTAAAAACATTTTAGTTTGAAATATAGTTACCAGAGAAAAACACAAATTTTAATTTCTTTAATTATGATATGTGTTAAGGATTGAGGAATAAAAATAACTGATTGAATTACTTGTTACAGATCTAAGTAATTTCCAAATTTGTGACATGATTAACACAAAATTTAAAAATTAGAAGGTAATTTCCAGTACTCCTGGAAATGCATGTTATTTAGTACCTTTTCTAATCAGTAGTTCAGTCAAAAGCCATTGGTTTTATGTTGCCATCTTACTGCACTGTGCTCTTAAATGCTTTATGGTACTTAAAATGGTGTATTTGATGTTAGAGGTGCTAATGGTGATTAGTGTCTCTAAGTAGTATAAAGCTTTCTCTGGATCGTGGAATAATCAGTGAAGATTATCAGAACTACCAGAGAACATATTTTGTTAATCACTGTTTATACTGCAATTTCTTTGTGGTCTAGTTAATGACAGGGTGTTAAGGTCCACTTCTCCTTAGTTACAGGTTTGTGTGATAGCAGTTTTCAGTAGCTAAACAGTCTGAAATTTGTTCTTACAGGTAGTACATTAAATTGTTTAACTAAGGACAGATGGCTTGTGTGCATTTTGGGGTACACTATCAGAAAATTGCTTATTGCTGTCATAGGTTTTGTCAGCTGACCTTTTTAAAGCTAAATAAGTTCATAATCCATGAAAACCTTTTGTCATTTTGCGTAAAAAACATTTTGCAGTACCCAATACTGACATTTAACTTTACTGCACTAATCAGATCACCACGAAGTACTTACTCAGAGTCTGTATTTTAGCCTTTCTTTAATGTCAGCCTCGTAAGGGTTGTTACATGTCCAGTTGCTGAGACAGTAATACTATGGAGTAATTTGGAGGGCAGTAAAATCATGATAAAATATGACCTCTAATTTGTTCTTGGTATTCTTTGGATAAAATCTTATGTTGTTATAAACATAGGCATCTTTTCTTTATTTGAACTTGTGCTGAGTTTTGGAGTTCTTCAAAGTATGGAGCAGTGGTAAGGTTGATGTAAAGCTGGAATACATCTTTTGACTATTTTTTTAATAATGATGTAGGGAGGTTAGAAAGATATAAAGAGTAAGCTGTTTCTGTTGTCACGTCCCTGCAGTCTGGCTGTGGGTTTCCATGAAAGCCGGTAGCATTTGTGACGTTCAGCTGAGCTTCCAAGCCACAGGCAGAACTAACCTGTTTGTTCAGCTGATTTTGGTGCAGTTATGATTCTAGCATGGTGGTACGAGTTTTTGTCTTCCTGGATATGTTTTGTGTGGTGTCTGCTACTCTTATTTCATGGGGAGTACTCCCATACAACTAGAAAAGAGAGGAGGTGATTGATCGGGTTTTCTTATGTTTCTTGTTAATTCCCTTAGTCCTTCCTCCTTCACTGTATTTGTACAACAATGTTATATTTGATCAGGCTGCCCAGGGAGGTGGTGGAGTCTCCCTCTCTGGAGATATTCAAGACCCTCCTGGACGCGGTGCTGTGCAGCCTGCTGCAGGTGACCCTGCTTCGGCAGGGGGGTTGGACTAGATGACCCACAGAGGTCCCTTCCAACCCTGAACATTCTGTGATTCTGTGATTAGTGAGTAAAGGGAATTTTAAAATGAAATTTGAAAGACCACATAGCTATTTGCTTTTGAAAATGAGATCCTTTTCTGTCTGTGTGAAAAAAAATCAGATGTCAAAGAAAAAGGTGACAAGGACCAAGTAGAATGAGGTGCGGACAGTTTTAAATGATGGAAAATACGATAGTAAGAAGTAGCAGAAGTATGGATGGGATCAGAGCTTGCTTGCTATGGGTGAGTGCACTAGGAGCTTGCTGAAGATAAAACTTGGTAACCAATGAAGGATTTTTTGAGTAGGAACATAGTCTGCTGATGCTGCTTTAGTGACGTTTATTTTATTGAATGTACTATGAATAAGTAATGAACTGTCTCTCTAGCTTTCTGACACCTTGTCAAGTTTTGTTTTCTGCAGAACAGGACTGTAAAATTACTTGATCGACAAAAAAACAGTGTGTTTGGCTTGCTTTGACAGCTTACTATTTTCCTATACTTACCCTTTGAATACTGGGATTCAGCTTCCACCCCCTTCGCGTAACACCTTATTTTATGCTCATGCTAATGAAATTGAAGACTCCGTACTGTCTCTGTCCTCGTACAGTGTGGTGAAGACATGTGCATTCACTGGCAGTGTTTTTTATTCCTTCCTTCCACCTCCTACCGTCCTAATGCCATATTTTAGCAGTGGAATAGTAAAGTAGTATTTATTACTGAGTTTATTTAGCAGAGATTTTTTTTTTTTGTTGTTAATATACTTGTGCTGTTCACATCCTTACTTGCTTTGTGAAGGTCAGTTAATTGTAATAGCTGCATACTTGTTCTTCTGGGGTCGTAGCGTGTGGCCTGGTTTGAGACGTGTTGGCTTCTAGTGCTGGAAAAGTAACTCTTCTCATCAACAGCTGTTGCCAAAAAAAATCCCTTTGGGCTTTTGTTTCTTCGGACTGCTTTATCTCTCTTATAAATTCAGCAAATGTTGATATTCTGTGCTTTTTATTTGTTTCAGATGATACATACCACATTGTTTTTAAAGTGTGTGTTTTACTTAGCTGCCAAATGCTTTTCATTGCCAGTGCAGTTTAGCAGATGGGTTTGAAGGGTTCAATTAAATGTAATTTGGGCTTCCATTTTTCTTCCAGCATCTTTACATGAGTCCTTAAATCAACATCAACATTTTTCAAGGCTTTGCAGTAATCCTGTATTTTGCTGTTTTCTAATAATTTCGTCATTTAGTCATATAGCATTTGGAAAAAGGTATATTCTGATTTTACGCTTGTTATGTATCATTGTTGATTGGTGGTTTTGAAAAACAGATGTGATGTTTAAAAATGTCATTAATATTGCTATTTTAATCCATTATTCCCAGCTTTTAGTAAATGTTGTATTCTTAGAGTGCTTGCATTTCTTTCAAAATTTTCTTTCTCAACTAGATAATTCTTAAGGGTTAGTTATGGGATACAACAAAGTCTCTGGTGGATACTTTCTTGAGGGACACGTTTTGGACCTTAGTTCCTCCCAGGTTCCCATTCCTAGTGTTTCTTACCGAGTAGCATCTTTGAAAAATTTGTGGCCTGTCTGTAAGAGTTGGGCCTTAGCTATCACCGGGGCCATCTCAATAGGCTTCAGGAGTGTCAATTAAAAAAATAGTGCAGTGGGTTTTTTGCTATTTAACATACAGCTGCAGTTCATTAAATCGGAGGCTTTGGGCTATATTTTCATGGTTTCACATCTAAGTTCAGGATTTCATAGAATCACAGAATAGTTTGGGTTGGAAAGGACCTTTAAAGGCCATCTAGTCCAACCCCCCTTCAGTGAGCGGGGACATCTTCAACTGGATCAGGTTGCTCAGAGCCCCGTCCAACCTGACCTTGGATGTTTCCAGGGATGGGGCATCCACCACCTCTCTGGGCAACCTGTGCCAGTGTCTCACTACCCTCATCGTAAAAAATTTCTTCCTTATATCCCATTTAAATCTACCCTCTTTTAGTTTAGAACCATTACTCTTTGTTCTGTCGTTACTGGCCTTGCTAAAAAGTCTGGCCCCATCTTTCTTATAAGTCCCTTTTAGGTACTGGAAGGCTGCTGTAAGGTCTCCTTGGAGCCTTCTCTTCTCCAGGCTGAACAATCGGAACTCTCTCAGCCTTTCCTCACAGCAGAGGAGTTCCAGCCCTTGGATCATTGCTGTGGCCTCCTCTGGCCCTGCTCCAACAGGTCCACGTCTGTCCTGTGCTGAGGGCTCCAGAGCTGGACACAGGACTCCTTGGGGGTCTCACCAGAGCAGAGCAGAGGGGCAGAATCCCCTCCCTTGCCCTGTGCCCATGCTGCTGGGGATGCAGCCCAGGATGCCGTTGGCCTTCTGGGCTGTGAGCGCACATTGTGGGCTCATGCCCAGCTTTTCGTCCCCCAGTACCCCCAAGTCCTTCTCGGCAGGGCTGCTCTCAGTCCCTTCATCCCCCAGCCTGTATTAATACCAGGGGTTTCCCTGACCCAGGTGCAGGACCTTGCACTTGGCCTTGTTGAACCTCATGAGGCTCACACAGGCCCACTTCTTGAGCTTGTCCAGGTCCCTCTGGATGGTATCCCTCCAGTGTGTCAGTTGTACCACTCAGCGTGGTGTCACCTGCGAACTTGCTGAGGGTGCACTCAGTCGTGCTGTCTAGGTCATTGGTGAAGATATTAAACAGTACTGGTCCCAGTGCAGACCCATGAGGGAGGCCGCTTGTCGCACTTTTACACATACACCTTGTCCAGCATCCTCAGTGGGGACTTACGGAACATATTGTTTCCTAAAACAAGTATCGTGCATGACATTGGTTTTGTTGGCAGTCCTTAAGCTTAATTACTGTTGCTACCTTCTTCACCTCATGTAACTGTTTGCTCATCTTGGCTCTCCTCCTCTCCTCTGCATTTCAGCTAGCGAGGTAACAGAACGTATCTTTTCTGTGCTGTTAGTGGATGTTAGATACGTGGGTAGAGGTGAGATGTCTTGCAGATCTGAAGACTAGAGTAAGCATTGTAGCACAGAAACATGGCGGTAGCTGTCCTTAGTGACCTGCCTTAATGGCTGTTCTGAAGCTTTTTAGCTTTTTACACTGAAGTTGTGTTTAGTGTAAGCTAATATTTTTTTGCTTTCCCTTGGCCGTGAATTGTGGTGCAGGCAGGTATTTTGCTGAAGATGTTCATTTCATCTGGTTTTAAGAATGTCAGTGCAGCTGTTACCACAGGCAGCTTTGTGATTTGTGTTTTCATATCAGCTGGTTTTGGTATCTGTGGACTTGTACTAGCACTATTTCATGCCTAATTTCATGCCAGGATTTGGAACACAGAAGAATTACGATAATAAATATTGTCTGTGTTGTAGGAATTAAGCAGATGCAGCATGTAACTTTTGTTTGATTTGGTGTATGTTCATCTTTGGATGTTACTTGACACTTGAGCTAGTAATCAAACATGCTGGTGTTAGTATTGTATTTTTATTATGAAAAATGAGAGTCGCTGAGTTCAGTTGTTGCTGTATGTTGTGTATGCCTTCCTGTGAGCCACTGACCTCTTTTTTCTTAAGTGTACTCCAGGTCTTACAATGCTGTGCTCTAGCCTTTAAAAGTCTTGTTGCCTTGGTGAAAAAGTGCAAAAGCATGTTACAGTGCTTCAGGGACTGTGGTGAATCCAAGAAAGAAAAAACACTGATTAACTAAATCAGAAAGGTGTGGGTGATATTTGACAAGCAGGCTGATGGAATCTCTTTCCTCTTGACTACGGAACTGAAGGGTTATTGGGTATTTCTTTCTGAGAAATTATTTCTTTACAAATGTGACTATGGTCTCTAATAATAATAATCATTCTTATTTGTGACTTCTCAAAATGTGGTGATGACATTGGTGTAGCCTTGAAAGAAGGGATGAGGAGGAAGTGCTGGGTGACATAGTGCATTATCCTCCCTGGGAGAACTGTGTAATGTCAGTAGGACTTTTGGTAGAACATGATGTTTCATTTCCATTTGCATTTCTGATTATAGTGTCTACAGTTGTACAGTACAACTTGCAGAGCTGTGTGGCTTTTAGTTGGCAGCGTAGTGTGGTCTGCCTTTATTACTCAGAATAAGCCTCCAAGCCTTTTTACTGAAGGCATAGCTCCAGTTAGATAATATATAGAAGAAAAATACTTTTCTGTGACAAGAGGAATCATGGTCATCAGAGTGCATTTAGAGTGGGTTTCGTTAAACATTTTAAGTTGGAAAGATCTGGAAGTGCCACTGAAATACACAGTCCGCAAGTTTCCTTCTCCTCGCTATTCACTCCCTTCTGCTGGCCAAGGTGTTTGTCTCCTACGTGAGGATGAGGAACAGATCTGGCTGAAAAAAGACAAGAAGAAGATAGGTTTTGAACTATTTGTTGTGTTTGGTTTTCAGCGATGTGCATATTGTAAGCACCTTGGAGCCACTATCAAATGCTGTGAAGAGAAATGCACCCAGATGTACCATTACCCCTGTGCTGCTGGAGCAGGCACATTTCAGGATTTCAGTAACTTGTCCCTCCTTTGTCCAGACCATATTGATCAGGCTCCTGAAAGATGTAAGTACACAGTATTCAAATGACACAATTAGTACCAGGTTTTACAAAAACTGCTCTGTGGTAGGATCAGGTTAAGAGTGCATTTGTTTAGACCTGATTTCCCAGTTTGTCTACCCAAGAATTCATGTATGTTTGGGTATGAGAAAGGTGCAAGTTCATACTGTCCTGTTTTTAAAGACTTACAGTGGTGCACAGCAAAGTTAGTATTTTTCTTTTTCCTTTTTTTTTTTTTTTTTTTTAATGACAGAACATGGGAAGCATCTGCTCATAAGACTTTTCTTCTGTCAGGTTTTAGTTCAAGTTGATACGCTTGCTTACTTGCCCCAACTCAAGTTAGAGCAACCATATTGCAAACACTTCAGCTAAATAATAGGTTTAGATCTGTTAGGAGCTTTATTTTGTACTTGTTCCAGAGAAGAGTTAGTGTTAAAGCTTGTAGTTTTATCTTGAGGAGAATAAAACTGTTGCTTTTGGTAAGACTTTATTAAGGTTTAAAGTGAATGTACTTTTCTTATGAGATGTTTAGTTGAGTATATTCAGAAAACCCAATGAAAAGAGTAGTTATTAAGTATATTAATTAAATTTGAATTTCATAAGAATGATCAAGTTTTGTATGTGTAAGAACTATTGAAGAATTTCTTGGCTTCGTGGGGTGCATGGAATTGTTCATAATTTTGAACGAAATAATAATTGAAAGAATTATTTCGTTGTAGCAAAGGAAGAAGCAAATTGTGCCGTGTGCGACAGCCCTGGAGACCTCTTAGATCAACTTTTTTGTACTACCTGTGGCCAGCACTACCATGGGATGTGCCTGGACATACAAGTTACACCTTTAAAAAGAGCAGGGTGGCAGTGTCCTGATTGCAAAGTGTGCCAGAACTGCAAGTAAGTGAGACTTCAAGGACGTGGAGGAGGGTGGTGTGAGATTTATCTGCTGTGATTTTAAAACATCTATTTTATTAACTGTTCTTTCTTTGAAGGAGTGTAGATTATTTGCTCAGATATATCTGTTATGTTATTATATGAAGTAGCTGAAGAAATTATTGTGTTAGGAACTTTCTTCTAGAAGAGCTGAGCTGGAACTCCTGTGCATTATACTCCCAGAGTTACTGACCTTGGCATGTTCTAGAGAGCAGTAAAACTTTCTGACTTTTTTCTCCTTTTATACAGGAGGTTTTTTCTCACATTTACCAAATGAACAAATTAGTTTCGTGTAGTGCCTTTACATTCTGGGAGCCTTTGCTCTTACTAAGCTGACATTTCAGCTGTGCATGTATCACAGAATGGGTAGGTCCCCTGCATTTGGCCCTCTCTTCTGTTTCATAATATCTTTCAGAGGCAGTTAATGAGTCATTGTGAAAACAGAAACAGGGCTTAGTTGAACAAAGGAAACAAATTGACATGAGTGATGGTGATTGAATTGTTACACCAGGCAAATACTGAGACAACAAACATAATTGTTGTAAAATTGTGAGGGTTCACTTAGAAAACTCTGACTGCTTGTGTGCTTGTTCTTATATAACTTAATCTGATGGGCACTTCAGGGTTCTTTTGCTTGCTTGGGTTTTTTCTGAAGGGCTTACCAGAAAAGAAGTAAGAGTTTTGTTCAGCTTTAGTCATATCAGCCTGGACAGTGTGAAGGAAAAAAGCCACTTCACTACTCCCTCATGTACCTGATCAGTCAGTGCTTTGCTGTTTTCCAAGCAGAACACTCGGCATTTGCTAGCGTTCACATTCAGCCACTTTAAAGGAGGTTGTTCCCTGATGATGCGCAGCCGATAGCAAATGCCAGCAATGAAGTTACAATAGTGAATCGCATTCTAAAATGTATCCCTAAAAAAGTTGTACTGGGTAATTACATTATTTGCTAACAAAACTTGTCTCCAGTGGAAAAGTAGAAGAAAATGTGATGTTTTCACACCTATTAGTTTATGCAGTATGGCAGTTCTATGCCAGTGTTGAAGAGTAGCATGTTAAGCATGTCTCCATTGAAAGAGAGAACATTTACTGTGTGTTGAAAATATCGGGTCTCCCAGGTAATGAAGTAGTGTCTAGAATGTGTGCTGCCATATGTTGTGAAGCTTTTTTGAGGCAAGTCTTGTTGCATACTTATTTATTGAATCAATTTATTTAAACTAAGGCAGAATACAAAGCCTTTAGACTTTACCAAACTTGTCTTATCCTGTGCAGGCTTGTTGTATCACTGAAGTATATGGTGAAGCTCTGTAATACATGATTATAGGGAAATTGAAATCCCTTCCTTTAATGTTTGCTTTACTCTTGCAGTCATATTGGTTGACATTGTAGGAGCTCTGGTAGGCAGAGATGATGGCTTGTTTTCTTCTTTGGAAAAAATACAGTCAGACTGTTTGTAACAAGAAGCACAATTGTGTGTTCTTTATAAAGCACGTATTTCAGATTTTGAACTGATTTCAGTACAGAAAGGCCATTAAATCTGCCTACACGCATGTAAATGAAAGTGGACCAGTTTCTAGAAGTTGGAGTGGTTGCACAGATTCAGCACTGGTTAAAGTAAGGATCATGGTCTTCATTCATACTTAAATATGAATTTGAGGACATTATCTTTGGAGGTATTCATAATCAGTGTTCATATATTTTCATGTGCTCGGATATGCATCTTCCTGTTTAGACTTTTCATTAAATAGATTTTTTTGTTATGGCTTGTTTAAATATTTTTTTCACCACTTTTTACTTTTCATAGACATTCTGGGGAAGACAACAAGATGCTGGTGTGTGATACATGCGACAAAGGCTACCATACTTTCTGTCTACAACCAGTTATGGATGCCGTACCAACAAATGGTTGGAAATGTAAAGTAAGTTGAAAGGTTTCTGAATAATTCCATGTCATTGTAGGGGCTCAAATTTTGTTATCCACATTATGCTGTTCTAGGTGTATTGTGGACTGCTGTTGCCGTGTAACGTAACATAATTTCGGACGGAATCCCACTTGTATGTGATCATGTGGCTCTACAGCTGCTCTGTGAGGGCAGCTCTCAGTGCAGTACTGTCCTATGTGGGACAGTAAATCAACACCCATAGGGGAAAAGAGAAGAGTAGGATGCAGGTGGAGTGCGTAACCTTCACTTGATGACAGGTGCTCTCATGACCTAATGTAAACTGAAATGTAAACTAAAACCTATGCTGTAGTATATGTAATCTATACTTGAAGGCTCTTTATATTCCACAACAGCTCAAGAGTTCCTTTGCATTTGAGGAGGGCAGGATGAATTTGTTGTCAGTAACTTTGTGAGTAAGTGTAAGTAGTAATAAAAATATGATTTCAGCATGACAAGGGAGGTCCCGGAATATGAGCTGTATGTAATTTCATAGTCAGTTTGTGGCAGTCATAAAACGACTGAGATTCGGAACAAAAAAGTTTGGTCTCCTAAGAAATATTCCTTCCACTTGGGGGGGTAGTGCAAGAAAACTCTTCTTGCTGTTGCACAGGCAGTTCATGCTCTGTTACCAGATCCTAGATAATTTATTAGTGTTATCAAGGACAGAAACTTTAGTTTAATTCAGAACAGGAAAATGTCAGTTAATGGCAGTTCTATCACATTGTGAAATATCATAATTAACAACTAAATTCTTGTGATCTCTAGAACTGTAGAGTGTGTGCTGAGTGTGGCACACGAACAAGTTGTCAGTGGCACCATAATTGTTTGGTATGTGACAGTTGTTACCAACAGCAAGACAACTTATCTTGTCCTTTCTGTGAAAAACTGTGCCTCCAAGACTTCCAGAAAGATATGTTGCATTGTCACATGTGCAAAAGGTAAGAATCCGGATTTTTGTTAAACTCTACTAAAATGCCTAAAGCTTATGGTGAGCTGTATGACATTGATGTCTGTGAAGGGTGTAGACAGTGTTTGATGTACAGCGCTGTAGTATCTTGTTGTACAACATCTTGATCTTTCATCCCTGAGTACAATGAACAATAGTAGTAATATTTTAATCTTAACAAATAAGTATTAATTGGCATTTACCTGAGGTGTACAGAGAAATGCATACTGCTTCTCTTTCTTACATTGCACGTGTTTTGTGAGTAAGCAGACTAGAAGAGTCAGCATCCCAACTTTTAAATACTACTGTTTTGCAGTGGTCTGTTTTTGTTTTTTTTTGTTGTTTTTTGGGTTTTTTTTTTTAATTTTCAAGTATGTGTTCTCTGTTTAGTTTTATGTGCTTTGCTATGCCAATAATAATAATAATAATAATAATAATAATAAAGTGCTATTGGGAGCCTTTTAAGAATGTAGACTGTGTTTCATATTCAATGCTATTGCATCTTGCGGTGCAACATCTTGATATTGTTATATGTGTTGTGGTGTCCAGTTGGCTTTAGTGTCAGTTTAGGTCTTCATGTTCAAATTTGTTCACTGCTTGAGATACTGACGTATCATGCTTATTTCTCTAAAATTCTCCGTAATAAAGCATAGGTTCAAATTTTTTATTTCCCCATAGGAATTGAAAACAGTGCTACTTTGCAATTTATTTTTCTAGTACACTTTGTATTTCTATTATTAAAATCATAGTCACACTAAATGAATTTCCCCAGGTGGATTCACATAGAATGTGACAGATCTCCAGGTGGTGAGTTGGAGTCTCAGTTGAAAGACTACATCTGCACTCTTTGTAAACAAGGAGAAGGGGATCAGACTCAGTCTTGTGATGTAATGGACACTTCTGAACTCATTCCTGAACCTGGCAGTATAACAGGTAATCAGACATCAGCTTTGTATTTCCAGAATGGTAACATTAAGTATAAATACCTGCAACTGTCTCACTAAGTCTTATGTGAACGAGCCATTCATATTCTACTCTGTGGAGTTCATCCATTCCTTTGTTTAGCAGCAGCTTCTGAAGCAATCTGTGGGTGAGGCATATTCTCAATATGCTTTCTGGCTTCAGGATTCTGTGTTAGAAACATGGGCAAGGAAGCATCTTAATTCTGGCTCTCAACCTTCCAGCTCCACCTTCCCAGCCTGCAGCTGTAAACTTCTCTAATTTTTTTTTTTTTGATGTGGTACAGTTTATAAATGTGTTTATTTGACAGCCTAGCTGTTTTATCATTTTGTGCCTAACTACCAGGCACAAGCCAGCTTCTGGTAGATGATCCTGGAGACATCCAGTTTTCGTGTTTCCCACTTGCTACTTGTCAGTCTCATAGTGCCCGTTCTCCCCACTGTGCCTGCATACGACGCAGTGGTGGAAGCTGGACTATGTTCAAGGGACAGGTATATTTTACTCAACAGCTCTTAATCAGGTGTCCTTTTTCAAAACAGTATGTGATTAGTCATCTTGTTTCTGAGAGATTCTTGTCTAAATGAACAAATCAAGCAGAGGTGGAAAGGGAAGTTGCAGAAAAGCATAAAGTATTTTTTTAAAAATTACTCAGTAACAGTTAGGAAGCAGAGAGAGAACTTGGATCAGTTAATCTGAGTCTGGTGGGTTGTTCGCAAGACCAGTGTAATGAACTCATAACCGAATGCCTTTGTGCATTTTCCACACGTGCTCTGTTGGATAGCACCTACTCTTACGCAGGCTGAATTTGCTAAGTGAAGTACACTTGTGGTTAAATTTAGAAGCAAGGTAAAATGTGACAGGTGAACTGCACTACTACTGCCATGTGCATTTTCAATGCTTAAACAGCAATTTGTACATAGATCTTTTGTTAAAAGAAATTGATAGCTCAGTTGCATGGATATCTGTGTTTTGGAAAGCCTGATAATTTTTGACTGGAAAGGGGAAGTGTTGGACTACAACAAAACTCTAATTTTTGTGTGTTCAAACTGATGTTTTGTGTAAACAAGTCATTCTCTTTGATGTTAGCCTGTACACATAAGTGCAGCAGTAAAGAAATGATGAAAAAGATGATCCTGGAGGAAGGGCAGTGACAGTAGGTAAATGTGTGTAAATGAGCAGAAGAACTCTGTCAGTGAACACGCGCACCGAGTTAGAGAAAGTGGCGACCTCAACCTTTGAAGATCACTTCCATTCTGAAAGGTTAGTAGAGGCTGCTGGACTCTCAGGCAGTGTATTTAGAACATTTAGGAAGATGTCCAAGTAGTATCCAAAGCTTACACTGGAAAATCTACTACTGAAAACCCTTTTGAATAAGTAACAGGTTTATTTGCAAGGCTAAAGTTTTAAGTAATACTTCTGCTAGGATTTCTAGCTAGTAGAAGCATTGACAAGCATGCTCTTATCCCCAAGGAAGAACAGGACTGTCAGCTCAACTACTAGGAGTAATGTGAAGCTATTACCTAAGTACAGTCATGCAGTGTTTTATACCCAGGAGAGCACTTTTGTACATTAAAATCAGATTTGGAGCCAATCTAAATGGTCATTTCCTCAAAGTTAAAATATCGCTTTAAAGTTGGCAGTCTCAGAGCAGTTTTTAGATGCTAAAAGTAGCATCACCTAATAGTTCCTGGCTTTTTGAACTTTAGAGAGACTTTCCTGAACAGAAAGGTGTATTCGTTTGACTTTTTTGTGCTAACATCTGTGGAGGATCACTTCCTTTTGAGTTAATGCTTACTATGTACTTTGTTTTTCCTGCTCCTGCTTTGTCTAGTGCATTTTAATGAATTTCCTTAACTGAAAAAGCTCTTACATGAGGAAAAAAATAAGTATTTCCTGCTTCTGTGCTCTGTAATGATAGTTAGCCAGAGAAGTGCTCAATAGCATCTTTTCCATGCAAATTCCTTTATTTAATATGAGGAACTCACAGAATAAGGTATTCTGGTTCTAAAATGGCAAAATGTAGTTTTCATGTTTTTGAACAGGTAGGCTGAAAATCAGTGTTTCAGGTGCTGATAGTAGATGGAACCTCATGTCTTTGCCATAAGCCATTGTAGTGTTTGTATAAAAATTTGAAACCTTCATGCTACGAATTCTGTTGAATTTAGCAAACTGGAATTTGAGTAAAGACTTTTACATTGCTCAGGTAATGCAAATGTCTGTGACTGTGTGAATTAAATTTTCGCAATGAGGTTTTCACTGTCTGAAAGGTATAAATCAGCTTCAGAGTTAATGAGAAAAAGGCTCTTAATCTTTAAGGAGTACTGCATAGTCTCCCTAAACTTCTCATTGACCTGGTTTATCCTAACTCCTATCATATCACTGAATATCATTCTCTTCAGCCAAAAGGTCAAACAGTGACAGCATCTACTGATGCCAAAGTAATAGAATAAACATCATATCAATTTTGATATCTTGTTTGCCTCTCCTTAAGCTTGCACAAATGAAATGGAAATAGAAAGTGGAGATGATGCGACATTTCAGGAACAACCCGTTACTGATGATGGCCCTGGTCAAGAATCAGCAGTTGGATGTGTCACAGACGGTAAGAAAGAGTTTTGCAGTCTCAGAAAATGCCGCTACAGAATCCTTCAGAGACCTCTTCCGTTCACTAAGGTTTGTGGTACTGTGTAAATTTAAGAGGAAGAAGTGCCTGGAAAGCAGTAGGAGACAAATTGCATCAGTTCTACTATCTGAACTCTCAAGCACAGGAGTATTAACCTTTTTGCTGAAGAAGTACGTTATTGAAGGCTCAGATAGTCTTCAGAGTATTTGTGTAGGAGAAAGTTGTTTTACTTGTTTGGTGCAACTGGCTTTCTCCAAAAGCTGGAAATAAAGTAAAATGTTTTTTGTACGCTGGCTGTGGTAAAAACCACTATTTGTTGCTATTCGGATACAGTCACTCACACTTTCTCTTCAAGTCTTTTTTTGTTTGTAGCTGCAAATAACTGGATTGCATAAATTTCCCCTGGTGTGTTTAGGGGCACACTGTAGAACTGCTTTCCGGTTTATGTGCTTCATGGTTCTAAATCTACCAGACTCTTTGGTTAAGGATTTCTTCTTTTTGCCTTTTGTAAATAAAAGACAATTTATTTAATAAACAAATGTACTCATCCAAACAGGGTGTGCTGTAGTAGCTGATCGTTTGTTTTCTAGGAATAAATATATCTTATTAATCACACATGAAGCAGTACCAGCCAACGAAAAGGATACAAATAGAATGGTTTCTGTGTCAAGTCCTCTAAATGCGTTAGTGACTGATATCATTGGCAAAGAACTTTCCAGTATGTCTGATCCACTCCCAGCCGATGTTGGAGGATGGCTGCTCTAAGGGGGAACAGGAAACCTGCGTTTAAAGCCAAAGCAAAAAAAAAATATCTAGCAAGTTAGCTGTGAGCACTCTGTTTTGCGTCACAGCCAGTGGTAGAAGGGCCATGATACAAAACTATCAGTGAGGACACGTTCATAATAAAATGCTAGGCTTTGAACTGTCATTGCTGAGGAGGTTGTAGCAGTGTGAATTTAAGAAGAATGCAAGTGTAATAGAAACTAAACAGCCTGTAAGAGAATCAGGGTCCATCAAAGGAAGATACGGGAAGCCAAACTCAGAGCGATTAATGAGGTTCTACATGGAATGGATACAAGACTCTGGAACTCCTTAGTGAAGAAATTTGTGGATGAAAGGTGCTTGATCTGATTCAAGGGAAGGCTAGACAAATATTTTTGAAAGAAATCTGTGAGACATTAGTAAATTAAAATACAGCATAAACTGTTTTCATTTCAGGTGATTTCCTGAAAGAGCGCTAGGAGGGAAATGATTTTTATTTAACTTGTCCGGTTCTTACCCGTCTGCTTTTTGGAAGTGTTGAGACAGTTGTTTAAAATATATTAATTTATGCTAGCATACATCTTCAATACGCAGAAATGAAAAAGGAGAAGCTACTTCTAGCTGCCTGCCTGTAAACCTGTGTTCAGATTCCTCAAAAATTAGTCTTGGGTATACTTTCTTGTTATTTACTCTGCTGTGTTTCCAGGGGAGAAAAATAATGAACTAAAACCATAGACTACTATAAACATAGGTACAAAGAAAGATATTTGTGAAGTATATTTTAAGCCACATATTAAATTCACTGAAGTGATAGGCACTTGGTGTACTTGATGTGTACCGAGTGTGCTTGCTGATGGGTACACCTGTGTAAGTTTTAATTTTTTGCACTGAGCCTTTAATATGGTTGTACTTAGTTACAGGCCTGGCGCCAGAAGAAAAGACCACAGAACTGGAAGCAGAAGTCTCTGCTGAAATTAATTCAGCTGAAATGGAAATGTCTCCTAAAAAGACACCAGCATCTGGTGACAGTCAGACTGAGAAAATGATGGAAGTGGTGGAAGGCGTTCAAGCTGTAACACAGCAGGAGTTAGACAAACAAGTGGAAGAGACACAGCTACCACAAGGTAGTGTGGAGGCATCAGAAGTATCCACAGTAGACTGTCGGTCTCTGTCTTCAGTACCTGAGACCGTAACTGTGACGCCAGAAATACAGGAGACTGAAAGTAAAGGAGATATTTGTATCCCTGTAGAACAACAACTGGAAATAATTAAAGTGCAAAAAGATGTAGAAAAAGGAGAAACCCATGAAAAATCAGAAACACCAGCTCTTCTAGAAGTAGAAACTACTTCTGCAAATGAAGTTGTTGCAAATAATTCACCAGTTGGAGACAAACTCATAAAATCACCAGCTGAGACTTACCCCTCACTTCCCCCATCAGTTAATATAAACAAGACAAATGTGTCTTCCTCGCCAGATGTTTCATTAGACTTGCATTCTGCACGAGATGTACAGCACAGCCAGCCCCCCGCATTGCCTTCCGCTGCTGGAAGTGCGCTCCCAACGACGTACATATCAGTCACTCCAAAAATTGGCATGGGAAAACCAGCCATCACCAAACGCAAGTTTTCTCCTGGAAGACCCAGATCGAGACAGGTAAGCATGAAGAATATTTCATTATGCATTTATGAAGCACATAGGTCAGATTTCAGTATAATGCATTAAATTCACCTATATTTAGGATGTAGTGTGCATTTATTCTTCTGACTGTGTAGTTTATTTCTTGCAGAAAGTAATTTAATGTTAAGTGATCGAGAGATCAGACATCATAATGGTTCTCTAGTGAGAATTAAAATTTATTTCAGCTCATGCTTAGAGCAAAATAAAATTTGTTTTAATGCATATACTACAAATGCAGATATACGTAATGCTGTGCCTTTTAACTCTACCTCTTCATCTTTTCCGTATGTCATTCGTATTTCGTTTATTTTCGCTACTATTTTCAAACTGTGTGAACATTTCTGAAACTGACTTTATAGAAAAACCTGCAACAATTGCTGTTTGCATCACGCTGCCAGGTATTATCTTGATCGACATTTTTAATGATGTTGCAAATAATTTGATGGTTTTGTTACATTGGAAAATACCACATAAGAACTGTCTGGTAAAAACCGTGGTTTGACTAGGATTAAATTTGATAAGTGAAATGAATCCTTAAGTCTGTCACTTTCTGTAATGTCTTGCTCTCTGTTCGAGTCATGTAGTCATGGGGATAATAGTTCATCCATCTGTAGGATTTATTTTGTGTTTGCAAAATTCTACACGAAAAGTATGTCAGTGTGACAAATTAGTGTTCCATTTCTCTTCTCGTCACAGTTTATTTTTAGTCTTTGGGACTTGTAGGGTGATGATTTCATCCTTTTCTGAACTTAGTGTTGAAAAAGCTTTTTATGTATTGGACAGTTCTTTCCATTTTTACGTGCTACCTAAAGGTTCAAAATTTTTGGTTCTTAAGAAAAGGTATGACATAATGTTCTGAAAGGGTTAAAAGTGTATATTAAAGTCAAAAAACATAATATAAGAAATTAAATTTTGAAAGTTTTAGGGTATCTCTGGGTTTGTTTATTTTTTTACCCTTACATACAAGCATGTATAAAAAGTTTTACTTAATACTCTATACTGTCTTAGAAATGAAATTTCTTTTCTCAGCTTATGCAAATTGAAGAGGGCTGGGGTTCTTGGACAGTCTAAAATGAATTCAGGTTTTCTGTTGGGGAAGTTTATTCGTCATCTTTCATGTTCCAGTAAGACTTGTATTTATTTTTCTGTGCAATTTCTCCCTGCTCTGCAAGGGAACCAGCGTCTTGATACTGGTAATAAAATCAGTTAACCACCAGAGAACCCAAGGCATGAAGGCTGACCCCAATAGTAAATGCCTGTAGCAGAATAGATATGCATCTTAAAAAACAAAAAAAATCAACTTTAACAGTAGCAATTTGTGTATTCTATGTACAATAAAGTATAGACATTAACCTCTTAATATGTGGTGGGAGTAATGCAAATAAAACTGAGTTGAATTACAGTTTAGAAGTCAGGTATAACACAAAATCCTAGCTGTGATTATAAATCAGTATAATCTGTTCAACAGTTTGCAAATTATATTTTGAAATGAAAAGGTACTTAGCGGCTTAGCAGTACCTGTTGTGGAACTGGACAAGTTACTTGTAAAATTCATGATCTATCTGGTAAAAGGATGTTGGAAGTCTGTGAAGGTTTCTTTTGATTTTGATTATCTTTGTCTTGTGCTTTAAACACCTATTAAGCTGGAACTTTTGTGAAGCGAATAGCAATTTTCTGGTAAAAAAAGCACATGCATACTTTGTTTGAAGTCACAGTACGCCTTCTTGCTTTCCATTGATTATTCAGTTTTAGCACAGATCAGCACCTTGTGGAAATCAGTAGAAACTTGTCTTGAGTAAGGACTGAAAAATAAAATGAAGATCATGTGGATGCTTCCTTAGTGAGAAATACACACTTTTTCTGACCAGTAATCTAATTTCAGCTGAACTGGTTGGTAGAGATTTGGGCTTTGGGATCTTTTTCAGACTCATCGGTCAGCTTTTACTCTTATTCAGGTGATTTTCTGTGTTGGACATGAAGATAGAAGTCTCGTACCAGTAGATGATGTGTCCGTTGAGAAAAGAGAAAAAGCTTGTATATAATAGATGTTTTCTAAAACCAGCTTTATTACTAGGACCTTACTTCCGATTCCACTGAGTTTAGGAATTCTGTGTTTATTTTGCTGCAGTTAGATTTTTCTCGGTCACTGTGCAGTAAGGTATACATCATATGTGCAGAAATACATACATGCTTTAAACAGTGACAAAACTATCTCTGGCGCTGCAAGTTTGCCATGACAACTTCCTACTTTGGGCCTTTGCTGAGGGACTGAAACCTGTCAAATGACGGTCTGTCAAGTATAAATAAGAGATTTAGAAATGTCCAGTTACACGTAGGTGCTTTCCTTCTGAGCAAGATGTAATTGGGGAAAGCCAAGATAGGCAAGACGTGTTTAAGTGTTTTAGCCTTTGAATTGCACACATAAATTGATTGAAGTTTGGTTTGGAGGATTTTTAAAACTATTATTTTTGCTGTAAGTGTTCAGTTTTTTAAAGAATTGTGTACATTTCCAAATCAAGAGCTGTGGATAGGACTAGAAGCCTCTGTATTTATTTGACTGTCAAAGAACACCTTGTGTTTTTATCTAATTCTGCTCAATTTATGCCATCTTAAAAAGTGCACTTTACATATGGTGATCAACCTGACCTAGTTAAAGATGTCCCTGCTCATGGCAGGGGGGTTGGACTAGATGGCCTTTAAAGCTCCCTTCCAACCCAAACCATTCTGTGGTTGTATGATTTTATGATTATTTTGTTAATATTTGTTCTAGTTCTCAGGAGAAAGAATGATACACTTTTCTGATGTTTATTCCAGCAGCTCTATATATGACTTTCTTTATAAGCAACTCATTATGTATGATTTTAGAAACTTGATTCACATATTGGCAAAAGAAAGAAGAGGCCTTATAGCTGTAACTGTCATCTTCCTTCTGATGCTCCTTCTTGCCTACCTTCAGTGCTCTCCAGACCCTTACGTGTGCGGGGGTCTGGTTTGGTTTCCTGTTACGTGGTAATTCTTTCTGGCAGGCTTGAAGGCAACTAAGCAGGTTTTCACCAGGTATAAAAACAGAGAATTTAAACCTGTTGTTTCTTTGTGTCATACTCCACAGACACTTCAAAATGGATGTTTTATCCCAATTCTGGCTTAGGGAGAGCATCATGCAGGTGCTGGCAGCTGAGAAAAGTGCTGCTTTCTGCCATTCCATCTTGGTTCCCATGCCAAGCGTGGCCTTACCGCTGGAGAACGGACATAAACTTAATTTAAAACATTTGAGCCTAACATGACGTTTCAGTGCTTCTTGGTCCGAAGATGATCACATTGATCCATAACATGTAAGAAGTGGGGAAAACAGTTCTGGATGAAAAAATGCTTCTGTGAAGGTGTAGGTGTAGCAGTTCGGAATAAACCAGGTCTCGTGTGGTTCTTCTCTGGGTGTCACTGAAAAGGAGTTTTGCCTTCTCGAAAGCAGGTTAATTTTATGGGTCTGAGGTCTGTTTCTTTCTGTTTAAAACCAAACATAATCCAGTTGTGTGGCTTTGTGTCAGGACCTAGGTTACGCGACACAAATATTACCTTGTGGCTGGAGGAGTTCTTAGTAAGGTATCTTAGACAGCAGTGAAAGAAGAGAGAAAAGTTACACAAATAGGGTTGGGTTACTTTTCTCCAGTAGGAGGTGGTGGCTCCTATGCTTGGTGAAGCTAGCGTTGGCTCCACATCTGCTTTCTTTTGTTGTGCGGAGGAACCGTTACTGCAGAAATAGTTGCTTATCCGGGATTGCGCAGGTTTGGAATAGGTACTTCATGAACAATCTGATTACTCCGTGGACCTCAAAGACAAGCCAGCATTAGCCAGTGTCCACAGGTGGCAATATTCTTCACTTTCTCCTAGAAGGTTTATAACTTTTCATATGTAGCTTACCTTGTTGGAATGTCCTGTTCCTGTTTAAAAAAAGAAATTTAAAAAAATCCATTGCAGTGGGTTTATGGAACTTCGTAGGAAGAAAAATAGGAAAAAAAATTCTCTGCATGCTGAATATATTGCTTCTCAATTTTGTAAGTCACATGCTTCTCTGGACTCAGGGGAATCCATGTAATGGAATAGTTTCTGGTTTGGATTTGTTTTCATTAAATTTAGTGTATTGTGCTGGGCAGTAGGTTGAGTGATTATCACTTTCTTCAAAATCTAATAATACAATTGATAATAAACTGTAGAACTCACTATGTAGGTACAGTTAGACTGGTAGGAATTGCTTGTGCTGGTACAAGCTTATTCCACTTTGGAGAATTGTTTTTTTTCTGTGTCAGCGTAAGAACTCCTGTCAGTAAGGTGTGCTTCTGTCAGCAGTGTTAGGCTACCATAATATCCATACCTTCAGCTACAGGTAAGCTTTAAATCTGCATCCAGCCCAGTGAGAGGACCCTCTGTCTGCCAGGCTTGGCATTTCACTGACTTCCCATGGGGTTTGGTCCCTGGGCTGTCTGTTTTCTGTTATCCTCCTCCATAATGGAGCCAAACTGGTTTTTACATATATCTGAAATTTAGTTGTTTGTAGATCAGAGATAATCAGAGTAGCTGCCAGCGTGATAAAGTTTTTACAGTGCTGTCCTCAGAGTTGTGTCTGTACAGTGTCTTCTCCACTGAACATACAGATTCTTCACCCTTGCTTACAAACTGCAAATTTCTGCCGAGGGCAGGACCTCTCTTTGATCTTTTTAATATTTTTTTTTTCTGAAATAGTAATCTTAAGACAAATTATTCAGTAAGTTTATTGATGACCAATCTGACGTACATGTAATTTGAAGTATATCTTCACAAGAAAAATGGGTATTTTTTTTCTGTGGAGGTGTACTTTGGATGGTATTTGGTATATTCTGTGTATCTGAATTGAATGGATTTGAAATAGTAATTTTTGCAACAGCACTGTGTACTGGAAAGCATAATATGAAGTCAGTAAATGGAGGGGCATTACAATGTATGTGGCATTATAAGCCTGATAGGTAAAGAAGTGAGAATGGTCTGTAGAATAGTACTGAATCGAAATTAATAACCTTCTACTGTTTTTTTAAATCATAAGTATTATTTGAGAATGTGTTCCGTGGAAAATACGATGATTAGAGGTATTTAATTTTCATTATGAAGATACGGTTATACTGCTCACTACATATTTCTGGGTGTTTTAAAAGATTTTTCTAAAATGACACTGGAAGATGCAAAGCACTGTGATGGTTCCGCTGTGTGTTCTTTCCTTGGTATTAGGCTTTTTTGTTGTCTTCAGTTACGTAGTACCACGAAGTATGTTGTTGTAGTGGCAGATGTGGAAAAAAAAAAAGGCGAAAAAGGGTCTTTTTCAAGGATTAGGTTTTGTTATGGTTTTTATGGGTTGTTTTTTCAGTAAGGGGAGCTACATTCTGAACAGATTACATTTTGTTCACAACCCTAAAATCACATTAAATATTAAAATACAAATCCAGGTTTGTGCATTTGTGATTGCAGTAGATTTCATAGAGCGTTAAGCAGCGAAACGCAGTCGGTGGTAATTTAGCAAGATCTCCTGACCCTTGCTGACACTGGGTTTCCTTTTGTTATAATTTACTTGCAGCTGTGTTGTTCCATTCCGAGGACTCAAGAATATGATGGAGAATTAGAACTTCCTGTTTCTGTCACAGTACCTAATTATTGACGTGGTTTTGATGTAAATGAACTGAATAGAACTTTCTCTTCAGTGTTGTGTGGTAATAGGCATTAATTAAAAGCCAAAATATAATTAATGCATCTCTTTGATGTAATTCATTTGTTCGTAGTATTGTGGCAGTGTCTGTTTTTAATTAAGTTTATCTGACCAAGAATTCAAATGTTTCTGATCTACAATAAAACTTGGATTAAATTTCCAATTTAATTCGTAACAATATGGTTCATGAATCATGCACAATTCATTTTGTTTTGCAAGATCATATATTTCATATTCAGATTTAATATTCTGTTAGCTTTTTAATCTTTTGAAAATATTTGGTCACTAGAGAAGTGTATCTTCTTAAAAGGAAAATAATTTTGTATGTCCCAAGTAAGACTAGGTAGTTTTAGTTGTTGATTAAATATTTCAGCATTTTTGAGATCTTGAATTTTGACCCTTGGGCAGCATGTTGCCTCCCTTATAGACTGATGTAAAGACCATTTTTAGGATACACAGATTCTCCATCTGTTGCTATACACATTTTCTTTGAGTGGCCGTATTATACGAGCAGTTACTTCTGATGATGCATTATGAATTTTAGAAATACAGGGAAACTGTAACTAAAATTCAATGGAAGTTTTCAGTTTAACTTGCTGAAATGGAACATTCTGTGATAGTAAAAATATGCATACTGAAGTTAAATTTCCTGTTGCCACAAACCTGCTGATGTAGTTGTTAACTAGCGTGACGGTGCTTAGTAAGAACAGAAGATTTTGACAGGGAACGGATAAATAAACTACAGTGCTCTTGCTACAACAAAATGAGACCAAAGTCTTGCCATTTCTGCCTGGTGGACGTTACTGCAGGCTTGAGGAGTGGGATTCACCCAACTGCAGATATCTGCAGTGTTACAGACCTGCTGTAGTTACCCCGAGGTTCCCATTGGAGTTGCTGGAGAGAAGTAGGGGCGTCGGGTGGGACTAACCTGGCACCTTCCATCCCTGCAGTGAGTTGCCTTCTGCAAGCACCCATTTCCCTTTGCTGGCCATGCAGGGAGCCCAGGGTGGTTCGGCACAGGTAGCGTGTGACGTGTGTCAGAGGAGTCACCCAAGGAGTGTGTTTGGGTAGGTGTATCAAGCCTCCTGTGTCTGTGGAAGCTTGCTTGCTTTCTTTCCACCCATTTCTGACTTGGTGCGGTCGTGCCCAGGTCATGTCATGTGTATTAATGCCCTGACGGTCCTGGATGTGAGCGAGGGCTCCTGTCCATCTCTAGGCTTGCAGGTGCAGAAGGTTTCTGCTCAACACTGTTCCCCTGTTAGAGGTTGTTCATCCTTGTGATCTGCTGAGTTGTCTGCGTGATGACCATCTAACTGAAGTCAAGCAGAAAGCAGGGATAGAAGAATCGTACAATGTAAGCTGTTTAATGAAGCACACTCGCTTTATCCCAAGTAGAGGGGAGCAGATGCTGGTGCTAGAAGTTCAGCTGGAATATTTTTTGGAAGCGCCTTGGCAGAGGGATGACAGTGATGGGAAGTTGACAACACAGAGGTGATGATCTGGCCACTAAGCAGTTCATAGGTTGTGTGTCTACATACCGCATTGTGTGGACAAAACTGTAAAGCGGTTGAGTTTTTTGGTTTTGGGGGGGTTTTTTTGAAGTGCTGTATTGTCCATATTCCCTTTCCCATGCAGACATAGCTAAATTCTTAGAAAGCAGATTTGTGCTGAATACCACCGTGTCCACACTGTGGGTTGTACCACTTGGACAATGTTGAAATTTTTAAAATGCCCCTTTTATGCGTAATTAGGCTTTTAGGTCACTTGGCAAATTTTTTCGTTTGGATCTGTTGTGCCAGTTTGAATACTGAGCTGTCTGAGCAGCCATAGGTTACTGCCTACCCAGCTCTGCAAGCAGAAGACCTCGTATGAGATTTTCCTCATCTGCTTGAGGGTAAGCGAGATGTTGGCTCATACGTTCATCAGGAGATGGAGCAGACCTGGCTGTGCCTTACATGGATTAGGGTGGTCTTACCCCTACTCAGGGTTCAAGAAAGTCTTCCACAGATTTTAATGTGTATGAGGAGGTTCAGCGTTTTTTTTTTTCTTGTTCATCTTAGCATTTTGTTCTTCTTTTGCCATATTTGTTTTGACAGAGTTGTACAATATCTCACCATGGTGGGAACTATATAAATAGAGATAATAATCAATTAGGAGTCTGTAGGTACACCAGATGGATGTATATTATTACAGATATATAACAATGTGTTAAAATTTGATACCAAGCATAACATGAAAACACTGGGCTTTCAGTAGTGGGGTTTTATAATGGCTTATTTGTGGCAAACTTGCAGGAGAGAGATACTTTGTTAATTACCATGGCTATTTTTATTTTCTTTTTTGTAATGATTTATTTATATTCCTCTTGTTTCACACACTTCTCAAACTAGTTGTTGCCGTGATTGTCAGTAGTTTAAACTCAGAAGTCGACTAAGGCCATCTGTTCTTTCAAAATGTGATTTGAAGTGTAAAAGGGGATGTTACCAGCTCAAACTATGGTTGTCTTTATTTGATGCAATAAAATTTAGGGATATAACTTGTTGTTATGATTGCTTGCTTTCGATTTGTATTATGATTTGTTTATAAAACTCATTTTGTTGTACTTAACTATCAGTCAGAGGTTAGTATTTGTTTTAGTGTGTGTTTCAATAAAAATCTAAAAATTTCCCACCTTCCTTTCACTCAGTGAACTAATTGACTACTTAACGTAGAAATGCCTATGCCTGCATGTGCTTTGCTTTTCAGATTTTTTTTTTGTTGCTTGCTTTTTCTCCTTTTTTTTCTTTTTTTTTTTATTTTTTTATGTTGCGAAGTTTTATACATCTATTTTCTCACCTACCGTATCCTAGGGGGCTTGGAGTACCAATAATACAGTCAGCCCACCTTCCTGGTCCCCAGACATTTCAGAAGGTCGGGACATTTTTAAATCCAGACAGCTTCCTGGCAGTGCCATTTGGAGCATCAAAGTGGTAAATAATTTGAATTTATTTTCATGTGTCCGTTGCTGTCTTTCTACTGTAGAGACTAGTGATGAAATTCTGTATCGCAGCTGAATTAATCTTCCGTTCTATTTACTGTTTAAGGCCTTTAAAAAATATTGAAACTCTGGAGCTTGAAGGTTAAAAAAAGTATGCTTTCCGGAGTGTACAGTGTGGTGGCATTGCCCTGATTTTCAAAGGCAAAGAGTAGCTTGTATCACTAATTTTTTGTGTGTGTTGAGTACTTCACTTTTTGTGGTTGGCTTTACATAGCTGTCAAAATAAATTATCTGAGAAGGAAAATGTCCGTAAGACTGGCAGTAAGTAAAGCCAGGCATGGAAAGGAGCAGAGGTCTGAAGGGTGACTTGAATTTGTTGCTGTGGAGAAATCTTGCAGAGTAGATTTGAAGTGACATAGTTTTTAGCTTATGGGGGAATAAATAGCAACTTTCCTACCTGATTAGATGGACCAAAGCTTGTATCCACAGTGACGTTTACCATTAAAACACCTGAAGAAACTAAGTGGAATTATTGTTTTTAAATAAAGGCAAAAAAAGCTAAATCATGAAACACTGACAAATGGCTGTAGCTTCCCAATGATTTATTTTCATCTCACTTTAACTCTCATGCTAATTTTGTTTTAATTTGACATTAGCTTAGCTTTTGCTGCTTCAAGCATTAATTTTCAGCTTAATATTCGGCATTAACATTGATACAAGTATCTGCTTATTCCTTTTACTAGTTGTGTGAAAATAACAATACTGATACCTGGTCTGAAAGAGACAAAGTAAGAAATGTGCCAGAAGAGTTTACATCTGAAAAAATTGATGCTTGTATGTCCTGTGTGTGCATATGTATTAACTCCATATATATGTAAGGACAACATTTTATGTTTCATTTTAGTACATACAAATACTTCAGCCATCAGTAGCATCCTTCCTTTCACTTCCTGAAATAGCTTTGCGTGACATTACCTTGTTGTGTAAGGTAATTCCCATTAATCGATGGATGTTAATAAAATTTAAACATTGGGATGCTTGGGTTCTTCCTCTAATTATGACCATAAACTTCTGTATCTTCTTTAAAACAGGAGTGGGCAGATTTGGAAAGCACTGTTGGTAGCAGTGAGCACATAGTGCTGCTTTCCATCCAGGGAACTCCTGTCTCTGTCAGTAGAGACCGTTCATGTCTGCTGGCGACACCATCCCCAGGGAGCTTTGTGGTTCTGTCAACATTGTTTTATTGAGTAAATGTTTTGACTTGGTATTAAAAGTAGTTTGCAGCAAACGTTTGGATACAGACACCGTAACTAGATGCTTTGTGAATGGAGTCGGGCTGTATTAGGAGCCAAGTTTATTCACAAGTTTGAAATGCAATAAATAATCTCATTGCTTATTTTGTTGTTAGAAAGGGGCTTGTTTGAGTATGTATCATAATTATTGTCATTTATACAGATCAGAGGCTCTGAAACATGTTGTAAAGGTGTCTGACATACTAGCCAGAACTCAGGGACATAGCTGATATGTTCTGTTTCTTTCTGGAAAAATACTAAGGCAGATTAGGGATCCTCTTTGTGTTTAGTTCATTTTGAAATAATAATTAAAAAAAATAATGAAATTTAAACTACAACACAGTATTGAAATTAGGTAATTCTTATTAAAAACTTACTTGCTTTTCCACAGTTCTTTGTAGTTGAACATACTGTGAATACTCCAGAGCACACAAAGCTGCAACTGTTTGTCTGCATCTAAAATAAGGAAGAGGGGAGAAGAAGCTGTCTAAAAATAAACAGATATTTTCTAAGAAAAACATCATATTATGGGAAGTGTTGATCTGAGTGTAGTTGATATAATTATTATAAAAAGCTCTCTGTGTATCTGCTGAATTAAGAGAGTTTGGTGGAGCCAGCTCCTGCTTCGCTTTGGGAGCAGGACTATGTCCTAATAAATTGCAGTGTTCTCTTATTATTCATAGCACAAGGAAAGCATCTATGAATGCAAGTAATAAAGTGTCCAGACCCTACTCAGAAGTCCGATGACTATCTGAGCTGACTGTTTAAAAAGAAAAGAAAAATGAATCAGAGAAGAGGATATTTATTTTGAATACTTTGCAACTGTGGGGAAAATAAGCAAACACATTTCCGTATTTCCAGTTATTCCTGAAGAGAAAATAAACATTTCTGATTTTGACTGCTTTCTCACTGGTGGTAAAGGTGATCATATTATGTCATGTAAGTAGTTAAAGGTATTTCACAATGATTTATGCAGTGACTTGATGTCTATGGCCTAGTGTGCTCATACTCACTTGGAATCATAGGGTGGTTTTTTACTTCTGTTTTTCCCTAGATGCGTTGAACAAATTTGAATCCCATATAACAAAAGAACTTCAGATTGCATTTAAATTGTTATCTTACATTGAATAGGGCCGTGGATCAGGATTCCCAGGGAAGCGGAGGCCACGTGGTGCAGGTCTTTCAGGAAGAGGTGGCAGAGGTAGATCAAAACTGAAAAATGGAGTTGGGACGGTAGTCATTCCAGGGGTAAGAACATTTGTTTTTAAGTCATATTGCAGACTGTTAATTTAACATAATTTTATTCAGCTGTAATTCTTGTATTAAAATACTGTGTAAAAACCAAAGAGCTCTAAAAAGCACAGTTATTTCATAAAGCCTGGCTATTACTAAGTGTTTGTGATGAAGAACTAGAGCACTGTAGCTGAATGGACCTGATTCAATTTTATGCTGGACTTGCCACTTAAAGGGCCAACTGTTGGGAGTCTTGAGTACTCCTTCCATTTACTCGGGTGGAGGACGTGCTAGGTAAAGGCAGCACTCACTGGAACAACACAAAAGAGAAGAGCATGGCTTGTGCATAAGAACGTAACAGCAGCCGTAGCAGATCAGGCCAGCGGTTCTACCCAGGGGAAGAGCTGGGGGAACAGTGCAGAAACGGAACAGGGCTGGAGAAGGTGACACCTCAACAGTTTGTGTCCTGGGGACTTGATGGTCTGGCGATGGTGTCTTTGTCTTGGGCAGCCTGTGTTGGACCTTTCTTTCATGAATTTGTCTTTTTAAAAACTTTTGGTAACCATGTTAACCTTTTTTAGTTCTACAGCTCATCAGCCTGCTGTTTTAAATTGCTGTCTGCTGGTTTCATTGCCTGCTCCTCAGTGCTCTGACGGAAGAGGCAATGGAGAGCTGTTTTCTATTTGCCTCCCCTGTCCATGCCACTCAGTTTCTGTAGATCTCCAGCATTTCTCCTCCTTTTCCCTATGCTCTTTCCTTGCTAGTCTGGAGAATCCCCGTATTTAGTATTGTTCCTCGTGTGGAAGCTATTCCGTATTTTTGATTATCCTGGTCAGTTGTTTTGTCATGTTTGTGTTTTCACTTTGTGGACTTTGAGCTGCGATTTTATAGCACAGCACTCAGGTTTATGAAGTTCTTGTGCAGTTCTTCCCAGTTGTCTGTCGTTTTTTGTTACTCTTAATATTTTAATACTGTTGGCAAACTTTGTTACTTTGCTCCTTGCTTGATTTTTCAGATTGCATACGAGTATGTTGAACGCAGCCTGTAACAGACATCCCTGTCAGATTTCCACTAGTGCTATTCTCCCACATAGAAAAATGACAATTTATTCTACTCTTTGTTTAGTGTCTTATGTCAGTATAGGGACCATTCCTCTAATTCTATGTCAGTGTACCCTTTTTCAAGGAGCATTGATGGAGGACTTATCCAAAAGAATCTGGCAACAAAGTAAGTTACATAACTCCGATTTTGCTGTCCCCAGGCTTGCTGACTCCTTCAGAGAGCTCTGATAGATCCTAATTTAACATGATTAACTCTTTCTTGAGTCTTTAACAAAATAGAATATGTATCAGTGTGGCTGCAAGTTCTCTGTTATGATCATAAGTCAGATACTCTGTAGGGCGGTATATGGCTTCCCCCCAGAAACCTTGGAGAATATGGTAGCTAGATTTGCCATCTCCCATTCCTACAGCACTGATTCTAAGCAAATTGTTGCTCACTGCAATTGGTAGTTAAGCTATTTCATACCTGAAGTCCTTTTAAAACTCTTAAATCTTACACACTCCTGGTCTGCTCCTCATAAGAAGAGGGATTTTGGTATGAAAAACTGCTGGAAATGTGGACTGCAAAAATTTATAGGTTTTTTTTTCCTGCTATGGACTTGGCTTCTTTGAACATTCCTTTAAAAGTTTGATTACCAATCAGCCCAGCAAATTTTGAGAGGCATGGTGTTCCTCATGTTCAGAGAAGGACTTACTCATTTTTCTTTCTTTATGAAGAGCTACTTTTTTGTATTCTTACATAGAATCTGTTTGATTTTATACTGCACTGCACCACTTTTGCTGCCTGTATAATAATTTCTTGGATTACTCTTGTATTTGTGATGTGGATTTTATAGGAAAAACTCCTAAAAATTTTTGTAACTGAACAGAGGATATTGAGTTAGGTAAATTGCTATAAATACAAAATGGACACCACTCTTCACAATTTCCTGTAGAATATTGATCCTTTGACTCGTCAGAGTTCTAGAGCAGAGATGTGGCTGTTTTATGATAGATGAAGGCATCAATACCAAGAGACAAGCCTTTTGCCAGATAAATGTTTGAAATGTGAGTATTTTCGTTCCCTTTGCACAAACTGATTCTTACTCAGCGTGGGATCACGACCAGTGAACAACTGCACAATTTTGGAAATATCTTGGTATACCTTGGGAAAGAGGAAGAAGGTGGCTACAGGTTAACGCAAGCTGGGTCGTGGCTCGCATTAAGCAAGCATCAAAATCAAAATTGCGGTGATTCAGACCTTCAAATTCTGCTCCTTTGTGTGTGCAAGCAATTCCAAGAACTTTGTGGAACCTGTGGATATACCTGCGAGGGAAAAGCTCTCCCTCAACGTATCAAGAGGTGTTTCAGGCATTTTTTGGTTGGTTAGTTAGTTACAGCTGCAGTGCTCTCAACCATACAGTAATTAAAATGCATTAACAATATATCCTCTTTTTAGCTGTTTCTCGGTAAATGCTGATTCTCAGAGGATCAGAAGGATTCGTGTAGCTGTTGTAACGATATTTACGTTTGTCTCTAGACCGATGTTTGGATTTGTAAAATATTTATTATTTAAACAAGTATGTGCATAAGACTTAAACTGTATTTAAAGTAATCCACATTTATAAAATGAGAATAGCTGGTAAAACAAAGTTCTGTTTCTGTATTGTGTATTTGTTCTTGTATATGGAAGTATGTGCTGTTATCTTCCAAATTTCCATGGCTGCTAGTGGTTCAGAGAGTAAATAGTTGGGCCTGTTAATTTAAATTCATGGAGAGCAAATTCTGCAAAGCAAGATTTACATGGAAGTCAGAACACAGTCGAAGTCTTTTTTTCTTGTTTTTCTTCCTGGGAAGCTATATGTACATGTATGTGCTGAATTAGTAAAGGACAGGTCAGAGTAACAATCTCTTGGTCAAAAGGAGAATGACATAAGAGCTTATATATTGAGACCAAAACAGCCATTTCAAGTTCAGTGCAAGTTTTTATGGGCAAGATAGATAAGTCTCATAAGGAAACTGCTTATTGAGAGTATCTTAACTATTGAACCTTTAGAACTCTTGCTTATTCCTCTAACATACTTGGAACGTTAGGCAAACCACATTTTGGGCAAGAATGGACAAATTACATTTCTGCAATTGCTCTTTGAATTAATACTCAAAAGTATGTCACTGCAATTAACTTCTCGATGAGAAGAACTTCAGTGTTTATATGTGGGGAACAGAGCAGACTGGTCACAGTATGACAATTTCTGCTTAGTGATTTTTTTTCGTAGACTACCTCTTTCCTTCCATTTCCACTTTAAAGTGCAATGGGGTAATGCGTAAAGGTGAACAAAGGAGAAGAAGAGAATGTGTCTTTAAGACTGATACAATGATGATGCTTGTACTGATTTGAAAATGTGAATTAATATAATAATTTCTGATTAAGGTAGCTTTTTATGAAAGTTCATAATGTATGAATAAATATTTGCAAAGCTTATATTCTCTGGTTCTATTAAAAATAAACATTTTTAGAAAAGAAATTTCCTCTTATGTCTTAGAAAAGGTGATGTGCTTGCTATTTATGTGGTGTGGTTTTTTTAATAGGTCACAACTATGGATGTTTCATCTAACAAAGATGAGGAAGAAAACTCAATGCATAATACAGTTGTCCTCTTCTCCAACAGTGACAAGTTCACTCTGCATCAGGTTAGGATAATAGTTACTGTGTTTTAATTTTTTTTCTCTACTTTTAATTAGAAAAAGTAAATGAATGTCTGTGTTAGGAGTTAAATTATACAGCAAGCTGGCTGGATTTTGCAGTGAAGTATTTTCAGAATTTAGTGTCTGGCATGTGTTGCAAATCTGCTGTTTCCTATCATTTCAGGATATGTGCGTGGTTTGTGGGAGTTTTGGCCAAGGTGCAGAGGGCAGGTTGCTTGCCTGTTCTCAATGCGGTCAGTGTTACCATCCATACTGCGTCAGTATTAAGGTGAGTGCTTTTGTTACATAAAAAAAAATACTTGATTACACTGTTTTCATATTGTACTTTAATGGCACTATGCTGCTTTTGGTTTTGTGATAATTAGGGGAGTCATTAACTTGTTAGATATTCATCGGCTAATGTGACCATTATTTGTATGCGACTTGTGAAAGACTTTAATTAAATGTCGTTTTACAGTATGCATTGCCTCAAGAGAAATTAACCTTTTGCTAATTTCACAACCACAAATAGCACTGATTATCCAGCAGTTGGTTAAAATATCAGTTTGAGATATAAGCTGAAAACCTAAATACAAGCAGAATTTAAAACAAAGAAAAAAATTATTCGGCATCTTAATTTACTGGGGCATAAGGTTTAGTTGACTCAGTTTGTCTGTTGGCTGTCAGAATTGACAGCAGTTGGAGTGGTTAATTAATACATTTTACATTCATTCGTCTAGGAGAGAATGTGTGAAAATTAAATTTGAATGGTATAAGATGACTTAGCATGCACATAATAAGCTATTTACTGCAATAAATACACTATACACTTAATTATAGAAGTATATCTATGTCAAAGTGGGATTTTTTTTAAACGTGTCACAAAACTTTATTTTAAATGTACTTTACAAAATGCCATATGTGTATTTCATGCAACTGTAATTTGGCTTTGTGTTTATATGCTACGCTTACATTATATATTGATTACAGTAAATTAGTTGCTTGCTTCAGATGACTAAAGCCGCAGCACTGGTTACCACAGATAATTTAGGAAAGGTAGAGAATTTGTATTGACCTCAATCCTGGCTTTACTAAGTAGCTGAAAAAAAGCAGCCATGTGCTCTTCTTCATGCCTACAGGACCAGGTACTCCTCTAAGGAATAAACTCTCCTACATGTATATCCAGTGCAGTATATATTATCTGGTGTGCTAGTTTATGCAAAGAAATTATATTGTGGAACAGTATCAGATGTCAGTAGTTACAGTTTCTTTCTCTTAAATCCATTCCCATTTATTGAGGCTTGAGAAAGTCTAATTGATAAACAGCTCCTTGCGATGCGGATAGCGTGCCCAGAAGAGCATCCTGTGTGCCACTGGCCAGACCTTAATTTGTACAACGATCGTACTTCATAGAGCAGTCTTTCAAATAATTTTCACCTTGCCATTTGCAGATTACTAAAGTGGTGCTTAGCAAAGGTTGGAGGTGCCTGGAGTGCACAGTGTGTGAAGCCTGTGGGAAAGCGACGGATCCAGGGAGACTGCTTCTCTGTGATGACTGCGACATCAGCTACCACACGTACTGCTTAGATCCACCCCTGCAGACAGTTCCGAAGGGAGGCTGGAAGTGCAAATGGTGTGTTTGGTTCTGGGCTTAGAAATATTGACTGTGGGCCTCTCTTGTTTCTGCTGTCACTTCATATTTGCAATGTCCATTGAACTGTAATAATGTTTTAATTGTATTTGTCAGGTGTATTAAAGGAAGCAAAATACTTTTGAATTGTTTTATTCAATTATCAATTTAGTAGAGAAACTGTCATCTCCTCTTAATACTATTTCTTCATGCCAAAAAGCAAGTAAGTAGAGATGGACAAAAGTTTTCTTTTGAAACTCTTAGCCAAAAAAAATCCAAATTACATTCATCAGAATGTTCATTCCAGTGTTCAGCTGGAAAAATGAATGGGTGCTTCACCAAATTGTTCTTGAAATAAAACCCTCTGAGAACCATTCATGTTCCCCGAGTGGAACACAAACAGAATAGACCTCTCACATGGCTGGGTCTCCATATCTCAAAGTCAATGGCAACTGGAAGCAGGAACTCCTCTGACCTGTTGAGCTGTTACAAACGCCCGTCTGCCAGTTTCTGCAGATAGAAGGGAATTCTTACTTAGGAACTTTCTTTAAAAAGTATGAAAAATGTTGGTAATGTTCTAAAGTGAAATAATACTGTTTTCATTCAGTTGAAATATTGCCTGACCTGAAATGAGTCCTATTCCCTCCCTCCCCTCCCCCCCACAGTGGTTAGTAATCTAAAACATTAATACTCACCCCGTTCTAAGTAGGAGAGTTTTAAAGCCACGAAGTAATCTTCCTGTGAATTGAAACTAATAGATCATTTTGTCTGTTCTGCAGGTGTGTTTGGTGCAGACACTGTGGAGCAACTTCTCCAGGTTTAAGATGTGAATGGCAAAATAATTACACACAGTGTGCTCCCTGCGCAAGTTTGTCTACCTGCCCAATCTGCTATCGCACTTACAGGGATGAAGAGCTTATAATTCAGTGTAGACAATGTGATCGGTAAGGATTTCTAATATTTTACAGGTTTTTCCTGTTTAAGGCTTATTTTATTTTTTTTCTGCTAATTTAAATGCGTAAAGATGAAGGGAATGGTCTTGTGGTAAAGAGCACTGGACTGAGTCTCAGGAGTCCCTTCTTAGTTCATTTGTAGTTGTACCACAGACTTAACTGTATGACTCTGGGCAAATCAATTGATCACTCTGTGCCTCATTTTCCCCCTATGAAAAAATAATTTGCCTCGCAAGACTATTGTTGTGAGGCTAAATCTAGATTACATTGTATCAAGTAAGTAGTTAAAGTGATTGCAGTATAGGGAGAAAATGATAATACTAAGACATATTTGCTTCTGGGACATTGTTTTATAGAAATTTCCTTCCTGTGAAGGGATAGAGGTAATCTGGTACTGTATATACAGTATTTAACACACCACTGTAGGGGATTGCTATATATGGAGAGCCCGATTCATCATTTCTCCCTAAAAGAATTTATTTCACATTTACTTGGACCATATACTGATATTTAGGTCTCCTAAAACACCACATATTTCCTTTAAATTGTATTTTTTCCCCCACTTAATTTCTAGATGGATGCATGCAATCTGTCAGAACCTAAACACAGAGGAGGAAGTGGAAAACATAGCTGATATGGGTTTTGACTGTACCATTTGTAGGCCATACATACCACCAACAAACGGTAAGAAGACAATTGAAACCAACGACAGGACTGCACACTGCAATAAATAGGTTTGGGAATGTGTTACGGTTCTTTTCTCTGGTAGAGATTTGGCTCATGATAGAAGCAAGATTTTTCTTGTTTATTTTAAGGGCCTTCTGGAAGTGTCCTCAGCTCTTTTGCACCTTGTAGTGATTGGCTGCAAGGCCAAAGAAAACCTAACAGAGGGATTTCTGGATAGATTTATTGAAGATAATTTGGGTAACTTACTAAAAGCATTTGGTATTGAAAAGGTAAAAGACCTCTCACTTTGTCAAGTGGAAGGAAGAAAGCCCAGTTCTCTAAAGTTACAAACTGCAGAAGAATCTGAAAATCAGTTCCAAGCAGAAAAACTTTCTGTATTTCAATACTTTGAGGTGGTCTGAAGCAGCAGTAGCTGTAACAACAGTCCATATAAACATTTTTCCCCTCCTCCCTCATGTTGTAGTAATGCCACTCCCTCAGCTCTCCCAGTATTTAAGACCAGTGCTTCCATCCCTAGCTGTGGTTTTTGAAAGCATTCGCCATGCTTGGGAGTTGCCACTTTCTTGTGAGTTAAAATGTACAGTACTTTGCTCTTCTCCACACAAGTTATCAGTGAATATATGCACCAGCTTCCTTGTTAGTCTGTACCATGTCGTTCTGTAGCAGCGATACTTCAGGAGCTGAGGTTGCTGCATGTTTCTCTTTAAGCTCAGCTACAGGGTCTGGTTCTGTGGGATGGTACTGATTCATGTTCCTGTGAGTGGCCTGTTGGCATTTAGATTGGCCTATTATCTGATTTATGGTCTTGCTGCAAGGGTGGTAGCCCAGGTCTGTTTTCTCTGTGTGTCAGCTCACAGGAGTTTCTGCTTCAGTCTACTACTTTAACAGAGCATTGACAGCTATACCCATTTTTAGCCTAATAGCACGTTAAAGTGCTCATATTAACCCTTTGTGGGAGTGTCATGAGAGTATGGTAGATGGAAGGTACAAATGTTTGCCATATACACCAAGATGATGTCAGTAAGATTTGCTTTCCTGATAAAGATTGGCAATACCATGAGGCATGCATGTGAGAGGTCTGCCAAGAAAAGTTTAGTAGAGCATCTGATGTCCCGTTGCACTGGCACATCCTCATAACAGTGTGGCAGTAATGGTAACTAACTGACTTGACCTTGGCGGTTTGTATGCTCCCTTGTCAGCTACACATGGCTGAGGAACACTTCCAAGTATCCCACTTTTACCACTATTAGAAGTAAGAATGACTTACGATTATGTATTGCTGCAAGTCACTTCAGTTTTGAGATCTACTTTCACAAATTCAAAAAGAAAGAGGTTTTGTAAGCGGGAAAAACAAGAAACTTGCAGATATAACACAGGTTTTTGTTTGTTTTGATAATAAGCTTTGGGCACTTAAAACAAAAAGGTCCAAGAAAGAAATACTGCCTCTTCCTTTCTCTTTGTGAGCTGGCAGAGCTACCTTTTAGAGGAAATTAAAGCCCATAATACATGAGATGGAAAAACTGCACATGATGGCATCAGCGATGTTTCACTTCAGGCATAATCTGGTCCCCGAATTAGTCCTTCTTGCACACCTTCAGGAGGTTGTATTGCTTAGATTTGTTTTTGAGGAGAGGAACCAGTCCTGCAAGACCTGTTAGGGAGTTCCCAAGCTTTCTTTGCAGGTTTTTTCCCACCTTTTCTTATAAGACAAGTTTATCTGCTTATTCTTTCATGTTTTGACTCAGTATATATAATACCTCTTTAACACATGTACCTTTGCACAGTTGCATGTCTGAATATGTCATTTGATGCATGTTCGTAGAAGTACTTGCATGTACTTTTATATGAAATGTTTCAGTCTTTCATTAATTCTTCTACAACTCCTTTGAAAATTTTTAATGATTTTTTTGTTTTGAGGTGAGAATAATTAGCATTTGATAAACTTAGAGAAACAAAATTTGGTTAGTGCTAGAAAGCATCTTAAAATGCACCATGTTGTGGGTTTCTTATTGGGATGGTTCTTGGTCTTTCGATTTGATGTATCACAGAGAATATGAATGTGTTGCAAGTATTATTACAGACTTTTTAACTACTGTCTTTGTAGAAGAAGCAAGAGCCCCTCAACCTGGTAAATTAGCAGTACATTGCAGGTTTACTGTTGATGAAGAGTAAATACTTCTAGCAAGTAGGTGTTGAGAAAGAGCTTCCGTTTTTCTTGCTTCAGAAAATGGAAACTTTTAAATTTGTAAGAGCTCTTCCCTGTCTCATCGTAAGAGCATCAGATGTGTATCTGATAATCTTACGAAGTTATCTTCTTCAGGAAACAGAAACGAGAAATGTTTTTTATGTTCTTGAACATACATAAATATCAAAAGCCAGAATGTGGTAAGATGTGCACCATAGTAGTATGCCATAAATCTTCATTACCAGATTTTTTTGAAATAAACATCTCTAATCAGTGTTTCATCAGGTTCCTTTTAGTGTAGTCTCCAGTTATAACTTACGTCCCCCAGCATAATGCTGTGCCTTGTAGAAATTTTTTTCTAATTTAGATTGCTTGAATATTATCGTGACTAGGTACTAGCAGCTGCTCTAGGTAGCAGCAGCTTTTCCTCTGTGCTGTAATTCCTGCACATTCGGGAGAGCTGTGCGCGTCTCTCATCGACGTTCACTCCTAGACAAGCAATTCTCAGCCATCTACCCATCACTTCTGCCTTGTACACCCCATCTGCAGATATCATCCCTTCCTCGCTTACTCCCATCCTCTCTCCCTCCACATACTTCAGCTTCCCCCTCCATTGGTGCTTTTCTGCTTTCTCTGCGGGAGGCAAAGGGACCCACTCTGCCTGGATTTTTTTAGCTAGCTAGAACTGATCTGGTGACAGTTTCTGGGCGCTGCCTGTGGGTCTGCATTCCTCCTGTGGCTCAAGCAGGCGTGCCTACAGAGCCAGTGAGGAGGTCATATTGCTTAGAATTCAGAGGTGCTCGATACTGCCAGTGATAATGCGTATTATGGCTGGGAGCCTCTGTTGTACAATTTTAATGAAACTGAGTTAAATTTTTCTTCATTCTGAAACTTCATTCTATGTACTTTACAAACACCGGATATAAAAGCAACATAATACTATAAGTTAAAAATTAACTTTGGGGTTGTTTTTATTATTTGGCACATTTATTATGTCAACTCTTATGTTCTTGTAAGTTACTATATTTACAAAGAAATCCCTGCGTCATGCATACAGTTATGCAGGCATCTGATGGTGTTCTGTCAGTGTTGTGTTTCTACATCAACCATTTTGCTCTGTTTCTTATGCTGATTTCATTTCTTCTTAGGATTGTTCTTTTCTATTACAGCCTTACAAATGGCAGTCCCCTTTGTTTGGGAAACTGTGATTCTTCTCATCGTATTGTAGTCTGTGTAATTACTTGTTTTCAATTGAGGCTACTAAATGCTGTAGGATATTCAGCATGCTTAATCCCTTTTGCAAATAAACATAATAGTTTTGGTTAAACTTCAGCTAAGTGCCTCAGAAAGCACTTTTTTGTTCAATTTTATGTGTTTTTCTCTGGAACAGTCTTTGCTCTAACAGTACTGTATTTCTCAGTTATCCATTTTATTGATCCTTAATCTGCACTCTAATTAGCTGTTCTCTGGAAGTCTGTTTGATACCGTCTTCAAACACTGTTTGTTGTGCAGTCTCTGAAGGCCTCACCTCTGTCACTACCAGCTTGTTTATTTGACTGTTTCAACTCTATTCAGTCGCCAAAGCTAAAATTATTCACAATCTGACCTGGACCAGAAGAATGCTCCCTGTTGTTTGAATTTTAAATAAGGATTTCAAATTCCCATTCACAGCTGTCTTTCTGAATTTTTTGTTTACCTTAGATTCCAATTCAATAATTGTGATCTGTCTTAAAAACGTATTGTAAATTATAACCAATTAAATGAACAGATAATGTGTTATTCCACTTTGACTATTTCTTACAATCTGCTTTTTCTCTGTTGTTTCAATTCAGTGCTTTTGAGTATCTTCCATCCTGCAGCTTGTCTCTTTTTCTTTTTTGTTGTTTCTCTCCAGCTCAGTGTCTCTTTCAAAAATCTCATTTTCAATTTATTTTCTTCATTGTCTTTTCCTTCCATTCTTGTATATCAGTTTTTCAATAATTCTCATAGGCTGCTTTCTTTTACTAGAATATTGGTTTTTTGTAGCTTAAATCATATACTTGAGTTACACCTTACATAAAACTTTTAAAGGACTGTAGTTTTGAAGACGGACTTTCACTTTCCGTAAGTTTTTTAAATGCTTAGAAAGCATCCTCTAGATTTCATATTCATTATTGTATTTAGCCAAGAATTTAAGTGTTACTTGGAAGCTTCTGTGCTTTTCCCAGTCTTGTCCCTTGTGTGTGAGACGGTCAGCAGCAGCGTATGTGCAGTGGTCTGAAGTGTCTGAGAAACACTGAACTTCGCGCAGGTCTTTTGTCTCAGTGGTCTCATCTTGTGTGGCAGACGCAAAGTAAATACTCCAGATGTTTGTCTGAGTCTTAAATTCACCGTGGACAAGATTTCTAGGCGAAAAAATAAGAAAGTGTGGATAAACTCGCCTATATGGTAGATGCTAACTGTGCCAAACTAACAGGTTTTCTGTTTCTAGTTCTCAGCGTTTGCAAGGTAGAAGCTTCTAATTTTCCCTTTACTTACCCTGTCTACATAATCTCTGTAAAGTCACTACTAATATTAGAAGTCTAGTCTGCACATCACAGGTTAGCGAAGTACGATTACGGTTATTGTAATTAAGGCAGATGGGAAGAGCATTTCTACTCACAACAACAGTAGCCTGGTGTTGGAGGACATTTTGGTCATTATTTGTTCAGTCACACGGTTCCAGTGCTTCCCTGGAGCGCGCAAGCTGTAGTTTTTAAACTGAGTTTCAGCTGTTCCACTTGTCGATATTCTTATCTTGAACGAGAATTACCCTATCTAACTTCAACAAGTCATGTATCATTTATTCTCAGATATATCCGCTTGCTCATATGTGTTGTGCAAGACACCTGATAGCATAGACACAGCTAGAACCTTGTGTGGGAAGCTGTCGGAGCGTGCCTGCCCCTCCTTGGGGACGCAAGACAGTGGTTGAGACCCAGTTCACAAAGCCCTCCCATTTTTCACACTTAGGTCAGCAAAACCTGGACATCATGAGTAGTGTAGTGGTTACTTTCCAATCCAGGAGATCCATTGTACTTATTTGCTCTTGGTCCAGTAGGAGATCATAGACCATCGAGTTCAGTGCCATTCCAATGCCATTCTTGGCTCCAGGAAGTTGGAGAACTTCAGTTTGTATCAAGCTTGTTTTGTAGTCACATCTTCTGTGGCACTGAAAAGCACTTTATTTTAAAAGTGCTAGTGAATGTTGCCAACAGTATAAATTAGGGAATTTAATGGAACTGTTTGAAGGAAAATTCGCTGATAGTTTCCATTTAAACCAAGTCACCATTTTTGAAAGTTGAAATTATTTTCCTTATTTTTTTCAGTGCCTTCTTTGGACTGTTGTGATTCATCAGTTGGAGCTCAGATTATTTCAAAATCAAAAGAACTAGGTAAAGAATGTAAATGCTTAATCTTTGATTATTTAGCGTATTTTAAGGGTATATTTTTACGTGAGACAAAAATTCCTTTTTCTGTGATTTTGTAACACACAGCATTAACTATCCTTCTGTTACCACAGCATGCTTTTCATATTTTTTTCTCATTCTTTCTTCTCTTTTGCCTGCCATACCTGCACTATAATAATTACTTAAAATTATGCTTTGGTCCTGCAGACTTAGTTGCTTGCCTTAATATTAGCAGTGATAACACAGTGGTACTGAGTCAAGCATGTACACGAATATTTACAGGCTCGAGCCGTAGGAGGACACAACTTTATTTGTCTGGTTTGTGCTAGGAATTTATAATCTTGACAAGCCTACTCACAAGTCACTTTTATAATGATAGTACCTAACAGCTTCCATCGTGTTAGGACAGTTTCCATCACGTCAGAATTTTTTTCCATTTCATACCGCACAAATGTAGTTCTGAGAGAAGGTTCTGGCCTCAAATCTTCAATCTGAAAAAGAGTATGCGATTTTTTTAAAGCCAACACTTTTTTAGTTCAGTGTAGGGAAACAGTCATCTGGGAAGAATTGTGTTCAGAACCAGCTGTGTTTTGAGGTGTGATATGTTACATAAGAAAACATTTTTGGTTAAAGGGAACAGATGTTATGATGTTCATATGTTTTCAAAAACTGTGTTATCAAATCATTATTTAATTGGCTCCAAAGAGCAGAAGAATCTTTGCAGCCTCTTCATTATTTGGCAATTCTCTGAAAGTTCCCGAACGTCAGCTTGCAGGGCAGCAGGTGACAGCGCCTTTCTCTACATGGTGAACTAAGGAATGTTAGAGTTTATTGGTAGACTCAATTGTCATGTAACAACTTGAGGAGGAAGCAGGCTTGCAGGTCTTGGGAGACTTGGCTTCTACCCATGATTTCCGGTTTGATCTTGAGCAGCTCACATGATATAACTTGGCTTTTGTCCGCCTATAAAACAGGGCTAATAACTTCCTGAGTTACCAAGAATTCTGGGAGGCTTAAGGTCATTAATAAGATGCAGGTACAGTGCTGAGGGCTGGGTGAGGGCCTTGGCCGGTAAGCAACAGGGACCCAAAGTAAGACTTGCAGTTTTCTGTGAGTGCCAGGGATACAGAAATACCCTGCAAGGCACCAGTTTCCATATTCAAATCATTCTTTCTAGTGAGTCCTTGATGTACGTTCTTTTGTAGCAGTATAATGGATTGATGCTGGATTTGACATCAGACTCTAAATTGTAAAGCTGTAACTGTAACGTGTAAGACAGTATCCAGTATCTCTGTTTTATTTATACCAATTTCCTCACTCATGAATCAGCTCCATACATGTGGATTATTAACTCTTAAAAGTGCTATTCCTGAAAAATCTAAGACTTGTAAATTTAAGAGTTTTATATTGCTGTTATGATTCATTTAACTTTTATAGACCCACCGAAGACGTACACCCAGGATGGAGTCTGCTTGACAGAATCCGGCATGTCTCAGTTACAGAGCCTAACTGTTACAGTACCGAGAAGAAAACGGACGAAACCAAAGCTTAAACTGAAAATTATAAATCAGAACAGTGTGGCTGTGCTGCAGACACCCCCAGATGCCCAGTCAGAACACTCAAGAGATGGGGAGATGGATGACAGTAGAGGTAGCAGTCTACTTTTGGCATGTCTTGTATCTTGGAGTGTTGCAGTACACGTGTGTATTGCACATATCCCTCGGAGTATTTATTATATTGATACTCGTATGTTCTGTACGGAATACTTTATGGAAATTACTTGAACGATAGTCATGGCTCATTGTTGTCCATTTCAGGGATTTTTCTGGTTGTTATTCTATTTATGGGTCACCCATCCTATAAGAAACTCACCTTTCTAAGGCTGGCAATGCTAGAAATACAAGTTGCCTTTTTGTCTAATCCTTGGATTACCTGTGGGAAATATTGTGCACTCGCTGAATACAAGTGTGTTTTGAGAGTCTCAAATTTAAACACTGTTTGAAAGTAGTAACGTTGGCTCAGCAAAGCAACGTCTAGATCACTGTAAATCTGGTATTTAAAACAAAGGCAAAAGTGGAGTAAGAAGCTCTTTGCTGAGAGTATTTCTTTTTTCTGAAAGAAATAAGATGGGCTGACCTGAGGGTCTGAGGAAAATAAATAATTTCCTTGTATGTCCATAGACAAAATGAAAATTTTATTTGTCACCATCTCCAAAGTAGGATTGGAGTTTGGAAGTGAATTCAGGGTATTGCTCTGGTTCAAGTAGTGACGCTGTATGTAGAGTCCTGCCGAAAGATTTCAGGTTCCAGGATGGGGTGTCTGCGTAGTATGGAGAGAGGGGAAGGTTTAACATTGTTTTTGTGGTCTCCAAGGCTGATGAGAGATGAAGAGATCTGGGGTAACACTTGCCTACCCAAGCGCATCCCTGTGTATGGGGATGACATTTCAGTCAATGGTAGAAGCCCTTAGGAGAGCTCCTTCCACTGCAAATCTAAACATGGAGTAAAGATCCACGCATCCCAGGGCCACCACTACTTGTCCAATCTGCTTCCCTCACAGCTGAGCAAGCACAGCAGCCCCAGCCAGAGGAGGCCAAAGGTGGAAGATCAGAGTGGGAAAAGCACGTAGGAGCAGCCAGCCCCACTCTTCAAATCCCCGCTCTTCAACACTAGACACAGCAGCCAGCGTGGTGCAATACCATTCGCCTCTCCTCTTTGCCGCGGTCTGGCTGTGCATCCCGATAAGTGTGTTGGTAGAATAGGTGTTAATCCGTGGCCTGGGGAAAGGCTTACTTAAATGGCAGGTGTGAAAGTCATTTCATTAGTCATGCAGGTGTCTGTTACAGAGGAACATAGGCACACCACCTCACCACAGTCTAAAGTGCTTTCTGTTTATGCAACATTGCCTCGTTGTTAATCAGATTAAATGTCATAAGAAGATTTTTTTAGATACAGAGAGTGTACTTGAGACAACTGGGTAGTTTAACCATCAGTGCAGTTTCAGTGTTAACTTGTTGATAGAAGTATTGTTCCCATTGTTTGATTAGCACATTATTACTGTCTGCTGTTAACTAGAAGTGGGTTTTTTGTAATAATAGCTTCTCTTTATTTATAACCTTTAAAACAGTGAATTAGTTGCATTTCTTTCATTTCCTTCAGTATTCACAGGGTTTGATATATTATCCTAGCATTACACTGATTCTTAAATTTCATCTCATACTTTCGTGTAGTCCATCAGGTGGGTTGTTGAAAGCAAAAAAACTTTTGATTTTGTTCTGAAGGCATCAAGATAGAGAATTAACCATTTCTCTTGTTACTCTATTTCAGTGGTTAATCATCTTTACTTTTACAAACGTATGCCTGTTTTCTATGTAACTTTGTCTAATTTCATTACCTGCTTGATGGCTTTTGTGGGTATCCCTTTTGAACTAGATAACAAGATATATAAATGCAACAGCAGAGTATGAAAGAGAGAGCCAAAGCTTTCCCAGACTTCAGTTTCAGTTCTGATCACCTTGCGTTGCCTTTTTGGAGTTAGAGCATACTCGTATGTGTGACAGCAACAGCACAGCATGTACCTGGTAGATTGGCTGGATTTCCTGGAAGCTCTACATGTGCTGTGGAGGGTGGATCAGTGCCTGTTCTCTGAATGTCTGAAATTTTTATACGAGCATCAGGATGAATAAAGCTGTGCCACAGCTTTGATTGGAGCAACATAGTGTAGTAATTCCAGGCCAACAGGAATAACCCGTTCTTGCACTCCGAAGTTCCAGGTGGAAAAATGAGACCATATCTCAGAAAACTGAGCTCCTGGTAGTTTAGTTACCATCTCACCTACAGGCTTTTGTCAGGTTTGGCATTTCATCAGGTGTTCCACATTTTAAAGTCCACTTGAAAATTCAGCTTGCTTTGGGAGCTTCAGCTGTGGTAGACTTAATGTAGCTCTTCTGCTACTCTTTGTAGAGCTGCACTTTGTAAGTAAACGGGAAGGACCACTGCGAGGTTTAGCATTCAGCGTACTGCTTTGTGGAGCAGCACACTTGAGCACTCAGGCAGGTTTCTTTTCTGCCAGAAGTGGACACTTTGCAAAAAGGGCTCCCTTGTGCTTGTAAGGGAAGGAGGGAATTGGCTGTGGAGGTCAGCAGGGACTGCCTTTGCCAAGCCACCAGCTTTGTTGGTAGAACTCAGAAAAGTCTCCATTGATGGGAAAGTCTGCTCCATGACCCAGCCTGTGGAACAGCAAGGGCTGTGGTTCTACGACAGCAGAAGCAGTATGGAAGCATCCAGCTCTGTCCGTTACAACAGTATTTCCCTTTCTTACAACTGTATGTGGTTTTAGACCATGTAAAATTATACACCTAAATCCAAAGCAGGGAATCGGAATTCCAATATTTTTTCAGGGGTGAGAGTATATATAACATTTTAAAAGCTTTGCAATAAAATGAAAATGTAAGGTCATTATTGTATTGACATTCTGGGGATATCAGAAACAGGATTACTTCCCTCTCTCTTCGGCACTAAAGGCTTTTTAATGCCATCGTACTTTACATCTGTTTCTACCCTGCTTTCCCACAGAACATAAACTCTAACTCAAAATTACAGTCTTCATCTTCAAGGTTGAGTAATTCCTTTGGGCTGAATTTTCTTTATGTAAGTCAAATTCCTCTGCATAGATAAGTCCGCTTTCAGTCAGTCACACGGCTTCAAGTCAAGAACCCTCTAAGCTAAGAGTCATTAAACATTAGCTTCCAAGTGCAGGCTGCAGTTTTTCAGTCTGTCTTCTCAAGAAAAAAGAGCCCTACCAAACAAAACTTAGGAGGTCAGTAAACAAAATGAAGTATATCTTGCCAGATAAATTGTATCCATATTCCTTGATGTATGGCTAGAAATTGCTCAGACACTTAGAAAATGCGATAGCACAGGCTGCTGAAAGGGGCACCTGAAAACTTCTCCGATTCACATATAGTAACTATAGCATTTATTTTCTGGGTTTGCGTAGACATCATCTCACAGGGAATGTGTGTATTTTCTGTACAGGTAGGGTGGGTTTCCCAAAAGCGTTCAGAGAGTACGAGTGTCTGTCACCCTTTTGAAAAATCTGTCATTCTCAATCAGTTTCTCAGAAATCAATCAGATGTAGAAAATTTGGAAAAATATCTTTTTTTCCCTTTTCCAGTTAAAGTTATCGTTGCCTCTTTTCTGCAGAAGGTGATCTTATGGACTGTGATGGGAAATCAGATTCCAGCCCAGAACGGGAAGCTGTGGATGATGATACCAAAGTGGCAGAAGGAGCTGATGGGATTAAAAAAAGGAAGCGAAAACCATATAGACCTGGTAGGATACAACAGTGACTTATATGATTGTGTGTCCTTTGTTTTAACACTTTTTTTCTGTATAATTTAAAAAAAAACAAACAACAATTAGAAAACAGTATGGAATTCTGAAGTATTCTACTGCTAATCGTTGATTTTAGATTTTTTTCCGTTCTGTTTAAAATAATTTTTAGTCCCCTTATAAAAATGCATTTCCACAGGTTGCTGCTCAGCAGTACGCCTGTTCGTAGTATGCTGTCAATTACTGGTTAGTAGTTCAAATCTGTACCTTGTAACTTGGTAGAAAAATGTACTATACAGATATAATTGATCAAGGGCAGTTTTTGTGTGTGTGTATATACGTATGTGTATCTAGCAGTATCTGAACTTCAGAGAACTTTTTTTGCGCATATCTTACTTTCTGAAATACTTGATAAGGGTAATTTACTAAATATTTGCAGATGACTTCTGGCAGTGAATTTTAATGAATTCAGTTATTGAGTGAATTTATTTATTTTAACTTACTAGTGCAGTCGCCTCTTAGTTATCTTGACTGCGGATTTAGCTGTGTGTCCTGGATGCAGAAACACTTGAGCTGTCTCCAGGCAGAAAAAGCTTGAGGTACCTAAGAAACTCCCTAGGAAGTAGCTCTGATTCATTAGGGCTAAAAGTGAATCCAGGATAATAAGCTATGCTTAGACACTGCCTGTATCCCATAGCTTGATGTGTCTCAGAATCTGTGTTACTGTTGGGTTTGTGTTTCATTAAGCAGCCTCCCACTACTGCGGATAACAAGTTAATGGTAGTCTTTGCAGCACAAATACTGTTTGTACCAGTCACGCCCATCCCGCTTATGGAATGGGCCATATCCTCGGATGATGAAGATAGTAGGGAAGGAGAACAGAGGCCGTAAAATGATTGAAGAGGTGAAGGCAAGGAACACAGTGAAGGAAGGAAAGGAAGCGGGAGTTACGACATGGTCCGGTTTTTGTTGCTTCTCTCTCGGTAGCTAAACAGAGCTGTACCACTTTTCAGCCTCCCCACATGATTTCCCACACTGCTGAGGAAGAGCCCTGTCTCAGCAGGTTGTGCCCATGTGTATATTACCTTCCGTCACAGGCCCACCCTGTGAAGGTGGTGGTACAAACCCACATCACTTAGCAGAGATTTCCTTTTTCTTTGCACGTAATGTACCTCAATAAGCCATTTGTTTCTGCTGTTGGGTCCTCAAGAGAAGAGAGTTCATTTGCTCAGAGTGGTTTTGGATCATTAGTTGAGCAGCCATCTGTTAGGTTTCTGCAGCCAACAATTTCCCTGAAAAATGAAACAAACGTGAATCTGAAGCATGTACATACATACACACCAACTGTAAAGGATCAGGAGCGCTGCAGTCAGTCTCTAGTGAAGGAGTGTGGAGTTTCAGGCAGTAGGATGCTGATTAATTATCTTTCTGTTTTGTGAGACTTCTTTCTCTAGTACCGTCATTTGGAGTGGTGGGCTCTCTAGAGCAATTTGTAGAGTTTTTCTGTGGTCCTTTAAGGTTCTTTAATAGGTTTAATTTAGTAGATTGACTTCCGATTCTAGCAGTTCATTACCTTGGCGAGGGAGAGGGAAACCAACATCTGAAAGTTGCCAGGTTTGGTAATTTGAACTTCTTGTGGATGTTTCACAGTCCTAAAATTCTGATCCTTTTTGATAATTATATATGTACCCACCGAGACATCGAAATTCACAAATGTTTCATAAAACTATGGATGAAAACTCCTCAGGTATCTCAGACTCGTTGTTAGACCTCTACAGATGTGGTAGACCACTTTACCTGAAGAAGAATCTTGGCTCTCATTCTTACTATGAAACATAATTTTAATCAATATATTGAATTTTTGCTTCCTTGTTTAGGTATTGGTGGATTTATGGTACGTCAGAGAAGTCGTACAGGGCAGGGGAAGACTAAAAGATCTCTCACCAGGAAAGATTCTTCTGGATCTGTTTCTGAGCAGTTGCCTGGCAGGGATGAAGGTAAGTGCAGAAACTTGTTTTTAATTTTTTGTTCATGCTTAATACAATAAAAATAGTGCAACTCATCAGCATATAATTCTTTCAAGAGATGTGCTACAGGGAGAAAGTTTTCTGCGTTTGTCATGATGCCTGTATTAATTCAACTGAAAATACTCATTCCTACATACTCGTAATTTCAGCAAAGCCCATGATTTACAAAGAAACTGAACCGACGAATTGCAGGCTGTTGTGGGAGATAAATAGTGAGAATTATAAGGACTGCTCTGCTGTGTCGGAGCTCTGTTTAGCCTAGCTTTGACCAGTAGAATACAGAAAGAAATGAGGTAGGTTTGCAGCAGTCCTGATATGCCTTCCTTCAGATGTAGTCCTGATCTAGAGGTGTCTTCCAGACCACCAGTTTTAATATTCACCAGTGTTCCACAAATGTGTCTGATACTTTTACATATGTGTTTGTGCTCTGGAAAATCCTGTATTAGTGAGATAAATGATACACTGTTGTTGCATGAAGAAACAATGCCTTTTCATTTTAAACTGGGTATCTGTGATCTGTTTCATAACCTGCCCTCCTGTTTTGTGTTATGAAAGATGATTTTAAAATGTAATTCCATATTAATTTGTAGTACAGAAAGCTTTGCTAGATGTGTGTCATATTCCCCCATCAGTTGTTGTCTCGTCTGGGGCTAAAGAATCCTACTCTGGTCTCTCTTCTCATTGCAAACCCATTTTAATGCCTCTGACACTGTGGTACTCAGTAGATTGGACACCTAGTAAGAAGTCAGATTTTGTTTATGGGCCTTGTTCTCTTGCTTGCTGTGTGTGATTAGACTAAATTATTTCATCCATCTGGATTTGTTCACACTATATAATCTAGAAAATATTGACGTATCATCAAGGTGAGATGTGGAATATGTTTAGTTCAGAGCCTGTTTCCTATAAAGTCTGTAGAAGGAGGCAGCTGCTTCGAAAGGTTGGCTGATACCATCTGAATTGAAGTCTGTGGCCTTTGATTTCTTCTGTTATTCTCTCCTGTCTGCTAAACTATTGTTTTTAACTGTGCTAGAGCCAGATCGGTCTCTTGCAATATGTTTGTACAACATGGTGGAGACCAGATCTTTGCTACAGCGTCCAGGCAGTATTAAAAACTAACAGTTAAATATTGTCCTTGCTTGCATTTGTACAAATACTTTATGAAGCAAACAAATGTTTCTTTCATCAGAGCAACCCAGTATTCTTGCTGGGTCCCCTGTTCAGATACAGTGCTTGTTTTCCCTTTAGTGTCAGTGTTATAGCTATGTTTTTCTGCTTTGTAAACATTATTTCAGTATAGTATACTACATTGTTTCAGGGAGTGCTGAAAATTTTGCTTTAAAGTTTTTCATTTTTTTAGGGATCTGCTCCTTTAAGTAAATTAAAAAATGGTTAAAAAGTTAATTCCCCATTCTGGGTAACAGTACAATGCATATTGTGCAAAAGCGGTGTTCTTAAACAACTATTCTTCAGTTAAAACTTTGAGCTTCTTTTTGTCTGCCTAGGCACAATTGCTTGTTAAGAAGAAAAAAAAGTCAGAAAAACCTTTGTATGTTTTAAATCATCATAGCTTGCTGAGAGCCTGCTTCTCAGCTCCCAGTACTCATCAGCCTTACCAAGTCTTTTGCTACTCTTGTCATGTTCCACCCCCTTCCTCTGCAAAAACTCACTCTCAGACAATGCAGAGGTCACGGTGTTGGTGAGCTTCATTCTGTGCGCTGTCCTCTGAATGTGGTCCAGGAGATCACTACGGTACAAAGCACAGTGGAGTTTACTACCACAATAATATAGTTTCTTAAATAACTTCCCAAGGTCATTAACTTCATGTAATCAGCTTTGGCAAGACAGAAGTAGAGGCCTTAAAAAGTTCTGCTTTTACCTGCAGTGTTTTCCGTGGTCTGTTGAAATGCAGTACTGAATGATTGATGAGCGCAGTGTGCTTTTGCATTTATTACAAAAAACAGTGCCACTTCAGAATATGATAGCTGAATAAAAGTGCAGTTGTTCCTGAAGGGCTTCTTTATGGCTTTCTTTTTCTGGCCTGTTGATTGTTTATATGACAGTAATTTCTCAGATTTTAAAAAAAATGTTTTTTTACTTTTTTAGTGTATAAAATGAAAGGTGATTAATGTGTAACTCAACATGGATGATTTTGGAGATAGTACTTCAGTGGAATTATCTTTTAAATATCTGATTGAATGGCACCTAGAATTCCTCTCAAATTACCAAATTCTTAGGTTGGTTTGGAGATGCGAAAGTTAAAGGTGTCTCTACAGCCAGTGAGGTACAACCAGGTAGATATATGGCTAGTATCACATACCGTATTTCTGACTGCCAGAGCCCAGATGATCACAGCTGGCTAGATAAAAGCCACCTTTAGAATACACCTAGAGCGATACTTAATAAACCCATGTACCCAGATAGACAGCAACACGCATTAGGTGTGCCGCCACTGCAGCTTTAGAGGAAGACAGAGTATTTTACTTATTTGTGCCTGAATGTTACTTTCTAGGTTGGACAGAACAGCTGCCAGACACTCCGGTTGAGGAGTCTACCCCAGCTGCTGAAAGTACTGAGAAAATAAAAAAGCGTTACAGAAAAAAGAAAAATAAACTTGAAGAAACCTTTCCTGCCTACCTGCAGGTAAAGCTTTTGTAATACTTCTTGTGTGTTGGTTTGTAGTTCATTTAAACCATGAATGTTTCTTTCCAGATTCCCAATTTATCATTCAAATTAAATGGGTTTTCTGTAAAGAATGTTCGTAAGTTTGTACCGAAAGCTGTATATTATGTTAAATCTCCAGTCCTCTGGTGTTACTTCTCAAGGTACAGATCTCTACTTGTTCTGAGATTGGAGGCGGGGGGGAGGGGAAGAAGCCTTTCTTACCTCTCTGAACTGGCGCATGACAGTTTCAGCATTCAGCTCTGTCGGATGTCTTAGCCTGATCATGCGGTTTCCTCAAGATACTAATTGAAAGAAGATTGTAGAACATTGTTTGATAGGGGAAGCTTGTTTTCCTACACATGTGTGGTTTTATATGCCCTGCATCTCCCTACCACAATAATCTCTGCTTCCTCCCTCCCCATTAATTCTGTGATGTCCCTAGTAGGTAAGAGGTGGCACTGGTGGGTAATAACCAGGATATTAGTGAGGATTGACCATCTTACTTATCTTCAACCAATTTATCAACTGACTGGTTTATGTATGTCTCTCACTGAGAACACTGTTTAGCTCTTTCTTCTTCTCAGCCATCTTTTTCATGAAAACTTTATTATCTTGTAGATGTTCACCAAACTTCATGACATAAACTATATTGAGATTGTAAGCAAAGAACTTACAGAGTGTCAGAAGAATCTGTCTAAAAATAATTTGTATTTCATAAGTGGGGGACTGAGAAAGAAAATACTTAAGCAATATTTCCTTTGGATTAATAAGAATAAATATTTTTTTCTTAATGCACATTTTACTCCTGTAAAACAGAATAATTCTTTGCTTCTTTTTTGTTCCCGTAGAAATAACTGATACTGAAAAATCTGTCAGTAGCTTTATTTTTAGCAGCTGTATTCTAAATCAAGTTTTTAAAGACTACGTGAAAACAGAAAAAGTTGTTACATAATGACTAAAAATTGGCTCGAAAATTTAACAGGTTATTGTCAAATTGCTGAGTACTCAGGCTTAGGTGAGTGATAGCTGTTATGTAAGATTTTAAAAGATATTTAACTAATGTAAGTTAAACAGTTTTAGGTGTTTTGTTACTGCAGTTCAACGTTAGGATAATTTTGTGCTAACTGAAACGCAGTGTTATGGTCATTCTAGAATTTGGACCGCAGGATGCTTGTATGTTGTTCTTAAGCTTCTTGTGTGGCCTTGATCAAGTTGCTCGGTCGTATTCCCCTTCGTCAGCTGTCCTTTTTGTGCGAGAAGTATCTTAAATACTGAAAAACTTGTGATCTATAATAGCACAGCATTGGCCCACTGTCTGCGCCACACATTCATAAGAAGACTATAGTTTTTCTGTATAATTTAAGGTGTGAATTTAATCATAAAATATTAATAACGTAGCTACCTCAGGGAAGTTACATCCACCATATCCACACCTCATAGCCTGGAAGAGATACTACTGTACTGGAAAGCGTGTGAGACTGAGACTGTTTTTCTATTTCTACTAATCGTTGGCTTTTAATTTTAACTTTGCTCTTTACCCAGCTTTTTCAATAGATAAGTGTTCTTCCTACATTGAATTGTTTTGTCTTCTTTGCAGGAAGCTTTCTTTGGGAAAGACCTACTAGATACCAGCAGACAAAACAAGATGAGCCTAGATAATTTACCTGAAGAATCGCTTCCACTCTCATGTAAAACAAATCTGACCACCAGTTTCCTGGATCCTTCATCTGACCCCCTTCTTAGCTCAACCTCCGCTGCAGCTCAGGCAAAACTGGGACCTCAAGGTATACAAAGCTAAAGTTAGTGATAATTCAGTAGTTTGATTTTGTTCTTGCACCTGGGGCTTTTCCACGCTTTTCCACTTTTCTCACAGTGTTTATCTGGTGTATTTTTCAACATTCTGTGTATTAACTGTCCTTCTGAGGTTAAGTTACGTTGATAATCAGTGATGCTCAGCTCCAGGGCTTCAGCTGTTTCAGAAAGAGCAGTGGATGGCGCAACAATTGGCACTCAGCGCGAGTCTGGAACTCCTTGACTGCAATGCTCATGTCTAAAATCCACAAAAATTAATTCAGTCTGAGAATAACAGATCCGTTATAGTAAAATACAAAAATAATCTAATTAAAAGGTCTTTTTTAGTAGTCTAGTGAATAGTAGTTGGATGAATATCATCCAACTTGTATTTTCTTGAATGTTTTAGATTATTTTAGGTTGCCAGTCTCCTTGGAGTTTTTGGTTCACCATGTCCTTTCTGAACATGAGTGCCCTTTGCAGGTACAGTTTGTAGCCCCTAGGCAATCTTTTGTTTTTGCTATTGCAAAACCTTACTGAAGTTACTGCTGAGAGTTTTGCAAATAGCCAGAGGGTTGTGAAGTGCTGCTGAAAGGGCGGCTGCACACTAAGGAGCAATTAAAAGCAAAAACCTTCCTGTTCTTTCCAGATTATTTTTTTTCTCTGTGTCTTGAAGTGTGTGCTGTTAGCTGAAGGTGTCATACCATGCTGTATTTTTTTAAAAACTGGTACTATTTCTCCTGTATATTGGTTAATTTGTGGCTTGTGTTCCAGCTTGTCCTCACAAGTTTTTCCATCTGAAAATGTTTACGCACATTGATACAGTTTTTGTGTCTGGAGAGTCATTTGAGGAGAAGTCGCTTATTTGTTGTTGTTACTCGGTGAAAATCTGCTAAATGAAAGGCAAAAGGCTAGACTATAATTAAACATTGATTGTTACACAGTTGAAATTGCGAGTAATAGAGAATGCAAAAGTTAACTTCCTCTGAAGGAGAAACTGCTGCAAATGAAGTGTTTTGAGATCTGTGTTTCATTGGTTCCAACACTACAAGAAAAGACGCTCACACAGACTTTTTTTCACCCCAACATTCTTTTGAAGCCAGAGAAACACAGATTCAGAAGTCTTTGCTGGCCTATCCAACTGCAAGATTAAAGTCATTAATGTTCATATATTATGATATATAAGGTTTTAGAAATTCGTGAATTAATTTAGTGTTCTATTTTTCCAGAGTTTGAAAGGAATTTTTTAAAAAAATCTATTCTTTATGAATAAGCAAAGTTGTAAAACTTTGTCACTTCCTCTTCTTTTTATTCAGAAATAAATCACAATGAGGTGGCTGTTAATAAATAAATCACTAGCAACGGTTTTAGTGAATAATGTACTATCCTTCCCATTTTATATACGAAAGACTTAAAGGACAGTGCTTTCTGGCCATAGGAATGTTCTCAACAATTGTCTCTCGACTGTTCGGATTTCTGGCCAAAATTGTGTCCAGACGGAGCTGTTTGTTGTAGTTGGAGCACCCGTGGGTGAAGTCATCTGCCAGTACTGATCAGTTCCAGTGCAATTCTTCTTAACTCTTTCACTGTGACTTTGTGGGAGACAGTTATTTCTGCAACAGCACCCACACGCGTGAGAGTGCCAGGTGCATTTTGTGCGGTGGAGGCCCTGGTGAACTGGCTAACTGCTGGGCTAGCAACAGTCACATCTGGCTGGTGCTGCAGAGGAGCTGGAGGTGAGAACGGGGTCCGAGAACACCTGTGATGTTTTCGTCGGTTCGATACAGACCCGGCTGTGGAGCAGGAAGGACAGGAGCTGCTTTGTTCACTGGGAGCCTGTAGGACTGCATGCTTACCGACTGTGTTATTTTCCTACAGTGCTATTTCTCACAAGGATTGCAGACTCCTGTGAGAGTCCTTGCTTAACTGGATAGGTCTTTTCCAGAAGGAAGATAGTTTTTTTTCTCTTGGAAACTCCACTTGTTTAATTGCAGGATTAAGGATTAGATATACTTGTTCATACTCCAAGAGCTCTCAAGCATCTGAAGAGGAAGTTATTCTGTCTGCTTTGCTTTTCAACATGTGCTTAGGGCTGCTAGAGAGCCGAACGGTGAGGTGTTCAGTCTGCTGGTGGGCTGACAGTGCATTTCAGTGACACATTCTGCGACTCTGTATTCTTAGAGCTTGGTTAAGGGTCATTGATGCTTGTGCTAGGCAAGACTATAGTAGTGATGGGGGTTGGCAGTGCTGGCAGAAGAGGGGTTTTGGAGTCCTTTGTTTACTGTTGATTTCTAGTAACTGTGACTGAAGTGAGCTTTAGGCTTCCAGTCCTGATTTCTGTCTGGCAAAGAGGTTGCAGTTTTTGTTTTTCATTAGAAGACTCACTTTTCCTGTGGTATTACAACATGTGGCACACTATGCAGTGCATTCTGCATGGGACCAACCCTTAAAATCATTTCCAAGACGGTGTTAGAGCAGAGTGCGAAGGGTTGCTCACTGGGAACACAGAGCACCAGATCTCCAGAGTCTGCCTGGCTGTTCGTGGGTGAAGTCGAAGGTGGTGATTGGGATCGGTTGCGTCCTGAGTGGTCTGAGGACTGTCCACATCTTGAGTTTCTTGACCTGGGTGTCTCTGATGAGGTGTGTGCCCCTTGATGAGGTGTGTTCTGTGAAGGCTCTGGTAGTGTGACCTTTTCTTTAGCTTGAAGTAGCTTAAACTCAGTGTATTTTTTCTGGGGATGCTAAAGAAGTCATCTGTTCGAGTAGGGTCTCCACAGAATGCTAAAGAAATTCTTCCTAGACAAAAGGAGAGGAGTCATCTGGGTCTCTGTGCAACTGATTCAAATGCTGCTGGGATATTTTATAACTAGATATGTGACCGCGTGCTTAAACATCTTAGGGTGGCTGCAGCCTTGGGAGAGGTTTTTTTACTCTTTCAGAACTTCATAAATGAATAAAAGTAAATGCACTGGAGGAGTCAGGATCACAAGATAGCAGCAGAACTGTGCTCTCATAGAGCTCCAGCATGACAAGCAAATTATTTTCCTTTTTGCTTTGTCTTAGTTTTCATCTCCCTTCTGAAAGAGTCAAATTAATGAACAATATTGAGCTATTTGTTTGGCAGCAGATGTCAACCAGCTATTGATTCTGATCTGAAGCAGCTGACTGAAGTGATTTAGTTGTTTCCAAGATAATACTTAGCACACATGGAATTAAAATGAGGAAAAAAATAGAAGAAAAATCTAGATATATGCTTTAGATTAGATGTCTGATATGAGACTTATGGATCATAGAGTCTAGCCCTCTGCTGTCACCAACACTCATCCTTTTTGTAGACTCCATTATGAACGCAGGTAGCTTTTTTTCCAACCTACTAATCTCATCAGAAGGCCATTACAGAATCTGATTGCCTTAATAGTTAGGAGCCCTCTAATCTGAAGCCTGAATTTATTCACAGCCGGTTTGTAGCTATAGGTGGTAAACCCTTCAGTTATGTCTCTCCACCTGAGCTCTTTCTAGCTACTTGTTTGATACATTTATATTCAGATTAGAAGCTGATTTTTTAGGTACTATTCCCAAGCACATTACTAAGGGCTGTGGAGAACACCACCATAACACAAAATACTACAGAAGAATTAAAGGCCGCTAATACAGCCTCGGTGCTTCCTTCAGAAGGGCTGTTTTCTCCCTGGTACTTAGCTGCCTTCCAGTAGGAACTGAGGCGAGTTAAAGAACAGCTAGTCAATCCTTTGCCTACCAGCCAGCTGAAGTCATTAACATCACCTTGCAGTGCCTGCTGTTAGTTAGTTTCTTGCATAGTTGGCATTAGACCAAATTGCCAGAAGGAAAACAAGTATGTCAGAAAAAAAAAAAACCAAACCCAAAAATAACCACAGCCAAAAAAACCCAAAGCAAACAAACAAAAAACAAACCTCAACAACTGGTTTAGGTTTAAAAGCTTACATTTCATAGTACTATACCCACAAAAGTGATGTGGTTTCGAGGCACTTTTGAATACTTTTGACATCAATAGGAGCCATATTCTTTACATGCGTGTGAACGGACTAGTCTGCACTGGCACATTGATCCACCTAGTTAAGTGGCAAACATAAAATATGACTTCAACCGGATGGTGTCATCTTGTCTGCACTGCAAGAGATAAAAATTTAAAAAAAAAGAGTAAAGTGAAGAAGAGTCATTGTCATTTTGACTTTCAGTAGTGGTAGAAGGGAAAAGGGTTGTCTCTGAAAAACAGCAGAAGGAACATTTAAATTACTGTGAAATTTAGCATCTTGGAAAGTAGCCGCATGATACAAGTAAATCTCTGGCACCAGGCCTCTGCATTAAGCTAGAAATACTTTCCTGGGGCAGCTGGGTTGTGACAGTGGGAAAGATAACCGGTGTATCTATGAAATACGTTTGCTCTTCAGCTTTCTGGTCCCTCTTCAGCCTGCCTGTATTTGCCACATTGTACATTGTATGGTTTGTATTAATACCTTTTCTCTGTTTAGTTATATATGTGTATTTGTATATTTTACCATCTCATCATGATTCAGTGATTGCTTATGTAGTCATGATAGTCTGCAGTTTTTCCGAGAAATATTTTTCTCAACTTCTATTGATTTGTCAGTTTTCTTCAAATGTTGCACATCTGTAAGAGTCCTAAAAAACTAGTTAGTAAAACCAGATGGGCTGTTTGGCGTTGTTTCCCTCTATTGAGTTGGGTGTCAAGAAGATAATCATATCCAGAGTTTATTGTTGAACATTAAATAATTTCTTGCTAGGACCAGGCCAGTTTTTCCTAGACAACAAACAAACATGACATTTCTACCTCTGGCTGTTCTCACTTCTTCAGGAATTCTTCTGATCTGCAAAATAGTGTCTCCAATTTCCATTTACTTGCTACTGGTTCTTACTCCTACTTTTTACTTCTCTGTCTGGATGTAGTAACTGGTTGCTCCATAGTCTTAAGTGGTAAGAGAAGTAACTGATCACTTTCTTACTTTTTTTTTTTTAATATTCCCTGTTGATTGCTGTGAGCTCTGTCCTTTATAAAACATGTTTGTTGACTTCGACATTCATAGGCCTTTGTGTCTTAGAGATTGCAAATTCTCACTAGATCTTGGGGTTTTTTTCCCCTAAAATCATCCAGTCTTTCTTCCACCTGACTGATTATGTTTTCACTTCTACTGTACTGGAGAAAATAACAAACACCATAAGCCTGTGAAGGTGGCAGGGGATGAGCTAGTCAGGACAGTCTCGCCTCAGAGTGACTTGCAGTACATAGCACACTATAGAAGGCTCTTGCAGCTGGTAAATCTGTGTTTGCATTTATAGATGAAGCTATACTACATCACCAGATTCATGTATAAATGCCATGACTGATTGATTTTATTTATTGCATCTTGTACAGGTAGCACCGACGATCCTTTAGCTGACCTTTCGGAGGTCTTAAATACCGATGATGATATTCTTGGAATACTGTCTGATGATTTGGTGAAGTCTGGAGACCATTCGGGTATGTATGTTTATAAGGTCTCTCTGGTGTTTCTTTTCTTTTTTTCTCTTTATGATATATGTCTGTGTTGTATTACATCTATAGGTTGTGCTCTGGGTGATTTCAGATACAATTTTCATATCTTAAGAATACCTTGGTTTGAGATGGTTTTGTTGTCTCTACCAAGAAATAATCCCCAACCTTTTCAACATTTTGTTTTACTTTGCTCTTTGCTTTGCTGCTTAAGAAAGAATAAAATGTAGCTGCCGTTGTCTATCATACCTGTGTAGCTTTTTTCAGCATGCAGCTTTTTCTTTGCTTTTTTTGTTTTCGTGTTATAATCATCCATTTTATCTGGTTTGGGTCCTGTAGGTCTTGATTTATGCACTTTCCAGGTTGAGAGCTCACCCTCCCCATTTGGTAAGAAACTAAACAATGGATGATCCATGGGTAGAAGTAGTCATCTTTCCTAGTGGTTTTAGCTGAAAGACCTGCATGTGTAGAAACTAGTACTCTTTTACTGTGTCACTAATTCACGCTTTCATTTTCCACTCTTTCTGTGGTGTTTGAGTCTAACACGACCTATAACTTCTGCACTCCGCGTTTAAGGGTACTGCGTATGTTTTGCTTACAGCTTTTAAAAACCTTCCTGAGTTTTTGTGTTTCATGATACAAACCCATGCATTTTTTTGCTGCCACTTTAATTTTAATTTTACTTCTAGTAGTACTGTGTAGTTTTTATCATAGTGATATCTTTTGTAAATTAAAAGCGTTTTAACAATGTGAATATATTAAAGCATGAATAAAGCAGTCGGCATCAGATCTTTTTGTTTCCACTGGATGATGATTCATCACTTTATGTAAAACACAGGCTGATAATGAATGGCATGTTTTGATATTTTAATTTTGTTTTTATTTGGTATCTGATACAATAATACATTTTAAATACTGAAGTGTATAGTTTTATTTTTTTAAAGATCTTTCTCATTTGAGATATTTATTGACTTGTAAAGGATGTTAGGAAATTTAGGTAGTAAGTTATGTTTTCTCAGTACCAACAAATCACTTTGTCTGATGTAACCCACAATATTCAGTAGTTGTTTTTGACACAGAAACTGCTAGAACTTGTTTTATATTGACTACACTTGAACAGCACTTCAGTAGATATTTAATGTAATATTGCAAGAACAGCTGGGGTGAACCTTAAGGTACATGAGGATGAACCGTGTGACTACTGGTGTGGTTGTTTCTAAAAAGTGAAAAATAGTTATAGTGGAACTTATATACTGAAAACTGTACACTCGAAAACATGCTGTACCTAAACTCAGTAGTCTTATTTCAATAAAAATTTCCCATTCTTCCAGTTGCATTTTGGTCAAATGACATTCCTCAAACAATACGGTAAACTGGAGGTAAATAGTGGGTTTGTTTACTTTTTCTCATGAATGTTTTATTTTGCCTTACCTTTCAAATCTTAGAAAGTCTTGGTTTAGTTGATAGCTCAGCTCTAGGGGGAAAAAAAAAATTTTATGCTCTTTATTCTGTACCAATAAATTTTACTATTTATGTCTTACTTAGTATTTTTTCTTCCTTCAGCTGGATTGGATATTGGTCCCATCTCTGATGATCCTTCTTCTCTGCCTCAGCCAAGTGTCAACCAGAGTTCCCGGCCGCTGAGTGAAGAACAGCTGGATGGAATCCTGAGTCCAGAACTAGACAAAATGGTCACAGATGGTAATATTTTGGTCGTTGAAAACTTCAGTAGAAATCTTCCCTTCTTTTCTCAAATTATTATCTATGTATTGTAACATACCTATTTGGACCTGGTTGCAGAATAAATTTTACTGTGTCTTTTGATGATTACTCATTCTGTGTTATCTTTACTTTGTGCAGGTGCTATTCTTGGCAAATTGTACAAAATCCCAGGTACGTGCTCTAATCTTTGTTGTCTTATATGTGAAATACAGTTTATAAACAATGCCAGCCAACTCATGCATGGTGTTTTTGCAGAGCTCGGAGGAAAGGATGTTGAAGATTTGTTCACAGCTGTATTAAGTCCAGCAACCACACAGCCAGCTCCTTTGCCACAGCCTCCACCTCCACCACAACTTATGTCTTTGCATAGTCAAGGTATGTTCCTTTGTTACTTTTGAAAACAGCAGCCTGGTCAGGAGAGTTCTGCATCTTTTAAATACTGATGTGAAAGTAGGGCACGCCTTTACTTTCTGCTTTTGTGGATTTGTGGAATCTGTCATTATTAATTTGTGAAATACTGTTCTAAAACTGTTCTGAAGGGGATACGTGGTTAACATGCAGGTAAATGTTGAAAGAGACTATTATTTTAGATTTTTCTGACATATTGGAGCTTTTATTTTAGCTGACACTTTCATATTTTTGAAATTTGTCAGTGATAAGCATGTGTTGTCTTCTGACTTTAATTACTTTTGAGTACCTCCTCAAGGGTAAGGGAAGAGTCTGCATAAACGTGATTTATTGAATCTTAATTTCCTTTAAGAATTCAGTTTAACATGTTAACTAGTTCTGTCCAAATAACAGAGAGAAGGCTAAGTAATTTTTAAATGTATCAGGGAGATTATAATTTATTTTCTTTGTTGCTGCTAAAATTATCGTGATTTGATACAGTATATTATTGCTCTTATATGGAAAGCAAGGGGCAGATTGATGTTGCCTTTTTTGTTTTATTTATTTTACAAGTAGAGCTTTTTCTTTTTCCTTTTTTTTTTAGCAGTATGTATGAGCATAATTAAATGCACTCTTTTCTCATTAGACATCACCTCTAGTGGATTTTTCCTGAGCTCACGTGAAGAGTGCCCATTCTGTTACATTGGTATTACAAAAAGTAGTACGCAAATTGATTTCACCAGTGAATTAAGCATAGCAAGAAAAAATGATTGGTTTCGTAGTTGCATGAATTTCCTTAAAAAGGAAAGACTTCAAAAAGTCTTAGAAAGGAGAGAGTTTAAAACAAATAATGAGGTGATTTAAAGCAAAAAAACATATAGATATCATTGCCTGTTTCCCAGTTACTTGAGTACTTGGAGATAACTTCAGCATCTGACTTCTGTGAGATTGTTTAACTTCTCCCTCTGGGAACTGCCACAGTTACAAAGTTTTAGATTTATGATTTGGTTCAGTTACAGTGTAATGCTCCACATGTTTCTGTGAGATAAATGCTTCAGCAATTTCAAATGAAATTAATGCTCTCTTCTCATGAAGACATGGTGATCCTACAATGCAAACCAGAGGCCTGACTCTCCATCCTGTTTGCCAGGTCTTCGCAGTTGCCGAATGCTAGCTATTTAATAGCTATAATAAAGCACTTTCTCTTAAATTTTGAGTTACTTTCATCCAAACTGTACTTTCTGCATAGTGTATATAACCTATAGATCAGAACAGAGTCTCCTAAAGCATGACGGAATGATACAGCGTCATCCGACAGATACATCTAGTTCCTGAGCTACTTCTGTGCTTTTATTAGAATACTGGGACAGCAGTTACAATCCCACTTAAGTGGCAGGGATTCAAAGGCCAGTGTTAATTCTGTGTCGGAACATCTGCAAAGACCATCTGCTGGAATGAATCTGTGCCTGTGCCACATTTGCCTAATATTGTAATCAAATAAATAAAATTTTCAGCCTTCGTACTGCTAGACTGGACATTTAATTAGAAAATGCTGATGCTCATTTTACTAGATTTATCTGTTTTATTGGTTACAAATTAGGGAGTTAGTAGATAATGAGGCTTACTTTGGTACACTGCTCAGAAGTCTCAGAAGAGGAGATGTTTAATTCAGGTTGACTAATGACAATTCTGCAAGGACTGAAAGCAGCCTTCTCCATGCTTGCTGCTTGGATCTGGGTAAAACAAGTATGACAGACTGTTAGCCTCTAAGAATATCCCTAAATATAAAGTGCAATACCATAGCATGGGCTACTGCAAAAGTTTTGGAAACCTGTTTTTAGAAACCTGGTTTTTAAACCAAGAAAAAAAAAATCTGTGCAGGGATGTGATACAGTAGAAAAGAACCCCTTAAGCTTGTAGGGAAGCAATGTAAACTGATTTAAAATCTTTTCCAAAAAATGTGTGGTCAGTACTATAAAATTTTTGAGCAATTAGTTGTTCATTAGTTGAGACACCACTTTTTCACTGAAAATTTGCACCTTGGAGTTAAAAGTAGTCACGCTTTAAAACAGTAATTTAAACTTCTTTCCAGCAGAGAATGCGTTTCCAAGAGTGCCCCTTATGAATGGTCTGATTGGCCCTAACCCTCATCTCCCTCATACGGCTTTGGCTGCTGGAGGTGGGCTGGGCACATTCTCTCCCATTACACAGCAACCATATACTGATACCAGGTAAGTCAAGGTGGGAAATAAAACATGGTCAGTGTTTAGCATTTATCACTTGAGGGGGGGGGAGTTATTAATACTGTGATATTATTTGTATTTAACTACTTAGTTCTTCACAGCCACTTCAGAAACTTCTGTATTCTTGCAGCCTGTTCACTGCTGAAATAGCAAACAGAAAAAGTACTTTGCTAATTGGGGTGTTTTTTTTAATTGAGAGCAGTCTATCTATAAAACAAAACCCTTTTCTGATTTGTCAGGGATAAGAATCCGGCGTTCAATCCGATGGTAAATGATCCAAACAGCTCATGGGCACCATCTGCTCCACCTTTGGAAGGTGAAGGCGATACAATGTCCAATGCTCAAAGAAGCACTCTTAAGTGGGAGAAAGAAGAAGCTTTGGGTGAAATGGCAACAGTAGCACCTGTTCTCTATACAAATATCAACTTCCCTAACCTGAAGGAAGAATTCCCAGGTGGGTGATTTACTGAATAAAGTTAAATATTGTGTAGCAATTTATGCATCTTGATTTGAAAGAATGTAAAATAGACTTTTCAAAGCCTTGTGTATTAGCATATTTTTTGGTTGCAGACTGGGCTACAAGAGTGAAGCAGATTGCTAAACTGTGGAGGAAAGCAAGCTCACAGGAGAGGGCTCCGTATGTGGTAAGGACAATTACCACCTGCATTCATATACTTCCAGCAAATATATATTTCATTTATAAGGTTTTAAATTCATTTTTTTTTATTAAATGAAGTTCTAGGGTTAGTGAAAGTTCACTTACTCCAAGAATGCCTTTGTAATTTAACTTCTGACTCTTGAGTATTTCTACCTGTATTCTTTGCTTTTCAATCTTGAAATAAACTATATTAATATTCTACAATCTAAAGACATCAGCTGAGACGGGAACATTTGTGGTTCCCATTACCCCTTTGCTATATTTAATTCATGCCTCAAGTCTTACTTGGTCTGTCTCTTTCTGCACAGGATCTCACTGGTTTCTTCAGAAGGATAACAAGTAATTATGTGACTTTCCTATCGTTCATCTTCCCCTCTCACTAGTCTTTGTTGAACTAACCATTCCAGAGGCGGCAGTGCTCACATCCTTACTTGCCTCATTTTCTTCTACTCCTGTGTTCTTGCCTTGCTGTTCCCCTTCACTACTTACTCTCTTCTATGGCTTTGTGGTGGAAACTCTTTTGATATCTTCCATGTTGTGGAGAGCATGAAGGACTTCATTTTTCTCTCCGAAAGCATTCACCATCTTCACATCAGGCAAACACAGTATTTGTAGTAGCTATCTGGAGTTAGTCGTCACTGATTGCATTCTGTAGAAGTTCTGCCATTCAAAGGGTGATCCTCATGCTTTGTTGAAAGCTCTTGTTGAAGCCTGTCCCCATCCAAATCTCAGAACCTGTGTTACTCAGTCTTTTTGACCTTCCCAGCCATTGTTAGTAAACGTACTTTAATTTCCCATCACATCTCCATTCTCTCCCGGTTCTCATCTTTTCTTTGTTTCTTCACAGCAGCAACTGGATCATCATTCTCACTTTGTAGATTTCCATGGATTTCACAGGGTTATGTTTTCAGTCTCTTAGCCTTCCCCCTCCTGCACTTTTTTAATACAGTCCCATTAGTAAACAAATTTGATTCCCATGTATATTGATAACTCGGAGCTTAACAGTACCAACGTCATCTCCTACTGTCCAAATTTAAAAATCTCCTTATCTCTCTGACAGCTTTTAGAACGTAAATCATTACCCCAAACTCAATATAGGAAGTGGAGTTCTTTATCATTCTGAACCCCTTTCCACTTTAAAGAATTATTCTCTATTGTCTTCTTTGTGTCAGTGAAGCATCATCATTATTCTGCTTTTCATTCAGGCCTATAACTTCAGCACCTTTGGACCTCTATATAATCTTGTACATGCTATATGTAATCTTCGTGATTCCTTCTGTGTAGTATTTGTAAGATACTATCCAGTCACAGGGGTGGATTTTTATCCAAGCATTTGTCACTTTACAATTATTTCTGTTACTGATTTTTTTTTTTCTTTTTCATTGTTCTTAACAAACACAGTCCTATTCTCCTGTTGGATGTCCAAAAACCAGCTGCAAAAAATATTTCCTTCATGTTTGGGAGGAGGATGCATGCAGGTGCACACACATGCACACACGAGTATTCACATAGCAAGAAGCAGTTATTTCCTCACAGAAGTTACAGTCTCTGTGCTCTTGCCATTCAGCTGGTGCTAGTGTTTCTGGTGTTGTGCACACGAGAGGCTGCTGTGGTGCCTCTCCTGAGGGACTTGCACTCTGTGGGAATGAGTAAACGCTACCTTAGCAATGAAATACAGAGGAATGTTAGTAAATTCTCAGTGTAGGCTTTTTACTTTCCTTAGTATGTGTACTCCAATCACTTATAGGGGAAAATGACACTAATTTTTTTGCTGCTGTGACACTGGTGCTCTCATGCATGTCGCTGTTTCATTGTTGGAGGGGAAGGATTAAAGCCTTTCCTGCTAGGCAACCCCTGCTTGACAACTGCAAATAAAATTGTGAAAAAGAAGATGGAGCATTTGATTCAGAAAAGGAATCACATCCTAGATTGGTGGTAAAACAGACTCTTTGAAACTTCCATTAGATGCTTTAAAGTGTCAGTATGGCTGTAAAATGCCTCATTGAAGAGGAATTGCTGTTCTTCCATCCATTTTTTCCTGATCCATAAGCCCATGTCCTATGTTTATACTGCTAACTTAACACAGAGTGAGATCTATAGAGGCTATTTAATGGAGCAGACTGTATTTTTCTTATCATTGAAGTTCTCCACATTAGTGGCCTTTATTGATCCAAACATCATCTGCTGTGCTCATGTCCTCAGATTGCAGACCACACCAATATGTGATTTGAAAGGTAAACTGGTGGGATTCATGCTTTCTTGGCACAGCACAGTACCTGAATAGACACTCCTAATGTATAGAGAACCTCTACTGCTAATAAGTCCTTAGTTCCTTCCATGTATGTTAAATGCAAAATTTCTATAGAGATAGAGTTTGGAATTCCTATTAAAGTGCATAATTTAGTTTTCACAAGCATGCGTGTTATTAAAACAGGCTGTACAAGTAATTTGGTGATAAATTTTGTAGGAACAACAGATGCAGTGTTCACACATAGCAGAAGAAGGCTAACTACTCTTTTCTTAATCTTTTCCCAGCAAAAAGCCAGAGATAATAGAGCTGCTTTGCGCATCAATAAAGTACAGATGTCAAATGACTCCATGAAGAGGCAGCAGCAACAGGATAGCATTGATCCTAGCTCACGCATCGACTCTGACCTCTTTAAAGATCCATTAAAACAGAGGGAATCGGAACATGAGCAGGAGTGGAAATTCAGACAGGTGTGTTGCATTTAGTTAATTTTATTCCAGCTTTTTATTGCATGGCTGGAATCTGTTGTAATAAAATCAATTCTAATCTTTCTTTATAGAAGAGTATAAAGGCAGCCATTCTGCATAGGAAGGAAATAGATGCTATCAGAAGAGAAGCTCCTTGTAAATGTTAGAAAACTTTGGTTTAAAACTTTGACTCTTAAATCCTACCTGTTATGGAAATAGGTTCTTCTTTCTCTGTATGACTTGCTAGTGCAGTAGTTTGTTTTTATATACCCTGTATTGCAGTAACCTTGTTCTGCAGACTGCTGCTTCAAATTGGGCTGGTTGTCTCTCAGAGCCCATTTGCCTCACATCAGCGCTGTACCTGTCAGTAACCTTTCATCTTCAGAGTATGACGTTGGAAAGCAGTGCTGCTCTTTAGGCAACCTGGGAAGTGCTTCTTCCCAGGCAGTCAAGGTGCATGTCAAGGTAACTGAACTTTACAAACAGCTGGACCCTCTATTCCCATTGCATTTAAAATTTGCAATTTACAGTTATTTGTAATTGGTCTTTGATGTGTCCTAAAGTTTTGATTAGATTCAGTCATCAGAAAGATTTTGTATACCCTGGACTTACAAGTGTAACCTTTTTCCCTCATAATTCTAAAACAGCAAATGCGGCAAAAAAGTAAGCAGCAAGCCAAAATAGAAGCCACACAGAAGCTTGAACAAGTGAAGAATGAGCAGCAGCAACAGCAGCAGCAACAGCAGCAGCAGCAGTTTGGTTCACAACAGCTTCTGAACCAGTCAGGCTCAGACACACCTAGCAGTGGGATCCAGAGCCCCTTAACGCCACAGACCAGCAATGGAAGTATGTCTCCTGCACAACAGACATTCCATAAGGACCTATTTACAAAGCAGCAGCTACCTGCTATGCCTACGTCAGCATCCTCAGATGATGTGTTCCTAAAACCACAAGCTCCACCCCCTACTCCAACCCGAGTCCCAGTACACGATTCACTGTCCCAGTCTCAGACTCCTCAGACATCATCACAACAGATGTTTTCTCCAGGTTCCACAAACACAAGACCTCCTTCACCAATGGATCCATATGCTAAAATGGTGGGAACACCTAGACCAGCACCCATTAACCAAAACTTTGTTAGAAGAAATACCGTCGCGCCGTTAGATACCTGTGCACCACAGCCATCCATATCTAGGGCCATTCAGGTCACCGAACCATCAGGAAGCAGACCTTCACCAGTCAGGGATTCATGTTCTTCGTCTCCAGGTAGCAGTGATCCCTATGCAAAGCCACCAGACACACCTAGGCCTGTCATGGCATCAGAGCAGTTCTCCAAACCCTTGGGGGTCCCGAGATCGCCCATGGTTATGGAACAGTCAGGGAAGGTTCCTTTAGCAGCTGGAAGCAGTGATCCATTCACTAAGCCAGCTCCTAGAACCGATACATTTCAGAGGCAGAGAGTGACTTCTGCTGATGCGTATGCACGGCCACCATTGACTCCTACTCCTACTCCAGTTGATGGTAGCTCTGGACCTTTTAAAACTCCTATGCCCCCACCTCAGTCCCCACAAGATCCTTATGCATCGATGCCAACTACACCAAGGCGTGTTGCTGTTGATCCGTACGAAAGGCCTGCTTTGACACCAAGGCCAGTGGATAACTTTTCCCATAATCAGCCTAATGATCCATACAGCCAGCCTCCCTTTACTCCCCATCCTGCAATAAAGGAGACTTTTGCCCATCCACCCCGGGTAGTGCGACAACAGAGTGATTCTTTTCCTCAGTCTGGACCCGTTTCAAGGCCAGCTTCTCAGGACCCCTACTCCCAGCCTCCAGGAACTCCTCGGCCCACCACAGTTGATCCATACATGCAGCAACCACCAACACCAAGACCTGCTCAGCCAGCGGATCTATTTGCTCACTCCCCAGCAAATCAGAGACATTCTGATCCGTACGCCCAACCTCCTGGAACACCAAGGCCGGTTCTCAGTGATCCTTATTCTCAGCAACCAGCAACTCCAAGGCCAGGGATTCCAGAGGGTTTTAACAGACCTGCAATGACAAGACCAGGCCTAATACCAAATAGAGATCCTTTCCTGCAGGCACCACGGAACAGGTTGCAGGGCACTTTTGTTAGGCCATCAGATCCATGTTCTCAAACTCCCAGACCTGCAGGACCTGCAATAACGGATTCATTTAGCCACAGTCCAGCAGCTCCAGCACATGACCCATATGATCAACCACCGATGACTCCAAGACCTCAGCCAGAATCTTTTGGAACTGGTCAACTGGCCCATGATGCTGCGGAACAGCCACGGCCTGGATCTGAGGGCAGCTTCAATGCATCTGGAAATTCTCCGATGAGTTCTCAAGGACAACAGTTTCCCAAAGTTTCGCAAGTTCCTGGCCCAGCACCCACTACAGGAGTAACAGATACACAGAATACCATGAATATGTCTCAAGCAGATACTGAGAAGTTAAGACAGGTGAGAATAATGTTTAATACTCTTGGTATTAAAATCGCATGAGTAGAAGCATTTCCCCCACTCTTGTTTATAGTTGAAGTTTCTTGACTTAAACACAGCTATATAACGTAGAATTATCTGCATTCACTTAGTATGTTGATTTGGTCCTCCTGGATAGAACCACCATATATAGAATATAAAAACATCAGTAATTTTTAAGGACTTTGGACAAGATCCAAAAAGGAAGCAAAGGCCATCTTTGAAGCTGCTGAAGATGTAGATGATTGGTCTCTAATAGCTCTTCTCTCTACAACGTGATTTAAAAAAAACACCTTGAAAGGACAATTAATTCTGTCCTGTAATAGGCAAGATGTAGAACGGATTGTCAGTGACTTGTTCACTGACTGAAAAAGGGACTACAGGCAAAGATCTCAGACTAGACATCTAACTTCTCGGTTGGCTGACACGTTGAGGTGAATCCTACCATTGGTCACAGCTCTGCTTGAGGCACATTCATTCCAGGTTTTTGTCAGTGAATGTCTGCCAAACAGCTCTTGCTGACATAAAATTACATTCAACTTGTGGAAAACTGCTCAGTCTTTTGTTTGGAAGGAGCTATAGGAAGTGAATTTAGCAGAAAAATTGATAGTATTTGTCATACAGAGTCAGAGTAACTTCTGCAGCTTTGGTGTAAATCTCTTGCTGAATTTTCTTCAGTGGACCTGTAGTCACCTTTCTCCTTCAGCATGCGCTTTTTCATGTGGTAAAAGAGCCTACGTTATTGGAATAGAAAAAGGAAGATAAAATTGCTTATACATTAATTGGTAAGATGGGTTCACACTATACATTTTAACAAGAGGTCTGGAGGTTAAATTGCATTGCCAGCAGCTTGCACCATTTGATCCCTCTGCTAATTTCTGAGGTGATTATGGTAGTTCAGAATATTTGTCTGTAGCGATGAAGATTTTCTTTCCTCGAAAAAGCTTAACCTGGTGGAGCTTGACACTTCAAAATATGTCAATTGCAGTATTAAACAAAATGATTTTTTTTTCTTTTTTTTTTTAAACAGCGCCAGAAATTACGTGAAATTATTCTACAGCAACAGCAGCAGAAGAAGAATGCGGTTCGTCAGGAAAAAGCCTTGCAGGATGCAGCAGCTCCTACCCATGCAACTCCTCTTCAACACTGGCAGCAAGACAACTTAAATCAAATTTTTAACCGCCCTCCTCCTCCATATCCTGGGAATATTAGGTCCTCTGTTGTCCCTCCAGGTGGGCCAAGGTTCCCTGTATATCCAAAAGACCAACGTGGACCATTTCCTGGTGATGGGCAGTTCAATAGACCCCAGTTTCCAGGCGATATGGATGCCATGGGGATGAGACCTCATGGTCTTAGGTAAGCTCTTCGACCACTTAAAGCCAGGATATTACAGGCATAGTTCTACATTTACAGAAATTGTTAGATAAACGGTGTTTTTTTGATGGTAAATCGTCTGTGTTGTCTACAGTAGCTGGTAATCTTCCTGAAGTCAGTAAGTACAGTTTTCCTTTAAGTGCCCATAACATCAGAATATGTATTTTACACTAACACTGGTTTACACGGTCTTTTATAGAGAATTAATCAGAAATAAAAGTTGAGAAACCGCAATACTTGTGAAAGTTATGTGACCTGAAAGATCTTGTCGCCCGTGGTTTTGAGGCATTTCTTTTTTTTTGAAGGAAAGTGAAGGGTCTAAGCTCAGCTTTGATGTCTTAAGAATGAATAAATGTAATATTCTTGTTTTCATTTATAGTGAATATGTAAGCAAATGTCAACTTATGTCTGTGCCATTTTTACAGTGAATGCTATAATGTAAAATGAATACCGATGTTGACATACATCGTCATCTCAGGAATTGTTATTTTCAATATTTTGGATTTATTTCAGTAATTTCTAAATCTACACACTATTATTTTTTACACTGAATTGCATTAACATGTAGTTTACAAACCAAGAGGGTTCTTACTGTCAGAGTTTTCTATCCATCGTTATTATTGGAATTGAAAATAAGTTGTTTATTAAACATAATTAAAGCAATTTTTTTTTGTCATAAAGCTCATTTAAATGTAAGCATAATTAATCAAAATATTTATTTAAATACCTTAATGAATGCATCATGTAAAGCATTTTAGTGAATAGTATTTATTCAAATATGCCAGACTAGGCCATCCTGAGAAGAAAGATAATTTACTCTTTCATACTTTATTTTAGATACGGGTTTCCAGGAGGTGGTCATGGACCGCCATCAGGTCAAGAACGTTTCCTCAGTCCTCAGCAGCCAATGCAACGCCCTGGAGTTCCACCACAGTTGAGAAGATCTCTGTCTATTGATATGCCTCGGCCAGTGAACAATCCGCAAATAAATAATACATCTGGGATCTCTCAACATTTTCCTCCACAGGGAATTCCAGTTCAGCAGCACAACATATTGGGTCAGGCGTTTATTGAGTTGCGTCACAGAGCTCCTGATGGGAGACCGAGGCTGCCTTTTAATCCTTCTGCTGCAAACATTATGGACGCAGCAGCACAACATCAACGACATGCAGGGTTTATACCCAGGCAGGAGTTTCCGGGCCCAAGACAGGCAGAACCGATGAGACATAATTCTCAAGGTATACCTAACCAGTTGCAGATGTCTACAAGTTTGGAGCATATGTCACAATCCCAGCAGGATCAAATCAATCCTGACAACCCACCTCCACTTGTAATACGTTCTCTAAGTCATCCACCCATTGCTGATGCATTCCCAGGACCATCTTTGTCTACACCTGCACCAAGCAACGAGTCCGCAAATTTACAGCTTCCCAACCAGCCAAGTGATGGTCTAGAAGAAAAGCTTGATCCTGATGATCCTGCTGTAAAAGATTTGGATGTGAAAGACCTTGACGGGGTTGAAGTCAAGGATTTAGATGATGAGGATCTGGAAAATTTGAATCTAGACACAGAGGATGGGAAAGGAGATGAACTGGACACTTTAGATAATTTGGAAACCAATGATCCTCACCTTGATGATCTTTTGAGATCTGGGGAATTTGATATAATTGCATACACAGACCCAGACCTTGATGTGGGGGATAAGAAAGGAATGTTTAATGAAGAGCTAGATCTTAGTGTCCCCATTGATGACAAACTAGATATCCAGGGCAAGACAGAAGAACCAAAACAGAAAGAACAAGATGATAAAACTGTTTCCCCTTCTGAGACTCAGTCTCCACAGAAGAAGTCTGCTACAGAAAATGAAATTAAAACAGAAGTACTTTCCCCGAACACTCAGGAGGAAAAGAAGAATGAAAATGAAAAAAGTGATGGAAATGCTGAATCCACAAGTACTCAACAGGCTGCTGAAGTGGAGTTAAAGGATGGAGAAAAGGCTTCTGCGCAGCCTCCTAACCCAGAATGCCCTGACAGAACTACTCCTGTTCCTAGTCAAGAAACAACTGTGCCTAGTCCAGATGCTCAGGGATCTACTCCACTGCCTGTTCAAGGGGCAGTGAGTTCCTGCAGTATTTCTGGGTCCACACCAGTCCTCTCAAGTTTGCTAGCTAATGAAAGCTCAGATAATGCTGAAGCAAGGACTCTGGGATCTCCATCTCAGTCTTTGCCAACACCACAAATGAACCATGCACCAGGTATTCCACAAACACTAATGACACCTGGTGGACAGATCTTGGAAAACACTTTAAATTCAAATTTGACCATGGTTCCACGAATAAACCATAATTTTTCTCAAGGGTCACCAAATCCAGGATTTATTCAGGGTCAATCATCTAATCATAGTTTTGGGACAGGACAGACATCTAATCAAACTGTGGCTGTAACAAACCGTCCTGGTCCTAGTGGCATATCTGGTCCCCAACAAATAATGCTCCCTCAACCCTTAGCTCAACAACAGAATCGAGAGAGACCACTTCTGCTAGAGGAACAGCCACTTCTTCTGCAAGACCTTTTGGATCAGGAAAGACAAGAGCAGCAGCAGCAGCGACAGATGCAAGCCATGATTCGCCAGCGTTCGGAGCCATTTTTCCCCAATATTGGTATGTGGGTTCTCTATTTGCCTGTGTTCTGGTTAGTTTTTTTAAAAATACAGCAATAAATAGTTAAATAGTCCGTAAAACTGAAAGAAGCAGGTAGATATGTGGAGCTTGAAGGTGGCATAACAAAAACCAGCCTGCCTAGTAGGTACAATGGGAGTATGGAAATTGAGCACGTAGGTGGAATTCTGAACTCCGTGGCAAGGCTCCTGTTGACAACACCAGGATGAAGTTAACTCTGCATTACTGCTATTTTTTCTGACATCAGCTCTGTCGTTATACGCTCTTTATACTTTAGGTTCTCATACATGATACGGAGTAAATGCACCTTTTGAAAACAAAATTCAATGATCGAGTGCAATAGCTGACCTTTTGATATTTGATTTATCGATTTTCTGTTTGTGGTTGTGTTATTACATTTTTTTGCAGCGTTTAGTGTGTCTCAGGGGGTCAGTGAAAGCTGTATTACTAACTCACAATCTAGGCAAGGCCCAGAAACATCACGAATAATTTTGCGCGTACTAAAAGCGTTTAAGATAAACAGTCACTTCCTGTCTAATGTAACATAGCAGTCTAATGTACGTAGAATCGTATTCAGATTGAGACCATCGCTATCATTTAGTTATTGTTAATGAAATATGAAATTTCAAGAAGTGTGCAAGGCCGTTTGTTTGAAAGACAAATTTCACCTACCCTGAGTCACAATTCCATATATGTAGGGTGGCTGGAACGTGCTGTAGCCACCCCGGGTGGCCAAGACGACCTCCAGAGGTGCCTTCCAACCTCAGCCGTTCTGTACTCCCATTTATCCTGCTCTCTGTGAGGCATCAAATAGGAGAGACGCAAAAAGACAGAGTTCACCACACTTACGGTCTTTCCAGATGCTGTGTGGGGGCATGTGCCTTCCTGCCTGTAGTGCTGCTGGTAATTACAGAGCGACTAAACCATCTTCTTAGTATGGTAGTGGTAGTGTGTCCGTTTTGCCAGCTGCACTCACAGAAACAACTCTTCTTCCTGATCCTTAAACCTGTAAATAGAATTTATTCATCTGTTGGGTCATAGGCCAGATTTGGTCTAGAGCCCTTCTCAGACTGACCTGCTTTTCTTTGTATGTTGTGGCTGAAAACCAGGACAGTCGCTGCTGCAGTAGCTTTCTTTCGAGGATACATGGAACTACATATTAACATGAATTTCAAAGTGGAGAGGACAAGTAATATGAAATAGTAATGCAATTATGTTGTTGTACTGATGATTTATACATGAACTAGATCTAAAGAAGTCAGTTCCAGTTAATAACTTGTAATGTTCAGCTATGTAATTCACTTTTCCTGTTTTTCTTTTGTAGACTTTGATGCAATTACTGATCCCATAATGAAAGCGAAAATGGTAGCTCTTAAGGGGATCAATAAAGTCATGGCGCAGAGTAACATGGGGATGCCACCAATGGTTATGAACAGGTAGGCAACGCTTGATACTGTTCTTTAGGGCTACAAAATGTAAAAGGAAATGACAGACCATGGGGAAACTCTGCACAGGAAATGAAAAAATTGATAAGTGGGAAAATATCTTTTTGTTATGTAGTTCATAGTCCATGCCAATGCGAGATTATCTCTTAAGAATAAAACCAGCGTGGCGGTAGAAACTATAAAAAGTATTAAAATGCACAAGTCCTGTGTTCCAGTCATAATGTTGTTAGTCAACATGGCTCCTCTGTTGATGCTTTTCTTGTTTTCCCACTTGCTAATTATGTAATGATACATCTCCCACGCACTGTGTTTGAAAACGGTGGATGTCTGTGTAACAGTTAAACTTCGTGTTGCAGTATATCATTTAATGCTAAGTATAATTAAGATTTAGCCCAAGTAATGGAAGTTTCATCCTCTCTTTAAACCTGTTCTGAGGATGAAAGGAGCTATGAATTGTACAGACTTCACCATGACTACCTTTACCCTAGGTGGGGAGTCTATGATCCAGAAGGATCTTCACCTTTTCTGTTTACGTGGCCCTTAAAACAGTGTGTTTTCTCCTTCCTGACACATACTTCAGTGTTACATGATAATATGTTACCAGAGGTGTATGTTTACCCAGCTCTAGTTGGCTGTACTGGTGACCATGATATCTGAATCCATTATATCCTCTTTTTTTGGTATCATAATATATTAAAATACAAACACAGATTTTCTTTTTTGTGCGGCTTCACTGTTTTAGCACAGTAAATCATGTTTACTTCATCTCTCTGAAAAGTGTAAAGTGCAATAGTTTCAACCAAGGGCGTAGTGTTGTAACATCAAATGAGAATTAATATTCTCCAGACGTTGAAAAAGCTTGGCACAGAGGTTCAAGCAAATGTCTGTAAAATATTTGGACGTTTTATGTAAGTTTGGTGTAATACAAAAGGTTATCTCTCCTCTAAAATACCCACCAGTTCTAAAAGTTACAGTTTCACTTTCTGTTTATATATCAATAGGTTTCCATTTATGGGTCAGCCAGTGCCAGGGGCTCAGACCAGCGAAGGCCAAAATCATATGCAGCAGGCAATTACACAGGTAATTCAACTTGGTACGGGGTTTAAACAAAGGTGGTTAATAATGATAACTAGGTTTAGGTTTTTTAACTGAATCGTGATTTAATATCCTTGTCTGTATGTTTTACTAAAATTTCTAGGACGGAAGTTTGACACCTCAGATTTCTAGACCTAATCCTCCCAATTTTGGCCCTGGTTTTGTCAGTAAGTACAGGTTTAATACTTTATTGTATGTTGATGTTCTGTTTTATTTAAAGTAAAATGTCCATAAATGGATCCCATCTCTCAAAAATCCATCCTTTTAAAATAGAGTCATTTCATCATTATGGTACCAACTAATAAAGGGGTGCATAGTAAATGCTATTAATATTTCTTCTAGAAGCTATCCTCAAAGAAACATTATAAGGAAAGAGGAAAACAGGACAAACATCAGCATAATTATCGTTATGTGGCTTTATGTGAGAATAGTTATTAACTGACAGACTTCTATGTCAAAAACCTGGTCTTTGATTGTGTTGTAATATTCTGAGCTCAGTGAGAGTAACAGTCGATATTGATGGGGTTTTTTTATATCCAAAGCAAAAAGTTTTGTGCAGCATCATTGTCATTTTAACAAATAACAGTAAAAGCTTTCCAGGCATTAGTTGAGCAAGACTGGCTGGGAACCACAATTGTCGAAAGCCGAAATACATAGTACAAGTATTTTGCACTCCTTGTTTCTGGTTGCCCTAGATCAATTGTAAATCCTAGTCTCTACGATGAGAAAGATTTATTAACAGAAATTAAAACTTAAGCATATGTTGGGAGAGGAAAACCACATGTAAAAAAGTGTTTTTATCACTGCAAGAACATTATTTGATATTTATGAATAAGAAACAGAAGTAAACACCTTCACCGTTTCTAGAAACTGGAGTAGCAGAACTGAGTAGGCAGTATTATCTGTATTAGTTTCTGATGAGCTTTGACATGGCACTCAGCCGCGGCCTCGCTGCAGTTGGGGGGATGGTGGTGGTTCTGAGCACTTGCGAAAGTCTGTTTCTCATTTCAGTAGTAGTTATTCTTACCTGGAACTTGTTAATATTTCAGTACTTTTAGTTGCGCTTTCACGTTGCTCCCATCTGCAGTTTCTGTCCGTCACTTCCACCCAGTTGTCCCTTCGGGTTATGCAATTAGTTTCACAGTATTTGTCGCTGAAAGAATGGGCACCCCTCGAGACTGTGGCCAGCTCGTGAATTGATTCAGCTGAGCGGTTAGAGTCGGTGGCTGTCGCTACCGCAGTGACTGTTAAAGTAGAAGGTGGTGGGGACAGGAGCACAAGGAGGACGTGGGTATACTGCAGTCCTACTGTCGTGCGGATATCTTTCTTTCCGTACAAAGAAGATCCATGCCGTATTCCTGATTACTCAGCTCATTTCCACAGTGCCATCAGGAGACAAATTATACCATCACCAAATCTTGCTTGCCTTCTGGGCTTAGTGCAGATCGAATGTTACCAGACACGATGTTTTCCCTCAAGAACATCTGAGAGCAGTGGACTGCTCGTAGCAGATGATCATTTCTCATTTGTATAAAGAGTAATGTCTCAGTTACAGTCTAAATGAGAGTGCATTTGTTTGTGGGGAGGAAAACGTGCTGGTGCTGAAGGCCCTGTGCGGAGGGCTGGCAGAAGGTTACTGCTACAAAGACAATGTCTTTCTGTCATTTCATAAATATTTGAAGGATGTTTATAATTTTAATTTTTCTCTTAGAGTTAGTAGTAAAAATAGATGTTGTATGTATTAAACTCTTCTGCAAACACCAGAGTTAATGAGGCCATGTTTCCTGTAAATTTGTGTCCTTCCTCCCTGATCACTTCCCCTCCACCTGAGGGCTTCCAGGGATGTTCCATGTCCCCTTTTCTGTGGCAGAGTGGGCTACCACCAGGTTCTGTAGCTGCTTTCAAAGCTACGTTTGCTCACTGGCTAGCACGTGCACATTTACTGGCTAGACAGCGGGCTAGTGTCTCTTGAAATTAAGGGACTATGTTAAAACTGCTTGCTCTCAATAAATGCAGTAATTTGGATCTATCTCCTTTAGCCAGATCACTCCAAGAGCTTAATATCTCTAGAGATATCAAATCCTGTCAAATTTGGCTGAACTTGACCAATGGTTTCTTAAAACAAGGGGGAACCTGATTATTAAACTTTGTCTCTAAAAGGTAGGATGAGAGCTTACCGCCAGGATGAGATCATATCATACTTCATTTCCCTTCTCTCCAGATGATTCACAAAGAAAGCAGTATGAGGAATGGCTGCAAGAAACACAACAACTTCTTCAAATGCAACAGAAGTACCTTGAGGAGCAAATTGGAGCACACAGAAAATCAAAAAAGGCACTCTCAGCAAAACAGCGTACAGCCAAGAAAGCTGGCCGTGAGTTCCCGGAAGAAGATGCGGAACAGCTTAAACATGTTACTGAGCAGCAAAGTATGGTCCAGAAACAGCTAGAACAGGTAATCATCTGGAATCCAAACTGATCACCTTAACACTAAGCTGTCATACTGATATGGCTCTTTCCTTTCGGTCTTCTAAAAGGCAAGTTGAAATCCTTAAATACAGTGGAGCTTATTTAAGAGGAGCCACCCCCTGTCATATTTTGTGTGTGTAACAGCATTACTCTGCATTGCTGGTGACACTGGAGCAGTAGGAGAGTATGCTATGGCAAATGTTATGACAAAAAGCCTGTAAACTTTAGTACTTTGGGAAGAGGGGAAATAGCTTGGCAGAATGACTTGCAACAGAGTTCCTGGCACCATGAAAAGCATAAGTGAAAGATTCAGAGGAGAGTCTTAGCATGCAGGGCCTTGTTTCAGGCTGGAATGAACCTCGTGACTCAGTCTTTTGCAGGTGTCCTGATGTATTACATGCCAGGTAAATGTTACTGTTTGAAAATCTCTTTTCATTGTATCTTTAGTGTTAGTCTGGTGTTATGATCTGTCTAGTGCCTAGACCCTGATCATCAGTTTGTGTCATCTGTTAGTGTATCATGGAATAATGTAGGTCAAAGGAATATCTGGGGATCATCTAGTCGTCTGATCAAAGCGGAACTAGCTGCACGGTTAAATCAGGTTGCTCAACGCCTTGTCAGTCAGGTTTTGTAAGTCTCCAAGGGCAGAGATTTCCCAGCCTCTCTGGGCCCCTCTTGCAATGTGTAACCGCTTTCACTGGGTTTTGTTTTTTCTTTCTTCGTATTCAGTTGGAATTTCACTTGCCACATCTTGTAACTGTGATTATAGTAAGTGAGATTAAAGTTAAACCTGTGATAGCTTTGATAAATCTATGCTTTGGCCAACAGTTCTGACTGCTGTGTTCCTCAAGACATTGTTTATAAATCATCTGGCATGATTTATCAGGATCAGCTAGACTTGCTGAACATGAAAATGCTTTAGAATTACCCTTTATTAATACAAGGGGGAAAATTGGCAGCAGGCTGCTTGGAATGAAGTCCTAGGTGATATCTGAGCCTCGAGTTCTGCTCCTGTGTTGCTTCGAGACAAAGTATGCACTGGATGGACTATTAGTTGGCTCGTCTTTTCGCTCTGTGGAAGAGGGATGGAGCAGATAAATTATGTCTACATCATTTCTTCCTTTTTTCTTTTTTTCACTTCCACAATGAATTACAAGTAGAATAAATGCAAATATAATTCACTTTAACCAATCTTTATCATACATCTGTCAGTCTAGTTTTACAGTAAATTTATGTTGAAGTAACAGCTGCTAATCATGACATTGCTGGCAGATTCATTTAGTGCCCCATAATTAAGGTTCTTTCGTATTTCATTTTTGAATTTAAGTTTCCTATACTGCTGATAAATGCCCTCCACTGCCCTGCAACCACTGATTTAGACCAGTCATTCACATCCTAAACAGCACTTTTTTACATACCTAGTAGGAACTTAAATAAAGTTTTATTAAAGTGTATTTTTAAGGAATTTTTTTGAAGCCATTCATCACTCTTGCAAATCAGATCAAGTAATTTTTCTGTAATCAAGCTTCTGTTAGTTTTTGAAAAGGGCAAATTCTATATATGTATGTATAAAGAAAAGACCTCTCAAATCGCTGTGAATTGCTGGTCCTGGACACCGGCGCAGAGCAACTGGAGCTGGCTTTGTGCAATGTGAGCTTACGTCTGACAGGGTTATTGGCTCGGGTAGAGCGCCACGCAGACACCGCCGTATTGTCTCTGCGGCCAGGGCAGTTTCTCTGCTTTGCTATGGCGCTGTGCCTGTGCTAATAAGCTCTGCCTTCTGCTCCCCTACGCTGTTAAAATCACCAGGTCGATCTGCGCAGGTCGGCTCAGCTCCAGCTGGGTGGAGTCAGTGCTGGTCCCTGGAGATCTCGACTAATTGCGGGTACAGTCGCGAGGCTGATCCGCCATGGCAGATGCTGGGTGGGCGTAGTGTTTCGGGTGCCTCGTTGTACAGGTGTGCACAGCCAGCCCAGGTTTAGTGCTGTACACCCACGGAGAAGGTCCGGAGCACGGCGCTGTGCCATGCAGATCGAGCCAGCTGGGGGCTTTCTGCAGTGGCACTGTTTATCTGGCAGTGGCATTGCCAAGCCAGAGCGCATAAATCGTCTTGGACCTGAGATGAGTGCATAATTAGCCTTTTGGGTGCATCTGTCCTGCGTTCTGGAGTGTGTCCTGTGATAGCTCTGTTATCCTGAGCTTTCTGGCTTGTCTCTTGCCCCAGATAAAGGAGGATGCTATCAAACATTTTTAATTATGTGATGGACTTTTTCTATCAGTACAAACAGCAAATGGAAGTTGTGGAAGTCATAATCTAAGGAATAGAAGCGAGAGAAAGGTTTTCCATAATGTATGTATTACGAAGCAGCGGATTACAAGTCCTTTTATCTTTTTAGAGAGCAGTGTAGTTGGGTATCTGTTGTGTTTCTGAAATGCTCTTTCTTTTCCAGTTGACACTGTCATATCCTTTCATTGGCTTCTCCTGCTTGCCTTAAAAACAAGCTGCTAGGCTTATCTTCTAGTGTCCAGGTCAAGTTTATTTTAATCCTAAAATCTGAAATTTTAAAGCAGAAGTTGCCATTTTCATCTGCTGTATGATGTTTGAGGATCTGCCTGTGAATAAATGGGAATCTACCTCGCCATTTTCCTGCAAACTTTTCAATTACATCTTTTTTGCTGATGTGTGGAGATCATCCGTCTCATGCTTTCCTTTTTTCTGTCCGTTCCCAACTGTTGTTTTCCTGTGTGTGGATGGTAAGATCTGTAGGACAAGGATCACTTCTGGTTTAGGATTTTACATTCTCTAGCACAGTGCAGTCTTGTGTATGTAATTAGAACTTCGAGGCACTGTTACTTATTCTAAAATTTGGGGATAGATAGTATTTCTTATGAAATAATGGCTATTTAGCCTTAAAAAGGGAGAGAAAATAAGATTCTGCAGAAATGCTGGTTTTGCCCGAGGTTCATTGTCTACTGAAATTATAATGGTGAGTTACATGTTTTATGCTAGTTACGTAGCCAGCACGTGTCAGAGATGAATAATGACTTCTTTAATTTTCAGATTCGAAAGCAGCAGAAAGAGCATGCAGAGCTAATCGAGGAATATCGCATCAAGCAGCAGCAGCAGTGTGGAATGGCACCCCATGCTATGATGCCAGGAGTCCAGGCTCAACCACCAATGGTTCCAGCAGGAACATCACCAGCAATGAATCAGCAAAACTTCCCCATGGTGGCACAACAGCTCCAGCATCAGCAACACGCAGTGGTAATCCCTGGGCAATCTAACCCAACCAGAATGCCCAATTTATCTGGATGGCAGTCTGCAAATGCCCCTGCAAGTCATATTTCCATCAATCCAGCAAGGATGCAACCTCCAATGACACCAATGCCAATTACTCCTGGTACACCAGCTCCTGTGCCTGGTCCAAATACAACTGCACAGTCAGGGCCACCACCAAGGGTGGAGTTTGAGGACAATAACCCTTTTAGTGAAAGTTTTCAAGAGCGGGAAAGAAAGGAGCGTTTACGAGAGCAACAGGAACGGCAACGCATTCAGCTTATGCAGGAGGTAGATCGACAGAGGGCTTTGCAGCAGAGAATGGAACTAGAGCAGCACAGTATGATAGGGCCTGAGTTAAATAACAAAACATCGTTATCTCAGATACCTTTCTTTAATTCTGATCTACCCTGTGATTTCATACAAACCCCGCGACCTCTTCAGCAGTCTCCACAGCATCAACAGCAACAGATGGGGCAAATTCTGCAACAAGGTGCTGTGACCTCACCTCCCGCCACAAATTTTGTGCAAAGCAGCGAGCGAAGGCCAGGGGGACCTGCAGCTTTTGGACCTGATGCATCTGCTGTTCCAGGTGGAGCTCCCAGTTTCCATAATGTAAAACAAACTCATGGGAATCTCCCTGGGGCTACCTTTACGCAGAACCAAGTCAGGCCTCTGCTTGTTCCTGCTGTACCTTCGTCCACGGTACTCAGTAGTGGTGCCCCATGTGGTTCGGACACTAGTGTGCCCCAGGCTGCAAACTTCCCTGGATCGAGCCAGTCTCTCATACAGCTGTATTCTGACATCATCCCAGAAGAGAAAGGAAAAAAGAAAAGGACACGAAAAAAGAAAAAGGACGATGATGCCGAGTCAATAAAAGCCCCATCAACTCCGCATTCAGATATAACTGCACCATCAACTCCAACCATCTCTGATTCTACCTCCACCCCCGCAGTTAACACCCCCAATGAACTGTCGCATCATCAAGATGAACAAGACTCAGTGGAGTTAACGGGCCCATCAACATCGAACGCGGCAGAGAGCCAGACCTCTCCAGAGCTGGAATGTAAGCTCCCCGACAGCAGTCTGCCACAGAAACAGCCGAGTGTAAATACAGAGACTGAAAAGGCTAAAGCAGACACACCTACCAGCATTCAAGAAGTGAAACTAGAAAAGGCAGAAACTGATCAGTGCTCGGGTCAAGCTGAGCCTAAACCAGAAAATACAAACAGTATTAAGGTGGAAGAAGATAAGGTCACATCGCAGCCTGCCTCTTCAGCTCAGAGTCCAGCACAACCAGCAAGCGTTCCAGCAGCGAAAGGGGAGTCAGGGAACGAATTGCTGAAACACCTGCTTAAAAATAAGAAGTCCTCATCTCTTCTAAGTCAGAAATCGGAGAACAGCAGCCGAACAGAAGAGGAGGCTTCTGGGGATAAGAAGTTAACAGAGAAGCAGAATCCAGCTGAAGGAATGGTGAGCCTGTTACTGGTGGTGGTATACAGGGGTCATCGACAATCAAAGGCTAGTTCGTGCCATTACTGTGGGCATTTGTGGAGAGGTGGGGAGATCACCTGCCTGCACAAGGGTGGAATAAACAGCATTAAGGAATTTCTACCTTCCTTCCTGCCTTTTCTCCATGTGTAAATCATCAGTGTTATAAAAAGGACAAATTTTAATATGACTTTATAGATCAGTGTATTCACAAATTATTAAAATGCAAAACAATAGTTTTTCTATAGATAATGATCTTTTAAAATGCCATTTCCTAATATTTATCAAGATTAAGGCAAGATTTTACAGTATGGCTCTTAATTGCATACTGGTATGTTTCTGTGCTGTGTGTGGTATGTCTGTGTGCCTCTTTCTTCTGTGACTCCACCTCCGTCATGGAGGGGATGACCCGTGTGCCTTTGCAGAGGCGTAGGGCCGGGCTTCACACCCCTGCAGCTGCACTCGCTGGAGCGTTCTCTGAATGAACCAAGCCCATGCTCGTTTTTCGCCTGTGAATATCATACGTGGTCTCTGATTTCAGTGGAGACTGCTCTAGGATTTTTATTATTTTGTCACAAGTGTGGAATTGCTAAATCTCCTAAAATTGCTGGGTTGCTGTGTTAAAGAATATTTCTCTAATTAATTTTACTTTCATGGAAGGGAGCATTAATTCCTTATATTAATGGCATATGATTTAATGTTCTTAAAAGCAGACTTAAAGAAAATTGCTTTCTGTGGAGGTAGGATACACTTTACACTTAGATTTGTTGATCGTTTTATTGTAATTGTTAATCTCTACTCAGTTTTGGTTTATGTCTGCCGAAACTCTAAATACATCCTTGAAACAAAATCTAAACACCTTCAAAATGAATAAAGACTGATGAAAATAAAGGTAATTGTGAGCAGCAGGTAACTTAGGTAAGTGTTAAAGAGCCACAGTTAAAAGATCTATGACGGGAACAGCGGTGAGAGTAGTTGTGGTAGAGGTTGTGTAGAGCTGTTTAATGATTGAGAAGAAATTGGGCTTTCTTTTAGCTTGCCACTATCTATTGTGTTACCAGCTCCCATTCTGATTGCTTTTACACAAATGTCATTTTATGTGAAGAATGCAAATTCGTACTGAAAGAATTGAAGTGAATGGTACCATCCAGAAGGGTTTCACAATAGTGTTTTTGTTTTTAACCTCAAAATACATTTGTGTTATATCAACTGACACGCCTTTTTTTCTGTAACCGAGTCTGCCTTTCATTATGCCCTCGTGAAAATATCTATGGTTGTATGCACATGTAACTATTTTAGGGGGTATTCAAAAGAAAATGTTCCTGGTCTGTGAGTTTTTAATGAGGTTTTCAGATGTCAGTGGTGTTAACGATAAGTCATAATTTTGTGTGTGTCAGGACAGCGCAGCAGTTACAGTTGCCAGTGAGACAGCAAAGTAAACAAACTGTAAAATACAGATTGTTACTGATGAGATTTATTATACTGTGCATTTTCTTTTGGACTATTGTGCAGTAAATTTGAATGAACCATATATTAAAATGTCAAAATTTCTGCTTCGCTTTGTTTTTTATACCAGCAAACTGCAGGAAACCAGATGCAGGGTGCATTTGGGTGTAGTAACAGCCAGCTTCAAAGAGCAGATGTAGGACCTGAAACCAAGAAACAGAGAAATAAGCGAACTCAGAGGACAGGAGAGAAAGCAGCTCCTCGGTCCAAGAAAAGAAAAAAAGAGGAAGAAGAAAAGCAAGCTGTTTACCCCAACGCTGACACGTTCATCCAGTTAAAACAGGTGGGTGTACAGATGCTGGGTAGTGCATCAAGTGGACACTTGAAAGAGTGGACTTCTCGTGATGGAAATGAAGTTGATCGTTAAGCTGAATTTTGAGTACAGGGTGCAGAAAATGAAAACTTCCACAAAACTAGGGAATTTAAAGTTTTGGGTTTGTCTCAATTTGGAAGATGTGCTCACGCGGCAGGCATTTGGTAGTTTCAAAGCTGCAGAGTTGCTGTCAGCTCCGGCAGCCCCTGTGGCTGAACTGCCAGGGAGCCGGAGCGGCGGCTCTGACGGACAGGGGACCACCTTCCTTAACAAGCAGAGGCGGCTGTGTTTGACACAGTTTTCTGATCGTGGGTAAATTCCGATTGGTTTTTTAAATTAGAAACCACTCTACTGATGTTTGGAGATTTGCAGTGCTTCTATGTTACAGTTAATGTCTGACTTCTTTTTCTTTTAATATAGCAGCTTTCTCTTCTGCCTTTGATGGAACCAATAATTGGAGTGAGCTTCGCACACTTTCTTCCCTATGGCAGCGGCCAGCTAAATGGTGGAAATCGCCTTGTAGGAAGTTTTGGTAGTGCTACTCTTGATGGGGCTTCAGATTACTACTCCCAGCTCATTTACAAGGTACAGTTTTAATCTGGATATCCATTGGGTGCTCTCTGACATTGTTATTGCTGGTTGGTTAGAGTTCCTGCCTTTATGCAACCAGAAGAAAACAATGTTTTATTGCCAGAGTAGGTAAGACGGTGCAGTGGTGAAACAGTCACCATTGTTTTACTCTCTGAAAGTGGAAATCAGCTCTGGAATCTGTGTTGTAAGCTAATTAAAAACTGGAAGTATTCCTTTTACAAATGGATACTAAACAGTGAAAATAGTAATTACAATTTTATGGAGTAGAAAAGGCTGAACTCTCAGTACTTTGCAAAGTCACTGAAAGCATTAAAACACTTCTTAATGTGAATTAAACGGGAAATAGACTTTTCTCTCTTGTCCAGTAAGCCCTGACTAAGAACTCGAGAACTCTGAACAACACAGACTGTTTGTTGGCGAGCTGATAACCCACAGGATTTACAACTCGGTCTCTGAGGTCAGAGTGGCAATATTGGGAGAGCAGCAAGATAGCGACGAGACAGAATCAAATTTGCTGCTCGGCTACCCTAATATAAAAACTTCAGTAACTTACTAAAAACCAGGGGTGTTTACTCCAGCCTTACACAGCATGTAAGCTGAGAATGTGACCTAGCAGAAATAGTTGCTGTGGTCAAAAGTGAACAAAAAGTATTAGCTTTGTAAGCATGACCGGAACAAGAACAGATACTGAAGTTCTCATTTAATTTTCATTTAAAATATGGACAGTTAAGTAAGTTAGTGAGAAGTAGCCTGGAGTGTGAACTTGCCGAGTATCTGCTTCTCCCTGGTAGCCGCTTCAGTGAAAGCTCATCCTGTGCTAAATGTGAGGTAGCTTCCCCCTTTTAGTGAAAATCAGGTAAGCTGACTTGTTTGTGGTGATGGAGAGTCACTGCAGAATAGCGCTCTCAGTCTGAAGTTCAGACCTTTGCTTAACTGCAGGAACTTGCTGGGGCTCCCAAACCATTCCTAAAAATGCTCTCTTTGTGTTTTTCTGTAACTAATTTAGCTATGTCTTCTTTCAGTAATGTATACTCCTCATGTAAACTACTTCTCTGATAATATCATTGATATAAGAAAAGCAAAGCATTGTGTCTTTTATACTAGATACTTTTATGTATTTGGTCACATACTTGAGAATTAACTATCGTTGCTTTTCAGTGCTGCCTCTGGCTGTAAGGATATGTGAGTGAGCTACATTAGGTGGTACTAGAACAAGGCAAGTTTTCACTCTGTGTTCCATGGCTGATTTAGGGTTATTTATCTCATGCAGCAGAACAACCTGAGCAATCCTCCGACACCCCCGGCCTCTCTTCCTCCCACCCCACCTCCAGTGGCGTGCCAGAAGTTGGTCAACGGCTTCGCAACCACCGAGGAACTTGCTGGCAAGGCTGGTATGTTGGGAGGTCATGATGGTAAGACTAATACCTATTGTTTCCATAATAAATGAGTCAAAATTGTAGTAAATTACAAAATAGATAACTAGGATGCTTTTCAGTTGCTTTAGTCTTCTTTTATAAAAAAAGTATGCCTAGCTTGTAAGGTTTTAGTCATTATTATCCATCTTTATTTTACATCAATATAACGTCAAATGATAGGCTTTCCCTTTCTGTTCGCTTTCAGAAACACTGAGAGCTAGAAGCACACTTAAGAAATGAAAAAGACAACCTTAAAATCAGATTTTTTTATGTCCAGTACAAATGACTAACCAGTTAGCTGAGTGAGCTCAAAAGCAGTCTGCTGAAATGGATCCTCAGCAGGCTTTATGTGTAGTCAGTATGTATTTTCTGATGCTAGCAATTTGGTCAACTAAATTTCTTTCTAATAAATAAAACTTTATACTTCCTTTTCATGAGGGGTGTTCAGCAATAAAATCCTTCTTTCCAACCCTTTTTCCTGTACTGTTACAAAGTTGGGGGTTTTATTTGTTTTGAACTACAAGTGGGTGAGACTGGTGTTACCATCTGCTGTAGTGCCTTGGTTGTATCGGGGAGCCACCAGTGCCCCGATGTGCAGAACGTGTATCAACAGAGGAGCCGTACAGGTGTCTCATTGTGCTGTGTGTTTCTGGTTTTAGTTACCAAAGCTCTGGGACCAAAGCAGTTCCAGTTGCCTTTCAGACCACAGGATGATTTATTAGCAAGAGCAATGGCTCAGGGCCCGAAAACTGTGGATGTTCCTGCTTCACTTCCAACACCCCCGCACAACAACCAGGAGGAGTTAAGGTAGGTTTTTCTTGACATCTTCGAATACATACTTGGAGCAGATTCTGTGATCTGTCAGTAGGAGATGAGACTGTGAAGCTGTGAAGAAATGAAATCCGTTGTGCACAGCTGCACAGTACGAAGAACATAATGGGATCATTTGTCCTGGTTAACTCTTTGCATTCCACTTGCAGAGAGCAGCGTAGTGAAATAGGTGACTCTGCCTCTGCTGGACTCTAGGTCCTGTTAGGTTGTTAGGGATTCATTACCCTGCTCTATTAAAAGCGAAACAAAATGATACAAATTGAAATTTTCCTGGAGCAGCATGGTACTCTTCTACCATGAGAGTTCATGGTGGCTGTACCAGACAGCAGTACTGTGCAAGTGTCAGACAGCCTGAAAGCTCCCCAGCTCCACTCAGTTGCTAGGTTTTTTATGTATCTTTCCCAAGAAACCACGGTGTGCAATGGAGTAGGAGATGCCTAGAAATGCTGGCCTACCACGTAATTGCTTTCCATGACTAGTGGCAAGAAGCAAGTTCATGATAGCTCCCTGTCACAATTTCTAGCTTTGGCTTACCAAGGGTTTTTAGACCATTTCCCAAAGGTTTAAAAAAAAAAAATTGTCTGGGTCTTGTTCCAGGGTTCAAGATCACTGTGAGGACAGGGACACTCCTGACAGCTTTGTTCCTTCTTCCTCTCCTGAAAGTGTGGTGGGAATGGAAATAAGTCGGTATCCAGACTTGTCGGTTATAAAGGAGGAGAACCCAGAACCTGTACCATCTCCCATCATTCCCATCCTACCAAGCAGTACTGGAAAAGGTGAGACTGCAGCAGCGCAAACACTTAGAACCAGGCTTTGCTTTGCTTATTTTTCTGTTTCTTGCAGTCACGTGCATGTAGGATTAACGTGGTGTCTTTCGTTTCATTTTCAGGTTCAGAAGCCAAAAGGAATTATGTAAAATCAGAACCCGGTTCAGGAGCATTACCTGGTTCTGGCTTGTTTGCCTCTCAGCTTGGACCATCCCAGAATGGTCCTAAATCTGGCCTTATATCCGTAGCAATTACTTTACATCCCACAGCTGCTGAGGTAAAAGAAATAAGCTTGTGTTACGAATGTAAAATACGCAGCAGTTAATGTGTTTCATGTATAGTGAATCTGAAGGAGTTATAGCATAGTACAGTCAAGCAGCTGTTGTAATCTTCTAACAATTGATATTATTGCTATCTTGCTGCCTGTCTGATGAGAACAAAAGTATGCTTTTATTATTGTTTTTAGAACATTAGTAGCGTCGTAGCGGCATTCTCCAACCTGCTCCACGTCAGAATTCCCAACAGTTACGAGGTTAGTAACGCTCCAGACATCCCGTCCTCCATGGCAACCGTCAGCAGTCACAGAGTGAACCCATCGATGGAGTACAGGCAGCACTTACTCCTGCAGGGTCCTCAGGCAGGAGCCGTGGGACCTGCCAGGATTGTAGGGTCTTACGGGCTGAAGCAGCCAAATGTGACGTTTCCTGCAAACAGCAATGGTGAGTGGGCTTTAATTCTTTAACATTCTCAGTAACAAAGTTTTAACTGAGTCAGTATTAGTGCATTCCAGCCTCATAAATTTATAGTCTAAAATAAAATAATTGATTCTTGTTCTAAATCGTACTTTTCTTTCACAATCAGTACTTGTGGACCTGCTCCTGATGCTAACCGTAACTTAATAGGTCTGGTCCATCTCTGATTTCTGTTATGTTATCTGAGTCACTGTCAGTGAGGTATTTCTTCCAGTAGTTCCCAACATTATTAGGTTTTTTCATCCAATCTGCTTTTAAATGCATCATTCAGAAGGATTGTTCCTATGGTGCAAAACTTGACGTAGTTGTTTCGGCATGTATTCCTGTGTTGGTTTAGTTATTTCTTATACAAGAATGTATTTTTGCCTTGTTGTTCGCACAGTTGGTTTTGGTCTCGTTTAAGCAATTTCCCCATGAAGACATAGTTTAAAGCTTGCCTTCGGTGCCCTGTCCAGGAGGATCATAGAATCATAGGTTGGAAAAGACCTCTAATATCATCAAATCCAACCGTCAATCCAACACCACCATGCCTACTAAACCATGTCTTGAAGTGCCACATCTACATGTTTTTTGAACACCTCCAGGGATGGTGACTCCACCTCTGCCCTGGGCAGAACACCTGCCTTCCTACAACCTCCTTTCAGGTAGTTGTAGAGAGCGATAAGGTCCCCCCTCAGCCTCCTCTTCTCCACACTAAACAGCCCCAGCTCCCTCAGCCGCTCCTCATCAGACTTGTTCTCCAGACCCTTCACCATCCTCATTGCCCTTCTCTGGACACGCTCCAGCCCCTCAATGTCCTTCTTGTAGTGAGGGGCCCAAAACTGAACACAGTACTCCAGGTGCAGCCTCAGCAGTGCCGAGTACAGGGGTATGATCACTTCGAGAACATCTCATCGCTACTCCTCTAGACCACTGAAGAATACTGTGACTTCTCATAGATTGGATTTAACCAGATGTAGCTTCTAACAGACTGACTTCTTCTCTAGGTGTCGCTGGCTATAAGGATCACAGTCAGAATATCACAGAAGGCTCAGCGCTGAGACCTCGATGGTGCTCTCACTGCAAAGTTGTGGTTCTCGGTAGTGGCGTGCGGAAGTCCTTCAAAGACCTGCCGTTCCTTAAACAGGTACTGCAGTGGAAGCGTGGTTTCTTGCGTGTCACGGTGAGTGACCAAACGAAGGCAACAGAGACTGCTGCTGGTCAGGCCGACTGATACCGCTTCCAGGTTTCTTTGTAGTCTCACTTCTGTGTGTGTCCTAATTCAGGATGGGACATTCAAGCACGTTTGTAGTGCAAAGAAGAAATGTCAGAGTCATTACTTATATATAATGAATTTCAGTAAATGTCATAAAATAGGTCTCATATGTGGCAGCTTCCTATATTCTGCTGCTAACCTCCTTCCACAACCACTTCAGGGACCGTAATTCAAAAAGAGCTTATTTGTAAGGCAGCGCCGTACTGCCATGTCAGGAAGTATTGTAAGAGCAAGAATACTCGGACTCTTTTTGAGCAGAAATCAGATTTCAGTCTTAGTCTCTTGTGTTTGCACTGGGAACCGTCACTCATTCAATAAGTACCATCGCTCTTTCAATGAGATTGAGATAATTACGCAACCAAGATATATAGTAAAAATTCATGTACCGAAGTGATGGGTTCACGCAGTCAGAAAAACACTGAATTCCCAGTAATGTTTTGCAGATGGAGGAGTAGATAAAACAGTCTGAGCTGTCTTTGATTAGGCTGGAATGAGACGTTCTTTTGCCATCCAAAGATAACAGAAAATGCATTTTGCTTTGCAAGTGTGCCTGTGGAGCAGATGGGTGCTTGGTATAGAATGCTTGTGATGACTGTTGAACTTCTGTTAAAGGCAAGAAATGCTGAAGATCAAGGTTGTAGGTGGTGGCAACGTTAGATCTGTCAAATAATCAAGTATTTCTATCACAGTATTGTTCATTATTTCACAAATGTTCTACAAATACGGAGTTTCCAGCCAGATTGGAGGACTGATTTCATTACACTTACTATGTGAAGAATGGTATTAAAGTGCACTTCTGATAACCTTCCGTGTTCGATTCCCAGGATTCCCAAGAAGGCTCTGATAAAATGAAGGACATCGTATTCTGTAGCAACAACTGCTTTGTTCTCTATTCAGCAGCTGTGCAAGCAAAAAACTCAGAGAACAAAGTAAGTATCAAATGCTGGCAGATCCTAGTGAGCAGAAATTACTGCAGCTATTGTTTGAAGCACAGAAAGGGGGCGAGGGGGAAGTTTGCCCTTCGTTTTAGAGGTTTATAAGTTCGTTCACTGTATTCAGAACTTTCTCCCTGACAGAGATGCGTGGCAGAACAGCCGCCACCTTTTGCTGTCCTCACAGGCTTGGAAAGTGCAGTCTCCAGAAAGCAGTCATTTAAGTTCTCTGGGCATTGCACAAAACCATAGATACATTTTTTTTAAGGGCTATATTCTGCATTTTGCTTTGGCTTACACAGTAAAAAAACCTTACAACTGTGCAAATAACAACTGAACAGCAAGTCTGCAAAAAGACTTTTATTTGTTCAGTGTGTTACTGGAAAAATGCAATCCTATTCTGTTACTTAATTTGGGCAAAGCTGCGATGTTAAAGCATTCATTACCAAGACAAAGAGCCTGCTAACTGGCAGTGATGAGGAAAAAGAGGTTGTAACTACTGCAGAAAGACATTTTAAGAAATGTGTTCAGCTGGCAGTGGAATGAGGCCAGGGGTTTATCTCAGGTGGTCCCCAATATTCTCTGCCCCCCAGGCACCGCGAGGGGTGCGCAGACACTTCCACGCAGGGCGGTCTCTCTTGCTGTGCCCAGGTTCAGTCCGTTTCAGAGGAAGAGAACTTACATTCATCTCTGGTTTTTTAATCGGCAGATGTCGAATGGTCTTCATTCAAGAGTAAATGATGCAGCCAAGTTTATTTTCTCATAGATAAATTTTTTTGAGTAGTTGCTTTAACTAGCTTGGTTTCTGCTTTCTCTAGTTCAAATGTACCTTTTTTCCCCTAAACCAGCGGACAGAACAGGCCACATGCTTCAAGCATTTTACCTAACGAATGCTTTCTCCTAGTCCTGTATTTACTGTAGAATTTGCAGCCCTCCTTCAAATGCGTCCTACTTACTTTTTCAGAAAAAAGTAAAAAAAAAAAAAACCCAACCCCTGGAGGGGCAGATGATGTGTGTACATCTGCATCCTTTCAACGTCCCGTGGAGCTCGTTTTCACCAGCCCTTCAACAGGGCAGCATTTCTGCACAAGTGCATCGGCATGTACATAATTAAGTTAATTAAATGGCATGTTCAGCCTCCTGATCCTTTCATTTACTCTTTCAAGATTAATTATACAAACCACATTAAGCACTTTTAAATCTAAACTTCCTCTGTTCTTGTTTTCTCTCCTTTTTTTTTTTAACAGATCTCTGCAGGTATAATTCTTGTTTACAGTGACTGAACAGCTGAGTCCTCAAGGTCTATCTGATCTAGAGCCCTGCAGGAGTTTCCCCCTCATTTGTTTCCAGGAAAAATACGTGGCATTAATTCCAAATTTTCCCTTTCTATCAAACAACAAGATTCTTACTCCTTAAATTAATTCCGCGACCCAGATTTTAAGGTTATTTGTGTTGTAATGAAACTTTCTAAAAACACACGAGAACTCAATCTGTCGGTCAGCTCGCCTAGGGCGACTGAGCAGTGTTCCATTCAAAACCTGGGCAAAGGATTATTTGTGCTTCCCCTCCTGTATGAACGGGCACCACGCTCTGGGCTGGCTGGGAGAACTTCTGTGCTCTGTGCCGCGGCACAAGCTGCGATAACGCGGATCAGGGTGATTTCCACCTTTCTCTGTCCCGCATCGTGAGTTTAGGCATTCTGAGTAGCCTCTTCCGTGCCGACCTGAGAGGGTCTTCAGGGTGCATTTAATGGTTAACGGTTCGGGAATTCTTTTCTTACAAGTTTTCTATCGATTTAGCAGGAATCGGTTCCATCTTTGCCGCAGTCGCCGATGAAGGAGAGGCCGCCTAAAGCGTTCCATCAGTACAGCAACAACATCTCCGCTTTGGACGTCCACTGCCTGCCTCAGTTACAGGAAAAAGTTTCTCCGCCATCATCGCCCCCCATCATGTTCCCCCCTGCGTTTGAAGCAGCCAAGGTAGAGGCAAAACCGGATGAGCTTAAGGTAACGGTGAAACTAAAACCCAGGTTAAAAGCAATACACAGCAGTCTTGATGACTGTCGGCCTCCAAGTAAGAAGTGGAAAGGAATGAAATGGAAAAAGTGGAGCATTCAGATTGTGATTCCTAAAGGATCATTCAAGCCTCCTTGTGAAGAGGAAATAGATGAATTTCTTAAAAAACTGGGCACAACCCTTAAACCAGATCCTGTGCCTAAAGACTACAGGAAATGTTGCTTCTGTCACGAGGAAGGTGATGGATTAACTGATGGACCAGCAAGGCTTCTTAACCTGGATTTGGACCTTTGGGTCCATTTGAACTGTGCTCTTTGGTCTACAGAAGTCTACGAGACACAAGCTGGTGCCTTAATAAACGTGGAACTAGCGCTGCGAAGAGGCTTGCAGATGAAATGCATGTTTTGTCACAAAATGGGTGCCACCAGCGGTTGTCACAGGTTAAGGTGCACCAATATTTATCACTTTACCTGTGCCATTAAAGCACAATGCATGTTTTTTAAAGACAAGACCATGCTTTGCCCCATGCACAAACCAAAGGGAACTCACGAGCAAGAACTCAGTTACTTCGCAGTCTTCAGGAGGGTCTACGTTCAGCGTGACGAAGTGCGGCAGATCGCTAGCATCGTTCAGCGAGGAGAACGCGACCACACTTTCCGAGTGGGAAGCCTGATTTTCCACGCTGTCGGTCAGCTGCTGCCACAGCAGATGCAGGCCTTCCACTCCTCCAAAGCGCTCTTCCCCGTGGGTTACGAGGCCAGCCGGTTGTACTGGAGCATGCGGTACGCCAACAGACGCTGCCGCTATCTCTGCTCCATTGAGGAGAAGGACGGGCTTCCCTTATTTGTCATCAAGGTTGTGGAGCAAGGCCACGAAGATCTGGTCCTCACTGACACAACACCAAAAGGTAAATTTTGTGCACTGAGATCCCGGCTTTTATGGGTTTGCACTTTGGTTTGTTGCTACCGATACGCATCGGATGTGTGACAGATGTTTCAAATAGCGCGTTGCAGAAATTGTTCTAGCATAATGCTTCTAGTGAGCTGCCAGGGTCCGTTTTCAGTGTCACGCTGTGAAGCCTGAGGGCACCTCTGAAGAATCACATAATGGTAGGGGTTGGAAGGGACCTCTCTGGGTCATCTAGTCCAACCCTCCTGCCGAAGCAGGGTCACCTACAGCAGGCTGCACAGGACCTTGTCCAGGCGGGTCTTGAATATCTCCAGAGAAGGAGACTCCACAACCTCCCTGGGCAGCCTGTTCCAGTGCTCCATCACCCTCAGAGGGAAGAAGTTCTTCCTTATGTTCAGCTGGAACTTCCTGTGCCTCAGTTTGTGCCCATTGCCCCTTGTCCTGTAAATTGTATAAGCTGCAACAGGTTTGTACAAGTAACTTGTAACAAGTTCACAGAGGAGATCCAGGATTGATTATTGAAAACAAATAAAAATAGTAGGAATGTCAGCGTAGCTTTCCTTTCATGACAAGTGGCTTTATTGAAATACCATACCATTACGCAATTATCTTCAAATCAGCGAGTAATTAAGAGACAGTGGAGTTGGCCACGTTATTCTCTGAGCAGGGTGAGGAGCAATGCATGAGACCACAAGTGTCCGGGCAGGTCTTCAGCCCACGGCACGTGGATGTGCGCGGCCAGTGAGGCTCGGGGTCCAGCCCTGCCGTGCTGCGGGTGCTGCTCCTCAGCCTCGCCCTGCCCAGCAAACCGCTGCCGGGGGCATCGCCTGCACGGCGAGCGCTGGCTGTGCCAGACCAGTGGAAGTAGAAGGTTCGGTTTATTTTCAGAAAATTCTGCTTGACGCAGGTTTTCGCAGGAGGCTCTGTCTGTGTTACTGTTGTCAGAGGACTGAAAGTTTCCGTGCTGCGGGTACTAAAAGCTTCATTCCCGAGAATCAAGGGTGCGCGAGGAATGTCGTGCTTGTCTGGGATTTGTTCAGGAAAAAACAGCAACTCGCCCAACGATTCTCCGCTTCACTTGTTGAACACCGGCCTGTTTGTGTAGGCACCCAACAACAAAATGCTTTTTTGGTGTTGGTTTCTGGTTTCTGATACCCTCAGGCATTCGTTTCACAGCCAGTACGATAGATTTTAATTTTTCTCATGGTGCTAACTCTTTCCCATCTGGCTGTGTAGGTGTGTGGGATAAAATCTTGGAGCCCGTTGCTTCTGTTAGAAAAGAATCTGAAATGCTCCAGCTGTTCCCCGGCTATCTGAAGGGTGAAGACCTCTTTGGATTGACAGTCTCTGCAGTGGCCAGGATTGCTGAATCGGTGAGTCTCCGCCATCCCGGTTCCTGCTGGGTCACCCCAAATTGCTGGATATGGGCGTGAGGAGGGGAACAGGAGGAAGTGTGGAAGAGTAATATTTCATTAGACACGATTAACGGATCATTGCTTGGAATTTTCTGTTCTTTTTGTCTTTTTTCTTGCAGCTGCCGGGGGTTGAGGCCTGTGAGAACTACACTTTCCGCTATGGCCGAAACCCCTTAATGGAGCTCCCTCTTGCCATCAACCCCACGGGCTGTGCCCGTGCCGAGCCTAAAATGAGTACCCATGTCAAGAGGTTTGTGTTAAGGTATTTTGTTTTAATTTCACATAGTACAGCCCAGGGTTTATAGGCTGCTTAGGGTTATTTGTGCTTTCGTCTGCTGCTTACAAACCCTGTCGTCCGTGGCTGTGTATGTGCATGCCCAAATCAAAGGCCTTGCTTTGTCGTCTCTGCTAGCTGGCTTTCAGTGTCTGTGTGTCTAAAAGAATTTTGGATGGGTTTTGGGGCTGTCTGCAGAGAAATCTTCAGTTTTTCTTGTATTCTTTCCTGCTACATGCCCAATCCCCACAGGCCTCACACCTTGAACAGCACCAGCACCTCGAAGTCATTTCAGAGCACAGTTACGGGAGAGCTGAACGCGCCCTACAGCAAGCAGTTCGTCCACTCCAAGTCCTCGCAGTACCGCAAGATGAAAACCGAGTGGAAGTCCAACGTGTATCTGGCTCGCTCGCGTATTCAGGTCCGTTCTCAGGTTGGGAAATGGGTACTAAAAAAATCTACTTACACTCCTGTTTATATCTATTTTATACAAATTCTTATAATTTTATACGTTTTATATATTTTTCATATGAAATTTATCTTTAAAAATTGAAACTAAAGCTGTTGTAAAATTCCTTCAAGCCTTGTCCCAAAATTGGCAATTTTTATGTGGCAGATCACTTCGATAGATTTATCTTAAGTAAGATTTCTTTCTGATTATTGTAAATATCTTAAAAATTCATTTGTTACACTCATCTAGAAAAGTAGTTTCTTTCACGTTTTGAGGGGTTTTTCTAGCATATTTCCCAAAAACTCCGTAAAACTTACGAAAAGCACAGACAGGCAGTGGAAGCAGGAGACGCTCAGACCAAGCTGAGCGAGACGAGCACGAGCAGTTCGATGCTTGCTTGCGTCCGCAGCCACGAGAAATGCGCTGCCCGCTGTGCCGCTGCTGGCGGGTGGCTCCGCAGACCCTTCGGCAGAAGCTCTGTAACTGATCTTGCCGTGCCTGAGCGCGGTGGGTGGGTGGTTTAGGCTGGACTGAACTGTGCCGTTGTGTTCCTGTTAGGTTTCTCCGTTCTAGCACGGCCCGCTCTAGTTTTCAGCGAACTTACAATCTTTGCCCAGTTAGGTGTCAGAGGCGTGAGAGAAGCGTTCACGCCTAGACAGAAGCCGAGTACATTTCCTTGCGTCTTAAAAATGCGACGAGGAGCTGGGTTCTGCATCTGGGCCGTTCCGGCATCGGTGACGTCCCCACGCTGCTTCAGCCTCTCGGGGCAGTTGCCTTCTCCCATGATTTTCTGCAGGAGCGGTTTGGGGGCACAGTGAGGAATGCCGCGTAAATGTCAGTTTATTACGGAGCTCTAAACCGCAACGTGTTTTTTGTAGGGCCTGGGCTTATACGCTGCTAGGGACATTGAAAAGCACACAATGGTCATTGAATATATCGGAACCATTATTCGGAATGAGGTGGCGAACCGGAAGGAGAAGCTTTACGAGTCTCAGGTACGGGCGGTGGTGGCTCGCCGTGTCTTTCCCCTTCCCCTTGCAAGCGTTCGTGTGCCAGAGCGACCGCCGGTCTGCTGTCCGATGAGGTCAGGTCCCCTGGCTGCTGTCTGCTGCGGCGCTGTAGAGGCAGGGGAGCCTGCAGGGTGCCCGATGGAAGGATCAGAGCCTGTAGACGTTTACCAGATCTCCCCGCAGCCTGGCCAGGGAGGTGACAGATGACCTCTGCCACGGAGACAGAGCGAGCTCCGACAGAGATGTCAGGACCTCAGTTTTTAATGAGAACTTCTTCAAATTTCACGCAACTTCCTGTGTGTAACCAAGTGCTGTTGTAAGAGTTAGTACGTGTTTGTGGAGCGCTGCGAGACCCTGGGTGCGAGGCTGCGCAGGAGCTCTCCAGGGAGCACGAATTCTGCGTTCGATGGGTGTTCGCGACCCACCTGTTCCCTCACAGACCACCGAGGGGGAGGCCGCAGGTGACCTGCGTGTCCCCTCCTGAGTCTGCAGGCAACGGCCGGTGCTGAACGCAGGAGGACACTTGGCCACCACCCAACAGCGCTGCTTCGTTTTCGTCACTGACAATTATGTAAAACCTACAAGTCTGTCTTCCAATTGTGCTTTTCAGAACCGTGGCGTGTACATGTTCCGCATCGACAATGACCACGTCATCGACGCCACGCTGACGGGAGGCCCAGCAAGGTGGGTGGCTCTGGAGAGATCCCCGACCTCGCTCTAGGGCGTCAGCGCCTTCCCTTGCCCCAGAGATGCTTGTGGCTTCTCCGTGGTTTTCACCCCCTGCGCTGGGGGCTCAGTCTTGGGCCCATTCCACTGAAATGATGTCGTCCTTTTCATTAGCTGGGCTCAGCTTTGAATCACAGAATCACAGAATGGTAGGGGTGGGAAGGGACCTCTGTGGGTCATCTAGTCCAACCCTCCTGCTGAAGCAGGGTCACCTACAGTAGGCTGCACAGGACCTTGTCCAGGCGGGTCTTGAATATCTCCAGAGAAGGAGACTCCACAGCCTCCCTGGGCAGCCTGTTCCAGTGCTCCGTCACCCTCAGAGGGAAGAAGTTCTTCCTCATGTTCAGACGGAACTTCCTATGTTTCAGTTTGTGCCCATTGCCCCTTGTCCTGTCGCTGGGCACCACTGAAAAGAGCTTGGCCCCATCCTCCTGACACCCACCCTTCAGATATTTATAAGCATTTATTAGGTCCCCTCGCAGCCTTCTCTTCTTCAGGCTGAACAAGCCCAGCTCCCTCAGCCTCTCCTCGTAGGGGAGATGTTCCAGTCCCCTCACCATCCTCGTAGCCCTCCGCTGGACTCTCTCCAGTAGCTCCTCATCTTTCTTGAAGTGGGGAGCCCAGAACTGGACACAGTACTCCAGATGAGGCCTCACTAGGGCAGAGTAGAGGGGAAGGAGAACCTCCCTCGTCCTGCTGGCCACACTCTTCTTGATGCACCCCAGGATCCCATTGGCTTTCTTGGCAGCCAGGGCACACTGCTGGCTCATGGTCAACCTGCTGTCCACCAGCACACCCAGATCCCTCTCTGCAGAGCTGTTCTCCAGCAGGTCCGCCCCAAGCCTGTACTGGTGCATGGGGTTCTAGCTTGATTTTTTTTGACGTTTTCTAGGTAAAGAAACACGTAGAGCGCAGTGCAGTTCTCTGGGGACAGGCACTGCGCCCCTGAAGCTAAGCTCGGGCTACGGTTTGGTTGGGCTGTGCCTCAAGGGGGGCCTTTTCTGACGAGGTCGCCTTCCCTGCGCTCTCCCCTCACAGGTACATCAACCATTCGTGCGCGCCCAACTGCGTGGCCGAGGTGGTGACTTTTGAGAGAGGACACAAGATCATCATCAGCTCCAGCAGGAGAATCCAGAAGGGGGAGGAGGTAGGTAGGGCGTCTCGCTGGCGCTGCCCCCGGGACTGGGGGGGCATTTCCCTCCCCTTGTCCCTCCCGGATCGTGCCCGTTCCCGACAGTTCCCAGGTACGAGGAAAGCTGCAGCAGATCCCGGTTGTTCCGTAACCGTTCTCCTGCTTCTCCTTCCAGCTTTGCTATGACTACAAGTTTGATTTTGAAGATGACCAGCACAAGATTCCATGTCACTGTGGAGCCGTAAACTGCCGAAAGTGGATGAACTAGAATGCATTCCTTGCTGTCTCTGAGGGCTGCTTGTCCCTAGGAAGAAGTGATTCGCGTTTTGATTTTGTCGATGGAAAATTGTTGCCTTTTTTTTGATGGGGGAAAGAAAGAAAGAACGAAAAAAAAAAAATCACTTCTGGAAGTACAGATTTCTACTCAAGTATTGAAAAAGAAAAAAAATGAAAAAAAAGCCCACAACCACCCACAAACCCAAGCGCCAGAAGCAAGCCGGCAAAATCTGCAGCTGACTTCCCAGCCAGGCGGAGGTTCAACGGAGCGAACGGAATGGTCCAGCACTTTTGTTTTGGAGCTGACTAAGGAGAAACTGTGTAACTGGGGCAAAGAACCGACGGCCGACCTGCGGGCGGGCAGGTGGGCGCCTATGAATGTAAGACTGAGATCACCAGCGAAAGGGAGAAGTCCAAAGTGCTGGCCACAGCCTTATTTGATAAAGGGGCAGGCCCTCTAATTAAAGAAAAATTTTAAATAAAAGTAGACACCACTGAACAAGGAATGTACTGAAACGACTTCCTTAGGGATAGAGCTAAGGGAAAAAATAACTTGCACTAAAATACATTTAAATACTTGATTCCATGAGTCAGTTTATTGTAGTTTTTGATTTCTGTAAAATAAGAGAACCTTTTTGTATTTATTATTGAATAAGTGAATGAAGCTATTTTTAAAAAGAAAGTTAGAAGAAAGCCAAGCTGCTGCTGTTACCTGCAGAACTAACAAACTCTGTTACTTTGTACAAAAGTGTAAATATTTTGAGAAAAAAAAAAAAAACACACACCGTATAAAAATAGTTCTTGACCAAATGCTCCCAGGCTCTGCCGCAGCTGGGGTGCTCTGCTAAACTGTCAGTAGGGATGTCACAATATGATCGAACGCCGGCCCGCGCAGCCGCGGGCGCCCGCCGCCGGAGTCACCACAACCTCAGCGGAGCCAGCGCGGGGGGTTTTACGCTGAAAGCAGTCGCGACTGTGGTCTTACGAGTGAGTTTTTTAAGGAAACCTTAAGCCCGGTGAGGGCGTGCGTGGTACAGCTCTGACTTCTGTAGGTGTCTGGGGAACTTGGATGAATTCTGTTTGTATTATATTGTTGCATCCCTATTTCTTAAGTCAGGTTTTTTTGTGCTTACAATTTGTGATAACTGTGAATAACTGCTAAAACCACCCAAAATAGAGGCTGAACGTCATTTTTTTATCTTCAGCAAAAGTAGTCGAGATTAGGTGAGCGTTCAGCCTGCGTTAAATCACGTAAAGGGCGTAGAATCCCGTAGTTGGAGCTTCAGTCTGAGCGATAGCCTTCTGAAAAGGAAAATGAGGAGAAAAAAAAAATTAGATGTGACGTGCTTGCAGCTGCAGGACTCTGGCAATAGGGGTTTGGAAAATGTAATTTAAAGACGTGTTTGTATGGATTGGTTTTGTTTACATTTCTTTAAAAAAAATAAACACTGTTTTGTGTTTGCTTGTAGAAATTTAATCAGCATTTTGAACCAGGTTAGCTTTTTATTTTGTACTTAAAATTCTGGTACTGACACTTCACAGGCTAAATATTAAAAAAAAAAAAATGAAGTTTTTTTTTTTGTGTGCACAATTAAAGTGGACTGTAAACTGTTGGTATATTCAGTAATACAGTTCTGAACTTGTAATGTATATGGCATGATGTATTTTTATCTTACAGAATAAATCAATTGTATATATTTTTCTCTTGATAAATAGCTGTATGAAATTGTTTCTTGAATATTTTTCTTCTCTTGTACAATATTCCAACATCCTTACCAGTATTTGTCCTACAGTTTTTTCTGTTCTGTATAATAGCATCTAATGTTGGCAAAAAAAATACAAAAACCACACAAAAAAAAGAATTTTTTGAAGTATACAGAGTGTTATGGGTTTTGGAATTTGTGGAAACAGATTTAGAAGATCAGCATTTACAAATAAAAATATTTTACATCTATAACTCGCATCCTCCTGTTTTCAGCGGGAGGGCCCGTTTCCTCCTCCTTCTGGGGTTTCCGAGGAGCATTTCCCTCCCCTCCTGCCCGGGCAGCCTGAGCGTGGGAGCGGGGCCAGGCCCAAGCCCCTCGCCGCTGGCATTGCTCGGCTCATCTCGCGCGCTTCGGCGCCTGGCGGTGGGAGCAGCCGCCTGCCCTGGGCCCCGGCATGGCCGGCGCAGCACCCGACACACGAGGGAAGGGAGCTGCAACGCAAAGCTGCCCCAGCCACGGTCACTACCAGCTCCAGGAGGCAGCAAGAAGGAAATGTTGTGACACAGAGGCTTAAAAATTCATCCTGGGCGCGGTTTCTTTACAAATAATAAATTTCTCAGGATGACAACGGCAAACGGAGTGCTGCAACAGCTCAGAGCCTGGACAACGCTTCTCCTTCCTGCTCCTCAGCGCCGTTCCCAGCTGTGAGCAGTCACAACAGCAGCGAGAAACCGGAACTGCCTCCTCAGGACCGCGAGCTCGCCGTGGGCCGAGCCGAGAATGATCACCTTCTCCTGGCGTGTTCGGCTTCTGCGGGTGGCGGCCTGGCTGTGCAGCCGCGCCTGGGCCCAGCCCCTTCGCTGCAGAAGCGGCTGACACTGGCCAAAGTGCTGTCAACGGGCACCGGACCCTGGGCATGCGGAGGGACCCCGGCCCAGCCCGCCTGGGAGGGCTCAGCCCAGCCACAAACCTGGGCAGTGCTGGATTTTTTTTTCTTTTAAAACAAAAGGTGCAGTATTTGTACGAGCGTGAGGTAGAATGTTTCTCTCCTTTGCATCATGGAACAATCCAGGCGTGAGGCCGCGGTCCAGCCGCTCTCCTGCTGTCTCACTGCAGCCGTACAGCCCACGCGTGTCAGGCTGGTTTCGACAGCAGCCCCCGGCTTTCCTCACCAGGAGCAAAAGGTCAGAAATTCTGTGGCAACAGACTCGGACCGTAAATAACGCAAGTTTGTGCTGTGCCTCTTTGAGGATTTGATTTTTCTAGAAAGACAACATAAAGGCCCCAGAAAAAAAGGCAGAGCAAGGCTACCGCGCCACCAATTCAACAGCCACCGCTGCCGCATCCTGCAGGTCAGCCCGGCGCGCAGCCGGGAGCAGCTGCGCCAGCACCCACTGCTGCCTCAGGCTGGCGCGCGGGGGCCGCCGGGGCTCAGCAGCCTGCTATGACCGGAGCTGCAGCCCATCCTTGCAGCCACGGCGAGGATGGGCCTTCACGCCGCACGCAAGTGGCACCCAGGAAGCCGGCGCTGGCCGGGGACGGGAGCACAGACCGGCGCTCCAGCCAGGGGCACACCGTGCTGGCTGGCTTCACGCCACCCTCGCTGCTGCGGACACGGTGGAGGCGGCTGCGAGCTGCGGCCCTGCGCCTGCTCCAGCCCCAAAGGCCGGCAGTGCGATGGCGCGTGGCAGCAGCGGTTTGGGAACCGATCTCATGCCGTGGGAGCCCCGGTCAGGGCCGCCGGGCCCAGGACAGCACACGGCATGGCTGCATGCAGCTGCCGAAGGGGGCTGGGGCGGTGTTTACAGGCATTTCTTGGCAGGCAGGAACGTGGTGGTGTCTAAATTGTAACGCTTTACCTGGAAGCACTTCCACCTCGGCCTGTTGTCCTGGTTTACAGTTAAACCCTGCTTACCTGGCTCCTCCCTGCTGCCGCCACCGCCGCGCCAGGCAGGGACCGCTCTCACCCTCCTCCCCGCAGGGTGACCGCGGCGGGACCAAGCGCAGCCTGGCAGGGTGAACCTCTCCTCGCTGCGGGAAGGCGGGGGTCTGTCATTACTCGAACATGATCGTTCTTTGCCTGGCGCTGCCCAAACGTCAGTGACCGGGTGCCGCAGCTTTGGTGTGGTTGGAAACGCTTCTGCTGCCCAAGCGAAGGGCCAGGCTGTCGGGGCGCTGGCGACGCGCGAGCCGCACGCGTCCCAGGGACGAACATGGCCAGCGTGGCGAAGGGAAACCACGCGAGCGAGAACAGCTTTCCTCTCCGGCAGCAGCTTCCACGCACTGATGGAGCACTGAGGGCTGAGGCGGGAAGCCAAAGAAAGGCAAAAAGTGAAACGAATGAACTTGGGAAGGGAACAGAAAAGTGCAGGAAAAAAAACCCAAAAAGAGAAATTCTCTGTCAAAAGTTCAAAGACGTGAGAGAGCGAGAACGAGCCGGCTGCGAAGAAAAGGGAGTGAAAACACGGGAAGACCCAAATCACATGGCATGAGCTCATACCAGTCTCTTAGCGGGTGCTTTCTGGTCCGACAGCTACAACGAGGAAGGCCGTACAGATTAATAAAAAAATGATACTTTATTTTAAATGCAGCTACTGTCATGAGTCATCAAAATAGACTTTGCAATAGTTACTTTGTTTTAAATAGGAGGCGACGAATGACAGCTACGAATTTAAACTACATGAAATGTCCTAAAATTGTAAATTAAAAGAACTAAATTTAAATATTACAAATGACAATTTTCAGAAGATAAAAGAGAACAAAAATATTTTCCAGAACAAGTAAAACAGTTTGGCCAGTAAAACCATCCTAAGAACGGAAATTAAATCAGATGCTGCACATGAAGTACTTGATGGGGACTCCTTTCTGTCACTGTCATTTAAAAGATCCACAAAGCTAAAATCTCGCAATTTAAATTACGCTGCTCTAATAATTTCTCTTACTTCCAAACAGTTCAACAATCCAGGACCAGCCAAGGAACCGACGATGAATTGCACTTCCACGTGTTGTTCCGCGGTGGGGCTGCGGCCGTTACTGCTGCACCTGGCCGGGGACCGGCGGCTGCCCGGACCCGCGCGCACAGCTCTCGGCAGCAGCGTGCCTCTGAAGGCTCCTGGCGGCGGTGGGGCCGGGTGCAGCAGCTCAGGGCTCCTCGCAAAGGCCTCCAGAACGACTTAAAATCCGGGCTGAAGGGCAAGGGGGTCTTGGCATAACATCTCCCAGCCGCGTCCGCGCCGCCTCAGCTCTCAAAGTGCCACTGCTGAGGGAGGGACCCGTCGCAGATGGCCATGGCCACGTACCCTTTGTGGCTGAGCGGGTCCACCACCTTCATGCACTGGCCCACCGAGACCTGGTAGAGGCGGTTGTTCTTCTAGAGGGGAGAGAAAGACGGGGGGGGTTTATTTATTAAAACTTCTGCCCTACTCCACCGCGCAACTGAAGCCGAAACTCCTCCCTGACGGAGGAGCCTTCCAGCAGCCTCCCGGACCCGGCAGCCCCGCCGCAGCGCCAGAGCCCAGCACACCCCGTAACCACCTTCAGCTCTTCCAATGCAGGCTCTCGCCTCCTTACAGGCACCCAGTTCGGATTTTGCTTACAGCGCAGTCTCTCCACGAGGTGGAGGGATGATCAGAACTGCTGCCCAGCCCTCAGAGGGAGCCCACACGGCCACGGCGCAGCACCCATCAGGCCAGGCCTTGGCAATGCCACTGCCTTCCACACCTCTGTGCCGGGGAGCTGCCCCACGGCGTCACCGGCCTCTTGCGCGCAGTGGGTCCCAACACCCGAGCAAGGCCAGACCCCAGTCAGATCCAAGAAGGAAACAGATCCTTCTGCTCTTTTTTTCCCCCTGGAGGAGCCTGTCCTCTCCTCCCACTAACAACTGATCTGAGGACCCCTTCTCTGTCCAGAAAGGGTTCTCTGCACGGCCCCCGCAGCTCCCGTGGGCAGCAACCTCCTGCTCTCCTGCATGGAGGGAGCAGATACGTGACAACAGCCGCACCGTACTCTGCATCACTGCTTATGGCTGTAAGCAGATGTCCAATGAAGTGGAGAACGTGGCAAGAAAACGCAACGCTCCTCCAGAACACCCCCCATGCCGAGCCTTGTGCTGTCACCGACTGCGCGCAGCTGGCCCTTCTCTGTACCAGTGACTCTCAGGCCTAACGTGCTGCCCCTTGTTCCCACCAGTCTTCACTTATCTGAAGAGTCCTGGCCTGCTCCCGTATTCCTCGTGTGAAAGGTGCCCCACACCTTCACAGAATCATTAAGGTTGGAAAAGACCTCTAAGATCATCAAGTCCAACCGTCAGCCCAACACCACCATGCCTACTAAACCATATCCCGAATGGCCACATAGACACATTTCTTGAACACCTCCAGGGATAGGGACTCCACCACCTCCCTGGGCAGCCTGTTCCAATGTCTGACCACTCTTTCAGTAAAGAAATTTTTCCTAATATCTAAACTGAACCTCCCCTGACACAACTTGAGGCCATTGCCTCTTGTCCTATCACTAGTTACCTGGGAGAAGAGACCAAAACCTGCCTCACTACAACCTCCTTCAGGTAGTTGTAGGGAGCAATAAGGTCCCCCTTCAGCCTCCTCCACACTAAACAGCCCCAGGTCCCTCAGCCGCTCCTCATAAGACCTGTTCTCCAGACCCCTCACCAGCCTCGTTGCCCTTCTCTGAACATGCTCCAGCACCTCAATGCCCTTCTTGTACTGAGCGGCCCAAAACTGAACACAGTACTCGAGGTGCAGCCTCACCAGTGCCGACTACAGGGGCACGATCCCCTCCCTGCTCCTGCTGGCCACACTATTCCTGATCCAAGCCAGGATGCCGTTGGCCTTCTTGGCCACCTGGGCACACTGCTGGCTCATGTTCAGCCGGCTGTCGACCAACATCCCCAGGTCCTTTTCCACCGGCCAGCTCTCCAGCCACTCCTCCCCAAGCCTGTAGCGTTGCATGGGGTTGTTGTGACCCAATTGCAGGACCCAGCCCTTGGCCAATGTGATTACCCCGCCACCATCTCTGAACCTTCTCCAGCCCTAATTTAGCCTCTCTGAGAGGAGGTGACCAGTGTGTGCAGTAGAAGCAAACCACAATGGCGTGACGCCATTTTTCTGCTTTGGTTCCTGTTCCTTTCCTACTCAATCCTAATATTTGATTCACTTTCTTTTGCTGTGGATCATTACCGAGCACCACGGCGACACTGTTACAGATCCCCCCCGGGGGCAATGGCCAGCCCAAAGCCTGCGTTTCACACGCCAAGCCCAGATTGCCCACCGCCACCGCCCAGCAGTTACGTGCACTGAATTGCAACAGCCATTCTCTCAGTATTCTAAAATCTCGTACCAGCAGCCGAACTGCTGAAGCTCACTGCTCCCAGCACCATTTGCAGCCGTGGCTGTAGCTCTGCTGGTGCAAGCACCAGACACACGCAACCCTGGGCTCACACCGGATCCGCCTCGGTCAGCTCCAGCCCACCCTGGACTGCAACAGCCTCCTCATCTGACCGCAGTCAGGGCTCGTGCTGCCACGGAGCAGCGCGCTGTGAGCCCACGACAGTTCATGCAGAGCTGTCCCGGACGCGCAACAGGCAGTTCCGGCAGCGCCTGCTCTTCGTCCAGCGATGGCTGTGCTACCGACTCGTGGCTGTGCGGAGGGCGTGCGAGGGAGCAGCCCCCGAGTGAACACCCCGCAGCCACCTCTCGTGCGTGCGGCACTGGCTCAGTTTTGTGAAATCGGCCACTCCAGACTCCGAGCGACTGAACTAACGCGATGCAATTACAGGGCAGAAGCAACAGCAAAAGAACTCCTCTCTCAGTCCTCTGCTCTGCCCTGCGCTTCTTCAAGCACCAAGCGCAAACCAGCACACGGACTGCGCCCGTCTCGCAGCCCCGCAGACACACCACCACGACGAGCTGCGGGGTGGAGTCTGTTCTCCCTGGCACATCCCTGTGAGCCACAGTGCTGCGAGCGGCTGCGACATGCAGAAAACAGGCTGAACGGAGCTGCAGAAACCTTCCTATATCACACAGGGCCTGCATGGCCCTCAACTCAACAGAAGTCTCGTTCAGGCTGAAACACAACCAGCAAAAGCCCGTGAAACTTTTCCACTGGCTGGGCCTGGTCCAGTACAACTGACTAGGTACATCTGAGGTTTGGTCCTAATTAACCTCAACCCTGATGTCCTGTTAGTGCTATTGACACTTATTGAGATGCTAATTACAAGCAACGCGCTATGTGCAAGATGCTCCACTCACCCCGAACGTCCACTGCTGCGAGCCACCGGACCCATGGCACTTCATGAGACGAGGTGGATCGGATGAGCGAGTTTCCGAAACATCCAAGCAAAGGAGATTGTTTAAAATCAGCTCGTGATCTTCATTGTAAATCCAGACCTGAAAGAGGAGACAGAAAGACGTTTATCCCAACACCTCAGGGCAGATGCCTTGCGCCTTTTGTTCAGCTGCAGAGGTGCCTTCGCATCTGGACGTCAGAGATGCGCCTCGCAATGCCCGCTGCCTCTCTGCCGCCTTCCTCCCAGCACCTGCAACGCAGCTGCAGTGCTCTGCGGCCTTCCCCGCACCACACAGCGTCACCCCACTCTGGGCCACCAAAACGGCTGCTTGTGGTTCTGCTCTGTAACCGGCGATCCTCAACCCAAGCAGCCCTCACATGCTTCTCCTGTCCCAGCAGCTAGAGAAGTTAACGCGACAGGGAAGCAGCGATCTCTGAGCAGGTGACCAGCTGCTCTCTGAGCCAAGTCCTCAATTCTGGCAGTAACTCTCTGTATCCAAAGGTGACCCTTTAGTCATGAAGGAAGGGCTGGTGGATTGCCTCAGCGTCGTGCAGCAAGACAGCACGGGGGCCAGAGAGGACACTGAGTGACACCAGATGGTCCAAAAGCTGTGGAGAAGTAGCTTGGCAGGCACTCAAGGCCAAAAGGTATCTCCAGTCTTTGAAACTGCTGCACTTAGCCATAAACACATAGGAATTTACTTAACATTGTGACCTGGGGTCAGCTTGTAGATGCTGAATGACGAGAAACCAAAATCACCTATGCAAATCCTGGTGCCAGGCAGCCTACACTAGTCCCCACACTGGTCCCAGGGTCCTGCCCCTTGCAGCTGGTGGTATGGTGCTCGGAGATCTTCACTCAGATGATCACCAGAACCCAAGCACTATCAAAACTTTCCATACTGCTCTCCAGGGAGCAAGAAAAATTGCTGCTTTACCATTCCCACGCTGAAACGACACGCGCCATAACTGACAGGCTTATGGCCGCCTCTGCTCCCCAGAAAGACTGCTTTTGCTAGCTGGAAAAGCACCTCTGTGGAGAGGGACCTGGATGTCCTAGTGGACGACAGGTAGACCATGAGCCAGCAGTGTGCCCTGGCTGCCAAGAAAGCCAATGGGATCCTGGGATGCATTAGGAGGAGTGTGGTCAGCAGGTCGAGGGAGGTTCTCCTTCCCCTCTACACTGCCCTAGTGAGGCCCCATTTGGAGTACTCTGTCCAGTTCTGGGCTCCCCACTTCAAGAAAGATGAAGAGCTACTGGAGAGAGTCCAGAGGAGGGCTACGAGGACGGTGAGGGGACTGGAATATCTCCCCTACGAGGAGAGGCTGAGGGAGCTGGGCTTGTTCAGCCTGAAGAAAAGAAGGCTGTGATGGGACCTAATATATGCTTATAAATATCTGAAGGGTGGGTGTCAGGAGGATGGGACCAAGCTCTTTTCAGTGGTGCCCAGCGACAGGACAAGGGGCAATGGGCACAAACTGAAACATAGGAAGTTCCATCTGAAGATGAGGAAGAACTTCTTCCCTCTGAGGGTGCTGGAGCACTGGAACAGGCTGCCCAGGGAGGTTGTGGAGTCTCCTTCTCTGGAGATATTCAAGACCCGCCTGGACAAGGTCCTGTGCAGCCTGCTGTAGGTGACCCTGCTTCGGCAGGGGGGTTGGGCTAGATGACCCACAGAGGTCCCTTCCAACCCCGAACATTCTCTGATTCTGTGCCGTGCTCAGATGGACATCACCCTCCCCGTTTCACAGCCACTTCGCTTTGGCTGAACCGACATGAAAATGCCTTGATCTGGACCTCAAGAACCTCCACAACATCCTAGCAGCTCGCACAGTGGTGGGAACTGAATTCAGCCCCTCTCTGGCACCCACTTGTATAAAGCAAGTTCACATTTGCAAATTCAGCGGCATTCAGGTTCCAGAATTTACATGACATTACAGCAGTTTCTCTGTTATTGCACTGAAAACTATCGCCACCTCTAACAAGAAGCAAGGACAGACTCCAGCTGTCAGTTTCTCCTCTCCCATGTGCTACCTTAGCAGAAGCAGGTATTTTTATTGTTGGCGTCAGAAAGTGCCGGGCACCTGCAGTTGCTGCAGTCCATGCCCAGACCCTGCTGGGTCTCACTGGGCTGCCTAAGCCTTGCTTTAAAGCAAGGCACATCTGGCACAGCTGAAGGGTTGGGAAGCTGGACCATTGCTCCAGTCTAACTGCAGGAGCTGCTGATCCCCCCTCCATTCTTCAGGCCTGCAAAGCCCTGGGCCAGTATCAGTCAGGCGGAGGATCTGGCGCTTTCATAACCAACAGCAGACTCCGACCTCTATGCCAGAAAGCAAAGAAATGAAGGAACCTTGGTGTGCGCACCTCAAAATACCCTGGGTTACAGGGTAGTAGGGAAAAAGAGGATAAAGTATATAAAAAATGTAACTCTGCAGTGCAGGGAACATACTGAGACCACCTGGCTAAACGCCAAACAACTGCTATTCTGAATGCACAGTGGGGCCCTGCACTCCCACGGCACCTGGGCACCATCTCCCAGTCCCACTGGGTGCTAAGAAGGTGACAGCACTGTGGGACAGATCTCTTGCTCCGCTGCCATTCCCAGACCCGACCCCAGTCTGGTGGGTACAAGGAGCATCCCTGCTCAGCCACCTCACTTGCCAGCATCACCTCCCGCCCTCCTGACTGCTGCCCCTGGGAAGGAGACGGCATCGAGCCACTCATAACTGAACCAGAACTACCTGTCCCTACAGGCACGCCAAGCTCTTCTGCTGCACTCTTCTTCCAGCCTGGTCTTGATGCCACACAGCTCAGTGCCGCAGTAACCATGCCTGCTGCGCCTTTTTTTTTTTTTTTAATTAAGTCTGCATGAGTTTCACACTCAGAATACAGAATATCAAATTCCAGGCAGAAAAGTCAGGCAAATAAAACAACCAATTTTTATTTCTGTGTGTGTGTGTGATGAAACTAAAACCAGCCTTCTGGAGGGAGCTGCGATTCAGGACACTGCCTCAGCTGGATGGCACGACTGAGAGGCACAGAGCTCATTCATTATCACAGTGACTATTGCAATAGTCCTCCTTTGAGGAAGTGCAGGTATTACATTAAAATTTGCCCTAACCTCAGGCGTTCCATGCCTTCTAACATACTTTTTCTGTTTAAAACCTGTCATGAGAAAGAAAATATGGCAAGATTAAATAGGAGGAGAGAATGGAGAAATAGCAGGACTTGCCAGAAGAGTATTATTATCAAAAGAAGAATGATGATGGAGCCAAATCCAAACAACTGGTAAGAATTGAGAGAGAAGACTGCAGGGACACAGGGAGCAGACCTTTAATCAAATGCTAAGTAATGGCAAAGAACACAAACAGTGGTTAAATCCAGTGTGATACTTCTCTAGAAAGGCTTATACAAGACGGTCACAATTAAGTCCAAACCATTTCTGTGTTTGGTGTAGAAAACAAAGGAAAGAGAAAAAAAGGCCTGAATTTGGGACACATTATGGTTCCAAATTCAGATTAGAGTATCAGTATGAGCCTGCGGATTATTAACAGATTCAAGCATGAGGAAAGCAAAGCCACCCCATGGGTTTTTTTTTGTTATATAACTGCAAGCCTTCGCATAGTCCAGAATTTATTAACCGCTTTGCTGCTGAAGACTGGAAGGATGATGGTTAGCTCTTGTTGTTACAGGCTGGCAGGAGCAACAGCCCAGCAAAGGAAGGAAACGGCTCCTGGCAGCCAGCACCACTGGTATCTGATCTACAAGGAGCATGAACTGCTCTCATTTTCTTTTTTGCCCATGACTTGCTTGGGCTCAGGCTCAAGCACAGTATCAGAAGTCTGTAATTAATAAGGTGCCTGCCTAGGGTTTATATCTCAGGTTCTGAGTGATGTCTTGTTTTATCCTCCTATGTATTTTCTACAGAAAATGGCATTTTAAAAATTTATTTTATAAAAAAAAAAAGCTAACAGATGAGGTGCAGGGTATTTTCATCCTGCATTTAGTTCCTAACATCTAGAAGAGCATCCCTGTCAGATTTCGGTTTCTAAAAATGGAATTGTGCCCAGTCCCACCAGAAAGGAATGCAGCACCTCTAGTTGCTAATGACTGCTGTGCTCCACAAGCCTAAGGAAAATCACTGACCATTTTCACTGAAGACAAAGGAAAACACCAGGATGGGATTAGAATATAATGAATCATTCTGTTTTCAAACAGAACCTAAAGGAAAGACATTACAGAAAAACCTCTGTCCATAATGAAATTGAGCAAGTTTTGGGTTAAATGATCTAATTTGGTGAATGCTGTAGGACTGGCCTCTTTCTAGGAGCAATCTTTTCCCTGCCTCTCAACACAGGCAACGGGGTAAGAGGACAGGCACAAGGAGCCCTGCAGCCTTGGAGTGCAGTGGCCCATTCAGCTGCCGACCAACCCTTCTGAGGTCCTAGATGTCCCCGGAGCACCTAGAGATTGTCCCTAAGGCAAAGCATTTCAGGTCTGGCAGTGCTCAAGACGCCCACCGAAGCCTCCCACCCACCAGATCCAGTGCCTTCACCTTGCACTACAGGGGCACAGAGGTTCTGCTCGTGCTTAGCCACCCGGCCTGCAGCAGCTGGTTCAACTTTCCCATAGTGGAAATGGGACCCACAGATCTGGGGTACGTGTTCTCACATGCAAAGACGTCATGTGTATCCTTCTGGTCACCTACAGACAGATGCACAGCGTGTGCTAGAGTAGGTCTCATGGACAAAATAAATGGGAGGACGTTCAAAGTATGAACTCAGTATAAACATTTTTTTATGCAGGTGCAGCTTCAGAAGAACCTGGACTTCAGATTTAGTCCCCTCAAAAGGTAGATTTAAGACTGAGGTCTCCTAGGGCTTCTAGCACCTTCAAAATTTTACTCCACCCCCACATAACACAAACAAATCACCCAGCCTTCTCCTGATTGACTGCTAAGACAACTTCATTAATCTCATTTACACACAGATGGGTAGGTGGAAACAGGGCTTCTCTTCATACACAGGTTAATGAACAGCTTCAGTGATAACTACAGTTTAAATCCTTGCAAGGATAGCAGTGTGACATCGCTGAAGACTCGATATTGGAGCTTTTTTGCTCTCTCATTTTAATAATATTTGGATTTCTTAACTGGTTTCAGGTTGCCACTGTCAGTAAAGGAGGCATGCTCTTCACTCCCTCTACAAATCCCTATATCCCTATATATGGGGCTGTGTTACTGAACTTCTTTTTTGTGAAAGATGAAATTCTTCCTAAAGTCAGATTAGTTAATGTAAATAGATAATAGCTAGCTGAACTACTTCAGAGGAAATTCAAGTGAGGAAACAGCTCAACTGGTGCCTCGTCATCTAGAAGGATCGCCCATACTATCATTTCCTTTTGAAACATCAAGTTAACTATGGAAGATTTTGAGTCCACTTGTCAATACAGACAACTGTGTTAAAACAAAACCTATCACTCGACCTAAGGAAAAACAAGACATCAAAGATTCTGTAGTAGGCAGAAAAGGGAAGCTCGCTGTTCCTTGGGAATAAGTATTTCAAAATGATGTGAAATAAACCAGGACGCATCAGCCTACTCTTAGACTTTCAGAGAGCAGTGGCGTGTAGTGAAAGGCACGGCTGGCCAACTGGCAAAGCTTTGTAGATATATACTCTTATTTGGTCTGCAAATTGCATTAGCACTAGAGGAATGCATTAAAAATTTTCAGTAAATACAAGACAGTAACTACTACAGAAACAGCCCTTTGTGTGAAAGAAAATCCCCGCCGTGAACCACACCAACAGGAAGGCATTCCAGTACTTTCACCAGTCACAATCTGTTGCTTAGATTAGCACTGCTCTATTATTCTGTCAGACAGTCTTTAAAAGACACATTCAGCTTAAGAGCACAAAAAAGCTGCCTCAGCACTGAGGAAGAGATGTGCCTATCAATTTGCATCATCACAGCTATTTGCATATACTTCAGCTCCTGTTATCATGGGTAACAATGACATCACAGCACCAAATGACAGAAAAGTTCAGTGGTCTATAATCATTATTTTAAGCTACTGCTGCCCCAGAAACCCAACATCCTCTGGAAGGTCATTCCAAAGACTATACATGCTTTCTGTTTTGCAGTTCAGCCTGCTGGTCACGTTTCATGACCATTTGTTAGAGGGACTGAAGAACTGTTCCTCCAATAGTTTATGGAAAAGCAGCAAGCAGACTTAACTTGCTCATCTTCACAATCCCTGTTGTATCAGAAAAGCAAACTAACAGCCATGATCCAGAGGTTTAGGGAAAGAGATTTTACAGAAGAACTGCACATGTGAGCACATCCTTCTACAAACTGTTCAAGAGTCAGAGTCTAAAGCATGTATTCTTACATTTATAAAGTGCTACAAGAGTCTTAACAGGGCTTTTCTGAAATTGCCTGCTCCAATCAGTTATCTCTTAAAGACCCAGAGCACAGATGCACATGCTTAGACACCTAGCACCATCCCCAGCTTTTTAAAGCTTAATATATTGCGAAGTAAGAGAAAGGTTAAATTACAGAAATGAAGCAAACACACAGAGGAGAGGTTATAACAACACAGAAAGTAAAGCTTAGGAGTCAACCTAGTGTATTTGAAAACAAACAGTAGAAAAAAATCCACATAATTCAGTGTTGAGATTTTTTGGAAAAGGAACTTTGCTTTACGCATTTAGGTCCAGAAGGCGGCAAGCACACACCAGAGGCACGACAAACCCAATCTTCTTTCTGCTGTTAGATCATCGACACTCCCACTAGTTAGTCCTAGGCTGGCCATTTTGCTTCACTCCAAAACCTTCCTTCTCAGTGTTCTTTGATGCTTCTCTTCCAAGTTTCTCAGTAACTACTTCCACTCCTCCTCCTCTAGGGCAGCATCTAGCCCAACCCCTGCTTCAGCATCCTCGTCTCCTCATCACCGCCTGATTAACCTTGGCATGATGGTTTTGGGTAGAATCTACACCAGTTTGTTTCTTCCACTTTTCAGACATCTCCAGTCTTTCATGATGATCTTTCAAATCGCTTGAAGATCTTCCATCCTCCTTCAACACTGAAGTTTGAGCTGCGCACTACCTTGTGCATTCTCAGTTTTGTTTCCAGAAAGAGGCCAGACACACCACTGAAGATCAGCAGAGTGTTCACTTTGGCAATCTTGGCAGTTCCTTCATACAACCATTCTTAACTGCAAAATTTTTCATTCCGTATCAGTCTTCTGCTGGCAAAATTCAATCAATTTTTCTGCTTCTTTTGTTACTTCAGACCTCTCTGCACTGACCTTTGTCCTATAAGATCCTGTCACCTCTTCTACTTGTTCTAACTACAAAATTTTCATCACTTATTCCCTAGACCAAGTATTTCTGTTAGAGTTAATGAAATGTCCTAGTTTTCACTATAACTTAAAGACACAAATATTTAAAATATTTTTAGATGCGTCACCTTTGTGAGAACCACTTCCCTTATTGCTTTTCCTTTCCGTAGCAAAAAGATGAACTGAATGTCACTGTTGTGTCAAGTCCTAGAAAATAGGATAGTTTGACATGTTTGAGTAATTTTTACCTTTACTTCATGATGATCATTGTCCCTGTTGACTGCAGGGGGGTTGGGTTAGATGACATCTAAAGGTTCATTCCTGCCCAAAGCATTGTCTGATCATCTAAGTCAACTTTAATTAAAAGTACCACCCACACTGGTGATACAACTGCAAGTTACACAACATCTGTTATTTATTTTAAAGCCAGGAGTTAAAGTGAGAATTTGAAATTTCTCAGCAGCCATGAAGGCTAGAGAAAACAAAGCAAACATAAACTAAAGGCAAAACAGACTTGCTTGTAAGGCCAATCTCATGACTTCAGTCTGGTTTCCCCACACACCCAGTTTTCAAGGTCAGATCTCGCATGCATGTATCATCTATATTACACAGATGACCATTTTCCAGAAAAAGATTACACAGAAGATAATTTTCCAACCAAAAGCACTGCAATCAATGAGTCTTAAGGCAACTCAGTTTTGTCTTCCCAGCCCTTTGAATGTTTTGCCAGGTAGGCTGCACCTTGCTCCTTTAACTTACTGAAAAGTAGCACGTATTTTTCAAGGGAGGGTGTTCTCTATTCACAGAGCAAAACTAGCCTGGAAGAGATAAGCAGTGAAAACGTATTCCTGTGCCTCAGGGAAAAATTAGCTGGCATCAGACAAAATGAGCACCAACTGGCATCAAATGAAATGAGCACCAACTGGCATCAACTTGTTTCCACAGAAAGCACAGCTAAGCTGTAGTACTCACTGCCACACGATGCCAAAAGCTTACATGAGGTCAAAATACACTTAGACACTTATGGAAAAGCAAAAAGTCTACAAAAAGTACCATCTTTGGCTCAGAAAAACACTAAAAACTCTGATCGCAAAGTGTAGATTGGTATCTTCCAGAATAACTCTGCTCTGTGTGTATTAAGCAACACACACTTAACTTGCTGCCAGTGAGCATCCAGGGGACAGGATAGCTGGGTACCTGCCTTTCACCAGACTCACCACAGGCCTTCTTATCAGGCCAAAGGCCTAAACCAGATGGTTCTAGTGCAAAAATCAGCTGTAAGTGCCAATGGGTTGAGCTCTGTTACCAGAAACAACAGTTAAAAACTTTCAATACACCAGAAGTTTCCTGCTATTTCTGTGAGCAGAAGCTGTTAATTAAGTGCTGTCTTTCTCTACAGTGTTCTCATGTATCTACTGCAAGATTGTTCAAAAGGATATGAAAGAGCTGCCTGAATGCACTCTTGGGATTTTTTAGAACAAAGTAAGTCTTATGGCAGAAAACCATGGTGTTGGTTAACATACTTGGTCAGAGAACAAAATCACTGTGAAACAAGATAGCACAGCCATTTTTATTTTTTTATGAGAACTAATTGCTTAATTTACCACTAGTAAACTAGATTCATGAGAAAAGAAGCCAAAGATAAACGATCTGAGTATTAATTTGTGTCTCTCAAGACCGAAAGGCTAACTGAAGTTTCTGTCTTCAGAAGAGGGGGAGGAAAAAAACAAAAAACAAACACAAACCGAAAAAGGTTTTGATAAGGAAAACCAACAGACTTCCTCCTCCAGCCACCTGGCAGTTCTCCATTAGAAATACTGCAGGAAGGAGAAGGGAAACAGTAACTGTGAGGATCCATCTGTTCTTACTGAGGACATCATCCACTGGAAGTCATTGCTGCTTTCTCACTGACAGACTGGGTGGCTCAGCAAGCAGCGTAACACCTCTGGCACCGTAAATGTACAGCCACTGGTGCCAACCAGCTACTGTTACATTTACACAGGCAGGAAGACTTGCTGACTCTCTTGCAGCTAAAGGAAGAGATCACATAGGAAAATCTTGAATTCCACTCCAGTTTAAACTTACCCACCTTTTAAACATGGACCTAGAATTTGGTAAGAGAGATGATTACTCAGTACTTCACAGGCAAAGCGCAGAAATTTGTTGTTTGGTCCTAAGTGGCAACTGGAGACCAGGTGCCTACAGCCAACCACACTCATCCAGACACTGGCTAACATCCGTCACACTGTCTCCCTCTGTCACATTCAACCACTGAGAACACAGGCAGGAGGCAGAAAGTCCCATTACCTGACAGAGCATACAACTTCTTGTTTGGGACTAGTACAAATCATCCTGCTGCTTCTGCTGCAGTTTCCATACCCTGATAACTACTGCCCATTTCATAGACAAGTTAGCCTAGCACAATGCGCCTTTAGTCAAGCTATGCTGCATTACATCCCATGCTCCATTTATTTTGTGTCTTTGATTACTTTTCTCTTTAGATGTGATCTAGTTTTAGACCTGGGTCCTACAGGGTCCTAAATCATAATGTTCTTAATGCAGTAGTGTGGATCGATGGCCTTTCTGGACTTGCCAATGCAAGAGGAAGACTTGCTCAGACTCATTAGTGAAACACCAATGAGTTAACAAAGGGAGCAGTTAACTTAAACAATGAGCTTCACTTATCAGACAGAAGTAAGGGGTGATGGCCCACCACTATAAACTAAGTGACCCCTGGGGTGTGAGCAAGGGCGCACAGCCAGATGTTACTTCAGATAAGCAACACAAGGCCCCCCCTAAGCACATACTGAGCTCCCCACCCCGAGGGTGCGTTGAACTTCTGAGTCCCACTTTTGAGGACACAACATGCCATGCCAACGGCCAATCGACACATAACTGACTTAGTCCTACCTCGTCAAAAGATCTCAAAAGTATAAAAACTGGCACTTGAAAACCCTCTTTAGAGGAGCTGCCAAACCTGAAACCTGATGGACAGGTCGACGGGCCTGAACCTCTCTTCTTCCCCCAAGAAGGGACACACGTGTCGCTGAGAACACACTTTAAAGCGCTAAACTATTAACTTGAGCTCAATTTTCTGTAGACACTGTATTTATCAACAGCAATCCCAAATCTGTGACACCTGTCACTTGACTAAATTACCTATTGTTTCAACTTTTCGAAACTTTCAGTGGAAGTCCCTGGGAAGGCTCTGACAGGCAAACATTGAATCCGTAAGTGTCTCCATACTTAACCCCTTAGACATAAACCGCTGACCAAGTCTAGGACTAGGAGTGGATCCAGCCACAGCTCAGCTCCTGAGAAGGAGTTTAGATAACAAGAGGATTCACTCTGAACCTCCTGACTCAACGGGAGAGCTTTCCCCTTGCCGCTCATCAGACTCCTCGAAACGATTTAACACAACAAGTAGTTAGCTAGGTAAAATTCTTTCTGGCACTAGGTGAAGATCACTCCACCCTGGAGATTGTTTATCTAAGTCTTTAATTTCTGTTGCCTGAAAGAATAGAAGTTGAATAGCAAACGCTTCATGCAGTAATATAAAACCTTTCATCAGACTTTCACATCCATCCCCAATTAATCATCACCTGTAGCCACAGAATTTTCTAAATTCCTTATAATTCCTTCTATTTAAAGACAAAAACAAATCGTTCATTCACCCCAAATACAGCCGCTCCAGCAGAAGAGGATTAGCTGTACAGTACACAAAGAACAGCAGGCCAGGAAAAGTCTGCCTTAAATCCTGGTACGAGGAACTGACTGAAAGAGCTTCTACAAATCCTGAAGAGTCAATCAGTGGATTACAAACCCATCAGGAGCCACTTAAGGATAGTCTTCTGCCACGTACCAAGATTTACACCATAAAGATGGGAGATTATAATACCCAACACTCAGCATTAGTAGGTACAGAGCAGTAAGCTTCAGTTTCCTCGGCCAGCCTTGTGGTTTGAACAATATTCTGACATCAGCCTGCTTGCTGATGAGATGTTATACTAGGGCACTTTGCCAGCAGGAAAACATACAGCAATTTGCAATATGTGAATCACTATTTAACATAATTAGGAATATCATACCTGGTTTTGATCATTGTAGTCACATTCCCGAACCACCACCAGGCCTCCTTTCTGACTTGGGTGGCCCTGGGCAACCAGGCATTTGTTGGTTTGAAGGTGATACAACTATGAAAGGAAAACCGTTTGAGAGAGTAAGCAACAAACACCACATACCAACAAGAACATATGGTAACACTTTGGAAGCCCTAGAACTCAGTACACTCACCAAAAAACCCCCAACCAACCCGCAATTAAGAACCCCCCCCCCTTCCTTTTTAAAACACCGTTTTGTTTTTCAGATAATTTGGACAAAAGACAGCATTCAATAGTTCATTCTGCTTTCTAATTACATCAAGATTTCCCTCTTTATGGTACAAGTGCAGTATACACAACATGGCTTAGCACATGCTGGCCACACTCTGTCATGTTTCTTTCCCCTCTTCACTCTCCATGAAAGTCTCAGGTCCCAGGCAGTCACTACCTCAGGAATATCAACTGTACTGTATAAACCATATCTTACTACAGCTTAGCTTAAAAGTAAGTCTCATCCCACAGCCTTCCTTCACAAAGCAGGACCACCTCTTTGAAAAAGAAGAAATAATTACATAAATACAAGCAACTTGGGAGACTTCTATTGTTTGCAAATTGATTTTCAAGAGTGTTCGGGTAACTGAAAAGCCATAGATATCAGCTAAGTTAGTTTAATGACAGATCAGGGAAAAAGGGAAATTTTACACAGACGCCCAAAAGCTCACTCCCATTCAAATGCACTGCCTAGTCTGGTTTGAAGTAATGTCAAATCAGGGGACTAGATTCAGGTCAGGAGCCTGTACTGGGATGCCAAACTGCAGGCATACACCATCAAAGCAAACAAGGAGGTTCCCAGCAAGTTAGCAGTCTCTCCTGGTTTGGGCAACGATGCCCACCCTAAAAGTCACCCAAGAGATTTTCTGCAGAGCCTGAGGATTAGTTTGTCCTACTTCAACAGTCAAGAATCATCAAGGTGTTGATGTATGTAACCCCAGAATTATTCAGCGAGACTAAACACCTCTATTCTGGCTTTAAACTATACACGGGCCCTAAATTAACTGGTGGCCAGCAGAAGGCTTCTTTTTGGTCTGATTATTTTTGTTCCCTCAGCGTGGTGGGGATCAGGCTATTCAGGCAGTACATCAAGAAATGCACCGCACGCAGCCAAGGGTACAAAGCAGAAAGGTAATTATTCTAGCAATGGCCACAGCTCTGCCATTCCCTCTCTTGCAGCAGAGCCCCGCTCCCTACCAAGCGCATTGGAGTGCATTTGACAGTTACTGGGTATGTGGCACGTGTGGGAGATGGCAGGGCCCCAGACCTGGCATTCACATTAAAAATAATTTTTTCCAATCTGGAGGGGAATATAGAGGAAAAAAAAATTTGCTGTCCTGAACTCACGGCCAGGCTGATTAACTAGCTAGCTGTATGTTATTACAAAGACACACATAGCTGTCTCAACATTTGTATCTATTCTACAGATTTTTAGAAGCCGAAAGACACTTCTAGCAGTAAAAAGAAAGGATTGCTCCATCACATGATAGCAAAAATTAGAGCGTGCAAATACCAAATAATATTCTTCGCTAAACACCATTTCTGGAAATAGCTATCCCAAGGCACATGAGCAGCTTCCTCAAGTGCGCCATGTTGCTCCTGTTCCCTACACACATCTGAAACTAATTACACAAAACTTTCTAAGTAACATTTCTTCACACCCCAGAGACTTCTAGGAGAGCTCTCATTTTCATCATTCCTCACTCAACAGAAGGCTTTCAAACCATACAGCTACATGAGTTTTGTATGATTTTTGTCCTTGTTTTTATTGGCCATGATGAGCAGCATTTGATAACACTGTTAAGAACTGTCACAATTTGTGATCATTACAGTTCTCCCCAGCTGTCAAACCAGCACTTATCTCTGGTCCAATTAGTTTTTGAGAATAAGCTAGGATTTGGAGTGATTCATCCCGAATCCTAAAGTCTGGCACACAGTGGTGACATTGGCTGATCATTCTGTTCCTTGTAGGCATCTGGAAATAGTTTATACAATCATCAGAGCCAAAGCTGACTCTCTCACACAATGCTGGGTATAATTCTTGAACCCTGAAGAACCAAGCCAAGGAACTTCATTTTTCTGTGTCCTGTCTCCCCGATATTAAAGGGTGCACAAAGTTTTTCTCCAAACTAAACCATGGGAAATTATCACTTGGAAGATTTCTGCTTCGGTGTTGTTGACGGTTTCAGATCCCTCAGTAGCCTCCTCCACATCAGCAATTCCTTAGTTAAACTTCTGTCTGAATGAAAGCAGAAAGCTATTAAATTTAAGGGGGGTGAGGGGGCAGTGAGGTCTGACTAGGGGAATAACAGCATTTAATAACAACAGGAATCAGCCCATCGTATCAGTTTCATTCCAGGAAGCTACACGGTTGTCCTAATAACTTCACAGCTTGGCTGGCATACAAATACAAAAACACTGAACACGCTGTGGATTCCCAGATAGCTGCTTCCCGGCAAAACTGTAATGATGCCAGTAAGTCCTGCACGAACTCAGGTCCTCCAGCCTGAATCTACTTGCAGGACCAGCAACTGTCAACAGCTACTGCAGACTGTGCAAACTTGTGGAGAGGGCTACATCCCTACTTAATGCTTCCAATTATTGGGCTAGAAGTGACTCTGCTAACCATAATCCACGTGTACATGATCTAGTTTATTCAAAGGTCTCCTCTCTCACAGAGAAGACCTTGAGAAAATTGTCTCAGATTTAAAGGTATTATTTTGGGGAGCATAAAAAGCACACGTCAGACAAATTTAGCACTGGAGAGAACAGATGAAATTGTATGCTGGCTTTGCCCGCTTATAAACCCATAAACATAGGTGTCAGAGCTAAGGCATGAAATTAATCACGATTTCCTTCATGAATACACGTAAAAATACCTCTCTTCACTTCTACTTTGAAGAAGAAAGGAGCAAAACTCATTTTTTGCTCATTACCTAACAGTCAAGACTAGCAAATTATCCAGTAAAAGCAATGAGTTTGGAAACTAATTACGTTGTCTTATCATAAACAAAGAGCGTGAATATTTGAGGCCACATTTCTCTATCCAAATCCATCTTCAGAACTAACAGCCATGAAAGTGCATTCTGAAGATGCCAAAACTTCATAACTCAGAGCTTTCAGGCAAGAAACCTCACTGAATAGTGTCTAGTCTGAAGATGACCTGAAATACAGATCAAACTAATTTGCCTTTGTCTAAAGGCACAAATTCTGTTCTTTTCAGCACAGCTTGTTGCAAAACTAAAATTCTATGTTCTATGGAAACACACTATTTTTCTTGCATTTGAGCAAATCTTTCAGAAAGAATATCAAAAGAATTAAAAAAAACAGAATTCCATATTTTTAAGAAATGTTATCTTACCCTTCCACGCTGGATTATTTTTGGTCGTTTCTGTGCTCGATTAATAAAAACTGGCTGCGGAGCTTTGGCATTGGCCCCAGATATTTGCATCTCAGGATAGATATTATCCAAATACCACTTAAATGGCTTGCAGTTCAATCTTTTTCTCAGTTCTACACGGTCAGTAATATTTCCATAGTTCCTCATCCTTAGCTCGGGTCTCAAAGCAAAATACTGCTCCTGTATTTAAGAGAAACAGGTTGGGGGCAAGCAGAGAAGAGATTCAGATTTGCTTTTGACAGTTACGAAAATTTTGCTGTTTCCCTTCCATCATGCAATTTTATTTATTAAATATTAATATTTGTTCTTTGCTGCAAAACAGGTCCTTTAAGTCTTATCTTTTACTATTCATCATACAATAACTTCAGTAAATTATACTGCCCCTAAATATTTGCTTTACACTTATAAAAACAAAAATATTTCGAGACTTGCCTTCCATACATAAACTTGTCATATTGACAGTCTCTGGCAACTACCAGAGAATCAGATTAGAAACAGCTGGAAACATTCAGGACACACATCTGTGATAAGAGACTGCTAGAATCAGCAGTTTAAGTCCTTGCTGGACAAAGCAGTATTAGCTGGAAATTATAACAAAGAATCAATCCAAGCTTCAGACAAAGCCATCATTAATCACAAAACAACTGTGCCCAAACACCAATAAAACGGAAAGTGATAGATCAAATCTACCAATGCATTACAGAGCTGGAGAATGGAGACAAAAAATTAATGACCCCTAATACGTTCCTCAGACTGACTGAACATCAAGATAAAGGATGGGGTTTGAAACATAAACCTCTAAAGAATATAAAGTTAATAAAATATGTCTTGTATGGAAATCATAGGCACCACAGGAGCTGGCCACACAAGACAAAATGTCCTCAAGTATCATAAAGATCAGGACTTCACAAAAACCTGATCTACATTCAAGAGCACAAGGACCAAGATCTGAAGACGAGGAAGGAATACATTTGCCCTTGAATCCAGAAGTCAATCCTGATTGATCTTCCAGGGCAAGACAGACTAAGAATCAGACTGCTCATTAAAACAGAAAGCAAGCAACCAACCAACGAAATTCCTGTCTCATCAACACAGAAACTGCCTGAAGGTATACAGCAGTATACGGCTGTCACTTAATACTGATTTGGACACAAAGCAATGCACAGCTTGCAAGAACTCATTCACCGTCTTTTACTTCATTAAAAAGGCATAAAACCTAATTTCCTGCAGGCAGTACAAGTAACACTGAGGAGACTTGAGCCCTCAAAAGCCAAACAACTATCCTATAGAATTTAGGAATACATACTGGAATTGACATTAGGAAATCAGACTCCAGAAGGAAGACTCCATTAGAGGTGCTAACAAACTCCACTATGACACAGTTCTTTGACAAATAAGCCAGTTAATAATCTTATTTCATGACCTAGAATTGTCTCTTACCTTATATTCATCCATCCACACATGTGCCAGCCTCAGTGAGTTATGGGCCATAGTGTCCTGTCCCCCTGGGGAGCCATAAGGACGCCTTTTACGGAAAATGTGTCCCACCCTGGAGCAGGGGATGATCAGAAGTCTACCACCACACATCCAGATCTGTCCACACAAAAGCAGAAGACGCTTTATTGTACGTATACTGACAAGGCTGCCTACCTCCTTCCCTTCTTCACAGGATACTTAGGTAGGTTTACACATGATGATAGGACTAGGTGTCAGCACAAGGCTGCCTACCTCCTTCCCTTCTTCACAGGATACTTAGGTAGGTTTATACATGATGATAGGACTAGGTGTCAGTGATGACAGGACTAGGTGTCAGCAGTGCTGACCTACATGTCATGCTTTCTGACAAGTCAGATTATTAGATCTTCAGGTTAGAAAAGACTATTTTTGTCATATCATCACCCTTTCCACATAACACGTCATGGCCTTCATGAAACAAATAGTAAATTTTAGAAAAATTTTATGCTCTAATGACCTATTCAAAACCACTGAAATATATGGGCTGAGATTCAACTTGCAGATTAAGGTACCTAAATTCATTTACCCACACAAGAATTACATGTCACACTCCCAGGACAGATAATGAAGATCAGTCAATATCATCAATGGAGCCTGAAGAGCTTTTCAGCTAAGTATACTCACCTATTTACACAGCTGTTTGTTTCTGTTAAGTATATGAGAACTCAGAAATACTGCTGACATTCAGATGCCTTAATCCAGCTTAATTGCATCCCCAATCCAGATTTCATCTACACTCTACTTCCATTTAATTTTTTAAATTTCTTTTGAAAATTCGGCTTCCAGAAAATCATCATCATTGGACCTTCGCTGGACTAATGCGTTCTCCAATCTCAGAAGTTTTCCCACATTAGCAGTTTATAATCAAATCACTTCTAAAGCTCCTCCTGGCTAAGATAAAGTTCTTTACAACTCTCGTGCAGGGAGAGGGGGCTTCCAGACCTTATAAAGCTCTCCAAATATACTCCAATTTGTCAAAGCCCTTTTTGTTAAAACTATTGTTACTGTGTAATACACAATTTCCTCACACTCCATACACTTCTACTCAGATATCTAACAATTGTATTTTATACTAAAAACTTGGAAGATTCTATCTGTTCAGTACATACCCTTTTAAAGTCACTCAAATTTATGAAATGCCAGTTCTTATTTCCAAGCTCTAATCTTGGTTTCTCTAATGATCCAATTTGACAGATTTCTCTTAAGTATAGGGGTTGTGTGTTTGGTTTTGGGTTTCTTTTTTGTTATGTTAACTTTGCTTTTTAATCCCCATTTCATATTTGTCATGACAGCACCTCATTTTCAGGCAGACTCTTGTCAAACCTGTTGATGAATCCACTTTACAAAAGCACGGAGGTAAACAGGACATTGACTTTCTTTCAGGAGAGTGACAGGGAAGATGAGGTAAAATATACGAAGCCCAGAGAAGCACCACTTTTGAATTCCGTGATTACAACTTTTTCATTATTTTTCCAGCCAAGCTGACTCCTCTATATGACTCATGTTAGTTACAAAAAAACCCAAACCTCTACATTTCCAGACCCTCAAAAAAGAGGCTGAAGTATCTGAAAAGCCCCATACATGTCTAAGAAAATATAGTAAGTTTACTTATCATCAACTTTGCTGTAAGCCACACATCTTTTTAACCGACTCATGAAATTCATTAGACATTGCTCAAACTCATTTCAGAAATATGCATGACTATTCTTTCTTATGCTTCTCTATAGGTATTAAGAAATGCTCCACCAGAAAAATAAAAAGACACAATTATTTAACTACAGAACTCAAAATTCTCTTTAAGCTTCCCACTAAAACTTAACTTGAAGATTATTGGAAAGGCAGTTACTGTGTGCTGAAGGCATCCTTCCTGGGAATAAAAGTACCAATCTCTGCGTGCAGATAGCTATTCCAGTGCTAAAGAAACTGTACATAGGGAAGAGAAGCTGCAGACACTAATAAGGTTCATAGTCCAATACACATAAAAGCTAGATTACCCGAAAAGATATTTCCAGATTTTCTCCTCCCCAGATGTCCATGCCACTATCATACTGTCCAAGTTCATTAAAGTACTCACGATCCATGGCAAACAGGCCACCAGCCATAGTAGGTGACCTAAAAAGTAACATTGAAAGAAGTTAATTTTCTTTTAGAGTAAAAAACCAGTAATTTCAGCTGAATCGGCTAGTCCCAAAGCTTAAATTTCGACCTACATAATACAATCTAAATCCTGCAGACACTAGAAATCATCAGATCACACTTCTAGTCTCAAAACATTTTCAACGGTAGATCTATAAATGGTATTTATGATCTTTCACTATTCCAATACATATAAACCATATTTCTTTGTATAGCAAAAATGAGGAAAAAGGACAGCACAGGGAAAAAGGAACAAAGTGGCTGTGTCTCTACTAAAAAAAGAAAACAGTAAAAACCTGTGCGAGTTTGGAGTCCATCATCAAGTTTTCTACAGTGAAACTTAGGAGCTGCCGTTAATTACATCTGTTTTTAGCAGAACCTATTTGCCCTACAGTTACAAACTGTAATTTGCACACAATAATGTGTTCTTCCCCCTCTTACAGGGGCAAATTATACAGACCGGGCTTGACTGAACTGCAGAAAGAGCAGAATCCAGAGTATCGCATATTAAATTAGATCTAGACACAAGGTCCAAATTTAATTATACAAGTCAGGAGGCTGACAAAAGAAACGCTACTCTGTCTCCATAGAATTTAAATACCAGGAGCAGCATTGTTTCAGCATTGATGCAACGATGACTTTATTGGTAAGTTATCTACAGTTTGTGTATTTGCACAGATGTCCTCTTCAAGGTTTCCCACTTTTTCGCCTTGCCTGTATGTTATTAGAATGGTGCTCTATTTTGTAAAAATCTGTGTATGATCCCCATTGTACAGTCTCTAGACTGAATTGCTACTGTATCACAACAAAGTTATAAAATGTGGATGCCCTAGAATAGTATAAAAGAGATTAAAACCACTACATAAATATATAATATATGATATGATAGTTGGAACATACAGTGGGCTAGCAACAGGCTTTTTTTTGTCCTTGTTAGCAAAAGCCTGAGATGAAACCAAGCCGAAGTCTGGATTTCCTTCCCTGTTCTCACACAATTTTCAACTACAGTTCTTGTAACTTTAAAACCTGAGTTGAAGGGTTGCTCTCCATTTTTCCATCCCTGACATCAAAATATTTCATTATGAAGGTCTCCAAAATGTAAAACATAAGACTTTCCATTTGATGAAAAGCCATTTTCAAAGGTTAAGTAGCAATCTTGTTTCTGTTCCCAAGCATGCAGAGACCTCTAAATAGGAAAAGTCACGTTCATACTCAGGAAATGTCATCTTTTCAAACGATCAGACTCCCTTTAACTATAAAGTCCTCTACCTTTTCCATGGGAGTTCTTCCTAAAAGCGAGTTGAAGGAATGCAACAACAGTGTTGAACACAGCAGGAACTAACCTTCAGGCATACTCCAGATTCATTGGGAGAACAGTTCTTAACGGAATAAAGATTTTAAGATTTTCTATGCTGGTCCCCCATTCAGATTTTCCCAGTCTGTCCTTTCCCTTCTAGCTTCAGAAACTGCCACAGTGACACTTCCAAACAAGCCAGTCAAACTGTTAAGTAACTTAAGAAGTTTCCTGGCTTCTCAGACCAAATCTTGTGATGGGTAGACGTGGAAAGACTAACTGCACAGCTGTCAGACCACAGCACAGAACTGTGCTGGAGTTGCTTGGGTCAGCCTGAAATGCAGTTCATTTGCAGTCCAAGAAAAGAGAATGACAGAGATGACACTGCCCAATTTCTGATTCACTTTGCAAATGTTATAGAAGTACCACATTCTGTGCAAGGAGACAGTTTGTAAGAAAGGTAAAGTTCTTCCACCTTACAAACCTGAATTCTGTACTGAGATAGATACCTGCGACTAGAAAAAGCACAACCCAGCTTCTTGCCATTGCTCTACAGCCCTGGCCCATCTCATGAACAGATTCCCACTGAGACAGCTTCTGCTCTCATGTCTGAACCATATGAATCTGCTGCTAAAAAAAGCGTCTACTGACATCATTTTTTAGCAGTTACATGTCCAGTAGGATCCAGATACTGCCAGTTCTGAACAGGCAAGCCATCAATGGTGAAACAATGAAGGAAGGTAACTTTCAAGTCTTAGTGTTAAGTTTTACCAAGACTTTTGTTTCAGTACAACTCTCCGGCATTTCAGACCACAAAAACAATAGGACAGGCTTTCAACAGTCAGTTTTAGGCATTTGCCACATTGTGCAAAGAGACAAGTAATATTTTAAAGATGGTTTTCACACCCATTGGTGTTTATTTAGAAAGCTTTACAACAAAATACTCGCTTGAGGAAAAACATAAATGAAATCTAAAGAAAAAAAATTATGTTGACATAGAAAATATGCCCTGATGTTCTCTCCCATCAGCTAGGAAACCACCTTCCTATTACCACAAAAACATATTTTCCCAATCTAACAATTCTTTAGCTTTCATCACAGAAATTATAGAACTTATATTAGTGGGATATGCAAGCTATCACTAGCACAAAGGCAGTTATTAAACTCATCATTAACCCCTATGCATTGACAGGCTGGAAACAAACATCAATGCATAGCTCAACAGTGAAATTATTGAACAGATTTAATACAGAATAGCATAAGCTCCTTAAGACTTCTGTCTTTAGCAAAAGCTGCTGTTGTACCAGCACTCTCTAAAAGTGTGCTTTCTTGACCTAATAAGACAGATACATCTAATTCATGACTAAATGTGAAAAATTAAACTGAAATAGGTAATAGTAACCAAAACTACTTCTAGGCAAAATAAGTCAGATATTTGACAGTTTAGGCATCTAATTCTAAAACAGCACACCCAGATATACTCCACAACGCTTAAGAAGTGCTTCTGGTCATCCATATGTTACACAGAGCTTCACACCACGTCGGAGGAACCTTACTTGATTGGAGCAGTGGCTCCCTCGGGTCCTTCCAGTTCTGACAAAGGAACAAGATCCCACTTAAAGTGCAGGCCCCAGTTAAACCCTCCACGCACAACCGGGGAAGAGCTGTAGGTAAGCGTGTCAGCACTGATTATGTCAATCACAGGGCACACCACAGTGCTGCGATCTTCTCTGATGGGAGTCAGCAGGGGTTGTAACCACATCTCATTCACCTCGCAGTGACTGTCCAGGAACACCAGCACCTGCCCTACAGAGGCCAAAGCACAAAAACACAAAGATCCATGGCAACATGAAACAAACACATACACAATTGTATCGGCAGCAGAGTATCAGCAGTATCCTCACCACCCTGCATAACAGAGGGGAAACACCATCTGCACTTGGAAATGTTGACAGGCCAGAGATTCCCCAGGGATTAGTTCAGTCACACAGGCAGAAGGTAGATCTTGGCTAGTCACATGTAGCTATGAATTGCTCATGTGGGCCATTATTTGCATTTCTTTCACCGAGTTTTATAGCACTTGTGTTCTACCCAGATTCAGCAGAGCTGCTGTACCTTAAAAGAAGCATCATCAGACCAATACTCTAAGAGCCAGGCAGTACATTCATCCGACTGCAGAGCACCTCCCATGCCTGAGTCAGACTACAGACATAGCCGAAGATGACAGATATTGGGCTGGATTAATTTTCCCCACGACAAAACTGGTTTTGTCCACTGACTGTAATCGCTTTGAGCTCGCTTTATGTCATACTCCAGCATCCACCCACTTACTGTTGCAGCTAAGATCTGTGGATCTGAAACTAAGCCATTCTGATGAATTAATCTGCATTCAGCCATGACACAGGCCACAGCATTTCAGTTCCTGAATATAAAGAGCATCTCCCCTTTCCATTAGCTCTAGAGTGACTGTGGATTCATACCAGCTTAAAAGGAGAGTGAATGCCCTAAATGGGCACAGCCAAATCCACCAGTATTGGACCAAGCAACACTTCAGTCCCATCAGTTTACATGGGGACTATCCATCGTGGTCAGAGACGACAGCTTAATCCATGAGACACCTTTGGCTCAGTTTGTCTAAAAAGTCCTTCGAATTTTTATGACACAACATAAAATTTATGTAACACTAGAATAACGTGGAAGAGATGGGAAAGAGCTTTAAAGAAAACAACTTGGAAATGTACAAATATAACGTCATCCATTAAGAACAGACAGCATTTGACTGAGGAGGGGAAAAAAAAAAAAATCAGACTCCAACAGTTCAGAAAAGCAATAAAATGACTTAAAATTGCACTAACTTCAACAAATCCTAGCACAGCTTGAAAGTGCAAGCACAATTTTCTCTCTGGGTTATGCCATTACAATGCTAATGAGTAAGCATCAATTAAAAGACTTTATCTGCCACTCAAAATTATTGGACAAAGTAGTGCATACTTTCTCAGATGTCAATGAAATTAACCTGGAAGCATATTATGGTAACAGGATCACAGTGTACATAAAGCACCAAATATAGTTTATCCCAGTTAACACTCACCACTACAGAAAATCTTGTATAAGAAACATTGCAATTAGATTGGTGAATTAGAAACTTGATTAGAGTTTACCCTAATAAAGAAGCAGATTGCCATTTTACTGTGATAGCTTTCACACGAAACATGACGAAAGTATTCTGTGACCACAATACCTAGCACAGAGGGAGATGTTCCCGAGCCAACATTCTTTTAGTGCAGGAATAGGGAAAATTCTACACTGCCTCACTAAATTTTGTCAAATACTGGTTTTGTTCTAGTATTTCACTGACCCATTCTAAAAAATGAACTCATGTTATCGAAAGCAAACTTCCACAGGAAGAAAAAAAATCCCACATATCAACAGTTCAGACAAGGTTTAAAAGACTCAAATTTGCCAAGTCATTGCCTGGGTGACTTGAAAAAACACCTCCCCCCTCTTACACAGCACAGATTTACTGAAGTTAATTACAAACTATAAAAACAGTTATTACATCTACTCTATATTTATGTATAAGCAAGTACCAAGTCCTCTTTGCTTCCTTCTCATTTAGGACAGAAAAACCTCAGGTGAGGACTAATTCAGCAAAGCTATGAGGAAATACTGGAGAAAGCTTTATGAAGATCATTGTCAATTGCATGATGTAAATACTTAAACACACAAGTAATGTCAGTTAAGGTCTCCAGTTATCATTAGACATTTTGTGTAGCTGTTGCAACATCATTTAATAAAACAGACAAAGACCAATGCAATTAGCTTATTTCAAAGTCATTGATATTGTGAAACAATTTCTAAATGCCTTTCACCTAAGATAGCATTATCCCAAATCTTGCTTTCCCTGTGCTAAGTTGTGTAGCTTAGAACATGGCATGACATGCAGAGCCCCCAGAGTGGGCTAAAGCAATCGCAGATCAAACATTCAACATCTAAAAGTGCTGCACTACAGAAAGCGAAGTCACCCTACTAACATATGGTCACAGTGTGCTAGGCAACGAGAAACAAGAAAGTATACCTGTGGCATGAGAGGCTCCAACCATCCTTCCTCGAATCAAGCCTTCCCGCTTCTCATTTCTTACCAATTTTGTGGTTTTTGGAAGCTGAGTTTTCACATATTCACCCAAGTCTTTCTTCAAGTCAGCTGAGAAAAGGAAAACACAAGTTCAACAGGACGGAAATTGTGAAAGCTTTGTTTAAAGTTCCAAGATGTTAAATTCAAAAAGGGCCAAAAACTTGATCAAAAATCCACCTTGACACAGCACAGCTTTAAACCAAAAGTATCAAAAGGTCAGCCATTCCACGTCCTACACCTGCCCTCCAGTTCCCATGGACCTTTTTTGTTTCTTTAGTCTCACATTTTCCTACTAATTGCCTCACTTTTTCCTGCTGCATTGTGGAAACCCACATGGACAAAGCAGGTACAAACCATGAGTTGAAAAGGGTGATGGATCGTATGACTGGGCCTTCCATGGGGCGCATTCCTGCTGATAAGCTCTTCCTTATATTTTCCCAATCAACTTATGCGCTGCCACTGTCTCAGGTTTTATACTTAGCCTTGGTTTCCTGAATGCAGACTGGATTCTTATCTTTTTGTTCTCTTTGCAAAGTCTGTCGTACAATATGACTCAAGTTAACTTGAACTGCTAGACTCTATGCTAAAAGCAATTACTGCTGGTAAAAAAAAAAAAAAGGCACTGTACAAAGAAATAGCATTTCTCTTTCCAAATTCTTCTCATGGTGACCCTCATTTGCAGCAGAAGTAACAAAAGCCCTTTCACACAGGCAAATTATTTAACTTAATGTGTTCCATGTACTAAAACAAACACTGACACGTTTAAAAAGAAGCATGAAGACACCTTTCATTCTCTGTACCCGCTTAGATGATACAATAGCAGATAAAAAGAACTACAACTTGGTCTCAGGTGGCTGCTTTTCTGAAATCCAAAAGGATCAAAGACACTGCTAGCAAGGATGTGCTTTTGAAGGAGAGCAAAGTTCGATGAAGTCTGTAAGTACTACTGTAACTTCACTAACATTAATGACAATTGTAAGAATAACAACACTTTTTCCCCCCCTCTAAGGACAGTGGTTGCCAACATTAAAGCAGGCAGCAAGGTTTTACCATCAAAGAGAAGATGGACACACAAAGACTGACATAATGGAAAAACATAATAAGCTTATGGAGAAATAAAGAAGAATATAAAATGAGGCAGAAAAACAAAAAGCCAGCTGACACTTCAGAGAACCTTGGTACAGAGAGGCAGACAGACCTTCAACAGAGGATATGCTGCAACAAATACTATTATTTTGATTAATGTCAGCTCAAACATTAAATTTGCTGTTAACAAGATCAAATGCCAAAGGAATATATGTGGAAGTCAGAGTTGTAACCTTCAAGGAGTACAAGAACTTTCAGGCAGGAAGAATGAAAAGGAGATTCCCAGAACCAACTCCAAATGTTAAGATCTCCGCCTTTCCACTGTAAAGAGGCATCATGGATGAAGAATGAGAAGGTACCCCGTAACAAATACAGTGTCAAAGAACATTCTAGGACAAAGAAAAGTCTCTAGAGATATGCAGACTGAATTCAACTGAGTCACAGGAATACTCTCCCCTAGTCTTGAATATGCCAGAGACAAGAGGAAAAGTTTTTCTGGAGAAAGTCTCCTAGAAAGTCAATGAAATAAAGTCATCTCTAGGATGCTACCCAAATAAGCAGGACAGGATTTGCAAATGTAAAACAAACCAGTGCTTGAATCATTCTCCACCTGATGTATCTCAGCAAGGGAAAGAGTGTACAGCTGCACAAAAAAAAAAGAAAAACTTAGCACAAAGCAGAAAAGGTCAGTTATCAAACTGAGCACTTAGAGCAGGTAAGGCTGCATGAAAGGACATACAATACAAGCCAAAATTGTTTTGCAAGTGCAAACTTCTGAAAACAGCAGAAGAAAAAAGAAAAAGAGGTCTTGCCCATACTGGCTGCACCTTGAGTACTATGTTCAGTTTTGGGCCCCTCACTACAACAGGGATATTGAGGTGCTGGAGCGCATCCAGAGAAGGGCAACGAGGCTGGAGAAGGGCTTGGAGAACATGTCCTCTTAGCAGTAGCTGAGGGAGCTGGGGCTGTTTAGTCCAGAAAAGAGGACGCTGAGGGGGGACCTTATTGCTCTCTACAACTACCCGAAAGGAGGTTGTAGTGAGGCAGGTGTTGGTCTCCTCTCCCAGGTAACTAGCGATAGGACAAGAGGAAATGGCCTCAAGTTGCATCAGGGGAGGTTTAGATTGGATATTAGGAAGCATTTCTTTACTGAAAGAGTGGTCAGAAATTGGAACATGCTGCCCAGGGAGTCACCATCCCTGGAAGTGTTTAAAACAATGTGTAGAGGTGGCACTTTGGGATATGGTTTAGCAGGCATGGTGGTGATGGGCTGACAGTTGGACTTGATGACCTCAGAGGTCTTTTCCAACCTTAATGATTCTATGACTCTAAACCAGGCCCACAACACAGGCTTGAACATCAGAATGCAAGAGTCAGTAATACCTGACAGCAAACATGCTCTCAGAGTACAGTTTTGACCTGGACAGATGAGCATTCTGCTAGGAACTGTGCACAGGCATCGCCTGAGACTCAATATATCAGGAACTGTTCTCAATAGGCAGTTTAGTCTCAGACACCTTTTGGGGTTTTCATTGTTGATGGGTTTTTTTTGTATCAGCTTCACGTCCACTGGGAAGACTGATTTCTTCTGACATAACCCAAAAAATTGCTTCAATACAGCCTGTCTGAGAAATCTGGTGCAAGGAAAGAATTGCTCCCTTTTACCCAGTAGACAGTCTCCAAAAATTACTTTAGCCATTATCTCGCTCCATATCTATGCAGTGAAGACTCCTCCAAAGAAGAGAAATCTAGGATGGGAGTCAGGGGTGGTGTTATGTCATAGCACTGAGTCACAGACAATTTGTCGAGCTCTTGATATCACTCTTCTATGCAGAAGGCACTAAAGAACAGAAGAATGCCCCCAGTAACAGCCTTCAACATATCCTGTATTCCATATTCTGTAACAGGTAAAGCCTAAATCAGGGAGAAAGACGCTGTACTAGAAAAAGAAATCCTGCCTTGCAGCAAAGGAAAAGAAAAATGTAACAGTGGGCTCAGCTGAGCCATGGAGATGCCCGTTTAGCTAGTAAGACTGTTGATGATTGAGTATAAGCAGCTTTTTGAGGCAAAACCAGACGCAAATACCCAAGCTTTGCACAACACCACTGACATGCAGCAGCGCTCCTATATATAAAGCTGAAGAAACAGGCAGAATTTCATCTAAGATACCATTTCTGGAAGCATGTAATGCAGGGAAAATGAATTTAAAAAAAGAAAAAAAAATCACAAGCACAGAAATTAAGCAATTTGCCCAAGCTCACATGAGATCCATGGCACAGTCAAAGTCTTTGTCCATCTCCTCAGCCACCAAACGACTTTTGCTTTTCTTCAGCTGTAAAATTCCATCCCTTAAATTTAAGCAGCAGTGCAAACATCACTAGTGTCACCATCATCGAGAGCAGTAATTCTCCGTATAAACAGCACCTCCCTCCATCTTCAGCTTCAAAACATGTTCATTCGAAGTCAAAAAGGCAAAAGTAGCTACTTGAATGTTTTGAGCCTAATTCGGCCTTCGAATTAGCAACAGACCAGAAGAGTGATGGCATTACAGCCTAAACACAGGCATTAATCAACCAAACGCATTACTGTGTTCAAAAGACTGAGTTTTGAAGTAAGCTTAGCTCTGAATACAAGGTTATGAAACTTTAAAACAACAAACTGCACAAGAGACTTTATAGCAAAGAGTGAGAGTATCACTTCTAAAACACACTTTTAAATATTGCGCTTTCTTATCAGCAAGGGACAGAGTGTTTGATCTTTGTTCTCTCCTGTATCTTAACATTTGATCTGACCTCAGGGAAATAAACTAGGTGCAAAACAAGAGAATTTCATTCTACATTCTACAAATCTATTCAGTCTCTCAGAGCAAGTAAGACCTTAACCCAGAAACCAAACGATGAGACCAAGGGAGCTAATTATCTGTACTAAAAGAAAAAAAAAAAAACCCAAACACCTAAAAATCATTTAAAAAATGCAAAAACTTGAGGACTTGTACAGAGGCAAGCATGGAACTTGCACAGTCCTGCTTGCAAGTACTGCTATACTAACACATTCCTAAGCAGGCATTTCACTTTTGAAGCGTGTGTCTGTGTCTGCCTTGTCCATCATTCGAGAGCAAACTGCCGAAGCACCAATCTTTCAACAGCAGTAAAGGCAGTCCTGCAAGGTCTATCCCTCCAGGGCCCTTGGCAGACTGAGGGAGCTGAGGCTGCTCCAAGAGCCAGAACAGCTACCCCAAGGGTGGCCACAAGAGGCTGTGCAAGAGCCACAAAGAGCCCTCCTCGCGAAGGCTGCACTCCGATCCCAGCACACCACCGGTCTGAAATGCTGAGCGAGCACAAAAAAAAAACCTGACACGCTGTTTCCATAGTGCCACATCAACTTATTTGTAAGACTGCAGATGAGACTAATAATCTGCCCTGAGCACCAGAGCAGCCCAAGCAAGGTACTGTTACAAACAGTTGAACTATAAACTGCTTAACCTCCCCCTCTGCAAACACACACTCTTCATTATTAGCTTTGAATCCTGATTTCGAATGTTAAAGTCTGTATGGTACAAAGCTCATCAGTGAAATGGCATCAGTGTTAAAGGGGAGGTCACCTGGGGCTTCTCAGAACATCATGCACACCAGTGGCTGGCATTTTTTGGAGATGGACTGCAGTAAAAATTGGGTTTGCATCACGGCTTCTGCGTTTTTATTTTGACCAGTCAATAAAGCACAGGAAGAGACAGGAAGGTCAAGAAGTGTAAGCACCAGCCAAAATATCACTGAAAGGTTCTCTCACCTAATTCACTGTTATCATCCACCAAAATAATTTCATGAAGAAGGTGTGCAGGAGTGCGATCCAGGACGCTATGTACCGTGCGAAGCAGGGCAGAAAGTGCTTCGTTGTAGAAACAGATTATAACACTGGCAGACGGCAGAGCAGAAGGGTAGGACTTCTCTCTACATCTGCAAAGAAATATAGTAATCACTTTATTTTCAGCGAGATTTCCATAGGGCTATGTCACTACTGAAACTTCATAGACAGCACGCAAACACTAAATGTGTAGGAAGAAGCCCTAGCTTGAATGTAAACAGTCCAAGAGTATAACATCTATAGTAGGGCTCAGCATTAAGTTACTCTGCACATAGTACAGACTTACAGTTAACATTGTTACTTGTTAGACAACAGAGGATATGATGGATTGGGGTGGGAGTGAGAACAACAGATCCTTAAGACATAAACAAGGGAAAACACTAAGGGCTTGTTTCAGCTGTCAAAATACTGTCTGGTACCCTTGGGTAGCTCAGACACCTACAGGAACAGCAGACATGACACGGGGCCTACAGAAACCCCACAACTGTACTGGCCAGCTGCTGGACACCAGGCTGAATATCCAGAACACCTCCACCGGCGCTAAATACCCATTTAGACAACCAAGGCTGGGATTTAGTCTGCAGACTAAGACATTTCAGTCTAGTCACTGCTGTCAGTGAGTCTATACAGTGTTCAGCTCACCCTAAGGCTGACAAGTGCATTCTGTCAGCTGAAGAGCTCTGTATGCTCCATTAACCGCACTGACTGCTAATTATAATAAAAGCAGAGACAACTGACCAACATGCAGCTATCTAAGTTTATTAATCTGCAAGCTAAACCCCACTCAAAGCAGATCATTCATTTTTTCTCCTTATTTTCAAATTCTGTCCATACTTTTAATAGGGCACAGTATCACAGATTAATGCCATATGAAGATGCCAGGCATGAGGGAATCCAACAAAAATAAGAAACTATAAGTGAAAACCCAGAAGTATATAAGAAACTTCTTCATTGACTTGGAATGAACTCAGCTCTTGGGAGAGACATTTCAGCAAGTATGACTCATTACATTTACCCACACCAGACACACCACTAGAAAATCAGATGCAGGTTTGTTTATTTTTCAGTTCAAAGTTGGGGGTTTTTTGTTGTTGTTACAGTGGTGGTTTTTACCCCCATATGCATCAGAGATTACAGAAAAAAAACCCTGCTTTTTAATGGAAAGTATTCAGAGCAGTGCAATCCAGGTACCAAGCAAAGACTTTGACTGCTGGCAAAGGCTCTCTGTTTCTCAGTCATTCTTCTGTCTCACCCTCTGTAGGCTTACGACAAATGTGAAACAGTACTTAAGGTGAAAGTCTCTTATTAACCTGAGCACTGGAACACGTCCATCTCTCAAGGGTACCAAACCGAATTATAGCATCTCTTCTGGTAGTTACAGTACTGAGTATCTCGAAATGAAGCTTTGAAAAACAGAAATATTGTAGCATGCTTTAAGTAACAGAGTACACAGCTAGCAAGATGAAACAGACATAGGACATGTAATCCTAGTGTTGCTGGAAAGAAAGTTTGATTCCTTTTCCACATTGACTTTTACTTAAAAGTATTATTTTCGGAATCTTGTTTTTGACAAAATAGCTCTCTGCCAATCCCACTACTCACAAAAATTACATTAACATGATAAAAGTTTGAATAAATGTATACCCAATCCGGTTCTTCATTAAGCATTCTTAAAGTGAATTAAGAATCAGGAAACAAACTTTGCTTTCAAAGAACAGCAGTCTTTCTTGTTTTCTTGGAGCCTGGTTTATGTGGGGCTTTACCTATCACATCCCTTTTCCAGCTGGAAAGAAATCAGATCTCCAAAAATAATATTCAGTCAAAAAAGACAGAAGAGACCAAAGAACAAAAATCCTAACCTCAAGCACTCCTGTTTAAATAGCTGAAAACCTGCCTTCTGCAACACAGGAGGCTGAAAGAGTGTTTTAACAGAAACATAATACCAAAAACGTCAAATACCACATTAGGTATAATATGAGTAACAAGTCCTTGAGCACATGAAATTATACCATGTTCTCTCCAAAAATTAGTACATACTTTGCATCTCTTGTATCAGGCACCTCCCTGTGGTATCCCAGCCGATTACTGATAAGCATATTGAAAGCATGCTTCTGATAGCCCAAGTCTCTCACTTCCTGATCTTCTTCATTAAAAATCATTCCTGCAAAAGAAACATGCCAAGATCAGTTAACAGGCTCAAAAGTGTCTTTTGGAAACAATCAAGGATTGAAACGTATGCTTTAACCTCCCCTAAAACCCATTCTGTTCTTCAAAAATCCCTCTGGTTTTGCAAAGCATATTTTTGTGCAACTATTTTTGTTACCACTCACAAATAGGTAGTACTTAACAAGTAGCCCTTGCAGCTGTAATAACATGAAATAATTCTCCAAAGACTGATGGCTCCATTGTGCTTATTGACTTACCAGACACACTCCCTTCACTTAAATGGCCTTTAATTCTTAGCATCACCTAAAAACCAACATCAAACAAGCAAGAGGATAGACTTTGGCACACAATGCATCAGCACCTATTGAAGGGTCTGTAATGGAATTTTTGACAGAGAAAATACATTTACAACAGTAGAAAAACCCTCACAATAGCCGCTCCAGTTTCACGCAGTTCTCTCAAGTCTGCAGTAACATAAAAATAGCTACAAAAAACTGTAAACTTGTTTATATCACCCGGGACTCTGACAGCAAGTAAAATAGCAACAGAGCTAGCTGTTTCCCTATTGATTATTTTAGCAGAAGCATCAACTGTCGCTGAGCACAGCAGAGGCAGCAACTGCTGGTATAGGTCAGCACAATGCTAGAGGCCAAGGCTGAAGTCCTCAATGCCATCCTGCCTGCCTTGACTCAATGCCATGGGCTTCTCTCTCACTGAGCCAGTGCAATTTAGCAGTGAGATGAGAAAGAAAATACTAAGGTGCTGCACTCAACTCTTCTACACAAATAAAGCAGGGCCATGAAGGAAATGGTAGCCACCACCTGTGTCTGCTAGTCACTTCTGCAACAATTCAGGTAGCAGAGCAATGACTTTTTATTGCCTCTGATCAGCTGGCTGCACAGAATGAGATGCACATGTCCTCTCCAGCTACTATCAAGCTACAGAGGCAATTTCACTGAAATTTCAGCATAAGAAGTGAACAAGGAACATGTAATTTATCTCCTTCCACCCTGCCTATCATCTCCATACGGTTCAAACTGGTGGTCTAAACTGGTCAGTCAGTCTCCTTTGAACCACATGCATTTCCAAAGTAAGGTTTCCAGCTTGTCAGTTCAGACACCCAGCTCAGTCATTCTCAAATACTAAGCGCCACAGTAACACTGTGCCACTGGGTCAACTAAAAACATTTTCCTCATGCAAAGCACAAGCTTAGGAAGCACATACCAAATGTTTCATTCTACAACCTGTCCATAACCAACCACTAACTACTTTTTTCACACCATCTGAACATAGACAAGGAGTAACATTAATACTTTTAAAACATTCTTATCAAGAACAATATCCAAAATGCATGCAAAAGGCCTGAAAGATTTCAGTCCAAACAGCAGATAAAAACCCTGGGAAAATAAGGGCTTTGCAATGGAAACATCAGCTTAGGCTTTACTTCAGCAGTGTTGTGTGGCTCTCAGATTAAAAAAAAAGAAAAGAAAAGATAGATGGTCCTACCAGATGACAGTTTGGTTCTGGCTATCGCATGCCAAACCTCTTCTGATTTTTCCGCTTTGGGTGTTTTTCACTGTCCTACCCCAGACAGACAGGAAGCCCATTCCTGCAGCACCTGATCTAACAGAACACCAGCTGCCTCCTCATGATTCATGCAGAATTTATCCTGGCACTGTAATTCCCCTCAGTTTTCACCAACCAAACCAGTCACTTCGTTTGAAGATCAAGGAACTTCTCAGTTAAAAAGGTCCAATTTCTTTCCTGGCCAGCACTGAATAGTTGGAAAGAAATGGCCACCTCTGGACTGGACTTCACCTCGCTTGGCTCTCGTGCTTTTTGCAGTGAACTTATAAACACTTGTAATACCACAGGGCAACGTGAACTGGCATTCTTCCTACATATTCACACAGGTCTAATGACCAATTTGGAAACTGAGGTTTAGTAAAGTTCTATAAACTCTTCAAGCTGGTGATCCACCATTCATCCAAAGTAATGACAGAGGACCTCAGATATTAGGATTAAACTCCTGACTACGAAGGGTACTATGCCATAATTCCCAGAGCAGCGGACACTTATAGCACAACACCCAACATCTGCCTCCAGACTTGAAGGAATTTTGAAGGCTAGTATGCAATATGCCTCAGTTTGCACACCTGAGCACAACAGCAAACACTAAGCTGTAAGCAGTCAAATATACAAAGCATTTTAGTTTGGCAGGCAAGTTTGAAAGACAAACCCAAATCATCTCATTGATGAAATATGCTCCAACGAAACACACAGACCTTTGTTGGAGCAAAGTAAGAATGATTTTGCCCTAACCACTGTCATCTCAACAAATATTTCATTGTAATTTGTCCCACACACATTTTCTGTAGATGATTTCATAGTCCAAGGATATTCTCCAAATCAACAGGTCCTCTTCATTGTGTATTGTTATCAAGATATTTTTAATTACTGCATATGAGTAAAGTTTCTCTGTGCCTAATAAAAGTTCACGTATTTGTGCCCAGTCAACACAGGAGTAAGTCATGAAAAAGCATACACTGAACCTTCCAAAAGGAAGAACTACACGAAGGGTAGACACCTTGCTGTAATCCAGTCCTCCTCATCAGCACTTACACAGCACAGTTCTAAACGTCAGGAATAGTATATTTTGGATTAAACACAACAGAATAAATTTCAAGTAATTCCTAATAAAGAGAGCCACTAGTACCACCTGCATTTTAACAAACAGAACTACTTCATTACACAATTTTCCCTGAACTCCTTTAGAAAACAAACCAACCAGCCTTAATATCTCATTTCTTCTACTGTTTTAATAATTTTGTCATCAGCACTGAAAACCACTTACCCATTTCAGGAGAGAATTCTACCTCCCCCTTAACTGGGTCCTGGACATGATTTCCAAGAGGATTTCCTATCTTACTCTCTTTCTGTTGTAATTCAGGTATATGAACAGGCCCCCGCGTAAAACGGGGGTAGAACTTTTTTGGAAATGGCCTCTGAGGTTCCAGCCCCTTGACGGGCACATTCTTGAAGGATTGGTTCTCTTCACTGAAGTTGAAATAAACAAAGAGCAGAAGTGTCCAGGTCACGGATGTGAAAAGGCACCCATAGCAGAAATAGCGAAGTGTGACACTTCCCATTGTAGACTTAGCATCGTTGAGGACCCATTCTCAATTACCTGAAAGAGAGTGAAAACACATTTTGAGTGCTGCCTGTTACTTCATCAGGTCTATACTTTAGGAAATGCATTCCATATGCTGCTTTTTCTATTAATGATTTCTGGAACTTAAACTTTAGCACAAACCTTAAGAATGAAACCCCTTTTCGCTTTCCCATTCAAAAAATAAACATGACCAGTTCACACATTCTATGTAGATACTAATGCTTTAAAACATGAAGCAAACACTAAGAGCCCAGACACAAATAAAGGTAAAAATAACTACTTTTTCCTCATAACAGTTACTTATCTCTCTTCCACAACAGTGCATTCCTTGTATGCCTGCATTCATTTAAACACTTCACCATTTAACTAAATATACTACACACAGAGAATTGATTCTTCACAGAATCACAAAATGGTTGAGGTTGGAAGGTACCTCTGGAGGTCACCTTGTCCAACCCCCTTGCTCAAGCAGGGCCACCTTGAGCCAGCTGCCCAAGAGTATGTCCAGACATGTCCATTTTTGTAGTTCAGTTCCTATCCTAAAGTGCGGAATGAGAGAACACAGACTCAAAGAGCAAAACAGTTCTGGTCTCCTCGCCCCAAATTTAAGAACAGCCATCATGAGCATTTCAGAAATTCCAGAAATCATGGGGTGCAATTTAACAACATACAGCACCAAGACCGTCATCACATTTACAGATACTCCTCTCTGCAGAAAGAAAGAGATATGAGATAAAGAGCAAGAAGTTCCAAGGTCATGTACTGGGTTCTTGCAGGCCCCTGCAGACTCCAGAAGAGCTTCCATACTCCGTTGGAGGAGATGCCCACCCAGAGCTGGAAGGAAACAACCCAGCCCAGAGTTTTATTTCAGGCACCCACCCACTAACACAAATTCCGCAGGTTACATTGAAAATAACTATCCCCTGAAGTGAAGCATATGGAGCTGGTGACAACATTTTACTCATGGCCCAGGAGAATCAGGTAAACTTTCTGGAGTTCCTCAAATCTAAAAAAGGCTCCAAAAGAAATCCCCAAAACTATACAGCTCAGTTCCCAAAACTGAGAAAAACACAAAGAATTAGATTTCTCTCATCAGTATCTAACCATAACAAATTCTTCGCATAGTAACAAGAAGTCAGGAAACCATTTAACCATATTTAAATAGCAAAACATTTATTTTAAGAAAATAGAAGTATGGGGTAGGAGTCAAGGGTTTATGCTGATGTATTTTTCAGACTTCTCAAAAAGTCAGAATCCATCAGGAGTCTTCAGGTCAGGCTGGCTAAGAACAAACCACAACAACATTTATGAGTACAAACGGATTATTCCCTTCTCAATATGGAAAACTACTAAACAGAGGTAGAAGGCGTTCATGATCCCAAAGAAACCTATAAAGATCCCACTTCTTTTGGCAATGTAATTCTGAGTCCTAAGTGACTTGCATCCAAAAAGAATACACGTCAACATTCAAGCTCACATTTCCCAGACTACACCATGTCATTGCCTCCCTTCCAAAAATAAAATATCCACAAAGTAAAATAGAGTAAAAAACCAAACCTCCTCAAAAATAATTTACCCATTATTCTTACCACGTCAAACTGCCTCACTTCTGCAAGGCAACAATCTACACAGCAGTTAAGCCCAAGGAGCTTAAAAAGGTCTTAAATGGGGTTTAAATCTCATACTGACCCTGTGCATACAAACGAATTGTATGCTCTGTGAAACGGGCTCTTTCTGTAACACCGTTACACGGAAATCTTGCCGCTTAACTGTAGGGCCATGCAGCTAGTCAGGCAACAAAATGCTCTAGGGGCAGAAACGATTAACACACACACACACACATCCCCATTCCAGCTAACAGAACGGGTTTACCAGTTGGAGAGGTACAGACAACCAAGCCCCAATGCCTTACAGCCTGTGCAAACAGTAATCAATGATCATAGCAAGGCAAATCTAGGCTCAGAAAAGCATGTAAGGCTGCAAAGGAGCAAGATTAGATAAACATTTATATTCTCTAATTATAATAATTCTTCTTGTCAGACAGTCTGCAGACAATTAGTATTTATGCATAAAAGAAGATCTGAGTGCTTGCCAGGTATTTTTTTGCTTTGCCACAAGGAGGTCATCTGCTGTAAGCCTTGTCCAAGCCTAATATACTTCTCCTCAAAGCCTGTTAAGAGTTGTTTTTCCATTCACTATGGTAACACAGATGCACAATCCTAACATCATGGCACATGCACTTACATTGTGGAACACAACTGTTCTAGTAAGATAAAAATTACTGCAACAGAGAAGAAACCTTTTCATTTCAGACCTGTTTAAGGATACATCTACACTGCAGCTTGCACAGGAAAACCAAAGATAACCCTTGCTATCTCAGGTAACAGTAGGAAGACAGGCATGCAGAGCAGAATTCATCATCGACTGAGTATTTCCCCAGCGTCTTTCATCTCTCTTACAGCTCAGAGCTCCACCTTGCTGCTGTGGCTCTTCTAGCCACACTAATGCTAAAGTTTGCTATGACTGACAATCAGGCATACTCAGATTAAAGAGGAAGGGATAAATCAGTAATCACCAGAGTGAAGAGACCGCTATACATACCTTCCATCTCCAGAAAGCCCCCTGACCAGGGGGCACACGTTTGGTTACTGTTACAAAGGCAACAAATGCAAACCTGAGCATGATATTATTCCCACATGCTCCTTACTAGAACTGAACTGTTTCACCTTCTTTTCCCCTCCTTCACTGCTCTGCAGTTTTGTAGCAGGATACAAAGGTTTAAATACTGCATTTAAATCAAATGTCAGAACCTCCACAATGCAGAAAAGTAGGCTCTTTCAGTAACTTGCTATTCAACCAAGACATCTGGTAATAAATTTGGCAGGAAAATACAGACTCACTATTTATTTTCTTTAAATACCAAATGTTTTGTTAGACACTTACTTTTGAAGGCAGAATGGAAAAAATTTAAACCCTGCCTATGAAAAGCACATTGAGGCTTATTAGTTTACTTTATTCACCAACACATATGCATTTACACAACCGCTGTCCTATGGATTTCAACCACTTCTACCATTTAAGCAGCCACAGAAGTTGCAATCTGCGTCAGAGCTGCACACTCCAGTTCTAGACAGTTTTAGGTTGACCATGACTTCTTGCAGATGTGTTTTAGCAGAGAAGCCACAGTAGGTTTTCAAAGCCTAAGCAATGCCAGTTCTGCTTGGGACCTGCCCTGAGGAACCAGGCGAACCTTTCCAGCCCTATACTTTTATGCATACAAAGTACAATCACACCAATATGTCTCTGCCTCTCCTCAGTATACCAAGAATCAGGCATCCCTTCACTCCTTTCAGCATACAATGAAAAAATAACCACTTTGATACACACCAGAGGGAGCGACGAGAGAATATTTCAGCTCATCACACAGACCCAGGAGGAAACACTCAGTTCAGAGGCAGCCACTTGGCCTCGATTCTTAATCTTCCAATCCATGACTCTCTTCTGCAAGCCACCTAGACACAGTGAATAAAAGACTCACCCTGTCCAGACTCCTGAATACAGGAGATGTAAAGGATATGCCTTTCAAATCCAAAGTATTAGCGTGGTTCTCAGCCCTGATACGTGCTGCATGACAAAACTAGATTATATATATTTTTAACTCCAAAGCCCTAAAGCTCTGCTCATGCAAGCAGAGCTAGCAGGTTTGAACAGCTAAATAGAAGCAACTTAAATCAAAAAAAGCAGGATTGCATTATCCAGATAATAATGTCAATGAACTTGTAAGAATACTTTTCATCTATGCAATAAAGACAGTAAAACTGAGTCCAGTCATGAATAAATTGCTATTTAGACAGTATAGTTAAAACCCATTTTCTATCTATTTATTCAAATACAAATAAAAATACTAACGGCCATTAAAAAAACCACTATGATTTAAACACATCAAGAGGAATTGTTTCACAATACCGTTTCTCAATTACTGGTAATTGAGACTAGGCTTGAAGGGTCTATTGTGTTTCTCCCCTTCATTTCTGAAAAGCAACACAGCTGCCAAAAGTAAGTTTCCAACATACCTCAAACAAATCTATTTCTCAAAAATACATGTAGTGAAGAACATCCACAATGAACACAAGACATGTCCTCTCCCTTGGCAATATAGGAGCTTTCACAGCAAATTATAAATGATAACACCCTGAAATATTTTACAAGCATTCATTCACATACACAACATCCTAGCAAGACATGGAGTTTATGGCTGTTTGCATTGGTATACTTAGGAATCCAGAGATACACTAACATGACAAACACAAATCATTCAGGTGGCAGCATCTCCTACATCAGGAAACTACAATCCATTTTGGAGGCAACTGGGAAAACAATTACCTTAGAAGCTGCCCCCATCAGCATCAGCTCAGAAGAGACTAAGACTGAAAGGCACAGTATTCGGAGAACTTTTAACCAAATACTCTGCCTTTCAGTCTCTCTTGTTGCTCTGTTTTGACTGTTAGATATCTACTGCCTAATAGTTTTCAGACTTTGGCAAAGCTTTGGAACAGAGTTTGCAGACCCACATGCCAGAAATGCCAAGAGTAAAATATTCCTCTCTAATTTCCATGAATTCCAGTACAGAAGTCTCAGCTCCTTGCACAAGTAGTAAATCATTGATTTTTTTTTTTTTTTTTAAAGAGAACTATGCAAGTCAAATATTAGTAAAAGTCTCTGAAAGTCAATCAATTGCAAAGCTGAAAAAAAAGACTCCAGGAGCCTACCTGCCAGACTTGAGCTTCAGTAATAAAAAAACTGTGCAATATTGCTTTCCATGTGGCACCCAGCTTCTTGTAGCATCCTTACAACATCAGCATGGCATTCATTTCATTTAATAATTGGCCCAACAATGATACAACTCTGTTCTCCCAGACAGCCTGGGAGAGTGTCGCTACTAACCTGTGCAGCTCTAACTAACACTGGCCCAATGTGTTGGCCTTCAATATTTTTAATAAAAAAAAAAATGCCAACCGCCTTTCACAATATTTTGGCCTAAAGAGCAAACGTAGCTACAGGCTCTATGAGCAGCCAGTGCTTGAACACTGACATCTGCTTGGATTAACCTCAACAGTTTAGTAAACACACCGTATGACTAGACATTTCATGACTGTGCCAAAATTTGTATTTGTCAGAGGTCAAGCAGAGGATCAGATTAACCTCAAGATTTTTGAAACAGGAGTAAGAATTATTTGAGAGAACCTTAAAGTCTGCTTGTAGTTTTTCCAAGAACAGCTTTTCTTCTTAAAAAAAAAAAAAAAAAACGAAGACAGAGATACAACTCATATTACCAGATTTCCTGCAAGACTGCCTGTGTATTTTGGACCTATATAAAGTGAAGGAACAGATGTGTATAATCTTCATTTTTAAAGAGCATTCTAGTAAAAAAAATCATTAAATTAATTTTGTCTTTCTACAGATCATTAGGACAATTTGTTGCATGACTTTCTACAGCCACTTGTATTTTTTATTTTATTTTGGGGGGAAAACCCAAGAAGATAAAGTAACACTACTTACGAATGCAATTTTGCTCTTTTAATAGCCTTAATTCTTCAAATATTTTGGCCTCCAAGATGTTATGCTACCATCACTCCTCTTCGACAACAAGCATCAGGACGAACAGACTTTCCTACTTCCTTGTGGAATCACTACCAAACAATAGCATTAACAGTATGACGAATGGAGGCCAGATTAGGAAGAAGCAGTGCTCAAATAATACACTTAGCACACAGAGACACCATTCGCAGTAGCTTCTGCACTTTCACGAGAATTATTTTTTTCCAGGCATCCCTTATATTGCAACCTCTCTTAAGGGAGAGCCACAGTTAATAGACTACCAAGATGAAAAAGGACCACCTCAAGCAGCTTTTGTTTCAGACTCCAACACACATCACTAGGAGCAACACCCACTGAACATACATTCAGAACAAAAGCCAGACATATCTCCAAAGAAAATCTTAGTGTTTCATGTGCTCCAGTATCTAAGCACCAACCCAATTTAACTCCTTATAAAAAAAATCCTCCTGCTGGATTGTTTTAGCACAAAATTGGATCTACCTGTCAATTTGTTTTTAATTAAAAACAACCATTAATTTTTGACCTTACAGAAGAGTCAATTGTACTTCATGAATTAAGTGGCTATTTGTGACACAACACAGGCATATAACTGCTCATGTAAAGACAGGTTGGCCCTACAGGAACCTACCTCGTGACATCCAGCAAGGACAAATGCCAAGTCCTGCACCTGGGACAGACAAACTCCCTGGCTGTGACAGCCTGGGGAACAGCTCTGCAGAGAAGGACCTGGTAGGTCTGGCTGAACACGAGCCAGCAGCGCGCCCTTGCAGCAGCGACAGCTGACAGCGTATGGGCTTATCACCCTGGAGCACAGCCAGCTGACCAAGGGGAGCAATAACACCCCCCTCCACCCACACAGCACTCGTAAAACCACAGGCAGGGTGCTGTACCCAGTTTGGGATCTGCCAGTACAAGACAGGCATCAGCCATCTGAGGCAAGTTCAGTGGAAGGCCACCAAGATGGTCATGGGCTGGAACACTTGTGCTGGGAGGAGAAGCTGAGGACTCTCTGCTTCTTCTGCCTGCAGAAGAGACGGCTTTAGGGGGGACCTAAGAGCAGCTTGCTGCTACCTACAGGGATGTCATCAAGAAAACAGAACTAGGCTACTTAGTGAGGTGCAAGGTGGGAGAACGAGAGAGTTAAAAGAGACTAATACAACTCCAGCCACAGCAACCCTCATTCACAGAAATATTCTGTGGACCACAGGCTGTCCTCTTGCATAAGATCACTCTTTTCATTCATTTTAATGAGATGACATGCTAGGATCTATTTTTAATTAGCCTCTGTAAGTCACTTCTAAATGCAGCTTTAAAAGCTTCAAGAGCCGACAGTTTAGCCATTTCGGCACAGCTATACAAATCCTTGTCATACCACATAAAATAAATCCTCCTGGAATGAATACAAATTCTGATCAACACGTCACAGATAAATATTCTTAAAATACCAATAACATTCATTATACTTTATCTATAAAGAAAGGCACATAGGTAGACTAGGTTGCATGAATTGTTGAAGACCGAAGAAATTATACTATATTAAGTCTAGAAAGCATAGAGAATTTTAGGAAAAAAATTAAAAATTCATCTTTATGTCTTTAGGTTCTCACCCCTCACTGTTTTACCACTGTCAAATGACTAATATACTTATTTGTATTTCAGTTTTTGGACTTTAACAAGAGACATCTAAATATTGCATACTACCATTTTTAAACTTGTGGACAACATATTGAAACGCCTCCTCTAGGAACATATCTTTGTTTATCAAGCTTTTTGGAATTTCTCAACTCCAGTAAAAAAGTTTTATTTAGTAGGCTGCCATACCAGAGTGAATGCAAACACTTTAGCATTTCTATAATAAAAATGTAAAGTTCTTTCTTTACCCACCTCCATTTCAAATGCTCCCTCAAAGAAATTTTGAAGTATCTTCTGCAGTAACATCTGTCACTTGGTCAATAAAATATACCAGAACTTTTTTTTCCTTACTGATAAAGGATACCTTTCTCCCCACATACTACTCCTCTCCAAGGACTGAGAGTATTTCACAAGGGCTCTCATTTAAAGACACAATTTTAACGGAAAAAGCAGTTGCAAATTTTGGAAATAAAAAGTTTCATAAGAGTCAGGATCTCATGTTAACAAACAACAGAAAGGAACATCCGTTTTAGTTGCAACCAGTGGTACAACTTTGCATCAAGAAAAGTAACATAATAGTCCAGTCTGATTAGAGAAAGCAAGCAAACTTGGATTAGAAACATGAGCTAACCAAAATCCTAGTGCTCAACACTGAGTAAATAATTGCCATACAGTAGGCAGTTTCATGCTGCTGCAGTGTCCTCGTCATCGTGCACCCCCTCAAGGTACTGGTTTCCCAAAGCACAGTTATGTGCACAGAATTTTCTTATCTATCCCCCAACAAATGATGCACCATAGGGCTGGCTTGGCTGAATGTTACTTTAAGCCATCTGGCATACAAATGCATGCCATGCCATTCCTGAAGTCCTAAAAATACCTTCTTCCTTTTTGCTGCTAATAATTACTTTCTTCCAATAGAAGCAGCAAGATTTTCTTTTCATTAGCAAAACCAGCTCTCAAGAAAGCCAGCATGTTCATGTACTGTCTCCAAAGCAAGAAGCATGCATTTTGTAACACAGCCGTTCTTTCTTCACATATAGCTTAGAAAACAGCAAGGTTAAAAACCCCACATTTACAGCTGCTTTTTCAATGCATATCTCCCACATTAAAAATCCATGTATCTAAATATTAGTTTAACAACCTTCCAGCACTATATACAAATGCAAAATGTAAGAGAGCTTCCAAGGTCAACTACACACAAGTAAGCCGCTTAGTACCTTTTCTAAATGTTTAAAATCTCCTGAGCTGTTCCTGGCATTTTATGTCTGCAAAATAACAGTAAAAATACAGATGCATGCAAAATAATTAGACAGGACACACTTCTACATGAACAGCTGAACAGAGGAACGCTCACCTTTTTCCAGAAGAGTCGGCGCTAAAGAAGCAGTGCAAGGTTACACAGTGAAAACACATCTACTGCAGTAGCAGTCAAATCCAGTTGGTGTCTTCATTCTCACCGAACAATAAAACGCTGAGCCTGGAACTTAACACTTTGTTGCTGAGTACTGCTTGCAAGTCCTAACTGGGAATGGGATAACAAACACAAGCTTCTCTATGACAACAGGATAACTTGGATGGGTCCTAAGATATCAGTGCTGCAATTTCTCATTTGACTGCAATACACTGCCCCAAGATCTATTTTTCTATTTGTTTGGCGTTGGTTCTTTCCGCTCTCTTCCCCGCCTCCCCTCTCCCCCCCTCCCAGCGCTGATGCATGATCCGTATGGATTCATGCATTTGGAAGCATAAACAAGACTGGTCATTTTACTGCCACTCACTAGAGAAGCATAATCAATTAGTATGTCTCTAAGGTATTCTTCATCTTAGTATCAATGGATTAGACCATAGTAATGCTTGATCATTAAGTTTGTACAGAAATTTCAATTCTAAAAATTCCTTTACTCCTCATTTTCCAAATCACTACTAATTTTATAAAATTTCAACATTTTGACTGAAATTTTCTAGGTATGCTTTCTGTTCATCTTAAAAAATTGTCATCAAAAGTGCTTTGGGTTTTTTTGCAGTCTTTTACAAGCAAAGTGAAAACACATTTTCCAATTCTTCAAAGAAAAAAAAAGTCAGACTTCATTTGTACAGCCCTCTTGCCAAAAAATCTGGCAGCAAATTTGGCAACAAAACAGACCTCACTGAAGTATTTTTGAGTGGGCCAGTGAAAACTGGGTTTGACTGGTCTCATTTTTAAACCTGCGACTACTGACCATGGACACTGCATTTTGCACAAGTTTTTTCTGCAAATTCCAGTTCTGCAGTTAGCTCCAAGCAGATGTCTACCATCCACTTGTGCAGAACTCAGTACCGAAATCAACAGCTGTATACAAAAAAAATACACAAAAAACATCTGCAAACTTGGACTAGAAACTTCAAAAGACTATACCTGAACATGTATAAAATGCAAAACTGCGGCAATTAAGTTATTACTAGTACTACAGAATTGGAAACTGTCTTAATGAGAACAGCATCAGACTACAGAATTCACAGACCTCCAGGCTTACTCCCCACAAATCATACAAGCATACTTCATTTCTCTTTTTCTGCAGGGTCTTCCTTTCCAATACACAGAAACTTAGACATAAAAATACATTAGAATGCCAAGTTTGGATCCCAGACGTGTTACATTAACTTACAGATGTCATAAACTGCCACAGTAAGGTAATGCTAGCCTGTGAGCTACTTGCTGTAGCACTGCAGTCTGCTCTTGCAACTCAATTTGGTTAGCCCAGGATCACACACCTTTAAAGAGCTTGAGTAGCACATAGTAGTACACACAGACATTATTTGTTTAAAATAAAGAGATGAAATGTAGCACCAGAAATCTGAGCGAGGTTAAAACAAGTTATAGATTAAATCCACAAACTGCACGTGATAGGAAAATATTTAACTCATTCCAATCTGCTTGGAGTTCTTCACCCCTGTTACGCGTCTCGATGCTATGAAGAGATGGCACAGTCTTAGAGATTTTCTCAAGACATTATGTCCAAAAGGAGTTTTCCTGGATGGCTGGCCATTGTTAAAAAAGTAGAACTTAAAGAAATACTAAAAACAGGGGTTTGATTTAATTCAATGTCCATTTGAATTTCTCATGTCCAGAAACAAAGGTCACTTCAAGTTTTTCACTCCACGCTTTAGCAGAGTCCACAGTATCTGTGCCATTTGGAATAGCAGGGGCATGGGACTTCAGTTTTTCCCAGTAAGGAACCCTTCCTCAGAAAGACCAAAAAACCCCACAGTCTTCTTGCTTTTGGATCCATTTTCTCAACAGAAGTTTAAAGTCATGTCTGCACACAGGTTTCTCTCTACTTCTCTGATTTTCTCACTAATGTCTCCAGCCACTAACACAAGAGAGGAATCCCAAGGATATACACCTACTACATCTTCTCTCTTCAACTCACTGACTGAACGAGGACACCTGTACAGTTAAGATATCAGATTGACCCGTGGGACATTCTGGTCGAACTGTTTGCTCTGCTACAGGTTTTGATGAGATCCTCAGCAACTCAGCTGTATCAGCTCCCACATATAAAATCTGAATGATGTCTTAAAGCAAACTCCTGAGGCCACAGTAACCAGAGAGTATACAAGTATCAAGTGGAGCTCTGGGCTAGAGCAGCAGTAACTCATTCCTTCTGCTCCCCCTAGCAAGTCTATTTCTAAATTATACTAACAAACTGTCCTATAGGAAACATTCTCTCTTTTTCCCTTCCTCAACACAATACAGTAATGCTAACAAAGAGGTACTATTGCTGGTACAAGCATACCTACAGATGCAGTCAATGAAAACACTTTCACTCACACATCTAAACTAAGCTATTGATTTAATATAAGCTTATCTTGCTAAATATTGTATTTGACAACAGGGTATGGAGTTTTCACCTATGTAAATAAACAAACCTGCTATTAGCATGCTTCTGAAAAAAAAATTTTGTGGACATTAACTGTTGGATTAGGATGATAAATCACTAGCATAAAGAGATTTTACACTGCCTGTAAGGAGAGCTAACTTCTGCAAGTATGCCAAAAATTAATTTTGTCTTTCATTCCCTTCTACATGTTCTTACAGACTCAGTTCTCTCCTCCAAAGAAATCCCTTTGAGGAAAGAGTTGTGGACCACTCCTTTTCCATCCCCTGCTCATCATTTTTCCTCTCCTTATCCACTGCCAATGTTTCTAATGCGAAAACATGGTCAGGATTTTGATGTTGAAATCAAGGATGTTGCAACAAAATGAATAGTGGATCAAAAATACACTGTCCCACTTCACTAGAAGCCACGCTTTCCAACATACTGCTAGAACAGAAGGTTAGCATGCAATTGAAACCTCAGTCTTCGCTTGCTTCACAGATGAGTCTCAGCATCTGCTGACACAAGAGGTAAGAGATTCGTGCGAACTGACAAAATTAAGGTATTCCAGGAAACAGAAAACTAAAGCAAGCACTTCCAGAAAATGAATTCACTAACAAATACTAGAAAGTATCAACAGAGACAGCGACATAATCTGTTCTTGATGTTACACTTCAGGAATTTGCAAAATAGTCAAAATACCTACAAAGACGGATTCATACAGGGTCGTGTATCAAAACAGGATAATTTTGTGCTTCCTGGAAAAGGATCTCTGTTTTAATTAAGGCCACCTCCAAGGTTTAAAGCATCTAATTTAATCCTTGTCTGCACAAGAAAATCTGTGTCATTTAGCCAAGCAATACTTGGACGGTTTTATATAAACTAAAAAGACCACCTCTATGAACATGCTCGTAACATTAAGTATTTGCTTAGATCAGTTTGGCACATAGCAATCATTTACTGAGGTACCTTCTTTTTAGCACGCCTCTGCAAGTTTATTAGCTTAACCTGTCAATTGAAAATTCAACTTCTTAAATGGTGCTGTGTCTCAAAATCTTAGGAATAATAAAAAGTTACTGCAGGTAAGCAGTTACTTCCCATCAGCTGCTCTGCAATATTACTTCATGCACATATTTCTTCCCTCTTGTGCAGCGAGAAATGATTTTTGTCAAGGTAGCTTGCTCCACGGCAAGAGGGGTTAGAGTATGCATGCGAACAGTCATTGTAGCACAGCTGATAAGGTATCACTTGTCAGTCATGGCAAACATTCAATCGCAGAAACGCAGAGCTTGCAACACCACTACTGCCACAAGAGAAAACCACAACAGCTCACCTGCCCCAAACCAAACTTAGAGCCAGCCAAGACATCAAAATACCTGCCTGTGAGCAGTGTGGGGTAGTGGGGTCTGGATTCCTCCCTAGCCTGCACACCTACTTCTTACTCATATTACAAAGCATAAAGCAGGCAGTACAAAGTCCTGAGGTCCCTTGCATTAGGGGTTTCTAACTAGTGTAAACAGTGGAAAAGTTGATTCACACCTGAGCACTGTATTCCAGTTTCAAACATGTTAAATACCTGGCTGCCAAAATCCTAGACTGCACAAGAAAGGGCTGACATACAGCACATCCCTCTTACAGACATTTCAGTCCATACTCTACATTTTATTAACACCATCAGTCATTTAACCTACAGACTTCTCAGTGAAGGAGTTCAGAAGTTCATACAACAAAATGCCTGAAACTTGGTATACTTGAAGTCAACTTTCAATTGAAACAGTATGATCAGCCTCTTAATTTTCCCCCTTTTTGTTGCAGTGTTTCTATTTTTTACAGTTTTCAAATAAAGTATTTACACTAATTATTACACAATGCTGACTCACATGAGAAACATGCTAGAGCACAGCTGAAAGATGTGTTGAATACTATTAACTCTTACACAAAATGAGCTGAACAAATGCATTTACTCATGCTGCTGAACACTGGTTTAACAAGCTGAGGCCTTTGCACTTTATACATTAACACAGTAGCTGCAACAGCAGAGGCGTTCATCTCCACAAGCCACCATGTTTTGAAAAGAAACCTTACGTAAGAATCAAGACAGTTTATCTACCTCCCACACTTAATAGAGATTGAAACAGACTTCACCTCTGCAATATTTTTTGAGAAAGAAAAAAAAACTAATTTCTGCACTTGAAATACATTGGCATACTTTCACTCTTCAACAGCAATTAACAGAGCTGTACTGCAGCACCTCTCCAAAATGAATGGTACTAAAGAAAACTACTTGATTTTAGGGATACCTGTAACTGCAGTATTGCCTAGAAGACACATGGAACTGCTTAGGAAGTCAATGAACTGAACTGTCACAGAAAGGAAAGATTGTGTTTTTTCAAATTTTACCTGTTGCCTCCAGCTGGAAGTCTCCTCTTACTTCTCTGCTTCAGTAATCAACACACAGCTGCCACACTGCCAAACTCTGCCTACCCACTGCTCAGATCACAGCCTTTTTACAGTACCTTCAAAGTAACTAAAGAATGATCCTCCCTTTGTTCTTTTCACCCCCACAGTACCCTATTCTTTCTTGTTGGAAGATCTGAAATCCCCATTTTTACTGTCTGCTCAGAGACTTCTAATTTCATCCATTTGACCCACAGTTTGCTCTGCTCCACCCACATGCCCTGTAACTACCATTAAAACTTCTGTTTCTCTAGCATTTACTATCAGGAAACATGTTTTGTACAGACAAATTTTCAAAATACTAATAATTCATCTTTATTTCCCTTGCCATGCTGTTTCAGGGCTTTCTTCCTCCTAAAAAGCTTGAACCATGCCTACTGTTATTTCACATCACTATGAAAATGATGAACGGATTCACCCATTCTCATCAACTACAGTCACACAGCAGCTTATCAAGAACTCTTTTCGGTTTACTCCTATACTTAATGGAGTATCAATTTGCATCCTTTGAGACAAAGCGATTAGATGGCAGAAGACAGGCAACAGGCCCTGAAATCTGCAGTTAGACTCTCTTAAACCGAACACATGTCATAGCCTGCTGGCTTCCTCATCTGAGGCTGAGAGACGACGGCTCATTAGAGCTGCAGCGTTAGTTCTTTCCTTCCCTGCTGCAGAAGAGCTCCTAAACCTCTGCAGGAGCTTATCTTACCCAGAGATGAGAAAAAGCTTATGCAGAAGGCATGCAGTTCTTCAGAGGCAGTTATACTGGGGGAGGCCCACTGCTTGTTAATCAAAATCCTCTTATCTGGAACCACCTGGACCTTTACGCTGTTCTAAAAGGAGGTTGAGGAATACCAGCCGGACGATTTCACATTTGCAGAAGTTCTCTACAGGGTAGCAGGGCCAAAACATACTGTCAGGGACAGGCTGGCACCATCCTTTCCTGGGCACAGCCTGCACTTGGATCAGCTTAAGCTAATCACAGATGTCACAGAATCACAGAACAGTAGGGGTTGGAAGGGACCTCTGTGGGTCATCTAGTCCAACCCCCCTGCCGAAGCAGGGTCACCTACAGCAGGCTGCACAGGACCTTGTCCAGGCGGGTCTTGAATATCTCCAGAGAAGGAGACTCCACAACCTCCCTGGGCAGCCTGTTCCAGTGCTCTGTCACCCTCAGAGGGAAGAAGTTCTTCCTCATCTTCAGATGGAACTTCCTGTGCCTCAGTTTGTGCCCATTGCCCCTTGTCCTGTCGCTGGGCACCACTGAAAAGAGCTTGGCCCCATCCTCCTGACACCCACCCTTCAGATATTTATAAGCATTTATTAGGTCCCCTCGCAGCCTTCTCTTCTTCAGGCTGAACAAGCCCAGCTCCCTCAGCCTCTCCTCATAGGGGAGATATTCCAGTCCCCTCATCATCCTCGTAGCCATCTGCTGGACTCTCTCCAGTAGCTCTTCATCTTTCTTGAACTGGGGAGCCCAGAACTGGACAGAGTACTCCAGATGGGGCCTCACCAGGGCAGTGTAGAAAGGAAGGAGAACCTCCCTCGTCCTGCTGGCCACACTCTTCTTGATGCACCCCAGGATCCCATTGGCCTTCTTGGCAGCCAGTGCACACTGCTGGCTCATGGTTAACCTGTCGTCCACCAGGACACCCAGGTCCCTCTCCACAGAGCTGCTCTCCAGCAGGTCCACCCCAAGCCTGTACTGATAAGTCTTTATCTGATATGTCTGGGAGGAGTTTTCTATTAAGATAAGATCCATATAAAAGAAAAAAAAAAAAAAGCAGATGCCAGATCAGAAAGTACTCAAGAACATTTCATGTCACTGACAGACTACTCTAAGTAAAGACAGAAGGGATGTGATCTTCTGTTGAAATATATTTTCCAGAAAAAAAAAAAAAAAGTGTATTGGCAGAGTGCTGTTGATCCTGCCCACTTGCATAATTACTATACTGGCATTAAGAAATTTCACCATTCCTTCAAACAGACAGCAATACTGCAAATCCACTAGACCAAACAGATAAAGTACAGATTGTTTACAGAGCAGCAACAAAGCCAGGTCATGAGATTTTTTTTTTCCTTGGACGAACAGGGGCTGCACTTCATCTCTAGTTATAAAGTTCTATAAGGTCTACTGCAACTGTCCTGCAACTGACTGTGAAAAGCAGTCAGGATATGGTTTGGCAGAGATGCTGTACTATACAGCATTAGTGTTTTAATTAGTCTGAACAGCAGTTTTAAGGCTGACACCTATAAAGAAGCGAATGAAGGTGAAGCAGCTATCTGGAAAGGCAGCTTCTGGACACAGCCTTTGCTTCCAGTGCCACACCACCGCTGAGAAGGGTCCGACCTCTCAGCTCCCAGCTACCAGCAGCACAGCGCTTTTGGTTGCTTGCTCAGCTCAGTCTGTTTTCATGCAAACAAGGGACCAGAGAACCTTTCTTTTGCCTTGCAGCTAACTTGGAGACAGTTATTTTGCTATCAGCATTTTCTGTTGCGGCGTTCCTTATAAGTTTTAACACGCACACACACAAAAAAAAATACCACATGGCAATGGGAACTGACCAGACAGGCTGCAGACCAGCCACGCAGAATAACACATATTTGCTAAGAGGAAAAGGGAGCCTCAATGTTGCAAAGTATATATTGAAAACCACAGATTTAAAAAAAAAAAAAAAAAGCAGAAACAGTTTAAAAATAAATTTCCCATTCAAAGATAAGAAAGCCTTAACACAGCCATCCAAAAAGCAACGCCTGCCCTCGCCCTGCGACCGAATCAATGCAAGCGCCGCCAGCAAACAGAACCGTCCAGGTCCCCGCATTTCGGGCTGACAGTCGCGCAGTTCCAGTCTACCTGCGGGCGGGCTGCTGCCGCCGCTCCTTCACATGCACTTCAAGACTAAAAGGTAATAATAATGATGATAATAATAATAATAATAATAATAATAAAAACGTTGTCTCCCAGCCCACGCAGCGCAACCCACAGCGGCCGCGGGGTCTCTGCCCGAGGAGCGCTGCTGGTCAGGGCCAACAGCCCTCACGCCTCACACCCAGCCCTGAATCTGCCCCCGGCCTCTGGGAAAGCCGGAGCGCTGCCGCCGGGACAGGCTCCGCCGCCTCCCTCAAGGAAGGCGGGAAAACGGCCGGGGCCGGCCTGACACCGGCGACCCCGGCCCCTCGCCCCTCGGGGCTGCCCCTCACACCACCACAGACCCCGTCCCCTCACCCCCCGCGGCTGCTGCTCCTCCCGGCGCCAGGGCCGCCTCCCCTCGCACCGCCGCCAGCCCCCGTCCCTCAGAGCCCCGCACTCACCGCGCCGGCGGCGGCATCGCCCGCCCGCCCCCTTCCCTCAGCGCCGCCGGCGGCGCGCACCGCGGGCGCGCGGCGATGGCGCCACGTGACCTCGCCCTCCTCCCTCCCCCTCCCGCCCCGGCCGGCGCCGTCACGTGAGGCAGCAGGGGCGCGGCCGCCATGACAGGCAGGTCCTGGCCGGCCCGAGAAGATGGCGAGCTGTGAGAGGGGAGAGCGGTGGGGTTCCTACCTGGCCCCGGCCCGAGAAGATGGCGAGCTCGGAGGGGCGAGAGCGGTGGGGTTCCTGCCTGGCCTCCCTTTTGCTGAGCGGTGCGCGGCCGTGGAGCTGCAGGGGGATTCAGGGCTGGAGGGCTGTGGGTATGCTGCATTCAACCCCCTGCTCTCCTCAGAGTTGTTGTGTATCTGCCCACCCCACCGGGCTTGCAAGTTCTCCTTGCAGCTCTTTCTGAAAGCTGAAGCCCTTTCCAGTTGCTCAAGGAGGCCCTGTTTTGGGTTTTATGGTCTTAAATGGCCCCTGGAAGTACTTGTCTAGGGGTGTGAAGGGGAGAAAAGAGGTGCAGGTTGGGCTGATGGAGGATGTCTGGGCCAGCTAGCAATGTTTTCCTCACTGTGTAATTTGGGTAGCTGACTGGAACGTGAGGGGCTGGTTTCTTCAGTTCTGCGGGAAGAGGGGGGATAGCTGAGGGAAGTCAACCAGAACTACCCAAAAATAACCTGAGCTTGGCAGTTAACGTGCATCTATAGCAACAAGAGTTTACATCCTCGCAGGGGGGGGAGGCCTGTTGAATCCTCGGACTTTTCATGTCTGGAGTAACTGATCTAACCACTGACTTACTAGACAAAAGGGGTCGCGTCGCCACTGATCCGTCTTCATGTGGCACCTGACTTGGAAGGTTTCCTTTCGGGAGGGGGGGTGAAACTGATCAGTTGGGTTTGTAAACCCTGGTGAGGTTTAAGAATGAACGAAGTGTCGGATTTGCTCAGCATAGTCAGGACTGGGAGCTTTTTTGTGAATACCCAGACACAGAACTTTAGCTACTGAGTGACACTGAGAAGATGACAGATTTTACAGTAGTAAAGTAGAAATTAAACAGGGTTGACACACCTGAGCCCGTTCTTTGGTGGATATTGCCTCTGGTGTCCAGAGATTATGGCAAAGTGCTTTATAATAACACAAATACAGCAGAATACAGAGCGAACTTGTGAAAAAGCTGTAGCTACAGCATTAAAGTGCAGAGGGCAAAAAAGCAATATATAATCAGAAGCCGCAGGGAGAGAAAGAGGAGTGACAGTCTGTGGAGGGGTTAGTAGATGGATGACAAGCAGGGAGCGGGGATCAAGATAAAAGTAATGTGTGCAGTTAAATGAGATAGCCACATAGTCAGCATCCCCATCAGCCAGCTTTTCATAATTCCTGTTTCATAATGGCTAATATGCAACTTTGATCTCTCTCTCATAATAATTTAGCCTGAGGACTGGAGGTGTGTGTTAAACTCTTTTAGGTAAAAGCAACCTCAGCATATATGCTGTCTGCTTTCTGCAGAACCATTATCCTGAAGTCCTTCAATTTTGTCCAGTTCTTGCCTGCCTTGTAATTCCAGGTATTTAATCTACCCAAATAGCTATTTTAGTTCTTATCGAAAAGAGTTTCCCTGGTGCTTGGATTATAATTTTATTAACAGAATTAATAAACTGCTACTTTTTAGCGTCATTTACTGTAAGGTCTTTGAGACATATGTTTCATTTCTCAGAATCCCTGATAATGATAATCTGACCAGCCCAGTTGCTTAATACTCTATGATAACTTGTTAGTGTTACCTAATTGACCCATTTCCTATGTGTTCCCAGCAAGGGACAAGAACTCATATATGTGTCCTGGCAAGATGTCATAACCCAAAGTAATCTTCTGTCAATATGGGTTGTGTTCAGAATTTGCAATCTGTATATATTCAAGCACTGAAATTTCATGTATTATACGTTCCAGTTGTTGGCACATCTCAGAAATGACACAGGAGAAAGGGATACTCTGAGCTATAAATGATATTAAATTCTGTCTCATTTCTTAGATTGGCTCTTCTGCTTTGTGAAAAAGGAGGTAAAGATCCCCAAATCCAAAGAGAATCAATGTGTATTATTTTTCTAAATCCAAGTAGTTCAGAGCAAATTTCTCCAGCTAACGTGTAGAGCTTGTTGACCAGCTGTGACAGAGAAGACTGGAGGAAACTCCAACTGTGCTTTCAGTAACTGGGAGAACTTAAACTTGTTTCAATGGTTTCCTTTTATAATAGTTTGGCTGTGGGCTGTCCATTGACTGAAGTTAGAGGCTACACATCCCCTCACAGAGTTTCTATGTGATTATGGTTTTGAATGGAGTAAACAAGCCCTTGTAAGTCCTGGATGGTTTATTTGCAGTATTGAGGAAGCAGGGCATTTGTCTGGTTGCTCTCAGACTTTTCCTTCCTACTGTTATTTTTGCTGCATATCACTTAACATGTTTTTTTTGCCTGCTTTTGAAAACAAGGAAGGTAGAATGACAACTCAGAGTATATATATGGATTTATCTGATCTGCTCTCTCTTCTCGAATACTTTTGAAATCTTGAGCCATATTCATCAAATTTGACAGTGGGTGGGGATCTCAACAAAATTATATTCTAAATAGCTTTACAAAAACAGATGTCTGAATAGAAGAGAGAGACTGCTGTCCACTACTGAGGAAAAGCCTGTAGAGCAAGTTTGCCCGCATACACTTAAATTTATTAGAAGCACTGAAGAAAGAGTCCATGGAGCTGTTGTGGCTAGTCTATTGAAAACATCAGTTCTGTGCTTTGTAGTCGGTGAAAAAGCAAAAAGGATGTTAGGTATGTTAGGATAGGAATAAAGAATAAGATGGAATACTGTTGTAAAACCCAAAGTGCTTGTACGTCTTGAATGTTGTGTGGAATTCTCCCTAAAGCACCAAGAAAGGTACAGAGAAAAACAATGAGAGGTGTGAAATTGCTTCCTTAAAGGAAAAAAGGGGGGTATTTCAAGACACTCAAATGGTTTAACTTGGAAAAGGGCTGTGAAGGAATGTGCTAATGGCATAAAAATCTATTGTCATAGAGAAAGCGAATTTTGTGTTTCTTAAAGCACAAGATTTAGGTGTCCTGAGTGACATTTCCAGGCCATAAATTTAAAAGAAACAGAAGAAAGTATGTTTTCTCTTGAATTGCAGTTGTAAATTTCTGCAGGTGTATTGTAGAGGCCAAAAGTATAAATGTCCTCATGAGTGGATTAGAAACGTAAGTGGAAAAAATGTCCATTGAGGCCTCTTAAACATAATACTAATGCAGCTGCCAGCTCAAGAGATCTCCAAGTAAAGGAGTGGGTTCAGCCAGCAGATTTAGACACCTAAATTTGGGTTTCAGTGTGTAGGTGTCTCCATGTGAACCAGATGTCTAAGCTCCCTTTATTCTCAGTAGAGAACTAATGTGGGATTTAGTTACATAAATGCAGGCATCAAATGCCATTTTAGGCCTCGTGGAGTTTTCTACCTGGCCTCCAGTGCCAAGAAGAAGCAGGTCTCCTAAAAAGCCTGTCATAGCTGAAGTCTCACGTGGGAGTCTTTGATATCTCAGACCATCACAGCTGTCACTAAGCTCCTATGGTTAGCAAACTGAACCCTGCTCATAGTTGATATAGCAAGCTATTCGGATCACCTTAAGGTAGATATATCAGTATCTTTTAAATAGCTGAGTAGCTCTCAGCTTCATTAGCTGTATTGAGTAGTTCTATATTGGCTGTAGGAGGAAATTCTACTTGGATGAAGACATCTGCATTGGGACACTTCAGTCTACGTGTCAGGTTTTATAGGTTTTGCCAGGCTGTACCAGAGGGCATTTTGCTTAGCTTTTTAATGCTATTTCATTACATTTCCTTAACTAGTCAGAACACCGAGCTGATTCAGCTAGGGTTGATTTAGGGGAGGAACACAAGAGATTATGTATGAAAAACCTTCTTAAGATACTCAGATTTGTTGATAATGAGGACTGTGTAAAGGTTTAGGCTCACGGCGCATTGTATAATGGTGCATTGGTATGTAGTGACGCTTTTAACACAGTTTCATAACTCCTTAAACCTGGAAGATACCTGATGTCCAAGAATTCTGGGGAAACTGCAGATACTGCTGATGAAGACACCAGAATGAGAAATTCTTAAGCCATTAGATCCTGTAACTGACAGGGATTTTTTCCACAAAATTAAATCAAAACTGATTTGGCTGGTGACAGGCTTTACACCCTTCTCTGAATCAGACCAGTTAGATCTTGTTAGAGTTGCAGAACTTGCCTAAGAAGAATTTGGGCTGAGATTCAGGCCAAAGAAATTAGAAAGAAAGATAACTAGAAAAGCCGAGTGATAATTAGATGCGTTTTGGAAAGCAGAATCAGTTTTTTCTTCAATTGCTCACGCTTCAAATTATTTACATTTTCTATCTGGAAAGACAAAACTTTTAGTACTAATGCTGTACTCTTGGGCTGATGAAAACAAAACAAGTAAACAAGTCAGCAAGCTCTGACTTTGTTTTTTGGCTATCTTAAACTATGAAGGAGTGTTTATGCTTTTAAAACTGCATTGGTCACCAGTTGTGCTACTGCAGCAGTGTTCCCATTTGATATTTATTGACAGAATGCCTTGAGAGTGCAATGAAGACTCCCCTCCCTGCATCACTGCTGTTACCAGAGCATTTACATCTCTCCAATGTCCTGCTCTTCAAGGAGAGATGGAGACAAGACCAGACGTAATATGGTATAATGGGCTTGCTCTCTACCTTTTGCCATACATGGGACACGGATAAGATCTACCAATCAGCTAAAATATTAATGTTAACCCACGCTAATGAAGCAAGAAAGAAGCTGTGGAGTGGAATGATGAGCATATGTGATGTGGCTCTAAAGTGTGCAGGAACAGGAGGAAGAAGCCAGTTGTGTAAGTGACAGACAGTGCTTGGGAGAATTCGCAGGTCTAAGGATCTTGCCTTCTTTTGTCTCAGCAAGGAATTGCAGCACTGAGCATACCTAGAGGAATAGTATTGCCATGCTCTATCCAATTCCCTTCAACTTTTTCCTTCCATTTTCAGCCCGATCTGTGTTATTTTTTGTACTTTTTAACACCTCTCTTCTGATATTTTCTGTAGAGTCTTTCCAGGACTGTGGAAAAGTTGTGTTTTAGCTTTGAAGTGTTGCTGACAAAATTCCATCTGTTTTTGGTATTGAGAAGGTCTCACTCTTAAGATCTGGGAGCGAGATGTTACATTTTCTGTCATTGATTTTTATTGAAATAAAACATTCCTTGGAATCTGTGGTGGGAGGTAATTGGCTAAAAGTTCTGTCCAGTGTTGCTCAACTGTGCTCAGATCACTTCACAGGCTTGGGGTCTGGGCCAGCCTGGGCTGATTTCTTTTCCACTTTGGACTGTTTTGCAAAGTTTTGAGAATGAAAACAATCCCATAAACCCCAGAAATCTCATCATTGAATTGGCTTTTTCCCAGTCAATTATATTAGAACTCTACCAAGAGTTTCGTTCCATATTTGTTTGTACTCTCTGATAAAAGGAGGAGAAAAGTTTGTTTGGAGAGGAGGTCAGTCTCATTATCTTCTTTTTACAGATGTGGAAGTTGAAGCACAGAAAGATCAAGTTGTTTGTTCCAGGTCATCCAACAGGGCAGAGGCAGAGAGAAAAATAGAAGTGAGTCCTTCAATGCTCACTCTGCTGCATCACTCTGTCTTCCTGTTTTGATGAAAATGACTGAAATGTAATTTTTATAGGTAAGTTCCTGAGAAAGATTCAGACTTCCTGAAGCATGGAAACCAAAACCTTTAGTTACGTCACATAAACAGAAGTTAGATTTCAAACTGAGACACAGACTCCAAGCCTGAGTTGTGGCACTTCTGTTGTACCGGTATCTTTTTGGTAATTCTTTGTTGTAGCGGGTGTAATCTTTCCAGTATCTTTCATCAAAAGATACCTCAGCATCTAGCCCTGTACCTATTGTACAACAGGATGCTGAGCCTTTTTTTTTTTTTCATACTATGGTTTCATTTTGCACATTCTCAAGCATGGGGTTTTAACTTTCCTAGCCCTGAGAAAAGCATAAAAAGGATGTGTAACAAGCAAAGGATGATTATCCAGTAATATTCATAGTTTCATTTTACCTCTGTATTTCCCACTAGCTTTACAAAATTATGCTGATTCATACCAACTTGAGGCAGCTCCTGCTTCTCTGTAGCAACTTTACTATCTGTTGTAGAATCACAGGGCTTGTACCCCTTCTTCTTCCACCCCCTCCTCCATTTTGTAATTCTTGTCTGCTGTTTCTGTAATCCATCCTAAAAAAAATTCACAACTTCACAATTTTCATGAACAACCAGACAACTGTTTAGAAACTTCTACTCTAAATCATTCTTCTTTTTCAGAGGCCTGAGATATATTAGCAGTATGCCTTATCTTTATATTGTTTTTTCAAAGGAGAATATGTGAAATTCAATAGTAGTTGTGCTTCCTATCTTATTATGCATTATGTAAGAAACTGAAGAGAAATAATATTCGTATAGCTAAGAGGACAAGAACTAGGAGACATGACTGTCCCTCAGGGCACTCTCTCCATAAATCTGGGTTTATTGCTTCATGTCTTCATTTGTTATATACAGTATGTTGATAAAATCCTAACCTCCACAACCTTTGTCTATTTTATCTATTTAGATTAGAAGTACTTGTGGCCAAGCACAGTTTCTTCTTGGGCAATTATGTATCACTACAAACAAGGGCACCTGACCTCTTCTAGGATTTCTAGGCAAATCTGAAGCAGAACAAAAAAAACCCCACCAGCAACATACTCTTCATTGCACTACTAACTTGTGGTTTACCAGAGAAATATGTTAGCATAGGCTATCAAAAGCAGTGTTTCTAAAATGTAAGTTTTGGAAATGTCATAAACTTGATTTCAATAAATGATGAAAACAAATTAAAAGTATTCTAATTGGTCTGTGCAGAAACCAAGAGCTGTGCAGTTACTTGTAAATTTATTGCTTATTTTAGCATGAAAACAATTATGTTATTAAAAAGCTGAAGATAATTTGGGGACTTATTAAAAAACCCTGAGACAAATAATGTGACCTTTGTGTTAATGATTTTAGTGAAGGATTAGTAGGCAATTAAATGAATGACTGGAGGAAACCATTATTGCACTATCTGAACATGTCAAGCTCTGAAAGTATACCGCCTAAGGAAAATGGTGAAAATGGAAGATTAACACTGCTAAAATCTGTCCTGGATAGACGTCGTGCTGTACATGGGGATAGCATAACATTCTCTGTACAAGCTGCGAGATGCCCTCTGGTGTTAGAAACCTCAGCTGTTTGTTTCTGTTGAGACATTGCACACGGTCAGAGCAAGATAAAATACACAAAGTATTGGCAGAGGATAAGAAAGTGCAAAAGGTAAGTGGAAACTACAGAGGGTCGCAAAGCTGCAGAAGAGGGATGGGTAGCAATGCCATTTAGGATCTAATAATAATAAGCAGAATTAGCTGTAATCTTCTCAGTTTTAGGTAATGTTTTCAGTAGCAGGAGTTAGAGGATGCTGTGTGGGGATGGGGATCCAGGGGGGGAAGGGGTCGGCAGCATTTTATGGAGACTATAAATGGAAGGAAGGCTGGAAAAGCTTTGGAGAGCCACAGAAAGAGAAGTCTCCTTCCTCATCCAGATGTCTTTTCTGTAGCACTATGAGGGTTATGGGACCCCCAGACTTGCCCTTGCAGCCATGTGTTTCAACTCCAGTCACCACAAGCAACAATATACCCTGTCTTCTTCAAACAGCAATTTCTACTTATTTGGGGCTGCTAAGAAGAGGAAGGAGAAGCAGGGAGGGGACAGGAGAAAAGGAACTGTTTCAGCAAAGGGGAGGAACAGAAGGTGCCGAGCCAAAGAGGAAGGCCTTAGGGGGCAAGGCTTTCTGTTCCTATTACTGGGGTCAAAAATCACTGCTTTAACTTTTGGTCATCCCTGAAGTGGTCAGGCGGTTGGACTAGGTGATCATTGTAGGACCCTTGCAACTGAAAATGTTCTAGTCTAGTCTAGTCTTGTCAAGAAAGAGAGAAGAAGGAAATTGTAATTAGGACAGATAAACTAGAATTCTGTTCTTGCCTGTAAATTGGTACGGCTCTTCTCCAAGCGTAAGTGGCGGTTCTAGATGTTAGCAAGTAGTTCTGTGGGGCTGGTTATCGAGGACTTCTGTGGAAGTAAAGTCACATAAATAATGTGGATCTAAAAATGTATAGACAAGCAGAATCAAAAGGAAGTAATTCTAAGAGCTGGGGGAAATTCCTGCACTATAACACAGCTATTTGTAACTGGCTATTTACTATCTGCAGATTTGTTTTGGAGGATCTCAAATGCAAAACAAAAGATATTGCTGCTTCATTCAAGCAGAAAAAGAGTATTACAAGCTACCAGTCTCTACGCCTTTTATATGTCCTTGTGACAGAAAAAAGATCATATCTTGTATCATTAAGAGAAAATATCTATGGTTTAGGCAGGTATCTGATTTTAATGTCTACATATTTTCGAGATTCATTACTTACGAAAGCTTTGCTTCTTCTGTGGATTAGATGAGTGAAGATAGGGAAATGAGGAAATGAGGGCAAAATCCCTTTGAACAGATCGATATTGGTTGTAACAAAATTTGCAGCACTTCATTATGTAAAAATGTGTTGTAAACCAAATAATCCTAGTGGTGTTCTTAGAGCCTTTGTTGCCAAAAGAAATAAGGTAAGAATTTCAGCTCTCATTGTAATGAATGCCTCTGGCCCATGTGGTCAGAGGAATAAAACCTTGAAGATCTGACACATAAGTAAAATGATGGCTCATCCTACTAGACCCAAATTAAAAAATTATTTTTAAAAGCGACAAATTGAAATATCTTCTAGTGTTTTTTAATAAAGCCATTCTTCTGATTTTACAGAGACCATCTCCTGTTTTTGTTAGTGCTGAGGCTGGTAATACTGAGCGCAAGTCCCAGAGATGTCTTCTGGCACTGTACCGATTTGAGTTAAACCAAAATGTATTACCCATTCTCCTAAATGCAAGCTTCTGCTTTACCATATTATAGAACCAAGTTATCTGAGAGTTGCAAAGTAATACCAGATGGTGATCATACGTTGGCTGGAATTTGCGGTCTCTCTTGTCTTGCCGCATGTTTCACCACTTGGAGGCTTCTAAATTATATTGTTCAATTATTTGTCTCCTTGGCTCAATATTCCTTTTCTTTCATTTTCTGGTCTGGTGCAATTCTTCATACTTTCACTAGGTGGGTCCCCACAACAGTACACTGCATAAGCAATTTGTTGAATAGCCTGAACACATATCTCCCAGTTAGTTTTATTACCGCTTTCTTTGGCGGAAGCTCAATGCACCGCATGTTTCGATGTATAATTTAGTGATTTAAAAAACTGATTAGGGTGTTGGGAAGTTGTCATAAAGGGACTGGGCTTGGGGATCTTCCTAGTACTGTTGCCATTCTAACTTAACCTGTTTCAATTGGAGGTTAAAACAAATGTGCTTTTCTTGTATCCAGTTTTGCAATTGTTTTACCTTTCAAAGAGTGATGCAAAGCTGGTTGTTTAGCAATATTACCTACATTCTTCCTTTCTAAAATCATGTTAGTCATCTTTAATGCTTTGCATCTTTCCATGCTAGTCAAGACAACAACAAAAATAATCGTCTTTTTCCATGTGAGTTAGGTATTTACTGACTACACAAGAAAAGAAAGACTTTTTAGGTAACATCTTCAGAAATCTTTCCAGGAGTTTTAGGAGTGTGTACTTACATTAAAAATGATCTACTCCCTAAACCTGAGCAAAACAAAACCCAAACACAAAATTTCAGTTCTCTCTATCCCATTATGCTCTGTAGAGAAGATTAAGGAAAAAGAAGTCAGAGATCAGCAATATTTTTTATCTCCTGTTAGAAAGCCAGTCTAACCCAATGATGGGTAGCATAAAAGCTAGACATACGTAGCTCTTGAGCCTTTTGTGATGCCTTCACCAGAGTCTGAATATGATTCTTGCCTGGTGCAGCACCCATCTGTCACATCAGCCTGGGAGAAAACTGTGAGTCACGAACAGGGCAGCTCTTCACCCTGCTAATTTTTATATTTAGAACTATATGGTCTTTAAAGTCATGATGCTCTGAATGAGGAGTCATGTAGCTTCTTTAATGTCTCAGATTGTGACTTCACCCTGCAAAGAAAGAGGATCAGTTAACCTGCAGAGAGCTCTACACTGTTATGTCCAGGCTGTTTCTGACTTTCAGCGTTGTACACTCACGGTGAATCGCTCCATAATCATGCCCGGCACCGAGGTCAGGCTGACAGACCTGTAGTTCCCGGGATCCTCCTTCTGGCTCTTCTTGTAGATGGGTGTTACATTGGCGATGCTCCAGTCATCTGGGACCTCCCCCATTATCCAGGACTGCTGATAGATGATGGAGAGTGGTGTAGCCAGCTCCTCTGCCAGTTCCCTCAGCACTCTTGGGTGGATCCCATTCAGCCCCTAGACTTAGAAGTGTACAGGTGCCATAGCAGGTCATGAACTGCTGCCTCCTGGATTATGGGAGGTTTGTTCCGCCCTGCTTCGCTATTTCCAGCGCTGGGGGCTGACTACCCTGGGAATAACCAGTCTGACTATTAAAGACTGAGACAAAGAAGGCATTAAGTACTCAGCCTTTTCCTCATCCCTGTTGGCAATATTCCCCCTTGCATCCAATAAGGGATGGAGACTCTTCTTGGCCCTCTTTTTGTGGTTGATGTATTTGTAAAAACATTTTTTATTGTCCCTTACAACAGTGGCCAGCCTGAGTTCTAGCTGGGCTTTTGCCTTTCTAATTTCCTCTCTGCAGGACCTAACGAGACCCCTGAGTCGCCTTCCCTTTCTCCCATAGGTGGTAGACCCTCCTTTTTTTCCTGAGTCCCAGCAAGATCTCCCTGTTCAGCCAGGCTGGTTGTTTTCCCTGCCGGTTCGTCTTATGGCACATGGGGACTGCCTGCTCCTGCACCTTTAAGACTTCGTCCTTGGAGAATGTCCAGCCTGCCTGGACCCCTTTGCCCTTCAGGACTCTGTCCCAGGGGACTCTCTCAACCAGCGTTCTGAACAGGCCAAAGTCTGCCCTCCAAAAGTCCATGGTGGTGGTTTTGCTGGCCCCCCTCATTACCTCACCACAAACTGAGAGCTATATCATTTCACAGTCGCCAGGCCCAAGACAACCTCCGACCACCACATCTTCCACCAGTCCTTCTCTGATAGTAAACAGCAGGTCTAGTGAGGCACCTCCCCTGGTAGGCTCACTTACCAGCTTGTCAGGAAGTTATCTTACACTCCAGGAACCTCCTAGACTGTTTCCTCTCTGCTGTGTTGTGTTTCCAGCAGATATCCGGTAAGGTAAAATCCCCCACAAGAACAAGGGCTAGCAATTGTGAGACTTCTGCCAGCCTCCTGTAGAAAACTTCATCTACCTCTTCATCCTGGTTGGTTGGTCTATAACAGACCCTCAGCAGGATGTCTGCCTTGTTGGCTTTCCCCCTCATCTTTACCCATAAACATTCAACCTTGTCATCACAATCGTCGAGCTCTGTACAATGGAAGCAGTCCCTAACATACAGCACCACCCCACCGCCTCTCATTCCTCACCTGTCCCTGCTGAAGAGCTTATAGCCATCTATCGCAGCACTCCAGTCATGAGAGTCATCCCACCACATTTCTGTGATGGTGACCAAGTCATAGCTGTCCTGCTGTACAACGGCTTCCAGCTCCTCGTGTTTATTGCCCATGCTGCATGCATCGCTGTAGATGCACTTGAGCTGGGCTATCGATCTCACCCCCGACCCCGGCATGCCACCCCTGGGCCCATCTCTAGTGAGCCTGGTTATATCCCCTTTGCCCTGCGAACCTAGTTGAAAGTCCTCTCGATGAGCCTCACCAGCTTGTGGGCAAGAATCCTATTTCCCCTTTGAGACAGCTGGACTCCATCTGTCGCCAGCAGGCCCAGTGCCGTGTAAACCTCCCCATGATCAAAGAAACCAAAATTAGAGTCACCCTTCTGCATCCCTGGGCAATTACACAAAGCGTAGTGGGAGTACTCATCATTTCTACTTCCAGAGTTACACACCACAAAGCCAGACATACTATACGAGGTTGGTCTGCTCACACTTGTCTGGCACCATCATTTCCTCTGGGAAAATGGCAAAAGCAAATAGCAACTTGCCTATTTGCATGTGGGCGTGATCCTCCTGAGAATGTATAATTTGGCACTGTGTTCAAGTGAAGTTCAAACATCCTCAAGCTATGAGTTGTTGACAACAGCTCTCAGAATAGACATATAAACTACATAACGCAGCTTCGGTGCTGCCTTATCTCAACATTACCTTCAAAAACAGTAATGGTTCCCAAGTCGCCAAGTCACCCTGGGTTGGGGAAACATGCTTACAGCAAAGGCTGTTAACCACTTAACCTTTGCATCGTCTCCCTTGTCTGCAGGCAACAGCACTTACCAGCCTCATCAGGACCCTGGGAGATGCAAAGCACGCTGAAACTTCTGTGAGCGTTTTGATGAATGCTGATGTATTGCTGCCCCACAGTGGCTGTATTTACAAAGGGCATGGTAATCCTCACAATAAAGGGAATGGTAAACATTTCAAATACTAGCAATTTCTCAGTCAGATTATTAGCTGTGCGAAACGGGCATTGCGTTTAGACTGAATCCCTGGTTACTACTCATAATTTGAATGCAATTGAGCATAGCTGGTGGTGTCACACCTATGTTACTGGTGATGGACTTGTGCCCCCTTTGTAGGAGGTAGTATAGAAATGCCAAGTATCACTACTGTAGTGAAATCAGAGGGAGGTAAATATACCATGTAAATATTCCAAGGCCTCTTGAGACTAAGAGTCAGCAAGCAAAGCTTGGCTACAACACAGAAAATTTGAGAGTTGTTAATAAAGAGGATTAAAGTGGTAGGCATCCTCTGGGCTATAGCCGGATTTAACGAATGCCTGTGAATGCAGTGTTCAGTAGGACTCCAAGGCAAAGCTCGACTGTAACTTGGAGTCTGCACAGAGGGAAAAGAGAAAGCAGTCCAGGATCGTGTTACTCATCTGATAGAAAAGGGCTCTGTTTTCAGCGCTGCCCGCGGGGCTTTACCTGATCTATCCAAACAGAAGATGTCTGCCCTTCCCACCCTGCAATCATTCATACATAAACAACTCTAAATACTTTTCTGGCTGTTCTGCCAGTTTCAGTTCTTGTTGCTTACTCAGTGCCTACTCTCCTGCCAAAACAACAAAATGAGCTCGTGTGGGCTGTGGTTGGGGGCAGAGGCAGGCAACAGTGGTCTGCTCATTTCTTTGTTTTTCACATTTCTCTTTGGCCTTTCCTTGGGTAAAATCCAAGGGATGCATCATTGCTGGTTCCATCGTGATGCAGAAAGAACAGACATCACTTTTCAAACAATGACAGCTTTATGAAGCTTAACAGTCTTGGCCAAAGTCTTGATGCTATCATCAAACATGTCTTTCTTCCCATTCCCTGCAGGTGACTGCAGCTGGCAGCAGATCTTCTGACAGTCAAATTCAGTATGTTATCTCTTTTGGACCAAGCCTTTAAATAATTGGACAGGAAGATCTGGAAAACAGATATGCTATTTCAAGGCATAAATAACATAGTGCTGAGTGCTCCAGAAAGCCGTTATTTAATTTAGTTCGATTTGGTTCAAATATGGTCATCTGGTTTGGCTTCTAACCAGAATTTTCTGTAGATGTATGCTCAGTTTCTTCTTAGACCACCAACTGTCATATACAAATCACTTCTCACTGTACTTCCATTCCTCAGCACTTCAGTGGGAATAAGAAGATGTTCTTAACTTACAGGAAGGGGAGACAAGGAGCCATGGGAAGTAAGTTTGTGAGATTTGTTGATTTTCTAGTAATAGAGATCTATATAAATAACTGGAACACAGGACTGAAATGGCGAGAGTAGTTGCAGCAGAGAAATGTGGAGAACATTGCTGGTGCACTGCCATTAAATCAAGTTGTATGACAGGGAAATCCATCACTGTGAAGAAAGCCAGACCGTGCAAAGTAAAAAACTATGTAAGCTGTCAGAGTTAAAGTGGAACTTAACTTGTGGGTACTCTGTCTGACAGTGTCACCATGATGGTTTAAAGACGTTTAGTTCTTCAGTTTGCTTATTGACACTTGTGATGATTACTCAGTTACTCAGAGCTTAATTTTAGGTCACAATGTATTTTTGATAGTGATCAACTTCACATTTTGATCTGAAGGTATTAGCCCAAGGCTGTTTCTTTGCTTCCAACACACCAAAAGTATTTAGCTAAATAACAACAACAAAAAAAAGAATCTCGTCAGAGTACACACACATTCCTGTTCGCCTTTTTTATTCCCCCACCCTTTTTCACAAAGGGGCAATTTCAGCTACCTGGCCTTTTCTGGAATGCAATCTGGGAGGTGATTTCATTTTTGCTGTGTAAAGAAGAATGGGACAATCACAGCAGTGACAGCATCTTGCCAGCTAGTGCTGCCACCAGCGTACCAGCAATAGGTATCAGTGCAAGGACTAGCAGTTCCCTAACAGCTATGAATCAGAGACAGCAAAGAAGCATTAGATGGTTTGACCTACAGCATTTTACGATATTTGCTTGCTTCCCAGAAGTCTGAGAGTCTCTGGATTCCTTGGCGTCTGGCTGAGCCAGGGAGATAGATTAACTGAAGGACTGTTACTGTTTTGTCTTGGGTGAGGCCTTCTGGGCAGCCAGCTGTTTTATTTTCTGTATTGCACAAAAGGTTGCTTTGAATCTGCATGTTCTAGGGATGAGGGGTTGGAAGCCAGAGGGTAAGCTGCAGGATGTTTTTTTCCTTTACACAGCAGTCTTTGTTAGCCAACATTGTTGGCAAAAGCAAGCAGAAGAGAGAAATTCCCTTAGAGTAATGGTAATACACATTGCCCTGTCATGCAAAGTCTAAGCTAGAAGGGTCCAGTCCAATATGGTGCTAAAGGACCGGATTTTAAAATTATTTAGCTGTCTGTCCCTGGCTGCTGCAGGTTGCTCTACAATACGCTGAACAGTTCTGAAAGTCATGATCCAGAAGTCTAATGCTGTAGCTGGACTACAATTACCATGCTTTTGTGTACACAGTGAGCTCCACTGACTTCAATGGGTTTCTCCATAGACAAAAGTGTTCACTTGGAATTAAATGTTTATCTGTTTGCAGATACTAGATCATTGGTGTCCTGTGTGCTGTCCAGGAGAGAGCCTGAACAAAACCAGGAGAAACTGTAAAGGTCAGTGATATTTGTGTAAACCACAGAACATGTGCTTTCTCAGATTATCCTTTCATAATACAATATTCTTGTAACACAGTTCTTACTCTCTTCCACGTTTGAAAGCAGAAAAATTGTTGTGTGCTTTCTGCATTATATCGCTTCCTGCCAAAGCTGACTCAGAACAGAAGGAAAAGACAGCTTTGCTTTTCCAAGTATGGCTTTTTAAAACATTTTTGTCTGATTCTGTTAGGCTCCCAGAGAATCTTGCATGGATATGTAGCATATTCTGTTATTACTGCAGTGTATCTTTATTAAACCCTTTATCATTCCATAGCCCTTTGAAATAGGGAAGACTTGTAAATCCAGAGTTACAAATGAGAAAACAGTAACACAGAACTTAAACCCGTAAGATTTCTGTCAGGCAAAATTCGAACATGGGAGGGGGCTGTTGCCTGCTTTGTTCTTGCCTCAGACCACTAATATCAGTGATGGTGAATGAACCACGTGGGATCGGATCCATGCTGAGGACAAGGCGCAAGGAGATGTAACCTGACATGCTGCAGCTCCCATTTACTTCAATAAAAACTGTGAGCACACAGTACTCTCAAAAGACAAGTCTTAAATGATATGGCAGCAGACATCCTCTAACTGCTTGTAAGAAAACTGCCAGTGGACATCTCGGTTATTTTGCCAGTTTGGTTTCTTCCTGACTGGAAGGCAGAGAATGTGGTACAATAGCCGATACATCACCCAATTTAGGGTACCAGGGAAGACATTTTTGTGTAAGTTTTGACCTGCCTTTTTTTTCTTATGCAAAAAATAATGAACAAAAAATATAATTGGTAAGTATATTAATAAGCTCATGATTATCTTACTTAACAAAGGTGGCCTTCAGGTTGCCATTAGGAGGCATTTGAGCTAATATAGAGGTCTCAGAATTCTTATTCCAGGTTCCTTACACACCTGTCCATCTGTACTGATCAAATTCTTGAGGTTTCCCTCATAGCTGTTAAGAAACAGAAACTTTACTCTTCCGTAGCATGTACGCATGCATTGTATGGCCAGGTTAAAGTCCATACTGCTAAAAGAAGCTTAGGTTTCTCAAGTTTCCAGGTTTATATATAGATTTTTTATGATGCAACAAAATGAAAAACAAACTCATAAAGAATGTGGACTCATACCAAACTGCAGATGAACACACTTTAAACCCCAAGACAATATGAACAGAAAAGCATTTGCTGCATTCAGGCTTCTGTCCTAGATTTACCCAAATGGTTCCAAACTCTTTTTGATTTTCTTGTCAAGTTTCTGGATCTAATTAGATCCATCTGCATCTCACTAATGTATTACATGAGATATGTAATATCAGAGAATCTCATCAGTATAAGTTGAGATGTAATTTAGATTGTCAGCTTAAAAAAAAGGGTTGTAGTGGTGACCCTACTTCTCCAACCCCTCTATTACTTCACTGCTTGCGGAGGAGACTTGGACTAAAACTTGCTAAGCAAGCATTGCTTTTCACCCCAGGAACTTGTGCTGTCTGCCTGTGGCTCACTGATAGATCCCCCTCGTGACTTGTGGGTGTCTGAAGTATTCCAGGAGTTTGACATTCACCCACCGAGGAATAGATTCATGATGCTAAAAGGAGTGCTGTATTTGTATGTCAGATGTGTAGAATATTCTTTACCACTAGAGAAGATTTAGGGGTAAAACAATACTTAAGAACACAAGATTTTCAATAATGGAGAAAATTACAAAATGATACATGACAGGTCACCAAGATTATATTTGGCAATAACACCCTTTTGTAGCTGCTCCAACATCTCATCCAGTAAGAGGCTGACAGACTGATTAGTTTCTACTGTCTATATCAGACTTGGTTCACTGAGGAGACTTTAGAGCTTCATCTTTCGTGTTTAGTGATAAAGAGGTTATTCAGAGTCTCCTGGAACAGCTGTTCCAGCCTAAAGCAGACTGTCTTGTCTCCTACCCCTGGTAACACTTCCTCTTATCTCTTATGCTAGGACACTCAGACAGATGTTTATGAAGGAGATCAAGTAATTTCTGTACACTACTCTCTTTAAAGTGCTCAATTAATTTTTCTGTTGTACACTTTAATTCACACACTTCAGTTTTGAATTGTTTGGGTTCTTTTTTTTCCTTTACAGGTCCCTTCAGACAGGGTGCTAAATTTTGAAAATCGTGACTTATAAATATATAATGTGAAATTCATAAATAATAAATAATTGTTATAATTTCATGTGAACATGCAGCTGAAAGTAGCTCATTTTTAGCAATTTAAATGCAGTACTTGAAGATAAATGGATAGCAAAACTGAGAAGTGTGGTTTCTAGAAACACAGTTTCAGGAACTCTGGTTGCAGGGGCCTTTTTCCTCCTGATCCCCTCACGCCTTTGCTTAGCAAAGAGATGTGAGAGTGTAGATACTTGAGATATTGAAAATACCACTCAAGAGTTCCTTGTTTTTGTATACAAGGTTGTGTATAGGAGTGTACAGTCGTCATACCTTTACACCTCTGGTGTAACCTTTTTCAGATGTTTTTACCTCTATAAGACTTTGAACTAGGTACAGAATAAATGTGGTTTCAGCACATTATGATGACCTGTAATACAGTCCTCCTTACATTAAAACTGCCCGTACCTGACATGAGTACAAAGTTCAGGGAGTTTGTTGAAGGCTGAACTAGACTGTTCTGATAAGGTTTTCTTTATCTTATCAAAAGTCTCCCAATGAGCCAGGTAGGTCCAGACTACTTTTGGTCTCTGGTTCCTTGGCTCAGTCTTCGTCTTCAGGCTGCATGAGACAGTTTGCTATTCTCTAGCTACCATTCTCTAATGTTCTGCCTATTTTTAATCTGGTCATTTTTATCTGGGATTGTATGTTAGGAATATTTTGGTTCACAACACTCTGACTTGCCTTAATCCATCTCAGAATAAAACCTTTCTCTTTCACATTTTCCTAGTTCTGTCTCCGAACATAGCCACGGAAATTTTGATTGCTCTGTGTACTTTGCCTGGTTGTTTTGGGTTCCCTGCCACATCATTTTCTATGCACATAATCAGATTAAACTTGTTTGCAGTCTCCCAACTGTTACTATTTCTACATCCTCAAAATGGTGGTTGTGTATTAAATAGCAATTGCCTCTTCACAGGGACAGTCACAGCTGTGGAAGGCACCAGTAGCCTGAAAAATTAGGTTGTCAATTTGGCCCTCTATGTTTATTACATCTCTCTGATCTGAGAAGTGTTGAATCACAGTTTAAGACTGTCATGGACAGTTCATCCAGTCTTAAGTGAGGCTGGTGGGGTGCGTGTCAGCTATCAGTCTGGGACTGGTACAAGATGAAAATAATTTTCCTATGTTGAGGTCCAATTGTATTTCTCATTACATGTGGCTAGTGGCTCATTTTTCTGAAAGGCCTGTCTTTAATCAACTTACTTTCCATCTGACCTTATAAGATTGCAATAAGCATCTGAAAAATCAATTAAAAAAGAACTGAAATACACTTCTATTATATATTAACATGTGTCCTTGTAAAGAAAGGCCGTGATCTGGGTATGCAAAGGCTAATAATTGACCAACTTGTGGTGCCATAATATTTGTTCTATTTATTTTCTCTGCAGAAAGCATGCAAACGCTTTGGAGGGACATGAAAAAATCTGCAGAATACTCATACCAAGTTTAAATAGGCACATTTTAAAATGTTGAGCAATGTTTATCGATGTTTAGCACCAAGGGCTCCAAAACCCTTGTGTCTAACAAAAGAGAAAATGTAGATTTTATAGGTTAATGGTAATGCATGAAAAATGGGTTTACTTTGGCTCACTGTAACACTACAAGAAATGCTGAAGATCTAATGTGATAAAGGCACATGAAGAGACTGGTTTGTGGTTTTGTGTTACTCACAAGAGACAAGTTCATCATTTGATTTCAGGAAGTTTCTGAGGGCTCCACAAGGTGCTCAGCATTTACACAACTGTGTCTGCAAACCACTATAAAACTGAAGCTTAACCGTGACATTTGACTCAGAGGAGAAGCTCTCAGTGACCTGCAGTGTTTTGGGGGGACAAAAAAGACAATGCATTCCTGTGTCAATACTAGTGGCAGAAGGCATGTACCCTGGGACTCGCATGTCCAGTGGCAGCTGAGAACTGATTTGGCCTCCACCCTTGTTTGCCTTCCTTAACTTGTGTGGGGTTTTTTGTTATTCACTGACTGTACTCCTTTTTCTCCAACTGGAATTGCCTTGTGCCATGGAAGTATTTCACTTCCACAGATTTCATACAACAGGACTATTTCTTCCCTAAAATACTCTGAGCTATTACGAAAAGATTAACTTTCATTACAGTAATCTTTATCAGGCTAACTGATACTTGGTTGAGATGTCTTTTTGAGTTGCTGTGCTCATGGTAGTACCAAACCTTCTGTGGCTTAATGGTATTCCCAGGAGATGCCAGTACTCTGGAAGAGTCTCATAATGTTCAGAACTATTTGACAATCTGTAGGACTATGGTAAAATGAGTAACTCTTATCCTTTCCCAGTGAATTTGGGGAGAACTTACCTTTCCTTCTGGGCAAGCACATATATTCAGGGAAAACTTCAGAGGACTTGGAGCATTTGAACAGTTTAGCTTCTATCCACACTATTCTAAGGGAATAATGGTCTTTCACCCAAATGAGTAAATTCTTTAATTTCAGTTTATAACTCAAAACGAGCTTAATAGATGAGCTAATTTGTGGTGCTTTCAACATAGGCTTTCTTGCTTGAGAGCACAAAGATTTTAGGGTTACATTTTTTTCTCTGAATAAGAGGTAAGCTGGGGGCTATCTTTTAACAATATAATGGCAGGTCAGACTCAGTTGTGGTATCCAGCTGCGAATCTGATGCTAATCTTTTGGTAGTCACACCTTTGTTGGGTCTAATTCTGAGATTAATGTTTACCTTCTGCTTGGGAACCTATTCCAATTGCCTGTCATAAGCCATATCATATTATATATAATCCTTTTCATTAATATATTGCAGTTATTTATTTTGGCCCCACTTTCTCATTGAAAACCCATTCCAGAACTTGCTTGCACTTATATATAAGAAATTTCTTCTAATTCCTGGACTAAATGTATACATACCATTTTTTTTATATTTGTTCTTGTATCAACTTTAGATTTCAGCTTAATTGATTTGAGCTGGAGCTGAAAACACTTTCAGAGTCAGGCTGATGCTTTTTGAAAGAGCTTATAAATCTGTAATTCCAGTACTCTCATTTTCTTTGAGGAGAAAGTACATGTTTCCTCCTGCCCAGTGATGATTTGATTTCTTCAGTTTTGGGGGTTTGTTTTATTTTGGCTTTTGCGACTTGAAATATCTGGTCTCTCATAGTAGATATTAGAGAGGAAAACAGCGTGCACCTCTCAGGATCAACTTTGTTAGTAATTTCTTACCCAGAGGAGAAGTAATGAAGTAGCTTTACTGTGAAAAGAATTAATGAGAGACATAATTTTTTACAGATAAGAAAATGGTATCCTTCATTCAACATTACCATTGAAGCTGTATTTTTTCATGTGATTCAGTGATAAATATTTGTGTGAAGTTCGATACATACTTGTTTGGGTGCTGGGATTTCCTCAGCTTCTCTTTTAGTGCTAATGAGCAGAATGCACTAAAAATATTATTCCTGAAGTTGCCCTAATTTCATGCGATATCTGTGTTCTGGCAGGACTAAACCTTTTACTACGGGATTACTGTCAGATTCTGAAGAGATGAATGGGAAAAGTTTTCCCTTCATCTCCAAACAGCTTAAAATGAAATGTCTGAGTTTCCACTCCCTGGAGTCAAGTCTTGCTGCTGAGGTGAATGATGGCAAACCTGAGGGATCTGAAGAATAGTGTCATTGTTAGTCCAAATACCAAAAAGTAACTATCAAGTGTCTAAGAGTGGCATCCGAATAACAAATCTGAATATTCCATTAAATCTAACACATTGTACCAAGTACTTTACATTTTATTTTGGCAGTGAGATAATATTTGTTTAATATGGATCTTTAAGTCGTGATAAAAACAAAACTTCCGTTATGGTAAGATTGCAGGATTAGCCCCAACTTTAGTCATTAATGGCCTGCTTCCAGCAAAAAGTATCAGCTCTTTTTGCTCCCTAGAAAATAGTTATCTTGGGGCCAATTTTTTATGGAATGCCTGAGACTGGTATGAGATACATATGCCACATATGCACATATGCTTATGTCTGCATATTAGCAATTCTGTATCTTTACTTTGGCATTGCCTGTAGTATAAATTATACCTATTTATGGTGATTTTTACATATGAATGGTTCTCCTATATTCTTAATTAGTTATACATTATTTAATTACTCTAGAAGTATATGCTAGTCAAAATACAGATGTGGTTACAGTTCTGATTTGGAGTTCCCAGGAACAAAATGCTTGCCATTATAATTTCGTAGATATTAAATACCAGTTCAGATATTCATAATTCTGATAATTCTGCATAACTGGTAATTCTATTAGTTTAGATAATAGATTAATGCTTGGTATTGCTTACTACTCTGCTTACCAAGACACACTGGAGTGGAGCACTGAGACTCTTGGGAACCCTCACCTCATCATCTCCCAGTGGAAATGGGTCTTGTGTGGACCACAGTGAACATATTTCACTCAGAGAGTCTCCCGCGTTTCCCACCCACATTTTTATGTATACCAAAAAATAAAAGAAAGTGAATTTATATTTAAAAAGAAGACTGTAAGTTCCAGGTTATACATTTCCTATCATCTCGGAAGCTTGCAGACACGCTTGCAGAAACAGATGCACAAGTTGTTTGTGTCTCATCTGATACAGAAGTTCGATCTTCTTGTTTCGATTTTCCTCATGCTATTCATTCTCCTCCGGTATGTAGGTTCTTTTCCTCTCCTACAAGTGTTTGCTGATTTTAATCTTCTGTCACACAGCAGTACCACTTTTTCACACTAGGAGCTCTGCTTTGTCGCAGGATTTTAGTAGTTCATGACAGCAAGGACTGCCAGATCTAGCTGCTCTGTGATAGGGAAGGGCACTGGAAGAGGAGGAGACGTGGCCCTTTGGCCCCAGTCCAATCATGTCACCACATGCAAGTGTCCTGTGTTAGTGATGCTGAGGGGAAGCTACAGTCCTTTCAGCCGTTTAACTTTCCACCAGTTCTCCTGCTACATAAACACCTGATGATATTTGTTTGTAAATTATGGTTCAAGCACATGCCCCCTTCTCGGGTTTGCTGTTAGTCTGTAGGTGGTAAGCTCTCAGGGCTGGCATCAGGACGTTTTAGGACTTTATTATTACTCTTTACATGCTGTTTTGCAAGACTTTTACCAAGAAGCTGCCTTTCTTTCAGTCTGGTTGGCAGCCGTCTGTCACATATTCCAGCTGGAAGAGCTTTCTGCATTGATTCTTGGCCAGTTTTCTCCCCAGCACCTGACCCTGTTGCTCACCCTTGGAAGTGTGACTTCCTTGGGCTACAGAAGTGGATATGACCTTGACATCTGCTCTTTCTAAGCAGATCTTTTGTATCCCTTCCCTTCGTGATTCCTGCAGGCAGTTACACTCTATCGATAGTTGCTGTTGTCTTCCACACTTCACCAGCACTTTGTGTGAGCTTCTGACTGTGTCCTCATTCACTAGAATAAGAGATATTCCTGCTGTTTGCTTCTGTTTTCTTGACTCTGTAAGCTGATTGCTGAATCAGGAGTAAACAGCACAAATGGGGAAGTCAATTTGACTTAACATAAATTCAAGCCTGTTGATCTTTGTGCTTTCCCCGCAGCGCTGGGTAGGCAGAGAGCTGGGCAGACTGACTGCTTTCTGTGGAAAGTAAATAAGTTGGGCCAAAATGGGGACCTATCAGTTACCAGTTACAAAGGTAAGAACTAGTTTTTTTTCATATTGGTTTTAATTTTATGAGGGACATTCAGTAGAAAATACTGTGATTGCATGGCCAGCGTACCTCTGAGGATTCATCTTTACTGTGCCTTGTGCCTTTCATATGTTATTTCATGCCCTAAGTAGGAACATTATGACTATAACCTCTTCATCAGTTACAGAACACAATCAATTAATGATTTTTTTTGGTTTTGTCTTCTATCTTCAATGCCTAGAATTTCCCCTTGAGCCATTCCTTATCTTCAACTTGCTTTTTATCGTACATGTATCTACTGAGCTTATACGCATATCTAGTGTTAGATTTTGATTTTTCACTTAAGACTCTGAAGCCCATATACTTTGCATAATAAGACATGGTCAAAATTTTAATTGAGAAAAAACTAATAATCTCAATGAAGCTACACTGAATCTCACTAACTATCATCTGTTGGGAGCTCTTTGGATCCAGGGTGGGGAGCACCTTTATGTTCTAAGGTCACGTCTAGACAATTGTTGCTTCTAAAACTCTTCTGATAAGATTTTAGACCATGATCTTAAGAAAAATGATACAGTCATTTTGAGATACTTCAAAACAAAAGTTGTTCCTGACATAAAATTATATTACCATCTGCTTGAGGGTAGGAAGGCTCTGCAGAGGGATCTGGACAGGCTGGATTGATGGGCTGAGATCAGTCATATGAGGTTCAACAAGGCCAAATGCCGGGTCCTGCACTTGGGTCACAACAACCCCATGCAATGCTACAGGCTTGGGGAAGTGCAGCTGGAAAGCTGCCTGGCAGAAAAAGGACCTTGGAGTGTTGGTCGATAGCCAGCTGAACATGAGCCAGCAGTGTGCCCAGGTGGCCAAGAAGGCCAACAGCATCCTGGCTTGGATCAGGAATAGTGTGGCCAGCAGGAGCAGGGCAGTGATCGTGCCCCTGTACTTGGCACTGGTGAGGCTGCACCTCGAGCACTGTGTTCAGTTTTGGGCCCCTCACTACAAGAAGGACAATGAGGGGCTGGAGCGTGTCCAGAGAAGGGCAGTGAGGCTGGTGAGGGGTCTGGAGCACAAGTCTTATGAGGAGCAGCTGAGTGAGCTGGGGCTGTTTAGTCTGTAGAAGAGGAGGCTGAGGGGGGATCTTATTGCTCTCTACAACTACCTGAAAGGAGGTTGTCGGGAGGCAGGTGTTGGTCTCTTCTTCCAGGTAACTAGCAATAGGATGAGAGGAAACAGCCTCAAGCTGCATCAGGAGAGGTTTAGATTGGATATCAGGAAAAATTTCTTTACTGAAAGAGCAGTCAGTCAGTGGAACAGGTTGCCCAGGGAGGTGGTTAGGGTTAGTTTGTTTGGCCAAACTCTTTTCAGTGGTGCCCAGCGACAGGACAAGGGGCAAAGGGCACAAACTGAAGCACAGGAAGTTCCGTCTGAACATGAGGAAGAACTTCTTCCCTCTGAGGGTCACGGAGCACTGGAACAGGCTGCCCAGGGAGGTTGTGGAATCTCCTTCTCTGGAGACATTCAAGACCCGCCTGGAGGAGGTCCTGTGTAGCCTGCTGTAGGTGACCCTGGTTCGGCAGGGGGGTTGGACTAGATGACCCACAGAGGTCCCTTCCAACCCCTACCATTCTGTGTGATTCTGTGTGATTCTGTGTGGTGGAGTCACTGTCCCTGGAGGTGTTTAGAAGACGTGTAGATGTGGCGCTTCGGGACATGGTTTAGTAGGCGTGGTGGTGTTGGGTTGCCGGTTGGAATTGATCTTAGAAGTCTTTTCCAACCTTAATGAAATAATGATTCTATGATTTTATTCTATACCGTAAATCTTCCCTTACTATAATTTTCACCATTTTCTAACACTGTTGGAGAGATATAAAGCTATTCTCCTGTCTTTAGAATCCCACACTGATTTGAAAAATGAAATGTGTTAAATCTGTGCTTGCTACATACTTCTTTTGGAATTCCATCGTTGCTATGGTAATGCGCAATCTGCAGTCTTTAACTGGATATATCCATCGCCATACATATGTCAGAATGATTTGCTAGTAATTATGACCCTTGGTACCTTCATCATTATACACCTCAGTGTAATGTGAAGAGCATTCCTCCTTGTATTGCTCTTTTTCTGCTGAAAACAGAATTAGAAAAGTAGGGCATTGTGTTTGTCTCTTCCTATGGAAGTGGTCTGCTGACAGGCCTTGAAAAGACGGAGGAGTGACTTCAGTTTTGTTTGCAGAGAGCCCAGGCATGCAGGGAAGCCAGGACCTAACATTTCCGTCCTCTTGGCACAGGTCCAGGACACAGACCTCAGATGGTTTTCCTGCCCTGAGGCCAAGTGGTGCAGCAAGGCTTGTAGTGAAACTCTTACGTCTGAGACAGAGCAGCCACATCCAGGCTTCCTACTGGGAATGATCCCTGACCAGTGTTAATTCCTGAACCATGCCTTGGCAGTGTCTTGCAGAGTTGTAGTTAGCCTGAGCCAAAACTCTGCAGAGACGGAACGGTTTAACAATATGGACAGTCATAGGACAGTCCTCAGGCCCATGCCCTGGTGCTGCATGGTTTGCGAGTGTAGATGCAAGTACTGTTTCTGAGCAACCTTTCCAACATGTCACCTTTTTTTCTGGGGAGGTGGCATCTTGGATCTGCATCAATGCACACTTCGCACCTGCTCGTCATGCTTCTCTGCACTCATCACACATGGAGAAGCACAGAAATTTCTGCAGCACCTTGGTTAGACAGAATAGCTAGCTGGGGATAAATAATGCGTTGGCATTGCTGCAAGCAAGACTAATTTGGAAAGACTGTGCTCTTAGTACAAGAGAAATACAATTTATTTATGAAAACAAGGAGAACTTGCCATTCACCTCTCATGCTTTTCTGATGTTTGGATCTTGTTGCACGCATGTTTTTGATATCCATAGGTCCTGCCAGTTTGTGTAGTGTCAGTGTGTATTCTGATCCTCTGGAAGCCATTGTGCAGATGAAGTTTCGTATCATTCTGGGGATTCTTCCTTTTTTATGCACTCCTCTGTCTCATCCATAAATCATCACCTCCACACATAATGTGGTTTCTGGTGCTCTGCTGTTATTAGTTAATACCATGTGGGAAAACATATTTGAATTGTTTTATGCAGGAAAGACTCTTGGTAAGTGCAATTTTGCCTTCCCTAAACAACAGCCTAGCCACTGGCCTTGTGTAGAGGTCAAGTGGAGAAATGCTGCTACAGGTATGTTGTGGGACACCTTGCCACCAATACTTTGCAGCGCAATAAATTTGAAGCTAAACAAGCAAAAACTGTTTTCTTTGAGATCTTACAGACCATCCTGGAACTGACTGCTTATGATTGCTTTTGGAGACCTCACCTCTTTTTACATCTGCACCCCCAAGCAGTACCAGACTGATGTTTTAGGATAGTCTTGCCCACTTTGCTCCAGAAGGAAAGCGCTGTTACTGCCGACTGTACTCTCCGAGGCCCAACACACTCAGTGCCAAGGAATAAATTCTGAGATTATCGCACAGAGTAGGCTCACAGCAAGTGTGTTTGTAATTCTTCAGCTCTCTGAAGTTCACTGGGAAGAGCATGGAAGTATTTTCAGATTTTTACTTCTGAAAAAACTTTTTGTTCTTGTGCCCACACATATCTGGTAGAACTATGCCTCTGCCTCGTTTAAATGCTCTTTTAGCTAATGGACTGCATTACACGTACTGTTGGAAGAGAAAATGAAAAGCAGACTCCTCTTGAAGTCTGTTTGTACTTCTCTGTGTTAATTTGCAGGACTGACAAAAATCACACTATATGGCAAATGAGTATCTTTCCACTGCTTTTGCATACAATCTGCTATATTAAATCTTGATTGAGGTTATCTGTCTAACTTGTAGGCCTATATATGCAAATCAAAACCACTAAGTATTGTGTCTGGCTAACAGCCAGAAAGTCTGAATCACAATCAGTAGAAAATACAAAAGAAATTTTCCTGTATCAGCAAGGAGGAAATTAGATGCTTTATAGGGCATTGTCTATTTTTTCTGTGATTCTTCGGTACTAAGAAAACCTGAGGCTGAACAGCATCATTCCAGTTAATGGAAGTTTTTTTGTATATAGAAACCAATATAAAAAAAAAGATGTTGTTTATCTCAGAAAGTACTTCGGTGATTGGAAGGCTCTCCTGGCTCTCAGAACCAACAGAGGTTATATGAACCTTGAAAAATCAGCTTCAAGGTCTCTTATCAAGCTGTCATGGTTCAAAAAACAAAATGTGGTTTTCATATTTGTACCTAATCAGGTCTCCCAGACACTTACTTTCTATGCAGAGGTGACACTGAGAGTATTATTCTTATTTTACTCTTACACTATAGTGACGCAAATGAGAATCTGAACTTACCTATCACCACAGCCTACAGTACAGCGCTGGCACTAGTGTGAACCACGCAATGTGGTCCAGGTCACATCATCATGCACCCATCTGATTTACTGTGGTTGCATCTGTTCTTGCGGGGTCAGTACAATGGAATGTGAGGGCAGCTGCGGGAGGACTATGGCTGTGGAGCCGCAAAGGTGGAAGATAGTGAGGCAAGTACTGCAGCTGGCAAAACGGGGAGCCGCCTGCCAACCCTTGCACCAGTGCCCACGCCATCCATGCTACATCCATGCTTTCTATGTACCAAATTAATCCATGGCATGGGCCTACTCATTTCAAATGAAGACTTCTGAAACTTTCTGATACCCAGGATCAATTGTCAGACTGCACCGGGTCTGCGACTGAGAGACTTTTAGGAAAGAAAACTCAAAAAACTGCCCCTGCCTTTGGCTGTTTGGAGAGAAATTAGCAGTCAGATTAAATTACAGAAACAGCCTAGAAAGTTCCTATGAAACTGCTTCTCTCTCACTTCCTCTCCTCCACATTATCATCCGGATGAGAAGACATCTCACTGACTCAGAGGGTGAATCAGCGCAGCAGCTCCAGAGTGACCAGAACACCAGCAGAAATGGTGTAAGAGGGAGAGAGCCGTAGGGCTGAATGGCTCAACCAGAGCACGCAGCTTTAAAACAGCACCGTGCGCTGCTGGGCTTCAGGTGATGAGAGAGAATTTGTTTCAGTAACCACTTGGGTACCAGCAGACGTCTGACAGCCTGGAGAGGAAGCACAGCCATCTGACCACACAACCTCTCTCCTTCAGCATAAACACGCTTTGCCTGCTGTTACGTTCCTGGAGACCTTCTAGGGACCAGATGTTCCTCTCTCATTAACCTCATTATCTCACCTTACTTCAGCCAGTTAGGCTTTCCTGGCAGGCTTACAATTTCCCTTTCAAATTTCCCCATGGAAGACCATTTTAATTGCAGTTTTGCTGCAAACAATGCAATTTAGTATCTACAGGTATTTCCTTGTGTTGACAATATTCTACTTGACTTGCAAACTGCTCACTGCACTGTGCTGAGTGTCGGTGTGTACAGGTGAGAGTGCTAGCAGGGGCAGACAGGAGTAGAGGTGCGTGTCCTCTCTGGCCTCTACAGAAAAGGCTTGTGCATAGACTGCTGCATCCTGATACCACATTGTGTTAATAACGTTGTACTGTTGATTAAGTTAAGGAGCCTTATGCAGCAGGGTCAAATTCAATCTATTAAATGTGTTGAACAGAAACCGAACAATCGACTTCATGCCTGCTCAGGAAAGCGAGCGGAAAACTGGAGAACAGAGAAAGATGGAGAACAAAAATGAAAGGATGAGAACAAGACGTAGAATATGAAGGAACAGAGAGAACGAGAGCACAAAGGGACAGGCAGAAGAGGAACTGCAGAGCCCAGCATGGACAAAAAGTAGCATAAGAAGAAAATAAAGAGAAAATTAGCTGTGATGAAGCATTGTAGGTACTGGGATACCAGGTACCAGTAACAGCCAGACAAATTCTTGGGAATCCAGACTTCAACATATATTGATTGTTGAGGATTTTTCTTTAAATACATTTTAATAATTTTAAAAAGGTTTAAGAGTCCTAAGTAAGAATATATGTATACACAAACATAAGAAATAATGTGGTTGATCTGAGAAATTACTATATTTATCCTGGTGTAATATAGGTATTATTTCTAGTAGGAAATTTAGTCCCCAAAAATGGGACTTCCACAGGTTTTAGTGGCTGCAAAATACTTATAGATTGCATGTGTGAAAAATCTATATGAAACGCCCACAGTAAGATTAATATATGTAGTCTGAAAATAGAGAACAATAGTTATTTTCATAGTTTTTTTCTGTAATATGTAAGTACTTGGCAATATTACTAACAACAAATTTTAAAGTATTAGCAAAAAATGGTGGTTTTAATAAAGATTTAAAAACCACCAGCAACTCACATAATTCTCCCCATGCACCACCATTTTTAGACACATTTTTTCACTTAAAGTCTGAAAAAATTCTCTGTATACTGCATGTGAAATTTCAGCACAGAAGTTAGTGATACAGTATTTTACTTAGGGCAGCTACAATCATCACAATCAAGGCTCAAAGCAAAATTTCATGGGTATTTTATAAACTTAGGAATGTACTCTGGGAATTTATCATGGAAAAATTGACTCAACCTGTATTTAAGGAACGACTAGGGCAAGTGCTGCAACGGGGTGTAGTCAAAAATGCACATGCTACTTGTGCTGAGTTACAGGTGTGGCTTGGTAATGGGGAGCACTTAGGTGGTATTAGGGAGAGGCAAAATGGGGCTGGGGTGTTTGAGATCCTCTTCTGCTGCCCCTCCTGAGGGTGCGTGAAATCTCTAAGTACTTAGGGTGATGTCTCATAAGTGTTTTGGTACCCATTTGTGTGTGAAATTAGTGATTTAGATGCTTACAAGTCTCTGGAAACACGATTGTTAGTCAAATTGAGAAGATTTAACGTGGAAGAAATAATTTTAACTTAAAAGTATTTACAATGTTGTTTGTTCCGATGATGGCTGCATTTGTCCCCAAAAGATTAAAAAAAGAAGGATAAAAACATGATGCCTTACTGTCTAAAATAACTGGTGATTCCTTTACTTGATAGCAGGGTCTTATTAACACTTGATTTTATGGGGAGTCAAGCTGCTGAAGTCTAGCAGCTGTAGGAGGATTTTGGCTTTGGTTTTTTTTTAAATGTGTCTCTAATCCTCAGAGTTGCAATGAAATGTTTAAAAATATGACTGGAGGATCAAAGATCATATTTGGGATCTTAGAGGATCAAAGCAGAAAAATAAGAATAACCTCACATTGTGGTATTGTTAAAGATATAAATATGCTTAAGGCAATATTATGAAGGGGGAGAGGCTGGTTCATGGGCTTTTTTTAGGTTTGGGAGTTTGGCCATACTGCCTTTGTGTTACTTCCTAAAATTTACTTTACATTATCCACCATTATTCATATAAGTAAGAACAAGAAGAAAAGGAATGAATTTAGATTTAAAATACTAAATGTGGAGAATAAATTATAATATTGTAGGAAACAATTCTGCACAATTAAGGGGTCGCCACGCCAACGAAGGCGACAAGTGGTGATCTTTAGGCTCAGCATTAAGGAATTGATTATATGTATGGTAGATTTTATTCCACCTCAAATATTTGTTAATTTAATAAAGAACAGCCAGGAGATCTGCTTACTTATGATACCTAGTGCTAAAATCCTTCTAAAGAAATTCTACCTTTTTTTCCCTGATTTTTTTAACTTTCAACACCATACTAGCAATAAAAAATGTCATGACCGGTTTTTGATAGACATGTTTATCAGTAATTTTCTCACTTGTTGGTGCCAGGGGTCAGCCATTCCCATATCCCTTGGCAGCAGCGCGCTGTTGGCAGAAGAGTTTATACGAATGTTGGGGGAAGGCGGGTGTTACCGACCCCACTCCTCTTTCCGGGGGCACTCCCAAGGTGCCCCAGGCAGCGTTTAATGTCTGGAGGAATTCCGCTCCCTCTGTGTGTGCCGTCAATATCCCTTTCTGATCTGGTGACCAGGTTGTTAACCCCTGCTGTCTCATTTCTGGGTCTGTTTCCTTCCATGACGTCCTGTAGGAACCCATAGGACAGATATAGATAACGCTGAAGTACTGTGTTCATATTTTTATTTGATTCTGCACGGTTTTAGAGAAGTGGCTACAGACTTTATACCTGAGCTAGCTTTGCATCATCTGTTGAATCCTGAGACTTCCATAAGGAGGGAAATAAATCTGAATTCTTGTATTTCTGGAAGATACCCATCGCAATCCTGTATGTTTTCACAAGATAAGAAGGTTTTCGTGGAAAACACTTCCCCTTTTCCCCTCAATGCTTATAAATCACTGTTTTATAGAATCCCCTAAGATTTGGTGGAGTTAATTATAGCATAGGCTCTGTGAATGCATACCTGCAGAGCTTGGAACCCAGGGAACATCTGTGTTTGAGTGATGTGATCAAAGCTCTGTGGCTATAACGAGCAGTGCTCCAATTGTCAGATTCAGACGACGTAAAACAGTGCAGAGATTGTCAAGGGAGGAAGAGTCACTCCTGAAAACAAACGCTCGTATTTTGATCCAGAATGCGTGTTTGTCTCTTCGTGTACGAAAGCCACTTGCTGTTTGAAGGCACAAACATCTCTCCCTGCTGTGCAAGTGTCTCGGCCCCGAGAGCCTGCCTGGCAGCGGTTTCGCTCCGTGGCTGCGCGCTCCCGGACAGGTGAAGTGGGCTGTGAGAACTTTTCATTTTCTGATACTCTGTAACGCCCCGAGCCATTGCCGGCAGGCTCTGATCTGCCCCTTTTTGCTCGGCCGGACTTGCCTTCGCCTTTGAAGGCTTTTTGGAGGGAGGGAGCGGAAAAACCCCGTGTTCCAGCGCGGGCCGGGGCCCTCCCGGGCTTGGCGCGGGTCCGCGGGCAGCGGGGGGGCGGCCAGCCCGGCGGCTTTGCCCGGCCCTGGGGCCATCGCGGCAGCCGGGCCGGGCTGCGCAGGGGTGGGCGGCGGGGAGAGACGACCCTCCTCCTCCGGGGCGGCCGGGAGGCGGGGGAGGCTGCCGGGCCCCGCACCCGCGGAGCGCTGCGGGGCTCCCCGCCGGGGGGGAAGCCGCGTCGCGATCGTTCCGCACTTCCTGGCGAGCCGGCCGGGGCTGTTGGCAGCGCCCGGCGCCTCCTCTCTCCCTCCCTCCCTCCTTCCGTGCCTCCCGGCCGCGCTCCGCCGAGCCCCCCGCGGGGCGCGGAGCCGGCCCCCACCGGACACCCGCGCTGGCTCCGCGGCCCGGCCCGGCCCGAGCCCCGCGGCCGCCGGGCTGCCCGGAGCCAAGCCCCAGCGCCTTCCCCTTTTCGGGTGCTTGCGGCGTTTGGGTGGGTTTGGGGTTGTCCCTCCCGGGGAGCCGGCCCGGGCCGGGCGAGGGGAAGGAAACTTTCTTCCCCCCCCCAGGATGCTCCGGATATTTTTAAAAGGGCGGAAGAGTGAGAAGGCGAGCAGCGCAGCTAAGGGCATCTCATGCTCTTGAGAAGATCCCCCCTGACACCTCGCTGCTGGGATTAAAGGCCGGCGCTGGAGAAACTCCTCCCCTTCCCTCTGCTTCTCTTATCCTTCCCCCCCCCCCCCCCCCCCCCGCCTCTTCCTAAGGCTATTAAAAAAAAAAGAAAAGGAAAAAGAAAATAAGGAGCCTGGAATAACTGGGGACGGTGGGGAGAGGTGGCAGAGGAGCCTCCCTCTCCAGATCCATCGCCCGGCACCACGCCTGGGTGAAGGGATGGGAAGCACTGCCATGGACAAGAAGAAAGATGCCTCCAGCAGCAGGAAAAGCTCCAGCCAGAAGAAACTCATGTTGCGAGTGCACATCCCCGTAAGTGGCTCCTTGCTCTTCCTCCCCTTCGGCAGCTGGCGTGGCTTGGGCGCTGGGGCATGTTTTGCTCTGACACGTAGCGCAGCGAAAGGCGGAGAGGTGTTTCCTCTGGAGTTTGGAGGATGCCGGGCTGGGGCATACAGTCCGTGCTACAGGCAAGTCCTCCACATCTGGGGTGCGTTGGAGCAGGGGTGCTGCCCGTGGTCTCTGCCCCCCCGCGCGGTGCTGGGAGCTCAGGGTGCAGCGTCCGTGGCACGGAGCGAGGATAACTCCGGCTGTGTTGCTGCTGCCCTGCCCGGGCTGTGGGTTTGGGTCAGTATGGCTCACCCAGTTCACAGGCAGGCTCACAGCATGGTTTAGCGAGAGGGCTAATGCTGGGCTCAACATCCCCACGTTTGGCTCTGGGAACTGTCCGTGCCTGGCGGCTGAATCAGGGTTTAATCTGACTCTTCCCTCTTTCGAGACTAATCCACCTCTGAATTTCCCAGGGCTGGGGAACCCAGAGCTCGCTCAGGTTTGGACACGAGCAGTCTGTTTATTGCCGAAAGCGCGGGGACAGTTGTATTGCCATGGTGGAGCAGACTACTGAGCCGTGCAGTCTGCTCACTGACTCTGTTTCGTTTTGTATAGTCACACTAGAAAGAAGCATGCAAGAATAACCAGAGTGTATAGACACAGAATAATCTCATACCAAAAGTTTCTCTCTGCTCCCGGTGACTACTAAAAGGCTGGCTGGCTCTGTCTGCAGAGTTTACATGCCTTTCAAAGTTTTGATTATTGTTTTTCTTTACTGTTAGGATGTTCTTGTTATGTATGTAACTGCTTTTTATTCTCAGTCTCGATGTGCTTTTGGTTTCAGTGCTTCTGGCAAGAAATGACAGAGTCCCTGCATCTTTTTCTGTGCGATCTGTTTTGTTGTTTTTTGGTGGTTTTTTTTTTTAAATCTTATTATATAAAAATGGGAAACAGTCCTATAAGTGTCTCTGCCAGGCCACCAGGGAGCAAAAAGATGTTTCTGGTTCTATGTTTTTCCTTTGTTTTAGGGAAGAATAAGAAGTCAAAGCAAATTTATTAGGTGTCTTGAGCGTGCGGATTAAAATGGAGGAGAAATACATGGCTCTTCTGCAGAATTCATTTTTCTCCAGAGAGGAATGCAAGCCCAGGAGCCTAAGCCAAACTTCTGGAGCTTGGAGTGCATTCAGTACTGGGAGAAAAGGGTCTGTTTCTGCTGACATGGGTGTCGCCTATGCATTTGTGGCTGGAGTTTTTAGGCAATAATCTCTGCCATGTTACCAGTAGTACTTCACAACAGGGATGTAAAATACCAAGAAAATGAAATGTACTACACCAAAGTGCCACTCACCCTGTGCACCTTAGTCCTTTCCACCCTGCCTGCTACATTGCCTCTGCCATCTCTTTCTGTAGCCGCCCCCCCGCCCCCCGACTCAGTCTAGCCAGGAGCTTCTGCGCAGCTGGATCTCGAGCTCTGCTCTGAGAAGCTGCATTTTCTGCCTGCTGAAGAGCTGTAGGTAGTTCAGGAGACGCTGTGGTTGCTGCAGGATTTTGCAGGAACCATCTGGTGCTTTTGAAATACCTTCTGACCACCAGAAAAGTCTGACCACGCCAGTACTTACAGCAATTTTCCCCATTTTATAATTGTGAAGCTAAGGTGGAAAAACTGCCTAAGTAACTTGTTCGCACTTCAGCATTATTGACTGAAGAAGGCTCATGCTTTTTCCTAATTGCCTCCCTAAGCCCGCAGACAACCTTTCTTCATGAGTGTTGCCTTAGTTCTGTCTTGGATGGAACATCATTAGTAATGGGCCATAATTTTTAGTGTTCATTAATCTCTTGGCTTCTTTGCTATGCAGTTTGTCACCTAGGTAGTGGTAGGTATTCAGATACAAGCTGCAAGTGCCTGATACTGCACTGAAGTTGACACGAGTTTTGTTGTTCACCCGGTCGGAAGCAATTCAAGATTTGGCAATGAGATAACATCTTCCACCGCTCCTCTCCATCCCAAAATACGATCCTTCTGTTCCATTCTGCGTCATTCTAGCATTCCTGAAATGGTCTGTTGGGCCCAGGGTCTTTCAGGTTGTACTCACATTTTTGGTGGTTTTCTGTTATCTGGCAGAGTTTAAATGTGACTGTGCTGTAAGAAAGAATATTTTTCTCATTCTCCTCATTTGACAGTGGAATCTGCATTTGAAAAGATCCATTTAGACTGGTTTTTTTTTCTCTTTCATAACGTTTTCTTGGCTGTTGTTTTGAAGCATCGTTCCTATTATTTCAGTGGCGCCTGTCAGTGTAGCTGTAGTTGTTGAGGGAGCTTTCACCAGACAGTAATTTTTATTTTGTTCATCCTCTTCTTTGTTTTGCTGTGAGATCATATTTATTGCTGAGACATGTAATTCTTGCTCATTGAGATTTTCAAATTAGGAACAAGAGAAGGACTAACAAGGTCTGAGTAGGAGGGGAGAGAGGAGTTAATTCTGGAAGAGAAAGCAGTGGGACTGAAAGGTACTGTTGTGATGCAGGCTATCCCAGAAAGTATTTGTTAGTCACATAGAAATGCTGACTGAGAAAGTAATGGCAAATATTGTGGAAAAAAAAGGGCTAATAATGCAAAATATGCTACCATTAGGTTAGAGGATTGTGGAATAATAGGTATGTCTGAAAAGAAAGTTGTGTGCTTTTCTTCCCTCTCCCACATATTTTTATTTTTTGGGTTTGCCGGTGACAGTGGGAAAAAATGGATCAGTTTGAGAAAGCTTGTTTTGTGTCTTGCAACACTCCAGGGCATTTCTCAGGTACATGTTTCTCAAGCAAGAACAAGCCATGATACAGAAACTCTGGAAACACTCTGTTTTCACTTCCTTTCTGTGCTCAATCTCCTTCGACGCGAGTGGGTGGTGCCCAACCCTTGCTTCTGGGAATAGCGGTAGACCACGAAGTTGCTGCCGGTTGGGTTTACTTGCTGCTCTCCACTTGTCGTTCAGTAGCCAAGAGTAAAGTGGGGGGCACTGTATTCTGTTAGCATGGCAGAGAAGTATTTGCTAAATTGCTGGACTGATTGAACAACTTTTTGTTTTGTTTGTTTGTTGTTTTCTTTGCAAATACACAACTGACTAACAAACCAGTAATTTAGATGGACCATAATATGATTGCAGGAGCCTTTGCAAAGTAGAGGTCGCATCAGCCTCCATTTTTCCCGGCAGCACATTCTGAAGTCTTGAACTTACAGATGCCTAAATGGAAATTTCTAGTCCAAATATCTTTGAAAGCTGCTACAGATTTGAATAGAAACCTTTGCTCTCTAGATGCATCACATGATGTAATATGAGGACATTAGTGTCATAAAATTCCCTTTTAAGCCATTAGAAGTTAATGCTTGCACATTGCTTTGAACATTTTAAAAACTCTGTTCTAAGATGGGATGCAATTGTCTGCTGAGTAGGAGCTCACAGCAGTGAGAAGAGTATGTTCTTCTGTCATCTTGCAAAATCGATCTGTTCTAATGGTAATGTTGCCATCATAGTCCTGTGTTGCTGCAAGAAAAAAAGAGAGATTCTGCTCTTGCTTACTTTGAATTTCATCTGGGATATTTCAGTCAGTGCCAGCAAAGTTATGTTGTATTTACACGAGCACAACTGAGCGCAGAACCTGTCTCCAGAGCTTCACCATGGCAAGCACCTGCTGCTCCCAGCAGGTGGAAATTGCAGAACCTTGGTACTTCCTTGGATTTTTCCCAAATTTTTTTCACAATAAGGATGAAAATAACATCTGCAAATGAATATAAAAGCATCTTTCAGTTCAGTGAAGTGGCTGTTGCCCCTGATACTTCAGCCCTGACGACAGAGTTGATGCACCAGAAGGATGCTCTTGGAGATAACAATCCTTTTGTTTTCAATGTCACACCAACAAATCTCTGCACGCTTTCTCCCATTTCTTTGTTAACCTCTATGATTTTGAACAGACTCCTCAATGCACAATTTTATTGCTGTTTCCAGGCCTGTTGTTATGCTGGGATGCCAGGCTGAAACATCAGATGATTTAAATACTTCTAACCCGATAGATAACAATGATGATCTGACAGCTAATGTTGGCTCAGGCTCTGCCCCTCCATCTTGCTTTCCACACTTGCAAAGTCATTAATGGCTGCATGCCCAGTAAATCACTGTGAAATGATTTTGTTCTGTCACACAAGGGTGCTTCTTGTCTCCCGGTAATTGCTGGGTGGGGTGATGAGAACAGCACTTCAGTCTAGGGATCACTTGAGGAATCAGAGAATCATAGGTTGGAAAAGACCTCTAAGATCATCAAGTCTAACCAGCAACCCAACAGCACCATGCCTACTATACCATATCCCAAAGTGCCACATCTACACGTTTTTTAAACACCTCCAGGGATGGTGACACAAACACCTCCCTGGGCAGCCTGTTCCAATGCCTGACCACTCCTTCAGTAAAGAAATTTTTCCTTATATCTAATCTAAACCTCCCCTGACGCAACTTGAGGCCATTGCCTCTTGAAGTGCAGAAAGAAACTTCACAACTCACGGAGACTTATAAAGTAGGTATGTTTATTGCAGCACTGGGTGCAAGGGGGATCGCTCCTATCGCTAGTTACCTGGGAGAAGAGACCAACACCTGCCTTGCTACAACCTCCTTTCAGGTAGATGTAGAGAGCAATAAGGTCCCCCCTCAGCCTCCTCTTCTCCACACTAAACAGCCCCAGCTCCCTCAGCCGCTCCTCATCAGACTTGTGCTCCAGACTCCTCACCAGCCTCACTGCCCTTCTCTGGACACGCTCCAGCACCTGAATGTCCTTCTTGTAGTGAGGAGCCCAAAACTGAACACAGTACTCGAGGTGCAGCCTCACCAGTGCCGAGTACAGGGGAACAATCACTGCCCTACTCCTGCTGGCCACACTATTCCTGATCCAAGCCAGGATGCCGTTGGCCTTCTTGGCCACCTGGGCACATTGCTGGCTCATGTTCAGCTGGCTGTTGACCAGCTTGGGGTGTTTCCTTTTCTGCTGGGCAGCTCTCCAGCCACTCCTCCCCAAGCCTGTGGCATTGCATGGGGTTGTTCTGACCCAAGTGCAGGACCCGGCATTTGGCCTTGTTGAAACTCATACAGTTCCTCGGCCCATCGATCCAGTCTGTCCAGATCCCTCTGCAGAGCCTTGTACCCTCGAGCAGATCGACACTCCCGCCCAGCTGGGTGTCATCTGCAAACTTACTGAGGAACACTCAGTCCCGTCATCCAGATCATTGATGAAGATGTTTTAACAAGACTGGACCCAAAACTGAGCCCTGGGGAACACCACTCGTGACCAGCCACCAGCTGGATTAAAATCCCTTCACTACCACTCTCTGCGCTTGGCCATTCAGCCAGTTTTTTATCCAGCAACAAGTGCACCCATCCAAACCATGGAAGCTGCAGATGAGGAATAAGCTGGTCAATTCTTTCAAAGGAGATGAGGGAATCGGCTTCCCATGTGATCTAGTAATGAAAAAAATGTTTGTTTTCTTGGGAAAAGGAGGTGGGGGGAGAGGGAGACAGAGGAGAGAGAAATGTTTCCCAAAAATTAAATGTGCAACTGTCCTCCCCCTTGCTCTCGTAGGGCAGACTCTGAGTTGTCCTGAGCCTCTGTGGCCTTGAAGTCTAAGTTTGGATTCCTCCCTAACGGGCTGATATATTAAGGATCTAAAAGGGCAAGTGGTATTTGCTCAGGAGTGTTGAGATTGCATTTTGAATCTATCTGAAGGAAAAAAGAAAGGATTCATGTTTGCGGTAATAATAGCTGCTGCTGTAATTAAAGAAGCTCTTAGTGTTTTTGTTTTAAAGCATAACACAAACTGTGTCTTATTACTAAACAAATTATTGAAAAGTACTGCTTCTTTAAAACATTGCCTTTTCTATAGGGGATGGTCTCATCCAATCTCATTTATTTATACCTCTGAGCCTGTGAGGACTGTGCGCTCAGAGGGATGTGAATATCCTTGGAGGAATAAGTCATAAATGTGGAAGGAACCTCACAGAAACGTGGATGGTGAGACTTCTAGCCTCAGGGAAGGTTACTTACACCCTGCTTGTACTGGGAATTATTGAAACAGAATAAAAAGTCATTCTCCTAGAGGGATCAGGAGTGATGTAGAAAGCAGTGATCTTCACCTCGGAGGTTCCAGTGCCTGTTCACAGACCTGCCAGCTCCAACTTACACCCAGTTTCACCGGGGCATCGTGCTGCTTTCAAGGAAGCTGCTCAGATGTGACTGAAAGCAGAATTTGATCATGAAGACAGGATTCAACAATCATTTTGTTGATGGTGTAAGAACAGTCATGGAATTAGGTTGGTGTGCCTATGTGCTGGCTTGGCAGGGCTAATGGGAGTAGAAAGGAGCCAAAACTGTGTCAGCATGGCTGTTGATAGACCAAATTATGCACATTTATCTTGAGTGAGGTACCACATATAATTCTCCCTTTGCAGAAGAGCCAAATTCATGTCAAAAGGCATCCGGTGCACAGGGAGTGATGAAAGAGCAGAGCTGGTTACAAGAGAAATGAAGCATCAAGGAAGACATCAGTAGCAGACAGGAGATGTCACAGAATATGTCTGTGTGGCGTGGAAATAGCCCTGTTGTGGGTTACATTACCCTAGACTGGTCATCAGGCTTTGACAATTCACCTGCTTTCAGGGCCTGATCTGGTTGCAGAGGACTGCTGTCTCAATTTTCTACTGTTGTTTGCACTGTAGATATGCTGGAGGAAGTGTTATGGCCTAACAAATAGCGAGAGATATGCATGCCTTCAAAGATGAAAAGAAAAAGCAGTCTGAATGTATCTTGAATGGAGTATGTTTTTTCTCTTGGAAAGGAGAACTTATGTATACACATGCATATAAGATGCCATCAATAAATCTAAAATATTATTGATGCCTTGGTGATATAGTGCTATGCTACTACTGAACTATTTCTAGTACGAGCAGTGAGTTGAAACAGTGACGTATATGATGTATATGACAATTTCTGCTATAGAATTATTACTGTGTTTATTCTTTAGGTAGTTGTAGAAACTGGAATATAATGCTTCAGTTTAGTGTTTGCTTCTGTAATAGTGTCTCTTAAATTACTTGCATATAGCTACATGTGAAATCTTTAAAGCATGAAAGCATTATTTACGCGGTAGAGAACCAAAACATAACATGGTACTTCAGTTTTTGACATTGAGGATTCATAGAATGGTGTGTAGCATCCTTGAAATTTTCATATAATTTAGCATGACAGTAAATTACATTATGTGAGCTTGACTTAGTGGGATGCATAGCAAATGCATTGCAGTATGTGTTTCGTGGTTGTCATTTACATCACACACCGTGATTGTTCAGACCTTATGGTCATTATTGCAAAGGGTGCCTGTGACGACCTGCTCCTAAATCAGAACCTATGTCATAAGATGAAGACTTAATCTGTTTTTGACTTAATATGCCTTTTTTAAGCTGCTGGAGAACATATTCATAGATCTGGAGTTTCATTAGGAGGAAGTGTGTGCATTATAAGCGTTCTCTGCTGTGTTATGAAGCCTTTATCATAATTTATTCACAACAAGCACTGTGCAATTTTCAGTCATCTTTCCATGTCAGTAATGGTGCTGGAACAATGAAAATAAGAAAATATTCTGCTTCTGCAAGATGAAGAAAGAAAAGCTGTCTGAGGGGTCGAAGTGCTGGCTTACAGCTCTACAAAACACAGGATTTTCCTGCTCAGTTACAAGTTGTCTTTTATGAATGACTGAAGTTTGGATCTGGTTTAAGGAAGCTACGTGCCTGTTGATTCCTTTAGAAAAGTCTGCAAACATGTTTTCGATGGAATTACAGAAATCAATACTTGGTGAGCTAGATTAGGGGTAAAATTTGAATCCAAGCATGAAGAAACATTTTAATGAAGACAAGCTCTTCATAGAAATGGTATAGCTGTAAGGCTGTGATGGACTAAACAGATGCCATTAGCATTGCCTATAACCTGCCTAGCAGAAGAAATGGATTGTTACCTGCATGCCTCTTGTTTTGAAAGGACTCTACATGGAAATCGGGAAAGACTCCTGGAATTATGCACAGAATCCTGAAATGTATCACGACGACTCTATTTTTGCTACCTAGACATAATCTTTGACAAGTTTCCACAGATTCAGGACTGCTCTATACCTTTAAATAGTTGTGGATTTACTATGTTTGCTAAGCCTGTGTTGTCTTGCTTTTGGTGATGTGGCCTTTAAAAGGTGTAACTGCTAACAAGTGTTTTTACAGAATCATGGAATAGTTGAGGTTCGGAGAGACCTCTGGAGAGTGTCTAGTCCAATCCTCCTGCTGACCCTGAAGTCAGCTAGAGCAGGTTGCTCAGGACTGTGTCCCATCAGCTTTTGACTGTCTCTGGGGATGGAGACTGTACAACTTCATTGCTCTGAAGGAATGCATTTTGGCACGTGAAAGCTCCTTGAGACTACATATTGTTCAGCCACTACACAGGCACATTGAATTTAACTCCACAGTTGGTTGGATGTTGTCCCAAATGCATAGTGTCCACCTGGGGAGTCAAACTGGATTTGGCTGTGTAGTGTAGAGACTTCTGGGAAAAGCATTCTCTGAGATGGGAGTTGAAACTGGAGGCACAACAGTCCCAACAAGGCTCGTGGAAGAAAGTGGTAAGGAAGAGATAAAAAAAGGTGCTTAGTCAGTGTTATCACAATATGTATGGGAGTTTGCCAACTTCTCAGTAAAGCATTGCATCTTCTGGAATGTAGTTTTCATCATGTGTTGTCATTCCTTTTGCATAAATTAATTAGAGGAGGATTTACTGTTACTGAGTATTAATCATGGCTTCTGTGTTGGAAGTATGATCTAAACCAAGAGGCATGAGGAAAGACAGTTCAGGGATAAGAGCACTAAATCATCACCTAGCTGTCTGAATCTCTTATCTGTTGTGTTGCCTGAGGTTGGGCAGAGGAGAGTCCTTGCTGTAAGCTTTGCATTGCTGAATGGCTGAAGCTTGAGGCCCGCAAAAAATAGATTTTTAAAGTATCCGTGTGCTGCAGTGAAACACTGAACATCAGTGGGATGTTCTTTCCATCCATGACTGAATGCTGTTGAGTTAGATGTCTATGCGTGCAGAAGGGTACACATGTTAGTAAAGACAAACTCTCTGAAGAATTAAAAGCTTTGATGGATGTTATAGATGGGAGAGAGGTGAGAGGAAACAATGTTGTTGCAGTACTGATATTCAAGTAGGTGGTTGGAGTTTAAGTGACTTGCCCTATGTTGTAGAGGAGTGTGACAGCTGGACTCACGTAGTCCTGAGACCTAGTTCACTTAACCATAAGTCCAACGTTCTTCCTATGGCATTTGTCCCGTAACGATCCATGTACAGGCTCAACCTAAGTCAGCTGTGATAGAAAGTATTTTTCCTTTTGCTTTTTGAAAACACAAGTGAAGTGAAAGGATTCCAGCCTGTTGTCTACAGATAGTTGTGTTGTGTCCTAAAATAGCACTGTTAGGACTCTTTTGGCAGTCTTGATCAGGAAGACCGAGGATTAAGGATATTCGATAAATTAGAGGAAACTATATTAACTTCCAGCATCAAAAGTGGTACTTCAATGAGTGTGCCTAGTTATCACACCCTCCATGTGGTTCATGGGTTCATGTGGTTATTGAAAGTTGTGAAACGTTAGTCTTTTTTTTTTTTTTCTGAATAGCTGGTGGCACATCACTTGCAGAGTTCTTGAAACAAGACATCTGCAGCCATTTAGCACGTAGTCATCTGTAAACCCAAGCAGATGGAGTTTGGGACATCCAAAACAGCCCGTTACCAGCCACATTCAACCTGCAGCACCCTCCAAAGAGTTTGCAGGGATCCTGTCTCTGTTCCTGCACTCCACTGACTTGTCCTTCCAGTTGCTGGAGCTGAGCATTCCCCAGTACTGCTGCCAGCTAGTGCAGGGGAGAGAATACCAGCATGGTCTCAACACTGTTCTTCTTGGATATGCCTTCCACTAATGCTAGATCAACTCTGCATTTTTGTGGGAAAATGCAGAGCTTCTGCCATCTGAAAAGTTGAGCCAACATTATGCATAAACATAAGATTTATAGCCTGAAATGAATGGGAGGTAGAAGATGTTATTCAGATTTTCTCTTTGCCTTTTTATTTAGCTAGTTGATGTTAAAGGTAAATACTAATTTAATACACTTCTTCTAGTTGGGTGAAGATTAAATATACATTTTCCTTATATTTGTTATATTTTTAAGAATGACTATGCACTCTAAGCTATGCAGAGGCAGGAGGGTACATGCCATCATTTTTCTTTATAAAGTAATACCAGTAATTCAAAAATGGCAATTACTTCAATTCTTTTTTCTGTATTGTGTACTTCGAGTTTTGGCTCCGTTCATTGTGACAGACCTGAGGCATCATCAGTTGGCATGCGAAAGTTGCTGTTAAATGAACTCTTCTGATTTTCAGCTACAAAACACTAGTCAGTAAAAGAGGAAACATACCTTACTTAACCATGTACAGTAGTGGGCTAGTCTCCATCACTTTGTAAGGCAAAAATGTTTTTCACCCAGTATTCATCAGCTGGACTGGTGAACCTCACCCAGTAGTTACCAAGGCAAAGCAAGGTGCTGTTCACCAGGTGGCTTTATTAGCAGACTATGTGCGTCCTCCTATCCCACCACAATACTGAATGAAATGGGTTGCCTTACAATGCCTTCTTAGTTAGCCAACATGTTTTATTTTCATGATGTACATTGTCAGATAAAATGAGGGGTAACTTGGTAAGCCTTGGTAGCTCATTCACTTTAGATGTCCATCTGTGTATAATCTGAGATCCAAAAATCTGAGAGCAACAGATGACTCAAGTTTACTTGAAATGCCATTCACAAGATTAATCCCTGAGGAAAAAAAAAGGTGCTAAAAAGCCTAGCAGTTCAGAGAGATGGGATTTTCAAAAGAATTTAGGCACGTTAGGTCCCTTTGCAGTATTTGAAGATCCTACTAGTCCACTTGCATCAAGATGTCCTTAAATACATTTGAAAATTGATCTTTACATCTTTCAAGCTTTCAAGATGCCATTCTTCCCCCTCTGCTATTTACAAGCGTATTACAACCCAGAAGCTGATTTTCCTACCTTTCCACTGCCAATAACATTCTCTTGCACCTGGTAACTAAAATAGAGAAAAACCCCCACAAAAACCCAAGTCAGAAGCTTGTTTTTTATGAAACAGAGATTGAAAGTAGTACTAGGAAGTAATTTGGGAAGAGATAAATAGCAGCTCTTCTCTTGATGATAAAGACTGAAACTAATGCTGATACTTAGTGCAGCGCAATCCGTTGTGACGCATGATAAAGTCTATGTACGACCTTACGTTTGACTGAGTGACCAAGTAGTAGATATGATAAAGACTTCGGAAATAAATTCCTTTTCTGTTCCCTTCAACTTTTCAATGTAACTTGAGGAAAGGCTGCAATCAGGTAAAATTTGAGAGGATTTATTTATTTATGTTTTTTATCTGTGTAATCTTTTAAAGTTTTGCAAACTACTGTAGGCTTTTAATGTGTTTAGACTCAGGGTGGACAGTTATTTCAAACTTATTTTCAAATAGAAATGTTTCAAAAGGAAAAATGTATTTCACTGCCATAATCTGCATATACTTCTTGTCAGCATGTTTATGAAGCAGAAATATTTGGGTTTAAAGGTATTTGGAGTTCTGCACGTTAGTGTCAATATTGCTTTGTGGGCTGCTGCTTGTTGAGGTTGCTGGAAAGAGACAAGAGGACACAGGGGAGCTCCTCAGGTTGTGAGAAGCTGATGGGGTAACCAACTTAGTCTTTGAAATTTCTCTATATGTATCAGTTGTAAAACAAGCTTTTAGCTTTGACTGTATTTGGGTTGAAGTTATTGAGGAAGAGGCACACACGTAAAAGCGAAGGCTGGTAATATCAATGGCAGTGATCAGTATACGCACTTTAATGGATGAGAGTTGGAATGCACAGGCTGAGCATCTGGGGACATGTGTCTGGGGATCACCTTCTCTTGGAGGAACAGTAAAATCTAATTTCTCTGGACTTTAGCAACGAAATGTTAAGTATACACTCCAAGGAAACACCTGTTTTCAGAGATGATATTTCTAAGAGTTCATTTCCAGAGAGCAGTAGGTACCTTTGATTATGTTTCATGGTCTTGAATGTTCTGTGCACTTGACTAGATTAATTTAAAAAACATGTAAGCACACAAGTGCAAAGCCTGTGTGTGTGAAGGGAAGCTGCCCTGTGTGCAGTTGTTTATTATAAAATGAATATATTCAGTGTGTATGTACAAGCTGGCAAATTGCTCATGTTGCAGAGAAATGAACTGTGATGGAAAATGCAATCGATATTTAATTATTTCAGAAAAAAGACACATATATATGCTCTGTTTGATGTTAAAACATCTGTAATTATTTCCTAGCTGTACTAGAAATTATGTGCTGTATTATTTTTGATTTCATATCCTGTGTTTTAGTGTCACAAAACAAACAGAACAACAAGCTCATGTTGTGTCTTGACCTGTTTTTATTTCTGGTGGAGTTTAGGTTTTTTTGGTTTACAAGACTAAGTAATTTGAAGTCCAGTCACCTGCGGTATTGTGCTAAGAGATCAATGCGTATTAATTTGAGTTCCTGCTGTCCCAGATAGTTGTAACCAGGACTTTCTTCTTCCTTGTCGCTGTCTGCTTCCCTGCATATGGCCACTGCTGTAAAAGGCCTCCAAGTCATGTCATGTCAAATAATGCATGGTCTTCAGAGCTCACTGGGGGAGAGAAAAGTCTGGGAACACTGTGAACAGGCACAGCCAGGCACTTCCACTAATTGTTGATGTGGATGATGGAACACAAAAGCAGAAGGAGGGAGGGGGGAATGGAAATGTGTCTTGATGTGGAAACGACTATGTAAAAACAAATATGCCTGGGCTTGCTCGTTGGGAATGTACATGTTGCACAGGAGAACTCCCACAACAGGAATCCTCTGCTTTAGTCTGCCCTGCCAGATAATTGTAGAAGGTTTCTTTTTTTTATTTATTTACCTCTAGAGGCTTTCTTGGCTCTTGGGGGGTGTGGACTTCAGCAACCATGAATCGTAACAAGTAGTGGCAGTTTACTGCTGAGCTAGCTTGAAGGTAATTTTTGGTTCTAGTTATTTGGTATTGCCTAAATACTGGGAATGGGAAATTTAAATGAATTAATTATAAATGTAACATCCTAGTTGCATTTCAAAATATATTTTGCTGAAGTGGAGTTAAACATCTAAGTGACTCTTCCATACTGTGTCCTCTAACCGAAAGCAGGCTGAAATGCTTTGCAGATCAATTATATAGAATAAATAAAATAGAATTAAATGACATAATTGGGGTTTTTTATTGATAATGAAAAACAGAATTTCCTCTCAAAAACTGTTGTGGTGAAATACCTGCACTGTATTTTGCTTAAACTCTGAAACAAATCAGGTAAAGGCAGCAAAAGGGATGACCATTTGGTAGGATGAGCCTGAAAATGGAACGTTTATCCTGTAGGATGGGAGCTATATGAAATTATGGGCAACTGAAAATGAAGTTAGTAAAGTTAGTGAGATTCATGAAGTAAAATGAGTAGATTTATACTTTATTACACAATGGAACTTCAGCTACACGGGGAAGCTACCATCCCATGCTGGGATTCATCATCCCTTGGAGATGAAAGGACTCTTCCACCAAGGAAATGGATAACATGAGCGATACACAGGGCACTTGCATGTTCATCTGTGCCTGAAAGATCATCATACTTATGCTGAAAAGTAGCTATTTCTGCAGTGAAATGCAACAGCTGCAATTAGTAATCAGCATGATGCAACACAATTGGTAAAAATCCAAATGCTTACTTTATCCATTTACTAAATGAATCACAAATGTCTAACTGAACCGAGAACTATTATGGAGGCAAGAGGAAAGGGAATAGCCAGCAGAAACACCAATTTGTTGATTATGTAATGGCACTATCATTAGTAACTTAATTATGCCAATGCAATTGCTTTTTCTCCAAGACAGATACTTGTTCCTACCAGGGCTGATTGATCTTGAAAAGCAATCTGATTATGCCAGAGTGTGTTTTAAATGGAAAATGATAATAGAGTTAAGGAAGATGGAAAACTATTTACCAGTAGAAATATGAGTGCTGATAGCATTGCAGAAAAGTGAAAATGAAGAAAGATAGAATGTTTTATGCATGATGTCAGATTTATCCTGTCAAAACTGTGTAAATTCAGTGCTGTGAAACTTATAACGAGGACAGTCCTGAAGACTGATAGTGGCTCAGAGCGCAAATGAAGTTCATCATATAGAATTCCTCACAACGGTCCATTGTAGTGCTTCTATTTTGACAGGAAGGATTGGCCTTCCAGCAGTTACCACTGAAGATATTTATCATTGTAGTGTGGAAATCTGACTTCCTGGCACTGGGCTGGGAACGTCATTTCACAGCGATCTCCGAAACATCTTTGCTGACTAAGACTAATTTTGAGCATGTTGCCAAAAGATTTTAGTTTCTCGGTCTTCTTCCCAGTCTTCTAGTTTTCACATCAGATTTCTCTTAATTATGCATTACTATTTTTGCAATCATGTAATTTCCGAAAGCCACTGTAACCTCCATGCAAATAGTATTCTCTTAGCAGTATCCCGGCCAGCCAAAAGCACTAGCTGCTATCTCTAGATACAGTTTCTAAAACCCACCACAGTCACAAAATACAAAGACCACAAAAATCAGTCTCGTAGAGTTCCATGTTGGGTCTTTATGGAAAGGATTTTTACTTTTGTTTACATCCCTGAGACGTGGGAAGATGGGTATCATTTTTTTTCAGAAATTTTGATGACTTTGGCTGCCCAGGGGTGGGATACTTAATGCTAATGGAAGCCACAAGGCTCCTGCTGTTTCAAGGAGGATACGCACAATTAGCATTTTAGGGGATTTAAAGAGTATTTTTTTGGCTTAAGTGACCTGTTCAGCACAGAGCAGCGAGTGGCTGAACCTGCTGGAAGAAGATCTCCAGCTGCATGAGCTGCTCACCACTAGATATACTGGGTGTGATTCTGGTGCTACTTGCCTTAGCGGGAGTATTTTCCCAGTCATCACTGAAACCGCTGTGATCAGTGGGGCTGGAGCTGGAGGCACTATTTCGGCACAAGGTGCGTTTGTTATGGTGCTCTGCGGGTTACAGGAGAAGGAACCACCTAAAGCTTGTGAATGTATGGAGTATAAACGAGCAAAGTATGATGCACTAGTAAATACTCTGTCAATGGATACCAAAATATTAGTATTTTTTCAATTTAAATTTAACAAACATCTAAGTTTCTTCTGGAGGTTCTGCTGAGAGCTTTCTCTCCTTGCAGTGCTGCTTACCACAGATCTTACCACATTTAACAGGGCTGTGCAAAATGCCTGATATGAGAGATCCACGATGGAGATGGGAGAGTGAAACCAGGGTAGAGCGGTAATATACGGCTAATGCTATGATTCACCTTCTCTGCTATTCTGATTGTGTTACAACTGTAATTCTGTAGCTGCGGTTTCTTCCAGCGGTCTAAACGGGGAGGCAGGTAAGAGGCTGAACTCACTGGGAACCAGAATACCTAAAATATCTCTGTGAGTATTGGCAGGGTGCCCAGAATATGGAAAAGTATAAATACATTCAGCCTTTCTCTTTCACATCCCCCTTGTATAGACAAAATACAAAAAGGCCAAACAGAATTCTGACAGACTGTATGTTGTTTAAATAGAGGCCTGGTAACTATATGAGATCAAGAGACAGTTATAAGGCAAAGTCCTGTGCTTTATATGGATTTATAACAGTCATTTAAATAAAGTATGTGTTGGTGCACAGGCTGAGGATTTGTAAATTCAAACTGTTTTATGTCTGTTTGCATAATGTATGAGGTTTGTTATGTGTAATATGTATACTTGGCTAGATTTTTTTTGTTGGAATCATCATGGTGATTTAGTTATATTTGTTTTCTAAACATTGTCTCACAATTTATCATGATATATTTAATAGAAAAAATGCTTCTTTTATCTGTCGCAATTTCCACACAAGGCCAGTTTGAGGAAAGCTTGACTTTTCCAAAAAGCTTCCAGAGGTTCCAAGAAAGGTTCATTTCCATCTGATAATTAATTAAAAATGGGCCTTAAGAAGTTCATAATTTCCTTTCTAGGATATTCTGTTATTCAGGCTTTTCAGCATTGCTGTCTATGAGCCTGCCTGTGTGTCATTTTACCGAACTGCTCAGAAAAGGACCCATGATACCAAGGGAGGGACAGGATTTACCTCCAATGGCTGGAGCTGGAGTTCTTGGTCTGTCACACTAGTTGGGCTGCACAGGAGGTTATAAAAAGAGGAAAAAAAAAAAAGGAAAAAATAGGAAAAAAAAGGAAAGCTGCCTAGTGGAAAAAGGACCTTGGGGTGCTGGTCGGCAGCCGGCTGAACATGAGCCAGCAGTGTGCCCAGGTGGCCAAGAAGGCCAACGGCATCCTGGCTTGTATCAGGAATAGTGTGGCCAGCAGGAGTAGGGAGGGGATCGTGCCCCTGTACTTGGCACTGGTGAGGCCGCACCTCAAGTACTGTGTTCAGTTTTGGGCCCCTCACTACAAGAAGGACAATGAGGGGCTGGAGCGTGTCCAGAGAAGGGCAACGAGGCTGGTGAAGGGTTTAGAGAACAAATCTGATGAGGAGCAGCTGAGGGAGCTGGGGCTGTTTAGTCTGTAGAAGAGGAGGCTGAGGGGGGATCTTATTGCTCTCTACAACTACCTGAAAGGAGGTTGTAGCAAGGCAGGTGTTGGTCTCTTCTCCCAGGTAACTAGCGATAGGATGAGAGGCAATGGCCTCAAGTTGCGTCAGGGGAGGTTTAGATTAGATATTAGGAAAAATTTCTTTACTGAAAGAGTGGTTAGACATTGGAACAGGCTGCCCAAGGAGGTGATGGAGTCCCCATCCCTGGAGATGTTCAAAAAAGGCGTAGATGTGGCACTTCAGGACGTGGTTTAGCAGGCGTGGTGGTGTTGGGTTGGTGGTTGGACTTGATGATCTTAGAGGTTTTTTCCAACCTATGATTCTATAAATTGGGGAAGGAAATTTAACTACATGTTCTCGCAATAGCCTTTACATTTTCTTACTCTTGGCTTTTTAATTGTTGGGGAATTACATGTAAAGCAACTTTGACCAGTGCAACATATTTGTATATTTTGTGTATAACTTCAAAGCAGAGCGAGTACAAATGTTCATCTTGGTTAAGTCTTTTCCAAGTACGTGTATTCATTAAGCTGACCGTAGAAATTCAGTCAAACATAAGCTCAGCTATTGCTGGTAATTCATTAACAGATTCATCTATAACTTTGTCCAAAGCTTTAGTTTCTGAATCAGGTCATGAATGTCACAGTTCCTCACCAGTCCAGAAATACACAGTTGATTTGATGGCTGAAGCCAAGTCTAGCCAGACTGCGAGCAACAATATAACCTCCTAACCGCAAACTTGCTGTATATTGAATCGAGCTGTGCTTCTCCTTCCACATCTGTGGGCTGCAGAGGAAGAGGATATCCTTGAAGTATGAAACATGGCAATCTTCACCCTAACTCCCTGATGGCTGTGTTCTTGATCTTGAAGAGAGCATGTAGTCCAAACCAAGTGCTCACTCCAGTGACCTTCTGGCAGTTAGTCACTTGGCTGGGTACAGAGTATATGGAGTAAACTCTGGAACAAACCTTCTCACAGGAAAAGCTCTGAAGTGCTTTAGAAGTTATGTTTTGCCGTATATGACTGACATATAGATAAATCTGGGACACAGATCACTAGGTGTTTCACTGGTCCTTAGCAGTACTAGGAAAATTTATTCAGGAATTCAAGAAAATTACTTCATCTGGAATACCTGGTAGGGAGGTCTTTGCCAAAAAATGCAATGTGTGGAACGGAGTTTGGAGTCAAAATTAATCTTCTGAAGGAAGGTGCTATGAGATCTGAAATGGACACAAGTGGTTTACTTCTCTGTGTCTAGAGAAAAACATGTTTTTGTTCGCTTCATGTAAACTCAAGTGCCTCTGTAGCAGTCTGACTGCCCACGCTGTCCCTGGTTTGGAGCAGTTCCTAGTGAACCGAGTAATATCAATGCCCTAACGACTCTGAATCTGCAATGTAAAGTATCAGCAGTCATCGGACTGTGGATTCTCAGATACATGCAAGGTTCTGATATTCCCCAGTCCCATCTTGATATCCATATGTTATTCAGTTTTTCCTCTGCAGATTGTAGCTCTGATCAGAGAAGCGTACCCTCTAACCTCAACCTTCTGTGCATTCAGGTTTTCACTTGCGCCTTAAGCACAGGGAGACTTGCTTTATTTTAATTTGCCAAGAAGTGGACTCTTGGAGGATATCCAGGTTTTTATTGATGGGGTATTTGATCCAAGAATTTGTTTTAAAAATCTCCTCAAAAGAAAGCCTGGTGAAAGAGCCAACAGAACATAATAACCCTAATGCACTGCCCTCCTGCATCTCCTTCTGCAACTTTTCGAAATGTTTAGGAGAAGTGCTTGAGTTAATAATACCCATGTTGCCCTGGAAGTATCATTATTTATGATTTAAAGCTTTGAAAGCAAAAATACAACAAGTAACATGCCCAAGTCTGTAGCAAGCTAGAAAGTAGAGCTCAATGGCTCCCTAGCCTTATATGTAAGCTAAAAAAACCCATCATGCTTAAAGCCAGACTGTTCTAGGTAATTCAGCACTGGCAGATGTCTGAGCCCACTCCTGATTCTGCCCTGACTCTGTGTGGAGCTTTTCATATATAAAATCAACTATAATGAGGCTCCCTTTGGCCTCAGGGGTTTACCTGTGATGAGGTCTGTTGCCAGACTCCTGTGACAATAGATTTACTGCCTTCAGTTGTGGATGAAGTCAATTTGACCCAGCTGAAGCAGAGTCAGATAGCTCCATGAGCCTATGGCTCCCCATAAAAACATCCCTGCTCTGCCATTCATTGTTGCTAAGGCTGGTGGAAATAAGCCAATGTTAAATAAGGGGTGGGAAAGTATAGCCTTGCCTTAAACCATGTACAGCTGCTCTTTTGTTATTTGAGTTGTGTGCAAGGGCAAGCAGTGTTTTGGCATGCTCTTGGCTCCACAAAAGCACTGCTGAGGGAGCAAAGGAAGTTACTCCCACTGTTTTAAAAGACAGGTCATCGGACTCCCAAAGTTACAGCAGCTGATGCCTCTGGGGAGCCAGCTGTTCCCTAAGCCCTGGGGAGAGCTGAGGAAGAGCGTGTGCTGCGAAGGACGCCCTCTCCGTGGGAACTGTGTTTGAACCTGGAAAAACGGTGACAGATCAGTTCAGCATTCTCCCAGTGGGGGTCTGTGTTTTTCTAGCTGTGATAAAAGTAGTCTTCCAGGTGGCTGAGACAGGTGAAAGTACGGACCATGGTGGTGGCTGGTCAAATGCTTGAAATACTGATGGTGTGTATTTCCGTGTTCCCTTTCCCATGCGTTTTCAGGAAGTTTCTTTTTTTTCTTTTCTTCTCTTTTCTTTCTCTATCCTGTTTTACTTGTAATTTCACTTTTAAAGCTTTTTCTTCTTCTTCCTGAGCTTCCCTTTTAAATCTAAAAGAAATTAAAAAGAAATTGGTTTCAAATTCACAAAAATAGTGTTTGCTTGCTTGTTTGTTTTTCCAGGCTATTCAGTAGGCTGTGGAGATAATTTCTGCTTGCTGATTTGTTTACCAGGATCATCTTGATTCCCCTTTGGAGTCATTATACAGCTCTTCATCAAATCTTGGGGCATTTAACACTCTTGTATATGCAGATTAGACATTTTTGTGAGTAGTATCCCATGTTTGCTGTGTATATATGTATATGGGTGTGCCTGCATACACCCGTATTTCCATGTACATTTTTGCATATAATCCTCGCGACACATTTGATGTGAGGCTTTCGAGAAGGACCAGAAGCACGGCATTAGGGAGCAAGGCCTTCTTAGACAAGTTCAGTATGTTTTGATGCAGGTTTAGCAGAAGAACATGGGTGGCATACTCTGAGTGCCGAAAGGGTTGCTCTCTGGCATTCATCCACATGTTGTGTACCAGTCTCTTTCCAGATTTGGAAAACAGTTCAGCATTAACCTTTCTGAATCATCCTATGTGTTTATGTTGACCGTCACATTAGACATAGAATAACTCCTTTCCAGATGTCCACAGCCCTTCCTGATTTTCCAGTCATTAGACATCTGAACTGCTTTGGTTCCACAGATCTGTCCATCGTTGGGCCTCCACAGTAGGAGCAGAACTTCTTGAGCTTAGAAAAAAAACGCTAGAAATAATTATTATTCCTTTTGCTTCTTGCTCCAGAAGATGCATAAAGCAAGAAGGAGCCTTCTTTAACCTGCCATCTATTTCCATTTCCTGCTCCTGTAGGAAAATCCCATAGGCAGCCCCATCACGTTTTCCCTGTACTAAACTTCATCAGTCTGAGAAGTAGTGATGTTTCTTGTTCTTATTAGAGCCTTACTCTAGAATTTCACTCTTTTTTGCTTCCTAATTTCCAACATAAATTTATTAACAATCAGTTTCCATTTTCTAATTGCACTAATTGCACTAACAAACTCTCTCTTCTCCCATGTTGGTGTTTATCCACTTTATGTAACTCTGGAGAGGGATGGCGTACACTCTCAGCTGTCAACTGTGAAACTGAGCAAGCCAAGCTCTTTTAGTCACGTCCCATAAGAGACTCTCATCATCAAAATAGTCTTTTGGTGCACCTGTTCCCAGCTGAATGAACCTTTCCTGAGCAGATCACCAGAACTGTACACATTATTCCGGAGGAGTTTTCACAGTGCTACTATTTATGTGATATTAAAGCTTTTTGGCTGCTCTGGAGGCTTCCTGATGCATGCTGTTATCACACGTGCTTTATCCATAGCAGCATTACAGTGATAACTCCTAGTTAACCTTTGGAGACAGGTACACTTTCGTTCCTGTCTAGCTATTGAATGCTTAAGTTTCAGACAAAATTATAGTCCATAAATACATAATTTAGGGATTAAACTAAATTCATTAAATTAAGTTGATTAAATTAACCTGCTTTCTGTTCCTCTGCTCAGTGATGTTACCCAGCCCTTCCTGTGAGATATTCTGCTGCTTCTGTCAGGCAGTGAGGCCAGTAGCTTAGTATCATCGCCAAGGTGTCTGGCTTGGCTTAAACACACTGAGGTTGTTTACCTAGGTTTCAGCAAACTGTTTCATGGAGAGATTATTGCTTCTCTTTGCATTAGGGACTTGAAATTCCTTGTTGTCCTCCATGCTACCCTGGATGCCAGCAAGACAGAGCACAAGAGACTGCTCTTTACTCTCACCTCTGATAGCTGGCACTTGAGTGGCTCAATGTCACAAAGAGAAACAGAAAGAGGATGTACAGGGGGTAACAAAGGGTTTACCATGTACAAACTAAATCTTGGAGGAATTTACTAAGAAGTGGAGATCTCTCCCACAGCTGTCTGGCTTATCACTAGGCCAGAGTTGGGCAGAGTCTCACAGAGATGGCACAAGACAGACCTGTGTTACCCAATGAGACCCTACCAGATTTCATGGTCTTGGGGACAATGATAGATATTTTTGATTCAATACTGATTTTTTTTTTCATTTGGCAAATAATTTATTTTTCTAACTTTGCCTTTTTATCCTGATTTTAGCTAAAACTTAGCTTAAAAAAACATACATCTGAGGGGAACATCCATGAAAGTTTGTTGAATTATAGCCGACTAAAACAGGGCTTGTGTCTGCAAAGTACTTGTGTAGCATTTGCTATAGGGTTGTATAGCCTGTAGACCTCTTGTTGCAGAACTATAAGTGAAAATAGATCAGTTTAGTGCAGGAAGACAAACTAATTATCTGAACAAATTGTTAAAACAGAATTAAGCATGTTTAGTTAGGGTGCCTGCTGTCATCCTTGCAGCAGTAGTAGCTGTCTAGAGCTTTAAAGCTACAGTAGAGAAAGTGAGCAGGGCAAATGGATGGAGCAGATGTTTGATGCTTTGGCTAAAACAACATGACCCTTGGAGCTAAGCCCACTCATACTTTGGTCTCCCTCTATTTATGGTAACCTGCTTTTCACACTTATTTTACTGACAAGGTATATAGTTCTTGAGAGAAGCCGAGCTCATTTGAAGTAGAAGTTGATCAGATTCTGCATCAGGGTCTTCTCCGGCTGGCTTGAGAGACTGATAATGCTTGCAGTAATTTTTAAAGCTTATTTCCTTTTTTTTTCTGCTACATTTTATAAACTTTTCTTATTCCCTGCTTCCATTTCTTATCTCCTTTTGTTTATTTCCTTTTTCTATCTATTTTCTCTGGTCTCTTTCAAGGTTGTGAGCTCCCCTTTTTCAGTGGTGATACTCAAGGGAAATTAAAGGTTAATACAAGATAGGGGCAAACAACAATTCATTTCCAGCTGTGCTACCAGCCCAATTGGCTTTCAGCTGCATTCTGTGCTGAAAACTGATGACTTACAGTTGGCTAAAGCTGAGGGTAGGGCTGGAGCAGCTGTGATATAGCAGGACGGTAGAAACTTGCAGAAACAACTGGTTTCGTTAAAGCTGAAAAAGAATGTCATTTCCCCCCCTTCTTGTGTAATTAGGTGCTCTGAAGGTTTTCCTGTGCTGTTAGATTCCTGCTGAGAAGCAGCAAGATTTCAAGAACAAAGCTGTTTGTATGTATATAAACTAATGTAGTGAAATGTTGAAGTAATGTATTAAGTAATACTTATGCTTTTGTAAGGATTTTTTTTTTTCCCTGTGCATTTAGTGCTTTTGGAAAAGTTGCTGGATTAACAGCCCTGTAGTTGTCCATCTGTCTGGGGAGAAGGTACTGCCTGGCCCCTGGCCTGGCATTGCCTTTGGCTCACCTGCCAATCTAGACCCCCTTGAGAGGATGCTGGTGCCCATTCAGTGTCTGTTCACCCCACCACCATCCTGTGGAGGTCTGAGAAGTTATGCTTTGCTGAAGACTGTGAGAGCTTTATGTTTCAGACTATGGACCATTTGAAATTCAGCCGAGTACAAACTCATCTCGTAGCACTGAAGCTGACTTGTGAGGGCGCTCTCTGGGAGGGCTGCATGGCGTTTGCCGTGCCAAGGGAACTGTGTCTCTATGGCTGGTGACTCTGCAGAGGAACCTAGGCGCTTCTCTCTTGACCATTATTCCTGCCAGCTCCTCTTTCTGCTCTGCTGCTATAGGGGCCAATGTAGTCCTACCAGAGAGGATTTTCTTCCCGGCAAATGTGGTTTTATACTATTACCTGGAGTCTCTTTGTCTATGCTAGCAATGTTACTGCTGCTTCCCCTGGGGCTGCAGGACATACCCTGAAATGCGTCAGTGTGTTGCTGTAAATGCTGAGCGCTTTGTTGTTTCTTTAATCCATGCTGACTGCATCATTTCTGGGTATCATCAGAAAAGTACTCACTTCAACAGCAACTGCGTATGGCCCACTAGGCTTCATGTTCTTGCCTGCGTCATCACATGAAATGGCATTAGAACTGGCTAGGTCTTCCCTCTGAAGAGAGGAGAAAACAAATGGGAAGGAATAGCGTAAGTGGCTCTTCTTATCAGCAAAAAAGAGGATTTGTTTTCTCGCAGACTAAGCTGCTAATACCGAATGACATAAAGAAAGAGATAAGGGCACTGCTAAGTCTCTGAGGAGGGTTGTGGGGACAAAGTATGCTCTCCAGGGAGGATAGAAAAGACAAAACAAAGCAAAACCAATGCAATTATGGAAAGAAAAAATAAGCCACTCCAAGAGGAAGCTTAGCAGAGGAAATGGGCAGCAGGCAGCAAAGTTATGATGTCTACATCAAGGAACCCAGGGCCAATAGGGGCTGGTGAAGATCATCCGCCAAGTAACAGAGATAAGATCCGTAAGCAACAGAAGAGAATTTAAAAGAGTAAGGGGCCTAATATTCCTTACCTTCCTCCAAAATAACTTACTGTAGCTGTGCTGCTTAGAAGAGTTACTGCATCAGGATAGGTTGTTCCTGTATAAACTCCTCTGGCTTGCATTGATTAGTTACAAATAAGCTTCCGAGGCCAAAGGTGAAAAATATTTTCTACTAATACTGTACTTATTTCCTGAAAGAGAAAGAATTATATGAAATACCAGAGAAAGATAACCAAGAAAGAGTGGCTTTCTTGAAGGAAGGTGCTAAAGGGCCACAAATGAGTTCGAGTATTTAGCTGGGAAGCCTAAATCACCTTTGCAAAATATTGAAAGCAAGAAAAAAATTTTGCAGTGTGATGAGATTAGGTGAACAGGCTGAAATAGAGGTGGCAGAAAATCTGACCTTTGCTTTTGTTTGAGTACCCAGTGGATTACCCATGGAAAGAGAAGCTCCTGGTAAAAGCTGGGATGAGATACCTTAGTGTTCCTGACACATCTGAGAACTTCGTAAGAGTCAAACAGGTTGTCCTGCATATTGTCCAGATCTTTAATGTAGTTATGAGTGGGACATGGTGAAAAGAACTGGTGGAAAAATCAAGACCAGCTTGCTTTAGGCATTCACCAGGCTTTCTGGAGTTGGTGATGTCTGTTAATAAGCCATTTTACCTCGTTTCTTAACTTTACCTAGTAATAATGGAAATGGAGATCTGAAACAGCACAGCCTTGTGTATTTTGGTATTTCCCCCAAATTGAGCTTATTTTAGTGGAATGAGATTTTAGTATTTTAGAGAAATGTAAGAGCCACTGATTCCTGGCATGATCTACCCTTACTTCTTGCCATGGGTTTTGCTATATTTGTCATCTGAGCTTCTCGTGTGCTGGACAACACAAAGCAGGGCTGCTTCAAAACAGAACAGTCAACTAGTTATTAGTAGCTTGTTTGTTTGTCCTCAGGCCTATTTATAAAAACAGCCCCAGGCAGGGAATTCTGCCAGCAGCCCAACCGCTAAACAATTACAGATCTTTTCTTGGAGCAGTGTGTTCAAATCTATGCAATAATTCAGCAGCAAACCATAGCCCCCACTCACATGTGAATGAAAGTAGCCGTGTATGTGTGCAGAACTTTTGGTTTTTTTAACACAGAGTCTCAAAAAGTATCCATGTAATGTGCATAAAAATACAAAAAATAACTTAATAGGGAGCACTGCCAGTTTAGTGAAACCTGGCCCAGTGAGAGATGCAGAACTCAAAAGGAAGACAAAATGGTCAAATAAATATTAATCAAGAACTATACATAGGCTGCAAACTCAGACAAGGAATTCAAGGGACTGGTACTCACAAAGGGCCAGGCTTACCAGCTCCCTTGGGTTATGTTTAAGCAAAAAATGAAAGGAAACCCCTCTGCAAGGGAGAAGATTCCATCTTACTTTGAAAGGACACGGTAATATCTGGTTTTATCGGTGGTATGATACTTCATAGATTTCAGTTCACAAGTGTGACATATGCTTGATGGGTTTTGCACAGTTAATGTCGCATTGCTGATGAGATACACTCTTCAGCTAGTGGATGCAGGACTATAGGGACCAAATGATAGTCCCTTGGGGGCAAAAATAGGCTAGAAGTAGCAGGAGGCTTAAACGTTTGAATCTTGCTTTTGGTTTTGTTCAGACTGCTGTAATAGCATAGCAAGAGGATTTTGTGAGAATATCTTGTGAAGCAAGAGACAGTGAACAAGTCCAGTAAATCTTATGAAAGGAGAAAACATTCAAGTGAGACTTTTGGGGGAAACCCTCTCCAGTGGAGACTGCAAACTTTGCACAAGGCTGCCTCAGCTGGATCACTTCTTGGTCCAAAGTACAGAAATCATGAACTGGAACATCTCTGCTTGGGGAATGAGTGTTTGTTAACCAGATTGGTTGTATTTCAGGGGTTTGAAATGTTCTTTCTAAACTTGAAATATTTGTCTGGATTAACTAGATCTGATGCAAGGTTTTGACAGTTTTGCATTTGATTTATAACTTCAGCCTTAAGGAAGACCTAGAATTTGGGATTTAACCCCAAATGACTATGAAATTAATTAGCTCTTTAGATATTGGGTTTTTTAAAACTATTATTTTATTTTTTACTCTCTTCTTTCTTGGAGGGTAAACAAAGCAAACCTGCCTGGCTGCTGCCATGGAGTGGTGTGGCAGGGACAGTCTACCCCCAGGTAACTTGGGCACCGATTATATAAATACACCTTTGAAACATTTAATCCCTCCATTGATGTCTGAAGATTGAGGCAAATCCTGAAGCAGCTTAAAAATCAACTGCTGTGCATAGGACAAGAGTTGAAAACTCAGAAACCCTGTCTCTTTTTCCTGTGTATACGTATTTCTGGAAAACGGGCTCTATTGAAGGCGTGACAGCGGCAGAGTCGCTGCATCTCCAGCACTTACAGCAAATCAGACTGATACGACCATGGATGGTGGAAGCCCACAGCATCGTCTGCTTCTCCTCCCACACATCAGTCTGGTAACGTGAATGAGAAAGACTGTATTTTAGGTTGCATACTCTGTCCTTGTTCACTCTTCAGGTTAATGAGAAATGACTGAAGATGTCAAGTTTTGGATGCCGTGGTTCAAAAATGAAGTCATCCAGTATTAAAAGTATATACCTCTTGAACTATGAGGTGAGGGAGTTGGGAGGAATCCTTTAGCATCTGCATAACCTTTTCTTAATAATTTGTTTATTTTGTCATATACAGACTAGTACATAATATTGGACTAAGGAGCAGATGCAGACAAAGTATAAAGTGTGAAGTTCTGTGAAGTTAGTGACCTATTGTTTCTTTTCTCTTCTTTTTCTTTTCCCTTTTTCTTTGTCTTCATTACAGTTTAAAATTGGGGAGCTGAGAAGAAATGTAGCTCTCAGTTTCAGTTCCTCCTTTTTGCACAGAGCCCTCGTGGGATTGCCCTGATCTCCCTTCCCTACAGATTATTCAGCCACTGTTCTTTGTATAAAGGGTTAAGATCTGATGATGTTGAAACCAGTCTCCTGTTTACAATCATTGCAGAACTGTAGTATGGAAATTTCCATCTGCAGCAAGATTAAAAAAAAAATAAATCCCTGCTGATTTTGTGAACATTTAGGTCCAAATAAAGAAATAGTGGCTGAATCAAGCATATTAATTCTGATTAGCACATACAATGTGTTCAGCCAAAGAGGTCTAAGCTAACTGCCCCCTGTCCTCTGATGAAATTAGCTTGCTCTGCTTCTACAGCCAGCAGAAGTTTTTCAGCATCAGCACAGGAACCACAGTTTCGCTTGCAGAGGTACCTAAACGGCTCAACCCTGATAATCTTTGTGTTGAGGTCTTCTAAAGTGCAGTGCTTCCTTCTTTAGGGAGATATGATCAAGGTAAAAAATTATTGATTTTAGAACTGTTGCTAGAAGTGGGTTAATTTTTCTTGTTATTTAGCTCTTTCATCTGTTTGGGCAATGATAAATACAAGGATGTCAATACTTTTGGAGAGCAGATTTCGTGGTGCAAGATGTCTGTGATAGATTTAAATCTGCGATTTGATTATTTCGGGAAGGAAAGAAAGGTCTGTGGTCCTACAGGCGTTTAGAAGAAACTAGACAATTGCTTAACTTCTCTAAAAGCAAGACCAGTGCTGTCTCTATTTCATATGCTGTGTTTTACACATTTGCAGGATTACAGGGGGTGTAATTTCACATAGTAGTTGTGTTGGATTTTCCATATCAGTTCTGAGCACGTGCCAATAAAGCACCTATCTCCCTGCAACCACAGAAGTGTCTCCTGCTCCTTGCCCAGCCCAGCAGTGTGACACTCATGTAGCATTTGCACTGCGCACAGAAGAGTACGCTGCTTATATTTAAAACACTGACAACTTTAAAACTTGCATTGGAGGCTCTGATGTTTTCTGTTAACCCTGGGATTTGAATTATTGTTTCTGTGTTAAGTTCCTGACAGTAGCAGATTGCAAAAAGCAAACTTCATGATAGGATGCACAATTGTGGTTTTGGGAAGAGGATCTTTCACAAGTTGATGCTTTTAAGTAGTGTTAAGGTTTGTTGCTGGGCCAGTCTGAGAAGGAGCATTTGTTTGTGAAACCGTATTGCTGGCCTGCATGCCAGTGAGAGGCAGGAACCAACCGATCCCTGTCATGTGGGCTGTGTGCTTGGTGCTCGCTCGAGCATTCTCATACGCTGGCTAATGAGCTTGGCGATCTCAGCATCTTCAGGCTGCTCTAAGTGACTGTGTTGGGTTTTTTTTTTTTATGAGAGTGAAATTAAAGGTGTTCCACGTCCTCCTATTTTGCTTTCAGGACAAGTTATAATTAATTTTCGCTTCCCTTTGTAAACCCCAATCCAAAGTTCTGCATAAGCAACAATAATCAAGGTGAATAATTCAACACTATAGCGATTTGTACTTTCAGAGGTCTTTACAAGCATTACACATTTCACTGTCACAACACTCCTGTTGTGAATGAGCATTATGCTCATTTTTTTGCTGAGCAAACCTCTTGCTGAAGTCCAGAGCAGTTGGAAGCATGAGTGAAATGATTGGTGGCATTGGGATGGACTCCAGCAATGCCTGTTGCCAAAATAAAGTGGGATGCCTTTGGGTTTGCCTGGCAGGGAGGAGTCTGTGATAATGCATAACCTCTGCACTTGCTGGGAAGAGCAAGCATCCGCAGGCAGCACCGAAGGGGGCTGTACCACGCGTGTGTTGCACTGTGCACTGACAGCTGTGGATGATCTCCTGTTGCAATAGCATGGAAGGCGGCTCCTGGGTCTCCGTCGCTGTGCTGATCACGTGTAGAGGTTTTGGCCTCGTGCTCGTTAGGTGACTGGTGCAGGGCACGCTGGAACAGTCAAGGAGGATTTGCCCGGCGGAATGAGGAAACACTGTAAGAATGAGAATCAGAATTTGCTTTTAATCTGACGGCTTTTGGGCTGCCGGTCTCTACGTGGAACATTATCTGTGGCGCAAAGAGCAATAACTGGGGCTTCCATGATTGCTCTTTGACTATTTTTTTTTAGTCATGGAGTTGTTCCACACATAGGGTCCTTGTGGGGGAGGTAAGTATGCATTAAAAAGGAGAATGTGGATGTCGGAAGTGCAGATGAAATGGTAATATGAAGAGTATTCCCACCTCAGGGCTCACCTGGGTCTCACAGGCACTGCCTTGGTCTAGGGGTGCTTTTCTCAAGGATGCTCTGCAAGCTACTCTGTGTCAGGATAACACCCTTGTGCTGTTATTGAAGTAGAATGGTGTCTCCAGCTTCACCAGTGGTGGCAAAGGCAGTGAAATGAGGAAGGCTTCTGTGTTTCTCCCTATTTCTAAAGCCATGGCTTGAAATAACAGAAATATCTGTTTCACAGCTTTTTTTTCCCAGCCATTTCCATTGTTTTTGCTTGAGTACACAGTCTTCCTAATTCATATAGAAAGGAAATTCTACAGTGGAAGAGAATATCTCAAAAATGAGGCAAACCCCGCAAGCTCTGAGGGAGATCAGAGAATTTTTCAAGGCTTTGTTGTTGCAGAGAGGTGCATTTGTAAGATACATCTGGGTCTGCAGGCACGGGGTTTGCATGGTAAAACATGGGCACTTCAGGTTGGAGGTGAAATCCTGGCATTGGTCAAGCCAGTGGGATTTTTGCCAGTGATTTTAATCAGAGCCAGAATTTCACCCTAGGTCTATAATCTGGTGTAATCTCCCTTTGAAGTCACATGGATTTTTAACCAATATTTTACATAACACCAAAATAATTCACTATCCACCCAATATTGTCTGTTTTCCTGTGGAACCCAAACTGAATGTTCCAAATGTGTTTTCCAAAAACTGAGATGATATTGAATTAAAAATCTGACTTTTTTCTTTTTTTAAATATGGGGTGTTTGAAGAGTCACTTTGATGTTGTGGGTATATTTTTCTTTTAAACCCATGGTCTGACCTCATAGCTAAACATGCTTTAAGCTTGAGGTTGGGATAAAGATTTATGTAGATCCCTTCCAACAAGAACTATCCTCTGATCTTATGGTCCTGTTTTATGGCTTAGAGAAATGCCTTTTAGAATCATCTGGTGAATAAGAAACTTGTGTGCCGCTGAAAAAGCGGTTTGTGTCTTTAAAACGAATATAATTATCGACTGTAGTTCCAAGTAAGAATTTCTAGGTTTAGGATTGTATGTCTGCATACACGGGGCCCTGTAGCCAAGGACTGACTCTGCTGAAACCTGAGGAAATTCCATCTCCAGCTTAAATGTACCCAGAGTTTCACTTTGTCATTGATGCAACATCTGAGGTTTTTAAGGCTGCAGGTGTGTTTTGAGCCTGCTGGGCTGCAAGAGAGAAGGTGAGATGGAAAAACCTTTGGTGCAATAGTATAAGGCTTCCATGTCAGAGTGAATTAGAGGTGTAGTGCACAAAAACTGTGTTATTTTGAAAGAGGGTTGCTTCTTTCAGATCATCACACGTTATGAATCTTTGGAGGTTTTCAAGACCAGACTGGCTAAAGCGCTGTACAGCCTGGTTGGAGTTCACTGTTGACACTGCTTGCAGAAGGAGGTGGGACTAGAGAATTGGAAGTCCCTTCCACTCTGAATTGTTTTATGACCTTGAATCATGCACAAATCTCCTTGAATAAGCGTTAGTAGATCCTTGTCAAACACAGACTAGAATTTATGAGGTGATAGTACAGCAGATAGTCTTTCTAGTGCAGATGATTGGTTTTAACTTCTGTACTCATGGACTACTAAAAGCTGGGGTTTTTGCTTTACATTTAAATTCCTCATCAGCTGTTTTACCTGTAGTTAATGTATTTGAGGCTTCAGTGCCAGTTACATTCAGAATTGGAGATCACTGGTGGAAACGATACAACAGGTCAAACACAAGTGCTTGGGGTTCATGGAGAAATTACTGTACAGCCTTCTTTGGCCTCTGCAGAAACCAAACTATTTGGGAAGAATGGCCTTTGAGGGATTTAGGAATCTATGTTGCTGCTTGCATTAAAGTAAAATCCTGGTTCCTCTTGGTGCTAGGCCCTGTATAGACATACAGAGAAAGAAAAATTTTGCTCTGGGGAGTTTATAATTATTTATGGTCAAAACTGAGGAAGGGCTTCAACAGAACCAAGCACAGGCTCAATGACTTACTAGAAGTCAGTAAGTATGTCAGTGACAGAGATGACTCTTACTTCAGTGTCCTGTACACTTGATCATGTGATCTTCCAGGATTTAGGAACTGTAATCTACATCTGTGAAGGTTTTATACTCCCCAACAACAGCATCTTAATTCAGGAGTAAAATTGGTGTTGACCTGGACAGGTTTATATCCACATATTTTAATTTACAAACAGATAAGGAAAACTTTCTTGCTATATTAATTTATCTACCTTGTCAGTTTAATGAGTTACCTTTTTCAATCTTATACCTTGATATTTTGGGTTTTGTTAAAAAATGATCGGTTGGCAGTTCCTGTTTCTTTGTGGCTTCTTCATTTGCATGATTTTTATCTTAATTTTTTTAACCTTTAATTTCCTTTCAATTCTTCCCATCTTAAAAGAGAAACCTCTGCCTTTACAGATCAGTCAGGTTGGAATAAACTTGCGAGTGTGTGACTCCAGCTAAATTTGCTGTAGACCACATCTTTTTAAAGCTAGGAGTTTTATTTGGGGAGGCTTACCTTTGTATTACTCTGAGCTGAGCGTTCCAGCCTGGGAATTGTTTCAAGTGGCAGATTAAGAGGTTTAGGAAAAGGTTTGTCGAAAGTACTTAGGAATGCAGGATTTGCGGTAGCAGGTGAAACAATTTGTCAGTGAGGTCTGGTAACCTGCCTCTAACAGTTGTCAGTCTCTAATGCCGTGGTGAAAATTAGTTCTCTTTTCTCAGCCTCCCTCATACAATTGGTCTGTTTACTTGTGTAATGCACTGCAGGCTAACTGTGGGAAAACATAGATTGTGTTTTAAAAGAATAGTTAAGCTCCTTACACTGCAAATTTGACCCATATTTTAGAATTTTGAATTTGGTACAGAAAGTTTCAGACTCTAAATCTGGTTTTTATTCTCAAAAAAATGGGACAGAAAGTTCTCCCGGAGGCCTGTTCTCTAATCGCTCTGAAGTAACATCTGTTGTTCTATAGAGGTCAATATAGTTCAGAGCAAAACAATGAATTATGCTTGGTGATGTCCCCAAGGATGACTTTAAGGCAGTAATTGGTAAAGAAGAGATGACTAGAATTAGAAATTAGTGGATCAGAATTTGTTTGGTGGAAATAACGCCCCATTTCTAAATGAGAAGATGACATACTGCTCACTACCACTTTCTGGCATCCGTCATTGGTAACCAGAGAGTCAAAATTGGCATCTGGTATTTGGAGAGTTGGGGGGCAAAGGAAGCAAGTCCTGCTTTCATGACTACCAACCTGCTTTCCTCCGTCTGCCCGACCTGTCACCACACTGGGCTTTCCTCATCATCATCTTGAGGAACATCTTAATCAGTCCGGGATGGAAAGATGGACACATGTAAGAGTATAATCTCTTTGTCTAGCTCCTGAACTCCACCGAAACAGGAAGGTTTGGGTTTTTTCCTTTTCCTCATCCCTCTTTTTTTTGTTTCCAGAGAGAGTGCATGCTGTAATCATTCATACGGCTTTTCTTTTGCATCATGACTGTCAGCGCCCGAAGGAAAACCTTAAATTGCCAAGCACTGCTGTAAATTAGACAGGCTGCTGCATGGCTGGTTGGGCATTGTACTATGCATGCATTTCTCTAGCTGAAAACAAAAGGAATCAAGAACTGTGTTGAAATGAAAGCTCTACATTTCTGGCTGCTTGAAATTCTCTTTCTTCATTTCTGCCCCTGTAATAGAACACTTTGAAAGACAGCATTTACTGCTTGACACTAATCAGTCCAATGTTTCTGTACCTTGAAACTCCAAAACTTGCTTGATTATTAAATGCCATACCACGCCAGGGTCATATTTCACCATTGCACTCTCAACACCTATTTATTATGTAAATATTATCACAGCAAGCCCACTGCGGTGGAACAGGGCTTTCATCAGTGTTTCTGCTTTCATCACTGTTGCCCAGACAGTGTATGAAGAAAAATTCATAAGCAGCAAAGCAAACAAGGAGAATGGCGTGACTTGGTGTTGCAGTACAGTGACAACCAGTTCACCTTTCGCCACTCCAGTCTTCCTCTTCTATGGGTGACGGAGCTGGTTGCAGAAGAGTGTGTTGGCTGAGGTTGGCTTAAGGAGTCAGGACACTTTTTGCTCTTAAATCTGTGATTGAATTTATGGGCGGTATTTGTAGCGAGTTCTCACCATAAGCAAAATGGGAAGTGCTCATGTCTTTTGCAAGCACGCTGAGATTTAGCTGAAGTGTTTGGTGAACAGGTTGGGCGGGATTTTAGCCTGGTTGGAGCATTTTGAAATGTAAACAGAGAATAAAAAAAGACCTGATCAGAAAATCTACTTGACCTGTTTGTGAGTTAAAGTTTGTACTTTTTCTGGATCTCTCTTTCTCAGAAGTCATCCCTTGGTTTTGCTGAAGGGAAGGTGCAGTTTCTGCCACATTTCTGGTGTCGAACAGAAGGGATTGTGCAGACAAGAAGACTTGAGAGACAAAAAGCTTGGCACCTGTAGGACTTTGCCCATTCACTGTAGGAGTGGAGGACTGGCTAAAACCTACTGCCCAGCAATCTCAGCTAAAGTTCCGAGTGCCCAGGGAAAAAGGAGTTGATGTGGTTGAAGGAACAAACAAGGATGGACGTCAGTATCTATGTGTTTGTTCGTGTACTTCCGTGGTTATTTTCTGTGTTAATTGAGTAATTTTCTGAGAACTATATGATTTGCATACAATCAATACATATACAATACATAAGCACTGAATGAAAGGGAAAAAAATTATTACAAATTTTGTGGCTGCAAGATAACATTGAAGACTATGACGTGAGACAGCTATTAGAGCCACTTAAGACCAAGACTATTCAAATATATATTTTTCTTTCCATTTGTGATGTGTGATGAAGGGAGCCATGTCTGATGTTACAAAAACTATATTTAATTCCTGCTGTGCATCTTCAGACAGATCACAATTATATTATCTGTTTGGGAGAAAACAATTGAAACTAGAATGGATTCAGCCTTTATGAAATGAAAGCCAAGGTCTTAAGCCCGATCTCTGTGACACACCTGGAAGCATTGGCTTCCCATTCTGGACCTCAGGAAGGCACTCAGTCCAGCCTTTTGCACTAAAGCAGGACAGGTGTAGCTAGACTGGATTGCGGTCATGGATGGTCGATAGGTCACACAGAGCCAGCAGGACTGATGAAAAGAGGGAACGCCAGCTTAAGCAGCACATGGTGTTCCCACAACTGACTCTCTCATCCTGGTCCTGCATACAGGCAGATGTGCAGGTTGAAGAGCTGCCTGTGCTGAATCCAGATGGGAGGAGGAGATGGTGCTACGGCCTCCTTCATCTGAGACCACCCTTTCCATGAAAGTGGAGTGTGTGGGATGTTACGAAACTCAGGTCTAGCGTCCAAAGCTAACAACATCAGACCACCTCTAGCTAAACCGTTTCTGATTAAGTTCTTACTAGCAGGGTATGCCACCTTCCAAAGCAGCAGGTTCTGCAGCATCCCTTAGTAGTCCCTTAAACTTTGTCATAATCTTGACAGAAAATTATCCCTCGTCTCCAACTAATTCTTATTTCCTGCAAATTAAGTTGATTTATTTTTGTTCTTGGCTTAGTGACCATGGAGATTAGTTGACGTCCTTATGACAACCATTGACATGTCCTTTCTTGTCTTTGCTTTCCTAGTCTTCAAACCCCAGTTCTATCAACGTATAGACCATATCTGATAATCCTCCTCTTGTTGTCTGGGCTGTTCCATTTTGGGGCACCATGTTTTGAAAAAGCTCTTGATAAACAAGATATAACAGGGGACTCACGAAAGTCTTATAAAGTGGAAAAATTGCTTCTAATGCTCTCTGACAGCTCTGCTAGTGTACCCATTCTGACATTTGTGCTTTTTTGCAGCAGTTTCGTGTCGCTGACTCATCCTCAAGTAGTTATCCCTTTTAGCAGCTGGGCTAATAGCCAGTTGTGCCCTGCTTTATATTTAGGCATTTCCTTTCTCCTTTCTCTAGCACTTTGTAGTTTATAGTGTTTCATTTCACAGATGAAGATCATTTACCCAGTTTGCAAGATCATACTTATTACTCTTGCTGTCTCTAAGAAAGCCCAGATACCTTATGCAGTCTAAATGAAATTATTTCATAATTATTCTGAAGTATGAACTCTAACCTGTTATCCAGGTAATAGATAAAAGCACTGCCTACAGCCAGGCCAACAGTGATGCTATGCAGGATTCTTCCCACCTTAGTGGCAAGCCATCACTAGTTACTAGTTCCCCTTTTGCGGGCTTTTTGAGGGGGCCACTCTCAGGGTGATTTTTATCTATATCTTATTCCCCCAATTTGATTATGAGAGTGTCCTATGTGGCAATGTACGAATCTTTACAGAATTCAAGGTGTATTGTATCTGCTGTTTATTCTTTATTTGGGGGCTGTTTACTGCTTCAGAATACATTAGATTAGTTTGTGATTTATTCTTAAGAAATCCGTGTAAGATATTTATCTTCTTCTCATCTGGACAGCTGAAGTAATTCATTGATCCCCCAAAAGAGCCTTAAATTATAGAATAGGGTTGTACCTCCTGCTCTGTAATTCCCTCATTTGAATGATGAGAAGTACCAGTCAGAGAGAAAGAAACTACAGTGTAGTCATACTTTTATATAGTGCATATAGTTTTTTTTATGTATGTATTTTTTTTATAGATGTACATTTTAAACATATATTTTTGGATGCTTTTGTTTACTGCCTGCATACAAATTGAGAGAAAAGAGTAAAAGATTTCCTCTGCAGATGGTGGTGGTCACATAGGTGACAGTATGGCTATTATTTGAGAAGGGTGGAACGTGCCTCTTGTGCTGGTGGAGAGCAGAGCATGATTTCCTTTGGCTACAGGCATGCTTGAGAAGCTTCTATACACATTTTTTTTTCTCTATCTGTGCTTAAAAATGACCGAGCTTTGTATTATTGCCAATCTAAGACTGTTCTATCGCGTAGCGATAATCCCTAATTTATGTACATTCTGATATCTTTGACCATCTGTGTGTAAACCATGTTTTCTTGACTAGCTTTGTTTTTTAATTCTTGTATAATATGCCGTTTATAAGCTTTCAGCAGGTCTCGGTAAACAGAGTCAGAGTCTCTAAAAAGACAGCCTGGACTGTTGATTTGAGCCAGAGGGTTTGGGGTGTGGAAACCAACCTGGAGTGGGGCCCTGGTGGGTGGTGGGGAGGAGAGCAGCCTCGTAGTAGGGTTTGTGAAGCCAAAATGCTGCTGTGTAGCCCTGCCATGGGTTGATTCTAGTGCTTTTTGGTAAAGTACCAAACACAATGTGTGGCTGTTACTTTGAACACTCGTTTACCTGTTTATGTTTGTGTACGTGAGATACGAACTGCTGAGCTGCCCTGCCTCTGAAAGGGGAGCCTTGCTGCTCAAGAAAAAAGTTGCTGTTTCCTAAAGTCTCCTGGTGCGTTTTTGCCATGTTGAGCAAAGAAATAAGGAGCACGTGTACATCTTCATCCCTCTGGGCAGTTCTCAGCCTTCACTGAATTACGAGCTTGGTGTATAGTTGTGTTTGAAGTCCTTAATTCTGTAACAGTCCCTAATCCTCACCTTCCCAATTATCCAGGTGTGACCACTTTTACTCATAGAGGCAGCCCTGTTAGCAATGCCAAACACAGAGTATTGGCATTTCTCTAAGAAAAATCACTGCCAAAAAATGAGTGCAAGTACAAATAAACTTCCTTGGGAAAGCAGCATCAGTGTAGGCAGTAAAGAAGTTGCTGAAGTGGAACAATGCAGTAAACCCGATGTTGATTGGATTTAAGGTTCTAATGGCTTTCCCTTGCACATGAATCTCATATCTATTGTTAACTTTAATGAGACTTACGTGCCAAGCCTGCAAGGAGAATAGGTCCTTAATTCATCTCGCCTCCGAACTGTTTCATGAGAAAGTATTCCCATGTCTTTCTGTTGAAATTTCAGTTGACAGTGCTAACACAGGAACAGACCTTGCAATGAGGAATTCACCTCAGATCGGGCAGCTGCGGTGAGAAACGGTTCCCCGGGTAGATCCGAGAGACATGTGCCGACTAGTGCGTGCCTAAAGATCAAAAGCTCGTTAGCTCCTGCTCGCTCCCGCACTGACTCTGGGTAAATGACTTTCTTTGTTTTTCTTCCCTTTATTTATGAAAAGGAGGATAATTTGTCTTTATCTGCCTGAGAAAGCTATTGTAAGATGAATTAGAACTTGTTTGTAGAACTCTATGCGTGAGGTGTTTTATCTGCATGTTATTGTGAACTCCACTCCTTGCTAACCTGATCAGCATTTCTCTGAACTTTGATGTTAAACTTCGGCCTACAAATATCTTACGCAGTGCTGTAAAAATGAATACCAGGTGAGAAGTTTCACCAAATTTTTGCAGTGGCTTAATGATTACATTTATAGTAACAATCCTACAAACCCAGAATAATTGAAAAACAACCGACAAATCATTTGGAGCCTGGAAAATCCTAATTTGTGACCACTTTCTACCTTCATCTTCATAACATTTTTAATTTGTTTCTCTTAATTTTCATGCTAATTTGCCCTGTGTGTTGCAAAAGCTACTTCAGCCTGTTGGCAGCTCAGGAATGGGAGCAGACCTGTTGATCCTTGGCAGCAGGTGAATGCCTGGAAGAGCCGTCCACATTCATGTTTCCCTGGCAGCCAGCAGTTCAGCCAGGCCTCTTTGCGGAGCTTTTCTGGGGGAAATTCCGAACTTATTTTCAAACTTCTGAATAGCATTTTAGCTTCAGAATTTCTTTCTGTTCCCAACACCCTGGGGGTTTGCCTGCTGGCTGCCTTGCCTCCAGAATGTAGATTTTTTTTTTTTTTTGGCTTGATGGTGGCATTGTTTAGGAACTGTTCAAAAACCTTACAACCATGTAGGACAGGCAACAAAGAGAACCAAATTATCATTTTAAGGTGTTGAGGTACTTGAGGAAGTTAGGATTTCTCTCCTGAAGTCATTCTTAGTTGCTATAATAGATGTAAATATTTCTTTAGTTTTATGTAATATGTATTTGCGGTCAAAAATATTCATGGATATCAGTAGGGAAACACGACCTGTGGAGATTGCTGTTGTTAGCAATATAATGCCAGTTCTAGAGTGCTGTTAGTATTAATGTATGACATTTGTTAACAAACAGTACTCGAGAGTCATCAGTCGTTGGGAGGTCTGCTGTGGTTGTTTTGGGCTGGTTTGGCTCTTTCACTAGCAGAGCTTAAGAGCCTTATCATTTGGGATAACATTAAATTGCATTCTCTAAACAAACCCTGCACTCTTTCAACTGAAACTCTAATTATTGTGAGTTGAGTTGGTGATAGCTCTTTGGCAAAAATTATTTTATTTTTCACTAATTACAATGCTCTGAGGTCTCCTAACTGAAACATACTGAATTATATATGGACTGTCAATCATGTTTTACTTTTCCTGTACTCTTGCTACATTCCTACTAAGAAAAATAAAGTAAATTATAGATTGTCACTTCCTTTTGTCGATCGTACAAGAAATGTCTTCAGTCAGTAGTTGCTCAACTTCTGGCCAGTAATGATTCCTATAAAGCATTACATGGGTGCCTGAAGTATTTCTCTCAGATTGGATTGTTTTTGTGGATATGGATGACAAGACTGGGGTTTTGCCTTGTTTTTCTTGTATACAGCTTTACTGGGGTGTTTGTCTTAACCATCAAGAAGCAGGGAAATTCCAAGAGCATTTCTGTAATAGCTGTTGGCACATACATATTGGAGCAAATGATAATTGTGGTAATTTCTGAATGGTTTTGCTCTGTTGGTTTACATCAGATTAAATGGTGGATGGGGATATGTCTTTGTGAGGATCAATTCAACAGGTTGGGTTAGTTTTTCATCAGGATACAGAAGGAAGCCCTAGAATCATGGGGAGATATCCTAGAACTGCTCTAGCACTCCCCAGAGTCCCCAAGAAGACTCCAAAGCCAGGAGTACCTGGGATGCCACCGGCAAGGCCTGACACACAGCTCGCATGGGAGCTGTGTAGGGTTTCGTTGTGCTGTTGGAAGGCACTAACTGGAGGTGAGTCCAGCTTAAGTAACAGATGACTCCCTTGTGGTCCAGTTCATTGCGCAGACTTCCAGCGTCCTTTCAGCTTTTCTGTAGGTTGGTCTAAGAGATGGACTGGAGACACACACTTGTCTGGGAGTGCCTCTGTGTGGGCTCCCACTTGTACGTTGGGCCAGGTGACAATTATCTTCAAAGCTTTTCTTTTGATAGGCCTGTGTCTGGTGAGCAGCACGCTTCAGCTGATAGTGTTCTCTCCTCACGGTCCTCTAGAAGTAGATTTGTGAGCTTGATGTTTTAGCAGAGATGGTGATGAGAAAGACCAGGTCTTTGTTTTAAGGATTAAGCAGGATAATCATAACTTTCAGCCCCTGAAGGACAAAACACAAATTTTACTTCATAGGCTTGACCTACTCTGGAACAACACTGAGACTCAGAAAAGATGTAGTCATGTTGGAATACGTGCATTTTAGGATGTATTTGGGATAAATTGTATCCTATATGTGAAACTAGAGTGTGAGCACAAGAGATGGGGAACTTGATACCTAATGAGGATAAAAGTTAAAGACTATGTATTTTATAAGTGTGTTAGCTGGCAGAACAAAATGATGAAAGGACAGAAATAAGAGGGAGCAAAAGAAGTGACAATGAGAAACACAGGCGAATGTGTTATTGCCAAAATTAGCCAGCTGAATCGATCTCAGTGTATCAATAGATTAGCTAAATAAAATGAAGTACTCCCTAAAGTTACATGATTTAGTAAACTGCAGTGCATCATAACCAGATGAAGCCAGTTTACTTACACGCTATTAGTTAAGGCAAGGATGATTTCACTGATGTAACAGCTTCCTTTCATATCTGAAAAAAACACCTGTATGATGCAGCTTGGATACATCTGCTTTTCCACTGTGGGGAAAAAATATGTGCTTGCTAATGGAGTAACCTAGAAGAGAAGACGTGTTCCCAAAGTAACAATACAATTTCTTAAATAATAGAGAAATACTAAAAAAAACCTTTAAAAAAAGACCAAGTTGTGTAATACACCTTTTAAAAGTTTGTAACAACCATGGGAGATTTAGAAGGTAATTGAGATATGGGAGGAAAAAAAAGAGAGAGAAGAGAAATCAGAGAAAACTGGTTGCTGATTTGGTCTTGGGGTCCCATGCTTCTCTCTGTTGTTGGCTGTTTTTCTCTCTCATCTTGTTCCTTCATTGAAAGCAACAAATCATAAAGTTTTGGTTAGAAGAAGTAGCAACAGAATATCAAAATAAGTTGAAATATGTGAACTGTTAGGACAGTTTTGGGGTGATGCACTGGCATTATCCTAGGGATATTATGGGTTTTTATTTTTCCCAAGTGCATCTGTGCATTCCCACTTAGGGGATCTGGCATGGAGCTGTGAACTTTTTATTGAAATGTTGTACAGTTATGAAATCGAGCCTAAAAAGCTGAGGTTGCTGAGATGGCTTTGATTTAACTTTTCTGTATGTATGATGCATATGGCAGAACCCTGTAACTGTTATTTGTGAAGTGACAGACCTGCTTGTTTCTAACTCTTCTCCTGTTTTCCATCCTCTATATCTTGCCTCATATGTTCTCTGCTTCATGTCCATTCCTATGGACATTCTCGTAGCTGCAGTGACCTTTTTCTATATCTCTTTTCTATATTCTCCTGTTCTCTTATTCTGTTCATGTGCACTCTTTTTTATGTCTTTCCGTGCTATTCTGTTATTTGCTAATTTGTCCCCTTCCCTTGCCCTTACTCTTTGACTCTTACAGTATCTCTGTACCTCTTTCTCACTTGTATGCTTTCCAGTCAGGTTTCGGCTTTGTCTTTCTACTCTGTTTGAGATCAGCAAGGGAAGCATAGAGGAAAGATCTTTTTGACCTCAGTTTCTGTGCCTGGGACTCCCCTGATCACAAGACATGCGAAGAGCAATTTAGAGGTAAGTCCTAGCTGAGTTCTATATCCCCAGCTTGGGATATGCAGAGTAAAACAAATGTTCTCTTGCAGTTGTCTGATGAGTATGTGTGAGAAATGGTTCTTTCTCGTTGAAGATTTTTAGCTTCTCCTTTTCTGAAATGCATGATTAGTTGTAGCTTTGGGTAGATCAACAACATCAAACATCTGAAGTAGTTTCTACAGTTAAGGCCAGAGTTGGCAAAACTGCAGTTGGATACAGTCTGGCAGAACATTTCTTCTGCTGCTTTCTTAAGGGCTTCTTCAGACTAGATGCGTGATGTGTCAGATCACCTGTGTGTGGAGAAGGTCATTTCGGTGCTCCTCATGTGAGCATGATATGTCTGATCATGTGAAGAAGCCCACAGATACATGCTGCTTAATATGATGGGGCTGCCTGTGTGTTGGTCACTCGACAGGAAGGGGATTGGGATTGGGGTTGGGACAGACTGTCCTTCCAGGTCCACATAGCCCATCCCTGCTGAAAAAGATAGAGTGTCCCATTGCAGGGGGAAAATTTAAGCTTCTGTTCCCTTTCATGATTAGTCTCATAGGCTCTTAGTTGTTTTTTTTTTTTTTTCTGAAGTAAACTGGTAAGCAATAAATCATCTGCATCTTTTTTCTTTTTTTTTTTAAGCTAGCTGACAGTTGATTTCCTTCCTCTTTCTCTTTGAAGATCTGAACTCTTCTTTTGTAGTTGTTTGTTGAACTGTTGGCCCAAGGTCTAGTAAAGTTCTCAAACCTTTGCAGCCCTGTGGTTACAGAACGTATTATAAGATCTCAGGAACTGAGAACTCACGCCAGAAAATAAACAGCTATAACAGCAGTACAAAGAGCAGGGTTTTCTTTATTCTTTTGCACACAGGTTGGTGGTTGCCAAATATCCGCATCAGATTTGGGGCCTGAATTGCTTGATCTTCTGTTTAAGATTTCAAACAAAAATTGTTTGTGGTTAACACAGTGCAAAACACGTATGTGTTTCCAGTAGTTCTCTTCACTAAACTTTTTTGCAGGTCTTTGAGCTTCCTCTCTGGTCTTCACAAGTTACATAAGGAGTTTTCATCAAGTTTGAATTCCTCAAGCACTGAGAGACAGGAGGCAGAGAAATTAAGCTAGACTGGCCTTGCTCTCATTGGCAATCCTGCCTTGCTGTTGGCTTTCAGTAACCATTTGTTTGACCATATTTTTCTTTAGTAATTGAGAAAACCAGCTCTGGGTTGCTTTAATTGAGAAAGGTACCTATCAGTAGAGAACATGATATGCATTATGTATGTGTGGTGCTGTTTTACTGACTCTTACTAGTCAAAGAGGATTTGTATGAATTTCGTTAGATGCTTCTGACTATTCCAGCCCAAATGAATATATAGGGACTTTATATAAGCATATGCAAGAAGTGTTGAAAGAATATTGGTAAGGTTATGAAGTCAGCGCCTCAAAAGCTAGGAAATATTTGGATATTCTGTGATACAGGTAGCTTGTCCAACTTGAATTCCTTTCTTTTCTACAGATGCATTAAGACACAGCTCTTGGTTCAGGTGTCCATGTAGAAGTCTGTATTACACCATTGGAGTTGTGCTAAGGTACCCTGCCAGGTCTTCAGCTGCCTTGTTGGCACAGAGTCTGACACTGGGCAGCGCTACCGGCTTCTGTCCTCTCTTTGGAGAGGACGTGTCAATCACAGAGAATATGAACATATTTCCTGTGAAAGGATGCCAGGCAAATTGGTGAAGTGCTCACCTGTAGAGCACAGGTCATGTGTAGATGCTGTGGCAGATCTGTCAGCCCTGTGTCTTGTCCTCTGTTGTCTCAGATGGTAGTAAGGATCTCTCTTCAGGCAACTGAATCATAGAATCATAGAATGGTAAGGGTTGGAAGGGACCTTAAAGATTATCTGGTTCCAACCTCCCTGCCATGAATAGGGACATATTCCACTAGACCAGGTTGTTCAGAGCTCCATCCAACCTGGCTTTGAATACTTCCAGGGAGGGGGCATCAACAGCTTCTCTGGGCAACCTGTTCCAGTGTTTCACCACCCTCATGGTGAAGAATTTCTTCCTAATATCTAATCTAAATCTGCCCTCTTTTAGTTTACAGCCATTCCCCCTTGTCCTATCAATGGCACCCTTCATATCCATTTACTATCTTATAAGTTTAAAAACTAGGTCACATGTAAACGCCTGTGGTGAGACACCTCAGTTTAGGTGTCTTAATCGTAGTTGACTCCTGCTCATAATTTCAGATGTTCCAATCCTATATCTTCCCTTCCTTAAGGAGGAGTTGATCCTATTTAAATTTTTGAAGGTGGGCAATAGTGAACAGACTCTTCTGCCCATTTCCAACAAAGCACATCCTATGCCTTCAGCCGGTCCCCCACTCTGCACTGTCTCTAGCTCGTGACTGCTTCTTAATCACAGTTTCCATTTTGTGGATATCTGAACTCAGTTTCAAACCCCTTGTCCAGCAAGTGTTAGATTCTGTCCTCTACCTGTCAGTCCCTTGCTCCTTTTGAGATATTTCTAGACACCGTAGCTGCTTACTAGCTAGTCTGGCCAAATTCTCTCCCATACTCCTCCTCCTCTTTCTTTTTTTGAGGGTGTCAGTTGTTCAGCCCCACTGCTTCCAGTGCTTGTCCAGTGTTAACTGTCAAAGTCCCTGTATAATGTAGCTGAATTCACGTGCATTTTTGTAAGGGGAGCAGAAATGTTTACCTGATGCAATCTGCCCTGCTAAATGAGAACACTTTGACCCAAACCAAGGAGGAGATTGAAATCTCCCTCTAAAATTCACCAGAAAATCGTTTCTTGTACAGAAATTACATATTTTCTGCAATATTTTTTAGAAATGGCTTAAATATTTTAGCTGAAGTTTTCCCAGCCAGTTCCTGTTTGGGTCAGACGCGGCTTTGGAAAATTTCTGCCCTTTCTCATTACAGTTTGGCAAGGCGTAAAGGCAACTTAAAATGGGTTGTTCAAATAGGGATTGCCAAATAGTAGATTTAGATGCAATCCATGCTTTGAGCATGTGGCTGTAACTGAAGCCATATATCAAGTTTATGACTTTACAAATAGTTTTGTAAGGTATCAGAGCTGCTGACTTGCTGGGCAGCTTTCTGAGTAGCAGACACAGGAGCTGCCTCTTAGTGGTTTTTTTTTAAACTGAAGAAATTTAGTAGTGGGGTAAGATTGCTATGGACTGCTCGGTATTGTCCTGTTACCTCATTTCCTCAATATAAAAAAGAGATTAATTTGGCCTGGGAGCTTAGTGTGAGCAGCTGAATGTTTGTGGTTACATCTGGAGGAACAAGTTGATCTGGTGGTTGCTTAGAATAACAAACTGAGTTTCTTACAAAGATCTGTGTGCGATGGCGCTTGTTGCCAATGAGCATATTGTTGTGGGTGTGTATATGTGTGTGAGAGATGGAAACTCAAAGATACATCCCCAAAGTGCTGTGCTTGCTTTTTGTTCCATGTGAATCGCTCCAGTTCTTTCTAAGAGGTGTTCCTCTGTCAGGGTTGGTACTGTCTGTCTCCAAAGGTTTCATGCTAGAAGGATCTACAGCACATTTATACACCCTATACACAGCGACACACAACAGTCACAGCACATTTCACAGCTTCCAATAGCAAGGCTTAGACCTGCCATGAAAACCAAAAGCCACCACCACAATGCGCTACAGGAAGGGGGCTGCAGTAATCAAGAGTGCTACCAGCTTTTTACTTTGAAATTTATTTTCCAGGCAGGAAGAATTTGTTAGATAATTTTCCCAGGTGGCCCTGGAAAAGAGACCACACATAAAAAGATGAAAAACAACCACAACCAAACAAAGGACTTTCACATTGGGGCAGGAAGAAAGCAAGAAGAGGAAATCCATCCTGTCCCAAGCCCCTCCATTGGAGCCGTGCCCTGACAACCCAGGAGTGTACCCAGGAACAACCTGTAAAAAAAGGCCTGGGACCAAAGGGCACTAGTAACCTCCCCCCATCAGGCTGAAGGAAGCGACGCAAAGGGAAACAGTGAGTGGAAGCGGGTCCGCAATCAGGGCAGGAGGCGAACCCTTCCCTTGCCCACCACATCTCCACAGGTGCCCCTGCATAATAGATATGAGGCTCTAGATGTGGAGGACAAGACAGTGGATGGTGCAGGGGTTGACCCATCCACATCGGAAGAGGCACAAAGATCAGAAGGACCTCCCTCTCGCATTACTACCAGCTCCACAAGGAGGAAGAGACGAGTCCTAGTTGTAGGAGACTCCCAGCTGAGGGGAACAGAGGGTCCGATATGCCGGGCAGACCCTCCTCTCAGGGAAGTCTGTTGCCTCCCGAGAGCACGGGTCAAGGACATTGCTAGGAAACTTCCTAGACTGGTCCGACCCTCAGACTATTATCCTCTACTGCTCTTCCACTTGGGTGCGGACGAAGTTGCAGTAAGTAGCCCGAGGGTAATTAAAAAAGAATTCAAAGCCCTAGGATGATTAGTAAAGGAATCTGGAGCACAGGTTATCTTTTCATCGCTCCTTCCAGTGGTGGGCAGAGACGTTGAGCGACATAGGCAGACTCAGTCTATTAATGCATCGTTCCGTGACTGGTGTCACTGCCACAACTTTGGGTTCGTTGACCATAGGATGACATACACAGCACCAAGCTTGCTGGCATCAAATGGGAACCAGTTTTCTCAAAGGGGGAAGAGGATCTTTGCCCAGGAGCTGGCGGGGCTCGTTGACAGGGCTTTAAAATAGAGGTGAAGGGGGAAGGGGAACCTATCAGGCTTGCCAGCGACAGGCTAGGGGAGGATACACAATGGTTAGAGGGATGGGGATCTAGTAGGAGCCCTCAACCCCTTGCCCAGCAGCATGCAAGGGACACTGCAGCAATGTGGAAGTCTTGCGGAAGGGAGCTGGAGGCGCCTGAGGTATCAGGTGCCAACAAGAAAATACCCATGAAACACCTCAGGGAAAAAAGGGGTGCTCTGCTATGAAGGTAACGAGGCCGACAGCTCAGATGAAATGCCTCTGTACAAACGCATGCAGCGTGGGAAACAAACAGGAGGAGTTGGAAGCAATCGCGCTGCTGGAAAGCTACGACCTGATTGCCATCACGGAAACTTGGTGGGATGAATCCCACGACTGGAATGTAGCTCTTGATGGCTACAGACTGTTCAGAAGGGACAGGCGAGGAAGGAGGGGCGTGGGCGTTGCCCTTTACATCGAGAAAACACTACAGAGTGAAGAGCTGTCCCTGAAGAATAGCCACAAGCAGGTCGAAAGCTTATGGGTGAGAATGGGAGAGCAAGGCAACAAAGGGAACCTAGTGGTTGGTGTCTACTACGGGCTGCCAGATCAAGAGGAGCTGATAGATGAAGCGTTCTTCCTCCAACTCCAGGAGGCTTAGCGCTCGCAGGGTCTCGTCCTACTGGTGGACTTCAACTACCCTGACATCTGCTGGAAAAGCAACACGGCAAACTGCAGGCAATCCAGTAGGTTCCTAGAATGCATTGAGGACAACTTCTTAAGCCAGGTAATAAGTACCCCTACCTGAGGGGATGCGATACTAGACCTGGTGGTCACCAATGTGAGTGAGCTCGTTGGGGATGTCAAGATCGGAGGTAGCCTGGGCTGCAGTGACCACGCGCTGGTGGAACTAACGCTACTGAGGGAAATGGGAATAACGAAGAGTATAGTCAGGACCCTAAATTTTAGGAGAGCAAATTTCCAGCTCTTCAAGGACGTAGTCAGAAGGACTCCCTGGGAAACGGTCCTCAGGAACAGGGGAACAGAACAGAGCTGGGAGGTCTTTAAGGATGTATTCCAGGGAGCACAAGAGCTCTCGATCCCCAAGTGTAAGAAGTCGGGCAGAGAAGGAAAGAGACCAGCATGGCTGAGGCAAGACATGCTGGTCAAACTAAGGAAGAAGAGGGAACTGCACAGGCAGTGGAAGCAGGAACTGGCTTCCTGGGAAGAGTATAGGGAAGCTGCCCGGTTGTGTAGGGATGGGGTCAGGAAGGCCAAGGCACAGCTGGGGCTGAACTTGGCAAGGGATGCGAAAAATAACAAGAAGGGCTTCTACAGGTATGTCAGACGGAAAAAGATGGTCAAAGAAAGCGTACCCCCGCTCATGAGCGAGACCAGCAGACTGGCAACAGCAGATGAGGAGAAAGCTGAGGTACTCAACAACTTTTTTGCCTCAGTCTTTACTGGCAACCTCTCTCCTCACCCGTCCCGAATCGATGGATAGCGTGAAGGAGACCAGGAGGGTAAAATCCCTCCAGCTGTAAGTGAAGACCAGGTTCGGGACCTCCTGAGGAACCTAAACATACAGAAGTCTATGGGACCTGATGAGATGCGTCCCAGAGTCCTGAGCGAACTGGCTGATGTAGTTGCCAAGCCACTCTCCACGATATTTGAAAAGTCATGGCAGTCAGGGGAAGTCCCCAGTGACTGGAAAAAGGGAAACATTGTGCCCCTTTTCAAAAAAGGTAGAAAGGAAGACCCTGGGAACTACCGACCTGTCAGCCTCACCTCTGTGCCTGGGAAGATCATGGAACAGATCCTCCTAGAAGATATGCTAAGGCACATGGAGGCCAGAGAGGTGATTCGAGAGAGCCAGCTTGGCTTCACCAAGGGCAAGTCCTGCCTCACCGACCTAGTGGCTTTCTATGATGGTGTAACAACAAGAATGGACAAGGGAAAACCAATGGATGTCATCTATCTGGATTTTTGTAAAGCCTTTGACACGGTCCCCCACAACATCCTTCTCTCCAAATTGGAGAGCCATGGATTTGATGGGTGGACCGTTCGGTGGATAAGGAATTGGTTGGATAGTCGCAGCCAAAGGGTAGTGGTCAACGGCTCAATGTCCGGATGGAGACCAGTGACGAGTGGAGTCCCTCAGGGGTCCGTACTGGGACCGGTGCTGTTCAATATATTTATCAATGACATGGACAGCGACATCGAGTGTACCCTCAGCAAGTTTGCAGATGACACCAAGCTGAGTGGTACGGTTGAGACACCAGAAGGACGGGATGCCATCCAGAGGGACCTGGACAAGCTGGAGAGGTGGGCCTGTGTGAACCTCATGAGGTTCAACAAGGCCAAGTGCAAGGTCCTACACCTGGGTCGGGGTAATCCCTGGTATCAATACAGGCTGGGGGATGAAAGGATCGGGAGTAGCTCTGCTGAGAGGGACTTGGGGGTACTGATAGACGAAAGGCTGGACATGAGCCGGCAATGTGCGCTGGCAGCCCAGAGGGCCAACCGTGTCCTGGGCTGCATCAGGAGAAGCGTGGCCAGCAGGTCGAGAGAGGTGATTCTGCCCCTCTACTCTGCTCTGGTGAGACCTCACCTGGAGTACTGCGTTCAGCTCTGGAGTCCTCAGCACAAGAAGGACATGGCACTGTTGGAGCGGGTCCAAAGGAGGGCTACAAAAATGATCCAAGGGCTGGAGCACCTCTCCTATGAGGACAGGCTGAGAGAGTTGGGCTTGTTCAGCCTGGAGAAGAGAAGGCTGCGGGGAGACCTGATTGCAGCCTTTCAGTACTTAAAGGGAGCCTATAGGAAAGATGGGGACAATGTTTTTAGTAGAGACAACAGTGACAGGACGAAGGGTAATGGTTTTAAACTAAAACAGGGTAGGTTTAGGCTAGATATAAGGAAGAAATTCTTTACAATGAGGGTGGTGAAACACTGGAACGGGTTGCCCAGAGAGGTAGTGGAGGCCCCATCCCTGGAAACATTCAAGACCAGATTGGACAGGGCTCTGAGCAACCTGATCTAGTTAGTGGTGTCCCTGCTCGCTGCAGGGGGGTTGGACTAGATGACCTCTAGGGGTTCCTTCCAACCCAAAACTTTCTATGATTTGTTTTAACCTTGAGCTTCTGAATCACTTCTTCTCCCAGTGATCCAATATTCAGTCCATGTAGGAACATAACGTTTATCCTTCCAGTACATGAACCTCAAACTCTAGCACTAAGTTAGATAAACCTGTTTATTTTTGTAAAATTTAAATGAGAAATGGATTCAGGAAGAAGGTTGGCCACGTAATAAATTAGTGGATGTTGCTAGTGTTCGGTTTTCTCTGGATGGCTCTGAATCACTTGTCTGGGCAAGCCGTGGCTTGGAAGACCACAACTAAAATTACCATAGACAGAGTAAGTAAAGGCTAAGAGGTTTTTGGGGATACTGTCTGGGCTGGCTTTCAGCTGGGATATAGTCTAGAGTCTGTCACGATACTTGAATCATCATTGACTGGATTAAATGTTGGACTTGGCCCCGGGGAAGGAAATTCCACCTTGGAAATGCACTGCTAATATCTCTGTGGTGGTAGGGAGAAATAACAGACCTCGACATTCCTGTAGACAGCCATATAGCACCCTACTGCACTCCTGTCAGCGTTAGAAGTTGCTCTGGTTGACTTTTTGGATAGGATGCCGGTTAGGAACAAGTTTGTACAGAAGAAAGGGGAATAGTTATTATTCTTGCCTAAAAATAAGCACAGTATTAAGCTCTGTATTACATTTAAATATAGTCCCAGTCAGTGGTCATTTCCTTTCATGACCTTGAAATCTAACATTTCAAATTATGTTTTCCAGGCAGCTTTAGGGCTTTAATTTTCTTCTCCCAGTTCCTTTCTGCTTCCCTTCTTCCTGCCCTAGAGAAAATAAACCAAAATAGCTCTGTATCTACAGCTTGAGATGTTGTCACTGTATTACACAAAAATCTGACTTCACATTCTACCTTCCAAAAGCAATGAAAGATGATGTTGCAAAGTTCCAGTTAGAGATATTTCTCTTATTCCTTTTGCAGAAGTACTGTCTGCTGATAAAATCTCAGTGGAAATCTGTACTGAGGGTCCTAAGAGAGGTGATCAGGCTCTAATGCCAAGGAGTGAATTCTGTAGAGAAAAACCTTGCGTAAAAGAGCTTTAGCTGAGGTGGAAGACAGTTTATTACACATGGCTGTGTGCTGTCAGAGTTTCAGCAGGAGGTCCCTGAGGACCTCCTGCAACTTGTTAAACATGGGTATTTCAGGAGCAGTAGAGTGGAAGGCTGAGGGACCAGGAAATTTGTTTTCAAAAGCTGCTTTGCAGTCGAGAGGCAGTGGTCCTGGAGAAACAAATATCTCAAGCTGTACGTGGATGGAAATGTTTATTCTGTTTCAGGACATTATGACTGGTATATTATGCCACACTCATAATGTTTTGACTTCAAGTGCTAGGAGGGAGCAAACTGGGAGTATTTTGTAGCTGTAATTCCTCCTTTTTTTTTTTCCCCTTCCAAAATAGCTGACACCTTGTGCATTCTTGAAAAAAATGCTGCTAATAATACATACATATAATAATTAATATATTCTAAAGTAAATAACATTCTCTCTTTGGGATATGTTAATGAACTGTAGGGAAAGATTATCTTTGGCAGGAGCACCGCAGAGGTATCCAACAGCAAGGGCAAGGTTGAAAGACTTTCTGGCGTGGTTTGCATAGCCCTCAACCACTAACTGTTTGTTGGTCAAGATCCAAAGGTGCTGTTTGTCATACTTCCTCCTCGTGTCCTGGCCAAATGCTCCCTTAGGTTTTCTGATGCTGCCTATTTAATGCCATATTATTATCTTCATATCATAATCACATGAAATGATACTTTTTACTGTGTAACGTTCTATAGAAAAGTGGTATGTCTGAATAGCATATCATCTAAAGAAGCAGCAAAGAGCAACCAGGAGGGGGGAAACGAGAGAGGTGAAGAGAAAGATCCCGTATCAAGAAATGTTGTGAGAGCAGCCACTAATGAGTTTTTCTTCTCATGATAAATACAAATAAAGGAGAGTTGTGGTCATGTCTTCTTGTTCTAAATTGATAGTCCTGAATTTTGCAAAACTGGCTGCACAGTCTGGTGTAGAAAAGTGATTCTTGCTGTTAAATCAAGTGGAAGTAAATAAGACCTGCCAGACTGAAGCACACTTTTGCCCAGGGCCATGTGGGGAGTCGGCTTAGAGATAGGGACTGGGACCCGCATCCACCACCAGCTGCTTACTCCTGTTGGAAAATCTGTATAGACTCATAAATACTAGAAGAGGAAGGAAAAGACCACAGAAGAATATGCTTTAAATTACTGAATGTTGCTCAAGAAACAAGATTTCAGGCTCTAACCTTCAAAACAGATGATCCTGCTGTTTATAGGACTTGTTCCTGTTCAGAAGCTAATCTGGTGCTGACAGCTGGAGGGAAGCGGTTGGGCACTTACAGGGTGATTTCTGTAAGCTCGGCAAGCTTTTAGATATATGTTACAGATCACAGCACTGTAACATAGTGATTAAAACTGATACGATACAACAAAGTAGTATTTTGAGGTATGGAAATGCTCTTGCCAGGAGGTTTTCAACATGAGATTGGACAGGGTGCTAGATAATGTCATCTAGGCTCCCCTTCCCATGAAAGGTAGGGCCAGATGATCTGGTCCCTTCCAGCTTGGGCTATTCTATGACTTGGGGAGTGTTGGGTCAAATTGGTTAATCTTTTAAATTAATATGACATAATTTAGTATACTGATTGCAGCTTTCAGTATTTTTGCAGCATAATTATAGGGGTTGTTTTTGTTAGAAGTGATGATAGATATGAAAGTGGGGCATTTCTGCTAACTTCTGGTTTTCTTCAGGGCTGGTTCTTCAGCTGTACTGCTTGATTTCACTAAAATGAGGTGCAGATAGAAATTGATCTCAGATGTCTACAACATAACAATGTCAATGAAAATGTTCTTGGTGGGATTGTAATATCAGCACACCTTGTAATCACAAGTGCTCTCCTGGGAGAACTAAAAGAAGTGTCAGGAATCTTCAATCAAGTAGGTTGACTGCATTATGTCTGTAGATAATGAGAAGTAGCTGTTGAGTAGTAAATTGAAAATAGCAAAGCCTGAAAGACAGAAGTCATTGTGAACAGAAAATGAAAGGGCCGGACAACTTGGTAATGTTAGTACGTTGTTTGCCAGTTCACATTAACTGGTAGAGATGTCCCAGATTTGGTGCCATAAACAATAAATGATAGATAAATAATGAACAAGAATGTTGAAAGGGAATTTCAAAGGAAAAAGTCTCAACTGGACAGCCAGGGTATGAAACCAGTGGGCTGGAAATGCTGCTGGTACCCTGCCAGCCTCTGTGCCCCTGCTAATTTGAAAGGTTTTAATGTTGTGTTGTCGTCTTCTTCCCACATAGGCTCAGCTCCCCAAGAAGACACTGGCAGTACAGTTATTAATAGCATGGTGTGTCCCTTCCTTAGGTAGGAGAATGGGATTTGAACTGAAAGAGGAATTTAGTAACGTTTATTGATTTGAGCCCTGCCAGTGCAGTATGATGCATTGGGCCAATTTGCTGAACGCAGCGTGTTTGGGGCTTGCAGTCTTGCCCCCAGTTGAGACTGGGGCGTTTGGGGTGTGCCTGGGAGCCCAGGTGTCTGTGGAACAGCACTTCAGTGTGAGGAATCAAACGAGTGGTGCTTTGTTTGTGGATTGTGGCTGTCACTGCTATTATATTTGTGGGGTTAGGCCAATATTGTGTCAAGTGTACAAAGTTAAAAAAACCACCTCAGTTGTCTTCCAGTTTTATCGAAATGCTCAAAATATGTTAAAAAAATAAAGTTGAACTCTTCTTAAACAAACCTGGCCAAGATTTGATTGAGAAGAGAGACCCTTCAGGCTTTGAGGCTTGCCAGAGTTTATCCGAGCAGTGACTGGGAACAGAACATGGATACCCTGCCAGCCTCAGCCACAAAGCCATCTTTCATCACTTAAAATATAGACGTAATAGGGAGTGTGGACCATGGGAGGTGGGAAGACCTAAAAATACTCACATGCAACACTAGCTTTTGTATGTGTATCTGTATCTATATATGTGCGTGTACATTTTCAGATAGGTGTATATATTCACAGACATTATTACACACATTATTGATCCAGATCAGGCTATGAGTAAGATGAATCCAGTAACGGTTTACACCCTTTTGTTTGTCGACTGTAAAGGTTACAGTCTTTAAAAGATTTCCCCTTTTAAATTATTTCATGAACTTTTTAAAAGAAAAGATCTTCTTTTTATATATGCCTTAGTGATTGCTTTGTGTGCAATGCTGTCTTACCTTTTAAAAAAACCCTAAACAAAAAACGAAACCAAAACAAAACCAGAATACTAGAGAAAGAAATATAAGCTTTTCTTCTGCAATGATCATTTGTAGTTGTATTCGCTTTTTAAAATTTTGTTGGTTGTTTATTTGTTGTGTTCTTTAAAATCAAACTGCGTTCACTTTTCTCTAGACAAATTTTGTTTCTAGGATGTATTTAAAGTGCTGTTGCCTGTGGTCAGAGACTTTGAGAGCACACTTTTCTTTCCGGTGTGGGTAGATTATTTTAAACTTTTATTGACATGGCAAGATTAGGAAGTAAAACCTAAACTCTGTGTGTGCTCTTATTTCGGTTTTTCTTGTTTTATTTTTTGTAAATAAGTACCTGTGATGGAAATCAAACATTTAATCTTAAAATTACTGTACTCTCACTGGATACATCCTATATCCAGAATTGCTATTTGCAAGCTTCTGCCCGTTATAACCACTGAACTTTTATCATAAATGGCATCAGAGCGTATTACCACGTGGCTTCCACTGTGCTAGCAGATGCCACAATAAAGCAGCGGGGCTTGGCCTCCAAGCAGCTTGCATCCTTTTGGGGAGGGAACGTGGCTCCGATGAGCGGTCCCTGAGCTCCATCGGCAGCAGAGGGATGCTGGGCACCCCGACCGCCAGCCCTTTCCCATGTGGCTCCTCTGCCAACAGCCCCAGCCTGTGCTGGAGCATCCTTCCTCGGGAGCTGGGCAGGTGTTGTGGCGGCAGATGAAACAGCCTGGCTCTCAGGTAGACGGTCCGTCTGTATTCCAAAAATCCCTGTGATCATCTGTAGTTACAGACTGAAAGTCTGGCTGCTCTTTCTGATAGGAACTAGCATGATGCTGTGGGTGTAACTATTCCTAAAGCGTTCATGCCAGTCTGCAAACGTCCGTGTTGCTCGTACCCGTGACATTCAGCCCCCAACTGCTGCGTGTCTCTAAATGAAAACAAGTGGATAAACTGGTTTGGTTTATTTTCATTAAACTGACAAAGAAGTTTACCACATTCTTTATGGTGAATTTGTGACTTTGGGTCAGGTTTCTCCATCGCAATATATTTACGTAAAAGTATTTATTTTCTGGCAAAGTTGACCTACTTTAGATGCCGCGAGGTGCTGTTACCTCCATTTTTTTTCAGCAGCCGGTTGATACCAACAGAGATCTTTGTACCTCAGCTTCTAAGCCTTTGATGACATTTTAACTGCGCATTACTGTATGTAGGCAGCCACTTTATCCTTTTCTAGGTGGGCTCTTGCTTCAATTCAGAGTTAATGGTTACTATTTATTGCATACTTTAAACCTGCATGCAGCAAAGTTGCTACGTGCACGCAGTGCCTTAGAAAACGCAGAATCCCCAACATGAAGAACATACCGTCCCTAGCCAGGCTGTGCAAAGTGTGAGTACGTGGGCAATTTACCTGTGCCCTGGAGTCACAGGGACAACTTAAATGAAAGAACTCAACATCCAGCACAACTGAGTCCTAAGATGGGTGACAAATAGTCATGAGGTTCAAAGAAAATAAAACATGCTGTGCAATGTGCAAGAGCGTCTTAATTCCTGGATAGCTGTGCTGTGATGTTATTGTAGTGGGATGTTTTCTTTCGGGTAAATAATTGGTGCTCTCCAGAAAGCTGCAGATGTGCCATAGCGTTATATGTACTTAGCCACAAACTCTAAGCCAGGCTTCAAATATTATAAACAGTTCAGATGTGGCTGGTTTTATGTGGAGCTCATTACCATCACCTTTTTCTCCTTGCTGCCTCGTTGTTCCACCCCGTTCCCCTGGCTTTTTTGGCACCAACTCGCCCATGCCTGTTGCTGCTGCAGCCCCCAAGAGCAGTGCGTGATGCTGAGGGAGGGAGCATGAAGCAGCCCGAAGGCAGGGGATTAAGGAAGCCGCAGCAGAGCTGAGGCATCTCGGTTCGTCCATGCTGCCGTTGTTGTGTCCTCATGGAAGTGCTGGTGCTTAGAGGTGAAGCTGAAAAGTCATATTGCAGAGTACGTGTTTCCGTAGATCCCAATGAAGAGTCTTGGGTAGGCACACAGCTATACAAGGATTTTATGCTGAAGCCCATGGTTGGAGCTCTTACTGTTAACCCACCAGTTTCTGCTCCCAGGTGATTTTCTCCCATTTCTAGATACTACAGTGTCATTCTTCTGATGTCTTGTGGGACTATTTCTGTCCCACATAGCGTGTTTCTCAGCCAAGCCCTTAAGGGGTATGCTCAAAGGGGTGTCTTTCAGGACTGTAAAAATTTTGTTAGAAAAGGCAAGCGCTGGGCTCTCTGAGCTGGCCCACAGGGTGTAATTCAGGTCATACTGAGTCACCAATCGCTGCCCTTGAGTTTTGCACACTTCTGATTCAAAATCTCCTAGAGCGTGGCTGATACCAGTGTCACAGCCCCTCTGACACAGATTTTGCTCTCTGGTTTATTCATCCTCGGAGATCAGGACATCTCTGAGGGACTTCACCCCCATCATAGAGGATTACAGTCCAAAGTGTCAGTCCTTCTCTCCATGAGTTACTGAACACCATGTCCTAGCCCAACCCTCAGAATTCTCCTCTGTTGCTCAGAGACCTGTGCTGACCCCAGCCACAGCACGGCTCTGTGCTGGCACCTCTCCAGGAATGCCTCCAGCCATCTCCTCCCCACCATGATACAGGGAAGAGGCTGCGTCCCTCCAACTGTGTAGCTCTAGGCAGGGGGACAAGGTGGGAAAGGTGGTGGGAAGGGTCAGTGCGGAGCAGGGCACAAGGCTGCTGTTGTGCAGCCTCCAGTACTGGCATTGTATGAACACCTAATCATTTCAATATCATTTGCATTTGGATATATATGTGAATACAGAGAACAAAAACCTCTCTGCTTTAGTCCTACTGAAGGACTAGATGTATTAATTCGAGCATGCAGCTATCCTGCTTTTGGTACCCGAGCTGGCCGAGGAATCTCTGGTGCAGTGGGATCCACATTCGTTGCAGAGGCTTGCGGGGTGCTCCCTCCCCCGGGAGAGATAAGCACTTTACTCACTGGGGTTGGTGTTTCGCACAGGGATGCTCTCCTTCTGGCTTGACAACAGTGAGTCAGGAATCCCAGCTTTTCGGTTCGTTTTTTGGTAGATCGTGCTGAAAAATTGCGAAGAAAAAACTGTGACTCTTTGAGATGAATAAAGGAATAAACTGTGGTTTTCAGTTTTCATGGGTTCTTTCTCCCTGTTCTTCTCTCTTTCCTTTTTGTTCTGTCTCTGCCACCTGGGTTTCCAGTTTTGCCTGATTTGGTGGGGATGGACTCCACAGTTCATCTCTACCTCTTAATCCTGTTTTTACTTGTACTCCCTTTTCCAGCCCTTGCAGATCACAGCTGTCCTTTGCCAAAACAACAATTCTTGAGAGACCACTTTGGTGCCCTACTAAGAGCTGGTATAGTTTATGGTGCAGTTCAGGAATTTCCTCTCCCCTTGGGCTCTCATGGTCTTCTAACCACTGCTGTCGCTTTGCCTGCCCCTCAAGGCATTGTTTCTCTCACCCAAGCGTGTCTCAAATGCGTTGTCTTCTTGGCTGCTGTGCTGCACAGCTGTAGCATGCATCACTTTTTGTTGCTGCTCCCTGTGCTCAGTTGGAGCAGGGATAGGGCAACCATCAATATGATGCCTGCGTTTCTTATAAATATATAAAAAAATCTTTCTTAATTACACACTGAACAAATGCCCTGTCCTGCCAGGCAGAGCTCTGGCTCACTGTGTGCTTCGATAGTCACTATATGCTGCCGTGTTTCTAAGTGGTATCTTCACAGACAGTAGCTCCATTGATTTCATAGCAGCGCCTGCTTAGTAAGAACAAGGAAACTATAATGGAAACTGGCCCCGTGAAGTCATCTAATTTATGTAGTACTTACAAAACCACCAGATCTGTGTGGAAAACTGTAGAATATAAATAACACCAACCAATAGCCAGGCATTTTCAGTCTCCTCTGGGAAATTGTGGAAGGTTGCTCTATTGCCAATTTGAAATTTATGATACTTCAGGCTTGTACTTGGCCCAAAAAGATAAAATAGGGTTGGTATTTTGGAAAAGCTCGAGGGAATTGTGCAGGAATTGTGTGCAACCAAATCTGAAGCTGATCGAGGGTCTGGCTCTGAATTTTTGCAAACCAGAGTCGTTAAACTCTTCAAATGGAAAAACAAGATGCAGCTGGTACAGCACTGACTGTTTCAGTTGGGCAAGTAATTCTGTAGCTTTATGCTGGTGAAAATGTGACAGTCATGAATCTGCTTTCCTCATAGTCTGGTCTTTGAACCATAAGTAAGTGTGTGATTCACTGTCAAAGGCACAGGTGGCTTTTGGTGATTTTTTTTTTTTTTTTTCTCCAGCATTACTGCCTGGTAAAGTGTGAAAATCATATGGTCAGTCCAAATACGTGAGTGATCTGGAAATGCTCCAAAATGATATCTTTTTTAAAGACATGTATTTATAAAATGAATAATGACTTCTGAGCTCGAAATGCAAAGACTTAAGAATTTGAAAAAAAAGAATTTTAAAAGATCTGAAAAATCTGTTGGCATGGAAAGTTGGTTATCTATAAAGCATTTTCTGAAGGTTTCTAAACTGTCCTTGAGATTTAAGGAAACAGCTGGAATTTTGGATCTCTATTCAAACAGACTCCTAGAACTTGTCAAAGAGGTACGGTTGAAAACTCAGTTTAATAACTTTATCTGGGTGATTTCTCATGTTGTGGCATATTGTGCAAGTTGTTGTACACTAACTCACTGCTGCTTTTTGTCACCGAGGCTGCTGCATTCAGTCCTGAGCTTCAGCGTCTGCAGTAGAGCACCTGCACTTGAAATCCCAATTTGAAACAAGGTATTTGTTTAGACATCAGTTTGGTTTTTCTCAGATCTTCACTAGTTGCCTAGCCAGCCACATATGAGCACAGGTGCTTGATCTGGGAATATTTCACTTGTAAGAGAATTTTTAATGAATTAATAAAGAATACATAAATATTTACATAAATGTGATTTGGACACCTCAGGCCTGTGGATTCAAGAACAGCTTGGGCTTCTTTGTCAGGAAATGTCAACATAAATATGAGTAGTCATTAAATAATGGTAAGAAATGATGACAATAAAACCTCCTTGTCTATTTTTCATCCCAGAAGGGTGAAAGAAAATGGCAAATTATTAAATGTTTGTCATGGATGTCAGGAACTGGACAGAATCCAAAAACTAATTTAGCAAATATTTATGAAACGGTATCTAAACCATTAAGTGTTCTGCTTATCTGAGATGTAGTTGTGCAATCTGTTTCTCCTGCTTCGTACTCCTTATCCAAAGGTGGGGGAGGAAAAGGCATGTTTTCAAGGTAGAACTTGTGCCAAATGAGACTTTGAGACCAGAACCAGTTTTGAAGATTGATTTTAAAAAAACACCTTAATAGGTCTGGGTGTTTCTTGAAATTGGCTATATCAAACTGAGCCCTGTGAGTGATTTGAAAGGGATGATTTAGGGATATGGGACTTATTCCCGGCTGTTAATACCCCTTTTATTTGATCTGAACTCTAATCAGAATAATCCTTTGAAGTTAGGTATACGGGAAGCATGCGAGCTGAATCTTGCTTTGCAGTCTGGCTTGTAGGAGAACCTCTTTTATTCCAAGACTAATCCAGTCTTCCCTTTTGCCCTCTCTAGGTCAGCCACAGATGCTTTCCTTTCTCCTACAGCTCAAGTAGGAGAGACACAAGCGTGTTTTGCTTGTTCCAGCTGGTTGGCTGGTCTCTCTGGTACCCCTGAAACAGAAGTTAAGGGGAAACTTGTTTATTTTCCTAAACTATTTGTATCTTCTGCATGCAGAAAATATTCATTTAGCTGAGGAAGGACCTTCTAAATGCTAAATATTTGTTCATGTCCATGTTAAAAAGGGCTGCCACTGAGCTTGTCTTAAAATGGTTCAAGTAACAGCTGCCATTTGTGAGTGAACAGTATGTACCATTTTTGGCTTTTTTTTCTCCAAAGGGACTTGTTTTATCAGATGCACTTAGCATGGTGAGGGAGGGGAGGGCAGCGGCCATTTCCTAGGACGTGCTCTCTGCCTGGCACATGAGGGGGCATCACCTGGACCTCAACTCTAATGCTGCTGGAGGAGAACTCCTGCCTGCCTTCAACTATAGTTATTGTTTGCTTTCTACAGAATTAAGGGTTTGGTTTCACCCAGTTGCAAAGAGGTGCAGGATCCTGCAATGATTAGGATAAATAGATTGAGAGTGATGTGTAAGCCAAGCCCATCTCACTGTAGTGATTTAGTGACTCGTAGCCATCAGTTAAAGCAAACCCTCCATGTTAAAGAGTATTTCAATACATCATCACAAACTTTATTTTGAAATGGCCGACAAAGGATTGGCAATGCTTCATGGCTCAGGATCCGGCCACCTGTTTCTCCGGAGAGGTGTCGGTTCATTGGGTATTTTTGATGCCTTTTTGTTAAAATATTGGAAGCCACGGAGGTGATCTTGCTGCCTTCATGTTAGCTTTGTTCTGCCAGAGGTGACCTCATCTGTGGCAGCCTTTGATAGCATCTTGGCCAAGGGTGTGGCCCCATGGTCTGGGGGGTGATTTCTTCGCCAGGAAAGGAAACTGCGAGATTGATTGGTGGAGTGATCAGAGCTGAACGTGATTATAAAGAGGAATTTTTGAATAATTCTTGTTGAAAAAGAAAACTCAAATCCTCACATCCTTCAGCTCCTACTGGGAGAATTTGCATTGCTCTGCTAGCACTTGCTCAAGTGATACCCTTTCAAAATCTGTGTTATTATCTTTATTTTTAATGGTAATGTTACACTTTGCACTGTGTTTTCCCACTGAGATCTTTGTAATAAATTACAAAGTAAATTAAGTCTTCCCTTGTTCGTTCTGCAGAAGGGAAAATTTAAATTCGGAGAAATAATGTGACTTTTGTACAGGTACAAACTGGACTTGTGGTTAAGTGGGGAATAGGACTGTTGCAGTGCAGCAGATACTCCAGCAGCTGAAAATGCATCTGCTGCTCTGTGCTGCCTTCCCCCAAGTGTTAGAGACTGATGCAGATGCAGCCTCGGTTATCTGAAACTTCTGCTATTGAAAACAGGATTGCTCTTTCTCCTGATCACATTAAAAACGTCTGTGGTTATTTGAACTCTCCAACTTCCCCGGTGTACCGGCAACATTTAGCTAATGTACCCATCACGGCGCTTAATTACCTGCCTGTACCGTCCGCGCGCGTCGCCAGCCCCCGTCAGAGTTAATGTGGCAGGTTGCTGCAGTCGTGTCATTGAATCTTGCGATGCTTAAAGCGTTTTTGGCAGGGAGCCTGCAGCGAGGGAGAAAACCATCGCCTGCCTTCTCCTGCGTTACCTACCGCTCCTGCCATCCCCTCGCCGCGCCGCGATGGGAAGGAGGAACACACCCAGCCCTGGTCCCCATCTGTTGCAGCGTCGGCTTCAGTAGCAGAGCCCGAGATGTTTAAATGCGCTTGCCTTTAGGGAAAAGCTTCGGATGCAGTTCTTCAATGGACGTTTCCAGCCAGACTGCAGGATTTTTCAGAGCTGTAAGTCAGAGCGGGGCTCAATTGTCTGTGGGTTTCTTTTGATTTGATTTTTTTTTTTTTAAGATCTGTTTATCCGAGGAGGGGGACTAGGTTTTGCATTCATTTAGGTGGAAGCCCGAGTGCACTGCCGAGAGGCAGGCATTCTTCAGGCTGTGTAAGAAATGCATGGTTCTCGGGTATTTTGGTTTTTTTCATCGTGTTTTTTCTCTTTTGTATGCATGGCTGGCACAGGGCTGTTGTCCTGTTTTTAGAGTATTTAATTACAATAGATACTCCAAGGCTGAACACAATGTTCTTTTATCTAGTTAAAGAATGTAGCTTGAGGTTTTTTTTTTTCCTTGCATAACTTTTCCTTAGTGTTTTGGAAAGAGAGATTATCTTCTGGGGGGTGTTTATTTAATTTCAGTGTAAACCCATCTGGTCTCTGCATCCTGCAATGCCTGGTTGCTCATACTGCTCATGTCAGAGCAGCCCTAACTGCTGGGCAACCGACTGCTGTGGCTAGGCATGGCAAACCCCAAATCGCAGGTTTTTGGGAACTCCTGGTTTGCTTATCGATTTTAATTTGCTATTTGATGAGATTTGTCTGGATAAAGAGGCATATTACAGGCTTCATGCGTTCTTCTAGCATTTTTCACTTTCTGCTACAGACTTAATGCTGCACACGTGCAATTTGCGCTGCAATTAATGGACCTGTGAGATAATGAATGTCCAGTAACGACGAGGCTGACTGTTTCCTGCGATCAGACCTGAAGCCTGAAGGGTTTAAAGGTGCTCCCTTAGTGGGGTGATGGGAGGGGTTTGGTGAATAGCAACTGAAATTTATTCTAGTATAAGATGCAGGGTGTTTTGCCAGAATCTTGTGTGTTTTGCCTGTTGGTCACCGTGTTTTAGCTGCTGTTACAGGCCACAGGAGAGATCAGAGTATCTGCCTTTGGGGAAGAGATTTCACACTCGGCTATATCCCCTGTAAGGGCTGTGGAGTCAGGAGCCCAGGAGAGGCTGGGGAGCAGAGGCTGCGCTGGCTTCGAGCAGCTTTGGGAGGTGAGAGAAACCTGAAGTTGCCGAAATTGAGAGTCGGGGGGGGTGGGGCAAGGAGCGTCTGTCAGGAGAGGGAACGACGGGCAGGAGGATGAAACGGGTCCTGCTGACATGGGACCAAGCCGTGGTCCAAAGGGAAGCAATGGGAAACCCAGCAAAAGAAGACTCTTGCACCTCAATTTAGTCCATTTTTATTACTGGGAGTGAAATAAAAATGTATTTATTTTGAAAAATGCCACAGTTTAAAATAAACAGCAGAAACCAACCCCCCAAAACCCACCCTTCAATCTGTACTAGGAAGTCTTACAGTCATGAAGGATAAATTAGGAGAATTAAAAGCAATGTTGTACCTTTAAAGGCAAACCACAGAGTTGGTGGAAATCACCTGTCGCCAGAGTTTGCTTCAGGCAGCAAACAGACCCTGGTTTTCCATCAGGAGAAGAAAATCCTTGTGTCATTTCAGCATGTTCAGCCACCCAAGGAGGTCCAGTGATGAGCTGATTTGGAGCCAAGAAATATGTAATAATCTTAAATTTAAAAGAAATGGCAGTTAAAAAACTATAAGAGCTTGTTATCATGTCTGTATACACACGGGATATGATTATATACTTTTAACATACATATTGTCCTATATGAGAGCAGGTTTTATATGTGTGTGAAAAAAATTATGCCCTGTGAGATGAGCTCTAGCACGTCTACATCTGGGAGGACGCTGTCACCAGTGACAAGTCTGTTTCTGTTTCTCACTTTAGGTGCTGATGTATGTTTTCATAAACTTATCCCCTTGCTCTGATGCAGAAGATGCTTTTCTAATAGGTATTTAAAGACTTTTAGTGCCTGATTGCAGTTCTAAGTCAAATATCCATTCCTAACAGAGCTCAAAGTAAATGTGAATAAAACTTTCATTTAAAGGCATAGTAATAGTTGTCCAGCTATTTAATACATATGGATAGAAATTAACATTCATGATGAGAAAAAAATAATGAGTATTTTTTTAGGGCCATATTACTTTCATGAACTTAATTTTTGGTAGATTTCCTGCTTGTGGATCTAATTCACCTTGAGAAAAAGAAAAAAAAAAAAGGTTTGTTTGTCTTTTGCTTTGTTTTGTTTCCTGCTTGGGTGCTTTTTTCTTTTGTGCTTTTGATGACGCTCCGTAGCAGGGTGAACCACAGGCAGAGGCTCTCCCTGCACCTTGGTTTGGTGATTCCAGCATGAGCTTTATTTGTTTGTGACAAATGGGTTTGGACTGTCTGCCACATGGCTTGGAGCAACAGCCACTTATCAAATGGCCTCTCCCACACCAGGTTCGTTCTCTGCCCATCTGTCACCGTGTCCAGGGTGTCCTGCTAATTTGGAAGTGTTTCCCACACTCTCCAAGCAGGATCAAATGCTTCTTGACACATTTTGATGCACAAAGTGCCAGCCAAATCCCATGTGGATTTGCCTGTTTTGGCTCACCAGTGTCTGCTGGGTTTCAGAACTGTTGCACAGGGCAGAAATTAGTTTTGGCAACATGTATATGTAGATGTCAAGCTCAAGTTTTCAACTGTATTTAACTGAATGTAAGTGTATTTGCTTGTCTTTTCTCTGCAGGATATTCAGATAGGTCCATTGTAATCATGATACGTGGGGACATGAAGAGTGAGATGGTTAAAATCAGAAGGCACTTACTAAAGGAGCCAGAAGTAAATATCGCTCATTTGTAAGGTTTTTTTTCCCTGCACTGGATCTAAACTAGGAACAATTTCTGGAAAAAAAAATGTAGTAGATACCAATGAAAGCCATTACCCTTGAAAGAAGCCTGCAGTTTATTTGGGGAAATGTCTGCCTTAAAATTTTAGCATTGCATGTACAGTAATTAGAAAAAAAAACCTCAGTGTGTGTTATTTCTGTCCTTCCCTTTCCATGTGAGGATTATTTCCAAACTGGACCCAGTGCAAAAACTTATTTTCAGTGATGGCTATTTCAAGTGAGAGTGACTAATCCCTTTGTTGTGTTCTTCCATTTGTCTCATTCTTCACAAGGTTTTCCAGATGGGTAAATGTTTTACCCATCTTTCTTCCAGAGATGGTCATTGGTGTCTTCTAAAACCTTTTCCCGAGCAGAGCTGTGATGCTTTTTGAAGCATATCCCTTGAGAGAGCCTTAATGAGTGGTCAGGGCTTGGTGTGAGGAGGCCTGGAAGTGCGAAATACACTATCACTTGGACTTCTCCCTTAGATCTATCGACAAACATGCTTTTCTTAGAGGTTGTATACCTGACCTGTTTTCTTGAAATTTAAATTCTAATTGTTTCGACTGGACACAGTGGCTACTTCTTTTTCACTCCAGTGGGCACTCACCTTATGAAAGAGTTAACCGTGTTTTCTGCACAGCAGCCACAGCCCTGTAAAGAAAATGTATATTTTAGTAACACTTAGAAATGCCAACAGAGATTAGGACCTCGTTTTTCTACCCTTTGCGTGGATGCCTATAGTGTGTCTAGACTGCGAGCAAAGACATGATTGAAGCTGGGCTTGAATTAGCCTGGCTGAGTCCTGACAGCCGTACAGCCTACAACGACAGGAGCAAGGAGTTTGAAGTAAGCTAAATTGCTGGAGTATTTACTCAGCCTCCCATGGGGATTTTGCCGCCTACGCTAACCCGCGTGTTGTCATGGCTACTCTTTTATCGCTGCTGTTCAGAGCTGGGTGAAAGCGAGCTGGTGTAAACCACACTTGCAATTGCCGTGTAGACATGCCTGTAGTAAGACAGAATTCCTTGTCTGGACAGCTTGCTTTCTAAATAGAGTTAAAAACCAAAAAAAAAAGTGATTTTATTCCCACTTTATAGGCAATAAAGAGGGAGAGTGAAGAGGCAGGGTTCATTTATCCTGTGTTGGATCATGCAAAGTTTAAGCAAGTTGTCTAACCTTTCCTGTACCAGGGGAACAGGAGCGCGTTGGCCATTGGAGATGCTGGCTTATCGCTGCTCTCTAGGCTGGCCAAAAAATGTGAGGTTTGACAGATATCCTGTCCTTGATGCCTTCCCAGAAGTAAACCAGAAAGCCAGAGCAGGCAAGGAAAGTCTTATCGCTTAACTCCACCTATGAAACTATTCTGAACTGGATGTGTAGTTTGTAAAGCAGTTTGGATTCCCCCAGGATGAAAGATGTAATGTAATTTGTTAGTACTGCATGGCATCACTAACTGGAAAAAATAATAATGGTACCAAATCTTTCCAGTCAAAGCCAAGGATGCGACATGAAGGACACACAAGGTGGATTTAGGGCAGAGTACTGTACTATGAATGTAATAATGTTTTCTAGATTATCTCTGAGAATCTGAGCTTTCTTCTGTCCTTGAGGGCTTTTTATGTTGCCAGCTTCACCAAAATGCACCTTTAAATAAGGAGTTCAGAGGGTAAAGAATGAAGACATCCATTTTTTGGGGAAAAGAAAAAAAATAGTTTAGCCTATGAAATAAAGCATATTGTGTATATTGGTCTCTTTTTACATGTGGTGCTAAAACTGTAAGAAAAAGCTTAGAAAAGTGACTGTAAACTTTGTATATATGAGATTGCTCTCTGCAGCTGCAGAGTGATGTAGGAAAATGTGGCAGGAAAGCATCAAGAGGGGAATCTTCCCTTGTCATGAGCTCCATGTGTTGTCCCCTTTGACCTCCCATTCAGATCTTCAGCACACCAAGCACAAAGCCATGCTGTTCTTCCTTTCCCTGCCTAATTGTCTCTTTGCTTCTACATTTTTTTTCCTTTCTTTTTTAGCTGGGGGACTGCTTGGTGAGAGCAGGTCCCTCGCTTGCCGGGCTTTCCAGCTATATAAGCTTTCTTCTAATTGTTAAGATTATTCATGGTTATTAACTGAGAAGAATGTAAAGAGGAGGCAACAGGCAGCTGTCTTTCTAAATGCAGAGAACTGGAAAAAATAATTGCCTTCCAAGTATTCATGGCAGAGATTTTCTGCCTGGTGTGAGTGTCACCTTTTTTAGTCATGTATATGCAAGGGAGAACCCTGCAAGTCTTGCTCGGATAAGGCCATCAGCTGGAGGTTTTCAGTTCTGATTTTGTTTTGTTTTACTCTTCCTTGAGAAAATGGTTTTCAAAAAGATTTGACCTGTAGGGAGCAGAGAAAAACATAAAAAATGCGAAATGCAGTGACTTCTAAAGCAGCTGAAGTGTAAAGAGGATTTAAAAAGCCTCATGATGATTCTTGCTTTGAATCCCCTTCAGATGCCCTCATGCTGCAGTGTCTCAAGTATTTTCATTACATTATGGCAAAATCATCTTTTGTTTCCTGCGGTTCTGCTATTTCACTGTGTCTGAAGTTATGTTTTATAGCAAATGCGTGCTTTTCTTTGCAAATACATTGGGATCTCATGTCTCGTTTATGTAAGACAACCATAAAAGTATTGGAAAGCAATTCTGTTGGCACGGAGTGTGTGCCATCTGAAGGGTAACATTTCCAGTCTCCTGCAGTCCCTCCCTGTAGCCATGTCTCTTGGTTGTTCCTTAATTCGCTCATCACTCATCTGACCACGTTTTCCAGGTCTGAGGTGTGTTATCTTCTGCTATCACCTTGTGTCTCTTCTTAATTCCCTCATTGCTCATCTGACCACGTTTTCCAGGTCTGTGGTATGTTATCTTCTGCTTTCACCTTGTATCTCTTAATTTTGAGTGCTTCTTGGAGGAAGTGTCTCACCAGAGAAAGGTTGTCTTCAGCTGATCACCCAGGAAATAGCACTTAATAATGAGTTAGTGTGTGGATCGTGGTGTCACACGGCATATTGAGAATTTTATTCTCCTCCCTGGCTTACTTTCTCTGCTGTTCTTTCATTTTCTCTCTCTTTTTTTTTTTAATGACATTTTGTTATTTACACATTTGCTAGGTTGTCCATCTGCCGTTGTAACAAACATGCTGCCAGCCACCGCGCTGTGTGGTTCGTGGTGTGAAGGAGCTGACAAACCAGGCTGTCGTGTGCATAGGGATTGTATTCTGGCATTACAGAGAGCCTGTAATGATGGGCTGAGACTTGCTGAGGAGGTGGAGAGCAATACCCTTCATCACAGTGTTGCCATAGAGTCCTGAGCTCTCTGGACATTACAAACGTTATGAGGCTCCAGCAGAACTGATTGCATCCCACCCAGGCTATCTGTGCTCAGCTCATCTGCAAAGGCTGAGTCACCAAGAAGATACGGTGGTGTTTCCTGGCAGGAGAGCATGAGGCTTGAAAGAAAATTTATTTTTTTCCATGGACAGAGTAGGAATGTGTTCTGGTGTTTTGAGTCTGAGATTGAGAACAAACCAAAAAACAATCCACAGTCTCTTGGCAGTTCTTGTTGATGAACCTTGTCTACAGCCTCAGAAGAAAAAAGGTGAATTTGCTGGAGCTTAATGCCTGTCAGGATCAGTCAAGAGGTTTAGAAATGAAGGAGGATGTGCTGGAGGCTAACAGTATCCCCTGATCAGGATAACTCAGGAGGAACAGCTTGGAAGACAGCTTTTTTCAGGAAAATATCCAGGACTTAGTGGTTTCATGGCTCTCTTTATCCCCTTCCCCTAGAAATTCTCAGGTTCAGCAGCTCTTTCAGACCAAGCCAGGCAACCCACGGGTGAGAACAGGGTAGAAGTGGCTTCAGTAGCTCATTAGTACTTCGCCTGTTTGTTGTTGCATCTGGAAGAAATGCCTTCAAATTACATGTGGGGTGGTTTTCTTACGCAAAGTTTTTGTGTGCAATTTTTGGGGTATAGGACATTGAATAATCACCAGATGGATGGTGATTTTCACATACCGAGATCTGGGTTAGATTTCAACCAGCCATAACCCCCTGACTTTTTAGATTATACCTTTTGGAACTGAATATTTCCCATTTCTTCCAGGCACATGATTTAGGGTGATTTACCCTCTGTTATTTAAAATTTGATGCTGTATCCGCCTTGACATCGAAGTGCGCACAGCTAGTCCTGCTCAGTCACCCGGTGACTTCTGGACCATGCTGGCTCTGGAATGTTCATGCTGCAGACAAAATCAAGTCTCTGTATCTCATTTCTATCATCTCAAACTCTCCAGACCCACTCAATTGTTCTTTTTTAATATAAATAGCCATAAAAGTAATAGCAAACAAATAAGTTGGAATAGTCTTGTGAAGTACAAAGCTGGCTTGCACAAATCTAAGCAGCCTTGTACATCTGTTACTGCCCACTCCCATTGAGTCATACCGAGACTTAGTCACCAGCATCCTCAGTCTCACAGTACGACTTATATATCTGTCTCCAAAACACATGCTGCAGTCTAGATGGCACGGGGGAGGGAGAAAAGCAAAGCAATGAGCAACCTACTCCTAAAGGAATAAAGCAATGTGGCAAGTCTTATTATACTATACTATGACTAGTATATTAAAACAACAAAAACAAAAGGACAGAAATTGCTGCGTATGTCAGTTTTGAAGCTTTCCTTGTGCAATAATTGAATGATTTGATATAAATCCTCAAAGGCTTCTAGATAGAATTGTTCTCAAAAAAAGAGATTTTTCTATTCAGTCAGAGCTACCAAGCTGTGCACGCTATTCCCCAGAGTTCAAACTTTGGATTCTGCTCTCAGGCTATTAGCATACCTAGTGTATTTGCTATTCACAGTTATACATAGGCTAGTAATAGGTACAAATCCAAGGTTGATCTAAAAAAAGTCTGCTGGTGTGCAGACTGAGCTGAAAGACACCCTTCACAGCTGCACTTCATAAAAATCCCGACTTTCTTTGTCCTTGGTAGGATAGTTGAAGTGCTTGTAGCTCAGTAACGTTGGCGGAGGAGACCCTGGGAGTCCTGTTAAGGTGTGATGCTGCGGAGTACAGCTTTTAGCAATCTTTTGTGAGATCAGGGCTTTTGTCAGCACTCAGCTTAGTTTCTCTGTATCTTGTTTTCTTTGTTTATTTTATTAAAGGAGCTGTCTCCCCATATTGAAAAGCTGTCATAGTACAGTGTCACCTCCTGCTTGAGTTAAGTTGTAAAAAGAAACTGTAATGTCTGGCAGGCATTTCACATCCTTAAATTTGGTGCAATCCTAACATATATAGAACTTAGTGAAGCAGAAAAATAATGGCTTATAGGTGACACCACCAGCAGTCAGGACTGTGTAATGCTACCTATGCTATAACTCTGAGGTTGCTCATAGCTAAGGAACTCAGCCGTTCAGCAGAGAAGGACCATAGGGCTGCCATTAAGCCATTGTGACCTGAGTCACCTCTGAAACATTGCCAATGAGTTCACCATGTTCATGCGTCATGGACCCACCACCATGGGCACAGGACTTCACCTGACTGTGTTGTTCATGACCATGCCTTGCGTTTGAAGGGTGTTGCGAAGGGTGGTAGCGAGGAGCTGTTTGTGAAATATTCTTTTGATACCCAGCCCTGAAATTTTGGACCACTGTTGAGCAGAGCCTAAAAAGGTCCTACTTCCACCCAAAATACCTTGGAAATTTGACTCTGATCTGTCAATCGCAGCATGCCGCAGAGTGCCTTGCTGGCTCCTAGGCTTGAGCCATTGCAGAGAAGCTTTATCAGCCTGGCTGCCAAAGTGGCCTTGAAACAAAACAATAATAAAAAAGAATCCTATTTATTCTGTGTTGTTTACTGGATCTGAGGCTTTAGTGGTCTGTGATTTAAGCTTGCAGCCTCCACAACAGAATTACTGGAAGCCCTCTTCTGACACCAAGGTCTCCAACTGCAGCAGCATCCAGACCAGTGTGTCTGGGCAAGCCTTTTTGGCAGAAATCCTCACCAGTAAGGAAAGGAACAGTGAAACTGGCTTGAAAAGGTGAAAAATGGCTTGGCTAACCAGATCTTGCTCCTGTTTCTATTTGGCTGTGCTATGCCAGCCACTATATTTTCTTTCTGTATCCTAAAAAGTGGTTTTCCTTCCCATTCTCCAAAACAGTTCTGAGAAAAGATTCTTTGTTTTCCAAAGATATCAAAGAACAAAAACTTTATTCTTCCTTCTTTTCACATAATCCCAAGTATTCTGATATAAGGGCTGTAAAAGGAAAAAGAGCTGGAATTAGGATCACCCTCTAGGTGCAGGGGTAACCCAGACAAGAATCCCCTTAGAGTTAGTCTCACCTTTGGAGGAGAAATTAGTGTGAAGAATCCGTAACTTTCCAGATACCTGTTTCCCCCCAGAGGAAATAGGGAAAGAAGTGGTAGAGAAGGTCAGTGCGCTTGCAGACAGAATTATCCTGACCTGTACCCTACAAAAGCTAAAGCAGCAGACAAGTCTGTTAAAAACAGTAAAGTCAATTTAGTTGCTTTTTTAGATCCTGTGCTATCAATAAGCAAAGTCCTGGCAAATGGCCTGTTGAGTAGGTGTTGCGGGAGATTGCCCTCCCCAGCAGGGAGCCTGGCTGGTAGCAGGAGCACCAAGCCCTGTTGTGTCACAGCTCTGCTGCCCTCCAGAAAAAGCTTTGATATCCCTGGGGCCATGTTCTTCAGCAAATATAACAGGAGCTGCCATGACAACCTCCTGTAAATAAAAGTGGATTGAAAACAAAATAAATCTGAAGCGGCTTTGTGGCACGAAAGTAAATGTAGACTGCTCAAGAGGTCATTTTTTTCTAACTGGGGATGGCGGGAGTGATGTCTGGCTGTCAGATGGCACTGAGCGATGTGAAGGGCTGACTGAAGAGCAGGAGAATGGCAGGAAAGCTAACAAAACTTTGCAAAAGAGACTTTGCAGACTGTTCATTCCAGGTTAGCAGCACTAGGAGCTGAGATCTCTGGTGGCCTTTGCTCCTTACAGCGATGGTCGTAGACTGCAGTCTCTGCAGAAGTTGTCTGTCCGAGGATATGACGCAGGACTGATGGATACAGGGAGAGATGTTCATTCTTCAGCCAGAGCTCTGCAGTCTCAAATGAGAAGGACTCTTCCTTGTACCAAGACGTCACTGTACACCTTTGGTGGAAGATCTTTAAATGTCTCTCCAGAACCATGTGATCTTCCAGGGCACTTATTCCAAGTGCAGTAAAGCAGAGCTGGAGAGCAAGAAAGCTGTCCAAGAATGGTTTCAATGCCAGGTCGATGGCAGAGCAAGCCTTCAATGTGTATCTCTTGCCGTAAGATCAGAGCAGCCAGATATGTGATGAGGGCTAGGGTTGCACCATTGGCCTATCAAAGAGTACTGTGGTGTTTTGCAACGCTTTTGGAGAAGTTTTGGTCTGGGTTTTTTTTTTTTTTTGAGAGCTACCATATCACCAACTGAGTAGTCGTATGTGCTTCTGGATGAAGAGGGAGACGAAATAGGTACCTAGGCTGTAGTTCTGCAGATACACATGCAAAGAGAAAATAACCATCTAATATTTCCTTGCTTAACCTACAGTTTGGAATCAAGAGAGCAGTATTTGCAGCCTGTCATTTGATATATGTATTTTTTCCATCTGTAAATGGATGCCTTCAGGTATAGAATCCCATGGAGAAGTGAAAGATGAAAAAATTGTTAGGTAGCAGCTACAATTACAGACTTTATCACAGGACTAAAAGTACAATTATTAACCTTTTTGAAATGTTCTCCAGCACTGTATTAACAAAGAAAGGTCTCATGTTGTCCAGAGAGGTATAGCTCCGGTCATTTCTGCTTACAAGTAGAGATCTCCTTTTCTGTGTGTAAAGACAGGTGAACTAAGCATAATTCCACAATATCTCAGGGTTACAAAGTAGAATAGAATCATCAGCTAGGTTTCATGGTAGTTTTAGTCTTCAGGATTTAACGTAGACATGTTTTTAAGCTTGTAATTGTAACTGGGAACTGAAATTTAGCACCTGGAAAAATAGTTATAGCTACCTCCCCCCTCCTGTTTTTGAAGGCTTCTGCTCAAAAAAGGAAGTTATGCTTTCGTTCCTGGCTGTTCCAGATGTTCTGAACAGCTTTTTCAACCCTGATTGCTACATATGTATCCTCTTAAACCCAGTTTCTTCCAACCAGTCTCCAGCCTTCCTAAACAGCAGGTTTTTTCCCTGTGGATTACAAGAAGTCGTAATATAGGGACGCTAATATGTAGAGCTCAGAAGAGGTTATTTCCTAGATTTGTTCCATGGAAAATGAGTTAGCACACATCAGATTCCAGCTTCTGCACCACCGAAGATGGGTAGAGGAAAATGTTGGTAAATCCTTTGGCTAAATTAAACACAAGGGGATATGTTTTTATGTAACTTTCCATTAGGCTCTTAAACTTGTTCACAGACATTCTTTACTTAAGTCCTGCAGTAACGTATGAAGTAGGAATCATAATAATAATGATAATCTATTTATTGACAGTGTTTATAAATGCCATTTATGGCTGAATAATTTTTATATGGAGTATGTAAGTCATTTTGCTCTTAACTAATTATAAGAGTAAGTAAATTAATACAGAAGCTTTTCTTTAAGGTCCTGCGGTGCCTGGTTCAGCCTACTTCGAATCTTGATAACAGTGAAAATCTAAACTAAATAAACTGCCTCTTGTTTTGGTTTTGAGATCTTTCCATACTTTTTCATTTGCAAACGTAGATGATGTGAAATACAGGCGTCAAAGCATGGCAGTGAGGGTGATGTTCTGCAGTTGGGTTGCTGCTTTGTAGTTTGGGCCTTTGTAGTTCCCATTGAATGTGCATGGATGGAGCTGGGAGCGTACTAATTTGTCATGAATACTTTGGTTTGTGGCCTAATGATCTGGGGCCAGCTTGGCCAAGCCTGGCTGCTGCTGCTTTTTTTTTTTCCCCTTTCCAGCTTGGCGTGAATTACTCCCATGTGCTTCAGTTCCAGTAATTCAATATTTTGTTTCTTATTTTTGTTGTTCGTTATGTAACCAGAATATTTTCAAACACTTGTAAGGATTATGCCTGTTATACACATTTTTGAGCATATTTTTGATTTAGTATGATTACACAAAGTGATGTGATTAGACCTGTGGCTGCTTTGAATTCTGAAGGCAAGCAAGCCTTGCAGACTTCCCGGCCGGTGCTAATTTTTCATTAAGCGTATTTAGTCTCAAATTAGGTTTACATGAAATTGCTATTTATTTATATTTTGAACTATTTGAAATGGGATGCAGATGTGGTGGTAGAGAAGCACTGAATCATTACATGGGAAGGGTGATGCCTTGCATCTGGGCGGTTCTGCGCTGGGGAGGTATTTCTGACATTTAGATCAAGGTCTGGGATCCAAGCCTCAGTTCTTCAGCACACAGCATTAGGCAACTCCATGCTTTTGGTCGTAGAGCTCCTCATTATCTATTCTTCTGATCAAACAGATGCTAAACTTGACACTAACATAATTTCCTTATGCATGTAGAAAGGAGCTCTAAAAACCCCGTGGCTGGAACACGAAGTAGCATAAACTGAACAGACGGCGGGAGGTAGAATATAATTGCAGTTTGTTTTCGTTAGTTAAAGATGAGCATGTGTGCTTTTCTTATGGCTTTATTGTCTTTAGTCACGCAGAATTGGGTGCTCCTCTCCAATCTGTGCAAGTGAATTGGTTATTTCCAAGTACTCTAGCGCAGTTTTCTCCCTCTTTGTTATATATGTTCCATATTTTTCAGAACGTTGACATATTCTTATTCAGGTTTTGTTTATTGCCATAAATACTCTTTAAACTAAGATTATACACCCCACCAAAGACAAGATAGACCATTTGCTGAGCAAGTGGCTGTATCTAAGGTGTAATTTCCTGCCAGATTTTCTGTGGGATTTGAGTACCTCACTTTGAAAGTTTTAGCATAGGACTTTTGACTTTGGCTGTGCAGGTGTTTTGTCATGGTGATGTAGTGCAAGCGCTGCTAAGGGCTCCCTGTTCACTTGTTACTTACATCTGCTGTTGGTTTCACAGCCAAGGAGAACCATCAGAGCCCGTGCTTACTGCTTACTGGCAATCACTATGGGTAAAGCGGTGGGCACTTCAGAAATAAAATCACGGGATGTTCTGATGGAAGGAAAAAGACATTAATATGAGACATCAATTTTTCTTCTCTGTCCTGGCAGGATCTCAGCTCATTTGCCATGCCATTCTTGGACGGTGATGTGGAGAGCACAGACAAAAATGCTTCTCGCAAGGTAGGATATTTCCAAAGCTTCACCTTCGCTGTACTGGTTGAGTCCCTTGGTGGTAAACACAATTTATTAGGCTTAAAAAAGCCTGGGGTTTAAATCTTTCCTGCCATTCTGTTAATCAGGGGGGAGTGATACACTAGGGCAAATACAGTGACTTTTGCAGACCTTACCGTGATGGTGCTTATGCAGTATAACCTGTAAATGGTGCAACCCTCTGGTCGTGTTGCTTCAACAGCAGTGTGTAGCACTGTTGTAATTCAATGAAGTGATATTGTATAACTGTATTCTCAGGAATATAGGTAGCTAACAAAATTTGTGGTGTTGCTACAGAAATACAATGCCCAGATAGGTGTCTGTGGCTGTTGGTATGTTTTCCTGGAATTACCTCCTGATGGTTGCTCTCTGGCTACGGAGGTTTTAACTGTTCAGTGTCATCGATCTATCTGTCCTTGGCACTTGCAAAATGAGCTGCCTTCATTTGCCGGAGCCATAGCAGTAGGGTCTGCTGTAAACAAGGTGGAAAGGTTCCTTCTCGAGGTGGGATTACCTCAAGGTTATCCTTCTGGAGGCATTGCTGTGATTTGTTTTTCTGATGGCCTGCTGTTAAATTAAACCAGTACATTCACAGAGTTTGCTTGCTTTAAAATGATCAGGCATATTCAGTGGATGATATTAGGGATGGTTATACAGTGCCTACACATTGTTCAGAGCAATGAAAACTGTGGGTGGGATCTGTCATTGTCAGGTCCTGGCCCCATCACTTTTACAAAGCGCTGAAGTACAAGCTGGTCTGCTAAATGTAAGCCTCCTGCCAGCCAAGGTATGGGCTGGGTGAAGAGAGGTGCTCCTCCGAGCAGTGGATAACCCCAAAAGCTGGTCTATAGCTGCACAGCGGACCGGTTTGACTTGTCACAATATTTACAAGGCTATGGACCTCTGTGAAGATGAAACCTGCTACAAGCCATCTGTCAAAGAGTCTGCAGTTATCGTTCAAGGCAGGTGAAGCAATAAATATCCCTTAGTGAAGTTAATCTGCATCTAGAACAATAATAACTTCGCTCTGTTGACAGCATGAGTTTCTGCTCCTTTGCACCTCGCAGGAAAGGACAGTTGTTTGAAAAAATTCTGCAATCCATCAGTGACTGAATACGTTGGTAACATTGGCCTTGTTCTTTTCTGCATTGGACCTTTTAAGATTGACATAGGAGTCACTGACACAGAGAAACTCTTGTAGATGCCAGGGAAGCTAAAATATACAATGTCACCAAAAGGTGTTTGTTTGGTGGGTTTGAGTGAAGTGAACAATGTGATGTCTTTGGAAAGGGTTTTCATACTGGAAGAAGGCAGGGATTCCTAGCTAAAACTTGATTTTTCCATTTATCACCTCTTTTTCCCAAAGAAAGGTAAGAAAGCTGCATGAATCTCAGTACTGAATTAAAAAATATACCAAAGCTAATCTTGCTTATGTGTAGCATTACATGATATTGTTTAATGACTTCCACTTCACCATTTATAAAACCTGCTTTCCCTCTTAATGGTCTTGAGACTCTCTTCTGATGGGTGCTTGTCTTGGGGAGAACTGGATGAACATTTCAGTAGCTGCCCCTTTGTGACAATTCAGTAAATGCTGGGGTTTTTCCCCCAGACTTGGATCAAGTTCTGCTTATGGAAGTGCAATTAAGTTTAGAATAACCGTGCAACTGGGGCTTAACATCTGAAATTGCTTTTTTAACTGACCTTTTTGATTGTGTATGTAAGATCCAGAGATTTTTCTAACATTTTGGAGCTCTGTTCAACACCTGCAACAAAATGGTAAGAAAACACCTGGCAGTGCCCAACTACTAATAAAATTCATTGCGACACATCTCATCCTAAATATCATTTTTCTCAATATGAAGGGCGAGATCTTTGCTGCTGGTGAATGATGAGTAGCATCAGGCTGCAGGATTTATTTAGTTCTAACTAAAAGTTTGTCAGTCCCTGCTGATGCTACATAAAGAAGTTCCTGAGTTACTCTTCACTTTTAAGTGAGATGATTTTTCTTTGTTCAAGGTTGAAATCACAGTGTGGTGTGTAACTTTTTGTATAGTAAAAGTCAGTTTTTCATCAGTAGCGTGGCTTTTCCATTCACCCGTCATGTTGGAGACTGGCAATTCTAAAGGGATGCCTCTCCTCCTGCGCTTAACTCTTCTGTCGCCTGGGCTATAGATCAAGATAGAGTAGTTCACAACCCATCTTTCCAATCTGCCATTAATTTAATTCTCCTGATCTTTGTGAAAGGCTTTTAGAAACTGTATTAACATTTGTCACAGAGATCCTCATCACTTTTAACGTGCAAGCATCTCTCGATCATTATCCTGTGACAACGATCCTCATTACACAGCTAGGAAACTCCAGTGCAGAATTAGTCGTTCAGGTTCATATAGGAATTTTTTGGCAGCAGTGGGAATGTAGCACACACTTCCTGAAGTTTAGCCTTAATCACTTCTCATTAACATGGCTACTATTATAAATGATCTATTCTGCTTTCCTTTATGACCAATGGCAGGAAGGGGATAGGGATAATTTTCGCCTTGCCCTGTTGAAGATGGAGAGTATAATGCTGTGAAGACTCTTATGTAGAAGTTTTTGGCATGGTGTGAAGGAGAAAGGGAGCTCTTGTGCCTGTGGCAGGTATTCTGGCCCTTCCTACTGCCTGACAAAATGCCTTAATGCTTGTGCTGGTAGCTTTGTCTAAAACAACTGGTATTGCCGACTGCCCCATGTTCAAAGCTGGGACTCTCCAAAAATGGCTTGGGTCCTGCTTACAGAGATACCTTACAGGATCATTAAATACAGCAGTATAGATGGGGATTACCAGGATTTGAGAAGCAATTGGGTACACCAGATTTCCTCAGTCTGGGAAAAGACAGTGGAAAAGGGGCAGTTCAGATGTCTGGAAAATCGTGAATGATGACGTGGAGCAGTGTGGCAGGGCAGCAGTCAGGGATGAGTGCACCTCTGCACCCAGATGGCTCTATCAATTTTAGAGGTCTGAACACCTTGAATACTTGCAGATCCTTCATCTAAAATGTGGGTTAAAGGATAAGGGGTGGAAATTACAGCAGATAACCATTGCTTTCAGCTGAAAGCCTGGGATTGTGAATGATTAGAGAGAAGAAAATGGCACAAGAAGAAAATTGTCCATGGGAAGCAGCTAGCAAATTATAGATGGAGGAGGGAAGAGGAGAAAGAAGAGAAGCTTGAAGAATAATATTGGTCCATTCCTTTATGGAAATAATAGAATTTTCTAAAATCGTAGAAGAAAGCTTGGAAGTGTGCATTAAAAGTTCTTTCTCTACATAGAGAAAAAGCTGGTGAAATGTTTATCTTGAATGATAATGGTGACTGTCGTATTAACGACTGAAGTGTATTTAAAGCAGAAGATGCTAGAGCTAGACATTTTAAAATGAAATCCAGACAACTCTGATAAAACACCCTTCAGTGAATTGGCACCGCTTTTTCCAGTGCTGATTTTGAATAAATCTTGGAGCAGAGATGAAGTACCAAAAGACTGCAAAAAAAGCAATTACTGCGTTAATATTTACAGTGTTTGCCATTAGGATAATTTACAGGTTTGTCAGTCTACTGTTAGTCCTAGGCAAAACAATGAAATATCTAATGTTGGGTAGTTAATGATGCTATTATAATAGACTCATTTGGATTGGAAATAATAGGAACCAGTTCTTATTAAACAAATGTGGGGTTTTAAATGAGTTATAAATTTGGTTGGAAAATGTCATAGTATTGGTGTTCTGTATATAAAAAAGTAGCACAAGACACTGTGATTTAAGAAACTGGAATGATGCTGAATAAACATGGAGCCTATTAAATGAATAAAACCCTGGCTCGTAAAATAAATTGAGACTCATCAGTGGAAAAATTTGTTTCTAGGCAGGCAAAACATTCTGTTGCTACACTATATCATACTTTATCAGTGTCTTGAAAGAAATACAGATTCATTACTGGTACAATTTGTAATTCATTCAAATGTTGGGGGAAAGAGTGGTAAATTCTGAGCAGGAAACTCTCCAATGCAGAATGTCCTGAATCACTTAAAACACATTTTGAAAACAAACAGCCCATCTCAGTTTGGCCAAACTGTGATCAGTTACACCTAGGAGGTGTAACTAATGCAGGCTTTATTTTGGCGAAGTCTTTCACAAAGTGTTGATTAGATTTTGAGAATAGCTATAGATAAGCAGCTGTACATGGAGTCTGGATGTGGAGTCTGGATGGTGGTTAATGGATTAATTTGGGTTTTGAATGTACAAAGCAAGGAATACGGTGAGAAGTGAAGGTTTTGTTACAGCTTCATTTGGCACTGACTCGCAGTTCTGCTATCAGTAATGCAGGAAAGTGTTGATGAACTAGGATCAGAAAACATCCAAGGAGTGACTCCAGTGTTGAAGGACTCTGAGGAGCGCTTTGTCCTACTTTTCGTCCCCGCATTGTTTTTGTTTTGTCCAGTGCCTCACAGGAACTGCACAAGCAACCCCTGGAACAAGGAAAATAAGTCAATTTTTAGCCATTTTTAGACCCCCCCTTCACTGGATAATAAATCTCCTTTTGATTATTTTTTCCCCAGTCTTTTAATTATCTGTTTCTTTATGAGCAGTGAACTGGCCTCAGCAAGGAGCATGGGGAGCGTGTCCTGGATGGTGCTGCAGCCCTGGCACGGGGCATCTGCAGTGCATGCAGTGACCTTAGGGCAAGGGCACGTGTGCCAACTGCTGCACCGCTGAGTGCGTGGCTCCTTCCCATCTGCTGCTTTGAAATAAATGCAGTTGAGTGTTAGGAAGTGGACCGAGAGCCAGCCCTGCTTTCACCTTTCCTCAGACCTGCTTCTGCCCGTGAGCAGCCCTGCTCGCTGCTGGCAACCTAACCCTGACTGTCCATACAGCAGTGCAGGGCTCTCAAAGCCTGCCAGAGCAGCCAACTGCATCCCATTATATTTTAATTTGGGGAAGTGTCACTGTACTTTAGTTTTGGGAAGTGACATCTCTGATCCCGTAAAACACGTTGTCATCTCAATTGTTACAGCTCATGCAGAACCAAGGGAACTAATGGTGGTGAATGTGACCACATGGTGCCTGGGAGAGTAAGTCCTTCATTACCTTTCACTCTAATGAAGTCAGCTCTTGTGTTTATGTGAGCTCTTTTATTCCAGCAGAATGAGAGAATCATCCAATTAACTTTATCAAAGGGCTTTTTTATGGAGATTCAGTGGAAGGGCAGGAAACAAGTGCAGCCGTCTATCTGTTGTATCGTCTCTAATTGTGTTTTCTGCCCTGTCAAGGATGGTGGGAGGCAATTCTTTTTCTGTTATTCGCCTTTCAAAGTGTTTTTAAGTGAGGAGGCAAAATAAAGGTCAAATAACTCACTGTTGTAAAAGCAAACAGAAATCAAATGCTCCATAAATGTCCTAACTATTCAGAGTTGAGAAAAACTTAGCGGAGCTCAATAGCGTTTAATAACTTTCACTTGCATTCAATAGCATTTTGAAAGGCTGTGTAGCTTGAGCCCATTCATATTCCAGACGGGGCTTTTTTTTCATGTTGTTCTGAAAAATGAGTCTAAATTCACCAGAAACTGAATGAGAGCCAGAGATTTTTCAAAGAGGGCATCCTTTGGGGAGGGCTGTGTGCCCACAGAAGGCCTGTTGCTGGAACACCCTCGCAGGGGAGCAGGGGAGATGGCTGTGAAGAGGTGCTGCGACAGGGACACAGGCAGGTTTCCCCGGCTCCAACACAGCCTTTGCCAGTCGGAGTCCTCTCAGCACAGCTTGTTCATTTTTCTGGCCATGTTGCTTTGGCAGGACGCTTCTCTTCCCTGCAGTTAAGTGGTCCTTAAATTCTAGGATGGGAGCAGAAATGGCTTCTTAGAGAGGACTGTATTTGGTAAAATGGAGGGATCAGGTTTGCAATACAAAGCATGGGAGAGCAAACAACAAGATTGGGAAAATTTCTGTCTGTGAGTGAGAAGAGGCAGCACTAAGATGGATTGTGTGTGGATGATGAGAGACCAGTTTGTGGTGAAGCATGAATAGTTTGCTCTCATAGGCATTGCGTTGGGGATTATCATGTGGTAGTGATTAAATGTAGTGCACTTTAATCTTTCTTGTAAAATAAACTGAAGCATTGTGAGTCAGGTAAGAAAACAGAATCATGCAGTTATAGACCATCTCAAATTGGAAGGGGCCCATAAGGATTATTGGGTCCAACTCCCTGCTCCTCACAGGTCTACGTAAAACTAAACCAGATGACTAAGACTGTCATCCAGATGCCCCTTGAACTCAGACAGGCTTGGTGCCTTCACCACTTCCCTGGAGAGTGACCGACCACCCTCTCAGGGAAGAAACTTTTTCTGATGTCCAGTCTGAACTTCTCTTGGCACAGCTTCATTCTATCCCCTTGTGTCCAATCACTTGTCACCAGAGAGAGGAGATCAGCAGCTCTCCCTCCACTGCCCTGCATGAGGAAGCTGTAGACTGCCATGAGGTCACCCTCACCCCTCAGCCTTCTCTTCTCCAAGATGAACATGCCAAGTGTTGCCTTATTGGGTGAACAGCCTCAGCTGCTTCACGTAAGTGTTTACCTCAAGGCCTTTCACTGTCTTGGTTGCCCTCCTCTGGAGACACTCTAATGGTTTGACGTCCTTATATAGAGGTGCCCAAAACTGCACACAGTACTCGAGGTGGGGCTGCACCAGCGCAAGGTAGAGTGGGATAATCTCCTCCCTCGACCGCCTAGCTGTGCTATGCGTGATGCACCCCAGGACATGGTTGGCCCATTTGGCTGCCAGGGCACACAGTTGACCCAGATTTGATTTGCCATCAACCCAAAACTCCAGATCTCTTTCCGCAGGGCTGCTCTCCAGCCTCTCATTCCCCAGTTTGTATGTATAACCAGAATTACCCCATCCCAGGTGGAGAAACCAGCACTTGCTCTTGTTAAATTTTATATGGTTAGTGACTGCCCAGCTCTCGAGTCTATGGTAGTTCAAATAGTTGAAGGAAAATATGGCTGGCTAGTATTGAAAGGACGATGGTTGGACGGAGGGACAGAACTGGTGGCGCACTGCTCACAGCACAGAATGAATCCCCATCAGATGGTGAGTGAGCGGGGAAGTCGTAAGGACAACTGCACGATGGTTTGAGTCTGTGTCCATCTGTTTCATTGGCTGGTGTGGGGTCGTCTGTGACTGGTATTGGTTTACGTTGTCATCTAGGAATTTATCTGTTGAAAATGAAGACGTGGATATGCTGGTCCATCACAGGATAGCTCTGAGCCGTTAATATACATAGCTGCAAGAAAGGAAGAAGAGATTCGGAAGAGAGAAAGATTCTTGTCTCCAATTGAAAAGACAGTGGCAGCTTTGAGGACACTATTTCGTTAGCTGAAATCTTCCAGAGCAGCCCAGCTCAGGGAAAGTGTCAAGCTATCACTTTACGTTTCATTCAGAAAATTGAAAGTAAGTCTGCTTGATGCCAAGCACTATAAGACATCTCGTTTTGTTGCTTTGTTTTCAACAGTGGCCAATGGATGTATTTTAGGGGCCTGGCTAAGATCGTTTGGTGTATATAACAAAGCAAAATCTCTCCCTGGTCACCAGCTGAGGCTCCTTTTGTGCTCTGAAGAATGAAAACTGATAGTGCCTTGCAGCATTTTAGGATGTATTTATTCAGTGCTATGCAAGGTAACCGGTTTAGCCTTGAACAAGTGAAGTCAGTTGCTAGAAACAGCACATCTGATGTAGCATGGGGCTCTGCTTGGTTGCTTAACCTCACCAGGGATCACCTTGCCGAAGGCTGAGGGTAGGGTTGTACTGGCACTACTACCGAGCTGCTAATTTAGCCCTGTTCCTCTGCAGACTTACAGTCAGGAGCTGACATTTCTCTCCAACACAACCAGTTATAAGGTTTAAGGAGTCCAAGGCAGAGAGCTTAAAGATCCCATACATGCTCTGCACAAAGTCAACCCAGGGCATGTTCTGTTGTTGGTTGTTGGGGTTTTTTTTCAATTAGGTGAACAGTCCCCATACTTAGGAGAAATTTTCAATTTGTTTGATTAGACCTCACTTGCTCATTGATTTGTATTGTACTTGCATTTTCTTTGGATTCCAATATATTGTTTGGATTCTTATACAAATATATTCTTATACAAGTCTTACGGGGAGTGGCTGAGGGAACTGGGACTGTTCAGTCTGGAGAAGAGGAGGCTGAGGGGGGACCTTATTGCTCTCTACAACTACCTGAAAGGAGGTTGTAGTGAGGCAGGTGTTGGTCTCTTCTCCCAGGTAACTAGTGATAGGACAAGAGGCAATGGCCTCAAGTTGCATCAGGGGAGGTTTAAACTGGATATTAGGAAAAATTTCCTTGCTGAAAGAGTGGGCAGGCATTGGAACAGGCTGCCCAAGGAGGTGATGGAGTCACCATCCCTGGAGGAGTTCAAAAAACGTGTAGATGTGGCACTTTGGGATATGGTTTAGTAGGCATGGTGGTGTTGGGTGGACAGTTGGACCTGATGATCTCAGAGTTCTTTTCCAACCTATGATTCTATGATTCCACGATTCTATGATCTCCAAATGGCCAATTGCCCAGTCAGGGTCAAATGAGCCATATCACCACATGCATTTATTAGATGTGTTTCATATTTGTGCCCATTCTTACTTTACTGTTTTTCCTGGACCAAAACAAACAAGGGTTATTAATGTGAGAAACCAGGGTGCAATACGTTTTTTTGCTGCTACAGCTCAGCTGGGGGAATAGTTATCTTTCCAAAGCACATGTGGGAGTTTTCTGACCACCTGCGTGTCATATTTTCAGGAAATGAGTCCAAAAAGCATGAAGAACAGGCTGGTGATCCATCTAGCTGTGTAACCAGCTGCCAGGGTTGTCACACTGAGTCTGCATAGGATGGTGGGGTTTATTCCACAGGAGAGATTATTCCACGTTCCCAGCTGAACCATGAAAATTAACATTGCCTTGTGACTCTTATAAATGCTGTGATAACTGTTGTTGATGCTGGTTTTACTTGTAGAAGCACCTAATCATCTTTTAAAACTTGCAATCCTTTAGCCTCAAATAATATTCTAAGAAAGCAGTCCTGTTGTAATTCCCAAATCTAAATCACAGGTATTTATCTGCTTTGATAGTGGGTGTAACCTATGTATAATTAATATGTGGAGTGGCTGGGGAAGAATTAACTGTAGCAATTTCCTTTAATTTAGTAGCATGCACATGTGTATTTAGCAGCATGCCCCTGGTGCTCCAACAATTAGCTAATTCATCTGCCTGGTGCGATGGAGAGAAAGCAACTGGTTGTTTTTGCAATAAATGAAAACATCCCGCTGCTTCTGCTCAGAATTTGAGAGCAATTTGCTTTTGTGTCTGACTTGTGTGTGCAAGGGAATACTGATGTTATTTGACCAATTGTTGCTTGACATTTTACATTTCTAGAATGGCTTTAGCATGTGAGGACACCACAGGCTTTTAAAAGTGTCTCCTATCAGTGTGTCGTTACAACCAAACAAGCATGCAAAAAAGATAACGTGACATATTAAGGGTAGCACCAGAATGACATCCTTCTCTTAGCTTTACAAATGTCACGGCTTGTCACTTTAGGAAAAATTACAGTGAAATTACCATCCTGGAAACAGTCCTAAATTATAGTAGTAGTGGCAGTACTTGAAAATATTGTTAGTCCCCACTTTCAGGCAGTAGATTTGGCAACAGACCTATTAAAGTTGCAGTGCAAAAGGAGGGGCCATTGCGCTACTTGCTTGGTTCCTGGACTATGTAGTTGTGAAGAGAACAACGTATGAGTAGTCTCAGGTGATTTACAGATGATGTTTTAGTAAAGTTAATGAGCTTTTATGAAAGAGCTATCACTTTGGGACTATTTTACCCATGACAAAAGTGCAATATGTTTATGAATTAACTTATAGCCTGGTTATTATTCCAGGTCTCAGTCAAGGGCTTGTGCTCTATTATTCTTGATAAATACTCACCGGGAGACAGTCCATGTGCCAGAGGACTTAGAGTGGGAATAAAGGAGATGCAGTCCTCATGGCAGAATAGATATGTAGTGAGAAATGAGTTTTCAAGATTGCACATAGAATCTGTGACATTGCTGGGAGGCAAACCTGAGGCTTAGGCCACTACGTTAAGCTTGAAACACTATTTTTTTTCTTCTCTGGTGGATACTGTCAGAGTGTTTGGTACTCAGTGCTTCAGTTAGCATTCATTTACGCTTTCCAAAAATTCCCCTTTGAGGGCAACTGCTCTTCTACTTCTTACACGAAAGGATAAGTATGTTTTTGAGATATTTTTGTCCATGCTGTCAAAAATAAGTGTGCAGGTACAAAAAGCAATTGTGCGTCCTGCCAGACATCTCTGTGCTGCGCAGTGGAGCACAGTGCAGAATTCATTGGCTGTCCAGGGCTGTGCCCCTCCTAGTGACCCACGCCGTTTGTGTCCATCTCCCAGACCACACACCACTTGCCTTTCAGGTTAGAAGCCTTCCCAAATGGGAGAGCACGTTCTCTGCAGGGCCTGCTGCAGTTCCTACGGAGCAGGACCCATTCCAGCTCTGTCCCATCCCAAGTGGAGAGAGGAGCTGGTCCAAAGTGCATTTGCAGGAGGCAGAAGTGGGATCCTGTGTTACGGAGGGAGCAGCTAACTGACAATCATGCTGCTCGTACGTATTTCTACAAGTGTTTTGGAGCTGTGACTGACCATTATTTTGAAAAGGGAGTTAATTGCGTATGTGTTTTAAACTCAGCTGGCCATTTTTATCTGGATTTATATACACAAGCCCTTCACAGACCCCAAGGAGGGCACATGTACTGATGAGGCTTTTGTTCATCTCTTCTTGCATCTAAGTCATCCTAATAAAAGATGCTATTTTTCCCTACAATGAGTCCCATGGCAACAACGCCCATACCTAACGAGACTGACGCACGCCGGGTGGCATCTTCGCCGGCAGAAGTTGCTGTCTGCTCCACACCTCCTGGTTTGTGCTGCGTAATTGGGAAGAGAGGAGCAGGCGTGCAAAGGGCTTGAAACTCAGCGGCACACCGTGCCCGTGGGCACATATGCCGTGGGCTCTGCTTACATGTTCCACGGCCTTTTGCCAAGGAACACAGCCCTTCATTCATGAGAAATGTCCCCAGCTAAAAAAGCAGCCTCATACCCACAGAAGTACACTTTACACCTCCAGAAGGAAATAAACTTTACATACAGCCCAGACACAAGCGAATCCCACAGAGGTTTTTGGTCAGCTTCTGTTCGTTGTTTGTGGGGAAGATTTCATCTTTGCTCTTTTTTTTGTTTGTTTATTTTTCTGGATTTTTATCCCCCCTCGCTGACTGAGCCCGCACAGTGCAGTGCTGTGTTGTGCACAGACATTCATGCTAGCTGGAAAGCTGGCACAGGTGCCAGAAGAGATTTAGCTGTTAGAAAGCCCATACCCAAGCTCGGGGACTGGGTAATTAGTGGGAATGTCATCACTCTAAAATGGTTGCTCTATTTTGGGGCCTGGAGTTGCAATCCCACAGTTGTGGCTGTGTCTGGCATCGTAGAGGCCTGTCAGGCACTTGGGAACTTGTGCACTGTGCTGTGTCACATCGTGCGATGGAGATTGAAGTACTGCAGATGGATGCTTAACTTCAGGAGGAAGACTTTGGGGCGCTGGGTTTCCTTAATGGCGATCATTCATTGCCTTAAATAAAATTCTTTGCCAGTTAACTTTCAATTGTCCAGGGAAGGAAGAGGGATGTGTGGCAAATAAAACCAGTAAAGAAAATAATAATAATAAACTGTTTGGACGTAGCTTGAAATTTTTGTGAAATTCAAAGTGTCTTTAAGAGGAGGGGGCAGCACGGAGCCCAGAGAGGCGGCACACCTGCATCTCTGTCAGTGCAGGCAGGCGCTGGGGAAGGTGAGGTCTGGCTAATCCACCACCCGAATAAACAGGAGTTGACTGTGTTGCGACAAGTTCAGAGATCCTGATCGCCGGAGCTGAACTGAATTAATTGTTATTTTTCTTTTTTCTTCCTTTTTCTCCTCCTCAGGTGGAAGAAAGCTACTCTGCCGGCAGCCCTTCAAAAGGCCTTTTCTCAAAAGGGCTCCAGAACCGACCTTCCAGCCCTGTTTCTGCCCCTGTGAGATCCAAACATAGCCCTGGCTCACCCAAAACAGTGTTCCCCTTCCCCTACCAGGAGTCTCCCCCACGCTCCCCACGCCGAATGAGCTTCAGTGGGATCTTCAGGTCCTCCTCCAAAGAGTCCTCCCCCAATTCTAACCCGTCTACCTCTCCTGGGGGCATCAAGTTTTTCTCCAGATCAAGAAAAAGTAAGAAATTGCTCATGTTATTTCAGGAAGATACACAGTACCTCTGGGCTTGGCCCATTCTTTACCTGCGGTAGTGAAGTAAGTGCAGATGAGGCATGTGGTAATTGTTTGTTATCGCTTTCTCTGACCATGTGTTTTGGGTTTCTGACATGCTGGCCATTAGGGTATGGCCTCTACAGGGCCAGGGATGCCTACGCAGGGCTGAGGAGGGAAATCACACTTCAGAGCTTTGCTTAGAAATCCTGCGTCCACATTAGTGGGAGTTTTCTGGGTGATTTCACTGAGACTGGTTGGATGTCAGCGCCGGGGCTGGAGAACAGCTGGAGGTGGGGTTTGTGGCAGAGGTGGGCACAGAAAGGACATCATCTTGGGAGCTAAGGGAGACTCACTTTCGTAGACTCCATAGAGAATTTCAGCTGTTTTTTTAATTGATATTTCTTTGCCATATTGTAGGAGGGGAAAGAGACCTTTACTGGATAGAAATAGATGATGTATGTTTCCAATCAAATGACCATTAAGGGAGTGTTAGAGCTCGTCTGCCAGAATACGAAAGGCATCATAGACCTCAATGGTTCAGAGCACTTGCCTGCTTTATATTGGGCACAAATTCTACCTCTCCAGCAGCCCGTGGGCTAACACACCATTAAGACTCAGAAATGAGCAGGACTGAGAAAAATCTTCGATTTTAAAACTTTCTTGCTGAATTAAAGCTCCCAGTGCTGGTCGACAAACCAAACTTGCTCTGCCCAAGGGGTTAGTGGCTGTAGGAAGGGGACAGAGTTACAGGGGAACAAGAGGAATAATGTGTATATATATATATATATATATATATATATATATATATATATATATATAAAACAATAACACTGAGGGCATTGGGTTGTCAGAACACAGCAAGTTTTCCTTCTGTGAACAGAAGAAATAACTCAATGATGAATTGTTGTTAAATCTTCTGTGACAAAGTAGGTACAGAATTAATGATGCGTATACTTACATTTGGCTATATGTTTCCTGCAATGTATTGGTAGCTTTCCGTGATGCTTCTTGTTTGTCTTCATCAGAATTTCCCTTAAAAATGTTGGTTTTAATCAGAACAAGTAATTTCATAGTGACTTTTGTGCACAAGAACACAGCTATACAAACCCATGTAGGTTTTTTCTTTATGTTTATCAGAAGTTCTGCTGCAGCCTAATTGAAATGGAATCTTTTCCAGTCCTTGCCTCTCTCTAAAACACCTTCAGGAGACTGAAAGTAGGAGAGTCAGTGTTTCTCAAGGACTCCAAGTAGATTCCAAGCATCATGTCTATTCAAAGACATTTGTTCTTCTCTGCTTAAAGCTGAAGTATGCTTTTTATGCTCGCCTCTTTTTCAAGCCTCACAATAATTACAGTTCATTTAGGTACAGAAGTTTGAATGTTACATAGGCAATGTGCCGCTGAAGGAGTACGCAGAGAAAGGCTTGCTGCTGCATGAAGAACAGCAATATACACTGCATAGCAAAGCCACCTTGGGACTTTTTCAGCAAGTTATCCAAGCAAATAGCACTGTTTAAGTTCTATCTAGGTACAACAGAATATTAAAGGAATCTTCCAGTAGTCATCAAAATCCTTTTGATAAGGTCACATCACTGTCGCAGGAACAGGCTTGGAATGGGGCTGTGCTATTTTTGAGCTGACAGAAGACACCCATGACCCTGCTGCTCCAGAGCGGGTTGCAGGAGTTGCGCTGGGCTTGGGCATTCGTGATCTTCTGTTTTTCAGGCAGGAGGGCAGCCTCTTGGAAAGGGTGTGATGATTCCAACTGGTGTTGAAATTGATAAGCCTTCCCATTCTGCAGCGTTTTGCAAAACAGAACATCTCTTACCATGTGCTTTCACACCGTTTAGCTCTCTTACGGAGAGACGAATGCAGATACATACCCTTCACCACCACGTTAAAGTAGATTTTATTCAGAATGTGCTAAACGGGTCGGCAATGAATTCCACTCTTAGGGCTTACTACATTGAATTAAATTTTATTGAATATAACGAAACCTTTTCAGAACTTCAGGAAATGTATGGGTTAGCATTTCTGTTGTATTATGTGGTTTTTCACAAGCAAAACTTTTGCATTCTGCTACTTTGCAAATGAAGAATAACCCTATGTATTAGAAAACACTCAGCTGATTGGTTGTGTCCCGTGCGAAACAAAGGCTCTGTGGCTTGAACAGCATTTCCTGAGTGAGGAGACTTCTCAGAGACTCCTCAGACCAGACAGCTCGGACCCCTGCGCAGAAGCTGTGCTGAAGAGCTCTGAGAAGAGCTAAACCAGTGCGTTGCTCCATGTTTCTGAAGGGGCATAAATGCTTCCCTGCTCAAAATTGTCACAGCCTACAGGATTAAAGTCCCGTTTTCTCAGGCAGCTTGGGATACCTGTATTAAAAGTGAATGGGACTTGGGTTGCTTTATCAGGTCTGAAACTGTGAGTGCATTGAAATCAGATGGTCTTGCTGTGCTTGCCTGCCTTTAGAGCTGGCACTGGGTTAATACTATTAAAATGAAAATTGACTTTGTGCTGGGCAGCATGAGGAGGAGCATCACCAGTCAGGTCTAGGGAAGTCATCATCCTCCTCTATTCAGCAGTGATGAGACACATCTGCAGGTCTGGGTCCAGTTCTGAGCTCCCCAGTACAAAAGAGACAGGGACGTACTGGTCCAGCGAAGGGCCACTACATTGGTCAGGGGCTGGGACATGTGGTGTAGGGGGAAGAAGAAGGAGGATAAGACATTTTTGCTGTCTCCAGTTACCTAACAGGGTTATGGTGAAGGCAGTGCTGAGCATCTCAGGGATGCCCAGCAAAGGGCAGGAGGCTGTGAGGGAAACTCCAGGCAGATGCAAGAAAAATGTTCTTGGCAGGGGGTACATGGCATCGGAGCAGAGGTCCAGAGGGCCTGTGAAATTGCTGCCCTTGCAGATTTTAATAAGTTAATAGGGCAAGGCTCTGAGCACCCCAGTTTAAAGTTGAAGCCCTGCTTTGAGTAGGGATTGGACCAGAGCCCTCCAGAGGTCCCTTCCAGCCTTGGCTCTTCGGGGAAACTGCCCTGGAGCCTTCCGTCTGGGTTTGTAGCAAACTGGCTCTTTGTCCAGGCAATCTGCAATTCAAAAGAAAGCACCAGGTAAAAGTTCACAGGGATTTGGAGGTTTTTTTGTCCCCTGCTTTACCTGAAATGAGTCTGTGCTACACCGCTTTCCCTGTCATCACGGAGCAGTATGTGGGGGAAGTGTATGCTGTCCTTGTTTGAAATACCATACCCCGTCTTCCCTCCACTGCCTCCTCCCACGCGTTGTTCGAAACACAGACTAACCTGTTACTCCGCATATTCCTTGTTTTTCTTGGAAGCAGCTTCTTCCTAGCTTGTTTTCATTTTGAAGGTTATGTGTGGTATTCACAGAGCTTTCTTTCCCATGTAGTTGCTCTTTTCCCAGAGAAGTTATTTTGCCTTTTGAATATACACAGTCTGGGAAGGGCATTAATGGTTAGGGTAGGATGACATTGAAGCAGAAGGTGATTCGCAGACATGAGACTTAAAACCTTTGCCACTAAAGGCTGGGAGTTTAAAGCTTTTGTTCATCTTTAATACTGTATCACTTGGTTTGGCAATAGCCAAAAGCTCTTCTTTGTATCTTTTCCCTTTTGTTACCCCAGTTCAGCATCTGGTCATAACCCCACGTCTCTGATCTGACAAAAGATTTGCCTGGAAACGAAAAATACCTTCCTACAACATAGACTTGGCTGCCAACCACTTTAGGTATTTTGGAAGTACAACTTCGAAACAGTAAACTGTAGCTGGGTCTTCACGCCCAGCATCCCACCTTTGAAAAGGCAACAAACCCACCTCGGCCCCTCCCGGCAGTGGCTCCGCAGGGACCTGTTTTGGGTGAGGCGTGTGCTTGGTCGCTGGTGCAGCCCCTTGGTTCAAGGAGTTCACCAGAGAAAAGTCCAAGACAGCTCTTTGCATGTTGGGTTTCTGTACAAGTGCTTTGAAATTTTATTCTTGTCTTTTAAATTTCTTTTTGTCTGAGAATTTCTTTACACAGCACTGTTAGACCGATAATTGAAAACTGAATCTGGATTTGGGATGAATTAAGCTTGGTTCTGAGGTGATGCGGATGCACTCTGTGAAGCTTGGTAGATGCAGTCCCACCCAGCGCTGCCCACCTTACACCTCCCAGAGCCAGGCGCCTTAGGCAAGCGGAGATTTGGCTCTCTGAGGTGAGGAGCTCAGTCTCTCATTTTACCCATCAGCGTGGGCACGTGAGCAGCTGTGGAGCACTGAGCAATTACATTTTAATTATCTCTAGAAAATTGGATACAAAAAAGTGAGTAAATTGGAGTGACCTAGTGTAGCTAGCAGGAGGCTTCTACAGAGCTGACACTGATATTTTAGATGTTTTTCAGGGACAACAGGAACAAAGGGTGAATGAAGAGATGCAAGTTGAAGTTTGAGGTGCTGTGATAAGTGGCTTCACAATTGGCATTGTGGAACTGCTTCCCAGTTCATGTTAGGTTCGCTCAAAACTGCATGAACTGCTCTCATGAGGAACAACTCAGAACCTGGTGCTCTGAGATGTTACTGAGCCTTGGCTGTGTTGGCAGTGTGTTTCTCTTGTGTGCCAGTTGGCGTGAGCAGGTACAATCCTAAGAGAAGGAAGAAGTGGCACGAATGTATTTTCAGTAAATCGAACTCAAGTGATCCAAAGTAAATGTGGGAGAATAACCTACACTGGAGGAAAACACAATTCAGATGACACTTTTCTGTGGTCTGACGTGAGGTCTCCCTTCAGAGCCAGTAAATACACAAATAAATGAGGACAGCTTTATTTTACTGAGTGGAAATTAGGGAGCTACCCCTGCAGATGGGCTAAAATCAGGTACCCTAAATATTTTATTGAAAGTAGATGGTTGTATGAAATTTAAGTCATTAAAATGTAGCATTTTCCGTGGGGATGAATGCCAGGTTGAGGACAGCAGGGCATTTTCCAGTCCTACTTCCCCTTGCAAAAACATCAGTTCAAGTAACAGCAATACTCATGACACATTGATGGTGCTGCCAGTTTTAACAGCAAAGGAAATCAATTAAAAGGTTTCCGTTGACCTAGAGCTTTGGGTTGTGGTGGATAAATTGAGCTCAGAATTAAAAGTTGTTTACAAAGCTTTGAATCGAAAATTAAGCAGCTTTCAAACACCTCGAAGCAGGTGGTCAGATTTGAATCACAGTGAATTTGCACTATATTTGAGGAAGGGAATATTTTTCAATGAGATGTCTTAAATTTCTGCCTTCTCTTAGTAATTTTTCTCCTGCTGAAATTCAACACAATTAACTGTGGTGCCTAAAATAATCCGTAAGGAGGGCTCCTCGTGCTCCAGTAATAAAGGACCAGACAACACTTTTTTTTTTTCAGAAGACTGCAAGATGCAATACAGAAAGGTTGTCCTACATTTTATTCATTCTAGTCATTTATTTTCTTGGAGAACATTTGGAGGTAAGACTATGCCCTGTTAGAAAAGCTTATGACTGTACTAGTTTTTGCCCGTAGATGGAGCAATTAGCTCTCATTTGCAATACCTCAGGGAAGAAATGGGGAAAATCCTGCCGGGTTTCGCGTTGCCGCATTCAGCTCTGCTCCCTTGAAGGCCTCCCAAGCATGGCTGGTCTCTGCTGAAGGTTTTCTTCAAGCTTTAAACTGAAATTCATTTCCCCCCAAGATTTTCCTCCATATTCATGATATTTAGGTAAGAACTTGCTGTGAGGTGGGGTTTACTCCAAGATGGGCTGTTGTGGAGGGTCAGCACCTGGGCGCAGGCGTTTGCTGCACCGTTGGCTCGAGCTATTGCCCACCGTTACTCTTTGGGAATACCTTCCCTTGACACTCGGCGCTGTGCAGTGGGATGTCCTCCCTCGTGCCAGTTGCTGGAGTCTACATTTGGATTTTTCTTTGCTAAATTGGTTAATTTGTCCCATAGTCTTGGACCCTCCCAGCCTTTGGACCATGGCTGTAGAGAACCATCAATTACAACCTTCATCGCAATGCTGGATAGCCGAGACCACTTTCGTCTTTGGTTTTTCATCCGTGTTCACAGTTACCCTGCCTGGAACAGGCAGGAGGGTGGGATGCTGGAGGGAAAGGCCATGGGGCAGCTTTGATTTCTGGCTGTGACTACCCTTGCCATGCAGGATGAGGGGAGAAGGTTGTGTGGGAGGATGGAGCTGCTTGGTCCAGGTTCAGCTTGGGGGGGTGACGTAGGCTCTTCCACCATCATCCTGTAAAACTTAGGAAAGGAGCAGAGCTATTTGTCTTGCTTTATTTTGCAGGACTGCTGTGCAAAAAACTTCTAATCATAATTTTTCAAGCTTGCTTGGCCCGCAGAGACAGACAGGGGGACCAACACTGTTCATTTTGGTGTCATCTACACTAGAAAAATGACTTTTTGCAGACAACATGTGTCAGCACGGCTGCAGCCGAGCTGGTGGCACACACAGCTTTGCATGGCTGAAGAGCAGCCGTGTTCAGCATTGTTTCTGCTGCCAGTTACTGACATCTGCTGTCAGCAGCCGATGATTCTTCTGGTTAAAATGTGCCTGTGGTGATTGGTCTTAGTTTGTTTGGAGATAGCTTTCAATACACTTCCCATTTTGCCTTTGTTTCCCATGGCCAGTGTTATCTGCATAGGTGGAGCACATCCAGGATGCTTTTAGATTCTTTACCACTCTTTCTACTCAAGAAGGATTTTTCAGGCTGTCTTCAAATTGCTGATCATTTAGATGCAATGGTGCAAAAAAAGGGGAAGTTTTTCAGTCTCTAATTTCTGTCTGTAGGGTATGGGACAGACCTGCGACCAGATTAATTCCCGTCTTCTATCTCTTTTCCTGAGGTTTAAACTATGGAACATATCATAAATGATCAGACCTTTAAATAACAACCAAGTTACTGTTTCTTGTGATGTATAGACAAGATCTTAGTTTTATATTTGCTCTTTTAGAGACTGCTTCTGGCATGCAGGGGAGATAGAAAATACAGTCTGGACATGTCCAAAGGTCGATGAACGCTGGTGGCCTTTCATTGCTGGTCTGCTTTGTGTCATTTGGTAAGAGAGGTCTGCAGGGCAGTGCTCATGTGCGGGTGACTTTCTTCCCCCACAGGTAGTAATGTAAGCAACAGTAAAGCTAAAGAGAGAGAGTTTTGAAGTCTCAAGCTGTCTAATCACAGGAAACCATTTGGAAATAGGTTGTGGGTTGTTTTTTTTAACTGTCTGTAGTTTAAAAATCCAGGAATACATGTAGGAGCAGATTTTGAAATGTATTTAGGTGTCTCTTTTCAATTTAGATCAATCATTTCAGAATCTGGTCCCTAGGCAAGTATTTGATTGTAAGTGCTGGAGAAATCTTTTTTGTTTTAGTAGATTTGTTCACACATCTAATGTTAAGTATATTGCTTTATTCGAATCTTGGTGAATGCTTGTCATGATCCCACTGAAAGTGTGTTGTGCATCCGAGCTCTTTTCATATGTGGTTAGAGTCTGAAGTATTATTACTCACTTAAGCTATCACTAAAGGTATCCCAGCTTTACAGACATCATGGGTTCTCAGCTTCTTAGGTAAAGTCCATGGAATATGCCTCAAAAATGGGTTGAGTAAACATGATAAATGTTGAATCAATCAGTTTTCTGATCTGGAAAAATATGGAATGAAAGAACATGATCACAGGGCAGAAAAATTCGTAGTTTGGGGAATATAGTATGTGTAGTATTTTAAGTATAGTTAAATCCCAGGCTTGATCCAGGAGTCTGTAGTTCTTTTGTAGCCCATGTTGAATCAGTGTGAGTTTTGACTGAGCTGAGACCAAATGAAAACATTGATTTTAAAAAGAAAATAAAAACATAATAATGATGGTAAATTGCTGTGAATTGTGAGAGTCAGTTGGGCGAGGTGTTGATCACTCTCATGTCTCAATTTGCAGGCTTTGTGGAATTGAACTTTTGCTTTACACAAACTTCGGGGCTGTGAAAGCATCTCGAAGGAGAGCCCCGGTGGTAACCGGTGATTAGGCTGAGAGGGTTTTAAAGACTTCACACAGACTCTGCTACTTGCCTGCATGGATCACTAGATTTGTTCCTTACTTTCTTTTGTGTATTTTATTTTCCTATTGACCATAAAGCCAACTGCAGAGAACTGAGACCTCTTCTGGGCCACAATGCTGCGAACCGTGGGTGGATGGGGAGGGACTCAGGAGCCAGCAAGGCTCCTTGGTGGGTTGAGCTAAGCACTGGCCACCTCCAAGCAAGGCAGAGGGCTGTGCAGCCTCTTCTTCTGGGAGACCTCATGTGCACCTAATTATCACCACACCTGACAGTGACTGAATAATCTGGGGAGGTAAGATAGGACTTCTATTTGTGTAATGAGAGAAGAACATTATTTGTGTAATGTAGAAGCTGGTGAAGGGTCTAGAGAACAAGTCTTACAAGGAGCGCCTGAGGGAACTGGGGTTGTTCGCTCTGAATAAGAGGAGGCTGAGGGGAGACCTTATCGCTCTCCACAACTACCTGAAAGGAGGGTGTAGTGAGGCAGGTGTTGGTCTCTTCCCCTAGGTAACCAGTGATAGGACAAGAAGCAATGGCCTCAAGTTGCGTTTGGGGAGGTTCAGATTGGATATTAGGAAAAATTTTCTTTACTGAAAGAGTGGTCAGGCATTGGAATAGGCTGCCCAGGGAAGTGATGGAGTCCTCATTCCTGGAGGTGTTCAAAAAACGTGTAGATGTGGCACTTTGGGATATGGTTGAGCAGGCATGGTGGTGTTGGGTTGACGGTTGGACTTGATGATCTTAGAGGTCTTTTCCAACGTTTATGATTCTATGATTCAGATGCTTTCAGAGACCCTTGTAGTCTTCTGTACTAGCCCAGGAGCAAGAGAAGGGCCTTTCACATTTGATATTGGCTAGGAATCATCAGCAATTTTGTAATGTGCCCTTGGGAAAGGTGGTGGAGGCAACATTAATACAGAAGGAAGAAAGATGTAGCAGGCTGATGGCTGTGGATACCCAGTCCAACTTCTGTTACAGTAAATGGTCATCTGTGGACTTTCAGGGAAGATGTTTCTCCTATTTCTAGTAGTCCATTTGTATGGGAAGTAGGCATGGGCAGACACCTCAGTAAACCATCACATGAGCTTCCAGCATCTGCTTTAGCACAACATCACTTCCAGCAGTCACTGGCAGAGCTGTGAATTGGGCAAGGAGGGCCTGCACTATCCATTCTAATTTGATCAGTTGTTGGAGCACCTTGCAGCAAGCTGCATAGTAATCATCCAACTATGGAGTTGTCACTGGCCCGTTTGGTGTATACAGCAAATTTAAATGCAAATTGGTTGTTACTGGGAAGAGGGGATGTGGAAAAGCACAGATCTCTTCTAGCATAAAGCTGTGCGTGGTACCAGGTTTAGGATTTGGTTTTCCCCATCAGCATAAGAAGTCAAATAAATATCAGGCTGGATTAGGAGATCTAGTGAGAATCCTTTTGTACCTGCAGTTTGACAGAGGTGAAAGGAAATTCTGTAATACAAGAGTCACATTAACATCACTGATCTAACTAATTGCCATACTCCTGAATCTGTGTAGTAGAGCTAAGTCCTTCCATGCTGCTCTCTATTTGGCTGAAGTAAGCTCACATTTCCTTTGTCAAAGCAAAGGAGAACAAAGATGCCACTTTTTGAAATTAATTGGTTTAGGATTTTCTAGCCTAGTGAGTTAATTGATTTGGATTTCATTGTGCTTAAAATAATCAACATGCCATCTGGAAGAGGCTAGAAGTCATGTTCTTAGTTTAAAATAAAAAGAGGACAGACAAGGTCTTCTACTCATGTCAGAAAATGAGTCTTGGGTCTAATTTTTGGTCATTGACCTATGAATGGTTCCCAACCATCAGCACCTTTACAGAAATTTGTTTGAACAGTGTATCCTAAATGGGATAATAAGTGCAACAGGAGCCAGTAACTGTGCTTGCAGATGCTTTGAGAATCCAACAGAATTTCTGAAAAGCTTCCCTGGCACAACGTGGGACATACTTAATGAAGGACGGCACCATGCTGAGGACCCAGTTCAGGTTCAGAAAAGCATTTTATTACTCACAGGTACACATATGCACGTTAGCTGGAGGTCCATGCTCCCCAAAGTTTTCCCCATTTTTGGATTTGCAGGAGGAGAGTTGTAAAATGCTCGGAAGCCCTGGCTGTGCTTTGCCAGCTGGCATATGGACTGGTTTGTCCTGCAAAGTGGGCATGTGTGGATGCTCTGCAAATTAAAGTGCAAAGGATGGGGCAGCAAGATGAGGATTCATGGTGGGTACAGTGTGAAGCTGTGAGAAGTAAAAATATGTTAGTGAGTGTAATTTTGAGAGTAATGCCCTGAACAGCAATCTTTACGAGGGAAGATTTTAGTCTGTAGTCACCTGTATACTGAGTACAAGCAATAACCCGTAACTGGTGTTCTCCCCAGGTTCTTTCTCTTTAGCCTCCTTTCTGGATGTTAGAATTTGTTATCCAGCTAAACTATCATTGCTGGAAAGGTCCAGATATCACGAACAAACGGATTTATGACAGTCCTAAAACCACTGAGCCAGCAGTGAGCTTACGAAGGTCCCTGTGCCTGGGATCTCTAGGATAGATCAATAGACTAACTGCCACCTTTCCCAGCAGGGCTGGCTGGTTCTAGCATGGGGCACAGTGTGTTTAATGAAATCTAAATAGGACCTTTCTTACTTTAGTTTTAGAAAAAAAAAATGGATTGTGGATTGTTTGTGGTTTAGGTTGTTTTTTTTTTAAAGAGATAATGTTCTGTCCTCATGGATTTCCTGCTATGTTGATTTCTGCCACAGTTCACCCAGTATTTGAAGACCCTTCTCCATCTTTAATAAATTCTTATCTTAGATGGATTATGGAGAAATATTCATCTGTGTGTACTTGATATGTGAAACAAATACTTGTCATCTTTGATGATCAACCATCAAAACACCTCAGTTTCTTAGGTAAATTATTTTGAAGCTTGCCTTGGGGTTCCTATAAGCACATTTAATTGGTAGGCAACTCTGGCGTTTTGCAACGGGTTTTCTTTATAGTCTGCTTCTTGCAGCATCTCCTGCTGCTTAGGGCTCTCAGAGCCCGCAATCTAAGTGCAGCTTTGAGACTGGCGTAGGTGTGTGACACAGGACTGTGGTGACGAGCGCGCATGGGTGGCCCTGCCAGCCAGTGCTACACCCTGAGAGCCCAAACTGCATCTCCCTGGGAGCTCCTGTACGACTGTGAAACATAGGTGCCCTCCTGTGGGCATCCTGCTGGTCTTCCCTGCTGTGTGGAGAGCCTGGGATGGCCTTGCCTGCCTGGAGCTGTGTTGGTTTAGGGTTCGAGCACGATGCTAAGGATGGTTTAGTATGCTTTCAGGGGTTTTTTTTGCTTCTAAACCCATTCAAATAGCAGGGGCTAAAAGCATCCCTACCTCTGACGGGTGTAACAGCAATAATTTCAGCAGTTGTTCAGGAAACCAGCTTCTCCTCTCCTTGTCCCATGTAGGTTTGCCATTGCCCACAGGTCAAGATATGGCCCTCAATATCGAGATAGACATTTAATGACCTTGGCAAATACACAGACTCTTCACGCAATTCATTTCTGCTGGGGAAGGCGTGTGAAGGTCAGCCATTAATCGTATGTTCTTCAACAGACGCTGTTATTTGGGAATCCTGAGTGTTTTGTTTCCGGGTCACTGTGAACATGTCTGCTTCATCGCCTGCCTCAGCTGGGCAGAAGGTTTGGTGTCAGATTTGTTTGCTTAACCTCAGTATAAGGTTTCCATACCTCTTAATGTTCACGTTCTTTCCATGGAGCTGTTTAATGGTGAGTGAACTGCGCTTGGCAACCTGAGCTCCAACAGGATGATGCTGTTCGCAGTTATGCGATTACTCCAATTCCTCTCGCACGCCGGCATGCCCCCTGTAGTGCAGAACAGCCAGAGGCCAAAACTGGCTTTAATCCATGCAAAATAAAAAATCCACATCTAAACGCTACAAAGGTCAAGACTTTCTGGAGAGGTGGTGGAAGAATTGCACAAGAACTAACGCCAAATACTGAAACTAGAGTAGCTACAGGTGGAAAATAGCGCTTGTGTTATTTATTCTGTGTTTAGCATCTGTATTAAGTGCCTGCCTCCTTTGTGTTTCATAGAATCATAGAATGCTTTGGGTTGGAAGGGACCTTTAAAGGCCATCTAGTCCAACCCCACTGCAGTGAGCAGGGGCATCTTCAACCAGACCAGGTTGCTCAGCGCCCTGTCCAACCTGGCCTTGAATGTTTCCGGGGATGGGGCATCTCCCACCTCTTTGGGCAGCCTGTGAAAAGTAGAGTTTGCTGGAGGAGTGTTTAGATTGGCCATGTTAGGTGCACTTTGAAGGATTTTTGAAAGACAAGAAGCACACAGCCAGGTTTTAAAAATGGAGTTTTGGCACAGGAGTCCTCAGCAGCAGAGCTTGATTGCAATGCAGCACTGGCCTGAACTTGTTCAGGAGAGCAAACCTCAAAAACAAATTAAGGTGAACATTTAGATGAACAGTGAACTGATTTTTTTCATCTTTTAGACAAAAGTGTGGCTCCTTCCAGCAAAGCTAATTAAAATGTGGCTTCTACCCATGTGAAGATCAAATTCTGCTGTATCATGTGTATTTAAACACACCTGATTTACTACATCTGACTTTCTCTGAGTGACACAGGGGAAGATTGGCCCATTGGGCTCTGAACGGGGTGGTACAATTTCCAGTCTTGGGTGCCTGAAGTTAATAGCATAAATCCTTGCTAAGACACCTAAGCAAAAAAAGGTAAAAAAGGACCTTCTCAACAAAAAAAAAAAAAAAAAAAAAAAAAAAAAAAGGAAAAGGAAATATTTTGGCTAATTTCAGCAATATTTGCTAGTCACCCCTGTGAAGGTGGTGAGCAATAAGGAACAGTTTCCTTGTGGGGATCTGAGTTTTGCTGTGTTGGGTTTTGTCCTTCAAAGCCAGAGGAAAGCCCTCACTTCTGATGCAAATCAAAGGCACTCTCACTGACAAAAGCCTGATTATGACCCTTCCCTCCTTAAAAATGTAAATAGTAAGTAATGAGGATTATCGCCAATCTGACATCTTGTATGTTCACTGGCGTTTGCGGAAAGCTTTCAAGCAAATTGGTGGGGATTAGTGCAAACCAATTTGTACAGCTGTCTAGATTTTGTTGAATCAGAAGCCCAGTCTGCAGAAAAATATGTGGATTATCAGTAAATTCTTACTAGTGGTAAGGGAAGACAGGCAGGGATGGATGTTCTGAATTTAGAGAAATGGTCAAAGCCATGGCAGTGGGGTAACAGATACTTCATTGCGGTAGTTAGGAGCACTTTTCTTTGTCCCTGGTTTTGTTTGTTGTGGAAACAAAGACCAAGAAAGAAACTGAGGTTTAGCATTTTTCTTAATGACATTATTGTATTTAATTAATAGCCGTTTCTTTGGTATTCCTTTGCAATGGGCCATAATTCCTTCAAGTTTGCTTAACAGGAGTGGATTTTTGTGCTCATACTATCCAGACCATTGGAGTGAAGACTGTGTAAATGAAAATGCAAAAGAAAAAATCACCATGTCTTATTTCTGCATGTTATGGGGATCATCTCCATGTAACATAGTAGCACATACCTATGCAGCCAGATACACCCTGAAAGATAAGATACCCCCAGATTTGGGGTGGTGGTGGTGGTAGGGTGGGGTGGAGCTTCTGTGCAAGGGAGATGTTATCAGGGCAGTCTCTGTCCCTGGCCCCATGGTGATGCTTCGCTTTTTCCTTTCACCACAGAGTTGAGGGGTGATGAAGGGAGGTGAAATCTTAGATTTTGTTTAAGGGAGTAAGCCCTGGTGGAGACTCAAGGGTGGTGGCTACTTTGGGATTGTCCCCAGCCTCGGATGATGCTGCTGGAGGAGCATGTGGCCATCACAGAGGGTGAAATTCATAGTAAGACACCTTGTTACATGTGGCTGTGGCAGGGGCTGGAGGAGATCTGGGTGGCTGCAGCCACCTCAGTGACCCAGGAGAGTTTGTGCGGCACCGGGAGACCACAAGTTAGAGAAGAGGAGGAGTGAAAACCCTTGGGAAACCAGCCTTAGGCCAGCTTTTTCTCCAACTGCAGTTTCTCGGCATGGGTTTTGTTAAGCATGTCACTGCAATTAAATCACATTAAAATCAAACAAGCGGATGATGACTGCTGGTCAGAAGTCACACTGCTGTTAAACTGACCCATCATTTTGGGGTGAGCTTTGAGACAGAGTGGCTGGAGCTGGGTTTGGTGTAGCCAGAAGCCACCGTGGCCTCTCCATTTGGAAAGCCGGGATATGGAGAGAGTGAACACTGTCAGTGGAGGCACTTACACAGCGGACAGCTGTGCTGCAGAATGGGAAACTTCAAGCCTCTGCATGCAGCTGCTTCCCTGGGGAGCCCAGCTACAAACGGGGAACGCCAGCAGAGCACAGACCTGCACCAGCTGTGCCGCACCTTTAGCCGTGGTTTGGCTCTAGTTTAGCTGAGAGACCCAAGAAGGGGCCAGCTGCCCTGGGCCGGGGGTCGATCCTCAGGATTCACACCATCATTTTTGGTTTTTTTAGTGCATTTTGTGTTTAAGAAGAGGTGTGCAGTTGGGAAGAGGTGCGTTTTTCTCAGGCACTTGTGCATGTTCAGTGTGAGCATCCTGGCACTGCCTCCACATGCCAGCTTCTGCGTCTTCAAACCATCCAAGTGCTCTGACAGTTCCCAGCCACAAGAGGCTTGGGGAAGGCAACAGCAAAAGGCATCGCCACAAAACCGGCCTGTTGAGTCATCTCCGCTTTTCTTCCCACTGTGTATCGCTTTGTCCATTCCAGTTTTAAAGTTGAAGAGATGTGGCAGTTTTAAGGGCTTGTTTCTGCTTCAGGGTTTCTGTCTGTTTTTTGACAGCGTCAATAGTTTTTCCATGTAAATTTTTCACCCGTGGTTAACTTGCAGGATTAGGAGTGTTACGACAGAAAGGTGTCATCTTCTCCCTACGGAGCTGTTGAAGCCAGTACAGTGTCCAAATTCTCATGTCTACTACTGCTGCAATGAGAGGGGAAGCAGAATTATGCTGCACCGATGAACCTCACGTGTTCACTGCTTTGTGGTTGGCATCAGTTGGAAGGAGTTACAGGGGTGTGGGACATGTTCTTGTTGTGTTCAAACTTTCTTTATTGTGTTGAAATGATATTGTCATGATGTTTAGGGGCACGATATGTGGATTATTTTTGGAGGAGCAATTGCAAGGAGCAGGAGAGTATGCCCTTTGCTTCAGCGTGGCTAAGCTGAGTCATTCCCCAGGGCAGAAGGACTCTGATGCTTGGGGTGGGATTGCAGAAAGAGAGAGTTGGCTGCTTGCGTATTCAAAGCCTGTGACATTATTAAGTAAACAAAACACATGGCTCTAAAGAAAGTGTCCAAACAGCACAGTGTTTCCTTTGGAAAATAACCCTGCAGGGCGCTGAACTCTGCTGCGTCTGAGCACCGGGATAACTATGCATCGTTCCTCACCTAGGAACCATGTCAGGGACCGGAATGGAAAAATCATCCCTAGGGGATTTTTTAATTCTCTGACATCTAGATGCCAGGAAGAGGAGTTTTGTGCTTTATTTTGTATATTCACTTTGGTCCTGTGTCAGCTTCTGCCTGAAGCTCTCTCTCAAGTCTTTCCAAATTCTTTACCATAAAAGATAACAAAACACTACAGCACTTCACTAAGTGGCATCCAGATCTGTTTCTTCAAACACTGAGGACAAGTCAGACTGGGAGCAGGACAACGGTATGAGGACAGACTGGGGAAAATTCGCTTCCCTTCGGAATAGCTGGATTTTTGCCATCAGTGAAAACCTGGAATCCACCCACTGTAACAAAAAATTAGCAGGTACTTAATAATGCTCTTTTTTCCCAAGACTCCATGAATACCCACCAGTAGTTATTTACTGTAAGCACTCAATGAAAAGCAATGTTTAATCACAGAATCACAGAATCACAGAATAGTAGGGGTTGGAAGGGACCTCTGTGGGTCATCCAGTCCAACCCCCCCGCCGAAGCAGGGTCACCTACAGCAGGCTGCACAGGACCTTGTCCAGGCGGGTCTTGAATATCTCCAGAGAAGGAGACTCCACAACCTCCCTGGGCAGCCTGTTCCAGTGCTCCGTCACCCTCAGAGAGAAGAAGTTCTTCCTCATGTTCAGACGGAACTTCCTGTGCCTCAGTTTGTGCCCATTGCCCCTTGTCCTATCACTGGGCACCACTGAAAAGAGTTTGGCCCCATCCTCCTGACACCCACCCTTAATCTTACTGCCTTCTGCTTAATCTTACTGCCTTCTGCTTTGGAGGTCACAGAGAGATGGCTGAGCGAACTTCAGCAGTGGCAAATGCAAAGCATAAAATACTGTCATTGGGCCACGGTAAAGAAGGAGCCAAGTCTTAATCACATAAACAGATTCTCATATACTTTCCCCATGCTATTTTATAAAGTGCTTATATGACTGAAAAGATTAAGTTTGGAAAAAGAAGGCTAGAAAAATATTTTTACAGCTTTTTATTTATGGCTCTACTATGGTCAAGGAATTAGTTTGCATTTTACAAAGCAAAAAAGTGGGGGAGGAGAGAGGAGGAGGTATCTGAATACGGAGAGAGATTTGCACGGCTCTCAGAACGTTAAAGAAAAACTAAAATCCCGAGGAGTTACCACTGTCAGGCAAATCCTAGACTGGAGCAGGACTCGGTATCCAGGCAACATCAACATTTCAAGCTACTGCCAGTGCCGCTGACAGCTTTTGCTACTTTATGGTCACATTTGACAAAGAAAATGCCTGACATCATTGAAGTTCTTAGAAATTAATTTCTCATCCGTCCAGCAGTTGTGAGGCTCGGCAACATGTGGCACATGCACATCTTGCAAAAATTCAGAGGGAAAAGCCCTTTGGTGAGTTCAGGGCTGGGAGGGTGTGTGGTTCCTTGTTGCTCTGTAATTCTGGCGCTTCATTTCCCCCAAAGTTTCTTGTCCTCTCCCTCGGACACAGATACTTACTGTGCTCTAGGGAATGGAGCACATTTGTTGAAGCCATTTAGAAGTAGCTTCTGCTGCTGCACAACAGGTTGCAGGATTAGAGGAGCTCTTGGCTGCGCTCAGAAAGCCTCCACCTCTACTTTCCTAGTTCTTTTTGCATGGTGCAAAAGCCAAGTGGCTAAGTAATGCTAATAATGTTAATATATGAAGGGAAGAAGCTCTTGCATTTGTAGTCTCACAGGGGTAAGGTGGAACTGATGGGCGCAGAATACATACAGCTGGGTGGGCTCAGCGGTGTGAGGCTGTAGGGACTGTGCTACAAGGTAGAAAGGACACCAGTTTGCTGTGTCCACTTATTGAAATGCAAGTATTTTGGGGCTGGAAGTGTTAGTACAGTGAAGCTGAACCTTCGTGTTGAGGAACCAGCCTCATACTTCACCGTTGCTCAACACAGGGAGAGCTGAGCGCTCCCCAGGAATGGCTGCACTTTTGCACTCTTGGAACAAAAACAAAATCATCTTTCATCTTGGGAACCGCCTTGTGATGGTGACCAAGAAGAGGCTGGTAAGACACATGGAGCTTCCCGATCATTAAGATCAAGTAACGCAAAAACGCAGTAAAACTTGTTGCTAAACATGAAGATGTTTGCTCGCCGCTCACCAAGTAGCTAAGCACTTTAGGAGGAGATGCAGGGGGAGCTGCTAAGCTGCAGAAAGTCCTTTGGACTCTGCTGGTGCCCCACGCCTTCCCTCCGATGCCTGATTTGTGTGGACTGTGATGTGGCAGGTTTGTGCGGGCAGGGAGGGTAAAGGCTGGGGCAGGAGCATCCCCGTCCGGTTGTGGGTCTCCCCGAGCTTTGTGCATGACCCTGAGTGGATCTTCTCCAGGGTTTGGTGAGGTTTCATTAATTACTGTAGTTCAAGAATGTAATTTTTGTAGCATGTGACTGTAAATAGGGAGGGATGAAGGGTAGCAGGGGGAATTTGAAGGGCCTGATTTAGGCTGGTGATGCTGAGGGCTGTGATTCAAAATACAGACCAGCAGGACCTTCCTTGTCAGTGCTGTGCTTGACACAGGAGCTCCTGTTCTGCCTTTTAACATGTTGTACAGGGAAAAAAAAAACGCTCAGAAATTAATATACAGGCTTCCTAAGAAGCTCAACTTTGATGGCAATGAGCCTGATTTTAGCTACGGAGGCCAGTGGGAGTTTGGTCTCTTGGGCTGGTGGTTGATGCTCTCCACCCTGCGCTTGCCTTGCCCCACTCTGACACAGGGATTTTGCTGGTAGCCTTTGAACACATAGGTTTGTAATGGATGTAGGGTGCATGTAAACAGCAAGGAAAGTCAGATCCTGTGGTCACCATAAATGTCTACTTCATCTGCTGTAGGTCTTTGTTTTCTTTAAGATTTTGAATTATCTTTCTGGTTAATAGGGGTAGAAGGGGGACTGGTCTAAGCATGAGACTCTTGCAGTGCAGTAGCACACAGCATCTGAAGATGCCTTTTCACGTGAAGCTCTCACAGAGATGATGTCAGTTATCCCTGCTTGTGCAGTGGCCCAGTAGCAGAGCCGAGAATAAAACCAACATCTCTAAACTCCTTACTCAGCCCCATTTTAGTGTTCCTTCCTCACCTTCTCTGTCCTATTGGTACTTTATTATGATTGGAAACAACCTACCTGGTTTACAGGAATGTGTAGCTTGGAGCAATGATTTCTGTTCATGTCTATTAGCACAGAGGTTTTAATATTATTTGCTGCAGTGACAAACTTGCAAATAAGATGACGGTCAGATTTGCCAGGCCTTATTGCTAGCTGCCAAGGTGATGACAGGGTACTTTTTTTCCACAAGGATGTATTATGTAATAACAACGAAAGCATTCAGTCTGTGACACTGATAGGGTTTTGCAGGCTGGTTTAGGCAATCTTGACTCCGAGAGCCACAATTGCTCCAGATTGCCTTATGGAAAGCTCACAGGACTGTGTGAGAAACGTGCTCCTGGAAACAGACACCCACGTGAAGGACTAAGGATGCAGGATGCTTTTGGGGCAGACCAAGAAATTCAAGAGTTGGCCTTTGTGCTGCTAGATATGTCCAGAGCTCTGTAATCATAACACTGAGTTTCTGCTGTGATCCTCGATATGGAATTTAAACTGATAATGATGTTAGAGCTAATTGGTAGAGTGCTTTCTACTTTAAGTACTGAAACCACTGCAAGATTATGACAAGATTTGGGAGTCTGATGGCACTGTACAACAAGTTCTGGTCATCCGTGATACTAGTTTAGATAAGTTTCAAATGATGTTATGAGGTACAAATAGTAGTGTGATTGGTGTGATGCATTGCTAAGCTAAGTCACCACTAAAAGAGATTTCATGGTTCCAGCAGTCCCTCCTCAGTGTGAGGCTTGGTGTGTTTTGAGGAAGTGAATGCACTGGCTGCAAATTAAGTGCTGGCCTGAGAACTGTGTCGAGCTGCGATATGCCTGAGCACTGGTACCTGCCCTCTGATTCACAAGGGCATCCTAAAACCTAAATAACCAAGGAAGTGTTGTGCCACGAGTTATCCCCACTCTGTCTCTGGCTTTCAAGCAGTCCACCTAAGAACATGGCCAACAGCCTTTTCAGTCTCTTACTTTATCATTAGCTATTGTGAAAAGGTTTCAGACTATTTTTTCTCCTGCCAGGTATTGTCTGTGCAAACTGGCAGGGTTGGCTTTTCCAGGCATATTCTCTTACTGTCTTGTAGCTCCCAGGTTTCCAGCCCTTCTGTCATCTAGGCGTAAAGACTCAAAAAGCTTTCTCTAGTTCATGTCTGTGTTGGTTCCAGACAACCACAGAGATTTTTCACACAATCCTAAATATAACAACTCTGAACTTTATAACGCTTGGTGTTTTCACTTGCACAGTGAATGAACAGGGAACTTTTTACCACTCAGGCCATCCCACACGGTGCCTTGATTAACTCCCACCATAGGCTTGTGGCTCCCGCAGTCGCAGCGGCTTCCCAGCTGGATGCTGTGGATGTGTCGGATGCTTTTTTCCAAGTTACCTGTCTGCCAGTTACAGGAATTGGTGGAATCATCAAGAAATGGGAAATACTGGGGCTTGGATGGTTTCTAGATCGTTGTAGACAGTAAAACAATGCAGCTTTCCCTTACATGTCCACTGTCTCGGTCTTTGTCCCTGCTGTACCCTGGCAGATTGCTGAGGTACCTCTGTTACCATCTCAGGAAGCTTCAGGGTCTGTCTTTCTCACTGTGCTCTCATTTCTCTTAAAATGTCAGTAAAGTTTCTTTTGCTAACAGAATTACTGTGTTTGATTTGGGTGCAAAAAATCTCAAAAAAGCCCCCAAAACCTAACCAAAAAAACATCCTGGAAAGAGAAACCAGAAAGATTTTGAATGATTTCTCTTCCAGACCTCATGTATGTGATAACGAATGTTTCCTCCTCTATGCTCCCGTCTGTTCTGGCAGATCTTCCACAATCTGGGTGACTAATTCGAGTAATCTCTTTGGAGCTGAGGCATGTGAGACAGCCACCTGACACACGCAGTGGTCTAACACAGTGTGAACATTATGTCATGTTCTTGTAAGGAAGGAGCAGAGCCGTCGAGACCAACAGACCTCCGACTTGTTCTGTTCCTCACCAGCCTCGTGCCAGCCTGCTGCACGGGGACTTTTGGAAAGTCACTTTTCCCTGTGCAAAGAAGCTACAAACCATGGTACTTACCTGCCTTCTGTTGCAGATGAAGAGGGGCTATATGAGATCTAGCTGGTGGTGGTGGTTCCCAAGATGTTGATCTTGGGAAGTTAACAAAGCTGATTTACCAGTTGTTCAATTATAATGGCATTAAAGTATGCAATGCACTTGGGTTTATTCCTTCGCTTACAGCTAATGGAGCTTCAGAATCATTAATTCATAGGGAAAGTAAGGATAGGAAATGAAGGTAGATCTTGGGGGTTTTTTGTGTGGTTTTTTCCCTCTTGTATTGTTTCTGAACCACCAGATGAAGGTCCGCTGCATTTGTTAGGGATGACTTGAACAAATAGACTGAGGGAGCTGGCAGCAATGCAAAGAGGCTGTGCAGGGTGTTGGGTTTCAGTTCAGTCCCTGTCTGTGCATGGTGGATTCCTCCCTTTCTATTATAATCCTCTTGCTGCAGCAATCCCACTTGTAATGACAATGCAGTGTTGGGTGATCCTTTAGGAATTTCCCGCTTGGCATTACGCCTGTGTTTAGTTCATCGGATTGAGATCCAGTCCTGTGTGATGTCCTTAGTCATTCATGTAAACATACTGTCGGTAGCTATATAATAAGTAGTTAAAGCCTCTCCTATGGATACCCCGACTAGTCATAGGGATTTTGTGAGCTTTGAGTTTGAATTCAATGAACAATTCAGCTCACTGCTGGTTTAATGCTACAACACCCTGCTTTCACTGTCAACAAAACAATGTTTGCAATAGATCATGGAAAATGTCCATTTTGTGTAAACGCCTATAGGTAACCTGAACGTAGTCTTCAGGCTCTAAGCAGCTAAGAGCAGGAGAAGCGCATGTATGCAAACTCCTTCGTCCTTGAGCTTTGGCAGGCTTGAGGTTAGGAGTTCACAGGGAATGGTTCATTCCTGTGGAAGTTGCTGCTCTCTTGCGGCTGAACCAAATGAGGTCCCCTTTTCATCATTGAAGAACTTCATAGTGAAGGTGCTGGAGCCAGGAATGAGAAAGGCTGCTCAAGCATTAGCTAAGCATTTAGCTTTTCAAGGTGTGGTTCAACTTTCTCATCAGTCAGCGTTTTTGCACTGTCTCACACATCTAACAGGATGCTGCTGACCACTGTCTCTAATTTTCTGTGTATAATATACATAGCACATACGCCTTTGTTATATATGCTGTGGCATAGGAATGAGTCATTTGTGGGATGACTATCAACCCCAAAATTGCACTGTTGCCATTTTTCATTGTTAGGGAACACTTAAGATTATTTTCAACCAAAAATAGCAGAGAACAATAATACCAAGTCAGGAGAAGAGTCTCTTTGTCATCTTATTTTGTGTGCAAGCAAATTCCTTGGCTTTAGCTGTCAGATGTGTCTGCTCATTGTGGGGAGCAGAGGGATACAGAACTTGAAATTACTTTGAAATCTCATCATGCCATCTAGATTTTAGGATGAGGGCATTGCTTCCAGCGTGCATGTTGGTCACTAAAGTTGTTGATAGTTGTGCCAGTGTGAATGTTAAATCTGCAATGAATGTTCGTGAAGCTCTTTTACTGCTACTAGCTTCTGAATTGCAAATGTGGTGGCTATGGCTGTGCAACGAGGGGATGCTGGTTTTGTGTAGGGTTGAAATCTGAGGGCAGCTGAGAATTGGTGCAGACTGTTGCTAATTCAGTGAGTCTTCATCGTCTTGCCAAATATATCTCTTGCGGCACAATTGGTGGAGGACTATATTTCTGTGGAGCCGTGGTGCTCTGATTTTTAGTCTCTTGTGTTTTAAGATATTCACTATGGGACAGCAATAGGAATTTCACTCTTCAGGTCCTGGCCATCCCTAATGTGTCACTTTCTTGGAGTCATTTCTGGTTTTATTCATTTGCCGTCATTTGGTTTGCAAAGCATTCAGTGCTCGTTGAAAGACCTTTTCTTTAATTTAAACTGAAGGGGATATTTTGTTCAGTCCTACGATGCCCATTACAAGTTTAACATCATTTAATCTGTTCCAGTCCTGCATGAGAAGTGAGGAAGTGGGAAAGAAAGAAGAACAAGAGGAGGATGAAAAAGAGATTTGTGATGTTCCAGTGAATCCTATCACCTTCTTGAGGTTTTGTGGATGGATATGGTTGAAAGACTTGATATAAACAAGAAGAAAGAGAAGCAAGAAGAGATGAGAAAAGCACAAGTGGAAAAATACTTCTAAGGAACTTTATTGCCTCTACTATTTTTTTGGTAAAAGTTACTGCTGAGATGTTTTGCTTTAGCTGAGAACTTATTAAATTTTAGGAGTTGTGTCATCACACCAGACATCCTGTACTTGCTGGATCAAATACTGTTTTGCTGTTTTGAGCACAGCCAGACTGTCGTGTATATAAGAACGGCTCCATTTTTCACATTGTGAACTGAAATTGCTAAGGAAGTGAGTACTGGAAACATATGCAGCACAGTTTGTTAGTAGGATGTGGGGAAATAATAAAATTATCATTTGGATAGGATCATTGTCATCAGTCCCAGCTTATCAGTCTTTTGGGGTAGGTGCTCAGAGCCTGAAATATGGTGTGTTTCTTACTAGGAATCACCAATATGCCAATACTACCATCGTCATTACTCCTATTCCTGCTGGTTCATATTATAAGCTCTGGAAAGGTAGGATAGAAAAACATCACAAAGACGCCAGGATGTAATTTATAAGTAATTCACCAAGAGTTCTGGGGAATCTGGTATGCACCTTTGGGATGGCTAAACAGAAGTAAAATTAAACTTTCATATTTTTCAAAACCAATTTAGTGCCAGCCTGACAGCTTCAGAGATTGAAACCTTTCTTAATGAACAGCGAAAGCAGCACGAAGTAATATAAAAAAAGGGGATAAAGAAAAAAACTCATTACAGTGAAACACTTGGTTATGATTATGGGAAGTAATTGAGCCCAGCTTGGAATCATAAACTTGCAGTTCTTTTATGGGGTGTGAGCTGGATTTGGACCAGCTGGAGAAAGTGGTAGTTTGTATTTTCCTTTGAAAACACAGGCTGGATGCTCTGTTCAACCAGTCTGTAAATGGTGTTCGGGCAAAACAGGCTTTTTGTTATTGTACATTGCATCACTTATAGTCCTGAGCAGGTTTTTTTACAGCAAAGATCTCTTTTACATATTTATTTGCATGTTATTTGGAAATATTTTCCAATATTTTCCAAAGTGATGCCAGCTATCACAAGTTTGCTATTTATATGAAATACGGTTGCAGTTAAAACCAGTATGGTGTCGCAAGGCTTATAATCATGTCCTAGCACCACTGACAATGATAGAAAATGTTTAATTTTGCCAATATCGGTCTGTGTAATTGAGAAGAGAAATTTCAAAAAATTCCAATTTAGGGAAATTGTTAAGGAGAACCAGGCAGAGAAATGTGATCCATGTAGAAATGCAAACGTGATTCATGCTTCACCCTTCTAAGGGTGGATCTGAACTTTACTTCTTTGAGTAATGGCAAAAACAGAGGGAATTCTGAATATGGAAATTCTTGGCAACGAGGAAAGGGTAATACTTGGTTTTGCTGATTTGCAGTTTGAAGCCAGTTGAAGTGTTAATTGTCACTAGGGGGATACGTATTCTTTTTAGACTTACTGTTTTGTGCTAAATAAGCTCTTAAATTTGAAGGAGGAAAGTATTGTTTTTTCCATTTTCATGATGGAATAAATCCTGACAGAACTAACTTCTCCCCACTGCCTGCCCTGCACTCTGCTGCTGCATTTGTATATCAGGTTAAATCTCCTGTTAAAAAGGCAAGTGAGGAGATGGTTCAAAATGGCAGCATTTAAAGTATTTTCACCACGGCACAGAATTTATACCTCCATGAGACGGATGAATCAGTCTGTGTTTCAAAACTCTGATGGCTGGGTCAGACACCCCATGATGGCTGCCCTCGGTTGGTGCGGTGGCATTTTCTGTATTTCCCATCTGGAGACCAAATCTGAATACTGAACCCCCTATTCTACCTTGTAAAACAAATCTTCACTTTGCATCCAGAGAAAGGAAGATTTTTGTTTTGCTTCTGCCTGAAGAATTACATTAAGTCACTGCGGAGAGGTACAGAAGGTACTTTTATCCTAAGAGATGGAGAACTGAAAAGTAAGAAGCATCGAGCAGAGGAAGCTCAGCTGGATGGGCCTTTTTCAGGTTGGATTGCAGACGACTCCTGCTGTGAGATTTACGTGGCCCTGTGAATTAGTGAAAAAAGTAGCAGAAGAAAGTTTATCTTTTCTACTTTGTGTGCTCGAGCCTCCCTTTTTTAGAAAACAGCAAGTGGTTTAAGGGGATGGAGGGCTGGGATCATAAGGGAAGGACATTGCTAGGTGGGTTGGGCACACAGGCGGCTGGTGGCATGAAGGCAAGAACTGGCATAAGGGATCTCCAGGCGATGTGGGTCCTTTTTTAGCTCTAGAGGCTTTTTTAGGCTCTATTTTGGACTGGACACTAGGTCATCACATAAAACTGTCAGAGAAATAGATGATTTGTGGCGAGGATGGTGGGGCTGGAGGCAGGTTGGTGAGTTACCAGCATAGACACTACTCTAAAGCCATGAAACAGGTCAAGTCCGGCCAGCTTAGCAGATATGGCAGGACTAGAGAAGCATTTCACACACATGCACGAGTGTTTGCTCCTTCTCCCCAGTAACATTATTAAGTTGTCCAGTGCTTGGTACCTCTCAGAGCAAGCCTGTGTATGTTTTTTGGAAGGGGATGGTGTTATCCTTATGCAGCTCGAGAAACATAATATGCTATAACTAATTTGGGAGACTTTAAAGTAGCTTGACAAGAGTCCATTTCATGGTTGTTTGGAAGGGATTTGTGTTTTCAATCTGCAGAACATAGATGGCCCCAAAGGAGCTCTTTGAAGCACGGCTTTTTATTATTAATTTTATAAGATCCTTCCACTGGAATCATTAAGAAGATGTAGTATCTGGTGTAAATGTGCTAGTATCTGTTAGACCATTAGCTGTGGGAGACAAAATGATCATACTCAAAGCACTTAGTGCTTTTTTTAACAAACTACTGTGAAAGTCAGTTGTTAAACAGCCTTATTTCATTTTCTGGTAGCTCTGTGCAGGAACATTAGGGTCTTGCTGCTTTCCTTAATAAGGGAAATGAGCCCTCCTGGTGCAGTGGCCCTGCTTGAAAAGGTCATCAGCTGCTCTTTATCCTTGGCCTGTATCAGAAAGGGGGTTGTTTCCGTGCTGAAGTAATACCAATTCTTACCTCATTAAAAAGGGATTTAAATTTTTGGCTTCTAATGACATTAAGTCATTTTCAGCAGTCCTTTGGCCACTGAATAATAAGCAGTGCTTTTCTAAGGAGGTGAAACTTGAGGTCCAGATTGCATTGGTGGTGTAGACAGCATTTCTTGTGTGTTTAGCCAAGTAAAGACTGGAAAGGGAACTGTATAACTGTCTTCAAACATGTCGAGGGCTGCTCCAGAGCAGAAGGGAACAGTCTGTTCTCCCTGTGCATAGTGAGTAAGACAAGAAACAGTAGGCTTAAAGTGGATCAAGTAAGATTCAGTTTTGCTATTGAGGAGCTGTTTTTCAGGTGGGAAGGACTGTGAAGGTCATGGGTGTCATGGAAGTAGGTTGAGAGCTGGCCCATGACACATGCTTATGGGGAAAGCCAGAACTTGTCCCACTATGGCTACGGTTTCAGTCACAGTGGCATGAGCATGGCAGAATGCAGGGAAGGGGCAGTGAAGATGAAGGTTGCAGAGGTAAATGTGGTGGTCATACAAGGCCGGATGGAGTGTGAAGAGCTTGGCACTTCCTACAACTGCTTTAAAACAAATAAAGTTACACTGACACTTCCTGCTGCCAATCCTTCAACATTTCTCATTGCTCCACCTGATTCTCCTCTGCACTGGGTGAACAGTGAGCCTCAAGGGAGGGGCTGGAGATGGGCTTTTACATAAAGCACTGTACTGACAGGCTGCTTTTTTACAGAAGATTGTTATTTGTTGAAAAGCACTGGGATCTTCACTTCCAGAGCTGAAACAGGGCCACAAAGATGGGGGTAAAAGAAAGTAGGAGGACAAGTCAGGAGAGAAAAGGCTGAGAAAAGCCTTAAATGAATCATTATGGTTCCTCACTTGGATCTCTGTGAGAGCCCTGTCTGGAAGGTAATTAAGTGTCGTGTTAATAATTTGATTATTTTGGTCACTAAGTGGATGAACAAAGGTGCCCTTTGTCCTGTCTTCTTCCATGTTCTCCATAGTAGTAGCTGAGGATGGCAGAGGAACCTGCTGTCATTTCTGCACCTTCATTCAGGGTCCCTGATGTCCTGGGACATCCTTGCTTTGATACCTTGGTAACAGCCATCTTTCTGAGAGACCAGAGCTTGCAAGATATCTGTGTGGATAAAGGTCTTTTCTGCAATATTCGTGGCTGTTTTTTCATTTCCTTTCTAATGACATTTAGTCCCAGGAGCAATCGTGGGCACAAAGAGAAAGGCATGCTTCTTTGGAGATGAGGAAGGTGATAGAACCTTTAATTCCTCCTAGGAATTAAAAAGATAGGACTCTCATTACTCATATAGGGTTTGATTTTTGAAAGATCTGAGCCTTGAGTTGCAGTGATGTCCAGAGGAAAGGCTGCTGCTCTGTACTTTAAAAAAAGCTTTTAATTTAACAGAACATTTACTGTAATCTTAGGAAGGTTGACTATGATAGTTTGACCATGCCTTGATTCGTGCTTGCACCCCTTTCCAGCTGCTCAAGACCTAGCCCACGCTGATCAACCCTTTCCTAAAATAAACAGCTCTAAATGCGCAGGCTCAGAGCCTAACATAATACAGCGCGGCCGGCTGGGATGAGCCACAGCCCCGTGAATGTTTGTCTCATTCAAAAGACCACGAGGTGGATTTCAATTGTGTTACGAACAGCTGTCCTGGGTGCCTTTTGCTTTGCAGGCAGCAAATTTGAATGGAGCAATCTATGCCGAGCATATAGATATGCATAGCACGGAGAGGGCAAGTTGCTAGAGAAAGTCCAGCCCGTCGCTCCGGCTGCGGTTTCCAGAAAGTATCAGCCTTCTTTTTATGAACTGGCAGAAGCTCGTTCTCGTTAATCCATTAGTCATTAGCTGCGGAGGGCCGGGCGTTTCAGAGCTCGTTGAGAGACAGCTGGACTATGCTGTCGCTGTGAAGACCCAGCACACATGAATCAAAATAGTTGGGTGATGTCATGTCACGGCGTGAGCGTGCCCGGGACGCTTGCTGCCAGGAATTGTCTGTCCAAGGGTGGTTTCCTTTTACAGCCTTTTTAAAGAGTCATCATGCTGAGCTGCACATGACAATTCCCTTCAAGAGGGCTTGTGGCTCCTTTGCATAGTTAGTATTTTTTAAACGAGGGAGCTTATCAGGCGGTTCCTGACCTTTCTGCATGAGCTGATCTGCTGGGAAATGTTGCTTCAGTCTCCGAGCCTTCTGACGGCTGATGGATAAGAGCTCTGCGGCTACAAGCTGGGCAGACTTTGAACTTCTCCCCGTGTCTACAGATACTTGCAGGCGAGTTACTGTACGCTGGAATTAAGACTGAAAGCGCCTGGCGTGTGAGGTTTGGCAGGCTGTTGTGGAGCGGCTCTCCACGAAGACCACAACCAAGTCCTCGGAGCTGAACTGCTGGCAAGCTGGACTACGTGGTCTTTCTGGAGCTTTATTTTCTTGCCCCTGGGCTGTTGGTGTAAGCGACACCTTGCCTTGCCCTCGCGCTGCTTTTTTTCTTCAATCCTGGGCATGACAGACAGCTGCTGCCGCGTGAGTGCATGTTGCAGCTCATGAAGCGTTTTGGTAGCTTTAGAGGGAGCAAGAAGAGAAAGGAGCAGTGCAAAAGCTTGGAGAGACGGCAGTCCGATCCTCGTGGCCTGTTCGGTAGGAACCTTCTATATTACCCATCCGAAAAGGAGGGAGATTGGTCTTTGGGAGAGGGCAGCAAGTGAGGGATAGCGAGTAATGGAGCAACAATTTTGTCCTTCCCAATTTCATTGACTGAATTGTGCAGTCGTTGCATGGAGGTTATTTACATGTTGGTTGGCATCAGGGATGAACATCTGAGCTGACACCTGTAACACACATCAGATACAACCTTTAGGAAAACAGTGATGGTACAGGAAGCTTTACAGTAAATGCTATGAAATCTATTAAAAAGGGGCTGTTGACTAACATTAACTAACAAATAGTAACTAAATGCTAAGTTAGGGCTAACACTGTATACAAAAAGATGAATTTTAAGTAGAGAAAAATTGCATATCAATCTGATAAGTAATGTGTTTTAAGACATATATTTTTGATACTACAGCTGCTAATATAATTGTGTTTGAGTTGCAATTAGGGACCATTCTTCCTTAATCAAAAGCTTTTCCCGGTCACTGAGTGTTAACTCTAGTACAGGTGCTGAGCTGTGTGTGTCAGAGAGTCTATGTATCATGTAGGGATCAGCTGGCCTGGAGACAAGGGGTATTCCAACAGCATCTGGGTGTATTTCTTAATACTGAAGAAATGTAATGTTTAATGCATTTCCTATATGGACTAACAGTAGCTGAATTACAGAAGACCGTGAGTGCTGCTTAGAGATTCTGTCCTGTGACTAAGTGGTTTAAAACTGGTGTTACACTGAATCAGCCGGATAAGGCACAGTTTAGAGAGTCTTGACTCGCACAACTGGTAGTCAAGGCTCTTTTTCACTCTGTCAGTCAGGAGTCACTGCATTAAATCCAACAGAATGACAAAGGTAGGAGTTGTGTTGGACCATACGGATGGTGCGGAGAGATATGTACAGATTTAATGATGGAGAGTTGCTATTGATGGATGGGTGGCTGCCCAGAAAGCTTGTTTTTCTATTATTTAATATGGGAATAGCCAACATCTGCAGAAGGGTTCACTGCTGGAAGCACCAAACATCATGTTGCAAGTCTTCCTCGGAGTGGGACTCTAAACCCCATCCTTACCTTCCTCCATGGAGAAAATAATTTGCCCTGCACCAAAAGTACTGGCTATATGAACTGTAATATTTGTGACGGTAACAAAAAAAGGTTGAAAGTGTAATGTCAGAAATGCCAAAAAACTGCTCCTCCTTATCCTCATTCCCCTTAATCCAGCTCCGGAGCCCACTCCAGTTGTACACAGTGAGCACTAAGCAAAGTTTTCTGCGCAGTATTTACAGAGTTTGCAGATGCCATTCTTGTAAGAGCGTGAGCAGGTCAGCTCCCTGCATTGCATTTCCATCATGAACAGAGAGCTACCAAGCCACAAGAGTGGGAAACAGTGAACGGGATGTGTCTGTGTTACTGCCTTCCTCAGATGCGCTGCCGCGAGGATTGCCTCTGCCATTCCATTGGAGTCTGGATTCCTTTTGGAAAACACATTAACACTTGCAAATGCTTTCCCCCCCCCCCCCCCCCCCCCCCAAATGGCCTTGATTATTTGCAGGGAAATGTCACAACAAAAGCTTTGTATTATTTGCTAGATTTCATCTGTATCTCATAGCTATTATGCCTTACTAAACACTTTCTGAGCAGCTCTCAAGGGAACTGCCGGTGCTCAGCAGGCTTTGTGATCAGTGTGTGGCGTGCGGGAGTGCTGGTAGCAACCAGAGTTGGTGGCTCATCAGGTTTAGTCACACGCTGGTGGATCCCCTTTCATTGCCATCTAGCATCAGGGATAAGAAGTGAATGACGGCAATCCAGCATGGGCTTTCCCACCCCGCTCTCCCAGGTGGCCATGCTGCCACGGCCTCCAGCCGGCTACCAGCCTCCCTGCTGCTGAATGGGCTGGTTTGCAGAAAAAGGGGTGCAAAAGGAAAGAAGAGGAAAAAGTCCTTATATGCCCTGAAAAAGGGTGATCTGTCACCTGGACTAGTTGAATACGAATTCCTGATTTTTCTTGGCCATCTGTGTAAGTGTTTTAAGGAAGAGCCCTCTGGTCATTGTAAATAGGATTGGGCCAGCATGGCTTCTTCTCTTCCCAGGGACAGATAGCATCAGGCCACCGCAACTAAAGTTATCAAATCCTTCTCGAGTAGTACATCTGTGTATCAGTTGAACTAAACCCCATCCTTCCTCTGCAGCAATGAAGAGGTTGGCTTCCCAGTAGAGAAGCAGAGGGTCAAGGATGGGTGTCTCTGTAACTCCCTGGTTTTGGAGTCTTACAGTCCTTTTACACCAAGTGAGCAGCCAGAGGAGACATTAGTATGGCCAAACAGAAGCAGAGAGCATGCAGAGAGGGGAAGGAGAAAAGCATGAATGAACACCAGGAACGAACAAGAGCAGGGAGAGCTGTGGGGCGAAGGCAGAGAGCACACAGCTTTGATCTGGGCAAGGAACAGCCAACAGAAAGACCGCAAAGCTTGAGCCATCCACCGAAGAGCAGGGAAGCTGATTTGTGCAATATAATTTTGGCAGGGCTGAGGACTGAGATTACCCCAATGGTCTCAAGTTGCATTGGGGGAGGTTTAGATTGGATATTAGGAAAAATTTCTTTACAGAAAGAGTGGTCAGGCATTGGAACAGGCTGCCCAGGGCAGTGGTGGAGTCCCTATCACTGGAGGGATTCAAAAAAACGTGTAGATGTGGCAATTCAGGACATGGTTTAGCAGGCATGGTGGTGTTGGGTGGATGGTTGGACTTTGTGATCTTAGAAGTCTTTTCCAACCTTAATGATTCTATGATTCTCCAACCTCTGGATCACCACCGCAGAGTTCCCTCCTTCCTATTGCAGTTGCCGCTTGCCTGTGCAGGATCGCTGGCAGCTTCTCCACCCGGCAGCTCTTGCTGTGGTCCAGTGTGTTGTAAATAGATAGGCTCTGTGGCATTTCTGAAGGGGACAATTTTTTGGCCCCAGCGAGGCTAATTGCTCTGCCCTTTAAAGGACACCATCTATTCCATGAAGGATTGAGTGACACATGCAAAAGGTATAATGTTAAAAGCGTTTCTCCCCAACCCGAGCCGTGAGTGCCCAGCAAAGGAACTGCTCTGCAGCACAGGTGGCTGCCGTGACCCCCAGCGCGGCCTTGTGCCCGGGCATTTAGCCTCAAACCACTCATTTTGGAGGCTTTTAGCTGCATGGAAATGCCCAGGAGTTTCTCCTTGCCAATGCTGCTTCTCTTGGGATTTGTTGCTGTGCGTTTTAATCAGCAGGGGCCAAGGCTGAGCCCTGACAAGCTGGGTCCAAGGGGCTTCAAGCAAACCTCAGTGCTGCCCCTTGGCCCCGGACCTGTCCCACCTCATTAACACTCTCAAGGACAAATTCCCTGCCAGCTGATATAATTAGGTGAAAATTAGGACTAAATGAGGAGTGAGCCTGCTGAAGGACTCAGACCCCAATACATACACGTGCAAACGTGCTTTGGCTCCCCCATGTACACGAATCAGGCAGTCCCAATGTGAAGGGCAGGGGCTTGTCCCCCAGTCACTCCGTAACTTGCTGTAGCCGTGCTGGTGGCTCTCAGAGCACGTTTTATCCCATGTCTCTGCTAACCACTGTGGGATGGAGGGCTGCTGAGGCTCTAGAATAGATCTGGGAGGTGTCACATTTTAGAGTATCTTTAAATACTCAATCCAAGGGCTAATCTCTTCCCCTTTCAGTCAAAAAGGCACAGGTCTTCTTCCATCGGCTGCCGTGGTCCTTCCCAGACACCTGGACTTGGGGGTTAGGGTAGATTTTATGTCAAGCGGAGAAATCATACTCTTCTTTCCCAGCACCGGAGTTGTGGCGACTGCATTAGTGATCACCACGTGGAGTTATGTGCCGTAGGGTGTGACCAGCTCAGACAGCAGCCCATGGGCAAGGAGTTACACCAAACCAAGGAACAGGCAGTGCACAACCTTTCCAGGTGCAAATGGAAATCCAGAGGATACTTCAGCCTGGCTCACATCATCGTTTATCGGCACAAGCCAGGTTGTGGATGGTTGTGCTGAGAAGAAAGGGCAGAAAATTTGTGGGAGGAGGATGGAGAAGTGATTGCAGGAGGAGACAGGAGTTCATCTCTGGCTCCTCCAGCCTGGTGAGCAGCAGCTCATCCAGCGCTTTGCCCCAAAGAAGGTGATGCTGCTTGAGGGAGGACTGGAGCTGAGATATTTATTTTTTTCATTCTGGTAGGATGTTTCTCTTATGAGGCAGTGGGGAGAAACCTCGGTGAAAAAAATCCTGGAGAAAAAAGGAAGAGTGAGGGAGTTGCTGCATGTTCCAGCAGCTGCCATAAACCAACTGGAAGAGCAAAATCCTGTTGCTTCTGGAAAGTGGCTTAAAACCACCAGTGTCGTAGACTGGGCATGAGAAACCGCTTTGGTTTGTCAATGCTTTTCTCTACTGGTTTTCATGCTCTGTTGAGCTGACAGTGACTTTAGAAAATGTGCAGCCCTGGCTGACCAGTACCGATTAATCTTGTACTCCAAGACCTGGAAGCTGTGAAGTTTCTATGGTTGGTTGTGAGGGAGAAGAAAACCAGTGATGAGCCTGATGAAATGTTTGAGACTTTTTATTTTGCCATTTTTCGCTTCCCTATAGTCACGGTGCTGCTGCTTTCTGGCACATCCCAGCTTTGTACACAGTTTTGAAGCATTCTGAATGGGGGAAAAAGGACTGTGACTGTGAAGCAATAAAATCAGCAAGGTATTTTCAAGCAGAAATTTAGGTAGCAATAAACCCCAGAAAACCTCCAGTGATGTAGTGGAAATTGAGATGGAGGTATATTGAGCGAAGTGCTTTGCCCTGGACTCTTCCCTCGCTCTCTCCCTGGTGCAGAGCCCAGCAGCATCCTTCCTCTGCAGCCCTTTGTGAGCTTAAGGAAGGTACAGACTCTTTGCCCTCAAGATGAGTTGTCTAAGAATGCAAATTCTCCATGTAATTTATTTTCAAAGGAAGTTATTTTTGTCTGAAGGGCAGATTATACATGTGAAAATACAGCATGTGCTCTTGAGGCACAAATTTACAGATCGGTGCTGCGAATGAATCTGCCCACCAGCACTTCTTCCCGGTCCTGCTCCAGGCACCTCCGTGCATCTCATTGCAGAGTTTGATCAGAAATACTAATATTACTATAAATGACTGAATTACCCAGTGTTGATCTGCTGTTGTGAAGGGTGAGACAGCAGGGCCAGCCTTCCTTTTGGCAGGCTGGTTTACAATTTGTACAGGTTTTCGGCAGGGAGAGCTCCCATCTGGGAGGAGTCCGTGTTGTTACGGTCCTTGCTGGTGCTTGTGGGTGCAGGTATGTGTCCCCCAGACACAGTGACAGTGCAGACACTTCAGGTTTTTTACTGTCTTTAGAATATTTTAATTCTGCTGCTATTCAAATAGAGTCATTTGGAACAGCAGGATGAATGTTACTCTGAAAGACAGAGAGCAACTAAAAGCAAATCCTGGGTTTGAATCTAGATAAAGCTGTGAAATGCAAGTATGGGGAGGGTATCTTTGAGGTGGAAAAGGAGAAACTGCGACAGAAGGAATCTGGGCAGTGACTACGAGTGAAAGCAGGTGCAGACTCTGCCTGTTTCTGAAAGCAGACTATATTTATGTGTTTATCAGGATTTCCTTTTTCCAGCCTTCACTTCTGTTACCTTCAGGTACCAGCTCACTTCTGATATGAATATAAGACTGGAAAACTAATTTGGTTACCTTGTGATATAATTAACTATCATCTGATTCATTTTTGACATGAAAAGAAAGTAGTGTAGGTAAGACTTTCATACATGACATCTCAGCTTAAAGAACGCAGCCTGGAGTGTCTTCCTGCTGAATGCAGGAGGGTCACAACCTACGTGCCAAAAATCACTGAAATTACTGGTTTCCATGCATGATCAAAATTGCACTCTCACCCTTATTGCACCAGGGTTTTTTCCCCTCCTTTCACTTGTACTTTTCAAGGGCTCTGACTTTCAAGAGAATGTCTGTATGAGAAGCTGTTATCCTAGTCTGACTTTCTACTTCATTTGAATATGCTAAGCTAGACCACAATTTATTTATACTCCCATGCATCTGTATTACAAATGCTGTTGCCAGGTTTTAAAAGCAAATTTCAAGCCCAGATCTGTTTCCACAGCCTAAAATTCCACTTGACAGTAGCATTTAGGTAGGTGAGTACTTTTGTTTAATTAGAAATCAATGTTTTGGACTATTGACTCCTTGCTCAAAGTTTCAGTGAATTGCCCAAGAGTGCATTTTGAAAGATGTTGTCAAGGCAGTTTGTTTGTCAGGTTTATTGCATCAGCAGATCCCAGGAATTACCGGGATTCAGCTGTTTTCTACTTTCACCTATATTCTTGTCCAACCTAAAAACAGTTCAAGGACTCAAAAAGGCTTGGAGCAGTGGGATTTAACACCTCAAAATTGTTTTATCCATTTTATTGTCATTACAGTGTCGTACTGAAACGCAAAGGCTTAGGTCTCAAGAGATGAAGGGCTGCTCTGTGAGATATGATTGTGTGGCTGGCAGGCTTGGCTTAGAGACTTGAATTCTCTGTGCCGGAAAGGTCACGCAGCCTTTCTTGGTTTAAGGACGGAGCCCAACGCTGCATCGCACGCTTGTGCTGAACAGTTCCCATCCTGTCCTTTTTCTGCTCCTCCTTTGATAAAGTCGGGGCAATTTAGCTGGAGGAGGGATGATAGGATTAGCTGACATTAATTAAGAGCATCCTGTTGTGTCTTCTGAGTTTTTTCCAGGCATTGGAAAGCAGCTGCTTCCCAGTGCTGTGTTCTCTGTGGGGTAACAAGGACCCTCTTCACATGCTCGGATCTACAGTCACCGGATTGTTTAACAGATCCTGCCCATCTGGCCCCGCGGTTTTATTTCAGTCAGTGCAAGAATTACGGTAATGTACGCCAGATTCTTGCGACAATCCTGCCTTTCCTGGCGGGTGATGCTCCTGGAGAGGAACAGATGATTTGTGACATCTCCACTGCCTGTATGTAGTAGAATTAGAGATAATAAACAAGAATAGGGCAAGAAATCAATCTAAGAAATATAGATGAGGGAGAAATGAGATAGAAAGTCAACTGGAAACATGAGGGAGATGAGAAGTTTGCAATGGAGAGGTTCTTGCTGCAGTAATGGCAACAAAACTCAGGTTGGGTGTTCAGAGGTGAGGATTGTACCAGCCTCCTTGAGAGCAGGCCTGAGTTGAAAGGATGAGAAGTTGGAATAATGTTGACATTTCCCAAGGGACATACCCGAATTTAGGGGTGGTCAACACCCAGGGATCAGTGTGGGGACTGATCATGTTCATTAGTGACCTGGATGGTGAGGTGAGCCTATACAGCAGTACATGCTAGGCACTGATGACTGACTCCCAGTGAGAAGGACTTGGGCATTTTAGGGAATATCACCTGGAAAGTCATCAAAAAATGTGTGTCATTACCAATAGGGTGAACCATGTACAGGGCTATATTAGGAGGGACAGAGCAATCCTGTCAAGGGAGGTTATTGTCCCACTCCACCTGGTGCTGGTGGGGCTGCACCTGGAGTAGGGTCTCCTATTTCTTGTCCCCCTGTCAGAAAAATGTTGGGAAACTGGAGAGAGTCCTCCTTTCCCTGGAGGACTACCAAGATGTTTTGAGACCTAGAGCAGATGTTTTGGGATCTGTGAATAGAGAGGTTGAGGAAACGGGGCTTTTTTTGTCCATCAGAGAGAAGGCTAAGAGGCAATCTAATAGCAGCCTGCAGCTACCTAAAGGGCAGTTTCAAAGGCAATAGAGCCAAACTCTACTTAGTGGTGGCAGGTGGTAGAAGAAGGCATAAAAGATAAAGAGTTTGTGGCTGAGAAGGATCAAACTGGACATTAGCAAAAACTCCCTCAAGAAGGTTGTGCAGCACTGGCACAGGTAACCTAGAGAGGTTGCAGTCTCTCCATCCTTGGAGGTTTTCCAAGACTCAGCTAGCCAAAGCCATGGCTGACCTGGTCTTCATTGATGCCAGACCTGCTTTGAGTGGGAGATTGACGAAGCGGCCTCCAGACACCCTGTCCAACAAACATTTCTGTGATGCTCGGCTGTTCGGTTTCAAGGAAAGCTGAAGCTGCAAATATCCTGACTGTGCATCGTTGCCCACCCTATTATCAACATTGGCGTACAACCGCTCTTGTTTGATGAATTTCCAAGAACAGAGTGACTTCTCGGGTAGAGGCAGCTAGGGCTGCTCATACAGCTGATTGGTATCGGCAGACCAGCAGAAGGAGACCACTGTGAAGCCCAAAACCAACACCAACTCATTTATTGGGCCCACAAAGGCAGGGAGATGTGTGTTTCATACAAAAGGCACCCAGGCTGCCTTCTGGCTGCTTCATATACATGAAGCGTCACCGTGAGAGCCCTAGGCCGTTGTTAATGCCCCCCGAGCTGACAGTGGCTGGGCACCCCCAGCCGCTTCCCCACTTTGGGCAGTGTTCATTTACCAGCCGGAGGAATTGCAGTGGGACTTGGTTTGGATCAGCTATCTGTCACTATAGCAACTCCTCACTTACTCAGTCCCTGCACTAAAAATAGATCACCTTGATCTCAAGGAAAGGAAACCAAAGGAAATCAAAAGGGACAGTGACAGCGAAAGCTGTGGAGTCAGCTACCGACTGAAGGCTGGGGCGTTTGAAACCTCTTATAAATAATCCATTGTGTAAAACAAATATTTGAGGGGAATCTATTTAATCCAGAAAACCCATGGTGTCAGGTGGGTTTGAAGCTTGAGCAAAGGGCATGCCTTACTTTTTGTCAGACGGTTGTGTTTGCAGTTCTCACCCAGAACACAGGGGATGCTGGAAACCGTGTCGGATGTTGCTTTGCTTGGTAAAGACGTGTGAGGGATCTTATCTTCCAAGTAAGCAGATCTGCAGCTCTGCTGTTAGACCTGATAGCCTCCTGGGCTCTTGTATATAAGTTATCAAAATCCCTACTCATTTGTGAAATTGTTACTAGTATCTGTGGAAGTCTGTGAGGGACCCAAACCTGAAAAAAGCTGAATGCTGTTGGTAGAGTTGCTGCTATCACACACTGGAGTTAATGGGGGCTGGGTGGTTTGGCACCTGGTAGGGACAGGGTCCTCTGTACCGTAAGGGAAGTGAAAATGATACCTGATGTTATTTTTCCTCCAAACCTAGCTAGTGCTTACACCTGAAGGGAATGGAATAAACCCTTGTGAAGATAGGGCAGTAGGTGTGAAATCAAAATAGCAACAAGATGAAAAGCTTGTTAAAGAGCTACAGAATTAACTGAAAATGCCTTTGATGGGAAAAGAACTGAATTTGCCTAAAGACAACTCATATATCACAGGCAGCACCTATGATGCTCAGGAAAGTGTTGAATTAGCTTCCAGAGCTGGCTGGAATTAGCATCCTGTTTTCAGCATTGTCAGTCAGCAAGACTTTGCTCTTGATAAAAGGCCAGATTATTTTAATGACCTTTTCGCGCTGAGAATTTGCAGACGTAGCTGACATGGACATGTGTAAGCACTTAAATGAACTGACCCTGCCCTGTATATTCTGATTCTTATTTTTACTTAGTGTTATGGATTGTATTTTTTATGTTTAGTTCATCTTTCTAGAACTAAGATAAGCAGCTTTCGACAGTGGCACGCACCATCTCAGGAGAATACTTGTGCAGAGGGAGAGTGGTGGGAAATAGTGGTGACCCCCAAGTCCCACCATTCTTTTCAAGCTTAAAGCATATTATTACAAGGCAATAAAAAAAAAAAAAAAAAGCAGAATTAGTTCTTTTTAGATTTTTTTACCTCACTTGAGATCCACTGCTTTACACCTTCTGGGGATCTGACCCATATTCTTCACCTCTTCACTGAGTGCTGTTCTTGGTCAGCTTTGGAGCTATGAAGGAACTGCACTGCAACGTAGTTAGAAATCCTAAGCACATTCCCAAACAGGAGGCCTGGAGTGGTGAAAATCAAAATGTAAGTTTTTTAAACAGTAGAAAATCATTCATTGAAAAGGTGCAGTGATGCAAAGTGCATAAGCCTACCGCGGGCATGAATCTGACCCACTGTCGCTGTATCTGGGGGAGCAAGAGCTGCATCAACGTGCTTGTCTGGATGAATGTCTCTAATACACAGCCATTAATGAGGAGATGAGAGCAAATGAACCTCGGTCACCATACGTGCTCATTCAAAGCCTTGTGCATTCATAGTCAGCTAAGCGGTTGGACTTGATGCTCTTAGAGGTCTTTTCCAACCTTAATGATTCTATGATTCTGTGAAGCCTTCTGGAGATGTTAGTTGCCTTTACTGGAGGTCATAGGGCTCTATACACCAGAAGGCAGAAATTCCCCCAAATTGCAGGAGTTAGTGCCAGCAAATGCCCTGTTTAGTGCTTTTATTCCCAGCTTCAGCAGATTTGGCACAGATACAAAATTTGCTGTAGGAGAGAGTGGAGTTCCCAGTACTGGTATTCTCCCCATATGATATTTTCATGTCAGTAAACTGTTTTTTACCTCACTTAGCTGGAGACAGTTAGAAGTGCTGCTTCTGTCTCTAAAGAGGCTGCTGCGTCCACTGAGCCGCAATTAAAATCTCCTCCTTACCCCAGAGCAGGTGAGAGCTTTCTATTGCTGTCAGATTTTGGTTTATTTCTTTCCTTCCTAGCAGGATACCAGAGTTTTCCTTTCTATCAGCCAGATCCTTCTTTAAAACTTTATGGAGATCCTTCCTGGCAGCGGTAATAGGAAAACTAGACACTATGTGAAGTCTATTTGAACATAAAACTGAAGGGTTGTAAAACAAGGTTCATATTGTAAATCATTACAACTGTTTCCCAAAATAGATACAGAGCACAAAGCAAAGAAGCAAGTCACCACAAGAAATCTCAACAGTGTAAAAGTCACCACAAGAAATCCTAACAGTGTAAACTAACCTTGAGACACAGGAGACTAATACAGAAAAATTATAATACTCAAGATTGACAAAACTAATCCTAACTGAGGAGACTTGTAGAGAAAGGGTTATGTTATGGGAGTGAGCCACCAGCTGAAATGAAAGCCTACTACAAAAAGCATGAGTGAGCAGCACTCCTGAAAATTTAATTACAGAAGTGTCTGGGAGATCAAGGGATGCTGCTTCTCTGTGAGAGGGGGCTGGTGGCTGCTCAGGACCTGGAATTAGACGCTTGGTGCTTGCTCTCAGCTGAAAATGAGATCTGTGAGGCTACATACATGGAGGCGAAAGTCAGCTTAAACTAGAAAAGACTTAGACTGAAGAAATCATAATAGTGGAGGGTTTTTTCGGTGTGGAGGAATGGGGAATAGCAGGAGCCCCACTGCAGCTGAACAGCTGCTGAGGGAGATTCGTAGCTCTGCCTCAGACCCGGGTGACCACACAGACACGAGCGTGCCTCTGCTGCAGTCCCTGATGTGCGAAATAACTCTACGGAAGCCAACTTTAAATTAGCTAATAGCTAGTTTAAAGGAGAATAGTAGCTTCCTAACGGCCCTCTGATGGAATTCGTAATTTACTTGGTTCCCAGGCAAGTTTCGCAGCTGTGCTGACGCGGCTTATCTAAGTGTTGTGTTTAAAGGTGACTTGGCTGCATCTTCTCTGCGTTGCAGGCAGTGCAATTCCAGTTTGCTTTTTCTTCCCTCCCTGCTCTCCTGATAGGAGTCAGGAATCCACCCGGTTTCATCCTGTCACTGGTGTTGCAACATCTCGTAACCATGGACAGGCCACATTAGGTTTGGACTTGACTCTTCACGCTTCTGAAAACAGCAGCCCAAGTCCCCCTTTTCTGGATTCCAAAATAAACACGAAAAGGAGGATTTGACCTCAAAAAGCGCTAAATACTCAGTGACATGTGGTGCTTCTGAAGATCAAATCTAATGCCTGGTGTCTTTTTACATCTTGTTTTAAGGCCTTGTCGCAGATCCTTGGCTATTTGGACTTGATCACCAGCACATATTGACATGCTTTGATGGCTGAGAGGTTTTGGTCAATAACATGGGTAACTCCTTGTCATTGCGTTATTCGCTCAGTTGTAGATCTTGGAGGATCTTTAAAAGATGGGCACCGTTAGTGTCATTTTACAAATGGTATATTTTAGGCTATAGGAAATTAAGTGGTTTATCATAATCATAGTGTGGATGGCACTAGAATAAAGGCACCTTCCACTTGGGTGTGAGGCTACTTTACTATTTTTACTGCTTTGAGATTCATTTTCAGTTAGAACATGAGAACAAATGTACCAGATCAGACCAATTATCCATCCAGATCAGTGTCTTTTTGTGCCAACTGCCAGTAACATTGGTACAGGGAGGAGTAGAAGAACCAGACAAGAATGGGAGGAGGTTTCCCATTACACTTTCCCAGCCTCCAGCACTTTGTGGCCCACATCCTGAGCTAAAGCTGATGTTTTGTAGACCTTGACTAGTTTTTCTCCCATAATCTTGTCCAATTGCATTTAAAACCGAAACTTACAGCACCTACAACGGCACCTGTTCTGCTGTTTAAGAATGTAATGTATCAGAAGTATTTCCTTGTATTTGTTTTGAGCCTCCCACCTGCTACTTTCATCTGATGCTCCCTTCCCTGTTTGCCATCTCTATCCCACGCCTGATGTTACAGACCTCTTTCATATCCTTTCCCTGCAGTTGTCTTTTCCTAAACTGAAGAGTTACTCTGTACTCTTGATCAACCTTATCAGCCTTTTCTGCATCTTTTCTAGTTTTATTGAGACCTCTTTGAGGTTGGTCAGTAGAAACCCATGGTCATCTATTTCAGTGTATAGCCTGGACTCAGTCTGCACCTCCGTATTATGAAGCTGCCTTTCAACACAGCCCATAAGTGACCAGTTAGAGAGGACAAGGCCACCGCTGATGCCACTCTGGGGCCTGACCAGTGTAGCTCACTCCAAGAGAAGGCTGCTTTTATTCTGCAGCCCAGCCACTTACCTATGTAGACTGTCTGCTCATAGCCAGACCCTTTTGGCATGTAACCAGAAGACTACTCTTGGCCACCCGAGTGGCCTCTGATCTGAAAAGAAGTGTGCTTAGTCTTTGTGGTGTAGTATTCTCCTATACTGATTACAAAGAATGGGTACATTGGCAAGGCAGTACATGTATATCCATGTATAACCATCCGGAGGGCTGGAGCACCTCTCCTACGAGGAAAGGCTGAGAGAATTGGGGCTGTTCAGCCTGGAGAAGAGAGGGAGACCTTATTGCGGCCTTTTAGTACTTAAAGGGGGCTTGTAAGAAAGATCGGGACAAACTTTTTACCAGGGCCTGGTACAAAGGACAAGGAGCCATGGCTTTAAACTAAAAGAGGGTAGATTTAGACTGGATATAAGGAAGATATTTTTTAAAATGAGGGTGGTGAAACCCTGGCACAGGTTGGCCAGAGAGGTGGTGGATGCCCCATCCCTGGAAACATTCGAGGCCAGGTTGGACGGGGCTCTGAGCAGCCTGATCTAGTGGTAGATGTCCCTGCTCATTGCAGGGGGGTTGGACTAGATGCCCTTTAATGGTCCCTTCCAACCCAAACTGTTCTGTGATTGTATGATATAAGGGGAAAAGCATTTCTTGGCGCACTGATAGGATTAGGAAGGTAGCTTTGCAAGAGCTGTAATAACGATAGTCAAGAATAGTTCACTGTCTAACAGATGGGAAAATGATAAATCTGAAAAATATTATGATGTGATTTATCTGTCTGGAATATTTAATTTAATAGCTGGAAATTTTTTTGCTAAGAAGGGGCAGGGATCAAACTATAACGACAAATTCAACTGTGCACACAAGAGCCTACAGTAAAATAGTTCTCTGAAAAGTGGAGTTGCGTATTTATTATTTCCTTGGCTTGTGCCGAACTATCTAATCAGTCTTTGTACGTGTCAGCAGCACATCCATAATAAGAAAGTGCTGTGTGGATTGTGTGAACTGGAATTAGAGATGTGATAATCAGCCAGACCGTTGGAGACAATGTAAAGGCTGCATGGCATTTGCATTCCTCTAGCTGAGGAAAAAAACCTTATATGTGCAAATGAGTTGTTGGGCTTTTTTTTCCTTCCTGATATGTTATAACCATGAGCAAATTGCTCTCAGAGCAGCACTTCCCCGACAGCATGCCAGTTCACGCTGGAGTGCCTCCACGCCTGATTAGACCTGTTCCAGCCTGGTGGCGACAGCTATGCTATATTCAGATAGTACATCAGGTGATGTGGCAGATAGAGGCGTGTAGATGTATATATGCCGTGGAAAAAAATCGCTGATGTATAGGTACGCCCACAGCTTTATGATGAAGAGACCACAACTGGGATTGGGAAACCTATTTTCCCATCTGTACAATTCTGGTAATATTGGTCCATCCCATCAAGATGTTGTGAAGGTAACTGATGACTACAAAGAGAGCCTCACTTCGTGCTCCTCATACTGCCTCAATGTCCTAAATTGCTATTGATTCCTTATGTAAGCAATCTGCCTGTCACCCAGTTGTTCTTCTGGCCAGCCTCGGGGTTTTCCGTCTAAATCCTCCTTGGCTTTTATCTTCCCATATTCTGATTAGCATCACAGTTATCAAGGTGTAAGGAGAGACTGAAAGCAAAAGGCTGATGTTGCAGAGGGGAGGTGTGAATTGCTGAGCAGATAAAAGCAAGAAGTGATGAGTAGGACAAGTTCAGCAAAGTCTGATATTAAGTTTAATAGCAGCTCTGGATGGCAACCACATCCTTCGGGCCTGGAGGAGGAGGAGAAAGGTGTGGGTGAGCCACTGCTGTGTTGCAGTTCAGTCCCCGTGTCAGCCCCTGCTCCCACCCAGTGTCCCTTCTTGCCGTGGCAAGAAAACAAGGCAGAAATAGGTGAGACTTGAAATGTAGCCCTTGTTCACTTTAAAGTTTTTTGTGACAAGAGCTGTCCTGACACACGCCCTAGGGCAGACATAGCTTATCAAAACTATTCTTCAAAGTATATAGCTTTAAGCCATTCCTGGAAAATAATTATCTATATTTGTAAAATGACATTGCTCTGTACATTAAGAGCATTCTCCTCCCAAAAGCTGTTAATCAGCTAAATTGAGCTGGCGGAAGTTTTGCATGTTTTAATGGTTCAGATAACTATAAGATAGATGAAGTGCCAGCTCATCTGCAACCGAGCAGACTTCTGTCCCGCATTGGGATACACAACCCAACGCATAGACCCTCCTGCCATGAAAAGCTGGATGTTTAAGTTCTCAGGACTATGACTTGAGTAGATGGGGAAAAAAATCCTGTATGCAGGTCTAAAGGCATGGACAGGTCTGTGTCCCTTTTTCAGTTTCTAAAATTCAAGCTCATTATCCCAGACCAAGCCTACTCGCTGCTTAGCCCGTACCAAATGCTGTGGGTAACTGGCAGGTGTCAGAACTCATCGCAGCTCAACTGGCGTCTTGAGAACAAGAAATACGAAGGGAGCTTCAAAGCCTGCAATTTAGGAGACAGCTTGAAGAGCACATAGTTAAGACACGGGAACACACTGTTCACTGATGGATTGGAAACAGGCACTTAGGTGGAAATCTTGAATTTATTCCATTATCTAGTGGCAAAGGGAACATTTCAGGACAAGAAGATGCAGAGGAAGCTGATTATGTTCTTTGCAATAATATTCTTCGTCAAAGACACTGGGGAGATGCCTTCTTGTTAAACAAAAATATGAGATGACAAATGCAATAATACATTGAAAAAGGAACAAGCCCCAGCTCTCTGTTGCTTTCTCTGGTATCCTGAAGGAAGTAAGAGCAAAATAGCTGAATGATATTCAAATGCAATATTTTGCAGGAACGTGATATGATGATGCAGACCATTTCCCTGCTAGACCTCTTCTGAACCTGAAGAAAAGATGTGACAAAAGAAATCTGACTGATGCAATTTTAAAACCCCTGATGAGAGGCTGTTCAAGAAAACGAATTGTTACAAGTACAGGAATTATTGTAGCAGATGAAAATTGGAGTTGTCTTCAGTGCTCTTGTAGCTTGAGTTTCACCCCAGCTGACTCCTCGCACGCAGGCGTTGCTAACTTAGGTGGAGAGATGCTTTGCAGCTGAGCTGCTTTGCTCAGCAGTGGGTGGGTTGCTGCTGGCGTTCACGCTGTAGCAGGGAGGGTGCAGCTAAATCGCAGCGGTGCTGCTGCTGCTGCTGTACTCAGTAGGTTGTGTGGTTTGTTTTTTTTTGTTCTCATTCACAGGGAAGAAATCAAATGTAGTAAATCCTGGCTAACAGTGGCAGTGAAGACAGCCTCTGCGAGAGAGGGCAAGGAGCACAAATAGTCCATTTTCAGTAGGGTAAGATGGTAACAAGGGGATCTTATGGGGGACTGTAGCAGGACTTTGAAAAAGGAGTGTTTGAAAGAGACTAATTGGATCTACACGCAACATTTGGGGTGTTACCCTAAACAAATTTTGCCTAAATATTTCAATTGGGAGGTTTTGTTGTAGCAGTTTTAAAGAGTCTTTATGATCCATTTTCTCTGTCTGGCATAATGTACTGTGATCTGGGACACCAATACCACGCTCAGTCTTCATTCCACCTTTTTACAGAGCATGACGAGCCTGAGCCACAGAGAGAGTCAAGGAACTTGGCCAGGGTGGATTCAGTATCAAAACCAGAACTGAAATTTTAAATTTGCTGTTTCAAGTTGCCCTTCTCTGCTCAAACGAAGGGGACATTTCCGCTGGCTGACTCATCTCTGACAGCGTAGTTTCTGTGGAACAAATGCTTCTATTTAAGTTAGCATTGCTGATCTCCCACTTTTTGTTGTGTGCGTTTGCATCGTGTAAGTCACTTGCCCTACTGTTGCTTGAGAGGAATTTTGAGGGTAGCCCAGACAAACTGCATCTCCTGCTTCAGTTACAAAGCAATTAACCCAGGGGCTGATTTGCTCCAGGATGCCTTCGACTGCATCAGTGTCTGTTCTCTGTCTGCATATCCAAAGCCAGTGTTTTGTGCTCAGTTGTCTTTATCCATGTGACTATCTTCAGGTCTCCCACCAGTATGTGTTGCATGGGGGCAGGTGCATTTGCAGAGGTCTTTGCTCATTTTTCTAATTGAAATGGTTTTAGGAAGGGTAGAGAGACAAACACTGACTTCCTGCTGAACTGTTAGTTAGTTACTAGCAGTAATATTTTGGTAATTAGAAGGTTCCTTTTTTTAATTTACCAAATATTTAATAATTATGTGCTTTTGGAAATTATCTTTTTAGCTTTCCCCATTTGTGGAAAGGACTTATTTAAAGTAGTGACTTTGGCCAGGCAGGATTTCAATCAGCTTTCCTTGTTGCCGCTAAACCTCATCAATAGTAGCTCTGAAAATTGCGTTGATTTTTGTACTTGGAAAACAGGAAGAAAGTCACAGAATCACAGAATCACAGAATAGTAGGGGTTGGAAGGGACCTCTGTGGGTCATCTAGTCCAACCCCCCTGCCGAAGCAGGGTCACCTACAGCAGGCTGCACAGGATCTTGTCCAGGCGGGTCTTGAATATCTCCAGAGAAGGAGACTCCACAACCTCCCTGGGCAGCCTGTTCCAGTGCTCCGTCACCCTCAGAGGGAAGAAGTTCCTCCTCGTGTTCAGATGGAATAAGTAAACTAGAACAGCCTATTCCTCTGTACTAGCTTCTGGTTGTGTCAGAATGGAGAGGGGTGAGTAAGAGCAAGCAGAGAAATTCAGGCAGAATGGGGTTTCTGTGGGTACTGTGTCCCTTTTAAATGTGAGATTATATTTTGTTTTGGGGAAAGCCAAACGGACACATGCAATAACCCTTAATTTCACAATGACAGCAGATATTGCTGAACACACAGAGAGGAAGCCAGCACATTTTTAATTTGCTTAGGTGGCCCGCTCGGAGGAAATCTGATGGATTGTGTGAGCATGTCTATCCCTGGCATGCTATGGTTATGTACAGCCACCGTGCACGTGTACAGAGTAGCCTTTAATTTAGTTAACTCGGGGAAGCCTGGGGCAGGGAGCTTTCAGCCTGCCACCTGCATAAATACCCCAAGGTGCTGGCAGGCTTTGTGGCTGTATGGCTCCAGTTTCACACCTCTGGGCTGTGGTACAGACATGCTCTTTATTGCAGTCAGCATGTTGTTTGCCCAGGTTTTTTTCTATTACGATGTTAAGAAGGATGCTCGAGAAAGCACGCTGCTGAATTTCGGGTGCCTAGGATTGCTGTGTCAGATCGGGGTGTTAATGCATATAATGCTTGGAAGGAGAGAGAGAGGGGAAATGAAGATTATAGATTTTCTTCCTTGATCAGAGCTTGCTGAGTGATCTTGGATAAATCAGATAAAAGCATTCCCTTTCAGGTGCTGGCAGTTCATTTGCTAAAGCCCTGTGGAGATGCCAGAACAGTCTTCAGTGGTACAGGGTGTCCTCTGCGACCTGTGAATCCAGCGAGTGCTCGGTGCCTTAGCTGAGGCACTGGGGCAATTATTTAAATTAATTCTATGGATTTGGGTGTCAGGTCAAGTTTACAGTTCTTGCCTTAACTGCTCTGTTCATACAACTGGCAAAACCTGTGGCAGTAAGAGCTCCCTGCTGTGAGGCTGTGTTTGGTAAGAGTGCTGAAAGTGGAGGGAAAGCCTCATTTTGCAAGAGTCTCACTATATTCACCGTTACCACCAATCTTCCCTAATTTAATTTGTCTCAACTATCACCATGCGGTGCACATTAATATAGGATGGTGATTTGAAGATTCATTGATCTGAGAGGACTATGAAATGCTGGTCAATGCACTGTAAGGCTTTTAGAAAAGGAGCCGGTATTTGCTCTCCCACATAAATCTTTGCTGCGTCCCCAGTGAGTTTCGAATCATCGTGCAGTTCTGAGAGCGAGCCTGGAAATGCAGTGCCCTCTGCCGTAGGTGTTTCCTTGGGTGGGGGCAGCTGTGCTGGAGCTCATGGACTTCATGTTACCATGCAGTGCAGTCCCTGAGGGAGAGGCAGGATGCACAGCCTAGACTCCAAAAGTCAAAGGCGTGCCGATGCTTCCAGAAAGGAGGTGTTGGTAGCACAAGTAGTATGCAATGTGTCACCAAACAAAAGGAAAAAAAAGAAAAACACAAAAAAAGTGCCCCACAAAACACAAGAAAAGATTTTCTTTCCTAGAATACAGGTTTCTGAGAGTTTTCTGGAAAGGGAGACGAAACGTGAGGCTCCTGCAACTGGGAAGAAAGGAGCAGAAATTTTGAAAGTTGGGGGTTTCTTGCTTTCTGTTTTCCTGTATTTTGTCCTAATGGTTTAATGGGCTGTGGAAGGTACAAGGGTGAGTTCTCGCCATCTAATCCATCTATAAAAATCTTAACTGGTCCTGTCAGTGCTCGTTAGCTGCCATACAGCTTCTGTCGTTTCAGCCTTGGGTCTCCTGATAGACGAGGGTTGCAGGTGGGCCGTCTGAGTTGGTCTCCTGCCCTGCTGCCTTCGGCACACGCCTCGTGTGGCTCTTCCGAAAGCAGACGCAACATGAATCCAGCTCATATGATGCTTGAGCATTGCTGGGAACCTGAAATACATGAGCTGCGCATCACTAACTTGTAGGCTTTCAAGCTCCTATGGTTTTATTTTGTACATGAAATATAGGTGATGAGGCTTTCTGGTTGTCATATGATTTAAAGCCAAATAATATGCCAGATTAGGCACGGTATCTTAGAAGTGTTCCAGAGATGGTGCTTTCACTGGTAACGCATGCTAGTCTAAAGCAGTGTGGCTGTACACATGTTGCTGGCGATGCACCAGGTACACACCACCTAATGACAGGACCCGTCGTGCTTTTCAGTGAGTTATTCTGTATCCGTGCGTTATTAATGCTTTAAGTAAATGTAGGTTTTCGTTGTATTAAAAACCATAGCAGAATTTCTGGGCTCAGCTTTTCAAACACTGTAAATGCTCCCCCATGTGAATAACTCGCTGAGGGACTGTTCGTAGCAATAACTGCTTCTGTCAGTCGGCTCTAAGGATTGCTATTTTATTTTGCATAAGCCTCACCATACAGACAGGACAGGGAGCAAAGCATCTGTCCTGCTAACATTACAGAATTCAACTTTTTATAGGGGATAATACTGAAATACAGGTGTGAGGGCAGATGAGTCGGAGGTGGCAATCGGCAGAGGGACTTCAGGGCAGAAGTATACAGCTATTTCTTTCTCCAGAATCGCATTTGCCTGGGAATACTGTTAGACATTTTTTTCCCCCCCCAGAAGACATAACAGGAGCTGAATTTACTTCCCTGCTTGCAAATCACAGAATCACAGAATGGTAGGGGTTGGAAGGGACCTCTGTGGGTTATCTAATCCAATACCCCTGCCGAAGCAGGGTCACCTACAGCAGACTGCAGAGGACCGTGTCCTGGCGGGTCTTGAATATCTCCAGAGAAGGAGACTCCGCAACCCCTCTGGGCAGCCTGTTCCAGTGCTCCGTCACCCTCAGAGGGAAGAAGTTCTTCCTCATGTTCAGATGGAACTTCCTATGCTTCAGTTTGTGCCCATTGCCCCTTGTCCTGTCGCTGGGCACCACTGAAAAGAGTCTGGCCCCATCCTCTTGACACCCACCCTTCAGATATTTATAAACATTTACAAGGTTCCCTTGCAGCCTTCTCTTCTTCAGGCTCAACAAGTCCAGCTCCCTCAGCCTTTCCTTGTAGGAGAGATGCTCCAGTCTCCTAATCATCTTTGTAGCCCTCCAAAAAAAAAAAGCATCAAACCGTACTTTTCCTCCTCCATTTCCACTGTTTAAAACCAGCAGAGTTACTTTAACCTTTTTTTTTTCAGCCCTTGTTAAAAACACAGGGTTTGTCGGTCTGGCAGGCTGGGTTTCAGCATTTTGTACGACTAAATGTTAAATTCCTGGTACTGTTTGGAGTATTTGAGCCTGGCAGTTATCTGTAAATGTCTGAGAAACACTAGTTTGTCTTCAACCGCTCTCACAAGCAGCTTTGCCTGATTTCCATGAGGGTTTTTTTTGGCAGCCACTTAGATCTAAGAACACGTTATCAGACTCTGTCCAGATCACCATAACTTGTAAGCCAGGCTTGCACCCAGGCTCTCTGGAAGGCACAAAGGCGAGAATCTCCTCTGCGGGCTGTGGAGCAGCAGAGATGATCCAGGGCTGTGGTGAGCGTTTTGGCAGCTGTGGTTGTCTTCGCCCCTTGGTGAGAGCATCTCTAGTCCACCAGCAAGGACCCAGCGCAGCCATGAAGCTGATGGAAGGAAAAAAAGATTTGCCGAGGCAAAGCTGCTCCCCATCGCAGGAGCACGAGGGCAAGGTTTGAACTCATCCCGCTGGCCCTCAGCCATGCTTTGGCCGGTTTAGCCCATCCGTGCCCCATCCTCACCGCTCCGGAGGGCTGCGATGTCCCTTACGGTTGGACCTGATGATCTTAGAGGTCTTTTCCAACCTTAATGATTCTATTCTATGAAAATTGCAGAGCTTCTCTGTGGCCTGCCCTCCCCAAACAGCGTTTGCCTGATTTTATAGAGACCTTTCACCTCCGTGTCTGGCGGGTTTTGCCATGGCAAGAAAGTATGTGCAAAGCTCTCAGCGTAGAGCAAGAAATGTAAAACTCAGAGGTTTAACCTCAGGGTGCTTCACCCCGGCTTGCTCTAAGCTCAGGTGTCACTTTGCTGTTGAATGGCATAATATTTATCCTGTTACAGCAAGGCTGCCAAGCCACGTGGCTTGGCAATCGGACATGCACGCGGAATATTCTTTGACATATTTAGAGCGGCACACCCACCAGCCATCGTGTTTGCCCACGTTTGAAATAATCTTGACTTAAACAAGAGGTATTACAACATTCCGTTTTCAGTCTCAGGCTGCAGGAGTGATTTCAATTAATGAAATGGCATGGGGACAAGTCTGGGATTTGTGTGAGCATGTAAAGCCGAATCATGGAAAGGCGTCTCCGTGCGGCTGTGAAATGAGTGAGGCACCTTCGCAGCCCCGTTTGCAGCCCCAGTTATGCATTTGGTGGTCAGGAGTTAGAACAGTGCCATTATATGTGGTGGCAATTAATTAGATAAATATTGTATTAATTTAAAAGTATTTCTACTGTTTACAGGATTCCTCTTGCTGGCTTCTTATAGAGCTGAATTCCACAGTCCTTCCGCTAATGCACACAAATCCTCTTTGTAGTGGCTGGTGGGACTGTAATTGTGTCTTCTTGTTCTCCACATTATTCTTGAGTAAATGCTTCTATTTCCACTGGTGATTTTTTTTTTTTTTTTTTTTTTTAACATCATAGGCATTAAATCTGCTTTTCTCCTTCAGTTTCTCTAATGCACCTTCCAGGACATCAGAGAGAACGGCTTTGTTTTCTTTTTTTTCTTGGACACGGCTTTATACTACAGTCCCCAGAATTAACTCTTTGAAGATGCAGTATAGTTTCACTCACAGGAAATCTGAAAGGTGTCCAGCCTGGGTTTTTACACGTAATGGTTGCAAATCTGGGCTCTGAAAACCCAGGTTATGATTTTTTTTTTCCCTAATTTGCTTATGTATGTGTGTACACATGTACAAATACACACAGCAACAGGCAGCTGGAAGTCTGGTAATTAATCAAATGTCACAGCCAAATGAAAATACTATCCCTGACCATAACCTAGGTAACAACACACATTGCTATAGAAACCTAATGCATGCATGGAAAAGACAGAGTATGCTTAAGGAGGGGAAAAAACCCCAATCCTAAATACGGTAGTTTAAGTTCTTTTGAATTTTAAAATATTGGGGAGCAAAAGTGGCAAAGACTGTGCAAGTCAGGTATGAACAACTTTCTTTAGAAGTTACTCTGAGGCAGGAACTGCATGAGCAGATGCATAGAATAAGTTGCAAACTTATTTGGAGTCTAGGTAAGGTTCTCTGGAAGTCTGTCTATTGATTTTGATGAGGAATTAGATCAAGGCCTTTGCTTGTGGTGAAACGAGAGAAGGAATCAGTCACAAACCGTTTCCCCTCTCCTGAAGTACAGCTTCACCTCGGAACAACAATGATTAAATGTGTTAGCCAGTTGGCACTCGTGCCATCAATTTTGAAGACGTGGAGCACGTATTTCAGTGTTGGTGAGATGATGTAATAGTCTATTTTACATTTCCCCAATATTTTTTGTGTAACATTCAAGAGGCTTCATGTACATTCATAGCGTCACAGAGCAAGTCATAAATCACCGCTGTGTGGTAGGTCAGGAATGTCGCTAGCATTCACAGAAAGAGAAGCAGAATCAGAGGAATCAGCTGATTTGCTTGAGGAGCTGGTATCCTCTTTAATTTCTCTCCTTTTTGTCACCTAGACCGTTACTTCAATTTAACATTTACAGGTATTTGTGATCGTAACTCATAAATACTTACTGGTTTTTATGATCGTATTATGCACAATGTCAGTCTGCTTCTTGTTTCGTAAATAGGTACAGATCAGGAGTAAGGTGAAATATTTCTTTTTCATATGTGTGTATAAATGAGAAAAGAAATCAAAAGCAATTTATGATGCAGAGTTGCCAAGTCTAAATTTATTGCAACTTCTTATTTAATCTATAGTCTTTAACATCCCTGGCTTCTGGAACCATGTTGCTTTATAAAAGCTTTAATTTTCTTTCTTTAAAAAAAAGGAAATTACATTAAAAGCTGATTTTTTTTTTTTTCTTCCTTGGAATTTTATAGCCCCTTCTGGGTGCAGAGAAATATTGGGAAGACTTAATATCTCAAAAAAGAAAATGCAGTTAGGAACCCTGACATTTATAAGTTTAAATACTGTGATGCTTTGAGGGTTCAGCTGTTGCTTTTTTGTGGCATTTGAAACCAGTATTACTGATGCACACAATATGTACATGCAAATGCTGTGTTCCTTACAGTAGGACCATAGGTATTAAAATAGCTGTGTACTGACAATGTAATTTTGTTTGTTTAATCCTGGGATGTACCAATGGTAAATCAAGCATCTAAACCAGAAGTTAGCTGTTGTATCAGAGCTGCATTACATTGACTTCACGTGCATAGCTTCAGGCGTGGTACTTTGAAAATACTGGCTCTTGTTCTTGGTTGTGCAACGTTCAAGCAAGGTAGCTGAATGACATGTGATGCCAATAAATGAGTGAGCTAAATTGGATCGGCTTGTAAAACATCTACGTCTAATCCAGTGTTTTGGTAGCTCTGCTGTGGCCATATCAAGGCCACTTATAATAACACAGCAATTGAAATGCTGGGTTATGTTTACATTCGGGATGAGGAACAGCTTGTTGGTGTTGCTATACTGTATTTGGAGTGCGAGATGCAGCGTTTGTGCCAGCAGATCCGGACATACCCTGAGCAAAACACGGTATCTGGGGGCAAGTTCAGCTTGGCCACTCTATGGTCTTACGGCCAGCAGAAGCTACAGTAATCAGAAATGATGGTATTCTCTTCTGGATGTAATAGATACACACAGCCTAAGAACCCAAGCCCAGATTAGTTGCATTGGCTTATCAATGTATAAACCACCTGTGGATCCCAGAGGGAATTTTGGGGGGGACATGTTGAACAGGGGCAGCAGCTGGGTTTGGATATCACAGAAAAACCCACCCTCACCTTGAGCAGAATGGCTGGGGAGAATTTTAGGCCTCCTCACAGAAGTGGAGATGGACCCCAGCATCCTCAGCCAGAAAGGATAAGGCCTACATTAGAGGCAAGGCATGAAGATCCCCCAGGGGTAGGACTGGAGCAGGGGGAAATGAAAACAGTGTACATGCTTTATTTTTTGAAATATGTATGGTTTACAGATGCTAATGTAAGGAGGAAGGTTTCATGACATTTCAATAAAATTCAGAGCGGCTGTTTCCATCTGCAGTGCAGACCTGTGTGCTGCACCTTCGCGCTCGTGTGGGAGAACTGGAAAGCCCGGGTGCTACTTGGAATAAGGAGGGATCAAATGAGAGTCTGTTTCATTATCCAAGTGGGGTGAAATATATAGAAGATGGAAAGCAGATCAGATCTGAAAGCTCCCTAAAGTGAGAAAGCTTGTCTTTAGGATGAAAAAAACCCAACCAAATAAAGGCACAGTTAGCCATGTTACAGGCTGGTGACATCCCATGTGTTACCAGCATGATAAGCATGTGCTTTTCCCAGGAATTTCTGTGCCACCTTCTGTTTTGCACGTTATCTGCGAGTTGGCTTCTCGCAAAGCCAAACATTTGAGCAGGAGTCATCTCCATGGTATTAGAGGGGTCCAATTAGCAACCGCAGTGCAAATGGGGGCAGCTGAGTCAATGGCGGGGGTTGACCTCAGCAGCCTGCCAGGAAGGGACAGCTTCGCATTCCAGCTCGGCACGGTGGGAACTCGGCCAGCCCTGGCTGCCGAGGAGAAGTCATGACTTGATGCATGTCTCTGCCAAGGAACGGGGATGTGCTGACAGCATCACTGGGGCCTCTCAGAAGAGGAAGATAATGGACTAGTTTGTGTTTCTGCCCACTCTTGGAAGAGCAACTTTTAACCATTGGGAGCATGTAAATCACAGTTTAACAAACCGAGGTGTGTAGGTGGATGTTTTGGTCTATGTCTTATTGCAGATAATGCTTTACATATTTGATGTAAATGATACAATGGGTCTGACTCCAAAAGCCAGTGTTTAGTTCAAGGAATGAATTGCATCGGTGTTCTGAGGGGAATGAGAGATGCTGCTCTGATTAAGTCTAATGGAAGCTAATTTCTGCAGAGCCCCATATACTCTACTGCTGATGTCTTGCCTTTGTTGGGTTTTGTTTTACATTATTAATTAACTATACTGCTGCTTCCAAGCACTTGAAACCCCTTTGACGTTGCAGTTTGATCAACTGATACGCAGCGTGCTACAGGTATAAACCACCTTATTGCATTAAACTGACACTCTAAGTAGTTCTGTGGCCGGAGAACTTAAAAAGATATTCTCTATGCTGAATCATGACTCTGTGCTGCCTTAGCAAAGCCTCCACCACCGCATGTTGACTTTGGTCTTTAAAAATACCAGTTCATAGAATCGTAGAATGGTTTGGTTGGAAGGGACCTTAAGGATCATCTCATTCCAGCCCCCCTGCCATGGGCAGGGACACCTTCCAGCAGACCAGGGTGCTCAAAGCCCCATCCAACCTGGCCTTAAACACTGCCTGGGAGGGGGCAGCCACAGCTTCTCTGAGCAACCTGGGCCAAGGCTTCACCACCCTCGCAGTAAAGAATTTCTTTCTTATATCTAATCTAAATCTGCCCTCTTTTAGATTAAAGACATTACACCTTGTCCTATCGCTACATGCCATACAGTTGTTCTAAGATATAAAGATAAAATTATTCACAGTTATCTATTATCACTTTTAAGAGATAAAACATGCATTGCCACATGTTTTAAGGCAACTTTATTGGCAAAGAACTTTCTCTTTGCAGAACAAGAAAACTGCAGCCTGGAAGGGATCTTTATAGTGGTTAATAATCTGCTGTGGAAGGGCTCTGTCCTGAGGTTTTTGGCTATTTTTTTTTCTGCAAAGTGCTCAGTAGTTTGGGATGGCATAGCTGACCCGTGGTAATATTGCAGAGCTGAATGGACATATTTGTATGGGATGCTGATTCTCCTGGGATCTGCAGCAATCTGGCTCTGTGCTTAGAGCTGTCTGACCTTCCCGTGCCTCGGCAAGCACCCGCTCACGCGCAGGTGATGGTACCAGTCGCAGGGAGGTAGCGGTGGTGATGACCACCTCTCGATGGTGAGAGCACGCTGTGCTTCCTCTTCCTCTTCCCCAGCAAATCATGGGAGCAGGAGCACCATGAGTGCCGAGACGCTCCCGGACTAGGAAGGCAAGGAGGAGGTTTGTTCGCAGAGTCCTGTAATCCCCATGGGGATATGGGAGGACATAGAAAAGTCAGCGTTTTCAGCACAAATCGGCCCTGTAACCTTCACAAGGGAATGGAATCCCCCCAAAGACAGCACCTGGCTCCCAGCAAGGTCCTCATCTCTGCTACTGATGTTGTCAAAGATGCTTGTTTTCTGCCAGTGCAATTGCATAATTATTTCCAGACTTAGTCCTGAATTAGGGTCCTGTTCATCAAGTGCTGGAGGAGGGAATGACAGACAAGGAGGAGGCGGGGGTGGAAGAAGAAAAACTGGGCAGAGCGCTGCTCTGGAGAGAGTGGGAGCAGGAAAGCAAAGTCTGCAAGCAGCAGGAAAGGGGGCTCTTGCCCTCCTCGGCATCACTGCTCGGTAAAGAGGAAGGAAAGATCCCTGCAGAGCCAGAGAAGGCCCTTGGCTAAAGATTTCGGGTCTGCCTGAAAGATCTCTGGGAGAGCCCAGAGTTGAGTAAAGGGGGATGAAGCGGCTGCGGATGGCTGTCAATATTGAGGCGTTTCCTGCACCCTTTGCTTCATATGTATTGCTGGCAGATAGTTTCCTTGTGTTCAGCCCACGTTTCTCCTGCCTTGGTTTAATTTAATTGAGGTAAATCCCCTGTGTCAGCCAAACCAAACGGCTCCAAGAACGAGAGAGGAAAACCGACAGCTCCTGAGCGCAGGGGAGGAGGAGTGGAAGGCGATCGAGGGAAAGGACTGAGCCAGTTTTCCTTGATCACGTTGTGGCACGTGACTGGGAATCACAGGGCCCCGGCTGCGTGTCCTCCCCTCTACAGCAGCCGTCCACATGTCTGTCACACTCTGACACTGGATCTGCAGCAACTGTTTCTTCAGCCAGCTGCTGGCGTGTATTTATCATCAGTGGCGTCGGAAACAGCCAGAGCAAAATGTCATTAAAACTTCAGCTCTAGACATCAACAAGAGAAAAATGGAAGAGGATTAATCAAGGTGCATGAAAACAATGTGACATATATATTTTTTTAAGCACAGGTTTGGGATATTTTCTTTGGATTTTGATTGATTTCAGGTGACAGATCAAAGGAATGAAACCAAATACAGTTAGTCGTGTGTTGTGTTGTTGCTGCATGGATTTATTTCTACCCCGTCCTTGCATGCTGCCGTAGTACGTAGGTGTGCAGTGGCCGGGAGCACCTTCCCCACTGGCAGGACACGGGGAAGCAAGGTCGTGTCTCAGCAATGACAAAGTTGCATAATTGTGTCTGTCAGGGATCTTTTTTCTAATTGCGTATTGCTGAGGGACTAGCACAGATTGTGCCCTGTTTGCCTTGGCCGTTTTAGTGGCTAAGCCCGCTCTGGTTGATGCCCTTTTTGTTTCTGTAGCACTCGCCTCCTCCTGCGGCCAGCTGTGCCCGAGCCCCCATCCGGGTCTGATTATTTTCCTTCACACTAAATCGTTTTGGTTCGCTGTCGGAGCCCTTTGATTTCACTGTGGCTTTGTTTACTGAGATGAAGCGATGGGCACTCAGAGCACAGAGTAACACAAATAATCACAATTTTGGTGAAACTGTCCCCCGGCTCCTGAACTCTGAACCTTCCTGCTCTGCCTGCTCGGTACCAGTGGTACCAGCACACCCAGCTCCCGTCTCGTCTTGGTGTAAACCTAGTACCACTCTTGCTGCTACCACAGTGGAGTGGAAGTCAGTGCCGTCTCCAAAATCTTTGGTTGCTAGTCTTAACCCTGCGACATCTCAAGTGTGTGCTAGGAAGGTGCTTTCACCCAAGCTCCAGGACTTTGTGGTGTGGCAGAGCATGGTACAAGCTGTGCTTCAGAGCAGGGCTGAGTGCTCCTCTTGCATCACTGGGACAGGCAGGGGTAAGGCCAACGCTGTCGCACTTGGCCCCACGTAGTGTGAATACCTTGGACACAAGGTCTGCAAGGCTAGTGGCCAGCCACGTGATGGGGCAGAGGTCTCAGCTGGCCTGGGCTGGTGCACAGCTTGTACCGACTGCGGTCCAACACCCAGACAGCTGAGCTGCGCCAAGCTGCATCCCGGTCAAGTTCGACAGAACTCCAGGGTGATGCTTTATGTTCAATTCAGCATCAAGAAAAAAAGTGTCTGCTAAAGACCAGCTATTTTCCACAAAACGGTGATTGAATTGCTTTTACAGTAGTGAAACTTTGGCAGCTTGTATTATTAATCGATGCAATGGTTTAAAAAAAAAAAAATGCTTCTTGAGGGCACAGCTTTACAGTGTGATGGAATGAGCGGTGCAAATGAGCTGCTGAAGCTCCCCGATGTGACAAGAGCCTGTAAGGATAAATCTCAGGGAAGCATTTGGAGAGCCATGAGCGTTACTCAGTAATAAACAGTCCTTGCTTGAAAGGAGAACATTGCAGAACTTCCTGATGTTCCTTGCAGTCAGTCTGTAAGCTTTTGGTTGGTAGGAGTTAAGGATCATATGTTCATACTGTCTCTGCAGTGTCACCTTCTCTTTTTCTGGAGGTATCAGGAACATAATCAGCTGTCAGAAAAAAGAGAGGCTCAGGAAAGCAAAGGATGTGGTTTTCTTGGCAAGTAGAGTCGCCTCATCTTATGTCCTTTGAATCTGGACTGGAAGAACTAGGCACCATTCCCCTTTCTAGACTGTTCTTTGCAAGACCTGTCTTGGCTAACGAGCTATCAGCCATGACCCCTTATCTAGATGGCTCTTCAAAGCGAGCTGGCCTTCTGCCACCCAACCGATTCATTTGTGTGGAGCAGCAGATGACTTCCAGCATCAAACACAGTTTTGCCAATGTTCAGTAAACTGGGGTAATACAGAGCAGTTTACTGCTTGTGGAAGTGCCCGAAAACTTGTCACCGTCTGTCTGTGGAGGCAGATTCAATCCGAGTGGCTTTCGGAGTGGGAGTCCTGGGTGTCTAGGGGATATGTAGGGATCGGGGTGGTGATGCTCTTGTCTGGAGCTGCCCATGCTTCGAGGAACAGGTTGCAGCACAGCCTTGCTTTAACAACTGGAAACAGCAAGATTTCCAGTGCGATAGCTACTTGTTACAAGGAGAAAACAGCTCATAATTTATTTTCAGAAATGAGGTTGAAATAGTGCAGCTGGGGAGGGAAGTGCCTGGCGCAGCGGCTTGGTAATGGGATACAAAGTCTTTCCCTGCTAGGTTAAATCCAGCTCCAGTCAGCAGTGCCTGAAATCTTTTATCGTTTGACAGTTGTTCACCGCGGCCTTTGCGGCGTAGGCTTTGCTCCATGACATCTGAGTCGGTACTTGCATTACCAGCACCCTGCACGCTGCCTGGGCATCGCACAGACCTGCACAGGGGCCGGGCAGGTCAGCAGCCAAGCCCCCACGCCCCATGCTGGGACCATGCTTGGCCTGTGAAGAGGCCTCCTGCTCTTCAGAAGGTTTTAGGTTGGATGTAGTTTCTTCCCAGTTTGAAGCCCTGAGCCGTGTCTGGTTCCAGCTGTGTCAGCGGGCAGGGCGGTGGGGTGGAGGTTGTAGTAATCATTTGCTCCGAGGTGAAGAGCAGCTTTAGGGCAGCTCTGACAGGGCTGTTGCTTGATCTGGTCCAGGCTGGCGGAGCCATCCCTTCCCCAGCAGATCTGGTCCTGCTCTCGGGTTCCTTCCTCACAGCCTCCTCTGAAGCCCTTCTCCACATTTGGCCCTGTGTGCACAGATTCTTGAGGGATTAAAGCCTTAAATAAAAGGGCATAGGTGTCTTCTGTACATTTCCTTTCCCTGACCATTGCAGAATTACAGAAGACAATGGGGCAGATGGTCAGATCACTGCCCACAGCTTGTTCTCTAATGCAGATCTTCTAGTAACGGATGTAGCTTTCCTACTGATCCATCTAGGGAAGGAGATGCTGAGATTTAAAGACCTGTCCACACTTTTCTGCTCTAGCACATTAGCTGGTCAGTGTTGTTTCTGCTTTTTCCCCTTGTAGTATATTAACGTTCATGTCATAGACTTTGTCTGCATCTCTTCTGTCTGAGCTTTCAGACATTGCATTGTCCTAGTCAGAGAGGTAGTAAACTTGGAGAAAGGGCCTCCACAAAAACGGACCTGCTTGGAGATGCACTGAGCTTTTGCCTGGCGCAATGGAAGCACCAAGCACTCGGTTTGCCTTCTGTGGTTTTTATGGCTGCTGGATTTGCCTGGCTTCTGCAGCTTAGAGTGTGCTCGTCCTCTGGGTTTGTCACTTAGCTGTCTTCTATGTGGACAGACATGGCTCAGCCTCCCTGAATCTGAGGGCTGAAGCGATGGCTGTGAAATCCATACTTTGCTTTGGAGTATTAACTTGAGTGGGAAATGAGGACGGTTGGAGCGCCAGTGTGAACGGCCTGTCTGCAGCTGATGCTGGTGGGCAGGAATGGGACATGCCCAAGTCTCCGGGAGTTAGGGAGGCACCTGCAAAGTGAACTGGTGTGATGGGGGGAACAGCAGAATGAAAGGGCAAAGGTAGATCTGCTTAAATAGATCAGATTTCCCTACTGAGTGAGGGAAATCTCTGGCATGAAGGTGTCCCCTGCTCCAAAGAGTCTGCTGGTGAGGTGCTCACTCTCAACATGCCAAGTCCTTTTGGCTCCTGTGTTTTCATATGCTTGACAGCAGGATGACAGCTCGGAGGAGTAAAACAAGCCAGGAATGTGACTGCTGTCATGTGCTGGAGGCATGCTGTAATAGTGACCTGGGATGGGCGGTGTGGTGAAGCTGGGGTTGGAGGACAGGGGAGGGGAAGGATTTCCTGGAGAGGAAAATTGCCTGGCAAGCCCTTTGGAAAAATGTAAGCATGCCTTGCTGAAGGGCACTTGGGGTGTTTCCTGCCAGAAGCTCGCAGCACGGCTGAGCTGGGTGTTGAGAGGACGGATCGGCTGCGACCTGCTGCGCAGCCAAGCAAGGGAAGCTGCCCTGTGGCACACTGCCAGGGGCTGGTCTCGCAGGTGCTCTGGTGAGTATGCGAGTGGGTGAGGAAGGTGTGAATCGGCCTGCAAACAGAAGGTGACATGACAAGAAAATAGGAATTGCATGAGGAATTCCTCTAACTAACTCTAATAGTGTCAGTCTCTGGTGGACCTGAAGCAGAGTGTTAGATGTAACATTTTAGCAGAAAGCGTAGAGAGTAGAGGAGATGCTTGGTCTGCAGAAGGAGGCAGATCAGGAGTCATGAAAGCATATGTGGCTGGCAAGGCACAGGCGAGCCTTGCATCATGTAGTTGGTGCAGAAATACCAGAAACTGTGTGGTCAGTATAAACACTTGGTAATAGAGATATAAAATCAGACCAGGTGTTGGCTGATCCAGTGCAATGGACATCATTGAAGTTTAGTCCCCTCCCATGAGTTTAAATTCTACTCATGGGCAGGTAATAAGAATAAGATGATGGAGTTTAAGGGAACCTCCAAAATGACAGGATCATTGAATATCCCAAGGTGAGCTGAACACCTGACTCACTACACCCTCCTTTCAGGCAGTTGTAGAGAGCAATAAAGTCCCCCCTCAGCCTCCTCTTCTCCAGGCTAAACAGCCCCAGTTCCCTCAGCCATTCCTCATAAGACTTGTTCTCCAGACCCTTCACCAGCCTTGTTGCCCTTCTCTGGACACGCTCCAGCACCTCCATGTCCTCCTTGTAGTGAGGGGCCCAAAACTGAACACAGTACTGGAGGTGCGGCCTCACCAGTGCCGACTACAGGGGCATGATCCCCTCCCTGCTCCTGCTGGCCACGCTATTCCTGATCCAAGCCAGGATGCCGTTGGCCTTCTTGGTCACCTGGGCACACTGCTGGCTCACGTTCAGCCAGCTGTCCACAAACACCCCAAGGTCCTTTTCCACTGGGCAACTCTCCAGCCACTCCTCCCCAAGCCTGTAGCAGTGCATGGGGTTGTTGTGACCCAGGTGCAGGACCCGGCACTTGACCTTGTTGAAACTCATAGAGCTGGCCCTGTACTCATACGTCGATCCAGTCTGTCCAGATCCCTCTGCAGAGCCTTCCTACCCTCAAGCAGATTGACACTCCCACCCAACTTGGTGTCATCTGCAAACTTACTGAGGGAGCACTCAATCCCCTCATCCAGATCTTTGATGAAGATGTTAAACAAGATGGACCCAAAACTGAGCCCTGGGGAACACCACTCGTGACCGGCTGCAAGCTGGATTTAACTCCCTTCACCACCACTCTTTGCACTTGGCCATTCAGCCAGTTCTTTATCCAGCGAAGCGTACACCCATCCAAACCACAGGCAGCTGGTTTCTCCAGGAGGATGCTGTGGGGAACACTGTCAAAGGCCTTACTAAAGTCCAGGTAGACAACAGCCACAGCCTTTCCCTCATCCACCAGGCGGGTCACCTGGTCACAGAAGGAGATCAGGTTGATCAAGCAGGACCTGCCTTTCATGAACCCATGCTGGCTGGTCCTGATCCCCTGGTTGTGCTTCATATGCCCCATGAGCACACTCAGGATGAATCGCTCCATAATCTTGCCCGGCACCGAGGTCAGGCTGACAGGCCTGTAATTCTCAGGATCCTCCTTCCAGCCTTTCTTGTAGATGGGTGTTACACTGGTGATGACTCCAGTCATCTGGGACCTCCCCTGTTAGCCAGGACTGCTGATAGTTGATGGAGAGTGGCTTGGTCAGCTCCTCCGCCAGTTCCCTCAGCATTCTTGGGTGGATCCCATCTGGCCTCTTGGACTTGTAAGTGTCCGGGTGGCATAGCACGTCATGAACCGCTTCCTCCTCGATTATGGGAGGTTTGTTCCACTCTCCTTCCCTGTCTTCCAGCACTGGGGCCTGACTACCCTGGGAATAACCAGTCTGACTATTAAAGACTGAGGTGAAGAAGGCATTAAATACCTCTGCCTTTTCCTCATCCCTGTTGGCAATATTCCCCCTTGCATCCAATAAGGGAAGGAGTCTCTTCTTGGCCCTCTTTTTGTTGTTGATGTATTTGTAAAAACATTTTTTGTTGTCCCTTACAACAGTGGCCAGCCTAAGTTCTAGCTGGGCTTTTGCCTTTCTAATTTCCTCTCTGCAGGACCTAATGAGACCCCTGTACTCCTCGGGAGTCGCCTTCCCTTTCTCCCATAGGTGGTAGACCCTCCTTTTTTTCCTGAGTCCCAGCAAGAGCTCCCTGTTCAGCCAGGCTGGTTGTTTTCCCTGCCGGTTCGTCTTATGGCACATGGGGACTGCCTGCTCCTGCACCTTTAAGACTTCCTCCTTGGAGAATGTCCAGCCTGCCTGGACCCCTTTGCCCTTCAGGACTCTGTCCCAGGGGACTCTCTCAACCAGCGTTCTGAACAGGCCAAAGTCTGCCCTCCAAAAGTCCATGGTGGTGGTTTTGCTGGCCCCCCTCATTACCTCACCACAAACTGAGAGCTATATCATTTCACGGTTGCCAGGCCCAAGACAGCCTCTGACCACCACATCTCCCAGCAGTCCTTCTCTGATAGTAAACAGCAGGTCTAGTGAGGCACCTCCCCTGGTAGGCTCACTTACCAGCTTGTCAGGAAGTTATCTTACACTCCAGGAACCTCCTAGACTGTTTCCTCTCTGCTGTGTTGTGTTTCCAGCAGATGTCTGGTAAGGTAAAGTAGTTAGGTGTATGTTAACAAAGTAGGGATTCATTTCTGGCTGAACTCTTTCTTTAACTAGGACGGGCCCGAGTGTTCATGGCTCTCTTGAGCATGTAGCGTGCTTGGTAGGCGCGTTTGACTTCCACAGTTGTGGCAACACCAGCATCTGAAACTTTGTTGGCATACCTTTTAGTATACCTCAGATAGCCTCTTGGGGTATCTCCTGGCTCCACCCTGAAGTTTTAATGCACACATGTGATATTGCTGCTCTTCAGCCTCATTTCTTTGCCGGCTATCATGACAGTGCTTCCTTTACTGGTAAGAGTGTGGAGAATCACGGCAAGAAGACAGGGCTCCATTTGATTTTAAGCTTACCCAGCTTCTGTGCTGGGAGCAGAAAAGAAGATGGAAACTGATTCCTCATATATGGGAAGCATGGCCTTGCCAGCTGTAGACAAGTACATCCCAATTCAGGGCATATATGAAGTCTTTAGATATAGTTGTGGGTTTGGTACAAGTTTGTGCAGCTGCCTTCTCCCCTTTTCTCTCCCTTGTGCCCTCAACCAGATCCTAGATGGACAACTCTATTCCTAGCAACTGTTAGAAGAACTTGGGCTGTAGTTTTTTGTATGCTTCAAGTGGCATTGCTGGTTTACACCACTGTACTAAGTGATTCTGCTTTCCTCCCGGCCCCTTCCCCCTGCCTTCATTCTTGTGCCAAGACGAGTGTTTGAACTGCATCGGGAAACCAGTCCGGATTAGAACCAACCAGAAGGACGGAGACCTGAGGTTAGTTGTACTCTACATCACTTCAAGATCTAATTGTGAGAGGCAGAAGCAAGCCGATGTTGTGTGGATCATTTCATGGGAAGGAGAGGGTTAGTCTCCGAGCAGGCTAGCGTCTCGAGAAAGCAGCTGCTTACTGCACTAATGTCCAGCTAGAAGCGTGAGCCAGGACCAACGAAGGCAATGGAAATTATACTGCCGAGTGGCGTCAGGAGCAGGAACAGGCCCACAGCAATTTATTTTCGATCAAACAAGAGCCATGAAGTCATTAGTTATTTCTTCAGAAGGCTTTGGTAGGTGTGCTAGAGAGCACTGTGCCGTCTCTGCGTTGTCTTCTGTGCACAAAAAGATTAATTCCCAGGTTAGCAAGATAGGAATTATGATGAGACAGAAGGCTGAGTCAGGCACAGTGGGGAGAGGCAAATGCCACAGGCTGAAGCAGTGCTTGGACTCCTGCTGAGTTTTGGAAAGAGCTAGAATGAGGGAGATATTTTTTTGTTCTTTTAATAAGAGAAGAACAGAGGGTTTGAAAAACACGCATTTCAGAAGCAAAGAAATTGCAAATTACAGCTTCGTTCTCTAGCTACAACTTTCCTGAGGATTTGGAGGACTTTGCAAATATTTAATTACTCTCGCCTCAGTGCCCTTGTAAGCGTTGCAGAAAATAAAGAGAAGTAAACTGTGCTGCGAGACTTGCAGTCCAGCTGTACCTCTGCCGCCTTGACTAGCACCCCTAGAGCTATTTTCTTCGTTGTAAGAGTCGGAAACTGAGGCTAATATAAACTGATAAGATGAAGAGAGAGCAGGTCCCAGGACCCGAGTCCTGAGGGCTCGGCTCCAACAGCCTTGTAACCCGCTATTCCGACCCGCAGAAAGCGGCGCAGTCTCCACGCTTGACTTCTCGCTGCGCGGCCGTGGCTGTGTGCGGCTTTGCAGTGTGCGTTCCCCCGGCGCCAGCCCTCCAGCTGTCATGCGTACGCTGTAAATGGATATCCCAGTGGTCTTTATGCGCATTAATGTTCTGTCTCTCGGTTACACCAAGATGTACTATTCAGATGAAATCACCCACAGTGATTTCAGCAGGGTTCTGCAGGCTTGGATTTAGACTGTTCTTTTCATTAACTGGGACCTCTAATGACATATTTGTAAAATGTTTGGGGTTTTTTTCAGTTTCCACGGGGTGTTCCTCTGCTTTAGCGTGTTACAGAAATGAGGTATGTGGTTAAGGCACTGATTTAGAGCATTCCCACATTTTTTAAATCCACATTGCATGAGCGTATCGTAAATCATAGGAGAAGCAACAACTTACCCTGTTCTGTACCCCCTCCCAAGCAGCTGCTTTTGAAAAGCTGACATTTAGTGCAGTAATTAAGTATGAAATCTGTATGTGTGAAATTAAGCTTCAGAACAAGCAAGCAATTACTTCAAAACTTGTCTTTATGTGTTGTGGATACAACATTCCTCCTCCCACCTGTCCCCACCTTAATTTTCCTCCTCTTTTCCTTTGCTTGCCAAAAAGCAAACCCTTTGGGTCGGGGCTTGTGTTGCCTTTTAGGTTTGTGGAGCACATTGCACACAGTGGGTGCTACCAGGAGCAAAGCACGGATGATGATGATGATGATGATGATGATGATGATGATGATGATGATGATGATGATAACAGCGGTTTGGGAGCTTCGCTGTGCAAAACCCAGGAGAGGGTGCCAGGGCAGAAAGCAGTTGGAGCAGCCTCTGGCAGAGGACAGGGTGATGGAAAGGCAGACAGGGCTGGCCACAGAGCTGTCCCTGAAGACAGGCAGTTTGCAGCTTGCTGTGATGGCAGGGCAGCGTTTAGCTCAGCTTGGCTCAAAGCAGCAAAGAAAGCCTACGTAGGAAGGTTGAGGTGAGCGTGGAAAGAGCTGTTAAATGTTAGCTTTAGCAGCCAGATGTCTTTGCTAAAATAGAAAAGTGATTTCATTAAGGCCTCTGAACACAAAGTACTCTGTGAAAGTTTAAATGCCAGGTGGTGTATTAAGTAAATATTAAGTAGCCCTGCTGTAGGCTTTGTTCCTCACGGCAGCCGGCTGTAACCAGCACATAGTACCAGTGACCATGTGAATCTCTGCCATGTGATGCAGTGCCGTGCCTGGCTGACGTGCTGATACGGGGCTGGGAAGTCAGAGGAGATTCTCCTTCAGCAGTTATCAGTCTGTTGGTCAGGGCCAACTGTTGCACGTGGCTTATTTGCATGGCTTAGTTTACGCTCGTTACTCATGTGGTTTGGATCAGAAAAAGAAACTCGGGGTTTGCACAGGTGTCATGTGCCTTTCCAGCACCGTTTGAATGAAGACAAGTGATTGATTTTCGTTTCAGTGACTTTTTAGATAGGTATCCTGGTACTGCACAGTTAGCTTTTGGTAGAACGCAGCAGTCACCCCCGGGCAGCGGCTGCAGGACGTCGTATCTCGTCGGCTGTCCTGGGGGTGTGCGCAGCAGCAGCCACTTGGCAGGCAGCACTCGCAATCTCCTCTTGCTCCGCTGCCAGTGGCAGGATTGGAAAGTTAGCTGGGTGCTTCAGAAAGTGAGAGGCTGGTATTTGCAAGCTCGACCCCATGCTCTGTGGGTGAGGGATGCACAGGAAGATAAAACATTCTTTGCTCACTTGTGCTTCTCACAGAGACACGCGCCCAAACCTCCTCCTCCTGCTTCTTGTGGTTCTACAGGCTGCTCCCCCATCGTGATGTGACCTGCTGAGGATCACTGCTAACACTTTACTCCTGCCACAGGCACTTGTGCTGGCAAGGTACTTACTGCCTGTGTTTCTGACAGTGCGTGCTGGCCACAGCCCTATGGCGTCTGGTAATGTCTTGGTGCTGGGTCTCTAGATATAATTACCATGCTGAGCTAATTGCTCCTGCCTGGCTCAGGCACTTACTCAGCAGCTGCCTCACCCATTACCAGGACCTCTTCCTTCATCACCCGTCAGGCTGTCAAACAGAAGTGGAATGTGCATTTGGCTGTCTCAAAAAAAATCAAAACCAAAAAATGCCATTCTTTGCCACCAAGCTCATGGCTGATCTCCATTTCTTTGCTATGAATTATTTGCCCATGATTTTCTCTCCAGTGTTTGCAAGACAAAGGAGAAGGGATGGCAGAAAACTGGGAGTTAGAAGCCAGACTGGGACCTTCCTGGCAATGAGAACTAGAAAAATCCCATTGGGAGGGATGCTCTACGCCAGGATTTCTAGTCTCTGCTTGCTGTGTCGGGATCCTGACTATTTGTTGCTTTAAAAGCAGCCAATTCATGATACATCTCTGTATCCTATGCACTACTTCTTGCAGCTTGCCGATAGCCCTGACAGCCCAAGTTCACAGCCCCTGACAGCCGCCCCTCTCCTGACAACTGAGCCTCCTGGGCAACTCTCATATCTGATAGAAATTTTCTTCTGAATACAGGAAAAATGCAAGCCTGTTGCAAACAGGCAGTGCAAAACCAAAAGCGATGAACCTCATCTAGTTGTGGAGAACAACTGTTAAGAACCAAGTGTGAAAATGCAGGCTCGCTGTGGAGGTTTCGGTCTCAGAAAGGCGCTAAGCTTGGGAGAGGGAGGGGGTGGAAACCAGCTGCAAGGCTGCTTGGGCAGCAGGACTGGGGAGCTCTGCAGGGTCGGTCCCCGTGGCTGAGAGCCTGTCAGACGGCTCTGGCCCCATAGTGCAGAGGGGATGACTGCTGTGGGGACGCACCCAGAGCCTCGCAGGGCACTCTGAAAAGGCAAAACAGTGCAGAGCCAGGACCTCCCGAGGCCTGCAAAGTCCCCTTTATCCGAGACTGGAGGTGTAGGCTGCTTGCAGTTCCCAGATGGTGGGCATTTGGAAAGCTGCTCTGAGGAAATGAAATACTATTTCAGTTATGTTCTGATGCCATGCTGACATAACGTGTCAAGTTGTTCCAGATTTGTGAAATACAGTTAACAAATGTGAGATAACCAATGTGCAGTTCTGGGCAAGGTGGAAGATCCTCTGTCTAGGCAGCCGTGCAGGAGAAACCTGCAGGAAACCCTTTGAAGGATACAGCATTGGGCAAGTCTTCCTCCTGATCAGCCTTTCCTCCTAAAGCAGCCTCAAGCTCTTCAGAATGAAGAACAATGATCTTCTCAGTTTTATGAGGAAACAGTGATTTTCTCTGTTTTACGAGGAAAAGTTTTACGAGGAAAGGATTGCAGATTCCACAGATGCAAGTGTTGTTTCGGCACATAAATAGACCACAAGCAGAGAACGGGCTGAATCCTGGAAACTGATATGGCTTTGTCTAAGCTTTTACAAAGTGAAGTAGCTTCTAAAGCAAAAGCTGGTGCTTTCAGATTCAGGTATTTCTGTGGCTGAGACCACTTAAGGAGCAGTTTCCTTTACTATATTTGAACTAATATAAAGAATTAGATTTTTACTGCAAAAAATTACATTTCCCTGTGTAACTTGTCAGACAGTATATGATATTTTAATGACTTACAGGATGTATTTTACTCTTCCTTTGATTAAGAAAAAAAATCTGCAAGATGTTTTTAGAAACAAGTAAGCTTCCCATGGAATGATGTACCAGCTACATGAATAGCCACGGATTTGTTTCAATGAGACTGAAACAAATGTTCTTGCTAGTGCAGCCAGGCTAGATGCTGCTCAGCCAGCAGCAGGGAGCTGGGACGAAGGCCTGGAAGGCCCGGCCGTGACACGAGCGATGCGCTGTTGGTCACAGATACAGGCTGTGTGGCTCAACAGTGGAAGCTGTAGTTCTTGTAGGGTGGGAGCCTTCCTGAATTGGTGCCTAAGTGAAAATGGTAGATACAGCAGGAAATCTCCTGGGCATATCTGTCATATTTTTTGGTACAAAAACTCTTCAGATTACTTTTCAGGCTTAATTTTCTTTATTTTTTTTTAACTAACAAGTATTTTACAACATTTAATGTCAAAATCACCACACTTATTTGAATAGAAACAGCCAGTAGCCACTTACCTGGTTTATGGGTTCATCATTTTACTGCCATTAAGTGGCATTAAACTTCATTTCACATAATTTGCATCAATTTGCTTATGTGTCAAAACTAACATAGTATTGTGTCTGAAGAGTGAATCAGCTTAATGAACAGCCTGCTCAACTCAGATTCCCTTCTGCTGCAAACTACTTAAAATTCAGCAGCGGCAGCCTGCCGCCGTCTCCGTTTCACTGCCCGCTGAAGAATGGAAATGAAAGGACAGTGTTGTACTGGGAAGGAATCAGACAAAAAGTGTCAGACGGAGCCACTGCAAATGGAAGTTCCTTTTGTTTTTTTCTGAGAAGTTTCAGTCTAAATGGTGAATTAATATATCCCTATGTATAAAAATGGAAAGGTGTTCTAGCAACAGCTTTATGTGTTAGCAATGGCAATGGTACAGGACGAGAGAATACTGAAGTGTGACTCCCAGGAAGAGGTAAACTGCAAAAGTGATATATTTTGCACGGCCAGTAACTCTTACCAGTTTTAGCAACTTGATCTCAAGTGCACAAATACAAGAATGAAGTCTGAGAGCAGGCTGCTGGCTCTAGTCTTTGGGCCCTCGACAGGGGAGCGTGACGCCATTCCGAACCACCCGCAGGCAGCCTCTTGCGCAGGAGCGTTGGCACATCCCCGAAACCCCTCGCAGCATCGCTTGTGGGCAGGTGGCTCCGCAGGTTGCTGGGGGCAGGGGCTGCTTCCCGTTCTGGAAGGGGGTCAGTTGGAGCTCCAGGCAGAACTGCATGTAGCAGAGCTGATAGATAAAAGCGAGGCTTTGGCCGGAATCGCTCGGCTGTGAGCATCCTTCCTCCCAGAAACCACCAGATGCATCCTGCCGGGTCAGGTGTGAAGGGTGGGTGACAGAACTAACTGTGGGTGTCACCCGGGGAATGTAGGAAATTCAGGAGGGCGGCCACCCTCCTTCCCTCGGGAGCACACGGATGGCAGCGCAGCGCTTTGTCCTTTCCTGTTGTGTATCAGTGGAGGGCTGGTTTGGATCGGAATGCCCAAGTGGGTGGAGAACTTCACTCCATGAAAAATAAGGGCTTTATTTAAAAGAAATAGGTGCAAATACCTAGAGGAACAAGCAAAGGCAGCAATGTTATTTTTGTATGATTGCGACCAGCTGAATACCAGTTGGTGTTGCATGCTAGCCTGGGCCGAAGCTGTGGGCTCTGCTGTTGCAGCAGTACTTTCTCGGGGCTCCAGCTTGTGATGTGCGGCGAGATCCCAGCTGAAGCTGCTCCAGTACGGGCGCAGAGCTGAACGCTGGGCTGTCACTGCGTGCCGTCGGAGATAACGCTGTCGCAGGGAGAAGGCAAGCAGAGACAGTCCCATTTCGCTCAGAATTAACACTAGTGCTATTTAGTCCTGTTAGGATCTCGCATACATATGCTGAGTAAAGTTATAATACGAAGTTGCTACTTTACATTAATGCAATTTTACACCACGTATTCTTATATTCTTATGAGTATTCTTATTCATATTCCTATTTAATTATGCAAATGTTAGGACTTACGATTCATCAATATGGAGACCTCAAAGTTATCTTCTTTTTTCGCGCTTGTTTTGCCTCCAGAAAGGAAATGTTATGATAAATCAGAACAAACCCAACCTCTTGGACTGTTTCAGCACTGGGCAGGGACAATCAATAGAAAACACAGGACAGAACCTTGCATTAGCCAGTGATACAGTAACCCCCCAGCTAGATTTTTTTTCTCTTTCATTTTTTTTGTGTAAAATTCTCAGTTTACATTACAGAAAAAGGAAGACCTGTTTAGTTTCTTAACATGAAAAGATCACGTTTCATTATGCATTTCATTGTCTGATGAAACATTATCATAAGAGATAATTACTTGCCATATCAGTACATCTTGTTACCACAACCTGCAGTTTGGAGCCAATTTCAAAGATTGTTTCTCCATAAAAATCCTAAGTACGTACTGAATTTTTTTAGCTTCACTGTAGAAGACTCTAGAATTGTTGGCTAGTTTTCACTGCTTAATTGTTTTATGCATACTTTCTCCAAAATGAACCGTTTTCAGCCATGGGATGTAGCTGTATCTTGTCTCTTCAATGGACTTCTTTTGTAGAAGACCAGGGCAGCTACTGCACACACATGTAACTATATATTTACACCAATGCCATCTGTTTAGATGGCAGACTAATAGGATTAAAGTTAATGCAAAGTTCTGTTCTCCTGAACTGATTTTGGTTTGGGGATATATTACAGATTTTCATTCTTTTATGTGGCAGGCTTTTATAAAATCCTTTGTAGGGTTTAGGATGTTGAGCTGTATCACAGCAGCCAAAATTCTTTTGTTTTCATAATCATAAAAATATTTAACATTTCCTATGGGTTTATTCTTTCAATCCCAGTATTGTACAAATTAAAATAACTTAGATACCACAATAATGCTATGAGGTAGGCTTTTAAATACCGAAGATTGAAAAGCTCAATGACATAATTTAATCAAATTCCCTGCAAAATAATTATGATTTTCCCTCCGCCTCTGTGTGGAAACTGAGCCACAAAAAAATTGAATCTCAAATGTATTAGGGTGTGCCTCACATTGAGTACTTTATGTTTGAAGTGCCTTGTTGAAACAGACAGTTGTAAGGCTCAGAGTGCTCCCAGTAAAGTTGCTGGAGTCACAGATGCTCATCATCCACAAAAGCTCATGCCAAGTGTCGAAGGCTGGCATCCAAAAGGAGACTCACCAGCAGCGAACGTTCTTATGAAATGGAAGCCACACCTTCTGTCCTCTCTGTGCTGTTCCACATCTATAATGAGGTGGCAATGGTTTCCATAGGGTGTAAGAGATGTTACTTCCTTGGTCTCCTTCGGTCCACAACTTTCTGTGTCCTATAGATGTCCTCTGCACTTGGTCAGCCAGCCTTGTTAGGGTGATGAATATGTGGTTTCCTTCTGTCTGGTAATAGCTTTTTTGGCAGAGCTTGTTGATATTGGAAATTGTTTTTGTAGACTTGCTGAATACATTAGCGCACAATGAACGCATCCCAGCAGCAAGACTTTAAGATCTAATGGTGTTTTTCTCCCTTTTAGCGGTTTTACATTTGCATCAATTACAGCTACCATCCACCTCAAACCCCAGGCTGAGTGCTCAGGAAACATTTGTACATCCATAAAATCCCAGAAGATAAAAGCATCTTCCCCAGAACCGTTTATCTAAATTTGTCTGTAAACAAAAACTGTGCACAGGCAAGTTAGGTGTCCTTCCAGTCCTTCAGGATGTGGAACACTCTCCAGTCCCACTGAAATCAGCAGAAGCTGAGGACGTTCAGAATGCCAGGGTTATTCTTCTTGCCGCGTCCCGTGGCACTTCACGTTAGCCAGCATTTATATCTACCTCCAACAGCCAGTCTCCACTGGATCGGTGGTTATTGCTGCTCGACTGGCAGAGCTGCAGGTCTCTCTGAGAAAGGAAATGGAAGTCCTTGGAGGTCAGCTGCAATTCTGGAAAAGGACTGTAGAGAGGGACTGAGTAGGGGGTCCTTTTTTATTCCAGCAAAGCTAGAATTTTTCAGCCAGAGTTAGGATTTTCTTTGAAAGAAATACATTACACTGCACCACTAAAACCACTACAAATAAAACACATTAGAGCCTAATTATTTTGCAGGTTTCTTGATAAGTGATTTTATTATCTTAAAGTTCAGACCCTTCATGTGCAAAGGCCATCAAGAAAGGTGGCTTTCAATGAAGAATGATAGCTAAAGAACAGTTACCTAAATTCCTCACTAATTCCTTTAATCTAAGACATGGTAACTCTTCCCTAGATATGTCAGGAGTAATAGTTTCTTCAAGTAATAGATCCCTCCCTGGGCTGTTGGATTTCTAGTCTTCTGAGTCTAGCATCTTAGTTATTACTGAATTTTATTCTTATTTTCCATCAATACAAAGTTTTCTTTGAAAATGCTGTCTGCGAGGTAAAATGTGACACCAAGAGGTAATGAGTATACTGTGAGTCGTACTAATGCACTTTACCCCGGGTTGAAAGGAACGGCCAGCGGAGGCTGCGTGTACACCAGCGCAAAGCTTCTGAATGGGAAAAAATCTCTGGTGCAAAAATCTCTGGTGGAGCCTTGAAAGCTCACACCGAGAAGATGAGCTCAACTTCTCATGAAGATGCATTATCATGTTCTCAAACACTTGTTTGAATGGCTTGGGGTATTATGCTTATTAAATGCTATCTATCTGCTCCCTTTTGATGGACTTGAGTCCCCTCTGGACTAACTGGTCATCTGCAGAAACCTCTGGAAGTACAAGTGAACCAAATTCAGAGATCATATAGGTGCCAGCAGCCCACTTCAAAATACGTAGCTCTGTTCGGCCTCACAGTTCTTACGCATTTAAGTCTGTCCTGATTTATGCTGGCATGTGAGAATCATCCTTTGTTTGCTGACGTACATATAGATATAACAAGAAACACATGTTGTAACTTGAATTTTCTAATTGGATGTGGATGTCTGCTGGTTCTTAAATGGACAATAAATAGAGTTTAAATGATCTGTTTGATCACAATTCAGAACTGCCCCAAGAACATAACCTAAAATACAGCTGGGGTAGATTCATGTGTCAAATAAAAACAGAATGCTCACAGGAGAAATGATCTGCTGCTGATACTGATTTTCAGCAAAAGACATGAATAAACTTCTCCTCAAAGGCCGCTGAAAACAATTCTAGTTTGTGTAAAGGCATTGCCAAGAGCCTTCTTAGAAGCAGACTGAGGCTTATGGGAAATATGTGCTGTTTCTTCTCGCCTCTGCTCCTAATTTTATTCTAACTGCTGGCTGAGATACTGTTAAAATAATGAAAAAGAAGAAGAAGCAACCATTAAAGCTCTTGAGCCATTTGCCATGAGATAGATATAACCCTGAGACTCACGGGAGTATTAAAATTATAATGATAAAGTAATACCGATGCTGAGGAACATTTTAGAAATAAGCAATCAGACAGCAGGTTAATACAACACGAACCTCCAGCACCCTCGTCTTGCCACCACGCCTCCCTGTAAATGGATCAGACAATTCGACCAGTTGAATATTAAGAGTTTTAATGGCAAGACGGTGCAATTCCCTTTCATAAACGAGGGGGTGAGATACATACTTTTAGTCTGGCGAAACGTGATGAAAAACTACAGGTTCACTATAAAGCTGAGATTTCTGTCTGCTCTTCTTCTGAACTGATCTCTGGTAATTATTCTTGTTTGCAGCCTCTGGCCTCTCCTCTTCTCCATCTACCCCAACTCAAGTGACCAAGCAGCCCACATTTCCTCTTGAATCCTATAAGCATGAGCCTGAGAGGCTAGAAACACGGATTCACTGTTCTTCTCCTCCGGACACAGGGCAGAGATTTTCTTTGCCTCCATCTCAAAGTGCCGCCAAGCCTCCTATCATGTCACCAGCTCCCTGTGCTACCTCAAAACCAGTAAGTAAAGTGTATGTCCAGTTTACCACTGGGAAATGTACAGGGCTGTGTGTAACTGTTTCTTGTATTACAACCGATGAGCTGGAACCTGTGTGTCCGTACTGTCGAACAGAACGAGAACAATGTCATGGGCCTTTTACTGCAGGCTTGTCTCAGCTTCCCCAGTATTCAGCTGACAAGGCACTGGGAATCCAAAGGTGGAAGCTCCCCTTCTGGCTTACCCAGATAGCAACTAGTTTTTGCCCTCTTCTCAAGCGAGTTTTGCTGTGGCTACAGATCCCAGCATAGGCTGCTGAGATGTCACCTTAGAGAAGGATAAAATTTTATTTAGGATTGTCTTTTATCTCCCTTAGGAAGAGCTGATGAGATAGCTAGCAGCCAAGGAGAGCATATCAAAAAGAAATTCACAGTATGAGCTGCAGGGGTTCTGAGTTCCTGCTGCCGCTGGAGTCCGAGATGGCTGGGACGGCTGGTGACTAACGGCACTAGCTGCTATCACGCCTCCTGCCCCAGCTCAGAGGGTAGAGCAGGAAGGGCAGCACTGCCAGGGTGTATTTATCCAGCCCCCAATGTGTCTTCGTAAGAGTGGTGTCTGCATAAGAGTGGTTTATTTATCTCTGGGAATGCATGAACTCAGCAGTTCCTGGGAATACAGGAATTCCAGCCTCTGACACTCTCCACCGCAACATCAGCACTGCGTGCTGTTGTGCCTCCTCCCCTCGGCCAGCCTGAGCCTCAGAGGCATCGCTCTTCTTCTCTTTTCTCCTCTGCCTTTTTGCCCCGTCCTTCTTTTTTGTGTTAATTCCTTTGCATTTACTGTATCTTTCTGTTCACGGTTCCCCTGCCTCATGGAACTAGCAGACTGTGATCAGAATTAACTACATGTAATCAGAGTTAACTACCCTGCATTTGTCTTTCCCAGCTTTTCTTCTTCCCTTCCCCTCCCCGAATACAAAATCTTTTACGTTTTCTATACCTAGAAATCTAGATTTCTAAAGGACATAAAGTCTGTTTCCCTGTCGAACAGCTACAAGTTCTGTAGTTCTGTTTCATTCCAGTTCTTAGTAATTTATTTAAAAGCAGGAAGTTTCCTCCCACTTGCCCATGGGAAAGCTGCTCCAGGATCTGAATACGCTAACACAGCAATCCCCAACCCTTTTTTTTTCGTGTTAGGTACCTCCACAGCAGCAGCAGCCGTTGTTTTGCTGGAAGTGTTTCGGTACTGCATCAGCGTTCACATACTACTTTCCAGTCGTTCACACACATCCAGTAAAACACATGCCCTGTTTTGGGGACCCTTTCTGGGTAATGGTTAGGAAGTCTCTGATGTTCAACCTAATTTTTTTCATGGACAGGTTATGACCGTTTGCTCTTATAATTAATAGTCATTTTCATTCATTGTTTGTTACATCCTGTTGTACCTGTAGCCAACCTTTGTTTTTCTAAATTAAGCAAGCCAAACTCTTCCTGCAAAATGCAGACTTTCTGTTCTGCTGCTACCCAACAGTAAATAATTAAAGTATTAAATAAAAGAAATCCTACATTTGTAGTTGGGGTACTCCAGCAGTAACTCTTCTCCAGCCAGCTCATTGCCTTTCCTTGTAAGTAGTAGTCTTGGGATACATAAATTATGAAACTCAAAGGCTTGTAGGACACAAAACTATTTTCAGTAGGTTTCAGTCAGTCATATTGTTTGCATATGAATGTGTTTATCTGCATTATGCAACTACAGAGGAGTCTTTTGTACCTGTTAGAATAGAAGTGGGGAAACAACAGAAATTTAGCACATTCCACTGACCAAAAGACTCACAAGTTTGTTTTTAATTATTTGCTGATTCGGACACTATGAAATTGAGTCGAAGATGCCAGAATAAAGAAACAGAATTCTCAGCAAGTACTTAACAGCTGTTATGGTTGTATATATGTACACGAGAGAGTCTGGATGGGAACTCAGTATGTTGGACTTGGTTATCTCCTGTTCAGAAGATACAGAAATACATAGGATGTATAGCACCGCATTGTCTTTGGTTTGTACCCTCTGTATCTGAGAACCGGGAGTGTGCAGGGCTGTCAGTGAACTATTATTTTTTTGGTTTACTTGGAAACAAATGTCAGCAGCTACAGATCTGTGAGGAATGAAGCCCTGGATGCTTCATTTTCAACAGAGATCAGGGAGAGAGATTTCCTATGCTCTTCTAGTAGGAGAAACTGTTAGAGGAGAGAAAGGCTAAGGTTCTGCAGAAGGGCGTGAATCTGAAGCTGGTGGGTGTTCACTCAGGACTGTTCTGTCTTTCGAGCCCTGTAAGTTACTGACCTAGCAATCCTTTACAAATACGATAGCAGTAGACCAACATTCTTGATCTGAGTACTGTGTTTCAAACATTTCATTTATTCTGAGCTGTGTTAATAAATACATGTTTTTACAATGCACATGCTATAAACAAATCTGTAAACGGCAAACTCAATTTCTCATTTACTTAGATCATGATTTCTTGGCATAACAACTCCAATTAGCTTAAAAACACACTTTAAATTATGTGATAAATGGTTTCATAGCGGCCATGCCGTTAGATGATTAGTTTAATGACAGGGAAGCTTCTATGGTGACATCTGAAATGAGAAGTTGACTCTTATCTAGAGGGCTCTGTCAACTTCAATCTCATTTACATATTATATTGTTTAACTAGTGATGAAAGTGTGTGAGATCCCAGAACTATTATAAATTATTCATGATTGCTATATATATTGCAGTAGCAAAGAGAAACCCTTGGACCTAGAGCCGGAAGTACTATTAAAAAAACCCCACAGAACAGCAGATAATTATAGGAAGGTGCAGTATCAGGACTTGGAACAACTCTTAGCCCATTTTTACAATTAACTGCGTTTGAAGCTGATTGTGTACTTGGTTTTTATATGTCTGAGACTGTGGCATAGAACGGTTAAATCTGTTCAGTAGGAGAGAAGGCATGAAGGAAAGAATTAAAATATTTATTTTCCAGCAGATGTAATCAAAACTTTTCATGTTTTAGTAGCACTTAGGACAGTGTATATTTTAATGTGATTTTTAAGCCTTAGATTCTGGCGAGGGGAATAAATAGTGGGAGACAGTTTCTAACAGAGGGAGATTCTCCTTCAGCGAGTATCATCTCAACACAGTATACAAACGTAAGCAGTTAACCTCATGCTAAATGGATGTCTGTGCTGATCACTAAGGTCTGGGTTTATCCCCCCTAACTTTAGAAACCCATCTGAGCTGCTTAAGTTGGGAGCGTAGTAGCTCTAGTTGTCTCTGTATCCCACAGAGAGGCATGTGCAGGGCATGAATCAGATCTCCAGTGGGCTGAACAGCCTTTGGCGCTGATTATCAAGGGACTAACTCCAGGTGTTGCATTTCTAACTGAGGCACTTCTGTCAGGGCCCCAAAGCTAGATGAGAGGAGGCAGCGACACACCATTGCAGCAGCTCTCACAGGCTTTCCTCTGGCTGTGCAGGTGTTCCTAGTGGTTGAGTTGGAAGGCTGTAATGAGAAATTCAGCTGATAAGAGATCAAAGTTATACCAGAAGATTACTGTGCACCGCATTAAATGGGGAAGGAGCAATTTGATTTTTCGCAGTACAGTTCATGACTCTGTACTTTGGCCTTGTGTTGTTTGGACTGTGTAACCTTCAGGCAGTAAGTGGTAAATGATAACTCTTCACTAATGTGACATTACTAACCACGAAAGGAATGTAGAGAGGTTGCAAATTCAATAATGAACATGTTTGCCCTGTTTCCGCTTTGCCTGCATTTTAAAGTGGAATGTAGTATGTTGAGCTTAATGTGGTTGTATCCTTTTCATTTCGTCCTTTCTTCTTCCACTGGTGCATAAGGCACTGTGAAAACAGCAGTATTCCCTGACTCCTGCAAACACAAGCATTTTTGTGGTACATCATTTCCAGGCCTTTATGGGTTTTCCCCTTTCCTGGCATGAGAAGAGTCCAGGCCAGAGAAAGAAGGTGCTAGCTCCAAACTGAGGAGTTGCCTTTGAGTTATCTTTTGGTGAAAAACAGAGTTGGGGCTTCCTCTGCTCAGAAGAAGTGACAAAGGCAGAACATGCTTACAAACGGCCCTTTCCATATGGTTGTGTAGTTCACCACTGCTCTCCAAGTAACTTCTGAGCCAAGTAGTTTCCCTGAACTTTCTTAAAAAGAGGACATCTCAGCCAGAAGGTAGTCTGAGATTTACTTAAGCTTGTGTGAACAAGTCCTGTTAAAACTGCAGATACAGCATGCAGGAAGAACCGAGAGAGTCCAGTCTGCATTGATTTTACACAGTCCTTGCTGCTCCAGCATACGGAAGAGGAGAGATGTAACGTACAGCTGGGACTCTCTCTTCCAGTCCTAGATACAGAGGGGGAAACAAGATTGTTTTTGCAGCTATCTGCTTGTTAAACAGTAGCACTTCCCTGCAAGGCTATTCATGCTGTTTCTTAGCCAAAATGTAGTAAACTCAAAAACAGGGCTGTTAACTTGTTCAGCATGAAGGACTATTACATCACGCCCTGCTGCTGGCAAGGAGCCTGGGAACCAGGTTATGTGCAGCAGGTCCTTCAGTTTGGCTCTCGCCAAAAAGCCATGCCACCTATCAGAGCTCCATAATCTAGCTGGCTCATTAAAGAGATTTAAATCTGATGAAGAGAACGGGGCGGGGGGGGGGGAGCACAGGCTGGGAAAAAAGGATTCCAGTGTGCAAATGTACAAGAACTCCCTATTTCAGCATTCATGTGGTTTAAGGCAATATACTAGAGTGCCAAGGACATTACTGTGATTCATCTTTGATTTACACTACAGTAAACTGATCACAGAAATTAGAGCCAGGAAGGCTGTCATTTGCCAGTGAAGAAAGCTCTTGCAGTGTTTTTGTGTCCAGGCTAGTTTTAAGTGTCTTGATACCAGCATTCCTTCTGGGAGATGGTTCTGTTCTCTAACAGATCCTATGGGCTGTAACAAGCCATAGTTATTTAAACATTTCTCCCTACTAGAACGGTTGCTGTCCACATCAAACTGTGATTAATTTAAAAATGGTACATATTTGTCCAATAGCTGGCATGTAACTAACTAGTTGCAAGTCTAGTTAAGGAATAGCTTTTCGATGAACTACATAACAATGACATACAATATTAATGGGAAAATGTTTTGAGCCCACCTGATTTGATTTCAGTTTCCTTTGACAGAGCATTATGGTGGTTCCACTGAATGGAATACAGACTCACAGGAGAATTATTTAACATGGTTGGAAAGTCCATACTAAGATTCAGTGGGACATAAAGAATAAATGAACCAGTAAACTCACCTGGAACTGAACACTACAAAAATAGAAAGCTTCAGTTATAGCACACTACTTCTTTTTAATTACAGCTCCCATTTTATTAATATTCTGTTCTCCCACTTCACCTTCTCCCTATTAGTCATATCTTTTGTATCACATTTGCTATTTTCCTCCCCTTTTAGTATTTAAAATATACAACAAACACCTTACTAGCCATTTTCTATTGGTTAATTGGCCTATTTTTAAAGCTACTTATTTGGTTTAGAAGAAAAAACATCCAGTCACAATGTCCTGAAACACTAGTTTCCTAATGTTTTTGTATTCTGGTTGCAGTGTTCAGATTCATGGCAATCAATCTTAGGATGCAGAGAAATTGTATTGCATAAAGACGATTTTTTCCTGCCCTAAGGAAATGTGTGTCTGTGTCAGCTTGTGGCTTTTTCTGCAGCCACAGAGATAATTTAATCACCTATCTATGGATTCACTCAGTGGAGAATTTATTTTAATGGCATAAAGTCCTACAATTCCTATTCCTCCTAGTCGTAGATCAAAAGGAGAGAGGCTCAGTGGAAAGGATGAATAGCCAGAATGCTGAGTCCAATCAATTCCTAGCTGCTTTGACAGCCCTCAGAAGGCTATAAGTAGCTAAGGCAATTAAAACTAGAGTATCTGTGAGTCTTTTTTAAGATGAACATTGGTACCAAAATCATGACCCCTGCATCCTGAAGACAGAGGTAGTGGCTTAAAGTTAAGTTACTTTTATCATCCTAAGACCTGCTCTATGCATGGTATAAAAAGGCTAAACCTAAGGATCTGGCCTCGTGCGTCCATATAAATACGTATCTTTTGAATAAGTAATATGACAAAAGAGGGTGCTTTAAGATTGACAGCCTGGTTTTACCCACTGCACTGATTTTTCACGGCACAGTTTATTTCTGAGTTTTAGACTTGTTAGTTTAATAAGCATTCTGTTATTTTGCTAGAAGATTGGAACTTCTTGTCAGAGTAAGCTCTGTTAGCGATTAGAAGCCGGACGCATACTCTCGGATTTAATGTAAAGCTGCAGCTTAATATGGGATTGCTGACAGTTTCTTACCAGCTATATCTGGGCAATTTTGGAACACAAAAATTATTTGCCATCTAGGCTGTTTATTCACAAAGCAGTAGGGATTACAGACCAAATCTTTCCATGAGAATGGAGGAGAGATGCACAGTTTTGAACCTGTTCTGTTGCACAATGCCTGTTTATGTATTGGACAAGAGGGAAAATGCAGCTAAGAATCAGCTAAAAATGCTTATGGGAGGGAACTCTATGAATTCCCTGCCATCCCCCTTAGCCCGGTTTTGTCTATATTGTATTTTTAGATACACTGTCTTTAATGGCCAACAGAGCTTCAAAAAATGTAAAAAGCTGGCTGATACCAAAAGGACATGGACTACATAAAGCAGTGATACTCGTTTCTCACTTCCTCACAAAATTTTCCAGGCCTTTTCTCTGACTGGATGAAATAAACCATTGAAGTTTGGAGGCATAAGGGGACATCACAAACAACACTCACTTCTGTACGGCTTCTTTCCCCCAGCTTTCGTATTTTACAGTGTCACTATCTGCTAGTGCATGAGGAGAGCAATATGGCTCTTTAAAAATACAGCTTGTGTCTGTGTTTTTTTCTTTTAAGATTACAATCAAGCTTAAGTTCGGCCATTTGAAAGTCAGCTGCATGGGCTGCTGACTCAGAAGAGGACTAGATACCATCTTGGCAGCAGCTTGGAAAAATGTTTCCATTGTGCTGGTGAAATGAATGCAAAATATTTATTCTTTGAGCTTGTTCACAACAGCGTTCTCAGCTGGAACTGAGGGTGGGGCCACGTGGAAGACATTTGTAGGAAGAAAATAATGATTCGTACAGTGCCCAAGGTACTCATAATCTTATTTTATGATTAACAAAGGACGAGGCTCCTACCATATGGGGTTTATAAGCTGAAGTGTAAACCGGTGAAGCAATCAGCAGAGAATAAGAGAACGGGCAATGGAGGCAGAAGGTCAGCAAAAGAAGGGAAGGGGGCAGAATTCAAGAGGGGAGGTTTTAATTTAGTCTTTTTGCATGTTAGAGTTACAGTAAATTGCCAGTGATAAGGTTAATACCTTATACTTTTGAAATTTTTATCTATCATACTTTTTAACTTAGAACTGCACAAGTCAGGGCATCTGCAGCATGTAGAAAGCCTTCTTCCTTGTACCTCAGAACAAAAAGTTACTAATTGCTATTTTGTGGTACACGAGCACATATGACTCAAGCAGAAAAATAAACATGATTCTTGCCCAGAGGACTTCACTGTCCGAGAGCCTTATCTAGCAAAACAGGCCAGGCGAATTCTAAAACCGCAAGAAAGCATTGGCCTCAACAGGATCGTTCCTAAGCACTATTTCCAGTGTATGCTTGCAGAATAGATTCTAAGTGTAGCCATAACATAGCTAGCAGACACAGAAGGCATTGAAGAAAGGTAACCTGAAGGTTACAGCACTGAGTTTGGTTGATGTTGCTATGTATTTATGTCGCTGAATCTCAGGTGCTGTTTTGTTTTGGTTAATGTCAATGTGATGATGGCCTTGATTCAGGAAAGCACTTAAATATGTGGTTAATTTTAAGTATGTTGGTAGTCCTGTTGGAGTCGACAGTACTAGAGCATGTGCATGCCTTGTCACTTTGCTGGATCGGGGTACAATTTTTATTGTCTTTTAAAACACAAATGACCAGTACAAGTACTGAAGATGAGAAAGGAAGCTGACGGACAGACAGAGGATCAAAAAAAGAGTTGAGGAAAACATTAAAGATTCAGAGAAGATGGAGTGAGGGAATGAGCTTGGGAATCGGAAGAGATCTCCTGGCACCAATGGAAAATAGCTGATCACTGAGCGGCAGGGAGAGCAGCAGCTGCAAGATTGCTATCTGCCTGCTGTTGTGGTTTGGCCTTTCAAGCTTTGGGTGTTGGGATAGTATTTACTTGGAAAGACTCCTGGTGTGTACTACTTCAGGATCCAGCTCCTTACATAAAGAGCTATTGATGAAGGAACGGCTTCCGAAAGAAGATGACAGATTCCTCTCCAGCCCCTGTCCCTTGAGAATGGTGATAGTGACCACACAACATCCCAACAGACCTGTTGCTCACAGGGACAGGATGCTGCCAAAGCTGACTTCTTAGGGAGCACTGTGAGGAACAGTTTCCATGGAGAGTGCACAACTTGCTTTCCTGGAATATGTCTTCAGAAAGAGACAGCAGGATGCCAGTGAGCCCCACTTTGGTACAAAAGGACATCATACAAACTGGTCACCAGGTAGTTTCTTTCATCATCCAGTATTTTACAGGTACAGAGGTTACATTTTGGAGAAAAGGATGCCGTCCTCAACTTTCCTTCCTTTCCTCAGGGCCTGTGGCTGTTTTAGAGAAGAAATCTTGGAATTGGAAGAGCATTTCAGTTGCAGAGTTTTTAAGAAAAACAAGAGTTTAGAAAGGAGAAAAATGTAGTGCCAGTAGCTAGGGCATGCTTCAGAGATCAGAGAGAGATGGCTGCAACCATCTGCCCTATCAGAGACCACTTGTGCAACTCTGAGTCACTTGGTCTCCCAGTGCCTCAGCTTCCCATTTATAAAAAAAATGGGGTAACACTTCCTCTAAGTCAAAGAGGTGTTATGATGATAAATACACAAAAACATTCTACAGAACTCAGATATTTCTAGAATAGCAGCTGCAAGTGGCTGAAGATAAGTTAACCATAGATAGCATGTGTTGCATGTAAAGTTTGTAGCAACAGGCTTTTACACTGCAGACTGTAGTTGTGTATAGGAAACTATCACGTTTTCAGAGCACATCAAGATTTACACAAAAGATCACTGTAAAGTAGGCTACTCTCTTGAGTTCTATGTTTATTTTAGAGCTTCTTTTAAAACAGTTCAGGCATTCTCAAGAACTGATAATTTTCAAGTAATTATCACAGGACATTTTCCTGTACATTATATAAGGGTTAGTATTTATACACGCATGCCCAAAAGTTGATGTTGTGCACTGTAATGCAGACTTGCTCATTTTTATTTGTTTTTACCAAAACTAGCCATGAAATTACTTTAAAACCATGAATCAATGTAGTGTCTACCTAAGCCTATTAATGACCTTAAATAAATACTGTTTTTCTAGAGATCCATAGCCAGGCATCTAGTCTGAACTTGGTGTGCCTTTCCCAAGAGCTTAAAATATCATCAAAACAATCTAAAAATGAATATAACAACCCCTGAAATGTCAAGGCCGAATCAGCTCCCCTTCTTGCAGGAATGTCCCATACTGTCCCTCACAAGGCCTTACTTGGGCATCTCCTGAGAACAACCCAGCTGAAACTCCAGTGCTTAGCCCCAAAAAGCCAAGGTTGGAGAGTGCTCTTGGGGTACCCGGCCAGCAGCAGTTTCCATTAGTCCTCCACCAGCATTTTCACTGGCTCCCTCTCTGGCAGACAGCACACAAGTGATGTCCCTGATACAAAGGTCCAAAGCCCTGGGAACTCTTCGTCTCAAAAGATGACGCACTCTGTCTCCAAAGATGATTAACTTTGATATATGACCATTTTGGCAGAAACAACCACTTTAATCTCAAACTACTGACTGCATTATTTAATTTAATATTAAACTTTGGGTTTTTTTCCATTGAATTTGAACTGACACTGAATTTCCAGTCTGCTACTTAAGTGTGCTTCAGAAGCAAGGAGGCATCTCCATAGGATCTATACACAATTTAATGTACAGTAAATAGAATTTAATCCTGAATCTACTGAAATCAATGCCAACTTTTCTATTTACTTCAGAAAGGCTAGATTCTCTTATGACTCAGCTGTTACCTTACATTGTAATATTTACACAGTCCATTTTCATACCACCGTTAACTGGGAGGTACCACTCTGTTAATACAGAAGTCTCCTCAAACAGGCTGTTGAATATTGAATAAAATGCTTTATTTCCATATTTTGAAAGCCTGTGACAAGCTACAACAAAAAGCCTTAAGGAAGCATGTCAAGAAATAATTTCAGCTCTTTGCAGACATTTAACTACAGACTGTAGTGCTTATGTGCTTGTGAACCCAGTGTTTGCCATATCCACACTATAAGCATCCACTGCCCATGAATACATTTTTGTATTCTCATCTCCACAAGTGCTGCAGTAACACGAGCATGGTGGCAGGCTTGCTGGAGGTGTATCCCTGGTCCTTGGTGTGGAAGTAATTTGAATTTTTTTCAATTCTGGTTCCTGGAATACAGGGAAAAGCCTTACCAGTATTTCCATGTCTCTTTTATGATATTGTTTGTAGTCATTAAACATTTAGCTCAGACACTTGATATGCTTCTTGCTTAGCACTGTCCTTGCTTCAGTCCTTCCAGACGGTGTCAAACCACAACCAGCACAGAGGACAATCTGGTTTCACCTGCACTGTACCTGAAATGATGGAAGGATATAGTTAAGAGGCTGTCAAAAGGGAAAGCATGCATGACAGAAGGAAGATGCCCATTCCACGTTGCTGCCATTGCAGATTTCTTTTGGGCATAAAAATAAAAAAGCAGCACACAAAAAGTAGACCTGGCAGTAATTCAGGGCTAAGTTCCTCAAGCTATGCAGATTCCGTGCCATCTGAAACCCAATTTATTTTATTTATTTATTTGGAGATTACAGATCAAGCACAGGCTCTGTGTCCAAGGAAGTTGAAGGAATTAATATATTGGTTTGTCTACACATAATAGTAGCTACTAGCTACTCTGAGACAACAGACTTCACAAGCTTTAGTGGGGCCACTGATGGCACTTATGCCCAGAGTTTGTTATCTGTGGGGTGGGCCTGAAAACTAATGCAAACACACAGGTCCTGAGTGCTATGAGGAAGTCCTTCTTAGGTGTTCAATGTCCTCCTAGAACTGCACTGAAAAATACTTCATTATCTTTGCCTGCCTCTTTGAGATACCTTTCAAATACTGCTTCTGGAGTCCTATTGAGTACTGAGATCCTCAGTCATTATAAGCTCTGCAGAAAGTGGCCACCTACAGTGCAGCTCATCTGCTCCACGTTTAGTCTGCAGTTACCTGCTTCCTAGCATCTTACTCCGCTCATGCCACAGAGTGAATTATTTGTTCATTCCATTTCTTGAAGTTTTGTTGAGGTTGCGGGTGATTCAGCTCTGAGCTGAAGGTTGTCTCTGTTTGTCAGTAAACCTCCCTTGTAACTCTGACCTGCATCATCCTGCTAACATCTAGGTTCGACAGATCTGCTTCCAGCCTCTCAACACTGCTGATGATCATGAAAATTACTTTTTAACGGTATGCTACTAATAGGTTACAAGAATTTTGCGGAGTTTACTGAACCCTGAAGTGTGGCATCAGTTAACTTCAGGCTTTGTTAGGGAAAAGGTGTTTCATTTTAAGTTTAAAAAATATCATCTTTGCAAGCTGGTGTAATGTTTGCACAGTGAAGTCACTATCCATGACTGAGGCTTTGAAATATAACACTGAGTCGAAGAAAGTGAAATGATATATAGTAAATGTGTTTATTTAAATCAGATTTGGCTCTGAGTGGGGTTTTTTCAAATTTGTTCTTCTCGGTGGCCCCAGTTCTGCAGATTACTCATCAGTACTCTGGCCTCAATCCAGCTAAAGTACTTAAGTAAGTGCTTAACTTTAACTAACACAAATAACCCCATGCTCAATGCCAGTGAATGAAGATCCACGTAAATGTGGGCTCACACTTACTCTTCCATTCACTTGAAATTAGTGGATGCTTACCTGTTTTTTAACATTATTATTATCTCAATCTGATCTTTGGAGTTGTTTTAAATGTATGCTTGTCACAACCAAATATCTACTGTAATCATGCTTATTACCTGATTACTGCAGCTTTCTCCAGCAGTAATTTCCCCTTGCCCTCAACCACGCCCCTCGGTGTGATAAGAGGTAGGTCCTATTTCAAAGACACTAAGGAGCACTCAAGCGTATGTGTGAGAACAGCTAAAGTATATCTTTTCGAGTATATATGATAACAAACATTTAAGACAAGAACACTTTAAAACTCTGGAATAGATTAAAAAGGTAAATGGCATCCCTGTGTTTGCAGAATCAGGCAGCACACTGGTAACATCAGTATTCTTAACAAACTCAGGTTAGTTCCTCGCCAGTGCTTAACTTCTTTGAACTTTGTGTTGAAAAGGACAGAATTTAAATTGTTAAGTTGTTCGATTAATAACGTGTCACGCTGATAATACTGATGCAGACTCCTCCTATATTCTACATTGTAATCTGAGGAATGAATATTGGCCTCAAAGGCTTATGTAGATAATGCTTCTGATATTCTTGACTCAAAACTCTGCCTTATCTGAGTTGCAGAGTGATACAGGATCAGACACCCAGCTAGAGATTAGAGGTTATTTAAACAAATCCTACCTCTTCTCCACTTCTGCCTTGACTTCTCTGTAAGAATTTAGCTGGAGATCTAGACTATTCCTTGGTCTTTTATTTCCTTTGAAGTTTATTTTTTAGAAGTGCTTAACTCTTCTGTCACTGGTACCATTCTTTTTTTCTCAAAGTGAGGTGCTGGAGGACACTGTTTGTGTACAAGATAGGTTCTTTGTTTCTGGTGTTAGAGCAAAGAAAGTTTTGTAAATCTGTTCTGTTTCTCAATTAAGTCAGTGACAGAACTCACTGGGATTAAACTGCAAGTTCATTTCCATACAGAAATATTTAGGAAGGGCTCTCCACTAAACATGTGAAGAAATAACTCTGCACACTCAGTTCACATGTCTTCAGGGTAAATGGATTTCAACACTCAGTACTGTAACTGCAGTGAGGATTTGGTAGCAATGCCAGGTGTCCATTTCATCATCTTTCCTAGTGCTGAATGCACTCCTATATTCCTTTTTTCTTCCTAGGACATGGCTAAATTTGATTGTTGTTCCATTTATGTTATCCATTTAACCTACTAAATATCCCCAACTGTGACTGCTTATCACTAATAATTAACTCTGTAAAGTAATTAATATTATAGCTACTGTTATGTGGGAGGGTACCTGCAGTGGGAGGCTAGTTACTTGTTCTAAAATGTGAAATACAGTTGATCTGTATTCTATGTCAAAAGACTCCTGCTTAGGACCACTGAGCAATTCGTGTTCTGATGACAATGGGATAAAGGAAAAAAGACATCCTTTCAGGGTGTAGTTCTTCTCCAATGGCAAACTCTATTTGAGCTGTTTTAAAATGACACCATTCCAGCCACCGTTAACTGCACCATAGAGTATTAGAAAGATATATAGTATACACTTGCTCCATCACTTTGATACCTGCTGCAGGATGGTTGTGTCTCTAATTCCTTGAGGGCCTTGCAGGTTAGTGACGGAGCAGCAAACTGACACCAGTGAGGATCCAGTGGAGAACGGACAATGCCGATACAGAGTGCGTTTCCTATGCCAGGTTTTGTTATGGGACTTGGGTACTGTGTTCTAAACAAACTGCAGTCTCTGAGCTGTCACCACCTTCACTTACACATGCTACACACTGACATGATTATGGCATCTAATATTTCAAAAGCCTTTTAAGACTACAGCAAATTTTATTGCATTCCTTCATTTCTCCAGGAAGAAAAAAACTTGAATCCGGTATTCTATATAAGGCATCCCCTTCCTTACTAGTTTGCTTGGTGCTGGAACAGAGTTTCCTTAGAATAAGTGGTAGAAACTGTAATTCCTGCCTAAATGCACTGTTTGCTCCGAGCTTTTTGAGGTAAGGAGGACTTTGTGTCAGAACCAGACCTGCAGCTCTTCACTGGGACCGCCCATGTTCTCTAACCACCCAACAGACTCATGGACTGCCATCCCAGTCAGCTTTTTCACACTGTGCAGTTAGCATTTTTAAATACAGAAGGGATCCAAGATGGGATCCTAATCTGAGCCTCACTGATTGTAGTGTTCTCAGCCATCCTTTAGGCGCTGGTATCAGTTATCACACTCTAGCAGAAAACAAGTAGGAATTTAATTTACAGATTAACCAGCAGATGAAACCTTTTTCCTGATAACTTGTCTTTTTCCACTTCATGAACCAGACTAAATTAAAACAAAAATAGGCAGTGTTTTAAATTAATTTTGCACAAACAGATTGCAACAGAACAAGTGTATCTATGACACACATTCAAAGACATTCTAAGTTGTTCATTGACAGCTCATCAGGAGAAGAGCTGTTAACTATGTGAGTTGTATAGAACTGTAATTGTAGTAAGGAGCACTAGCAAATGGTGGGAAAATTACCGTTTGTAGTTTACTCTTGCATTCGAAATGGGTTTGCCTTGATTTGCATTTAGATGGGAATTCCTTCTTGTTGCTCTTCAATCCATTAGGTTTTATAAGGTAAGTAGTTTTTTTTTTCTTCTGCAGTACTTTGAAGGGCATTCAGTTTTACTGCTGAACTATGAGCTGTGCAGGTGGCACCCCTGGCACATCAGTGTTCAGTGTCACTGCAGTCGCTGATCAGAATGAAAGGAGGAGTAGAAAAGTCAGGAAAAGCTTTGAAACAGACAGCTCTGAATTTACTTGGAAATGCCTATTGCTATATTTAGCACAGGTAACGGCTTTGTTGCAATGCTTGAACAAATCTGTTCCACACAGACTTGTGATCCGCAGCAGCATTTCTTTTTTTAGGTTGTTCTTTCTATTCCTACTCAGTCATCAAAGACGAATACGTAATCGTTATTATTACTCAAATGATATTTGCTTTAGAATTTTTCTAATTTAGAATTAAGGTTATTTGTTGGGGGTGGGGGCAAAGCAAATTTACATTTGTATTAGATTGTTAGTAAACTGGCTTTTGTATAAAGCATACACATAAAGACTTCTCATAGAATTGTCATACTGAGACTAAATATGTTTTTATGAAGATTGGACAAAAATAGAAACAAAAGAAAATAAGTCTAGAAAGGACATTAAAAATTCGTTTTCTCCCACAGCACAATCAAATATATGTAAATATTTCCTAACAAATGTTTTTTTTTAACCTGTTGCTAAAAATCTCCTGTGACAGAGATTTAACAGTTTTTTCAGCAAAGCACACTGGTTCTTCACTGTTATTACATTCAGAAAGTTCTCTCAAAGTCCAACCTAAGACTTCCTTGTTAAAGGCTAAGTAGATAACTTCTTATCCCATAACTGGACCCAGAAGATAGTTTATCACTTTCCTTCTTGCAAAAACACATTGCTTTCGGAGACCGTTATTACATTTTCCTTCAGTCCTCTTCCCCCCTCCCCCCCCACCCGACTAAGAAACCAGGAGGTTTTCAAGTCCTTCTTTACAGGTCCTGTTTCCTGAACTCCTTGATCATTGTTGTTGCTTTGCTTTGGACTCTCGGTTCATTCTCAAGTTCAGTGCCCAAAACTGAATGCAGTATCCCAGCTGGCATTTAACCAGGGAATGTGCTGGACAGATTGTCCGTGTCTTACCTGTAACACATTTGTAGATACTGTGATTTTTTTTTTCCCAAGAATCTGACATTGTTGTCTGACATTTAGTTTCATTCTCAGGTCTTTTCCTTTCATGACTGCTGCAAGCCAATCTTTTCCCATTTTGTTTTTGCATTTGATTATTGTGTAACTCACTCTACTTACCCGTATCAAAGTGCATCCTGTTTGTCAAAGCATTGCAGCAATGCTCAAGATTATTTTAAGTTCTAAGGCTATCCCTAAAAGAGCAGCATCTCTTAGCATTGCATCATTTGAAAATGAGATCGGGTTATTCATTATTCCTTCATTAAGTTATCAGTGAAAACACTGAATGATATTAGATAGAACACAGATCTCTTCGGAATCCTCTCCTAAACCCCGCCAGTTAGATAAAGAAATCTTACTACCTTCCTTGTGAATATTGTTGTGACCTTTAGCAGTCATTTCGTCTAGACTATCTGGCTTACTTACGTGAGTGTCATGCAAGATATAGTGTCAAAAGTCCTGTTAACTCGTGCTGCATCTGCTTACCACAAGACTTCTAGCATGTTATTAAGGTGACTGAGAATGGCTTGGCATTGCTTATACACGTTGGCTGTTACTGATGATCCTTCTTTCCTCTAAGTAAGTACTCAAAATGGGTGTACTTGTTCTCTTATCCATCTTGGAATCAAAGTTACACTGAGCAGTTTATAGGTTCTTGGCTCCCTCCCCGCCCCCTCCCTTACAGATAGCTACGCTAAGCAGAATGAACCTGACCAAGTGGAGCTGAGGAGATTTAGTCAGTACAGTGACGGGAGCCCAGCATGCTTCTATCCCAAGGAGCTGTCTAAAACAGGCCATGTGAATGACGTCCTTAGAAATGTTTGTTTCTCCAGTGGCTGCAGAAGCAGCAGCGTAGGGTAACTCATTCAAGATGAAAAGCCACACAGGAGGTGTCTAAGCTCAGGTAAGATGACTCTCATTCAAAGCATTTGGATACAGCCGGTCTGATGACTGCCACCAATAGATCCCTATCCCAATGGATGCATTCCTGCTATTTCAGGGAGGCAAGGTGGCAGGAAACTACATAAAAAATAATCTTCTGCTGACGTTGATTGCTCTTCACATCCCTGAACCATCCCTACAATTTAAATGCTTAGCCTGTTCTTGTTAAAATAACGGGATCCCTTCAGTAGCACATAGGACTAAAGGCACTCCTAGATTATCAGATATTTTTTAACAAAGCGAATATATAATTGACAGGACTGATTCTACTTCTACAGAGTATTAATAACTCCCTTTACCCTAGAAAACTAAAGAAAACAGGCAGAGGCAAAATAAGCAGTTACCTGTTAAAATTTATGTTCTGGCCTTCCCACAAGCCCTAAAACCTCTTTTGTTTACATCCACCTTTTTATGACTTTTGCTGTTGTGTCAACCTTGAGTTGTTTTACTTTGCCTCTACAAACATTGCTGGCACTGCTGTATTCAGCTTCTGCATTAGCCTTATGTCATAGGTCCATGTTTTTTGGCGTAAGTAATGCCCCTGTGAAAAAAAAATTGAAACCAAGCAAAGAATAAATGTATTTGGGCATTCTAGGGTTTGCACGTATTTCTCATCTAAACTTTTATAGGTAAAATTTATTTCTCTTAGCAGTATTCGGTATACAAAATATATACTGTCTTGTCTCATTGGGTATCTCAAACAGTTAAAATGGGTTACTCTGATAGCAAACATTTAAACCGTAATCTAGACAAATCTCTTGGTTATAATGAATAGAAACCTCCTGTGGCAGTAGAACAAATAGTCACAATAAGCAGATATTGAAATGTTACGATATATAATATCACATTGGCGGGAATTATAGGTCATTTGAAAGACAGATCTTTTCCCTATCTTTAACCACTAATCCTTTCGTTAAATGGCAGGCAGAGTTCGCAGAGAGAAGCAATACCACTGAAAATATCTGCTAATTTGTCTAATGCTGTAGTAGTTAACAATGAGCAACAAGGTGCTTTCACCACTGCTTTAAGCAGACTTAAGAGTGGGTTGTTTCCAGAAGGTGCGGTCCTACTGTCACTCCTGCCCTTGGCACTCCTTGTGCCAGTGCTAGCTGGTACAACTGTGCAGTCAGTTGGATCAGGAACTGATCTGGATAAAACCCAGTCTTCTCTTCTGGTCCGTTTGGTTTTCAGCTGCATCAGTTTCCTGTTCTGACTCACTGTGCTGCCTGCAAGCCAAAAGGCGCTAAAATGCAAAGCGAGGAGCAAAACGAACACCATGACCAGCAGTTTGTTCCAAAATTGGTGTAAACAAATTGTTAGACTGCAGGCAGAGTGAGGGATGGAGTTTCAGCCTTTACCTCTCAATTTCATTTGGGGTTTTTTGAGCAGTATGGATGTTACAACATAGCTATAATGTGTCCATTACAAATCTCTGTTACATATTAAATTATTGCCTTTATATTGTCTTGAGTTACTCACAGTACTCTTGGTCTGGATGTAGATTGTGTCACTGTAAAACCCTGATCTTGCAGTAAGCTCCGAGGTTCACAGTGCAGTGTAGCTCACTGCATGAAATAGGCTTAACTGACTTCTTATAAACACATCCGTGCTTTGCAGCAAGTGAAATGCAATGCAACTTTGAAGATTCAGTGTCACTTCCAGCTACAAACAACCTCAGAGTTGTATGTCCTCATGGCTGGTGCTCACTAAGTAATTATGGGAAGTAAATACTTGTTATTTTTAGAAAAAGAAACACAATCATGACAGTTATTTCCAATCAGATATGTCATCTTATTATTCTCTTCTTTTGGTTAGCAAAAGAGGTTAAAAACTCTTATCAAGGTACATGATAAGGAGGATAAATTATTTAGAGCTTTTAAAGATAGCTCCCAGAGATAATTAAAAGCTTCCAAAGCATTTTAATTAGTAGGCTGAAAAGAATATAAATTGATATGAACTGCTTTGGTATCTGCTGTGGCTGGTCAGTTATTTATTGAAATCCTAGAAATCTTCTAAAAATACAGCTAGGAATTAAATATTTTAGGATTTTCTTTCCAAAGGATCTTTACAGTAAAGAGGAACTGGATATTGTTAACTTCCTCGGCTATCCTTAGAAGTCTCCCTAGAAAGAGGCAGCTTGGGAAAAAGCAGCTGTCAGCAGCGGTGAGCGTCCTTGCTTGAAAATTCTTTGGACCAGAGAAATGACAAACAGACAGCTTTCTGTTTTCCCATAATTTTTGGCTCTCTCCTCCCATCATAATTTTAATTCTAACTATCTTTTGTACTTTCCTATATCCTATGCACATTGCTGTGCTACCCTAGATCTATTCAACCTTCCCTCCTTGAACGACTTGCTGAACTTTTGAAGCTTGAGCCTCTCCTTTGGGACCAATGGATTTTCAACGTTCTCTACTGACTCCTGTGACTCCTTTGGAGCACCATGCCTGTGTGTCTGCCCACAAGATCTGTTGCCATTGCCAAAGAAATAATCTGTTTATCCACCTCTACAGCATCCATGTCTGAACTGGTCCTGCTGGGCTTCCTAAACAGTCAGTGAGGACCTATTTATTATGGTTAAGGAAGCCTAGTTATAGCTTACAGCATCTCACTGTCTGAATAAATCTAAATGATGAATCTATTTCAAATATTTCCTTACTTCCATTGATTCTGTTGTAGCCTGGCCTGCAAGCTCAGCTGCAGACTTGTAAAGCTGGGTGCGGTGAGTCCCCTTCTTGCGAAGCAGAAGCCTGTCATGGAGCACACTCCATCCTTCAGCCGCTGTCACAGCAAGGGGGCTGGGCTGTCAGCACTGGGTGCTCAGGGTCCTGAGGGCAAGCCCGGGGCCTTCCGCCGCCTCACACCCAGCGCGGCTGAGAGCAGCTCCAAAACCGTCGCTCCTGTCGGCAGCAATGGCGGGGCAGTCACGTTTGGTTTGGCCGTGCAAGAGCGGTTTTTAAAGTACGATCGCCTTGTCTGACCTGCTGCACAACGTAAACTAGAATTCCACTCGCTAATCCCCGGGCCAAGTCCCCCCTAACTTCTGCCTGAGCGGGAGCAGGCTATGAGGAGACGCTCAACCGCCTCCCTCCTCCTCCTCCTCCTCCTCCGGAGGCCGCTCCCAGGCGTAGCGCGGCTTACAGGGAAGACGCCGACGCTCGGGACGATCTTGAATTGTAACTTCTCGAACATTTTAAGTGGAAACGGGCGCGTCTGTTCCCAGAGCTGGTACCCCCGCATAGCGGGTACCCCGAGACGGCGGCCTGGCCCGCTGCGGGAGCTCGCCGTCACGCACAGGGGGAACCCCCTCAACACCCACCACCCCTCCCAGAGGGCAGTGGAACTGTCGGCTTCCCCGCCGCTGCCTTGCAGGTGAACGCGCGGGACCATACCAACCCCATCCCGCGGGGGGAGCGGAGGGCTTTCCTCCCCTCCGCCCCTTCTTGCACCGCCCTACTCCACAGCGGCCAGACAAACAGCCGAGCCTACGGAGAGGGCTGCGTGAGGCTGTTGGCCTTAGCAGAGCTCTCGGGGCAGTCAACCTCTCCCTCCTCCCCCTCCCTTTTGCGCGCGGAAGTGGTAGTTACCTTCCCCTCCCGCTGCTGACCAACGGGCTTGACTGCAGCAAAATGGAACGTACCAATCCCCCCCACCGGAGGGGGAGGCGGGGGGAGAGGCGGCCGCGAAGTGTGGCGGGAAGCGCTCTCCTACGAAAGGGCGCCCGGCCTCCCCCTGCGCCCAACGGCCGCCTACGGCCGCTTCCTCCGTGAGGGGGAGAGGCGGCGCCTCTCGGAGCCGCGGCCGCGGGGAGCCCGGGGGCCGCAGGGTTAATGGGCTGGGCGCAGCCGCCGCGAAGGAGGGAGGAAGGGCGAGTCCCGGTTCCTCCCCCCTGACTGTGTGCGGGGTGTGTGTGTGAGAGGCAGCGCGGAGCGAGCCCGTGTGTGTGCGGGAGGCCGAGGGGCAGCCGCCGCCGCCGCCCGGCCTCAGCGCCGCCCCGCGCTCCCACCCCCTCAGCGCTCGGCGGGAACGGCGCCAGCCGCCCTCTCAGCGCCGCCGCTCCGGGCTGCTCCGATGCCGCCGCGGGGCCGGTGAGCCCGCGCCTGGATGCTCATCTCCTTCTCCTCTCTTCCCTCCCGCAGGCGGCAGCGGCTCCGGCTCCCTTTCAGCTCCCGGCCGCCTCCGAAGGGATGCTGGAGAAACTAGAGCTCGAAGATGAAGGTAAAAATTCAAAGGAGGGGGCACCCCCACACCCGGCGGGGTCTGGGCGGAGGGAAGGGAGCGGGGTGTCCCCGGCGGGAAGCCCGCCCCGGGGAGGGGGTTGCGCTGTGCCCGGGCCGGCCCCGGCCGTGCCTTTGCGGGGCGGGTCGCGGCCTCCCCCCGCCGGCCCGGTCCCCCCGCGGTCCCTTTGTCCGCCCGCCGCCTCGGAGCCGAGGGCAGCGCCCGCCTGCGGCTCCCGGGCCGTGCGCGCCTCGGGGCGGCCGTTCCGTCAGCCGGGGTCCCGGGCACTGGGGGGGAAGGGGGGGGAAACCGCCATGGCATCCCTCCTCCTCCCGCTAAAACACTCATTCTCGTCTGCGAGACCAAATATAGACTTTGAGAGCGAGGTGCGAGCAGTGATGGAAAGCTTTATTCGACTCAAGCTTCTCCTCCTTATGGAGATGCGTACATCTGCTTAAAGCGGGCAGCTGTAAACTGAATTTTCCTCGTGTGGCTGCTCTCTCAGCTGTCCTGTGAAGAGCTGTGGTTCTGGCAGAGCGTGCTGGTCTTGGTAGGGGAACTCCTGGCAAGTTTTTGTGTCTCGCAAGCACTAAACCGTGCTGTGGAGGAGCATGAATGCTTTTCTTTTTTCTCTCGAACTAAAGCATTCGCTTACCTCTGAAAGATCCGTGTTGAATGTCTTGGGCTTTCAGTTTTCAGAAGGGATTAGGTTAGTGGATGCAAATGTGGACGCATAGCTAATCTCTGTGCTCGGTATTGTAAAGTGGCTAAGACTTCGTGGGAGCTGGGGGTTTTTGTAGTTGGTAAGTGCTATTGCAAAATGTAGGGCAAATATTTGAGGAAAACTTTGAAAATAGTAGGCTGAGTCATTCTGTGAAGAATATTTAAGCCGATATGCTAATAAGCCAGCTTCTTGGTTAGTAGCGTGCTTTCTACAGTTGTGGGACTGGTCTGGAAAAGTAACACCTTTTATTTTAAGCTTTCCATGTGTGAGAAAAGGAAACACTTGGCAATTGGATTCTGTAAGTGTTTTTTTGTTTTTTTTAGGAGTCCAGAACAATTTGAATTGCAATGAAATACTTGTGCCTTTGTGAATCCTGAACATGATTAAATATGAATATTTGGTGCAAGGGGTTTCTGGCTAACTTGTAGCTTTTTTCTCTCGTGCTGTTTAACTTTTTAGTTAGGCCTTCATTTTATGCTTATGGAGAGTGAGAAAGTTATTGACATAAGTATTTCTTTTTACATAAAGCTTGTTACTGATAGATAGAAGATCCTAAAACCTGCTGAATCACTAACAGTTAAGCCATTTTAAAAGCTATTTTGAACAACTCATAAATTTGGATCTCTGAAGAGGTTGTCTACGTTAAGAAAAAATCCTCAGTTCTGAGAGGCTTTCGCAGTTTCAACAATGTAACATAGGGTTTTTGGGAGTCACTTGATTAGGCTAAACTGTCTGTGTGTGTCTTCTAGGACACTGCAATAAGATAACCTGACTTCTTCAGAAAGCTTGGTAATTTCAATTTTTTTTCCTGTCTTTCAAGCTTCTATTTCGCTTTGTCACTCAGTTAATTTAGCTTTAAAACTAAGGCTTTGTGGGTGCTCAGGCTGGATGGGTGAGAGCAGTTCAGGGATCTGTCAGAAGATAGTGCCTTAGGAGCAGACCTGTGACCAGTTTATAGTAGTATGTCAATTTGCCTTATTAGCCTTTCAGACTTAAGGAAAACCTAGTCTTATGCGTAGTTTTAAAGTGAAGAAGAAAGGGTGTAGAGTGCTGTATTCAGAAGGTAAGATGCAAGTAAAATTGAGTGAATGTCAGACCAAAATTTACTGTCCAGAATGCTTCTGTATGAGGAGGCCTGTAGAAATAGCATCATAGAAAATTGAGATGCAGATGGAAATGTAGCAGCATAGATGCAGCACGTATTTTCTGACCTAAATTTTTGTACTAGTTGTATTTGTGCTGATATTGGGGGTGGGGGAGTAAAATGACATCTGATGGTGTTTGCTTTTTTTGTTGGATGGCAAGTAGTAAGTGTTCAGAAGTTGAGAAACGTCTTTGAAATCTCGTGAAGTGGCTGCAATCACACTGTAACTGGTGATCTTTTGTCAAACAAAGTATCTCCAGAGGTACCTAAAACTGCTGTAAATGAGAAATTTGAAACCTGGTTTGAAACTGCTTTTCTGACTGCCTCTACGTAGAGTGTGTTCTTTTGCTGGTTTTCCAGTTTCTGTATCCATCAACAGTTGCTAACTGTCTTGTGTATGACATTATACTGCAGTTTTCTTGAAACGGAGAGCTGCTTAAAAAGAGCTGAAAAATGAGGCTCAATGTGTGCACTGAATGCCATCCGGTATGCTGGAATGGATTTTTGTTTGTCATTCCCCTCAAAGGTTACACAAATGAGAATTTGAAAGCACAGAAGGCATTCATTTAATTTGGATTCTAATTAAGAGGGTTAAATTGAAAAAATAGTACTAGAAGGATTTGTAATCTAACTAGTACTGTAATGAAATATGCAGAGTCTAGCCTGATGTTGTGGTTTTTAAATAAAATGGTACTGTCAACTGAAGGGCAGGTTTTTTTCAGTATATGCGTTATATACAAAGAATGTATAGAAACTATTTTGTACATAATTAGTGTGGATGGTATTAGACATGACGTTATTGTCACAGAAAGAAGTGCTGGTCATCTTTTTGGTTTAAAACATCTTTGCTTCATACATCTGTCTGGATTCTTTAGGATCAGTGCAACTTCTTACTGATCGGTCACCAGTTCTGTCTAGCATTGGCTTAATAATACTGCTCTTGTGATGTGTAAGAGCAAATCTGAGAGAGATGCTGTTAAACAGCATCAACTGTGCTACAGCTGAAACAGGTCAGGCTGTAGGCTGATTATGTGCACAGACAAGGACTGAATAGGCCAGTGGATATTTATTTTATTTAGGACTCCCTACAGGGCCTTTGCCCTATCAGCAGTCAGAGCAGGGAAGTAAAAACTCTTGTGTAAGAAGTCCAGAGTATTGTTTTTAACTGAAGGATGCTCTAAAGTATTCTGAACTCATCCTGCTCAGTATTCCTTGGATGGGAGTGGTCTACCTACATCCCCTCAAAGTGTGAAAGCTGCCTGTTGATGGGTGTGCAGTTTCTTGTTGTAGCCTGAAGTAGATTAGTACTGAGGGACCTCTCATGAATGTATATAAATAATTGAAAACTGTTTGTCTTGATACATATTGTGGGTTTGCTTGTTTAGCTCTAGTGTTTGTGCAATCATGTTTCTATATTAAGGTTGTTTTTACTTCTGATCAATGTCAAGAGTAGTTCTGAGTTTTATTTTATGGAGGATATGATGAACTTGGAAAAGAGCAAGGAGAAATTATTCTAAAGATCTAATATGAAAAACAATTTCAGTTAACGATTTGCACTTACTAGGTTTAATTTGTTAAACTGGAATTCCAGAAATGGTTGTGTTCCAACAGCTACCTGTGCTGTGAGAGGAGAAACTGGATTAGTGTAGCAAATGAGCAGCAAATGCATGCCTGTCAATTGTATTGATTTAATTGGTACAGTTTGAGCATGTTATTTTGGAAACTAGTTTTATTGCAATGTTGGCTCTCATTCATGCAAGTCTCTTCCATTTGCTCAGATTGGGTAATAAAGTAGTAGCTACAGAAAGCAGAATTAACTACTGTTCTGTAGCATCTGCTAACTCGGTGAGTCTTTCCAAAGTAATTTTTGCGGATGAGAGTTAATTGCAGGGTTCTCCTGTATCTGTGCTCGATTCCTAGTCTTGGAACAAAGAATTCTGCAAAGTGTGTTGCAGTGATTCTAGCATCAGCGTTGTGGGACTGGTGAACTAGCTCATGAGTGCTCTACTTCTCCGGATTGTTGCACAAAGCAGCATTTAGACAATTATTTGATAAACAGCTTGGATTAGAGTGGAATCTCTCCTACTAAAGCTCTGGCCTTCGTCTCGCTCTTCCTGTATTATCCATCTCTTCTGTCACGTGCTTGTTTCTGGCTGTCTCCTGAAATAGACTTTCACCAGTAATTGCATCTCCTCTTAACTAATCGTTATGTCTGGGGTCGTTTCTTCCCAGCTTTGCAGATTATCTTGTTGTTTCTTATTAAATGTAGTTTTTTATTGAGCTCTTCTTGTCTGCCAGCCTCCTGCTGTCAGCTGAATATCTGAATCAAGGTATGAAAACCGATGTAATTTTGGGGTCAAATATAGTTAAAAGCAGTTTGTAATAAAACGCATGTTAGTGTGCATACTAGGTTTTTTTAAAATTCTAAAGACTGATCAAGTGCTCAGGTGAGGAGATAGTAAAGTTAAGGTGTTCTTTTGCAACTGTAATTCATTTCTAATAAACATTCATTATGTGATTGTTACAGCTGATGCTCTCTGGAGTACAGAAACAGCATTTTGCCCACAAGATATGCTTGGAGATATCTGGGTACATGGTGATAGTGATAGGGGATGTTTTACATTAACTTTTCCACAGCAGATTAGAATCCTGAGTGGACATAGCATGAAATTATTAAGCAGAGATCATAATTGCTGTTAACAGACTTCATATGGTTTTAAAGCAGGAAGAGAAAATAATCCAAAACTCTTTTTGTCTAAGTCCTTAAGACTTAACTCTTTTTAGAGTTAGTTTGTTGTGTGATACAAGAGTCACAATACCAGATTCTAAAACCTCTTATTCTTGGTGCTTTTCATTCTGGCTCTCTGATCTGAAGTGATACTGAACACTTGCATCTGAAACTGTAGGCAACCACTTATTCCACTGAATTTACTCGGCATATATTTTCTGTCAGTTTGCAGGAAAGAATCTCCACGGGACAGTGGGCTTTCCTGTGATGTACTTTCCAGAGCTGTTAAGGAATAATATAGCCGGAGTATTCAAATGTTCAGCTTTATTAGTTTGTGCAGAAAACTATGATCAAGTGCCACTCTGTCCTGGGCAACCTCATGTCCTTTGTTTGCCAGTTTGCTATATAGTAACATAGTAGGTTGGTTTTTTTTCCTCCTGGAAATTTCCATCTTCAAAGTTGAAAAATGAAAAATATGTATAAAATTATAGGTGATTGAAAGTATAAAACTTTGAGCAGTGCAAAAGAAGCTATTGGCAGTTTTGTTGTCTTAGGTGAAAGTTGTCCACGCAATCCACGCACGTGTCTTTCCCTTGTGCAAGTATCACCTATGGTGGTTCTTGGCAGCCCAGTGCTCGCTATCCCCAAGCAGTTCTAACTGTTGTCCTGCTCTGGTGTAAGATAATACCGTGTTAAGAATAAGAAGAGTCTTTAGTTTTACAATGAGAAAAGCCCTACTCTGTCTTGACTAGGAAAGACAGGGGGTTGGACTAGATGACCTCTAGGGGTCCCTTCCAACCCAAAACTTTCTATGATTCTATAACCAGTTCATAGCAGCTAAAAAGCTTGCAGTCGTTCTCAGAAAACAAAACTTTTTAAGCCTTACCAGTCTGGGCAGTGATGTTTTAGTACAGTGAAAGATACAGCCCTGTTACACAGGGCGTGCTCTAAAACTCTCTGCTTTGGTTCTTGGGGGATGCAGGAGCTTCTTGATGGAGGAGCTTTCACAGAATTTTAATGTGGTCAAAACATTTATTTTCCATAACTTGGAAACAGTGAAACTGTTCTGATTGAGACTTCCTAGAAAAAAACTATGGAAAAGTGCTTACCATGGTAAGGAGTCTGTGTAATTGCTTTGACACAGCTGCAACTGAGAACAGCAATTTTACAGGAAGTGTAGGGGCTGATTGTGTCCAGGTAGTGTTGCATCTGCATGATTTGCAAACGTTATTTTCCACATGAAAGCCATTATTGGCCAGCACTTATCCGTGAGGGATGTTAAGACAACCTGATACTGTCCTACACTTGAAAGACACTTCTGCTTCAGGTGTATGTATACATATTAGTATCTGGTGGCCAATGTGAAACACTGTTTGGATGATATTATCTCAACTTCCAAGTGTCCTAAGAACCCCCTCATTTAGAGGTACTGAGTTTACAGCATTGTGTGCTTGGATAATGATAGATGTGGAAGATGTAACAATATCAGTGTTGCCTTATAGATGACTACAGGATGCTGTTACTTGCCTGTGACTGCTTTGCTAAGCATGAGTAGGATTGAATAGGGTGACTATAGAGTCCTTTCCTTAAGAAACTTCCTAGGTGGTGGTCTGCAATGTTCTGTCTGATAGACCTCTCCAATGCCATGTGTATGCAGGGAGGACAGTACAGATGAAAATATGATTGTCTTGGTAGTTTGATATGTTCAGCTGTTAAATTGACTGTCACGGTCAAATTGGTGCTCTTGGAAAACTTAGTGCCTTGGGGCATGACTGAGTACTGAATGAGGGTGACTTGGTTTAAACTGAAGTAATGCCAATGTGACAAGAAGGATAGTGGAATATTTGTGTAAGTTGGCTCAATCTAGCTGTTGCTAAGTGATCATAAGAGATATTTCTGCTTACTAATCATCTGCAACAGATGTGACTGTCCTTTAAGATAGGACTTTTTGTAATGCTTACTGTGTTTTTGATAACTTGAGTGTGGATGATCACAGGGCTTTGTGGAGCCTTTCTTTAAGTCAGGTCACTTACATCATTTTGTTAGGAGCTTGCTCTTTGGGTAGCAGTTTTGCTGTCTGCAGTTACTGTATTGATTTGAGTATTTTGACTTCCGGAACTTACAATTACACTAGCATTGCGTGCGTTTGGGGCGAAGAAAGTACGTCCAAAACATCTTAAGGAACATAGCATTTCCCACATAAGTACAAGAGTTGATGGTACTGTTTTTCATAACGGTTCTAGCAGCTTGAAACAAAATGTAGCTTTCCATACTGAGACTGTCTGCCCCTGGGTGCATGTGGTTGTGGGCTTTACTGTGCCTCTTGGATGAGCAGAGAAGACGGACAAAAGGAAAATCTGGGAGTTTAGGGCAAAATCTCTCTGTGGAAGCAGACTAGCTTCTGTCTGTGGAAGACTAGCACCAATGGCTAGTGCTAACATATAGCCAAAGCAGTTTAATAAAAATACAAGCAGAACTATACTAGAGCAAAGTTGAATTTGTCAATTAGGTGTCCAGCTTGGCATCTAGACCGAGCTTTTGACAGGTTAAATAATCCTATCCTCCTAAGAGTGAATCACATCTAACAGGTTTTCGAATGTGATACGAAGATCTTCAAGGTACTTTCGAACGCTATTTGAATAAACCTAACTTGGTTTTAGATTCTTTCCTCCTCTGCTGAGTTTTATATGGATTTTGCTGTTTTATGAGAACCAGTTTGGTGAATAATTCAATTGTTAGTTAACCTTTGCGAATTTTGACTGTGACAGAAGTTAAATGACACTCCTACGTTTTTGTCTGAAAGCAGTTTCCATAGAATCATAGAATTGTTAAGATTGGAAAAGACCTCTAAGATTATCAAGTCCAGCCGTCACCCCAACACCACCATGCCTGCTAAACTATGTCCCAAAGTGCCACATCTACACGTTTTTTTGAACCCCTCCAGGGACAGTGACTCCGCCATTGCCCTCGGCAGCCTGTTCCAATGCCTGACCACTCTTTCAGTAAAGAAATTTTTCCTAATATCCAATCTAAACCTCCCCTGACACAACTTGAGGCCATTGCCTCTTGTCCTATCGCTAGTTACCTGGGAGAAGAGACCAACACCTGCCTCACCACAACCTCTTTTCAGGTAGGTGCAGGGAGCAATAAGGTCCCCCCTCAGCCTCCTCTTCTCCAGACTAAACAGCCCCAGCTCGCTCAGCTGCTCCTCATCAGACTTGTTCTCCAGACCCCTCACCATCCTCACTGCCCTTCTCTGGACACGCTCCAGCCCCTCCATGTCCTTCTTGTAGTGAGGGGCCCAAAACTGAACACAGCACTCGAGATGCAGCCTCACCAGTGCCGAGTACAGGGGCACGATCCCCTCCCCGCTCCTGCTGGCCACACTATTCCTGATACAAGCCAGGATGCCGTTGGCTGCCTTGGCCACCTGGGCACACTGCTGGTTCATGTTCATCCGTCTGTCGACCAATATCCCCAGGTCCTTTTCCACTGGGCAGCTTTCCAGTCACTCCTCCCCAAGCCTGTAGCATTGCATGGGGTTGTTGTGACCCAAGTGTAGGACCTGGGATTTGGCCTTGTTAAACCTCATAGAGTTGGCCTTGGCCCATCAATCCAGTCTGTCCAGATCCCTCTGCAATATGCTAGAGACCAGTGGTTTTATTTGTGATATGATTTTTTTTTTTTTTAGCTTTTTTAGTGTAGTTTCTAAAGTTTGAGGGTTTCTTGTTTTGTTTTTTTTACAATATTATTTTGCTTTGCTCTGTATATTGTGACTGAGCACTTAGTTCTGACACTGGACATTTTCAGAAATAAAATCAGACTTTCTTTTTTACCACCATTCCCTTACACTGTGGTATTCTTTTATGCTGCTTAGTTTATTTGATGAATTTCTGCTGACACAAAGACACAGAGGAAGAAGATACCTGAAATGCTGGAGGAGGGAGCAAACTGGATAGGCATAGAAAAGGGCCATTTATGAGACCGGTAATACAGACCTTGCATTAAAGGAGAAAACTAAAAGGCTTTGCTTGTTTAGTTTAGTAAAAAGAAAGCCAAGAAGGGATGTGATAACGCTATATTTGAAAACATCCTGTAAGGGGTGGGAAGGGGGTATACACCAAGGAGCAAAATTAACTGAAGAACAACATTGGCATAAGAACAAATGGTTATAACTTCTTCCTGCATAAGCTTTGAAGTAGTATTCCACTTCCAGCATAGTTACTATAGGAGCAAGTTAGTAGGATAGACTCCCAATGCTTTGAATCACTTCAGGATGGAGCGGGATCACTCAGTGAAGGGGATTGTGTGGTTGCTTTTAATAGAAGACTCTGAATGCCATAGTGCAGAAGGTGGATGCTTCACTCTACGCAAGCAGTTGCGTGTGTCTCCTGCCCTAGTCTTGCATGAACTCCCTAGTATTTTTGAGTTGGTTCCTTTTTTTAAAAAAAACCCACCAAACACAACAAAACCCAAACTGAAAAAAAAACCCCAAAGATACTCTATATGGACATCATATGAGTTCAGAGGAAGATCAGCTTTGGGTGAAGTTGCAGTTTATCTGTCGTATAGAGAATGGCTCAACAGAACTTCTAAACTAGGTTCCAGAAAACTATCTGAATATACTGTATTGAACGTGTGTTGGATTCTTCCACTGAAGACCAACAATCTAAATTCAAAGCATCATTTATATAATGCTTTAAGGAAGAAATAAACTTTTAGGCTTAAGTCTTAAGGACTTTGAACTATGTTTGCTGGAGAAACTGAAATAGAATCAGACTTTCTTTTTTTCAACCATTCCCTTACACTGTGGTGTTCTTTTATGCTGCTCATTCTTTTTTTGTATAGCTTCAAGCTATACTTGCCATTAGGTAAATGTCTAAAGTGGTAAATTGAAACAGAACACTGCATAATCTATTAGAGTGTGCATACAGATTCAAAAATTCTAACAAGAAATAGCAATAATAGCTCTTTAGAAAATGTTGGCATGCACAGGGAGGGAAGGAGGAGAAATGTGTAAGGGGAGACTAGAGATAAATAAAAATGTAAATACTAAATTATTAAAAGCTTCAAGTTAAGATATTATAAGTAGTCATTCAGGATTTGAGACCAGCAGTTTGTTTGACCTGACATAACTGTTTCTCCAGCAAACATAGTCCAAAGTCCTTAAGACTTAAGCTTAAAAGTTTATTTCTTCCTTAAAGCATTATATAAATGATGCTTTGAATTTAGATTGTTGGTCTTCAGTGGAAGATCTCCTAAAGTTTAGTTACTTGCCCTGTTCAGTAAGGATATGACTGTGGCTTGTGAAGATGCTGTATAATCATTTTGAAAATGCTTGTCTTGTGAATAATACTTTGGTTAAGCTGCTTGTTTAGGTTTGTGCTAAAACCAATTCTTAAAAGAATTAAATGACTATCTCTTTTCTAAAGTATGTGCAAAATGTGTACGTAGTAGGACTTATGCTTGCTTTAAAGAAATAGCAAAAGTTCAAATTGTTTACCAGTCTTCCAGTATAGATACTAAGGATACAGACTGGTTTATTCTTTTATTAATCACATACCTTAAACCTTCCTTGAATTCAACTGTCCAGTGTATGGTTGCTGATATTAATATTCAGAGGCTTAATGCCATTTTTAGTTTCTTGTGTTTTGTTTGAAGAGCGTGCTTGCATTCCAGGCAGGCGACATCTTAAATTAGATCTTTGTTTGGGATACTTAGGGAAAAATCACAGTGCTTGTTGTCACGGGAAGATCTTGAACATGTTTGAGAAAAGTCTTCAGGTCAACTTTAATGTGGTGAAAATCTTAGAAGTGTTATTAGGTTGCAGGCTGAAATTGTTACCTTTGTTCACAGAACTGCGGTGATGTAGCTTTTCTCAAAGTAAAAATGTTTGACCAAAAGTTGATTTAAGTGATAGTGGGCTGTTTCAAAAGTATTCAGTCGAACTTCTGATACTGTGTACCAATTAGTCCCTAAACAAGGCAGCTCTTGCTTGTAAACAAATAAGTTTCTGCCTGCCTGGACAAGAAACTTCAGAGTTGCTGAGATTAGCTCTGGAATGTGAAGTTTCTTAAGCTGCTCATTGCTTTTTTTGTCTGCCTCAAATCTCAGGTAATCATTTGCTCATCCACACTGCCAGTGGAGAGCTACAGTAAAAAAGAAGTGTTAACTTCTCAGCCCATTTACCAGAACTTACTAACTCCAAAAATGAGAAACAAAATTCAGTGCAGGATTTTGAAGTGTGCTCTGAATACAAGGAAGGTTGAAACACAATCTGAACCTTCATTGTTTTAGTCAGCTGTTTGTGTTAGTTTTCTCTTACAAGTCTTAGCTACTACTGGAGTTTGTAGAAGTGGAGATATATAAGTCTCAAAATCAGAAAAGCAGATCTTTTGAAGTATTCTCGGGAACCAGTAGTCTTTTTTGTTCGCTAAAGCGGGATGTGCTTAGGCAGTTGTGCACACTTGTTTTGTTCCATGTTTAGGACTTTTAAGGAAGGAGGCTGTACAATGTCCGAAGGTTGCTTTGTTCTGTCTAACCAGCTTCTGGAATGCTTTAATAGCGCTCTTAACAGCTGGGGTGTTTTTTTTGTTTACTTGTTATTTCGTTTAAGCAAACTGTGCCTTTTCTTGCATACTTCTATTATAGCAAATGAAATTAGTAACAGGGTAGTTCTTTCTCAGTAGTAGTGATACTTGGTCACTCTCCTAATTTGCCCTCATCCAATTGAGTGTTCCTTTCAGATTCTCTGAGAGAACGTATTAACTCCAAACCACTTGTGAATTCAGTTTGAAGATATTATGAGGTTTAAAGTCTTGCAACCATTTTGAACTCTTACTGCAAACTCTTTGAAGCGTGTTCTGTTCCTGTTTTGAAGACCCCTAAGGAGAATGCTGAATAAAATGAAGCCCCCATCCTCTGAGATGCTCTTGCAATGATTTCCCTGTGAAATATCAAGGTATTGGTAAAAGCTCTTCAAGAGTGACTTGCACAAAACTGAAGATGTAGCATGAACTTGCATACCATTCTGCAGTAGCTGATCCGTGTAAGATGGACCTTGCAGAGGCTCCAACTTTGAGAATAGTTTGAACTGGAGTTCATATCTTCTGAAAAACACACAGTTGTCATCCAGTCTTGCAAACCCACTGAAAAAAGGACATCTTACTAGTTTTGCTGCAGCTGGGATTGCTTTTTATGCAGCTACTTTGTGGTGATTCTACAACATCTTTTCCACATGCAGTAGTATCCAAGCTTGCTTTGAAAGCAGTGTCTCAAGTGTGCTATGATTATTTTTTTAAATTTTTTCTGCCCTCTTTTTTTCCATCCAGTTGATCATTTTGTTCTGAGTAAAAACTGATTAGACGGAGCAATTCTTGACATGACCATATTGGCTTTCTTCTTTGCTTTTGGTGAGCTGCTTTTGTGGGTGCTGACAAATACACTGGTTTTAATAACTTGCTTTGATACATAGCTAAGAATTCTGACTGGTTTTGAATTTGTTTGGCTCTCCTTTTGACTAGTACTGTATCTTCTCCTTCATGAACTTGCAGCATTCAGGAATGTTTTTGTTAACTGGATGACTCCTGTTTACACACATAATAACCTGCTGTCTCTGCATTAAAGCAACTCCTTGTGACAAGGGGAGAAATCATCTCAGTTACCTTAGTGATCTAAAGTGACTGAACAGTTGCACAAACTCTAGAATTCAAAAGACATACTAAAATGTGTGCAAAAACAAAGGTGTAGCTGCAAGCAGTCATGAATGTTATGTTTGAAAGTGTCTTAAGCAATTATGAATACAGTTCTTGAACTGAAATGCTTTAAGATGTGTTATGGTTTCTTTTAGCTTGTCACTATTATTAGAAATGATTAACCTTTTTCTGAAGACTTGAGCAACAAGACAGTGTACACTTACTTCTCTATTCACTCTTATTTACCTGTTAATGTACCTATTCTCCCCTCTTATTTTGTGTTCCTCTAGACCCTCTTCCTGATTGTAGGATGAGGTACAGTTAGCAGGGTAGAGCTTGCTTCCTTACTGTAACGTCCATGTGTGCTCGTGCTTCTTTTTACAATCCTGTTCCTACTTCCACGTTATGAATTCATGTTGTTATATGTAATTGAATTAATCTTGACTCACTGAAGAAGCTTCTGATAATAATCTCTAGATACACTTCCTATGACTTCTTTGTATCTGAGTATCTGACACCTGTAAACTTACTGTGATCTTTCTTTAGCTGCCAGCTCATGCATTCCTTAGATTGGGGTGGGAAGTGTTCAGTCTGCAACATCCATATCATATAGCCTGTGGCTTCGTGAATAATATGGTCGTGTAACTTTAACGTGTGGTCTGCCAGGATATTTGAAAGCTCTTTGCAGCTTTCAGGAAAAATAGAAAATCTTGTCTCTGTCACCACATCCTCTCTTTTTGGTTCCTTGCATTTGAAATCCTTTCAGCTTGTGATGGAGTAGTCAACTCTTATCACTGTCATCGTATCAATTCCTGTGTATTAGGCTTGAAACCTGTTTGGTTTTTTTCCCCTTTAAAATTGGAAGTAGTCCTTTGTTAGCCGTGGTTGCCATCTCCGCAACAAAGTTGTGACAAGCATGTTCTTAAAACTTAATGATTATTTATCTCCTGCCACTTGGAGTAGGCAACCTTGTAACAATTTCTTACCAAATTTTCCATTGTTTTTACCAGTCAGTCTTCTCCTGTGACTGATTACATGGGTGGTTATTTTGATGGGGCATTTTTTTGTTCTCTGAGAAATGTTTCCTCTTTAATAAACAGAAATCAAATTATATAATACAACATCACTTCTCTTTTCTGTGCTTGCCCATCTTAAACTATGTTAGTATTCTTCTCCTAGCAAGTCTGACATTGATTCAGCTTCTGGTGTCTTGTTTCTTGTCCCCTGTTTTCAATGTTTTTGGCTCTTTAGCAAACAACTCAGCAGACTGAAAAGTCATGCCCTCTTACTGCATTATTCTGCGACAGAATTGTGGTTTCTTGTTCTTCTCTTGCAGTCTCTCAGTTCCCATGCTTTTCACAGGATATAGCATGTACATTTTAATTTGTCTGTGTATCTTTCAAACGTGTCTAAAAATCTAACAAATTAGTCATATTTCTCTTATAGAAGGTAGGTTGATGTACAGCTGTTGCTTGTGATCGCAGCAACATACTGTACACAGAGTAGTACTGGATTCCTTTTCAGAATCTGTTCCTGTCTGTCCCTTAGCTGAGGAACGCTGATAAAATCCTACCAGAATATTTGATTCCCAGAATGTTGCTCTTGAAATCCCACTTCTTCATTCAGATGCCTCCATTTCCCTTAAAAGTCGTGTTTCGGGGGCTGTTGGTGAGCTTGTAGAGACTTCTGAGGAATAGTTTGTGGTTCTTACTATGTAGTGTCACTGTTGCTCTTGAAGTGGATTAACTATATCCATTCTGGATGTTTTTTCAGACCTATTAGAGCTGGTGTGTTAATGACTTGCGCTAGAAGTACTACCATCTCCTGCATTGTCAAAATCGTTGAAGAGGTTATCAGGGATATTAAGGAGCTCATCCAGTAAGTTCAGACTGAGGGTGAACTTTATAGCTGGTTTTGGTGACAACTTTCAGATAAAAATGCAGGTAGCAGAACAATTTACAAGGTTAGTGACATCTTTTACCTATTGTATACTCTGGTGAGGGTTGTCTATAACAGTAGGGAGAGAGGGTAAGTCGCACTGGCTTGTTTAAGTGATCAGTCACCCTGGTGTATTCTGGTACATTTGACATAGCTAAGCTGATCTCATGGCTAGCTGCCACAGCAAGGATGGCGTCCTTGTACTGTATAGCTTCCAGTGTAAGGAAAGGGCAGGAATAATCTGCTTGCTGCATGGCTAGATATGGGAGCTGAATAGACCTAAAACTGGCACTATCAAGAAGCTGATAACTTGTGATAAATTCAGCTTTTTCTGCCAACTTGTGGAACAGTTTTGTATAAATCTAGAGGCAGTGTGAGGAAGGGAATGGAACCACGCAGCCAGTGCAGAGGGATCAACGGCTGCTGCTACTATGCTGTGCTGCTGCTTACGCTGCTGTGGAGTCACGTGTTTAGACCTGGCCTTTGAAAAGGTGACAGTTATTGTGTATTTCGTGGCTAGGGATGTGAAAAATGTCTCTTTTAAACAGCAGCTTAAGCCAGATGTACATGGACAACTCTCCAGTTCCTGTTTCCACTGTGATATGTATTTGTCTAAGTGGTTTTTTTATTTCTATGTTAACAAGACGTAATTATTTTACTTCATTAAACGATGTGAGAGAGAATAGTATAACATGCTTTTATGGGTATAACACTTCTTTTAATAAAGTTTATCAGTGTAATTATACTGATAAACTTCATCTAATGTATTGCAGTTGGATCAGTTCTGTAGTAAACATAGAGATGAAAAATATCTTTTGTATCTAACTGTAAAATTTTAATTCTCTGGCGTCTGAAATGTGATATTCAGCATATTAGTCAACTTTTTAAAAATAGAGGTATGACTTGAAGTAACCTGAATTACATGTGTGTATGTGTGCAGTAACTGAAAAAAAAATGTTTTTCCACAAACTAGGTTATCTGGTACATGTGCGAATATAACAAAAGCACATTTCTACTCCCTTCCCCATTTCCTTTTATCTGCCATCTGAACTGTCTGAGAGGAGATGGTTATACTAAATAGCAGTCAAGCTGAACAGTCTAGTGTTGGGTGCTGGGAGTGCTTAGCTCCTGCTGCTGTAAGAAGACTTTAAGCTTTTAAAGTTGCATGGTTTCCCAGACTGATTCTGATTGAAAACCAGGAGGGATGGTGGAATTATTGTGTATATATGTGGTTTCTGTCTTCCTCTAAGTTGATGAGCTAGCTAGACAGCAGAATATATTTTTTACATACTGTTACTAGCTGGTTTTTCCCTGCTTTTTAAAGGGCTTTTAAAATTTGGCAGTGAAGTTCATAGTAAACTTAAAAATGTCGATTATACAAACAATTGTTTAGGTCCTTAAGAAGGGTTCTTTGTGTTCTTCAAGTGTTTGAGAATTATTAGAGCTACCCACTCTCAATTTAGCCATGAGGAGCAGGGGTACTATGGAGAGCTGCAGCAGCAGGATGGCGGTCTGTGGTGGAATTAATTCTTTAAAGTGGATGAGAGGGAACAGTTTCTGTGGAACCCTCTGTCATCTTTTCAAACTCTCCTGGAACCACAGACTAAGCTTGAAATGTGACTGGATACCACTGTGGAAATACAAGGAGCATAATGTGGCTATAGTAGAAAATATAATATGAAAGGTCATGATTTTGTATTGCTGAAATTAGAAAGTACATATGATCCACGATCTTGTTGTTGGACCAGTCCAGTATGAATATAGCATAGATGTGCAGCCTGTGGTTTGCAGTAAACACTTCTGAAGAGCTTTCTATAGCTTATGTCACAGTATTTGGAAGCTTTTCAATAGGTGTTGACCATATGTGTTACTGCATATTGCTGTTCTACATCTGCAGGCGCTTCGTTTGTTCTCTTTTTCTTCTCTTGAAGGTGTTCAAATTCTGAGGGGTAAGCTACAGTAGAAAAGCGCCCTGCATGGTGACAAAGGTATGAGTAGAACAGAAGGTATCTGTTCAGTAGGTTTCTGAGGAAATGGCTTCAGTAATGCTGCAGAAGTTTCCCTCTCATTCATGAGGAGTGTTCAGATGATAGTTCTACCTTAGAGCTCCCTAACTAGACAATTATACTTAGTACCAAGTCCCACTGCAATCTTTGTGTCAGTATTGCTGAGTAGTTAATCTGTTAAAAAAAAAACCCAAAAACCTGTGATGTTTTTGTAAATAATTTTTACTGCCTGAAATAAAAAGTTAAAGCATGTCTCGTTACAGTGAAGGGTGGGGGAAAGGAAGGGAGTAAATATAATTTGTGTTTAAGTGACTAAGTTCACAGAATCACAGAATAGTAGGGGTTGGAAGGGACCTCTGTGGGTCATCTAGTCCAACCCCCCTGCCGAAGCAGGGTCACCTACAGCAGGCTGCACAGGATCTTGTCCAGGCGGGTCTTGAATATCTCCAGAGAAGGAGACTCCACAACCTCCCTGGGCAGCCTGTTTCAGTGCTCCGTCACCCTCAGAGGGAAGAAGTTCTTCCTCATGTTCAGACGGAACTTCCTGTGCCTCAGTTTGTGCCCATTGCCCCTTGTCCTGTCACTGGGCACCACTGAAAAGAGCTTGGCCCCATCCTCCTGACACCCACCCTTCAGATATTTGTAGGCATTTATAAGGTCCCCTCGCAGCCTTCTCTTCTTCAGGCTGAACAAGCCCAGTTCCCTCAACCTCTCCTCGTAGGGGAGATGCTCCAGTCCCCTCACCATCCTTGTAGCCCTCCTCTGGACTCTCTCCAGTAGCTCTTCAAAAAAGTTTGGGGAGTGGAGTGGCAGAAATGCAAATAGATTGATCTTCCACTCTTTAAAGGATCTCTACCTGTAGGAATAAATAAAATGCTGATGCATAGGGAAAATTTACTCTGTAAAAGGCTGTATGATGAGGCTTGCAGCTTCGGGTGTTAAACTGTCAAAAAATCTTGTAGCCTTTCAGGTGAATTTTGTTTGCACATTATTAAAAATTGCAGAAAACAGCACTGGGGATTGGGATTTTTTTTTGCCTTCACCTAGGACTTTGGGAGAGGGGGTGCATATGGAGAATGTCCACTAGCAAAGTAACTTTCAGATAAATCTTAGATACACGCTTTCTGGAATGAACACCTATGTGGAAATACACGTTCAACTACGTACTGGTGGACTCTTCTCCTTCCCTGATCCTGCTCTAGATTAAGACGCCTTCTGCTGGGAATCTGCTTTGTCTGTGAGCCAACTAACTTCCAGCTCATGAGCTGTGGAAGGCTGAGGTTTGGCTGGAGGCAGTGTCCTAAGTCTTGGTCTAGACCTAAGCTAAGGTCCAGCAAATGTACTCCATAAGACTTAACTACAACTGCCTTTGATGTGGCAGGGCAGTCATAATTGTCTAGTGCCTTTCCGTCTTGCCACTCTTGCATGAGTCATTGCAGAAGCAATATGAGAAAGGCATACATTAGGCATCTGACCAAGGGGGAAGGAATACAGTTGACAGGAATGTCAAGGACAGATAGTGCTTAGCACGGTTGTGACTCAGTTCAGCTTCCAAAGAGGAAGAGGACTTGCTTAGGAAGTCTTTAAACGAAGAAACTGAGCTGTAGCGTGTGGTCCTTCTCCTCTGTGGCCCACTAGCATGACACAGCTTAAGCATTAAATTAGTGCAACTGGGGCTTCTGCAAATGAGGCTTCGTACGCAAAATGGATTTTGGATACCTCAGTCACTTCCTCAAGCAGGAGCAGAGATTTTATGTCACCTCTTGATCATGTAGTACACCATTGTCATATCAGCATCTGAATATGTTACTGACTTTATGGTGAAATAATGGCCTGTATATATTCGTAGCTCCTGCATGCTGGATCTCCTATGCAGATCAGAGATGACAGGCAGAGACTGAGTGAGGTTTGAAGTCAAGCTGAAAGGCCTCTCTTGTCCATCCAAAGGGAGTACTGCTTTGCATGTACTGGATAAGACTGCAGAAGCTTTATAGTAGCAGGAAAGGATGAGCATTTATTGGAAAAACAAGACTGAAACTAGAAAATAAATAGGTAACAAAGCTGGTATTTGCAGCACAGTGGTGGTTGGTTACAACCTAAACAGTAAGTTTGTCCTGTGGAAGGTGGGAGGAGCTGTAAAGAAGACCTTGCCCTGACCACTTGTGCTGTGCAGGAAAGATGGGTGTGAGTGCACCCCTGAGATATACTAAGCCTTCAGCTTGAGAGACCTTTTCTTCTTTGAGCAGCTGTATATGCGTGATGCACATGTGTATGAAGAATTAGGCTATGGCATCTGTTTAGTAGTCCTAAGTAGTTGGAGGTGTTAGAAGATCTTAAATATCCTTTCCAACAGACATTTGATGAAGTCATTTAGGACATATGAGTTAGATCAGTGCTGCTGATGTTTTGCATGTTTAGTTATTAACTAAAACGATGCATTATACTTATTTATAGCGTAAGGATCTTCTGTAGAAATAAACCTCAGTTCCAGCTGGACAATTGCATCCTTGTTCAGATCCTGCTAGAGATTCCGAGCTATTTATATGGGTGTTAAATGGTGCTCACGGATAGCTATCTCCTGCTTCTGAATATCTTTAATTGTAACTTTCCAGTGTCAGTTTGGGAAGCCGTTGCTCTGTGGTGCCTCCTCTGAGTTGGAAGATGACATAGGGTGAGATAGTGCCTACCCAACCCTATGCACCCCAGGTGGGTGAGGATTGTGGAGGTCCAGTTGAAATTGTATTTGGAGAGTGGGAGTATGGTAAGTGAAAGGAAGGTTTGTAGGCACACCTTCACTGTGCTCGTCCACACAGAGTTCTCAAGTGTGGCTGCCATTAACAGCCTTAGCTGGTTAAATCTGGCAATACGCCCTGCTTCACAGTTACTATGCTTGCTGTTGTGATATGTTAAACTTGCATAATTGTTGGTAAGTTGGCGAGACTGTATTGAGCAATGATGTGCTCTGCTAAGAGTAAATTTTTTTCAGCTAAAAATAGTTGGTTTTGTAGCTTATCAACTACCTGAGGTGTTCCTATGCTTGTTTCTACCTGTAGTATACTTAATTGTATATAAAGTCACATTGTTAAGGCTCAATAGGTTAAGTACAGATTCAGAATTAGAACAGTAACTTCCTTGGGTACATATGTCTGTAGTTTCTGGGTACTTGGTGAAGGTTTTGGAGAACCTCTGTTCCGGTGAGCGTGGGGGATAGACTTGATCTGCAGGTGATTCAGAACTGTTGGACCACTGTCCTGCTTGCTGCAGCAATTGGAATGTATCTAATGAAAGAGGTGGGGGACTGAAACTGGAAGAATTTGGTTTTATTCTGTTCTGTAGGCTGACTTGTAGTTTTTTGTAATGCTGGGGAAAGACTTGACCAGTAACCATTAGAGAGACACTGCACTGTCATGTTAGTAGCCAGCCTTATTTACTGGTGATTTGACTTACCATTTCAAGTGCAGTTCTCGCTGTGTACTGTCCCATGGAAAAAGTTGAGATTAAAGTAAAAAAAGACTCTGATACTGCACAGAGGAACTCCATTTATGGTTGTAGAAGTAATCTTAACTTCCTAAAGACTGGAGTTCTTGATATGTCATCTAAATGTTCTTATAATATTGTTTTTGATGCTTAATCTTTTGTCCCCTCCCCACTTCTAGTTTGTATATTTAATTTAATGACTTTGCAACATAGTGAGTTTTGGGGGTTTTTTTTGGTTTTTTAAATTTCATACAGACAGTAGCTTTTTGTGCTTTTGCAGAAGTTAGAGGATGATAAGATGTTGGTATATTATGGAGTTATATAAAGATTTTTCTGTCCTAAAGTACCCTTTTTAACCTCTTCTGTATGTGCCCTTGGTGAGTCAGTACCAGTTCCCCTTTGGGGTCATCTCATCAATGTTGCTTCCGACTGGCATTGTCCAAGTCTGCCTATCAGTTTGTTCCCATGGTTTCCTAATCTTTTATCAATTGCTCCTAGACCCTGCTAGTTTCACTTCTGGTCCTGATCTTTAGATAAGCATGAATCCAACAAACTATTTTATTTTTTCTTCTGCTTTGCCCCAGTTGGACTCTTCTGTATTCCTATGGAACTTCTATTTCATGTTGCTTGTGTTTCAGTGGGGAAAAGGCTTTTTTTTTTTTTTTTTTTTTTTAAGAGTAATAAGCAAGTCCTTCACCTCCAACTCTTAGGTGTAGAAGAGAATGCCTGTATCCTGGAGTAGCCACTTGCAGGGAGGTCCAGCTTTGAGTCTGTAGAGCTGGACGAAAGAAGCTATGCTGAGCCACTCTGTGGAAGTGACAAATAATTTGTCCAGTGCTAAATGGCTGATTTTGAGCAAACTTAGCAAACAGGGAGTTTTAGGTTTTTAGCTTCCTAATATGAAGTTCTTCAGTGACTAGTAGGTGTTTCAAGGGTTTTTATGTCATTCTTTCCCGCCCCAAGTTTAACATATGACCAAGTCTGTGCACGTTATTACAGGGTTTAAAGGATGTGTGTCTGATGGAGGGCTTAATCTCGACCAAGTTCTAGTTACCTGCTGTAAAGAATGGAAGGCCAAACTGCTTAGAAAAGTTTACATACCTGAAGTTTGTATGCATATGCATCTAGACTCTGACATATGCAAAGTAAATTTAAGTAAATGTGGACTGGATTGCATGTCCTTGCTACAGACATCCTGCACTAAAACCAGCCCAGGTGGTTCCTGTTATTTATAAATAAAGCGTTGGATTTGTGATGCTGTATGTAAAATACCCTGAAGAGAATGGAACTTCTTCTGTAACTTGCCTGCTGCCTCGTTAGGAAATACAAAATTACTATGTGAAAAGCAGACTGGACAGAGATGAGATTGGAGAAATACTGATTTAAGGAGCTTGAGTTAGTCAAGTATAGCGCTGCTAAAGTTTCAAACTGGCTTCCTTTGAAGGTAACTAGAGTTCAGATGCATATTCCAGTAGTTTGCTGTTAGGAAAACCAAGATTTTTTTTTAAATATAACTCTTCAGTCCAGAAGTGCTTAATCATCAAGGAACAACAATGCATTTTGTCTTCGTTCTGCTTAATTTGAAAGGAAAGATGAGTCTGAAATGCAAAGGGCAAAACTATGACTGTCCATCCAGATCTGAAAGTGTGAATTTGAGTTTTTCCTTAGGGCTGGCCTCCTGCAGTGGGGTTCAGTTGATTTGGCGTGTTTTTTACTTTTTTTTTTTTTAAGATTACTTAAATAAAACAACATCATGTTTTTACTTACAGCACTTGAAGAATCGGAAAGTGACATTTATGTGCGATTCATGAGGTCACACAAGTGTTACGACATTGTTCCAACAAGCTCTAAGCTTGTTGTTTTCGACACTACGCTACAAGTGAGTATTCTACTTTCAGTCTGCCTTTGCTTGCGGTTTGTTTTTTTTTTTTCCTGAGTGTTAAATAAAATGTGATCTGCGAAGAGAAATTCTCCTACAATGCTGTACTTTGACTGTACAAAACCATATTGTTTCAACTGTATCTTTTATGTTTACTAGAGGAGGAGCTGGGGGGAGACTTCTTAGCAGAACAGAAAGAGAGGATGTAATTTTGGTTTGCAGTTGGAATTGCTGTGTAAAAAACTTTCAGACAAGCCCAAACTCATATTGGCTTCTTTATGGCTATCAGAATTTGCTTGAAGACATTTTGTATAAAGATCCCTGTGCAATAGCTAAAGAGCATTCAGGTGCTTTGAGCCTGTTCCCACTGTATTGGTAAGACAATTTAGGACTAAAATGGATGGCTTAATTATGCACGTTATTACATTCTCCAGAAAATTTTTTTTTTCAGTTTTTCATTTTGCTTTTAATCAGTAAATCATCTGCTAGACTTTTGGCTCTGTCTGAAGAGTTTGTTTGCCAAAAGAAGACATTAGCTGCCTGCTAAAGAAACAGACTAATCTGCTCTGCAGCATGGTAGAAAGCTGTGGCTTTGTTTTCTGAATTTTGAAATAGGTGGTTTTTTGGCTTGCTTTAGGTTTTTTGTTTGTTTGTTTCGGTGTGTTTTTCCTTTTAAAGATGCTTCAATTCTGGCTTAACTAAGCCTATTAGGTAATTTTGGTCTGGAACGTACTGCTGTATTAGACTTCAGCTTTCCACAGTCAGAGGCAACCATGTAATAGATACTTAGTCCCAAAATGTTCACAGAACCATTTTGCATATCGGATAATTGTATGTAATGCTAGGTTGAGTGCTATGATCTCTAAGGTGGAAAGTCTGCATTGCACAACAAGGCAAAGTATTGGGGTGGATCAAGAGCACTGCACACGTATTAGTTTATTTGTACAATGACCAACAGCATCCTTCTGGAGTTGTGCAGCATGGCTAAAGCACTGGAGCTTCAGTTAGTGCTCAGCACAAAAAAAGCAACAAGTAGCTTCAGCCATGGATGTTTTTGATTATCCAGGCATCTCACTGGTGAGGGAGCCTCCTTCATCTCTTGATTTTATTTAGACTTTGAGCACAGTGAGGCTGCAATGTGTTGATTACCTTGGCTGTGTCCTTAAAGGTAAGTATACTGTCCAGTACTAGTATTGTGTTAATACTTCAGCAGGGCTGTGGTTAAGAGTCTGTTCGTGTGCCAAGGGACCTCCTGCTGCTAACTGGTCTGGCAGCTGAGAAGGGAACACTGAATTTAACAGTTGGTCACCAGTGTCTCGTGTCAAATTATTTCCTTCTTCACCCAGAAAGCCAGACTTCTGGAAACCTGTCGTCCTTAAGCACCTTGGTATCAATGGAACAGTCGCTTTTATTTCACTAGGATTCTTCCATGTGCTTTACTGGACACTGGATTTTGTAGTGAAAAGACACCCGATTTGTGATTAGAGATGGAAAAAGGTAGCCCATAGTCTTAGAGGAAGAGCATTCAAGCATGCAGATGTCAGTCGTACAGAGTTCAAATGTTCTCATTGTTGGTTTTCTTTGTATATTCCACTTCTTGACTGTTTTGATACAGTCTTTCAACTGCATCTGCTTTTGCATTTCCCCAGTCACACAGACTCTAATTGTGCAAGCGCTGTAAGCTCTACTGAAGAGTATCTGTTACATTTCGATATAATACTAATGAACAGTTCTTGCCACATTGCTTTTCAGAGATTTCTTTCTCTGTCTCTCAGAAGCTTGCTTCTTTAAGAGGTTGATTATGTTGACTTTTTCACTGTCTTGGAGGGAAAAAGTTGTTCAGTTTTTCCTTTCTTCTGCTTGCTTTGACCTGAAAGGTTAAATTTGGGATGGTAGTGTTTACTGTCACTCTTTCAGCTCTTCTCAAAGACTGCTAGCTTCCTTATGGTTGCTCACACTATGAGATAAGCTGCAGCTACCAACTTCCAACAGGTTGTTGGCATGACCCACAATCTGATGAGTTCTCAGCTGTCAGTGGTCACCTGACTCAAAGGCTTGAGTTCCATCACTGTTGTAATTGGAAAGATGAATTTTCTTTATTCCATGATCCTGCTAATCTTGAGGCCATTGGGGCAGGTCACCCATTCCCTTTGGATTCCCCCAATCTCTTGATTAATTACATAAAATCATGCCAAGTACCAGTTTTCATTGCTGGAGCTGTCTTGAGATGATGCTATTAGTGTAAAGAAGTTATAGAGTTTCATCTCCGATTGGTGAGCCAGTGTGAGGTAATAGTTGGAGAAAGCAGCATGTGAGTGACTGAACCTTATGAATTTTCACCATAAACTAAACCAGGTAACTTAATGGTGATGAAAAACTTTCACCAACACTTCACTAAAACCCCTGTCCAATTTGGGATCCGTAGTGATGGTCATGGATTACAAATGGAGAAGAACAAGGCATGCCTTGGTCTATGATCATGGGGTAATATTCTCAGTCTGCTTCTCCAGGTATTTGAAAGCTGTGGTGGTAGAAGGGGAGACTGTAGTTATTCATTCAGACTCCAGTATATGACAGATGTAGACTGTATCTTGAACCTGGATTACTGGTGAGGAGCTTTTGTTCTTTCTCTTCAAACTGCATTTTTTTGTAGTCTGCACTATTACATTTAATCCCAGTTGCATTACTCTCAATAGTCATAATATTATTGCAAAGCAGTAGTCCTCTTCCGCCATTGACACTGTCTTCCAACTTTACAGGTTTCACGAAACTGAATTACAGGGTTATTTAAGAAAACATTAAACGGGTTGATGTGAATGCTCTTCCTGGGCTACACTGCTAGGAGATCTTCTAAATCTAGTATTGCCCTTTGTAGTTCCTTACCTAGAAATTTGTGTTAGTGTTCCACCTTCAGTATCTTCAAAGCACATTATATTTCTTCAGCTTGATCAGTGTGGCTGGCGCACCTGCATGTGTCTGGAATGTAAATGTAGAATAGCTTTTTTTTAAAAAACAAAAAAAGACACAGCTGAATAAGTACATGGTGGAGAATGTACCTAATAAGAGTAGTCAGAGAAAAGCTTCTAAAATGTTCTTTGTGTTTTAATTTTTAATATATAAATTAGTTATTTGCCAGTACTTCAGGATTTTGTCGGTTCTTATTTTGAAAGCGTAGTATGCAGCTTTGCAAAACATTGGGTGTCCATGAATCCTCTCAAACTGAGAAGATTTTGCAGATTCTTGTCTTTCCTAGGGCTGCTTCACCCCTACACACGAGTGTTTCTCATAATTTTAAAACAAAACAAAAAAACAAGCCTATTGCCTTGAAAAAGTTCTCCAAAGATTTGAATTCAGTTTTTGAATAATGCTAGAGCTAAAACAGAATGTCTAAGGGCTCACTTTTTGCCTCCCTTAGTATGAGGTAGTAGCAATCAATGGAAGAAGGAGTTAAAAATGGAGTTGCGTTGTGTTCTAATGGCATGCTGTGAAAGGTTCTGCTGTTGGATTTTTGTTTGACTGCAGTATCCCATCTCCCTCTACTGGTCAGCAATCACAGAAAGCATCACATGTTTCTACCCTGGAAAATTATTCATGAGATACTGTGGAAAGTATTCTGAAACTATTAGCTGTGGGAAAGCTGGAGATGTTAACTTATATAATGTGGTACAAGTCACACTGCTGAAGCAACCTCTGTTCATAAAAGTAAATGTTTAGTCTCAATGTCATCAAGGGATTTAGTCTAAAGATTTGTAAGGAACCTGATTTTAACCTTACATAAGAGAGGAGATGGTAAGGTGCTGTTACATTGGAAACAGAACGAAGACCTTAAATAGCAGAAACAGTAGCGAATAAAGAGCAGGAATGGGCTGACAGTCTCTTCAGTCCTGCTTATCTGTCAGTCAGAAGGCATGGGGGCCTCTCGTTTCCGGCAGCTACCAACCATCTTGCTGCTGCTAGTGCTAGCACAGCAGTCTGGTCTTGCGTGTCAGGAACGTGCCTGTGGAACTGGCACCTACACCGCTGCTTTCACAACAGCCAAGTGTATCTCAGGTGCTTCTCTTAAGTATCGGATCCTATGGTAAGGGAGAAGCGTGCTGTGTCACCTGGAGAATGTGTCACTTGGCACAGACTTGAGCAACATCTGTACTAAATAAATAAAATATACTGAGCCAAGGTCTTTTCACCTGCCTGAGGCCAACTAGCACAGCTCAGTTTGCATTAGTATGGCTTAGCTTATATTGCCCCCAAAAGACAGTATTGGTATCTAGTCTGCCTACCTGAAATGGTCCCTAGCCTGCACTGAACCCTGAGTAGTGGCAGATATTGTCTCGGAGAGTGCTAGCTGGCACAGGTCTCTTGATTTAGACTGACAGTGGACTGTTCGTTCACCTTTTTAATTTACTAATACAGTAATACATACATTACATAGCCTGTAAGTATTTGCTCCTTATACGTATTTGTAGAATGATACAGGACTCCACATCAGTGCTGTGGCTTTCACCTGCCTGTGACCCATGAATACTCCTGGTTCGTGACAAGCCTCAGCCTTTCACTTTTCCCAGAAAGATGCTATCTTTGCTTGACGCACATTAAAGAAACATTTTAAAGTCTGATCTGACCAGGAAGGGAGTCAAGAGACAATTAGATGTTGTGAGCTGTCCTGTGAAGCTTGGAAATTTGACTCTGTGGATGGTGGGGAAACTAGGCAAGTTGCAACAGCGTGCAGCTCACAGTGGATAAAACTGTCTTTCTGATCTCTTGCACATCTCCCAAGATGCAAAAAATAGGAGAAGAAACACTTCACAGCCCCTTTGAGGGGATTAGGGGGCTTGTCCCCTGAAGGGCTGCTCTGTGAATGAGCATTCACTTATTGTTCTGCTTCATTCTAGTTATTCAATAAAAGGATCTGGATTATCTTTGTAATAGGTTCCAGGAAAACACTGAGCTGAATGCAGAGTTACTGGTTACCAGCTTGTGTCTTCAGCACAGTATTGGAGTACTCTACAGACGTGAATGCATTTAATGTGGCAATGATCTGGGGAAACAGTGACATCTCGATCTGCCTTTATTTTCTGTTTGTTGGTTTTAACTTGTATCAGGTACAGCAACACAGCAATCTGATCTTTTGCTTTGAAACTGGTATTAATGCTTTGAAGGAAAATAAGAATTTTAGTAATTCCTGTATTAAATTCAAATGTCAACAAAATATAGCACTTTATTCACAGTCTATCCGCAGAACTGCTTTTGTCTAACTGACGTCATCTAACAGCGTGATTTCACTTTTTTCCTTGTTACTGCATACATACGACTTCATAATGTTTTCTTTAGAGACCAATGCATTATCCGCCCCATCCTGAACTCTGTTGGAACCTTTAAAGGAAATGGCTCTTACCTAGCCTATAGCAGTCTCTGAAGCTTAGCTCTGTAAGCTTACTGAAGGCCAGATTTTTGTCTGGCCTTCAAACCAGTTTATTACTTAATTTGATATTGCCCAGCCTACATAAAGATGAGAAGGATTAGCTTATATTGTAGCACAGATCAGTCAAGAGGAATGTAAAAGGTAAGTATAAGACAGGGGCTTCCCTGCTGCGTGTTGAGCAAGAGCCTGCAGTCCCAAGAATGGTATATTAGCAGATGTAGCGGCTGCGTCCTGTGAAGTTTGCATAAGCTCTCCATGCAGTGAAAAGCTCTGTCTAACCTTTGGCTAAATGATAATCTTACCTGTTAAAAGTAAATTTATGTTTTCATACTAAAACATGTAGCTTTTGCTTACCATGACCTTGAAGCTGTTCTTAAAGTATTTGTCCAGCACTTCTTCATAAACTAGTAAAAATCATGTTTATATGGAAACAGTCATCAAAGTAAACTTTCAGAATCCTACAGACTTTCTTTTTATATCCAGAAGAAATCTTGGACAATTCTGTGACTTGAAGATTAGATTATTTAACCTTTCTGTTTAATGAAATTATCAAAGTTGATAATGGACCAGATGTTATCACTAATGTATGCTTTTGCAGTCACTATCACACACTAGTAAGAGCTCAAATACTTATTTTTCTTCTACATAGCTAGAAAAACATTTGGAACAATCTTCTGGAAACTTCTGTAGTGGTTTAATAAGCTGGAAGTAAATGTAACTTCTGCAGAGCATGCAATGGATTCCGCATTAGAAGAGTGGAAGAGGATTTGTATCTCTCTTCCTTGTGCTGACTCTATTCAGTAAATGGATTTATTATTCTTGCTCCCTCCAGGTCATTCTTGACTAGGGTGTTGCCTCTCTCCAAGGTAATGAGATAGACCAGGCTTCCAGGAAGAATGCTCCAGAATCTTTTGCTTCCAGCAGCACACAGCGGACTCTGGGTCTGCTCTCGCAGCAGAGTTCTCACAGCTTTACAGAAGGATTGACTGTCTGTGTCTTAATTGGCTTTGAGGCTTTTTCTCGTCAAAGTTGCTAAATTTAAACTAATGTACTGTCTGCATTTCTGAGGAGTGTGAACAATCCTTCCTGGCTTACCCGTCCCACAGAGCTGTACGAGGATAATGTAATTTAGCTTCTAAATGCCATGTGGGCTGAGGCAGTTGAGCAGGCCACATAAAAGCTCCCTTCACTCAGGTCAGGCTGGAATCAGTAGCATAATACGGGAATACTGGGTTTTTTCAGAGCTGCTCCTGTTGCTTATAGACAACAAGCATAGGAGCTTAATTCCTGCAGCTCTCAAAACCAGCAGGAATCATTAATTCCTGGATCTTGGAGGAAGATAATATGAGTTCACCGTACCAATTAAGCAGAAATTTTTTGGTCTACACAGGGTGTAGGTAAGGTGTTTGTGCTTGGCTGAGTGAAAGTCATGCATCATTCTTCCTGCCTTCCCCACCCCATGACCACTTTTTCTGGTGAGATCTTAATCTGTGAAAGAATTCCTCTACCCTTCCTGCTGTAGCTGACCCTAGTGGCTCTGCCTATGAGGCTTACCTAATATCTTACTCTTCACCAGTTGTGGCATGAAATCTAGCAGCAGAAATGCTGGCTTGAAGTGATTTCCCCACCCCCCGAAAAGAGACCTGTGCTGCTTTTTTTTTTTTTTTTCCAACTAGAATGCTTAGGCTCCCCTCAAACAGCAGCTGGAAGTGAGTATCAGCAGAGTACCTTATTGAGGGAATCACAGAGTTGACTGCAGTCATGGACCAATGGCTCTCTAGAAGAGGTCCTGATTAAATCAACATGTGTGGTGTTAGAGGAGGAACAAGAGCCCTTAAATGCTGGCTGCAGTATGGGCATATTCACATAGAGTATCAGTTAAGGTCTCAGTTTTGTGTCTTTAGTTGGCTTGGGGCCTTTTCATGTGGACGTGGTGTGGGGAAGGTTTCTGCAAGTGGACATAGTACCTGCTCTGTGGGGAGAAATGTAGAATGTGTGCCTGCATACTTTAACTTGAGGATAAGACACTAGCTAGTATTTCTGGGATTTGACTTGGGTCTGAAGGGTATTACTCCATCAGCTCTTAAATTTTGCTAAGCACTCTATGACCATTAGTAGTACATCATCTACCAAGAGTGTTCCCTATCCGTCTCCTGTGAATGGAGAAGAGAACTGAATTTTTATCTGGTTTCATGTAAGCTTTCCAAAACTCAACATGAGCTAGAGGAGCTGCTTGTGGATGTTTGTTGGTTGGGGTTTTTCAGATGTTAAAGCAAATGTAGCCTCTCAGTTAGTAACTGGTTTGTACAATTTTTCTCTACTTTACTCGAGTGTGTGATAAGGTAAAGGAGGAAATTCTTCTCTTCAAGACCTGCTTGGCCCTCACCCTAGGCAAAAGTCTTTGTTATTAAGTCCTTAAGTAGCCTTTTTTTCAAGGCATAGTCCTTCAAGGAGGAAATGCTTCTACCAAATTCATAGACCAAAGAAGAAAATAATTGGAAGATAAATTTGAATGCAACAGTTATCAAGCTGAGATAATTGTTTGTCATCTTGCATACTGTTTTAGTCCCTCCGGACAAGCCAACTTATAAAAACACTGAGCTATATATGTGCACTACAGAAGAGGGTTCTAACTTTTCAAAATAGCTCCTTTACAGGACTAGTTTTCTATAACTTTAGAAGATGTCTGGGTTGGACATTACAACTTTATTTGAAGGAAAAAAAAAAAGGAATTGCAAGTTAATGTTTGGTATTATTCCCAGTGTTTTTTTGGTCACCATTTTGGAAAGATAAAGACAAAGCAATTAATGATCCTCTAAAAAAAGAGAGCAATTCCTGTGAGAATGTAGTTTCTTGACAGTGGGTGTCATCCCTAGATTACAAATCCAGAGAAATGGTTTTTTTTCATTTTTCTCTTGACCGCTTGGAAAGCTGATGTGGAGATTATTTGGAAAATTGGTCCACCTCCCTGAAATTTCTTTGCTTCAGAGCTTGTGTTTGGGAAGAATTGCCTTCTCCTCAGTTGAAGGGGTTTAAATGCCATTGCCATCTGGGCGTGAATTGCTTCAAAGTAAAAGGGCATGACATGTTTGGAGAATATCTACCTTGTACTGCTTTTGTGATCTGGGGATGAATGCTGGAGTCTTTGATTCCAGTTTAGTTCACAGAAGTTTTCAGATCATAGAAATAAATCCTTTGAAGACGATGCTGACAGTGTGGAAGAGGAGGGATGCCCAAATAGCTTTCTGTGGCAAAGTTATATTTTCAACTTAGTGTTGTCTTTTTTCTGTGTTCCTAAACACTGTATCACAAGCCACTGTTCAGGTGTTCTCCAGTGGACCATATTGCATTACCTGGGATCCGAAGACTTTCAGTAGAAGCTGAGGGTGAATAAGGAGGGGGAAAAAGACAGTATGAGCACCTCCAGTCATTGTTGAGTATTCTTCAGATAAGAGAGGACAAGAACTTGCTGGACCTGAGAGTGGGCTTGCACCCTATTTGACACGGTGTTAGTGTGACCCAAGTAGTTAGTGACCTTGGTTTCCCTCTTCACTGGCTGTGTTGTCAAACAAATACACAAAACCAGCGATGAATCCCTTGTATGAGATCCGCCTTACAGCATCTGATACAGAAGCAATACCTGAAATCCTAGTGACATGAGGGAGTAGCAGGGGAGACATTATAAACCTGCCTTATTGCAGCTAGATCATCAGGCTTGCGTTTCCCTCATACACAGCAGTGCAGACTCTTCTTCCCGCTCCACCCCCCTGAGAGATCTGCCAAGATTTGGACAGTCAGGGGACTTGCCAGGCTACTTAAAGAAATATTGTCGTGTTTGTGTTGGGCGAGAAACTGTTGCCGCATTCCTCATGTTTTCACAAATCAGAGTATTTGAGAGTCAGTCAGCTTGTAAATACAGAATCACAGAATAGTAGGAGTTGGAAGGGACCTCTGTGGGTCATCTAGTCCAACCCTCCTGCCGAAGCAGGGTCACCTACAGCAGGTTGCACAGGACCTTGTCCAGGCGGGTCTTGAATATCTCCAGAGAAGGAGACTCCACCACCTCCCTGGGCAGCCTGTTGCAGTGCTCCGTCACCCTCAGAGGGAAGAAGTTCTTCCTCATGTTCAGACGGAACTTCCTGTGCTTAAGTTTGTGCCCGTTGCCCCTTGTCCTGTCACTGGGCACCACTGAAAAGAGCTTGGCCCCATCCTCCTGACACCCACCCTTCAGATATTTATAAGCATTTAAAGGTCCCCTCTCAGCCTTCTCTTCTTCAGGCTAAACAAGCCCAGCTCCCTCAGCCTTTCCTCATAGGACAGATGCTCCAGTCCCCTCATCATCCTTGTAGGCTTCCGCTGGACTCTTTCCAGTAGCTCCTCATCTTTCTTGAACTGGGGAGCCCAGAACTGGGCACAGTACTCCAGATGAGGCCTCACCAGGGCAGTGTAGAGGGGAAGAAGAACCTCCCTCGACCTACTGGCCACACTCCTCCTGATGCACCCCAGAATGCCATTGGCCTTCCTGGCAACCAGGGCACACTGCTGGCTCATGGTTAACCTGTCGTCCACCAGGACACCCAGGTCCCTCTCCGCAGAGCTGCTCTCCAGTAGGTCCGCCCCAAGCCTGTACTGGTGCATGAGGTTGTTCCTCCCCAGGTGCAGGACCCTGCACTTGCCCTTATTGAATTTCATCAGGTTCCTCTCTGCCCAACTCTCCAGCCTGTCCAGGTCTTGCTGAATGGCAGCACAGCCTTCTGGTGTATCTACCACTCCTCCCAGTTTTGTGTCATCAGCAAACTTGCTGAGGGTACACTCTTAACTCTTCATCCAGGTCATTGATGAAGAAGTTGAACAAGACTGGGCCGAGTACGGACCCCTGGGGGGACACCACTAGTTACTGGCCTCCAACTAGACTCAGCACCACTGATGACAACCCTCTGAGTTTTGCCATTCAGCCAGTTCTCAATCCACCTCACCCACCACTCATCCAGCCCACACTTCCTGAGCTTCCCTAGGAGCATGTTATGGGAGACAGTGCCGAAAGCCTTGCTGAAGTCTAGGTAGACAACATCCACGGCTCTCCCCTCATCTACCCAGCCAGTCATGTCACCGTAGAAAGCTATCAGACTGGTCAAGTATGATTTCCCCTTGGTGAATCCATGTTGAGTACTCCTGATAACCTTATTTTCCTCTCCTTGCTTGATGATGACCTCTAGAACGAGCTGCTCCATCATCTTTCCTGGGATGGAGGTGAGGCTGACCGGCCTGTAGTTCCCTGGGTCCTCCTTCTTGCCCTTTTTGAAGACTGGAGCGACATTGGCCTTTCTCCAGTTCTCGAGCACCTCTCCTGTCTTCCAGGATCTTTCAAAGATGATGGAGGGTGGCTCAGCAACGACGTCCGCCAGCTCCCTCAGCACTCGTGGGTGCATTCCATCGGGGCCCATGGATTTGTGGACATCCAGATTGCTTAAGCGATCCCTCACACAGTCCTCCTCGACCAAGGGAAAGTCATCCCCTCTGTAGGCTTCCTCTCTTACCTCTGGGGCCTGGGACTCCTGAGGGCCTGCCTTGGCACTGAAGACTGAAGCAAAGGCGGCATTCAGTAGCTCTGCCTTCTCTGCATCCTCCGTCATCAGGACACCCGCCTCATTCAGCAGTGGCCCCACATTATCCGAAGTCTTCCCTTTGCTGCTGATGTAGTTGGAGAAGCCCTTCTTGTTGTTTTTGACATCCCTTGCCAGCTTCAATTCCAAGTGGGTCTTGGCCTTCCTTGTTGCACCCCTGCATGCTCTGACAACATTCGTGTACTCCTAGAAGACAAGTTTGAAACCCACTGGTCACCAACGCACGTAGTTAAAGTTTTCATAACATAGTGTTAGGTAAAACAAGATAATAGTGTGTGTGCGCACACTGAATTTTTGGAAATAGGCTCATCCTCAGTTTTTTTTTTCAGATGCTTCCCTCTTTCACAGATGTTTACCTGGGAAAGCGTTTCCACAAGGGCTCGTGAGTTGTGTCGTGTATCATGATGAGGATTGTCCCTTTCAGGATTTTGCGTCAGTGAGGAAAAACTTTTTCTGCAGTCTGGTGAAATTTTCCGCCTGCTGCCACCTTTTCTAGTGTCTCTGCCTGGTAATCGAGCTATTTTGGAGCTCACTTAACTGTAAGGGACAAGATTTTCCGAATGTTCTACTACCTGAAAAACAGGACTTCCTTTGTGTGTTTCTGTCGTTCTTGGTTATATTGGAAGAGGCTATGTCCTCCTTAAGTCTGACAGTGGAAAGATTTGGATGGTCTGCAGAAGCGATGACCTCCGGAAGTCCCGTCTGACCTGAATTAGTCTGTTCTGTTATTCAGCATATTCACAGCCAGTGTAGTGAGTTCCTGTAGTAAGAAAAGCTTTTTCCTGTTCTGCTCACTGCAGTGTAACAGCACCTATTGTTGAAGTGATCTACGATGCATCTGGGAATTCAGTTGCTGTGTTCCTTTGCTACAGTGTGACCCTTCTACTTAAGAGGCAGAATGTTGAAGACAAGTAGTCACATAAAGTGGGATTCCTTGTCTAATTGTAAATGTGTGGACATCTTATAGTCGGTGAGAGGGGATTGGCATCTGTGGGATACAACTTAATCTCCACCTAAGGCTGGGGAGTCATAGCACAGAAATGACTGTGTCCCCCAGTTTGCCGTGAAGAGATGTGGTGAATATGCAAGGTCAGTGTATATGTCAGAACAACCTATAAATTTTGGTAGATAAATCCCATTCTTAATGGTTCATTGTGTTTGTTAGGACCACTACATGGTTAATGAGAACAGAAGTGCTTTGTTTAAAGAGTGTTTGTACGTGGTGTTGAACAGCAGCAATCTATGGGATCTAGCTGAAGAACAATGGTTTTGTGAAGGTCAGGCCAGTCCAACACTCAAGATCAGAGAAAGAACAGCACTGGTGGGGTTGAGAATTAACAAACACTGTTGGAGACCCAGAGATGGTACATGGTAGAAATCTTCAAAGACTGCAAACTATATATAATTTGAAAGGAAGATCCTTGTGGGTGTTTTCTGCATGAACATCAGTGAAACATCTAAATGTGCTGGACGGAAGCCCAGCTCCACACCCCAGTGCTTTGGCTGGCCACCAAGCAGTACTTTGGGCAACTGAAACTGGTAAACCTCAGAAACTAAGGGAAAGAGTGAGTGTGTGTTGGGTGCTTGAAAGCAGTTTTAGCAAATAAGAATGAAGTTGGGTTTTTTGCTTTGCAATTACCTTACTTAAATAAGTGCCAAGTATTAACGTTAAGAACTGACGGCATTGTTATTTCGTTTGAAAGGTAACTGCATAACACTTTCTACTGTGAAACCGAATAAGGCAATAGGAATGTCATGTAAGCTGTGGTCTAGGAGGATAGCCTAGAGGGATGAAGTTTAAGTATTTTGTAACTAAACTTTGGTGATTTATTACATCAGATGTTTAATATCCTAATACCTAAGCTGAACTCATTGTCTTTTATGAAGAATTTGTCTGAGCTATCTTAGTAGCTCTATCTGTTCAGCAGCCCCCAGTTTTTTCAAAATCTGTCTTTTAAAGCTAGACAAGATGGCATCTAACAGAAGGTTCTTGTGATTCTGGGAGACAAATAGCTTGCAAATAAACCAGAAAGAATCAGAGCAAGAACTGATTCTTTGAGGAAACTTTCTTTTCCTTCTGGATTGTCTGCGAGCTCAGCTTCTTGCCTAGTATATCTTTGGAATTGACTCTCTTGAAGTGTCATTTCTGAATCTAAAAATAATACCCCGATTTTTACCATCTCACCTGTCTAAACATTGTGCTAGATAGTGTTCTTTGCTGCTACTGTGTCTGAGAAAGGATTAGCAGCAAGAATTTGGAGGTTGCGTGAAGTCTTACAATTGGGTCTCCACATCTTTTCTGCTTCTTTTGTAGGTTATCAATTACAGAGTTTGTACACTTGACTGAGGAGTTTTTTTGCATGATTACTATCTGGAAGAAAGCTATTTTCCTTCTGGTTTTAGTAGATTAGCAGTTACCTTATTGCTCTGATACAGCTTGAACGTCTTACTCTTGTGGAGTACTCGGGACGTAAGTTGACTGTGACCGTTAACTCATCTGATAGCTACTCTTACAGAAAGATACCAAAGCTGAAGGCTCTTGGTTACAGGCAGTTTGATTGTACTTTCCTCTTTTTTGGTGCAGAATGGTTAGAACTTCCTTGCTTTGCCCCAGTGTGGAGTTAGGCTGTGTGAACTCACTTCTGTCCTGTATCTGCTCCCCAAATATCTCACTGCTGTTAGCTTTCACTGCATTAACTGTAAGTGTGATGCTGTTATGTGGGAAGGCCTCATGTGTCTGCCTGGAGGGTTGCTGTGTGGTTTCAGTCTTCCTTATGAGTTAGCGTGCTCCTGCAGTGGATTTGGTAATGTTTGTTTTGCCTGACTCCTCCCTGTGTCGGTGAAGTGGCTGAATACCTCTGGGACCTTTCTACTTAACCATTTTTTAGATAAATACTATGTGGTGTGTATCTTATGGCCTTATTTGTGGCCCCGGGTATTGTTTCCTCCCCATATGGCTCCTTCAGTTTTAATGCAGTTTAGGGGTGGTGGTTGTTAAGCAGATCATTATTGCTGTTGATTGATGGTATGGCAGAAGCAGCTTTAAAGTCAGGAGGAAGCTTTGAGAACTGTCGTCTGCTGAGGTCGGGAGAGTAGATTTGCTTCTGATGGTCAGAAAGCAGTGAGGCTGCGCAGAGGTCACAAGAAATAAGGATTGCTTTCAGAAGTCTAATCTTAAAGAATGAAGTTCACGTACTTTAGGATAACACCAAGTATTTGAAACACTCGCTGCAAATCAGTGAAGTGTAGACAGATGTGAATACGTTGTAGTGCAGAGCAGAAGTCTTACTAACTTTTAGAATTTTGAACTGCTACGTTGTAACACTAAGTAGAATCTAAAGGGAGGTTCTGTCAAATATTGTATGACACTGGCTGTCATACGGATGGCTTTGCAAACTTTTCCACAAAGGTCATAGCTAACAATGGCAGACTTAGGTGTTGTTTGTTTTTTTTTCCTACCTGCATTTTTATTTGTCCCTGCTGTTTTGGATGCTGATTCCATTGACTGTGAAGCCCTCTTATTCCTGACTGTTGTGGAGAGGAGCCCCTGGGCACGTAAAGTAGACACTTAAGATACCACTGTGTAATAGTGGTCTGTTCAGATTGCAGTCATCGAGAAACTGCTACTTCTACGTTACTTAGACTGTGGACCGATTTCATGGATGTAGAGATACAGATTGGCTGTGTCCTAGTTTTATGCCAGGTCAAGACCTGGACAAGAACCATTGCTTCTATGTTGCGTTTTCTGTGTGAAGACTCTGTAGGGGTGTGGGCGGGACAGGAAAGATAACATCCTCAAGCCTGTCTCCAAGACATCAGGATTTTGAGGTGCACGAGAGCCTGATGGCTTCATGCTGCAGAGATCTAGTGTTCACAGGGAAGTTTTTCTTTTGAGAATGACACTATAACCTTATAACTTCTGATGCAGGAATTGGGGAGGGTTAATTCATTAAAAAATGAAAGGATTTGGTTACATTTCTTTAGCAGAAAAACAGGCTAGCTAGTCCTTTTAACTTTCAGTCATATTTAAAATAAGCCATTTTAATTTGTGTAAATTGTGAGTCTAGAAGCCGGAGAGGAAACGAGACTTCTGTTGCTTCAGTCATTTGGGTTTGTTTGTTTTGTTTTTTTTTTTAAATGCAACTGGCTCTAGTGAACATTAACTAGAATACAGCACGGTCTTCAAATGTTGACCTGTATCTACAAACTGGACGCTTGTGATAATGAAGTTCATTACAGATTTATTCAATGTCATGATTTGGGGGGGTATAACATTTATGGATAATATCAAGCAGGAATAAATTTGAGGTTAGCAAGCATACCTTTTCAGCTGTCTCAGCTTACTTCATCAGAGGCTTTTGCATAGAATATTCACATAACAAAACAAAAACAGGTCTGGTTTTACTAAGCTTTTTTCTAAGCATTTTAACTATTTTAGAAGTAAAAGGCGTCAGGTTTTTGTTTGGTGGTGTGGTTTTTGTTCTGTTTTGAATACCAGCTACCTGTTTATACTGCATTTTTCCTAGTAACTGGGGAAACCCTGCTGTTGGTGTCTGGTATGCTAAATTAAGAGCAATGATTTTTTTTTTTTTTTTTTTCTCAATTGTTTGTCCTTTTTTCAGGTAAAGAAAGCCTTTTTTGCCTTGGTGGCAAATGGTGTGAGAGCAGCTCCACTGTGGGAGAGTAAAAAACAGAGTTTTGTAGGTAAGTAGCTCTAACATTATTCAGGATTACTGGAATTTCCAGGGTGCTTTACTGTTGCAGGAGGTGGTCTGGGGCTAGCCGTGGTCTACAACCTGGAGACACACTGGCAAAGAGGGTTTCTTTTTCCTCCTTGTGAGGAGTGAAACGTTGCCAGCTTTCATAGTGTTGCTGTGCTTTGAGAATCATGATTCTTTTAGTTCTTGACCTTAAAATAGGAACTATAAAAAGAAGAATTTGATGTTACAGTATCCTAATACACACGTGATACAAGCATGTCTTTCTCTGCACGTTTTCAGTAAGGTGCACTGAGAAATCTTTAAATACCAGAACTAATGTTGAATGCCACAGATATGTCTCAATTGGGAGAAAAATGTTAGATCTATGTGTTGCTTTTTTAAAAGTAAAGTAATTAATTGCCACAACAGTAGTCTTCCAAAATTAGATCTCTGTTGCAGTTAGAAAACAGAGTCATAGTGGCAGCTACAAATACTATTAGACGTACTTCTTGTGAGCTGGAATGTAGATTGATGATTCTTGGAAATGAATGGTAGATACTTTATAAAGTATTTGTTAAAATACTTTAAATCTAAGGGGGAGGAGCAGTAGTTTCATGCAATACATCATAGGAATGCTGTGTGTCTTTTACATTTCATTTTCTGTCTGTAACTAAGCTCTAGTGATTTATAGCTGATGTCCAGATTAATTTTTCCCTTCCCCATTTCTTAGTTTCTTCAGTTTAGATGTAAGAGTAGTAAACAGTGGAGCAATTACATCTTCTCAAATTTAGAACTTGAAAGCTCAAAAAAGATTAATATTTGCAGGTAACTAAACTAATCATCTATATTACGCAGTTTGGTGTTGGTGGTTAAAATGTTTATACTATGCGTGTACTATCTCTTTTTTCTTTAAAAAAGTCACATTTCAATACAGATGTTGAGGAGTACTGTGGAAATGACTGAATGGAGTTCTTTATAATCCATTTTCTTGAATATTACTCATTACTGTTCCTTCATTTGAGTCTGAGAGCATGCCTAGCTTGGCAAGTACATAATGAGAATGTGTCTTATTCGAAAACAAAATGAAAGGCAAGGACAGATCTCCAACCTTTAAAAATGTTCTAACCCCCCCTCTTTTCTTTTCATGTTTTTGGGGGTGGATGCAGTCTGGATTCAAGGTTTTCTTTGAGTCAAATTGAAAGCAGAGTAGAAGCACATAGCTTATCATTTTGGATATCAATTCAGACGCGTGTTTTTATTCTTAAGTATTGTATCAATGTGAAATTCAATATACATAGTTTTGGAATTCAGCTGTTGATTAGTCGAATACAAATAGTATGTTACATGGATTTAATGTTTATTAAATTATGTATTGTGAATACAAATAAAGTAGCTGAAGTTCTGCATGTCAAGTATATATCTGAAGAACTTTTATGTATCACTTGTTACAGGAATGTTAACAATTACAGATTTCATTAACATACTACATAGATACTATAAGTCTCCAATGGTAAGTATGAAGTTAAGCTGTACTTTTATCATTTGCTATACTTTTATCATTTGCCATACAGTACAGAGACTGAAATACCAAAGTGAAAGATTGATGGTGATTGTTGTTATTTAAGTCTTTGGAAGCTTAGATATGTCGTGGGTATGCTCACTGCGGGGGTTTTTTTGAAAGAAAAGATGGCTTTGTGAGCAAGGGGATAAAACGGTATCTAGATATCCGAGTTCAGTTCCCAGCTTTAGCCGTGAAGGTCCTGGGAGCTTGGGCAGGTAATGTAATCTGTCCGCTCCAGTTATACATGTATAAACACGAAGAATTTCCTTAATGAGTGCTACCATTTATTATGTTTTGTGTGGCACTTACCATAATGATAGCCTTAATTTTGGGTACGAAGCTCCACCAAGTGTTGCAACTAATGAATAATGCATTTGGGATGAAGGACCTGGCTGAACGTACTTACTAAAAACTAGATGCAATATAAAAAGTATGAAAGAACGTGCTTGATTATTGATCACTGTATTTGTGTTCAGGTTGTTTCAAAGCAGATTTTTCAGTAGTAATCCAAGCTCTCTCTAAATAGCGAATATCAATGAAAATGCACTTGGGGAGGATGTCTTTAAGTTACATGAACAAGATCATTGTATTTTAAAAATGAAGTGTGTTGCTATGTGTGGTTTGCATGCTTGTAAAATCACCTTTGTCTCATGATAGAGCTGTTCTGAAGTGAGTATGCAGAGTTAAGCAGAATGCTAGCTTACAGAGGCTTGGGTGCATTAAAAGGTTACTCTGTTCTTGGAGTGATGGTGTAAACTAGTTAAACTAGTTAAATATATGCAAATATTTTAGTTACATGCCTGAGTTGCACAATCAGTTGGGAGATCTGTTGACTTCAATTAACTGTAATTTAAAATTCCCATTGGCAGTCAGTTGATGAAATTCTCTTGCTTGCACGTTCATAGAAACATTTACATCCCTTTCTTGTTCCTGTCAAATTGCAATTCTCCCTCTACCAATTCAAATGTATGTACTATGTCTTAATAGCTAAAAAATCAAGAACAGTTGGAGGAAGCGGACATCTGAGGTATTAGGCTTCTTAAAACTCATGTTAGTTTCTAAAATTTATAGTGAAATTCCTGTCAGATGCCATTGTGTGGTACACTGTCACTTCTTCCTGCTGAAGTTTCCCCTCCCCTCCCCCTTTATTTTCTTAGGGAGAAGCTAAAAAGTGATTGCACACTGGTAACTTCCTTAAAATGGTTTCCATATTGTAAGGACTCTCAGCCTCAGTGCTACCAATTTTTCCATGTGACTTTACCTAAGGTCTAACTGTTGTCACTCCTGTTTACCTTGTCTAACATCCTATTCCATAGGTTGTGCTTAAAATGACAGCGGTAAGGACGAATAGCTGAGAAGTGATAACATTTGACTTAAGTGACTGATGGAATCTTCTGTTAAAAAAATATTAATTAAAATAATGTTCCATCAGGGAACGCTCTAATCTTAATTGGTAAAATTATGCTGAAAATAAAATTCTTCAATATTTTAGTCATTCTTTCTAAATGCATCATCACATGACATACGGTGTTAAACATGTTGCTGTTCATAATCTTTATCTTTAAATGATTGATGAGGAGCATAGATAGTTTATCCGTATAGCATGGTCCAAGAACTAGGTTTAACCTCATCTCATCAGCATCTAGAGTGGTCTCCTGTTCTGATAACTCCAGTACTCCTTCCGAACTGCACTCCACTGTCTTAACTGGCTTTTTTGTGAAGTGCCCTAAAAGATGATTTAACTTACGTGGGTATCGTTTGTGTCACCCAAAAGTGGTATATTTGAGTAGTACGGTGATAGTATATCAGTTTAACATTCCCTTATACTCTTCAAAGGATGCTAATTCTGGAGAGTAATCTAATCTAAGTGTAGCCTCCTTTAGCTCAAAGATAAACACAGTAGGCTTTGTGGAGACTTCTACCCTTCACCAGTAAACTCTTCAGCTTCAGCACTGTTTGCAGAGGTACCTGACAGAGAAGAGCTGTGTAAGGGATGGCAGGCACCTTTGGCTGAGGCTAGAGTGAGTGCAATTGCTACTAGAAGTGGCTGGCTTGCAGCCTGATACCTCTAGAGAAAGGTGGCTTTCACATCTGGAAAGTTTTTGGAGAACCATCAGCAAGATGGAAGGAGCCACTGTAGAGAGGTTACACAATCTTTTGACAGAGAACTTTGTGAAATAGCTGCTGAACAGCAGGAAGTTCGTGATGTGACCGTGTCTCTCTTCTGTTGTTGGATTTGGTTTTGTGGGTTTCTCTTATTTTTTTTACTTCGAAGACTGGACTCTTGAGAGTAGTTCGATGCTATTGCCCATCTGATCTAATGATAAGCTGCAATCAAAAGGTGCAGGCTTGCCGCATCCTTTCTCCAGTACCATTTGCCTGTCCTTTTTGTTAGCCAGTTACAGAAGCTCAAAGAGCATAAAACTACCAATGTTTTTGTAACTTTTTTGCCTGTTTGGTTCCTGGGACCAGCTGAACGCAGGCCAGATGAGCAGCATTGCTGGCGGAGGAGAAATGCTGAGAGCATGCATGACTTAGATGCAATGTCCAAAAACCTTGGAAGAATGTAGTGTTAGTAAAAGATTAAATTGGGGGTCGGGGGGGACGGGGGATGACGGATATGGAGATACAGTGTTGGTTTTTCTGATTGAACTGAGTACTAAACCAAGTGCTATTGCTTGTTTGTAATCTTGTAACAGTAAAATTAATCTCTGTTAGCATTAAGAAGTCATGTGATCAGGGTAACCTTTTTACTGGTTTGGGTGTGTGAGGAATCATCAGAGGGTTTACTCTGAAATGATTGCTTTAAGGTGAGATAAATTACTGAGGAGATGCCTTTGAGTCTAGAAACAATCCAGACTACAAACCCAGGCAGGTAAAAGATGTTTCCTGGCCCCTGAAATGATAGGTCCAGTATGGTACTCTGCATTAAGCAGGATTGCACCCATTCCTCTTGTTGCTGCCAAGAAGTGTTATTCTGGACTGTTCTTAGTCTGTTAGATTGCCTGGAATGAAATGTAAGGAAGTTATTCAGATATTTATAATATTGTTAATGATGTTGGGTTCAGAATTTAATACTTAAAGCTAAACTTTCCATCTACCCGTTGTAGGTTCAGATTTATGAATTGGAGGAGCACAAGATAGAAACCTGGAGGGGTAAGAATATTTACTACTTGATTGATAATTTAGTATGTTGTAATGTTTTTCAGTATAGTGGATTTTAATTAAGTCATAGACTTAGCTTGTGTCTCTCCACAAACTTCTTAATGAAAGCAGGAATAGTGAAAGCTTGTCTGTTTGCTCCTGCTGCTTATTTTTCTACCTGAAATGGTACGTGGATTAGAGTGATCTGGGCTATGTACTACTTCAGCGCTTGTTCGTGATTAGAACCATCTTGCTCTTTTTAAGCAAGAAAAAAGGAAACTGGCGTAAGGTGACATGTATGGCCGTAGATTTGAGGAGTGTATGTAGAATGGAAATGTATCTGAGCCAGGATGCAGAATGAGTAGATGACCCTACTACGCGTTGAGTGAACTGATGGATGAGCAACAAGCTATGCCTGAGTGAACTGCATGGTGCAGCCAGAAATTCATCGAATATGCTGGGTGTCAGCAGAAGTGCTGAACGATGGGAGGAAGCTTTATGTGAAGGATAGACTGTATACCATGAAATAACATACAGAAGTATTCCATGCAGCAGACCCTCTCAGGAAAGGAACTGGTGAAGACCTGTTTGCTGTTGCTGCAGTGACCCCTGGTGGTAATCAGTTTAGTCCTTAACGTCAGCGTAGAGGAGTGTGCGTGAGTGGTAGAATACCTAAAGTAACTGTATACATTACTCCTTTCTTCCACTTAAGTTTGTACAAATGAATTCATAAAATGCTTTTGTGAAAATAGCTAATGTTTTCATATAAAGTGGTAACGGTCTGTTCGTTTTCTATACACAGAGCTTTATTTACAAGAAACATTTAAACCTTTAGTGAACATCTCCCCAGATGCAAGGTAGGATTTTGCTTTTCAGTCTGTAATTTGAAATAAACTACCTACCTCAACACTGAATTTAAGACTTTTTTTATATAATAAGAAACAAATGATATTGTAAACTAGAGTACAATAGTGAAGGACTCTTAATATAATCAAGAAGGCATGGGAGTTTTTTTATTGCAAGTGAGGAGTTTTGTTTATTATCCAAAAAAGAGAATTTTTAGAACTTTTGTCTTTTGTCCATGTAACTGTTTTGGTAAATTAACTAGATATAGATCAGAATTAATTGCCAGAAAACATGCAAAAAAGGCAACATGATGACCCTTCAAGCTGGCCTGCAAGTCATGTTCATTTCATGAAAATCAAAGACTGTACAGAACCTTGCAGCTGTCTCGTTCTCAGCAATCACAGTAATTGAAAACTTACGATACTTTTCAACACAAATAACTTTCCTTAACTAAAGGGAAGGCAATATCTGTGTATTTTGTTCTGCTCTGCTACTAGGTTGTGTTCCTTAAATATAAATAACTGTCCTTTTTGTGATGGAATTTGAAAGAAATTGGTTTTGAGCTGCCATTATACCTTGTATAGCAAAGGTAGCTTGAGAGAGAGCTTTAGTTGATCACATAACGATTTGAGTACTAGTTAATCGCTGAAATGGAGAGTGGAGTTCTGATTCTCGTGTTCGGTTTAGGGAACAGGATTGCTCATGCCCTATGGAAGGAAACTGGTAAAGAGACTCCTAGTGATTAGCTCGAAGTAATGATATGCTGTATCCTCAACAGAATTGCTGTGAAGTCATCAATAAGTCATTCAATGAAGTCATAAGGAATGTATTTTGAGTGGTAGCTGGTTGCAAAGAATATCGTTGATACAACAAAATAGTATAATTGCTGTCAGTCAGAGGTGCAGCAAGAGAAGTACTGCAGTAAAGAAGGTGCCATAGGACAGGTGTAAAAGGGTACAGCAAGCCAACTTGAGATCTGATCCAGAAATGGACTTGCGTTCTGTGACAGTCAGGCTGCAGCACTTAGGAGTAGTTAAATACTTACTCCAGGAGTGGAATCTACACTGCAATGCTGGGAATCTTGGTTCCATTTGTATCAAACGGGAGTAGTTCGTCCCTGTAACGTCCTCAGAACATATGGCTTATGGTGTATAGGAAGAAGCCTGCTCCAGCAAGGGGGTGTTTATCAAAGTTTTACTAGCTTTATTACTTACTGATTTATTGCAGTTTGTGGTCAGCTGCTTTATCGTAGTCTTACTAGGACCAAGGCGGGGGGAAGCGTTACTTGCAAGAGACGCAGACTTGCATAGGTTGGAGTATTGCTAAATTGTAGTCTGTAGTGTCTGTAGGATTGTTTCACTTCTCCTGAGAATAACTTTTTGCCAATCCCCAATGATAATTCAGTGAAATGATTAGATAATTGTTTGGGCTTAATTGCATGTATTCACTTACCCCTAAAAATGCTCTTCCTAGAAAATGTTATAGAAGTTTGGGATTGAGATGCATTAAGGGCAAGAACACTCTTTTTCGTTGTTTGTCTGTCTCTGAACAGGAATATCCATTCTGAGTGCAGGGATACTGTGAGCACAGCACTCACTGGAAAAACAATTTACACTTGTGCAGAAATATTTCTACTTTCTAACCCAAAAAGACACTTTCCATCACATTTTCTTACTGGTTTTAGATGTTCATGAGCATATTGTTGTTGATCTGTTTTACCAGCTGCAAAAGTTAATTTGAAATCCATGAAGTTCTGTTTTCTACAACATTAAAGAGAATACAAACAATTATTCATGATATGTACTTCTTGAGGGTTTGTAAATATGTGTATATATCACTTGACATTACTCATTGTCAGCTAGAATTCATTTAAAAAATATATATGTTTTTCTCCTCAGCCTTTTTGATGCTGTATATTCATTGATCAAAAACAAAATCCACAGATTGCCAGTTATAGATCCTGTCAGCGGAAATGCACTTTATATACTTACCCATAAAAGAATCCTCAAGTTCCTCCAGCTTTTTGTAAGTATTTAAAGTTATGCTTTGCTTAACTGGTTCTTTTTTTCCCATCCAGTAGACATCTTTAAGTAATTTAAGTCTTAGTACAGAAACTTCTTGATAAAATTCCATATTCACTGTGTCTATGCATATCTTTTTTTTTTTTTTGATAATAGAGAAATTAAATCTTGATGTAGGACCTGCCTTTTTGTTTTAGTCATTTAAAGAAACCTAAACAACAAGGACTTGTCTTGGCTGTTTGGGTAACTTGCTGTCCTTTCTGGAAGATCTACTCAGCTTCAGAAGCTTGTTTATGTGAATAGAAAAACAAATTGTCTCCCAGAGGCGAGATTATTGTTACGCATTGTAGCTTGTGTCAGTCACAGGAAAGAATAGGAGGCCAGACAAAGCAATAAGAGTTCAAAATAAGCATTCAGCATATAGTATGTTGTGCCATCTTCTCTCTCCAGTTTCAGTGGGAATGACATAGCTTAGGAGCAAAAGCTTTTAGCGATGGGTTACTATGAAAATAAGTAAATGAGCAAAAAAGTTATATAGTCTGAATTCAGAGCTTCTTTGAACAGAAGTAATGCTTCTAGATCTGAGCTTGTTTTGGCTTTTTGTTAATCTCATAGCACATTACTGTAACGAGCTGTAACAATCATTTGGAGTCTGTAGATGCATGAGTGAATACAGAATACAGATTTCCTAATGTATGTACTAATCGTAAGGAAACATGTGAGGTGCAGAAAACCGCGCTGTCAATACATTTATTCTGACTTTCCTAGATGTCAGAGATGCCAAAGCCTGCCTTTATGAAGAAGAATCTGGATGAACTTGGAATAGGAACTTACCACAACATTGCCTTCATACATCCAGACACTCCTATCATTAAAGCCTTGAATATATTTGTAGAGAGAAGGATATCGGCATTACCTGTTGTGGATGAATCAGGTGTGTGTTGGGTCTGCTGTATACGAAAGTGTGGAAAGATAAATGAACCCTGGATTGATGTTGGGGGTAGGGGGAAGAGGCAAAAGAATAAAAAAAGTTTTTAAAAAAAAAAAAAAAATGGCCGGGGGGAGAAAGGGTATATAAATAAATATTTATGCAAGATGTAGGTTGATGGGCTTGGAAGAACTTCATGGTTTGGTAGGTTGTTTGGGAAGGTTTTCGATCTTTTCTTCTTGACCTGTTTTCTTTATGTGTATTTATAAGAAAATAAATGAGAGCACGAAGCAAGAAAACTAATTTTGTGTTTTAAGCACTTTATTAACTTTTGTTTTTCTTTTTAGGAAAAGTTGTAGATATTTATTCCAAATTTGATGTAATAGTAAGTATATCTCTTAAATTCTATTAAATATTTTATGTGCAGTAAGCACTTGTAAATTAATTTAATACGTGAATTTTGGCTAATTTGTTCCTTAGGCTTTAGTTTACAAACTGAATATAACAGATTCAATTCACTTGGCACAGCATTTTATTGTCATTATTTTTTATTTAAGCTGTCCTTAGTAATACTACTTGCACACAGGCGTCTACTGCTCTGGATGTTACCCAAAATTGGATTTGGCTGTACTCTTACAAAAAGAGAGCATAGGCTTGATCTAATTCAGGCCACTGTTTCTGGTTTTCCCTCAGGAGTGCAACAGCGTAGTCAGATTCGTGCCGTGATTTGCCAGCCTTGGACAGCAAGGGCTCCTCTATTCTTGTGGTCTTCAGAAACTTGAAAAATGTTATGGTTTTTTTTGTCCCTGTCCCCTCCCAGCCATATGCATCTGCCTTCTGATTGGAACTTCCAATACCTGTATTATTTTTTTAGAGGTTTAAGTGCCCAAGTTGCATATTGCACCAGCCTGCTAGTGCTAATGAAGAATCCAGGTGTCTGAAACACTGTGTAGAATGCTTTCAGAAATATGGAGAATAGTCCCAGATGGAAATACTTCAAGCTTATAAATATCTCTGGCTGCAAACAGTGCTCTCAATACTGAAAATTTTGCAATGTCACTGTTCTCCCCTGTCTATTCTAGGCATTTGTCTTTTTGTTCTTTGGGATTCTCTACTGTGTAAACTCCTGTTCTGCCATAAAAGCTGTCAGGGAATAGGTAGTAGCAGTAGCGAGAGTGATCCAACACATCAACAACAATGACATTTCACAGTTGGTAGGTTCAGTGTTTCAATTTATTTTGTAACTGCGTTAGACTTGGAGGCAGGACGTGTTAATTTCCAATTCTTTTTCAGAAAGACACCAAAAGGAAGAAGGTTCCTTATGTTTTTCACTTCTTTTCACATTTTAAGTGCTGGGGCAACAAAAATTAGAGGATTTTTATAGACGCTGGATCATTTCTTAGGAAAAATTACATATTGGTATTGGGAAAAAGGAAAGGTGACTTCAGTTTGCAGGGGCTTTTTATGTTCTGCTAATGTCCTTCATCAGGAATTAGTTAAATGAGTTAACTAAAGCTGCTTGTATCCTCATGATCATCTGAAACTTTCTTCTCACGTTCAGTGTAATTCAATCCAAAAACTTGACTAGTCACAGCACATTGTAGTCAAAAATTAACTTCATTTTATTGCTTGGTGTAGTGATTTATTTTTAAAGGTCTGTCTTTTGTTCTTCCTTCAGTGCTTCAGTACACATAATCAATAGGTCAGGATGTGCCAACACTATCAAAATATTGCTGTGGTCCCACCTACAAAGAAAGCTTTTGCTGGTCTGGGTAAAGTCCACTTGCTTACAAGCATGGTCCTCTTAAAATGAAAGTTGAGACTGTCAGCTTTAAAACTCTTTTAATCTTCTTAGTTTTAGTGGTGACGATGGGTTTTATATTAATTTTGTAGTACTTATTGAAATACACACACACACACACACACACACACACACAAATTGTTGTCAAATGGCAATGCCAGCACAGTCCAGGAGAGGGAGCTTGAGCCCACAAATAAGAAAGGGGAAGAAAACACGTATTTCGCTCCCTACTTTGCTTGCCACAAAGATGTGCTTCATGGGTGGTGTTCAGAGCAGTTGGTGTCCTCCCCTATCCTGTGACAAACAAACAACAAAAAATTGTATATGCTTAAAGTATATTGTACAATCTGTAGAACTTCATCTTTACATTTTCTACTCGTGGAAAAGGCAGGATGAGTGACATCAGGCCAAATATCAGACAGCAAAGTAAGGAGATTTTCATTGGCCTAATGCATATCACAAAACAGTTTTATCAGTTAACCCAGTCTGTCGTATGGTGTTACACATGATTGCATGCTTGACTGTTCCCAGAAACTGAAGCTGAAGAGCATCTGCTTTGTTTAATATGTGACTTGGAATAGACTCAATTTACACCAGAAATGTGTATCTACTTGGTGCCAAAATATTTACTTTGCGTACTTTATTACTGAGTACTGAGATGTGCTATGTGCCTTGGGTTGTTTGGTTTGTTTTTTTTTCAGAATCTTGCTGCTGAAAAAACATACAATAACCTAGATATCACGGTAACGCAAGCCCTACAGCACCGTTCTCAGTATTTCGAAGGTGTTGTGAAGTGTAGTATGCTGGAAACACTGGAGACCATTGTGGATAGAATAGTGAAGGCTGAGGTGAGTTCGCTTTTTATTTTTCCCTTCACTGAGTTAAAAGTTGTGTTACCAAACTAACAAATAGTACAAATTTGTCCTTTCTAAGTTATTTTGGTTACTTGTGAAAGCATTTTTTTCATAACTCCATGTGTTAGGTATCAGTTTGATTTATAGACTTACAGTTCCTTACAGGGATGTGCAAAGTGTTGTACAGTACATCTGTAATAATACTTGGTTATTTGCATTTCTGTTTTCTGACATTAACTGAACTGAATGCAAAGCTTTTTTGAGAGAATCAAGTTTCTTCCAAGTGTGCCATAAGTTTTGCATACAAATAATTCTTTAAACTCCAGCTTATAGCTAGGTTGATTAGCCTGTTGTTCAGGAAATTTAATGAGTCCAGTTAGCTAATGCAGATGGAGTCCTGCACTGCTCTTGTACAAATACTGTGAAACAGGGCCAGAAGATAAATGCTGGTGAAGAAACCTTCACTAACTGCTCTTGTAAATGATTTATCTGTGTGCTTTTCATTCTTCTGATGCTGTTTATCTTGTTTGTTAGTACTGGGAGCTTTCTTATACGTGGAGGTGAATGAGTATGTAGGTCTTCCTCCCCTGTTAGGCCTCTCTGCAGAAGAAAATCAGTATTACCAGTTTTGGTTGTCTCCGAGGTGTGATCAACTCCATTTAGATGCTTTAACCTCTTCAATTGCAAGATTATTTTTTTTTTTAATCTTCAGGGCTGTAACTGTGCATATACCATTAGGCAATTTTTACTTGTAACTTTCTGCATTTGCTTGAGCTTCTTCCTAAAATTGAATAATTTCAGCATTGCTGACATACAGATTTCAAATTTGGATAACTTTATCACTGTCTGAAGAAGCTTTAGACATTTGGATTTTACCAACTCCTACCTTTTGGTTCAGTCTAAACATAGTGAGATTATGTTAAAAAAAAAAAAAAAAAAAAAGTCAGTCAAAGCTACAGGCTATTTTTAGCTGCCAGACGAGTGCTAGATCTTACTGAAAATGAAATGACTGTATTGTCTGTTTCTCTTGAATTCATTACACTGAGAGAAGAATAAAATTGTTAAATATGTGCACATACAAAAACTAATAACCCCATCTAAAAAGTCACCAACATAGTTTCATCAAAAAAAGACCACAATAATACTCGCTCTTCCTTCCCTCCGGCCCCTTTTTCTTTCCTCCCTCTGTCAGGTGGGTATGACTGTTCAGACAATTCAGAGCTCCTCTCTTGTATCTGACTAGCCATGAAGTGGTTGACCTCGACCGTATATTAACATATCTATTCATAAGTGACTTAAGTAAAAAGTAAGCATGTAGTAGGCTCCCAACTTTTGACAAACGCCCTTTTTGGGATCGCACACTTGTGAGCTGGTTCAGCTGTGATGTTTAGGTTGTACAACTCTGTACCCACTTGCGGTGGCCTCCGGTGCCAGGAGTGACATTAGGACGCTCTCCCGGTTCTGCAGTGGTCTTTCACTGTTGTAGCCTGAGCTGGCCGATGAGCCTCAGGATGTGGGAGCATCCACCTACCTTCCCTCCAGTTAGGACAAAAGTTTTGTAGTATAAAACTTTGCATAGAATAGGTTTGTAAGGACATGGTCGTTATTTGAAAATACAGTCTTACCGTTGATAAATCTGTCTTCCAAGTTGTGTCCTTGTGTTAACTGCACAGTGAGTTTGCACAGATAAGTTGAATCTTTTTTCTGTCTTAATCTGTTTAAATAGTTTTAAAACCAGTCTGGCACTCGGTTTCAACTATGTAGCCTCTGACAAAAATTAAGTTAAAACCGACTTCGACATGTCAAAATACAAGTTCTAGTGCTGCACCTCTCTCTAAGAAAGGATTTTTGAGAAGGAAGTCTCATTTTATTACTGTACCTTAGTTTGTGGGATCGCAGCGTGTAGGTTGGGGAAAAGTGGTTGATGTGAGTGCCACTTTTTGAGAGCAGAAGAATTTTAAAGACCTAGATCTTGGCTTAGTTGTGACTTCAAATCTGATTTTGTTGCCATGTCAGATACCTGTGTGCTTTTTAAACATACACAAGTTTTCATTTAAGTAGGACAAGCATGTTTCTATTGCCGTGTGAGATTGGCATTACGAACATTTTGAACCAATCCTTTTTTTTTTCCTACTTGTCTGCATACTGTATTACTTTAAGATTCTTTTTGTTTTTCTTTGCTTTAGCTAATACTGCAAATCAGACAAATATCTCTCAATATGTTTTCCTTGCTGGCAGGTTCATCGTTTGGTGGTAGTGAATGAAGCAGATAGCATTGTGGGTATCATCTCGCTTTCTGACATTCTACAAGCTTTGGTACTCACACCAGCAGGTATGGATGTTGCCTTCTGACCTTTGCCATAAGTCATTTAGTAGTGCGTGCACCCTGCTGGCTTTAATTTACTTGACAACGACAGACTTTTGATTTTCAACATTTGTAACTGTTTGATCATAGTTCTTAAATACGCTATTCATTTCTCTTCAGGAAAAAGCTCACAAAATACTAACTGTCAGTCTTTTGTTCACTGAGGAATGCATGGAGAAGCTTCATGAACATTATTGCTGTTCATACATCTTCTCTTTAGGAAAAAAGATCTTGATAAATGTTTTAACAGGGAAAACAGGATGAAGTTGGATGTAGCGTGTATAGACAAGATCTACAACAGGGCGCCTTCCCCCACCTTCCAGAATTTCTGTACTCTGGCCAGGTGCTCCCTGCGTGGATGCAGCTGTGCTTTGCACCAGCTCTGTAAAAGCACCTCTGTGGAGCCCTGGGTTGTCCAGCTGTGCTGTGGGTTTTGGTTGGCACAGCTATGTCAGACGGCACCCCAGACCATCAGTGTTATTCCAGTAGAAATCTCTAGCGTATTGCTAAACATGATCAGGTTCCTTTTAATAAGAGTATCTAAAAATGGATTTATTTCTGCTACTTTTATGTTGGTTTGTGGGGGGGGGTGTTTTTGAGGGTTTTTAAGTTTTGCCCAAGTTACTAACCTGCTTTATGTTCTTAATTGTAACTTCACTTTGACCACATAAATGACTTAAGTGTCACAAGAACTAAAGCAAAGCCCTCTTTTGGCTCTGAGGAAGACAAAAAAATGTCTTGAGGATTACAATTTTGCCTAAAAAAAAAAAAAATCAGACTAAGCAGATAGAGCTGGATACATCCTTGAAAAAAGAAAGTCTAAATGTGAGCTTAAATGGGATCTCGTACTTAGACTTGTACATTATCACATTATCTATCAGTGCTTCTCCTCTGTAGATTTAAAAAACAAAAAAAAAGAAGTTAGTGTAGCATTATAAAATTTCTCCACTGAAAAGAAGTAATCAGTGATACTGCAGAAGGTATTAGGTCAGTGCATCTCGTTCCTTTTAATGACCTGTAAGAGCAAGTAACCCAGCTTTCTGTGAAAGGCAGGGATGAGTATGAGAAATCAGCCCAAAGGCCTGGGTCCAGTGGGCGCATTGCCTAGGAGAATGGCGGGGTGCGTGTCCCTCCTCAGCGGGAGGTGTGAGGATCGGCGGACAGTGCCTCTCCAGGCAGAGGGGATGCTTTTCCTCAAGACTGCAGGGTAGAAGGATCCAAGGAGGGTAGAACTTACTGTTAATGGAGCCAAGCTTAGACAGAAAAGATGAATCTGGATACTGACAAACCAAGGGCTTTGTTATACTGGAATTACATGGACACTTCAGTTGCAGCTCTGTGAGCTGATATAACAGTACTCTGTAATTAGAAAGGGCAGTTCCTGCCCCCGTACACAATGTGCATCTGGCGTTCAGCATGTGGCAGCACCGACGCTCACGAGATCCCTCTGGGCAGCTTTAACTCATTGATCTATCGGGAAACTGAGCCAGCAGAAACCTGCAGAGTTTTATCAGTTTGGCACGCTGAACTGGCTCACAGGGGAGTCGAGGACTGAGTGCAGGGGTTAGAGTAACGGAGAGGGCAGGATTATGCTGCTGGAGGAGGTGAGGTGAGGGAAGGCAAGGCATTTTTCAGGAGCGGTTAGGCATTTGGTTGCAGTCCCACAGGCAACTGCTCGATTTTTAGACTGGTATTTGTCTCATGAAGTGAGGATGTCTGCAATGTAGATCTAGTTTGTGGAGTGTGGCTTACCTCTTAAAGTGGATACGTAAGAGCAACCAGATAAATCGTGCCCTAAAAGTGCCCATTTCTCTTCACAGACTAGAAAGGAAAATTTACTGACTGGCAGGAATGAAGACGAGCCTACGTTAGGAAAAAAAGTATCAGTTGTGATGTGAAAACTGGATGTATTTAATGAGTCTTTCAGTGTTTGATTATACATTACAAGCAGTAACTCCAGGTTGCTGGCAAGAGATTCTTGCTCTCTAGAGTTGGATGCTGCAGCCAAACTCGCCATAGGGCTTAGTCGTTGCCCAGCATGTGGTTAGTTGGAGTAATTGGAGAAGAGGCGAGATGCTGTACAGTCCTGCTGAACAGGTCTCTTGGATCCCTACTGTAAGCAAGATCTGCCTCTGAGCCAGGAAAAATGGGTCCATCAACACAGTGTCGTTAAACTGAATTCTTACAAAGTTTGTTCTCAAGCAGGACTTGATTTTTTTGTGGCTATTATGCTGATTAAGCTTGGCTTCTAAGCTGATGGGCAGGTTTGGGAGGTGGCTTTTTGGTTGGGTTTTTTTAAAATAAGTTTTTGTGCTGGGGAGAATGTTCAAAGCCACTTTCAGTAGCTTCCCAGAAGAGTTACTTAAACTCCCTTGCCAAGGAAGCTGAAAGGAATAATGGTCTCGAGGCCTTCCTCGCTCTGTTCACGTTGGCTTTTAGCAATCCTGCAGCGTATCCTTTAGAGTGGTGCCCAGTGCTAAGATTCTGTTGACGTGGTCAGAGTCGCAGCATTCAGGATGAGCTGTGCTCCGCCAGAAGCCGAGTGCTGTGTGCGTAAGGAAATCACGCATGCTTTCCTCTTCTGTTAACAGGTGCCAAACAGAAGGAGAATGAAAGTGAATGACTGCTGTGAATGTGCACGCGCTTGTAGGAGAACTTGAACAAAGTTTCTGGGTCAAGTTTGTCTGGAGAACAGTGACTGCAATAGAACAGAGCAGGATGGTTGAGAATGTGTATTGGGACGTAGTGATGGATGACGAGTCTATTCCCCCAGTGATGTCGCAAAAAAAAAAAAAGCAGCATGACAAAAGCTTATGTTAAAATGTAGGCTTGTATTTCAAAATGTCTTCAAAACATTTGCTGGAAGACTTCACATGATGTCCTTCATTAAAATGCACTGTATTCTGAAACTTTTTCATTTTGTATTTGACAGAAGTCACTGGTCAGCAATGGATATATGTGACATAAGGCAAGTGTATGGCATATTCATATCATAGTGCCTTATGTCAAAATACAGCAATATGTCATCACTGTTGCCCATCACTGTCAAAGGAAGTATTGTGCTAAACGAGACACTGTATTTGAATGTGAAAGTCTTTAAACCTAAAACCAAATCAGTTTCAGTTCTCATTAGATTTGTCATAAAAGCTGTAATTTGAATATCGGTAGACTTCTTTAAACCTTTAATGACAGTTTTGTGTTAAATGTTGCATTCTGAACTGAGATGTAAAACAAGACTGATTTTAAAAACAGCTTTATTTATTTTTACTTTCATGACAATTTTTTACACATCTTTGGTGGATAGCTAAAATTTCACCATATCCATTAATAAACTGTTGATTGTTATACAAACAAGTAGTAGATTTTCTCATTATTTTAAACTTTGGAGTTGCAGAAGCTGTGGCCTATCAATCAGTCCGTATTACTTGAGCTGAAGAAGCATGGCTCGAAAGTGCTCTGTACTGTAATACCCAGGCACCGTGGAGGGAATGAGGTGCCAGAGAACAGTATTTTCATCTGTATTAAAGTGTAAAACGATGTTTGTACAACAAAACTGAAACTTTTTATTGTATATGATTTGTACAGAAGTGGAGGAGTGAGGAAAGCTGTGGGGTAATCGCTAATGTAAATGTACTGTAAAGTTTGAAGATGAGACTTTTGTAATTGTAGATTCTTGCAGATGGAAGAAATTAAACCCTACCACATCAGTTTGGTTTTAGCAGTTCTTGCCAAGTTCTTTTGCATGTATAAATGTACGTGCATTTTGATTAGTGTAAACTAGGTGCAGAAGCATTCTTATTCTCCTTCAACTTTAAAGGCGGCTTATGCTAACGGAATAATGCAGGCAATACTTTTTACTGTGTGTCCAACCTGAATTCTGTACGTATATAACGGCAGTAAATTGATCTGCTATTTTTCCATTTTAAAACATAGAGCTAAAAGGTTAAGAGTTCTCAGTTTGCTTATGAAATGTGAGGGGTTTGATAGTAATGAAAAACCGTTTCTTCAGAAATTTTCCACTTTCTATAAGAATTTAAATTTTGAACTAAGTGTGTGAAAATTTTCTTCTTACTGGCATCTTTCATGTATAAAAATATTGCTCACTTTGTTCCTCTGTGAAGAACATTCTCAAGTCTTCTGCAGCACCTTTTCTCACTTGGTAAATACCGACTCTGTTCCCTGCGATTCTGGAGGGTGTTGGGTTGAAACAGCTGGTTTGGCCGAACAGCAGTGACCTTAGGGTCTGGTGCTGATTGCTGCCCTCGGAGATGACATCAGCACAGCTCTGATCATCACTGTTGGGGAGATGGAGTCACAGAAACTAAAAATAGTGACACTCGTTCTTTGTGGGGTGTGTGGAGGGGATAACTTGTGGTAGATGGACAGGGCTCTGAGCAACCTGATCTGGCTGAAGATGTCCCTGTTTACTGCAGGGGGGTTGGGCTAGATGGTCTCTAAATGTCCCTTCCAACCCAAAGCATTCGATGATTCTGTGAGATGAGAACTCTGTATTAGAGATAAGTGGTCAGCAGTCCTGCCTGCGGGTGCCACCCAAGCTGCGTAGATGCCACTTTGTGAAAGCCCAGGTGCTGCCCTGGCCCCTAGGATGCCAGAGAGTTGCCCAAATGCAGTGAGAGATCTCTCTCCCCGTCACTAGTCCACATGAGCATATTCTTCAGCCCTATATTCACAGTATTTTTGAAGATTGTTGAACCACTGATAGGTAGTTTTCACTTTATTTTTTAGCACAAAGTCTTTTGGCCCTGTTCCACGCAGACAGCTTTGGGCCTGTCTGCATAAATTAGGATGCAGAAAGCCAGAATGAATTTGCAGCTTTTGAACAACCGTGTACAGACTTCCTCTTTCAACATTATTACAAGTGCTGTTGATGTGTTGTGGACACAGGGCTAGCAAAATGATGGAAAGCAGCCTCCTCAGTGATACAAAACTGTATTTGGAGAATTTTTGCCCTTACCTTCTGGAATTCAGTTCTGAACTTTGAATTTGTGAGCAGCAGAATCGCAGTGTAACTCCATGAGCATGAACAAACAGCAGTGCTATCAAAGAGGCACTCTGTACAGGCACAAGCACCAGTGCTGCTGCAGTAAACCAAACTAAAGAAATCGTGTCATTTTTAGTACAGATCACTTTACTCCAGAGCTAGAAAAATGCTTGCTCCAGCACAAGGGAGGGCCAGGAATGAGTAAATGAGGGGAGAGGAAGGAGGGGTGACTCAGCAGCAGTGCTGCATGTACCAGGTTAAAGTGACAGTGCAACTAAAGCCTTGATCTCAGACTCTTCACATGGCTCACAAGAGGCCTTGGCCAAGAATGAATAAGATGTCATTAAACTCAAGTTCTCGCACATTTTTTCCTCTGGACAGGCAGCAAGCAGATCTGAGACCACAACGCTGGCTCCAGGCGCTCCCTGTCTTTCCACAGACAGGGCCATGCTGCAACTGGAGATGGCAAGAGGCTTCCCCAGTGACTCAGCTGAAAGCCTGATCGATAGCGTAGATGATCTTCTGTCCCAAGGATGTGAGAGGCTCTAGAAATGGATTCTGTTCTAACCAGCAGGACTGTAAAACATGTCATTGATTCCTGTGCTTCCCTGTGCAGTTCCTTGCCTAGCAAGAGATGTCTGTGAAAGCTAATTATTCTAAAAGGCTTCTTGGTCTTGGAAGGGAGCAGAGTAAGTTTCGGTTTTACCTACTCTGGATATTTTTAGCTGGTTAGGTGTAAGACGTTCCTTGGTAGACTTCAGCCCTGAATATTTTTCAGTGTCTAGAGATGCTCTGAACTAACTTAGGGAAAATCGCCCTTCGCTGGCATTGATCACTTAGCTGATTAAAACACTTCCCTGTTTCACTTCTGGAATCCTTTTGGTTAGAAGATCTGAGATCTTTAAGCGCCCCCAGACAGTATTTGCTGTTTACAAGGAACTGAACTGCCATTGTTGTGTATCCAAGGCCTATTCATCTTTTACTGAGGGATATTATTCTGCTGGGAACGCAGAAAGAACCAGCCTCACTTTCTGAGGTTTGAGCTCTTGTCCTCCCAGCAGACGAGAGGAAGGTGACTGAAGTGGTTCCAAGACTGCGCACGGCTTTGGGAACATTCCTTGCTGTCTTTTGAGAGCACGCGGGGTAAGTTGGAGGCTTTCAGTTTTGGTCCAGCCAGAAGTGAAAGCACACGTGCTTGATCCTGTCAGGCAGCAGGCTGTTCAGCTGCTCGTACTGAGCTCTCCAGTCAGCTTTCGTAGCCAGCTTACTTCAAAAGTTTCTATGAACTTTCACCCCATATAAACACTTATTAGGGGTGATTTCCAGAGGAAAATGTCATTCTGTGTAATTTAATACTACCCTTGTATCCTCATAATACATGTTATGCAAGAAAGAATGTTCTGCAGACACTGCTCTTTACTCCTGACTTCAGGTCTTAATTTAAATGCGGTTTGGAAAGTCTTTGCAGTCAGACCTGTTCCTGCTGAAGTGAAGGGGAACAGGAGGTGACCTGTACTCCTACGTCACTCATTCCTTTAGAAAAAACCACGCGTCCCTGCCAGCTGCATACCAGGACCCGTATGGCAACAGCCGCTGTGAGCTGAATTAGTTCCTTAATCTGATTCTACTAACGTTTTGCCAGTGTTTCTAACTGAATATTGGAAAATATGATCATTGTGAAAAAGCAGGAGGGAGTAGGAACAAGTGTAAGACTGAACCAAATGTACTTTGTAACCTCTGCGGGCAGCAAAGGCTCTGCTGTACACATGGAAGCGAGCCCAAAGTAAACGCCGGACACACAGCAAAAAAGCTCCTCGGGAAGGTCCTGATTTGCCAAAGGACAGAGCAGGTAATTGAACTGCTAATTGCTGTTACGGGAATCAAATGTACGAGTTAGAGCTGTTCTTCATTTGGACTCTGAGTAGCAGTGTGTTCCTGGGTTTGTATGTACTGTATTATAAAAATACTTGACTGTTGAGTTATGTTTACTACGTGAAATTCATCATGGTTTTTCCTCCACCACGGCAAAGCAGATGTAGGCAACAAAAGACAGACACGTTCCCTTTTCTCCAGCTCCCTCAGCATCTGTTTCTGCTCTCACCGCACACACATACTCCGTCGGCGCTCGCAGTTCTCCCATTTGGTATCTTCTCTTTCAGAACCTAGGCCATACCTGATGTGTTGCATTCATCGACTATGTTGTTAACTCATTCACAATAAAATGAATGTAATTTATCAGCTGAACGCATGATGAAGGCTACCTTTAATTTGAAGGAGCGTCTGGTGAAGCGAGATACAAAGCAGGCCTGGAGTACAGGCGGTGCATAGGTGCACGGCGTGCGTCACTTGTCCCAAAGTTCTCTGAACTCCTTTTGGTTCACAGCACGACTTGCAAACCCTGCAGAAAGGAAGAAGCTGGAGTAGGACCAGGGAACGCACGGGCAAAGCCCTAATCCCTAATTTACCGCTGCTACAGGATGCTCTGCTGTGAAATCGCACTTGGATTGTTAGAGGGGAGAGAATTTCAGCGCGGGGCCGCTGGATGAGTGTGTGAAGCTGTGCGGCCCTAAACATATCAACGGTACGAGTTCAGATAAAGCGCGATGCCCTGATTAGACACGTATGACATAGATGTGCTCTCCCTCAGCACCAGCGTGCTGCTGGGCAGGAGAACCGCAACGACAGCCCTGCCGCCATCCAGATCATCTCATCTCTGCTTCAGCTGCTACCGCTGGAGCAGCAGCATCCCAGGGTGCGCCCAAAGGCCACCTGGCACTGTCACCAAGTCCTAGGGCATGGAGGAACAACAGAGTTCCCCAAAAGCTCCATATTTGCCTGTATTTCGAGTGTTCCAGTCAAGACAGAACGAAACACGTGATCCTGATGGAATAAGGGTTATTAGCCAATTCCTTCCAAAGAACCAGTTGAAGAAAAGAAAGTCATAGGTTTTTCTGCAAGTTTAAAAGCCACCCGTGCCCAGAAAGGGCAAGTTCTGTGCTCCTGCTGCAATGCAGGTTAAGCAAGCCTGGAGGGTGTCCTCTGGTGGGACAACTCTGTTGCGATTAAAGGCAGTAAATAAAGCAGCTGAAGGAGGGGAGCAGACACCCTGCAGTAGTGACCTCACCTAAATGAGCAGAGAGAGTGAGCAAGCACAAGTTAACAGAAACGAGACAAACAAAAAGACAAGGGTGCAACAGGTGAGCGAGCTAAGAAAAAGAGAGTAAGGGAAAATACCTAATCAAAAGAAGTGGGGTGCCAAGGAGAGAGCAAAACCAGACACAGGAATCCAAAAAATTTTGGTGCTTACCACTCCCTGGAAAGACCTGAACATATTTTCTGAACATGTAGATTAGGTTTCAGCAGCGTGCAAACCACAGCACCTCAATAAAACACACCAGGTAGTAAGAACTGTAAGGATATGGAAGTTGAAAAAGTAACTGCCCCAACCTTCACCTGTGTTTTCAAACCTGTTCACATCACAGGAAGGTAACTCTGACCTCAGGGGTTTCAGTCCTCTGGCTCGGTAAATAGCCTGAATTTCAGACCACGCCATGTTTGCAGAGGGAGCGGGTGCGAAGATGGCAGCACAGCTGCCGAGATCCTCGAGGCACGGTCCTGCAGGATTACGGGCACTGCCATCCTCACGCCTGTTAAGCCACCAGCCTCGCGGCTTGTTTAAAGATTTCTGTTTTTTAGAGCACGCAAAGCAAAACGGAAGGGAGCGATCCCCATCAGGCAGGACTGCCTCTCCGCACCTCGCAGAGAGCTGTGCACAGGGCCGCTCTGGTGACCAAGGCAGGGTTTGTGAACGCTTCCCTGTCCTCGGTGGGGTACTCCAGAGCCATGACAGAACAGGAACCCGCACCGCAGTGAGCGGAAAAGAGAGGCTGGGCACGGAGAAAGAGTGTGCACAATGACACCCCCACCAGCCATTGCTGACAAAACACATAAACCCCCCATTTTCTCATTAAACTGCTGACTTTTCATCATGTACCTGTTCACTGAAGGCCGTCACACCTACTGTTTAAGTACCAGTGCTTAGCCTTCAAAATCCTATAATCCGGGAGATGTACAGCCAGACTATGCCAAACAGTGCAGATACCTCCCTAAAGCTTGTCTGCTTATCATAGAATCATTAAGGTTGGAAAAGACCTCTAAGATCACCAAGTCCAGCTGTCACCCAAACACCACCATGCCTACTAAACTATGTCCCAAAGTGCCATATCTACACGTTTTTTGAACACCTCCAGGGATGGTGACTCCACCACCTCCCTGGGCAGCCTGTTCTGATACCTGACCACTCTTTCAGTAAAGAGATTTTTCCTAATATCCAATCTAAACCTCCCCTGACGCAACCTGAGGCCATTGCCTCTTGTCCTATCGCTAGTTACCTGGGAGAAGAGACCAACACCTGCCTCACCACAACCTCCTTTCAGGTAGGTGTAGGGAGCAATAAGGTCCCCCCCCAGCGTCCTCTTTTCCGGACTAAACATCCCCAGCTCACTCAGCCGCTCCTCAGCAGACTTGTTCTCCAGACCCTTCACCATCCTCATTGCCCTTCTCTGGACACGCTCCAGCCCCTCAATGTCCTTCTTGTAGTGAGGGGCCCAAAACTGAACACAGTACTGGAGGTGTGGCCTCACCAGTGCCAAGTTCTGGGGCACGATCCTCTCCCCGCTCCTGCTGGCCACGCTATTCCTGATCCCAGCAAATCTTCAGAAGCAAATCTTTTCTGTGCGCGGGCAGCTCTCTTCTGCTGTAGCTCCCTGCCCTCGTACCAGGCCAGACGAACGCTGGCACGTGGGAACGAACGGCTGAGGGCGGGGAGAAGAAAACCCATCTCCCTTCACAGAGCCAAGCTGTCACGTTGGTCCCTGACAGGGGAGCCGCCAGCCGCCCGCAGCGCTCTGGTGTGCGGCGCGGCGCGGCACCGGACCCGCCCTCAGGACCGCGGCGGCCGTTACCGAACGCTGGCGGCCGCCCCTCAGGAGCCCGCCGCCCGGGTAAAGGCAGCGCCCGCCCTGGGAGGGGCACGCACGCGCGACTCTCAAGTTCCCTCCGCCCAATCGGCGTCCCCGCTGAGCCAGCCCCGCCCCTTTCTTTGAACGCCGTCCCCTACCGCAGCCGCCACTCTCGCCCAATAGCCGCCCGCGCCGCCTCCGCCGCCCAATCGGCGGGCGAGGAAAGGGATGACGCAGCGAGTTTCCCCCCCCGCCCATCGCGGCGCCTGGCGCCGGCTCGCGGCAGCGGAGAGGTCGTCGCTCCGGCCTGTGACGCGGTGACGCACAGGTACGTGAGGGGCTGGCGAGCCTGGCGGTCACGTGGGGCGGGCGCCGCCGCTGCTGCCAGGCGCCGCGGGTCCCGCGCGCTCGGCCCGCCGCTCCGCCGCCCCTCCCTCCTCCCCCCCCCGCCGCATGTGGCTGGCGGCGCGCCCCGCTCCCCGCCAGCCGACCGCCGCCTCCCCCGCCGCCGCCGCCCTTGATGTGGTTCGGGACCGGGCGGGGAGAAGATGCCGCCGTCCAAGTCCCGCAAGATCGCGATCCTGGGCTACCGGAGCGTGGGTGAGCGCGGGCCGCCGCCGTGAGGGGAGGGGGGGGGTGGCGGGACGTTGATGGGGGTGGGGGGGGAGTGCGGCGCGCGGGTCCCGGCCTCCGCAGCGCCCCCCCGGCCCGGAGGCCCCCGCCGCATCGCCCTCCCCCGCGGCAGCAGGTGCAGCGGCGGGGAGGGAGGGGAGGGAGGGCCGCCCCGCTTCCCGCCGCCGGGAGCGCGCAGCCGCGGCGTGCGGGCGGGCGGGCCCCGCCATGGCGGCGCCGCAGAGCGCTGCGGGCCCGGGGCTTGCGGGCGCCGGGCCCTTAATAGGAAGTTTCGCCGGCTGGGCCTTCCCGAACGAGCCTGGAAAGCCGGGGAGCGGGGGGATGAGGGCGGGCGGTCTCGGCCCGGTACCGCGGCTCGGGCCCGGTGCTGCGGGCAGGGCCCGGCGGAGGAGCTGCCCGGGAGCGTCCCGCCCGGGTCTGCGGTAGCTGTGGGAGGGGTTCCGCTGCGTGACCGCCCGCCATGGACAGCGGCCTCGGATGTCTCGGCCTTGGGGCTCTGGAAGCCGGGGGGGGGGGTCCCCGATGTCCCCCACAGCGCAGCTCCCCGGGCGGGTCCGGCCCGGCGGCGGATCGGGCTGGAGGATCGTGTGCGGCTGGAAGAAAAGGGCCGTACACCGGGGAGGTTCTGTGCTGCTGGAAAAGGGGTCTCTGCGTTAAAGTAGTGGCTAAATCAGCAATTTGCCTTCCGTTACGCACTCGGCAGAAAGAACCCTAAAAAAAATGCTTGTTTTAGAGATAAAAAAAAAGGCTAAATAAATGGAGCTCTTACTTAGACTGTGTGTGTAACTGCAGCCTGCGTTTGAGACGGGGTAGTGCAAAAAGGATGATGGATTTGCCTAGTCCTTGAGCAGCCTGTAGCAGATGGACCAGTGTGCGCAGTACATTTGACATCGCTCCTCGCAGTCCCTGACATTGTGTGTTGTGTTGTCTTTTCTCTTTGAGCACTGGGGAGAACGAGCAATGGGCAGCGTAAGTGGGAGGGAAGAATGCTTGAAATGCTGTCCGTTAGAAGTCTGTGATGGGCACTGGGTGAACTGCTGAGCTTTCATCTTTCATCTGTTGACAATGACAAGCAGCAATCAAAAAATCGAATGATAGTAGATATGTACTCAGCTGAGGAAAAAAAGAAATAATATAGTATTGTTAACTGGGTTGGTGGTGTTTTGAGCAATAGTACTCATACGGAAAGGATGGACGAAAGGTTACCGAGTGTCTGTTAAGACCTACTGCTGAACTTCTTCAGCTGAAGTTCTCTGAGACCAGTGCAACGTTAGGCTTGATGGGACAAGATCAGTTTTATTAGGACAGCTACAAGTTGTATGAACATAGAATTAAGGGGGGGAAAGACTGGTTTACTATAGTTTACCTTTCATTGTCTTTGACAATCCTGTGTTACCCCTCTCTGGTAAAAATCCTACATGGTGAAACTGCATTTACTCTTCTTAAGCATGGGAGCATTAAATTTCTAGGCAAAGACTTACGTAAAAGTTCAAGTAGTAGAAACAGATCATCGGGGTCTTACTTCCATCTTGTAAAGCTGTTAGAAAAACAAGAAAGTTAAACTGCGAGGTTTAAGTTGGGTCCTCTGCTTATCCAAGTATGCCTCCTAAAGTGTAGGAGGATGGTGACTTGGTTTGGCTTCGGAGAAGCTTTTGAGTAAGTCTTGCTTTGTATCGCGATGGCAAGAATACTACTTGAACCCCGGGTAGGAGAGGATCTGATCTCTTCTTAGGACAGGCTTTTGAGTGGTAGAAAATGATGAGCATTTCTCCTGGGGAAAATACAACATTTGACTAGAACTAATGTTTGTTAAGGTGGAGAATAATTGCAAAATCTGAAGGACTGGAAAGAAATGTTTTCTAAATTTCCTTTTGTAATTAGGGAGCTACATTCTATTGCCAGTAACATTAATCTTGGCCCTGGAATGAGGGAGGCTAACTCTGGCAAGTCGTAAAATGTTTACAGTTGTGTGCGTGTGTATATATATGCTATAGGTTAGCGTAAATTCTGAAGTGACCTGCTCCGTGACGTTGCGTGCTCTGCTTGTGATGTGTGTGGTGCTTGAGGTGAGGCCAGTCAGAAAATGGCGAGCTCTTTCTCCTGTGTCTTGCAGCTTCGTGTTGAAATAACCAGGTTTTGATGACAGTTTATAGCAGTGAGCTGTTCCCTACGGTCGATGATTCAAGACTTCTGCGGATCTTTCAGGTTATGAGTGTGTATAGTAATGGGCAGGCACGTCCTCCACAGGGATTTGAGGAACTTGTCTGAATCTGGTCCTGGCTTTATGCTAAGCCCTTATTTCTTTTACTTACATTAAATTTTGTTCTTATCCCAGTGCAGTTATCAGACAGACTAGAGTTAGGGAGTGGTATTCTGATATAATAGTTCTCAGAATAGAAAATTCGTTAGTCTGCTTGTTTGAATACACTCCCTCTGTCTTTCAACACCACCATCAACCCTTTCGTATGTGAAACTGGTGTGCTTCGCTGATGGGAGCGATCACAGCGGAAGCCTCACGAATTCCCGGGCAGACGCGCCTTCTGAGATGCAGACGGAGTATTTGCCAGAAACTTTGGGATTTGTGTTTTGGTCAGGAAGGCCAATTACATGTGCGTATAGCATACAGGTTGTGGCATGACGCTAGGCAAAATCACACAAGAATGTCTCCTCTGGGTTTTGCTCAGGCTGAAATCAGTCTAAGGAAGTTAAGCTCCATTATGTAAGTGTGCTTGTCTCGATGAGGTTCTGAGCAGAAATCAGATGGATTTCATCCCAAAAATTGGACAGTTTCACAGTGGGAGGAACTTGACTGTGGTTACTGTTTGATAAGTGACCAGAGTGGACCAGCTACCTGATCTGATTCTGGAAAAAATCTGATTGTGCATGATGAAGCAGAAGATTTTAAAAGGTACTGCCTCAACTAATAAGAATCTTCATACCTCTGTTTTAGTCATAATTTAATATATCCCAAATGTAACTGGAAATAAGTGGTTTGCATGGAAATAAATCAAGCAAGGCTTAGATTTTCTGAATCTCTTCGGGTAACAGCTGCTCTAAACAGCAGCGTATAGTCGTCCAAAATGCTTTGTGCTCACTTTGTTTCTTTTTTGTTTATAGAAAAAATATGTAAATTCAAACCACAAATGCCTGTATCAAGGAAGAGGTTTCTTAGATCGTCTTGTAAAAAGCTCGTTACTGGGGTTCTCTGCATTATATTGAACTGATGGCTTTAAGATAAGCAGGGAGGTGTTGTTTGGCTTGGATGCTTCAGTAGTAGGTCCCTATCTCAGCCTGATTTGTTTTTTTTTTTCTGTTCGTATAACTTGTGCTGCTGGTATTACAGAGACACTTGCAGAAACCGGAATTCTGTTTCTGAATTTTACGCATTTGGACTCGTGATCTGAACATGCTCTCCTGATCACTTTATAGCTCTGGGGGGGAAATCCGGTTAAGTTAGTGGTGACTTGCCTAGCTTCTTCCCCAGCTCAGTAGCACTCGGCAGCTTTCAGGTTTATACATCAGCCTTTTTGTGTAGGTGGAGAGCAGTCCATACCGTGGTTTGCAGGCAGAAGTAGTCATGGTCTTCGACTGCGGCATGCAGGTAGTGAAAAAGGCTATGGTGGAAGAAGCTATCTGCCAAGGTTAATTTGTATGGAAAGGCTTCCAGGTGCTTGTATTAATCTAAAAGATGCTTCTGCCCCCTCCACCTTGCCTGAAAGCAAGAAAGGCAGAAAACGCAGTACCTTTAATATGTACCTGTAAATAGTAAGTATAATTGTCAGGACAGAATGGTTTTGAAAACATGAGTTATTTGAATAGTATTTGTATTGTAAAATGGAGTTGAGGCTTTGCTTTTCACTTCTGAAAGATGGCATCTGTTCGCACAGTAGCACACCGCGCTGAGGAGGTATCCCTTTGATACTGGGCGGAGGGAAGTGGTAATTTTAGCAGGCAATAAATTGCCCGTGTAAATGTCAAGAGAGAAGGAATGGAGAAATTACTGCTATCGTGTGCTGTGATTTGGCTTACAGAATTGGTTGTGTCTGTAACATTGGAAATCCTGAGGTTTAACAGGAAAATAGAGCAGTTCAGGATCCAGCCGATACCTAAGGTTAAGATTTTGCCGAGGCCCTAATGAGTGCCAAGATTATTTTTGCAGCGCTTCCCTCGTTAGGACTCTGCCGGGGTGCAGCAGTGCTGCTAAAAGGAGAGGTTGCAGCTACCAGGGGACTGAAATGAGGCTGGAAATGCCGGCTTTAATTGCATTTCGGTGTGACTGCCTGCGCTGTTCAGCAGTGAAAGTTGCTACAGCACATTTGATAGCAGTAGCTGGAAGCACTAGAGGCAGCATGTTCAGCTGTAATATCAAGCCACGGCAGGGTTATTTGAGGACACCGTTCCAGGGTTAACCCTTAAATTGCCTACTCTGATCTCTTTAAGTGGTAACGCTTGCAGGTTTTGCTTGTGTATTTGAGTGTTTTGGCATTTGATTACTCAACTTAGAGTTAACATCGATGGGAGAAACCGAATGAAATGTAGATCCTGTAATTTATAGGCTATATAAAGCTGAGGCTCTCCATTTAGATACGCTACGCTGCCTTAAGTGTAGGCTCTGGGTAAACCAACCACCTCTGTGGTACGCACTGCTGCAGAAACTTAGCATAACCACGCGTTTGGGATTCGAAGAGCAGGCTAAAATGCGATCAACTACCGACTGTGATTAACTTCCTCTAACTCTCCTGAAGGTGACATTCAAGGGCGTATTTTAAAAACTGCTTGACTTCATTGTGTGTTCAACCCAGAATTGAAACAGCTTCTCTGTGGGATGTTCATAATGCACTCAAGCTCTGCGAATCCTGCATGAGTCAAAAATTGCTTGGTGTCAGCCCAAATTATCCTAAATCGGAAGCTGCAGACATGAAGCACAGTATGTAAAAACACGAAGCTGCCCTTGTTGGTCATGCATCTGTCTCCTTAAGGACTTGAGAGGCTTCCTTGTTTTTTTCCAAGGCTTATATTTGAAGTGAATGGCAAATTCGTTGTGAATTTGATACTGTGAGAAACTAAAATGTGTTTCCTGAGTTTGGGGGGTGGTTGTTGCTTAAAATTTCTCTCTTCCAATCTTGGTGAGGGCGTTTGCTTTCCTATACAGTGCTTGTATGCTGATGGCAGCGGTCCTGCAAATAAGGGTGTATGGGATGGGGGGAAAAGGGAAGAATGTTGAGGGAGTCCATGTTCTGTGTTGTCTAGCAGACCTCTTAAGAGGATTTAAGAATATTAAGTTTACCAAAACACATGCATGTGGGCTGCAAAGATTATATTTCCTTCTTGAGAAATAGGAAGTACAGTGGAATTTGTTTTTTGGGGGAAAAGATGCTTGTGTTGAACTTCTGTGACAAGGAAGTAAACTCTGGTAGATTTTGAACAGAGTGCAGAAAGAGGCTTTCAGGTGCAGCTTTCTTCAAGAGATGTCCCTGCCTCTTTTGTTTCCAGTTGCCGTGTAACGAAGGCAGATGCAGATGCACAATGTGGGATGGGGCTTCCCCTGGCAGGAGCAGAGCTGGTCCCCGCTGTGCCTGGACACTGCACCCGCCCTGGCACACTGCGAGCCTTGCCACTGCCGCAGAGCATGGATTTCTTTGACAAGTAAAGCAACCAGAAGGAAGAGTTTTCGTATCACTCAGCTGTTCGGCTCTGCTAGGACAGCCTTGACAGAGGGATTGGGGTCAGGAGCGTGAGCTCTTTGGAGTTGGGTGGAGTAGGCTCTTTACTTCAGTCAGACCTCTTATGAAACCACAGCTGTAAGTATTTTCGTCTGCCACTCCAGATAAGCATGAATGCTTTTTCGTAAACTGTCAGCAGCGGGCCGTTTGAACCTGAGTAGTTCTCTTGACAGAAAAAGATAGCTGTGCAAAGGTGGTGAAACGTGCGTTGGGGAGCTGTGAAGAAATCAAGTTTTTCAAGGTTCTTGTTTAAATAACCTTTGTAGTCAACTCTAATCCTTTCATGAAGAATCAAGGAAAAGTAAGATGTTTTGACCTGGGGTAAATCTAAACCTTATTCTGAAGTCTTCAAAATCAGATGATGCTTGAAGTGATAAGATCTGGAATTTTCTGGAAATGCTTAGGAGTGAAGATTCTGAAGTGGAGCAAAGCCAAAAGTCCAGAATACAATGTGCAAGGCGTGCAGAATCACTGATCGCCTTCCTGCTTGGAAGATCAGTGGAAACAAATCTAAAGGCTCTCTTGCTTTTCAGAGTGATCTTCGGTGTTTGCTAAGATATCCTAAAAAACATCTGTTGCCTACAAGTACTGGTTGGTTCCTCAACCTGGTTGACTCCTCTAGTTGTAAGTGTTTAATGACGCTGTTGCAGCGTAGAGGTGATTCACAACTACTTTGTCTGTTTAGATGCACTGGTTCTTCCGCAGTTTACCGTATGCACTTTGATCACTGTACCTGCAAGTTTTAAGTGGAGTTGTACGAAGGATATGGGATGAGAGAGTGGTGAAAAAGGTAGTGGTATAAACAGATGATACAAGTTCTTGAAGTGCAGATTTTGGATTATCAAGCATGATGTGCCAGTGAAGATGAAGACAGGACAAACAAAGAATAGCTTGTGAGCCTTGGGGCTCCTGCAGAAGGGAATGGGATTTCTTATGGTACTTCTTATGTGAATTAGAGAGTTTACGACTAGAACATGAAGAGGAGATTCATAGCAGTTTAATTTGGATGAAATCCTTAAGAGTTTGTGGATGATGGCCAAAGATTAATCTTTTGAGGCATGCGAATGATTTCTGAAGGCCTTTTAAGACCCTAATGTGTGACACTCGGAAGACTTGTTCGGAAAAGTTGTGGTGCTTCTATATTAAATAGATGTGAACTGAAGAAATCGCCATTCTCCAATAGATTCTGTTTTAAACAGTGAAGTTTCCTTTTAGCTCTCTTTTTTAATATTACATTGAAGTCTTAAAGAATGAGTGGTTAATAGTTCTGGAAAGGTTGTTGGTATTCTTAGGTATTTTAGATTACAGGAACCAGAGCAGCATGCATGACAAATCTTAGCTAGTTATTTTTGTTCTGTGGAGTATTGAGTTCAATGAATTTTAATTTGGAAAAAGTGGGAATACATAAGTGGTCTTCAGCGTGTGGGTGTGAACATGTGCAAGTGTAATACGAAAGTGTCTCTTGACAACATTGTCTCCTGAGTTAGTGGGATACATCTGTGTAGCTTCAACAGCTTGTCAGATTGTATTGCCAAAACTTCATTCAATATGTACGACCTCTGTTAAAGGTACTCTTGCTACATGCATAAGAGCTAGGATGCATAATATGTAGAAAAAACTCCATTAAATCTGTCCTACAAACTGTCAAAACAATCAAGCCCTTGACATTAATGCAGTAAAATTTATTTTGCTTTAAGGCTTGGTCCTCGATTACTAACAAACTTTTGGTGTTCTAAAATCTGTTTCAAAATTAGCATTTGGAATTAGAACTGAAAGTTTCTGCTTTGAGACGTGCATATAAACAAGCACCGTGTTTCTTAGTTTGCTGCAGCATCTTCTGAATTGCTTGCTTGGAAATGTCCATTTCTAATAGATGCTCTGCTTCGTCTGTATGGTTTGACACAGGCGAATAAGTTCTAAAGAAAGGTGCTGGTTGTGCTATTTTAACTTTTTTTTCATATGTGAAGGAAAAGGTTGTCAAAATTCTTGATAAAGCCTTTGTTGGTTGCTAAATTTAAATCTAAAAATTTTTTAAACTCAAGATGAACCAAGTTTTTCTGAGCGGTAGAGCTAGGAAGAGCAAGAAGTTGTCTGAACATTCCAAAATCATCATCTTTATACGGAACATATCAAGGAGTCTTATGATACCTAAACTGTTTTTCTGCTTGTCCTTCCTCAACTGCAAAATACCTTTTATCCTTAAGTGTGGTGGTATGACAGAGGAAGAGTTAAAGTGAAGCTGCCAGAAGTGTTTCAGTGAATAGCTTGTTGAAATCTCGTCTAGATGAGTGCCTTGGATGGTGTTCCTAAGCCTGGCCTTGGGCTCGGCTTTTGTCACAACCAACCACTGTGAACGTGTGTAAGTGAATGGTAGTACAGAAAAATAAGATGATGCCTTCTCTTTGGTTTCCCAGGCAAAAAGACTGGGATCTTAAAAAGCCGCTAGTTCATACACAATTTACAGCTAATGGTGAGACTGTAGGATATATATGTTTCTTTTTTTTTCTGAAGGTGGTCATATGAGCATCCCATTACTTTAGCATCCAGATGCTTATGTGCGTATGGCCTGTACGTCCCAGAGGTTCAGAGGGCTTAAAGGTGGAGGCTGATGAGGAGAAAAAGGGACAATATGAGAGGGGGTGTATGGACCCAAGTTTTAAGGGCAGAGTATTGTGGGGAAGGTTGGGCCATGCCTCTCCCGTTCTTACAGCGTGGAAGTGTGGAAACAAAAAATGAGGATATGGGTTATTTCCGAAGTAGGCAGGCAAAGGAGGGAAGCGACTTCTGAACGGCTTTGCTGTACCTGTGGTAAATCGTGGCCGTTGACCTATTTGCATGTCATAGTTCACATTTTATATGGTTTAGCCAAGTAAATGTCAAGTACTTAATTTCTTAGATACTGTTTAAAATAGACTTGAATTTACAAATACAGTTAGCTGCATTAGTGTATGATTGGACTGGGTAATAGCAGAGTAATAATCACTATTGCACTTTGAGAATTTTGTTTGTGTTGCTGTGCAGACATTTGTACAGTGCACTGCTCTGTCTCTTGAAGGTCGGCCTGAAGGTAGGTTGCCTTGAACTCTAGCTTGATACCTGACTCCCTGTCCAAGCTGCGTGGTTGTGCTGGGAAGTGAAGAAGCCGGCTTCTGTTGGCAAGTGGTTCCGCAGGTGCTGGAGCTGGACTGGCTGGAAGACACCATCTGTGAAAGACAGTTTAAATGGAAAAATCGTTTTAATGTCAGGTTGCAAATGTCATCCTTGGTTATCTCCCTGGGCTGTTTTCAAGGAGCGGTGGGGTGGTTTGCTATTTCTTCTGTTGATTTTTTTGTTCTTCTTCCTTGCAAAGATCAGAGTTCTATGTTGTAACTTTTTTGTACTAGAGACTGTAAAAACTGAGAATAGAAAATTGTGATTCCTACCAAAAAACTTTTGATCTGAAGTACCTTGTGAGCCAACAGATGGATAGACACTGGTTAAGAAGGTAAGAAAGCCAGCTGGCTGTCATGACAGGCAAGAATTGCATAGTGTGCTATAGCAAACAAGGGTTACCTAGTCTATCTTCTCTGCCCTATGGCAAAATCACCTATGTCATGTCATATCTGACAGATCTTTGGCTTAAATTCCCTTAAAATTTCCCCAGGTTGAGGGCTGTAATGAGTCTTCTGGTACTCTACATGGTGTTATCCTTATTCCAGAGTCTTTTTTTCCTGATGTCTTACCCATGCGTGTCAAGCTGTGATTTTGGTATATCGTCACTTTGAACCTTCCTTACTGTTAACAGATTGTCCTCTATATTCAGAGGCTACTCTGTTACACTGCTCAGGTAAGCGTGTACATGAAGAAGGCTTGCAATCAGAGTTAATGAGCACAAAACCTTCTCTGTTTTGTGCTAAGAGGTGTTAGTGCTGTCAAGGTTCTAGCACGGTTCCTGATGTTTTGTGCAGCTTTGGGAACTTCCAGCGGTGCGGGACATGGCAGGTAGATGCGCTGTGCACTGATGATGGCTGCCAGTAAGCCGCATGCTTTCCACGAAAGTCGGGTTTTGGCTGCCATGTGCAATGCTGGTGTTGGTTGGCATTGGGTTCATCAGACTTTGGACCATTTGTGAAGGCACGAAGAGTCTGTTACGTTGGCTGACTACTTCGTAGTCATTAACGCTGCTGCAGGCTGAAGTTGCCTTTTGTTGCTAGGATATTGTAGTAATTATTACACAGTTAGATTGAGATATGCATGTTCAATATGTTGTAACAGTAGCCTGCCTGTAGTTGTTGGAAAAAATCAGTAGTATCTTCAGGTTTTGCTGTGGGTTGGCAAATAGCTCTGTGGAGCTTCTGTCAGGGTGAGGCTGAAATTTCTTAGCCGTGGGTGCTGGATGTATATCGTGCTATTTGCTTGGGTGATGTTACCCAGAGAGGGGACGTTACCATTACTGTCTCATCAGGATTTTGTCAGGTACCTGCTTTCTATCATCCTACAACAAGGAAGAGAAATGCATCTCTTACTGTTGTTCTTGCAATTCCAGGAAGATCCTTCAGGCCCAGTATCGTATGCATTTCAGTGGTACTGTCAGAGGGCCCATTTCTCACCTGTTCAGCTTCATTTCTGACAGTTTACTTGGCACTACGATAAGCTCAGGGTCAAGCTCCTAGACTTGCCTTTTCAAAATGGTACTGGGAAAATTTCACTAACGTTTTCAGAGACTTAGCCCTCTGCTCGGTGGCAGTTGTAAGCAACGATGAGGTATGGCGTCCACAGTGCCGGTTACAGTGGATGCCGTGGCTCCAGTCCTCATTAAGATCCTTATAAAGGAAGATCCTTAGGGAAGACCTCCTGATCCCTTGAAAGGCTGAGGCCTTTCAGCTTTGTAAAGGTTCTGTGCTGTTGAAGCTTCCCTCTGAGGGTGACGGAGCACTGGAACAGGCTGCCCAGGGAGGTTGTGGAGTCTCCTTCTCTGGAGATATTCAAGACCCGCCTGGACAAGGTCCTGTGCAGCCTGCTGTAGGTGACCCTGCTTTGGCAGGGGGGTTGGACTAGATGACCCACAGAGGTCCCTTCCAACCCCTACTATTCTGTGATTCTGTGATTCTCTGTTACTGGTGTAGATCTGGTGGTCTGAAAACGTAAGTGAGATTAGCAGTGAAAGGAAGAGTTTATCCTGTTTTCTAATAGAAATGTTGTTTTAAAAAATCCCAATTTGTACTTCTGCACGCTGGCTAGTTCGATTGCCCAGTGCTTTACCGGGTGGTCAGTAGTAGCCTATAACTTAATATGGCTGGTGTTAACTTCAGCAGTTGCACAGAAATGAAAAACAAATGCAAATGGTGGCTGCAAACCCATGGTAAACCTAAGCAGCTGCTTTGTCCCATGGCGTGTATAGAGGAGAGTTTGTTGGCGTCGGCCGTTAAATTCAGCTGTGCTGCGGGCACAGGTAAGGCAGTGTCTGTGCGGCGGGTGGGGAGCTGGTGCTGGTGACTGCAGTTGGATAGATCCACTCCTTGGAGAAGTGCCTAAAACCTGCTAGTCCTGATGTTTCTGTCTTGCAGAAAGGTAGTTGAAGTTGGACACTTCAGTGATATTCAGCGTCAAGAAAGAACTGGCTGGTAGTTGGGAGTTCATTCCCTGGTGTTGAGATGAAAACCTTGAAGATGGAAAAAGGGAGCGTGTGGAATGCATGAAAGCAAGACATACGTGTTCTTATTCTAAAGACACGGAATTTTAAAATTAATTTAACGATGAATCAATGAGAGTTACTGAAAGTATCTTGCAAAGACATTTCGTGTTGTACGATGATCCAAGGAACGGTCAAGTTTTTTCAGATACCTAATTAGCTGCCTGAAGTGTGTGCAGAGGGGGAGAGGGCTTGGCTTCTACCCAGCAGTACGACTTGAATTTTGCCTCTTCGGGGAGAAATCGGTACAAAGTTCAGGCTCTTTCTCTCTAAGCGTATCATAAACTGAACCATTAGGGTCTGATCTTTAAGCTTAATAAGCTTCCCTTCAGAAGTCCAGTATATCAAGTAGTACTGCCTAACTTTTAGTTTAGAAATGCATTTGCTAATTAGGCTAGCAGACATGCCTGATAGGTCAAGTCTGAATTTCTGCTGCCACCTGAGCTATTTCAGGCATGATTCTGTGGGGAGGGAGGTGGGAAGGCGCTGCAGGGATGCACAGTTTCTGCAGGAAGGCTGTAGGGAATACAGGGAATGGTATTTATCTGAGCAAACACTGGCTGACTGGGATGTGAATGCCTGAATTCTGCTTGTAGTTAGGAGAGCCCAGGATGCAGTTCTCCTGAGCTGTTTAAAGCATCTTGGGTGCAGCCATCTGTGCATGTATACCATGGCCAGGTGAGCTGTATGCCACAGAAGTTTTCTGGATTTTTTTTTTTAAGCCTTGTAACAGCTTTTTCGTCTTTGACAAGTAATAGTAAACACACGGAATTAAAATTGGTTTACCTCATTAAAAGGGGAATATCAAGCAAAATGTGGCACTCTGTTTTTCTGCCAGCGAGGGTAACGAGCAGAGGTAACTGGATGGTGCGCTAAAATAGCTAAAACATTTATTCTGACAGTACTTTGATGAGGTTACTGACTTAAAAGGAGACAAAATGGACACATGGAAGTGGCAGCTAACCTGTCACAGCAAAACAGCGGAGTTTTTCCCTACATACTTCCCTGGACATCTACTGCATTGTAGCAAAGTGCAAGTGAACATTGAGGGGTGAGCACTGCAGCAGGGTGGAGCAAGCTTGCTGTTACGTGTCAGGGAGTAAAGCACATGCTTCTTGCTTTCCTTAGAGAAAATATGATCAAGAGAGCATCATTAGGACTTTCTGGTTTGTGTTTTGAAGGCTTATTGCTGCCAGCCTTGAAAGGGTCTGCAAATGTGCTTATGAGTTTGACCAACTGCTTTGAAATCTGAATAAAAGGAAGGAATCCATCTGACTTCCTTTCTAAATGCATCTCAGATTTCTTCTGGCTTGCAGAGAAATACCTTTGATAAACCTCAAGAAGACTGTGCAACGCAGAAGGAAGGGAAACAGGCATGTGCCCTTTTCTCCCTGCAGGCTTGTGTGCTTGGTGTTACAGACCGTCATGTGAACGTCCTCTTCTACAGCAGGGGTGGTTCGTGCTACAATACCTTGCCTTAGACTGTCAAATATATTTCCTTATATCCTAATGTAAAAATAGATCAGGAGAAGGCAGGGAACAGTTGTAGCAATGGGATAGAGCACAACAGAAGTTGAAAAAGAGCTTGTGCTGTCCTGAAATGCTGATCTTCTGTTTGGTTTGTCGTGAAGGTCTCTTCTGTTTTTGAGGTCCCTCGTTACCAAAAGATGTCTCAATGAGGTCCTCAGATTTTCACTCTTACAGGATTATAAGAGCAGATTCTTTAGTCTGTCCTTCAGAGAGCTCAGACAGTGCTTCCAGATAAGAGGACTGCCACCACTCTGTGTTGCAAATTGAGCATGAGTATCCTAGAATCACAAAATAGTTTGGGTTGGAAGGGACATTTAAAGGCCATCTAGTCCAGCCGCCCTGCAGTGAGCAGGGACATCTACCACCAGATCAGGTTACTCAGAGCCCTGTCCAACCTGACCTTGAATGTTTCCAGTGATGGGGCATCTACCACCTCTGTGGGCAACCTGGGCCAGTGTCTAACCACCCTCACTGTAAAAAAAATTATCCCATATATCCAGTCTATATCTACCCTCTTTTAGTCTAAAACCATTACCCCGTGTCCTACTGCAGCAGGCCATGTTAGAAAGTTTGTTCCTGTCTTTCTGGTAGGCCCCATTTAAGTACTAAGAGACTACAATAAGGTCTTCCCGCAGCCTTCTCTTCCCCAGGCTGAACAGCCCCAGCTCTTCCAGCCTTTCCTCACAGTAGAGGGGTTCCAGCCCTCGGATCATTTCTGTGGCCTCCTCTGGCCCTGCTACAACAGCTCCAGGTCTGTCCTGTGCTGAGGGCTCCAGAGTTGGATGCAGGACTCCCGGGGGGGTCTCACCAGAGCAGAGGGGCAGAATCCCCTCCCTCGCCCTGCTGCCCAGGCTGCTGGGGATGCAGCCCAGGGTATGGTTGGCCTTGTGGGCTGCGAGTGCACATTGGTGGCTCATGCCCAGCTTTTCATCCACCAGGACCCCCAAGTCCTTCTCGGCAGGACTGTGCTCAATCTCTTCATCCCCCAGCCTGTGTTGATAGCAGGGGTTGCCCAGCCCAGACCGAGATGCAGGACCTTGCACTTGGCCTTGTTGAAACTTAAGAGATTCACACAGGCCTGCTTCTCGAGCTTGTCCAGGTCCCTCTGGATGGCATCCCGTCCCTCAGGTGTGTCAGTTGCACCACTCAGCTTGGTGTCATCTGCAGACTTGCTGAGGGTGCACTCGATCCTACTGTCTATGTCAGTGATGAAGATATTAAACAGTAGTGGTCCCTGTGTGGACCCTGGAGGGCCACTGCTTGTCACCGATCTCCATCTGGACATTGAGCTGTTGACCGCTACCCTTTGGATGTAACTATCCAACCAATTCCTTAGCCACCAAACAGTCCACCCATCAAATGCATCTCTCACCAATTTAGAGAGAAGGATGTTGTGGGGGACCGTGTCAAACACCTTACAGAAGTTCAGATAGAGCACACCCATAGCTCTTCCCTTGTCCATTGATGTAGTCACTCCATCATAGAAGGCCACTAGGTTGGTCAGGCAGGACTTGCCCTTGGTGAAGCCATGCTGGCTGTCTCGAATCACCTCCCTGTCATCATAGGAGCAAGTGCACCAGTTGAGCGCTGTGTGTCGGCAAGAGTTTTCTCTGTAAGCATTAGAAAATAATTTTTTGATCTTGGTATCCTAAAGCTGCAGCTCAAAAGTAAATGTTTATAAGTGGTAATTCCTCATGATTAGAAGTCTAATAGTAAAATTAAATTGCATCTGAGTAAAACACAAGGTACTCATTGTGTCACTGTCTCCAGAGGTTTAGAAACAGAGTTCTTTACTGATCCAGGTGTATTGTTTTTATAGTCATTAAAATGATTCCCTGAACTACATAGCAGTGGACAGCAAAATAGCAACTACATAGTCCTAATTAGTACCTGGGGGAGAAAAATCTTAATTAACCGTAGAAAGTTGTGAATGATGAGGCCTGAGGTGAATGATGAGATAGTGGTGGGTTCTGAGATCATCTGCTATCTTGTGAAAAGATTTTTGTTGAAGGGTGATGCTGTAATTCCCTTTGGTACCCAGTTAAACCTCTGTCTGCTCCAAGTTGTCCTGTCCCTTTCCATGCTCTGAGGATGGACAGATAGTCCACACTGTGGAAGAGCTGGTGTCTGCATTTTGTGCATCTTGGTATTCTGAATTAAAGAAGATAAAGATCCCAATGTTCAAGTCAGGCTGAGTGTAACTTTTATTATGAAAACTTCATCTCTGTGAAGCATAGTAAGTTGACATAGCTGTGAGTGAGATACTGAAAGCTGGGTACGCATTAAGTCTTCTAATTTGATATGACTGACAGCATTTCATTGTGAAATTTCTTGAATCCTTTTGTGACAAAGCCTAAACTAGTTTATGCTGTAGGTAGGACTGAGAAGATGTACATAGAGACTACCTTAGGTAAGATGCTAAGCTTGTGGTAGGGAGTGGATTAGGTGGTGCTGGCTGCTGAACAACAATTAAACACAGTACGTAAGCAGAAGCTTTGATGGGAAAAGATGGGTTAAAGAAACTATGCATCTGAAATTCTAACGGAACGGAGAGTTGCAGCTCTTCAGTAGCTGTTGTTCTTGACCCTGTCCAACTGTTTACTCATTGCTTGTGCAGACGATTTCGAGTATTGAGAAATTCATCCTGTTGAGATAAAGTGCCCTGTGCTGCCCGTGGCTGTCATCGTGGAGATGCCACGTTAGAGGGCAGCTGCAGAATCGAGCTTGCACAATGCCTCGCTTGTGGAGCTGTTGTTTGACTTGCTCACTGGCCGGTTGCGTCATTTCTGTCTCCTGGGCTTGGGGGAAGTTGACTGCAGACGAGAATTTCATCCAGGCTTTCCCTCTGCCCGTTGCGAGGGGCATAGGGCCACGGGACGGGGTCGGCAGGCCGGTGGTGGTGCACCCAGGAGAGGGCATGACCTTGTCGGGGAGGCTGGCTGTTTGTGAGCCCACCCGTGCTCAGTCACTCATCTGCTTTGCAAACTGCTTAGTGTTGTGAAGCTTGAGTTTTCAGGCTAGATGTAATACCACAGCTCTTGTCCAAGAAGTAAAAGCATGAGTGAAACAGAACGTGGCAGTTGTTTTACCTTGCCAGTTGCAATGGCATTCGAAACGGATGCGCTGTGACTGCGCTAGTCAGAGCGTTCACGGGATGTTCCGCTTTGTGTAGCGAGTGGTCCGTTGTACGCACAGAAATACGACAGCTTTATTTTTTGAAATGGCTTTCTGTCTGAAAACCTGTTCCTTTTCTGTTTTGACAGACAGTGGGGAAAACTCTTTACCACTCCCACATGGTATTATAAATAACAAATTGTGTATGCAAATACCCTTTGGGTCCTTCTGAACAACTTGAGTTGAGCTTTCGGCCACCTGGGACTTGTATTCTAAACACTTACAAAACCCATTCCTCCCAGCCCTCACCTTCTGTCCTGTTCCCCCAGGGAGAGGAAGAGTCAGTAAACTTGAGGGTTTTGCTTACAACTCCTCTGCCATAGAGCATCTGGTGCTTTGAGGTACCGTAGCAAGTACAGCTGGAGGAGTCATGCTGTTGCCCTGCCCCAGTGTTGCACTTATCTGATTCATTTCTTTCTTCCTAGTCATTTTAAGCTCTCTGCTTCTAAACAGAGGCAAAAGACTAAACTATAATCTTCCCCAATAAGATTTTGAGAATGCTTTTTCATCTTAAAATTGCAGGTCTCCATCAATTTAGTGAACTGCTTCAAGCAGACTTTGCCTTCCTTCTGCTCATGACGCTTCTGCTTTTGGTCTCAGCAGATGTTTATTTTCCTAAAACTTGAGGACAGTGGATACACTAAAAGTACCAGCGTGGAGGATGCTACAAGGGAAAACTTTAGCAAACTAAAAAAAGTTCAGTATGTTTTCCCAGCGAAGGCATATTAGAGCTGAGCCTTTTTTGAGGTACGTGCCCTTGAGTAATCAATTCACTAAGCCTTTGCTGCTGGTGTAGGGCTCTGTGGTCCTTTTAGGCTGAAGGGTGCCAGAGCGTATCCACATCAGGAGTGCAGTGTCCCCCCGCGTCCTCCTCCCTGCCGAGCCCCAAGACGGGGTTGGCACAGTGGTAAGCGCAGCTGCGTGCAGTTCCTTGGCCCCTGCCTCGCAGACCTTGTGTTGATGTTGTAATTTGTGCTGAAAATGTTGCCTGATCATTCTGGGGAAAGAGGAGATAGGAGCTAAATTGTCAACATGATTTTCTTCTCTGTCCACGTGCATGGGTCAAAGGCCTGGAATAAAACCTGTGGGATAAAGTTCAAGCTAGGCTGTTGTTTACGTGGTCCTGCTGAGACGTGGGCTGAGACAAGGCAGTGGGGTGTTAATGACCTGGGTTTTGAATTTCTTGTGTCCCCTTTGGAAGCCTTGGTTTGGTGGGATACTGTTGCATACACTCATCCCAGAGGGTACGTGGCTGAATCCAGGACTGGAGAGCTTAGCTTCCCTGTGTCTTCTCCGGGGAAGCAGGCATCCTCTTGTGATCCCAAACACATCCTTGCTGGAAGGCTTGGTACGAAGCTTGGAGGAATTTAGGAGGAGAGTGTTGGAACACTAGTTTTGTCTGGTTTAGTTTCCTCCTCTTTCACTGCTAGGAGGAAAGCAATAATTAATACAGCTGGATGTTAAATGCAGCATTTTCTACTGGCTCCGACTTGTTTCTAGTATTCGCTTTCCAGACTTAGCACAGCCAGATGGTAGCAGTCAAATCTTTCAGTTAGTTTAGGATCCTTCTTAGGAGGAAGAATGTTCGGTGATGATCTACGCTTAACTTAGCTCTTCTTATCTTGAAGATACAACAGCCTAATATAGGAATAGTTCATTTTGTTTTACAATGGAATGCTGAATGTGCTGGTGTTGGCAAAGAATCTGGAAGCATGAACTTTGGGTAGCAACTTCAGCAGCTTATAGCTGAAGAAGAAATAGCTTGAAAGTTCATTCACTCTAAGCGGTGTCCAAAAAACACAGTTTCACAAAGTTGCTGGGATGCATAGTTGTAGTTCTAAGTCTGTCCTTATTAGGATGATTTCAGATGTGCGTGGTTGCTTTTTGCCCCACCTCTCCTTGCTGGAGCAGCAGTTTAAAGTGCAGTGTGCTCTGTAAACTCATGAACAGTGAGTATCACACCTTCAGTTGCGCTGTTAGGTGTAACAGAAAATTGTATCAAAGAACTTGGTTTGAGAAAAAAACAAAGGTGGTGTGCTGGTTGGTCCTTTTGGTGTTTCTCTGGTTTTTTTAGCATTGTGTCCTGAAAAAACTGGCATTATTGATAGGAGACAGCAAAGGGATAAGGGTGGCAGAGCTGGGCAATGATGTTAAAATAAACCAAGCAATGAGTTGATGGAACTTATGGCAGTTGGAAAATCCCCAAATGATGATGCTTGTGTAACATTTTCTTCCTCCTGGAGAAGTAAATGCTGGAAGTGTTGCAGTTAATGAGGGAATTGACTGCACGTGTAATTATAAATATGAAGCCAAACTTCCCTTGCATCAGCTTTCATTCTCCTGCTTTGTCTGACTTGCAATATTTTAGAATGCCTGTAACAAAATGACTTGTTAAGTATGCTGCTGATAATAAAAAGTCAAATGTGAACAGGTCAAGAGCCTTGTATGACGAAGAGAGAAATGGGAATGTTGGAAGTGGAAACAGTTTTTTAACATCTCCTGAAGGAATGCTTAGGAAAGGACTGTGTCTACAGCAAAGTATAGACGTAGCATGGTCTGAGCTCTGTGTCGTGGCAAGTTGTCCGAAACCAGGACACACTGCAAGTGGGCAGTCTTTATCCAAAGCACTTAATTCTTGAAAATAGTTTTACTATAAAGTAGTTCATCCACAACGTTGGTTGCTCGTGACGTCATTGGAAGGCTTCCACTGAGTAGAATGGTCTTGAGTCTAAATTTTAACTTGAGGTCATATTTTGTTTGTGCTTCTTGCTGATAGAGGAGTATAAAGGAGCATGAAGAATATGCTCATGTGCAAAAGCAGCTAGTGCCCTTGGCAATCTTGATAGGAGTGTGTTTGTCCCTAAACATAAGGTAATAGGATCTAGGAGATTCCCAAATGCAGATGATGTTCTGTAATGGAAATTGTGTTGAGAATTCAGTAATACTTTGAAAAGTCTTCAGTTGCAGAGCTTTAAAGGTGCTTTTTATGCTCAGCATATGCGATTCACTTTTACCATCTTGTAAAATCTTTTAAGACTAAATTAGTTTTCATTTTTTTCAGTCTGCTACTAAGTGCAACGTTTTGCATTGCTCTTTACTGGGGGGTGTATGATCAGATCAGCGTAACTGAAATTGGGAACGTTGTCTGCAGAAGTAGCAGTTAAATTGCTTCCAAAAGGAAAAAATCCAATGATGCCCCCTCAGTCACTGTGCTTAAAAGTACAGCATCCACCAGTCTGCTGTAGTGCGGCATGAAGAGGATCAGTAGAAGAGGAGAGTGTGTTGGTACCAGGAATCCTGGGGTCATCCTTTTGTCATGGGAAAGATGTCCAATCTCCTAGTCAAACCAAATTTGACTAATTCTATCCAAGTTCCTAGTTTTCTGTGCAATAATTGAAAATTATTTCTAGTTTTCCTTCTTGGCAGAAGAACCTTCCAAGTATAACAGTTTGTTAAATTTAGTTTTGTGAGATTGGACACTGCTACTTTTAGATTTATTTTAAACTGGAGGAGGCGCTTAAATTATGCTATGTTAAAAGAAAAGCAGAGCGTGTGCCGAGTAGCTCTTATGCTATTTTCTGTATGTTCAGGAGACCCAGTTACTAGGAATAGGCATTTAATTTAAAAATAGGTCAGTTGTCATGTATAGATGTTTAAATGAACCATACAAAGCTGATATTGGCTCTTATGACAACACTAGTGTATCTGCTTGTAAGTATAAAGTGATAACAGCCTGAAGATTTGTTTCAATACAAATCATCTTTTCCTTGCTTTACAGGAAAATCTTCACTGACGATTCAGTTTGTGGAAGGACAGTTTGTTGATTCGTATGATCCAACCATAGAGAACAGTAAGTAAAAAAAAAATGGCAAGCTGCTCTTCTGTACCTAACTAACTTTTATTAGAAGCCATTGTTGTTATATGTATTACTTATGTGGGCCTTTACATATTAACATTAAAGCTCATTAATTAACTATTATATTTTATTACTCTCTTAAACCAATGCTTACCAGGTTTACAGTATTGCAGCGTGGAAATCACTGTGTGTGTATTTCTCTTTTAACACTAAATGAAGGAAAACTTCATCAGTCTGGCTAAAATGCATCTCCTTCTTGTATGATGTGTATGTTTTTGGACATCTGCTTCCCCAATATAGCTGGGGCACTTCAGATGAGGTATGTCATACCTGTATGAAGATGTGCCACTATATACAAGTATTCCAGAGTCTCAGACGTCTCATTTGGTCAGTATATCCAGATGAACACAAAGCCAGCAATACCAGTCAGCAACAAATGACTGCCTTAGACGGTAGATGTGCCGTGGCCATGATAACATGATAGTCTTTTAAATTACTCGTCTCCAACTGCGTGATAACAAGCCTGGCACGCAGTCAGCTTGCTGCAAATACTGGGTAACTGACTTTTCAGGTGTCTTTTTTCTCTTAGCAGTTTTTTTAATATTAGCACCTTTGTGAATAGCTAGCATAGCGGGTAAGTGAGGATACAAACACAAAAACTGCTGCCAAGAGCAACAAGTGACTTCAGAGGCGACTCACCCCGTATTCATTACAGTCCAGCCGCCTCTTTCTGAGCGAGCGGTGGGCATAAAGTGTTTCAGCAGCTGTGGTGCTAGGCGAGTAACTTGATCATACTGGCTCATTTTAATCATGTGTCGAATAAAACTTTGATTTCATGATCGCAACCCTGGGGTTTTTGTGTTTTAGTGACTTCTGAAATGCAATGGTAGCACGCATTTTTACAGTTTCGAACTTGTGCAGTAGGATGTTAAGCCTGTGTGATACTCTGGTAGTTTGAATGAAGTGATCAACAGAACAAGCTTTGTTTTGGCTTAATCTTTATAAATTTTGTCTTCAAAAAATAAAACTTGTGCAAAAAAAATTGGTCCAAAGCTAAATTTTATAGAAGGCAAGCTATAGTTAAGCTCTTACAGGAGCAAGATGCGTAGCATACAAGCCTTGAACAATACGAGTAAGACCTAATACTCTAGTAGTTTCATTTTTCCAGTGTAAAAATCTCTACCTTCTTTGGAAGTAATAATGGGAAAATAAGCTGCATCAGGCTTCACGTAGCGTTTAACAAAGTCAATACCACTTCACTGCTGCTTTTCACCCTTTCCTTTGCTTATACTATGTTAGAACCAGGAAAGTTACTTCTTGAAGTCAACAAGCGTGTTGGATTCAGTTGCTTCTACTAAACTTGTGTATCAGGAGGAGTAACTTGTAGCATTTTGTGGCAGCGGTGGAGGTGAGAGCTAATTGCTTAGCAAAATAGAATTTCCCTTTCTGAATGTCCTGACAGGAGTGACACCACGATGGGTGGCTATTCTTGAGACAGCCAGATTGAGAAACTAGTGGAACGGTTAGTTGTGGGAGTGTTGGAAGGAGAGAGAAGATCCTTGCAGAGCCAGGAGTGCATGGATGGAGTCTCTGTGGACACTGAGCTGGATGGGACTCTGAAGACAGATAGGCTCAGATGAGCTAGGGCCAGAACAATACAAAACTGAAATTTTACTGTAATAAAACCTAGAATCTTAATTTGGAACTCAGAGCAAATAGATCAGAAGGAATAGATAATGAAGATGGGCACGTAACTCCTCCTACCCCTATGTTTGCGGGGATGTCTTTAGTTACCATTAATTTGGTGATTCTGTGTTGCAGAAAAGCTGACTTGACTGCCTGAGTCTCAAATACATTTCGTTCAGCTCCTCTGATGCCTGCCTGGCTGCTTTCTGCTTTTCCTTGGAGTTTCAGAGAGGCTTCTTGCACTGTGCTGCAGCTCTGTGGTCTCCCTTTCTCCCCGAAACAGGTTCAGTAGTCCCCTAAGGGAAGGAACAGCCTTCCCTCAAGGGCTTCCTACCTCCACCCTTGTTTTGCAATATGGTTGTAAGCAGAAATGTGTTCGAAAGCAGGAGGGGCCTGGAGGCACCCTGCTAGCTGTGAAGGTGATACCTGTAGGTATAGATGGCTCTGCTGGAAGCATCTTTAAGGCTGCACTGCTTCCATGCGTGTCATGGCAGCTGCGCTGGAAGGGTGAAGTGTGCTTCTCCCCAGGAGCTGCTGCTGAGCAGCCTTCTCAAGGAGTGGAAATGACGCTTCTGAGAAAAATTAAAAACTGCTCTGTTGCATTACACATCTCAGTGTTGTAAAAGATGTCCTGACAGATTAGTGATAGGCATTGACTTTGGAATGAAGACGCATAGAAAGGGATGTAGAAGGTAGTAACCAAGGAACCCTTACAAGGTGGCTGTATTTAGCTACCAGGCAGTAGCTCTATGGGAATAATGTTCTCCCACTCTCATAGAATCGTAGAATTATAGAATAGTAAGGGTTGGAAGGGACCTTAAAGATCGTCTGGTTCCAAGCCCCCTGCCGTGAGCAGGGACATCTTCCACTAGACCAGGTTGCTCAGAGCTCCATCCAGCCTGGCCTTGAACACTACCAGGGAGGGGGCAGCCACAGCTTCTCTGGGCAACCTGTGCCAGTGTTTCACCACCCTCATGGTGAAGAATTTCTTCCTAATCTCTAATCTAAATCTGCCCTCTTTTAGTTTAGAGCTGTTCCCCTTGTCCTATCACTACACGCCCTTGTGAAAAGCCCCTCTGCATCCTTCCTGTAGGCCCCTTCAGGTACTGGCAGGCTGCTCTAAGGTCACCCTGGAGCCTTCTCTTCTCCAGGCTGAACAGCCCCAACTCTCTCGTACCTTTACTCAGCGGCACTATTGATCTGAAAGCCTGCATTCATGTGCCTGGTACTGATTTCTTATCATAATGTCTTGTTTTCACAGCAGCTGTCATTTGAGTTGTGTATGCAAATCATTTCGTTCATATTAGTCTAACGGAAGTATATGTGGTCTTAGAGTAACAATGGTCAGCAGCTGATGGACTTGCTGCATAAGTTACGCTTCTGCTGAGCTGTGTCAGCATTCAGGGCTGCGCTCTGCGTGTAATTGTACCAGGACTTTCTCTGACAGCAAAATGGCTTTAGTTCTTTGCATGGCAGCTGTTGGCTGCTGCACCCTGAGCTGTATGCATATATCTGTCTGGCACTCTGCTGTTCACTGCAGCATCATATTCTCCAAATTTCAGCAAGGCATCAAAACTAGAAACAATTGTAAGGTGAGGTTTGCAGCTTTCTTCATGTAGTTGCACTTCAGTCATGTGCTGCAAGCTGTAAACATGTTCTGTTCTGAGGTCTGTGTGCTTCAAGGAGTTAAAATAGGCTTTACTCAGGCTTCAGCTGCTGAGCAGCATTTTGCAGGTGCTCACGTTATGACTTATGACCGCAGAGATTGTTCAGGTCTGCTGAGATGTGTCCTTGGCGTACCAGAAGAGCCGTGATGTGCGGTGGTCGTATTGTCGGCTGTGTGTCTTGCTCACAGGCACGGCAGAAGGCAGCATGTCCCAGGATGTAGGTGATGGAATTGGAAGTGAAGACTTCCTCTGGATCAGGGGGACCTATGGATCACTAATTGCATTTCATACAGTTGCAGGTTTTTCCCAAGGTTAAATTCTTACCAGGAATATATTTGAAAAAACTTCAGCAAAGAAATGGGAGTCCTTAATTATGACTGCATCAAAGCAGATTTGTGTTCATGCAGTGGGCTGTTCCTGGTGCTGCAAGCCTCTGCACTGAACTAACAGTTCTCCTCACCCAGTCTGCGGTGACTCCTCCACTGCTTCCTTCCCCTGGCTCTGTCACATTCTGCTTCCAGTCCCAATGCTGGGTCTATTCTAGGCTTCTAGAATAGTCTGAAAACACTGCCATCTGTCTCTGTCCCTTTTTAAATATTAACTTCATGAGGCTCTTGAAGCTACTTTGATTGCCAAGTGCTTTGATGTGTCTGTGAGGTGTCAAGAGACTAGAGGCTGTTACTTTTAATATACCTGTTAATGCAGTACCTCTCCAGCTGCATCTGTTTTCCCTCTGCCTTGAAGCAGTGGTGCTGTATATAGCAATGCTGCCTGTTAACATCTGTTCAGACGAACGGTTCCTTCTGTCCCCACCACAGTATTCACCCAAGGCAAAGAGCTGTTGCGGATTCTTGCTTCGTAACCCTAAAATTTTGTGCAGTGATGACAACAGCATCCAGACAGGGACTTGATAGCAGCTCACACGCACGTGTGCTAAAGCAGCTTGCTTGGGGGACAGACGGGGTAAGGCAGGAGCGCTCTCTTTGAGGCTCCATTTCAAGCTGTGCTTGTCAGTATTGTAATGGAAACCATAGGTGCACTTTACTCTGTTTATTTAAACACTCTGCGTTAGTTGGGCTTTGCTGTTTGAATTACTCCGCTTTTAAGAACGGTCCTGTGTTTTACTAGGTGGGCTGAAACCTCCAGTTGCAGATATTTCAGCCCACTTACTCAAGAGAATACTCACATTGTGGAGACTTGACAGGGCAACGAGCATTGGCGGGGAGGAGGAAAGCTGGCAAACTTCAGCTTCTAGGAGACCCTGTACAAAACCCGGGAGGCATAGGCGGGAGACTGCACAGCAGGATCCAGAACGTTCCAACTTTGCAGCTTCGGGAAGCTGTTGGACAACGTAGAATGTGATGGACGTGTCACTGCAGTGTTAGCTATTTCCCTGCTCATCTCTGCAATGAAAGATGAAGCTTCTTAGGACTGTTAGTATTTTGGAAAGCCACCTCAGCCAGAGGACACCACCAACTTTACTCAGTGTATGAGCACTCTCCAGTAATCGTGTCTTCGGCACAACACGAAGGCCAAAGTGAAGCTCTGAAGCCAGACCTGTGTGCTCTGGTTGGTACATGTAGTGCTCAGTAGTACATTATTCCTACAGGAGCGCTGACACTGTTTGCTTTTGCAGTTGCATAATACAAACACTGAGTAGCATTCCTCAGCTCACAGTGCGTTGGCATTTCGTGAATCCGAGGAAGAGAAGCAGTGCTCATTGCTCTGAGGGACTGAATGTACTTCCTGGCAGAGGACTAGGTAGGCTGGTAGCAACGTGGTCAGCTTGTAGCTAAATCCTCATTATGGAGGTTTAGTATATTCAGAAGTTAGGCGGTATGTGGTTCAGCCCTCAAAGAATTTTTTTTTAATCCAGATCATTTACCTCACGGTATTTACATTTAGGAATTGATTTTGCTAAACTGCTTGGAAACTGAGGAAAATATCCTACAATAAATTCAGAGTTAGCTTTTATGCTAATTGTGTTTAAATGTATTGTGTTACCACAAATTAGAGTTGCCTGGAAGTCTCTTAGAAGGAAAGAGCATAAAGGCTTTTACATGCATTTCGAAGTAAGTAAAGGAGAAACTACTGCATCCAGTGTGAGAATCTTCTGAAATTTGAAATTTTGAAATAAATTTCTGAGTTTTGTTGTCTGTAATGTGCTAGTGAAGAGTACAGCCACCTGATCTAGCTTTTTACTGCTACTTTAAAACCTGTAACTGAAGTTCTTTTTCTTAGTGCCTTGGCTGACAAAGGCATAGATGAGTGACTTCTGATCCCTTCCTTTGTTTATAATTGTGAAATGTGTATGTGTTTCTTATTTGTTCTAGCTTTTACAAAACTGATCACAGTAAATGGCCAAGAATATCATCTTCAGCTGGTTGACACTGCCGGCCAAGTAAGTTATCTTTCTTTCTTTGACTCTTTCTTAATAATTAAGGCAAGTATAGTTACTTCTGTATGAAGTTGGTAGCAGCCATGCGCTCAAAGCTGAAGTTTCACTGAAATGATTGTGCCTTGTCATTTAGTCACCAAAGAGCAATGTTTTTGTAGTGTCTACTTAGATGATTTTGTTGTGTTTTTTGGGTGCTTTTTTCCTCCTGTCTGTTGAATGTATACCTAAAAAAGTGAAGAAGGAACTGCCTGAACTGTGATGTACCAAAAGTTCATAAGTAGCTTGCTTGATACTTACAGAATAAACTAGCAGTCTTGTTTTAGATGGAAAATGTCACTTCAATAAACCATAGAGATGTTTTCCATGACGTTTTCCTATTTGTGTGCTCCAGCTACGCCACCGTGACTTATAGCCATGAAATGGTCATGGGGAGAAGACAGAAATGCATCTAGGTAGTACTTACTGGGCTACCAATAAACTGCTGCAGTTTGTTTACATTTTTAAATGATGATTCAGGCGTGCTTCTGAATGAAGGCACGCATAATGACGGGGAGTGCAGGAGGAGACAGTGGATGCGTGTCCTGTGGCATGGCCAGTAGCTTCGTGAAGTGCGGGTGTTCATTACATAGCGCTGCTTGGCTGAACTCGCAGCGCGTGTTCCGTGCGCGGGAGTGCTCTGTCTTTTGAAAGATGCTATATTAGGAAAAAACCAGAACGGGGACTGTGAAACTCCTGTAATTTTATCCTAAACTTTTTATTACTTACTTGTTCTTACCTTCCGTGAGTTCTGATATTATGCCTTGGGGTTTTTCCGCACTATGAGTAGTGTAGTACTTGGTGTTATACTACGCTGCCAGTACTTAAGACTTTAAAGCTGTAGGATGCTTGCTCATAGCTGGGACACTACTAAGAAGGGCTGTAACCTTCTAGGTATGTTTGGTCGCTTTCTTTGAAGAGAACTACATGACGTCAGAATAATTGTACTGTGTATATATGTGGTGTCAGCTTGTGGTGCTAATCAGCAGCACTATATCCACTTATAACCTGCCAGAGGTGTCTGAAGTGATGAAAAATGCAATACTGGCGACACGTGCTGGGGCAGGATTGTTTGATGGGGAGTATTCTGCAGAGGAGAGCAGGGTTGAGATGGGCGGGCTGTGAAGTGTGAAGAGCAGAGCAAGCTCCATAGGCTTTACGTCCTGCCAACGTAAATGGCTTGCCTTACATCTCTGGTTGCAGCGTAGTGAGAAAAGTAAAATTTCTCTTTGAGGGAGAAACGGCCTTCTGGGAAGGCAGTGTGACTTCACCGGTAACATACTTCTCTTTCTGAGGTTCATTCTCGGGGTGGATTTAGTGTTACACAGTATTGTAAAACCAAAATAACTTCTTTCCCAGCCTGTGGTTATTTTCAGATTTGATTCTTCCTATGACTTGAACTTTGAGTTCTGGCTCACAGGGTTAGAGGGGGGAGATTATGCTGGATTATGGAAGGTGTGGCTTGGACAGCTTTCTGTCTGAAGTCTGTCTTGCCTAATGTTCCGTAGGGAGTCCTCATGTGTATACAGCATAGCAAGGATTATACTGTAGAGTTGTTACGTACTTGAGAACTTGGCTATGACTTGAAAAGTTACAGCTATGTTGTTTTATCAGTTGGCAAAGTTCTTCATTTGACCCACAAGTTCCAGAAAGCATAGAAGCTTTTATTCCTTCTCTGAAGAAGCTAAAAATGAAGTAATGAATTAGAAACATTTGAGGTTATGGCACTTACTTTTCTTGGTACTCCTGTTCTGTCCCATGCCTCTTTACCTTTCGTGGTTATCTGTTTGGGTTTGCACAGTTCATTTAAACCGGAGTCTTGGTACAGCATCACAGAGGAGGAGCGCAAAAGGAAATCTTGGGTAACACCAAATTCTAGCTGGGGCAAGCCTGAGAAATTCCGGGTAAAGTCAAACCACTGCAGAGTTGCACTTTCACCTGTTTTACATGCAGACTGCTCCGATCCCTCTGTATTGACTTTGGGATTACACGGCCAACGGAAGTGACAGTTTGGCATTTCAGTGAAGATGGGGGAGGGCTGCCCTCGGTGTGTAGCAATAAAGGCAAATAAGGGTATCTTTTGTCGAGTGTTATTCTTTCAGACTTTTTTTGGCTGAATCTGTGAAGTTGATTTAGAAAGGGTTCTTCCTCATTTGCCAGTTAAGGAAGTTTGAAATTTGGCTGTCTAGATTTAAGCTGTGTGATTGCATTGCTCCATCTGTTTAGTCACGACAATATACAGAGAGGTTATGTGATCTTAAGCTAAAATTAACGTCTCGAGAAGCATAGGTTTAAAAATTTGAGAACTCATACATTAAGAGGTATCGCTCTTGTCAATATGGGATGTTTCCTGGAAACATTGATTAGAACAACTTAGATTTTTAACATGGGATTCATAGTATTCGTGTTGCATTTCGTGCAGTATGTCAGTCTGTTTCATTTACATATTGGGTCAGTTCCTTTTCTACAGGGGTAACAAATTTAGTGATCAAGCTTCTGGGTTGTTTGTTTGTTTGTTTTTCAATTAAATGCGTGCCATATAACGTAAACTTCTAGTTGTCGTAAAGCAACTAATAACTATATTTCTTGGACATACGGTTGATAAGCATTAGTTAGTTGGTGAGCCACAGTTATTTGCTCCCTAACAGACCCCTTGGGTAATTTAGACATGATCAGTCTTGAAATTATGAACTGCTAGATCCTGTCGTCAGCTGTTGAAATTAGGAATTTGAGATGTATCACTAGCAAGAGAAGAGATGTAATTGCTAATTGGTGGTAGGACAGGGTGGGTGTTTTGTACTAGTATAAACTGATAATTAAGCAGGATAAGAGGATTTGGGATAGCTTTAGCTGATGAATAGTCTTAGAGGGACTAAACCAAAAAAGCTGTAGATTAAATTTTAGAGTATACAGACTGAGTCAGCTTTCTCTTAATTTGGTAAAGATTACGCATCTGGCATTACGATGAAAAAACTTAATTCTGCTATACAAAATGGTCCCATACCTCATATCTTACAAGTAGACCAACTTAACTGCTGATGATTTGCTAGCATCGAGTGATCAGCTGTGACAGCAAATAATTTTAAATGCATTATTTCTTCTACAGGATGAATACTCCATATTTCCTCAGACGTACTCCATAGACATCAATGGCTACATTCTTGTTTATTCAGTCACGTCAATAAAAAGGTAATGATCTGTTGTGTTCTTCTGGTTCAGATATTAACCAGATATATCCTGGGTTCAGCTCCTGCATCTGCTGTGTTTTCTGTACGTGTGTGTAATTCATTGAATCTCCCCTAGAAGTATAATGGAAATGAAAGTTAATGGGTTTTCAGAAATTTCCCCTCAGACCCAAATGTCACAGGTGCTTTACGGCCTAATATGCAAGGTATGGTGTAAGAAATGAGACAGTGCTGAGCTACACTGTTTGGAGGTGTAAGGAAAAGTACATAGAACAGTTTCAGGAGTAATTAGAGTTCATTACTCTAGCATCAGTTATAAAGGTGGACTTAAATATGAACCGAAAGGGCACTGTTCACTTATGTGAAGTACCCAATTAGTTGCTAGATTGGTCCCTCAGCCTTGTAGCTCATTACAGTACTGAGATTTCTTTGACTTCTTGGCTTGGATTGTTCTGGTTAAAGGTTGGAAACTTTCATATAAATAGCAATGTGTCAATGTATGACTTCTGGCCTGTAGAGTCACTCTTGCCAGGCTGCAGCAGATATGTTATTTGAAAAATTTCCCAGAATGTCTGTTTTGTCCCCGCTGCTGGCTGCGGTCCATTCTGACCTGAGGACAGAGTCTGTTGTAGCTAGGGTCATTTACTTGGAAGAAGTGTCTCAGCCTTCGTAAGGTTTTGTCATCTTCCATTATTTTGTCTCTTCCATCTGGTTGTTCTGCTTTCTTTAAATACTGGTCGTTCTTGAATAGAACTTAATTTTCTAGTATTGTACGTTATCTTTGTTGTGACAGTGAAAATAATCCTATTTCTAAAAATCTTTGTTTGAGTAAAATGATTCAAACCTTAGGCCTCTCACTCTCTTCAAGTAGAAGAGAACTTGATGCTTCCCTTCTACTTGCAAGGAGGCTGATCAGCTTTTTACAAGTGCTGAAGCATTCCATGCCTTTTGATCTGAAGCAGACAAAACTGGTCATCTCAAGTGCTCTTTAGTAGACCGTCATAAAATACAGGTAAAACAACTTGCCTGTTGGCTCTTCTGTGCTTCTCAAAAAAAGGATACAGTCTGGCTCTAAATTTCCATTGTTTGCAAGGTCTTTAATGTTAAACAGATTTTCAGTCCTTCATTCTTTGTTTTCATCTTCAGTTCTGAGGTAGTGAAGGGCAAACGCCTGTGATCTGGAGGAGATGCGACAGAAGTCAGGCTTTCGTGTGTGTCTGGTGATACTAAACTACCTAACTTTTTTTTTAATTGTAGCTTCATCATAACTCATGAAATAGGAGTTAGTATTCTCAGCCTTAAGTAGATAACTCTCCACTTCTAAAGTGAAGAGAAGAGTGTAAATTGATAAGTGGTACTGTGAGGACAAAAATGTCTTTGACTAAAATAAACATAGAACCTTGGAAGCTTCTGCAGCTTGTGCTGTTCCCTGGTTGGCAGCTAAAGGACATGTGCTCTCTGCGCTCCTCCAGTTGCTGCCTGATGATGTCTTAAGCCTAGCAGCCCAGATAAAGAAATGAAAATCCGTTTTCAGTGGTAGCATTCAGTCAGTTAAAATAGAAGGCAAAATTATGGTGAAAATTCTAACAGAACAAGGTGTGTTCAGACTGTAGGTAGATAGTATTTTCGTTAGTATTTTAGTCTTGATCAACTTAATCCAAGATTTTTGCTTCTTCCTTGAAATTCCAAAGTGGCAATGACCCTGTCTTGTTCACTTCTTTGTGTTCTGTATCAAGACGGTGTTTAAGCAATAGGAAAGATCTGCCACAGCACTCTGGTGCCCTAGATAACTTGCCCAGGCAATCAGAATACAGTCACCAGCTGTCTTGACTTCTGTCAAAGTGTGTATATTGATCTGAGTATTGATCAGCAGGGGCGAGAGCTTTGACAGCAAACTTAATAGAAATGCCCTTTTTAACATTATCCTCTTCCCTGCTAACCTCCAGTGGGAGGTTTAAATGGGACTTGCGTAAAAGCTAACGCCTTACGTTTTCCGTGTTCTGCTCTTAGCAGCAAGGTTACTGGAAGGCTTTTGCTCTAGTTCGACTTAATTAAATTCCAGTTTTGTATCTTACTATGTTCCGTGATTTTGTGTAACACGTTTAGCTGACAGCTAGTAGTATTTTTGTTGTACTCACACATGGAGCTGTTTGCTGTAACCCTATTTTCTTGTCACAACTGGAAAGGCCCTCTTATGGTATCCAGATCTCTTACTGTTTCATGGCTTGGTTTGGTGATGCTTTGGATTGGTCAATATTTGTCTTAGGCTTTGCCTCTGCTCCTTCTAGCCTTATTCATTTGGAAAGCTTTCTAGGACATTAAACTCATCTGGTCAAGCTAATTTCATTCTTGGCAGTTCTTAGCAACTTCTGTGTCAGAATTGTGTTTGAGTTTAAATGGCACCTCTCTTTTGGTTTCCACCTTGATCTGTTATCAAAGGTCAGCTGTTTGTTCTTAGTCTTTTTACTAAAACTGGAGCTTGTGAACGATACTAGATAAGCAGATACACAGAACTGGGAAACGAAGAGCCCGAGTTGAACAAGAGCACTTTGCAGCGTTGTGCACTGGAACCTCAGGCTTGCCTGGGTGCTGTGCCGTGGCATGGCTTTTGCGAACTGTGCTGGGAACAGCAGGCCTGACAGTGGAAAGGAAACAGTGATTGTATTGTAGCAGTGATTCAGTTACTCTGTGGCCAGTACGCTAGATCTTTCCTGTTACTTCAGACTGAGAAACAGTTTTGTGGTCTGTAGCAGATTTTTTTTTGTAGCAGTTTTATTCCTCTTTCAGTTCACAGGGTTACCTAGTTCTGTATGTAGCAATGCCTCTCAACTTTGTCACAACCGAGCTCCCTTTAACGCTTTGTTTTGGAAATAATTGTAAGAATGAAAGTCCAAGATAAGTTGTCAAGACCAGTATTTCACTAATAGCTTTTCAGCATAAACTCTTTTGTAACCCTGAAGTCCTTTCATTGATTCCACATTTTTATGTAAACTGTACTATTATACTTGAGTTACTAATAGTATGTTGTGCCAGACTAAGGCATGCTTTGGTTTATGAAGAAGTCATTTTCTTGATAGGATATACTAAAACCATTAGCTGAACATGGACAAGTATTGTGTTCTACGCAGTCTCAAAAATTACGGCTGAAGTCAGACAAATTGACCTACTTGACAGAAAATCCTTCTTAAATATGGCAGCATTTATTATTATTTATATATATTCAGAAATCAGAAGTTTTAATCATTCACATAGCTTGAATGGTGGTTTTAGGCACCAGTTCTTGGAGAGCTCCGAGTTGGAACTGTGTTTGAGTGCTGCTCTATTTTTGAGAATTTCAGTTCTAATTGAAATGCAGTGCAAGTCAGGGCACTGCCTGTAGCTAACAACCTTGGAAGCTGGAAAAGTTTCGGTCACTTTTTTGCTGTAGTGTGTCTCGTCTGTGAACCTGTACCTCTCTCTCTGAATTACGCACTTCATGTACCAGCATTTTTTCCATACTGTAATTAGAGGAGCACAACATCTGCTTTTCAGACGCGCTGGTAGCTTGTTCTCAAAAGTACTAAATGTCAGATGCAGTGGATTTCGTTAGTGGGGTTTTTGGCTTCTTGATTTCACAGTACTGTTTCTTATCTCCTGTCATCCACGTACATGGTAGGTGAACAGACGACAAGTGTTTGCATAACCACTGTTTCGATACCATCTTGCAGATCAGTTTACTCACTTTCCATAGAAAATTAGAATTTAGGCTTCTTCTAGCTTTCACATAAATAAAACTGAACCATTCTTTATGAACTAAATGTACTTAAATTATGTATTCTTTTAAGATGGAGTGTGCTTAACTAAATCCTTTTTCTTTGAAACTGCTTTACTTTGACATGCTCATCCAGAGTTATTGGACACTAGCAGTTAAATATCTTGCTGCAGATACAAACCAGATGGGAGGTGGGAGGGGCGCTTAGTAATCCTATGTTAGGTGCATCAGTCCTGGGTAATGTTATTTATTCTGCAAGTATCATAACCAGGGAGGCTATAATGGTAGGCTGGTCTTTGCTGCTTTTGAGACCGTTTTGTCTGTTGTACGCAAATCGGTAATGCTTTCGGCATCTTTGTACTTCTGCCGCTATACATAGAGTAAGTTTTAAACACAGCAGCCTACATGTGCATTTAATTGCTTGTGTATTGGGTATGAGGATAAACATTGGAGTGCATGTGTGACTTCATCCCTTTATTTTGCAGTTTTGAAGTGATAAAAGTTATCCATGGCAAGTTATTGGATATGGTGGGAAAAGTCCAGTAAGTAGTGACACTTTCATCTCATTTCATTGCAGGCATGTTACTAGTACTTTGTTCAGTATACTATAACTGTTCTGAAGTTCTGAACTTTCTTTCACAGAATACCCATTATGCTGGTTGGAAATAAAAAAGACCTGCATATGGAACGGTATGTGAACTCCAGTGTGTGGGAAATACAAGACAGCAGCCAGCATTCCTGTGGCTGCAATGCGCTAGTTTTGTTCTTGGCTTTCCGTAACTAAAATCAAATTGTAGGTTAAAATAGGGTACTGGCAAGGGAACTGTGTCCAGAATGTGAACTAGGAGCCATGAACTTTTGTTGTCATGTTGACTTTTGCTGTAAGGTTCCAGGGAAGGTCATTAAACACTTTTTTTTTTGACCCCCTTCCCCCAAAACAAGTAACAGAAGTGTATTTTTTCACAACTGAAAAATATCAGATGATATAACAGATTATGAAAACAAAGCAATACTTTGGGACACCTGCTCTTCTGGGTCACATAGCAGTTTTACCTGGCCCAGTACAAATACACTTACCTGACAGCAGCCAAAAGCAAATGCTTTGGATCAGACTTCACAAAACATTCCTCTTACATGCATTTATGTGCTTCGGTACTCTGAGGACTTTGCTGAAGTATCAAATTCCAATTCTTCTGCAAGTTATAAAGAAACATCCCTTTTCTCTTTGGTCAGGGTGATCAGCTACGAAGAAGGGAAAGCTTTAGCAGAATCCTGGAATGCAGCTTTCTTGGAATCTTCTGCTAAAGAAAATCAGGTAATGGATTTGAGATGCATTTTTTTGAATAACAATGTAGTGGAATGACTCATAGTTTCACTTAATAAAGGAAGCTAAAATATTTCGTGTACTTTGCGGATACTTTGTGTAGATGGTTGGAAACAAAATGGCTGTCCACATTCAGTTTTATGTATACAAGTTTTTCCATGCAACTGTAAAAGGAAGGGAGGAAATGAAGAACTGAAAGTTAAGCTTCACTAGGCACAGCAGAAGAGTTAGTGACAAACTATAGCTCGAATCTGCGTGGTGGGTGGAGCAGGGTCTGTGATCTGCTGCAGTGACCTGAAACAGGAGGTCACTGTGGTTGCAGAGGAGTGAGTTGGTATAAAGGGACAAACCTCGCATTTTAAAGGGCTAGGCGAGGCTTGGTCTTTCTAATGTGGGAAGTCCGTTGAGGGGGAGAAAAACCCCAACAGGAAAGTGTTAGAATACAGCAGAGGCTGTCAGGTACTGCTGTGATACAGCTGTAGTGAAGTTGCACGATCTGACGTGATATAACCCGCACACATTTACACTTTTTGGTTTCCTATCATGGAAAGACAGTGTTTTAATTACATGTTAAATAACAAATTATTCTTGGTTGCTCTAACTAACTGTCTTCAAAATACCTCTTAAATACAGTCTAGTATTTCAATTTGTTCCTGTGGCTGTTAATAATACTTTGTCATTGCTTTGACACCTTGTGTATCTAAGCTACGAGAGCCTCCTAGTTTGGGCTTGAAGTAATGGATAACTGCTATGGAGTGGGGGGTGTCTTCCCCCCCATTTTTTTTTTACTTCTATAGGTGTCAACAGTATCAAAGCTTTTGCTTTTTTAAAATATAGACATATAATAAGGTCAAAAGGACATTGTCAGGCTAGTTTCAAGCAAATGAGTCCTTATGCAGAAGAAACGCTTACATCGTCTCGCGTTTAACCTAGTGTATCACATCTTGACCTCCTTGGTAACATCAGCACAATCTAAAGGGCAGTCCTATGGCTAGGACAGGACCTGCTTAAGCAGCCTTTCTTTCCCTCTCCCCCATCCCTGAAAGCAAAACAAATAGCTTTTGTCTGGTGTCTGTTGTCAACAGTTCTACAAGTTACTTCAGCGAGGTTGGATTTTCCCTGGAAGAAAAACTTGGATTTTTGCTCCTTGGAAGAAGCACTTCTGAACTCAGGTGTTTTTTTCCCCAAAATCCTGATTTGACAGGATCAAAACAGCTGATACATAGACCTCTGTCAAGACAAAATGTGTTCTCTTCCTTTGAAACTGTCTCTGGTTTGGAGGGGGAAAGGGCTTATTCTGAACTTAGTAACAAAGCTGGTTGCCATTCTTCTGGTACTGAACGTTCCCCTTAGCTAAGCTAACATTCCTGAAAAAAGAAGTCTCTCAGCACTTCTTTCTTGCAGGCTCATCCAAATCATCCCTTGTATTGGCTTGGTACAGAAAATGTAACTTGCCTGTCAAGATTAAGTCTAAACTCCTTCTGAAACTGCTTAAGATTCTGTTTGCTTTACAGAAAGCTAATTTGGTGCTTAAAGGGATGAGCTGGACTGGATTGGGAATTTAGAGCTTAAGAACTTCAAAGAGCTCAAACCTTCCTGGCTGGGGGGGGCGGTCTGTTAATCCGCTCTCTCTGAAACCTAGCCATCTATATTGGGTAGATGTGGATCAAAAGTATCACAACTTCTACTGTGCTGGTCTGAAGTCGGTTTGGTACGTGATTGTCTTCACAGCAGCGAGGAGAGTAGGGTGTCCTTGCTACAGCGGTTAGACCACACTCAGTCAGCTATGTGCTCTATCCTGTGTAACAGCTCTGTTTGCAAGGAACTGCTGAAACCAGAGAAGATACTCTGTGCAACAGATTCTCATAGCAAAGACTCCTTTCCCCCTAAAAGGGGGTGGGAGAGCATTGACTCTTCTCCCTTCCTGCTTCAGCCAAGAGGAGAAAAATCCTTTTTGGCGCATCTGTGAGAGCCCTAGGAGCCCAGCCCTAGTATATCTATGAAATAGATTAACTTAGGCAAACTAGTGCTGTTCTGCCAGGAGTTACCAAAAGATACTGCATTCCAGAAGTGGTGTGACTTTGAATAGACGGAAAGCGCGAGAGGCAAAGATTGGTGCTGCGTGAGGATAAATGGTAGCGGCTGGGAAGAGATCCCAAGGTCAAATACATTTGAGGCTACATATTGGCTCCTCCAGACAAGGGGGACCTGGTAGGACTTTTGGAGGAGCCTGCATGTCAGCAACGTATCAGTCATCTAGGGAAATCCCTGGGCTTTGAGAAGGCCATTCTGAGACTTAATGGAAAAGACCTCTTTTAGGTCACTGCTGGGCTATCGTTGTCGTAGCTTCTCACGCTGCTTAATTATTACAGGTATGTTGAACTGCTTGGGCTAGCTTCAGGAGCTTCGAGTTGTTCTTGTGGGATTCCCTACTGTGTTTCACCTAAGCCATAGTATAGTACTTCATCTTAATCCCAGGACAATTAAGTAGTAATTGTTTGAAATACAACCAGAATCCAAATTGGTCTTAAACGCAGTTGAAGCTGGGAGCCAACTTGTACTGGAAGAATTTAGGGAGTGAGGAGCAGCCAAATTGTGTTATGCAAAATTCATTAGATAAAACTCGTTTTAGAAGGGGCAAGGAAGTAGCAAAAAGTACGCTTGTGGAAGGCTGACCCTGGCTGGAGGCCAGGTGCCCGCCAGAGCCACTCCATTGCTGCCCTGCTCACCTGGGCAGGGGAGAGCAAACACAGCGAAAGGCTCGTGGGTCGAGATAGGGGCAGGGAGAGATCACTCACCAATCACCGTCACGGGCAAAACCAGACTTGATTTGGGGAAAATTAATTTTATTACCAAGCAAATCAGAGTAGAGTAATGAGAAAATAAAACCAGATCTTAAAACACCTTCTCCCCACCCCTCCCGTCTTCCTGGGCCAAACTTCACTCCCGAATTCTCTCCCTCCTACCCCTGAGCAGTGCAGGGGGATGGGGAACGGGGGCTGTGGTCAGTTCATCACACGTTGTCTCTGTCGCTCCTTCCTCCTCAGAGGAGGACTTCTCACCATCTGCCCCTGCTCCAGCATGGGGTCCCTTCCACGGGAGACAGTTCTCCACGAACTGCCCCAGCGTGGGTCCCTCCCACGCGGTGCAGTCCTTCAGGAACAGGCTGTTCCAGCATGGGTCCCCGATGGGGTCAGAAGTCCTGCCAGAAAGCGTCTCTGGCATGGGCTCCTCTCTCCATGGGTCCGCAGGTCCTGGCAGGAGCCTGCTCCAGCATGCACAGGTTTTTTTCCCTTCTTAAATACGTTATCCCAGAGGTGCTGCTGCTATGGCTGATGGGCTTGGCCTTGCCCAGTGGCAGGTCCGTCTTGGAGCTGGCTGGCATTTGCTCTGTCAGACACAGGGGAAGGTTCTTGCAGCTTCTCACAGCAGCCACCCCTGTAGCCTTCCTGCTGCTGAAACCTTGCCACGCAAACCCAGTACACCACTCCTCGCAAAAACAGCGCTCTTGTAAAAAGCAGTTGCTTGGGCAGCACTTGTTTTACAAGAGTAACTTCATCGTCCAGCTCAGAAGATGCAGTGCTCGGTGCACGTTTCGGGGCTCTCTTGGGTGTCCAAGCCCCGCTCCAGGCGCCTGACATGTGTACCTGGGAGGGAGGGCTTGGGGGGCGGGATGGACCTCTCTTCCTCACCTGACTATTGTTGGAGTTTCTGTGCAGAGATAAACCAGTAGCACAAGCACTGGAGAATTTCCTCTTAGAAGTAATCAACCCGTTGCGTAGTTGACAAACGCAGCATACCGGAGGATGAGCTGGCTGTGGGCCGGATTCGGGTGTCTGCGCCCTCCTGCGCCGGCTCCTGGCAGCGTGTCCCGCTCTGTGCCGGTGCGGAGGGCCAAGCCGGCTGTCCCCGGAGCGGCTGAGCCTCTTGCGCGGTGCGAAGCTCTGCAGGCAGCGTGTGTTGCCCAGGCTGACATCTATTTTGTTGCCCCGGGGGAGAAAGGTAGAAGCAAGCCAGATGGCTTTCTGTAGGCTAGGTGTGACCCACGGTCTGTAACCGGGCCGTATGGAGACAAATGCATTTAAAGTCTGGCTGCGTTCTTTGTTCCTCGTCACAAAACACAGCTTCCTGCGTCGTTTAAAAGCTCATGGTAAAATACTTCAGCGTATTTGGGCTGAATTACAAATTCCTGAGGGTTAACTGTAGGACAGTGATTAAACCACCTCAGTGAATACCAGTTTTCTGTGAAATGAATTAACAAGCCCTGTGAACTGCTCCAGCTTGGTGCTTCAAACAGCACGTCTTTGGCAGAGCATGCGCAGCTGCTGGGTTGACAGAATACACTGTGGAGGTTTTTTTGATGGGTGCTTGGAAGCAGGGGTGTAAGAACTTGCGCATTAAAATGAAACCGTTGAAAAAGTCAGCTCTAAGTAAGGAAACATTGGTGCAGTGTATGTGTAAATCAGTATGTCGCCAAGTTTTGATTAAGGGAAGCTCTTTAGTAGTGGCACCAGTTTGATAGCAATTGCAGCCCTGGCTGGGGTTCTCCGAGAGTCTAATTTGCCCAGGAAATGGGTTGTGTAGTCTTGGACTAATGAGCCATTTCTATTGGAGTCAGCTGGGATTGCAGGGAAACTTCATTATACAGAGGAATGCTCTTATTTCCAGCTGATGAAGTATGTTAAATAGTTCCAGAGATAGTACCGTGCACAAACGGTATAAATACAGGAAATATTAAAAATTCAGTCTAATCTTGCAAAGATTGCTTTAAGACTCTTGTGGGGCTACTTTAGTCAATGGGATTAATTTGGAAGTGATCCAATTAAGAATTAGACCTTGTGGAGGCAGAAAAACATCTCTCAGGTCAGAACACATAGTTATAAATCACAGGGTGCTCTTCAGCCTGCTGATTAAAAACGACAAAACCCCCTTTTTATCCTCTTTCATATCATGACTGCTTTTATATAATGAATATACGTTCCTTCCTAAGGAGCGTATGCTTGGAATTCGTGAAGCGAATGGCTAGAGGTTAGATAAACATAAAATGGCATGTCGGAGACGATCGGGAGACCATTTCCAAGCTGGAGATTCCCGTGCTGAAGTACTGATCGTGTGGTGAATCTTCAGCTGGAAAACACCGTAGGGAAGAAAAGCACTTTAGACTGGTCCTTGGCTGTAGTGTAGATCTGTTCTTGAATCACTTCTAGGCAATCTCAGATGCTGCGTGTTGTAGTTTCTGCGTATTCTGATGGAAGCTAGTGTACAATTTTGAAACCCTTAAAACTGAACAAATCCTGAAAATACCAGATGAACAGTGTAAGGTATTTACTACAAGTAGCATTCATGATGTTGTCCCGGGCACCTGACTCTCCCCATCTTTCATTAGCTTTAAAAATGAGCAAACAAAACCCCACCGAAACCAAGCTAGACTTGATCAAATTCTGCTGTAAAATCTCCTGAACCACTCGAGTGGGCTGACATCCTATCTCAGTGTCTCTGCTTCAGTTCAAGTGAAGTTTAACTGAAGGGAGCCTGACCGTGTCAGCAATGGCTGTCCTGTAGTTCGAGCTGTTTACAACATAAAACCCCTCTCTCTCTGAAGGTCTTCATCAAAGGATGCTGCTTAAAATTAGACAGTGGCTAGTTTGGCTCGTGTTTTCCCCTTGTGTTCTTGCACCGTGTCTTGCCCATAGGTAAGATGAGAAAATCAAGAATATTAAAGTAACCTTTATACTGGGCTGCACAAAGTCGGTGTTTAGAGCTGAAAAACCCGCAGTTTTCTAGAATTACTTGGAATCTTAAAGATTACTTGGAGGAAATGAATTGATTTGTTCTCCAGAGCAGCAGAGCATCAGAATCTTCAATGCTGTTAGTCACTCAGCGCAAGCTTACTATTTAAAATAAAGCCAAATTACAGCTATTAGCTCTGTTGTGAGTATGGCTCAGTTTGTACTTGCCCTCCCTGCAGTGACAGAAAATAGCTGGGGATTGCTGTGGAGTAGGGGTTTATTACTCTTTTCTTCCAAAAGAAGAAAATTTTCAGAACTGAAATTACCGTATTTTCCCTCTTCGATTTTTGGAATGAGCGTTGGATGGATGTTTATCTGCTGGTGTAGCCAGTAAAACTGCTAACATTTTTAAAACTTTTTTTTTTTTTCAGTAAAAGAGCCATTTATCCTTACCTACTAATGTTGTACTCTCTCTTTGTAGACTGCCGTGGATGTTTTTAAGAGGATAATTTTGGAGGCAGAAAAAATTGATGGGGCAGCTTCACAAGGGAAGTCTTCATGCTCAGTAATGTAATTCCACTGCAAAACCTGAAAACACTGGGAATACATTCTACCTGAAGAAGCAAAACTGCCCATTATCTTTAAGGATAAACTATGCTTCTTTTTTTTTTTTTTTTTTTATTATTATTTTTTTCTTCTGTTAACCTGAAAGATAAACAGTTGGTTTGGAGCCTTTCCCTTCAGATTATGTTAAACTCTGACTCCTGTGCAAATGGCTTCACTTCCATTTTCAAATTTTAAGCAATCATATTTTCAATTTATATATTGTATTTCTTAATATTATGACCAAGAATTTTACTGGCATTAATTTTTCAGTGTAGTTTGTTGGTTAGAATAATCATCAAAATGATGCATATTGTTACACTACTATTAACTAGGCTTGGATATCAGTGTTTCTTTGTGTTAAATGTATACTTGTAAATAAAATAGCTGCAAACCTTAAATGCTCCGTTTATAATTTTTTTCTTGATGACTCCATATCAACTTTTTTTGTATGTGTGTGTGAAAAATGTTCACCTGCTGACCTTAAAAGGAGGCGTGAGATCCTGGGAGCCGGCAGTTGGTTTGGCTGTTGCTTGGGAAGAAGAAAGGGTACGCAGATCTGTCCCGAGTAAGGGGCCGGCGTACGTCTGCTACAGACTGTTCACGCGGCCTCGGGCCCGGGAACGCGCTCGGGACGGAGCGGATTTATCCAGGTCACAAGCGTAGACTTGCGAAGAAGACAAAAATGTCGTTTAAAGGAAATGGCATGCCCTGAAGGAACCGGTGTGGGTTGTTCGTGGTGCCTGTCTGCGCTCCTGCGTGGGGGTAGCGCCGGTAGAGGCGAGCGGGCTCCTGGCACCCGGCCGTGCACAGCGCCAGCGTCCTGGTGCGGCTCTGGCAGCTGCCCCGAAGCTTCCGCCTGCGAGTTTTTGCTTGGCTTTTGGACTGGAGGCTTAACAAGCCTTAATCTCTTAAGTCTGGAAACAAACTGCTTCAACCATATATTTTTAAAAATGTGCAGTTGATCTACTTTGTACATAAAGCCCAAACCACCAACAACAAAAACACAGGAGGCTGATTTGGGGACCAGTTAATTAATTGAAGTATTTCTCGTGCATTTTTGTGTCCGTTTTGAAAACTTTTAATTTCTGGCAGGAGTAAAATGGAAGGGAAACTTGCAATGTTTTTGCAAGCACAATTAGCTTTTGCATTTCAGCCTGTGCTGAAAGATACAAATTCAGCTTGTCTCATCTCTTCGTTTCTTGTGCAGTGGTTCCCTATATTCTATAGAAAACTGTCTAAACCCCTCAGTTAACAGTGAGTGTAGAAAAACTTGCTCTTTTCTTCGGTCACCATGAGATTAACTGACTTCTTGGCAAAAAAAGTTGCCTTGTTTTCTCGCTTTGGGATATTTCCCAAAGTTTCTGAAAGTTCGTGTCTGTTACCTGGATTTTCGTACCCTGTGCCAAATACAGGTCCTGTAGCTGGATGACCGTTGTGCAGGATCGATCGCTGATGTTCAGCGAAGTCGGGGTGCTTGGCAGTTGGACTTGATGATCTTAGCGGTCCTTTCCAACCTTAATGGTTCTGTTATTCAGGGAAACCAGTGTGCGCTTCCATTCCAGAGCCAGGCTGGTCTGGGGCTGCACAGTAGGTTTCCTTCAGGAGAACCTGCAGCACTGGAACGAGGGGAGTTTGGCTGGTAGTGAAGTTGCTGAGGATTCAGAAAGTGATCTGTGGAATGCAGGAACAGCGTACGTCTGTTCAGTAGCATCCTTCGTTGCCTAATCGTCAGGTGGGAGATGACTTGGTGCGTGACCAGAGTCTGTGGCATCGCATCATGGATGCAGTGTCATGGGGTCTGCATCACACGGTAGGAGTTCTGGAATGCCAGAAACCTCAATGACCAGTTTTGTGTATTTTTTTGTTCTGTTTTTTTGGTTTTTGGTTGGTTTTTTTTTTTTTTTGAACAGAGGCCATTTGTACTGACGATCAGTCTAAAGCCTGAAGAAGCTGCTGGCTTGGTGCTGGAGGTGTGCCAGATGCTGAGGCTTGAAAGGGCCTGGCTGTGGATGAGGGAATGTTCAGCTTGATCATCGTGGGGTGATCAAGGCCCTGCCTTCCAGCGGTGAGGCTTTTCGGGAGGGCCTGAAGGCTGGTGCGGGCTGCCTGGATGATTTGCCTTGGGAACTCCCAAGACTCGATGCGCTCAGCAAGGAGAAGCAGGTGCTGCTCTTGCGGTTTCTGCAGTAGCTGAAGAGCTGAATTCATCAGCACACGTTTCCTTTCTCCTGTTGCTGGCTCATCCAGTAAGAAACGTGAATTATTCCACTTGTCCAAGCTTTTCTCTGCTAACAAGATTTGAAGACCAGCCATGCGCAATAGTCTTGCAGCTGTAATGAAAGGTGTAGTCGAGCGTGATTGGCAAACGACTCCCCTTTGCTGTGCAGAGATCTCAGTTGGCTTCTCGGGGTGGCACCTCCCAGCAGCTGGGGTCTGACAGAGGCCAGGGCAGGCTTGTGCTTCCTTACGCTGACTTCAGAGCTGGCACCGGTTACGTTCTTCACCATGAGAGCCCTGAAATGGGGTGGTGGGACATCTTGGAAGCCCTGTGTTAGGGACAGAAGCAAGAAAACAGGATCTAGCAAACTGCTGCTTGCCTGGAATTGATGAATTTATGCAGCCTTGTCTGGCAGAGGCCCTGATCCTTCAGAGGTTTCAGGAGGATTGCGGAGAACGGTGCACGAATTAGAAGGTAAGTCACAAAGGACAGATGTTCTCTCGCCCAGGCTAGAGCAAGTCTGATAGGCACTTAATGGACCCTAGCCTTGTTCGTAAGGGATGGTCATTGACAGAGGCGAAAGCGCAAAGATCCTGTCAAGTTAAATTCCCATTGACCTGCGTGGATTTAAAATGCGCTGTTCTGGAGATGACTCCTGCCTTGCTCGTGCTTCTGTCCAACTCTGCGCTTTGCTGCGTGAACACCAAGGAACCTCTCGGTACCTCCCGGCCTGCTGCGTGTGGAAACGCTGAGGACGGGGACAGCGGTGGGGCAGGTGCAGTTCAGCAAGTGGAGGGTGGACTGCAGGCAGAAAGTGGACATGTGATCCTTCTTTTTCCCGTTGTTTCTGTGCGTAGCAAAGTTTATCCCTGCCTGATCAACTCCGTGACAGGGAAGGCTTGGAGGCCATCTGCCTTGGGTCTGTGCAGTCTTCTGCTCAGCACTTCTTCTGAGGTTCTGTAAAGGGTCGGTGAACGCACGCTGGAGAATAAAAAAGCTGGAAAAGTGTTTTTCTGCTCCCTTCTGTCTGCACTAGCTGTATCACAGAATCACAGAATGGTAGGGGTTGGAAGGGACCTCTGTGGGTCATCTAGTCCAACCCGCCTGCCGAAGCAGGGTCACCTACAGCAGGCTGCACAGAACCTTGTCCAGGTGGGTCTTGTATATCTCTGGAGAAGGAGACTCCACCACCTCCCTGGGCAGCCTGTTCCAGTGCTCCGTCACCCTCAGAGGGAAGAAGTTCTTCCTCATGTTCAGATGGAACTTCCTATGCTTCAGTTTGTGCCCGTTGCCCCTTGTATTGTGGTATCTGGAGCAGGCAGCCTTAGGCCGTTCCTCAACCAAGGGCAGAAGAGTGTGGGCTGAAATGGGACTCTGCGGAGGAAGTTCCTGCAGTGTTGGAAGCGATGGTGAAGACTTCAGGCTCTCACTTTTCTGGTTTCTTTGAACAGAGACGTTTCCATGTCCAGACTTGCACCCTGGAAGCGATCGAGGACGACTTGCAGTTGCCCTTGTCTCTGGCACAGGTGAGCATAGAACACCCAGCTGGCGATATCCCTGCTCGCAGCAGTTCCCTTGCCAGCGCAAGGGGGGCAGTGGCCCGAAATGCAAAGGGGAAGCCTATGTCATGGTCCTGATTTTGGTTTTTTTCACCTGCTTTAACAGAAATGGTCAGTCTTGCACCTTTGTTGCTAAAGAATTTGTGCTGCTGCTGGGTGCAGATGCGGCGGGCTGCTGTGCAGCACGGCGTGAGCGCGGTGCGGGCGGTGACGCACCCGGGCTTGCTGGGCTGATCCCGCTAATTAGCACTGCTGGGCTGTTGCCTCTGGAGAAGGAGAAATCAACAGGTTCTAATTAGCCCTTATGTAATCAGTCCTGCTCGTCTTCAGAGCATTTTGCTGATCCTGACTAACCTTCAGAACCTCATCTAATCAGGTCAGAGCGACTCCCCTTTGGCAGCTGGGGAGGGGGGTGAGAACCTTTGCACAGATGCCTTCAGCTTGTTACAGGCATGGCAGGAACGTGGCTAAACTAGGGCTGGGTGATGGGTGTCCTCAGCATCCAGCTTTTCCTTAGGTGTCCTTAGGTTTCCCTACTGGACACTTTCCTTTTTGAAATGTGATGAAAATTGGAAGGATTTCACCCAAAACCCTGGGCTGTCTGGTGTTTTCCAAAATGAAATCCCAAGTCCCATCTCAGTCAGATGCTTGCTGTGTGGTGAGCTGCACTAATACTGATTCCTTGGCAGAATATTACTGAAAACAAGCTTTTGCAGATTTTTTTCAATATCCATCTCTGCAGCGCTGCTAAGAAATATTTGGCTAAACCTGACCAGCAGGTCCCAGCTCCATGGTGAGGAGCTATTTTTCCTAGCAGGAACCTGGCGGGGTCTGAACTGTCGTTTTGTGACAGGGTTTGCTCAGGCGTGAGGAGGTGTTTCGGAGTCTGTGCTCCACACGGGGCAACGTGAGGTGTTGCGTGGTGGGTCAGGGTATGGAATGGCCACCCTTGGTAGAGGCGTTGCGTAGACTCTTTGTCTTGGTGCATCCGAGATGAAGCCAACGCGTTGAGCCCAAGACTGTTGCCTGGCAGCTGATTCCCATTTCTAGGAACTGGTGGTGTGTTCCACCCATGGAGCGGCGCATTGGAAGATCCCTTCTCTGCTTGAATGGTTTGCAGAGATGTCCCGCAGGTAGTGCAGCAAGCCACCCTGGCAGCTCTGGGCGGCATCGCGTGGCATGCCCAGGCACTGGGAATGGGTTAATCACCAGCGGAAATTAGTGCTTTATAGGGCAACGTGGGTTTAATATGGAAACTCTCCCTTGAGTCATCAGGATGGTTTCTCCCCCTGAGGTCTGTTGCTGCTCAGAAGCAGCCCACAAGATGTGCTCATCCTTTTCAGCAGCCAGACAAAAAATTTTCCATGGGAAGGAGCTAGACACAAAGGTTGTCCCGTATCTAATGAGCTAGAAGCATCTCGTACTAAGGTACGTGAAGAAATCTGTGAGCTTTTTAAAGCAAGATGGCCTTTTCAAAGCCCTGAGATACAGATGTTTCATGTGCCGGGTCTTACGCTGCTTTGCAAACACCAAAAGCTCCTCCAGAAGCTGGAGCGTGGCCCTTTCGGAGGATGCAGTGCAATGCCTTGGCTGTTGCTCACTTAATGATTATTTGCGTGGGGCTGTCCCGGCTGTAGTAGGTACCTCTGAGCAGAACGCGAATCCTGCTCAGCCTCTGCTAAGAAACATTCCTGTTGGCATTAGCAAGGTCAGCCCCAAGGATTCACCTCCAGGAGTCACACCCTGCTCTCTTGAGGAAATGTCTGCGTCAGAGAAGGAGGGAGTTTGGCGTCTCCCCTCTGTGACTCGGGTGGTTCGGCAGCATACTTCTGCCAGCACCACCTAACGCTGCGGATTATTGTGAGGCGCATTGCTGTGCAGACACGTCCGAAGGTCAGTGTCTGCTGAGCGGCACGGAAAAATCGCCTTCATAAATCCTGCGTAACACCCCATAGCAAGGGATGGTGGGATCTCACGCCTGCCTTTTGAAGACCCCCCAGACTGGGCTGATTTATGCCAACATAACCTTGCTTGCAGCCCCTTGGTATGTAATGGAAATCACTTTGCAAGAGGATGAGAGCTGTGCCCAGATCCTGCGTGCAGATGGGATGCGGGGAGCAGAGCAGGGTGGCAGCTGGAGCCACCACGTTTATCCAGGCAGGGTGGTTTGGTCGTGGGTGGTTGAGTTCTGGTTTCTGGCATGGCTGGCTCTGTCTCTGCAACTGGTGTCAGCACCAACAGTGTCCTGTGGTGTTGAGTCATTCCAGCCCCAATTTTGCTGGCGACATAACTGCAGGGTTACAATGGACCTGAAATCAAGCTTGGCCATCTTGCGTGGTTGAGGTGTTTGGTTTTCTCACCCCTGGTTCAGGCCTGAACTTGGAGCAAAATGGCTCTGACCTCCTCACTCCTCCGCCCTACAGCAGCCAAAGCAGGCAAAGATACCACAGCCCAGAGCTGCCCTTGCAGCCATCAAGCCTGATTTCTCACTGCCTTCCAACCAAGACGCACAAAAAAATCTCAGACTTTTGGGTTTTGTCTGTTAGAACCAAATACTCAAACTTGTAAGTTCATGTAGACTAGATAGAAGGAAGAAATTTTTTACAGTGAGGGTGGTGAAACCCTGGAACAGGTTGCCCAGAGAGGTGGTAGATGCCCCATCCCTGGAAACATTCAAGGCTAGGTTGGACGGGGCTCTGAGCAACCTGATCCAGTTGAAGATGTTCTGGCTCACTGCAGGGGGTTTGGACTAGATGGCCTCTGAAGGTCCCTTCTAACCCAAAGCATTCTGTGATTTTATGTCTCCAATGCTTCATCCTTAAGACGGCTGCAGCGGAGGAGGGCTGTCCACGATCCTGGTAGTGTGGGCTACCATGGTGGGATGGGATCCTGCACCTGGACTCGGGCAGTAGGCAAGGTCTGACCCAGCACTGTGTGTCCAGAAGGCTGAGAGTGGCTGCAGGCTCCTCAGGCTGCTCTTTGATCTCTGCCATTGGCAGCCTTTCCATCCTTGGCAAGGAATTAAGGGGGTTTGCCCAGGAACTACGATTTGCCGTTCTTCAATATTCTTTTTTCCCATCATTTTCCTTTTTTCTAGAGACGGGTCCTTTGTTGTTTCATATCTTTAACATGGTTTCTCAAAGAATGAACATAAAGTTGTTACACCCTCTTTCCACCTTTCCTAAAATAGCTTTTGAACCTGTTGGACAACTTCTAACAAATCTAACAGCCAGGCACAAGTCTCAAATATGTCAAGTTCCTGCAGATTTAATTAAAGCTCGCACCTTAGGAGAAACAGGAAAATCCCATCATGAGACAGAGCTGGAGGAAACCTGGCTATTGTGGTTCCATAAAAACCTCGTCCTGCAGTACGATTTGCTTTACTGAGCACTTCAGGGCCAGTTTGTCGTGGATGTTGTGGGTCTTCCTCCCCAGGTGCCAACCAGCTCATGGCCAATGCAAAGAGCGTGTGGACCATTATGACCCCAGTGGTTGGGAGTGTTGGGTCCCGACGCCAACAATGGTGCCACCTCATCACCCTGGTGCTCCCCGCCATGACTCGGAAGAGGTTGCCTGTCTCGTCCTTCTCTCCCAGGGCACCAAGTGCAAGGCCCTGGGGAAGGGCTGGCTTTGGGGACACCAGTAATGCCCCGCACCCTGGCTGCCGCTCTTCCAGCTGGGACTTTCCATGTGCTGTTTCTTCTCTCACACCATTTGCTGACTAATTTAAACCTAGAAAATAACATCAGCATTTCAAGGAAGGTTTGGTTTTTTTTTTAATTTGATAGCTTTTCTTCATTATTTCCTGCCTCCCATCAGAACATGTAAATGCAAACAGCGTTTCCGCAATGCCGGGGCAGCTTCACCTGCGTCAGCTGAAGGATGTGTTTCTTCTCCACACGCAATGTGCCACCTCCCTCCTTCCTCCTCCAGCACGTCCCAGTCAACGCGACATCTTCCAGCTCAGCCTACATGTGCGTGTGCACACACTTATTAACTTTTGCATCTTAATTGAAAGGGCGGCGTACGTTTAAGCCTTAATAATGACATCCTTTCTTCCCAAGCAGTCTTTAATCTTGAAACGAAGCGGTGAACAACGCCAGCAGAGCAGGGTTGCTGAGCGAGGCGCCTGGCACACGTGCCGATGGGAGCAACCTGCCAAGAAATGAGTTTTTAGGGTTCGGATTCGAAATGTGCACCTGACGGTCCAGGGAGCGGAGCGCTGGCGGAGAGGGGGAGGCAATGGGAGCCCTACGGGTGATGAAGAGGAGGATTTGATGAGTAGGAGCGGGGTGTGAGGTTTCTTCCAGAGCTATTAAATAGCATAAAAGACTAATCTCCTTTTAATAAGGTGCCCTGGCATGTCTCTGTGTGCTGGTCCATGGGCCACCCCGTGCATTTGTCTTTACCTCTTCCTAGCCTGGCTCGTTAATACAAACCGACGGGGTTTATGGGCTGGGGCTTTCCCTTGCCATTTGTCCTGAGAATAAGACAGTTCAAGTCTCTGGATGCTTTTATAACACAGAAGAGAGGAATACAAAGCCGCTTCCATTGCGCCGGCATCGGAGTTGCCAGACTCTGAGGGTCTACAGCGGTGAAGCAGCAATTGCAGCTATAGCAGAAATATTGCTTTATGGCCAGTGGTGTGGCTTAAAAATCCCTCTAAGCCTGACATATCTGTGCCTCGGTGCTTCAGTGCTGAAAGCTCAAAACATTCATAAAAACAACACTTGTGAATAACGTCGGTGGGTTTGCAAGCCCAACCTTTGCGTTTCGGCGGGGATTAGGTCCTTGGCTTTCAGAGATGCCATTTACAGAGGTTCAAAGGTTGAACGAGAAACCAGGGCTTTGATGGATGGAGTGCAGCGGGTTATTGGTGAGGAGTCTTCCAAGGACGCTTGCTTTTGGCAGCCACACTGTGATAGGTGAGAAGCTGGGAAAAAATCAGTAAAAAGAAGTGAACCCAATACAGGGAAACACGTGCCATGCTTAGAGATGCTGTTGTTTCCTTATTTACTGCTTGTCTGTTCTAAAAAAATAGAATAAAAAAAGGAGGAAAAAAAGGGAAAAAGAGACAAAAAAGGAAAAAGGGAGGAGAAAGGCGGAAAAAAGGAAAAAGGGGAAAAAAAGGGAAAAAGGCAAAAGAAATAAAAATTTAAAAAAGGGGAAAAAAAAAAGTCCTTCCAAAAAGGGCAGTCAATGTGCACCGCTAATCGACCAAAGCCCTGCCAAGCAGATCTTTTGTCAGATCGTCTGCCCGAAATCAAAACCCCGGACTCAGCAGGCCCCGGTACCGGCAGTTCTGCCTACGAAGCAGGAAAGCGCAAAGCCCCCGCTTCCCGCGGCTTTGTTAAAAAGCCGTGGCCACACCAGCCCCGTGTCCCCCCCCGTCCAGCTGCTATATAGCAGGGTGTCCGACGTTCCTGGTCCATCGCGGTTGTGGTTTGGCTCCTGATTTTTTCCGGGCTTGGACAGCATCCAGCAGAAAATGTCTCAGTACTCGGGAAAAGTAAGTAACGACCCAACCGCTTTCCTTTCAGCCTGAGGCCAGGGAGCCCCAGCACCCTCCGGGTTGAAGGAGCGGGTTAAGACCATATCCCGGAGGATGCGATGGGAGTGGTGACACCGGGAGCAGGTTTGGTAGCGGCACCGGGGAGGGGGGCGGCAGAAGGAGCCGCGTTTCGGGAGCTGAGTTTCCTGTTTAAACATTCCTGCTGGAAATATGTGAGAGCGAGCACGAGGCGGTGAGAAGCGTCATAAATGCGGGATGCGCTGCCTTCCCAGAAAAACAAATACGGTTCTTAGGAAAAAATGCCAGTGGTGCTGTGCTCCTTTTGCTGGGAAGCAGCTAAAAAAACCCAACCCCAAAGTGTTCTAAAACGATGCTCCTGCAAGAGATTCCCACCTGCTGGAACTGGGGGTCTGGCGATGCGCCTGCTTCTCACCGCTGGCCCGTTCCCCTCCCTCTCCTCAGATCACTTTCTACGAAGGTAAAAGCTTCACGGGCAGAAAGCTGGAGGTCTGCGGCAGCTGCAGCAGCTTCCAGGACCGAGGTTTCCTCAACCAGGTCAACTCCATCTGCGTCCAGAGTGGGGCTTGGGTCTGCTTCGACCACCCCAACTTCCGAGGGCAGCAGTACGTCCTGGAGCACGGCGACTATCCCGATTTCTGTCGCTGGAATGGCCACGGCGACCGCCTGGGCTCCTGCCGGCCCGTCGGGATGGTGAGTGGGTGCCACCGGAGCGTCTGTCGGACGGAGCTGCCGCTGGGCTTTGTTTTTACGAGCCCCGTGAATAAACGTAATAAAAAATCTGTGCTTTTTAGAAATAATGCATCCCAATGAGAAAGAAATAGTCTCCCAGGGCAGGTTTGTCACCCTGTGGAGTGGTCCGCACAGGCTACAAAGCTGAGTCGCGGTTTCCCGTGCCTCCTAGCTGGGAGAAGACACATCGCCTTCCTCTCACAGCATGAAACGCAGCAGCGTCAGCGGGACGAGGTTTGCTGATGTTTTTTCAGATGAGGTGACAAGGTCCTGCCGGTGGCAAGTGGTTTTGCTTTTTAATGCGAGTCACTGTTGAACACTCGCAGGGGCGTTGTGGAGGAGGGTCAGTGCCCAAGGGATGTTTTAGCCTGGACCGGAAGGTGTGGGGTTTCCGAAAGGGACCCATGGGCAGCTGGGCTGCTCCTAGCAAATTTTGGCTGAATTCTCTGCTGCTGCAAAAACTCATCAGAAATCCTAAACGAAAATAATTTTTTTTTTCTGTATACTAGATACCCTTCACCTTATGAAGCTTTTAAAACAGCACCCAGAGGAAGGTTTAATTGGGAAGATTAAAAAGTAGCAAAGAAAAATAAATCTGGGTTAGGTCTTTCCATCTGACTCTCCTGTCACTCATGAGCCCTGAGGCAATGATGAACCCATTTGGAGCTGGTGGGGTTTCTCGCAGGCACCAAAGCTGCCTTTTTGGCACGGCAATGGGTTTGTTCCAGGTCCGTAACGTCCTTCCCTAAGCACCTCCGTGGTCCGTACGGGGAGAGATGCTCTGCCCCGGGCCCTGGAGCCCAGCCGGCACGAGGATGTGCTCTTCCTTCCCTGGCCCATGATTTTCCCTGGGAGATGCCAGCAAGTGCTTCGAGGTATTTCTGCAGCGCAGATTCCCGGAGGAATGTTTGCTCAGGCTCGGTACCCGCTCGGCTGCTGCTGGCAGCCGCCTGCTGTGGGGTTTGGCATAGCAGCCCGGCCTTCTCGTGCGTTGACGTTGTTTATTTGAAAAATGCATTTAGGTATTCTTTGAATTTGGCTTAAAAACATCCTTTCAGCTTGCTCTGTCCCACATTCCTGTGCTGCAGGCTGCAGAAATCTCCCCGGAGGAATTTATGTTGTGTCACCCTCAAGGGCTCACGTAGCAACGATGATGCTCGGAAAGTTTCCTATTCTTTTCCCATTTATTATTTTCCTCAAAGAAAGGCACAACATGTCCCATCAGGAACAGCAGCTACACGTGGAACTGGAGGCAATGCAAATTAGTTTAGAGGAATGGTCAAACATCTTTTTATGCTCCGGATATAGACTCTTTTTTAGCTGTGTGAGTACATGGAGACCCAGGCTGCAGCTGGTGTGGTGTTTGGGACGGAGGGTTGGTGGGCTGGGAGGGGGGATCGGCAGAGCACAGCACAGCGCGTCCCACCAGCCACGTGTTGGCACGGGAAGGCACAGCCGGGTGGTTTCTGGCTGAAACGAGGGGTTTCTGGCTGCTTTTCTGGTTGTAGTGGCATGCTGGGAGGTGGCACGAGTCTGCATGCTCTGTGTGCGCTGGCATTGGTGGTGTTGGACTGCTTTTCACATTCCGCTGCGAAGCACCCTTCCATCTTCCTCTTCATCTTGTAAAAGATAGGGAAAAAATTTCCTGCATTTTTTGGGGATGTTGACTCGAATCCCTTTGTCCCCAGCACGGCGAGCATTACAGGATCGAAATATTTGAGGGGAGCCATTTTAGCGGTCCCAGCCTGGAGCTGACAGAAGATTGCTCCTTCCTGCAGGGACAAGGCTGGGACAAGACCTGCATCAACGCCCTCAAAGTGTACGGCGATGGCGCGTAAGTAACCACACGTGTCCCGGTGCGCAGCCGCTGTGGTGCTCCGCACCCAGTGCTGCAGGGGAGCGGTCAGCTGCAGAGACCCCCCCGGTCATGGAAAAAGCTGTTGATGCTGGGAGGACTTGGAGAAAGCCTAAAAATGTGAGTTAAACCTGTGGTTTAAAGATGAATTTTGGTGCCTGCCCATCAAGATCTGCTTCAAAGGAGCGTGATTTCTGGAGCATAGCAGCTAAACACAATCAAATCATAGAATCATTAAGGTTGGAAAAGACCTCTAAGATCATCAAGTCCAACCTTCCACCCAACAGCACCATGCCTGCTATGTCCCAAAGGGCCACATCTACATGGTTTTGAACACCTCCAGGGATGGTGACTCCACCACCTCCCTGGGCAGCCTGGTCCAACGTCCGACCACTCTTTCAGTAAGGAAATGTTTCCCAATATCCAATCTAAACCTCCCCTGACACAACTTGAGGCCATTGCCTCTTGTCCTATCGCTCGTTACTTGGAAGAAGAGACCAACACCTGCCTCACCGCAATCTCCTTTCAGGTAGTTGTAGAGAGTGATAAGGTCCTCCCTCAGCCTCCTCTTCTCCAGATTAAACAGCCCCAGCTCCCTCAGCCGCTCCTCATAAGACTTGTTCTCTAGACCCTTCACCAACTAAAAGAGCTCTGAGACATCTGTTTAAGGTGGATGAAACAAGAAGCCTAAACCCAGCACTTTTTTCCTTTCTTTTTTTTAAACACTTCTGTGCATGTTTCCCAACACCCCTTCAAAATCCACCCAGAGGCTTTTGGGCAGGGCGGGTGGATGGCTCTGGGTGATGCAGCTCAGGGCTTTTGCTTTGCAAGTGGCTTCACTGAGGCTCACTGTGACACCAGCAACATCCTCCTCGGACAGCAAAAATGAAGCAGTAGCATCTCGCCGTATAATTAAATCCTGCCTCTGAAAGGCAGGGGCAATGGCAGCAGTGATGCACAGCCATCCCGAGGCGGAGGTCTGGTCACTCTCAGTGCCTCGTGCACCCACTCTGTGGTTGCGTTGCAGATGCTCAGCCCCATCCTCCTGCCCCCGCAGATGTTCCCGAAAGCCTCGGCAGGATGGCAGCTTCACCTTTTCCTTGCTGTTGGGTGGGAGTTTGCATTTTGTCGATGGTGTCGGTCCTTTTTATGGTTATCTGCTCCAGTTGTGAGAAGGGTTGCTATCCGTCCATCTTCCCTTTCCACAGTCCGTCAATTTTGCGTCCAGTTCTGGGCTCCCATTTTCAAGAAAGACGAGGAACTACTGGAGAGAGTCCAGCGGAGGGCTACAAAGATGATGAGGGGCCTGGAGCATCTCTCCTATGAGGAAAGGCTGAGGGAGCTGGGCTTGTTCAGCCTGAAGAAGAGAAGGCTGCGAGGGGATCTTATATCGGCTTATAAATATCCGAAGGGTGGGTGTCAGAAGGATGGGGCCAAGCTCTTTTCAGTGGTGCCCAGTGACAGGACAAGGGGCAATGGGCACAAACTGAAGCACAGGAAGTTCCGTCTGAAGATGAGGAAGAACTTCTTCCCTCTGAGGGTGCCAGAGCACTGGAACAGGCTGCCCAGGGAGGTTGTGGAGTCTCCTTCTCTGGAGATATTCAAGACCTGCCTGGACAAGGTCCTGTGCAGCCTGCTTTAGGCAACCATGCTTTGGCAGGGGAGTTGGACTAGGTGACCCACAAAGGTCCCTTCCAACCTCTACCATTCTGTGATTCTGTGTGATTCTGTATAACTGCATTCTCACTGCACATTGTGCTGGGAGCAGGGGAATGACATAAAATCCTGCCAGAGCTGGGCAGAGGGGAACCCCTGCAGAGAAGGGCGCACACAAACGCTCTTCTCCACCTGGCCTGGCCTGGACATTGCACACTCACTGGGCCATGGCATGGGATGTTGGACCCTTTCTGTCCTCAGCCCTTTTCTCCCAGAATAGGAAAACGGTTGTTGCCATCCAAGCTCGTGACATCCTCACACCAGTGGGCTGCAGGACCCTTTCTGATTCAGCTGAGACCTCTCCTCTTCCAAAAAAAGAGGCTTATGACCAGGCAGTGACAGTTCGTTAAAACTAAGGAGCAGAGCTACAAGCTCCTGATGGGAAGAAATGGCTGGAGCCCACTGGGGACCCCATTAGCGCTGAGCATTTGAAGAAAAAGGCATCTGAGTACCAATACTACAAAGCCAAGAGAGAGCCTGTGGGTGCTCTGGCAAGAGATTTAGGGCCAATTATTTACCACACGTGTCCCTGTAGCAGAGCCTGGAGCTGGAGAAGTTGGGAAGCTGCCCAGAAACTTTCAAGCACTTAAATCTTTCAGATGGATTTTCCCCCTCCCCTGCAAAACGTAGAAGGGGCACAAAGCTTGCTTTCCCTCGCATGGGAGCCTAGACTGCTTATGTTAACGTTACATGACTTCTCAAAGGCTTCGAGTAGCGACTAAAAAAAACAGAAAAAAAATAAAGTACTGAGAGGAGCGTGGTGAGGAAACTGGCAGTGTTTTGTAGAGTTATATCCGGACCCCGGGAAGACGGTCATTGAAAGCGTGGGGAAGAGTCTGTAAAGGCCCTCAAAAGGCAGGATGGTGCAGATGGACCTGCTGGCCTTGGGCTTAAGGAGGAAAGGTGAGACCAGGGAGGGGAACGGGACCCTATGGTGCTGCTTTTCTCCTTTGGAGGGACCATACAAGCCCAGGTGACCTCAGAAGTGCTGCAGCTGTAGCTGGTGCTGGACTTAGCCTGGCAAAGTTCTCCAAGGACCCGTTGCCTACCATTTGAGGAGCGGAGGAGATCAGGTCATGGAGACAAAGGGAGTTTCAGCCACATGCTGTCTCCAGCACATCCCCAGGCTGCGTGGGTCTGGTTTACCCTGTGCATGCTGAAAGCGGACGTAAAGCAGGGTCCCCTTGAGTTCCTCGCCTGCTCCCAGCGGCACTGAAGTCTCCCTCTGCAATTTTCCCCCTTCATTCCCCCAACGCAATGTGCGTCTGGTGTCTCAATGGGGCTGAGGGTGTCTGGCATCTTCCCCACTGCCCTTTTGGCGCTGGCGACTGCTACCCCGCACAGCCAGAAAGGCTGATGAAAAAGCTGTTAAAGCCACGCTGGAAATGAGCTTGCTATTTTGGAGCAATGTGGAGATGTTACCTCCTCCTCAGAAGCTGTTGCAGTTTGCGTGGCGAGCAGCTTTGCCAGTCCCACGAGCAGAGCCAGCTCTGGTATCACATATGGTATCATCTGGTTTTAGATGAAGATGAGTGCTTCTTCTCCTTCTTTGTGCCTCAGCCACTCCACAGAGCATTGCTGAGGAATGACAGCTCCAAAAAGCTGAATTTGTTTTACAGTCCGGGAGACAATATCCCAAAAAAGGGCTTTTCCAAGCTACAGTGATGTAACTTGAAGGAATCAGACCAACCATTTATTCTGCTGAAGCATTTGCGACCATTTGGTAGATGTGCTGCAGTCAGGCTGTGAAATATTAACCAGAACAAGTACCCAACAAGCTCTCAATACACGTTACCTATTTCCCAGCAGAGGCGACAGCTGCTCATGGCATGGCTCGAGTCCTACGTGGAGAATGAGTGACCTCGAGCCCTACTGACAGCATCAGCTTGGTTCAGGCTGGAGCTGCAGAACTCCCCTGCTCATTTTTTCAGCCCAAGCAGCCAGTTTTGGCTTACAGGGCTTGAGTTGGTTCCATGCGAGTTTTATTCCCATGTCCTCTGGGTTTATGTGCTAATGAAACACAGCACCGAGATGTTTGAGGGCTGCGTGCTATGTGCTTGGATCAGCTCTCCCATGCTGGGCTTGAGGACAGGATTGTCTTTTTTTTTGTTGTTTTCTGGGCTCCTGACTGACTTGATTTCCTCTCTCACTGATGGTCTCAGAGAATGTAAATTTTAGGCAATAAACGAACAGCTAAGTAAGCCTTACAAGTCTTCACTCATCACCTTGCACTGCCAATACACTTCACTCCCATCTTTCTACTATTCCTTTTACTCCTCTTTTTTGCAGTCTTTCCCTAAGCAGAAGGACAAACTGGCAGGTTCTTATCACGACACCAGGTCACACAGTCTGCTTCCATCTACCCCAAGGCCTGCTGCATTCCCTCCACACATCAACCATGTGCTTGGAGAGAATCACAGAGGTCTTGGGAAAGACAGTGACTGTGAGAGGCTGCTCTAACCCACTGCATTGTTTCCCAGGGTCCAGCAGTTGTTGAAAGATGCCCTACAGCAGAGCAAAGCTGGAAGAACCACCATGTCCTGGTGGGCCAGCAACGCCCTGTGAACATCCCTGTCCTACCACCATCCAGTCTTTTCAAAAACGTTATGTATTTGCAGCAGGAGGGAGTGACTGGAAAGTGCAGAAAATGGGATTGGGAGCTCTTTTCAGGAGTGCTTGAAGGGGGGGGTGGTGAGCTGCTGGAGAAAGAGGCTCAGGATCATCCAAAAATATGGAGAGATGCATATAAGCTGAATGGATGGGGTAGAAAAGAAGGAAAGCCTTATAAACATGGCTGGGGCGTACATAGAGGAGGAGGGTAATTTTATAAATTGTTCTTAATTAAGCTGAAGAGCTGAGCATGCTCTCTGACGGCGCACATCAGGATATGTGATGGTGTGGACCCGGCTTCAGGGCAGCCTGCCATTGCACTCCCATGAGCAGCGGGCAGCCTTCTCCACACGCTGCAAAGTGAGCTTCAAGGGAAAAGTCTGAGGATGACTTTGTAATTCTGTTCTTATATAAACTGGCTGCAAAAAGTGCCAAAGAATGAACTTTTTTGTTTGCAGGGAATGCTTGGGATCCAAATGTCTCAGCCGAGCATGTTGCAGCCATGCTGCAGAGAAGGGACCCACCACAGTCCCACCCCGTGTCCTCTCAAAAACACAAAATAAATCCAAATACGTCAAGGAATCTGTAAGGTGGCTCAACTAAATACTCTAACCTTTTGCGCTTATTTTAATAATGCCCCTGAGTGGCTGGTTTTATAAGCAACTTTTTGCCAAGGCCTCCAGCGTTTTGCTCTGTGTCAGACTGATCTGAGTTCACCAGCTGTTGTCTGACCCTGGAGGCCCAGCAGTCTTTGACCCATCCAGTGTCTAAAGGAGTTTCTCCTTGGAAATCCCACATAGAGTAGGTCCCAACTCTGGTGTCACAGCTGAATTCCTCGCAAGAGACAGACCACAGAAACCAAATGATTTGGAGGGCTGCATTTGTGCTCTGCTGTCATTGCTGAGCCAATAGAGAGATCCTTAAAAAATCCTTACAAATTTTTAGAAGAGAAGAACGTGGTAGAGATGAGCAGTTCAGCAATGATCCGGTGGAAACCTGACTGTAAAACTATCAGAGCAATGGCAAAACTTGTTTAAAAAGCATGGGAGAATTAAATAAAGGAAAGAGGTGACACTTGTAGCCACATTAAGATCATGGCACAGTGTGTGCTAAAGAGATGAAGAGAAGAGCAGCAACATTTCTCCCCGTTGACCACCAGAATTGCTCATGACTTCAGGACCTTCAAATGGAGAAAGGCATGCACATAGATATGCCAGTGGAGAAAGATGTAGCCAAGCTAGGTGAAGAAGTCAGGTGTGCCAAAGTCACCAAGGTTGTTGAGTGTTGTATCTATTTGACTGTATTCCAAGGGGAAGTTGTAGTTAACTCTGGACGTAGAGATAAAGTGAAGATAACCAAGACAAGTCTTGCTGTCTGTTGGAAAGCATCAAACAGAGGGCATGGAGGATTGCTAGCAAAGAGAGAAATTATTAAATGTGGTTCCCATCATAGCTAAGGAGTCAGTTCAAAGAGAAAAAACATACTTCAAGTGTTGCACATTCCTCCTTACAGTCCAAAACGGGTTTATGCAGGGGCTGAGGGGACTCACATCCTTCTTTAGCACTATCAGATGCTATTAAATTGTTTCTGTTACACATGGTGAAGCTCATAGAGATCCATTCCTACAGCAATGTGAAGCGGGGAGTCCCTGATTGCAGCCTTTCAGTACTTAAAGGGAGCCTATAGGAAAGATGGGGACAATCTTTTTAGTAGAGACAACAGTGACAGGACGAGCGGTAATGGTTTTAAACTAAAACAGGGTAGGTTTAGGCTGGATATAAGGAAGAAATTCTTTACAATGAGGGTGGTGAAACACTGGAACGGGTTGGCCGGAGAGGTAGTGGAGGCCCCATCCCTGGAAACATTCAAGACCAGGTTGGACTGGGCTCTGAGCAACCTGATCTAGTTAGTGGTGTCCCTGCTCGCTGCAGGGGGGTTGGACTAGATGACCTCTAGGGGTTCCTTCCGACCCAAAACTTTCTATGATTCTATGATTCTATGATTCTACGATTCTATGTGCAGGATGGGACCAGGAGTGCAGAGGGACCATCAGGCCCTGGTACTTTGCAGCACTGCGATGCCTAAATGTAGCCGCTCAATGTGAGCATCAGGCCACCTCACATGAACATGTTGTTGGGACCCAGGTGACCCTCCCTTTCTGCTCAGGTGGGTGCTGTACGAGGAGCCCAACTACCGAGGCCGTATGTACGTGGTGGAGCGGGGTGAGTTCAGCAGCTTCAATGCGTGGCAGGCGCGCAGCGCAACTGTCCAGTCCATCAGAAGAGTCATCAACTACTTCTAGCTGAGCTTTCATCCTACCAGCAATGGCCTGCTGAGACCGGGCATCACCCTCCTTCCCACTCACAGACCCATGGAATAAATTGTTAAACACCAGCTTTTGGCTCTAAGTCCTTTATTTCCATCACTTGGATGAGTTCAAGAGGGAATGGACTTGCAACCTTTCTAAGCTTGATTTATGTGCTATGAATTTGCTTTTTCATTCTGCAGAGATTTGTAAGGAGGACATGGGGGTGATGGGCCAGAAGCGGTGGCGACAAGCAGACCCGGGAACCTGCTCGCTGGTGCGGCTGTGGTCTGACATGTGCCCACTCTGCCCCATCCAGGACCACCACGCTGAGTCCCGATGCCTGGAGGGGTCACACTGCTGCACACGTGTGTTGTGAGGACAGGCGCGCTGCTCTCAGAGGGTCTGCTCGTGCTGTGTGAGGACACACAGGAGGATTGTGTCAGGATCTGACCGACTTGCGGGGTCTGTCGGAGTGTGTCGTGCTGGTCCTGATGCGAAGGTGACAGAAATCATTTGTCCTGAGTTACTTTGACCTTAGATCAGCACACATTTAAAAATCCATTAAAAAAAAAATTCCCTGAAGGCACAAAACCTGAGCAATCTTCTCTTTGCTCCCTGATTCATAAGCCCTTCAGTTGACAACAACATTCTGAGGGGGCAGCAGCGAAGAAAACAGCCACAGCACTGTCACTTTCCGCAAAACCCTCTTCCCATCCTTCTTCCCCCTCAGCACTCCCAGTCCATCCCAGTCGTTTCCGTGCTCCTGAACCCCATTCAGTGCTTCACAGCTGGGATGGGGATATCTCTGCCCGTTCAGCTACGGAGCATCCACTGCAGCCCGGGCGCTTCCCCTTGCGTTCGGTGCCCAGAAGTCAGGTAGCCTCCTTTCTGTGAAGTCATCAGCTGTCTTCAGTATTAGCTAAGAGTGTTTCTGGCTGCTTCAGAAAGGGGTAATTTTATTTTTTTCACTCCGTTACTCCATTCGCTGTTAAGGCTTGGCTGGCTGATGGATCCTGACAGGCACGGGCACAGTGCTGGCAGTGCTGCGAAGCTCTGTGTTAATCCAGTGGGAAAGCTGCTGATTTAACCAGTGTCTCCAGCCCTTCGAAGGGACATGAGCAAGGCTGACAGGTCCCCAGCACACTGAGGCACGAGGCGTGTGTGCCTGCAGGGCTGCTCTGCTTTGTGGGGATGGGATTGGGAGGAGCAGGCTCCGTGCTCTGTGTCAGGGGAGGGGGATGGCTGGTCCTGTACTGCATCCCAGTCTGACACCGGATCCGGCTGCCATTCGACCCATTCACACTCATCCCTGTGGCTCTCCACCAGTAACAGGACTGGGGCAATTGGTAACAGCTGGGCCTGTACCTGTGTGAGAAGGACACGTGCTGTTCCCGTGATGAAGTGTTACTGTTGGTAGAGCTCCATCAGTCAAGCTTTGCCCCAGATGAACACATGCCATATCTGTGTTATGGGGGAGTATGGAAATACAAAAAAATTCTAATTTGTGAATTTCATAACCGTTTGGATGGCGCTTGCCTTCGCAGTGATACAAGCAATTATGTCCTCTTATGGACAGCCTACGGTCTGGATGTCATCCTCTACTCAAATCATTGCAGAAGGGCTATAGCTACACCAGAACAGCTCTGGCCTGCAATGGCCGTGTCCTGGGTGGCTTGTGGTGATATATTTAAATAAATATTTAAGTGTCTTTAATGGGTATTTCTGTGTCAGAGGAGAAGGCAGGGAAATGATTCATTCATTGAGTGGGATGCACAAATGTACAACTCATGCATCGGCTCTTGCGTATTTAATTTTCTTTTCATTAAATGCAGCTTATGAAAGATTTTAGGAGTCCTTCCAGCATTAGTGTTGCTCTTGCTTCATGAAGGCTCTAATCAGCTCCTGAGCTCAATGCATTCTAATAAAAGTTAATATTCGGTCACATGCATTGCTCTCTGTTGTGACCCTCTGGCCATTAATCTCTTAAAAAAACCCAAATGTGTTCCCAAATAAAGACAGGCATTGAATTGTGACTAGCTTGAAAGGAGGCTTTTCATTCATTTGAAGCACACTGAATGTCACAGTGCAGCATGAAGGATAAAGAAACAAAGGCTTTAAAATATACACGAACTGGAATCCCAGATGCTCCAAGTAACTGGAGGACAAAAGAAAATAAAGAACCACCATCCATCCACATTCCCCTGAGAACAGCAGAGTAAGCCCAGAAATACCCACACCTGGGTTTCTCAACACTTGGAGCACACAGCCTGGGGAGGTGACTGTCCCACTAATGCTGGGGCCAGAACCGCAATATTGCAGATAGAATCATAGGATCATAGGTTGGAAAAGACCTCTAAGATCATCAAGTCCAACTGTCCACCCAAAACCACCATGCCTACTAAACCATGTCCAAAAGTGCCACATCTACATGCTTTTTGAACACCTCCAGGGATGGTGACTCCACCACCTCCCTGGACAGCCTGTTCCAATGCCTGACTACTCTTTCAGTAAAGAAATTTTTCCTAATATCCAATCTAAACCTCCCCTGATGCAACCTGAGGCCATTGGCTCTCATCCTACCGCTAGTTACCTGGGAGAAGGGACCAACACCTGCCTCACTACACCCTCCTTTCAGGTAGTTGTAGAGAGCAATGAGGTCCCCCCTCAGCCTCCTCTTCTCCAGACTGAACAGCCCCAGGTCCCTCAGCCGTTCCTCGTAAGACTTGTTCTCCAGACCCCTCACCAGCCTTGTTGCCTTTCTCTGGACATGCTGCAGCACCTCAGTGTCCTTCTTGTAGTGAGCTCCTCTGCTGCACGGCTTCCTGGGTTCAGCAGCTCGACCTCCCTCCGTGCAGGGCAGCCTGAGAGGGACCCGCTGACATCGCTCCTCCTCCTCGATAGGATATGTGTGGCTGCGCACGTACACACAGATGTACAGGCTGGCTCCAACATACAGCTCCTGCGTGCAAGCCCACTTCATCTATATGCTTCAAGCTCATCGTCTCTTTCTATGTTCTAGCAGATTAATATTTATTGTTTAAATTGTGGAAGTACTTAGGAGCCCCAGTCCTGGACTTGACCCTGCTGCGTGCCAGGAGTTAAAAACACAAAAAAGGCACGTCTGGCTAATCTGTGCTGTTCTGTGGAACCCTGTTTGTAATCAGCTGGTGTTTAGCCACCCATGGCACATTTTACACATGTCTGTAATACATTTACAGACCAAATACTCACCATTTATTAACATCTGATATCCCTTTTATGAACATGTTGTCAGTGCAAACGGCTAGCCCCAAGTGAACACTATTTAAAAAAATCCTCTGTACGCAGAAGTCTAATATGGCTAAAAATTGGCAGCGGGGAATTGAATTTCATCTATTTTTTCTTGATTTGAAATCTAAGTAGGGTGACCATGGGCCTAATCCAAACCCTGATGCTGCAGGAACGCGCATTGCGTTGGCAGCGGGGGGCTGTGGCTCTGCTTCTCTTCCTTTTCCCTCCCCCTCCTTGCTAAATCTGCACTTGTTTAAAGGACAGAACATACAGATCCCATATGTTTGCTAGTGGCTAGGTTTTTTTTTTTAACAATTATTGACATTGCTCTAGTATGAAATTGTACGATTTGTGAGTTTATAGCATATAAAATATAAATGACAAAAATGCCAGCTTGATGTGAAGTGGATGTGAGATTGCGCAGCAGAGATTTGGGCTGTACGTTATTAAACTGTATGGCTGAATGAGTTCTGCGGCGTGCACTGAGGAGGCAAGCAATGGATTAAGTAAACTGGAAACTATTCTACAAAATGCTAGAGATAAAACAAATATTCAAAAATGAATAAAAGGACAAGTTATTAATTACAAGAGAGAGAACTAAATGAAATCAGCTCCATCTGGAAAACCAGGAAAGCCCTAGTAATCAGCATTACTGTGCTTGGCCAGGCTGCTCCAGCGTAATATTCAGAATAACTTTGAATTACATCTGGCCCCAAAGCAAATAGCTCCTGCCAGAATGCCTGCATACACGAATGTCCTTTCTCTGTAGCTGGCTAATGCGGGAATTTGATGGAATACCTCTTTCAAACGAATCCTTGGAAGATATCTGAACAACTGCAGTACTTCTGCATTGCCGTATTACCCAGTACATGTGTGTATAGCGAGGGTAAGGAGGAAGCTGCCTACAGATCCACTGTTGGCATGTTTGATATTGTGATAGCTCAAACGAATCTCTACTAACTGCTTGCACAGGCAAAGGGGCTGCCCAGCCACCGCCCTTCCCCAGGGAATTCGAGAGGCGTTATCCTGCTGTTGAGGCCGCCCAGCCCTCGCACCTTCCTGTGCTCACTTCTCTCCTCCTCCAGAGACACCTATCCAAATCTGGCAAAACCAAATTCATTCCTTGGTGTCTGCTAGAGCTGTTCTGTTAGTTCTTTAAGTAAACTCTTGCTCAAAGTGACCTCTTTGACTGATCACAGACAGGAGACGAACAGCTTCAAAGGACATCCCTGACCTCTGGCACCAGGAGGAGAGCCATGGTCACTGCTAAAGCCTAAGCAATGATTGGGTAAAAACGCAGAGGGAACACATCCTAACACCCTCGGAGCACTGACAGGTATCCTGGCTCCCATGCCCTGGCGGAAAAGGACCTGGGGGTGTTGGTCGACAGCCGGCTGAACATGAGCCAGCAGTGTGCCCAGGTGGCCAAGAGGGCCAACGGCATCCTGGCTTGGATCAGGAATAGCGTGGCCAGCAGGAGTAGGGAGGTGATCATGCCCCTGTACTCGGCACTGGTGAGGCTGCACCTGGAGTGCTGTGTTCAGTTCTGGGCCCCTCAGTACAGGAAGGACATTGCTGTCTACGACTGAAAAGAGGTTGTAGTGAGGCAGGTGTTGGTCCCTTCTCCCAGGTAACTAGTGATAGGACGAGAGGCAATGGCCTCGAGTTGCGTCAGGGGAGGTTTAGATTGGATATTAGGAAAAATTTCTTTACTGAAAGAGTGGTCAGGCATTGGACCAGGCTGCCGAGGGCAATGGCGGAGTCACTGTCCCTGGAGGGGTTCAAAAAACATGTAGATGTGGCACTTTTGGACATGGTTTAGTAGGCATGGTGGTTTTGGGTGGACAGAGGTCTTTTCCAACCTATGATTCTATGATTCTATGAAAACTAACCTGAGCGAAAACACATTTGGCTTTGATTTGTTTACTGTCCATGGGCTCAAACTCTTGTCCAGGAGTAAATCTGAAATAGCTAACAAGTCATTGAATCAGATGGTATCTGCCTGATGTGGTCAGCATCTTCAGCATTGCATATGGTGATTTGTTCTGGTTTTTAATTTTAAATAATCTGATTTATTGGAGAAGTTGAATTCAGTTAAATCAACCTCCAGTGGCTGGGACTCCTGTAGTTTGGTGTCATCTTGTTCCAAGAGCAACCATTCAGCCAGCAAAGGAGGTGCAATAACATCTCACACAACATGAGCGGTTCCCATATTTACTAGTGGCTATGACAGAAACTAAACACACATGGAAGAAAGTGGAAAAAGACAGAAGTAAAAGGTGTATTCATTTTTCCTGGAGCAACAGAGCCACTGAAGAAAGAGCAAATGGGTGCACCATGTTTTCCATGGACAGCTGACCGTCTTTATGCGGTTCGGCATAAGTCAGTTTGTAATTAAGTCAGGCTGTCCTGGTTTAAGCCTGTTAACATGTGGAGGAATGTACCAGTGTATTCAGTCAAACTGTGCATGAAACAAACATGAAATCATATTGAAATTGTTATTGTAAATTCCTTCTTTAAATACAACGATCTCTAGTGGATCGTGGTAAATCTGCACTTTGTGTAGGCATTCACACCTGCACTCACACAGTCCAACACGCACTGAATGCTTCCTCTCGCTCAGAATGGTTTCATGTGCTCCTGCTAGGATACTCCAGCATCTGAGATGGTGAAGGATCAGTCCCTGCTATTTCATGGAAAAACTAATTTTTTTAAAATCTTGTTAAACTTATTGCAGCAGTTTTGGGATCCCCCCCACTCAGTTTAGCCTGATACAAACTAAGACAGCTGTTTTCTCATGTGAGTAGCTCTTGGTGGCCTCCAGCATTGCTCATCATATGCGATGGGGTAAGAGAGCCGTGCAACTCCTTCCCCGCAAGACACCACACCAGGCAAGACAACCCGCTCATGGTCAGCACAGGTTTATTCATGTTTTGGGAGCGGTGCTCTTAAGCTTTGACATTGTTGCCCCATGACCATGGTAGTGGGAAGGTGGGTGAATGATCCTGACTCACAGACGGGCAAGACTCTGTGGTTTCAGCTGACTTTCCCCTTGCATTTTTTTTGTACTGTTGGAAACCAACAGCTTAGAGAGAGCAACAGTGAAAGAATGTCTGTGGAACAGACCTCTTCCGTGCATGCCTACCATGAAGATAGTCACCACCAAAACAAGTCTCTTACCAGTACACAAACCAGTGCTATGTGCTATATGTGCCACAAGGTCCTAGCACATAACGGAGCCCTTCTGACACGGTAACATGCCTAGTGCTATAGGTTCAGTTTAGTTCTGCAGGGTAGGCTGTACGTGAATCCTGCTCTTAAATCAAGCTAAAGTTTCCAGGAAGACGAAGCACAGTGTGGGCCAGTCCACATGCAGAGCTGACCTGCTAAACTCTGCGAGTGCAACAGCTGCTCCAGTAATGTAAGTGGGAATCAAAACTGCTGAGATTTGCAGAGCTTTATGTGGTTGTCATTGGTTTTCTTGGCTGGTAATGCAAGAAGAAAACAATAACATTTGAGTCATTTGACCCTACAATAATAATAATAATAATAACAACAGGATTCCAAAGGTTTTATTTTGTGTGTATCCTACTATTATTGACTTGCCCTTTTGAAATTATTTTTCTGAAAATAATAGAGCTTCTTTTTTCACTGGCAGATGAGGCTGGATTCATTTCTCATCTAGCTTTTAAAAAGAGAGAGAGGAAAAAAAGCAGGCAAACACCATGTTGACTTCTGGAATTTATCATCTCAGTTCAGGTCTAACTACAGAGCTGACAATATGCATTTCAAAGGCTTCAGACTTCTCTTCTTATAGTTTATTAGTAAATGACATTTAACAGTCAGATCCCTTGACAACTAGGATCACACATCCCATCAGAAATAGGGACTTCCATGATACTGGAAATACTTCTGATTACACGGAATGATTCTTCTTTTCAGCTGCATTCAGACAATACAGATTTGGAGACACAAAAAAAAATTCTGGTAGGAATCCAAAACCTCTGTAACAACCCCCCAGGCCTGGGATTTGCCTAATAGTTTGCTATTGAAGAGTTCCTTGGCTGGAAAGAAATACCAGGCAGAGTCTCCTTTGTTCCAGTTCTTGGGGTATTCTTTTTTTCCTTTTTTTCCTTTTTTTTTCTTTTAAATGGGCGTTTGACTTGCACAAACTTGCCGTCAAGATGACGGAAGCCCCAGGGGAGGGCATAGGTTATCCCAGGTTCTCAAAGCTTGCACTGATTTCTTGCAGAAGGTGTTTGTTCCCCAGCACCTCCCTAGCAGGACAGAATAACAATAGTAAGAATAACAGTAATAACACCAATAACCAAAGCATTCAGGTCAGCGATTTTTCCATTTGGGTCCAAATTGTCCCTTGAAAGACGTAGCAGAGCACTTCAACTGGTTTGGAAAAGACCCATAACTGTGTCAGGAGATGTCAGTCTCAGGACTTTGCTGTTCTTGACTTCTGCTGGGTGCAGCAAGGACAGGCAAGCTCTGATTCCCCAGCCTCGAAGGCAGTCAGTGCCAATTAGCGTGAATTAGGGCAGCCCCAGAGCTCTGCCCTGGCTGCTGCAGCCTGGCCCAGAGGGACATGGGCTGGCTTAGGAGCCTGGTGCAGAACTTGCTCATCAAGCAAGCCAGGTAGTTTAATCAAATTCGTTTAACCGCACTGATTTACTGCAGCCAAATAGCTGGCCCACAGCACGAGTATGTTCCTATACGGTTGAAAATCATTCTGCAGATTTCTGTTCCTGTTCAGGAGCTCCGAGAGTGCATATTTCAGTAGCGCTTCTGCAAAGTAGCTATTGTTTTTATCATTTCAGTGGTTTAGTTGTGAAATTCATGCTTGCGAAGGGGGAAGAGAAAAGTCCCAAAGCAGCTGACCAAGGTAAACAGCATCTCCTCTGTCCTGATTCTTTCCTCCTGTTGCTTCTGTGCCATTGTAACTCCCTGGGAATCCATCTCCATGCCCTGGACATCCGATATTCCCTAAGACACCTGTAGAGTGCTGATTAGATTAAAATGGTGTATCAGATTCAAGGCTGGAAGTGAACCAAGGCCATTGGTTTGACCAGCTTCTCCTCTCCTTCACCAGGATAGAAATCAGGAGAACGAGCACCTTTCTCATTAGCAAATGGTAATGGGGAACATTTAGGGAAGAGAGAGGAAAAGTATATTCCCTAAGGTCAATGACTTAGCTAATGTAACTGATTTGGCTTTATCAAAGTTAATTGTAGGAAAAGCTGGGCTCTGAATCTTCTGCTTCCTCACTGCATGGCTAGGGCTAACGGAGATCTGAAGGGTTAACAGCATAACTGCTAGTCCCCTTTGCATTTATCTGCATGACCATAAGTAATGCGTATTTTGAGCAATTGCATCCAAAATGAACAGATCTGTGAGAGGAGATGGATCACTTACAGAGCAGAACAGGAAGAGCCTGCAGCTGTCTTCCAAAAGCATGGGGTGGTTATTTGCGAGGTCCTAGTGCCGTTCCCACCATATCCTGAGGCTTGAACACTTAATCAGCATGATTATCATCACACAAACACTGCCAGCGAATTTGATTTGCACATTTACTTTTTTACTAAATGAATAACCTTTCCAAAACCCTGTGCTGTTTGAGCCTCTGTCATAATTCTTCTGCATTTTGGATGGCTTTCTCGCCTGCTTGGGGTTCGGCGCTTGTGTAAAGAGGTGTAATAAGAAAAGTTATTTGCAGGAGAGTGTCAGATAAAGCAGGCAGCTCAGCCTGATTTGGCTAAGGCCGCGTCCTCCTGGGACTGAAGCCTGGTCATGGTGCGAGCAGATGCAGCAGCTCTGCTTGCTGTTTAAGGGGCAACTGTATCTGCTTAGAACAGGGGAGGGATTTTATTCCGAGCGAGCAGATGTTTTGTCGGAGTGGTGTGAGCTGCAGGGAACTGTGCTGGGTCTGTCTCTCTTCATTGTCCTTGGATCTCAGTGGGTGCATCGCTGCTGCCTTGCGACGGCTTTCCTTGTTGGCATGCTCAAGGCCATATTCTCCAGGAGCCCACTCTGCCTTGGCCCCAGAAGGTCCCTGCTGTCGTGACAACAGCCCAGGCTGAGATTTATGGGGGTACCTCAGGAGCACCCTCCCCTTCATCAGCCTCAAAGCACCTTTTTGGGTGCAGCAAACAACTAACAACCAGTGAGCGACTTGGCTAAGCCTCCCGGTCTTGGTTTCATAGCACAGGCCCTCTTTGCCCCTCTTTGGAAGTGGGATGGGGAAGACCATCTGCCCTACACCTCCAGAAGCAGTGCCGAATCCCAGGTCACTCTGGTGCTTAATGTTCACCCCTTCCTAGAGTTCCACCTCTGCCATAAGGGCTCCACAAGGCATGTGTAAGTGCCTGTGCCTTTTTTCTTCACCTCAGCTTTTGATTTCTGCTTGAATGCCACCAGAATATAGCACTGAACCTTCTAAGGAGCTCAGGGTCCACTCCCTCCCTTTACAGCCTTGGTTCTTGGCTTCTCCTCTGAATCATAGAATGTCCCTTTCCCTGCAGCCAACTCACTGCTCTTTCTCCTGTTTCTTCTCCATTTCTCTCCCTTTTTCTCTCAAATAGTTGGCAGCAGACTCTTTCTTTCATAACTTCCAGTCATTTTTGCCAGGTGACCCTGTGAGTAATCTCCCCCAACAAATAAGCAAAGGCCTGGTTAAAAGACCACTTCTGGCAGAAGGAACATTCTTCTTTTGAACTCCCTCATTACTCTCTCCAGTGGGTCTCCGAGGCAAACAACATGAAATCCAGATCACCCGCATACCCAGACCAGACGCAGCTCTGTGGCACACGCATGCGGTTCTTGTTTCCCACCCCAGCAAACGGCTCTGGGAAGGAGTTAACCTCTTGAGGCCAGGAAAAAGGCAGCAGAAGACTTAATAGCTTCAGTGATTCACGCACAATATTCCATAAAGTGGCATGGCAATTGCCTTTATTCCCCAGAGCTTCACACACCAATTATTATTTTTTTTCCGGTCAAGTTTCACCCAATAGGCATTTTAAATGTCACAGTTTATATCCTAGATGAATTTCACTTGCGAGTGTTGTTGCTAAGACGGACCATATTGTGGCATCAATTTTTAATCACGCTGTTCCCTCAAACTCAACAGGGAGTTCTGCCTGAGATCTGCTGGCAGTATAAATCAAGAAGTTGTGCTGTTAGCATTTTTTATTACTCACTTTATGCCTTTCCATGAAAAAGAAGGAAGATAAAAGAAGCAAGAGAGAGTTTAACAGAAAAATGAACTAAATACTGCACCCTTCCTGATGAAATCTGTCTACTTTACATCCATGAAAGTGCAGCACCAGCCCCCCTTGGAATTCAGTTTATTTTTCCTCCCAGCAGTTAGATGCTGGAGTTTGGTACTCCTGACATTTGCCCAGCGAGGAGCTGGATGCTCGACCCCGAAGTCTGGCGTGTCGACCTTGTGTGGGCTGGGGAATCAGCAGACTGCTCCTCTACCATTGTCCTTCTGACTGTGTCGTGCTGGTATCTGCTCCATTTTCCAGGACAAAGAACACTCCCCGAACCTCCCGCCCCACCTCACCCTTTGCTCTGGACGTGGTTCAAGTCCGCACAGAGTGTATCAGTGCATTGTTTTCATGGGCAGCTGGAAAACCTCAGGAATGAGTGGAAACAGACGGTTACAGACCGGCTAAATTGCACTCTCTCCTCTTGACAGAAAAGGACTCCAGTCGGGGTGCCTTCTTCCAAGAATGCGACAAACACTGCTGCAAGCTCGGTGGGGGAGGTAAAAAGGAGAACTGAGATGAGGAAAGATTTATTCGCCGAACAAGCCTTGGGGTATGCTCGGGAAGCGAAAGCAGACTGACATCCCATTAACTTATCTGTCGCGCTGGTATCAGCGCATGGCATCAGGCTTCCTCGCGCTACCCCACAGCTGCCATTTTCTGGCTCCTCAGCAGAACATAGGTCACCATCAAGACTGTTGCACTTTCATTGAGACAGTAGGATTTTGCTCGGCCTGGTGAGGCTGCTGCAGCACGTTCCAATAGCAACAAGTAAGGGAGACAGACCATGCCCACTGGTGAGTCCAAACTCACTCAAATCGTGGATCACATTATTTCTGAGGGCTAGAGGTGGAGGTTGTTCCAGCACACAGTTTCCCTGAGCAAACCTACGTTAGAAATAAAATCTAGTCCTAAGGGGGAGAGTGTTTAAGAAGGCAGAGCCACTTTTCTCATGAGGTCCAAGAAAAATGCACCTTATAAATAGTATAAAGAAGTGCCAAAAAGGGAAAAGAATAGGTGCATCATGTGAATATTTTCTCTATGAATCCAACCTGGGATGTTGCACTGGAGCAGCTCAAACTTCAGAGGTGCTAGAAGGAAGGCTGAATGCTTACCCTGGTGTCCTCTTTACCAAGTATCACTGGGGTACTTGGTAGAGAGGAACGATGAACAGCACTGGCTCTAAACAAGCTCTGCCTGAGGCTGTAAGAGAGTCTTCTGTTTCAGTCAGCGGGTTTTTTATCAGTTGTTCATATAATTCTTTTAGCAGCGATGGTCTGTAAGAGATCATGGACGTTCCTCCCTTACCTAAGGTAGCATAGTGACTTGGCTCGGCTAACAACGAGGCAGACAAACAACTGAGAAATCTTCCAGAGGCCAGATGTGAATGCAATTGTTAAAATACTGCCTAGGTCATTGGTTGAACTTCAGCATTTTCAGAATTTTTTTTTGTACTGGTGTCAAAGGCACCGGGGCTCTCTGCTTGCATCAGTACAAATCTGGATTAATGCAGTTAAAGCCAGCAGAGTTGTATCCGTGCAAAATCAGTTAAAATGGACTCAGAATCAGACTCAGAATGTTACCCTTGTGTCACTTAGTAAGACATATTTCTTTTGGCTTCCATTTAGATTTGGTCCTTAAGGAGCCTGTCGTAAGAGATGTATGGTCTGGGCAAGACGCCAGCTTACCGTCTGGAAGGAACAGCAGGGCTCCCATTGAAGGAGGGAACAGGGTAAAATGAGCTCTTGACTATTATTTTGTAATTTCGTAAATATTTGTAATTTCGAACTATGCAGTAAAGTTCCCACTATACAGTGACAGGGTGGAAGGGCCTTGCCAGCTGTAGAGTATGTGGGGGGGAAGCGGTTTACTGTAATCTTTGAAACAGCTGCCGTGAGATCTTGCGCTTCCTGCCATGTAGCATCTTAAAAATTTCTAGGAAATCTCATCTGCTTGCTTAGCCAGAGAGAGAAGATGCCTTCACAGCAGTGTTTTTTAAGCTATCGGTTCATCACAGCAAAAAGTTCGTGCAACCCCTTCACCCACTCTGAGTTCACGGCTAAACTCCCACTGCCACCAGGGACGGACCTTTGGGTTAGGTACTCGGACGCCATTTGTACCAACCAGCAATACCACCGTCACCTCGCCATTCATTAGGTCGCTGAACACCCCTGGATTTTCTCAGATCGCAGGCTTTCTGACTCCCGACATTGACTGGGAGTAGACCCTCCACCTCGGTAAAGCAGCAGTGGACAGCAGAGGTGTACTTGGGTTTTGCAGACAGGCGTGCTCGTTACAGCAGTATAGGAAACCTAGAAAACCAAATATATTCCAAAAGAACTGGTTTGGAAACTCCACTTCAGATCTGATTAAAAACCAACAGAGCTTTGTAGATGTTTACAGGAAATCCTAGGGTACATGACAGTTTCCAACCATCTTTTGTCCTGCAGGGGAGATTTGCTAAAAGTTTACACCCAGGCTGCACTTCGGAGCACACCGGGACATTTGAAACTGCAAAGGATCCATACTTCTATGAGGAAAGGAAGAACTGTGTTGACTGTAAGCACGGCCAGTTGCAGAGGGGTCAGAAGGAACTGCAATGCTGACTTCAGTCGTGAAGCTTGGATCTGAAGTCTGGAAGGATAACTTCAGATGGTGTGCAGAACTGCACACACAGGCACTCTGCCCGGAGCCTCTGAAGGCTTTTGGATGACCCTGGGAGAATGCATGAAATTCCAGAGTAGGCAGATGGGACGGTCCATACGCCTGCCAAAACAGTTTTTGGTGTTTCCTAACACAGCTGCCAATACTACAGTTGTCTGTGTACCTCTACATGTGCTGCTGCAGTCCTCTTCCCAGCGGTGCCTCACACACTGGTGCTCTGCGGGTTAGTGTTTCGTGCAGCCTGGTCCTGCACTCCAGCTACGAACTGGCACTGTGCTGGGCATCACGGGGAGCGGTGCAGGCACATACCACCCCTCCCGAGCTGCCTACCTGGGAGGAGACCCTCAGTTTGCAGGCTGGAAGGGAACCACGGTGTACTCCAACAGGTCTTCTAATCCAGGTGGCAAGAGGACTGCTGTGAAGAGCATCTGGCCCCACTCGTAGATACTACTACAACCAGAAGACTGCAGCTGGTCTGTGGATCAAACCAACCCTTGCTTTCAAAGAGGCCCCAAGCAAAATCACACGCAACCTAGATGTAATGCATGGTCACAGCCTTCCCCTGCACTGTGACTGGGGTGCAAAGCCCCATGTGGATCTAGAGCTACATGGTGGTCTACGATCAGTTTTGAGGGCTGGCGAGGTCCCACTGGTACGAATGCTTAGGACATTTGTTTGTCAAATGCTTGGCCGCAACAGCACCCTGTGGCAACGAGTTCCATGGGCTGGTTACACGTTGCCTAAAAGGTATTTCCTTTCAGAATTGCCAGTTATCTGGCTTCCATTGACTTGCCCTCATACTTGTGGCATCGGGCTGGGAAATCAAGACATTTTATCCTACAAAGCTATGCTGTGGCATTTTAACACTACTCTCTGTGCCCGGCTTTTAGCTGAAGTATGGGTCTCCCAGGAAAAGCTGAATGTTGGACTCACCAAAGGAGGGAGGGGGGGAGCAGGAGGAGAGGGCAGCTTCTCCCCTGCCTTTGAGCATTAGCATTGGCCGGGTCTGTGGAGCAGGGCCTGCTGACATCCGAACCAAGAAGCTGTGCTGACTTCTGCTCCTCCATCCTCACTCCAGAGTAAGGCTACATCTGCTCGGGTTTTGGTAATTAAATCCGCGTAAAATAAATCTGCCTTCGCCAATGCCAACCCTTAATGCAAGTGAAGCTACTTAAATGTTGATGTTTTGAATTAAATCAAACCAGTAGAAGCTACATTTAAGTCTGTTTAAGGTTAAATTTTATTTACATTGTACTGGTGTAACTGGATCGATTTGAAAACCACATTTAACCCTACCAAGGCAATTTTCTTAGTGTAGGCTAGGTTTGCTCAGTGAGGAACCTTGCCTCTGGAGACACCATGTAACCTGCTTTTGAGGCTGACAGTTCTCATTGACTGTAACGAAGTGGTTGATTAGGCTAGATGTCGGTGCAGGATATGCCACTATCGATCCTCCGGGCCCCTGACAGTACTTCTAAGAGAGTTAGTTGGCTTTTGCAATTTTCTGAGGTGAAGAAAGAGGAGGTAATACTTAATTACCAGCAATTCTGACAGTGATTGGGGTTGACAGCCTGAAGCAGAGCAATAGGATGAAAGTGGAAAGACGCTGGCAGCCAGAAAGGTCCTGCTGTAGCAAGGCGGAGGGGTTGGGATCATGGAAGGGGTTAATTCTCTAAGAAAGAGAATTTGCACTGCTGCACACTTGATTCTTTTGTTTTTGGTCGGGTGAGTGGAGCTCTCGGTGCTGACTTCTTTGGGGCGTTATTGGCTCTGCTTCTTTGACAGAACAAAAGAGCCTTTGTTGTCCATCAAAGACCGTTGCAATCCATCCAGACACCCAAGGCCCCAGCTGGGGGAGGTGAACGTGGAGGAGCTGCCTGTGTTCCTTCCCCCATGAGCAGCATCAATAAAATTATTGAAGTCGTTTGCATCACCATTGAAATCTTTTCAAGGGAAGCGTTTTTCAGCATTTACATCAGTGCAGCTACTGATGTAAATGCTGACTTCAATAATGCTGACTTAAATAAGACTTCCAGCAGGGCTGGGAGCCTACGCTGTATGTCTGAAGGTCTGTCAGGTGAGTCTAAACACAAATAATTTGGGATGAAGTTGCTCGTAGAAGATTTTGTATGCCACCATTGCTGGCTTTTTCTGGGGGGTGGTTAAGGAGTCTCGCTGCACTGTTCAGATGTGAGAACAGGCTGAACCTCTGGTGGAATGAAGATATGTTCTGAAGATAAAGGTCCCAATTCACCCTACTTAATGGAAGAGAATTAGGAACGTGATGATGTTGGAGCCTTGGCATAGTCCATGGTGAAGGACAGAGGCACCCCTCTCCCCTTCCAAAAGACAATGTTGCTGATCTAAACTCCACAGCCTGCGCTCACTCCTGGTGACTGCCAAAAGAGTTTAAACTTGGCTCCAAACTTAGTAAAAGCCAGTGGGTCCTGCAAATCATGCACTATGAATCTAACCGTAAATATCTAGATGCCTTCTCAAGGTTTTATATTTACCTAGATGCTATAGGAGCAAGATCATGCATCTGTGTATGTACATATCTGTATTTATGTATGTAGCAAAGAGGAAACTGCTGGAGAATGACAAGTGAAATGTACACCAGCAACCCCAAATTTTGCACTTGCGCATCCCCCGGTGTCTGGATGAAGGAGGATTCATTGCAGGATTTGGTCCTTGAGGAGCAAAATCAAATGGCAGATAACTTTCTTTTGCTTTCCTCATTGTACTACAATTAAAAAAACAAAAAAACCCACAAATGTAGTAAAGAAAAATTATCTAAAATTCAGGCAGATAAAATCAATAGAAAAATGATACTGAAAAAAGTCAAGAAAATTGATAAATATTCATGAAAATATTCAAAAGCTCAGATGCTTTCATTGGTCACCACAGGAGGGAATATTAATTTGAAACAATGGTTAAAAAGCTTGAAAAGGCTTTAAAAAAGGGGGGAAGGAACAGCACACCCTCTGCTCCCACGGGCTCCTGCAGCCAACGCACAGCTGAGCTTTGGCCAAGGGTTTCCCCTCTAGCTCAGCCTCCTCCCTTGGAGACTTAAACTGTGCGCATTTAACACACGCGTACCTGCCTCAAACCTGGCAAAACACCCCTTCCATCTGAATTTCCCTTTGCGTTCACATCATAGCAGCACAGGAAAATAAAAAGGAGTGCTAATCTATCCTACAGTTTCCCGAACAAGGACTCCGGGCAAGGGTTTGTGAGTGGATTTGACAGATGTACGAGCAGATGGTGAGGGACACTCCTTGAGAGCAGCCGATTCCCAGGCCTCCGTGTCCAAAAAAACGTCTTTCCACGGATAATGTGATTTTCAGAGGGAAGAAATCCAGTTGTCACGTCTCACACCAAAACTTCTCAGTCATTTCTTGAACGTGCAGGAGTTGTGTGGAAACCCTTGTCCTGAGAAAAGAGCTGGCTGGTGACGGTTTGTCACAGGGCTCGACCCGACCCTCGCAAAACATGAGCTTGACATGGATGTGTTGGAGCGGGTCCAGAGTAGGGCCACGAAGATGATCAGAGGGCTGGAGCACCTCTCCTGCGACAACAGGCTGAGGGAGTTAGGGTTGTTCAGCCTGGAGAAGAGAAGGCTCCGGGGTGACCTTGTAGCAGCCTTCCAGTACCTGAAGGGGCCTACAGAAAGGATGCAGAGGGGCTTTTCACAAGGGTGTGTAGCGATAGGACAAGGGGGAATGGCTGTAAACTAAAAGAGGGCAGATTTAGATTAGATATTAGGAAGAAATTCTTCACTCTGAGGGCGGTGAGGCCCTGGCACAGGTTGCCCGGAGAAGCTGTGGCTGCCCCCTCCCTGGCAGTGTTCAAGGCCAGGTTGGATGGAGCTCTGAGCAGCCTGGGAAGATGTCCCTGCTCATGGCAGGGGGGTTGGAACCAGATGACCTTTAAGGTCCCTTCCAACCCGAACCATTCTATGCTTCTATGAAAACCCGAATTTGCAGCCCCACAGCTCTGTCTCGTGAGCTTCTCCGTGGCTGCACGGCTACAACTGGCAGCCGAATCGGGATTCCCTCGTGTTTGCGTTGGGTGAGACGTATCGGGCTTGTTTGGCCGCTGCCGGGACGCGCCATGCGGAGTCACGCACCCCGTGAAGCATCCGTTTGACGCACGCGCGCCTGCCCTGCCCACGCACCCAAACGCACCGCGCCGGTGCGGGGCTGACGCCTCGCTCCCCGTCTGCGAGCGCCCAGTGAGCCCCGGTGCCAAACGCTGAGACGGGGCCAACAGGCTCGTTCCGAGGCTGGTGGCTCCGCACAAAAAGGTGCTTTTCTGATCAAATGAAGCGGGTTTCGTGATTTACCCTACCACTGCCACCATGTTTTCGGCAGCAAATTAGCCGCAGCTCCCTGTTTCTTGTGGGGGGGACCCACGTCGGACCCTGCTGCTGCCTCGCTGGGGGCTCTTGGCCCTCCCCGTGTCACTCTTCCCAGCGGATTTACCCTCTGTACATTCAATGGGGCAGGGGGTTTATTAATAACAAACAGCCCAAAAAGCTCCGGGTCGGTGCAGAGCGAGAGAGGGGCTTCGGGGCTCCCCCGGCGGGGGCGGGGGCTCGTGAGGAGAAGTTCGGCGGGCGCTGGCCCAGGGGAGGGGAGCGACGGGAGGAACAAAAGGCGATGGCTCCCCTCAGAGCCAACCCCCAGCTCGCCAGCGCAAGCCTCCGCGTCCCGTCCCCCCTCCCCGGGAACCACCGGCCCGAGACGCCGGGGAGCAAGCTCTGCCGCCCGCCGGGGAGCCGGCCGGGGGTGCCCTGAGGCGGCGGGGCGGGCTGAGGGGGCGAAGCGTGAGGCGGGAAGCGCTGCCCCCCCCCTCCCCCCATCGAGGACGAGCGCTCGGCGGGGCGTGCGGGAGCCGGGTGGTTTGGGCTGTGGGTGCGGGGATTAGAGGGTCCCCAGGCGGGAAAGACTCTCTGGCCCCTCAGCTCTTCCTCCCCTCGCCGCCGGGTGACTGGAATGAGGTAAGGGGCGGCTTCAGCCCCGGGGAGGGGAGGGGGGGAGCTGCCGCGGCTGGAAGCGGCTCTAGCGTGGAGGGGGAGGTAACGGAGAGGGCCGGCGCTGGGGGTAGGGAACCGCCCCGGGGCGGTGTGAGGGGGGCACGGCGGCGGGGATCCCGCGCTCGGCCCGGCGCCGGCTCCGCCGAGCTCTCCCCTCCCCGGAGGCACCGTTCCGCCGGCGGCGAGCCCCGCGCCTCCACCCCGGGGCCGTGAGCCGAGGGCGGGGATGCCGGGAGCGGGGGGGGGGAGAGCCGTGTGGGAGGGATGGCGGCAGCCCGGGACGGGGAGCGCTGGGGGCCGCTGAGGTGATCCGGCGGCGGGGGGGGGCCGGGGCCCCTTGGGGCGTTGGGGTGACGCCTGAGCCTGGGCTTCCCTCGCTCCGCAGCCTGCCCCGAGTCCGCCCTGGAGCCGCAGAAGCAGCGGCAGCGCGCCGGCAGCCGGGCAGCGGGGCACCAGGTGCGGCCCTGGGCCCGCTCCGAGGGGCGGGAGGTGCCCCTGTGCCCGCGGAGGAGGCGCCGGTGAGCTGAGAGCCATCTCCCACCGCCGGGCGGGGCTCCTGCGGGGGAAGAGGCGCTCCGGGGCTTCGGCGCAGCCGGACCGAGGAGGCGATGTGTCCGCGGGGGAGATGGAGCGGTGTAACGTGCCCTGCTCTTCTTGTGTGTCCCTGTGCAGGAGTCCGGACTGCCCTGCTTGGTTTCTCGGCGTTGAGGTAATGGCTGAAGCCGATCGGTGGGAGACGTCTGGAGGCCCAGAGCACGGTCTGGAAGTTGTGTGGCGCCCGTGATCTGACCCGCAGCCCCTGCCCTGCGCCGGGAGCGGCAGGATGGGGAACAGTGGTTCAGCTGTGAAGGTCTGCACGGATCACCAAGGAGGCATCAACTGGCTGAGCCTGAGCCCGGACGGGCAGCGCCTGCTGACGGGTAGCGAGGATGGCACTGCGCGGCTCTGGAGCACTGCCGACAGCCAGTGCCATGGCCACTTCCAAGGTAGAGTGGCTGCTTTTTTGCCTAGCTTTGGAGTCTGAGGCCTGGCACAGGCCACACAGTATGTTCTGTTCGCTTTCAGTCACTGCAGCCTGCTGGGCAGCCAAAATCATGATAGTTTTGTTTTGTGTTTTTTGAGTATTTGTTGTAGTAATGTTAAGCAGAAGCTGTTTCAACCCAAAACAGGTTACCAGCGCTATTGGATGCATGGATACTTTTATCTCAGGGTGTGGAGTTTAGCAGTTGTTTAACTTGCGTCTCTTTCCAGAAGGCCTCGCTTATGCACCCTGATGAAATCTGGACTTTCTGTTGTTGTATCTATCTCTCTTCTTTTCTTTGTTTTGGGGACCTTTTAATCGTCTCATTTTCGAGGCAATCTTTCTTTAGAACCTCTTGACCCAGAAGTCTGGAAAGAAACCTTACTAAATAGGCCATGTTTTTCCCCCACATTTGACACAGAGAAATGTTAATTGCTGGGCTTTCTCATTTTAATTTGATTTTGCATTTTAAACAAGATTTATTATCCTTAGACTAGCATCTCAATAATTGAAAAGAAAAACTGTAGAAAGTACAGTCATGCAGGGGTCAGCTGTGGACTAAAGACGTTTGTATTCTCACTCGCTCATGTTCTTTTCTCTTAATACAGGGGGGAAAAAAAAAAGTTCTTAAATTTGGAATTTCTGATCCTTTTTTTCTTCCAAAGAAGAAATCACATTGCTGTGATTTCTTTAGTTGTTGTTTATTTGTTTTCTTCCTTGTTTTTAACTATGGAGTATTGTCTTCTTTTTTCCCCACATCCTGCCATGGTTCTAGCTCCTGGAAAACTCACTGCATTTGCTTTAGGCTTGGAAAAGCCTTTAAACCACTAATTAACTTTTAACTAGAAAGAGAACTGTATTGGAGAATATTCAGAATCTGGCCTATGTACTGCTAGTGTTTGGGGTAAACTCTGAAGAATGTTGGCTGGATGGTTTGCGAACTGTCAGTCAAATCAGATAATTGTATGCATTTTGTATTTATGCACGCGCACAGTTGTAGTGTAAATTTGTATCCTACAAGCTATTACTGATAAACCTATATCTATAACACAGTTTCAAGCTTCCACCAGAGCATGACCAACAGACTTCTGTGGTGGCTGCTTTTGACCAGACCAGCACCAGATCTTGTCTGCTACAGGGGGCTTTGGCATCCTGTATGTGGCTCGAGAATTGTCATAGAACAGTTAAAATCGATGGTCAAAATCTGACTGACAGACTCCAGTGCAGTAACCAGAATGCTTTTTTGATCTTTTTTGATCTTTTCTGAGGATTACATGATACTGTGAGAAAAATACTGGTGGTCAAAACCTGTCCCATTTAAGCTGCTTTGCAAAACATTTTCACAAAAATATGAGGGGGGGTGTAGTTTTCCTTGTAGCTCTGGTGATCTGTTTAGTTTCTGACATCTGGTGAATTGACTTAAGAGGAAAAAAGATGTGTGCTTGTAACGTGGATTCTGGTTTGCTTTTGAGCTACAACAAGGCTTTTAAACTACAGGAGTTGTAATAAAATGTGTTTTTTGCTGTCAGCGGAACGAAGTGTTTTACTGGGCAGTCTGCTTTCCCTCAGTTTTTTTTACCATCTCTCTATTCTGCAACATGATCCTGTTTTTCTAATATCTTTGTCTGTCCATCGGTTTCTCTTTAATCATATTTGTCCTCCTTATATTTTTATTTTTCTCCTCAAAGAATAGTGTTACTTGAATCACAGTAGGGCCCACCAGCTTCAACCAAAGTCTGGGGCCCTTTTCTGATAGTTACTTATGAGGAAACAGTGCTGATCTTGAAAGCTTACAGTCTAAATAATTAAAACAAAACAGTGCAAGGTAATACTATCCCAACAATTAGATAGGTGTCAACAATTTCACGTGAGACATCTTGGACAAAGCTGGGACTTGAATCCTAAGGTGATTTTAAAATGTGGTGCATTTGATGACACGGCAGAAAAATGGCACAACTTGCTAAGCAACAACAAAAGCTTGAGGTTGCAATATTGATTCCTCTTCAACAGCATTACCCTGTTTTCAGCATGAAATTTTAGAGGAGTGGTTGTGTCTAGTTTTATTGTAACTGTAGAATCCCAACATACTCTGAATACTGTGTAAATAATTGTGCTCTTATTCTTTCTTTCTGTGTAATTTCCTTAAAGATATGCAGACATTTTGCAAATTGTAGTTTTTGTTCATGTTGTTAGTCATAATGGGGAAAGTATTGGCTGACTTTTTACCAGTTATGTTTTTTTTTGTTTGCATTTCATTCTGCTTGGACAATGAAATTAAAACTTGCTGGTAAGTCTCATGTTGCTTCCTTTTTTCATAGTTTCATGCTTTAATTTAGGGCTGTTGTGTCCTGACAATCAATGGGCTGGGTCGAAGTGCAGCCTTTTTGCCTGACTTAAGAAGAAAGAAGCAAAACCATTTCTTTATTAAAAAAACTAAGCCATTTTTGTACTAGTTTTAAACATCAGTAGTCCGAGTTTTATTATACTGATATTAATGTAGCTCATTATGTGTTTATAATACTGTTCAATCTACCTGATTGGTGGAACTGTACTGTTTTACTCTTTCACTTAATCCTTATATCAATGAAGCAGAGTTTTCTGCTGTTAATTAAAAATGTTGCATTTTATACAAATCCTTAAATTTGAAGAACATGGTAGTGCGTTTAGAGTTTCAGTCCATTTGTTCTATTTTTCTTTTAGTCAAGGTGAAGAGCTCAACCAGTCTGTCCTGGTTGCACGCCCAGTGATTGAATTTATTTGCTTTGTTATTCCTAGGACATGAAAGTTACATCACCTTTTGCCACTTAGAAAATGAGGCTGCCTTCACGTGTAGTGCAGATCATACCATTCGAAAGTGGGATGTGATGACGGGTCAGTGCCTGGCCATTTACCGAGGACACACATCAATTGTTAACAGGTTGGTTCCATGGAGTTCTTCCCTTGTGTGCCTGTAATCTATTATTGCAAATATTGTCATTTTACTGCATTTCTCCATTACTACACTAATAAAATGGGTTGTGTAAACCTTTGAGTTCATGCTACACATGTTCTGTGCTGCAATGATTAGTTTTCCTAGCAACAGTGCTGACACATCCATAGACAGCAGATAGGAGAAAAATGAAAGGCGCACAGCAGGGGAATTGAATCCCGGGCTAGGAATGAAATTCCAGAAGAAATTATTCAATTGATAGCAGATGCTGCTGATAAATATATTTAACAACATCCCGTCAAGCCTTTGTGTCAGTAAGAGAGATAAAGCCAGGGCTCTCTCTGGAGTTACTATTCCTGTTTGTGCAAATGAAGTTTAATATTAAACTGATTATGCGTGACTGATTGGCCTGTCAATTTACAGTGCCTCTTAATAGTTGGACTGGATTTAATTAATCTCAAATAGAGCAGTCAAAGATTGTTGTGGGGTTTTTTTTTACATTTCTTTTTTTTTGGTGGGTGGGTGGGTGTTTTTGTTCCTTGCTAAACTCAAACCACAAAGAATGTGTAGCTAGATTCTGTAAATAGTTAGGAAGGCTGGCTCTGTCTGTATTTTGGCACTGGCCTGATTTTTGCTTGAATCAGCAAATGGGAAATGTGTTCCCTGTTCATATGACTTTGTTGTCAGTTTGAAAGTTTCCAGAGGACCAAACTCAGCTGACAAAGACAGGTTATAATGTTCCCTATCTTTGGTTTGGAAATACGATCTGTAGAGATTTTTCTGTTGTTATGTGTTTGTGCAGTTACAACTCATTATTTTGGAGGCCCAGTAAGTTGAATTATTGAGGTGTAATCTCTGATTCGCTCTTCAGTTATGTAAGAAGTGGGGTGCTCTCGTTCTACCTTTTTTCAGATCCCAGGCTAAGTGAAATTAGGTGTATATTTTTTTTCCTGCACTCTCTCCATTTGATGATGGAAAGATGATTATCTTTGCACACCGTCAGATACAGTTCAGGTTCCTGGAATGTATTTTTTTTTTGTTATTTTAATTCCAAGCTGTTTTCATTGGTCAGTTTATAAATAATTATTTGTAAAGAAATACTAATAAATATTGATCAAGAATGAGTGTTTTAAAAACAAACAAAACACAACAAACTTAACTAGTATATGTAACTTAGGAAAAGTACATAATAGTGCTGCTGGAAAAGATTTTAGAAAAACACAAATGCCCGGAGTTACAGTGCTATAGCATAAAAATGTCTGCGTCAATGTACATGAATAAGGTGTCTCAATTTTAAAAGTAGAAAAAAGGAAGTGGTTTTTTGTTTTGTTTTGTTTTTTTTAAATAACAACAACAACAAAACCTTCATAAGTAATGTGTATTAAACAGTGACACTGAATTGGGATTATAGATGTTGTTATATACTTTCATGCTACTGTTTTTAACTTCAGTGTGCTTGGCATTGAAATTGTGACAAAAAATGGTTGTGGAAAAAGAATGATAATGTTCATATAAGGCAGCCTTATTTTTTGCAGGATCCTGGTTGCCAAAGACTATCTCTTTAGTGGCTCCTATGACAGGACGGCCCGCTGTTGGAGTGTGGACAAGGAGAAGCAAATCCAGGAATTCCGGGGCCATCGGAACTGTGTCCTGACTCTAGCTCACTATTCCTCCAGGGATGTTCTTGAAGAAGAGGAGGAGGAAGAGGAGGAGGAGGAGAAAGTGAGCAGAGACCTGCTGGTGACAGGTAGCACAGACTGCACTGTTAAGGTCTGGTGGGTGTCCAGTGGGCGCTGTTACCAGACTCTGCTGGGACACACTGGGGCTGTCTTATGCCTTATACTTGACGCACCAAACAGGGAACTGTTTTCTGGCAGCACGGATTACACCATTCGAACGTGGAATATTGTCACTGGTGAGCAGTTGAAAGTGTTCAAAGAGCATCAAGGATCAGTAATTTGCCTAGAGGTAAGAACAGAGTATTCTTCAAGAGCCATTCAGAGTGGGTATCCATATCCTAACTCATGTGGGTCTCCGTTCTCTTTTCATTCGTGAAGAAGCTCTTCTGAGATGGGTTATAAACGGTAAAGTTAAACATTCATGTGATAGCAAAATAATAGTCCTCTGTGGTCTTGAGACAAATCCCCCTTCCCTGAAACACTTTGTGGTATCCTCTTGGCTTCTAGTGGCTATACTGCTCTAACTTCTAGCTCAGTTTCTGTTTAAATCCTCCTAGGTCTTGAAACTCATGGGTAGGTTTTCTGGGAGGACTGTTCATCTGCGTGGCATTGTGTACACGAGATCACCAGACTTTGAAGAAAAATAACCTGAGCAAGTAAACTGACACAGGGTCAGATAACTAAAAATGGAGAGGTGAAAAAAGATTCAGAGTAAACCTGATACCCCAAAACCTTACCCAAAATTGTGGAAAAAAAATAATGGGAAAGTATAAAGCTGAAAGAAATCTTGCTTTAAAAGCCACACAGACACAATTCAAGAAAAGAAAGGGAGAAAGAGATGGCCAAGATGAGAGAATGGGGGAGAGAAATCAGGAAATGGTGAATGAGAGGGAAAAATTTAATGTGACCGGAAAAACTATACCCTGTTTTTCTGTTTGCAGTATTTTTTCTGATGAACGTTGCCAGATTTGTTAATGTTGCAGAGGAGAGGAGGTGGTTAGGCAGACGGAAAAGGGGAACTACCACACAAGGATTGTCCTCCTGTACACTCCATTATCCAGCAGAAATGCTAATGGCATATTTAAATTGTTGATGGTCTGCAGCTTAGCTTCACGTCAGCAAGCCTTAAATGTCTTTAAATGTATGTGTCTGACCAAAGTTAACAATTTTTCTCACCACTTTGCTTGTTTGTGTTTGTTGACCATAAGTGCTTTTCCTTTACAGAGGCTACAGTATGTATTTTTAATAGCTGTTTAGTAAATATTGCTTTTGTTTCTAAAGAAGGTAGTCACAGCTGACACTAGCAGACTAAAAACCTGATAGGACTGAAGGAATTCTATTTTATTTCAGTTTTAGAAAGGAAAATGCGCCACACAAGATCATGTTGCCCTGGAGCAATGTTTGTCTTGCTTGGGTAAATTCTCAGTGTTAAAGCTTGTTTTTATGATATTGTGGTAATGCATTTTGAGGATGCTCAAGTAAATCTGTTGCTGTTCTTAGTGTCACGCTATGTTTTGCTGTTTAATTGTAACCCTTGTCCAAAGCACAGATTGGCAACAACAGAGCTTGCTTAATTTAATTGGGTTCTTGCTGAAATTGTTACGCAAAACTGGCTTGACCCTCTCCCAGAAGCCTGGGAAGTTCAGTTACAGTCTGAATGCTCAACAATGAGCAGCGCTTCTCTGCTTGTGAGCACGGAGTTAAACAATGGTTTTAAACAAACAGAACTTCTCGTAGGGCAAAAGAAAAGCAAAACCAATACATCTGTTTGAAAAACCTGAACAATTTGTAGTACACAAGACTACTGCTGCCAAGACTGTGTTGGCAACAGTCCTGGCCAAATCTTCTAGCTGTGAGCAACTGGTAGCCCCTCACTTCTCTCATCACCAGTTGATGTTTGAGGCTGGAAGAGTCCAGCTGAGGTACGTACTGCCCCCGCAGAGAGCATTTCGTTTCTAGGCCTCTAAAACTTATCCCAGCTTAAGCAGTCGCTGTACTGCTGTTGAATAGCTTTAGGCTGTCGATCTTTCCTAAATCCTCCCTCTTCCTTACTGGGTTCAACGCTAGCCCTTCTGTTCCACTTGGCTGCCTCTCAGCACAGCCCACATGGTATTTTCATTCTTTTAGAAAGGGGTCAATCACCAGAATCCATACAAAGATGTTACAACAGAAGGGAAACTTCCTGAAGAGAGGTGTTGTGTTTTTTTTTTTCAATTTTTGTTTTCTTCTCAAAAAGCTCTTGGAGCCTTCTTTGCCTAAGGCTGCGTAGTGACGGTGTTGCAATCTGTGGCAGTGAGTTGGGATAGTATTTTTCAAACTATGGGTCAGGAAGGACTATGGTGAGTTTCTCACAGTAGCCAGCAGACAGTTTTAATTGTTGACAATAGTTCATTTTCTTCAGGGCAAAAGTGAGCTGCTAATTACACAAGATTTTCACTCCCCTGTCCTGGAGGAGCTGGGTCGGTACCAGCAATTAAAGGTCTGTTCTTTGGGTGGTATAGTGCTTGTGTGGAGAGAATAAAGGGAAAAAAAATAAAGACTTATTTTCATTTTATTTATTCAAATAAAGATCCCTGAGGGAGGGTGACCTTTCAAAAAGTTTGAGAAATGCTCAGTGTGATCTCTTGTCCTGGACACAGATCAGGAAAAATTTGGATATTGAGACCATATTTTCCCTAACTTTAAAAAGTACTTTTATTAGCGGGAGTGCCCCAGGATGTTCGAAACTGCTGCAAATTAGGTCTAGACTGTTCCAGTTGTCTCCCCTGACTTTCCAGTAAATACCAATAGTGTCGCCGCAGCAGTGAATGGGAATTGCTGGAGCTTCTTGCAGGGACGTTTCTGGGTAGATAGCCATAAAGCACACCCATGTTTCCCACCTTGCTTCCTGCAGTGCTGATGTGTGAAAAGCAGAAGAGTGATGCCACAGGCAAGTTTGGGTTTCAGATGTTCCTCAGTTGCTCGGACAAGCTTGAGGTGCTGTTGCCAGCTAGCGTTAAGTTGGAGGAGCCTGAAAGCAACTCTAACCTGGCACGGTGGAACTGAAAGCATTGGTGAGCTGTTAGCTTTCCCTGTTCCCCTGTCCTTGGTGGTCCTGGGCAGCGGAGTGGAGAGGGTGAGCTGTTCAGGTGATTTAGCAGCTGACTGACTGTGTGCGGTCTGCTGTCAAAGCATTTCTGCTGCAGGTACCAACGTATTCTAACGCCACTCTTCTTCTCCTTCCACTATCTAAATTAGACTGAGGGAAGTTTTGCCAGGAGACTTTCTATCTGCAGTGGGAATCGTGTGCGTGCTAGGTGCTTTGGCGGCCTATATGCTCCGCTCTCATAGTCAGGCAAGGTAACTAGCAGTGGAGCAGCCAGCACTCTTCACTCTGTTTCTCCTGCAGTGCATTGACAGCTTGGCAGGGAAGGGACAGCAGCTGTTCCGAGCACTGCCTCTTCGTAGAAGAGCCAGCGATGAGATTTTATAGGAAGCGATGGGAAAAAGGAAGGGTTGGCTGAGTGTAATCACACAGCTCGTGCTAGTGCTTCCACTTAACAATCTCAGGCCTGGCTAAAGACCAGTATTTGCCATTAAGAATCAAACATGTATTTTCATGAACGTGACTGCCTGCAGTAGGCTGAATAACCCTGCCTTAAATACTTACTTGTGTGTGTTTTTCTAAATGTCTCCAAAGTAGCTTTGCAAACCGTTTGCAAGGATTACTGTGTCCTTTGCTGATTGTTCTGCCTCTGCGTGTTTATCAGAATTGTGCTGCCAAAAGCTGGCAGAGAGAAATGATCCAGCTTGGAATTTAGCTTGGATCCTATAGCAAGCATTCTTGCAAGAAAACTTTCTTGCAAAAGGAGTTTTAAAGGAACGTGAGTGGGCAAGGACTGGCTTCTAGTTCTCCTGCAAAAGATCCTTTGTTTGGACCGTTCCCTTTAGTTGCCTTTTAAATCTGACTAGAAGAAAAGAATGCTTTGAACAAAGCCATTGCCCGAACTCTGTTTGTACGCTTAACTGTTGTGATCACAGGGACAGAATATTATTCTTGTCACACTAATTAAATGAAGTGCACATATTTTTAGTAGTTTGTGTTTGTATTTGTTGCATAATTCATCAGAGGATGAAGATGCGAATTAGAGGAATACAAATGTGTGCAACACCTGTAGAAAAGAAACATGTTTCTAGGACTGTTACTTTGCACTGCAGTAAAGAAATTGAAAAACGTTCTCTAACAGCCAGGCCAGAGAGCTCATTCTAGATGGATTCTCAGGAAAAGAAACAATTTCTTGCCCACAGGGAGTTCGTTAGCTTGTTAAAATGAGTGTGGTTTGAATGGGATCCTGAAAGTCTAACTCTGCTGAAGGCTTACATAGTTGTAACTTGAGGCTGGTCCAAGTTGGTGATTTTTCACTTAGAAGTGGCTGTGAACAGAAGACCCAACTGGCAGACTGGGGGAATACTGACCCTCATGTGAAGAATCAGCCGGCAATGGGAAATGCGATTGCTGGTGTGAACTCACCATGAAGTTCCTGGGAGCCAGTCTGAGTGCAGTGACCTTCAGAAAGAGGATGTCTCCAAATCTGTTTGGAGAGCCGATTGCCTCTCCTTGGCTGAGGGTTAAATTGTTTCTGGTAGCAAAGGCTAGTTGGGAGAGCAAAGTCCATTCCTATAAGGTTGAAATACCTGCTGAACAGCTGCTTTGCAGATATTTTTGGCATTCATACAGGTGGAAATTTTCTTAAGCTGCTCCATATATTCAGTTCAGCCAGGCTCGTGGAGCAATAGGGTTGTGATTGTCTTGAGAGACCAACCCTAGATGTGATAATTTTTTTTTTTTAATTCAAACTGTGGTATGTCTAGGGGCTACAACCAAGGTCAGAGTTGCATAAAACTGACATTTTTTAACAGTGAAGCCCATAACTACTTTAGCGTTTACAACCTGTGTTTTGCTTCTGCTGTTACTTTGCTACTCACAAGCAAGTCTGACTGAAATTTTTCATGAAATAATGCATCTACAGTACTTTGGCCTGAGGATTAAGACAAATTTGCTCCATTCTTGTGTCTCAGTGTTTCATCTGGTTCAAAGCAAAGTCCCTCAGAGTAATGAGAAAAATTAAGTCCGAAATTACAGATTTCAGTGCAGTGGTTTTTCGCTGTCTGGCTGAGGCTTTAGAACTGGGCATCTGACTGCCATCAGGTTTTTAATTCTTTTGAAGCTACTTGGGTTTGAAGTGCTGCTCAGCTCGTTAGTATCTGAGCTTCAAACCTGTGCTGTGTTGTCTGCTCTGCTCCAGGTGTCCTTGCCTTGCCATGCTTTTCCTTGTCAGGAGCTTTGTTGGGCAGTTGGCCAAAGTGAGCAGACTGCTCAGAAGCCAGCCAAGGAAAATACAGCTCTGAAAAGATCACCGCTTCTCCAGGCACTTGCAGATTAGAATATGTAACTGTTTCTACTGATCGTTTTTAAACCAAGAGTTGACAGACTTGGGTATATCTGGAAAAACCTATTGAGTGACATTTTACATTTTTCCTGCTAAATAATAAGAAAATTAAATACTTTAATAAGAATAGGACTAGGACCTAGGGAACTGGGTAAAGCTTTGGAGCTTTCGGGCTAGAAAGGCCTGGTAGTTATGCACTTGGGGACCTAGCGCACAACTATTTGCTGAAAATGACTGCTCGTGGATGCCCGTACACAAAAATGGGTGCTGGTCTTGGCAGCAGGGAGGCTTAGGTCCTACCAAAGCTGCAGCGTGATCTAGTGTTTTAGTGAAGAAGTTGGTGTGCTTTGCCCAGCTCCCCAGAGGGGACGGATCTGCTGAGCCTAGCACATCAGCGGGGATGTTTAACCCAAGGAACGGCAACTGTGGACACTGTCAGTCAGGAACACGACAAGAAGGAGGGGAACATGCTGTTTTGCCCAGTAGTCTGACAGAACTGGCGGATCTGGGTTAAGTGGCTGAGGAGGTTGGAACTCATTTGGAGAGTCCCATAACTGCTGGATAGGAGAAGCCCAGCTGGTGTAAGGAGGTTAGCGAGAGTCCTAAAGGGAGAGCCGGGAGAAGGTGACCTAGCTGGAAATCAGTGCTTTGGGCACCTGGCTGGAAGTTGGCAGGGGAACTGTGTTACAGCCCCTCTTTCTTGGGCTTTTTAGATAGTTTTCAATACAGTCATGACTGAAGAAAAAGTACTACAGGATCGAAGGACCTGTGCTGGTGGCTGACCCTAGGACCTCCGCAGCAAAGGTGGCTTGTGCCCAGCCAGCACGAGGACATCTGCACAGTGCGTCCAGCCTCGGTGAGTCAGAGCCAAGGCTGCGGTGTCTGCGTTGGGGGACAGCTGCACCTTTTGGGTGTAAACTCTGGAAGAAGGCTCTGGTGTAAAAATAGCAATTTGACATGGGCAGACTGGATTGGTGCCTCTGTCTTGCACTTCTCAGACAGAATCCCATCTGTTTTCACATGCTCTCTTGACCTGTTTCAGCAATACTGTGCTTGTCGTAACTGCCCTGAAGCACCTAATGCTTCCTGCGCGTTGTAGGAGGGGACGGTTGCAGCCTGGATCAGCCTCCCAAATTGAATCATAGAATCATTAAGGTTGGGAATGACCTCTAAGATCATACAGTCCAACTGTCAACCCAACACCACCATGCCTGCTAAAATCAGGGCTGCACTCTGGGATTTGGGCAGTCAAAAGTTAGGATGCTATAAATTTAAAGTCCTTTTTTGGATGGACTTCGGTTGCATTATATCATGGTTCCCCATCCATAAAGTAGGGAAGGTATTTATTTTACATTACACAGAGCGTGGGGCCTACTTGTAAGGTGATTTGGCTAGGGGAACAGTATGTGATGTTTATTATTTTTTTCATTAAATACAGATATCTGAAGTGTTGTCACTTAGGCTGGAGTTGTAAACTAGACCTATCTTTAGTCAAGTGAAGGAGGAGTCATCTCACCTAAATTGACTGGAGCATCTCTCCTATGAGGAAAGGCTGAGGGAGCTGGGCTTGTTCAGCCTGAAGAAGAGAAGGCTGAGAGGGGACCTTATCAATGCTTGTAAATATCTCAAGGGTGGGTGTCAGGAGGATGGGGCCAGACTCTTTTCAGTGGTGCCCAGTGACAGGACAAGGGGCAATGAGCACAAACTGAAGCACAGGAAGTTCCGTCTGAACATGAGGAAGAACTTCTTCCCTCTGAGGGTGACGGAGCACTGGAACAGGCTGCCCAGGGAGGTTGTGGAGTCTCCTTCTCTGGAGATATTCAAGACCCGCCTGGACAAGGTCCTGTGCAACCTGCTGTAGGTGACCCTGCTTCGGCAGGCGGGTTGGACTAGATGACCCACAGAGGTCCCTTCCCACCCCGAACATTCTGTGATTCTGTGATTCTGTGATATAGATGGCTACAGCTGAGAAGGTTATCCTTGTCAGGGGGGAGAAACAGCAAGTTTTAAGGTGTGATTTGTTTCAGACATCTGCTTCAGGATGAGAAGAATTATGCCCTTATGCCCTAGACTGCAGTGACTGTAAGGGGACTATCTTAGCTGTAGATATCTGCATCAATTTAGATGAGATGATGCCTGCGTTGTATTTCTGAAGGCAGATGTGATTTGCAGCTTCAGCCTGAGCTGATAGCTCTTAATGGCTTTCTACACTAATAGCTGTTTTGTGCTCTGTGTTTTAAAAATGCCCTGGAAATGAGAGGCTGTGTGACAGTCGGAGCCTGTACTGGGTTTTGCTATTGGCTGTGCTGCAGGCTTAGTCTGTGGCATCCGATAGATGGTTTCCATGCAAGGCTGAGAATCCTTGCTACTGTGCTCAGCTGCTTAAACTGATGAGGAGGAAGAAGATGCATAAAAGTGTATCATGGGGCAGCCTGGATAGCACAGGGGCTTTGAATTCAATGAAGATGGTTGGTGTGCCGACCATCTCACCAGATCTCTGACTGGGCATCGGAAGCTTTTATGGCTCTTACGATCCTGGTGCTATAAATTACCTGAGTAAGTCCATGTCATTTAACACATTTTTACATCTAGCAAATCTAGGCAAGTTGCAGCTTTTTTGTTTCACTTCAGTGTTTATACACCCACTTAAATGTAGAAATGAAGCAGTGTAACCTAATGTACTGTTAATGCAGAGCAGTGTTTACCTGCAGGAGGGTTCAGTGGGTGGGTTGATGCTGCTAGCAAGCTGACTGTGAAGGAAATGCAGTGGACTTGGCCAAGAACAACATGGCAGGATCTCAACTCAGAGCATCCTCTTCCATGTAGCAGGTGCAACGTGACAATGCTCTTCATGCCTATTCAGGATGAGCCTGGAAATTAGAAGTCAGGTTACCTTCCTCAGGCTAACTCTGTAGCTCTCAGTGTTAGTGCTGCTTGTCATTCCTTCTCTTTGCTCATTCAGATGTAGTATTAATGCCATTGCTAAAACAGCTTAAAAGTAATAGGATGTGACGTTTCAAGTACTGCTGGCTTTTAGCAGTGATATGTGTTTACAAGCTCCTGATGTTTAGCTGTGAAAACTGTCCTGTGGGCCAAGTTCTGCTGGTAGGAAGGGTGGCACGCACTGCTGCAACTGGGCTGCTGGGAGCTGTGGCCAGTGATCATCTTACCTTGCTTCGGCAAGGGGGTTGGACTAGATGACCCACAGAGGTCCCTTCCAACCCCTACCATTCTGTGATTCTGTGATTCTGTGATCTTGGTCTGCCTGCACTTCTTACGTGGGTTAGCGTAGTCCCATCACTGTAGTGCTTGGTATCTTAAAATGCCTTTTGTTTCATGTTGTTGCAACACAGGGCAAATCTTGTTTTTGCACAAAGCTCACTTACGATGCGTTTTGGGAATGGGGTGATTCCTTTTTGGAATGCGAGTGGAGATGGGGGAGCATGAAAACATTCCAAGCTTACAGATACAGAGTGTGCAAAGAGTAGGGACCGAATGTTTATAATTATCAGAATTATTATAAATAATAATTATAATAATTATATAATTATTATAAATAATGACAGAAGAACAAGACCCTTAAAAGTAACCTAAGAGCAAGACCCACGTCAAGCTGACGTCATTTGTTCTGGAGACATCTGAGAAGCGTAAGGGGTTAGTGCTCTGCTGCTCATTTGGACCTTCTGATCTGTGTGTGCGGAGGGCAGACAAGGTGTCAGTACTCCTTCTGCAAATTGGGTTTCTTTGCGGGGTGTCGGGGTTCTCCCTCCAGTCTCTCCATCCTGTTGATACAGAGACTGCTGCAAGTCCACGAGACTACAGCCTGTGGATCGCGGTGAGAGCGCGCGATGACTGGCTGCCGACATGACGGTGCCTGCAGATGGCAAGTGCTGGGCCTCCTCTGCTCGGAGGAGCATGCAGTCAGAGCTGTACGTAATGGTGGCTGTTAAAACCTTCAGTTTGTTTTCGTTAGATGGGCATAGAAGGCAGGATTTTTCTCTGTGCTGTGGAAAGTTTCCCCGCTGAGCTGCCAGGCATCAGATAGTTTGTTACTGTGTACTGGCTAGTTTTGTACTCTTGCACAGGTCAGTTGTTTTCTCTCTGTCTCGGTTTCCCAACTGCAGTCCTCCTTTGTGTCATTCTCTGTCATGTCTGTGTGGAATAAAACCCAACCTCCACCACTACTGAGTTCACAAAATGTGCAGGATGGCTAGCGTAAGGAGGCACCATTCTTCTTTGGGGTTTATGGGCAGAGTTGCTCTAAACACACAGCAGAAGACAATCTGATTGAAGATGTTTAAAAACCTGTGTAAGGATGGTTAATTATTTAATCATTCAATAACACAGTCTAAAAAGACTTGTGGAAACACAGATACAGAATGGTTTCAAGGAAGAGATAGTGTTTCCAAATACTGATCTTGTGCAGAGTAATCATGTTAAACCCTGGTTTATGTTGCATAGGATTTTATTTTTAATTTACTCTTTTTTGTTACTCAAAATCATTCTGAAATTTTTGTTGTAATTAAAACTTAGAATGTGTTAAGAGTTCTTGTTGAATATGCTTTGCAGAAACTGCAGGGTTTTTTTGAGGCTGTGTTAATGTAACTAATTATGGAAGTAGGGTTAGTGTTGTTAACCTTGCTGAAATCCCGCCTGCTTGCACCAGCAGATGGGCAAAGTTTTCCATCTTCTGAAATGTGGGAGCTGTTTTTAAGGCCCAGAAGTCAATGGGAGAGGCAAGTGTGAGGAATGCAAGGTTGGTTTTGCTTACCATCCCTCTATTTCAAGGTGTAGTTGTTGCTCTTTGTAACTGGCTGTTGGGCTGGAAACCGTGACTTCAGATGAGTCACTTCAGTGCAGTTCTCTCACGAATGTGCCTGAGAGACTATTGCTGATGTTTTTTTCTCTTCCCTTCAGCTAGTGAATCGGCACTTGTATTCAGGAAGCGCGGACAGGACAGTGAAGTGCTGGTTAGTAGACACTGGGGAGCGAATCCAAACGTACAAGGCTCACAAACACAGCGTTAGCACTTTGAAATACCACGCTGGGATCTGTAAGTTGCCTTTCCTATGTTCAGCAATCCCCTGTCTCCTTGTCGATGTTTGTCTTTGATCAAAGATTGTTAATAGAGAATACTGTAATTTTGAAGGCTTGTGAAACTATCACTTTTTTCAACTCCAACGTGTTTTTGTTCAGTATCAAACTTCGCTGCACTACTCCATGTGGGAAGCTTAGATCTTCCCTCCATTTTCCACCTCCCTCTTTTGGCAAATGAAGAGGCAGTTGCTTTAGTTCTGTTACCGAGGGAAGTGGCTAAACTCCTGAGCTGTCTGTGGGTTGTTTGTGTAGACGTGGTTTCACCTCACTAGTCTGATGTCTGTCAGTCTGCTGCTTCTGCCTTCTCAGGGACAGCAAATGCTGCTGCTGGAGTTGCGGCCCTGTGCCTGCCTCTGCTACCTTGTGGGTGCTGTGTACTGGACTGTCCTAAACCAGAATCGCCTCTCAGATGCTCGCCGCTGCTTTCTAACAGTTAGGCTTCTCGTTCAGACTTTGACCGTCACCTGGACTCACTTTCTGCAAGTTCTTTTGCCTTTATCTGTCCTCTTCCATGTATTTGTTCCCCAAACCACCTTTCTGCAGTAGCCAAGCACTGCTTGCCTGACTCGTGCTGGGGACTCAGTTCCCCTCTTGCAGTACTCCTGTCAATAGCAGTATCCGTACATAACTGTCTGTTGTTGACAGAACAGTGTACTCTGACCATGAAACCTCCCTCTTTAAATCCCTCTCTTGGCTGGCTGTCCTTCTGCACGTCATCTATCCCTTTCTAGTTTTGGGTTGCAAGACTGCGCCTCTTTTTATCAGCATGAACCTCTCTGTGTGTCATCCTGGTCTTATCCTGCCACTGGTGTTAGACCGGACGCGCCTTCGTTTGCTTCCCAAACAAGGGCTTCTCTCCTTCAGGGTAACCGGGATGGCAATGCCTGTCTTAAGCTAACCTAGAAATTCTTTTCTGATTTCGATTTCTGTACTTTAGCTGTGAAGCAAACATAACAGCAAATGAGTGGTTCCTGTTTGGGCAGAACGTCAGTGTGATGGGACAAATGGCTGACAAATGCGAGGTGGTGCACGCTGGAAGAGATCTGTACCTGCACGGGCAGGCTGCAGTTCAATGGCGCTTGTCTAGCGCCATGCTTGCCATGGCTGACTGACCACATTTATAACCCTGTAACTAAATGGATTTCTTAATGATGTTTGGAAACTTAACGTGCAACCAAGCCCATAGGTAGACTTTGATTTTAATCAGGAAGCCTTTTTTTGGTCTTCCTTTCAGCACTAGACCTACAGCACTACTTTTCTCCATTAAAATGTTCATCATGATTTATGGTTAATTTCAGCTCTGCTCACCTATATTGCAGAACTACTGCTACTCTCCCCTACCTGCAGGTTATAATTTCTGCTGATTTCAGCTTTTGCAGTTGGCTACAAGCCTGAAATGGCAGGTGAAAGGGTCTGAGCTTATGCTGCACCCTGAAGTTATTACTGCTCAAAGATGCAGGCAGGTAGGGCAGGGGAAGTGACCCAGAAGTTTTAATCCAGGATAAACACTGGCAAACAAAATACTGATTATTTTTGTGTGTGCATGTGTATTTTAATTATAAAGATACAAACCAAAACATTGAATTCATCAAGACTACTCAAAGGCAAGGTAACTGTGCTAAGCTGATGTTGGCCTGATCCAGTAAGGAATCTTCATGTCTGGGTGGGAGACGGAGAGACTGTCTCCTTCATTAATGAGACCTCCAGAGCTGCATTTCCTCAGCGTTAATCCTGCTTTTCATGCAACCAGTACAGACTTGACTGGACTCTCTAAAACCATCTTAAAGAAAGTTTAGGCTCAAACAAAAGTTTCATTATCTGATGCCACCCCCGTCAGCTCTGCAGCTTTCTCTCTCTTCCCACTCATCCTACCACCCTGTCCCTGCCATACACATACATTATTTTTCCATAACACTCCTTTTTTTTTTTTTTCCTTAAAATGCAGGCAGTACGGCTACATTTAGTCAGACCTGTGAAGAACAGGCTGATAGTGTGACAGAAGTGTTCACAGAGTTATTTAAGATCTCATTTTAAATCAAATAGAAAATACTACAAACGTCAAACAAGGAGAATTGAATTGTTCTACTTGAAGGGTAGAAAAAAAGTCTTGGAAAAAACATTAGAGACTTGTTTGAATAGAACTTAGATGCATTTTAATTCTTGAAAGAGGAAATTTCCCCTTAAAAATTAATTTATATACTATGATTGCTTGCATTATTGTAATACATTGATCACTTATTTACACAGTATCTGATAGTTTTGTTTCGATTAGAATTACAAAGACATGTTCACTGGTTACCAGATGTTGGAGCTAGCGTAGCTTAAAATTCTAGCTGTTCACCTGGGACAGATCAGCACTGTATGTCCATCTGTCTTTCAGAAATGCAGAGAAAGTACTTCAATATATGTGGTGTTTGTTACAGTTTGTGTTGCATTTGCACCAGTGCAAGAACATGGAAAGAATCCCAGCTGAGAAGTGGTAACTTTCAGTTAGAAGATCTTCATTCTGTTGCGTGCCATCTGATCAGTACCCAAAGGCTCGTTGCCCCAGAGGGTTTATGGTCTAACTAAGAAAATATAGTTGAAGAATGAGAAGAAAAATATATGTGTGTTTCCAAAATGGCTTTATTGTGTACAGGGAGTCCAGACAGATCTGAGAACTAAGCTTTAAATCACCAGGATGTGTTTCTAGTGGCTTTCCTCAGTCTGCTTGTGTAATTAATAGCATGGGGACGATTAAAGCTGGTTCGCAATCTAATTTACTTAATGATATTATGTTGGTTATTTCTCTCCTACAGTATGTGCACAGTCATCTAAAATTATTGCGCTTTATGCTTTTTCATGTTGCAAAAACTCCAGGGGAACGTTTAAAACCTGTTCTCCCTCCCAAGGGTCTATGAAATTTCAGTAAAAAATCAAAATGAATTGTTGATTTTATTTTTTTGTTGTTTGTTTGTTTCACAGCTGGTATATATAAGCATATATTTAAATGCTAAATCTGGGTTAGATCAACAGCTCCCCTTTGAAACTCAGAGGTGCAAAGAGACTTCCGAAATCTAGAGCGACAGTTCAAAAGACATGAAGGATGTCTGTCAAAAGCAAAATCCTGTTAGCGATAGCTAAAGTAAACTGACAGCTGCATAGTGAAAACAGCTCTTAATTGGTTCCTACTCTCTGCATGTGTGTAATTGTATTAAGTGATTTCCATTCACTGGGAAAAAAAAAAAATCTGCACTCTGTTCCCTGCTGTACGTTGTTGTCACTTGCAGAATGGGACACAATGCTTTTTCGGGATTGCGTTGGGAACTGGATTTATAGTGGCCCATATAAAATTACACTGGTTGGCCACATCCAGAGGTTTCTCGAAGGTGTACACAGGTAGTACCCAGCCTCCTGCTGCTTAATTTGCAGTTGAAAAGCTGATGGCAGTAGGTAGCCTGTTCTCTCATCTCTTGTTGTAGTCCTGAATTTACTGCCGTGATAATTTCTTCACTTCTCTTTAGGAATCCAGTGCCCAACCTCCCCCAAAAGATAAGGAATCTGTTGTCTTCAGGCACTTCAGTTTTGTAACAATCTTTTCACACTAGAGGCTTTTGCAAAGACATGAAATGCAGGGAGCAGTGCTTTTTGCAGTTCTGAAGTATTTATCTCTAGATAAACTTGAGGAATTTGGGTTAAGTGAAGGAAAGTGAGTGTTTATGAAGACAGTCTGTAACCCTTAAAGTACATAAATGTGCTCATTTTTGGGCATATTGCTAAGTATTAAATCTAAATATTCAATGCTGCCTCACAGTTTCTGCATACAGCAGTTTTGGGGATGTGATGTGAAGATCCTGAAGTGCTGAGAAAGGAAACCTGATGAACAGCCAAAATCCCTGGTCGTGCTTAATTTACTTACTTCCCCCCTCCCTTGTAGCACACGTACAATGTACAAGAGTTATAGCCAAACCCCTCAAATAATTCTGTGCCATACTGGAACAGGGATTATAGCCTGGACCTTGAATCACTTAAAGGCTCTACTGCTTGCAAAGATCCTGAGCTACGGGGTTTAGCTGAAGAAATCTGCCACGCTGAAAGAATTTGTAGAGCTTCTTTGCAAAGCTGCCTACGCATGCCACTCACCTCTGAGGACTGATTTGACTGTGAGATTTCAACAGAGACGGGCATACCTATTGATAGTAAGCTTAGGGTTGAAAATAGAGGGGAAAAGGGGTATGTTTTAATGAAGCTAAGGCCAAATTCATATTATTAGTGTGAGAGGCGGTAGCAGTGGTTTGCAGTTCTACTGTGTGGATGCTTCTGCTGCTTGATGCAGGAGCAGAAGTGGTGAAGGTGCCGTACTGCTGAATGGAAACCTGGAAATAACTGGTAAAACAAATGGAAGGCTTAGTGGAAATCCTTAAAACCAGACGAGATAAATTGCCTGCTTAGAATTACTGAGGCATGTTTAGGCAGGGAAATATATGTGGAAGAGAAGAGCAGAAACTGTGTGTGGAGTGAAATGCTGATGTATGTAGGAACTTCAGGCTTAAGGCAGTTCAGTGTTTTGAAAAATACGAATGAAAATGAGTGTGATGGGGTCAGCGAAATGAAAATGGTTTGAACTTGCTGTAACTGAGAAGACAGTCAAGCCTAAAAATGATACATCGGGCTCCTCTGTGACCTAGCTTTAGGGACTTTTTTGAACTCGCGTGAACTGACCTTACGTGGCTGCTCACGTCTGGCCGTGTGCTGTGTTGTGTGGTTGCGTTGCAGTGTTCACAGGAAGCGGTGACGCCTGTGCAAGAGCTTTCAATTCCAAGAGTGGTGTCCTGCAGAAGATCTTCCGAGGACACAAGTTCATCATCAACTGCATCCAGGTCAGGAAGGGGTTTCTTTGCTGGGGTTTCTCGCTTCTGATTGCTCCCTCATTTCTTGTGTGGAAATTGGTGTGGCTGGCTGTTCTGTGAGCCTTGGACTGGATGTTGTTCTAGGGTAAGGCGAAATGTAGCAGACTTGAATATTCCTTATATAATTTTAGAAAAAAAATGACAAGAATAAGCGACACCACAGAACGAGCCCCCAAAGACAGTCCTGTGATTGGAGGTTTCTCAGGTCAGGTTAGACAAGCAACTGTAAGAAAAGAGACGGATGTAACTGGTCCTGTGTAGGGGCAGAGAACGGACTCAGACCTCATGAGACCCCTCCGTTCCGAGACCCCGATGATAAGTGTTTGCAATGCTCTAGGCAGAAAAGAAGTTTGTGCCTTATCCAAGCAGAATAATACATAGCATCATCCCCCTAACCCCCCGGGCGTGGCATCCCTCAACAGTCTAGCAACTGCGTACCATCCTTGCTGATCTCGGTGAACAGCTAGTGGTGATTTCCCTGTGCTGCCCTGGATATAAACATTTATATAAAATACTGCCACCAGGATCTATATTTCTGAAGGTACAAAGATGACGAAAAAGCTCTGTATTGATGTCTGACCCACATCCTACCAGACAAATGGAAGAGTCTCTGCCACTGGCTTAAAACTTTTCCAAAAGTTAATGAAGTCCCTGAAAGGTCGCGTGTATGTTGTCTAGGCTCAAGTGAGACTGATGTTTAAAAGGCGGGGAATTAGAAATCCTTGGTGGCAGTGCAAAGACCGGCATCATGCAAGCAGTCCTGGGGGGCAAGTGTGAATCCTTGGATGCTTTGTGCGTTTGACAATCCACATCTCCCTGCCTCAGGATCTCAGTAAAAGTTGTGTGCAGGACGAGGCTTTTGACTGAGAACGTGAGACACTGTGAGTGTTTCTACCAGGCTGACAGCTGGAAGGAAAAAAAGAGGAGATGAAATTCCATTTGGAGTTGATCCCAAGTATACGGTGTTGTCAGTATGGTGCTCTCTTGTATATGTTTCTGAATTAGCAAATGCTTGCTTGGTCTTACTGTGAACTCCTGGGTACTGACCAGTTGGTTGTGTGGCAGACAGTCACCTGGATGTGTTTGGGTGATAATCACCCCATGCAGCTCTGAAGTACTGACAAGACCAAAGCTTGGATTTTTTTTTTTTTTTTTTTGTAATTTGATTTCCAAGTGTACAGGGCCAAAAATCCTGGGAAGAGAGAGGACTGAAAGTGGTGACCTTAACAGGATCTGCAGGATATGAACGAGGGATGGGTGAGGAGGGAGGAGGCTGTGTTTGTGCGGGGTTTCACGCTGCTGTAGAGGCCTGCTGGTGGGATGCTCGCTATGGCGGCCAGCTGCTGGAGACTGCAGGCACCTGTGGCGGACAGACTGACACAGGAAGGGGAAGAGAATCAGGACCGACAGCTTCTAGGGCGGGGTGAGGAGAACTGGAAACATTACCAACAGCAGCAAATGTTCCATTAAAGAAATGAAACTACAGGGGAGAATGAAGGTTAAATTACTGCAGGTTTGGAAGAAGGAATTGTACCTGTAACTGCCAAGGAAGATGGGACGTGAGAAGGAAGGCATTCTTGAACCCCCCACTGATGCCAATTTTGGTGCCTCCTTAAGCTTCATCTTCAAAACCAGCAGTCTGAAACCAGCACAGAAATTCCCAGCTACAGCCTATTCTGGCATCGGGTTTAGTTCCCCATTGCTTTTCTGGTGGGTTTAGGTTATAAATAACTCTTGCTGTTTATATTTTATGGCTCTGTGAAGTGGCTGAGAAGTGAGTCCTGACTTGGTAATGTCTCGTCCCACTTCAGCAGCTTTCGTGATAATTTATACCGGCTCTTGCAATGAGCTGTCAGGCCCAAAGTGTTAAGATCAAGCCGTGTTCGCTCTGATTTTTGACAGTTTGATTGTGCCGATTTGGAGCTGTATGGGTTGGTATTAATCGTGGCCCTGTTGTTCCAGATCCACAACGAGTTGCTGTACACAGCGTCCCATGATGGCACGCTACGGATTTGGGACATCCGGGGAATATGCAAGAGGAACAAGCGGCGCTTGAAGAAGGAGAGGTCTGCCCAGGGCAGGAGCTCTCAGAGGGGCAGCCTGTCCCGGCTCTTCAACAATAAAGTCGGCTGTATGGTACAGCAAGAAAACGGGGAACACGAGGCCGTGGAGCTAATGTGACTGTCCAGGACAGGCTTCCCATCAGCGACCAAAGCTGAACCTTTTGTTTTCTGCACCACTGTGTCCACGTAAACCAGAACTTGGAAAGAGAGGGGAAACACTTTGCTCGAACCTCCTTTCAGGAGCCAGGATGCTCTGCGACTGCCGATGGCCTCCAGTCAGGTGTTGTCGCTGCAGAGGACTCTCAGCCGAGCGGTGCTGGGGTCAGGACCACAGCGTGCTTCAGGTGACGTACCTCCATGTGTGTGTAATTGAGAACTTACAACTGCTTCTTTTCCATCCCCTTTGGTGCAGAGGTGTCACACTCTTCTGCCCGTCCAGTATCCAACAAGAAATGTTTTCTCCCACTCCTGCTGCCCGCTGTTTGGCTGAGGGCAGAAAGGAACGGTGCCCTGCAGGACGGCTACGCGTCCAGTTCTCACAGCTGACCTGCGGGTCAGTTCTTTGCTGATCAGACCAGCTAACGCAGGATGGCGGGGCTTAGCAGGAGTGCAAAGCAGACTGGACACCTCGCTGGGAAGCTGGGAGGAGTGGGACAGGAATGAATTCTTTTTGACACAACGTAAGCTAGGGAATAAGCTAAACCTCAGCCCTTGTGTACCAAGGTTCGCTGTTTGCCGAGGCACAGCAGTTCTTCCAGCAACCTAGTGGGTTCTTTTTTTTTACCTTTTACGATCCCACACTTGGCAAGGGAAGCCTCCGTGGCCTCAGCTGGGTCTTCTGCGTGCTGGTGCAGGTGGGAAGCTGCCGGTGGGCTCCTCCGAAGAGCCTCCTCTCGCAGGGCCAGGGTCGGAAGCTGCCCTGCACTGGTGACTGCAGCAGCTCTCTGGGCAGCCCGGCCCGCTGCACCCCTGTCCCTGGGGGAAGGGAAGGCTTTGCCTTACAGCCCCTGGGAAGGGCGAAGTGTGGGTTTTTTCAGGAAGCGCGAAATGGGAAGATTTGTTGGGTGCTCCAGCTTTGTTCTTTTTCCTCCTCATGAGGCTACGCCTGGCTGGGGGTTGCTGGGAGCATCGGAGAAGCAGTCAAACTCACGAGAAATTCTCCCAGTCTTTTTCCAGGTTCATCCCTCTCTGATAACCACTGAGCCATGAATAAACAAGGTTCTTATATTTTTCTATTTGTAGATGTAACTCTTTGTAGCACCAGTACAAAAATACCTAACCACATGGTTTTATTTTTATGGCTTTATTTATTCTGTACTACAGCAAGATAAAAATGCTGTGATCCTGTTTTAGAAGGGACCAATAAATATGTGGCATCTACAGACAACTAACTGTGTGGTTTGTATTTTCTTCTCACATAGAGGGTATCTGGCTGCCCGCAGATGCGCAGCAGTTAAAAATGGATGGAATACTGAAAAAAACCTGAAAAACCTATACTTTTGGAAACATTTCCTGCCTTTCCCTCACTGCTGGGGCTGGCCTCCGGTGTGCTGCGGCCCTGTCCTGCCTCCCACCAGGCACCAGCCTGCCAGAGCTCGGTTTCGAGCCTGGGGCAGGAGGGACCAGCCACAAACCAAAGCCCAGTCTAGGGGAAAGTGATGAGCAGCCGCACACGCTGGCTCCGCGCTCGCCGTGGTGGCACGGAGGACCCCTCCTCTGAAACCCTGACGCGGCATCCTTGGGTCGGGTCCGTCCTTGCTGCGTTGTTAGCTCTTACCTGGCATGTTTCCACATCTGGTAGAGAACTACAGTTTAATTACGTTAAACGCTGACCAACAGAGACTGAGGTGGGAGGTCATCGGCACAGCGCAGACTGAATTCCGCTGTAAACCTCTCGGTCCCGTCGTCGCAGCTCCGAGCTGCCCCTGCGGGAAATGTTTATGAGACGGTGGCTCTTGGTTGCTGGGGTGATGGCTTGCTCTGCAGCTCATTTTGTTTGTATTTTGCTTATGAGGTCAGCGCTAAGTAGGAGGCCTTTAGCAGAGATGGCTGGAGTTGCACAGATTGCCTGGGCTGTATTTTTTTGTTTAAAACTTTGCGCAGAGTTATGTTAGACACGAGAGCTTATCTGGCCATACAGCAGCTGCACGTGGAATTAGGAAATGGGTTTAATAGACACAGATCTCAAAGAGCGGAATTAATGAGTCACTACCACTTCTGTCTGTTGCTAAACATCACGGTGCCTTCAAACACTCGCTCAAAATTAACTGAAAACTTTTGGCCCCGCTGCTCAGGTAAACTGCAGGTGCAGTTCCTTGGGGGCAGCGCTGGCAGCGTTACATCACTGACACATGGCTTCTCCGACAACCACTGCGTGTTACGATGCGAATTTTAAGTTCCCCAAAGACAAACCTTCACTTCTTAAGTTGTTGCTGCCAGTTTGCTATGCCAGCCACTGCAGAGAGGAGAATGCTGCTCCGCAGCCAGGCGCTGCCTTTGGGCTGGCGTAAGGGAATGCCGGCACGCCAGCGGGCTTGGGAAGCCCTCCGGCTGATGGAAGGAAGGGATTTGTGCTTTCCCACCTACTTCTTGTTAAAACTACGTCCAGCATTTGGTTTTCTCATTTTCAATTCTTTTCTATGTTCTGGTCCTACGCTGCATGTTGTCCAGTGGCTCCTCGGTGCTCTCCTATGGAGAAACAGGAGATCGTGGTTCCTGGGGCTGGTTTTTCCCTCTGAAGCTCGTACTACCAGCATTAGAAACGCTTCAGCCTTTTGGGAGATACGAAACAACTCCGTTCTTACAGCACTTGTCTTGATGCACAAGTATGAAATACAGAGAATTCCTTCGCAGTGTAATCACTGCCTGCTTTCTGCTGTCCTTGGCTAAGGCAGCCAGGAAAAATAAAATCTGTGAAGTCCATCCTCAGGAACAGAGCAGTCATTTGCAGGCCACAGCTCCGCTTCCAAAGTTCAAGCCCTTGCTTCCCTGCTGATAAACGCAGGGTAAGAGCAAACCCCCGGCTGGTTCGTTTCCGTTCCCGGCAGCAGGCAGGCCCCGAGCTCCCTCTGCCGTGGGGTGGACGGGACCGCAAAGCCAACAACCCGTCCTGAACGACAGCTGACGCGCAGGGGAACTTCTGTGCTTCTGTAGCAGAAAACGGGACGTTACAAACCAGACACAAAACCCACAACGGGGGGGCTGTGCGTGCTCTATTTCTTCAGAGTGCTGAAGGGGGGGGTACAACTACCGAGACACTGCCTGAGCCAAGTTTTGTTCGACAGCTGATGGAAGAAAATCACTTCGTCCCCATGAAATCCATCGCTCTGAAGCTGCACACCTGCAAGAGGGTAAGAGGAGCTGCTTGGGGAAACTCCTGATTTAGTTCTAAACGAAAACACCCCTCACTCAGTGCACTGGGGTGTGACAGGGTCCTTCCTACTGGATTTAAAACCAAAGCACGGAAGGCGCTTACTGAAAGCGGCAGCAGCACACCGTGACCTTTATTGCCTGCGTAACCCCCGCACAAAGTGACAAGCAGAACACAGCATAAATCCACGCACAACAGCTACAGAAGTGACTCTTTGAAATCTCTCAGAAAGAGAACAGTTTGTAAGTTGATAACTATATAACCTCATGAGCTAGGCTTCCGACTTACAAACTCGCTTCTTTTAAAGCTGGTATTTTAAAATGGTATAGAAATGCTTCTTTGCTTGAATACTAAGTGAATTAACTCATTTCACAATAAAAATATAGTTTAGTTCTATTAAATTTTCTTCTGAAAATAAAGGCTTCTATTTTTCTGCTATGACAATAAATTACAATGTCTCACAAATGTAGGCTCTAAGCAGATTTATAAATAAGCAGGAATTAAGTGTTCCACTTCTAGTTTAACTGAACTCAAGGCATTGAGTAAGAGATAAGCTGAAGGTGCATTTATAATCCAAACTCAATTTCTCAGGGTAAATACATGTAACTGAAGTAGATGTAATGGGATTTAATGCTGTGGTACTTGTATATAGGATAAGTATTCATGAATGATCTGCTCCTCTTCCTCCAGTGTTAAATCCAGATAATCCTCTTCATGTTCAGGAATATCCTCCAGGATTTCATTGACGGCATCAGTCTCCATGTCTTCATCGGTTGGCGAACCGGAAGAACCTTCCAACAAAAGAAAGCAGCAGTGAATGAATTCAAAGGCGCTGGCACGGTCCCGCTCCCACCGGCACGACTGCCCTGCGAGTCTGCTCCTGCGAAACCACCGCAGTTAAACTTGCTCAGCAAACGACACCACAGGGCGGCGATTTCTTCCTGTTTCTTAAAGCTGTACGAAAGCCTTTCGTTGTACAACAGGGATCACTACAGCTCTGACAGATAACCCAAGAGAGAGTATGAGCAAGTTTCCTCTTTGCCAAATACCAAGTATCAACTACAGTTCTAGCTCTGAGCGAGGAAGGAGTATATGGTCAGATCAGCTGACTGTATCCCACAGATGGGGAACAAGCTTCCTCGCGGTCAGAAGCCAAATATTAGCACGCCAAAAACCCATCATTGTCAGTGGCAGGTCCAGGGAACGTGCTCCAGCAGCTCAGTACTTGGCTCTCTGCAGTGCAGGCAAGGAGAGGGTGGTTCGTTTTTAAAGAGAACCGGTGTGAGCGAGTACAACTAGATGGGAGAAGCTAGAGCTGCCTGTGGGCTAGAGCGGGCCACGAGCTCCTCACCGGGGAGGTGAAGACGCAGGCGAGGACGCGGAGCCCCGAGGCCTCCAGTCTTGTGGGCCAAAGCTGTAGCCCACTCCGCAGCCACTTCCCCTTAGCCCTGAAGGTTACCCCCTTCTTCTGGGCTGCATCTGTCCTGCGTGCTGCCTACAGCCGATGCGTATCCCGTGCGGTTCCGTCTGTGGCTGTCACCGACTGCTGGGGCTACAGCTTACCTGGGGTAGTGGGTGCCTCACCTCCAACTATGCTGCTAATAAAAGTAGTCTGGGGCATTGCTCAAGGCCCTTTACCAGCACCTAAGCAGAAACCGCTTAATCGTCTTGTACGAAAGCCAGAGGAACAGCCTTCCCCCTCCTCTGCCTGCACCGCTCTTACCTGCAGACTCTGTCGGCGAGTCTTTGGATGAAGCCAGTTCTTCTGACAGACTGGACCCCTCCGGAGACAGCTGCAGCGAAGCAGGAAGAACTCCCCCGTAGTGAGCGAGGGTTTGGGAAGCTACGTGGATGTTGCCTTTGAAGACCTTTAAAGCTTGCTCTGCTGACTCACGGCTGAAACCCATGTACATCAGCTACAGGAGGGGGGAAAAAAGGAAAAAAATCCGGAGAAGTCCAAGCTGATCCAGCACCAGGGTCTGACAGGAATCTGACTGCGCATCTGACAGCCATTCCCCTTGCACAGAGGGAAGGGCTCGCATGCCAGGAATTCCAGGACACTGACTCTGGTTTACTGGAACAGTTAACGACAGGGCAGTGACCTATTCAAGGAATGGGGCGGCTGAGCGGAATCAAGAGCCTCTCGTTTAGTATCAGACCAATTCTCTTTCTGTTTTTCAAAAGGAAACTTCAAAGCACTCCAGCATATCAGAAGCGTGCACGTACTATTTACTTTTACGCAATGTAGTTTTCTTGCCTACCTGACGTTAATTATGTAGCCACGCTAACTACTGAAGAGCTTTTCAGATGGCCTATGATGAGAAAGACATGTTCCAGCTCTTTCCCTTCTGCACTGCAGTGTTTAAAGACCTGAATAAATTTCTCATTTGCTGTCTTTTTTGGGATAGAGCATTAGAGCGCACACACTTCGCTCCGCACCCGCGCGTGACAGATTGGTGTAACACGCGCAGGAGGTACCCATGGATTACATTTTAGCCCGAGTGTAACTTCACCGTGAAGAGTGGATGAGAGACAGTGGAAGCACGACAGCTTGAGTGACATGGGTCAGACAATATTTGTACAGCTTTGCTTAAGGCAGGCATATCTCAGAAACAGGACAACCAACTCCTAAGAAAACAAAAGGTCTAACTTACTTGATCAATACTTTCCTGGGAAACCTGAAACTGGTCCATGGCCACAGGATCATCATCATCATCTTCCAACAATAACTCAGGATTGTCAAGAATGAACTACAATAAAATAGAGAGGGATCAGAACAGGGCAGCGGAGATACAACGCTCCTCGGTATGGGTATGTATTTAAGCCCATGGTATAAGCAAACATCAGCCAACTTTAATGGTATCTGATTTATCAGGTCAGGAAGTGGAAGTTCAGGCATTACAGTTCAGAAAATGTAGCTATGTAGTAATGAATATAGACTACAGACAATTAAAAATGCTAAAAATTTAAAAAGAAAAGGGTTTTTTGTATGAAACCATTACTCCTGAAAAATCACTTACCTTAAAGGCTTGGTCCAGGTTTCCTTGTGTATTGTGAAGAGCTACCTGAGCAGCTCTCTCTGAATAGCCCATACTTTTCAAGGTGTTTATGTCTTCCAGTCGCTGCCGCCTTTTAGCTCTCTCCTCCCTCCTTATCTGCGCCTTTTCCTGCAAGAACACAGCCATTACAAAGCTCCCTGTGCATGGGAGTGCTTCAGCCTTCCCCTGTGCATATCGGGTTTCTTGGATTTACTTCTTTGAGTTTGAATCTCTTGAGGAAAAGGGATTTTTTTTTTTTCCCCAAATACAGACTGTGCTGCCAGACACTCGTTACTAAATAAAGTTGCACTTCCACAAGCTAGCAGTGCTGCCACACTTCCGCTCTGCAGCCTCTGCAGATCGGATCTTACGCTATCACAGCTGTTACAGGCCCTGTGTGGTACGTGATAAACCCGTTTGGCAGATGGGCCTCTAGACAAGGCTTGCCAAGGCCACCCAGTCAGAACCGGGCACGTAGCCAAGGAGTTCTGCTCAGCCCTTCTCTCAACCATTGGACTTTTTTGTCCACGTTTCACTGTCTGAAGCCTAGAAGTGCCATCTCAGCTCACCAAACGTAGCTTCAGGCACTCCAAATCTGGACAACACCGTCTTCACTTCACTTTAGCTTCCTTCACTTCAGCACAAGAATTCCCTCTCTGCTCCTGGATCTTCGAAGTCCAAAGCCGTAATACGGCGTAGCTCGATGGGTACCCTCGCAGCACCTCGAAGTCCTTAATGCAGCACCATGCTGCCCTAGTCACACCCAACACGATCTTACGGATGCCCCAACTAACGTGATCCTCGATTTAATGCTCACACTGCACCATACCTCTCTCTGGTTGGTGATCAGATTGGCAGCGTGCTCCACATTCCCATGGCAGGCTCGCAGGGCAAGGCGAGCTTCCTGTTCGGAGAATCCCAGGAGTGACAGGCGATAAACTTTATCAGGATCTATGGACAGCTCTTCATATAAACGAGATGCCTGTACATTGAAAGAACAAAATTATATTACTTACACTCTTGCTAACGTACAAACAAAAAAAATGCCTCCCCATTTGTTTTTTGAGTCAGCAAAGAACAGGTGCCAGACAGAGCCCAAACACAGGAGCTGGGGTGAACGACTCAACAGCTTTACCTGATGGTGCCTTACCTTCTGGATATACTCAGCAGCCTCCTTTTCTCTGCCACTGTGATAGTGTCCTATCCCTTGAAGGAGGTAAAGCCGCAGAAATAAAACCTTCTCACGACCATAGCTTCCCTGAAGAATTGTTTAAACAAGGGAGGAGGAGGGACACATGGGTAGAAGCACAGGGTAGAAGATCAACTCATTATTAATACAACACTTCACATGTTCAAGTAAGACACAGTCACTAATAGGTGGCACTTAGTACGTGGATAAAGTGTCACATATGAAATACTGATGATGTCTGTGCACATAATCACGTTTGCCATGACCTTTGTGTCAGGTTCAATGCTTTCTCTACGCTGAGAATTACACAACCAGATTACAAGACGAGGAAGCACAAGAAAACTTTAAACTTCTGAAAGTCAGTCTTGCAGTACTTGAAAAGTAACTGAATACACACAGGAAACAAAAAGGCCACCCAAATTAAATCAAAACCAGCGTACTTTGATATCAATAAGTCGTTCGTGGTTCTCCCCATAGCACCTCTGGAAGCACCTATGTGCTGTGGACAGCTTCTTCTCTGCATCATCCAGGCAGTCCAGCTGCTCCAGGCGGAAGTAGCACCACACTATATCCAGCTGCAGCACCGCGTAATTGTCAACAGTATTCAGCAGTTCTGTGCTACACTCACTGGAAAATGACACCATTACTTTGATTTTTGGGTGAGTTTGTTGACTTTTTCCACACACTTTTCCACACTAATGGAACACACGTACTCACACGCTTGAGCAAGCACACACTTCGCATCTGAGGTAGCAAACCGATGTCAGTGGAACTTTAATAACGCACTGATCTCCCATCACCAATACACAGGGCACTAATGGGAACACTACAGCTCGAAGAATTACGAGAGTCACAACTCATTCTGTTATTATTTAAGGCAGCATCTCTTTATACAGCAGAATGGATTAAACCCTGCGCAGTCCCTGAGAGGACAGAGAAACCGTCGCCCTTAGTGCACGTGAACACGCTGAGCCCTGCGCCAGCCTCCCTGCACGTGCGTACAGATGAGAAACAGACGAGGACAGTATTGCTTTTGGGGATCTCAAAGAGCAATTCAGGGCTCTGACTGCTGACAGGGAAGTAGTTTACCTGCAGCAACCCTGCTATTGTTACTGACCTCAGCTATCTGCCTTGCCCTTTGCAAGAAGCTACTACTTCACAGGAGCGATTGCAAGACCATCTAACCGGCTCAAGCTAATGCAATTTGTAGCCTAGTACATGAATATTGACAGTTGCTGTTTCTGTGGATATGAAAGATACTGCCACTGGGCAATTTGATCCATTTCAGCTGTTCTGCATGAAGCCACCTGTCACAGAGTCAGAGCCTTTGTCTGCTGCTTCGCACGTGCACAGGGGGTGCGCGGTACGCACAGGCAGAGCAAATACTGCTCCTGTATTTGGGTGACAGTAAAGGAAAGACAGACACAAGGACTCAAAAAGGTTCTTACCAGAAGTGTTTATCAGCATCCAACAAATACGGCAGTGCTATTTCATATTCTTTCTTCTTCATCAATGCTCTGCCCTTCTCATGATAACCCATTGCCAGCACAAGGGCCTAGAAAAACAGATGGAGACTTTTTTGCACCTCCCCAACTCACGTAACTAAAAAGAAATACGTAGGCAGTCCACTGGAGCCCTTGTTCCTCCTAGAAGAATACCGTTGTATCTGTTCTGTAAGAGCAGTACTATTTCACATCGCTTCATACTTTCCTCCTGTCTGCTCATGTTAGGTATTTTATAATTAAAAGCAATGAATGTTACTGACACATGACACACTGTACCAAGTTTATTTTAGGAATGCAACCCTAGACAGATTTTCAGTGATGAGTGATAAAAGGCTAAGCATTTTTCTGGGTGCTACACTTCCTAACAGCATCAAATTTATTTTGCTTTGCTGTTACAACTATCTTGTAAAACCTAACAATTCACCTCCTGCAAAACCTCAGAACTGAAAATTAAATTTTGCATGTGGCAAAGTTCTTGCAGTATGACAAATGGAAATGTAAATAATATTTCTGGATAGAAACAACCTGCAATATTTCCTCTCACCCTCGTTCAATAGTGATGAAATCTTGTGCACTTGAACATTTGATGCTTTAACTCTTCAGGTGAATTATTACTGTCAGCACTTCCTCAGAACAGCATGCACTGTGAGAATGGACAGTTGTTATTCCAATCATCCAGGAACTCCAGATGATGCAGAAAACGCAGTATGCCTCTGAAGAGGTTAGGGCAGCAGTTAGCACATGTTGGGGCCTGCTCATTTCTTCCAGAGGTTTGGGGGATTTGTTTGGTGTTGTTACTGGGTGTTAATTCCAAGTATTTGTAAAGATTTTTATTTATCTTCAGAAAATCCAGCAATCTTAAAAGACAGCATCTATCACTGTTCTTCCGCTTCAGCGACCAACACCAGGTATGTCACTCCTACTGTAATTCAATGCACGCCTTCAGCCAAAGACATTTTCAGTTGAGAATGTGGAACTTTCTTGAATGTTGAACAGATTTAAATTTTAGAGTGGTCACAGTGCAAGAGATCTCAAAACTATTTAGAAAAGTCTTAATTTGAGAGATTCGTGAAGTTTCCAGCTGAAACTAAGGCCTACAACCAAGTTATTTTCATGGCCTTCTAGGGCACACGGAATTTAAAATAGGTGCTAGGATCTAACAAAGTTAAAGCCCATCTTAACACATGTAAGAAAGATATGGACCACACACGGGTTGGTGCAAGATTAGACCTGCAATTAGATCAGCAATCCGAGCTCTGTCTCCAGATGACTGAAGTCATCCTAATTGTAGAGTTCTACTACAATTTTATTTCGAAATTATTTCTATTAAGCAAACATACACTGGACCCAGGGTTACATCCCAAGAAAGTCTGACTGTATTTCAATCCTGTACTTGGAATACTTCACAAATCAGGCTTTAAAAGCCATCTTAGTAGTTCTGTAAGGTGCTTTTACCTACTTTTTTGGCTTGAGGAGGAATCTCGATTGACCTTCCAGTTTGATTAGCTATGTCTAGGTATGGAACAGAATCTGGATCCAAGTACTCCTCTGAAAGATAAGACAAAACAGTTTAAAATTTAAGTAACACCTTCAGCAGAGTAACTCTGCTGTCCAAAGATTATGTCAATAAGTGCATTGCTAAACAAAAAAACAAAGAAACAACAAAAAAATCAGAACTACCTATAAAGGCTGCATGTGTGGTTTTTTGGACATACCTATGAGCAATGGCCCTGATCAGACAAACATGAGAAACTTTTAGAAAGGTCACTACGGAAAAGGCCTTGTGCATCCAGAAATTTAGACAGCACATTAGAAGCTACATGAATTGTTAAGAATTTTTTGCAGAAGGCAACACCTACACTTTATACAATATAACATTTGAAATGATTTATCAAATAAAGCACAGAATATAAAAAACCCCACAACTAAGCACAGTTGATAAAACTTAAAAAAAAAAATTCAGCTCAGTATTTTCCTTTCCCCACACCTTTAATGCTTATAACCAAACGATCAATTTTGTTTTCACTTCCAGCTGATATAAAGTGAAAAAATGCTTTTCTTGTAAACAAAAGACAGTTAAGCAGGTGTTTGCTGAAATTAAAAGCTTCTGCCCTGCAATTTTTCCTCACATGAAACAAAAGGGTTGTTAAATCCATCCTTTCTACGCTGCACACAGAACCTTCAGCCTGCGAGCCCATCATGGACTCCGCTCTGCACTCTGGCACCGTGCTGTAACTGACAGTTAGCCGTAAATACCTTAAAGAGGCCCTATACCGGATTTGAGGGCTGGCGTCTAAATTACCCCTTAAGTCCATAAAAGGAACCGCTTCTTTCATTTGCTCAAAAATCTGATATTATAGTAAGAAACAGGCTGTCACCGACTGATAAAAGCAGCTTTGTTCAGGTACTTTTGCATTTGGCAGGAATTAATTACATACTCAGTTTCACAGTTCCCTGTTTGTGAATTTTTGAAACAATAAAATACAGAAGCGATTTAAACTCACCATCTAGCAACGCAATTCACTAACACAATCTCGTTTTGAAAAATTATTATTGTTAAATTGACTATATCTCTTTAACTTAATCCACAGTTGCCAGCAATCAACATCAAATGCAACAAGAACAGAAGAGCCGTGTTGCAGATGAGAATGACAAGTGAGCTGTTCTGCACAATGAAACCATGGTTACGCTCAGCCGTATCGGAGGTAGACTACAAAAAAAGCATTTAATGACTTACAATACATTATTTCACTGTGCTTACGTCTACTATAAATTTAAAGCCTGTTTTCAAGCGTCAGCCCCTTAACTGTCAAGTGCCAATTAAATAATAATTGATTCATATTATAGCCTTCTCAAAGTGCCAAATGTTTTCTAGCATTCTTGTTGTGCAAGAAGAACTTTTAGTCAACTTAAAATCCAGTTTTCAAGTAGGTAGAAACCTAGAAAAGTATAAACTGAAATCCAGCCAAGGCACAGCCACTCTTCTACACTGACAGTCCACTAAGAAGATAATTTTTGATGCGCTAGAATTAATGAACACCCATTTCCGCTCCCACCCCACAAAAATACTCCCAACAACCCCCCTTACCTCTCTCTGCTAGAATTTCCAAACCCTTCTTAGTTCTTTGCATCTTGTCATTTATTTCTTTTTCTTTCTTGCATTGAAGCTCTTCTTCCTGAACTCTTCTTTTTGTTTCCTCATCACTCAGTTCCAGTTGAAGTACCATCACTTTTGCATTGTGTGTTACACCCTGGTCTTCAAGGGTTTTGCCTGCAAAACAGGGTACGATGAATACAATCCAAATACTCTGTTTGTGAGGAGAGACTATTTTACATTGTAGTGCTACTGGGGGGAAAAGAAACCAACACCCATAAACAAAACAACCTGAACAGCCCCTTGCCTTACTCGTACTTACGAACTACAGCACTTACTAGACTCAAGAACTCAATCAAACCCCCTGCCAATTATTGACATATTCGGCAGAAACTCAGAAATTAGAATCAGACTTGCATTTTAAAAGTGCTTTTTAAATGACTGGTATGTTTCTTTGCCTGCTTTTTTCAAAACATTCAGAAAACTACGATTGTTTCTATTTCAGTTAATTGATATTCAGGCAAAAACTGGAATAAGAACATGCCCAGGATCACACGCTGCAACAGTAACAGTACAGAGGAACTGGGAACTGAACCTGAGTTCCTACTGTCAAGTCCATGACTAATTCTGACATATTCTAAGGGAAATAAATGTCAGATGCTTAGACCATCACTAAAGAGAAAGCTGTTGTCATCACTTCCCACCACATGTCTGACAAGCGGAACATGTGTAAAACATTACAAAAAGTTTTTGGATGTGCTGTAACACCATGCAACACATACTATGAGGAAGAGTAAGGTTGCTCTTAGACACACATTTTCAGCATTTCAACACTTGAAAAATGGATTTTCAACACTTATTTCTGGATTCCTATAATTGCTCTATTTCCACATAAGAATTTTGATCATTATAATTTATTACATTTCCCATAGAGTACAACCTGACAAATGTAACTGCTACTCCTTGGGAATTTCTGAAATTAAACAGAGTTACAATAAACTTTTCTTCTGAGAATCAGTAAACTACAAAATTATCATAAAAGCATATTCAACTAGAGATACATACCCAGGTCAAGCTGCTTCTTATTTATGATTATTTTGATAGAATTTTCTTTTAATGCATGTTCCTGTGCTATCCTGTGAAATAAATCATTTCATCCATGAATATAAATTTGTAAGGCTATACAATATTTCTGTTAGAATAGCAATAAAACTTAAAAACTAGTATGCTCTTAACTGGCTTAAAAATGTTGCTATAAAAGACTTCTAGAACTAAAATAACATCACCATAAATCTTTGCATACCATATAGGGAAATCTGGGATACAGAAAGGGAAAAAAAACAGACAGACAGAAAAGAACCTGATTTTATTAGGCTTAAAAACACAAAAGGAAGAGAAGCTAACGTTCGCTGTTCAGAAGACTCGCCTTCTCCCTCAGCAAGTCTGCAGATGACACCAAGTTGGGTGGGAGTGTCGATCTGCTCGAGGGTAGGAAGGCTCTGCAGAGGGATCTGGACAGACTGGATCGATGGGCCGAGGCCAAGTGTATGAGGTTCAACAAGGCCAAATGCTGGGTCCTGCATGTTGGCCACAACAACCCCATGCACTGCTACAGGCTTGGGGAGGAGTGGCTGGAGAGCTGCCTGGGAGAAAAGGATCTTGGGGTGACCTTATTGCTCTCTACAACTACCTGAAAGGAGGTTGTAGTGAGGCAGGTGTTGGTCTCTTCTCCCAGGTAACGAGCGATAGGATGAGAGGCAATGGCCTCCAGTTGTGTCAGGGGAGGTTTAGACTGGATATTAGGAAAAATTTCTTTACTGAAGGAGTGGGCAGGCATTGGACCAGGCTGCCCAGGGAGGTGGTGGAGTCACCATCCCTGGAGGGGTTCAAAAGACGTGTAGATGTGGCATTTCAGGATATGGTTTAGCAGGCATGGTGGTGCTGGGGTGACAGCTGGACCTGATGATCTTAGAGGTCTTTTCCTTCCTTAATGATTCTAAGATTCTATGATTCTGGTTACAGATTTGGAATACCAATCACTAGTGCTTTCTCAGGGACTTGCTGGGGATTTACAGAGCACCCTATCTCCTTCCCTGGTTGCAACTTTTTTGTTTGCTATCTGTTAACCACAGCTTCTTGCATGAAGAACTGCCCTGCAGAGACACTGGACATCTATTCAGACATACTGAACGAACATACATGCTAAGAAAAAGATTAATCGAACAAAGAGTGCTCTGTTTGTCTTTTTTGTTAGACTGTATGACAGTATGCTGTCTCATTAGAGGAGAGCCAAGGGTGGTTACACTTACTGCGATCTGAGCTCCTTCCCTGTGATGAACAGGTTAGTTTCCAGTGGGATTTTTCTGCTCTGTAGTAATTATATTGGGCAGGGGAAAGGAGGAGGGAAGGAAAAAAGCATGGTATCAAGATACTTTGGACATTTTCTTAATGAATCGTTTTACAACAACTACAATCTCTTTTTGATATACTAATCATGTTAACAGGGTTATGGTCAGGCATACATATTAGCAATTTCCATGCAGGGAGTCTTGTACTTGCTATACAGTGCTAAAAATAAGCATCATAACAGCAGAAGATTCAGAATTAGATAAATCTAAACGCAGAACCAAACAATTTAAACTGACTAATTTAATTATGCACTTGCAGTCTTAACTCTGCTTTGTAATGATGCCACTCACCTGTGACTGGCTAAGTTATGATTAATTCCTATTAGTGTTTCTGCTCCCAGATTAGATAAACTGGAATTTTAAATTAATTAATTCCCCTATGCCCAGCAGCATTGTAAAGAGGAATCATTAAACTATTTGTTTGTTTTAACAGCAAGGCAATCACTTAACACCCTCTACCCCTTAGCCCATCACATGCCCTGGTAATTATTTTCTCTACAGGATAGAGAACAATTATGATTCTGTGCTGTGTTTTTGCAAGTATTCAGCTAAAAAGAAAGCAAACAAACAAAAAAAGTCCTTCTGAAGCATACGTTACCACCTAAGATCTGCTTCAGAAGAAAACCCAAACCATTGCCATTCAGATCTGTTGCTGATGACTACAACCCTTAAATGCCCCAAAATGAAGTTGTTCTCTTTCACTGTTGTCAGAGTGGATGAAGACACAGCACTGGGGAAGCTGCTGCTCCCGCACACGATCAAAACTAGGAAGTGACTGGAGAGAGTTGCTGTGCTTGCTAGAAACTGTGTTTAAGGGGGAAATAGTCTCAGTTAAGAGGCTTTGTATTAGTAAGAACCTAACCAAGGGCCTGCTCTCTGTCCTGTGACCAACCTATACAGCACATTTCACATCACTAAGGCTGATGCCTCTCAACCTGTGAGACGGGTCCCTGGGCTAAGCAGCACCAGAGCTGACGCCAACACCTTGACCGTGTGGATGTCCACCAAACAGTGGCCAGCCTGTCCCCCACCTGAGCTTAGCTGACTCGGGTAGATGTAGCCACAGAATCTGGTACGGTGACCAGTCTGACATCAATTTAATCAGATTCACATTCTTATTCTGGCATATTTTCTACATGAAACTAGAGGTTGAAGCCTGGCTTTAGAAGGCCAAGACTTAATTCAGTTCTATTTTTCTGAAGCTTTTAGGAGCCTGACTTAAAAGAGAACAGATGAGTACCATCACAACAGAAAATCCTGCTTCTAATTTCCAAGTTCAAACACTGGATATACCTATTTTAAAGTAAGTTTAGTTAGCTGCCTGGGCTGGAATAGCTACATGAGGATAATGTCATCACTGTAAGAACACTGCCACATGCCACAGTTAAAAGCTAAAGCAGTTCTTTTCAATGTCATCAGCCATACATGGCCTAAGATGACACCAAGTTCAAGTTACTTATTGCAGTTAAAGGGAATTATTTTTAAAAATAAAGCTGTCATTTAAGCAAACACTGCGGTAACACAGTGATACTCATATCCTAATTCAACTTTAGGTATTCTACAGCTGAAAAAAATACATCTGCTCCTTATTGCTAATACAAACAGTTATGTCAGAATGAATCAAACAACCAGACAGACACTTGAATTCAGTTTACTTTCCTTAACTGAAAGACATTTTCTCATTAAATCCTAAAGGGAAGATAATTACTGATCTCCCACTGTCACATTCCTTTGCCATGATATTCCCACATACCCGAGAAACTGAAATATAGCTAGGTAATTCCCCCTCTCCCCATATTTTATACACCCAACACAGATCTCTCATACAAAAGACCTAAAAAAGTTGAATAAGTGAAAATATTTGCATTAGATACATATCCAGAACTCAAAAGGCCATCAAAGTAAAGCTGCTTCTCCTGAGTTTTCTGCAATGCCACTTACTTTTCTACGCGGCAGATATATATCAAGTCTCGCAATCCCAGTCACTTTAAAATTTTCATTTCCTGTTCCTCGCTCAATTGCTTTACACCGTATTTCTTCAAGCACATCCTCTGCATCGTTCTCATTGATATTCAGCTTGGATGAATATTTGTGTACAAGCTCCTAAGAAAACAGCAAGAAAAACTGGGAAAATGCACCAGCAGTACAACATGGAAGATGCAGGACAGCAACTCAGAGAGAATATTTACCTTCATCTCTTTACCAGCTTCTTTTTTTTCATTTGTGTATGGTGGTTTCCATAGCTGAATTTTGTCCTCTCTTAAGCAACTTGTCAGTTTTGCTATTAAATACTTCTTTTGTGCCATTCTTTTGAAACAAAAACACACAGAGGAAGGGAAAAGAAAGAAAAAATAATCAATCTTCAAATATATCTTTCCTGTACTAACATATTGTACTTTTTCAAGAAGTCTAAGTGACATTTCGGAACTCTGAAAAAAAAGCTGAGTATAAAATGCATTCCATGCATTTTGGTGGGGAGGGGAACCTGAGTCCAAACTACTGTAGTAAGCTGGAAAAAGAAAATAACATTGAGAAGGAGATGAAACCTGGATTGGAGTAGGGATAATTCAGAAGCCCCCTGCCACTTCAAGACAAATGAAACCTCTTCCTAACCCCTCGTGTGAGCTGGCATTGCAGAAAGTGCCGATTCATCAAAATCCATTTTCAATTCTTCAACCCTGCCCTGGACAGGGCTGCTCAATCCACCCGCCCCCTCTAAAAGCCCCTCTTGCTGTACATCTGCCTTCCTGCTTCTCCCACTTCCCTACTTCGACAGCCTTTCCACACCAGTGGATGCTTGAACAGGAATTACTGCTGTCTTTGGGGGGACAGAAAAGAGGTGTCAACAGAGAACACCTCAGAACCACAAGTTCCACTGTGAGAAGACCATCAGGTAAAGTTCACAACCCTCCAGCAAAGTGAGATCAGCTGAAGCGCAGAGAGCCAAAAAGCAAACAACGATTTACACCTCCCCGATTGCAACCATTTGTGAAGCGAACAAGTTTAACGGCATCACAAAACGGTAATGTAAAATTCTGGTGTCACAACAATGGCCCTTTTCACAGTCCAAGAGACACTTTTCCCACTCCCACTGCAAAACTAGAAAAGACACACGGGGCACAAGCAACATAAAGCGCAGAGGCTGAGATCAGAGATGACGTGCACTGTAAATCTGCACCAGGCATTACAGTACCCATCGCTGGGGAGAACATGACAGTAAGCTAAGGGTTGAGGCTGAATTCGTCAACAAAAGTTATTCTCATTCAGCTCAGAGAAAGTAGCAACCACTGAATCAATATACCCCTGAAGAAAAAACAAAACAAGAAATAGAGAAGGCAGAGAGAGGGCAAGCAAAGACAGACACAGTGATCTCAACAGAAGAAAAAACAAGTAAAACCTATGTGTATATTAAAGCATGGGAGACTTGTGGCTCTTGGACACTGGGAATCATATGGAAGACGTCCTTTAATTTATACATAAAAGCATTTAAAATATTGGCATATATGCACTAAGGTTGGCACTGAATTTTGATTAATCACTTTCACTTTTCTTTCAGAGTGGTTTCCTTTTCTCATTCTTGTTTATCAGCGCATTGCTCTCAGCAGAAAAGGGGACAGAAAAGAAGAACCCAACGTTTCTATCCATTTTACCAGTTTCAAAGACTGTTCCTTGCTCAGAAAAAAATTACTTGAGAGCAAAATAACCATAGGCAAACACGTGTGCTAAGTTTACTGGTTAACCTTACCCCAAGCCCAGCTTTAGGGAGCTACAAAGACCCTTTGAAGGCTGCAAAGCCAACAGTCTCTTCTAACAGGGAGTCAGGAGCATTGACTGAGCCAGGGGATGGTTTAACAGTCCTTCCTGATTAATTGCTGTAATTTGCATCGCGTCTGTCCAAACTAGGAGAGACAACCACACATTCTTTTTCCTGCTGGGATGATGTTGTTGTTGTTATTATTTTAGAGCCAAGGCAAAACATGGCATTTACAAAGCAGAAAGCAAGAAACTTGCTCCATTTTCAGAAGATCACAATGAAGTTATTAATGTGGCTTTCCCCCCTTTTCCAAAACATGCCAGGCAATTCCCATGAACAACCTGTAACCACCATTTTCCCACTTTTAGGTTATGTTGATGAATTATTTTATAGCTACAATTCCACTCAACATTAACTTAAGGAACAAAAAGGGTATCCATGGCTTTGTGGAACCCAGACAAAGCCTAAAATTGCAAGCTATGCTTAAGACCATGAATTTTAAATATCAGTGGCATTTATAAACTGGTCATTCATCTTTTTTATCAATACTACTTTATAGCTTTGATAAGTTTGTGATTTCTCATGATGCTGTGAAAAGCCAGAATTGAAAACTCAATAGTGGGCAGACTATTAAGCAGGTATTCTTTATTAAGGCGCCAGGCACAGGGGGGATCTCTCCTCCAAACATGTGTGCCAAACACCCTGTCATTTCAGGTTAAACACAATTACAATATGCATATTCATTGTATTTCTGAGAAATGCTTAGCATATTCATGACTTTTCCAAGAACGAATTAGCATATGTTATTGTCTTTCACGCATGTCTGTTAGCATCCTCAGGTGGTCTTTGGGGGTCTTAAGACGAAGGCTCATACTCCTCATCACAGTGTTTGCTGGTTGACCTTTGTTTCTGTGCAAACTCAGTTCTAAGATCACCTATACCGCGTCCTTCCAGGTTGTTTTCCTCTGGTCTTGTTGCCCTCTTCGTGCCTCTTTATCTCTGTAACTTGGTGCATCTGCCCTCTCAAGGCCAACCTGTCCAAATAACATTATTTAGGAGTCTCTCTATCTTAGAGCTTTCCTATCCCCCCCAAAATGGCAAGTCAAGTTTGTCTAAGTAGTGTTATTTCGGAGCCTCTTTATCTTAGAGCTTCCCTGTCTTCTCCAAACAGTAAGAATTTACTTTAGTTTAATTACAATCACTCTAGTAAGTGGAAATTTTACATTTACCGGTATCACTCACTAAGCTGTTAAAACAGAACACATCACTGGAGTCTCGAATTAAACTTCTTCTTTCCAACCCTCTGTCAGCAAAAACCAGAAATTTTGCTTTTACAAACACAAAAGCCGTCATTTTATACGTAACACTTCTAACGTTTATCACAAATTCCTATTTCACCATAACTAAATTGCCAGAGAATCCTTAGCAAAAACCGTTTATGACTGACTTTTCCATCGGCCAACACCGCAAGCGGTCCTGACACGATTTCACTTTCGGTAAGAGTTCACAGGGACTTCCCCAAATCGATCTGAGCCAGCGACCAGGGGCATTTCCCAAAGGCCATTCTAAACGCCAGGCGGAGTTCTGGCAACTCAAACGTCAGCCTCTAGAGCCAGTCAGCCTCTAGAGCCAGCCAGCCTCATACAGGACATAAACGGCAACAACTACAGAAATCAGGCTCAAAAGCCAAAATGTTGAAGGAAGGAACAGAGGATTCTGGGAGCGGTTTATTAATCGAGCAGTATGCGTTATACTTTTCCTACAGACAGGGAGGGACGCTACCCGGCGCGCTACGCCACATCCCTGCACGGCTGAAGCAGGGGCAAGGGGCTGAGGCGCGGCGCCGAGCAGGGCCGGGCAGCCCAGCGTCCTGCGGCCTCCCCGGGCGCAGGCCCGCCCAGGCCGCCAGCCAGCGGTGCCACCGGCGGATCTGAAGCCCCCACCCCGGCCCTCGGGCACTTACCTGCGCCCCACGGCGGAGGCCGGGCCTCGGGGCCGGGGCAGTCTCTGCGGGGAGCTCGGGCCCTCACGCAGCTGCTTCCCCGAACCCCTTCACGGGCCCGGGGCTGGCGGCAGCCGCGCTCCCTCAGGGGAAGGGCCGGGAGCGGCCGGGCCGGTACCGCTGGGCCCAGCAACAGCGGAGGAGGAGGGCGGGGCTTGCACCTGGCCCCGCCCCCGCGGCGCTGCCGCGCGCTCACCTGCGCACCCGCCGCTCGCCTTCCGGGAGGCGGGATGGACGGGAGGGGCGGGGCCTGTGCGCACGTCCCACCAGCCGGTGGTTGCCGGGGGGGGGGAAGGCAGGTTCTTACGAAAGCCCGGAAGGCGCAGGGGAACGGGAGCGAGGCGGGTGCTCATCACGTGGTTGAAGCCGCGGTGCGGCCGCCATCTTGGCGGCCTTGCCCTCACTGGGAGCCGAGGTGTTTGCTGGTTTTCTGTCGCTCGGTGGCGGGTGCTGCTGTCCGGTTCTCCCTGGTCTGCTTGTCCCCTGGGCCGTGGTGGCGGGGGTCCACACAGCGTGTGGCTGCCTGTCGGGGTCTGGAGGATGCTGGGTGGGCTGCAGCCTCTCTGTTTGTGAGGCAGATGGGGTTGAAATTCCTGTTAGTGCTGAGGGGGAGCTTTTCCCGAAAGGCTGAGGTGCGGTGAAAGGTGCCAGGGAGGGACGATGTGTGATTTTTTTTTTTTTTTTTGCTATGCTCTTTGAGGGCACCAGTGTTCAGGGTGAGCTTCTGCGAGGAGGCTTAGATTTCCCCTGCAGTGCTGGCAGGCAGGTTCTTGCCAGGGCGTGGGGCCCTTAAGCTGGGTTGAGAGACTGAGCTGGAAGAACACATGATAGGTACGTGTGGAAAATCTGGTACTATGTACCACCGCGAGCTGAGGCAGTGCTGGCGTGTTGCTTCTCATCCCCATAATGTCCTGGAGTGGGAGCAGGGTACGAGGCTACGCAGGGATTTGGCTGTAGGGTGAAGGCTGCTCAATGTTGTTTGTATATGAGGCCCTCCAAGGGTTGGAAACTTTTTGGTGCCTGTAAAAGATGTAAGTTCTTTTAATGCGTTGCACCAGAAATAATTAACTCATGGGTTAATTCTTTCATGTGACCAGCTGTCCCAGCAGCAAAGGGATTTTATTATAACCGCTCTGATGTGACTGAAATCATTGCACTGGAGTATTACTTGTTCCAGAATGGATGGGCCTGCAGGACTGTCCTTATGTAAAACGTTTTCCTTAGGCAGTCATGCAGACTAAGTAGGAGTGCTGCATGCTGCAGCTTTGGGAATGGGAACCCCTGAGGTAGCACGAGCTTGTGAACAGCACACTGAACTAGAATTTCAGGATTCCTGGCACCCCTCTGTACATAAATCAGTCAAGTCTGCCTGCTGATAAAATAAGGGTAAACTTGCTTTTATGATAGTCTTGCGTTCTAAAGCTTTGGTAACAGAGTGAGGAAAGTTACTCTCCCATGATTGCCAAACATGAACAAGCTAACAGTAAAGTGTTTTGAAAATCAGCTGCACTTGAGAACAGGGACTTTCTAATATTTGAAGTTTTCAATTTTTTCTCATGTTGTCCTGTTTAATTTTTACAACGGCTGCTTTAGGAAAAAAAATTTCTCAGTAGACAATGTGTCTGTGTAATATTTCAGTCTCTTGAAATGTAAGTATAGCAACTTTTCTCGTAACTAAAACTACTGCACTAAAAAATCAAAATTTACTGAAGTTGTTCTTCCATTATATCTTTGGGAATTAAATTGAAAGACTTCTGTGAAGGCAAAATGCCTTTTCTAAATAAGTTCCAGTCAGTAGAAAGCACAGTAATATGCTAGAGGAGCCTCAGGAAAGGACAAAGTGCTTGTATGAAAGTGCTTACCAAGGAGTTAGTTACTTAGTTCATGCATAAACCTGCAATGAGTTTTAAATCAAGGTATTCAAGGTCCATGTTTAATTAAGATAACTAATTCAAAGCACTTTAAAATAAATTTAGAAGTGTTTGCAGAAAATAATATCACTAATTTAGTTCACATGGGTTTATAGAGTAGGTGAGTGGCTAGATAAGGTTATAAACTTTCTGTGATACTGTTTTAAAAGATTTAAAAGTTGCAGTTGCTGAAATGTTCTCAAGTTTATCATTGCAAGTATCTAGGCAAAATGATCTTGAATTAATTTTTGAATAGTTTTAATAGTGGCCTCTTGCCAACATGGCATTTTTATTTGTTATTTATTTTTGTGGTCTACAGACTTGGAGATGTAACAAAAATAACACTCCATTATCATGATAGGCAGGAGTACAAATCAGTATACTCTAATCAGCAAGACGAGTAAATAGAAAGCTAATGTATACCCCATACTTAAAAAACTTCATTGTCCTTTGATATTTCCCTCTATGTAGTTTCTTGTTTCATTATGGGCTTGTTATCTAGTATTTTCTCTGTATTATGCCTGTACCTATTATGCATATCTGTGTTTTATTTTTTTTTTTTATCTTTCTTTACTGTAACTGTGGTAAAGAAAAAAAATAAAAACAAACAACAAAAACCAACAAAGTAGCTATGATTCTTTGTTAATGTGTCATGCCTACCCAAAAACAGAAATCAGCGTCTGAGGTGGAAAATGATCTGGGCAAGCCAGTTAATTGAAAACACTAGAAAACCTGACAAATCACAATTAACACCTCTTCCCAAACGTATGTCTTCATTCTGCTGCTGTTACTGAGGATGAGTGGAAAATTCTCAGGAGTTACCATGGTGTATGCATCGCTATTGGTAATAGTGCTTTTCAGCACCGACTGTTGCTTACGGGACAGGTGCCCATCTACCTGCTGGCTGGATCGGTGTGGGACACTACAGAGGTTGGGTCTGAAACTGTGGTGTAGAGGAAATGATGTTTGGCCAGAGGGAGTAAAATAGCATTCTATTCCATTATATTTTTTCTATGTTTATGGACCTGACAAACTGCTGTGGTACACTTAGAGCTATGAATCTCCTGCAACGGAAGCGTAGGCTCTGACAGATCTGTGCAAACATCTCCAGATGTAGTATCCTCCATCAAGTACAACAAAAGTCAGTGGAATTGTACAAAGGATTAATGGTTTGAAGTTGTGTTCGGTGCAAAGAAAATGGCAGTTTCTCTTAGAAATGGATAACATTGCTATCTCTGACAATAGACTTTTATTTGCACATTGGTATTAACTCTATTTCCAAGATATCTTGTGAGTGGATAGTTTATCTTTCTGGCTGAGAGGGTTTGTGTCTAGAAGGACATAAACCACAGCTGAACATCTTTGGGATTTTTTTTTTTTTCTCACATTTTGCATGTGGATGGTGTGATTTTAAGACAGTGGTAATGACTGAGGATGTGTGCTTGCAGACTGTTTGCAGGGATCATGAAGAGCTTTGTGGGCCATCCACCTGATCCTCATTTTGCTGTCCTTACAGGGCTCAGGTAGATATGGAATAGTTCAGAAGAGCCAGTGTCTAGGGCTATGAGGATGATGAGGGGACTGGCTGAGGGAGCTGGGCTTGTTCAGCCTGGAGAAGAGAAGGCTGCAAGGGGACCTTATCAATGCCTATAAATATCTGAAGGGTGGGTGTCAGGAGGACAGGGCCAGACTCTTTTCAGTGGTGCCCAGCGACAGGACAAGGGGCAAAGGGCACAAATTGAAGCACAGGAAGTTCCATCTGAACATGAGGAAGAACTTCTTCCCTCTGAGGGTGATGGAGCACTGGAACAGGCTGCCCAGGGAGGTTGTGGAGTCTGCTTCTCTGGAGATATTCAAGACCTGTCTGGACAAGGTGCTGTGCAGCCTGCTGTAGGTGACCCTGCTTCGGCAGGGGGTTGGACTAGATGATCCCCAGAGGTCGCTTCCAACCCACAACATTCTGTGATTCTGCATCTGCCCGGTGTATAGCTTGAAATTACTGTCATCATGAAATGGGGAGATAGTCCTCAGTTTTTCTGAAGCCTACATATGAGAAAGAGACCTGTCTGAATACTTGCAGCCAGAAGTGGGTGACACGTACCTTGTGTTTTTGTCATTGAAAAGCACTTGCAAAAGAGGGTCTCCTTCCTCGAAAGAGCTTGCAGGAGGGGAGATCAGGAACAACTACTTACTTTTAAAAATTTGCACAGGTTTGTTCTGTAGTTATGCCACAAGAGAAAATGTTAAACGCAAGCGATAAAAAACAGTTGTACTACTACAGTTACATTTGTGTAGTTGACATGCTTATATCACCTTTATGCACATACAGGTGTAACAGCAGGAAGATGCATTATACTTCTGGTAAGGAAGGTATGTTGAGATATAGTGTCGAGGAGCTAAGTAATTATTACAGAATCACAGAATCACAGAATAGTAGGGGTTGGAAGGGACCTCTGTGGGTCATCTAGTCCAACCCCCCCGCCGAAGCAGGGTCACCTACAGCAGGCTGCACAGGACCTTGTCCAGGCGGGTCTTGAATATCTCCAGAGAAGGAGACTCCACAACCTCCCTGGGCAGCCTGTTCCAGTGCTCCGTCACCCTCAGAGGGAAGAAGTTCCTCCTCATGTTCAGACGGAACTTCCTGTGCCTCAGTTTGTGCCCATTACCCCTTGTCCTGTCACTGGGCACCACTGAAAAGAGCTTGGCCCCATCCTCCTGACACCCACCCTTCAGATATTTGTAGGCATTTATAAGGTCCCCTCGCAGCCTTCTCTTCTTCAGGCTGAACAAGCCCAGTTCCCTCAACCTCTCCTCGTAGTGGAGATGCTCCAGTCCCCTCACCATCCTTGTAGCCCTCCACTGGACTCTCTCCAGTAGCTCTTCATCCTTCTTGAACTGGGGAGCCCAGAACTGGACACAGTACTCCAGATGAGGCCTCACCAGGGCAGTGTAGAGGGGAAGGAGAACCTCCCTTGTCCTGCTGGCCACACTCTTCTTGATGCACCCCAGGATCCCATTGGCCTTCTTGGCAGCCAGGGCACACTGCTGGCTCATAGTTAACCTGTCGTCCACCAGGACACCCAGGTCCCTCTCCGCAGAGCTGCTCTCCAGCAGGTCCACCCCAAGCCTGTACTGGTGCATGAGGTTGTTCCTCCCCAGGTGCAGGACCCTGCACTTGCCCTTGTTGAACCTCATCAGGTTCCTCTCTGCCCAGCTCTCCAGCCTATCCAGGTCACGCTGAATGGCAGCACAGCCTTCTGGTGTATCTACCACACCTCCCAGTTTGGTGTCGTCAGCAAACTTGCTGAGGGTACATTCTAACTCTTCATCCAGGTCGTTGATGAAGAAGTTAAACAAGACTGGGCCCAGTACTGACCCCTGAGGGACACCACTTGTCACCAGCCTCCAACTAGACTCAGCGCCGCTGATGACAGCCCTCTGAGTTCTGCCATTCAGCCAGTTCTCTATCCACTTCACCGACCACTCATCCAGCCCACACTTCCTCAGCTTCCCCAGGAGGATATCATGGGAGACTGTGTCGAAAGCCTTGCTGAAGTCAAGGTAGATAACATCCACAGCTCTCCCTTCGTCTACCCAGCCAGTCATGTCATCGTAGAAAGCTATCAGATTGGTCAGGCATGATTTCCCCTTGGTGAATCCATGCTGACTACTCCTGATAACCTTCTTTTCTTCCACTTGCTTGATGATGGCCTCCAGGATAAGCTGCTCCATCACCTTTCCCGGGATGGAGGTGAGGCTGACCGGCCTGTAGTTCCCTGGGTCCTCCTTCTTGCCCTTTTTGAAGATTGGAGTGACATTGGCCTTTCTCCAGTCCTCGGGCACCTCTCCTGTCCTCCAGGACCTCTCAAAGATGATGGAGAGTGGCTCAGCAATGACATCCGCCAGCTCCCTCAGCACTCGTGGGTGCATTCCATCGGGGCCCATGGATTTGTGGACATCCAGATCGCTTAAGCGATCCCTCACACAGTCCTCCTCGACCAAGGGAAAGTCGTCCTCTTTGTAGGCTTCTTCTCTTACCTCCGGGGCCTGGGATTCCTGAGGGCCGGTCTTAGCACTGAAGACTGAAGCAAAGAAGGCATTCATTAGCTCTGCCTTCTCCGCATCCTCCGTCACCAGGACACCCGCCTCATTCAGCAGCGGCCCCACGTTGTCCCTAGCCTTCCTTTTGCTGCTGATGTAGTTGAAGAAGCCCTTCTTGTTGTTTTTGACATCCCTTGCCAGCTTCAATTCCAGGTGAGCCTTGGCCTTCCTCGTCGCATCCCTGCATGCTCTCACTACGTTTCTGTACTCTTCCCAAGTGGCCTGTCCCTCTTTCCACATTCCATGCACCTTTCTCTTCCGCCTGATCTGCGCTAGAAGCTCCTTGTTTAACCATGCAGGTCTCCTGCCTCCTTTGCTAAATTTCTTTCTCAGGGGGATGCATTGCTCCTGTGCATGGAAGAAGTGTTGTTTAAAGAGCGACCAGCACTCATGGACCCCCCTGCCTTCGAGAGCCCTGGCCCACGGGATTCCTCCCAGTAGCTCCTTGAAGAGGGCAAAGTCAGCCCTCCTGAGGTCCAGGGTTTTGATCCTGCTTATCGCCCTGCTTCCTCCACGCAGGATCCTGAACTCGACCATTTCATGGTCACTGCAGCCGAGTCTACCTCCAACCTTCACGTCCTCCACCAGTCCCTCCTTGTTTGTTAACACAAGGTCCAGCAGCGCGCCTTTCCTTGTTGGTTCCTCCACCACTTGCATCAGAAAGTTATCATCGATGCTCTGTAGGAACCTCCTGGATTGCGCCTGCCTAGCTGTATGGTCTTCCCAGCTGATGTCAGGGTGGTTGAAGTCCCCCATGAGAACCAGAGCCTGTGACTGTGACATTTCTAATGAAATGCTGGGGGTAGATGGGAGGAACAAACAATGTGTTATTGTTGAATATATTTGTAAGAAAAAAGGTGATACATACTAAGTCCAGTTAAAACAACAGTAGAAATGAGCAGAGGTTTTATTCACTGATTTTAAAAATACACAGATCAGAAGTATCTTGAATGTCTTTTTTGGAAGAAAATGAAGTCATACATTCAGTGTGCCAATCACCTTCAATACTGTTTCATTTGTTACTTGTTTATTGTCTAATTAAATCGTACTGTACTGAAATTTAGCCTAAATGCTTCATCAGCAATTTTACTAGACTTTGCTATAGGACTTTCAGATATTTCAAATATTGCTGTGCTAAAATCTCAGTTTCTAAAATCAGTAATGTAAAAATAGGAAAAAAAAAAGACAAAGTTGCTCTTATCTCAAATAACAGAAGTGAGTATCTGTCATTGCAGCCCAGCGTCTTCATGAGAACACCTCATGAACTTCTCATGAACATCTCACTGTACTGTAAAACAAGACATGATACAGTAAGGATCTTCCTTGGCTAATAGAAGTATTAGACCCTCAGCAGGTTGGTCAGTGTAACTAAGATGACTATTTTGGTATTTTAAGTTTTAGCCAAGTTTTTAACTAAGTTTTATGTATTAGTGAATGTTTTCATTGTGAGACATATAATCCAAGCTTCCTTGCTGCTTCAGAAATTCTGGGCCCTTTTTTATTAGGGAAAGGGTAAAAGTTTAGTTTGTTGCAGGCTGGCATGCATTTCGTAGAAGAGATATGTTGATGTGTCCAAACTGCTGAAGTGGCTGATTTCAGAGGAGGCTGTTGGCAGGTGCTCGAAATGTTGCTGCCATTCTCTTTGCTGAAACTGTTCAGCATGCTGGATCTTCCCAGTTGACTGAGCCCGGATAGTTCACTTGCTCCTTCTAATTCCTTGGGTTGCAGTGTGCTGTTTCCCTTTGAAATCAATCTCTGATTGTCAAAACTGCATGGTCTGTTCTTGCAGTGGGAAAGGTCCCAGGGAGCTCCTTGAGAAGGGGCTTGCACCTGGCGGTGAATTCCCAGGTGGGTACGCCATGGTGAGCTGTCTTCTACATTGCCACTGCTGGGCATCTCCAGCCTGACGTTTCTGACAGGAACACATTCTGTAAATGACTTTGATCTTCTAACTTTTTTATTAATTAAAACAGCATTCACCGTTGATTCAGGGAGAACAGATTCATGCTCACCTACAAGAGAAATGTGTATATGGACGTTACTATGGTGGCAAAAATTAAGGGTGTAATTTCTGTGGCACAAGCTCAGCTGAAGAGCTTTAACAGATGACTTTATCTGGACTCTTTCTGTCTGTGGCTGAGACTAGTGCAAGTTCCTTTGATGCCAGGTTATGGAGTAGAAACATTTCATGCTCGCTTTTGCAGTTCTGAGGACAGAAGTGGTACCTTAGGGTTAGTCAGATGGAAGTGGAGATTTATCAAGTCAATATCGATTTAACCAGTACTCTGAGACTCATTAACAACACAGATTGAGAATTGACTTTCAGTAATTAATTACTTGTAAGCAAAAATTCTTAAAGTGAGCAGGTGTTTTTGTAGGTTCCATAGCTTAAAAGACAAAAATATTCTGTTTGATACTGTTTGAAGTTTGTATTCACAGCTTAAAAATACTGTGACCACTTCTAGATGAAACAAGTTGTGAATTTCTTTCTTCTTTTTCTTAATGAGGGATTATTAATGTATAGGCTTGTATTTTAGTATTTACTGCAATTTTACTATTGTGGTCAGTATAAATGGTGTAAAGTTAATAGCTTATCACACTAGTGTTGCCTGAATGATCACTTGGAGGAAAAATCTGCTTGCTTCATGAGTAGTATATGTATAGAGCAGCTATCACCATGGGAGAGAACCTGGTTGGTGTGAAGGTTACTGTTAGAAATGTGTAAGATATTAGGGATAGAGATGCTAATGCTACTTTAATTACACGTAGCAGCCATCAAATGTGGCTGGCTTTCTGTGCCTTGAAAATGAATAGAAACTGAACCCTTACACTAAAGATAAACAGTGCTGTTGACATGGTAAGTACCAATAAAATATACCTCAGTATAAACATAGTTTAAAGCAGGAGATGTGCAAAATGCTGACCTTATTTACAGGATTCAATTACAGGAACTGTATCTGTTGTAGTATGAGTTGTGAAGCATATTAAAGTGAAAAAAGTAGACATAGAAGAGTGCTGATTATATTCTGAAACAGAGTACCTGAATAGCCTTTTTAAAAGAATTGTAACCCTGGATTTGAAATGAAGCTAGTTTGAATAGGATGCTGCCTTTAAAAACACCAAGAGCATAACGCCCCCCTTTGTAACTGTCTTTCATAGCAGCTTCACAAGGAAATATTTGAAGATGTCAGACCCAGCTGACTTACTGGCTGTAAATGAAGCTGCACAACGGGGCTTTGGCTACGGAGGGGCTTGCGCTGCTGCCTTTGGCTCCCGCTGCTGAAGCAACATCACCAGCATAATATCACAGAATTTTTTCTGCTCCCTGGGTTGGCCATGTAGGGTTGATCTGATCAGAGCCGCTTTGCAGCGTGGCTGTGGGAGTGAGAACTGTGACAGCTCACATCTTCCGCTCTCCTGCAGTGTTACAGGGAGAAAGGAGTCTAGAGCACATGCGGTGCTTAGAGATACCGATGCGTTTGTGCGTGTGTCTGTACAGTGAAGTACGCTAACAGAATTTGCTAGGGTGAAACATTGATAGCGATACAACCACACAGTTCTCTTCTCGTGGAACAGTGAGAATCGAAGCTATGACTGGACTTCATCCAGGAAATGAAGCTGAGCTTGGGTGGATGCAAATAAGTCCGCTTGCAAAATAGATCCCTCTGTGTCCTGCAGAACAGCACGGTATAGCGCCAAGCTACAACAAATAGGGCTTCTTACGCATAGGTGAGAGGAAAAGCAAGAGAAAAGGAACGGAGAGACTCTGAGGTGATGCAGCTTTGCACGTTCTTGTGGATGTAATTGTACTGTCGGCTGAACTGGCATTGATAGGCAACATCAGGTTTTATCTTGAACCTGATGAACTGGTGATCAGAAGAATTACGATCTGGCTGGAGTTGATTAGAGAGTTCAAAGTAAGGCATCTAGTCCACTTTAAATAGTCTGGACTGGTTCTGAGTTCAGGTTTGATGTGATTCCTTGGCTAGAGGTGTGGCACACAAAATTGAGCAATGACCTCTGATAGAAAAGTCAGAGTCCTGAACCACTCCATGCTGAATTAACACACATTCAGCACTCTCTACACTTCTAAACAAAGCTGTAATTAGACGGATCTTTGGTCTGTTTCTCTTTTTTTTTTTTTTTTTTTTTTAAATTGTGCATAATAGCCTTGTTGCAGGGTTGTTTGCCATTGGGCCTTTTCCATACACTGTCATCATAGATATTTTTAAGGTTCTGGGGTGACAAAAGTTAATGTGATTTCAAGTGAGCTTGCGAAATTCTTGGAAGAGATTTCTGCAGTCAGAGCTGCACTGTTATTCTGTTGTGACTGCATGCGTTGAATGCTCGCATTTAATCCCTAAAGTAAATACTGTTTTTTTCAGCTTCTTAGCCAATAAATAATGAATACACTGCTGTGTTATCCCTTAGCTGGTGACTTTCAAAACTTGTCATGCTCTTTGTTCTCAAATAATCAGAAACAGGCAGAAGCATGAACATGGCTGTATGTATTGGGGCAGGAACAGAAGAAATTTGTTTTCAGGTGACTTCTCAGTTACTAACCCACCAGTCAAAAACCAAGTTAGAGAATCTTAAGTTCTGTTTAAAGGTCTGCAATTTCATGACTCTGGGAAACAGATAGTGACATACAAAGCTGAAAGTCCTCAAGGAAACTTAGGGTATCATTCAGGCTGTGGTGCAATAAACCTGGAACCCTCAAAATCCCTGTGGTATCATGGAAAGGCAGCTGGTCTGTCTGGCAGAAACAGTTTAGGGTGTTACTAGCTAGAATAAAGACCTTTGGCAGGGATTTTTAAGACTGAGGGACCGAAGGTGCCCTCCTTCCATGATGTTTGAATCTCATGAGGTTTTTGTGTCTGGCCTCTGAGGTTTGGGGGGGGGGTAGTGGTGGAGCTGTCATTGTCGTCCCCTTCCCAGCCCAGCCATAATCTTACCCTCTAGGTAGGGAAACAGTCTGCTGCCAGTACAAAATACTGATACAGACGTGGAATGCCTTTTGCTACTAGCTGGAATTTCTGGATAGTTTAAGCTTGTAACTTAAGGAGTTTAGGGCAGTGAGGTGTGCTGTAACAGCAGTGTTCATTTCTGCTTGACATATTCTTGGAAACTGATCCATATAACAGGTTCAAAGAGCTGAGCTATGTGACAGGTTTTCCCAGCTTCCAAATCGTAGGAATGTGTAAGATCAAATTTCAGGACATTGAACTTAGCATAACAAAAAATGCCAAACTTCAGCTGCTACTAACAGTAACATTAATCCTTTCCGCACAGGTTATTTAAGAGAAAAGTTCAGTGCAGTAGGCTGTGTGGTTTTTGAATGTTTTGGGTTATGTGTATGTATATAAAAATATTTGGATGTGAACTTCCAGCCCTACTAAATTTTTAACTTCCCAGAAACTGTGCAGTCCTACTTTCGTATGTCTTGTCTTTAATCTTCAAATGGTGTCCTTGCAAAAAAATGGGTTCTGATTACATTCATTATATCTGAAGCTTTGTTTGAATTTAATCTGAATACAGACTCCTGCTTCCTTTCTTTACCTGACTTACATTTTTGCTATAGCTGGTTAGATGGGCTGTTTTTAATGCGAGTTAGTTGCTTTTTCATACCTGATAAAACAAACTTGTATGTATATATGTCTTCCTCACAGATATGTAAATTCTTTTAACATAAGAATTTCTAGACATTTGCATGAAAGAATATTGAAGAAGTGAATCTGTTATATGGTGCATAATTATGTGACTTTTCAATTGTTTTGATGATATAGTCTGACAAAGCCGAAATCTAGAACTGCTGAGAAATGTAGAGGAAAATTTAAGGAATTAAATAACCCAAGTTCTGCATTTGTTGAGCTAAACACTAATATGAGACCTGAATGGAGCATGTTTTTCATATTGCAATTAAATTCAGAAGACAACTTCTTTAATTGACTAAGTATTCTCAACATCACTTTAACTTGGATAATAAACGCAAATGTATCTGTGCAATATTGTAAGCAGTAGTCTAACTAAAAACTTTAAAATATTTGAAAGCTTCTTACACAAAATCTGTCTGACACAGCAGGTAGGTGAGCGATACATATTGTTACTTGTTTTTTCTATTTATGTACTTTCCAAGCAATATGCAGTGAAAACACCTTCAAAACAGGACCTCTCGTTCAAAGCTTGTATCTTAGTTACCCACTATGACTCTTAGTAGAAGTTATTTTTTAACAAAAGCCCAACTTGTGCTAGTCACTTGGTACTTGCTATTGCTTCCTGTAGTCTCATAGGACACATTTCTTCACACAGATAAAAAAGAAAGGAAAAGAGACAGAAGCTCCAGAATTGCTTGTTCTAATGGAAGCATTCAAGAAAGCAGAAATGTTACAGAATACATTTCACAAATACACTGATGATAGACATGAAGTATGTGGCTCCTGTAAGAGTTACCATATATCTTTAGAATTTTACTTTACTGACATAAACCCTGTAAAACCTTACCTCGAGGACGTTCATCTGTTTCAAATTCAGGTTAGTGTTTCACTGCTGTGAAGCTAGTTGATATAAACGTAAGATCACCTTTCAGTGAAATTAATAAAAAATCAAAATGACGGAAAAGGAATTCACTTTATACCTCTCTTGAACCTGAGCTTAAAAAGAACAAAGCTAGAACAAGATTTAAAGCAATAGTATTTACATCCACATTTGCATTTTTTCCTAGAAGTATAAGCATACCTGTTTTAAATACAATAATGTATGATTGCAGTTTTTGCTTCTGTTTTATATGGTCATACTGCTCCTCTAGCAAGCTTACATCCATCCTGGTTGGCTGCTTATCACAGTCTGAAGCCTGTTGCTCTGAGGTATGAGTCACTGAAAAAATACCAGTCATGTATTTGTAAGCCTTCACCATCTGTTCCAACAAGGAAGAAAAAGTCGTGCAGAAGCAGGACATTTCCCTCATTGTGCTGGCAAAAAAGCAGAACAAGGGTGAAGCATCTGAAATCTTCCTAAATGAAGAAGTAACTTTCTTCTAAGTGTGGTGACTTCTTTCCGAAGTTGCGTGGTCTGCTCTGAGGCTGTGGATTTCAGTCAGCTTGTGTTCATGAGCTGCGCCTGGAGCTACTGCATACAGAGTTCATGATTATAACTGGATAGTTGGATTTACTGTTGACTTAAGGTTGTGAGCATATGAAGCTTTGCCAAAAAAAACAGTGAAATACAAAACCTCATTGAACACAGTCAGGTGCACATGGGGCTGGGTAATACTGGTTTATGTAGTAATGTGAATTCTTAAAGGGATGCTGTCATGGTGACTTCCCCAAGACAGTAGTTCCACCAGAGAAATCTTTCTCCAGGCTTCTTTCCGTGTATTTTGCATCTTTTCCACTCCACTCTCCCTTCCTTAACGTCCCTTCCAGTTCCATTCTTGCTGCTGCTTCTTGGGGCAGTGGGGCGAGAGGGGAGGATTGAAAACCTTAATAATTTTGTGCTTATTGCTGCCTTTTAAGAATGTGTTTGAAGTATTTGGGCCTGGGTGCAGAGTCAAAACAGCATGTGAGAAAGATACTTGGAATTGGGAGGCCGGAGGTACAAATGCCTTGCTCTGACTCGTTCAGTTTTTCTGCCTTTCTGTGGAATGAAATAAACCATAGAAGTAATATTTTCCTTAGTGAGAGCTGAACAAACTCTTCAAATGGTAAGTTTTCAAATGAGGCTTGCCATGCATCTTATAGTATTATCTAAAAATGAGGCAAAAATTTTAAAAATAAATGGCTTTTTATCATATCAAATGAAGTACAAGACTATGCCTGGACTATGATCTGCAAGTTTCTGTCCCTGAAATAGGTCCATTTGATACTGTTGCAAGGGCCCAAGAGAGGAGTATGTGAACAAATAATGCAGTTAAACAGTAGGTTTAATGTAATTATGCATCTGCTACGTTTCTTGCAGTGAAAAACATTGCATAAAAATCATTGTGAAAGGGCGGTGTGTGGAAGGAATGCTGGTGTGCTGTATTTTTGCAATTGCTGGCAGAAATTATGTGATGATTTGCATCATAAATGATTTACTGAATCAGGCCCAAATCCTGCAGGTCTTGGGAATCCCTTTGGAAGTTGCGCGTACGCAGGTGACGACTCTAGTTACACAGTGCAGAGTTCTGGTAGGGCTCAGCCTGCTCACATGTGCAAATCTGCTGTAACTCACTTAATAATCGCTTTTGCCTTCCCAGGATGCTGGTGTCTTGCAAAACATGTTGCCTGCCTCAACTGCAGTCGTCTTCTGCCGAAGTCAGGGCAAGAACAGTAAACACAATACTTTGTCAGACGCTGTAGATACTCTTCAGGTTAGCTTCTCTCTTGACCCTGGAAAAAGCAGGTGTCATGTTAGAGTTTTTCTGATGTATTGTGGCTTTGGTAGATCTACTTTGATATCCAGCTTTCAGTAGCTACAAACACCTACTGTGTTGTGGAAAGGAGGACCTCACTGCCTTGTTTGTTCAATCTTCTGAATTGTTGGCACATGGAGTCCTCCTTTGGACCTTCAGGCAGTTGGTTTATACATTGGGGCAGGGGATTTAATTAACCCGATTACTGTTTGAGCTGGCATTCAATACAAACATTATTAATGGTCATAAAAGTTACCCAACCTTTTTAAAATTCCAGTCACAGTGTTTGACTCATTGACCTCCTGCGAAAGTGACTTGTGCAACCTGACCATGTGTTGCAGAAAGAATTACCAGGATAGCATCCTTCAACATGAAAGGTAGGCTGTGTCCTAAAAGATGTACACTTAACTTCTCATTAGTAGACCATTAAAGTATAATGATTTTGTATCTGACCAGAATTTGTTATTATTATTCTTAATTATTTGTGCTGTACCATTCCTTCAGGATCATGGAAAAGCCGTCACACTGAGTTACGCAAGTGGATTACACAAGGCAGTCTCTTCCGAACAGTTGTATGGGTAAGCAGCAAAACCAGAAACTGGGAAAAGAAACCAGATGCCCAGTGAAATGAGGTGAATGAGTCCAGGTGTTGCAGCAGATCGCTGGAACCAGGCACAGGATTAGTTTTTGTTTTACTGAGTCAATCTGATATACATTCCAGTTTGTTTCCTTTTCGGAGAAAGCCTGTGAACAGGGCGTCTTGATTCAGGCTCAGGAGGTGCCTGTGTATGTGTTTGTGTGCATGTGCTTTGCTCTCAAGGTGCATCTGCGAGTGTATGTAATACACACATGCATAGCTGTGTGTGTTTTGTGAGTAATTTGCAACTAGGATATGATTCATACAAGGAGTTGCAGGTCTAATCTACATGATATCACAAGGTACATAGGGTTAATTGTGGTTTTGATGTGTAGCGAGCTGAAGTAACTAATCCTTGTTATGCCACTGACAGAAACTTGGAAATAGATAACCTGTGGGTTCTGTTCTTACACCGCAGGGGAATAACTTCCTTTGTACCTTTAGCCTGCTTCAGTATTACTAATAAAAAAACCCATTACATTTTCATATTGTTGTACATACAGACAAAATTATGACTTCTGTTTAAATCAGTCAATCGTTTAGTCCTCTTTAGATTGAGTTACTTGGATCTGCAGACCACTGGATGCTTTTAAAATACGCAGTAGGTGGCACTATTGGAGTGGTATGACTGTCTGCCTTGGTCCGAAAGTGTTAGAGGCCTCCGTTTGGCTTGTAGGTTGCTGAGGAATATAAACCGTCAAGCCGTTTCCTAGCACTGGTACGCATGTTTCCGAACAGTACTGTAGGTTCGGAAAAGTTATTGCCACGGTTAGGTTTGTGTGAAAACTTGTCTGCCTTTAATTGAACAAACTCCTGTCAAAAACGTCATCTTTGAGTGATTTTCGTTTGATTACCCACTGAAGTCTGGAATGCCACATTTCCCTTCAGTCTCTTCTTCCATCACACAATGGAAGCAATTCTTCATTTCCCTGAGGCAAAAAAAAGATTGAGAATACTTCATAATCCAAAAGCAGTGGCTTTTAGAGCTTGAAGTAGATGTTTACGGTCCTTGACCTTGGTTGCAAAATCTCATTTAAAAAGATAAAACTAATTTTATCTCATACTAATTAATTTGTGAGTAGTAAATTAGTTTTTTATTAAAAAATTGTTTGGAGGACCTTACAGGAGTAATTGTTGATTTAAAGATAATTAAAAATGCTTATAATGGTGAACTGTTTGAATGCACTTCCTGTAGCACTGGATCTTACTGCACACCTGGGACCAGAGGGATCTCTGATTATTTATGTTGTTCCTATGCAGAATTGTAGGCATGCCCAGCACTGCTCATGCAGGTTACAAAGACAGAGTACAAATATCCATAGATTTTAACTGGCACTGAGAAGGAAAATAGAAGTTATGGTGATAATCCCCTTTCTTTAGCTTTCTATAGTGTTTGTTTTTTTTTTTAATTTAAATGCAGTCTTGATGTGTTAAAAAGTGACTTATTTTATGGTTAGAAAATGTAATAACAAAAAGAAAGTTAGAAACAAGGTGGCTGCTATTATTTGGTTTCCAGACAGTATTAGTAGAATCAATAGTAATTGTTTACTATTTAATGAGATTTCTGATAAGAGCAGGTATATTTCTGTTATTGGAAAGCACAACCTTAAAGCATGCCACAGTTAGGGACTGGTTAAGTGGTTAAGCACAGGACTTTCTGATGATGCAAGATTATTTTTTGGTGCACTCTGCACATCCATGCTAATGGGATGAAGGAGCCTAAGATGCAACGTTTCAGTGTGATCTCGAGATGTTTCTTCCCATCTGACCTTTCATGTGCTTTCAGACATAAAGGGTTCGAGTGTGTCGAAGGGAGGGTGGCCCAGCTGTCCTTCAGGTCCCTCTGAAGGTTTGGTGAGCTTGGGTCCTGTGTAGTCCACCTTCATAGTTCCTTGATAGTATTCAGTTTTCCCCTTTTATTATCTGGGGTCTTTATGTGAATATAATTAGGCAGTATGTGTGTGTGGGGGGGTATATATCTGTATATCGAAAATAAATCAGGAATGTTACTTTGTTAGCTGATCTGAGAAGGTTGCCTGGTTGGCACAGGCTGTGAAATGGCTTTCCAAATTTCTAGTCCTTAGATCCCTGAGGTTCCCAAGTGACTGAATCTTGTACCACTGATCCAGCCCTAGTGGTCGGGAGGGGATTGCAAAACACTGGTGTGCCCAGAATGAGGTAGAAGCTGCAGAATGCTCCAAAATGCTCCATGTCCACTGGTGAACTCCAGCATCTTTGATCCTGCGCTCTGCCTGGGTGTCTGTGAAAGCTTAAATCAGGCATGCCAAGTTAGCACTGAGGATTTCATGCCAATCATCCCGTGCTTCACCTCTAATACTCACCTATGTGGCTTTGCATGTGTTGGGACCTGGGTGCTATCCAGTTCCCTCTGCAGAACCACATTCTGTTTTTTTTTTCTTTTCGTGGATGGTAAATGCAGTCACACTGAACTCACTGGGTTCATCTAAGTCAAATTGCATTTTGCTGGGTGTGAGGAGCTAAATGCAGCAGATGTTCTGTGTGTGGTTTTTGTGCCTGGCATAAGCAGCATTTAAAAACCTCTGTTCTTCTGTCTTGACTCTGTTGGTGCTGAGGATTAAATAATCTTCCTTTGGAGTGTTGCTTGCTGTGCAAAGTGAACTAAAATGCTGAAATTTGCTCTGTTAGAGGGCTGCTCGCTCTGTTGGTTGTCTGCATTACTAGGACTGGCATCTCTCCCTCTGTGCAAACAATCAGCTTCCAGAGCTTAGGATCAGGAGCTGTTGTTCATTTTGTAGTTCTGCTGTCCTTGCTCTCTGAGAACTTCTGAGATTCCCTTTTAGAAATGGCATTGTGTAGAGGCAATTCTGAGAAGAAACTAAAGGTATTTACCAGTTAGAGATTTTAAACAAATGAATCCTGACATCTGTCCTTACAGTTTCCTTGGCTTCCTCCTTAGTTGTCAGGTTTCTTAAATTAGTGTGACAAACAAGATGGTTAGGTTTGCTCCATTCTGACCTCGCGAAACTGCCCATGAGAAGCGGGTGCGAGGGAACTGAATGGCCTTCAATAGTCCTCTTCAGAGGATTTTGGAAATCCGTTGAAGCTTCCTTGACCTTATAGATGCCTTAAATTCCAGTTATTGATAAGCAGAGTTCACATTTCTGGCACTGCTGCTTAAGTGTCTATTCTATATCTTCTTTGTTTCCTATCCATCCAGCTATGATGGCTGCAGCTTTGGGAGGTGACAGCAGCCCGTGTTTATTCATTCTCCCAACAAATGTAACACGCATATAGGAACTCTGGGAGAATTTCAAGCAGGGTCTAAACCAAACTGGATAAGCTATATATATTTTCTGCCTTGATTTTTCCACCTGTACACTACATGGTTTTGATTCATTCTTGATTGCAAAATGACTTTTGATCCTTGCAGGATGGTGCTGAAAAGTGCAAGGCTTGGCTGTTATTAGTTTCCACTTCAAGCATTGTTTGAGTAGGAATGAGTTTATCTTTGATTGTTTTTAATCAATAAAATGTACTTATCTGTAAGTGGAGTTTGATAAGCATCAAGCACAGCATGAAAGAACTGGTTAATCTGTTGTTAATGAAAAGTTTTATCTGGATGACAACATCTTGCTTCTAAGATATTTGCTTTTGAGCATTAGGACACAAACCACTTCAGTATTCATCTTCAAGGAAATTTGCTGGGTATGTAACTTAACTCTAATAAGCTTTGCAAATGACTGTAGTTAAGATAGTCCTCCAAAGAGGATGGTTAAGTACTATTACTATTGTGAGAATGAATATGGACTTGAAATCTGTGCAGGGGAGGAAAGTATCCTAAAAATAATTTGCTATTCAGAAGCATCCTTCACTTCCATGCAGAGATCTCATGAGGAATTTGCACTGCATTTCATAATCACTAGTTGCCTAATTGAGTCAATGAAATTACATCTGTAAAACCAGAGTATGTAAAACCAGATACAACTCCACAGTGCCTGATTCAGTACCCACTGAAGTCAACTCGTGTTCTGCTGAATTTGACAGAACTGAAATTGGAAGATTTTATGTACATGATTAAATAAAAGCTGCAAATTGACCAATATGTATGAAACCGACGCTGTAATTGAGAGTGTGTAGTTAAGCCATCATTTAAATTCTTTCCTTGTACCCATTGTTCATGTGCGTGTGTATGCTTTTATATGGAGTCCTGTGCCGCTTCATGACGTCTCTGTAAAGGGCCTTAGCTGGTTAATGCAGTACCACACCTGACATTTTGAATATGCACATGTCAAGAATTGAATCAACCAGTAAGTTTGTGGAATAATTACTCTACCTAAATAAGCTCCATGTAACAACGGTGGCATGGGCTTCCTCTTATGGAACTCATGCAGAGGGCTTTTGCTGGATCTTTGTACACTTTTTCACCCGTTCGCAGTACAGTCAGTAAAATTACAGTGGATAACAGCCACCTCAGTACGTTGCTTTTGAACATCAAGTACTGATTCTTACAGAGTGAACAATGAGACTCTCCACACGTCTGGAGGTATGGACAAACACAATGGTTACCACAAAATCACGTGCAGAAGTAACTTCAACAGATAAGTGCATATTTAGGGAAAGGAAAACATTTTTGGTGTTATAATGCCATCTCAATATAAAGAACAGCAGCTTAATCTTTTAATTTATGGTAGTGTGGTATTTTATATTATCAGTACTTGGTTAAACATTGCTGGAGATTTTGTGATAACAGAGTACCTGCAATGCTAAGTAGAAAGGGAATGACCTTTAGAGCACTGGCATTGTTCAGATATCTTTCCAGTAGGTAGGTCTAGTGCTCAAGCTGAGATGTTTTTTTTTTTTTTATTTGGGTGGTGTGTTAATGTGTTGTTGTTGTGTTATTTGGAGCTTAACATTGTAAATATCTCCCACCTAATTAGCAGCATTGCACGTGACTGTCAGGTTACTTGGCAAATAAGTTGGCATTTATCTGACCCAGCTTACTATGTTTAATGTTTCTGAGGCTAATTAAAGACCCACAAGATTTCTTGTTGGGAAGAGGATAAATGTGCCAGCAGGCCTAACAGTGCTAGGTCTAACAGAGGCTGCTGCGGTTGTACTGCATGTGCATCACTGGCGTCTGTACGTGGAGTGACTCTTACCTGTCCTTTTGTTTCTGCTGTGCCAACCTACGAGTGTGAAATACCTGTTTGGGGCTTAGAAATATTCGGCTGCCCTGCTACTCAAAATAACTAGTTAGATGCCCAAAATCTACTGCTGGAAGCGAAAGGATTGGTAGCTTTGTAGTTGCCCGTGGACTTCTGTTACTCCTGTGAAGGTGTGAGTGTTTTCACATCCTGTTAAATTACGTAGTATAAATCAGGATGGCTGTACTGCTGTCAATAGAGTAATCCTAGCTGATAACAAAAGTCTGGTCTGTCTGTTCTGTAGCTCGTTGGCATGTCTAAGATGCTGTTATGATAATGAAGCATGCTAGTTGGGCTGTCGCTGGTTTCGAAGGAGGTCACCTGTGTAAAGCTGAAGAATGCAGTTAAATCTAAGTTTATATCGGGGTGCAGATGGGGTCAGAGGCAGATATTGATACCTGAAGTGAGAATAAAAAGTGAAAAATCTCAATATGTAGGAATATGGAATACAGTTAAAATAATTTGTGTTTTGCAATGAATTGAAATGAACGTGCAATTGACGTTAACGTGACAGTGGGGGAAGAAAAAAAACATTAATTGACATACTAGTTATTACGTATCAAAACAGCTAAGGGCCTAGGAGAGCATGGAAGTATTGCTTCTCCATCAGGTCAGAAACTAGTTAATAGGAAAAGGGGAATAAACTCGCTTTTCCCTTTACCCTGCTCTGTGTGTCTAGAGTGATTAATCTGTGCTCTGCCTCAAGCTGTTAATCTGCAGTGGTGACATTTCAATTATAAACGGCATTTTGTCCGTCCCCTCTGGAAATTCTGGATTTGTCAGTGCTAAAGCATCACTAGTACATGACAGCAACTTCACTGATAACTGCACAACTAAACTTTGCTTGATTTCAAGAAACAATCGTGGAGGTTGTGGTAAGATCTGCCAGCAGAAAGAACAGCAGCAATGCACGTTTCCCATGCACAAACCACTAAATTTGAGACCACGCTACCTTGATGGAAGGATGGGCAACAGAGTGACTGCATAAGGCAATGATTCTCCAAAATTCCCTATTTTATCTAGAAAAACGTGAAGACTAAAAGTAGCAACATTAACATTCCCATTCTGTCCTTGAGTGGATTCTCCTGCCCTGTTGTCTTGTGCCTTTGTTCCTAATTTAAGGAGATCTGATAACACGAAGGTGGTGATTCCAGCCCCAACTTTTCTGTGCTATTTAAAGAAAAGTATTTCTTGCTATTCAGGACTATTACAGAATCACAGAATGTTCGGGGTTGGAAGGGACCTCTGTGGGTCATCTAGTCCAACCCTCCTGCCAAAGCAGGGTCACCTACAGTAGGTTGTAGAGGACCTTGTCCAGGCGGGTCTTGAATATCTCCAGAGAAGGAGACTCCACAACCTCCCTGGGCAGCCTGTTCCAGTGCTCCGTCACCCTCAGAGGGAAGAAGTTCTTCCTCATGTTCAGATGGAACTTCCTGTGCTTCAGTTTGTGCCCTTTGCCCCTTGTCCTGTCACTGGGCACCACTGAAAAGAGCTTGGCCCCATCCTCCTGACACCCACCCTTCAGATATTTGTAAGCATTTATAAGGTCCCCTCTCAGTCTTCTCTTCTTCAGGCTGAACAAGCCCAACAATTCTTCCAATCTGATTGCTGAAGAATATAATTGATTCTTACATCCTCATAAGATTGCTTTATTTATAAACTGTTGTTTCCTTTCTGCTAACTAATACCTCCTTTAAAAAAATTTAAAAATCCACTAATGTCTCTCTGTCTGAAGTCATTTATTATTCTTACAGCTTTCTGCAGAACCGACTTCAGTTTCTCTTCATTTCTGCGAGCGGTTCTATTTGGAAAATGGGAGCAGTTTGACTGTCAGCGGCCGTATCCGTTGCTTGTTTGTAGGAAACATGCAGCAAGTGAAAGGGCAGAGCAAGCCTCTCCTTGCCGGCTCACCAGCCAGGTTCTGCGATAATGGCAAAGCGGCCTCCACGCGTTATTTGATCCTTTGTTGTCTGGTAAGAGTTACACTAAGGAAACGGTTCTTGGTAACATTTTAAAAACTTCTGTTTCCTTCATGGCCTCTTGGTTAAGTGAGACCTTTGGTCAGGACAGGTCCATCCAGCCAGAGCTCCTTAGGGGCAGGGAAATTCCACCGCTGCTTGGTGGCCATCTGACTTAGAGATGACAAACTGGGTGACAGTTCCACGTACCTTTATTTTTAAAGGGACTGGTACTTCCACTTACTGCATCGGGATGTTTCCTGATTGCAAATTATTCAGGTGAATTTGCAGGATTAGACTCTAAAATGCAGGCCAACAATGCTATGCGCTTGAGGGGATTCCCACGTTGTAAATATTTTTCAGGCAACTTTAATTAAAACTCAGTTGTATTTAAAGATTTTGTTCTTGCATTTCTAACGCAGGTGCTCTCAATACAGAATATTCGAAGGTGATATGATAGAGTAAGATTGGTTTAAAAGTCAGCGTATTAGAATGTTTGTTTGCTTTGTAGGTTGAGTGTCTTCAGGATGAATGTTTTGAAGGTTTTTCTTTGCCATAATAACTAGAAATCGTAAAAGTATAGACCTGTGTGAGCCAGGGCTTTGAGAAGTCACTGGGAATATTTGAAATCACAGAATCACAGAATGTTCGGGGTTGGAAGGGACCTCTGTGGGTCATCTAGTCCAACCCCCCTGCCGAAGGTGTTTAAAATATTCAGTATATGACAAAATTCAGTAATATTTCATAGTTTAATGGCATTTCAGATGAAGTATTTGTACTGTTAGAACAGTGTAAGATCCTGGGTGCACAAAACCCCTCCGACTTCACTGCGGCCCCGCGGAGATCGCCTCGGCTGCGGGCAGCGGGGGTGTTCCAGCTGAGCCTTCTTCCCACGCAGCCGCGGCGGGCGATGCCCCACCGGGGCCGGGAGCGATGCGGGGCTCGGCTGCTGCCCCCGCTGCGCAGGGCCGGGCTGGCGGCTCCTGCCCGGGGGGGCCGGGCCTGCAGAGCGGGGTAAGGCCGAGGGCCGGGCCGGGCCCCGGCGCGCCATGGCCGCTCCCTGCTACCTGGGCTGGGATTTCAGCACGCAGCAGGTACCGGAGCCCCCTCCCCTCCCTCGGCCGGGGCCCGGCGGGGCAGCCCCGGGGCCTGCCCTGCGCGGAGCTCGGCTGGCGCCGCCGCCTCCGGGGCTCGGAAGCGCGGGGGGGGAGGCCCGGGCTGTCCCGCCATGGCGGCTCGCAGCCCCGCAGCGCCGGGAGGGGGACCGGGCCTTCCCCCTCGCCGCTTCTCCTCCGCGCAGCGCCGGTGGCGGTTTGCGGGGCTCCCTCACCCGCAGCGGGGCCGGGGCTCCAGGCGCGCTGGCAGCCGACCGGGGCCGCTGATGGCTCCCGGCGCTGCGGGTGTTGTAAGGCGTCCGTGAGGCGGGGGCTGGGCTCTCGGCGTGCCGCCTGCCCTTCGCCGGCGTGGAGCGGCCTCGGGTCGCGCCTGGGGAGCTGCAGGTCGGGTGTCAGGAAATGTTTCTTAGCCGGAGGAGTGGTCAGGCGTTGGGACAGGCTGCCCAGGGAGGTGGTGGAGTCACCAGCCCTGGAGGGGTTCAAAACCGTGTAGAGGTGGCACTTCGGGACCACGCATGGTGGTGTTGGGGTGACGGTTGGACTTGATGATCTTAGAGGTCTTTTCCAACCTTAATGGTTCTGTGGTTTCTGTAAGTGTGTCCTTCGCCCTTGCTGCTTGTCCCATCTCCTCTGCGCGTCCTGCCATGTCCCGCTCCCCGGCCCTGCGAGGGCCGTGTTCCATCCTGGGAAGGATCCTGCGGCCGTGCTCTGCGTGGAGACCCCTCTGCCCACAGCGCCGGGCGGGCTGGGAGCCGCAGTTCGCACCCGAATCCACCTTTTCCTGTGTCCTCATGCGAATCAAGATTAGCAGGAGTCTGAACCTGGATGCTCGGGTTGCTGCGTGAAATGTTGGTTTGTCGGCACCACCGGGCATTGCGAGACTGTGAATAGAAGCTCTGCCGAAGTAGTGCATAGGCCTGAAGATGCTTAAAATAGGTCGTGAGCATAAATCACTTCATTATGACTCCGCTGAAGTTTGGGAGCTGGAGAAGACACATCCAGGTTAGGTTGATCAAGTGCTTTCTAAGGGGGCGAGCTGCAAGCGGAAAGCCAATTAGGCTGCAGAGGGTCAGAGCCATTTTTAAGCTGGTGCAGGGCATCAGACTGGTGAGGAGTTGTGCCAGTGCATAAATAATGGCCCTGCATTAGTGTGGCTAAAATCGGGATGGCCTTGTTATTTGAATACTTTGAGACGACTTGGTCTTTGTAGTTTTTTTTTGTCTGTTACTTTAGCAGCTGTGTGCACTTTCTCCCTCGAAATACGTACAGAATGCAAGCAACCTTCTCACTTTTCTTCTAGGCTGTTCATGTATTTCTTCTGCACTAGGTGAATTTGAGTGAAGATAGAGGGGGAAAGTTTGTGGGACTCTTCTAGTTTGCGCTTAGAAGAAAGCTCAGCTTTATGGGGTTACCGTTTGGGACGTTGCTTTCCAGATGTTGCAGAAGCTCGGAATACACTTGTGTAATGCCCTCTGAGCTTTGCCAGGCTGGTGAAATTTGATTTACTCACCATGTGGGGAGTAGGGAATATCCTCAAGACATCCTAAGGGGCTGTTAGGTTCCTCAGTAAGATGAGGCAAAAAAAAAAAGGGGGGTGGGAGGAAGGGGGGGGGGAGCATATGGCATCTTTGATCTAAGATACTGTATTCTTTGGAGAAACCAGAAAAATTGGTTACCATGATGCAAGCTACAAATCTGGTAATTTGTGTGCTGTTCTTTAGCATATGCCTGTATCTCGAGCTGGTACAATTAAGGAGAGAGAAAATGGTGGGGGCGGGGGGGGGGGGATGGATACAGGGAAATGCAAGCAGAGAAATATACATGTTGCTGAATAGGTGGCATGCTGGAAATTTACATAATAACTTGTTTAGTGTAAAACTGTGTCCATACTTTCAGTGAATTGTATGGGTTCGGGTGATTTTTCCCATTTCATCTGTGAGAATTGAATTATAAGTAAGCTATCAGTGCTATTTAATTTTTGTTAGTTTTTGTTAACATCCTGTTTTATATCTTCTAGCTGAAAGTCATTGCTATTGATGAACAGCTGAGAGTCATTTATGAGGATAATGTTCATTTTGATAAAGACCTTCCAGAATTTAAGTAAGGCCTTTTATATTTTACTTGGATAATATAATTTAGAACTTTGGGGATCAGGGTGGGAGGCCTGTTGCCTTATTTTGTCTCACTGATAAGTGTGGAGCATGGAAAAAGTTCATGCTATGTTCTTATTTCATACTTGGCAAGGGTATAGTATATATTCTTTCTTTCCTTGGTATATAAATATGGCAAGAACTTCCAACAGAAAATAAATAAATGAAAAAATCTACCCCAAAGTATTATGTATAAATAAGCCTTTTTTTTTCTTTTGGGACTTCGGACTTGTGGACATCACTGCTTCTTTTTTGGGCACAGATATGAGCACCACCTTTGTGTCAGGGTGGAATGCTGTGATAACAGCAAGTAAATTGCATGAGGGGAACTTTTAAAAGGCATTTGGAGACAAATTCAGTGGTTCCAAGTCTCACCACAGGATGTAGGATGACAGTATTTGTTTACTTCAGTTAATAGACTAGAATTTACAAATGTCATCCTCCGTGGTCACAAGTTTCAATGAAGTACATTTATTTACTTGATGGCTTAACAGCAAAAATTGAATTTCATCTTCTAGATACAAGCCACTAATGGTGACAGTTAGGAAACTCAGAAATAACTATGAATTACATGGAGCCAATGAGCAGTAGCAGCATTGGAGTCCATCACAGACCTTACTTCAAGATCAGAGATTTTCCCGCAAATTATTTCCTTTGCAGTTGGGTCAAATATCTCTTATGTCACCTCCTAGGAGCTGGCTTTTACTTTTTCAGGTTTCAAACACTGATTGTATCCTTGCTTGTAACATAAAAGCATTACAAACTGTCTTTGGTTATTAATAAACTTGAAGAACTTGATGGGGAAAAAAATCACTGAATTTACCAAGAGAAAATACTGTTTTTCTGTAGGACTCAAGGTGGAGTCTATATTCACAGTGACAGACTGACAGTCACTTCTCCTGTGCTAATGTGGGTCAAGGTATGAACTTTATATAGTTCAGCTTCTTCCTGGCTGTTACTGAAATGGAAATGTATTCCAAGCAATCGTGAAACTGATCAGTCAAATCAGCCTGGTCCTTTGGCTTGTTTTCTGTTTCTTTGAAGTGTTATTCTGTGTCTTTGGTGTGTAAATATTAATGTTATCAACAAACATGGTGGAAGTCACTAACATTCTGAGGGTTTTCTGTTTGTTTCTTCACTCTCTACTACTATAGTGTTGTATGTCTCAAATTCTTTCCTGACTTTCCCTCATTTGGAAAAATGACTATCTTTTTCCTCATCTTGTTGTTTCTTATACAAAAGGGGCAGCTGTTGCATTGCCTAGCTTAAATCTGTGGGTTTTTAGCATCCAGGTTACTTGCACTATTTTTTTAGAATAACCTTCGTTAACCAATTGATGTCTCAGCTGGTAAGTGGTTAAAGAACAATTTATTCAGTGATTCCCAGTCACTGTGACTGGAGTTTATTTTGAAATACAACATTCTTTTCTATTTTAAAAGAAGGCCTTCCTTGCTTCTGTGCAGATTCTGCAACACTTGCTCTCACATGGTACTATGTAAATTTGTCTTACTAGTGTGATTTGAATAGTTGAGGTATTTGAAAGGTCACAGAACCCCCATCTGGTGATCCACAGTAGTTTGCAAAGATTTGGTAAATTGGTGAGTGGTGTTCCTGAGGGACTGATATTGGGATTGGCACAGTTTAATGTCTTTGTCAGCGACGTGGACAGCGGGATCGAGTGCACCCTCAGCACGTTTGCCAGTGACACCAGGCTGCGTGGTGCGGTCGACATGCTGGAGGGAAGCGACGTCATCCAGAGGGAGCTGGACAGGCTGGAGAGATGAGCCTGCGCGAACCTCATGAGGTTCAACAAGGCCAAGTGCAAGGTCCTGCCCATGGGTCGGGGCAATCCCAAAGCACAAATACAGGCTTAGGGGATGAAGGGATTCAGAGCAGCCCTGAGGAGAAGGACTTGGGGGTGCTGGGCGACGAGAAGCTGAATGTGACCTGGCAGCATGTGCTCACAGCCCAAAAGGCCAACCGTACCCTGGGCTGCATCCCCAGCAGCGTGGGCACAGGGCGAGGGAGGGGATTCTGCCCCTCTGCCCCGCTCTGGTGAGACCCCCCCAAGAGTCCTGCATCCAGCTCTGGAGCCCTCAGCACAGGACAGACCTGGACCTGTTGGAGCGAGGCCAGAGGAGGCCACAGAAATGATCTGAGGGCTGGAACCCCTCTGCTGTGAGGAAAGGCTGGGGGAGCTGGGGCTGTTCAGCCTGGAGGAGAGAAGGCTCTGAGGAGACCTTACAGCAGCCTGCCAGTACCTGAAGGGGCCTGCGAGAGAGCTGGAGAGGGACTTTCTGTAACGGCCTCTAGTGATAGGACAAGGGGTAGTAGCTTTAAACTGAAAGAGGGTAGATTTAGATTAGATATGAGGAAGAAAGTCTTTACTCTGAGGGTGGTGAGGCCCTGGCCCAGGTTGCCCAGAGAAGCTGTGGCTGCCCCCTCCCTGGCAGTGTTCAAGGCCAGGTTGGAAGGGGCTTTGAGCACCCTGGTCTGGTGCAAGGTGTCCCTGCCCATGGCAGGGGAGTTAGAACTACATGAGCTATAAGGTCCCTTCCAACCCGAACCATTCTATGATTCTGTGAATTTGCTTGCAGTTGGTCTTTTGAACCATAATAAACAGGAACAGTTGTAATTATTATATTAATAATATGATGATATGTATATATATGATATTTCTTGGGATTTTTGAAGTCTTGCAGTGGTCCATTTATCAAGGTAATCTGGTAAATGCTGATCTGAATGAGACTATGTAAATATAGATTAATTTTTGGTTTTAAACTTCAGGAAAATGTGACGAGAACAAAATTAACATAGGTGCTTAAAGTGCTAAAATTCAGTTGTATCAGCTTTATATTAGACTCTGTATTAAGGATACCTAACATCTTGTAGGATGGGGTGCAGGGTGCACCCTGTTATGATTTCATAGATTTCCAAAAGTAAGAACAGAAAAAAATTATCCTCCTTTGTGTCTGGCACTCTTTAAAGTGGCTTTTTAATGACTTGGAATTCTTAACTCTTGCCTCTTATTTAGGTTTCAAAGAATGGATCTTTGTGATTCAGCTTGTTTAAAGATCTTTTTTTTCCCCTGTGTGATTCAACTTTTCTTTTATGGACTCTTACTTAGTAAATTAATTTATGCAGCTTCTTGAGAAGTCCATAGTCATTAGCTAATTTTTCATTATCTGCCAATGAACTCTTATCAGTGATGACATGAATTTACTGTTTAATTCCAGAGATTGTGAGTATGCATAATTTGATAGCTCGTTACAGTCATTCTTGATTCTGTTTGTTCTTGTAGGCTCTGGATATGATTTTGGAAAAGATGAAGTCTTCAGGCTTTAACTTCTCTCAAGTCAGAGCTTTGTCTGGTGCTGGCCAGGTTAGTTTACAAAGAAAAAACTCAGTCTTACTGTATGTCTTTAACAGAGTATAAAATATAAGGATAAATTTCATTTAAATAATTGTATTGGAGAAGACCATGATGACATCAGGTAAGACCAAAGCTTTATATAAGCATCTGCTAAAAAAAATGTTCCTCAGGGGAACTTAAAACCTGAAGCACACAAAGAAGTAACTAGAAGGTAGTGGGAGTGGAGGAAGAGGTTTATAGTGCAGTTGTTTAGATCAGTATAGTGCATAACTAGGTGGTTTCCTGTTATTTAAATTCTTTGTACTTACAGATTCTGAAATGACTGGGGTCAGCTTGAATTTCAGCGTATACAGGTGTGTGTGGGAATGGGATGAAAAAAGTTGTGAGGAGCCCAGCTTGCTGAAGGCAAGGTACCATCCTGCTGAGCACAGTTTTTGTTGACTAGGATACTCATCTGCCTAAGAACAACAAAGAACAAATTATGAGTGTCTTTGGTGCAGAAATGACAAAGATGTTGCCTTCATTTAGTCTGTAGTGCCTAATGCCTTTTTTCTGAGGTTTATAAAACCCATCCTGACATTTAGGCCATCAGCCAGTCTCCTAGTACTCTGGTGAAACAGAGAAGTCTTTTACAACTTTCACAGATGATATTCAGGGTGAGGACAGCACCAAAGCGATAGCTAATTCTGATGCATGAGGTTTAGGTTATTCATCTTGATGTATCTGGGACTAATTAATCGAAACTCTTGCTTTGATCTCCATGTTTCGTTGAGTTCAGTTGAAAGTCTGAGCAGTGTCTGAAAATCATGGCCGCTATCAAGGCTCTGTTATGAATTCTTCAGTAGAACAGAAGTTAGGGACTGCCAAGTAACCCCAGCTTACTCAAGTGAGAAAAGGAAGTGCACTTCCAGTTTGCCTGTATTCCCTTCATTTTACCCGTCCTCCAGCAAGCTGGGGATATCAACTTGGTGCTATATTCAGATTCTTTCAGGTAGAACAGATTTCATTTAGTTACCCCCTTCCAACCCACATTGTGTCACCCTCTTCTCTTTGAAGAACCTTGTGTTTATGCTGCAGATCACTGTGGAGGTGCACTGATGCGCCAGTGTTTGTCCTAAAGAAGGGAAAAACTTGGTCTCGATCATCTGCTGAACTGGCAGAGCGAAGTGAAGTAGATTATATGACACTGGTCAAGCTCTCTGTGCCCAGGGGTTCTGTGTGCACTTGGTGTCGTCAAAACTGTTAGTGGGTCACTGGATGGTGCTTTGCAGTCTGCCTAGGGTGTCCTCCAGGTGCCTAACTAGAGATGCCTGGCTTGAGGAAGCCGCCTGGGAGATGGAGCTAGATAACCTTCTCGATATTATGCAGTCTGTTAGTCACGACTGGGGCAGGCACGTAACTGAAGAATCTGGGGACTGTGCTGAGACAGCACAGAACTAACAGTCTTGACTGTGGAGCCCTGGCTGCAGCTCAAAGAGCCCTCAATGAAGTATCTAATGCCATGGATCAGCAGTGTAATGATAGTTCCCACTAGAAGTTACTGTAGTTCAAGATCATCATTGTCTCTTGGCTCTTACATTTTCTGGTTTAATATATGTTCTTCTCAATCTTAGAGAGTCTTTTAGTGAGGCACTTGATTTGAAAAGGTGCTTTTTTTGTTTCTAGTTTGGAGAGAGTTCTCTGTCCCTTAGAGTTTGAAACTCAGATCAGGATATGAACTTTGTGGCGTGGGAGGGCATCTCCAACTTCTCGTTCTATACTTTCTACAGCAACATGGGAGTGTGTACTGGAAAAAAGGAAGCATCCAAATTTTAAAGAATGCACCATCCGAACTGCCTTTGCATCAGTCACTGAAGGTAACGTGCATAGAAGAGCTCTGAAGGGAGAGCTACGCTGCCCTTTTTCTGATCCTTACACATTGCTTTTCTCCTTGCAAACCTTTCCTCTTGTTTGGTTGAGTGAAATATACTGCTTATTCCTTCTACTCCAGGGCTTTTGACATTTCCCTTTCTCCTGAGTGACAGTATACACTGCTTTAAAAGCTTACAGGTGCCAGTGGCTGTCCCAGAATCTTTCTGTGTTGGAGTAACAGCCTATTTCTTTAACAAAACGTAATGTTTTTGTAAAAAACAGGTAAATAGTTTACATTTTTTTATATATTAACTAGAAATTGTGGTGAAAAATACTACCATATCTGAGTTTCATTGCAGTGCTTGTGATTTCATTAGGAAATATAAAAAAAAAAAACCCCAAAAAACAGTTTACACTTTTGAAAGGATGGAAGTGTAATGCTGTGTGTACACAAACTCATAACAAGTACGTTGTTGAACCTCAACATTTTGTGTGTGTGTGGTTGGTAAGTTTTGAAGATAGACTTGACAAATCTTTATTTAAAAAGAAAAGTTGGGAGGAACCAGCTTTTCTCTTGAAGACCGTTAGCTTCCTTACTTCCTTACATCAGAAAGGACAGCTGTATGTAGAAAGGGAGACATTTGTGTAACTGATCTGTTAAGTGGTTAATTTTGGAAATACTTCGCCTGTGCAAAACCCATGGAAATGGAGTTAAAATGCTCTCTGGTGATGTACTAAGCCTCAGATGCATTTCCAAATGGTTTTGCCAGTCAATAAAGAGAAGTCTGTTAGTAGAGCTGTGGAAAGATCATCTGATTGTTGAGAGAGGAGTTCCAGAAAGTGGGGTTGAACTTGCATAAAAGGGCCTGGGGCTTTGGCTACCAAAGGAGTGTCCTGAGACCTCGTGCTGCAGGGTACGTGAAGTGCATATCATGCTGCAGTTTGCGTCACGTAGCAGCAGCAGAAGCCTGTTGCTTCCCTCTGGTGTGAAGTTTGGGTTAAACTTTTCATCACTGACCAACGTGCTGCCCAATACCCGCTTTCTGTAATTACCAAGAGGAGACCAGAAGGTACGTCAGAGAACTGAACTGTGAGCTGGTACGTAGGTCTGCTCTGTTGCTATTACTGTAGCAGGGGCTTCTTAGAGATCAGACTTAGTAATAAAGGATATTGTTCGTTGCAGGCTTGTTTTTCTGTCAGTGCCAGCCCCATCTGGATGGATTCTAGCACAGCTTCCCAGTGCAGCGCCCTGGAGAAAGCCGTGGGGGGAGCGCAGCGCCTAGCAAGTATCACTGGTTCTCGAGCCTACGAGGTAAGGAACAGGTGGGAAGAAAGTCCTCAGCAGAGTCTTGTGAGAGAAACAATTCTGCCGTTGCAGTGGTACCACAGCAGATAATGATCAGCCATTAACTATGAAGGAGAGAGTTTTTGAAGAAGCTCCATACTGTGCTTTGCAGTAGACTCACAAAGGAAGATGTGGAAATTTTAAAGTGAAACTAGGCAAAGGCTGCAAATTTTGCTGCAGGAAGCAGCTGGGGTGAGCTGTTGCATTTGGCCAGTGGTTCTGAAATACAGTGTTTGGTGGCCATGCTTGCAGTCTCGGGGCCTGGTTCTCTCCCGAGAGCTCCTGTGCAGCCACATTTCCATTGGGATGGCAATCCAGTTTGTGTTACAGGCTTACTTGGGGTTATGACCCCCCTGTTTGTGGATCATTGCTCTAGGTTACTCCTACAATTAAAAGATTGGCCTTTTCATGTTCCCTGAAGGCCAACAAGCAGCTGTTGACCTCAGCAAAGTGAGTTTTAGAAGTTCGGCGCACTACAAGAGAGTACTCTTGTCACTTTTCTCCGCTTCCTCCCCCTTCCCTCTCTCGTAAATGTGACAGGGAGTTATTGTGTGGGAGCGGGGCTGCCCTCCGGGCACCTCAGCGCCTGGCTGCTCTTGCTGTTGGTTCAACAGAAGAAGGCTCTAACCTCCCCAATCGCTGATTCTGTTTTTGAATCATTGTGCAAGGTTTATGGCCAGCGTTGAAATCAGACTTTGCGTACCACTGACAGTTTATTTTTAACTTGCTAAAGGTTAAGGTTTCGGTGTTAGAAGTCTTTTGTTATTTCATACAATAAGTGGATGAAAAATAATTATTCTTACAGCTATTATTAGCCTGTGCTGGGCTTGCTTCTTTGAGTATGAAACTTCCTGCTCTGCTCCCAGTTCACCTGCCTTGGAGAAGAGCATAGATTGGGTAGCCTAAACCTTTTCAAGGATTTGAAGGCAGCACTTGAATTGTCCTGGTTCCTGTGCACAGAATAAGTGTGATTCATTCCATTGAATTGTCATTTCTGAAATGTAAATTATGGATAGTAATGCTTTCTCACATGCTTTTTTTCAAAAGGTGAGCAAAATTCTCATAATGAGGCTATGTGTTAATGCCTGTTCAGGGCAGATTGCCTGCTGTGCACTGACTTTCATTGTGCATCAGGCAAATTAAATATCCAAAGTGCAATGTACTGAACTCATTACACAGAGTTAATGATTATTGACTCCATTTAAGGTTGTGTTTCTAAGCATTTGCATTTCTTTCTCAGCGTTTTACAGGAAACCAGATAGCAAAGATTTACAGCCAGAATCCTGAGGTCTACATGCAAACAGAGGTTGGCACAACTTCAGTACGCTTATTGGAAAACACAGTTGAAAATCTTTTAAAAATAGTTTCATGGGGATGTCAGACTTTTTAGCTAAAGAGTGTTTTGATTCTTGTGTTTGGTTTTAAGATTAAAATTGAAAATTTGATTGTTTTAGTTTTGCTTTGTTAAGTTATTACTCATTGGGCAGATAGAACAGATGGTCAATTTTTATCTTGAATGTTACACTTAACACGGTGGGCTCCGTTGGATCACACCTTTGTGGAAGAAATTTTAGAGAACAGACTTTCATTTGGGTGGTAATAAATTGTATGTACTACAGTTTGAATACAAGGGGATAATTAAGCACGCAGGTGAAATTTTCACGCTTAGAACTGTCCATTTGCTTGCAGAAATGTGCTTGCTCTGCTGGCATTCTTGTAAATGTGCGTAAGAAAAAAACTGCAATTGATTGTAGACTTTTTTCGTAACTTTTCCCTTGAGGAGCTACTTTGATTCTATCTTGCAAATAAATTCCATTGTGTAGTTGGTTTCCTCCTGATTTTTAATTTTCAGAAATCAGCTTGTAGTTACATCATTGTTTCAGTTTGTTGAGTCTGCATCTAGCTGTGACTGAAATGCCATGGTTTGAAGCGAGGTGAAAACTCCATGCAAATCTGATGTAAATGAGAGAAGGGCTCCTGTCCTGTGATTAGAATATGCCAAACATCCAGACGAGTGAAGTCAGGATGCTCGTGCTTTGGTGCTACTGCAGTTCTTAATAATATTGATCATAATTTTTTTGTGGTTTTTAAAATCTGACCCCTTGGGGACTTCATGGGGAAGTGAGTTGCTAAGTTGACCGTGTATTTAGTGGGAGAATACTTCTTTTTTCTCATTTTTTCTTTCCAAGTACATGTTCTACAACCTTTATGCTAGTAAGCTGTGGGGTGAAACAGAGCACTAATACAGTCTGATCATAAGCTGAAGACTAAATTTGGAGAAAAATGCATTAGTGGAGGGGAAGCAGGTCCATGGGACCGAGTAGTAGTCAGACCAAGCTCAGACTTTGAGGGCTGGTTGCATTGATGGCACCTTTTAGCAGTAAAAGATATGCAAGATGTTTTGTTCAAGCACGAAATATCTCTATGCCAGAGTTGCTCTTGGGGACCCTTGAGAAGCGCTTAGCAGCTTGCAGTCTCAATGACACGTGGAAGGTGGCTGTTCATCCTTCTCTAGGTCAGCTTGCTAAACTGGCTGATTCACAGTTTAACTTCATCCTTTTCCTTCCATTTCAGGCAGCTAGTGCCCACTGGGGCACCGCAGAAGGTAGGCTTTCATTATCTAAGCACGATGTGATATGTTCTTGGGGAGAGACGCATGAAGAACAAGTGCATCGTTAAGTTTCCTGGCCATTATAACCACCTCTTAGAGCTCTGGCTGTAGGCCGTCTTTGAATGCGGTGTGAAGCAGTGGTTTTGTGATCATTAATAAAAAATCTGTCACTGCTTGCTCACTCCGCCAGTAGAGACTTGATTCTGATTAGTTATTGGGTGACAATCATATTTCTTCTGAATTAGTTGGAGCACACAAGAAGAAATTTGTCAGCTTTTATGCCAGCTTCTTGGGAACAGGGAATATTTGATCCTGCAGAAAGCTTGGCGGTAGCTGGTTAACTTGGTAGCTTTTCTAGCAGATCTGTAGTGGAGGCAAGTTTGAGTTAGATCAGTGCTTTGTGTCATGTGGCTGGGGCATTTCTGGGCCAGTACTAGAAGCCTTACGGCCGGATTTAATGCATTGTTGGAGCATACCCTGAGGCAGAGCTGCAGGTATTGGTTCAGTGCAAAGCTGATTATTACCAGCTCCTGGGAGTAACTCCTGGGAGATCTGGCATCTCAGCTGGGAGGAAGGTAAGAGTTCACATAAAGGTGCTAGCAGAGCCTTGCCAGAGTTGCTCAAAAGGTTACAGCGCTGGGCTCTGCCTTGCCCAGTGCATTGCCCCCATCGTCAATGTGCAGGTGGTTTTGTTTTGTTTTTTTTTTCCTTGGTAAATGTTTTTCCTTGAAATGAGATTCTGTGATACACTGAAGTTGTGAATTAATTTGTGGTAACAGAGTATGCTAATACATTAGGTGTATTTTGCATGTTTCAGAATGCAAAGCTATGAACAGCTTTTGTCAGGGGGTTACTTTCAGATTGATACCTGCTGTATTACTCAGACAGTAAGACAGAACTGAATAATCCTTCTAGGTGCATTTTTGTGTGCTTTCTGTGCCTAACGTTAAACACCTATTAACATTTTTCTGCTTCTGATTACTTAATTATTTACTTTTTTTGAAGTGAATACTTAGAGGACTCACTATCTCACACTTTTTCTTTCAGAGAATCTCTTTGGTTAGTAGTTTTGCAGCATCCCTTTTCCTAGGAGCTTATGCACCCATCGATTACAGTGATGGTAAGTGTGTGGGCTTTTCTCGTAGTAACATTTCAACAAGGATATTTTCTTTTGCATCCCCACCTTACATAAAAGGGGGACAAGGTCTCTGCTATTTTCAGTCTTCAGACTTTACTGACAAGTATATTAGATTTTAACCAGTTACTCCTTTTAATTTGTTGCTGCGCTTGATAGTGCTGTCAGCTGTGCTTATTTATCCCCATTTTACTGTGATTCCCATTTCTACAAAATGGATCCACAGAAAATATTCTTAAATGAAATTGTACCTTTTTTCATTACTTCGTGATGTATAAAGGAATGTTGAAATATCTATCTAAAAGCGTGAAAAAGTTGTGTATTTTTTAACTAGGCTTTGTAGTTCTGATATTTGTTCTTTGATTTGTCTGGTTTAGCTCTGGAGTTGCGCGGGATATGAACAAGATGTATGTTGTGATTGGTTTTCCCCCCACCTAACTGGAGTATGGATCTGCAACAAATATATCTTTTCAAAATGAACCAAAAAAAAAGCATAAACCAAGCAAAAGAATCCCAAACACAGTTAAAGAAATAATTTAACCTTTCATCTCTCTCTTTTCATCATAACAAAGACAAAGAAGTGACAAGGCTAGTGTCTCTCTTTTCTGTTGTGTGTTATCTCAGTTATCCAGCTTTTAAAAGGCAATTTTAAATGGCAATTATGAAGGAAACTGTTTTCCTGGGAGCTGTGCTGTTATTTTTAAATAGCGTTTTTGATTCCTGCTCTGAAACTAAGAGAAAATATATTTCAGAGCTGAAGGGTTAGATAACAGGTCTCTCTAAGGATTTTTTGCATTATAGAGCCGTAGTTGACACCCATATGTTAAGAGTAACTCATTTGTTCTCCTTTGTTGTTCCATCAAAGCTCATAGGAAAAGGCAAGACACCTCAATTTTAGCTAATGGTCAACTTACTCAATATCAGATCTCCCAGTTGTACTTGAGACCTTAAAAATTGCAAGACAATCCATGCTTATTTTGCAGCAGTTGTGAGATTATCACATCTGTCTTCTGGCCCTGTTCTATTAGCCATATATTTTCACAGCTGAATTTCATTTTTTTCTGTATTATTGGCAACAATAACTCTGCGGAGATTTGCACTTTGCTCCTCAGTAGGCCCAAATACGGAGCACTTCAGCTGCTCAGCAAACCACAGAACTAGCTCTGAGTACTGCATTTCAAAGAGAGATGATGAGATCTTCAAGGTACTTTTTCTGATAAAGAAATATGCTGATTTTTTATTTTTCAATGAGAGTGAAGTGTTAATTTTGATTCAAATAGTTACAATTATAAACAGTAAAAAACCCCTTGGTATCAGGGTTGGTGGTTTGGTTTGGGTTTTTTTTAGTAAAATTACCTCTGCTTTTTGTACTTCCAAGCGAGTAGGGGAAAGCCGTGCTTCTTCAATTTCAGAACATGAAAATTTCAGTGTTTGATTGAAAACCAAAACATTTGAAACTAAAGAAAAAGAAAATTTGCTTCACTAGAAACTTTTCTTCGAAAATGTGTTGCATTTTTCAAACCCCCCTAAGGAGAGCCTGTTCTGTTACATCTGGATATTTACGGAACTTGAATAAATGTTATCTATTGTTCAGAGCATGTAAGATTATTAAATCTTTCTGTGAAAAAAGATGAGAAAACTAAGCGGGATGTTATAATTCTTTTTGCAAGACAAAAGATTTTTCGGCACTTTAAGCTATATTTTGTCTTACTCATTCCTTTCTTCTGTTAACATAATGAAAGAGAATTCTAATTCCAGTGATAAAATATAATTATAATGTGTACAGTAGTTATTTGGATCCAGCTGAAAAACTTGTTTTCTTGTCATTTATGATTTCTTGCAATTCACTTGATCTTTTACATTGCACCTGTATATGGTAGTTTAAAATGCATCCCTCAAAATAATGTTCAGATAATAGACCTATTCTTCATTTCTGTAGGTTTAACTTCAGGTCATATCATCTTTAAAAGACCCTGTCAAATTGTTTAGCTCTGCACAATAAGTTATCTCTCTAAATTTGCTGGTTATTGTAGGAAATCTGCTATTCAGTTTCAGGATTTCTTTTTTTTTTTTTCCTTTTTAAAGGTCCAATCTCTTAAGGTTCAAATCACTCCTCATGAATGGCTGAGTACCGTGGGTGATTGATTTAAAAAAAATCAAATTACATTCTGGTGGAATGAAGAATGATTTTCATTTATATTGTGCAGATGTGAAAAGTAGGATACATTTGGGACCTAAACAACTTGAACACTTGAGGCATTGTTTCTTTTGGAAGACACCTTAAAGAACAGCAATTCGGCTCTTGACCTGGAGAAGCTTTATCTTTTGAAATGCTTTTCGAAGAGCCTTAGGCAAATCGTACTTAGCATACTTGTTTTTGTTGTTCTATCAAACAGGGATGCTTTGAACTGAAGCCTTCTCGAAAGGGATCGTGGTGGGCTGAATTTACTCCTGATGTACTGATGTACTCCTTGCCTGATGTCAGCAGAGTTCTGCTGCTGACAATTTTAGCTCACTGAAAAGGCAATCCCGAGTGCTGTAATAGAGATGCATGTAGCTGTTTATAAATGCATGCAAATATTGATCTTTATTTTTTTTAGTAATAAAACCAGTTAGTTTGCATCGTTTGGTCTTTGTATTGAAATTTTTTTGTCCCTTCCCCCGGGCGTTGAAGCACTTACACTTTTGTCTATGTACTGAATATTAGCAGGTCCTGATTGTGCTCCTGGTAATTTTATATTAAAAGTCAGTGATGCTTGCAGTGAAATACTGAATCCTCTTCATCCACGTACTGACCCTTCCCTCAGTCTGTACTAGACCATGGCCTTCATTGCTGATGGGGTATCCATCTGGAGTGACAAGTCAAATGGCTCTCTGATTTTTGTTTGTTTTTTTTTCACTTAGATCTCAGATTATTACTTATTTTATATATTAAACTTAGAACGGTGTGCTTAAGCCATTTTTACTAACTTTTGTTTCTAGAAGTGGCACAGATCATGACCAGAGGTGCTTGAGTTAGGAGCTGGCTGTGCATCACTCCTCGTGTAACCAAAGGAGAAACAGAAGGGGTTCCAGGGAGCTTTCAGCGCTGGTTTTTATTTTCCACTGGCTAGAGATTCTCTTGCAAGTGTCCACAGCTGGGTGGGATGAATCCAGGCCAACAGATTAATAGCTCTTGTAAAATAGTTGTTTCACATCTTTTAAATCAGTTTCTGAGGGCAGGATAAATTAGCTCATCTTTCTTTTCACAGAGCGTATTAAAGTCTTAGTGCCGCTGTATCTACCAGTCAATAAGCTGAAGTGTTGTTTCTGCATGATATAAACTTACACCTTCATCAAGTTAGTGTTTTTCCTGTTTTATGCAGGAAAGATTGGAGGCTGTCCTTACATCTTGCAAAGTTGCATTGGAGAACTCTGGTTAAATGTTCCTCTAGGCCTGTGGCGTGAGGAGGGGAAAAGATTTTTTCCAAAAAAAACACAGAAAACAACACCTTTCTCTAGTAAAATTCCTGTTTATTTAAAGATTCTGTTGCTCACTGATTAATTTAAATTAGTGAAAGTGTTCTTGGCCTTTTCAATTAGGGACTTTTCCAGGAAAATGTATAGATTTACGTAAGTCCTCATTGAAAGCCTTGTTATGCCCGAGAGCTGGGGACACGAGGCTGCTCACACCCTCTGCCTCCGGGAAGCGCAGACAGCGATGCTGGGCTCAGTTTACCCTGGAAGGAGGGGGCGGCTGGATTTACGAGCGATCTCACCTAGAGACCTGAGAGAAGCTGGAGTTCGGTCTTGCCATCTTTCCTTTGCTGTGGGAGGCAGCGGTTTTGACAGCAGAAAAAGGAAATGCACCTTTTGCCTGGGGGAGGTGTGGAGCACTTTTTGCTCTGTCAAATTCCTGCTGGTGCATCATAGGCTAAATAAAGCAGTGCGTAATTTGTGAAGTGTATTCAATTTGCCTGAAATGGGATTGATTGATATTAGTAAATTTAATTCTGTTTTTTTTTATGTTATTAGATATAATCCAGCTGTTTGGCTTGGGTTATTCCAGTGTCTCAGCTGGAGTGTGCAACACTTTCTGTTCACAACATTGTGTGAAGCACTAGCTCCAGGCCTTGCTGGCGGTCCTTAGGAATGGACTGTGCGAACAGATACTTCATTCATAAGCGTTATTAAACTCAGTATTAAGCCTATGTGAAAAAGGCTGCTGGGAGTTGATAGGGTGGGCTCGTTGTTGCGTGCGTAGTGTGTGGCAGGTGTGTGAATACGAGCACTGCTGGAGCCTTGCGACGTGCTGGCTGAAGTGAGGGTTGCATCCTTCGTCTTCCTCTGCATCCCAGCATCGCAAGCATAGTCGTATCGCACAGGCACTGCGTGTGGGGTCAGCTTCACTGTCTCTGTGTTTTGAGAAGTTGAAATATATATTGAATTGAAGTAGATTTCAGGTTTTCCACTGCGCTCAGCTGAGAACGTGGCTGTGTTTCTGAGATAAACAAGTCATGGGCTAAACAATCTTTGAAATGAAAATGTTGTTAATGTAGAGTAAGACTAATATGTCCCTGAACAGTACTAACCAGAAACACATACAGATTTTGAAGTCTAATGAAACGTGCAATTAAAGGCATCTTAGAAACAGAAGAAAGGGATATGGAGTGCTCAGTATGTTACATATATTTCACTACTAACCAACTTCAATTAATGAGAAGCCAAGCCAAAACTAAACAGCCCTTTCTCAGTTGTAGTGATAGTTCTGGTGTGGAAAGAAGCGATCAAATCAGTTATCTAGGTTTTTGCAACCCGTAATTCAGTTCACAGAATCTGGACTTTGGAGGTGTTGCATGCTTGCAGGTGCTGCAGATTTCTGTTGGGCTTTTCAGCATTTCTGAAAATCATGACTTTGGTGTTCAAAGCTGGGCTCTCCAAATTAGCCTCACAATTAGAGGCCACATTTGAAAATATGACCTCTTTTTTTTTTTTTTTTTGTACTTCTAAGCCTTTATTTTGTCTTTCTGAAGAAGGAAACATTGATATGGAGGAAGATTAGTCAACATGGATTTAGATGAGGATTTGATACTGTACTCAAAGGTATGAGTAGCGTAGAGCCATATCACCCAGGGTCGAGTTTCTTCGTTGCAGGTCTCAGGTGAGCACAACACAGGTGATATTGCTGCGTCAGTGAAGTCTCTAGCTAAGAGGGAAGAAGCTGATGGGGAGGCATCCATATTCTTCTTTTTGCTCTTAATTGGGAATAACTGAATTGTCTAGTGCATTGTGCATCAGAGGAACCTTTTCTGCTACCTTTAAAGGTGAAAGCTGTCCAGAGGCTGAATTGTCAGTATCCTTTATGCTTAGAAGAGCTGAAAACGTTCGCTTTGAATGTAAAATATGCATCTGTAAATTTTCAGTTGCCAGTAACAAGGTGGAATTTTCTGATACAGTACAGTCTTGTGTTTAATGATATATGCTTTTTGTTTTGATCTGTCTTGTAGGTTCTGGTATGAACTTGCTGCAGATTTGGGAAAAGGTATGGTCAACGTCCTGCCTGGATGCTTGTGCACCTGGATTAACGGAGAAACTAGGATGCCCTGTAGCTTCCCATTCAGTCCTGGTATGTGCTTGTCTAGAAGAGTTGTAAGCAACAAATAGGACTTTGTGCTCAGAGTTCTGCTGATGGTACTTTCTTGGAGTATATTGATGTGTGCGCGTGAGCATGTGTGCACAGTTATCCTCAGAGCCACACTGCTTGATTTAATACTTCCAGCAGTATTGTGAGTGTGTGTGCCAGAGCAGAAACAGCCGTCTTTGAAAAGTGGTAGCTGGCATCTATCGTAGCTTTCGTCATTGATCCGCTTGGATTTTTGCACACCCTGGGCTATGATGAGAAACATTTTGGTAGATGCTCCAATAATAGGAATCTTTAAGGTGTCCCCCCATGCCCACAAGCACCTGGTCACTGCAGAACTGTGCACAGTATTTATTGCTGCAGAAACAGAGCCCAACATTTGCATTTCTTGACGGGGACCTTGTTTTAAACTGTTTGTAGAGTTAATGAGGTAATCTTTGTGAATAATTTGGGATATTTAAAGCTCCTCAATTCGTGTAGCATAATGGCGAAATCAAATCAAGCTGCATATCTCTTAGAGTAAATGAATTCAGTCTTACTACCCAGCACAAAAAAGAGCTATTGCTTTAGCTGGTGCACATGTGAGAGATTGTGGATACCCATCACCTGATCCGTCTGAATTTGGTACTGATCTGCTGTAATGGAGAGGAACACATTAAAAATCCATATAGATGTCCTTGTACTTTTTACGAATAATTTTCTTCTCCTGTTTTTTGTCTATGGCTACCAAATGTGGCTTAAAAGAATTCTTGACCCCTAAGAGAATAGGGGACATATTTCAGCATTTGAAGTTGTGATGTATATTAATGTTGTGTTTCCTTTTACATTTGCATTGAACTTCTAATTTCTATGTATTAATATTCATGTATGTGTGCAAAATAGATAGATGTGTTTATGTTACTTGATGTGAATAGCTGGAGAGAGACCCAAAGCTAAAATGGACCATTTACTTAACCTATTTCAAAATCTAATCTGAGGGTATTTCTGTGAGGTGCTCAACAACAAAAAATTGGATTCAAAATCTTTAAAATATTCATTCATACTTGAAATACACAGAAATGATTATTACAGCCACTTTGGGGTTTTTCAGTTCTATGTTGCAACACCTTGTGTCATATATTGCAAGATTACTTTCCATTTTTTGAGCTTTTTTTTCCCTCTCTTTCTTTCTTTCCTTAGGGGCCCATTTCTCCATATTATAGTCAGCGTTATGGGTTTAGCCCAGATTGTAAAATAGTAGCATTTACAGGAGACAATCCAGGTGAGATGATTTAATGTACAAGATTCAGTGAATATGATTGATTTACAATTTCAGTACATACATAATCTCATTTATTCTTGGATGCTCCCTATACAATGAAAGAATATCGGTTTATCAGCATTAATACCTTTTTCCAACAACCTTCCATCACGGCTTATTCTGAGCTGTAGACTTCTTGGATAAGCTGGGTATGACTTTTACCTAGTAATAGAGCTGACTTCATTTGCTTCTTGATAACTTCAGTTTCCCTGCCCCTAAGAAGCTATTCTTACTATGAACTGCAAACATTTTAACTTCGAAAATATGAATTTAAAAATTGCTGTTGCATCTTTTCCAGCAAAAAGGTGTAGATGGACCTCATAGGCTTTCTCTAAGAATTGGAGCTGTCCTTGTGTCAAACTGATAGATCTCAGTATAAGGGAAGGTGTTAATTTAGGGTCAGTTTTTGAAATCTTGGAGACTGTTTCAGTGTAGAACAGTCTGTTTCTCAAGGCTGTGAAAGTGAAATACTGATCAGTATTACAGTAGCGTATACAAGTTTGAATCAAGATGGAGGTTTCATTACAGTATATTTTATATTCATATTCTGGGAGATGGTTAAACTCTGCATTTCCCAAAAGCCCAATTTTTCTTCTAGAGATTCAAATCCAGCTTAGTGCAATAAATATGTGAGTAGTCTGATGTACGTGGGATTGTTTCTTCCATGAACTGTGTTGTTAAGTAAGGGTCCACTGTATTTATACATTAAAACATTAGAGAATCATGCAGTTCCGGAGACTTTTGTCTAGAGTGTTTTGATTCTGTTAAAAACCACTCCTTCACCCAAATGCTTTGCCCAACTTTTACAGTGTATTCATGAGCATATTTGCCATGTATATTGTACTTTGAGACAGTGAATGTGATGTATGATTATGTCTCATGCACCATGCTGTAACGGAGTCAAATGAGGAACTTTTTGTCTGGTATTCTGACTCTTTTCTTTCAGCATCATTGGCAGGGATGAGACTTCAAGAAGGAGATATTGCAGTAAGTCAAAACATACTCCCGAAAACTGTCCATATCCCCGAATAAATGAAATACATGAAATGTAAAATAACTGTAGGTTATCAGTTAAATTTATTTGCCAGTGTTGGTTTTCTGTTTATTGGATGCATGCTTATTTTATTTCTATCACTCTGTGAGCTGCCTGGAAGATTTTAAGTAAACTCCTGTGCCTATTTTTATCTAATGCTCCAGACATTAAAACCTATGTCTCCATCTAGTATATATTTCAGTGGCAAGACAACCTAAGTCAGAGCTAGCTTCAAAATGAATCCGATTGACTTAATGTGTAATTTAAAAACAATTAGTGGTGATAACAAATGGTTTTAATTTAATTTCTGTGTTGCTTTCCATGCACATTGTGATAACGCTTCAATTATTTTTTTTTTCCCCCTCCAGATTAGCCTTGGCACAAGTGACACATTGTTTCTGTGGATCCAAGAACCAACTCCTGCCTTAGAAGGTCATATCCTCTGCAATCCTGTTGATTCTCAAACATATATGGCACTTTTATGGTAATATTTTATTTTGTACATCTGGGATCAGTAATGTATATTTCTTTCTCTGTGTTAGTGTTTTTTATTTCTTTTTCAAAAAGATAATGAATAGAACATTCGACATTCTGTATGGTATATGGCAATCTACTGCTGAAACATTTGCATCAAGATTATAGCATTCCTATTGTTTAATTTGAGTGACTGAAACTGCAGAGTTGTGAAGGATAAATTTTCATGACAATAAAAAGCTGAAATCATTTTTATGTGTACATAGAGCCAGTTCACTATCAATCTAAGGTAATACATTTAATGTACAGGAATAACAATCTTCTGAAATATAATAATGTGAAATGTCAGAAACTTGACCAGGCTGCGTAACTTCTGTGCTCTTTGAGTGGTCCAGAGGGGACATAATGGGTCAGGTGAAGGTTCCCTTTTCATAGAGGAGTATAATCAGTGCTGTTCAGGGATGTATTAGGCTGTGCATGTGGAAAATACCGAGATCTCAAGAAACCCAGCTGAGAGAATGATTCTCACAGTACCTTTTGGCCTCTGTGATTCGGGAATCATTGGCCTCCTCGCCAGCCAAGTAGGTGGAAAACTGGGAGGTGTGGTAGATACACCAGAAGCTGTGCTGCCATTCAGCAAGACCTGGACAAGCTGGAGAGTTGGGCAGAGAAGAACCTGATGAGGTTCAACAAGGGAAGTGCAGGGTCCTGCACCTGGGGAGGAACAACCCCATGCATCAGTACAGGCTTGGGGTGGACCTGCTGGAGAACAGCTCTGTGGATAGGGACCTGGGTGTCCTGGTGGATGACAGGTTGCCATGAGCCAGCAGTGTGCCCTGGCTGCCAGGAAGGCCAATGGCATTCTGGGGTGCATTAGGAGGAGTGTGGCCAGCAGGTCGAGGGAGGTTCTCCTTCCCCTCTACACTGCCCTAGTGAGGCCCCATCTGGAGTACTGTGTCCAGTTCTGGACTCCCCAGTTCAAGAAAGATGAGGAGCTACTGGAGAGAGTCCAGCGGAGGGCTACGAGGATGGTGAGGGGACTGGAACATCTCTCCTACGAGGAGAGGCTGAGGGAGCTGGGCTTGTTCAGCCTGAAGAAGAGAAGGCTGCGAGGGGACCTTATAAATGCTTATAAATATCTCAAGGGTGGGTGTCAGGAGGATGGGGCCAGACTCTTTTCAGTGGTGCCCAGCGACAGGACAAGGGGCAATGGGCACAAACTGAGGCACAGGAAGTTCCGTCTGAACATGAGGAAGAACTTCTTCCCTCTGAGGGTGATGGAGCCCTGGAACAGGCTGCCCAGAGAGGTGGTGGAGTCTCCTTCTCCAGAGATATTCAAGACCCGCCTGGACAAGGTGCTGTGCAACCTGCTGTAGGCGACCCTGCTTCAGCAGGGGGGTTGGACTAGATGACCCACAGAGGTCCCTTCCAACCCCTACCATTCTGTGATTCTGTGATTCTGTGAAAGATGGCCTGGAGCTATGTTTTCCCTCAGTGAGTATTCAGGGCAAAAACTTCCACAACAGGTCGTAGTGCTTAGGCAAATATTGACAAGTAATATGCAGATACATTTTTGTGTCTAAATCCTCTGGGTTGTAGGTGCTTGTAACTCAGAACTTCAGCAAAGCTTGAATTTGCCCTTTAACTGTACTGTCGAGTCTTACCTGTGCAGTAATAGGATGCTGTAGATGACAGTGGGAGCAGTGCTCGTGAGGTTGAGCTCCAAAGCGTGATGTCAAGTGCAAGTCACTGTGTTTCATACTATGATTTCCCAGCAGTTGGTTGTTTTTTGAAGTTTTGCATTCGAGTTTCTCTTTTACCCAATGTTTTTCCCACTTTTGCTGTGTGGGAGAGCTGTATAAACAACGTGTTTGTAACGGGAAAGGAGATGCAGAGGCTTTTTTCTGAATAGCTGTTACACTGCCATTCTTCTACTGCAGCTTAATGTGTGCAGAGGCCAAACCTGCTTTTCAGAACACAAGATGTTTCTGTAGCCATGCAGACATAAGGAGTTCCTGTTCCCCCTGCCCAGCCATTGCTGCCCTTACACTGCCCCTTTTGCAGCAATGCCCCTTTGTATAAAATAACGGAGTTAATAGGAGACTTACCTGGGCTGGTAGAAAAAGAGTGCCTGAGCTACCAGGCCGAGTATTTGTACAGAAAACTCGAGTAACTTCAGCTGCTGCTACTGAGCAATTTCAGTCATTCCCTTGCTTGCTTTCTGGATTTTTCTGTGCCTTTCCTGTGGAGTTGCTCTGATAACTCCATGCTGGAGAGTGTTCAAACGGCTTTCCTCTGGGTTTGAGTCCAATGCTGCAGTACTTTGCAGGAGTGTTATATTCACAGAGGAAGCAAGGGAGGTGACTGCGTTAAGGGTGCAAAGACCATAAACACTGAGCAGAAGCATATTTTACAGCATGGTTTACTGGCTCGGGACCAGAACCCTGCAGGTGTGGTGCTTTCATTTGCCAGATGCTGGCATGGAGCTAGACCTCATGAGTCTTGTTGGACCCAAGCTGGCTCCATACTGATACTGTGCTCCTGAATCAGAAATGCAATGTAGAAACACTCTTACTTCTTCTTGCAGAGTCGTCTCGGGTTATCTTTTTAGCACTGTGTCAGAGTACTTCTGACAATGCATGGCAGAGCTACCTCTGCACCCACAGCACAGAACATTTCTCTCTAAGGCAGTTACTAGGTTCATCTGCAGATAGTGCAAAATGAGGTATTCATCTTGGCTGCTGGGTGCAACCGGACTTGGTGCAGCCGTTTCCAGGAGTGCTGGCACAGTGCAAGAAACAGAGCTCTGCAGGACCTGCTGCAGGGCCAGGGTGATGAGAGCTCCTGCTGCTGCTCCATCAGTGTGTTCTCCAGTGCTCTGAGCTCCAGGAGGCCATATGAAGTCAGGCAGTGGGCTGCAGCTCCTGCTCACGGAGCTCTAAGGAGATGTCTTAGCTGTTCAGAGATAGCCTGGGTTTAGCATGGCCTGCCAGAGTGGGTCTAAGCTGGCTCTATGGAGAGATGTACGCCAACATCTCTGCACTGCATTCCGCGACACGTCCCGTAATATTTGTTTTCTCTCTTATCTAGTTTTCTCCCTCTCCATCTCTTTCCATAATGAAGACATGATTGTATCTTTTAGCTTGCCCGGCTGTATTCAGCTGATACAATAAACTCCAATATTGAGTAAAACAACAAATTGCTTTAAAAATGTAGAGCCAAATGTTTTGGAAAACACATATGGTGTGTTTGTGTGTTTCAGTTTTAAGAATGGCTCTCTGATGAGAGAGAGGATCAGAGACGACTGTGCTTCTGGCTCCTGGGATGAATTCGCCAAAGCCTTATCATCTACTGTTGCTGGAAACAATGGAAACTTGGGTATGAGCCTTCACATGAAGTTGGGAGTTCCAGGGCTTGCTTAGACACATGGTTTTGTGGGAGTTGTACCTGCTTTTTACTTGGCTCATGATAAAGTCCAAAAATTAAGTTAACTAGAGCAAGGGAGATTACTAATGTGTACTTAGAAATGCTCTTTTGGCAAGCTAATTTTTCTTCCATATTCACTAAATAAGAAAATAATATTTATGCAGTTCTTTTGGTCATTGAGAGGGTATCAGTAGAATCTTAGCTGTAGAATGTTTAAAACGAGTAATTTCTGAAGGAGGCTTTCATTAAAGTTTGTTTCTTTTTGCTAGAGACTCAAACCAAGTGGATTAAGTAACTCCATACTATACCCTTCCCAGTTTTCGATGGTTTTGATCTCTGAACATTACTGTAGAATCTTGTTCGGTGCCTGTGAACAAAGCAGTAATATCAAATGGCGCCTAGATTTCCTGCGTTTTCCCCAATGTCTGTCACAGTGTCATTTCATCCTGCATTTTCCCACTTCATGCGAAGTTAATGAAATCAAACAGACTGATGATGGAAATATTTAAAAAATATTAATAAACCCATGTATCTGAAGTTTTAAGTTTTCTTTCCTACAGTTCAACATTTCACTGGGGTAGTACATAGCTGTGAAATAAGTTATTCAAAGGTGAGCATATGTGTAATCGAGATGAAGAATTAACCATTGCAGAGCTGGATTTGAAATCATTGCAATCATACCAGATCTGAATTGATATGATTAAAATTGATGTAAAAAAACTGTAGGTAGCAAAGTTTTTTAATGTAGGTATTTAAGCTATAAAAGACTTAATTCCTTAGGAAAGTGATTTTAAGAATTAAGTCTCTTCACGCTGTGAGCTTAGCACCGATTTCGTTTTTAGAAGCTCTGTTACATTGTCTGCCCAATCCAGTCTCTGTGGGGCATTAAAGTGACCAGGAATCTCTTCTCACTAGAAGACAAACCAATTCAGGTGTTTCAGAAAATGGGAAGAAGTTATTCCAAAACCCAGAATTCAGCCACTTTAAACAGTATTAAAAACATTGGAAGCTGATGAAAATTTTTTTGCTGGTTTCAGGGATATACCTGGACACTGCCTTAAAGTTTTAAAATTTGTATTATCATAGAATTATAGTTTGGAAAAGATCTCTAAGATTATCAAGTCCAACTGTTCACCCAAAACCACCATGCCCACTAAACCATGTCCCAAAATGCCACACCTACACGTTTTTTGAACACCTCCAGGGATAGTGACTCCACCACCTCCCTGGGCAGCCTGTTCCAATGCCTGACCACTCTTCAGCAAGGAAATGTTTCCTAATATCCAATCTAAACCTCTCCTGATGCAGCTTTGGGCCATTTTGTCTTGTGCTATCACCAGTTACCTGGGAGAAGAGACCAGCGCCTGCCTCACCACAACCTCCTTTCACGTAGCTGTAGAGAGCAATAAGGTCCCCCCTGAGCCTCCTCTTCTCAAGACTAAACAGCCCCAGCTCCCTCAATCGCTCCTCATAAGACTTGTTCTCCAGACCTTTTCACCAGCCTTGTTGTCCTTCTCCGGACATGCTCCAGCTCCTCAATGTCCTCCTCGTAGTGAGGGGCCCAAAACTGAACACAGTGCTTGAGGTGCGGCCTCACCAGTGCTGAGTACAGGGGCACGATCCCCTCCCTACTCCTGCTGGCCACACTATTCCTGATCCAAGCCAGGATGCCATTGGCCTTCTTGGCCACCTGGGCACACTGCTGGCTCATGTTCAGCCAGCTGTCCACCAACAACCCAAGACCCTGTTCTGCCGGGCAGCTTTCCAACCGCTCCTCCCCAAGCCTGTAGCGTTGCATGGGGTTGTTGTGACCCAAGTGCAGGACCCGGCCCTTGGCCTTCTTGAACCTCATACAGTTGGCCTCAGCCCATCAATTTAGCCTGTCCAGATACCTCTGCAGAGCCTTCCTACCCCCAAGCAGATCGACACTCCTGCCCAACTTTATGTCACCTGCAAACCTGCTGAGGGACCACGCATTCCCCTCATCCAGATCATTGATGAAGATGTTAAAGACCGGACCCAAAACTGAGCCCTGGGGGACACCACTCATGACTGGCCGCCAGCTGGATTTAACTCCATTCACCACCACTCTCTGCGCTCGACCATTCAGCCAGGTCTTTATCCAGCAGAGAGTAAACCCATCCAAACCATGAGCAGCTGGTTTCTCCAGGATACTGTGGGGAACAGTGTCAAAGGCCTTACTAAAGTCCAAGCAGATGACATCCACAGCCTTTCCCTCGTCCACCAGGTGTGTCACCTGGTCAATTATGACATATTCACCTGGATATCTCCGTCCTCTACAAAAATGGATGTTTTCGTGAAAGTCATCCTCACTAGCCTGCATGCTCAGATAACCTCTGGGTTACTTGAAGATACAGTATACCTGTAAAAATACAGTAATAATGGTAATTTGAATTCCTGAGGGAAGCAAAGAAGTAACTTGTTAGGCACCTTCCCCTTTATCACTTGTTCCTTGCGTTCCCCGTTGTGTGAGAAGATGCCGCTGGAGGCCGTGGAGGTTTGGGGTGGGCAGAGGTGGTTGGGAGAGTGAGAGGAGCAGGGGTAACGCACAGGGAAGGGCGAGCGGTGACCAGGTGAGGGTCCTGTTGTGCCTGGGAGGTACTTGGGAAGGCTAATAATATAAGTTTACCTGCAGACCTTGTCTGCCAGATTCAAGGTGGCAACAGGGTCGGAAAGGGATTTTTGGGATGTACATTCCCTGGTAGGGCTTGCACATCTGTAACCCCCAGTGTTGCGTACTGGCAGGTTTTCAGAATGTTTAACCAACAAGACTGTTTCTAAAGCACAGTACTGGTTTTGGTTTTTGGCTAATGTTCGTAGGGCTGCTAGGACAGCATACTCTTGTTTCAAAGGTCTGAACCTTAGAAACTCTCCTTAGTTTCTTAGCTATTCTGTTCAGTTTTTCTGTCCTCGTTTTCTTTTTTTTTTGTTTGCTTTCTTGAATATCTTTTCTGACCAACCCTTCTTGCCATCAACACAAAAGGAATCTTTTTCACATTTTTTGTCTAGCTGTCTACAAAGCATTACTGCATTTCTTCAGATCTCATCAAAACTATTCAGAGACCAGCTCTGCTTCATGACTTGAAATATTTGATGTTCTCTAATAAGCTCATGAAATCTAGTCCAGTACACCAAGTGTTTCAGTATTCCTGTACTCTTCTCACTAACTTACCATTTTTTCTGTTTCTTTTTTTTTCTTGCACCCTTGCATATGGCTACTGAAACTGTTTCTAAGATGTGTTATGTATTATCTGTTACTTGCATGTGTGTGTGTTCTGGTGGATGTGTGCTCCTTTGTAGGCTTGTTGTTTATTATACTGTTGGGATGCCTAGAGCCAGACGTGCTTAAGATCCACATTTTTGTAAACTGAGAGTAGTTAAATCTGATAAATGTCTAGACTGAAAATGGTTAAGAAACAGGCTCTGTGGTGACTCGAATGTCTTTCCAAATACACGATAAACATTCGTTATCATTTTAGCTGTGTGCTGAAATAAGATTCCAACTTTGGGCTAGGAGCAAACATGACACTCCTTAATGTTCCTTGATGCAGGTTTCTACTTTGATGTAATGGAAATTACTCCTGAAGCAGTTGGGATTCACAGATTCAACAGAGACAACCAAAAGGTAGTAATAATCTAGTTAATGTCTAGAACCTTGAAGGAATGCTGCCAAGGCTTGAAATCTTTGCCATTATCTTTTTTGTGATGCTTGCTTTCAAGTTTCATTTATCGCTACAAGCCCCTGGGATGATTTTCATAAGGAAGCATTTGGTCTGTAGCTTGAGAGTATCTACAGTGCAAAGTCTGAACTAGAACTTATATGGTATTTTTTTTAGGAAATATTTCCTTTACTGGAAAATGTGGATTTACTGAAACCAACACTATTTTTGAAACAGGATTAACTTTAATCTTGTTGAGAGTTTAGTACACTTACGTGACTTAGTCCCCATCTTCTGCGTTTCAGACACACAGATAAGGATGTGTTGAAACTCTGGATTATAATATATTTGTCTTTTATCTTGCTCTAAATGTGTATGTGGCATAAAGACCTCATTTTGCTGTCCTGCATGTCTTGAAGTAATCTACAAGCCAAGTAGTGGTATGTAAGTAAACACAGGCTCAAGTCCAACTGGAATTAAAATAGAAACTCTGCTATGGAAAGAAAAGTTCTTTGCATCTTTTTTCTTCTTTTTCTTTTGAGGACAGGGTGTTCTTTGAATGTCTGGCTTTCTGGTTGGTACTGAAACTCAAGAGACTCCCAGTCGATTAGACCTCACCTAGGTGAACAGAGATTGATGCTGTCTTGTGTTTGCAGTGTAGCACTAGTCTTTTAAATGTTTGCTGTTTAAATGACTGCATAATCACTTCTAGCTGTTCTACAAGTTGCAGTGCATGGAAAAACTCAACTTTTTCTGAAAGATTCTTTGTATTTGTTTGAAGTTCAGTATTTTTGTGCTTCTGTTGCCTTGCTCATATTTTGGTTGATGAAAGGACAGGAGAATGTTATCTGTAGCAACTAAATAAATTAATGAAAATATTACATAGTGCATTTGTGCAGACAGAAACAGTTTTAAACTTTTATGACATTGCTTAATGCACCTGAATTTTATCTACTTGCTTTAATGTTACGTTTTTGGAATACTGATTCTTAAGCAGCCTTCGGTGCTGAGAAATGCCTAGAGAAGAGTTTACAACCTGAACTAGAACCTTTTCCCATCATGCATTGATTTCAAGTTTGATGGATTTGCCAACAGCAGTGAGGTTATGGGTTGCGTTCTCTGTCATGAGTCTTAGGTCCATGTCGTGTATATGAGTGAAGAACTGGGCCTCGCTGAAAGCAGACTTCAGAGTGAAGACAGGGATAATCAACTATGAATCTGTCCTGTGTTTTTAACCAGTCTCTAGCTTTGCGTTGTATACTGTGTAAGGTGCTTGTTAACGTAATGCATTCCCGCTTTGATACAGGTTTCAGACTTTCCAAAGGAGGTGGAAATACGAGCACTGATTGAGGGGCAGTTCATGGCCAAGAGGATTCATGCTGAAAAGCTGGGATATAAAGTCAGTAAGTATGATGAAAAAGCCGCAGCACCAATGGCACAAGCACAGATAGGGGTCCCAACAGTAACGCCGGTATTGTGATGCTTGTCCTGCCTGATGGATACGGAAACTGGTATGAATTCTAGATTAGCCTCCTGGAACAATTTTTGATGATGCGTTGGGGCAAGTTTTTGCAGATATTAAATTTAGAAGGACCAGTGGTTTAACTTTAAGATGACTTATTTTTCAAGTATTCTTGCTGTTTCCTTGTTACTGAGCTGCATTGTCAGTTGTTAAATACAAGTTTGGGCTTTGATAACTTCTTAAGTGGAAAGAAGACCAGCCCTTTGCCTAAAGCAGAAGATGGTAACTCAGAAAATCTGACAGCTGTATTCAGTTCCTGGATCTGCCATAAGCTGGTCACTCACCTCTTTACCTCAGTTTTCTGTTAATGAAACAGAAGCCCTTTCCTAGTCTTGTGATTCAGAAAGCAAGAGATCCTCCTCCTAGTATTTGTAAAATGAATAGATTTTAGCACATTGGAACAACAAAATCAGCCAGTATTTTACCTGTGGAAGTGGAATCAGATCTTTACTAGCTGTGCAATTCTACAAAAAGAATACAGGCAAGTTGGTAAGATGCTTTATTGGCGTTTTCTGTCGGTGTATCAGCCAGTAGCATCTTAAAAAATACTGAATTAACTCATCTTGATGGTTTTTAACCAATATTTTGTTTTTTAAAACTGTATTATTTTTATTTACATCCTGGCCTTCTTTACAAGCCAATCCTGACCTCCTTGTTTACAAGCCATTGCTTGGCTCCAGGCTTTTATCCATAATCATGAAGGATAGAATTTTTTTTGCTGTTGTTCTTTATTTTGAAGAGAGAACTTCAGGAAGTGAAAGTTGAGAAAATATAGAGATACTGGAACAAATCACAAGGCTTGGCAACACTGCCTCATAAATTTACGCTATGAAGGTTTTCCTGTTATATATTTTCTTGTATAGTTGAAACCATATTTATTTGGGGAGCTTATTTATGGAGACAGGCAGAGATTCAAATATATTGTCTTTAAAATACCTGTTTATCCTTCATTCTTTTGTGTTTTGCTGCACCAAAAGCTTGGCTTATATAGCCTAGAAAGCTCATGGCTGAAGAGGATACTTTTGCACTCTGTAAATGTCAGGAGTTAGACAAACACCAGAGTGCAAGAAGAGCTATTCAAAATACCTGACAACTCTGACACAGAAACAAATGGGTAGAAATTATCTGTAAATATGTTTAGGCTAAGTAGTTCGAGGATGTGGCTTAATAAGCTTTAAAATTTTTTACTTTTTTTTTTTAGCGCTGTAGATGTCTACAGTGACAAGGAGATGGGTGTGATTGCACTGTGTTCCGGTAGATTCCGTGGAACCTTATATGCTTTTGTTTTGTTGCATCCCAAGGGTCTTTTAGCTATTTGGTAACCAACATGATGAGTCGCTTTAAAAAAGAACTGCTGTATGCAGTGTAGGCTGTGTGCATCTCCCACTTTTCTGTAGTGGTATTATTTAAACGTCGTATTCTGTTGTTCGTGTAGTGATGGAGGCTTACATCTGCGTTTGTTGTGTGACAGCTCTGAAAACAGGGTGTGTTCTGAATGTGTTTCAGGGTACGGATGAGCATTGTGGGAATAGCTCTGGTATTGCCAGACTTTCTCTTGTTTAATAGCTGCAGTTTTTCAGGCTGCTTTTTATGTTTTTAATGTGATTTAAAGGCTTATTTATCTTTTGCATGAAATACACAGTCAGAAACCTTGCGCTTATTCAATTCCTTTTAGGCCTTGTCTACATGGGGAATTTACTTTGATTTTTCCAGGAATCAAGCTGATTTACATTCAAAAATATAGTTACAGCTGTGTAAATCTTGGCTTTTTGTTGTTGTTGTTGTTTATACCAATGGGAGAATACAGTAATAACTGCTCACAAGATCCGGAGAGTTGCATGATGACACCAATTAAATTGATCTGTAACAGAAAAGGAAATGGTGTGGTCAGTCACAACAAACGCTTTGCTATGGTATGCTGAGGTTCGTGTGGTGCCATCTCAGTGGTGCACATAAGTCAGCAACCTGGCTAAGAATTTCCCTAGCTCTGGCACCAAGATGCTGGAAAATTATTTTGGCATAGTCATGAACCTGCCTCTCTATTCTTGGGCCAAATGCAGTAATCTTAAAAGCAGCAGCGTATGTCGAAGAGAATTTTGTAAAAATAAATGAATAAAAATCTGTCATATGGAGTTCTTGGTTATGCACTGTGAACATGGCAAACATTAGATAATCCCTTAGAATTTACTTTTCAGTTAATGAATATATTATTTTGCTAGGAGCCCTATTTTGCATCCTCGGTCTAGCTAGCTCTGCAGGAAGCAGTGCGATGATGCTGAAGGAGTGTTTCATAGCTGAGGTTTTGTTGCCAGTTTGCTGTGTCCAGCACATTATAGTTCTTATATAAATTACAAATAATAGTTTAGAACCGCCCCCCCCCGCCCCGAAAACAGCTGTTTGTGCTTGTGCAAGGGTTTCTGCAGCTCATGTGCCGGTAGAGGGCAGGGGATTCTGTCTCATGATTTTTTTTCCTTGAGGCTGCGATGTGTGTGTCAGCCTTGTTTTGAAAATGGCACAGCCACCAGGAGATCCTTAGGAGAAAAGTTAAACCTTGCGTTAATCGTGATTTAAGGGTTTGAAAAGTGTGTGTCACTCTGTTCTAATTGCTGTAATCTTTCTCGATCAGATTTCAGGGGAAATCATTCAGTAACACCCTGTATCCTGTTTTGCTTATGTGCTTAGGAGGTGGGTCGAGCGTTGTGATCTAGAAACAAACAAGCGAAGTTTGGTCTGCCCCTGTTGTTTACATCCTCCGATTCAGAGATTCATGTAGATAAGGTGAAGATTTGCTGTTCTGCCTTTATTTTCCTGGATTTTGATTGTATCATAAACGCCTTCTGTTTTGTCACTTCCCTTTTCTGCTTGCAGCCATCCCCTTTTGAAAGCTGAACTCTCAGCCAGGGTTCAGAGGCTAGCCATACAGACACGCTTGCTGTGAGGTTTGAGGACTCTGAAGTCAAACGCATGGCAACTTTACAGAGAAATGACAGTGTCTGCAGCTCAGTGACACAGGTGATCACGGCAGCTATAAAGCTGTCAATGGTTCAGACTGATCTGCCAGTATATACTTTAATAATCTTGATGATCACTTGCTTCTATTCCTGACCAAGCAATCCTAAAATTCATTTTGACACTGACTGGAGAACATTGCAATGGTCCTTGCTTGGACCTAGTGAAGCTGTCCTGGTGAAGACCCACAAAACTGATTATTCTTAGGAGCAAAACCCACCCCCTTGCCCACTGATGGGTGAAGTAAATATTGTTGTGATGTATGTTATGTGTGCTGAAGGAAAACAGCACACAGGTTGGGAAGCTGGTGTTGATCACACATGTAGGCAATAGAGATTTAAGTCATGTGCAGGTCTACAGTGTAGAAACCTTCATGTCAATGGTAATCTGAGCACTAGGTCTATGTATACTGGGTCAGGTGTGCGCTAGGGTTGTGTTAAATAAACTTTTGTGGGACTGCAGCAGCAATTAATAAATCCTGCCTTGTAGGTGGGCTGATTACCTGGGGTGGGGTCCGTGTCGCAGCTGTTAGCTTTGGACAGGGCTTCCTGCCGTCATGTTGGTCTGCCTGTCTGTGGGTTCGTAGTGCGCCAGCTGCCCGATGTGCTGTGCGTGTCACGCTTATGCCTTGAGGAATGTGATTCTGCCACCTAACTGTCATAAGCAGGGGGTCATGGATAGCAGGTGCCAAGTTTTACAAGCACAAGCTTCATCCATAAAATCCTGTGTCTGTGTTTATTATGTAATTTACAGTTTCTTACGTGCATAAATCCATCACTTGCCCTGAATTCTGCCGACTGTACTTGGTGCTGAAGTGCTGGCTGGGGTGACACAGACATGCCCGTGGCTTTGCACTGCTGTAAGAAGGAGCTGATTTTTTTCATTAATTACTATGTGTGACCGGTGTTTCAAATGTGTGAAAGTACGCCTTGCTGATGGGGTATACAACGGGATGCGTTCTTAAACAAAACAGCAGTCCTACAGCGCTAGGATAAAAAGGGAAATGTCAGAGCATGCTGGGCTTGACTTCTTGGTGGTTAGAGGGGGAACTTACGTTTTCTGAAAAACTCAATCTAAAATTACATGAGGGCAAGCTCCAAGGTGCCAAATTTCCTTTTTCTTCAGGTGATGTTTCCTTCTGATGCCCTTTTCGGCAGATTGGAGGTAGTAATAATGCGTGGCTCCTTGTCCGCAGGGAAGGCAGTCAGATGGAGCTCCGAAAATATGAATTGATATAACATGGAGCTGTTGTGTTTCATCATTCGTGTTGTCATGCAGAGGCACAGAAATCTGATGGCGAGGTGTGAGGCTGTCGCTTCACAGCAGACTGTTGATCCGTCGGAGGATGAAGCGGCTCTCTGGTTTGGCAAGGCTGGATGACACCGGTCCTCGGGACCCTCCGGGGATGGCTTTGCGTCAGGCTGAGACAGTTTTTTCTGCTGGTGGTCGTCTTTGACTGACTGGCTGCTGTGACTGTAGTCTCCAAAACTCTTACGAATTAACAGGATCGCTGGGGTACTTGTTCCATCCATCGCCTTGGCCTTCGCCGCCGAGTGTCTTTCTGTGCCAGTTGCAGCAGTGTTTCGGCTGAAATGAGGAACACTGCGAATGAGGCCATTTTGTAGTTGCATACAGATTAAATTGATGTTTATGCCCTGCGGGATTTAAATTTCTTAGAGAAATCAATACTAAAATGTTGTGTTGGCTTCGTGCTTGTCTCTTGCTGTTTGCTGCTACGAGTGCTGATGGTGTTTCAGCAGCATGAGGGTCATGGCTTTGTTAGGGGACTTTTGTTTCAGCAAGTGAGTGAAAACAGTTTAAAAATAATTAGAGGACAGTGCCCTTGAAGGGAGGTTGAAGTCCTCTGTTTAAAATATCAGTGAATAGTGGTGACGGTCAGATGGGAACATATATGAATAGTGATGGGGCAGAGTGTGCTGCTTCGTGTGCGGTACAAACAGACCATAAACACCACCCTTGCCATTAGATCTTAGGCCAGTATTTTTGAGGGAGGAGCACTGGCTCAAGAAGTACTTTCAAATTTACCAAAGGCAGGATCTTCCTCCCAGATAAGTTGGTGATTCTGCTGCAGAGGATATTTGTGTTTTCTGATGAAACATCTGGCTGATAAGAGTGCCAGTGTGAGACGGGCAATACCTTGCCAAGAACTGGACTGTATCCCCTCTGATTTCCCACAGAGCATCAGACTTTTATCACGTAGCAGAGCCTTCTAGGCATGATCAAGCAAGGCTTGGTTTTAAGCCAGTGGTCTGGAGTGAAAGACTGGTTAGCTCATGACCAATTCCCTGACCAAGTAGTTTACAAAAAGGGCTTTTTATTGTTACTTGGCTCAGGAGAGTACAGTATTAGTTTAGCTAATTTTAAAAAGGGTTAGATAAAATGTCTCTGAAGGAAATGACCTAATGTGCTATAAGGAAGCTGCTTACGTGCTGTAGAATTTTTCATGCAGTGGCTATTGTCCTGTTTTTATTTTGTTCTACGATTGTTATACATATACAGGAAACACAACGAAGACAGAAAATCTGAAGAGTTAATAAAAAGGTTGGAAGGGGTACTATCTGTCTTTCTTTCCTGACACAATGATAAAATGTTATTGTTTGAACAATCGCTTTTAATGTTTGGTCAGCAAAAGATGAAGCATGTAAATGGTTCAATTCCTGTGCCCTGATGGTAGGAAAGATTGTGACTCTTTCAGTCGATGTACTGTTCAAGCAGTACTCAGAAGAATAGTCAAACTGTCAGTTGGTGGTTTTTTTTAGAGCTTCGTGGATCTTGAGAAGCTGGAGACTTGGAGATCCGTTGGGTTATCTAATAAATCTCCTTTTATCACTTTTTTTTGAGACTGGTCTACAGTTTTAAATCCATTTAGATTAGCAAGGGCGCGACATGATTGCCATCTGTAAATACCTTCTTGGGGATACGAAACTTGTTAGTATATGACTCTTGAGCCTTACATACAGAAACACTATGGTTCAGTAAGTGGAATTTGAAGGTGGGCAAACCTCAAATGACAAGCAAGGTGCGGATTTTTAACAGAAACTGAAATCGAACAGTGCAGCAATTGACCATGGTGTAGTGAATTCTTCAGCACTGGCAGTTTTAAGAACAAGATGGGGATTTTTTTCTAAAAACAGGTGCTCTGGTCCAAAGACATAATTTGTGTTATAGAAGAGTGAGTTCAAAGGATCAGCGTGGTCCATTCTGTCTTGGACACATGGGAATCTGTAAGAGATGCCATTGCTAGGAATCTCATCTGATTCACAGCTAAATGTACATTGCTTTGTATTAATCATTTGTACCAAGAGCCACTGCTGGTATCGCTGTAAATGATACCCTGTTTTGATGATCATTCTGCTTGTAAAATACTACATTTACCTTAGCTGACACTTAGTCAAATGTTGCATGTTTATTATTTTAAGTCTGTCTTCCTCTGTCTTTCTGTATTTTCGTTTTTGTTGCTCAAATGTGACAGGCCTATTAGTGAACTCTCCCAAGATTCCCAAGTTCCTCCAGCTGTCGTTCATTTTTTCCTGTTTAAGGTGATTCAGTTTCTCCTGCACATCTCACGCTATGCATCAGTTCTGAGCACTAAGTGTCTCAGTGCTTTCAGCTGCATCAGCCCACACTTGAGGTGTTTCAGTGTTAACAGGGGTTCTGCTAGATAAGTCATTCTTTCCTTACCTACTCTATTTGCCTGCACGTACAGTGAATCTTAGCTGTGTTTGTGTTTGTTGCATGAGATTAGGCAAGACAGATTTGCCTTAGTTTAAAAGAGAGTATTGCTGAAGTTTTTCAGACAAGTATCTTAAGCTTCAGTTCCATCCAGGGTTTGATGTCCAGAGGACTCAGTGCTCATTCAGATGGTCTCAAAAAAACCCAACCACCCTCCACATTTCTTGTTTAAGTAAAAACAAATCACAAGTTCACACATCTGTGGAAAAGGGAATTTCGCAGTCTACTTGTATAACCTTAGTTCTCTTCAGACATGAAAGAATTTATTTGGGCAGCTTTTTTTTCTTATTTCTGGCCTGTGGTTTTCAAGAACGTGTATTCTTTTTTCCACCTTTAAGTCATAATGTTATTTAGCCTGTACGTGGTGTGTCCAACTGACGCGCTAGCAAAGGTGTGCATGGTGCATGTAAATTGGCAGGTCTCAGCCGCCAGGCTTTCACAACATCAGTTTAGGCCAAGTGTAAAGGGTGGCAAAGGATGGGTAGTTCATGAAAAATAAGCTTCAAGTGCAGTATGTACTTCTAAAGGTCTCTCTCTGACGTGAGTAAGAACAGAAATTTTTCAGCTTTGCACTTGAAGGCTGGAATTTGGAATCAGTGACACAACTGACCCGAAGAAAGAAAATCAGATGTGTGAAAAAGTGAGATTAGAGCATCCACAGAATGAAGTCCAATGATATGGTAGGTGACATGAAATTCCTGATCCCAGCTTCTGGACAGTGATACCATTTTTCTCTTTGATGTTCAAAAGGCTGGACTTGACAGTCTCTTACAGTGGCCTTCAGCTCATTAGTGCTATACTTTTCCTAGTTGGAAAATCTGGGGAATGGATGAAAGAACACAAAGAAAAAGTTCGCTTGAATCTGAAATTGTCTTTTTCCGACTGCACTTACAGTGATTGTACTGCATCAGACAGACTTAAAGTAAAACTAAACTCCTGCTGAGCATTGTACATCAATTACTACTCAAGTAGAGAATGAGTTTGAAAATGGCCACTTGTCTACCGCTTTTCTTGGTTTTAAAGTATTTGTCTTCCATTTGGCAATATTTGAAGCTTAATAAGAAAATTCAAGAAATTTCTGAAAGCTGGAAATTTGAAATTGAAATCAAAGTATGCATATACATACAAGCAAAGGGCGGTTTGTGATGGTTTTCTTTTTGATAGTGTCTCAAAGTGAAATAGTTCTTTAGAGGCTACCTCTATTGCACATGAATGCACTTGTGAATCTTTATCTGAATGTTACTAGAGTGGCAGAACTCTTAGTGTTTCACCTCCTTGTGTGTCTGTCTTGGATGATTCTTCTGAAATGCATCATTTTTAGAAGTTTTCAGAAGTTCTGGTGGGTGAAAGTTCAATTAGCCGCTGTTTGTTGAAATCAGATAGCATCTTTCTAAAACATAAATCTGTGTGCATTTGTATTTCCACTTTTGCAGTAACACAAAGTGGAAGGGACGGCTGCATAGGAGTTTCAATGTGCTGAGTGCTGTGTGAAAAACTCCACTGGAAGGTGTTTGGTGTGCACAAACACATAATATTGAATCCTTTCGTTTTGCAAAGCAACAATATTAACAAAGGTAACAATACTAAATGATGTATATTCGTTATAGAACTAGTATCAAATGCCAGTATTATTTTGGGCAACAGATGAACTGACTTGGACATATGTTCCATTTCCTTAGCCTAAAGTTGGTAACCAAAGTTTCAGTGTACTTATCTATTTAGTCAGTGTACTCCATCATTGATAGCAGCATTCTTCAACGTGTTCTCCTGTCTGGTTTTCAACAGATTAAGATCACTTTTGTGACATTTAAAATATGGGCTTTGTTGGTAGAGGGCTTTGGACCCTAAAGGTATCTATGTGCTGAAGGAAGGCTTCTGGGGGGGCTCTGTTCCAGCACATCTGTGGCTGTCTTCTCTGTGTTTCCAGGGTTGGGTCACTCAGTTCCTTCCCTCTCTGTTGCTGGTATCTATTACCGAACAGGTAAATGTCAATATTTATCTGTACATAGCAATTTCCATGTATGCATCTCAAGAAAGCTGGAGGGCACTCAGTGTTGTTACAAATCAGCAAAGTATTTCAGTCCTCTCAGTGGCCAACTTAAAACATGCAAAACAGCAGAACATAACGTCATATATTAGCCTGTGTAGTAGCAGCCCTATGAGTAGCACTGGAATGAAGGTAGACACTGTTCACAGAGCTGGAGGGATTTTAAAGGATATTTTCAAAAAACATTCACTCTCTTCACTCAGGGTGCTCTTGATCTTTTTTGTCTGTGTTTATTCTGGTCAAAAATGAACTTTTTGTTGTTTCGAAGTAGTTCTAATTACACTGATAATACAAGTGTACAAGTGGAGAGCTGCTTGAGTAATCTCTTCAAATTAAGTGCACTTGTAGTTAAATGACTGAAGTTTACCTGCAATTGAACACATGTGCTGCAGAGAAAGCGATACAAAGCTTTGTATTTCATACCTAATTTTGTCTGTGGACATAAAAGCCTGGTACCCACTGAAATGCAGGTGAACATCGGAAGCTATTGTTTTTAAGTGTGACACATTAGAATAAAATATTGCTGGAGTATCTATTTGAAAAGGTGGGACTGTGTTTAGAAATTGAAGTACTCAGGACCTAGTGGCTTATTTTTTATTTGTGTGTTTTAAATTTCCTTTTTTTATTCATTACTGAAAAGGTATTCATAAATTCTTTCACCAACAGTAGCTGCTATGAGCTGTGATCCAGGTCAATGCAAATTTTGAATGTCATCTGGGCTGTTACTTGCAAGTGTAATCACTGCAAGGGCATTCCTGTTGATTTCAGCGTTGCTATTTGCATGAATAAGGGTGCATCATGAGAACCGGGACAGTGCAGGTCTATAACCCTAATTTCCAACCCTTGTTATATGCTTGAAAACGAGCTAGATAGCTCCTGCCAGGCCTGACCGTTTAACCGTTTTTTACTTTAACCAAGGGATTAAACTGGTAGAGTGAGCAGTTCCAGTTTAGAGAGGCCACAGTTTAACTTCATGCATCTGCCTCCTCCCTACATCCTTTCTGGCTGGCTTGATGGCACATCCAACACCCCCAAACCAGCTGCAAATTCCAGGAGATGGCAAAAGCAAAATATGTTGAGGACTGAGGTAGAATGTGTTGTGTTCTACTGGTTAACCCAAGAAAGTTTTATATATATATGTTTTTATTTATATACGTGTACAGTCACTATCTATATATTAATGCCTCTAGCATGCAGATAACTTTTCTGTGTCATTTAGAGGATGGGAGGCAAGATTGGAGACTTACAGAAACCTTTTAGTTCTAATAACTGTCATATTTCTGAAATGAACTCTTGTCTGAGTAGCCACTCGTGCAAGTGACTGCTACGTGTGGGGATGCAGAAAATGTCTTGTAAAACTGTTATGGCTTGGGTAACTCATGCGCATCTGATGCTTTGGAGCAATACCACAAATGTATGGGAAATGTGATCTAATGAATAGTGTATACCTAAGAGCTCCACATAAAAGACTGGAAGAACAATTATCTAAGTTGAATGCAGTGTTTTAAAAACAGCTTCATCCATTTTCATGCCATTTTTTGTGCTTTTCCTCTAAATAACTCTAACGTATATTAATTAATTGCTTGAAATAATACCAATAAATCTAACAAGGTTTGTCTAAAGCTTGACTGCACAGAGGAAACTTCATGTTTGTTTCAGTGGTGAGAGAAAAAAATCATTTACTGAAAATATTAAGAAAACTCATATTAATTTAGATGAAACTTAATGAAATCTTTAATGGCTTTTTAAAATTGTTTTATTTTCCTTAGATTTTAATTTGAATTAAATCATTACTATTGTTAAATTAGTTAAACACTAAATTAAGAAATGCAAATGAAGTAAGCCGAAAATCCAATGTGGTTATTGTTTTTATTGATATATGTAGGCTAGCGGTGTGGAACAAATTCCAATTATATCTGATCTGTTATTTGCAGTACAAGTTCCTGACTCTTCATTAAGTGTAATCCATTAGATTAAATGCTTTGCTCAATAACAGCTTGGAAAAAAACAGTATTACAATAAATCTCTTGCTGCTTTTGCCTCTTTGTTTGGGCTCTTAACACTGTGTATAATGCAGGCTGCAAGGCTTTCTAGTTTGAAGTTTTAAAATCCTGGCAGCTATGATCACCAGAGAAAGATAAATGTAAACTTTAGGTAGCGTAGTCACAGGAGGCCCAGGAGCGAGGGAGAGTTGCCAGAGGCAACTCCATTACATACATGAATTCACCTGAGGAAGTGTTCAGTGACTTCTGCTATGCTAATTTTAAATGCTAGTAGCTAATGAAGAAAAGTGCTAGTTTCTCATGATATATCACCCTGTGTGATTAAAACATCCAAAATAAATGAAGTGCGTCTTCAAGTATCAGAACGAGATTATTCCAAATTGTTCTTTATCCTTTGGTTTATATTTTTATAAAATAGTATATTCTAAACTGTCTGAAATCAGTAGAAATCTAGGTGGGAAAGAGGAAAATGTATGCGCCATTTTGGGCTTGTCTGCTTTGTGCACAGTCAAGGTACTCGTCTGTGGAAAAGTTCCTTTTTCCACTCCTTCCTCTTTCCACTCGTCTGTGGAAAAGTTCCTGTTTTCCTTGGAAGTCATTCAGGAAGGTGAAATTGAGCAAATCAGCCACCAAAGCGGCCAGTAGCTACCCTGTAACAGTCCCAGGTGGAGAGAGGACACCATCACCCAGGGTACGCCGTGCTGCGGGACCAGCCCAGCGCAGCTCTGGGCACACCAGGCACACGTGGTGGTACCATGTTCCTGAGCTGAGCCTGGTTTGTGCCTGTGCTGCTACATCTGTCCTGGGGCTGCATGGCTCTGGGTAAGATGGTAGGGTTTCTTTGGTGTCTTCCAAAGCTCCTGCTTGAGCTGCTAGAGGAGTTGTATTATTATATAGTGTGGAAGAACTCACCTGTCCTGTTGAGCCCCCATGCAGAAATGTTTTTAGCTTGCTGTTACAGTCATATAAAGTCCTTGCAGCTCAGCATGCTCCTCACTTCAATTTATTCTAGCGGTGTCAAGGCATGTGTCCAGCACAAGTGGATGAGCTGCCTCTGCTTGTGGCTGCGCTGCGTTTACAGCAGGGTGTGCAGAGAAAACATGAGACCTCATCACTGTTTTACAACCTTCTGGAAGGCACTGTTGGACTTTGGTGAGGAATCCGTGTGACTGGGATGCTGACAGAGCAGTGGTGACAGCTGATATTTACAGCAGTTGCTCTGGTTTCACTGTATGTATGTACTTTTTTTTCTCCCAGTGTATGAGGTAAGCGGCACTAGTAACTTCATAATTATCTGTGTGAGTAAAACCGATTTGGCTTCAGTCAATGGTGAACCTTTTCCTGGCCGGGTAACTGTTGGACTTGATGCGATGGAACCTTGTGAGGTAGTTACTGTTCTGTTTTACCCTAATGTGGTGGGCATAGCTGGTGTATCCAAAGTGCTGGCTGGCTTTGGGAGATGGGATTCCAATGCTGGGGTTAAGTCATTTGCGATCTCTATGTCTACAGGGGGAGCATGTGGCAGAGGTAGGACAAGACATTGAGCACTGAGCATGGCTGTCAGCCTTCTCACCTTGTGCCCAGAGAAACTTGTGCCCATGCTACTCCAAATATTGAAAACCAGTCCTTGTTTTCTGCTCGGTCTCTTCCCTCTTCCTCCTCATCTTTCCGTTTCTCTGAGTTCTGGGTCAATATGCATGCAGAGTCACTCAAAATGGTTCTGTGAAGTCCCTGAAAGAGACCGTAGTGTTCTGTGACTGGAATGAATGAATGAAAAACCCCCTCTTTTCTGCACCACGATGAGGACCTCATGGTATTTGCTGTGTTGCTCTATTTCACGTGTTTGCTCAGTAACTGCTATCATACAGTTAGCCAAATGCGTCTTCCTGTACTTGATGCTTTCCTCCCATGCCATCATTGCACAAATTCTTGGAGCGTGGCTCCAGAATGTCCCCCTGAAACATTTTTGACTGTCACTGTAGTCTATTTGTGCTACTTTATTCCCATGGTCATCAGAAGTCCTGTTCTGTGCCTGGACTGAAAATGAGACCCTTCTAGCTCAAAAACCTCCCTTATCTTATGCTGGGCTTGTTGGTCAGGGTGATGCCAGCTGTCGAGTGCCTCCTTACAATGGCAGCATGTAGATGAGGAGTTTCTGGATTGCAGACATAGATCTTTGCCTTAAAGGAGACGTCTTGTGGTTTTGAGGCTGACATTGCTTGGGCTTCTCTTCTGGAAGATTTTTTAATATGCTCTTACATAGGTGTTTTCAGGTGCTTCTTCCAAATTTGTGAGTCTTTTTGCCGCACTCTGGTTGGGGGATAACTAGACTTCCAGAATGATCGATCCTCTGGCCATCCAGCACCATGTTGCAATGCCATCATCTTGTACTTGCTTAACAGAATTGAGTGGTTGGGCACTGCAGCAATCTGCACGGAACGAGGATCTCTGCATCCAGGAGGAGCAAACAGTGGGTGGTTTTCAGTGTGTAGTGGTTAAATGGGTATCAATTATGGAGAAGTCCTGGACGCACTGACATGGAGGAAAGGCAGGTTGATACTGACCTTTAAGGTTTTGCTGCACAATAGGAGCTTCTATTGCTTCCTCCTGCAGGACAGACTGGTTTCGGGTGGCTAACGTGGCTTGCAGGCTGTGACCCAGCCCGGGCAGTCAATCCCAGTATCAATGAACAGTGAGCATAAGTAGTACTGGATTAGAATATAAATCTTAATCAGGATTAAGCCACAGCAAATATGTACGTGTGGAGCAGAACTTGCTATATAAATAGAAAACAAGTTAAAGAGATGCCATAATTTCAGAGACAGCTCTGCTTCAGTCTGTAAGTGGTCATGCCCTTTTACACTCCAAGGATGATTCTTATTGCACTGAGGATGAAGCTTTATTTTGAAATCAGATTTGTTCATTGGCTCACGACCAAGAAAAATTTGCTGCAGGATTTGTGCAGGATTCACTCACCCCATCTGAAACTGTGTCAGGGCCGAAATGAAATGGGAGCAAGAGGAAGAACAGGTAAAGGTACAGGCTCATTTGTTTTCACATGAATACATTAGGGCAAAATCTCACTTTCATGAATCAGCATTTCCTTTGTCAATAACTTTCAATATTAAACAGTAAGGTGACACCAGGATTACATAGGAGGAAAAGTAAATTAAACTGCAACGAAAGATTCTTGAGGGTAAATTGACACCTCAGGTCTTGATTCATGGTTCAGCTACGGAACAGGATGGGAATAACTGCTTCCTTCCCACCATGTTCAAAATTATTTTGTAACTGAGAGATAAAAAGGACCTTTCCAGATCCCTTGTGGATACCAGCTCATCCAAATCCCAGACTACTGAGAAATGATTCCCTTATTCCCTTCCATGTTTTCTGAAAATAGTAATGCTCATTCAGTTTGCCAAGACGTGGAGCACATAGCAGCGCACTTCCCTTGTTGCCTAGAAGGAAAATAGCTGATGTTTTAGTGTCCTCATGTGCTGAAATGTCATATTCTTCAGTTGAAGTGCAGTGTTTCCTCTTCTTCCTTGCCAAATCCATTTTATGTTTCCACACATTAACCTCTTCCTGACCTAGTGCCACTCAGGCATGAAAAGCCCAAGTGCTTCTAGGTTGCAAGCATAGCAGTTGTCTGCTATGTTAGTCTTGACAAAGATTCAAGGGGAAATACACCAGTTTATGTAAGTTATTAATAATTTTAATAAATAATCCTGGGGAAGTGATTTTGGAATGTTTGTTTTAGTGAAAAGGCTGTCTTTAAAGCTGCTGAAACCTGTGTTTAAATTACATAGGTATCCTGCTGTTCTGATCTTAGTGGCAAAAATTGTTTTACCTTGAGGCACACTTGGTTCGTATCCATAAGTAACCATGGATTTACATAAAGACAAATACATGCACTTCCTTGACTTGTCAGTGTAGTGACACCTCCTCTCTCGCTTATTTATGTAGGTCCTCTAGACTCTTTAAGGAAAAAAACAAAGCAAAAGAAAAAGTTTCTTGCATTCTTTCACTTAGCGTTACCAGTTGAGACATCCAGTCCTAAAATGTTTCTGTCTGCTTTCAGAGTTCACAGAATATTTAGAAGGCAAGCAAAAAACAAGAGAAAACGCACTTTCTGCAGGATCAACAGTGGTGGAAATTGCAATTGCTCCTTTAGTTGCAGAACAGGTTCTGAACAGCCAGGAGCAGTGAAAGCTTCCCCGTCTATCAATCCCAGCTCTGACTTAAGAAAGCACCTTTAGAAGAAAATGTATGTGTTTTTATATAAATGGGCTTCATCTCTAGTCTGGCCAAGTTTTTGTGTCTAGATTTAGATACAGACGTTGTTATCTCAATAACTTGTTGACGCTAGTCATGCTACTTGCGTTTAAGGATGCTGTGAAGCAGTGTCCGAAGTTGCTAGCTTTGGTTTTTTACCTCATGCTGAGAGTCGAAAAGAAAACGGAGTTGTGCCATTTGTGACCTAGTGTGTGCTTAACAATTCCTGGCAGAAATCCCTTGAACAGGGACATGTGCTGTGGGCCAAGTGTCTCGGAACAGAGAGCTATTAGCAGGGAGACTTCCAGTGTGTTAGTCACTGCGAATATAAACATTGAGAAAGGTCTTATGATATAATGAGAAAAGGCCACAGAGGTGAGCTGTGCATCACACTACTTCATCCAATGTACACCTAATCCAGTGTTACACATTCAGCTTTATCTCCGGGCTTATCCTCTGATGTGATGATGAGAAGCTCATGCTTGTGACTTGAATAAATCATGGAAGTTGCATGTTAAACAGAGGAATGGTCTGTTTGGAGCCTCATCATATTCAACAAGGAAAAAAGTCGTCTTGCACCTGGGGCACAGAAACTCCCTGCATTGATAAGAATCTGGGGGGAAGCTCTGCTGAAAAGGACATGGGAGGTCTAGCTAAAAATGAGCCAGCAGTGTGTCCTTGCAGCAAGGAAGGCCGACGGCATGCAGGCTGTACCAACAGGAGCACAGCCAGGCGATTGAGGGGAGTGAGTTGTGGTCCTTTACTCAGTAGTCATTAGATCCCATCTGGAGTACTGCGCCTGGTTTTGGGCCCCTTAATGCAAGAAATGCATTGATAAACTGGACCAAGTGTGGTAGAGGGCCACCAAGGTGCTTGAGGGCTGGAGGACCTGCCCTGAGCAGAGAGATGGGGGGGAGCTGGGCTTGTTTAGCCTGGAGAAGAGGAGGCTTCAGGGGGACCTAACGGCAGCCTGCTGAGGTGCGTGGCAGAAGAATGTGAGACAATCTCCATAAATGAGGAGAATTTCTAATGGGATATAAAAAAGAAAATATTCACGGGGGGGTGTAAATATGAAGAATTTTATTAGTGGGCTCTTGGTAACTGAAGGTCTTGAAACCTTGTTTCAGAAATGTAACAAGAAAAGTTGTTCTCCTTCTGAATAAAGTTGGTATAATGGCCTAGTTCTGTCGCTTTGCAGCCGTGAGCCAATTGGATCCCTCAGCTGCCACCCCATCTCATTTTGCCTCATTTGGACAGATAGAGCTAATTACAGTAGGTACTCTATCCAAATTTTTACGGATTAATTTACAGCCTGATGAACAGAGTCAGTGATGGAGATGCAACCAAGGAAGTGAGGGATGCTCTGACCTTGTCACTCAGATGGATGTGGAGACATTCTGCTCTTTTCCCAGATGGCTCTGGAGTTTTACAGAAAGTCAGCGACATGTTTAATTACTTCTGACAAATAGAGAATGCTTTCTCTTTTAGCTGCATTGTGTTATGCCCTTCATGACAGTGGAAAAAGGCAAAGCAGCGTCTTGACCAGCCACCCTTTGCATAGGATATTATGGACAGAGAGTCTCGTACAGGCTTTCAGCTCCCTCTGACTCTTCAGGCTGTCAGGATTAGAAATGCCTGATACAAGAAAGTGCTTAGGTACCTGTGAGGTCAGTGAAACTTAAATGCACGCCTAAATAATATTTGGCAAAGAGGTGTTTTCTCAGCAATCAAGGTGTAGTTTATGTGCCATGTGGCATTTAATAAGTCTTGTTAAACAGAAAAGATTAATTTGAAATTGCATTAGGATGTAGGAAAAAAGGTCAATTGCTGCAATCTCCAGAATTATGATAAACATAATTAAGATTAGAAGACTTTTGTCTTCTCATAATTTTTAAAACAAACACGTTGAGGTGGGGAAATGGCTATACTTTTATAATTTGTAATTTAGAGCTGGTACAGTCAAATGTCTCTTTGCAAAATTTGAAGGTGCCTTATTTGGTGGCTTGATGGTGAATTTTTTAAACACTCCAGGTAAAATACTTTTGTATATTTTATATTTGACAGGGAAAGGAAAAATGTGCACGGTGTGTCTTCCCCACTGAGAATATTTTTGGACCACCTCTGGTTTGTCCTGATCTGCAGGCTTTCATTCAAAAGTGACAGAGAATTCAGGGGAGGTTCTTTCAAGAGTGCTCAGGGGAGGTTCTTTCAAGAGTGCTCAGGGCTGGAACAGTTTTGCTGCTGTTGGTGAAGGTGAGAATGGCTATCCTGAGTCAGGCCGAAGGGCCAGCTAAACTAGAGTCTTCCTCTGACAGCGGCCAGTCTCTAATACACAAACAAGAATTGAACAGCTATTACATCCTCCCAGCTGCCACCAGTATGCAGTTTAGCAACTTCCTGAGCCTCAGTTTTTTCTGTTTAACAGTTGTTGACAGGCTTTTTCCCATGAACTTCTCCAATCACTTTTTAAAAGCGTGTAGGTTTTTGGCATCCATGGTATCCTGTAGCACTAATTCAGGTGAGCTGTGCATTGTGTGAGGAGTCCCTATTTTTTGTTTGTGTTCAGCATGTCACCTGATAATTTCATTTGCTCCTCTAGGTTTTTTACTATGAGAAACAGTAAATAGTTATTCTGTGCTTATCATCTTCATGATCGCCTGCGCTCTGCTGGCCTCCCTCTGGTATCCCCTTAGCCACTTCTTTTCTTGGCTGAAGAACTGTAATCGAGACTTACCCATGTCTCACTGGAAGCTGTCATAAACCTTTGATCAGCCTTGTTATGCCTCTCTATATTGTTTTCATTTTATTTATGTTCTTTTTGAGATGTAGGACCAGCACTGCACTGTGTATTGGAACTGAGACTTATCTTTTATTTAAAAGGTGGCATAATACTGTTTCTGCTTTTATTCCTTTTACAAAAATTTTAATGTACTTTTTCAGTTTTTGAGTATTGATCTGGTATTTGCATGAAATAATTAAAATTTACCACACTTTACTCAACACTTCAGAGTCTGTTGAGTGTGCAAATTTAGGTCTGTTCTTTCCATGTACATTACTTTGTACTAATCAACATTGCATTTCATCTGCCATTTTGTTTATTATCCCATCTCTGTCACGAGAAAATTCTGTCACTCTTCAGGGTTGACTTTGTTGTATCGTTCTCTGCCCTTTCCCACATTACTTGTGATCAACTTTCACTAGCAAATGTGAATAACGATCACTTGCTTTTACTGTTTGTTGCATGTCTTTTTAAAAAATGATCATTAATTCGTAAGAACACTTCCGTTTTTGTCCTGTGGCAGCCTTCTTCCTACAAGAAACTATGGCGAAGAACCTTGTCAAAAAACCTGTTGGAAATCCGTGTTTATGCCTGTGTAAGAGCACAAGAGTCAGAGACTCCTTTTGAGATCTGTTTGGCAGGACTTTCTCTTACAAAAGGCACCAAATCTTCCCCATTAAATCGCATTTGTCAAACCAACAAATCTGGTTTGCAGTGCTTCCTGCCGGAGCGGAGTGTGGATCTCGGTTACTGAAAGCTCCCCAGGGTCCAGCCTGGAGCACACTTTGATAACTGGCGTCACGTTTGTCACCAGCATGCCCCTGATACTAAGGCACTTTTAAGCAAGAGGTTATATTTTCCAAAGGTAGCATTTTAACAAATTTGCACTTGATTCATACACAGCTTTTGCACGGGTAACATATGTTCGTATCTATTTCTTCTCACTTATTGAACTGATTTGATCTTAAACATCTCTTGTGGACAGCTCAGTCTGGGACAAGTCCTCCAACACATCCCAAATTAAGACCTTCTTCATACATGGTCCTTCAATAGTCTCGATGTTAGGTAAGCGTGTTTTAGGCTTTTGGCAACTGCCTTTGTTTTCTTTTTGATGTGCTTTCTCTTCTTTTTGTTATTTTACTTCATTGAAATTATATATTTCTGCTGTGGATTGATTATCTATTTTGATTGATTGGCTCTTCATGGACCAATGTATCTAAGTACTTCATGGTAACTATTACAAAGTGGTATTTCAGTAGTAACTTTCTGAACCCATGCGTGCTTTGATTAAGGTAGGACAGATCAGGAGTTGGTTCCTTTCTTCTAGGTTTCTTGAGTAGTCGTAGCATGAAGTGTGTGCGAGTTTGATGTTTACCTTAACTTACATAGGGATAAATGTAGTATCTCATTGTTACTGTATTGTGTGTCCAGGCAGTCTCTGTGATCTCTTTGTGTCTGTTTTAGTCATTGCTGTCACTCTGGGCAAGGGGTCTGTTGTATGGTCCCGGTATTGATGTGGTATTCAGACCATATGGATTGTGTTACAAGTTGGTACAATTAAGTTGTCTGCTGCGACTTCAGGTTTTCATTAGTGTATAGCAACACTCACTGCTGTGGTTCTCCTATATCTTTGCAATATAATTTGTTCTTTTATTTTACAACATGTAATGATTGTCTGCCTTTCATCAATGTGCTGCTTCTGTCAATATCCTCATTGAAAACTAGGCATTTTAAGGTTTTCTATCTTACTTTTTAGATTTCTAGTATCAGTGTAGCAGCACTTCCATGCTTGGCTCAGTAGCTTATTTTTTGCGCTATGATTAAAATGGAATTATTTCGTCTTTGTGGCTTCTTGTTCAGATTTGTTAATGTCTGCCCTATCTTTTATTTATAGAAACAAAGTTTTAATGATTTCAGCCCTAGAAAATGTGTCATATCCATTTGTGCCGGCCTTACTGGCTTTTCTTAGTTTAAAGATTCTCCTGTAACATTATTAATTGTAAATGCCAGTAGTCTGGTACCAGCTTGATTTAGATGAAAATCATCTTTCGTGTATAAGCAGCCTTTCTTCCGAAAGCTTCTGCAATTCCTGTCGATTCAAAATTTAATAGTAAAAGCTCACATTTGTGAGAAGAGAGTTATGCCAGTGTCAAATTTATTGTGAAATTCGTAACCAAAATTTTTCATAGACTTTATTGTTGGAAAGAGATTTATTAGAATAGATAAAATGTTTGATTTACAGCAAATCTGTGGATATTGAATATGCAGAGTGGTAGTTGCCAAAGCAATAAGCATTCAGGTATTGGCTGTGACTTTGGAAGGAGTAAGCTGGAAAAGATCATTTTGTTCTACTGTTGACTTGGCACAAGACATTCAGAATCCTCAGCAGAGGGGAGAATCAGACTATTAAAGGCGGATGCATGGTGTACGGGTAGGATTTGGTTGTAGGAATTTGAAAGTTGAAGACAGTAAGTTAAGCAGCTTAACATCTTCAGAATAAGAGGGAGTGAAGCTTGTAAGTGCGTCAAGCTGTTTGCTTAGATCTGGACTAAGGAGCTTAAGTAGCTTATAACACCACAAGCTCGCTAGCTCCGGAGGAAGGGACTTACAAGCTGTGCAACAGCTACACTTCAAAGGCCTTACAAGTACCGCTGATGAAGCCTGCAGGGCTTCTAGAGAGCATGTCAAGTAAATCTGTCCGTCTGTCTGTTTCTCTGCAGTATCCAAGTGCTTCCTTTTGTTTCCTCCTTACAAAGTTATGGGCAACTCTCCTCCCTGGAGTTATCGGAGTGTTAAATACCAGGCACTTTAGAATCTGAAGGTTCTCAAAATTTTAGTCATGTCCTTTATAAATATTCTGTCCTCCTTTTCCTCACTAAAAAACCATGCTATTATGCAGGCTAGGGTGTACCATTTTTTTGTGATGAAAAGTTGTATGAGGAACTTGAAAAGGATGAAGAGTCTCCTGCCTTTATAATGGGGGATAGAAAATGATCTCAATTGTAATGTAGCTGTCTTTGGGTTCTTCAGCTTTAAATGTGTTTGTTTCTTGTTGAAGTCTTTAGGACTAGATCATGGCAAGTGTCAAAGTTGCACTGTAGTACTCTGGTCCCATCCGTGGAAAATCAGTTGGCTTGCTTGGGGTCAAAGGCTCCCGCAAAGCAGCGGTGGCTACGTTCACAAACTCTCACTCTGCTAAATATCTGTCATGTCCTCAAGAGTGTCATTACTTACTAGTCAAAAAATTACCTTCATAATGGTGCTTTCTTCAATAATTTTGTCATCTGGAGCTTGTTCTGTCCTGACTTCATGAAGTCTGTTGAAGATGCACTTTAAATTACAGGCATATGAACAGTTTTCTGTTTCACTCTGACTCCTTGCTCCCTAGGTATTTAGTGTCTGTATTTCAAAGTAGATTCTTACATGCGGTTTAGTATTTTTGTCTGTACAGACTGAAATATATGATGACGAAAAATGGATCTTTGTAAATTGATACCTCACACACTTTAGGCTGATTTTGCAAAGTAGTCTTTCAGGGTATTTTACACTGTTTACGGTTACACGTAGTAAGTTATACTAAGAGTAGTTAATATGACAGTATGGATGAGGATGGAAAGGACCTCTGAAGATTCCTAGTTAGAGCAGGGCCAGCTGGAGGGACTGTCTCCAGTTGGGTTTTGAGTATCTCCAAGGCTGGAGGTTCCGTAACCTCTCTGGGAAACTTGCTGCAGTGTTTGATCACCTGTACAGTTTAAAAAAGAAAAAAAAAGTGTTATGTTTAAAAGGAATTTTTTTGTATTTCAATTTGTGCCCTTTGGCTCTTGGTCTGTTACTGGATGGCACTGAGAAGAATCTGGCTTTGTTGTCTTACTCTCCTTCATCAGGCATCTATGCATATTGAGGAGTTCCCCCGTGAGCCTTGTCTTCTCCAGGCTGAACAGTCCCAGCTCTCTCAGCCTTTCCGTGTATGCCAGGTGCTCCGGTCACTTAATCACCTTCATGGCCCTTCACTGGACTCCAGTGTGTCCGTGTCTCTCTTGCACTCTCTTGCCCAGTGCTGGACCTGGCACTACAGATGTGTATCACATGTGCTGAGCAGTTCTCCCTCGACCTGCTAGTAGTGTTCTTTTTAATGCAACCCAGGATGCTGTTGGCCTTCTTTACTGCAAGGACACATAGCTGGATCATGTTTACTTTGCTGTACACCAGGATCCTTAGGTCTTTTTCTGCTAAGCTGCTTTCCAGCTGATGGCCTCCATCCAGTTGACCCTCAGCCTGGACTGGTGCACGGGGTGTTTCCTCCACAGGTGCAGGACTTTGCATTTCCAGTTGTTAAACTTGATGAGGTTCCCCTCAGTCCATTCCTCCAGCCTGTTGAGGTCTTGCTGATGGCAGCACAACCCTTTCGTGTGTCAGCACTCCTCTCAGTTTTGTGTCATCTGAAAACTTGGTGAGGATACACTGTGTCCCATGGAATCACAGAATCATGGAATGGTTTGGGTTGGGGGGGATCTTTATAGATCATCTCAGTCCAACCTTCCTGCCATGGGCAGGGACACCTCCCACCAGACCAGGTTGCTCAAAGCCCCATTCAACCTCACCTTGAACACTGCCAGGGAGGGGGCAGCTACAACTTCTAGGTCATTAATGTCAAAAACTATCAGACCAGTATTGACCCTTGGGATACACCACTAGCAAGTTGCCTCCAGTTGGACTTTGTACCACCAATCACAAGCTTTAAGTCCAGCAGTTCAGTCAATTTGCAGTCTACCACATTGCCTGCCCATGTATCTGCTTTGTACTTTGTCAGTTTTTCAGTGAAGATATTGTGGGAGACAGTGTCGAAAGGCTTGCTAAAATTGAGATAACCAACATCCACTGCTTTCTTCTCATCCACCAGACCAATCAACTCCTGTTAGAAGGCCGTGCTGACTAAAGCCAATCACCTTTCTATCCTTCATATGTTTGGAAATGGTTTCCAGGATGTTTTGCTCCATCTTCCCAAGGATTAAGGTGAGCCTGACTGGCATGTAGTTCCCAGTATCATCCTCCTTGGCATTGCCGAAGATAGGAGTGACATTTGCTTGCTTCCAGTCCTCAGGAGCCTCCCCAAATTGCCATGACCTTTCAAAGAGAATGAAAGGTGGTCTCACAATGATATCGGCCAGCTGCCTCAGCACTCATGGGTGCATCCCCTGAGGTCCCATGGACTTCTGTGCCTCCAGTTTATATTAATGTTCCCTAACCTGATCTGTTCCATTGAGGGTAGCTCTGCCCTGCTCTGGGCTTTCCTGCTGTCCTCAGGGACCGGGCATTCCTGAAAGCGAATCTTAGCAGTAAAGACTGAGGCAAAGAAAACATCGAGAACTTTGGTCCTTAATCACCAGGTCGCATTAGTTTGCAGTCATATGCTATAGACCTTGTATGTGTGTGGAAGTGTGTTTACGTGTGGGCTCGTTTCCAAACAAACACGCCTTTGGTTTGTGCTGATTTCCCAGACAAGCTCTTCCTGTTGGTGGCTCAGGATGTCGGCCAGCGGCCCCAGCGAGCCAGCGATTCAATTGCAGGGGAAGTTCAGCTTGGGTGAAAACAAAGACAGCAGTACACATTTTTCTTTTGGTTTTTAATTGCTTCTGTCTCTGTATCTGAAGCATTTTTCTTAAAAATACTTCACTTTGCAGGTGTAGCCTCATGGACTTTCTCTCATCATGGCTTTTCTTATCATTTGTAGCCATTAGAGAGTTCAAAATACTTTTGGCAGGGCAGTTAACACAGGTGCCCTGGAGCAACTTCCTTTGGGATAATTGCATTCTTTTTACTTAAAATCCCCTTTATGTCAGCTGTTATTTCAGAGTTCATTTCATGTCATGAGTTGTTGTGCTGTGCTGTCTGCCGGAGAGGACTGTGTTTCACTGTGACCCTGCTTCGGCAGGAGGGTTGGACTAGATGACCCACAGAGGTCCCTTCCAACCCCTACCATTCTGTGATTCTGTGATTCACTGTGGGCTTTTGTAGGGCTGACACTTTCGTATGCAAAGAAATTTTTTTTTGATGCTGGAAGGACAATCCAATAAACCATTTTGTTTCTTATTGGAAATTGAATTAATGTTGCTTTTTTTGGATGGAAAGAAGTGTACAGGCTGGATTTTGATGTCTCATTGATTTTAAAGCAAAGCCTTGGCTGTAGTTCACGGTGAAAAGGCGGTGTGATTTAGGTGCTGCTTTGACACTCAGGAGACTTGGCCTGCAGTCCTGCTTCATCAAGATGAATATCTTCACTGTATCTTTTTCTCACATCTGAAATCAGGATGATGACAATTCCTATCTGTTAAGGGTATTCTGAGGATTAATTGACTGTTATTAGACTGGGATTATAAACTCACTGACTCGTTATACGGGAAAAGAGATTGAGGCCCATAGGTTTCTTTTTTGTGGTTAATTCTCAGATGAAAGATCCACTGAGGACCCTGTACACCAACACCTGTACAGGGATTTAGACTGGGGTCACTGGGGTTCTTAGATTCACAGTGGTTTATCTGAACCTTGGATGAGATGCTTGTATACAAGTAGAGGAGAATAAACCAGTTTGACAGTCAATTCTGGAGAGCAGCAATTGTCGCTTCTGCTGAAAACTTCTGTAGCGTATGGTTTGAATATCTGTGTGGTAGGAAAATGTGGGGTAGGGCTCCCATTGTTTCTTCCGGGAATTTGTGGAAGGAAATAGTAGCTAATAGGCCATGTAGCCTTGGCATGGTGAGCATGATGTCTGTGGTATGTCAGATCTCTGACACATGTAGGGCACAGGGGACCAGGGCACATATGGTAAATCTTGATGCCTTTTGTATTCCTCTCTTTTCAGCCAGTCAAAATTTGAGCTTAAAAAAGAAAACATGAAAGCAGAAATCTGAACATATGGCAACCATAATTAAGGGGGTAGTGGTGGGTTTTTTTCCACCTTCAAACTCATTGCAGTCTTACTGACCTTAGTGCTCTTTCCTTTCTTATGGTGCATTCAGCTGTTCCCAGGAAAAGTTTGCTTTCCTGAGCAGGGAGACGGAGTAAGTATGCGCAATCAGATACCTGTATTTTTGTTTCATGAGAAATGATGTGCTTTCAAAATTTCTTTTCAAACCGTCTCATAATTAAAGTCACATTTCAGGGGGCTTTTGTGAAGAAACATCTTCATTTGGAGACTGAGATCCCTTTTCTGACTGATGACAGAGACGAGTCTTGAACCTAGATTTGACAGAAATCAAGCCAGTGTCTTTGCTATTGGGTTTAGAGCCAGTCTGTCTTCTGCTTGGGGCTATGCTGCTGCTTATGAAATATTCACCATTCCAGAGAGACAGTATGACTTTGTATAACTTGGTGGTGAAGGAAAATTTGTGGGACAAAGCAGACCCCGTTCAGGTTCTATCCCTGCTCTGTATCAGGTGACTTACATCCTAAGTGAGTCCATAGGCAGCAAGGTGATAGTGTTTAGCTGTTCTCTTTCTGATCTTTCTTCTGTTGCTCATTTTCTGTCATGGCCCTGAAAGACTCTTTGATTAGCTGGTGTGGTCCAACAAAAAAGATCTTGCCAAAAAATTCTTGACCAGCTCTCTCAGAATTACTTAGTAAGTTATGAATTATAGAACAAGTATGGAAATATGTTCTGGGTAACAGTACATAGGATTTCCCATTTCATTTAATTAGTCTTTGCTAAAGTCAGCAGCTCTGGTTAGATCCTTGGCTTGTTTGCAGCTGCTATACTCCTACTTTGCATAGAACATTATAAGAAGGGGGTCTGACACTGTCTTTCTCATGACCAGAGCTTTGTTTTTTCCCATTTCCTATGATTCTCCATAATTTAGATAGCTTGACAGTGTGTCTTAGTGGATTTTTAATTTTGCAGAACTTGAGTCGATTTGCTTTTGAAAAATTAACCAGTCCGTGCCCTTGAAAAGTCATTGCATCCGTTATTACCTCCACATGTGATAAGTTTAAGAAAATGATTAGCAAAGGCGTCACTCATTTCTGCATGCTGTATATCAGATCGGACTTGCTGTGAAGTAGTGAACCATATTAAAGCTGTGAAATCAGCCCTGCTCTACAGGGACTACAACCAGCTGCACCAATTTTACTACTTTTTTCCCTGGCAGATTCAGGAATGATTGGAATGGAGTTTGACAGTTTATTTACAGATTTGCTGTGACTGACAGGATGCCAGAGGGGAAATGTTTGTACTCCCTGAAGATAGTTTTTGGTAACTAAGGCTAAATATCTGACAGGACTTGTGTTACCAAACAGAGTGTGATCAACAGTTGTGTTACTACAGAATTCAGTGCGTCTTTTCATTTAAAATACAGCTAAAAATACAGCACTAAAGCCAGCCTTTGCCTTGATCGAAAGTGTCTGTACAGAATAGTGTCCAGGGAACAGATAGAATACAGAACTGGTGAATTCAAGCCTTCCAATCCAGTTGTGATCTCTCATCCCTCTAAGACATTAGGGAAAGGAGGATGAAAACCACTTGCATGCTGCCTGCTTTTCTCTTGGTCACTGATTTTCAAACTTTAAATTTGTAGGTTCCATAAATTTTTCAGTATGGGACTGGACCTCTTAGGTGCTAAATTCAAGTCTCCTTGGCAACCAGCCTGCCTCTCTTACCTTATGGGCTGCCAAGAGTTCACAGACCATGCGTTGAAAACTTATGTCCGTGTGTGTGATGTTAAGGTTCCTGGCAGTTTAACCTTGAAATGAATAAAATCAAATTAATCATGTTTTCCTCTTACATTCATCCCTTTGAAACTAGGGCAAATGGGCTTTTTCTTTTTCATGGTCATGTCATTCTGATTGTCAGTGGAAATCTGCAATACCTGACTAAAGGATCCTCATGGTGTATAAAAATTGGTCTAATACAATGATACTTTGAAAACAGAAACCTTTTGGAAGAAGATGCATGAGCTATATACTGTATTATATACAACATATGGGTAGTAATATTATACTGTGTATTCCCAGAAATAGTATTAAACATTTGATCAGGAAGGTATTTTTTGCTCATTAATAGCTCTTTGTTCATTTAAGAGGCACAGAAGCTTTTGTACATTGAAAAGGTTAATTATGCTCAGAGTAAAGGTACTTGAATAAATTGTGTGTTTTATGGGTAGCAGAGGTTGAAGGTGGGCAGATTTGTCTAGCACAGAGAAAAAGTATATTTTTATTAGATTGTTAGGTGTTAAGGAGTGCTGCCAACTAGCCAAAAGTAATCTGAGTATTCATGAGCAAGAGATACTGATATATTGCAGGGGACAGAAAATCAGCACCTGAGTGCCGGTGTCCTTACTTGCATTTAAGCCAATCCTACTGGTTATGTCCAATATCACAGATTTTAGTAGGGTTAATTTTTTTCTTAATTGTTTTATTGTTGTTGTTCTGGCTGGATTGGTAAACTACTGTAGACTGGATTCTTTACTGTATATTTTTGTTATAATAAGGCTATGCATCAGGAAAGAGATGTAGAGCACAATTAGTGGACAATAAACAAGAGAAGGCAAAATGAGCCTTTTTCAGTCATGATCTTCTAGTGAAGTATGTCCCCTTTTAATGCTTATGCCAGGTGTCACTTACAGAAAGACCTGAACACACTGTGCTGTACCACGACTCCAAGGAAGATTTCCCTGGCTCTCTGGTTATTAGATCATTAGGCTGAGCCCACCTCCCCAGTGATGGGGTTCTTCTGACACGGTCTTTACTGTGGATACAACAGGGTTGACAGGTGAATTCTTATTTGCATTTTTAAATTTTTGGGAATAAAAGACATACTTCAGGGAACAGAGACTGGCGTCTAGCTCGGCCCTTTCCCAAATAAATTCTCTTTGCATTAGACTATATGGCCATGGTTATTCTGGACCTGCGGCTGTGGCAGTCCTGGCTGGACGGTTACTTTTCTATAAGGGACAAGTGATGGTTGGCTGTGTTTGCACTGTTGTTATCCACACAGTCAGGCAGTTCCTCGGGGAGTGCGTGTGGTGGTTAACCTGTTCCCATGTCTTGCTATCTTGACTATTGAAAAGCTTTTCTCACAATAAATCTAACTGTGGCAGGTCACAGCTTAATACTGCCAGGTTTTGTTCTGTCCATCATGGCTGTGGAGGAGAGAGTTTTTTTCCCCCTTTCTCCTTGTGGATGCTTTTATACCATGTTTCCACTAGGTTTATTGTTAATACTCCCTGTACATAAAAGTAGAAGCTCTACCCTGAAGGGTGAAGGAAGGTTGCCCAAGGTAATGCAAGAAATCGTGGACAGTGTAAGGCAGAAATACAGTCCTACAGCCCTGAATCCTGGTTTCCAGCTGTAGTTCTAGTCTAATGCCTTTTAACAGACAGAAGACAAAAGTAGGTATAATGTACTTTTGTTAGAATTCAGACAATCCTGAATGTGGGTCATAAAATCCTTAGCTTCCAGGCTCTCCCTGTTGCTGTAAGAGGTTGTTGGGTGCCCACTGAGCTGCTGTATTCCTGGCCGGTGGCATCGTTCCTGCCTTGATTGGTACGTCGCACCGCAGTTACTATGGCTAATGGCCGTGCGCAGGTTGTGACTCTGGGAGCTGTATGAAAAGATCCTCTCGTGCTTTTTAAGGCCCAAGAAAAGTGACCAAAGTAGTCAGTGACCAGGTTGCCTAATACTATATTGAAGTTCTTCAGTAGCTGGATCATCTTATTAGAAAAAGATTAGATGATATAACAGGAATGCAGTGCTTTGAGATCAGCGACAGACAGTGGACTGGAATCACGAGCATTACTGAGACTGTCGTCCAGTGCCTAAAGACAAAAGCATAATTACTACGAGAAGGTCATTTTTCTAAGCAAAGGACAGTTGTAAACCGCCTTTACCAGGAAAAAATCAGTATTTGTTGCATTGCATCATTGAATTATTCATCAAGATCAGACACTTGCTTGTTCAATTTACTTTGTCATTTTCTTCTAGCTTATTCTCAGCAGTTTGGCTGAAAATATAACACAACAGCACCTGCTTACAAGAGACATTCAATTCGCTAGATGTCTTGATTGGAATGACATTTGCTTTGGTCTAAGCTAAAATCAAATGCTCTTTGTTTTAATGGGATATTCATGTTTTACAGACAAATAACTAGAATTGGTGTCATGATATCTTGATGTTAACCTGTTCTTAATATTTCAGTGAGTAATTTCAGGCCCTTAATTTAGAATAAACAAGATTTGCTCATGGATCAGATCCTGCATCTTCTGCTCTATACAGCCTCTGTTGAAACAAGCAAGTGTTTTCCCAGCAGCAAGATTTGATTGTCTAGAAAGGTGTAAACATTCCTTTTTCTGAAATTGCTTCATGTATATAGGTGAAAATAACACTCTCAGGAAATTCTAGGCATGGTTAGATTGTTTCAAGACCCTAGTCAGAGTACTGAAATGAGTAAATAATAATTTCTCTGTCACTTCACAACCTATTCTTGTTATACGCAAGTATATAGAGGAACTCAGGTACACAAGGAGATCAGAATCTGCCTCCATATGTTCCTCTCACCATGATCCCGTTTTTTCTCTTTTGTTGCTTTCCCCCATAATTTACTTCGTTTGCATATTTTAGTGTTTCATACCATGGTGCCTGCGTCAATTTTCTTTTGAATAATTAAACAGGTACATGCCCTTGGAAAGTCATTGCACCCTTTATTGCCACTTAATGTGTTAACTGTGAGGAATTGGGAAAAGATGTTGTGCATTTTTGTGGACTGCTGTTTTATGCAAGGGTTGGATATAAAGAATGGGACTCAGAGAATATGCTGTGTTTTGGGGTGTGTGATGAGCCACATCTCGGATACCCAGAAGATGTACCCAGACTGGAAAACCTTACCCTTTTGCTATTTCAAAGGAAGATGTGAGCAACCTCTTAAAAAAATAGTAGTAGTAATAAAAAGATTTGATTGCCAGAGTCAGTGGCTATTAAGTGATGTCTCATACTTAGGTGGGGCGGGGTTTTCGCTAGTGGAAGGTTTTGGTCTCTGCAAAAGAAAATTTAAAGAAAAGAATTGGTCATGAGTCCTCTGTGCTGTGAGTTTGGGAGAAGGGGGAGAGAAAGAGGATGGACAGGAGGAGTTTTGCAGCTTTTTAATAAAAGTAGCTGAGACTTCTCTGGAGGGGTGGCAGCATCAGACGGGGATTGGGGTGGGTAACGCGCTCCGAGCTGCTCTGGGGACGGCTGGGTTAATGCGGAACTTTCTGTAAGCAGTGGAGAGCTCCAGGTTCTCGTTAAAATCCCGAGCCAGGTGAGCTGGAGTGTAGCTGTACTACAGATGCAGCTCTAGTGGCAATACTATAGGGATTTGTGAAAATTGTGCTGGCTCGGATAACAGAGTCACAGTTTCCATTGTAGGAACAATGAGCGCACACCAGGGTAGGCCGATGACAAAATGTGTTTCACTAAATTGCTTTTTGTTTTGCTGTTGTCTGGGAGTCATCCTTTGCTTTCCCCCCTCCTTTTGCTTGCGAGTACTCTTAATTGTAAACATATTTCAGTGTCTTTGGTCACTCTAAATGACATTAGAATGTGGATTTGCCTTCATTAGTCATTCAAGCCCTACTCTTTGCTATTAGCATACTGCTAGAAATTTGTATTGATTTCTAGGTGGGTGTTTTCCTTCGAGTAGGACATATCTCTGCTTAAATGTTACAAAATAAACCAAGGCAGTTAGTGTTCAATGCCAACAAATAGGTTGTTGGGATTGTTTGACTCGTTACTCGGCATGCAGCCAGTGCCGGAGGAGGTCCCGGCTGATCGCTGCGGCCACGGCAGCTCCATGGCAGGGAGGTGGAACCTCTGCTCCAGCTCTTGAAGGCAGAGAACCCCTTTCAGAAGCAAAACTTCTGCTTGGTCAAGCTTGAGGAGAAAGTGCAGACTGCAGCTTATGCTTTTGACGTTTGAGATAATTAATAAGTGCAGAAACAGAAGGAAAAGTTTATGACGAGGTGGTTTTGGATTCAGTGCAATCGGTAGTGATTTATTCAGAGAAGAGGGACTCCACCATCAATATGGTTCTATTCTCTGGGCCTTTGGAAGAGCTTGTGGTAGAATTGCTCAGCTCTGATTCAAATTTCCCTGTGCCAGCGTGGCTGATGGGTTCAGCCAAATGCTAAATGAAATGCATCCAGTTTGGGGGTTCATCAGTGGGAGAAAACATGGGGAGTATGACAGCAGTTTATAAAAGAGCAGCCTCTAAAATTGAAGAGATTACATCTTGGGGAAGGCTACAGTCACAAAGCACACATAAATGATGATCATTGGTTAAAAGGCATCAGTGCCTTGGAGATAAAGAACTGTTATAGATTCTAAAAGAGATTATCAAAATCCCTCAGACCAGACAGTGTTAATGATGCAGATCGTGAAATGTGTGGTGACTGAGATTTAAACGTGTGTTTTGATATGGATTGTATGATCACTCATCAAAAGCTTCAGACCTGTTGTTTTTAAAAGAGTGTTTTCTTTACTATCTGAATCAAATATGTCAGCTCTGCAATCTGTGGCAGGTTAATTGAAATGCAGCGAGAGTGCAAAATCTGAATCAAGCATGAGGTTGGCAAACTTTGTTCATCCTTTGATTTATGCAGAACTCTCAAAGTAACCGCTTAGCTGGAGAACGGTTGATGAAATTAGTGTGATTTTCCATCCTTCCTTAGATAGGAAGGACTTGGTCTGCATGGAGTCTAAAGGAACAATTTCAAAGATGTTGTATTTGACTACATTGAGTCAATGTATAGCAGAAGCTTGAGGAATGTCTTATAACAGTATTGTAGTTACTTTTCAGCATCTGGTGATGGACTTCATACCACTTGAGTGAAATTCTGCAAGTGGCATGCTGAAAATCACCCAAGGTAGTTTTTGACGTCTCCCTTTTCCTCATAAACTGTTATTTAATTTTATGTAATTGAATTTGGTGACATTTAGTGCATGTTAAAGGAAGGAATTTATAATGGTGGCTAAAGCAAAGAGTATTTCAGATTCGTTCTTTGTGACCTGTTCTTGCTATTCTGCTAAATCCATGTAAATCCTCTGCCTGTTAGAAACCTGTGCCAGAGCTGCTGACTAGCCTTCTGCCCTAAGATTGACTGATGTCTTCAGGGACTGTCAGCAGGAGGAAGAAAAGCCCACCAAAAGTGAATTTGTAAAAGCCTTTGAACTACAGTGCGAGGGGTTGAAGACGTTCTTTCCTTCTCCTGAGCTGGACCTTTGGTTCCCACTGCAGTGGTCTCTTGGTGTCTTTAACTTCTACTGATTGCAGGTGAACGTGATGGCAACTCAGGCTGGTTCTGCCAGGTCAATGTACCCACACCCCAGCTGGAGGGCATTATGATAAGGACCAGCACTAAAAAAAAAACCCTTTGCCATCACAGAATCTCCCCACATTCCAGTGACATGAAAGTATTAGGGCGTTTGGGAGAGGATGTTTGCACTAAGGGGCTGTATTGTTCAGTACCCAGCAGTGTACTCTTCCTAGGTCTAATATGTCATTTAAAAGCAATTTGCCTGAATGAAATAAAATATGCATGATGGGTGAACACAGATGAGCTCTGTTAATGTATTCTAATTAACTTGCTAAAAATATTTTAAAATCTTAATAAGCTTAAAGAGAATTTCTGATGATCAGATGCAATGTTAATGAGCATGGTATAAAAACATAAGAAGGTAAACTAGATAGCTGATTGGCAGTTGCAGTGCTGTCTGTATAGCTAACATTTTTCTTGTGCAAAAGAAAGATCTTTGGGTTAAATTTTAGCTTTTGTCTTGGTAGCTAATTTCTCAAGATCTATTTCTAGAAAGCTTAATGAACAAAACATTAAAAAAAAATTTACCTGTTTGATTTGGGGTGGAGTGGGGATTTTATTGCTTAATTATGCCTTAGAAAACCACACGAAGGACATTTATAATAAAGTATCTGTGTTCTTTGTGTGTGGGAGAATGACTCTTTTCCTTTTATATGTGCCATAAATTTCAGATTGTAGTTCTTTTTCTCTCCAGGCTATTAGGTTTCTGCAGACTATATTTCATTCCTTAGCACCTATAGTTGCTTGGCAACAGCATCCGATTTACATGAACCCAGCCCCGTGAATGAATGGTTACCTGGAACCTTTCTGCGCAGAAACCCCGAGAAATGTAGCGGTTCTCCCATTCAGTATGACAATTATTAGGAAATATTAATTGCTTCTCTCTAGTCATCTTTCTGTAGCCTTTATTGTTCAGTTAAAGGGGAAAAAAATGTATTCTCTGTTTAGTTCTTCCTGCCAGAGGTCACAAATTTCATTTATAAATACGCCATTTGGAAAGCAGGAGGTTTTTTAGTAACAGAAGACTTTAGTAGTGCTCAGAGCCTCAACTGGTACAAGTGGTCCCCAGTGCTGTGTTCTGTACATACAGAAAGAGGTTCAGGGGAGTGAAGTAGCCCACCACAGTCACATACAGAAGGTCAGTGTGGTTTTCTTCTGCTAGTAAGTTTGGTATAGTTTTTAGGGAGAAAAAGAGGCAGATGTTTCCTACTCAATATATTTGCTTCCCTTCTTGGTGTATGGAACTTCCTTGAACAAACAAAATAAGCAGATTTTCTGCTACCTCAGCCTAGTGTTTTGTGAGCGGGTAGAGCCTCCTATCAATTCATTTTATTCTTGCGAAGTGCTTTACAACCTGTAGGTTATTTCTATTGAGAGGAGTAGGAGGTATTAAAAAGAAAAATCAAGAAGAAAAATTCTTCACCGGCACCAAACACCAAACAGTCTTATGGGTCTAGGAGAAGAAGAGCTGCAGGCGGTGTCTGTGGGTGCCAAAATAGCTGTAATAATTCTTTTGAAAAATCTTGTAAAGAAAACACCCAAATTGCCTTGTTTGTAAGTTCATTTCTGTTTTTCAGCTGGCTTATCCTTTACCACAATAAAATGATACTTGGGTCTTGACTCTTTTCTGTTGTGTTTCTAGAGGCCTTTGTTAATGTTGTTGAGAAGATGCAAAGACCAGTGCTGAGGGAAGCAGAGTAGTCCTGAGATCTGGAAGAGATCTGGTTTGCAAATCTAGATCCCAAACTGATATTTCCTCAAGCTTGTGGTGGTTTGGGTTTCTCTAAAATTAAAATACCTGGCAGGATATTCTTTCCTCTCTTCACTCAAGTGGCACTCAAGGTCAGGTCATCGCACCCTGTACCTTTTAATTTTATCCTGTGGCTTTAGGTAATGCTGAACTTGCAGTTGATTATTATTATATTTTCTCCTGTGGACATGTCTTGCTACTGATGCACAGACTCTGCAGATTAACTAATGCAGAATCGAATGCATTTGTGATCTAAGTAATGAAGAGGCCTTTGTTCTATTCTTGGTTGTTCTACTGATTTTGTGTGACCTTGGGCGGCTCATTTATCTCCTGCCTTGCTTTTCTCATTTTAACCTTCGATGGATGGTGTCATACGTTGATTTGCCAGTGTAATTTTCTATTTCCCTTAGAAGATTTGCAAGGCTGAATATTGCTGTGTATGAGGACAAATAGTTTTTGAAAATGAAACAGTGGTGGTTTTTAAGTTTCTAAATAACTTGGTAGCAAGCGTTATTTGCTGATGTGTGATCTGCAAAGCTACATGTGGTAATTACACATGTCAGAGTTGTGATAGGCATAGGAGGGTGTATATTTTGCTGAGTTTCAAGCATAAATTTCCCATGTGTCAGAATATTTTGAGGAAATACTGAGCTATGCTGCAGTGCTAGCAGCAGAGCACATTAAAACAAAAAATGTTGGTTTTAGTTGGTAAAATGTCTAAGGTAGCAGTGATTTTTTATTTCTTTTGTTTTTTTTAAAAAAAACAACATCAATTTCTGGGAGCATCTTGCATGGTCCTGACTTCGGGGGAATATCTCACCTCCAGTCCTAGGCACTGAGCAGCAGGAATTGTTGGTTTGCGTTTCCAGGGTTCCCGGAGGCACTGTAGCTTGGTGCAGAGCCCTCCTGAGCTTGGGGACCGCAGGACGCCTGACCCTCCTACCACAGGACCCCGCAGAGCACGCGTCTGGTGGAGCTGCAGACCTTCAAAGGCGCAACATTGTCCCAAGAGCCCAAGAGGCCAGGCAGTTTTCTAGCGCAAGGTTCTCTGTGATTTAGCGGGAGTTATCATAAACTGGCCCCTTCCTAGTAAATATTTGGGTGGGCAAACTGACAACATGCAGTGTCAGGTGCTTCTAGAGCAGACATTTTTAATGTTTTTGCCAACTCTGCTCTTTCTTGATAGGGCTTTCAGTAGTGAAGACATTTTTGCTAGGCACTGATAGCATACCAGCAGCGCTAAGCATCAGTGGTTTGTGGTCTTAAGATTATGCCTTTTAATGAGTACCAGAACTTAATATCCTTAGCTTATCAAAAAGAAAGACAAAGATGCAATTTAATTGCGGTCTGTAAGCACCAATGCGTGAAGGGGAAACCCAATTCTATAGTAATGTTTTAACTGGGAGACTAAAGCCACAAAGATCAAGTGACTAGAAGTTTAAAGAATAAAAATTAAATTATCTGAAAAGTGCAAATATGTAACTTTCAAGGTATTAAACATGAAAACAGCCGGTAGACACAGTAAATTCTCTATCATGTGGAGTCCTCCAACTGAGGTTCTGTGTCTTCTTCGGATTGTGGTAGTTCAGTGAATACAGAGCTGGGCTGTGTGGTGGGATCACTGCGTGAAAGTTGTGTGATCTCGTTTAAGCAGATGGTCCACTCTGACCTTTTACGTTTTTGGAGCGCTCTGTAGATAGGTTATGAAATAGCTGGATGTGATGGCTAGATTTCAAGTGCCCGGTTTGGATTTCCTCTAGGTTTTACTTTCAGACTGGTACCACCTGCTTCAGATTTCTTTTTTTTTGGGAAGCAGTTAATTTGTCACATTGGTTCCAGATTTCATGTTTATTTGCTGAACAACAGGAATTCCGAAGTAGAAGATGAAGGTAGAGGTGTTGCCAAGACTCCATGAATAACTGTGGAAGCATGGGGTAAATCAAAGCAGTTTGTGCTATGTTAAGCCTTTAGTTGGAGCCTTCACTACTTTATGGATGTTTGGACAACTGCTGAATAGTTTTTGTGGTGATCAGTATTTTTCCCCAGCACACACTGTTTTAAAGTTTTATGGTTCTTGCCACATCCAGACTTTGGGTAACAAAAGAGGAAAATTTTGAGTGGCCAAAAAAAAAAAAGTTAAACCTGATGTAAGCCAGTTCCATTCGTACAGGAACCCATTTAACTTACTAATTAATGAAATATATTACGTATTTTTTCTTTAAGGAATTAATTCAGAACCAAGGATTTACACAAGTTAGAATCAGCAAGGGTTTATTAAATTACTTCTAGTAATAATCTCTGCAGAAGAGGACTTTTTCCCAAATACATTTTCAGTCTTAACCAAACAGATTTTAAATGGTCATGTTAATTTATCTTCTGTCTCTTTGCTTAAAAGCTTTCACAGAAATATTTTTCCAAAATATTCAGCCTATATCTACAAAAAATTTTGGTCTGAATCTGCTGCTTTTTTTTTCTCATTGCTATAAACTCTAGTGCTGAATTGTGGATTGTTTTTATTTATACATTACCATTGGAATTTATCCCAGGCTTCATCAAAATATTCTGTCAAATAGAGATCTGCGTCTCAAAAAAAAAATAATCACAGCGAATTGATAAGCAATTGCAGCTCTGCTGTATTTCTACAAGAAGTGCAAATATTTCAGAGGTCTGGTTGCGGGTGTGTCAATGTAGATGTTATAACAGGTTTATGATTATTGATCTGCTTGTTCCCAAATCAGTCTTTACCATTCGTGTACCAAAGTTTTCCTTGCTGTACAACTGCTGATGTCAATGAGGCTGAATTGTCAGTGGGGTTGTATCTTGAGCAGGTTTTGCTTCCTATACTACATCGTAGGCTGTGTGTATTTTTTGGGTGACCTGCAATAATTTGAGGTGCTGTTAAGAGAGAATTTATGTACATGTTTTTGTATGTTTATTTTTTTTAAATCCATCAAAAAAGGGAAGGCTTGGAGTCAACATTAAATTTTAAATTCATATCTGAAGTAGGCTAGAGTAGGAGGATTTTCAGAGGTAGGTGATTTGGTGTCTTTAAGATTCAGTTTGTGGAGTACAAAGTTTTTTCTTTATTGAAGCAAGGTCTTAGGAAAGCCAAGCTTGGCATCCTCATGAAGAATGATTTCTCTTATTAGAAGTTGCTTGAGAATGTAAGGTGACCTAGACTATCAGTAGCATACGAGTCTTGACTACGGACACCATTCCTACTCTGTTTTACTTAGGTGTGTGCGCATCTGTTCATTTTAGTGGTATTGTTCTTGCCTTACAGCAGTATAAGCGAGAAGAATCATGCCTGTTCTGCCTTACGTGGTTGTAGAGACTTTATGTAAGTAGCATAAATGTCGAGAATATTAGCCGTATTTGTCATTGCAGCTGAGAAAATAGAGGCTTTTTTCCCCCCTGTTGAATTACAGCTGGTGTGATAGTAACTGTAGCCTTAGAGGCTGATGATCAATGCTGTCCTTAAAAGTTGTTTTTCTTCCCCAGGCACTGCATTTAAAATATAAGAATAAATTCTGTGTCTGGAAAATTTCTGAAATACATTTGAGCAATTGAAACCCTCGGTGAAATTAAAGCACGTTACAAAATATGAAAACTTCTTTGCTTCTAAGTAAGGGAACAGCCAACCTGTATGGCAAATACGGCTTGCTCTTCTCTGTAATAAATTAGCTGACGCTTCAAACTGGAAGTCAGAAACACTTCTAAAAACTAGTTTTTGAATAGCTTTTGTGAATTACTGTATTGTTTTTAGAATTGTAAAGGTGGCTGAATTTGAATGGTTGTCTTCAAGCTTGTAATTTATTCACTTGGGCGGTTGTGTTGGTCTAAACTGGGGGGGGGAAAGGAAAAGAAAAAAAAAGTGTGCTCCATTTTATTTCTGCCTCAATCAGGTAGATATTGTCTAATGTACTGAAGGCTGGTTTGTGGCAGTCTTTTTTTTTTTTCTCTGCTATGAATACTTGGAGATGTTGGAAGTGGTGCAGCACAATGAGGTAGAGAAGCAAATGCCTTTGGACCCAGTCCTAGAACTCACGGGGACAGAAAGGACACTCAGTACCTTGTACGTTTTCATATTTAAAGGGGTTTAGACAAGAGAATCCTTTTACCATAGCGGGAGTTAAATTTCGCAGTGTTTATATGAATAAGAAAGATTTGCATGAATTTTGGAAGAGTTAATATGCAAGGAAGACGATTTTGGAACATTTGTTTTATAAATGGGACAAAATAATCACATATTTTGGTGTTGATTTTCTTGAATGAAAAGCTAGAAAATACTTTTTTTGAAATTATAGTGTTTGGAGTTAATCAGAGAGATAAAGGAGGGACTGATACTTTTCTTGTTGCTTGCAAATTGTAAATTGCAGTTATTCGCAATCATGCTTGTAGCTGGCATGGGTTCATGTGCCTAATCAGCTGCTTTTTGAATGCATGTTCTATTGTTCTGTTTTATTTATGGATTCAGTTGTTATGAGAAAGACATTATGAAGCTGTTTGGATGAAGCCTTGGAAATGTCTTTTAGGAGTTTTGAAAGTCAGCGAATGCCTAGAGTTTGGGGTATAAACCGGGGCTGTGTGTAGCACTGGGAATTTAGATGAAAAAGCTGAAGAATTTTCAGCCTCAGGATGGAAGGTCAAATTCTACTTTCGGACTTTGCAGTATGTGAGCCAGCAGAATTCTGGACTGACACAGGCACGTTGTTACCGTCCAGCTGAATCAGAGCCAGATCCAAAAGCCCTGAGGTCAGGAGTCATCCCATCGACGTCGGCATCCGGACCCGCGAGCAGTCTGATCTGACCCCGCTCCAGGTGGAACAGGAGGCTGAATTTCTGCCTCCGGTCTCCTTGCACAAATGACATGGCAGCAGAATCTTGGTGCTAATTATGAGCACTAACCTTCTGATTGATGTGAGTTTGCGTATGTGATTTTTTTTCTTAATAGCTGTGGTTATGTGCCAAGAACTTTAGAGGGGAGGTTGGACTGCTGAGGAGGGACTCGCCCGGTGTTACTGGTTCCACTGTCTCACTTGCTGAATCCACTATGCAACGCTATTTGAGTCTGCACTTTCTAAAAATCTTTGGTTTTCCCTCCACTTTTTGTCTTAATCTGTTTAAACTGCTTACTTTTCTGGGAAGACATCAGTTCTATGTTTGTAAATACACAGTGGTACAGGACTTCGGTCTTTTAGGGACCACTGACAACAGCTAAACAAAAATAACAGTAATTTCTCTCATTTCTCGGTGACAGGTTATTTTCTTTTTCACTATGTGCCTTTCAATGAAAGCAATATTTTGGCTGAAAACAAGAGCCAGGAGATGAACTTTAACATCATTCAATTCTTGCTGGATCTGTGTGAAAGGCAGAATGGGGGTTCTTGTATGAGCAGTAACATACAGAGGGTGGGCTGACTTCTCAGCCTGTGTGGGAAAGTGCCTTATGCTCAGTCTTGCCACGTAAGTGAACTTCTTTACTTGGGGGTGTGTGTGTGTCGTCGTCCCGTCCCCCGCCCCGGTCCAGAGGGAATTATTATTTTAACTGAATTTCTTTAGATCAGTCTCCATGTTCCACAGCAGATTGCAGGATGACACCATGCCATGCACAACTGCAGACGCTTTCCAGACAGGGTTAAAACTCTGTGTCAGCTCTCTAAAAAAATCATTAATTTTTAAATAGGAAGGAAATAAACTGGTTGGTTAGGTACTATGCAGGGAGCTTTTAATTAAAAGATGTTTAAATCTGATTCTCTCAACTGTCAAAGAATTGAATTCATGAATTATGTTTGCTACGGTTGTTTTTTTTGTTAGTAACACTGTATTTAAGTTCTTTCTCAGCACTGCCATAGGGGATGAATGGTAGCTCCTGACAGATTCAAACACAGCTGGCTGAGAACACCGCTAGTGATGGATGAACAATGTCTTTGTTAATGCCCCTGTATACATAAATGATGGGCTTGCTTTATTTATTTATAAGATGTATCCAATTACACATCTCGGAGCAAATGTCCACCGTTCAGTAAGGCACACAATATTGGCATTAAAAAGACAATCCCTGAAATCAGTGATCAATACATTTTCTTCACTCTCAGGAGAGAGATTGAAATAAGAAGTAAACCTAAAATTCAGCAAATTCAAGTAAGTTCTTTTTGTGACCTACTCCACATCTGTAAGAAGTGGCTGAAACTCAACCAGGGAGGCCGTTGTCGCTGCTCTGGCCATAGGCAGAGCTGCCTCTGGAAACACAATACACTGGGTTCACCTAAGATCCCTCTTCCACCTGGTCTGGATGGACCAGTCGCACCAGTACAGAGAGTCAGATTCTGTTGCCAGACAGTGATGGCTAGGGTTCACTAGGCTGTTAGCTACTGGGATGTTTCAGTGAAGCAAGCCATCCTAATTATTCCAAGTGGAGGAGAATGAGTAGTTTTGCCCTTTGTATAGCTTCAGCCTATGGTTTTAGCTTTTTTTTACTGTGTATCTCTGTGTGTTTCTACTCACGAGCTGATCCAATTTAGAGCTGGAGATGTCCAACCAACACTAGAAACTTCACAGTGTAAATTAAGTTAGTTTCTTTTATCAAGTAGGTTAGCTATATACTGAAATAATTCTTAGCATTTTGCTACAAAAGAATTAATTTGGATTAAGATGTATGTGCAGATAATCCAGGTGTTGAACACTTCTGGGCTTAAGGTCTGTTTCCCCTCTTGGTAGATATCCCACTCAACTAATAATAGGGTAAATGTGTACTCACGAGTGATTTCTATAGAATAGCTAATGCACTGTAAATTCACCCCTACTTTTCATATGGTAACTTAAATAGAAGTACCCTGAGGTACAGTCATGGCATAAATTGATAGCGTAGCCAAAACGTGAATCGTTTGACCCAGCAAGGAGTAAGTCTCCCGTCCAGCCCTCGATTCGTAATGCAAACAGATTATCTGTTACCGGGGCACTGGAGTCAGCTACAAAGCAGAAACCAGCCCTGCCTGGCCTGTTGGTAACGGTGCCGGTGGAAGCAGACAGCAGTATGGCCTGACAGAGCTCCGAAATGTTTGGAAAGTTGTGGAGCAGAAGCCCCAAGACAGAGAGCTGGCATGCAGGTGGAAGTGCAAGAACCAGCTGAGCTGAGCTGTGTTTGCGGTTTTCCCGGGGCTGGCTGCTGTTGGGCTTTACCACTTTGCTGTTGTCTCTGAAGGTGATAGCCCAGCAGTTTATTAAACCCCTTTCTGGAGGCGATGGAGAGCAAGCATGCCTTATTCTTTGGTTTTAGCTGCTGTGAAGCATAGCCAACATGTTTGTTTCTCCTGCTGTCTTTCTGGTTGTCTCTGAAATGTGATCTTTTCACGTTGGATATAGTAGTTCTGCAAGAATTTATACTTGCGTCAAGGTGTAGCAAGACAGAATTGTGACTACTGGGCAAATCATTTTGAGTTCGGTTTGGTTTCTAGGAACAGAGGCTTGCTAGTTATTTTTCACTGGTTTCTGTGCTCTTATGTTGTTGTGATAATCTTGGCAGGGATCTGTCACTCTGTGTTGGTGTAATTGAAACTTGCTTTCCCTGAGGAATCACTCTGCTGTTTGTTTTATTTGTTTACTGACATTGACAGAGATCCTAATGGCTCTTAAAACCCAATTTGTGCATCACTGAATATCCTCCAAAGAGGAAAATAAAATTAAATGTATCAGTAAAATAGGGTCCCCCATGCAATGCTTTGTGTGGGTCTTAGACTCCACCTGAGCACCTAGCTGTGGGTCTAGAAGTGGCATGGTGAGCTGCATCTTCTCTTTGTTTCTAATTCTGTCCTCGGGGCTTTTGTCATTAAGATACTTGAAAGGATAAATGACAAATTTAGGGCATCAATATAAGTTGACCAACTTTGTCTGGTGAGGAATAAATTATCTTTAGCTTTTATTAAAAAGGAGACTGAGATAACAAAACAATAACCACAGTAAAATTCCCCTTTTGGGAGCGTATACGTGATGGTATCACTTACTGTTGTCGTAAATCAGGGTGATTAAGTGTTTAGGTTTTTTAAACATACGATATCAAAGTGTTTATGCATTTATTTTGTTTTAAGCCTTGGAGGAATTTCCATGAGATCATGTGGAGTACTCGCGTTCATGATGCCGTACTGAATTGTGGTTATGGATAGATATGTGGCTTGTTGCGTGCCGTGCTCTGGAGGAACGCGGACACAATAAATAATGAGGCACAGGACAGACATTCAGGAGTGTGAGAAGGAAGGGCGGGTTTCTTTAAAGACTAAAGATTGCAGGATACACCCAAAGCTGTGGATTTGCATTGGGTGAAGATCCAGATATTTTTTTATTTTATTGAAGTGACTTAGACCGTCTCTAATTACCTTTTGACACACTTCCTTGTCATTCAAGCATATAGGGATTGCCCAGGTTTCAGTGAACTCTGCCTGTGAACATCACGAGGAGATAAGTTGGGAAAATCCCGCTGATTTTAAAGGTTATCTGTCAGTTTGTATATATACAGCTATGAGCCAAACCAATCTGACCTCAAACCAGAGCTGTAGTATACTAACACTCCACCTTTCTTATTGTATATCTCTTTTGTAAATCTCCCTGACTTTGGTAGCACTATAATAATAATAGATCTGCAATATTTATGTTGCCTCTTCTAAGGAAGTGTTCTAATGTGTCTTGGAAAGGTGGGTAATTAGTCTTATCTCCTTTTTTACAGAAGGTAAATTAGAGGTACAGAGAGAGAGCCCAAACCGTCTGACTCCCCCCTCCCTATTCTCATTGCTTGGCTCAGTAGTGGGAATCTTGGCAATATGCACTTTCAGTCTGATCTATACATTGTATTCCATTGCAGTGCCCAGAACAAGGATTTTGGCTACTGGTGGTGCATCCCACAACAAAAAGATCTTACAGGTAAGTGGAAAATTAAATCCTTTGAACTGAACTTGCAGTTGCATCTTCATTTTTATTTTGAAGTGCTAACTAAATCACTGCAACTGCAGAGGAAGATATGGATATGGGATTGTGAATCTGCTGCAGGTCTTTGGGGTTATTCTGCAGGTTCAGTGTGGAAACCTTTAGCCCAATGCTAATTTTGTATTGAACTTCAAAGGTTTTTTTACACTTGACTAGTTTTATGAATGTGTGTCTGAAGCACAGGTGATTTCCAGGTCTGATCACTTACATCAAATCAATCAGCAAAGAAATCAAGAAGAGACTTGATACAATACCTGATATTTTTGTAGTTTTTGTCATTCAGATCAAAAATGGACCATGGGTTGAAACTGGAGGGGGATTATGCTGGTGCTGAGCACTCAAAGAAACCCACCCCAAACAAACAAAAAACCCCAAACAGACCCCCGAACCCTACCCTTGTTGTTTTGAGTATCTGCTGCTTCTTAGCATTGTGTCACATACTGGGGGGAGGCTACGCTTCTGTATAGTCTCTCCTCCCTCTTCCAACCTTCCTCTCCTGCTGCTGTTGCTGCACATCCAGCCCTGGTTAAGATCCTTTGTCTGTCTACTTGAGAGCAGAGCACTGCACGCTCTGTTTCTGCCCAGTGAGATACGGCAAAGCCTTGCTCATGGATGGTGAGGGGCCTCTCACCTGGCTTTTGCTATCGCAGAACTAGGCATCAGGGCTGGGGTTCATCTTGCTTGAATCCACTCATCTGTGATGTGATGTCTGTATATGATCTGTCAGTCCTGTAACAGTCGGGAGATCCAGTCAGTTACAGTGCAGAGGAAAGCGGTTGGTGTTTTATCTTCTCAAACGTAGATGCCTCCCTCCGGGTGAGCCAAAGAGATTTCTGAACTCCACTGATGGTCTTGAGAAGCTCCCCTTTGCCTAGAGGCTCCAATGCTGAGCCTGGGGGTAGATGTCTACACCAAAAGGCACCTGTGGTAATCTTGGGCTAAGTCCTGGCACTGAGGTTAGCCACCATGGGGTGAATTGTTTTCTGGAGATGCCAATCCCTTTCCACCAGCCTCAATTACGCACCATACTCTTTGACAGTTGCAATCATATGAAAGGAAGGTCATCTGCACTGCGAAACCTGAGCTAGAAGAAATGAAGGTTGAAGAGCAAAGAGCAAAAAGCTCTCTCTCTCCTAAGGCATCTAAACCCCCTGTTTGTATAACAGTTGGTTGTACGGCTGATTGGGACACAACAAATTCGGCATGTTTTGCCTGTAGATGTCATCTCTCTTCATCTGCTTTAGTTATTTTGCTTAGCAACTTGACGTTGGAAAATTAACTGATAGCTTAATTGCTTAAAACATTGGTCCCTACTGGAGTAATTCTACTAAGAATATGTCAGGAAAGAGATTGGATTAATAGATGAATTTGTTTTTAAAGCTGTATTTCCAGTTTAGGTGCCAGGAGGATTTCCTTGCTGTGGAATGAAGCAGAGAACTGAATGTTCTTATAACATGTAATTCTCCAACATACACGGTGGAATAATTGTGGGAATGAGAAAGTGGTGGCTCTGGTGCTTGCTCTTTACGTGTAACCATACAGCTGCTTTTAAAACTCATTAGAAATGTCTTAAAATAATATGATCAATACAGTGTCATCCACTTAATTCAATCACTGGTTAATTGGATCCTCCTTTTTAATTTAATCAAAACCTCAGAAACCATATCAGTTGCATGGAGAATAACAGCTTCCACCCTTATCATGGTCAATTTTGGATAATTTGTTCCAGGGCTACAAAAGACTATCATTTAATTAATCAACATGCAGTAACTCCTGTATTTTACATGGCAAAGGAGGCAACTTAGGAAAATCTGTTTAAAAAAATATAGTAAGGCAGCTTTCTTCATGATTCTGGGAAGCTTTTCATAACATATGTGGTGCTTGATTAATGACCACATGAAACACAGTGAAATATTTTAAACAGTAAAACCTCTAACACTTTCTTTTAAAATTATTCAGGAGAGAGACCACAGTTTCAAATCACTTACTAAATATATGAACTTTGAATAAATTTAATTATATAATCATATGGCACAAAAGGTAGTTATTATTTGTAGTATTACAGCACTTATTAGCATTCAGTATAGAGCTGCATTGTATAAGGCTCTGCAGAGATAAAAAAAGAAAAAGAACCTCTGTTGTCCAAAGGAATGTGCAATTCAAGCTGAAGACAAGATGAGATGAAGAAGCAGATGGGGAACGCACTGAAACAATGCAGTGGTATTGGCTGGCAGGATGGGCAGCGGAACCAGCACTCTGTGCCCTCATCGTTTCCAGAGGGCTTTTTAATAGATACTGTGGTTAATTTTCTGTTTGTCCTCTAGCACTGAAGCTCGTGTATTGCTCAGTGCTTGCTTGTAAGTGAAGTTGGGCAATACTGACTTGGCTATCTTGCCAGAAGAGAGTGTTTGAAGTGTGTAACCTCAGGCTTTCATTGGATTCTAGTTAGCAACCAGCCACTTTTGTTTAAAATTACAAAAATTGGTTATTTTCAAAGGTTTTGATTTGCAGATTCCCCACAAATTTTCAGAGAAAGAGGTAAAATACTTCAGAAATGTCACATACTGTTTTTTTCTATAGCATGTATGGACTGAATTTCTTAGCCATTTTTTGTGAAGCCCTGGGGCCCATGATCAGTAGAGCTGCAAATTCCTGGATCAGGATTGCAGGTCACTAATCTGAACGATTTGGATACATGGACACTCTCGCCTTTTTTTAGACTTGATTGTATGGATGTATATGGGGTGATACGCTGTTCCCTTTGACATTAAAACCAGCACAAGTTAAATCTGAATTGTTACTTGCTGCTTGCGTTGCTCAGCCTGAGGGGCACCTGGAATCCTGGAGGGGATATAACCAAAATGGAAAGAGTTTGTTGACAATGTTTTTGGAAAAGAGTTACTGAACCTCCTTAGTCCCTATCCAAATATGTCTTTGTTTTCCCCCTTCTGTATCTGTTTGCCCAAGCCTACACGGTGGGAAGAGCACATGTACTCAGTGAATACGAGATACCTGGTGTCACTTTCAGTGCAGAATGACGTGTGGTCAAATAACTTCAATATCTGTTGGATACTGTAACAAATTCTTTGCCTGTAAAATTTTCTTTGTATTGCTGAAGCCAAGTTGAGAAGTGTCTTGGTATATCTTCATAGCTAAGGATCCCTCAAATACATTAAAATTCCTGGTAAATTTAGACACTGTGTAACCAGCTCCTGTGTCATTCTTTCTGCTAACCCTAATATGATGGGAAAGGTGGAAGTGAGGAAGACAGGCTTAGTGGGCCTTCATACCGCTGGAGCTTTTGTTTTATGAAAGTTAACTGGGGAGCCATGACTGGTTCCTCTCTCCTTACTTCCTTGGCTCAGCCATAAATGCAATGGAATGAAACAGGCACCAGGTGTAGGTACCTGAGCAGGTCTCCTTGCCCTACTGTAAGCCTTTGGCATGGGCTGGTTGTGTGGGCTTGTGAGGGAGACGATGCTTGAACCCAGACTCCTCTGAACTTGTAATAAAGAGATGCGGAGAGCAATGGGACTTTGTTTCCTGGCTGCAGTTACATCTCTAGCTCAGATTTACCAAGACCCTGTTTCGTGACAAGTTCAGGACTCATTGCCTGCAGTGCTTCTTTCCATGGGTACCCAAACGCTTGGCTGAGGTGTGTGGTAGTTACTTGTTTTCCTAAGCAGTGATAAGGGATTGCTTATCCTTTGTCTCTCATGAACATGCATAACTGATGCTTTGATACCTCCCAGGTCCTGTCCGATGTGTTCAACGCACCGGTGTACACTATCGATACTGCCAACTCTGCTTGTTTAGGAAGCGCTTACAGAGCAATTCATGGTAAGACTGTAAGGAGATACTTCTGAGCAGACTGGGCATTTAATTTCAGTTGGTTAATACTTGGGATTAACATTACTGAAAATGTGGGGAGAATAAAGCCATGTGGATCTAACTGGAAGGTCACTCGGGTCAAAGGGGGTTTTTTGCTCTTCGTGCACTTGGATTGGGACCAAGAATAACATTTACATTGTAACTGAAGTCTGGTGGCTGCTTCTCAACCAAAGAATAGGGTCTGGAAACTGTTGATACTGACAGGGGAAGGTCTAGGACTTCAGTGTGTTGAGTTGATACCTCCATGTGCCACTCTTGGAAGAATGCAGTTGACTGAAGGTGCTCGGGTAGCCTGCTGCCCCGGTTTGTGGGCCAGGCTGTAAATTGGGTTGCTGAAATGGTCAAACCAAACAGAAGATCAATCCTAGCAAAGAGGATCAGAGAGGGCAGGGACAACAGGACCAGTAATACTGCTGGCCAAGTAAATGCTATTAAACCTAGATGTATCTTCCAGCTTTTAGATGACAAGTCAAAGGATATGCGAGGTGACCTGGGCTCCATGCTCAAGTATGCACTTTCTCTTGTAAAAGCATAAATCTTGGGATACACTTAGGTTGACCAGTCATTTTGCTTGCTGTACCACATCACTCACTGTAATGCAACAGTCCAAGTCCCAGATTTAAAGCATTAATTAACTTATATCTATTAATGCATGCGTGTGTATGTCCTTAGCATAACATGAGCCATCAGCCATTTAAGAGTTGAATCCCAGGCAAGAAATCTTGTTCACGTATTTTAAAACAGTTTCTAACCTTACAGCTAAACAAATCACGGAATGCGTATCAAATTCTGAAGTCCTTATTTAGGCCAACTTTTGTTAGCCTTAGTTGTTCTTACTAGAAGCTTTAGGATTTGAACCTTAAGACATGGGTAGCTTCTGCTCAAGTTCGTGTAAGATCGTGGGATTGTAACAAGCATGGGAAAGATAATATCAGCCATCAGAAGAAATCAGCCAAGTTTTAATTTTAGAAACGAATTCTGCTGTCACATTATAGCATCTAAAGACTACATGCTCTCTTGCATTTGAAAGCAGCACTGAAAATTGCACAGCCAAATCTGGAGTCGATGTGCTTAATGCACACAGCATGCGCTCTGTATTTCCAGAAAAGATGCAGGAGTTCTGCCAGGTAGAACAGTGGAAACAGTACTGCTAGATTATCAGTATGTTTGAAGCCACAACAGGACCATTTTTCCACCCTGGGGACCAAGTTTCCAAACTGTTTTTCTCTGTACTCAAACTTTACATACTGTTTCAGAAGCCACCAGAAGCTTCCCAGCACCTCATGCTGCAGGCAAATTGCTTGTCTGTGAATGCATGCGAAATGTGGAGCTGCCGTTAAAGTTTGTGGAGATATTTTGTATCCATGGAAGATGTGAATTCCCTCTGCCCGTTTGGCATATGAATTCCTGAGGCTTGGCTGACGGAGCGTTTGAGTGAAGGTTTCAGATGCCACACTGATGGAGGGGCTCCTTAGCTCAGGTACTCTGCCAGCCAAGCCCCAGGGGCTTACTGTGTGTGTTTCTAAATGGCATTTTTGATTGATGCTTTCAGCTGACTCACTCTTGGCCAGGCAAAGGAATTGAGTAAATGTGAAGACTTGCTAATATAAATGAAATATTGATGGCAAGGGCGCCTTAATAATATTACAGTGTACCTCTACAAGTAGGGTGTTCCACAGTTAGCCTGGGGTTCTTAGCAGGTGTAACAAGGAATTCCTGAAATGCTGCGATTCACTGGCAAAGCAAAATGCTGTAGTGGCAGAACTCCCCTATTATTCTGCTTCCTTATAGATAAATATATTTAATATTTTCTTGACAGTGCTTTTATTTCTCTTCCTTTTTTGTTTAGTCACATTTTGTCCTTGAATCACCTGCTTCCACATATTTTCACTGCTGTTTACTGTATTGTTGTAGCCATAAATAATTACTGATATTGTTGAGTAGCACTTCTGCTGCTTACCTAATCTCCAGGGTAAGAAATGAGTGATTGGCAAAACCTCAATCACAGAGTCCCCACTTCCCAGGCTAGCGTGTTGGAACGTAAGATCTTCTGCCATTTACCCTTCAATCCTGAGTGCTGACCTGACCAGGCAGGATCAATAAAATGTATTAATTTGCGAGGGAGTCAAGGCACATCCCTCATCATGCTTTTTGCATTGATCAGGATTGTGATTCTCGTTGCAGGGCTTGTAGCTGAGACGAATGTGTCCTTGGCTGATGTTGTGAAATTAGCACCAGAGCCTAGACTGGCCGTTACGCCAGCCACTGGGGTGGAGGAGGTAAGCAAACCTGGGAATACCGTTTTTCTTTTAATTTCCTGGCTGCTTCAAAATGTAGTGGTTTACTAATTTTTCTAGTAAAATAGATCAATTTAAGAAACATTTTGTTAAGCAATTCCTACTCCTTGTTGTAAACATTGATTTGATTTTGGGGGGATCTCTGGTGTTGTAGCAATGCAAGAATCTGAGTGATCACTCTGCCCACGTCTGTGAGAGTGTTTTTTTTTCCTAACTGGGTGTGAGCAGAGAGCAAAATCTGTTCCTTAAGGGACAGAAAAAAAGTTATAAAATAGATTGAATTTGGATAGTGATCAGTCAGATTGTAACTGATAATATTGACAAAATAGTCTGGACTCTTTTGCAGCAAGCAACATGGAAAAAGGCATGGTGACGATGCTTTCTGCCTGCTTGGAAAGCATCCCAAGAAATCCTTCCTGTCTGATCTTAAACAGGGATCAGCAATTGTCTGTCTTCACTCATAGCTCTCAGTTGGAAAAGCTGAAAGCATGCCAACTGGGAGGACTCATTTGGCACAGGACTTCGGTACTGTGCCCATCCTGGGAATTTCAGCGTATCTGAAGGTGAAGCTTATGCTTTATGGGGCACAAAGAAAAAGAACAAAAAACAAGAACAAAAATAAGACAAAGCAAAAGAAATAGTCATCATTGCTCGCTGTGTGGTTCTAGCCCTTGTAGACCCAAGGAAGGAATCGTTGTCTCGGGCTCCCCAGTGCAACCCTGCACCCCTCGCTGTCAGGTGCTGAAGGCCTTAGTTTGCAACGGCTTCTGAAATACGATGTCCAGTAATAAGTCAACAATACAATATAGCAAGATTCCTGGAGAACACAGGTTTAAATAACCAAAGGTGAATCTAACTCTGTCTTCAGTTGTGTAGGAAATGTAGGAACTTGGTTTACATCAGCACAACCTTACACTTTCCATTTATGAGATCTGGGTGTGCCCTTACTACAGGCAACAAGATTTTAAAGCTTTTATTTAAACTGGGAAATTAATGATCTGCCAAAACTACTAACTCCCAGCTACATGTGTAGCGGGGCACCAGATATCATCATGAGTAATAACAGAAGTGATCATGCTGCATTGTGCCTGCCAGCGTATTATTTAATTATTAACTGAGATGGAGAAGCTCAGTAATCGAATAGAAGTCCCCTTCAGAAATATTAAGACATTGAATAATTTAAACTTGATTGATCTGATCTCATTTACTCAACCTTCCCCCCTCATTTTAAAAGATAAAATAATTAACAGCGATGGCCTGCATCGTGCGTGTCGCAGCTGAAGCCGTCTGCAGGGAACACGCTTCAGGAGCAGTTCCCTGGTGGCTGGCTCAACCTCGCGTTGCTGCCCTGTCCCCCCCCAAAATGCTGTCTGCTGAAAAGCTGCCAGCCTGGCTGCTGTGGAGGTGGAGAGGGCTCGAGACCTGCTTTTGACCCCCTGGTGCTGCTTCAGCTAGAAAACTCCAGGGCAGGGAATACAGCTGTCACTCACAGGGGCCTTGCGAGAGCAGCAAGCACCTGGTACCCCCGCGGGGGCCGAGCTAACCGAACTGGAAGGGTCCGGGGGGAATTCATTTACCTCGTTCTATTTTACTGTCTGCATAAAATGGCCTGGAAGCTAAAAGAGTTAATTATCTCCCTCTCGATACTTTGCTTCTCCTTTTCCACTTGGTTAGACCTGGCTCTCATAGCACATCTTTTTATTAGTTTTAAATGATGTACAGCAGTGAATTATTGCCCCAGTAGATAGGAGTGAACGATAGAGAAGGTAGTGGCTGAGCAGCGTGTAAAGGAATAACCATTCCTACGCGTTAGCTTAGCTTGCCAGCTTCATTCCCTTAAAAGCAGCTTCTTGCAATTACATATTCCACATCATTTTTTTTTTCTTCCTGTCTTATAATTTTGCAGTTGATGGTGGATTCCCTGGCTAGTTTCATGGCTGTGAAACTGCAGAAAGCCAGAGGGCCTGTCAGTAATACAGTGTGTTAGCATGAACAGTGCAGTAAAAATTCATAATGTGATGAGTCAGTTTGATTCTGTTTTTTACAGTGCTGCATCTCCCTGTCCATCCAATTTCATTCTGTTGAGGTTAGAGGCTTTCGCTTAAATGACGGTTCTTTTTATAAACTTCAAAGTCATCCTGAGGTTAAGTTCTGTCTCACTGAGGAGCTCTTCTGAAAGCGTCTGGCTAACCAATGTGAAATTCCCTGGACCATTTCCCTGCATTTTTTTTGGACAGCTACGGCTAAATCTTGGCAGGATGGAGAAAAACAGGTCATAACACAGCAATCTGCTCTGGTTTCATCCGTTCTTTCTGGTATAGGTTGGAGGCAACATGTGTTAGATCATTGAAGGGATGAAAACCTCTTACAGACAGAGGTCAAACTGCAGTTTGATGTAGCTTCATTGCTAAGGCTTGTGCAGCAGTAGGACTTTCCAGGAACCAAAAATGCAAGAAGTGTTTCTTCGGTTGCTGAAGGATTGTTTGTGATCATGAAAGTGATTTCAGAAAGGAAAAGCAGGGCATGCAAAATAGCTCTTCTGGTTCGATTAAGCTGATGGGCAGGTAAAATAAAGTCGCAAGATGGGAGACATAGAGCTTGTGATGAGTTAGTAGTTAGTGGAAACTGAGGTCCTGTAAGTTGCAACTTGTCTGGCAGAAATGTGACTTTATCCTGTAGCAGACCAGCCTTACTGGAAGAGACCATCTGAAAGAGAATAAATCCCTCTCTTTGGCTATGACCCTGAGTCTTGTAGTTGAACCTGATTTCGCAGTATATTTGTAGGGCGTGGGGGCTCACCCAACTTGAGCTTGTTTCTAATTCTGTCAAGACCCAAACAGGTCATAAGGTATTCTGGTGGAATCCGTCACGGTGATAGTCTTTGGTCACTTACTCAGCCAGGCTAGCTGAAGTCAGTCATCTGTGGGTTAACCCAATGAATTCTTCTCCTCTGTTTTCAAAACAGCAAAAATTAGAGTCAGCTCACCTCTCTGGAGCCTCCTCATCCCCCCAAGGAAAAAGATTGATCAGAACCACTAAGCATGACAGAAATAATCAGGAGATTCTAGAGCAATAAATATATGTTAACAGACAGAAGGTATCTATTATTCTGGCATTAGAATTCAGCTCTATTTTAGTAATCTGTTAAAACAGAGATGGTTGGCTAGTTGGTTAATTAAGCAAAAAAGCATGAGAAGGAACATCATTATCTGGAGTTGGTCACTTGTGTTTATACAAGCCATGTGCCTATGATGTATTGTCAGATTTACCGTAATATCGTTGTGTAGGGTTTTGTAGGCAGAAGGTGTAGTGCAGTTTGCTACCTCTGGACGTGTAATTTTTGATTGCATTATTGACTCTGCTGAGATGTATTAATTCTGCAAAAACTCAAGAAGGGAAAATGTAGACCTTATAGGTTTTCTTGACTTTGGTGAATTGCCTTGTAAGTAGGTGGATTTATAGAAGTGACCCTATTACCCAGGAAGGTTATAATGATCTGTTTATTGATTTAAAATAATTATATTTTTGTTGAGTTAGATTTTGGGAGGGGGAGGTTGTTTTTCTAGGGTTGGTTTAGGTTGGTAATTTAGTGCAAAGCAGCTAATAATAATACAACCACAAAAATATGATAATATGTATTAATGGGAGTTTGATTAAGGTGATTTGTGTAGCCAGTAATTTTTTTTTAGCTTGTTAAACTGGTTAAGAAAGGCTTGCAGAAGGAATATCTGGAGTAAATAAAGTGACAGTTGGAGGTGCGGTTCCTTGGAGGAGTCTTCAGAGTATTTCAGGACACTGCCATATTCTTTCTGCTTTAAGAATATTCTTTCTGTGTTAAGAAAGGTGAAAAACTGCTATGATGTAAAAATGAAACATCTGTATCTCTTGATTTCTTAAGCAAATATCTTTGAGTAATTCAAGTTCAGTTTTAAAAAAAAATGAACCTATCAAAAGTTACAAGTGTTTGTGAGAGTCTGATTAATTTTAGTCTATTCAGGGTAGGTTAAATGTACTCGGGTATATGAAAATTGGATAATCATCAGCATCATCTTTGTAATTTGTAAATTTTGAATTGCTCCAATCATTGGCTGACGTAACATTGCAGGAGATAGAGGGATCCATGTGGATTGACACTTGTAGCGATAATTTGTAGCTGGTGTTGCTTTTGGAGGGTGGCAGGGACAATGTCCCGTTGTCCCAGATATTGTACAAAGCAACAGTAAAAGCTCTGCTGAGTTCGTAGGCTGGTACCATGGTGAGATATTGTCTGAGGATGACATATTTGATTTGGACTAGAGAGCAGGGTAACATTTATTGAATGCATTTTCCAGGGAGGCCAGGTTAAGTTATTCTCTGTTGTAATGCAATATTTATCATTAACATTTTCTTAGTTATTTGTGGGACTGTCAGAGTGTGGCCAAATGGTCCCAGGAGAGAAGTTTAGGGTTTGTAAATGAAGCCATCAGAGTACAGCTAATGTTGTAGAGTAGGCTATAGAGATAAGCAGGAGAAGAGGCTATAATATAGCAAGGACAATTAAATTATGGACAATAATAAGGTTCATGTTGTGATACATGTAATTACTTTTGTTAAATATCATGGTCTGATATATTAGGTTTGAGGCTACGACAGAGAGGGAATTTATGTTCTTGAGTTTTTATGCATCATTGAGAGTTCTTTATTCCCTTTGGACCTCAATTATAAAAATAAATCTATATAATTGCCTCAGGAAAAAGGCTCCTGGAATCGCTTAGGAGGAGTTGCCCGAGGTTCAGTGGAGGCAGTTCAGTCGCAGCAGACGTGGAGAAGCACCTTTCACAGACACAACTGCGTGCACACTCAGGCCAGGTTCTCAGTCGGTGCAGTTTGGCTTTTCTTCTCCGTACTTCATGGGAGCTGCACTGCTGTGGCCCCAGACTTCAGCTGGTGTCAAGCTGGTGTGTAAAATACTGCTTGTGAAAAGCTTGTAGTACTGCTGCGCTTGTCAGCCATGATGTACTGGTGGTATTACAGCCAAATTCCCCAAGAAATAGGATTTTAAGACTTTGGCTTAGCCCTCTGAACTGCGCTGCTTTTTACCCAAAATGAACAGGAATAGACTACTAGGAATTTCTTATTTTTTTGTTTGCATTTTTTTTCAGATGGTCCATAATGCAGCATTCATTTACACTAATGGCTGGGAAGCTTATTTCAAATGCCTGAATTTTCTCAATTAGCAAGCTAAGTGCTTAAGTCCAATAAACAGGAAAAGAAACTGTATCAGTAAATGCAGTTGTTCATTTATTTTGACACATTTTAATTTAGAGTGATGTATTAACAATAGTACCTCCCAGCTTTCTGGTAATTGTGCTGTTGTGTATTTTGTAAAAATACTGCTGGGTAAGTAATATGGAGCCTGCTTCCTCAGTGGCTGAGCTCACTTACCAACGCAGCTCTGTTGTGCTGAAGCTTTGCTGAGAAGCACCTAGGGTTTATCAAATTTACAGAATAGCCAAGTAAGAGATAGCGAGGCTTGATTATAGATGCTTCAGTGAATAAAGGAGCTGTTTTCCTTTGACGTACTGATACTCCCAGCATAGCCATAGTTGCCTGCTCAATATTGTGTTTACTCTGATGTGCGTATTTAGCAGAGATGGGAGCAATAATGGGAACATGAAAAAAATATATACATGTACTTCAGTGAACCCCCCAAGGCCCTCAAGTAGTCAGTTAAAAATACCATGCTGAGTCATTTGGCATTTCGTGACAGTGGTGTGTTTTATTTTCTAACCCCGTAAATCTGCATAATTCTCCATGGATCTCAGTATCGCTGTCCTGTGGAGAAGAGGAGCTGGGGCACATACATGTTAAATGACTCACCCGGTGTCACTGAACGAGTCTGTTGCAGAGGTAGGAGTGAGTAGCTTTTTCTGTTTTAACTGGTGAAAGTCAAAGACACTGTGAGACTCGGTCTCTGTGAGATGGGTTTAAAAACTGTCCTGATGAGGCCTTGGCTAGCGAACAGTGTGTCCTGCCATTTGCTGTAGGTGCTCCTTCTCTTCTTCCCCTTCACATACTTAACCTGTTGTAGGAAAGCCTTTTAACTTCTGTAACATCTGGTTGGTAAAAGGGAGGTGTTGGTCAAAATAGGCTCCTTCTGCAGAATGGGTCCATGAAGTCACTCTAACCTGCCATAGCGGAAGGTGGAAGGGGGAATGAAGAGATAAATCTAGGTTTCACTGGTCAGACTGAAACTGTCTTTCAGGAAGAGGGAAACCCAGAAACTGGATATTTTTGCCATCAGCTGAAACACAAGAGCAAAACACACTAATTCTTTATTTCCTAGATGAGAAAACTGTGCAAAGTCTTGATGTTTTTTTTTTTTTTTTTTCATCTGAGAAAGTGTGACTGTTACAGACTGAGGCTGCTGCAGAACTGTACATAAAACTGTGCAAGAAGAACCCTGTCTCTTCCTACGGCCTCATGGTTTACACTTGAAACATCGTCCTCTTGAATTTTTCATGCATATACTGTTGTTGGCTGTGGCTCTTATCTGGAAGAGGATAAAATGCATTGAACTGCTGGATCTCACTTATTGATGAGAGCAGTAATTCAGTTTACTGGGTATGATTCATTATGGCTCTATAACCTCTCTGAACCTGGAGCCAGGAGCGAGACTGCCCTGATTATGAATAACATCAGTGCAGAGGGCTTGTAGACTAGACTGGCGGCCCCTAGGATTCATTGCACAGGGGTTGACCTGGTGGCATCCTTCTGAGGACTGCTCAAGCCTCTACCAGACCCCACACTGGCTCCTGGCAGTCCCTTCTTTGTGCTCGAGCCAGCAAATGAGTGAAGCTGTGCTGGTATGGCATGTCAAACTACTGATTTTATTAGATGGACTGTTAAAACCAGAAAGAGGAGATAAGGAAGAAGGTGTATCTCCAAGATCTAGATGAAGTACAGTTTTGGGTTGGAGCCAGCCATAGGGCTGGGCTCTGGTTCAGGCTTTCTGCTGTGTAACCTGGTCACATACAAGCAGGTCATCGTCTGTGATATGTCCTGTAATGAATTTGAAGCAAAGAGGAAAAAAAAAGGTAACAAATAAAAAAAATACCAACATGGATCTCGCTCATATCCAAAAGCATAGAGTGTGTTTGAATCTGGGGTTTCGAATACGTTTGAGTCTTGATTCTTCTTTTTACGTTTGTAGCAATTCTGGGTCTAAAAATTCCTGGAGAATTCTAGCTAGGGAAATACAAAAAAGCTACTCAGATACTCGGTGTAGATGTGGAAGGAAGCTCTGTCTCCGTTTGTCCCCCTGGGCCTGGGCTCAGGGAGCGAGGAGCCTGGCCATGGAGCAGACTGTAGATGGGACAAGTCGAAGTTGTGAAAAATGTGAAGGAGAGAAGAAACTCAAATAGATTTGGGACTATGAGAGGAGTGGGAGAGGGAGTGTGAAGTGTATTTTAGAAGACCCTGGTCAGCATATTGGCCAAGGAGGACCTTTCTGCCAGAGGTGTTTGACTGTGCTAGGGGATGGCAGCGTGCTTACGAGCAAGGCAGAGGAGGGACGGAGGCGGTGATCCGTCCTGGGGATTGCAGGGAGGCAAGGACAGGAGTTCTGCCTGGCTGATTAGGACAGCTATTACCGAGGGGGCACGTCAGACCGGGAGAGGTGACTTTAGCAGAGCTGCTTCCTCTGGAAGTAATGACTTCTGCTTATAGCAAGAACGCAGCCGCAATAAGAACAACCTGTGTGTGTCGTAAAATTAAGCTGTAAAGGAGAAGGTAAAAAGGACTGTGACATTTGAAGAAGGAAGACTGTGCAGCATTTTCTTGTGCAAATTGGGGAAAAAAAAAACCCCAAACCTTCAGGTACCTGTGAAGATGCTGAATTTTCCAGATCTGAAGATGTTTTTAATTGCAGCGTGATTTAAAAAAATATTTATTCAACCTAGACATATGTGTTTCCTGTTTTCTCTTTAGCTCTATCGTCCACTGCTGAAAAGATATGCTGAGCTCGAACAGAAGGTTATCTACAACCCAACCTCTTCTTGTCTTGCAAAATAGGAGCAAATAAAATTTATAAGTTGGCTGAAGAGTGGACTCCCAAGGAGAAGATCAGAAGAGATTTGCTCAGAATTTACTGGAGTCATTTAAATCATTTTGTTCCTCTTGGTAGACAAATAATTTTTAAATGTCTGGGTTTGAGGGGGTTGGTGGAAAAATTACTTTGTGATTGAAAACCTGATTAAAAAGCATCATATTGTTCTGTGTGTTTGTGACTTCAGTTTTTCTTGGGTACTTTTCAGATCCTGCTTGCTGTTTTGGAATAGCTGGATGACAAAGGCGTGTACCGTGTATATGTGCATCACGCTACCCATCTCTGTCAGCTTTGATTCCACGTGTTTAGCATGCCGGCCTTTCTGTCTACCTATCTAGCACGGTGTCTTGATTCCACAACTTGTCCTACTTAAATCTTTTGAAAATATCTTTCTGTAAGTCTGTGACTTGTCGATGTTTATGTCTTTGCCTACTTGAATCCAACAGAAAGCGTAAGCACACTGACTTAGTCATGTCTTCCTTTAATATGTGGAGATTTGTGGTGTGAAGGCTGATTAAAGTTCTTAAAGACTCCCTAGGATCCTCAGACAAGGGGAATTCTTGCTACATGACACTATGGAAAGTGTTGTGTGATAAAACATGATGTGGCTGGATTTTATAAATTGTGGAGAGCACAGAGGCCTTACGTGATACAGGCAGTGCTGCACAATGTTTTGCCTGACATCAGTTTTGTAAGAAAGAAAACAAGGGAGCAAACGTGGGAAATTTGATAGGTTTCCTGTCTGTTTCAGAAAGCAGAGTCAGTTCATCTGCACAGTGGTTTGGGGTTATACTGTTTTCCTTTCTTCCTTCAGGTGTCATGGCTATGAAATTCTTTGTGTCGTGCTGAGTGTGAGTGCAGAAGTAGGGCTCTGCTCCCAACAAGGCACGAAGGTGACTGTTTGGGTTTTTTTTTATACCACGAATACCCCATTTGTTTCGTGGAGACCCTGAGCAGAACTGGTGACTGTCTTGCTCTGTCGCTACTCTCCACTTCAGATGGTTTAGTCCAGATGAAGTAGACTCTGGGTGAGAAAAGCTTAGAGAAAATACAAGAGAACTTTCTGCAGGGACATGTGGAAGTCACAGATTTTGAATGAACATCCTAAATCACCCTGTGCAAGCGGGAACGCTTTACAGCACCATTCTGCAGGGCCGGTATCTTCCCCTTAGGATAAAATTTCTTCTGGGAATAAAGCAGACTTGTTTAATGAAAGTGACTGAAGCCTTTCTTCCCTTCTTGTAGAAGTTGTAATGTGCCTAGGGAATAAACCGTGGAATTGTAGGGAGCAGAGAAGCTCTTTATTGAGTATTTGAGAGCTGGATTGTGTCCCTGCTGGAGCTGGGTGACTCGGATTCGTATTCTTCATGTAACAGTGACCTAGGAGCGCTTGCCCCATCCCTGCTGCATCTCTGCGGTGAGGACGGGAACCCTGTGCCAGGACTCACCTCCAGAGTGGCATGGAAATGGGCACATTCCTCCTTTGCTTTCCCCTTAAGCACTTCATTTCCGAGTACGAACAGTGCCTTTTTTTGTTCACAACTGGATAATTATAACTTCTCTTGATATTAGCCTGATTACTCAGGAAGGTCAAGAATTACATTTCCGAGTTTCTAAAGCAGGCTTCTTTTAAGCAATTGCTTTAAAAGGTGGCATTACAAATACACATCTATCTCTTTTATGTGCTTATTATTCTGGGTCCCAAGGTACAGTGATAAAACATATAATACTTCTCACAGGCCTCCACCGTCAGCAGTTGCTTTGTCATTGAGCAAGGCTGTAGAGAGGTACAGAAGGATTTATTAATGCAAGTTGAACAATGCCTACTAGTTTAAGCAGCATTACCATCATCATTAGTCTTTAATTCTGCCTGGTTACTGGTTTGACATCAAGGTTAACCACACAGGGAAGGGATTCAGAGAGGCGTTTTAGCTTTGTGCAGTTTTGGTGACAATTTCTTGAGTAGCTCATTTGGCTTACCAGAGTGAAAAGACTAATGTCTCTTGTAGCTTTGTGGCTTTGTTTGCCTGTGAAATGGGAGACTGGGGTTCAATTTCTTACTCAGCTGAAGAAGGTTAAAGCTTACGTGTCCCAGCTCAGCACATTATAGAGCTTCTAGGTAATGTACTGGCTCCCAGTGAAGTGTTATGTGGTGCAAGTAGGGTATTGTCTCCATGATTTAACTACTTTCTTGGCCTGAGCTATTCTCTGGGTAGGAAGAAGGAAACACTTCCTTCACTGTTGGGTGGGCTTGGGGCTCTCTGATGTGTCCCATGTTAGCATCCTCAGGGTAGCTGATGCTCTGTGTGTTTGCTGCAGGAGTCCCTGAGAAAAGACTCAGACGCAAGGCTCAGAAGGGCCAGGAGTTGAGCAGCACTGAATTATAGTATTGCTGTGGTGATGGGTTTATTAGGGCTGGCCTCTGAGGAATGGTGTCTGGAGTATGAGAATTTATAGACAAGCTCTTTTTTTTCCAACTCACCAAAGTTGCACATGTTCACTGACTAGTGTCAGATAGAATAAGACTCAATAAATCTCCCCCTTGAGAGGTCCTTTGAAGAAATGCTGCTGTAAGACTTCCACCACCCTTTGCTTTTTGTCTTTCCAGGAATGCACATTAGACTGCCAAGGAACTGCAGGCTTCTTGCCCTCACAGGCACATTTTTTTAAAAAAGCCTCCAGTGATGGAAGGATCTGGTGCCCTTTGGTTTCCAAAGTCACGTGGGGTTTTTGCCATCTTGTCTACCTTCTGTTATTCTGGTTGTCTGGAGCAGAGAGGTTACTGACTTAATTAACATCTTAGCTAACAGAAATCTAAAGGCAAGCCAATGTCTTCTACCTCAACATACTCCATGGAAGTTGATTGCCTCCCTCCCCCAGAGGTGACCTTACTGTTCTTCAAGGTGAGCAACATGGCATCCGCCTCTTGTCTAGACAAAAGGTTAGCTTCTGTGTTTCGAGACCTGCTGGGCTATTCCCAGTCTAGACTAATCTGCTGGAAAATTGATCTCATCTCCTGGAAAAAAAATCAAAATCAAAACCTTGATTGCTGCAAGGAGATTGTTCATCGCTGTCTAACCTGCAGCTCCTGTCCTGCACAAGCAAAGCCACTCTAAGTTGGGGGTGGGTCATGGAGTTACATGGAAAAATCCAAGCAGCTTCCTTAGCTCGATGGCCCTGTGCCCTCACCAGTCAATCAGAGCTGCACTGGATTCACCCACAAGCTCTCGGTGTACCATAACCCAAAGACAAACAGTTTTCTTTGCAGCCCAAAGTCTTTAAAGTCTTTTGTGATGCAGCTGGAAACAAACAGGGGAAGATGTTTGCTTTTTCTTAAGGGATCAGTCTGAGAGAGCTGGAGCTCTGATTGAATAAGTAATGTACTGAAAAAAAGTCTATGCTCTGTTGGTGCTTTAATAAGTAATTGAGCTGAATACCGCCGTGTGCGATCCCAGTGGGACCTTTTTGTTTTTCAGCTTTCTTTTCCTTTGGAGTTGCAGCTACCACCACAGATCACAGAGCAGTGCAGTGAAGGATGTGTAACTAAAGCCACAAAAAGCCAAAGCAGAACTTTCAACAAATCTTTTGTTTTATCTGTATTTCTATTACCTTGGTCCCCAGACGGCTGCGTGCAGGTTAGGGGCTGAGGGATGAAAAGAGTAACATTTTAGAGAACTAAACTGTCTGCTGTTGGTGCTTGTCATGAATACAGGGCCAAATTATAACCCATTCCCTATCAGAAAGGTGCTAATCTGGATTTGTCTTCTCCTCAGCCACTGATTTTTCATGTAACCTCTTGGATTTTGACTGTGGTGAGAGCTCAACGCTCGTGTTAAATTGGGTTGAAATTGGCAAATGTGTGGCTAGGGATGGTAAACAGGTGGGTGGACAGTCATTCAGATACCAGGGGGTCACTGTCCCATGCGGAGTTTTTCCATAAGAATCTTCTGCAAAGGTGACTGTAGTACTGATTCTATGTGCCTTGGAATTTTAGTAGTGTTTTGTGCAAATTGGGTGTAACATTATATCTGCACCAAAGGATATTACCCTGTTATTACTTTACACTCATTTTGTGCATGTCAAAATCACTATGTGATGTGCAAGGCAAAAGAACTCAGGGTGAATCTTTTTGGTAACCTGCTTTTTTCTGAGTACATCTCTGTAGCGTGTGAGTAGGACATCTTTGACTGGGATATTCAGAGTAGTTACAGCCCCTTCTGTGCTTTGATTATAGCCTAGGTCAAGCCTCTTGGTTAGCCAGCTCAAGTGGTTTAGCTTTCAGTCATCAAAGCTTACATTACCAGAATGTAAGATTTTTAGATTATTTCCTGCCCCCTCCCCCCTTTTTTCCTCTCCTGCAGCAGATACGACCTTTTCTTGTACATGGTGTGCCTTGTTGACAGTTTCCACTTCTGTGGGATGCTAAGACCTTCTTGTACGTGACGCTTCCCTGAGTGAACTTGTCTCCAGCTGAAATCCAGCCCCAAGAGTCATTTTGCTTTACTTGTTCTTCTGCTCCTCTGTTGTTTCTTAAAGTTGGCCTTGAGAAACAGAATGATGCTTCTGCAGTGATCCCAGACTTCTGGGAATGTCTCTATGGTTGTGGGAACTCAATGATTTCGTTCAGTGTTCTTCAAGCACATACCCTGAGGGGTGAGGGTGAAGGAGCAGCTATCACTGCGTATGGATACTGCTATGATCTCCGATTCCAGCTTTTCACGAAGTTGCCTCATCCGTTGATGCGTCGGCCTGCCCATTGTTAGAACAACTGGGGATATTATTAACTGCATGCAATGTGTCTGGCTCTAAGATCTTTACATGACAGGTATTTGCAATATGTTCTTTGTTAAGATGCTGTGATTAGCTCTGCTTTTATTTGTTGTATCGTGCCTTCGTACTCTGTAATGCGCCCATCTGGTTGTCATTTCTCTTTTAGCATCTCGTCAGCCAAACAGAAGTCTTTGGTCACTCAGGTGTGGGAATCATCTGACCAGTGTAGACATCTGTGTCTGCTGTCATATGGGCTCCTTTTACAATCAAGGGAGAGGAGTTTCTGGCTGTTGTTCATCTTATCTTATGGCAGATGTCTACAACAGATCAGTTGATTTGTCTCTTGAGTGAGCCATTTCTCCCTGCTGAGTAGAAAGGCAGTGGTGTGGAGAAGAGGACAGAAAAAGCTGATTTTTCTTCTTGTGCCAAAACTCCTGAAGACTTGATTGAAAGCTGGTCTCAACTTTGGGGACAAGATTTGTCCCCAGTTACCGTTGTACAACTAGAAAGCTTTCTTGTTCCATGGCTGCTGTGTTGTTACTGTCAAATCCACGAGATTGACCTCCCCAGCCCCCTTCAGACAGTCCTCTCCATACACCTGCGTGGAGATACCCAGCAGACATGGGCCAGGAGCTTTGTTACTTACCTGCTTGCTTTTTGTTCTTTGGTTGCATGCCCTTGCTTGTGTTTATCCCTTCAAGCTGGACTCTTTCAGGCGTTTGTGTTATGCCTGCAAGCTCAGTACCCTGCTTCAGTGAAAGACAGCTCCCTTAAGACTTAGACAAGTGTTGCACGGGAAAACAAAGGTCTGTTCAACTTGCTGTTTGGAGACAATATTTACTCTCTGACTGACACGTATGCACTACCCTCCTGAAACCTCTACTCTGATGCAGAGCAGATAAATACTGGTGCAGAAGTGGACCTGCTTCTTCACGGAGGACTTTTATCTTAAAATAAGACATGCTGCAGAAAACAAGTAAGAAGCAAAGGATTCTCACACAACTTTAATATCACAGCTTATACCTCCTGAGAGCATCTCTTCACACTGCTGCCATAGCTTGTTAGGCCAGGATGGAACATTCCCCTGTCACTCCTGGTATCATTTCTTTGCTAGGTTCCTGCCCTACTTGAGGACAGTTGCACATAGCAGAAATACCCTTTTGATCAAGAAAGATGTTGCTGAAAGGCGACAATACGTTTTCCCAATTTCCATTTCTCAGCCTAATCATTCTGGTCCATGCCCTGTTGTCCGTTAGAAGAAATGCCTACTCAAGCACAGGGAAGAGAAGACATTGAATGGAACTAATCCAATATGGGATTTAGTCAGACAATTCAACTGGATGAATACGCAAATAATGTGCATTTCAAGACGTCCCTTGCTGTGAAAGCTTTTTTTGTTTTTCTCAGAGTGACTCTTGGCTCAGAAGATAGGGACGTTGTTTTTCATATGATTCCATCTCGCCGTGTTTGCAGCACAGCAGACTCTTCCAAAAGCCTTTCAGCATGGACTTGTTCTGCTGTTTGCCCAGAGAATACAGATTTTTGTTTTGATCTGTGGTGTGTGTGGTTTTGACATGCTTTGTAAACGGACCAGTTAAACAAGTGTTGCTAACAACTGCCCCTGCCTGTTGGTAGTCAACCCTATCGTTCATGGGCTTCCCCAGCAAAAGAGATGAGCCACCATGGGGCAAGTGCGTCGTGTAAAGGCCAGAGTAAATGTCAAGAAGCTCTTTCCCTTCTCTCTTGGCCCAGAAATGTTGCTGTAACTCAGTCACTGCACAGGCAGTGTTGGATTGTCTATAGCATGAGTATTTTGTAGTAAGGGTTGCTGGTGTTCAGCCAGATTGTCTAGGTGATAAATCACTGAGGTGAGACTGGACAGGTAATTGCTATCAAATTCTGCATTTTGTAATTTATACTCTGAATCTTTAAATGAGAAAGTAAATTAACTTTCTCAGGTGAGTAAGAGTCACATATTTAGAAGAGGAGGGAGAATGCGTCTGGACTTGGGAATTTCTTGGTGAGGGCACCCAGGTACTCAGGCAGGCTCCATTTCTTCTGGCCTGATGCATCTTGCGTTTTTCCTCTACAGCAAGTCAGGACGGCGGGAGACATGGAAACGCTCCTTCCCTGAGCTTCCTCCAGCCTACCGACACTGGCCTGAAAACTGGGACCTGGGGTCAAATGCACCAGGCAGAGGTGGCACCCAGAGCTCCCTGCTCCGGGTGATGTGCTGTCATCCTGAGGCTGTTGTCCAAACAGCTGGCTGCTTTGCACTCATCACTTTTAGCTGGACATGAGCTGAGTTGTGGTGCCTCTTGGACCTGTATGGGACTGGCAGCTCAATCTTCAGCAGGGGTAAAGGAGGCAAAATATTTTAACAATTTTTGTCTATGTGATGACTAGAAACTGTGAGTATGACCTGGCTATGAAGAAGGTGAATGTTATCCTTGAGCTTACTTCTGTGCCTTGCAGTAGAGATGGGAGCATCACCTCACGTGAGGCCCTGGTAAGACTTAGCCTGGGAGGGCATTTGTAAATCTGCTCTCTTGTGCTCAGGAAAGAAGAATTGAAACTGGAACAGGTGAGGAAAAAGGCTCACACGTTGATCAGGGGAAGGGAAAGGCTGTCCTAGGAGAGGAGTTTAACAGCTTAGCTTGCTTCGCCTAGCAAGTGGAAGCTGGGAGGGGATACCAATGTTCAGTATAAATCCTTCAGGTTGACGGTAAAGAGCAGGGGAAAAGCGTTCCAGCCAAAGAACAACGCTGGCACATGAACAAGTGGCATATACTGGCTGGGAATAAATTTGGACTGGAAATTGGGAATGAGGTGGGGTCGAGGTACTGCAAGACCGCTTGTACGCTGCATGTGGTGCCAGGAATATCGAGCCCCATACCCACAGCATGATGTTTTGCAGGGCTATAGCATGGTGTCAGAAATCCTGTGCTGGAAACTGCATTTGGTTTGGACTAGCAGCGACCTTTAGAGAAGCCGCTGTTTGCCACGTGGACAGAGTGGGTTTTCACACTTGGCCTCTTTTGAATTTCCTTCTTGACTGTTTGGTTTTTGGGAAGGAACCAGTGTGGAAGGGACAAATAAACTGAAAGCTTCCAACTCTACTTCTTAAGCCTGGGACATGTAACAGCCCAGTTTGCTGTCGGTTTGCTGGGCTAGTCCTCTACAAACAGGAGGAATTTACCCCGCGGCAATCTTTCTTCACTAGAACCCTGCAGAAGCGAGTGAGGTTTAATTAGCATTTTAAAGTGGACAGCCTTGAAGTTAATGATATTCAATAAAGAAAAATTGTTTTAACCTTATTTGCACTTTTCAATTTACTTATTAGAGGCCATCTGTTATATTTTAAGCAAGAGCACTGGGAGCTAAACTCTCAGATTGTCAAATGAGGTTTTAACTGGCTAAGCAGAAGGGAAAGAACAGGCTTCTTTAAATGAGCAATTAGACTGTTTTTCTTCAGTTTCTCACTTTTGTGTCAAAAAGCAAATGGTCACCATTTCAAGCAACAGTTGAGTTGTGACAATGACATCTGTTTTTACAGGTGCTGATGAGTCCTGGGCAATGTCACTTGTCCTCAGATCTCAGATACTGTCCGACATGGATGAAATTCAACAAGTCAAAAGTGAGATGAAACTGGTGAGGGGTGTGAAGGGCAAGAACAAGGATTTCTATATTTAAATCACCAGAAAAAGGAAAACGGGGGAACATACTGGTCTGCTGCTGAATGGGTTGGCCAACTTAGTGACAAAAGACATGGAAAAAGCTGAGGTGCTCTTTGCCTCTGTCATTACTGCCAAGGTCTACTGTCAAGTCTCTCTATCTCTGTGCCTAGTGGCAGAATTTAGGGGATATACGTAGTCCCTATAGTAAAGGAAGATCAATTTAGGGACTACTGCATCAAAACAGGCCTACATGGGTGCGTGGGACCAGGTGGGATGCAACTGAGGGTGTGGAAGAAGCTGGTTGATGTCATTGTGAGACTGCTCTCTATCATCTCTAAAAGGTGGCGATGGTCGTGGAAGGTCCCCAGTGACTGGGAAGAGGCTAATGTTAAGTTCATTCTCAGAGAGAGTAAGGAGGATCCAAGGAGACTGCAAGATGGTCAGCTTCACCTCTGTCTCTAGGAAGGTTCCAGGGTAAATCTTCCTGGGGGCCATTACCAGGCATGTGAAGGACAAGAAGTCACTGCTGAATGCAGCGACCAGATCTCCGTTGCCTGTCGTGGGAATTGGACTCCCAAGCTTAGCTGTCTTAAGCTTGAGCAGATTCCCACCATACCTCTGAGAAGCTGGGGGCTTTTCCCCTGTCCCTGGGCAAAGCAAGAGCCTTTGGCGGGACAAGAGCCAAACCTTGGTCTCTCAGGTCTCATGAGAATAATTTAGATACTGGGCCACCTGTAATTCCTCCTGGAGAGCTGGGAAAGGAAAGGAAAACGTCTTCACCAAATCTACTTAGAAATCTATGGGAGCCAGTACAGCTGGTGCTGTGCATCTGGGTTTGGAACTGTACGTCCATGGATGGGTGTTTGCAGGATTTAGTAATAGAAGTACTGCTGTTCACCTGAGCAGAGGCTCGGAATCCTCGTCTCAGGGAGATTTGGCTGCAGTGTCTGTAAGATTCCCATGTCCAGCATGAGGGTGGAATAATCCCTTTTGCAAATAAACACAAGATGTGATCAATGCTGTGGGCTGAAGCCCTGTTCCACAGGAGCAGCAACTTCAATTACCACAGCCTGAATCCCTTCAGCCTGCAAATTTGAAGACTGATCGCACAATTGTTTGAAAAATGTAGATCTTGGCTTCGCTCCCATGGGTAGTCCCACTGAAGTTAGGCTGAGGTTGACTTCTCTACGTGGGTCTCCCAGATTTTCTAGGGGCCGAATCCCTCAGCTCCTGTTGACCCCAGGCTCGCTCTGCAGCCACCTGCAAACTGTCCTGCATGGTGAGTTACAGCGACAGAAGGAAGGAGAAATGAGCCAAACAAAAGAAACAGGGCAGAAACATAAACTAGATCACGTTGATTCATAACAGCATTTCATCATTAGTAAGAAAACCCCTACTAAACCAAACGAACTATGAAGTATCTGTAGCAGTGAAATCCAGCTGCCAACAATGTTATTGTAAAAAGTAGCTGTGGGTACTCTTAGTTTGCTCTAAGCACTAAAGCTGAATGTGGATGCGATAAAATAGCTTTTATAAAACCTTGCTTTTGTGTCATTCTGAGCTTAAAATGCTTGCTGTTCTGTGTCCAGATCTATAGAGAAAAAAACCACCACAACTTGAGGTGACTTTTGTTTTAAGACTCTTTTAAATTTATAACTGAGCTGGCTAAAATGCTTTTCATCAAAGTACGAAAGTTTCATGCTGTAATTAATGGCAAGTGATATCTAATGCAATAAAACACCATCATATGAGTGTTCTTACAAGACTATTTATGACTGGATATTGAAACTGATAATGATTCTGCCATTTGTCCTCATAATTTATTATTCCAAGGAGAAGCAAGTGGTGTTAAGGGTTCACGATCCGTTTTATGGAAAGAGTGCTGAATTAAGCTTTTTATGGGTGTAAATGACAATGTTTGACGCTCTGTGGAAAATGTGCATGTGACAGCAAGCGCAGACCCTACTGAGGGGTTGAGACGGGGGCTGTTAATGGTCTTTCTTAGAGAGAGGAAGCCCCCGGCTGTGTGATCCAGTTACAGGTAGCCTTACTGGGACCAGTGCAATGGCTTAGTCATCTTCTCAGCAGGATCCCGTGGAAGACCAGGGCAGGATTTTTCTGGAAACTTTCTATCTGGTTTCTGGGCTAGATGATCTCATGAAGTATTACTTTGGGCAGCCAAAGATGAATTCACTATAAGCAGCCTAATCCAAAGCCCATGGAAGATAATGGAAAGAATTACTGGCTCTGGCAAGTCTTGTGTCAGGCCAAAACAAAAGCTCAGCTCTGGAGGAGACTTTCCTTGGTCTTGCAAAGTGCCAGCCAGACTGTATCCGTCTGAGCACAGCATATTGCGCCGGGTTGAGGCTGATTTACTGAACGCTCAGGCTCTGATCCTCACCTTATTCAGGCTCATGGAACCTGGAGGAATTTCTTTAAAGTCAGCGTTGATGCAACTAATGGAAAATCTGAGTGAAGTCAGACCTTGGGGTATTTTTGGACCGAGATCTGAAAAACAGAGATGATACATCAGTCTGCCAGACTCCCAGACTCAGACTACAGCCTTCTGGTTTTCCCCAGCCTGCTGTTCATTTGCTGTGGAATAAGGTACTGTAGGTAAAGATCTGCATTTCCATCAATAGCCCTAGCAGCAGTGTAACGAATTTCTTACTGCTTTGCAAATAGCTTGGAGTGAAGCTGATGCCAGAGAAGAAGGGCAGGATGTGACACGTTTTCCTTGCTTTTCAAGAGCGGCGGTCCCCTTCCTCTTCCCTTCCGCCTCCCCTCGTTTATTCTAATCAACATGTCAAAAGGGAAGGCGCTCCTTTATTGGAGGTTATCCATGTCAAGGGAAGTTATATTTCCATCGCTACCTGGGGGCCCATCAGCAGATGAAGATGGAGAGCAGTGACTCAGAATGACTTTGAAGCAACACCCCGCAGCAACTGAGGACAAGAACATAACCTTAGCTGACGTTTAAAATAACCTGATACACAAATAAAACTGTTCTGCTAAATTATGCATCTTTTTACTCTTGGCTGTTCTTAAAGGAAGGGGACTGGGTGAGTGTTTTCTGTACGTGCCTCTTTTTCCCGTGCTGGGAGCTGGGTGACAGAGGCACACTGATGGAGCATTGATTTTTGCGGCTGCGGTACTTTATGCTGAAAAGAAACACAGCTTTTAAAATGATGGAGGGCCCCTATTCAGAGAGAAAAAGAGTGAGACATTTGGGTGAGTTTTGCTGAATGCGCCTTAGTTGTCTGCTTTGAGTTAAGCATGTGCCTAAATGCTTTGTTGACCAGCGTTGATGGGAGTACAGTAGCAATAAGTTTGAGTTGAACTAAGTAATGGCTAAAGAACAAGCAAGGAAAATAAGGTAATGGGAATATTGAGAAAAATCTATCTGTTTCACTAATCATTGGAAACCAAGAAATAATGTGTTAGCTGTAAAGCTCTTCCCCTAATGGCACAAACACAGATAGGTGTTGTTGCTCACACACTCCTCTCTTTTCCCAGCTGAGAAGTAGGGACAGTGAGTTGATGGTTGGTTTCAGCTCCTGAGTTTTACAATGCTTCAGGCCGTTTCTTGTGTCATCACTGATTTCACTCTGCTCTCACCAACACAGCCCTTGTCCAAACCTTCCTGAGATGCTGTGACCGAGCCCTCACCAGATGCAGCTTCACTGGCCAAGAGGGAGATGCATCGGTTGACCTTGAGCAGTGACCTGCCCTCCAGGTTTCATTCGGTGGTTCTTACTCAAAACTTTTAGCAAGGGTGGGAGGAAGATGAAAGATGTCTCATTTGATTTGAGTGTTGTTGTATTACTTTTCCTACTGCAGCAGCGCTTAACAGCTGTAGGTGTGGACAAGCGTGACGTTGCACTATTGTGCAAATGTAGACCAGGTATCGTGCTTGGATCCCTGTTTCTCTTCCTTTTGTGTCTTCTGCAAGTTCATAACTAGAAGATGCAACCCAATTTTATACACTCAGAGTCATGTGTTTGCCCAGGCACCTGCTGTGGCAGGCGGGATACGGAGCAGCATCAGCCTGGTTTGCAGCGGAGAGGGCAGTACTTACCCTCATTGCGTTTTGCCAAGACCTGTTTTTAGTGATGTCCTGTGGAGCGCTGCTTCTGCAATATTTTTATGGCAAGGCTGTGTCTTTCTGTGGTTTTCCAGAAAGGCTCAAGCATTGCATGTGTCAAGGAAGCTGCGGTTTGCAAGTGGAAAGGTCAGTGTAAGGGAGTTGCTTTAATGTTTATCATCCTGCCCTGCCTCCAGAAAAATTGCTGCTTCTGATGAGGGCTGGTGATCTGGTCATAACTCTAATGTCTTGATCATGGCTTGAGTCACCTCTCTGATAACTTTAGCTCACTGAATTCAGTATATTCATTTTTGGTGAGTCTATGGCTTGCAAATATAAGTTGATTTTAAGAAGGAATCTTGCATCTTTAAGGGAGAAAAATCACACTTTTTAGAATATGTGTATCAATTGAGAGCAATCTGTCTCATGGATGGTCTCAGCTTCCTCTTCTGAGAACATGCGTCCACGTCACAAAATGAAGATGCAATTTAGCATGACAGGCAAGAAGCATTTTAAAGGTCATTAAGGGGATACACTGGCTAATCTGCCTGCAAAAGCTTGTGTAGATCCTGGCTCAGCCTGTCTTTTTGTGTTTCCCCCTCGCTTACACTAACTAGCAATAAAAATTTAAGCTGTGTAGCAAAAATCCTTTTGTTTCAGGGGCCAGGCAAACGTCCCAGGTTTTGTGTTTATTTATAGGAGATGAACTCGCTTGTGAGATGGATTTTGTAAAACTGGATCCAGCTTTAACCAGAGCTGAGCCAGATCTATGACTTGCATTACCAGCAGCTGGTTTTCATGAGAAATATCTGGCTGATGCAGAGGACCACAGGACCTGGAGGGGATGTAGGAGGTGATGCAGGAGACACGTGGCCCCAGCTTGCCCCTATCCGAGCAGGATCCTTTGGTATTGGACTAACAGGACAAGGAAGAGCATGAGGGGTGAGGGTAGGGGACTGTTGTGAGGTGATAAGCTTGCCCTAAACCAAACACAAAACTCTACGCAGATCATAGAAACCTCTGACATGTAAAAATGCCACCAATGATGTGATGAGAAGGGGTGACCTTCAGTGGCACGAAGGTTGGTTAGATGCCAGCTCTCCAGGGTCAACAGGGAGATGCACATTAATGTGTTTGCAGTGCCAGTCACAATATTTACTGTGGCCATATGGGGCTTGGCCCTGTCCTGTCTCTGATGTCTGGTAGAGGTGGCAGCTGCTGCTGGGACAGCTGTCCCACCTACACCTACAGCCCAGGTGTAGACCGCCACTGAAGGTCAGGCCACCGACTGCTGTCCCACGGCTGCATGGTCAGACCCCAAAACCCTTTTGTTTGCAAAGCCCTGGGAAAGGAGGAGGTTTTGTTCATTAGCCTTCGTGGAAGTGGTCCCAGCCCTTGGGAGGGGATGGTGCTCTCTGGCTTGGGGGTATCTTATTTCCTTCTGCCTGTGCTCTGCGTTGGCTCCTTGGGTTCAGTGATAATGTGAACTGTCATCCGGAGAAATACATGGGTGCTTGTTTACCATTCGCAGTGTGACGCACCTCTGGTGACACAGCATGCATTACACAAATGCTCACTGGAGGACGGTGAAGGTGATCAGGAAGGGAAGAAAGTTGTTTTTCTTCCAATGGCTTGAGAGCCAAGTCTTAAAAGGTGAAATGTTCTTGGGTGGCTGTATCCGTGCCTGCTCTGCTGGGGTTGGGCTGGGTGACCCTGGCTGGTCCTCGGGGATTTTTGGCATAATTCAGACTCTCTTAATACAAATGTCGCACCCCAGATGTCATGCAGTTGCCTGCATCTGCTCTTTCCCAGCTTAATGCTGTCAAACAGCGATGTATCTCATTTCCCAGCGCGTGCCCTGGGACATGTCTGCCTTCACGCTCAACCCCGCACACACAGTGCTGCGTGTGACATTGGCTTCTTTGGTCTCAGCCATGCCAGGTCCCCAAAACTTTGAAAATCTCTTTCAAAGCCTCACCAGGCTGTGCATCTCCTGCAGATAGGTCTGGTTCCTGCTGTTAGTCTTGGGATGCAAGTGGCCCGAGAGTGATGCTGCTCACGCTAATGAGTTTCATATCTTGCTACAGTGGATGGCAATTAAAGGGGGCCGACGAGGCTGAGCCTGCAGGCACGGACGGCCTGTGTGGGTGCGAGAAAAGATGCGGCTGAGGTGCCGCGGAGGATGCCGGAGCAACGAGCTTTTCTCGGAGCATCACACTAGAGGGTGCCAGATTGCTTTCCTCCGCACCGCTGCCTTCCCTCGCACAGGTTTGGACAGATATGGCTTTGTACGTCTTGATGGCTCGTTCCACCGCTTTAAATGCTCATTGTCGGTGCACAAAGTACTTCTACTAACTGGGCGGCAGAGCACTGACCACCCCAAAATCCATGCAGTGGATGTCTGGTGTTCTCTTCTGCACAGGCTGGCTTGGTCCCAAAGCCAGAGCTACTTCTCGAAATTCAGCAGAGGCCAAAGAGCAAACCATTTTGATCGTAGGACGTGCCTTGGCCTGGTAGCGGGAAGTGTCCCTGGTCTTGGATAGGGAGCCCCGAGCCTGGGATGAGGGCAGCTGTCCTCAGCGCCTGCAGGGGGAAGGTTTGGATTATCCCCCACAAGTTTGATGCGATGCTGCTCTCCTTGCTGCCTTTTAGTGGCCCTTTTGCCTGCCCTCCAGACCACAAACCAGCACCTCTTGTTGTGTCTGTGCTCTGGAGATGTCCTTCCTGAGGGCAGGAGGTTGAATTCACCTCTCGGGATTTCCTTCTTGCTTCTTTCAGATAGTTGGATGTCAGGTCACAGTCCATCTGAATTCTGCTCCTCTCAAGCACTAGCACCTCTTTCAAGATTGGTCCCACCAGACATTTCACAAGCACGTTCTCGACCCTTCATCAAAGGCATCAATCAAGACCCAGATTGGAGTCAAGCCTCTGCAGGTTTGAGAGTGAGCCATTGCTAACCACTTTGCAAGCTGTCTTTCAACCACTTATGCCCTTTCCTCCTTAGCTTTTCCTGCAGCCCAGGGCTATCAGCTGAGCTTTCTGGGCCCAAAGAATCCATAGTACAAATTCACCAACATCCACAGATCTGCCCATGGACATTATTGTGCAGTCCCAGCCCTGCAAGGATGTTCCCACCCTGGTGGGGGTCTAGGTTGACCTTTCTGAAGTAACTATAATTCATTAGGACATGAGCTTTTCCTTCCAAACTATTTGATGGATGTGCCCAGTGTACCAGACTCTTGTCCACATTAACTGGAAGCCCCTCGGAAGTGCCTCTCCTCCCCAGAAAGGTGGGTCTGGCACTGCTGATCCCTGTAGGTTTGAAATTGTCTCCTAATGTGAGGCATGAAGAGTCTGTATGACAAGGGGGAGTATATGAGACAGATGGGAGAAAATAATTACAAACTCCAAATCCCCCAAAAGTAATCCACCCATGCACAAACACACTCTCCCTCACATACCAAGCAGAGTTTTTACCCCCAGAATGCCTGTAGGAAGTCCCACTCCATAAAATCTCTAGTAGTAGTGGAGGTTGGATATTGCAGGGGTGGGTAGCAAACTATCAGGTGGGTAAAACTGTAGAATGGTAAATTAGAAGCAACCTGGTTCCTGAATACCTGCCGGGTAAATGTTTTGTTCGGTGGGGGAATGCCTCCAACTCCACCCCTGGCCATCATGCGCAGGGATGGTTTTCCTTCTTCCCCCTGTGGCTGCCACCCTTGGAGCCAGACCTCAATGTGTGTGTTCCTTCCTTCTCGCCCCACGTGGGTAAATTAGAGCAGAAGTGATGTGAGGTGTAATCAAACCTGTCAATTAGAATTATGTTCAGTTATACATAATAAGCCAAATTAGAACCCAGTGTAGATCTGCTGGAACTCAGTGAATTTGCACTGTGGGTGGATTTGGCCCAGTGTTTTCATGCCGTTTGCACATGTCTATGAACGGCTAACGTGTGACAACCCGGTGGCATCATAGTGCAACCCAGAGATGTTTCCTCTAATCCATCCTGGCTGCTTACTCCTTCATCCAGCCTTTTGCATTCATATTTGCCCACTTTTATTTTTAGAGTCTGGATATTATCGGGAACGGTTGTCTCATCTAAATGCCATCCCGTTTGGTTTTTCTAGAGGTGTTAGTGGTGCTCTGTTTTATCATCCTCTGAGCTTTAGAGGGGTGAGAAAGAAACAGGACTTTCCCCCAGCTGCACAAAAATCCCTGCCACGTGTTCATTGCTCCTTACAACAGGCCAAGCTTGGAGGGGTTTGGGAAGCAGCGGTGGGTCCTACTCCTCACTGCTGTGAAGTATTGTGGTGACTCGTCCTTTCTGGAGGTGAGTCTTTCAGACCAGTGCTCAGCATGAGCAGCACCTTGCTTCTCAGGCTGTCCCGGTGGTGTTAGTCGAGGTGTTTGATGAGTAACTTGTGGTTTGGTTGGCAGCGGGAGGACATAGCCGCTCATGATTTGTCCTGTGCCTGGTTCTCTCCACCAGGCTCAGCTTGGGTCCTGACCCGTCTCCCTGGTCCCTGCCCAGGTCAGTGTGCCAGCGTCCCACCAGAGCAAGGGCAAAGCACATGGGAGAGGCTTGGGGACAGTGGCTGCTGGAGGGCATGTAGAAGTTTTCCTTAATTTTCCACAATGTTGCCTGGATCTGGCTGGTGGGTACCACCACCATGCTTTGCTCTCTGATTTAGCATAATTTCCTTGATTTTTCTCGTGATCGTATCAGGAGATTAAAATTCAAGGTGTTCTCCTCCTCCTCCCTGAATTGAGATCTCACTGTTGGAAAAAAATCAGTGCCACTTCTCTATCCTTGTCTTTCTCTCTAGCTCCACCAAAGTTTGCAAGCTTTAAACATCCGTGCTTAAAATGCAAAAGAAGGCAAAAGGGGAGCATGCCCTTCTTTTGGGCACCGTTGCATGCCAACCTTTCTGTCGTTAATGAGCAGGGAGGTCTTCCTAGGCTATGGTGGTAGAGCAAGTAGATGTCCAGTGCCCCATGCCTGGCTCTGCAGAGCACTGTTGTGCAGCCGAGGCTTTGAAACAAGTTATTCTTATCGTGATTCTTGTTTATAACACCAGATTCATTGGTTGCAATTTTGTTCAGTGGCATCCAATCAATAGCAGACAATAAAATATTATTTCGAGTGATGTAGACGTTCCACGAGAATGTGATTGATTGCTTTAATTTCTGCCTTCCTCAGTGTTTTTAGTAAGCCCTGTCTTGATTTCTTTCGTTCTGCCTAGTTCTTTTCAGCATCAGTTGTTAAATAAAGTGACATATTTATTATATCAGCTTTATTTGACAGATTGCGGGGCGACATATTTTAGATTAATTTTTTCATTTATCGATGTATATATATGTGTGTGTGAAATTATACATATATATATAAACACACACACAGAGTATAAAATCAGTGTGTGTATGAACATTCTTAAGGCCAAAATTTCCAAGCACAACTAGAGATTTTAGGTTCTGTCTTTAGGTGCCTAACTTGACACCCCTTTAACTAGCCCAAACTCCATCTCTAGCAAGTATATGATCATGCAATTTAAGTGACTGGGTTAGTGTGTGTTCTATGATGTTCTCACCAGTCAGATGAAGTTTATCATCTCTTTAGATGGTTGCAGTAACAGACCACACGAGCACTCCTGGGTTTCCACGTCGGACAGGTTAGCTTAACAGGCCACCCCTGAGAACAGTTATATTAAAACAAGCTCTAGAAGGTGTCTTTAATGTGTGTTTTACAGAGACACTTCAGAAATATCTGGAAAAGTTCTTTTTTTGTAAAAAACCCAGGGAATTTGTTGGAACTATTTCTGGTAACCTTCAATCCCTCATGGAGCACCTGTTTTCCCCTAAGTCTGGTGTGCACAGGGCATGGAGATTAAAATCAAGTTCTTTGGGCGGTATATATTGACTTAATCCATTTATTCCGTGTAAGGATATGGGCCATGAGATTTAGTGCACCTCCTAAATTACGGTCTAAACGAGCTTTTTCTCCCCATAAATATTGCATGACTTTAAGTTAGGTGCCCCAGGACCTTAACAGTCAATCCGAGAAATCCAGTGTCGTGGGGAACATGGCAACTGCTTCCAGCTTTAGTTGGTCAAGATATTGGGCTGTAAATCCTAGTCTTGGTGGAGGACTGAGAGCTGCTTCATAACGTGCCCAGTGTGCTTTGGGTAAGGAGTTTCATAGCTGGAGAACAGCTGGGCGCTGTTAAACATCCATTCTTGATCCCCGGACGACTCCTTCTTCTTTGTGCTAATCTGAGTTTTTCATTTAAAATGGCAATTGTCTGAGCTCGCTTAGCGATTCAGGATGTTCTCATAGCAGGGAAGCGTTAAAGACTGCACAGACTCTGAACCGCATATTGAAAATGGAGCACATTCGTGTTTATTTTCTAATCCTTTCAAAATGTTGTTGGAGTAGGGTTTAAGCCTAGCCGTCTCCCTTTTCATGACATAGCTTGTTGTCTCGGAGCTGAAAAAACCACAACCACCAAACAACCAACAAATAAATCCTATTACTCCAGAATATGATTAGTGTTCTGGTTTGAGTTATAAATCACCTTCATTTAAAATGCACTGTTGCTACAAGTTAGGATTTGAAAGTACAATCATGCAAATGCCATTTGCAATGTTTTCACTCTAGTAACCTTGGCAATACTGCAAACACCTCTCCTGTTTGATACACACAGTTAGGGAATCTCAATTGTAAAGCAGAGAGGGGGGGAAGCTGCTAGTTTGTGCCAGCCCTGAGGGGGGAAGAGGTCATTTCTGGGGTAAAATTTGGCCACTGCAGGAGCCGTGCCTTTTTAGTCCACTTTATTCTGGATACGAGTGCTTTGTTTTGTGTTGTTTTATGCTGGTTATATCCAGCTTTACAATATTTAAGCCCCTTGTATAAATCAAAATCACAGAGCATAAATATTTATCAGCAAAAGAAATACACTGCACAGGAGACAAACTCGGGAACAGAATAAGCCAAGTATTGCTTGTAAAGGCAAAACCAGCAGGTTACGTTTTCATCCTGTCCAGAGTTAACATGTAAAGCAGTACCAGATCCAAGCACCTTATATCCCTCTCTGTTTGAAATCAAACATGCTGGACTGGCATGGGTATTCACACTGTGGCCACCTGTTCCTCGGGGCTGGTGGAGGGGAGCAACGGGGCTTCCCCTGTCATATCTCCCTCCCGAGCAGTAGACACACAGCCCTGAAGATGGGCCCCAGTCCAGCGCTCCATCACCTGCCTGTAGAATCATGGAATCATAGAATGCTTTGAGTCGGAAGGGACCTTTAGAGGTCATCTAGCCCAACTGCCCTGCAGTGAACAGGAACATCTTCAACTAGACCAGGTCGCTCAGAGCCCTGTCCAACTTGGCCTTGAATGTTTCCAGGGATGGAGCCTCCACTACCTCTCTGGGCAACCTGTGCCAGTGTTTCACCAACCTCATAGTAAATAATTTCTCCCTTATATCCAATCTAAATCTACCCTCCCTAAGTTTAAAGCCATTGCTCCTTGTCCTATTGCAACAAGCCCTGCTGAAAATATTTTCCCCATCTTTCCTGTAGGCCCCTTCAGGTACTGGAAGGCTGCTCTAAGGTCTCCCTGGAGCCTTCTCTTCTCCAGGCTGAACAACCCCAGCTCTCTCAGCCTTGATGATGGTTGGCGGTTGCTTTTCAGTGGACCTGGAGCGCTAGGTCAGACCTGACCGCTGTCGTGTGCTGCCTACCTGCTGGAGCGTGGAGGATGTTTTGCAAGAGGCATCTTGTTGTGAATGTGGGAGAGCCAGAATTTCTGCTTGTGGATGAAAAAAAAGACCCTGTAAGATGCAGCAAGGAACTTGCCTTTGTAAGGTGTTACCTCTGATTGACAAGTTGTTCTGACATTTTCCCACCCAGGAGGCTCCTTACTGACGTCGATTTTCTGACAGCAGCTGCTCTTGGAAATTCCTGCACCCATCTTCCTCAGGCCACTGCTGCTCCCGGGTGTCAGTCCTGCTCGTCTTTGAGCCTGGGACACCAAAACCTGCTGTACTGTGGAGGGTGGGCGTGATGGCAGTGCATCAGCTCCTGTCGCTTTCCTGATGGTTCCCCAAATGTTAGAGGCCCCTTGCAGCTCTGCTTCTGCTGCTGGAGGTGCCTCCAAGACCTGTGCAGTGATTGGCCCTGTGAGATATTGCTCTTAACGTCTCCCAAAGCCTTTCTGCAAGGAGATGTTCTGGCAGTTCTGATCATAAAAAGCAAGCAGAAAAGAATTTTTAAAAAAGGTATGAATAGAATTTTAAGGAAAAATGTGTATTATGTGTGTCTGTAGGAGAAAGTATTGCTTATGGCTGACTAAAATATCAAATCTAACCTTAGAGATACTCAGGGCTGCTTGAACCTCAGCTGATTTTCAGCATGGAATTTGTTAGCAAAAGTGTGTGAGTTAAAACTTGGTCTTCTCTAATCCAGTTCGCACAATAATCTCACTAGGTCTGGAAAACTCATGCAGTAGATGTAGAAGAATGTGAGTTGCGTAAGTTGGATGTACCTGCAGAAGTGGAGAGGAACTACAGTCAGCAATAGCTTGGGTGAGTTCAGGTGGTGGCTGCATGGCCAGTTGCTCTGGTCCGCATGTGCTCCTGGTCTCCACGCAGCAGGATGGGGGGGTCGCCCGGGCTGAGCCTGTTGGGGTCCCCGAGAGAGCAAGAGCCTTGAGGGCAGAAAGCAGGGCCTGAGGAGCGTTTTGGGTTTGCAAGAGCAAAAGGCTCTTGTCATTCCTGTAAAAGGGGATCGCCACTTCATCCGGAAAGATTTTACTTTGAAACAAAACACCTCTCCTGCGCCTTTTCAGCATGGGTAGATAGCATGAGCGTGGAAGCACCCTGCGGCTGGGCAGGGGGGCTGTATGGGGTTCCTTCCCACCTGGGCAAGGGCTCTTTGTGTGACCTGTACTTTGCATCGCCGCAGGCATTTTGCAGCCTTTTGCATTGTTCGGGTTCCATAGCGGAGTCAGATGTTAATCGGTTCGTTGTAGTAAAATGTTTTATGGGACAACTTAGCTTTAGCTGTACCTTCCCCCACTTCCCCCCTCGTTTTTCTTCAAAAAGGAAATGGGCCTGCAGGGTGCTGTTTGTCAGGGCATGAGAAGTCTCCTGACCACGCTCACTGTCCTTGCCCGCTTGAGCAGGGAGTACACTTGGTAATAATGTTGTGTACCTATGCCACAGGTGATTCTTCCATCCATGGTCTGTAGATGATACTGTCTGTATTTGTTGGCTTTGACCAGGATTCATCCCACCCCACACAGATACCCAACTCTGATGCTCACCCCTGGGGCCAAGGGGTTGTGCTCAGGAGTCTTGTTGCCCACAGGGAGGGTCACATTTTCCACCAGTCTCCTTCGGACCACCTGTGCCATGCCAGCCTCAAGTCCTCCCATCATCACCTGTGGCACAGCTAGGCTCAGCACATTGGACACCTTCCCCTGTCTTGGCAGCAGTCTTTCCAGGTTGGAGGGACAGTTCAGGAAACCGTGTGTGTTTCTACTGCAAAACCATTATTTGCAAAACAATCATTCATCATTTTGGAAAATTGTATTTGGAGCAAAGGAGGGATAAAGCACCGAACCAAGCTTATCATATGTCAGGCTGCTTAATGTCTGTTCTCCAGCAGCTTGCCCAAGATTACAGTCCTTCCGGTAAGATCTCAGCTGTGTTTGGAGGCTGGCTCTGGGATGCTGAGATGCTTCAGGATCTGTGGCCATGTTATTTGTGGCTAGCTGGCTTCTGGTTAAAAAGCTACCTGGAAGCCAACACAAGTGCTTTATGGACACCTTGAAATCCTCCCTTAAAACTTGTCAGATCAGTATGATTCAAGAAAGGCTTTGGAGTAGAATGTCTGGAGGCAGACATCCTCCAAGTGCTATAGGCACAGGGGTGAAGCACGTGGCCAAGCTGGGAGCTGGGAGGCAGAAGAGGCAGAGAAAAGAGAATGAACTATTTCACTCTTCAGAAACTTTCATTCTCTGCCTGTAACCAGACTTGCTCTTATCCAAGTGAGCACACAGCTGGGAAAAGCAAACATCTGCATCACAAGGAAGAAACTGTCATGTCCATGGCTACCATGGACAAGTGTGTACAAACAAGACTGACTTGAGCCAGATGTAAACATGGTGCTGGCACCTCTGAAAACCTCATGACAGGTGCAAAAAGACCCACCTGGAAACAAAGGTACTATTTGGATGCTCTCATGTTTAGGGAATTTCTATAAAATTCAATGGCAATAGGAGCAAGAGCATTCTCTAAGCATCAGACACAATTCTATGAATTTTTTTCTGCATCCTGTAGGATTTAATACACATCAAGATCTCTTCTATGAGTGTATTTAATGATTTATTTTCTATTTAGTTCTGTTGGCAGGATCTGAAACAGAAAACATATAGTTGCTATTACAACATGTAGAGCATCCTTCTAAGGATTTTTTGCCTCTGAGATGCATAAAAGAAGTGTGTTCTCCATCAGTTAAAGCTACACTTTTGTCAGCTTTTCCATTCTCCCCTTATCCCTCCCATTGTCAGATGTCTTCAGCCAGCTGCAAAGAAAATTCCTCCGCTTGGAGGCCTAGGATCCAAAATCCACCCTCTAAACGAAATTCTCCAGACATAATTTAGTGTTTTGAAGGACCATTGTGGTGCTGAAACAAGAATGTGCGAATGCATCTTGTCTTGTGCTTGTATTGTGGAGGAACCCCAAATCATGAATTTCTGCAAGGAAAAGGCTAGAGGGAAAATTTCCATGCATGCTGGCAAGGCAACAGGCATGATAATTAGCTGGGCTGTTTGCTGCTCTGGGTCTCAAAGGACCTGGGTCTGTTCAGGGATTTCTTAATTCTTTCCCTCATTTCCCACTTGTTTACTTGTTTTGCTTTCTTCTTTGGCCTTCACCTGTTTGATCTTGTGGGAACAGCTATTAAAGACTCTGAGGAGGCCTGTCAGTGAGTAATTGCTAGCACCCAGTAATTAGTTGAACTAATCAGAGGTGTTTAATTGTGGTGGGATAATAAATATAGTAGCCCACCACTGTGGTTTGCAGAATGGAGGAGAAGCTGCTGAGGTCACTACCAGCACTTATGAGCAGGCAATGACTGAGAGACACAGGGGCCTGGTAAGGGTCATTTAAACTTGGCTGTGGGTCTTCATTCAAGAAATTACGTGACTCTTGGTCTTAGCAGCCTGATGTCTAGACACCTCCAACCCCTGGGCTGTGGTTAAGCTGCATGACTTCCAGGTTTCATTACCCTACCATGACTTGTTATTCCTTACACCAGCTTGGAGTTTCCATCCAGAGTGTTGAAATGCACATTGGATGGAGAAGCTGTTACGGCCTTTTCTTGCCCCTTGTTTATAGGGGTGGCTCAGATCTGGAATGAGGGCTTTGAAATCACTGCTCTGGATTTTGATGAGGATCTCTACAACCGGAGTCCTTCTCTGCTTGGAGAACTCTAAAACCTGAGTACTTGCATTGCTATTTTTCTACCTTCTGGCTTGCTCTGATAAAGGGCATGGTTTGTGATCCTTAGTCATTCGAGATAGTAGGCTTTGGCACATAAAAGCTCCTACATCAGGCGGTGATTGAGGTTTCATACCTAAGAAGCAAGGGCAGACACTACACAAAGCCTGGCTGGGGTGGGCAGGGCCCTTCAACAGAAGATGTCAAAATGTTGTGCTGTATCCTTTCTCCTCCCTTAAATTTTAGATAGTACTGTCATCCGGCTGTTCCATACCTTTGTCTCTGAAGAAGCATGTCCTTGTCTTCTCTTGCAGAGTTACCCTAGTTGTGTTTTCCTTGGCTATGTGCCTCAACTACAAAAGATCATTGTATTTTGCTCCTCTCATACTGCTGACCAAGAGTCTCGACCATGGCTTGGATGGGCACCTTGTGCCAGCTTTTATCGTCTGTTGGAAAGAGGCTTGGTTTGAATTTCTTTTTTGTGAACAAGGACTGTGGATGAAGTGCTGGATCTGAAGTAATGACAAGGAACCAAACCACCTGCCCCCCCAGCCCCGAGAATGGACCTCATTTGAATGGGGCCCCCTGTTGCTGTCCTGTTGTGTAGAGCTTGTGTAGAAATTTCTGACAGGATGGTAGAAAGTGGTTCATGGAAGCTGAAACATTATGTTGGAATGGTAGAATTTCTGGCCAGAGAAAAATATCCTGATCTAAAGTACCTGAAGATGGAATGAGTTGGGTGGTCACCCCAGTAGGGAGAAACTGACGCTCATGTCACTACCATGGCTTGAATCTCACTATGCTGTGCCCTGCATGTATTGCCCTGCTCACAGTTTATTGGCTATTGCAGATGGGTGGTTTTTCTCCTCTTGGAATTTTTCCACTTCATATGGGTTGCTCAATAACCATTGGGAAGAAGGTAGGCAAGAGATTCCCTTCCTTTCGTCCCTCCGTCGCTCCTGCCTCTGAATGGCTGCAAGATTTAATGTTGCTGCTTTGCAGAACCAGATTTAAAAATGCCCTGTAATGATCACCATTTCCTACCCAGACCTAGCCCTCCTGGGAGGTCTCAATCCTGTCGCAGGGGAGGTGAGGGGTGCAATTATGTCTGTGTATCCCACTGCCTGTTTCCCAGAAAGGAACATTTCGGTTATTCTGACACTCTGTGGGGTTTTTTTTTTGTCATAGTATTAATTTTTCATTTTTAAGGACCATTAACACACTACCCCCAAATATTAACTCACCACTCCTCTCCTGTGGTGTGTCAGAGACCCTTTGGGGCAGCTGGGAGCACATAGATTATCTTCAGAGAAATTGAGTTTTTCCTGTTTTACCGGCTAGCTTTCATCACTCATTCTTCAACCTGGGAAAAAACACCCCTGAAAGAACCCCAAGCACAGGAACCCACACAGACAGGGTTATAACAACAGGATAAAACATAAACTGTACCTTACACTACCAAACCCACACAGCCCAAACCCATTCCAATTTTAATTGTTTTTAAACACCTAGAAGGCTTGTATGGCTTACAGAAAATCTTGTTTGCCTTGTCTACACCTCTCTTGTTTGTTTTTTCCTTCCTCTTGCTGTGTCCTCTTGTCTGTCTGTCTTTGGCAAGAGAGAAGTTGCCACTTCTTGAGCATTAGAGAAAAGCTTCTCACACTGTAGGCTTATAAATAATAATAGAAACCTATAAGTGTTCATACAATAAACGCAAGTTAAGCACCATCTGTATCTGGAAGAAGTATTCATATTTTATGAGAAACTCTGCACAGCCAGCTAGGCACACACAATACTGAGGTGTCCTGAACAGGTGAACAAATAGCAATCTAGACCATAAATTGTGTTTCTTCACCAGGAACAGGGACCTGTTTATTGATCCAGAAGTTTATTGATCCAAGAGTGCTTGTGTGCTTTCTCACATGGAGGGTGGCATGAGGTTCAGAGGGGTGCATGCATGAGTGCGAGGTCCTCTTATGTTCTTCTCACTGAATCGTAACGTAGACATTTTCACTACAAATGTAATGCTAGAAACAATCAACAGATGTCAAAAATGTGTTGAATCAATGACCTATTTCATATTCAACTTCAGTTCCAGAATTCCCTTCTCAGCCCCTAATTTGCATAACATTTTATTCACGCTCGTTAACCATCAGGAGACTCTCTAACTCAGCAAAAGTGGATATTCATCAATTTCCCTTTGATAATGAATTGATATGACACCGAATACCATTGTAATTCTTCCTGTACCTGCTGCAGTACCTGGAAAGAGAGTTTCGTGTAGCCCAGTCACTTCGTATCTGACAAGGATGCCTTAGGGGAATTCTTGTGTTTGATTTCAGTGGAATGAATGAGCCCTGAAGAGACACAGTAAAATATATGAGACCATGAGTGCATGCTAATGAACCCAGGCCTGCCTAACTGTGAAGTTTTCCAAAACCTCCCCAAAATGCTGCCTAAGTCCAATAATCTCTTCCAGTTAGCAGCTGAAGCCTTTAAAGCTGCAGGAGCGTTACCATGAGGGAAAGAGAGGCATGGGAGGCACCAGCATGACCAACAATCAAAAACTGAGCCTAAATCTGATTGATCAACCAGTTTGCATCCCTCCTGCCACTGACCTAGACCATGTCAAACTGCATCAGGTCTTCACACAAGAGCAGCTACCACCTACCATGTGAATGGAAAGCAAACGACAGCCCAATGTACAAGTGTGGAGAAGACCAGAAAGCTGTTGATCACCAAAGGTTGTTGAGTAGCCTGGATTTGGTTGGGTTTCCCCCTCCCCATTCTTAGTGCTGCTGGAAAACTTGGTGCTAGGGACACATTGAGTTCGTTTTCAGAGCTCAAAGGAGTTGTCTTAGTATCAATGGTATTTGTAATGGTAATGGCACGGAGGAACCCAGCAAAAATAAGTCTACTGTGGCACATCGTTAAGGGAGGGATAGTCAAACATGAACATTAATTTGGAATGACTTGTTTCTACACAGTACAACTAGTAATGGAGAAGCTTCAAATTCTGGTGTTTATTTTTGAAATATGCAAAACATGAAATACATGCGTATGGATGTGTCTGTGTGTGTATGTACTCTGGACACTGAGTTAGAAAACCTTGCAATGTTTGGTCCCAATGTATCACCAATGGACAGAAATATAGACCTTTCTGGGGGTGATTCGTCTGATTCAGCTTAGCCATTTCTTTTAGAATAGGATGCATTGTGCCCTCTGTTTCATGGTTGTTTTAATGCTGGATAGAGGGAGGACTGTGGTGAACAACTGAGCTCGAGAGATCTTCGTTGCCGTCTGTGTTTAACCAGATGACAACCTGGGCCATGCCAAGCACAACAAGCCTGATTTGCCTGCAGCTGTCCAGTGAGAGAAATACCTCCTGAGTAAGGAAGTCAAGACGCACCAGCAACATGGGTGAATCTGTAGCAGGTTTTGTCCCTGATCAGCAAATGAGGACCATTTCCAGCCCAGCAGCTATTTTTAGTAACTTTGCTACTGAGGGGTTAGAAAGATAAAAGAGAGCTAGAAAAAAAAAGATGGCAGTCAGGACTGGGACTGGGTGGATTTGTCTCTGCATGGAGGAAGAAGGTGTTGGGGGGGGCTGTCTCATCCTCCTCTGCTCTGGATCCAGAGCGACTCTGCGTCTTACAGCCCCACGTTGTGATTTGAAGTAATTCTAGGACTAAGCCAAGGCTCAGTTAATAATGTAAGACAATTCTGGGAGTGGGGGTAGGGGATAGCCTGCTGTTCCTTGTATTGATCAGGAATTAATGTCTAACCTTTAAAAATGCAGTGGAGAAGCTCAGTGCGAGTGTGAAACACTACTTTGTGCTGTGATCAGTTACCTCTGGGGACCCACGCAGCTCGGGCTGCCGATTACAGATGCATTTGGAAAAACCTGAAATTTCAATTTTTCACACGGATCTCATAAAGTGAAACGGACTCCTGCTGGGATTTATGAAAACCGGTTTACTCTCCACTGCACTCAATACATCTGCTCCTTAGCTAAGTTGGGAGAGTGCTCTGACTGGCGAGGCACTGCAAGAATTATTCCACCCTCAGCAAGTAAATTGCTGCATCGTCAAGTAGCATAATTATCCATCCTGCCCCTTCTGCTTTCGCTCTCTTTTTCCCCCCTCTTCCTCTCCAAGAGCTGACGTGTGATGTCTTTTATTTTTTTCTCCTCCTTGCCATCTGTTTCATGTTTGTAACTTGGGGAGGGTGGGTGTGTGGTAGTGGAGCTTGTGATGAAGTTTTCTGGTGGAGGCATTTCTTTCACTCTGTTAATTAGATTTGTGTTTTCGTTACTCCCAGTTCTAAGGGCCACGCAAATAAGACTAAATTATGCATTAGCGATATGCCCCAGTGTTAAAACATTCTTATTATTGGGGGACACCGACTCCATCCTGTATTCCTCCCTTTCAAAGAATTCAATTATATGTAAACTATTAACAGGGAAAGTCTAAAAATTCTATTAAAATGTCAGTTTAATAAATCTTCCTAGGTTTAATCTTTCATTTCTGGGCTGGGGGAAGGGGAGGATGAATTATGACAGTTTTAAATTTTCCCAGAGCAGCCCCTGCGTGTTAAATTGTCTGTAACTCTCGAAGTGTTTTTGAACTTATCTCTATTTGTAAAACAATTTGAGGCAATAGAAGGATATCCAGGGCATTTACTGGAATCAGGCACTTCAGGTCCGGATCTGAAACACACTAAGTCTGGGGGAATTTGGATGCAGTCCTTTGGTTCAAACCATTATAGAGAAACAAGAGAAATGGCGTGCTTCATGCCCAGTCTCCACTCCCCTCTCCAGGCTCTCAAAGATGGGGTTATCTGGTTTTAGACCTGTGATTTGGACCCAGCACTATCTAAAACTGATTAGATTGCTGTTGCTTTTCATTTTTCTCTTCCTCCACGTGCCACCTTAGGATCAAGGGACCTGCCATTGTTCTTGTTGGTACCCCATTGTGCTGAACTCCACGTGAGCATCTCCTGTAAGTGATGTTCTCTTTTCCCCCTCTCTCTGTGTGCTGTACTTCAACCCTTAGTAAGCGCCAAAATCGTGTCTCCTCTGTTTGCTTCAGATAACTCCTGATTTGAAGCTGTTCCAGTGTCTAACACACAGGGAGTTTTCTGCTATCTCCTCTCAGCATTCCTGTGCTTGAAATCAGGACTTGCATGTGACCATATAAAGAGATTGCAATGTTTTAGCCCAGATAAAGGCAATCCAGCTCTCGGTCCTGCATCCTTATGACTGTAACACAGAACATGCAGGTGAGGTGGTTGTTTTGAGACCGGGAACATGAATGGAGCATCCAGCAGTGCCTTGTGACAGGGCTGCTCCTACCAGGTGAAGATTCAAGAGCTAAACAGCCCTTTTTTTGGGGTTTTGTGGGCAGCATCTGGGAGGGCAAAGAAGATCCAGGGGGTCATTTGACCCAAAGGAGTCTGCTTGCACCTGAAGTCCTCCTGGACCTGAGTGAAGACAATCATAGGATCATAGCATGATTTAGGTTGGAATGGGTCTTATAGATCATCTAGTTCCAACCCTCCTGCCATGGGCAGGGACACCTTCCACTAGACCAGGGTGCTCAAAGCCCCAGTCAGCAATGATAAGGACGGTGTGGCTGCCTTGCCTGTCCCATAAAAATGTGGAGCTTTGCTAGTCTTGAGATGGTGATGGTTGCAGAGAGCTATGAGTGGCAGGTCTGAGCTTGCTTGAAGAGGCTCAGCTGGGGTTCCTTTGCAGCTGCCTACCAATGATGATTGGTCATGATTTCTGATGGCTCTGCAGGTATTGCTCATGTGTCAGGGGCAGAACCAAGCCTGGGAGCAAATCCAACAAATGTGGGCTCTTCAGAGGTTTGATGCTGAGATGAAAAATCCAGCTGTCCCGCCATGTTCTGGACTGATGCCAGCGTTGATGCACATGAGGAGCTATATTGAGATGGAAGAGATTTTTCATTAGTTTCTTGGCTTTGCTGGGGAATCCCTGTGCACTCTCAGCAAACTGCCTACACAGCAGGGAAATGTGATTGGCATGGGCTCTGCCATAAGGAATGAAGTCTCTCTGATTGGTAGAAGATATTTCCAAGTGGGAAATACTGCTGTGGGTGTTGGTGACATGGCAGTGGATAAGAAACAAGTCCTCCAACAGTGCTGCTGACCAGTGACGCACGCGATGATCTAGGGAGACCAGCACTTTGCAGGTGGCTTTGCTTCTCCAAAATGGAAATGGGTGCAGCCTAGCACAGCCCGAGAAAAAAGTCAAAAGTCCTCTTTTGGCGTCCCTCTTGCAACCACATTTTCAAATTCTCCCAAATATTTAAACTCAGGAGAGCTGAATTACCTATTCCAGCCCTGGAAATGGAGACAGCCAGTGACCAGCAAGAAGGGTCAAAATGTTCTCAGTAGCTTCTGGGGAGAAAGAGGTTATAAATGATACTGATCTAATGCCTTGGTCATCCGGGCTGCGGAGAGTAGCTAACGCCAGGCTGCAGGGAAAGCACGCGGGATGCAGTGCTTTGTTTGGGTGAATAAACCATGCATGTTCATGGAATATTAATTAATAATAAATGAACATGCATGAATTATTCATGCTTATAAAAGCAAATTTGCCCTGAAGGCATAACACAAGATAGGTTTTAAGGAGGGTTTTTTTTAATTTTTTTTTTTTTAACTAAGGCATGGATTTGTATAGGGCATAACTGATTGGTGGTAATTTGAATCCAAATGTAGTGTGACTGCCGCAGCCGTGGTCGAGCCGGTGTATCTCAGCATACTGAACAGGCAATCCTGCTTCTACTAGTGCTATTTTAGTCATTCATTTGTCTTCCAAGTTGCATATAGGGACCTACTTGCTCTGAATCCCATTTGAGTCAGTGGGCCAAAAACAGTCCCCTAGGTTAACACCATTGCTGTTGCAACAGGGATGGATTTGTCCCTGCACGTTCGTTCTGCTGATAGATTTGTTCCACCAGCGTGTAGCACAGATGTCTCATACATGATGCAGGATGTCAGGTAAGATTTGAAGCAGTGAGCTGATGTAGGAAATACTGCCTCTGTGTTTTAACTCTAGATTATGCTAAACGGGCCAGCAGAACATTTTGCTGTGCCCGTGTCTGTTCTTCTGGTCAAGAAAATAAATCGCTGTAGCAAGAATTTAAATTAAATAACGCCTTTGTGTCTTAGTGATGTGCCACCATACCACCAGACGCTGCAAACTGTCAATATCTTAGGAGGTATCTTGACTTAGCTTCGGCTTGGCTTTAAAGTGCCCTGCTCTATCGCTGGTCTACGAAGTGAAATGCAAAGGTTTTCTCACCATTTGAGGCCACTAAACATTCTCAGGCTGCTGTCGTCCACAGTTAGACATTGAAACATGGCCCCCACCTATCCACATCGCTTTACAAGTTTCATGTGAAGATAATCCTGGCCTCTCTTGAACAGATGTGGGCAAACACTGTAAGCTGGTTGTTGCTGCTCTTGGCCAGAAGCTCAGTATAAATGGGTCAGGACCTGTAAAATTGGAGGGTGGTTTGGACATTTTGCCGAGTGCTGCTGGAGGGATTTTGTGGGCTGGCAGGGCAGTGGATGCACGGCAAAGGATGTAGAGCGGCACCGGAGAAACATCATGCTTGGCAGCCTCCCAGCCATTATTTAATGGGAAAACATCAGGGAATGTTAGAAATAGAGGTGAAATCCCCAGACACGGCTCAGGTCTGCTATGAATCTGGCCTCAAACCATTAATATGATCTTAAACTCCTTTTTATTTCCTCTCCTATTTTTTTTTTCCCCAGAAGCCTGCATTGTCCCCCTCAGCTAATAACGAGTGGGGCCATAAACTCTGCTGTCTTTCCCCAGCAAGGCCATTCCCTTTGGTAAGCTGCTTCCTCCTGTCTTCATCTTCCTGTTATTACATTTTTAGTTTCTGCTTTTCCAGCAATCCTTCACTGCTGAGCTGCTGCAGTTTGATCCCTTCTTTTTCTGATTCCATAACAAACATGTTTTAAAGCCTTTGCTGCTGGTCTGCAGACAGTTTTTCCAGGAAAAGCGCTTCATGTATTACAACTTAAAACATGGGTGGATTTATTAGGATTTAATGTATTGGGAGCTAAGCCTTTGGTCTCCTCTTTCATATGACTGTGGAGGCAGACAGATGGGAGCGATTTGAGTAATTTATATGTTAAGAAGTAATAATCTTTGCAACCATTTTATCCATCCAAATACTTTTGCCTTTGATCTTTCTGTTTTCTAGCAACACCTTGTGTTTTTTCAGACTTCTTCACCCTTCAGAGATAACCATCCCTGATGACTCCTTTGAGCATTCCCTGAGTTAAAGAGAAGCAATGTCTGACTGCCACTGCACCATCCAAATATCTCCACAATTAGCTGCAATAGTTTTTGGTATTTGGGGGTAGAGCAGCAAAGGGAAAATTCTCTCCAGATCTTGAAAGCTGCTTTGTCGTTCCACAATGGTAATCCAAAGCCCTAGGTCTTGCTGTGTTTAGAAGTCAGTAGATTTACTAATTAAAGTTGTTCACTCAATTGAAAAGCCCTTGATCTGAGCCTGTCAATAGATTTTTGGTATCTATAGAAATCTTCACCTAGTGTTGAAAGATTTAGAGATTTCTTTCTTTCCCTTCAGACTCAGGCTCAGTAAGGATGAGACACTGTTTGACAAAATGGGCTTCGTCGCTCTGCTGGGCTCTGTCGAGGTGGGAGGAGCCCCATCAGGAGGCTGTCCTCGGCTGCAGCTGGGAAGTCAGCTTAATTGCAATAATTTACTGGGCTGGGTAATTATTGGATTATGGGTCACTGTTGTAGCACTGAGGGGTGGCATTGACAGAAGATAGAATCTTGTCAGAAGAAACTGTCGGGGCTGGTGCAAAAGCAGCAAAGGCAACATTTTGAAAGGTCCCACAGCTTAGGGAAGAAGGGAACTACAGGCTGAGATTTATTTTACTCTATTTAGGCTATATGAAAGGAGGGTAAGAAGAGGAATATTTTTATTTCACCTTGTAACAGTGTAGAGACAGTGCTACGTTGTCTCTCACCTCTTGCTATAAATACTTGCTCGTGAGAAGGATCTTCTCAGCCCACTTGGTTTGCATTTTAATTATTTTCTCTGTCTGGCACGTTTCATGTGATGAGTCGTCTATTATTGTTGTTGTTTTGCAATGGTAAACTTAAACTGAGCATCACTGTGAACTGGACGTCCCAGTTAATGTGGGAATATGCATATTAAAGTTTTCTCCATAAGAGAAAATGCTGAAGTGAAAAACAAGATGAGGACAGTTTTTCCGAAGACCATTAACGCAGCATGATGCACTGATGTCTTGAACTGACCCAAGTCCAGCGCCTTACAGTATTAGGGCCTATTTCAGTGACCTTCTTAAGATCTTTAGACACACGTACCCTCCAGTTAAAATCTTTTTTCTTTTGCAAGACTCACTACCTTTGCTGAAGTTGTGAGCCTTAATAAAATCTCTGATCATGCTCCTTGTTTTAGAAACACTTTCATCATTGGTTGTCTCATTAGACCACCTTCCTTCCTTCTTTGCAACATGGAAAACCCTTGTTATTCTTGTTTGTGCAGCGTCTCTAAGTTTTGGATGCGTTGGGTGGTGGCAACAATAAGGTATAGGTGATTGGTACGTGTCGTGAAGAAGCCAGTTCCCAAAGGGCAGTGCCGTGACAGAGCTCACTGGATAACCTTAACCTGCCGTGGGCTTGCAACGGCCCCAGCTTGGGGTGGGCAGGAGCTGGAAGTGAAGGGCCAGACAGGGGCAGAGAATGGGCCTCTATGGCTTGAAGGGAAGGCAGAGCTCATGTTCTGTCATCTCTCAGCTCTCATATTGAAAGTAAAGGCGTAGGCGATATGCGAGTGGCACAGTTCTCAGCAGCACACTCGGCCTTGTGCTCTCCTCTGCCAAGCTCTAAAGCCAGAGAAGTCATCATCTTTGGGGGGCTACATGGGTTGCACATCCGAAAAATGCAGTTCAGATATGATTCCCTTTTGCTTGCCATATAGTTGTCTGCTTTTCCTAAACACTCAAGTCTCGCAGTTGGAGCGGATGGGACTTGTCTCATCAAACTGACATCCGCAGTGTAGATGCTGACTTCAGCAGTAGTCACCCGGGGCTCCTGAAGGGTCTGCAGAGATGGAACCAAGGCAGTCGAAGGAGTCCAGGACATGATTCATCTCTTCTTAAACTAGACGTTTAAAATAGGTCTGGAAGTTTTTCTCAGAAAGTGCCGATTTCTCTCTGCTGGCTGTGAAAGAGCTGACGGTGATTATCTCAACGTCCCTGTTGCGGATGCCTGCGTCTGGTCGGATGAATCCCACCCAGATGGCTTTTGGCTGTGTTTGTATACAGATCTTAGCACAGGGGGGCCATATCCTCAGTCGCTGTAGATGTTACTGTAATATAAATAATACCACTAGCACGACTGAGGACACGTACAGTACATCCCTCATTATTCCAGCTCCACAAACATATGTCTTACCATCTACTGTGGTATGATCTGTATTTGTTAATATAATAAGAACGAGGGGCGGGTGTGGGTGAGTGAGCGCATGTACGGTGTCCAGTATGAATAGGTTGAGACAGGCTGATATCATCAGACAGCGTTCCTGCATCCTGATTGATTGAGGTGCTCTGTTTCCACATTAACTTGCAATAAAGTGCTCTGTGATGCCGATACGCATTCATCATGTGCAATTGTGGAGACTGTTTATAACTTAATTTACTCCAAGGTAATGATGATTATATCTAAATATTTATGGAGAGGTCAGTGCAAGTAAATTTCTCAGTAATTTTGTTTTGCTTTTCTTTTCTTTCTCTTTTCTTCAGCCAGCCAAATTATCTCAATGCTCCCTACAGACCTTCTGCTAATTCCTTTGTTTGCAGTGACAGTTAGTGGAGAAAGAAGGCTGATTAACTGCAGGCTGCTTCTGTGCCGAGCCAGCCAACAGTCTAACCAGAGGTGCATGCCACGTCTCTGCCTTTTATTTTAGTTCCGACCTGCAGGAATGTCACGGGCAAGAGCTGTCTATTAGAGTATATCTAAATCATGCATGTGTGTGCGTGAGTTAGTTAGCAGCACAAGCTTCCCACTAATGCTGTTAAAATTGATACTCTCTGCAGATGTGAAAGCAGGTAGCACTGGTTGTTTCATCATCTGATGGTGATTTGTTCAACGCAGACTGTGGCTGATCATTTTTAGGGTGGGCTCAGTCATGAAATCAAGATATTTTGGTTATCTTGCAGTGCTTGTTACTTTTGGGGTGTGGGCATGTTTCCCCATTTCTCCTTTTTGCTTTTTCTCTGTGCTCCTTATCTCATGTAATATACTCCACTGGGGGATATCATCTCTTCTCGCTGGATTTAGCCCAGTGGAGCTGTGGTCTGAAGACACTTCACAGCTTGTTTGCCAATATTTACGGCTGGCTGGAGCCGGAGTTTTTCACCAGGAATTTTCTGAGGCAGCGCGGAAAATAGACCTTTTTGTTATCTCTGAGGGAATAGGAATTTCACGATATTGATATGAAACAGCTGAGAAGATGTTTCATTTTGATGTCTTATGAAAAACAGCTGTGGATCCGTCTGCTGCTGGTCTCTCCCTACTCCATATGTAGAGCTCCAATACATCACCTTATTCTCTTCTTTCTTCTCTTCCATTAGCCATGTTTTTGTACTCATGTGACCCTGAGTATTGTGCTTTGTGCAGGACTTGTTGCCTTTTGCTTGCATGAGGCAAGTGCTGACCATGGAGTGTGTCCCTTGGGGAGTCAGGCAAGGGGATGCCTGGTTTCTGGATGGCTGATGAACATCAGAGGGAGACGGATGCTTAGATCTTTGATTCCACAAAGGTGGCAGTGAGTAAGATGGGTCTGTAGGATCTGATTGTGGCTGTACGTCTCTTGCTCGCTTGGACATCAGCATCAACAGAGGACAATCCATTTCTGCTCAAGAGATGTTACTGCAAGATATGAACCAACCATCTGCCAATGGCAGGTTTTTTTCAGCTTTGGGTGTTGGAAGTGGTTGTGAGATGTGGCAGCTTTGGACCTAAATGGTGTGCAGAAAGATACCTGGTGCCTGCAGTCTTCCCTTGGGTCTGGCCCCCACCAGTACTCTTTATTACTGCACTCTAGCACAGTGGTCAATGTTGCCTTTATAACTTATCCTCATCCTACCTTAAATGCTACTTTAATTCCATACCTGACACAGACTCTTAAAAAATTTTCTGCTCTTCTCTTTCCCAGTTATGTTTTCCCCAGAGGAGCAGTAGAAGCCCAGCAGCCATGTCTTCCTGTGCGAGGGCCACTGCCTCTTGTGCTCACTCTGCGCTATGCTATCACAGAATGCTATGGCAGAGGGGTGCCCAAACTCTGCGAATGGAGATAAGTGATCGCTCCACGTAGCTATGTGTCAGTGATTTGGTGGTGAGGAGTTATTTTAAGATGTTTTTCAAAACATTTGAGTATCCAGCTGTGGCCCTCGGCTGCCTGGATCCAGCTGGAAAAAGGACCAGTGCTGTCCTGCAGTTCAGTCTTCATGATGTGGAGAAAGGCAATTGTATAAATCCACGGTCAGCCTGAATCAAATGCTGGAAGAGAGAAAAGATATTGAAGTATATTGAAACACAGAGGAAAAAAAATTGTAAATGCAATCTGCTCCATTAAAAATTTCATAGGCCGTTACTTTTACAGTGCAATTAGCTTCGCGATTTCGATGCTATTGGAAGCCCAGCGCAGTGGATAATCGGCAGCAGAAATACCTCTGCAGGTACATTTGCAGAAAACCTTTAGATTTTAGCTGCTCTTCGCGTGTGCCCGAGTGTGCTGGTAAGTCAGTGACTGTTGCTCCCTTCCCTTCAGCTCCACTTTTCTCCTTTGCTTGTGTTTCCTTCCACAGCTTCAACAAGCCCCAGCCCCTGAGCCTTGATGTCTTTGTTCATGGTGCAGCTGCGTTGGGAGGGAAGTAAATGGGACCTGTCAGCGGTGGGGAGCGGGGCGGTGGCGGGCGAGGGGCTGCCGGAGGGAGGCGAGGGGGACTTCTGTCAGGAGGGAGCATTTGCTACCTTTGATGCCAGTCATTTTGGAAAAGTTACTGCTGACACGGGAAGCGGTGAGAGGGCTTTTCATGTGAGTTCTGATGGAAAGAAAGGGATCCCGGGAGCCACATAAGCATGTTTCCATGGCTGAATGCTTCATACAAAGTTTGTGTTTTCTTTTTAATGCAAACTGATGGCTATTTTTTTACTGCATGACTTAGGGAAAACTGCCTGTTTCTTTGATAAAGGGCCTGACTCTGGTCTTGCTCCCTGGACACTTCCCCACCATTTCAAAACTGAAATTTCTCTCCTTTTCCCCAGGTGTGCAGGAACTGACGTCGGGGGACAGGCTCTGCCTAACGCCAGAACTACCGTTGAATTTATCTGGGGCAGAGAAATGTTTTGGGTTTGTTTTTTTCCATGACCTGATGACTAGATAAAAGGAAGAAACTAGATATAAGGAAGAAACTAGATATAAGGTAGATATTTTTTACCATGAGGTTGGTGAAACCCTGGAACAGATTGCCCAGAGAGGTAGTGGAGGCCCCATGCCTGGAAGCATTCAAGGCCAGGTTGGATGGGGCTCTGAGCAACCTGGTCTAGCAGAAGTTATCCCTGCTCATTGCAGGGGAGTTAGACTAAATGACCTCTAAATGTCCCTTCCAACCCTAAGCATTCTATGATTCTGTAATGCATTTAATTGTGAGGACTCTCAGCCGTGAGGCTTGCATCAAAGCAGTAAGAAGGTTTTTACCACAGAATCACAGAATGGTAGGGGTTGGAAGGGACCTCTGTGGGTCATCTAGTCCAACCGCCCTGCCGAAGCAGGGTGACCTACAGCAGGCTGCACAGGACCTTGTCCAGGCGGGTCTTGAATATCTCCAGAGAAGGAGACTCCATGACCTCCCTGGGCAGCCTGTTCCAGTGCTCCGTCACCCTCAGAGGGAAGGAGTTCTTTCTCATGTTCAGATGGAACTTCCTATGCTTCGGTTTGTGCCCAGTACCACCTAGTGTTTGAAGCTGTTGAGCACCCTGGTTGGGTGCTCGTGTCCAAAGGTTCAGGTCTGCCAAACCTCAACAGAAACTTGCAGCAGGCATGGGGAGAACCTCGCTTATTGTAAGCTGCAGAGACATAGGAAGGCAGACCCTGATTTTCAAGCGTGCTGTGTGTGTGCTTGCAGCTGGGTGGATGCTCTTGGCTCATGTAGCCACACAGCATGGGAGGTGAACTCTGTGAGTGGATGTGCACATGTGGTGGGAGCAATAGTCAGGCATACATTTATATGCATGACAATGACCAGCCATTTCACTGATTAATTTGACAATGACCCGCGTGAAAGTCGCCGGAAGCTTTCTTCCCCCGTCCCAAAGCCTGGAGTTTAGTGTCATGCAACCGCACAAGAATCACTAATGAGAAAAAGAAAGAAGTGCTTATTCCTTCTGTCTGAAAAAGATAAATTTCCTTAAAAGCCCAGATCTTGACACTTCAGAGAACTGGAACTGAACACAAAGAATGTGTATTGTTTCTAAACAGATACAAAAATAAAAATAAAAAATCTTCTACTTTTCAAGCCAATCTCATGATTTCCAAACCTGGCTTATGGTTTTTCTCATGCTTCGTGGTGACAATGCCAAGCCTCTGTAGTCAGACTGCTAAAAAAGCTCATTCAGTTTCATCCAAATACCAAAAAAATGAGCAAGATCAGATCAGTTTCTGAAGCTTGGATGGAGATTATGTCTCTTGTTATGGTGCTGTGCCTTAGAAGAAGAAATGGGGGCGGGAGGCTGAGCTGCAACACTCAGAGGTCCTCTCGCTGTCTCACTTCTGTGGCTGTGTACAGAGTTCTATTATCTTCCCTCTCTCCTAAAGTGTCTCCTTAAAACCTACAGCTTACAAAAAATAATTCATAATTTGAGATAATTCAGTTCTCAGTATGAAGCCATGTTGCAAAATACAGACTACCACGATACTATGTGTTCTGCACAACAGCCCTACCCTGCAGTGTTCCCGTATGTCCCATCACTGAGGGGGTTTCTGCTCCCTGGACACTTCCCCACCATTTCAAAACTGAAGTTTCTTTCCTTTTGCCCAGGAAAGGAGACTTCCAGCATCCAGGTCCGCTTCCAGCTGTGAAAGATCATAGAATCATAGAATCATAGAATGGTTTGGGTTGGAAGGGACCTTAAAGGTCATCTGGCTCCAACCCCCCTGCCATGAGCAGGGACATCTTCTGCTAGACCAGGTTGCTCCCATAGATCCCGTAGGTGAGCTTTGGACTCGCTTTTGGAAATGTGCTGGACTCCTCAGAATACAGAAGGTGCTTTTTCTTTCTAGGCTATTTCAGCAACTCAGGTCACAAATCCTTGGCTACTTGGTTGCCCTTTGCTGTGTGGGATCAGACAACCAGCCCGAGCTCCCAGAAACAGCCTGGACAGAGACCGGGGTGAAAGCGGGACCCCAAATCTCATACTGTAAGGGAACCAGTAATCCTGCCAAGTTGTCAGCACTCAAAGAGCTGCAGAGGAAAGAAGGAAAATTCTGAGTATCTCCTCCTCAGGTCAGTGATTTATTGCACTGCAGTCAGGGTATGAGTGGTTGTTACTGTATCAGCTGTGGGGGAATATTGGAAAATCTAGGCACATGCACCTGGAATGTGGGACCGGGCTAAACTCCTGCAGTTCCCTGCAGCTTGAGGTCCCAGTATGCACAAAATACTCATCACGGTGGTGTATTCCCCCACATATAGGCGCTGTCATGCTCCCTGCGCACCGTTTGCAGAGGGTTCCGCTAACCAGCGGTTTGGGATAAATAATGATTTTTGTTGTTGTTGCTATCGCTGCGGGCAGCCTGGTACTGCTGAACTGTGGCCAGGGTCTCCAGTCCAGCGCATGCATATTCTGCTGCCTTCTCCAGCTCTGCTGGAAATCATCTCGCTAGCCTGACAGGCCAGATGTATAGCAACCAGCTTTTCCTAGTAGGAAATTAGTCCCCATCAGGTAGTGGGTGGCATTTTCTCTCCTTGCTGTACAGACAAAGGCTTTGGGGATTGAATATCCTCAGCCTCTCCTGCCTGCAGCTATTTCCAATGGGCAGCAGTATGGAACCGGCACCGGCAAAGCGTATTACTTGGAAGAAGAGAGAGGAAATGAGGGTAAGAAAAATAAGTGTCTCTAATGGACCCAGACCAATGGCAGAACATCCACCTAATTGTAATTTACAGAGACTTCAACCGTTATAAATACTGTCTCAAAAAATAAGGGGTATCTATTTTCTGTTGAAGGCACCGGAGCGTCTCTGTTTAATGTTAGCAAGAGCTATGCACACCTGGAGAGAGGGATATAAGGGCAAATGTGTCCGACAGGCAATGCAGCTTTTCTTGCCCAGCTGCCGTTGCAGAGCTGGCACGGGCAGGGAGGAGGGGGGGCGGCACGCTTTACAAAGGGCTTTGGTTGCTGCTCCAGTGAGCAGCGGTGCGCACATGTGGGATTGCGAGGTGCGATTCCCTGCTGATGCGCACTTGGCATCGGCTCTACCTGTGCCAAGAACCACGGTGCCGAATCGAGTGCTGCTCTCTCCCCATCCAGGGCTGGCTCGCTGTGCTGGAGAGCGGGCACTGAGCAGTCACTGCAGTCGCCGCGTTCCGTGGGTTTAGTGGGTGGCACAAAGGAGAAGAAAAGATGCTTTGAAGACTCCCCAGGGAGCAGACTGAGTAGCTGAGGTCTCTGGGGGATGCTGGATCCTATGCACCTATTTATCCATAGGAGTCTGTATGCACGAGGGCTTACAGTTTTCCCTGGAGATTAGCAACTCTTGCTGGTTTCCCCAGCATATAATATTGGCTTGACAACTGTAGCTAACTTCTGGTTCCACTTACTTTTCCTATTAGCCAGCAGTGTTGTGTGTGAAGAGGAGCAGATTGTGTTTACTGCTGCAGATCTGAGGGAGGACAAAGGCAAAGCAAGAACGGCCCCGGTTTCCACTCAGAGCTGGGGGTTTTTGGGGAAAACTCCGTGGGAATAACCCCCAGCTGGTGAGTGCTGCGGGGGTGTACGTATGCACCTGAAACACAGGCGTACGTATGTTTGTGCACACAGTAGCTGTGTTTGAATCCCCCTGTCTGTACCCAGCATGTGGACCTGTTAGCTCACTGATCACTTGTACTTTTTGGTGGCTAAATACTTCCCAAGTCGGGTCAGTCTGTGCGGAAGTGAGCACTGTCTCAGAGGGTTTTGGGATAGACCAAAGGGTTTGGATACTCTGGTAGCAGAGGCTGTGGCGGCCGGAGGGACGAGCCCGGAGCCCAGCCCCTCGCCAGACCCAAAGGTCAGGACCCTCACGGGAGGTTGGGCTCTCCAGGCACTGCTCCAGCTTGATGCCAGATGTCCCCTTCCTTCCCCGCAGGGTCAGGATGCAGCCAGTGACTCCGTGTGATCCTTGGCTCTGCCATGGAGGGTCCCCATGGGTCAGCAGCTGACCTCTGAGGCTGCTGGCAGCACATGCTGCTGGGAACTGTGAGCATTGGTGTGTATGGTGATGCTGCAAACCCTGGAGACACCTTGGACCTCACCTGAACTGCAAAGGGTCTGGTTTACAGGAGGCTGCAGAGCCAGATATTCAAAAGGCATCGATCAGGCTATCTCTGTTTTCATGGACTGTGATCCCAAGGCTTGTGCTGATGCTGATCACAGCTCTTCTTAAATCTGTTTTTTGAGCCCTGAGACCAAGTGTGGGTTCCCAAGGACCACTGTCTGCAGCCACTGCTGTGCAGCAGTTTTGCAGGGTGATGACAGAGGCACAGTCAGGGTTACAGTGTGCAGGAGAAGACCTGTTCCCATGGCCATGACTGTGGTGTCTGATAGTCGTGTTCTTGTGCTGGGCTCTTTGTGGGGGATGTATGGGGAGTGTGCCTGCTGGTGGCTTGGGCCAGATGTGGCCAAGCGGAGCTGGGAACCCGGGAACCAGAGGAGACCCACAGCACAACATAAAGACCATGAGAACTGGGGTTTGGGAAACCTTCTTGGCTTCCCCATGCCGTGGAGCAGACATGTCAGGACCTGAGAAGAGCTAAAACCTTCTGCTTGCGCTCTGTCCATTCCAGGTAAAAAATACAAAACAAGACAGAAAGCCCAGCCAAATCCTCACCTGGTGCTAGCAACATCCTGACGTCAGCCGGGTATTGGCCTCACGCCGGCACCTGTCCTTGCCAGCTTTGCCTGTGCGGGAGGAAAGCCAGCAATGCCAAGGGGGAGCGGTGTTGCGAGGCAGAGCTGCTCCACTTTCTCCTCCCTCCCCATCCTTTCCAGCCCCCTTCTTTACAGGGTTAATTTTATTTTTTCCTCCAGGGGTTTACTAACAGCTAGCTGAAATGCGCAGGCCAGCTGCCTGCCGGTGGCAGCAGGAAAACAGGCAGACAAAGCAGATGGACCCAGCAGGGGTGAAGGAGCACTGTCTTCAGCGGGCCGTAGGCACCACCAAAGAGTAAACAGCTCTCCAAAGGGAGCCGGGAGCCAACCCCAAACCCCATCCTCTCCAAAGTACTCAATCACAGCACATTAACAAGACCGCCTGGACTGCTGAGGAGAGTAAACAATAAGAGGCTGTGCTGGCGGGAGAGTGGGAAAAGCAATGCCCCCCTCCAGCTAATATTTATTGTAAAAGGGTGTAAAAAGTGGCTTGTGGCTCAAAGTGTTGTCAGCGAGCTGTGGTCCGTGTCATTGCTCATCTCCTTTCGGGACAACCGTCCTGTCCCTGTCGGGGAGAGCGACCGCCCGCATGTGCACACACATTTGAGAGACCCGCTGCGAGGAAGGGACAAAGGAAATCCAGAAGCTGGAGATGGAACCACCGCCCTCTGCTCCCGGACCAGCGGCAGCTCGGTGGGTGAACCCGCGCTTCCCAAACCCGGGCAGGGACCAGCATTTGGGGGCTCGGCTCTCCTGCAGCACTGGAGGCACTCGGCTGTGCTACCACCCAAGCGAGCTGCTCGGATGTGAGAGGGGGGAATTGTGTTTGGGGGCCCAGGGCTATTGTTTGGGAGCAGGAGGGGGTGATTCTCCTCCCACCTGCGCCAGCATGAATTCTTTCATTTCACTGGAGCGGCTCCTGGTTTATGCCTAAGAACTGAATCCCGCTCGCCGGGCGTTGCTCTTTCATCCGCAACATTGCAGTGAAGTTTGTTTACAAAGGTTTTGGCACGGCCACAGATTCCTTCTCCCCTTCCCGCCCTTCCTCCAATCAGCTGCCGTTTTCCCTCTCCTTTGGCTCTCGCTGAAAAACTGATTGACCTTTCTGGGTTGTGACTGACACATGAACCGTGCAAAATCCTTTCTACTCCCCCAGTGCCGCGCTTTTTTGCTTGGGAGCCCGGCTGCCTGGAGCAGCCCAAATGGGTGGCCTCCAGCAACTGAGTTTGCTGCCTTTTAGGAGCTGCTTTGCTTTTACTATTTGGCATCCTTGACATTGGGTGAACAAGTGTTTTGTGACCGAGTCTCCCCAGTGCTCTTTGCGAATAATGATGGCATCACAAAAAATGTGCTTGTGACGTGTGCTTGGTCCCAGGTTGCCTTTAGGATGGATCCATTTAAGCAAAACTGAATTTCAAACCAGAATATGAAAACTTCTGGCCCAGTGGCTCCCTCCATCCTGGCAGGGTGTATCCACATGGAAAGGGCACAAAGCCAGTTTATTCCATCTTGGGACCAAACACTCAGCAGAGTGCTGATATGAGAAATTAGTCTTGGGGCACACAAGGAGCTAGTCTCACCTGCACTGGCTTTCTGTTTTAGCCAGGGGTAACATTTGCCTGTGCTTGGCCCATTGGACTGCTGAGAATCTCAGGAGAGCCATGAATTTACCATAAATACACTTAAACATTTTTTTTCTTTCTGTATCTCTTGAGGCAAAGAAGCATGGGGTAAGAGATGAGTGGTCTCATGGGCTGTCTGAAATGATCTTTGCAGCCATTTTCATGGACTCCCCTCAGCACAAGAAGGACATGGAACTGTTGGAGCGGGTCCAAAGGAGGGCTACAATAATGATCCGAGGGCTGGAGCACCTCTCCTATGAGGACAGGCTGAGAGAGTTGGGCTTGTTCAGCCTGGAGAAGGGAAGGCTGCGGGGAGACCTGATTGCAGCCTTTCAGTACTTAAAGGGAGCCTATAGGAAAGATGGGGACAATCTTTTTAGTAGAGACAACAGTGACAGGACGAGGGGTAATGGTTTTAAACTAAAACAGGGTAGGTTTAGGCTGGATATAAGGAAGAAATTCTTTACAATGAGGGTGGTGACACACTGGAACGGGTTGCCCAGAGAGGCAGTGGAGGCCCCATTCCTGGAAACATTCAAGACCAGGTTGGACAGGGCTCTGAGCAACCTGATCTAGTTAGCGGTGTCCCTGCTCGCTGCAGGGGGGTTGGACTAGATGTCCTCTAGGGGTCCCTTCAGTCCCAAAACTATGGGTCTATGATTCTACATCAGTCCAGTGACGTTGGAGCCAAAACACTCTTTTACCGCTTCCTGAGCACACGTTGGACCTCGTACCTTTTACCACATTTAGGTGCTGGTTCAGCTTTCTGTTTTGTTACTTGTCCATATTGCAAGAGAGAGGTTCAGAAGCAGATTTCTGCTGGCACCAGGTGGAAATGGAGTTTTCCAGGCAGGCCGGCAACTTCTAAAGGTTATCTTTTCCTGTCTGCCATGTGTTTTTAAAAGCTGGAGTTTGAGGCAGGTGAAAATACACAGGTGTTTTCTTGCCCTTGTCTAAACCAGTGTGCTTCTCACGCTAACTAAAGTAACTGTGGTGTACACCTTGGTGAAACCTGAGTGTTATACACCTTGGTGAAACCTGAGTGTTATTCACCCCGACCATCACGTTTCAGAGGAAATATAAACAGTAAATTGTAGCACACGCAAGGAAGGAGCTCTGAGAAAAAAGGGCCGAGTCGACTGAGGATGTGTCAAAGAGCAAAGGCTGCTCTGCCTCTGGGAGGAAGAAAAGAAGGTTCCATTTCCACAAAAAGGCAAAAAATTGTCCAAAAAGACTGCATGGTAACTGTCTAGGCTGAGTTTCCTCAGACTCAAAATGTAAAGCACAAGGGTCCCGTGGGGCACCCAAAGCTGTCTGGCACGTATCTGGTGCGGGGAGCTCTCCTTGGCCATGACATACCCCAAAAGATCCGTTCCCAGGGTCATGAATGTTGGCAGAAGGCTTTCACAGGACTCAAGGAGAGCACTAATGTAACTTAACACTGGGATCTCCGTCCCTGTTTCAGGAAAAGACATGTCTTCAAATCCCATAAAAATTAAAAGCATTTTCTTCACTTAGCCCTCCTACGATTGAATTCCTTTGGTGCTGGCGGTGGGTTCCTATTTCCCCTGGGCAATACATCGATTTGATTTTCCCTCTCAAAGGATTAGTCACTGGAAGACACCACCACCCTCTTCCCCCCCAACTTTTAGGCTGCCTCCGGGTGCTAGGGGAATACCAGTGAAAGGAGGTCTGTTTTGCTTCAGCCCTTCTGTGCATGCTCATTGGATTTCTCATGTTTGCTTCCTCTCTGATCATTGTTTTTTTTTTCTCCCCGAAACATCCTTCTCCCCACCAAGCACTGGTGCTGCTGAGGCTGTGCCTGCAGTGGCTGAGTATGCCCCAGAGTCTGCCCTGGGCAGCTGCCTGTCCCTGCTTCTCCCCTGCCACGCCGATTCCTGCATCTTTGCATCATTTGCTCAATAAAATTATTGATAGCAGCAACAAAGTCCAAGCATGTAGACCCTGTTGCGGGGCAGTTGCAGGGCTAGACACTAGGTGTAAATGTAGAATAATTTGATGTCTACAACACACAGTGGCAGAGCCCTGACACGGTGTATAGAACCAGTCAGCAATGGACACCATTTCTCAGAAAGCGATAAATATTCAGCAACAATTCACTCCAGTGGCTGACAGCGAACGAGGTGGGCTCCAAATACACCCTGATGCTTCAATACATTGCACTGGTTTTCACATGGTGCCACTCCATCTCAGACTGTGGTTTAATCCCTGTGATGCTGGTTTCTCTTTTTGCCAACAGCCGAATAAAAACTCCCATAATTTGGGATCACATGGGTTTATCAGGCAGAGTCATGTGAAATGTGTTACTCCTTTGCTGTAGGTGGGCAGGAGAGGAGGGGATTCGGTCTGAACACACCTCAAGCTTGCTTTCCTTTTCCTCATGCCAATGTCTTGGATAACTTGGCTGGAAAATTCAAGTGGAGCAAAGACATCAGCCTGTTGCAGCTCTGGTAGTGGTCTGCAGTCCCCTCCTAAAGGGGGAACAGGTTCATCCCAACCCAGGGGATGAAGGGTGACTTCTGTGTTGCTGATCCTGGGGCCTGGGGATCCCAGTGCAGATCCCAGCAGAGGTGAAGGGCTGCCGGGGCTTATAGAAGTAAATTGTGAGTTGGGCTGCTCTCCCCTCCTGGATGCTGCACTGTGTTGCTGTGGGGGCTTTGGCTGGGGATGGCCCAGGCTGCACAGTGAGATCTACCTGAGGCAACGGCATCCCTTCGAGGGGTATCTGGGGGGCTTTATATTTGGCCTTAGTGATTTAAGAATGCCTGTCCCTGTCTCCATGGCTCTTAATTTAAAGAAATTGCATGTTTTAGGGATCATTAATATTTTGAGTGCTCAGTTTCCTAAAGCAACTGAAAATGCTGCCTTCCCCCTGCCCTTCAGAGAGCTTGCCAGGAGGCACCCGAGAAAGCCCCTGCTCTGGGGAATGAGGCTGCCCGCTTCCCTGGGCTACAGCCAGTGCTGTCTGCCACCGTGGCCTCCAACTCTGGAAGGCAACTCTGGGCTGGAAAACAGGGGCTGAGGAGCACGCTGTGGCCCGGCTGCCCAGGATTGACCTGTCAGCCCAATACAAGTATGACATCATTTGAAGGACAAAAGCTTTCTAGCCAGCATCTGGGGATGTTGCAAAATTTCCTTAATTAAAGACCGCAGAGTGCTTTGGAGCGCCTGGGAGAGGGGGTCTGTCTTCAGCCACATCCCAGTGTCATTCCCAAAAGCTGTTTGCCAGCAAACTGCCGGGATTTAAAATTCAGGTATGTAGTTGAATGAAAAAATATTCTTCCCCACATTGCTCTGACCTCTGAGGTGGCTGGTTTATTTTTTAAAGACATTGCTGCTCCCCTTGGGAATCGTGTCTTCTTCTGTTTTATGCTCTAAGGAGGTAGCTCTTTTCATGTTTATCTTTGATTTAAGCATTGTAAGGAGCAATCCCTGGCACTTATGCGCTTCATTGTATTCTGGCCATGAGAGCTTCTCCCCTACTGTTTGTAGCTCTCTTTTCAGTGCAGCTAGTAAAATATTTGAACAGAAAAAAAAAAAAAAGAAAAAAAAAAGACACTAAACAGCCTCCAGCATTTAGAGGATAAAACGAGATGTAAGCAGGATGGCTGTGGTTAATGCACAGGGCTGGGAGGCCTTAGATGGACCACGGCCTCTGATAGCTGCTCTTCTCCTGACTTGCTCTGTGACTTTGTGTAAGTTATTTGACCTCCTCCTCCTACAGCTCTGGCCTCTTTAACACACACCACGTTTTCCTCCTGGAAAACCCATACAAAAGCAAAGCCACAGCCAGAGCTACCTGGTCTGGGGGGAAGAGATGAGGCTGTTTATTAGTCTGAATCATGGGGGATGAAGTCTTGGTGGAATAGCTCAGACAACATTGTATTGAGGTGGTGGAGCGTGTGAGGGGCTGTGCACAAGCAGATGCAGCCTCGGAGGCCAAACAAGTCAGGACTTTGCCTCACTCCAGCTTTTTCCTCCTTGCTGTCCAAGTGAAGACTTGGGAAGAAGTTAGGCTACAGGTAGCAAGACATTTTGGAGCACGAGCTAGTGTGCGTCAGGATTCACACTTGCTGAGCACATTTATTGGAGTTGTTTGCAATGTGGTTGCACGTCCACATATCTGCTGAGGCCCCAGCTGTGCTGAGAGCTCTTCCCCCACTGACTGTTCGGGGCAAAGGCAGTTTTCAAGCCATCTCTCTGCCAGGTTTAATGCTGAAGGGAAGCTATTTTGCACAAGGTGGTTGTAAGCCGATGGCTTATCTGCTGAAAAGTAAACTAAATCTCAACGGCCTATGGCAGGCAAACTTGAGTCAAAGGATCCTAAGGCTGATTTCCTCTGTTGGAAACCTGCTGTGAATTCAAAACTGAGTCAAACTGGCATGAAGGGACATCACAGGGTTAAATGTTTGGAAAAGTAAAAAGTCATTGTGATGGTGATCCTGGAGTGGATAAGAGGAGGCCTCCAACAGGAGAGGATTTAGTGTAGTCAGGTAATTCCCAAACAAGTCCCCAGATTTTGGAGGGTTTTCTTAAACTTCTGGGGCATAATGGCACATTTTGGGGATGAAGGACAAAGTGAATACTTTACATAAATAAGTCAATGTTCCTCTGTGAGAGGGGGCAGAGGGAGCCTGTGAATTAATGATTTGCTTTTAATTTGTCCTTTCACTAGAATCAATGAAAATGTCAGAATGATTGAGGTTTATGTGCTCATGGGAAAGATGTGAGCTCAAGAGAAAGAGATCAGGCCTATTTTTTAATATTTTTTTTTCACTGAAGAAGATGCTTGTCTTCATCTCTAATACCACAAAAAGGATGAGAGAAACCAAAAGGGCAGCCTGAAATTTACCCCTCCATGGGAGCTTGTCTGAAGGTGCTGATCCCTAAGAGTGATTTCAGCCACCTGGAGTCAAGTTATCCATCCTGTCCTGCCCAATTTGCTATGAGCATATTTCTCAGGAAGCCTCGACAATGTTCGGGTCTCAACAGAGTCCTCAAACCCACCATCCTCGGGATGGTGGCTGCCCTTGTTGGGTGGATTTCAGGACAACGAGAGACTCTTGGTCCTGAAGATCCTGATTTGAGAAGGCTGGATGCTGCTGATGGGTGTGAAAAGCTGTCATTAATGCCTTGGAGGCGAAATCAGGTGTGGATTCTGGCTACTGGAAGTATGAATATTTGATCCCCAGAGCCACATCTAGTTCTACAGGACAATGTTAACCTTGGCTCTGCACGGGATGCCATCTTCCCCACTGTTTGACAAGAAGGACTAATAAGTGCAATGAAGCTTCCTGAGGGCTTTCTTCAAGAGCAAGCAGTCTCCCAGATTTCATGCTTACAAACATGTTCAAAGAGGCCTTTCACACGTAAAACAGGTACCTACATCCTTGTTTCAGCCAAAAAAAAGCTATTTCTAGATCTTGACAATGCTCAGGCATAAATAAGCTCCTGTTTTGGCTGCTTACTTGGTGCTTGTAGCATTTCTAACCAGTAAGCCAAGTATTTAGGTGGGTGGTCAAGGGTTTAGCTACTTACAGGAGGGAACTTGAGTGGAAACAGTGGCCTGAAGTTCTAGACTTCTTTTTGTGTCACCCCTGTCTTGATGGAGGCTCTCAGGCAGCCCATGGCAGGAGAAACATGTCTGCAAACTGCAAGGCACGCTTTGGCCTAATTAAATATTCATTGTGACAAAATGCCACAAACACAAGGGAGTTTTCAGCAATTGCTTCACCCCAGATAACTAACTGATGCCTGCTCGCTCCGATGGGGATTTCCTTCCTCCTTCCATACTCATCAGCTCACCTTGGTCAGGCTCTTGCTCCCTGTAACATACAGGGAAAGGGTGAACTGGGATCTTTTAGCTCATGGCTGCTTTATCTCAGTGCCTTGATGCCTCCACATGCTGCTTTTCGTCATGCAGGGGCCTGATTATTGCAGCCACGGTCTGCTTTGTGGGCTCTGGCATTGAGTTGAGGTCTTTTCCAGGTGGGTCAGCTGCCAGACTGGACCTATAGCCTCTCTCCTGCTTCTGCACGTTGGCTCAGGCTGGGTTTTCATTGCAGAAAATTTGTCATTACCAACACTCCCAGACATGAGCAACGCAACCGTGCTGCTGCCAGCAAACACAGCCCTCAACGGGAGCTTTTATGATAATACCAGCTCTGCTATTGCCACTTCTTTTCCAGCCCTGTGGCTGCCGTCTCAGGAACTGATCTCATCGTTTCCTGATTTTGAGTTCAAAATGTGGGGCACGGGAAACATGCGTGCACAGCACTGGTTGTTGTAAAACCTTAGCAGCCTGGTGAGCACATCCTGCGTGAAACCTCCCACCAGGCTGTCCCTGCACGCCTGAATCAACGCCATGTGCCAGGGACCATGTGCTTCCCTGGTCTCAGCAGATGTCAAAATAAGGGTCAACTCTTATATGTACCTGGAAATAGAGGTGGAAGGACAGAGGGTAACGCTCTTGGCTTCTTCCTACATTTTTTTTCTCTTTTGAGATGAATATGCATTTCTTGTGGAAGGCAGCAAACTGGATGTCCAATGTGTCCTCCACTCCAGCTTAATACCCATCACACAACCTGACCGGTCCTTTCTGCTTCAGGGCAAATGCTAAAAACCCTGATGTTATGGAATACCTTACTCAGAGAGAAGCTTTTCTACAAAATTCTCGTTTTACCTTTTCCTTCCCTCAGCTCTCCAAGCAAGGGGTTTTATGTTCCTTCTGAACTGCTAGGGTTTTTTAACTCTTTGTTTTTATTGCTCTTGCTACTCTTATTAGTGAAATGTCCACCCTGCCTTGAACTTGTGGCTTGTAGAGAGGTACCAGAGCAGTGAACTGCATGGATGAATTGTGCATTATGTGAAGTCTGGGGCCTCAGAAATCCTTCAGTAAGCTGATTTTTAGTGGCCTTAGTTTCCCAGCTCGTTATTTAGCCATCTTCACCAGAAAGTTGTCTCAGTGAAATGAGAACTCGCCCACATTCAGGGTAAACTCATGGTTTGTTTTTTTTTTTTAGCTTTGGAAAATGTCGGATTGTCTCTGGTGGAGGATGTGTGTGTGCGTTGTGTTTGTGTGTGTGGCATCTCTGCATATGTCTTCGATTGGTTCAGAAGCTGAAATAGCAAAACAAGCTTTTCTTTATTCAAAAATGGAAATGAAATGATCAAACAACTCAGACAAGAGCTATGTCTAATGCTATATATTTTACTGGTTATTTAGTAGATATCAATAACCAGAATTAGTATTACTATGACTCTTTATGCTGTTGCTTTCCCCATCACTCCTGAGTCTTTCCATGTTTGCAAAACACTTTGATAGTCCATTCCAGTTTGTTTTCCACCCATTGAGGATGTTTTAAATTCTGCTGCTATCTGCCTAGAGGCTGTGGTAAGGCAAAGACAGTGGTTTGTGCAGTGCCAGAGCAGGAATCCGGATCAGTGCACAGAGGCAGTGCTGGGGATGTTGCCGCAGCAAGGCACCAAGTTTGCTCTTACCCTGCCTCTGTAGAGGTGTGCATTTGACTCATGCTCAGCTACCAGGTAGCATCCTTATGTTCTTTAGGTGAATATCTCAGGTCACAAGGATGCTCTGATATTTGGGCTAGGGATGCTAGGACTCAGGAATACAGCGTAGTGTGATTGCCATGCTCTAGCAGGGGGAACCTGAGACCTGAGGGATGGTCACTGACAACAGAGGGCAGCTTCAGAGGAAATCCTGCAGCAAAAGAAGGTTGTGGGTAAGTAAAGGAGGGAACCTGCATAAATCCATGTCCTTTTGCAAATTTCAGCCATTAGAAAATATGGAAGTGCAGGGCGGAAATAGTTTTAGGCAACTGGTTTTATTACAACTACACAGCTATATGAGTTAAGAAAGAAAAAAAAAAACCCAAATCAAAAGTTTTCAGGCTCTATATTTTTGGATGGGGCTTTGCTGAGCCTTTTAGTGGATTTTTTTTGCCCCTGAATTTGGCACAGTTAGCATGACAGAAGCTAAGATGATACATATGTTTTATAACAGTAGTGCACGTTGTGAGTTTGAAATCAGTTTATCAATGTCTCTTCTCCTTTCTCTCTTTTCTCATTCGCTGTATTTTCTCTTGTTCTTCAGGAAAGTTCTGCAGCCTCAGCTGAGGAACTAGATGTCATTTTGTTGAGGGAACAGCAGTGACATTTTGTTTGGATGGGACTGACATTCTTGCATTTCGGGTGTCCAGGAGAAAAAGACAGCCAGATAGTTGTGGTTTTTTTTTTCCTGCACGTCATTTCTCAGATCCAGCCGTGACCATAAGAGCATTCATTTAGAAGAAAATTCACTTTCAGGGAGGAATTACCACAGCTAAGTCTAATTGTGAGGAGCAGAATGCCTAGCACAGCGCACAGCACATTTGGATGTAACGGAGGCTCTGTGAAGAGCAATAGCTTCAGCTCCCCTAGAGGTGTTGGCCACTGCAGATGTCTTGACTGCATGTATCATGGGGCAGAACAGCTATGTGCATTCAAATCTTCAAACATCCCATAGCTAAAAGGTTCACAGTATCTTCCATTTCTACATTGGACAAGGTCCATGCAGCCCACAACTGGATATATCAGGGGAAGGTCCAACACTGCAGATGTGGGAAGGATGTCCCACATGTAGGCCTTGCTTTAGCTTTTGAAAAGCGAACATTGTGCCAGGGAATCCAATGTCTGTACGTGACACTCATAAACCCAGGAGTGGACCACTCTGTCTTGGCACGTTGGCAAATTCCAGGATGAGATCAAAAAGGACGCAGCACTGGTTTAGGTTGTTGGCTGATGCTTGCTTGGTGTTGTTCTACTGAATTCCATGAAGCTAAGCTGAATTACATCTACTGAAACCAAATCCATCTAATTTTTTCTTCTAGCTTCTTATCTTCAGGCTTGATGTATTATGTCTCAAAGGAAAGAGTTAGAATAAGATGCATTTGTTAGATTGTGTCTTTTCATTATCCAGACAGAAGGAAGAGGCAGTTGACAAAGTTTCAGCAGACGGTGCATAGTTGTTGTTTATGTTAAACAAAACGAGAATGTGCAGCATTCGGGTGTATAAACAGCATGACAGCAATAAGCATAAAACATAAGATTGGAAGCAGATTTCACTTTCAGGCCTTGGGGAGCAGATGGATCTGAGATCATTGTGCATTTGTGTACAACTCCAAGACCTATAGAAACTCATTTATTCCCTGTGTCGACGTGTTTTACAGGAGCCAAATGCAGCACGGCTGCAAGTGGATGTGGCTCCATTGAACATAATGGGCTGGACCCAAGCACCTAGATCTGTCTCTTAAACCACTCCAGCAACACTAAAAGGATGGAGAGCTCCTTTAGGCTTGCAGTCAGAGATTGCCTTGTCATCTTAATGTTCAGGTGGCATAAAGATGAAGCAGCCCCTATTTGCATCTCCTCTGTGCCCAGGCTGGAGGGAGCTGAATGCGAAGGCAGTCACAGCTGGTGGAGGTTACTCTTGCTGAACTTGCACAGAAGCAGTTTTCACAGAATCACAGAATGGTAGGGGCTGGAAGGGACCTTTGTGGGTCGCCTGGTCCCAACCCCCCTGCCGAAGCAGGGTCACCTACAGCAGGCTGCACAGGACCGAGTCCAGGCGGGTCTTGAATATCTCCAGAGAAGGAGACTCCACAACCTCCCTGGGCAGCCTGTTCCAGTGCTCCGTCACCCTCAGAGGGAAGAAGTTCTTCCTCATGTTCAGATGGAACTTCCTATGCTTCAGTTTGTGCCTGTTGCCCCTTGTCCTGTCGCTGGGCACCACTGAAATGAGTTTGGCCCCATTCTCCTGACACCCACCCCTAAGATATTTATAGGCATTTATAAGGTCCCCTCTCAGCATTCTCTTCTTCAGGCTGAACAAGCCCAGCTCCCTCAGCCTCTCCTTGTAGGAGAGATGCTCCAGTCCCCTCATCATCCTCGTATGTAAGAAGGCTTGAAGGCTTAAACTTTTCTCTTGATTGCTCTTTTCTTACTCTCTCAACTCCCAAATTCCCAGCCTGGATCTTGCACCAGGGTAGAGCGCAGCGGGAAGCGAGGATATGGCTCAGTCGAAGGAGTTGCACCTTTTTGTACCTGTGTGGTTCAGGACTGATGAGGTAAGAGAGAGGAGAAGTCAAGCACACCCTCTATGCAATGGCAGAAACAAAGCCATCATTTCTCAGTTTCAGTGGGCCAACTGGATCAGTTCAAAGGCCTCACTGATTTGATACTTGTGGAGGCAGGACCACACGGGTTGCCTGTTATTTACAGCCCTGATTCCTTGGTGGATCTGTGTCATTGAAGTGAAGGACATAATGAGGGATTTCAGTCCCAAGCAGAGACTATCCAAGCGGGTGGGAAAGTGACGGGCCAGCGTCCAGCCTTCAGAGCACAGACCAAAGCAAAGCTGTTTTAAATAGCAACAATGGTCCTAATCCCCCGGCAGGATGGAGAGATGCAGATTCGTGAAAGGAAGAAAGGGCAAAAAATAGTAACCACAGAAAGCGTGTGATATGAGAATCCCTTTCAGGGTGCATTAATGGGATGCAGTGAATAGGAAGAAGAGACCCTGGAGTGTGTTTAAAACTGATTCCCGGTACAATATGAACCACTGTAAATGAAGTGCTGTACAAAGGAAATAATAAAAATATATCACTGTAGTCAGTATCACTGACTGTGTCGGTGTTTAACTGCATCAGAGCTCGTCATTAAAGAAGAGGCAGAATAACGTGAGCAAACAAGACAGCAACTGGGAGGAAGAACATAAGGACCACAACGGGGCCCCAGCAAGGTTCCTCCTGCTACTGTTCCAAGAAATGGGGGCCCGGGAGGGAGAGAAAGCCCACCCGCCATGCACAGCTCAGCAGACACCTCCAACGATGGTGTGGGTATGCGCTCACCTCCTCCGTCGCCAGCTTTCCTGCAACAATTCGTCTGGAACAGCCACTCGCCTCCGAGCGAGGAGTTTTAATAAATGATCATCATGCACAAGCCGTGCATGTATGTGAGAAAGGATGGGGACGTGTATTTTTAAACGCAAAAACTCCCACCAGCCGCAGTTTGAACACGGGCTGTATGATCTTCAAGGGAAGGAGAAAAAATGTGCTGGTTTCCTCTAGAATTGGATCATTTGCTGCAAACTGGGCAGTTGATCTGAGAAGAGTTATGGAAAATGTGGTCCATAGAGGTTCATAATTTCAGGGTGGTGTTAGTTTTAGGATGGCCTGTTAGAGGCCCTGTCCCAGGACAGGTGTTTTGCGCTTCCTGAACATCAAACCGTCTCTAGATGCCTCGGGCTGGACTGCCCCGACTCCAGCAGTTGAAAAGGTAAATCTATATGAGGGGGTGAGGGGGTGTCCAGTGGCTGATTGTGAATAATCTGTGCAACCTTTAGGAGAAGAAAGGTGAAATCCTGCCTCCACTAACATTAATGGCAGATGCGCTGCTGACTTCAGGGCTGTGAGGACTTCCCTGGGCTGCCTGACTCTGTCCCCTTGGCTGCCTGTGGTCTCCAGCTAGGATCTGAAGTCGTGCCAAGTCAGGAGTCCAGCCTCTCGATGTAACGACTCAGATCAGTCAGATTCATCTGCCCTTTGTATCCTGGGTGTTTTGCTTTTCAGTGTTTAATACCTTGCGTGATGTAAGCTTTTGTCATGCTAAAGAAAGCAGCTTTATTGAATTTGGCTTTATGTTAGCATTGACTGGACAGACTGTATCAATTCAGAATGGGCTATTACCATCCCTTTTGCTGGTTATCCAGAGTTCAAATATCCTAAAGGACATGCTCTGATGATGTCAGTGTCTCAGTGTCAATAACTGGTCAGCAATACCTGTCCATGCTAAGACCTGCTGTCTCTTTCTTCTCTTCTTTTTTACCATGGGAGAATATACACACAGTTGTTCAACCCTTATGTTGCAGGCCATGGTCTACTTGCACAGAAGTCAGTGAGCGTGCTCTACAGCAACCATGAGCTGGACCACTGATCCCTGGGGCTGGGGTTTGGTTGCCCAACACCATGGGGCTCCTGTCTTTGGCTCAGCAGTCTCTCTGGAAGGGCAACTTAGGCTGCATTTGGGTTTCTTGGTCTCTGACACTTTGAGGCAGTTAGGAAAGTAGGAGGGAGGATGAAGAAATACATCCTACAGCCCCCCGAGCCTCTCCGGTGAGCCCAGCGGGACAGAGGATGGTGAGAGTGGGAGGAAGGTTACAGGAAGGAAAGAGGAGACCATAAAGGACAGAAGTACAGACTTTGCGAAAACATGTCGTATAGGTTTAACCTAAATACCCACCTGCTGCCCTGGCCTCTCATGGCCTCTGGGGACTTGTTACTACAGCTAGAGGGTGGTTGTACATGACAACGGATTTTAAAAATGAGTGATAGAGAAAGTCTTCCCCTCACCCTCAGCCTGACCTGCCATCCCCCAGCCCACAGTATGTGTAGCTTGTGATACCCTACATTTCTGCACGTCCCACCAGAATACCTGCATACCTCCAGCTGCGGACAGAGCCCCAGGCTGGCGAGGCAGGTTTTAAGTCAGCTTCTCAAAGCTACTTGGCTGTCGTCTGTGTGTGTGTTAGAGCAGCATTTCATCCCAGCGCTGGAGGGCTGCACAGAGCTCCCAGAGCCCAGCATTTCCAGCTCTAAGCCTTCCCAGGTCCAGTCAAACAAAAAGGAGAGGATGAACTTGGTTCTGCCTCATTTCTGCTGAGGAGGCACTTCATGACAAGTGCAAACACAGAAGTTGCTTTGACTCCTGGACGGATAAACTCTGGAATCTAAAGGATGTTTGAGGACAAATTTTCAGAGGTTGGCACGTACATACTGACTGTAAAATTACTTCACGGAGCCTGGCTGTGCATGTTAAATCCATATTTGCCTGTGCAAACAAGGTGCTTATGCATGCAGTTAGACGTTTTGCAGACACAAAGGCGAAGGCAAGTTCAACCCTGGATTTCTCCATCTTTATGACTGTACTTAGCAGGACTCTCCCCTGGCAAGGAACGCTTCCCTGGGACCTGTGTTTGCGAGGAAGAGCTCATGTCCTGGCCTCGGAGGGAAAAGCTTTAAGCTGATAGCTTAGTTTCACACAGACCATTTTAATTGAGGTAGTTCCCAAAGCAAAGGATAATCAGTCTTGAGTTTTAAATTACCCCGGAGGAAAGTCTCTTTGGCACACAGTGGGAAGGTGCCTGCAGTACGAATTCTCACTCCCCTTACGATACTGTAGCTTTGGCTCCTGATGCCAGCAGATAAGTGCTCAGGGTGGCTCTTAGAAAATGCTCAGAATTACTCTCATTACTGCCCCAGGGCAAAGCTCAGGGCTGGTGTCTGCGTTGTGAGATGATGTTCAGACCCATGGGCAGCTACAAGCTGTGACAATACTCCTAGCTCTTCTGACTTCAGTCCATATCACCAGCGGTATGTGGCTTAAGTTCAGCACCTCCATGGTGCTTAGGAAGGGCTGAGCTCGGGTATCCTTTGTCCAGCCTGCATAGTTGGGGTTTTGGGTCCATGCTCTTCCCCTGTCAGAGCCCTCTGGAGTGGAGCTTAGGTGCAGGACTGTGTGCAGACTAGACCGGTGCTGGGTAAACCTGGATGGGAGGGTGGGCTCAGAGGTGGTGGCGATGGACCAGCTGTGCATGAGGGGAACAGAGTTACATATCAGTGGTGGGTGCTGCAGAATATGCAGAATATCGTCCCATTTTCAGCACATGAAAACTGCCTGTGCTTTCTGCCTATTGAGGAATTACTCTGCAAAAGCAGCTGATCGCACCTCGGTGTCTAGAGGCAGAGAGAAACCATGCTGCACTTAGGGAGATAATAAAGGCCTAAATGTCCACAGGCTTTGAAAATAATTCTCTGAGTAAAGCGTACTCCTAATCCTGCCTCTCCCGTGACATTCCTGCCTCCCCAGAGATCTTTGTCACCTGCTTGGCTATCCAATGAGGCTCAGCAAGAAAACTCGTGTTAGTTAATAATAGTGGCTTGGGGATAGAGATTACAACCAGGGCAACGTAAATAAGACATTTATTTTCAACAAATGGGGTAGGGAGTCTGATCTACCACATTCACATTTGGCATCCGTGGAAATTTAAGGCCTGATATCTGGTGTCCGGCGTGTCCATAACAATGTGGGTTCATCACAGCCCTAATTATAGCTCTTGGGCAGCTCACATGAAGTAGCATGAGGCTTATTTATAGGCAATATTTATAAACAGACCTACAATTTTCCCAGGAAAAGAGCTTTTAAAGCGAGGCCTCCAAGAGCCACCGTGGGGGCTGTCGCTGCACAAACCTTTTCCCCCTCCCAGGCAGGGACTGTGCAGCATCGCTCCCCTACAGCAGGCAAGCGCCCGTCTCCCCATCCCACCCCTACCCCGGCATGCAATTCCTGCGTGGGTACCCACACTTATAGTTGCACTTTCTGGTTTCTTGCAGGTGAAAGGGGATGCCTGAAAATAGCGATTTCCCAACGCCACCGTCGGCATGTGACAAGCAGGCAGTGGTATCTCAATGGGCCACTGCAGTGTTCAGCTGCAATCATGTGGCTTAATCACCTGACTGTATAAATGAGTTTCCCTTGACAAGATTCGATCCCTTTGGGCCCCCTGACTAATTACCTGCTATTGTGAGAGGCCCCGCTTGTTAGGAAAAGCAGCTCTTGTCCCCCAGCAATAGCAAAATAGAGAAATAAACACAAAAGTCTGGAGATCAGAGGGTGCTCATTTACTCTCCATATTTGGTGCCACATAAAAGGCTGTTAATTATGTTCCTCTTTCATGACAAAAGTAGCTTTTGCAAACAGTTTGTTTGTTCTCTTTTTTAAACAAAGATACCTGTATTTTTGTCTTTCTAATCACCGTAGCATGCAGCAGTCTTGCAAGGAGGAACTGGCAAGAAATTGTGTCACCCAGCTCTGTACGACTTGGGTTTCTTGGTGCCCTGCAAAACAGAGGGCAGAGCTCCCTGTCCCTTGTAGATCCCCTGGATCAGAGCTGCAAATCGCTATGAACATAGGGGAGCTGCCTGGCACCTTTCCCGTGCCTACACGGAGGTAAAGGCTGGCCAGAGAGCGCAAGGCAGGTAGAAGTCAGGCCAAAGAAATGATGCAATATCTTTGTCCTGGAGGGAAAAGCTTTTAGTGTCCGCTCCTTACTGTGCATGCTCATAGGCATCATTTTCCATGCATATGGATGACAACAATGTACAAAAAACATTTGAGAAAGTGATGGAGTTGCCCAAGAAGAGAGTTGGCATCTCTTCAGAAGAAGCCATCAAGTCTGTTGTGCACGTGGAGACCTTTGGTTTATTCTGCCAGGCTACCCCTGTTCATATCTGGGTGCATGAATCTGGAAATGGAAGGTGACAGAGCATATGGCTCTTTGATCCTGCTGAGGGGTGGAGAGGACATTGAGATGCCAGTGTTTCTCCTGCACTGCTGTTGGGTGCCGGGTGATTTAAGGTCCCCTGCCAGAACAGAGCTACCTATAAACTTTGACAGGCCAGGATCAAGCCCTCTTCTTTTTTTTTTTTTTTTTTTTTTTTCTGAATATGCAAGAAACAGCCCCAAATTGCCCTAAATTAGCCTCTGTTCTGACGTGCTGTCTCACACCTTTTTAGTGTCAAAGTCTTAATTTAGGCAGTGCTAGAAATCACCAAGATGAAAAAAGGGGAGTCGTCTGACCTGTTCCTTTTCTTAGATCATCACACAGCCATGGCTCACAAGCTGGTATAAGCCAGCTCCACTTGTATCAGTCACCCTGCGCCAGTCTGGTCCTGCCCTGGGATGAACAGCAGGTCTTCTTCTGCCCTTCTTGGGGAGAAGAGGCCTTTTTGGTATTTCGTCTATTTATAACTGTTAATCCCCTGAGAAAATGATCAGGAGTGACCTAAGGTCATTTTCTATTCTTACAGTTTTTGCTGTTTTAAGCTCCACCTAGGATAATGAAGCTGCTATAGGCTTAGGCAGCAAAGCTGAAATCCAGCTGAAATGGGGCCTTAGTAAAATGCAGTGGTGCATTGATCCAAACTTTCAGTCCTGGCTCACTTTGTGCAGCAAAAACCCAGGAGAAAGATGCATCTTAAGGGGTTCTCTTTGATGGCATACAGTGGATCTAAACTTTAAAAATGCAGTTTCTTCTCCAATGCTGTTAGGTTTGTTCTTAAAGGGGAATATTCCAAAGAAATTACCACTCAGGAAACACCCGTCTCTCAAAAGCAAGTTTTTCCCAGAAACAAGGGTGAGTTTGTCGAGGTAAGGATGATAGAAAATAAGAAAGGGATGTGTGGGTACCGACTTCTGCCAACTAAGAAATAATATGTGTAAGATACTTGGCTTGGACCTGCAAGGATTACATTCAAGACCCTGCTCTGGGTAGTGAGATGTCAGGAGCCCAGCATCCTAACCTCTGGCTTTTTCACTAGTTTGATGAAGAATAACAAGTCAGTCAGCATTTCCTTGGTCTGTCTGACTTATAAACAATCCCCTGTCCCATCATTCAATGCGGACAGTTCTTTCCCAGGTTAGATGTTTATATTTTCACCAGCCTGCTTCCCCTGAGCAGGGGGCTTTCACTGTGTCTGTTCATCAGTGAGTTTTACCTGACCAGATGTGTGTCTTGACCAACTTGCTGCAGCTCTGCTTCCAAACAATCTTGTGTAGCCCCACTCTGGGAGAGAGATCTATCCTCCACAGATACTGCTGTGTATCTTGGCAAGGTCGGTCTGCAACCAGCCTTGGCTCGTGGTTCCCAATTAAGCAACACGCACCTGGTCCAAACTATGGGTCCGGGTTGCCTTCCCCTGGTTCCTGATCTGCAGGTTCACTTCCAAGCGCTGCAGCAATCTACGCGTCTGCAGGCTGAGAAGGCGTGCACCAGCATTGAGGGCATGCACCTCGTTATTCCACACAACAGAGACTTTCCCTGCCCTTGACTTCTTGCACCCCTGCAGCCGGGGTGAACTGTACCAGCATCTCTCTCTTGGAGCCGTTTTGGCTGACTTCAAGGTCTCTTTCTGTGTACATTTAATTTCTTGCTGCCCAAACTAATTTCCCTACTTGTAGTTTTTTCTACTGACTTTAATGAAGCTTTCCCAAGACTCCTAATCTTGATGACTTTTCTAAGAAGAAATACAAGTCAGCTTGTTTCCCCAGGCAGTTTTTCCTAATTTCTTACAGCTCTGTTGACAACACTTTCCCACCTCCTTCTAATTTCCTCTGGATATGATGACTCCTCTCCTAGCTCTAGAGAGAGTGATCGATATTGAGAGGAAAACCAGCCTTTCTGGCTGCTTGCTGAGGAAGCAGTTTGTTCTGTTTAAGGAAACTCTGGAGAGGGCGTGTTAGACACAAACCAGAATGAAATACCACTTCTCATGAGCTGAGAACTCACATGTCTACTGTTTTCCTTATGCTGATGCTTTTCAGCCCTAGCATCCCCATTGGGGTTACTGCACACCTGACTGCTGAGATTCCTGTTGAGGGCCATCATGTGGCTATTTTTTGCACTATGATGTAATTATACTTTTTGCAGCCAGAGAAAGTATAGAAGACATTTGGAGATGACCAGCTGAGGCATCTGCTGAAGCTCAGATCTTCAGACATTCTCCTGTTGAAATCAACCTTAAAGAGACAGCCTAAATGATTTGCCAGGTGTCACCCAGGACATCTGTGGTAGTGACAACTGAACTCTAGTCTCATGAGTTCCACACTAGTGCCCTAAACAGAGGATTATCAGTTGTCTCTTCTGTAGGAATGGAAGAGAGGAGAGGTATGGATTTCCAAGATCAAACCTCACTTCTTCAAACTTTAAAGGCCATGGAGCTAAATCTTTCTGGTGCTGTTAGTGTGCGACAGGACCAATATAAGCAGGACAAAAATAATGGTAACCTTCAACACAGATTGGCCTGAAATCAGAACAGCCTTTTTTTTTTTTTCTTTCCCCCCCTTTTGCTTTTTCCATTTCCATACAGAGGGCATTTAAAGAACAACAAAGACTCAAAGATCGTTCGTGGGGTCGGGAATTCTGGCACCACTTGAGCTGCTGCAGAGGAGGAACATCTCAGTATTCAGATGACTCGCTGATTCTGTCATAGCCCTGGTAAAATGCTGTTAAAAATAGTTATTTCTAATGACATATTCCAATGCAATAGAGATTCCTGTGTACACTAATTTGCTTTGAGGATTGCATCATCCCAAAGGAAGTGTAGCCAGAGAGATTTAAAACAAAAGTGGTCTGTCTCCAGGCTGAGCTGTGATACTTGGCAGAGATACTACTCTCCACTGAGCCCAACGTGCTGTTTTAACATACTGCTCCCCTCCCTGTAATGCCACACTGGAAGGATGGCATTTCTTGTCTACCGATCCGTAACAGATACTGGATGAGCTATTCAAGCTACTGGTGTCCTTGAATGAGGTTATTAGTCCATGTGGGACCTTGTATTGTAAGCACTACCAAGATTTCAGGAAGCAAAATGCTAAAGTAGAACCTCCCATTATTGAAGCAAAAGTCATTGAAAACTGCTGATAAATTGGTTATAGGAGTGATGTATTTATAGCTGTCTCTGTCACAGTATTACATTAGCTAGGATCATAAGTTAAGAGGTGAATTGAGAAGGTTGGATGCCCAGGAGGGGGGAAGGATTTCTTTGCTCATCTCCAGGATTCACACAGTGGAAATAATCCTAAGGCACACATTTTCAGCCAAAAAAGTTGACATATGTCACTTGCTACCTGGAGGGGACACCTCTGAGTATTGTCTTTGTGATGGGTAGAGCTGGTGAAAGGGCAAAAGTTATGTTCTAGGTGTTTATGGAAGAGCAGATAACTGGACAGTCAGCCCTAGTAATGTTCACAAAAAAATCTGAATAAACAACACTGGTTCATTTCTACCCATTGTTGCAGGTCCCGAGAGAGCTGTGCTGAACGTTTGGAGTTCCAGTACTTCTTCTTCCTCTGTAAGACCCAAAAATGCCAAGGGAGGAGTATCTAGCTCTTTCATTCATCCATTTATAACAGCACCTTGATGGATACTTGTCTCTTAGGTGAGGGATGAACACATCAGCTCTACTATAGGAAATGTGAACTGTGGCTGCACGTGGGTTGCAGCCAGACAAAGGGTTGCTTTTTCTTTTCTGCTGGTGTGAGTGAGTGGCTGGAGTAGATGGAAAAGAGAGACCTTGGATTGAATGACAATAAGACTTTTTTTCTTTTGAGATCACAAGTAATGAAAACATTGCCTGTCAGAGTTCAAGTAGCATCTGGGTGACACTATTAGTCATATGGTTCAATTTTAGGTTGTCCTATGAGGAGCAGGGAGTTGGACTCTATGATCCTTATAGGTCCGTTCCAGCTCGAGATATTCTATGATTCTGTGATTGACTTCAAAAATTAAAAAAGTCATCGAGGAAATAAAGCATTGGTCCAAAATGGAAAAAAACAAAAAAGAAAAAAAATTTCTTGGCTTTTATAATTTCACTTATTGACAAATCCACCATAAAATCAGAGAGATTTATAGTGAAACCTAATAGGACCTGAACAAAGAAAGAAAAAACTCTGCTTGATAAATGTTACCCTGTTTTAGGACAGATACATGGAAAGTACTTGTTATGGTACATTCTTAACATTAGTGGTCATGTGACAGGGATATGGGAGTGGATATGGATGGGTAAAATGCTCCTAGGATTTGTATAGCACAACCTTCTCCCTCTGGTTGTCTTCCTCAGAAGAAAGCGATCTGCTAGAAACCCGGTCAGAAAACAGGGGACAAGATGTCCTGTGAAGGACTAGCCCCCTTGGGTCCCCTGGTACATCCATGCTTGCTGTCTTAGCATGGGTAAAATTGTCAAAAAGTGATTTCTAAGCACTCTTTCCTGAAATGTAAGGCTATTGCAAGTATGTTATTTGTTTCTTCCCACCCTACAAGGTGGTTATTAATTAAGTTGCATAACAACTCTGTCTGGTATTTAAATATTATGCATGGATTATCTTCATAGTTCATTATCCAGCCCTATGGAGATCAAAAAGCATGGCTCTGACTCTGAGGAATTTCTCAGTTTAAAAATGCAATGTTTTTGTTGCGCTGATCGGCTAGCTACCTGTAATTGGAGCTACATCTGCCCACTCCATCAGCTGGGGGCAGCTTCTGCCTCTGCAGCTCAGCCTCGTACGGGAGCTGCCTGATGAATTTATGCTCAGGTTCAAAGGACAGTGGGATAAATGATCAGTTAAAAGCAGGAGTCATTTAATCTGCTTTAGATATGCTTTCGATGACGAAGTTTAGAGATGCTTAAGTTGAAAGTTGGCCATTGCAGGTTTCTTTTATGTTCACTGGAACAATCACTCCAGGATCCTTTTACATTTTCTTGGTGAAGAAAAACGTCCCTTTCTCGAAGGTGGTTCTTCTGACCTCTCTTAGATGCTTATTTTAGGATGAGATCACTTCCCGTCTCGCCATCGGCTGTAAATGAGGCCGTGGGTGAATATGTCTCAGTTAGAGTTTTGGGTACTTAAATCAGGTCAGATGTGCTGCACCCTGCCGTGCCCCTCTGCGTAACTTGGGCCACAGGACTCCCCTTCTCCCAGCCAGGGAGCAAGCAGGATCTCGGCTGGTGCCTGCTTCCTTGGCAGGTTTGCTCCTGAGCTCAAGCTCTGGACACTTTCTTGTCCCTCCCTACACGAGCCACCAGCCTTTCAAAACTGAGGATGAGTTTGCAAGCTGGGTGACGGGCGGAGGGGAGACCCTTTTATTTCAGAATGGAGCACATCATTGGGTGTAACCTTGTTGGAGGACAATGAAATGGAGTTCATGGGGGTACCTTTACAGAGCCAGCCTTCAGAGCAGCTCCCACACCCCAGGAGAATCTGGCTGAGCTGGGAATACAGTCTGGGAGGCTTCAGTCTCTCTTCTGCTCTGTAGCACACACTTCAAGCAAAAGGGATCACACTTTTCACCTGTAAGAGTGAGAGGAGCCAGGGGGAAGGCAGGAGCTCAGCCTGCCAACAAGCTGCATGCTTTTGTTACTGAGAGAATAAAATATCTTTGCACCTATTATTCCTTTCTGTGCCCATTTATAAGTGTTTCTATAATGCAAGTAGTGTTGTTCAGAGTTCTCTGCGTCTGGCTTGTTTTTAAATCTCTGTTACACTATTATCTGGAGTGTATTAACCCCTAGGTACTTAGGTTTTTAAATGTATAAGAGATGCCAGAAGGTGGGAGAGGGAAAAAAAAATCTAATCCTGCTTAAAAAAGAGCCAGAAGGTGAAATAGAATAATCACTCCTTAACACAATTTGCTGTCACCTTCACCACAAGGTCCCTTTGCTCTGGTACCCAGAATTAAGAGACAAATTCGGCTAAGTTGCTGCAATTCAAAAAACATGCACAGGCACACAAATAAATCGGTGCCCAGCAGTTCCCTATGGTACAATTGTTGGAAGCACAAACCATTTTTAAACTGATACCAGAAATGAACTTTTATTTTCAATCATATTTACTGTAAATTAGAAATTACTCAGTAAAATGCAATCTGTTAGGCAAAATGCATCCTGTCACTTTCAATTAACCAGCTAAAAGGTTGTTAATGAATAAATATTGACTGTTAGAGGAAATGCTTCTTAACCAGCTGCAGATCCATGTGCATGATATTTGACGAACGATCGATACGGAGCTGGTATGCTCCTGCTGACCTGGAGGTAACTGTTCAAAATGCCTAGGCACAGCGTTCAATAACAAGTAGCACGGTGGCCCAGCTGTAGGGGTAGAATAAAGAGATGCTGAGATATTGCAAAGCTGCCTTTTGTCGAAGCATCCAACTCTACTGCCACTTCTAACACTAAGCACCCAAGAGAGTAAACTTGGAGGGAGAAATCAGCCATTTAAGTACCCCTGCAACTTTCACTTGATTTTTCAAATCCTTAAACACTGATAAGAGCTGACAAAGCTCAGCCCCTTTCCAAGTCAGACCTTCTGTTAGATACCAGAAATATGCATGTAGATGCTGTACAGTTTGACTCTTTAGGCTTCTAAGTGTTTAACAATTGTTTCTGGAAAAACATCCCATGATGACACTCCAGGTCTGTAGTGTCTAGTGTGTATGGTGACACACACTGGGCTGTTTACTAATCAAAAAACCAGAATCCTGGAGCCAAACGCTGTTGGGGGCATCGAGCCTCAAAATCCAGCAGAACTAGATGGGTCGTAGCATCTGTGAGTAAGGGAGAGCCAGGCAGATAGGAGGATCCCATGATGAAGGATCATCACTGGGGTTCAAATCCTGACCCCTGGCTGCATCTTCAGAATCATGGAATCGTGGAATCACAGAATGGAAGGGACCTTTAAAGGCCATCTAATCCAACATCCCTGCAATGAACAGGGACATCTACCACTAGATGAGATTGCTCAGGGCCCCGTCCAGCCTGGCTTTGAATGTTTCCAGGGATGGGGCATCTACCACCTATCTGGAAACCTGTGCCAGTGTTTCACCACCCTCCATGTAAAAAATTTCTTCTTACAGCAAGTCTAAATCTAACCTATCATTTCTAAAAAGTAGAGTGCATGAAATGCGACAGCTGCCATTGGACACTGACTAGAAGTTAGATGTTTTTCCCCATATTGGTGTCTCAAGTGTTTTTTGTGCTTGAACAGAAACAATTGTCTCTGGCTCCCTGGGCTGAAGATGGATCAAGATTATGAAGTTCATAGAGGCTTTGCTGCTTTGGTATCTAAATGGAAATGAGTCTATCAGCTGGGACTCCTCAGGAGAGCATCAGAAATATTACTGTTTGAACTATGCTGGTTATGGTAAAGGTTAAAAGGGGCCTTGTGGAGAGGCATTAACCCTGTCCTAGATGGGCAGGACAGTCTTTATCCTAAATATCCTGCTGATAGAGCTGATGTGGTAGGTTTGATTGGTTTTTTTATGTGAGGGCTCAATATTTATTTGTGACCCTGCAGTAGCATAGGGCTGTGCCTTCTTGCCGTTTCAGATGTATTTGCTCCTTTCTTTCTGCTGGTCCTATTTACCTGGTTTACATTTACCTTTGGCCAGAACAGTAAGGCCTGATAAGTGCAGAGCAATTCATTAATGGGACCACCTTTGGGATCTGTCTGGCATCCAAGGACATGTTAGGAGGTGCTGTGCCCAATCTAACAAGCCCCATTTCTCAGCAGGGCTATTTAGCACACTCGTCATGGTCTAGCTATGGCTTCTGGCTCCGAGATGGCTCATTCAGTGGTCACAGGAGGATTTTTGATACACGACTTCATGCATGTTGAAAGCAGGACCGTAGAGACTTCTTGTCTGAAAAGGGCATTGGGACATAATTCTGTGATTTTCATAGGACAGGAATTCAATGTATAGGTGAGTATTTGGAGGCTCTCTGTGAAAATTATAGTAGAGTTTTTTATTCACCGAAAGGAGAGTGGATGTATACATTAGATTTATACCTAAAGTCAAGTGCAAGGGGCCCTGCCTTCCATGTAAGCGTATCACTAGATTTTTCTCCAGCTCTAATACACTGCAAGAAGTTGTGTGCGGTGATGCTCCCTCTCTCCAATTTAATTTCTGTGCCTCAGATGCACCTAGATTCCTCTCACGTTCTCATTCATATGGTAAGTAATGCAGCACAAATTATGGGAATGGACATTGGGTGCATCAACAACAGTAAAAGCTAACAGCATTGCGTGGGGACCAATAAAGCTGAGATAAGAACTGCTGGGCTTTTCTCTTCTTCATTGACAGTTAAATGTGATTTCTATTATCTAACTGTTTGCTTTAATGTTATATAGAACCTGTCAAAGCCCCATAGTCTTGCCGCTCACTGTTCCACTAGAACAAAAAGACTCCATAAATTACAGTACCTTTTGCTACTGAAAGGTGTGTAAAACTATTCCATCTAATTCATGGTCCTCTTTATCATAAGTGATAGTGGAAATGCAGAAGATTAGCAAGGTCAGATGAGTCTGGGATATCAGGCCAAATCTGCAAATCTTCTGAGCTTGCAGTATTCTCACCATTATCCCTACACCTGCAGCAACCTATATCCACCTCTCGTGTGCTCCACCTCCAGTTCATCTTCTCCCATGAAGTCCCATGTTTTGGGAGCCTGCTGGCCAAAGCTAACAGAATTGCAATAATCCAATGTATGCCAGAGAGGACGTGATTTATGGGATGGTAAGTCTTGTGAACCTCTGCACTCACTCAGACTATTTCCTCATGTCCTGTGTAGACATTGATGGGAGACAGGTATCTTGAAGAATGATTGAGAAGGTCATTACTCATACAAGGTGTCTTAACTAGTTAATTCAGATATAGTCTTGTGCTAAACTAACTACACTGTTGCTCTTCAGGAGCTTTTTCTTGAACATCTGCATAAATGAACTGCCTTGCATGGTGTATAGGACCTGACATAAACCTCCAGGCACTTCAAGGTCACAAAAAGTTTTGTTGTCTTTGTTCTGCCTGTGAGGAGAAGCTTTGTTATTAACCATTGCACAGTAGCATCACTTACTAACCAGGCTGGACTCTCATTCCTTTGTCTCTGCTCTTCTCAGCACAACTCAGTCAGATTTTACCCAGCAGCATTGACTTAGAGGATGGCTTCGATAACACAGTTGACTGCTTGCTGGGGGCCTTAAGTTCCCTCTCTGGAACTGTGCTAGCAGTGGCTGTAAAACACCCAGAATGGGACATGGGTGTATACGGTATGTGTGATATAGGAAGGAGACTCAGTCTCTTTGGTAAGGGTCCAAATCTTCAATCTGATCAGATTTCTTCAGCTGGCCATCTGCAGACAGATTGAAAAATCAGGGGTATAATAAAAATCTCCCAGGACACAGTGCTCGTCCTGTGCCAAAATCCTCATCACCCTGTTGTTGTTATCAACAAAAGGTCATAACATTACTACTTAATATTTAAATTGGGAACAATTGCGCCATGTTGTGTTATACACTGCACAAATCAGTGAAGTCACATCTCCTGCACAAGGGAATTTGTAAGACGTGCAAGGCATGTAAGGCATGGCAAAGGTTTCTGGCTTGGAAGGGAGCATCTCAATGGCAAACCATGATATTTCCCATGTCTGGGCTCTCTCCTCAGCTTCCTACACCAGCAGAACAACCTTCAGAAATTTTGGAGTAAGCTTTATGGGAATAAAAGACACTTTATGAGAGTTGGTGTGGGCAACGGGAAGGAGCCAGTAGGTCGGCTCTGGTTCTGGACCAAAACAGAAAAATCCTAGCAGATAAGATGTATTAAAGACCATTGAAAGAAAATACCAAAAGGATGAGGGATAAAGTACCCTGCAATTACTCTAAAATGGTGCATGCCTTTTTCTAGCCTACTCCTGCCTTGAGTATTGCATCAGGGGAGGTTTAGATTGGATATTAGGAAAAATTTCTTTACTGAGAGAGTGGTCAGGCATTGGAACAGGCTGCCCAGGGAGATGGTGGAGTCCCCATCCCTGGAGGTGTTCAAAAAACATGTAGATATGGCACTTCAGGACATGTTTTAGGAGGCACGGTGGTGTTGGGTTGATGGTTGGACTTGATGATCTGAGAGGACTTTTCCAGCGTTAATGATTCTGTGATTGCTCTCCTACCATTGCAAACTCACCTGAGTCAAGGGCTGATCTCTTAGGTCTTTGCATGAAGATCACCAATGTCCCAGAACTGCTGGTGGTGCCCAAATCTACATGCAGCTGGGCTGGCCGTCATCTCATGACTCCTGCCAGCTGGGAAGGAGGCAGCAGCTTGAGCCCTGGACCCAGCTCTGGGAGCTGAAGGGGAAAAGTGGAGGATACGTGTTGAGTCAGATCTCACTGGAACCAGGCTGAGGTCTGTACAGTCCTCTTTAGTTAGCAGCTTTCTGTGGGGGGAAAGGACAACCAGAGTGTCTGATTTCAGAGCTGGAAAAAAAGGTGAGTTATGAGCTGGCAAACGTGCAAGGAGGGAGAGGCAGAGCTTCAGGTTCACAGCTGCCTGTGCACCTGGTGGAGAGCACGTTGTGGAGTAGCAGGACTGAGGATTAAAGGGAATCCATTCCCTGTGCTCACAGCAGGAAAGGACAGCAGTCTTGTCATCCTCTCAGGAGTTTCTTTTCAGACACACTTTTAAATAAGAGAGGAGAGTGATTAAATTCCTTCCCTGGGAGCTTGCCTTTCTGGGACAAATGAAAAAATGAAAGCAAACATGTAAACAAATATTAAACAGACAGACCAGCCTCCCAGATTTAATCAGGCTCTGGGCTGTTGCCTAGCTTGCCTTTTGAAGGAGATATGCTTGCCTGTGTGTCTGGGCTTGCTTCTGTTTGTGTTAGCCTTTCTGCACCCTCCCTCCATCTTTATCTCTGTACCCATCACTGTTTCTCCTTGTGCCTGAGCTGTGCAGTCAACTAACAATTTTGAAGTGGGAGTGGGACTTCTGCTGTTCCTCTCCAAATGGATTCCAAATGGAGAGTTCCTCTCCAAATGGATTTGGAGATGACGTTTGATTGTTCAGAACAGCTTCTGAGTCCACTCAGAGGTTACCGAGAGTTGGGTAGTGAGGTCAGAGTTTGCTCCTACAAAGAACACAAGCAAGATAGCTGCCAAGAGGCACTTTAGCACCCAAAGCCAGCTCACGGGTGCAGGCAACGCTGCATCTTTTGAACATTTCGGACGCACTCTGCTACATTGAGCTGCACCTCACAAGTATGTTCTGTTGCATTATGTCAGGAGCTGACATGACATGAGGTAATTGCATTTGATATGACATAATCCACCCATAGCACAACATGGGATAGATGAAAGGACTTTCCCTGAGGCAAGCGAAAACCAGCTGGTACTGTACAACACCTGCAAAAAGGGAAGGTTTTTAATCATCGCCTCCTGCCTGGCTGGGGTGGCAAGTTGTTCAGTCTATGCATATCCCTAATTGAAAACTCAAAGTGATTAATTGTTTTTTAAAATACTGCTGAACGTCTTGTTGGGTTTCAAACAAATAAAAGTTTCCGTAAATTCATATCAGCCACCCACACAAAAAGGAAAAGAGAAAAGCCAAGCTCAAGTGAACTTCTACAGCATATAAGATAAGATCAGTTTTCTTCAAGATCTTCTGAGCTAAAGCACCTTCTGCTCATTCTTGGTATGTACGTGTATTTAACCTCAGTTTTGCTATTAAGGGGAAAACTGATGGGCTGATACCCATTTAGATCTGATCCTGAGCAGAGGTTCTTGTGGTGCTTCCTGCTGTTCTGCCAAAACCAATGGCCACTACATGGTCAGAGTTAGCTGTCGCAGAGCTGTAACTCGGAAATGGCACAGCTGAACACCACATTCGATCACCTTTTCCTTGAGGACATCACAGACCATGATGTCCCCTGAGTCGAAAGGCAAAGCCATGAACAGAAGATTGTTCACGGCTTAGGAAAGTGTTTCGATACCTTCATTTCTGAACAAAGACATCCTGTGAAAAGAGCTGGAAGGGTTGGAGGAAGACTTGCTGTAGATGAATTAAAAGGGATCTGATCCTAAAGGGACCCATCCCCCATCTGCTTGCATTCAGGTTACTGTCATTCAGCTGTTTTACAGGCTTCCCTTTCAACATTACTTTCTGGAACACTGTCACCTCTTCATTCACTACAAATATTTCAGAAAGGTATAAAAAAAAGTAGTAGTAGGAAATCCTGACAAATATAGGGATGGGAAGGAGAGAGCATAATTTTCAATGTACGTGTCCTAACTCCTCTTGGCTTTGATGTATAGCTCCTGTCTTAAGCAGTTTAGCATAGACTGCCTTGTGGATGTGGCACTCGCACTTTCATGACCACACTCCTTTTGTGAGCTGCAGCATGTGAAGGTTCATGTTTCATGACTTGGAAGTCAAAGAGAAAAAATGCTCCTTTTTTCTCTGTTCAGCTGTAACTCTACCCCTGTTATTTTTGTATCAAGCAAAACCAAACAGAAGTAGCAGATGAGAAGAGAACAGTGCTTTCTGTACAAGCACCCTTACAGTCCCTCGGACTTTCCTGTCCGCTTTGCTGGCCCTGCAGTAACCAGGCTGGGCTCTGCTGAACTTCTTGAATTCTTTTTTAAGCAGAAGCAACTCAACTACAGAAATGAGGCATGAGACTTATTCTGATGGTCTGCAAATAAGATGTGATTTTGTATTCCTGTCAAAAGCTCTGATGCAGTTTCCTCTTGCTGGCGTTTCCAAGTGCTCCTGCCAAGTGTTGCCATCCCAGTGGATGCCCTAGCAAGCAAAGGCAAACCATGTTTCAGTGCTGGCCTTGAATGTCCTTCGGTTGGTGTTGAAAGAGATGCTGGATGTTGTTCTAAGCTGTTTCCTTTGTGATGCCTTTCGTATAAATCTCTGCCCTCTTTCTTAAAAGCCAGCTCAGCCACATGAACTAGGCTTTATTTTATGAGGCTCATTATTTTTATATTGATGTTCATTTTCTGAAAATAGTGTGAAAGCTAAATGCATACAGCCCCCTAGACGTTTTAACAAAATCATATTTCAGTTACAGTATTGATTGTCTATCTATAAAGCAATATATGGCTAGGAGTTAATGTTAACAGTGCACTATGTTAACTGAAGTAATGTAGTGAAAAACAAAAATGAGACTTGGGCTTGCTTTACTTTTTGCTGCAGTGTGACACCTCCAGCTGAGCTTTATTGCTTCTCCTGAGTGTTAGGTAATCACAGAGATGACCTATAGCAGTTTCCCTTAATGGATGATAAGCAAAATCAGCCAGAGTTCATGGTTGCTAGTATGGGGGTGGCACATAAACAATCCTCCTTTCATTGTGTTTACACACATTTTGTTTCTGTCCTTTGAGCAAGAAGCAGTAGGGTGCAGGTTCAATGTCAAAGTGATGCATACACTCGGTTACTTCTATACGCTCTTGCAGTCTTGAAACAGTTTTTGCTTTGCTGCAAATGGGTGGAATTTTTGTAGAAACTATATTTGTTCAATCATTTTCTGCCAGGAAATGAGACTTTAAGGCTAAAAACCTTTGTTTTGTAGTTACTGCAGATATACAAAACGAGTTTGAGGACCATGATCTACATTATCTCCACCCTATAGTAAGGTGGGTCAACTCCTATATTCAGAAATAAGCACCATCCCAGCAGACCCATAATCAGACAGATTTCCTAGGAGCATTATTTTTTTTTCCTGGAAAGGGCTGAATATTTTGTTTCTTTGTCTTTACATTTGGAAACATTGGTAAGTAGAGGAACGTACTGATTGGGCCAAAAATCACTGTGTTCCACCAACAATGGGAGCAAACCTCAAAGCTCTCTGGCATAAAAAGACTGTGAGGAACCCCAACCAATGATCTAGTCTGTCCCTCAACCACCGTATCGCTTAAATTCAAGCAAAAACTTTTCCATCTCCTTTTTAAAATCCTCCAGTGATGATAATTTCAAGGATTACCCCAGCACCTGCTGAGTAAGAAAATTATGCTGTTGTCCAAACTAAAACCCCCTTTATTCAGTCTAGCCCGTAATTCCAGCTCCTACCCACTGTGGTCATGGGAAAGAGCTTATCCCCTTTGTCTTTGCAGCTTTTTTTTATGTGTTTGCAACTACGGTGGTGCCACTTTTCCATATTATCCGGTCTTCCCTGCTCTTATTGTTCACAAATCATGTTTTCTGGCTCTCTGGTAGTGGTCTGCAGTTTTTTTCTTTCCTTTTTTTTTTTTTTTTTTCATTTTAATTTAAATCTCGTCTTCTCTCTTTCCCCTTAATTTAACTTCTCCTGACATACAGTGGCCGAAACATGAAAAAGTTCTCCACTGAAGCCTTTACCAGCAGTAAACAGAGCAGAAGGCTTTCTTCACACATCCCAAATATGATGGTGCTCTTTGCATGCCTCAGCATGGTGTTTGCTGTTTTCAGCCTAACCCTGTTGATTCACATCTATCTGCTGATCTACTCTAACTCTCAAGTCCTCCTCAGCAGAGCTGCTACCCAGTCTGCTGTTCCTGGCTTGTAGTCATGCAGTTGTTGTTTCTTTCTGATCTCAATATTTGTTAAGGACAAAAGCTCATTTGCATCCTGTTTTTTCAGACCACTTCTGTCATTTGCCAGGATGATTTCGAACTTTAGCCTTGTGTTTTCTGGAGTGCTGGTAGCCCCTCCCTCTGTGATGGTGTGTGTGAATATGTAAACATAAAGGTTATGCTGTCATCCAAATTGTTAAGGAAAATATTGCATAGTGTGACAACCCAGGCAGAACCTTGAAGAATTTTTCTGGATATATACCTCCTTCCTGTGAGTTGCTGATTATTACTGTACTAATACATATTTTTTCCCCAGATAGTTTTGCATACTCCAATGGCAGTTTCACCTAGACCGTATGCCTGTACCTTGCTATGAAAAGTATAAGCCACTGAAATTGAGGTATGATCTCTACTGCTCTTCTTCCATTCACCCCACCAAAGTACATCAGTTTGGTTTAGAAATTGTCTGATCTAAAAAAATCCAAACTTGAGTGTTGCTCCGTTTTCCTGGGTTTCTCTTGGATATTTATGAACAGTTTCATCCTTTGTGCTCATATTTTTATAGAAATTGAAGTTAAATTGCTTCTCCACTCTTTCTCTCCTTCCCTCTACAGTAGCTGTTTTCCATTTACCTATAATCACCACCATCCTTCAGGAGATCCAGTTGAGCCCTGCCTGAGATTTTTTAGCCTGCTTCTGAAACACTGTGCTGTCTTAGCCATTTTGTCTCCTCTTGGTCTTCCAGTGCTGAGCTGCTGGATGCTCTTCTGCTGTGAAAATCCTCGGGAGATGCACAGAGCAGATATTCAGAGTGAGTATCCTAAACAGAGACGTGAGAGGTCTCACCTAATGGCTGGAGCACTTCTCAGCAGCCAGGAGACTTTGATCCCTTATGTCTCTGGAGAATTACCTCGGAGCCATGATGAGGGTCAGGGAAGAGGAGTCGACCCCCTCTATTGCAGCTTCTGAAAGGCTTCCAACTCTTCCTGCTGATTTAGAGATCCCCCAAGACAAGGAGAAGTGTTTGACTGTCATCCAATGCCCTTTTCTGGAAGGAAGAGCTTTGGCTTCAAGTCTCCTGCTCCAGGGACTGTTTTTGTCATTTAACGTGATATTTTATGTGTTTTTTGATATGTAAAGTGGGTAATTAAACTACATTAAATCTCTTCATAGACCCTTATTCAAGTTTAGCATAGCATTAATTTGGCTGAGCTAAATTTACTTTGTAAACTAAATTAGTGACACTTTAATTCTGAATGAGAGTGTGCATAAAGGAGCCTAATGTGGATTAAATAATCCAAATTAATTTAAAATGTGAATAGAAAATGAATTACTTTTCTTGAATGTCCCAGCATAGGCTCAATACATCAATCATCCTCTGCTGCAACTGCTCATCCCACTCAGGTGATAACAGAGGGGATAACAGAGCTGCCCCTCAGAGCAGGTATAAATACAGCTATGCTATAAGTGAGAGAATACAAATCAATGACCAACATCTTGCTTTTCTTTAGGAGAGCTGAGGTTGTGTAACTTCATTGACTGTGGAAGGGTAGTCAGTCAGAAAAAGAACAATCCTCATGACCACAGGTGTGAAAAAACAAGGTGCAACTGGGGCGAAGACTGCTGTCTGCAAGCCTTGAAAGACAGTGTAAGAGGAGGACTTGGTGGATCTACCACAGCTGCATTGTTTCACAGCTGGGACTTGTTTGTGCCTCAGAGTGCCTACACATGGTTTTAATTTTCTCTTGAATCTGGAGCATCCTACCTGTCCTGTTGACTGGGGAGACACATGTACAGGGTGGAGAGTTGCGTGTTGTCCTGTAGGGAGAGTGTCCCACAAGGCAAGTGGCAGAACATGCGTGGGCCCACCCTCAGGTGGGGTGATGGTATAGATATGCCCAATATGTCTCCTTATAGGCATGCACAGATGTCCAATTATAACTGTGCAAGGGTTCATTTTTTAAGGCAGATCCCACTTTGTATCACCTTCAACATCATCACTACAGGTCTAGATGTAGCTGTGAACAATCCACTGTTCTAACAGTGGGCAAAATTAATAAAAATAGGGTGGTTCCCTCTAACTCTTTAATGCTGTTCTCTAAGTATTTTTTAATCTAATTTTGTTTGTGTTCTCCTGAGTTTGATTTTCTCCCTAACATACTTGATTGTGTCACTAGGATCACGTGTGATTTTTTTAAGCCCCAAAATGTCTGTAAATTTTGGGGCTACATTATTATGGTGTTTTGCACCAGTTTGTGCTTTCCTGGCATAGACCATCCAGATTGCCTTTTGCTGGGATCTGTTAGTGCTCTAGTGATAGTAGCTGGCAAGAATGTGCATCTACTCTGTTCAGAGTAGAGTATCATCTACATGACCCACAGGGGTCATCATGATAATCAAGCCTGCCCTGCTACTCAGAGATCCTGTCTCTACTTGCAGAAAGTCACTAGAGCAGAAAAACATCATCCTACACTATCAGGACCCTATAGATCTCTCCCTCTTCTCCCAGTCTTCCCTCTCACCCACTGTGACATGTCCACAAGGAGTGACAGCCTGCTCAACAGTACCCCTTCAGCCGGGTGAAAGTTTGCCCTAACCATGATGATGCTGTACCTTCAGAGTGACAAAGCATTTATTTATAGTTAATGGCATTTCTGACCTTCCTCCTCTCTTTACTGCTCTTTTAAGTCTGCTTTAATCTCATTACATAAGGGAGTAAGAGCCTTAGAGGGACAATCGGTACCCAAGCAGGCCAGCTCAGATAAAGCTCTAAGCACTATAGGGTGAAAAAACCACAGTATCTGGTTACCGGCTACATGGCAATCAAGGGGAGGGAAGATGTGACCTGGCGGGCAAGTGACAAAAAGACTTAGAAGGAGGCTGATTCCTTCCTCTGCTTCCTTTTTGGTTTAACCTGACTTTTTTCAATTCATCTGTGTAAGGAAAAGTCATAGCAACAATCAGCCACTGGATTCTGGGGCTTTTTCCCAAATGAGGTTTGAGAAGCAAATTCATCCTTGTCCTGGTGAAACACCAGAGAGAAGGTGACCTCCTGGTTTCTGTTTTTGCAGGGGACTGATGAAGGCTGGTGTGTCTTGTGGCAAAATTTGCAGCAAGTCTATCATTTGCTTTGTGTTCACAGGAGGAATAGCAAGTCTGCTTTGGCCAGGCTTCTTCCCATTCCCAGCCTGCCTCAAAACAGGAGACTGTCTACCCCCTCATAACCAGCAGAGGTGACAGGGATGCCCTGAGAACGCAGGGAAGAGGTATTTGTGCTGTGCACAGTATAGACCTGAGTGCTCTGAAGAGGTTGGTGTTATTATATGCTTGCAGCTAAATGAAAAATTCCCCCATCCTTGGGGTTGTGGGAGCTTCTACCTGAGTGTAAACAGCTGGAGGCAGAAGACCTGGTACCTCCATATGAGCTCTTCTTTCAGAGACAGAAAAGGATTTGTAGTCTCAGAGCACTGGGCATATTGCAGAGGGATCTGGACAGACTGGATCAATGAGCTGAGGCCAATTATATGAGGTTCAACAAGGCCAAGTGCTGGGTCCTGCACTTTGGTCACAACAACCCCATGCAACGCTCAGGCTTGGGGAAAAGTGGCTGGAGAGCTGCCTGGAGGAAAAGGACCTTGGGGTGTTGGTTGACAGCAGGCTGAACATGAGCCAGCATTGTGCCCAGGTGGCCAAGAAGGCCAACAGCATCCTGGCTTGGATCAGGAATAGTGTGGCCCGCAGGAGTAGGGAGGGGATTGTGCCCCTGTACTCAGCACTGGTGAGGCCGCACCCTGAGCACTGTGTTCAGTTTTGGGCCCCTCACTACAAGAAGAACATTGAGTGCAAGAGCAGGGTCCTGCTCCTGGGAAGGAACAACCCCGTGCACCAGTACAGGCTTGGGGCACACCTGCTCAAGAGCAGCTCTGCGGAGAAAGACCTGGGTGTCCTGGTGGATGACAAGTTGACCATGAGCCAGCAGTGAAGAAGGCCAATATGATCCTGGGGTGCATTAAGAAGAGTGTGGCCGGTAGGTCGAGGGAGGCTCTCTTTCCCCTCTACACTGCCCTAGTGAGGCCTCATCTGGAGTACTCTGTCCAGTTCTGGGCTCCCCACTTCAAGAAAGATGAGGAGCTACTGGAGAGAGTCCAGCGGAGGGCTACAAGGAAGGTGAGGGGACTGGAACATCTCTCCTACGAGGAAAGGCTGAGGGAGCTGGGCTTGTTCAGCCTGAAGAAGAGAAGGCTCTGAGGGGACCTTATAAATGCCTATAAATATCTGAAGGGTGGGTGTCAGGAGGATGGGGCCAAACTCTTTTCAGTGGTGCCCAGCAACAGGACAAGGGGCAATGGGCACAAATCGAAGCACAGGAAGTTCCATCTGAAAACAAGGAAGAATTTCTTCCCTCTGAGGGTGACAGAGCACTGGAATAGGCTGCCCAGGGAGGTTGTGGAGTCTCCTTCTCTGGAGATATTCAAGACCCGCCTGGACAAGGTCCTGTGCAGCCTGCTGTAGGTGACCTTGCTTCGGCAGGGGGATTGGACTAGATGACCCACAGAGGTCCCTTCCAACCCTGAACATTCTGTGATTCTGTGATTCTGTGAGTTGCTGGAGCGTGTCCAGAAAAGGGCAACAAGGCTAGTGAGGGGTCTGGAGAACAAGTCTTATGAGGAGCAGCTGAGGCAGCTGGGACTGTTTAGTGTGGAGAAGAGGAGGCTGAGGGGCGACCTTATTGCTCTCTGCAACTACCTGAAAGGAGGTTTTGGTGAGGCAGGTGTTGGTCTCTTCTCGCAGAATCACAGAATCACAGAATAGTAGGGGTTGGAAGGGACCTCTGTGGGTCATCTAGTCCAACCCTCCTGCCGAAGCAGGGTCACCTACAGCAAGCTGCACAGGACCTTGTCCAGGCGGGTCTTGAATATCTCCAGAGAAGGAGACTCCACAACCTCCCTGGGCAGCCTGCTCCAGTGCTCCGTCACCCTCAGAGGGAAGAAGTTCTTCCTCATGTTCAGACGGAACTTCCTGTGCCTCAGTTTGTGCCCATTGCCCCTTGTCCTGTCACTGGGCACCACTGAAAAGAGCTTGGCCCCATCCTCCTGACACCCACCCTTCAGATATTTATAAGCATTTATTAGGTCCCCTCGCAGCCTTCTCTTCTTCAGGTTGAACAAGCCCAGCTCCCTCAACCTCTCCTCGTAGGGGAGATGTTCCAGTCCCCTCATCATCCTCGTAGCCCTCCGCTGGACTCTCTCCAGTAGCTCTTCATCTTTCCTGAACTGGGGAGCCCAGAACTGGACAGAGTACTCCAGATGAGGCCTCACTAGGGCAGTGTAGAGGGGAAGGAGAACCTCCCTCGTCCTTCTGGCCACACTCTTCTTGATGCACCCCAGGATCCCATTGGCTTTCTTGGCAGCCAGGGCACACTGCTGGCTCATGGTTAACCTGTCGTCCACCAGGACACCCAGGTCCCTCTCCGCAGAGCTGCTCTCCAGCAGGTCCACCCCAAGCCTGTACTGGTGCATGAGGTTGTTCCTCCCCAGGTGCAGGACCCTGCATTTGCCTTTGTTGAACCTCATCAGGTTCCTCTCTGCCCAGCTTTCCAGCCTATCCAGGTCACGCTGAATGGCAGCACAGCCTTCTGGTGTATCTACCACACCTCCCAGTTTGGTGTCGTCAGCAAACTTGCTGAGGGTACATTCTAACTCTTCATCCAGGTCGTTGATGAAGAAGTTAAACAAGACTGGGCCCAGTACTGACCCCTGGGGGACACCACTAGTTACCAGCCTCCAACTAGACTCAGCGCCGCTGATGACAACCCTCTGAGTTCTGCCATTCAGCCAGTTCTCTATCCACTTCACCGACCACTCATCCAGTCCACACTTCCTCAGCTTCCCTAGGATATCATGGGAGACTGTGTCGAAAGCCTTGCTGAAGTCAAGGTAGACAACATCCACGGCTCTCCCTTCATCTACCCAGCCAGTCATGTCATTGTAAAAAGCTATCAGATTGGTCAGGCATGATTTCCCCTTGGTGAATCCATGCTGACTACTCCTGATAACCAGGTCTCCTAAGTAACTAGTGGTAGGACAAGAGGCAATGGCCTCAAGTTGTGTCAGGGGAGGTTTAGATTGGACATTAGGAAAAATTTCTTTACTGAAAGAGTGGTCAGGCGTTGGACCAGTCTGCCCAGGGAGGTGGTGGAGTCACCATCCCTGGAGGGGTTCAAAAAACCTGTAGATATGGCACTTTGGGATATGGTTTAGTAGGCATGGTGTTGTTGAGTGGATGGTTGGACTTGATGATCTTAGAGGTCTTTTCCAACCTGTGATTCTATGATTCTATATTATGGATGGGTGCAGTAAATATCCCTCTCCTGTATAACTCCCCAAAGTAATGTGTATTTTTTTTTCCTCTATCCCTGCAAGATTTTCTGGAGCACTGTTGCCTCTGGCCTTAAATTTAGTCTCCCAGCAATGCTCAGTAAGAGCAGAAACATTTTATGTCCCATCCTGAGTCCAGGCTGATGCTCCACTTTTTGTTGTCTACATATATCTGTAATTATTAACTTACAGCAACATTTCATTGGCCAATAAATGTTAGTTATGGTATATTTGGTAGCTTTATGAAATGTAATTAGTGCTGGCATAGTATGAGATACTCAGCAGATCTGGCACTGGTAGATGAACCTTTTATCAGCTGTGGGCATTTAATTCACTTTAACAGAAAAGACATAAACAAGTAACAATATTGCATCCTTCGACTGGCCTAGTTTCATCTTGTTTGCCTGCCTGGCTGCTGTGTTTCTACGGTTTCCTTATATGATTTTTAGCTCCCGCAGGCTTGTAGTAAATTGATCATTGTTAGTTCTGAGATTCAAATTTCACTTTATACCATCCACAGGCCATTTATTTCTGCTTATCATATTTCACTGGAACCTAGGAACCTCCACCAGCTTTAGAGGTTCTTGCTCAAGACTCTAAGAAATGCAGAATAGATAAAATTGGAAAAATACTATAACAAAAGCTTACAAAGGATGCATATTTTTTTTTCAGTATGGCAACGAAAGTAAAATATATACCATTTGGATTAAAACAAATTGTGTTTTCCATCAGGTTATCTGGCCAAAATAAATAAACCCAAATGCCATTTTATATGACACAAAACATTCGCTTTAACCTGGAGGAATGTGTTTTGTTTGGTCATCTGTCCAGAAAGTAAAGGACTCAAAGACCAGCAGCCTTCCAAAGCAGTCGATATTTGAGAAGTCTTAGAGAAGATGCTGGAGACCCAAATTCAGCTATTGTTTCATCCTGAGAAAACCAGCATCCACTCCTGCACTGCCCAGTAGAAGACTTTTGCAACTCAGAGAGAAGCTACTTGGGTGAGATGCACCCGATATTTCTCTTTGGCTCCATTCCACTTTATGCAATCAAACACTCACAGGAGCAGGGGTAAGTCTGGGTGTCCTGGTTGCCTACAAGGAGAACCAGCTGCTCAAAGCAGACTGACTCCAACAAGACAAGCTGAGAGATACCTGCCTGAACTTCTTGACAAAGCTTCACTTATCATCACACACAGCGATCTCCCGAGCAAGATCTTCCGTGCAGTTGGAGGAAGAGTCTTTCCCCTGCCCCTCACACTCAGGGGGCTTATAACATCATTAGCAAAAGTCCACAGACGTGATAATCTAGTGAAAAAATGGAAAATAAGATGCCTTTAATCTGACTTAATTTATCTGGGAACTAACACAGAGAGTTCTTGGACATGGTGCTGTTAAGAAGCCTCTTGGAGATGCCAGCATCTGGTGCAGGGTTATCGGCCCTTTGCGGGACTGGTCTCGGTGCAGGCTGACAAAGGCAGCAGGAGGAGGAATTCTCTTGTCATCCATTTGATTATACCTGATTTATGTTTTCACTCATTGACTTCAGCAATCTCGCAGTGGCAAGCTTCATTGTCTTAACTTTGCATTTGTAGATTATCCACACCGCAGAGTTATAAATCCTTCTGAGCACAGCATGCTTCCAAGGCCTAATTATATTGTCAGAGATAGGGTCTGGAGCGGGAGTGTATGGGCTACAATGCTCTGCTGGCCCCGAGTTCAGGAGGCATTCATAGAGGCATTTTATCAGTCAATTTCATGAGACATTAATTAATGAGATACTTCAATTAGATCATTTCTGTCACTGGGAAGGAATTATTCTTCATGGTCAAGATTACATCATCTTAATTAGTCCCTCTCCAAGTAATTTGCTTCTTTTCAAGCCCCGAAGAAGGGTACATTCATTATAGATAATTAATATTCAAGTAAATTGACTGTACCCTACAATTCATGGAATCCCTTTGAAACAGATTTTCTAGTTAGGCATCGGGAAGGGCTGTTAAAGTTGCACTGCGCAGACCTGTGGAAGGCTTCTCAATCATCTGGGGGACCAACTTATAATGATCAGCCCCAGGCCTGCCTTAGCCACTCCAGTTAATATTCACAATAGGGTGCCCACTCTGAGCAGCCACTGTATAGACACAAAAGTTGAGATGAGAAGGTTAGGCTAAATCTTATTTATGTACACACTATGCAGGGAATCTATTTTTTGTTAGCACACACATTCTTCACAGCAAAATTACTTTGATTTGACTATTTCAGTCTTAAAAGGAAATTTTTGTAGCAAGCCAATCACAAGTGACAGATACTTGAAGCTCAGATGTTCTGTTTGTTTATTCTCTCCAAAGAAAGGTCATGCAGTATTAATGTTGTTTCTTTTAACGTTGCCAGTAATCCACAGAAACCAACATATCCCACTCAGAGCAGTAGATCTAATGGAAATGTTCTGTATTGTATACAAACTTTGCTGCATAAATTTTCTTTCCTAATAGACGTACTTAAGTTTTTACATTTGACTTAAGTCAAAACATGATTTTTCACTGTCCTCTTTCACACTCTAGCAGTGATCTTCTATTTGAAAACGTTGCCTGCCTAAAGTCTTAGAAGCTGGAAACTGAAATGCAAGTCACTGCTTCCAAAAGCAGCAATTTAAAAAAGAAAGGTTGATAACACTTACAAGCTAATAAATTTAGAAGCAGCTACAAGTCTGAAATAAACAGCTACAACTCCCATTGAAGTCCACGGTTTGTGCTGGCTGTGCTTGCACCAGGGCTAAATCTGCTTAATTGCAAGTGCAATATTGCTGTTCTTCATTTTTATGCAGATTGCTGAACCCGTCTGATCCAAGCAGAGCTTTTGAGGAAAGGAGATGCAGTCCATACGCGTGCAAGTCTTTGCTTTTAAAAACAAAGCTTCCCCTTTGACTTGAACTTTAAATAGTAGAGCCAGGCAAATAATGTGGATAACGTCACTGAATATGTGCTCAGATTCTGGCACTTTACAGCTCTTCCTGTCTTCATGCCACATATTAGTTTCCTCTGAATAGTCTTTCAAACAAATTAAATGGCAGGAATGTTAGTGGAAGCAGTGAGATATAAACAAACACTGAATATTCAGAGTGACTATTTTTATTCCCAGCAGAAACCTAATTTTAAGATCAGACTTTCTCCAGCTGGGGAGGAGAAATATTAGTATAAATACAAGAGCGTTTGCGTGCTGTACTGTTACAGGAGCACAGCTAGAAGCTTGCCAGGAGCAGGATGCTGTTGAGTGAGTACACACAAAGTGAGACTTGGGGCAAATCCTCATGGGAGAGGGTTTTTGGCCGGCATGGTCAATCCACTGCTTGCATGGCATGGACTGCATGGAGAAAGCAGTCTGCTCTCACACTATTCCCATCACGGTCTGTTTGAATAGGGTAGAAGTAGGGATGAACACGTTCTAGGAGCTGGATATTTGAATTTAATAATATTGACGTGGAGCTGCTCTACTTACACTACCTGTCCTGCACACCTCCCAACCTCCTCCAGCCACCCTGTGAACCTCACTGCAGGAGGTGAGCCCCAGCCCCACAGCAGCCATGCAAAACAGGGAGTGGGGGTGCTTGGGGGGGGTCACCCTCTCTGCTGAGATAGGTGCCACTCCATAGGCTTTCCTTTTCCGCAGCAGCAGTGGCTTTCCTGGCTGTCTGGGGCTCTGGACTAAACAAAGCTCATTGCTGAGATGTCACCTATCCTGAATATGCAACAGGAGAAACCCAGTGCAGAATCTCAAGTAATGAATAATTTTGGACATGGTATTCTGCATTTGGCCAGGCGGCAAGGAAAGGTTGAAAAAAAAAAGAGAAGTGCATAAACTTCAGCTAGTAAATACTTTCTTGGGTGTTATTCACCCAGGGATGTTAAAAATATAGCTTGAATTAACATCCTGCCATTTGCTTAGTACCTCTGCCTAGTTCTGTTGTCTGTGATTGATTATCCAAGAGCAATTCTCGGGAACTTGCCCGATTTGTTTTTATTGCTAGTTAGGCAAATGAAAAGCAATCACCTAAAACTTCTTGTTGTCCGTCCCCCTTCCCTTCTCCATGCATATCCCTTTTCTCTAGATGACTCACACAACTCCTAGTCCTGCCCTCTGCATCCTTGCTGCATTTGACTTGCAGATATTTTTTCCATTTTTTGTGCCCCATGGAAGAAACCAGAACCCTTTTACATTTGGTTTTAGAATCCATTAGACTTGACATTTTGTGGCTCAAATCAAATCTGTGTTCTTCTGTCACCTGTTTACGAGAGTACAGGCTCTGCCTCTGCAGGCACGGATTTTGGTAAGTGCACAGAGACAGAGCAAACGACTGTGCTTCTTCAACTGTAATTTTGAAAGGGTTCCTTTATTGATTTTGGGATAAAACCACACTAAAAAAGCATTTCTGATTGTGTTACGAACTCGCCCGCCAGGCTGCCTGACACCGTGGCTGTGGACATATTTGCTCTTTCAGCTCTGGGGCTGGCAGCGCTCTCTGCATAATAACCATCACAGGGTTAGTAGTGGAGGATCACTGCAATATTTTTGCTCCTCTGGAGGAGCCAATTTGAGGATCTCAAATTGTTCTGCAAACAAAGGTGCAAAATCTGCTGAAGAAGGTCAGTAGCATTAACCCTGTTTCAGCACTGGCTAATTTAATGTCCAGAGAGACAGACAGTCCACACTGTGGAGATGCTGAACATGTGCACTTTGAATTGAAGTCCGGACGAGCTGTGGGTATTTGATGTCTGTGAAAAGCGGGGATCCTATTGGGGATTTGTTTAAAAGTAAATAGAAGAATGAATGGGAAGTCTTGACTCCCAGTCCCCTCCTCTGATCACTGATTCACACGAAAGGGTAACTTGTTTATCCATCCTCTGTCTGTATAATACCAGCCTGAAGCCTGCAAAAAGCTTCCTTAGTATTTCAACGGCTTTGTTTCTTATCCTGGGAAAAATACTTGCTCTTTAAAAACACTCCCAGTATCTGTGCAGTTCTGATGTTTAAACTGAGCTCTTCTGAGCGGTGGCTGACTCTGGCACATTAGGTCACTCACTGTTCCTGTGTGAATATCTGATGATGTTGATGGAGATTTTTGCAACATTACACCATTGTTCTCAGTAGCCCAAAAGGTTTTCCCCACACTCACTTTTCTTATACCTTGGTTTCTGTCCCCAGATCTTTATTGACATCTTCAGGCCCTGACTGACTCCAAGTTAGGAAGGAAATGCCCTGAGACAGAGAGTACTCATCAGCCCACCCTGCATATTGAATAATTATGCTGAAAATACATTTCCATTGGCAGAGGTGAGCAAAATCATGGAAAAAAGATAATGGAGTCCATTGGAGCAAAAAATCCATTTCAGCACAGATCTCTGAGAGCTGGGGGAGATGTCTTCAGTGAGAAAATAACAAATTGCACATTTTAAACTACATTTTTCCTTGCAGAGAGGTCTGGGGACTGTGGAGAACCAGGGACGGCCTGGATTCAGGGTCCCACAGTCCTGCCAAGATGAAATGGAAATTTGAGAGTTCTTTGGGATGGGAACAGATTCTGGACACGGTGGTTTGCCAGACACAGGGCAAGAGGCAGAAATCAGAATTTACTGAAGTGACTGATTGGCTCTGACAATGTGAGGCAAGTTATTTGCAGATGACGCTGCAGCCTTGCCATCAGGCAACTTTATTGTACTTCTGAAAGTACTAATGGTATAGTATGGTACACTCAGCATAACAGTGTAGTGTTTTTTTCCCTAGGTAAACATTTCTTTTTTTAATAATCTCCAGCTTTTCATGAGAAAACTTCTTTTAATTAGGGTTGTCTTTTCTATTTAGTCATTTGCCCATCATTCTAGCATCTGGTGTTTGTAGGTAGGGACCATTGCTGACACTCACAGAAAGAAGTTTTTTTCCTGGTCTCCAAAGAGGTTGAGAGAAGAGCGGTCATGGCCCAAATCTGAAGTCACAGCAATGTGAATCATTTCCATACAGTGCTTTGAGTCTGAAGGGCTGCAAACAAGGCGAAAAAGGGAAGTACTCCCTGAGCATGGCCATGGGAGCTGAGGTGACAACCTGATGGGACCTTTCCAATGGGCACTGAAAATACCCATCATCTGCATTCTGGGGAAATTCTTTTCAAGCTTTTTTTCCCCCTCTTCTTTTCTCTTTTTGCCTCTTCTCTCTTTCATCCTCTCCTTTTCATTTTCAATTTCAGCCCCTTGATCTTCAGACATTTTTGAAATGGCAGGGAAAAAGGGAGACAAAACTGAAGCGTACACAGGGGAAAATGAAGTGTGAGGAAAAACCACAGCATTTTATTCCAGACCTTTTTTAATGAAAAATAATTAGATATTTTCCAAACCTCTGCAAACTGGAATCCCATTTTCTGTTTATTCATGATGGACAAAAACTGGAAGCTTTGGTTTCTTACAATAAAAGCAAGCAACATTTATATTTTTAATGACTTTTTTCCCCGTTTAATAACTTGAAGGGCATTTGCATCTGAAGCAGACACAATATTCAGAGCTCTGCATCCTTTCTAGTTCTTCTTGTCCTCCCCCAGCCTGGTTGACATTTACCTCCATGACCTCCTTGGTTGGGTCCAGAGCTAAAGCCATTGATTGAAGCTACTGGTGAAGTGGTGCTGACTCATGGAAGGAGACAACTTGTGTTCGTGCCCTGTTCTCCATCATAAGGAAGAGCTGGTGGGACTGATCAGGCTTGGTCTTTTCAGTTTGGAAAGCAGATGACTGTGAGGGAACAAACTAGAAGGCACCAAAATTATGGATGGAAAGGAGGAAACAAAGAGGGAACAATTTTTCACCTTTTCTCAAAATGAAAGACATACCCTGATCCAATGCAATTATCAGGTGACATACATGAAACAAACAAGGCAGTATTTTCCACCTAAAAAATCTGTGGAACTTGTTTCCACTGGATGCTGCAAAGACGAAATGTTTTAGGTGTGTTTAAAAAGGACTGAATCATTATGAAGGATAGCATTACTGGTGGCTGTTAGGCAAGATGGTTCACACCCTTCCTGTTCAGATAGCCCTAAGCTGCTGACTGATAGAAGCTGAAGGGTTGAACCAGGTTACCATGTGTTTTCTACAATCTTTCTCCTCCTCCTTCCACCTCTGCTTTCAGTGATTGGACAGATCTTTCATGTGTTGGAGTTTGGTGGGGTTTTTGTAGCAACATGCTGTTCCTCAGCCCAGTTGCACTTGCATTCTGTTGATTAATAACAGAGGATGAAATAGCTGAATCAGTAGGTAAATCTAAGCCATTCAGTAAAGACGAAGATTTCCCTCCCACATATCCACCCCAATTTCTGTCAGTGCACCAAGCACTGTGGCAGGAAAAGCAGTTTTGTTCGCGACTTATTGAAGTTCTTAGATAATATATTTTCTTCTCTGTTTATTTTCTCTTTTCAGTTGTGTTGGCTCTGAACTTTATGGAGCAGAACCTCTTCAAAAACCTAGATGTCTTCCACCGCTAGTACAAAGCCTAGTACCATGACACTTTAACCTTCTTGATGTCTCTAGGTTCTTTTTAAATACAAGTAAACAATTATAGTTTCTATAAAATACAACACCTTCAATTAGGTCTTGATAAATATCTTCTGGTAAAACAAGAGCTTGTAATAAAACTAGTCTTTGGTCTCACACTTACTGAGTGATGAGCAAAGTTCTCTCTTTGATGCTATTTCCCTACTTTCTCCATTGAATAAAGCGGAAAATATCTGAAGGATGTACAAGGGCTGCTTCCTGTGGTGTTTTGTTCTTTTGCAAGTGTTGGAGTATTTTTAAAGAGATCTGAGTTGAGAACCCCAGGAGTGCATTGATTAAACAGAACCAAAGATATCAATATCCATGTCAAAGTAGAGGTGTTGTTTTGCTACTGAAGAGCACAGGCAGAAAGGGAGTGTAAGCTTTCCACGTGCAAAAGAGCAATAATAGCATTTGATCATTCAAGTAGAAGAAGTTAAAAATTGCCCCTTATGGAGTTATTTTCCTAAGTATAAGTAATCTCAAAGTGCTATTGTGTTCATCTGTCTTCGCATATAGTTATTATTCAGCAGCACCAAGTTAGGTTAGGTTGCACATTGCTATGTGGAAGCCATTTGAATTATCAGGATGTGATATTTTTGGGGTTGGTAGGGCAGGAATGGGGGGGATGATCTGTAAATGTGAAAAATGAAGCACTAACCCAGATTTTCTGTTCTGACAAGGATGTCACTCGCACAATATGAAGTTTAAAAAAAATTGCCTGGGAAATAATTTGGATTCAAATAATGTTTTCTAGAAGGGGCTGCCTGCTGGCAGTGTGTCTCAGTCCGCCGTGTGTTGACAAGCCCCAAAGCTGAGTTAAGAGGCCCGCTGAAGTTGACTGAAGTCAGCATCAACAAAGCTGGGATTTCTTCCAACCAAAAGTCGTGCAAACAGCGTGAAACGTTTGTCAGGCTGTAGAGAGGAACAACCAGAGCAGCTACCAAAATATTTAACAGAGACTCTCAGAGAGACTCTGGGTTTCTACTAAGAGATACTGAAGTGGCATTGAACACTGAGTACTGTTTTATCCAGAAACTTCCTTGAGTTTCCACTTTGGAATGGTGTTATTGGGAGGTACACAAACAGTTGCAAGGTATTTAATGTTCAGGGCACAGGGGAGCTGTGTCGGGCTATGCAGCGGCTGGAGGCAATTTGCCTTGCAATTTGCAACCCACCCACACCCCACATCCCCCAGCAAGCTTCTGCCTGGCCTTGGTGTGCTTTCCCTTCATGCCCACCTCAGTTTCTGCCCTGAAAGTATTCCCTGTGAGCAAATAACCCCCCTACAGAGGGAGAATAAGCCTCTCTCCATGCTCTCTGTTGACCACCTAGGGAAGGACAAGTGACTGAAGACCTGAATTAGGCTCGAGTTCAGTGGTGGCTCTGACTTGACAACAATCTGTGCAAGAAAGATCTTCAAAGGCGCATAAGAGGTGGAAGGAATGAACAGCTGGGTATAGTTTGATGCCTGATGTGAGGGGTAGATCTACTCCCACCAGGATCCGGTGTTCACAAAGAACCTCAGTCTTGACATTGTTGGGTACTTTCTCACAATGATGCCTGAAGGAGTGCAATTCCTTCATTGAACGGCTATATTTTGGAAGGATTTGGTGCATGCTTATCATTTTAAGTCAGTACGTTAAACATTTTACATTCAGTCTTCTTGTTTCTTTTAGCTCTTTGATTTTACTAATTTGCTTCAAAGTATTTTTATTTATATTTCTGCGAGTAGCCCCAGCTGCTGTCAGAGTACGGTCACCTCTAGATCCCCAATGATCTAGTGTGAACCCTAGACTGTGGTTAGCACTCTTTCCTGGGAAGCGGGAGATGTGGGTCTGAATTCCTTGAGGCAAAGAAAGTCACTAAACTTGGGTGTCCCACTTCCTTCCCCAGGCTCTACATCACCAGTGATTGCCTAAAATTAGGGCAACTCCAGCACCACACTTTCTGTGGATGTCCAGCCCTTGCTCCAGAAATATATCGTGCAATTTCTTCTGAGTATTTTTAATATCAAGTACAGACAGCCCTGAAAGCAGAGACCCACCTCCCACCTTTGCCGCAGGGCAGTGAGCTAACCAGCAAGTGACGCTCACTCCTTTCTGTAAAGTAGAAATGGTTGAAAAGATGAGATGAAACTTCCCAAAGAACCTGTGGTTTGGTTCTTGCGACAGACTCTGGGGAAGCAAGAATATGTGTCCACATCTCCATAGGCAGCAGCAGCTCTCCCATAACAAGCGGCATTGGTCCTTACTGCCTTCTAGTAACTGGCACTGAATAAGAGCTGGGAAAGAGGAATGACCCCACCTAAATTTCCCTTGGAGAAGTTGTGGGCACAGCATCAGGAGAGGCATCTTCCTGCAGCACAGCGTAAGCCAATCGAAAGACTAGAGGTCCAGTGTCCGTTCCTACCCGTCACTGAGTGCTCCACAGGGTGGTTGTTCTGGATCCTGCTCTGAATTTCTCCTTCTCCCCAGCTATTCTCCAGGTCTCAGGAGCCTCAGGCACCTCATTCACCTCTGGAATGCTTTGGTGGAAGCTGCATTTAGGAGGACTTCAGAGACTGTATCCCTTTGTATCCCTTGTTAGAGGCAGTCCAAAGCTGATCTACAAAATCAGAGCCGATCTCTGATCTTCTTGATTCCTGCCATTTTAGTGATGATAACTTGCTCCCTCTGCCACTCACAGCCAGAAGCTATCACATTCACATACAAAGGACATCACATTTTTCCTTATTCCCCCAGAACCCATTAGAGCTCTTGGGGTCAACTACTTGCCCATTAAATGGATTCTTCCCTAACTCCCCCACTATCCTGATGTTTAGAATGACTCCCAAAACAAGGCTATTGAACAAGAGTGACAAACTATGACTTTACTCCTCTGTGGTGGAACATTTCAGCTCTGGTGAACACACAGACTGCAGGACTTATCTGGTGTGTCCTTGAGGTAGCGATTTGGCTAATGGCTTTGGAGCTGTAGAAATGAAGCTCCACCTGAAAGACCAAAGGAGCCCAACACAAGCAAATTGGTGAGGACACTAAAGATAGCTCTCCCACTCTTGAGAAAATGCCTGTGTTCTGCTGTGCTCACAACTGCTTACAGTCACAGCTTTATTTCTCATCCTAAGGGCAGCTGCTTGATAAGGCATTGGTTGGGAACCAGTTTCTTGCTCTGTAAAGTTGCATTAAATACCCACTGAGGCCACCACAAGGAATCTTTGCAAAGGCCTCAGCGGGTGTTTAATTGAGAATAAGAGAAGACAAGAATTTTAAAGAGGTAACATTTCCTAGAACAAGGGACTTTTACGAAGCAATTTCTACTTGTTTTGCCACCTAACTAGAAGATGCATGGGTCATTAAAGTGCATACTTCTTCAGTATCTGTGATAGTAATCCACTGTGGCTTCGATGATGTTTATCTGCAGAGCTTAACCATGAAAGCCAGGAGAATTGACGAACTCATGGTACCAAAGATCAGTAAGATTCAAGGCCAGAAGAGACAATTAGATTATCTGCTCTGCTCTCACAAACATACAAGGTAGTGACGTGCGGAAAGCAGATTCCACAATCTGTAAGATTGTAAAGTAGGTATGTTTATTCGGCGCCGGGCAGCACAGGGGGAAGTCCCACCAAAGTCGTGTGCGCCAAGGAGCAACGTGTCTCTTCAATTTATACAATCAAATATTACATATACATTAGATTTCCCAATACACCTATACATATGCATCTATCCTCATTGCGTATCAAAATCAGTTCCGAGAAATAACTTCAATATTATAATTAGTTCCAAGAAGTAATTTCCATAGACTCCTCCCAGTTGCACTTGCGCAGTGCCTAGTGGTGGTCGTCGGGGGTCCCAAGATGAAGGCCCGCTGATGGACCTTTCTTTCTGTGCAAACTCAGTTCTCTCCTGGCTCCCATCCATACAGCAGGGTCGGTCTTGACCGGTTCTAGGCGACTCCCAGCCCCTATCAGGAACTAACCCCTTTGTATGGAGATGCAAGACTCTCTGCTTCAGTTAATTTAGACAATAGATAAGCACTATCAGTTTTTTAAATGCACAGCAACTATTAGGTAATGCCACAAGTCCCTTTTAACCCCTTCCTTCAGTAGAAAATGTCATTCAGTGATGTCTGCATTGAGCCCAAGGTCTTATGTTTGATTAGAACACCTCTGTCAATTCAAAATCCCTATCACCCCTGTTTGCAGTCTGTTTTAATCAGAAGCCCCATCTTGCTTGAGAATTTCAGCAGTGCAACGACAACTGTCAGGTCTACAAATAGACAAATGCACTATCAAATATTATTTTGCGATCATATTAATTGAGACTTCTGCCTCTTGGCACAGGACAAAGAGGAAAAGCATTGTTTGCGTTGACTGGTGGTAGCAATAAATGCTGGATTCTCACGGGTGAATTTATAGGACCCCATGGAGCGCTGAGGAGTGGAGTGAACGTTTTGACCTGTCAGGGTTGAAGCCAGTTCTTTGCAAAATGCTACAATGAAAATATTTTTGAAGGATTGTCCTTGCTATTGTTTGGTGTTAAATGAAAGAAAAAAAGGAAAGAGACAGAGTAAAACGAAGAACAGAAAGAAAGATCAGAGAAAAACATTGGCATGGAGCTCGCCAGTTTTGGGGAGAGGAGGGCAGGGAAATAATCCTTTTCCTCTAAGATTTTGGGGAGAAAAAAGCCCCTGCTGTGCTTGCTAAAATTCCCTTCCAGCTCCTATTGTCAGTGTTAATTGGTGATAGCCTCCATCACACAGAAGCAGTGTGGAGGTAAAATGAAAGGAAATACGTAAGGGGGTGTGCGTGAGTAAGAGGCTGCTGCTTCATGTGAATGAGGAGCACAACAATGGCCCAGAGTAAGCTAATATATATAAATGAAAATATCAGCTTGATCCTTTGCTGGACTTTTTGATGCTTTGAAAGTTCACGTTAATTCCAACTGCGTGGGTCCCTTTATTAATTAAATGGTCAAGGCAAGCTCCATGTGCAGTACCAGCTCCACTAGCAAAGGATGAAAGCACCGTGTTGACATCCTTATTCTAAGCTCCACAGTCACCTTCAGGGCCTGCATTCAGGGTGAATTACTTTGGCTTCAGTGAACTTAAAGAATCCCAGGCTTCTCTCAATAGATTTTAAATCCTTCAGTGTTGTTCACCTAAGAAATGAGAAGGTCTCTTGCTGACACCCTTCTTGATGTTCCTGATAGTAAAAAAACTTTCGAGCAAAGTAGGTAGATCTAATTATTTCAAAGGGTTCCCAGCTGCACCGCTTCTTAGCTTTCCCTTTCATCGTCTATTTAATTAGAAAAGGGCTTTGTTTTATTTATTTTTTACATGGTATGTGGCAGAATTTTATTTCAGACTCTAATAGCTCGTGGTTTGACTGTGTGCTGGAGAGTGCAGCACATGTTCCTCTTGTGCTTGGGTAGAGTTTGAGACCAGATGTTGACACTTCTTCTGTGGGCAGCAGCACAGGCATGGATGGCTTTGGTGACATAAGAGGATTTGCTTTGTAACTGACCTGAGCATTCACATGGGACAGCTTTGTCTTCTCTCTGCACACCTAAGACCTAAATATAAAAGCTGGAGGTCCTTGCAGTTACACTCTCAGTCCAAAAGCCATCTCTGATGAATACGCAACCTTTGCTAATTATCACTTCATTGTAAGGTGTCTCTGGGTGGGTCTACAGAAACACGCAGAATGCAGACCCCAGAGGTTTGCTGAGGAGGAGAAGGTGTGATAGCTGTGTGGTTAAGGAACAGAGATGTCTCAGGGCCCTGTAGCTCTGTTTCATGTAGACAACAGTGTAAGGATTGTTCTCCCTCACCCCTCCGCTCCTGATTGAGTCTGATGACTTTTCCTCATCGTCTTTTCTGCAGCCCTGAAGTTCTGCAGGAGCCAATTCTTTCTGCAGGTAAGTAATGAAGTGTTGAGGTGTTGGTCTCCTTTGCAAATAACAAAGTATTTAGCTGCCCTCACTGAGGAACATTAGAAGTCAATGTCTAAGCTAATTTAAGCTTGTGACCCTCCTCTCTGTCGAAGGGGGGACTTCCTAACAGCTCCTCTTGACCCCCATCTAGAATTTGAACCCTTCTGGAAGCCTTTCGGGACAGCACCTAACTGAATATTAAATTAAGGCTGTGAAAATAAGGGCAATGGAAATGACTTGAACTTTCATGCATGAGGAGGAAACACACTTCCAGCTCTGGGAGCTATGAGCTTCCTTGGGGACAAACTCTCGTGCAGCCGGGTCCTTCTGCCCTGGCAGTGCTCCAGCTGGCAGATCCAGTCCTGATCCACTGCAGCAGCTTCTTAGCAGCAGTGTCCAAGTCTGGATGCTGTGTGTTGGGCTTCTCTTACATGTCATGACAGGTTTTGATCCTTAAGTCTCAGAGGAGAATGCATGAGCTGACTTAGGGATGGACATTGTCATTCTACAATGATTAGACATTGCATGATCTTTCCTTGGTTTAATTCACTGTTATTTTACTCTACCTTATCACAGCTCATCATCTGAGGTTTGAATCAGTAGTCTAATAACATGCTTTGACAGCTGAGTAGGTTCCTTCTCCTGTATTTTTTTCCTTTCTCTTCTGATATTAATAACAATAAGGGAGATGAAGGCAGTGGATTAACACTTGGGCCCGGTGGCTGTCCAAAGTGGTAATGGCTTTTTCCCAAGCCAGCACATGCCGCTTGCTGCATGGTTTAATGTGCCAGGTGTCCAGAGGGTAGAGACAGCTCTTAAGCTGCTTGTCATCCCTGGGTGGTGTTGTTAGTGCATCATATGTTTCAGAAAGAGAGAGCCCAGTGAGAGCCGCGCATTGCAGAGCAGAAGCTGAAATGCTGATGCTCTGCCCTTCTGTCGCCGGGAAAGCGATGCAGCGAAAGGTCGAGTAGGTTTGGATGCGTGGGAGCATCTCTCCTGTGCCGTGCACGCCGGTTGTCCTGAGCACCAGTCCCACTGCTCCCCCCAAACCAGAGCATAGGACTCCCCTCGAGGAACAGGACTTTGCTTTAATTTTGATGGCGAGGTTTGTGTTTCTTCTCCATTCTTTCTCCCTCTTTGTGTACCTGCATGTGCACACACACACACACATGCACCCTCCTCTTTCTTGGGCGCATTTGTGCTTCACAGACTGGCCATTTATCTTTTCCTACAGTACTGAGGAAAACTTTACTGCACCTCAGCCTGTGTTCTAGCATGGACACGAGCTGCAATCCTCATGTTTTGACTATCTCAACCTCCTGTATGGCCTCAGGACATGCAGAGCTCTGTAAGGGCTCTCAGTGGGGTGCAAAATGTGGTCCCAGGGTGCCCACAGCCTCCCATGGCCCAGCATTGTCCCAGGATTGGTGAAGTAGGTTTGGTCCATGTCAACGTGCATGGCCCAATGGCATCTTCTGCCTCACTCTGCAGTGATGACGTGCCCCCTTCCAGTCAAGGCACCTCAATAGGAAAAGCAAAAGGCACTAATTCGGGCTCCTGGGAGCTGTTGTGTTGCTCACTGGCAGCCATGTGGCCTTCACAAATGCATAAAACTCTTCCTGGGTTTTGTAAATGTCAAAAGATGTTTAATACAAACCTGCAATGAACCCCTACAGTGGAAGAGATCTTTGGGAAATTAATAGGGGATCTGTGTTGGCCAAATATTATTGGGGGTCAGGAAACAAGCAAACCCACAGGCACGTATTTTTTGCATTCAGAGTTTTAAGAGGATCTGTGGTTATTTCCCTGTGAAGGCCTTGATGGCCCCAGTGACAGGGCCCACCTTCATAGGGGCTTGTAACAACACTGATGTGTTTGCAATGGGCAAATTTTAAATACAGTCACCCAAACCTGTATTGGAGGTTTCCCAGCATGCAGGTGTGCAAGTGGAAGGGCTCAGTGCAGTCCACCCAAACAACTGTTACTCCATCCTTTCCCACGTCTGTGTCTCAGTTTACCCATATCTAAGAGGATGTGATTCCTCAGGAACAACAGCAGAAAAATGTTGGATGAGAATCAAGTGTTAACACAGGTGAGGCCACTGCCCTGGCTCTGGAGGCTCTTTCTTTTGCATGTCTTTGCTTTTTTGCGAAGAAAGGGGGCTTTGTGCATGCTTGAAAACAACCAGCTGAGAAACAGAAGTGCTTGGAAGAGGCAATACGTGAGTGTATTTCTGTGGGTGCACGCACAGCCCTCCCTGAGCCTGGCTGGTGCAAATGCAGAGGGTGCAGAGGAAAGATGAGGGCTTGGATGGACGTAACCTTCATCATGCAGAGCTGCAAGTGCGTGGCTGTATCCTGCTCCTTCACTCAGCATGCTTTGTGGGGGAAAACATCACAGCGTGCTGAGTAACAGCATGTTTTGCTTATTCTCAGGGAAAACAGCTGAAATTAGATTTAGTTATGAAAGTGCTCTGTGTTCTTTAGGAGGAAAAAACATGCGGAAGGAAATATTTTAATGAGGAACATATAAAATTAGATAACTCCAAAACATGCGTATGTTATCTAATAGCTTTATGATGAAATGTACTGTCATCGCGGCTGTTTCCAGGGTTTGCAGAACTAAAGTAAGTGTCATGATGTTTAGTGTTTTCAATATTGTTTCTGTCGCTCATGGAGTGCAGGGTGACCTCGTCGTGGCTCAGGTCCCTTTGTGCTTGGCACTGCACAAACACCAACCTGAACAGCGAAGGCCAGCTCAGTTTTCCTGAGGATCTGGGGTTTATACAACCCTCTGACACAACGCATGTGAGTGGGATGTCATCGCAGGTGGCACATTTGCAGAGGTGCCAATCGTTACGTCCTGGTTGGAGTCACCTACTGCAGAAGAGCCGCCCCCCAGTTACTCTTCGGGGTTTCAGCCCCTCTGGTGCCGTGGGCTGAGGAGCGGATGTAATGTGTGTGCACTGCACTGACACAAAGTACTCCTGTGTATGCAGCACATGTTTGCTTTTCCCATTACAGCTTATTCCACCTCCCCAAAGAAACAGAGTACAGTTTTCCACTTTGTCACAAATAATAATTATCTCAGCAATAGCCTGTGATGGGAGCTCACCCCGAGGAGGCTGCTCTGGCTGCAGGAGGCACAGCAAGATGCTCCAAATGATGCTCTGTGCTATTTTAGCTGTACGCCTCTCGCACTGAGGGAATCTGTGTGTAGAAAGGGGAAAGAACCTTGGGCATTTACTCATCAGAAAATCTTTGGTTACGTCCGTTTGGTACAGGTCCTTGCTGCTTTCCCTTTGCCTTCTGGCCTTGCTCTCTGTACCTGCCCAGGTGGAGCAGCCTTCCAGTTTAAGCATTTTTCTGCTCTCAGGGACCACGTAAGCTTCTCCATAGGTCTTAGCCTCACACTCTGGCACTGCTGGTTTGTGTTCTGTCCCAGTGAGTCCCTTACCATTAAAACAACCATTCACCATTTACCGTGTACAATCACAGAATCACAGAATGGTAGGGGTTGGAAGGGACCTCTGTGGGTCATCTAGTCCAACCCCCTGCCGAAGCAGGGCCACCTACAGCAGGCTGCACAGGACCTTGTCCAGGCGGGTCTTGAATATCTCCAGAGAAGGAGACTCCACAGCCTCCCTGGGCAGCCTGTTCCAGTGCTCTGTCACCCTCAGAGGGAAGAAGTTCTTCCTCATGTTCAGACGGAACTTCCTGTGCATCATTTTGTGCCCATTGCCCCTTGTCCTGTTGCTGGGCACTACTGAAAAGAGCTTGGCTCCATCCTCCTGACACCCACCCTTCAGATATTTGTAAGTAACAATAAGCCAGGTATTTTATTTGGTTCCAGCCCCAGGCACCTTAAACAGGTATGAATCTTTTAAGCATAAGTTCATCTTTAACTTGTCCCAAAAGTGCCATGAATTACTTGTGTGGTTTTTTAAATGTCTGCAACACAACCCTGAAATCGAAAACAATGATGTTGCCCCAGCAGCTCTCTAACATTTGTAGAGAGAAGTTTATTTGGACTGTAGGTTGGGCTGAACTAACTTTCAGACAAGGTTTCCAGAGGGCTTGGCAAAATGCTAATAATTACAACTAGTGCCATCCCAACAAGATGTAACTGGTGGGAATCCAACACACCCGGCCATTGGAGTGTGAACATTTGTGGTAAAAAATACTCAGACAGAAGGCCAAGGAATTAGGAAGATTGAAATTTACTGTTTTGGCAGTGTTTAATGACCACAAGAGGTCAGGGCTTCTGTTTTCACACCTCATGTGAGAGAAAAGCCCTGTCAGAGTGCAGCTTCTTTAAAGGTATAGTTTCCTGCACAGCTTAAGTTGAAGACTGTGCTACTAGCTGAAGGAGACATCTTCACCCTTTCACCATCCTGGACCATGTTTTCGAGCCACCTACTTTGCCCTGGCATTGGTAATTGTGCTGCCATGTGAAGGGCCAGCCCCACTTTCTGATCTGGCTGAAAATGTATGGGTGGACCCTATGGCTGCAGTCAGTAGAACAAAGGGAGCGGATGGCTGGGAAAGAAGGCAAGGTGGTCATGGATGGTGTTGCTTTCAGTAGCAACACAGCTGTTAATGGGCTCGTGCTAACTATGAAACCATCCCCTTGCACCTGCAGTGTTCTCTGGCCCTTTAACAACCCTTACTATATTCAAATAACAACCAAAACCAGTCCTGGGAAGCTTGTGGAATCTGAATGGCAGTGATCCAAGCAGCCTTGGGTACTGGAGATGACCAACTTTGATGGGAACCCAAGGACAGGACAGCAAACAGGCAGATTCTCATGGGCAACTAAGGACATATTTGTCCTTAATGCAGCAAGGCATGAAAATTCCTCCCAGGAATGGACCGTGCTTCATCCTGGAGGTGTGCACGTCATTTGGCCCTCTATTTCTACTGCAGGACAGTCCTGTCATCTCTCTCCTAAGATGTGTAGACACTGTCTTCTGATTTCTAGGCTAGTTAATGCATGGCACGTTTTTCCCCATGGTGAAAGGAGGTAGATATAGCTGTTTACAGAATTCTTTGTCCTGGTCGCTTGGGGTTGACAGGGACTATCTGTTGTCCTGAGTTTCACCTGAAACTACGCTGAAAAAAATCCAGACTCAGCTGACCTTGTGAAGTAGAGATGCTAACCTCAGAAAGGAAAGGTTACTCAATGAAAGACGCTCGAGAGGAAAAGCACTTAGGGCACTTTATAATCTGGGAAAGCATTGCACCCAATATCTCGGAACAGTGAAGGTCTGAAGGAGCAAAGCACAGTGCACAGAGCAAGCAGTCCTTAAGCAGCCATTCCTCTTCTCCCGTTTTACCACACTAGTTTATCCCACGAATTTCTATTCCAAAGTCTTCTTTGCGTCACTAGTGTTGATATTAATGGTTTTGCTTTTAAACTTACACTAAAGCATACCTTTCCTAGGAGGCAGCCTTAGTAGCAGCTTGTATCAGCACTGCCCTAACTTTAGAGTATGGGGTCTTTAGCTCCCAATGAACTCACCAAGGAGGTACTGCTGAGCAAAAGACTGGAGGAACGTATACATTCTGCTGTATATCAGGAATAATATGCAGGGACGTGGCTGTGCTAGGCACTTTGTCATGAGCTTATTCATGTTATGCCAGAACAGTCATTTGCTACCAGTCTCCTGCTTTTAGAGCACCGCAACATCACTTGTATTGGGTTTCTGGTTTTGCTTTAAAGTGTGTGTCAAGCCCCAGGGACGTGATTGTTTTGTAAAGATGAAACTCGCTGCCTCCTCTCCTGAGACCGAGTCAGAAGCGTGAACTCTAAAGGACCCGATGAAGTCTTAAGTGGCTAAAACAGATAAAATACCGGCACTGGGTACTTCAGCATGCTATACTAACAGCAAACAGGAGCTTCAGAGGCAGAAGGGCCTCCTAAATGCTTATGATAATGTCTAACAAGAATAGAAGATGTCAGACAAAATAGCAACTATGCATCTTAAGGAAAAGCCTTGATGTTTCCTTAGCTTGTAGGATATTTATCAAAGCATAACCTGTAGGTTAGCCTACAAAGCACCAGAAAACAAAGGCTCTGTGTTCAGGTCTTTCAAGGGGGAAGGTTAAACAAAGGACATTGAAATATGCTATGTCAGAAGATCTTTATTTCAAGACATCAGTGGAATAGAGGATTTGGAATAGTCTTCTCACTTCCTTCATTGTCCTTGCCCATGGGTGTTTAAAAAAAAAAAAAAGAAAAAAGCAACATTAAGAAACGGAAACAATTGATATCTGTTGATGCAGTTGTTCGGGTAGTCATATGTGCATCACCTGGAACGTGAACTATTTATACTCCACTCAGATTTCAGAGTATTCTGCTGCCATAGATGTAGGATTTTAAAGCAGAACTCATTTGCTCAGGGACTAATGCAAGCTTAGATACAGAAATGAGTGAAATTAATCCATGACCAAATTCAACAAGTGGATATATGTGCTGTATATTAGAGGGATTTGTGCTGTTTTTTCCTAGGACTGGGTAAGCCAGTTGTACGTCCAGTGGCACATCATGGCTTTATTGAAATTAGGAGCTCCTTCTTTAGGTGATATAAAACAAAAACACTGCAAGGAACTGGTCTGAGGTAAAAGGATTATCATATTTTTAAGCAAGTCTGTATTTCACAAAAGGACCGTCACCCAGGGCTGACTCTTACATGTTTCTCTTTTCTGAGCCCTTCCCTATGGAACTCAAGAGCTAAGATCTTCCTCTTAACTCAGTAAACTGAGAAAATTCCTTCCAATGCTCTCTTGTCCCCACTATCAAGGGGAAATGTCTCTCCTTTCTTTGTACTCCAGACTCTGGAGCACACGCACCACATGTTACAGCAGCCTGAGAGATGACTTTATCCCGTGGGTAGTGGCTGCTTCATATAAGGGTTAAGAGGCTCATGTAGTTGCCAGGTAATAGGTCTGCTCTGACAGAATCACAGAATCACAGAATAGTAGGGGTTGGAAGGGACCTCTGTGGGTCATCTAGTCCAACCCTCCTGCCGAAGCAGGGTCACCTACAGCAGGCTGCACAGGACCTTGTCCAGGCGGGTCTTGAATATCTCCAGAGAAGGAGACTCCACAACCTCTCTGGGCAGCCTGTTCCAGTGCTCTGTCACCCTCAGAGGGAAGAAGTTCTTCCTCATGTTCAGACGGAACTTCCTGTGCCTCAGTTTGTGCCCATTGCCCCTTGTCCTGTCACTGGGCACCACTGAAAAGAGCTTGGCCCCATCCTTCTGACACCCACCCTTCAAATATTTGTAAGCATTTATAAGGTCCCCTCTCAGCATTCTCTTCTTCAGGCTGAACTAGCCCAGTTCCCTCAACCTCTCCTCGTAGGGGAGATGTTCCAGTCCCCTCATCATCCTCGTAGCCCTCTGCTGGACTCTCTCCAGTAGCTCTTCATCTTTCTTGAACTGGGGAGCCCAGACACCAGCCCATTCCTCTAGTTAATGCCAATGCCAGGTGTTCTACAGGGTAATTTGTTGGCCTGCGGTCACAACTCACCAGGCTCCAAATATTTCACCAGAATAAGCCACCCAAAGAGTAAGAAGAAATGCTCTGACAGCAGGAAAACCACAGGGAAACCACAGAGAACCAAGAAGGTCACCTTTAAACACAAGTGAAATACCTGGTCTTGAAGAAACTTAGTCAGGTTGCTTCTGGGTGGGGAAATGTGTCCATGCAGAGGGATTTACGTTGCTGGGATGCTGGTAATGCGCGGCTCGTACATGCTGAATTAATCTCACAGGCATGGGTTGGTTACCTCGTACTGATTGCTTTTCTCCAAAGCACCTGATCGCAGCTCCTGGGGGACAACATACGCTAGACTAGATATTTCAATCAGATGCTTCAGTGTCTATTCAAAACTATGCAATTCATCTCCCATTGCTTTTCAGGCCATGAATGTACTGTTGCCTGATGTCAGTAAAATCTGCCCATTGAAGCTACAGGTTTAAAAACCAGACAAGTTAAAAACTGGCCTTTTTCAAATATGTAACGTGGCTGTCTGTGTTGCCTGCAGACTTCACATTTTAAGAAGCCGCTTTCCCTCTCTAACGGCTAATTCTGATGAGGTGATCACAGAATCTGGTGATGATAGCTATTGAAATGCCTGTAATGTAAAATTAAATGGGTCATTCTGTGTGTTTCAGTGATAGACATAAAATATCATATAAGCTGGGCAACGGCAGCTGGAAATTTTGTTTTTTACCTTTTGCCACTGAAGTGAATATAGTCAATGTACAACAGAGAATAAAATGGTTTAGCATGTACATTTGGACCATGGGGACAACTCCGCTGTGTGAAGTTAAGATGCTTACCTTTTAATGTTGATTGCTTGAAAAAGCCTCTCCAGAGGAGTTTTCCATCCCCTGGAAACACGGCCAAGATAAATGCTCCATAAATAAAGGAGGGGACACTTAGTGGAACTTGAAGTGATCAGAAGAGACGTCAAAGATGGCTCTGAGTTTCAGGTACTGCATAGCTGGCTTCACTTGTTAACTCCCATGGGCTTCCTGTGACTGAGAGCAGTTACCTGGGGCTACGCTTACTATTTATAAACCAAAGGAAAAAAGCAGTTTTGATGCACTTTTACAAGCCCCTGTTTACAACAATCTCAGCAGCAACAGACCATTTTTTTCTCTTCTGTTGGAGAAAATCTGTTTGAAAAGTGACTGGCATATGGCAACCATATTTTATCTGATTTTTCTGAATGCATACTTTATTTAACATGCAGGGGTTTTAACATTTTACTTATTTATTTTAAAACTTTAGTTTAAATATCAACTAAATGAGGCCATTTATATCTCCACCGGTCATTCATAAACACCGTGGGGACCCAACAGCCAAAACCGCACCATGGCTCAAAAAGAGTGGACTGCTATCATACCTGGTCACAGTGACGGGCCAGGGATGAACCTCATCTATATGTTAATATTAAGCATCTTAATGCAAGTTTCGACATGTGGAAAGGCTTTTCTCTACAGTCTGCAGTTCCCAAGCAGGAAGGAGAGCTTTACCTTTAAAAAAGCAACCTTTGCTTTTCAATGAGTAGGATTAACTCCTTGTGGCCTTTGTTTGGGTTGAGGGGGACTTTGGTGGCTTTGGGGCAGTAGGAGGCAGTCCTGGTGTGACGTTGAGCGGAAACAAGCAACACGATGTGCTGGGGACATCTGACCTTGAATAAACTCTAAGTAAGTCAGGATAATGGCATCCTCACGGGGAATGCAACCTGGGTAAGGGGATATAGAATCACAGAATCATAGAAAGTTTTGGGTCGGAAGTGACCCCTAGAGGTCATCTAGTCCAACCCCCCCCCCAGCGAGCAGGGACACCGCTAACTAGATCAGGTTGCTCAGAGCCCTGTCCAACCTGGTCTTGAATGTTTCCAGGGATGGGACCTCCACTACCTCTCTGGGCAACCTGTTCCAGTGTCTCACCACCCTCATTGTAAAAAATTTCTTCCTTATATCCAGCCTAAACCTACCCTGTTTTATTTTAAAACCATTACCCCTTGTCCTGTCACTGCTGTCTCTACTAAAAAGATTGTCCCCATCTTTCCTGTAGGCTCCTTGTAAGTACTGAAAGGTGAAGCGTCTATGTCCCATCAACAGGTTGGGGAGCAGGGCGGAGACAGCTGTTTGGCTCTGGGCTAGGAGTGTACTCTCTTGGAAACAGCTCAGATCAGTGCTGTTTTCTTTATTTTCCATTGCGTATGACTTTAGCAGCCTTTACAGACAGCATAAGCTCTCCTGACATAGTGCAATTCCAGAGGAGCAGAGATGTGAAAGAAGGCATTTGATGAAGAGGTCAAATAATGCTCACTGTGTTTTTGGGTTTTACTCCAGAATCACTCCTAAATATCCATTAGTGGTAACATTTTACTAGATGTGCTTCCAATGAGCATCTTCCAGGGCCCTTTAACTGAGAAGGACTCACCTTCTAGGGCTTTGTGCCTGCACCATGATGCCAATGAAAGCATGGTAAGCAAGGATCATAACAGGGTTGACTTCCAAAGCATATGTCTGCTCCAGACTAAAAAGCTGATGTTGATGGTGGAAGCACCTCGATGGTGGATGCAGTAATCCTTAAACCTATAGTGCTGGGTCCTTCTCAGGGTGGAATTAAATTGCCTAGATACAGCTACAATGCAGGACTTTGGGAAGACCAGCACCCACTTAAGGTAGGAGCAAGAGGCTGGACTACAGCACCTAAAATGACATTTTTGCCTGCACTGAAGCAGCCGAACCCTATCTTCCACGGCCAGTGTCCCAGTGCATCTCCAGGTCACCCAGAGGGGACCAGGCTGCATTTCTACTTGTGCTGTCACACCCCATGGGAACCAGATCAGGCTGCCACAGCCGGTGGCTTGGAAGGCAGCTTGGTGGGGAGAGCCCCAGAGATATGGAAGGGGCTTCTAGCAGTTCACTGTGATGGTATCCAATTCCAATGCGGTGGTTCTTCATACATCTGAGGCAGTGACTTGCAGAAAGTTTATTGCAGTGAAAATCCTGTTACAGCGAACATCTATGCAACTCCCTGGGGGTTTGCTACATAGAGAAGTTAGATTTCAGTCTGCTTTCTCTGTCAGCTATTTAGACTATACACAATCTGTGGAGCATGTATCGGCGTTTCCTCTGTGTTCAGCACTGTGAGGCTCAGATCTCTGCTGAGCCCCTAGCTATGATTGAGATTAAAGGAGTTTGGAGCAAAGGGTGGCTTGTGGTGTTAAGTCAGCGACCACAAATAATACAAACAAGATGCCAAGTGAGGTCTGGTTTGAATTCTTGGGTAATGCTTCCTCATGGCTGATTTAGAAGGACTGAGGCTTAGAGTTTCTGTGGTCAGTTCTGCTGCTGAGATCTGGTAACAAATTTGTCCTTGCAGAGGCAGGAAAAAAAAAGTCGCAGCATCGTGTTCTCTTTCGCAAGCCAGATCCTGGGGTGCTTATTTAGAAAAGCCTCCTGTTGACTCCTGTAGTATGAATACACAGCATCCGCAGGAATGTAACACACAAATGTGACCCGATAAATGCTGCTTCTTCAACCATCAATCTGTTTCGCATCATGTTGTTCTCTCAACTGTTAATCCAGATGTTATTTACATAAGTACAGTAACATTAAATGCTTGTACAAGCAGTATTAATAACATCAATAACAATACTAAACATAAATAGCGGCAGCACTGATCGTAATACTTCCAAAGCAGCTTGTAATTGTAACAACCTGTCATTCCTTTGCTAACTCGTGCTGACTCAAGATTAAATTGCTCTATGTGTGGAAAGCAACATGCAAAAGAGCCCATCTGTGCCAAGACTGTTTCCCGCCCTTTGTATTTTTGTTTGTTTGCTTAGACCGACTAGCTGAGAAAATGTCACCATGCTTTACCCTCTTTATTGTTACTGTGTTTTTGACTGGCATCATTCACAGGTTCTTAGTCCTTGGAAATGGAGTATAGAAATGGAGTAACCACGCCTCCTCCTTACCCAGCACAGCCTGCGTTCTGGTGAAACTGTGCTGGCTTTGGTGTGTTGACTCTTGATTTATGGTGTTGCAACCTGACCTCCCTGGTCAATTATTTAAAAAAAAAAAAGTGTAAGACTTGTCAAAATATCCTCTGGGCGTGTTTCTTATTGTTTAGGTTTTGAGTTGTTTCTGGGAACTTCAAAATATCCAAAGCAGCCAAATTTCCCTAAAATGGCTCTTGTCTAGAACAAACGTGACCTGTCCCTTCTCCTGCGTGTGAATGGAGTCCAATAAGCAAAGAATTGAGACTTCTGACGTGCAACACACCAAAAGTGGCTGTGGGTTTTATGAATTCCTCAACTTTGTAAAAGGTTTGTCTCTTCAGAGAGGACAGGTAGACTTTCAGCTCACATAATTATACATTTTTTTTCCTTCAGTGCAGTATGGCAATGTTTTCCAATCTTAATTAAATGGATATGTTTCCATGTGTTAAGAACATGCAGAAAGCAGGGTTTTCTTGCATTCTTTGTAGAATTTTCTGCATAGCCCCATTTGTTAGGAAGCAAGAAAAGAATAATTCCTGTAAGGTAGGAATTTAATATGCCTTTTTCTGGCTATATGACTTATCACAGATTAGCGAATATATCTGCTTGTCTTCATTGTGCTATGGATCCAGCCTTAGGTCATTAAGTAGTTGAATATTTCCCACTCTGACATGCAATATGATAATAGAGGGATTAAAGTATAACATGTTCCTCTTCCTGAGGAAGATCCGAGAAAAATTCCTGAGTTTAATACAGATGCAACCAAGGGGTTTTATCAATTTCTTTTTAAATCACTGTTATTTAACTGTATTGGCTTGGAAGTTACCCTAAGTGAATAGCTCTGCTACACTGTATTCCTTGCCCCATGTTGCTCATAGTCTGTTCTCCCATGGATTTCAAAGAGAGCTAAGCACCTTAGGACTCATAGCCACAGTAGCAGTTTCGGGGTAGGATGGGTCTTTTACACTTGTAGTCATGAAATGATGAACAGAGCAAGGGGATGGTCACTGTAGGAGGTGTGTAGTGTGGTCATCTGTCCTTGTACTCCCCACAAAACAGAGACAACACTGTTTAGCTGCAGAATAGGGACATTGTGAAACATGGATCATTGACAGCTGGTCTCTGACAAACCCTGTAGCTGCAACTTCAGATGTCACCATGCTCTAGTATCTCTTCTGCCCATGGAAAGTGGATTTGCGCTAAGATGCCTGTGTGTAAACCAAAGCAGCAGAGGGATGGACAGGCAGCATGTGAAAGGGGTCATCATTCGTGAACTGTCAGGGTGGATATTTGGGGCATCAGTTTTTGAGTCACCACAGCAAAATTCAATAGGAAATACCACCCATTGTCCTTCTCTAAATACTATTAAGCACCTAAAGCCTATATACAGAAAAGAACTAAGTAGGGAAAAAGTTGTATTTGCATGTCACCTCTCCTGACAACCTCACCTTGAAAACCACCTTTGAAGTTGCCGTTAGCTCCTGTCTCTTGAGTTTTCCATTTGATTATGACATATAAGCCATAAACAGAATTGTAAAAGAAACAGTAAAAAGCCCAGCCCAGGATACTATCTTTAAAGAATTTAAACTACTCATTTTCACAGGTCCTGGTGACGCTGAGTTTAAATCTGTGGCTGGATCCTTGACAGTTTGCCCAGGGGTTGTCCTCCCCCCCCTGTTGCTGTGCCTACCCCCTGTCTTCACATGTTTTCAGGTGGCTGGTGGAGAAAAATCTCCATGTGTCTCAGCACAAGCAAACAATTTTGTAAGCAGATGTTGCTTTGGGGTGTTGGAGTCAAAGGTGTTCATCTGGCCTGGGTCACAGAAGAGGTCAAATGAAAGGGTCGTTGTTATTATGCCTGCTGGCCCTTGAAAAAAGCTGTTAGTATGTGGATTTGGGGAGATCTTGGAAGATTTTGCACAATGTTTGCTTATAATAACAACTGTAATAAAGTTTCACTTTGAACTTTAAAGAACTTTAAAAAAAAAGGAAATGAAAAGTCAAAAACTTCAATGTGGTCGTGGCATGAGTGGCCGTACCTTGTACCTTGTCACAGTTCTAGCTGTCTGTAAATGCACCTCTGGAAATCTTTTTCTAAAGAAATGAATTACCTAGTCTTTGGAGGGCACTTCAGAATATGAAATAGGAGTTTCAAAAGGCAGGGGGAGACCCTGCTTTGTGTCACGAACTGTATTTTAGCTGTGCTTGACAAGTACAGTTCAGATATGTAGCCAAAGACTCAATTGTTTACTCAAATCTTATCTGACCTACAGAAATCTCTGAGTATGCCAAATTAGGCTGCAATTTTGTGATAACAAGATTCTTCAGGAAAATTACAGTATTTCTGATGGATCCTAAAATAACGGCAGCGTAATCTGCTGCAACATATTCAGCCCACTCTCTTCTGATCACGAAGGGATTGTGGAAGAAAAATATGGAAATAGAAAATGTTGATTTCTTTTTTTTTTTCCTCTTAAAGAATATCTCCAGCTGTGAAAAATATTGTATTTTCATGTCTCAGTTCCAGAGGGTTTCGTTTCCCTCCTGACAGTTGTGGCCAATTTCCCCTCAGATAGAGGTGGTGCCAGACTCAATTTTGCCAAGAATTCAGCCTGTCCAAATTGCCTTGTGTTTGCTGTGGGATGAAAGCACAGGCACAAGCTCACACATCACCCAAGATGTGGCTGCCTTTTCCTGTATCTGATCCCTGCATCCCGGTTCGTTCTCTGAGTTAGCCTATTTCATTGGCACCCTGTCTGGTACTACAAAGGGTGAAGTTCTAGGGGTATTTAGCAATCCCAACATGCAATTTGGCATCTGGAGTATTTCTGAAAATATTTCTGAAATATTTGGTGTCTAATTGCCATTGAAACCTGAGCCCACCTACCTAAGCTCCTCTTCTAAAATAGAATGTAGGTGGCCGTAGCCTGAGACCCAAAAACCCCATCTGTGGGACTGCACCCTACATGTCTCCATCACAGCAAAGCCCTTCCCTACTGAACATCACTTAGACATTAATGACACAGTCCCCCTCTGGGCAGCTGAATGCAGAATGCTTTTCCTCATCTGACTGCAGGAATGGGAAGTAAGATATTGCTTTTGAAAAGTCTCACATAAGAACTGGTCTGGTTTTTGGCCTTGTTTTAGAGTTTGGGGACCAGAATGCAGCAAGTTGACCCTCTCTCTGAGGCTCCTCATGGGAGTTTTGCTTCCATGTGACCTGGGATGTGTGGACAATATCCTGGGACTGATGCTTCCAAGTCACTAGGGTTCTTTCCAACAAACACGATACTCTGTGGCAAAGTGCAATGCACTGGTAAGCGCACAGGACCATTTCTTCACCCTTTTTTATTGCTGACACTGCTTTTCAATGTAAGGCAGCTCTGTGCCTCTCGCTAGACAGAAAGTCTGTCCTGTGCAACAGGATTAACAATGAGCTGTCCTCTGTCATTGTGCTGACCTCTGTCATTTCTTTGGACATCCCTTGCACCAACAGGTCCCTATTATGCTTCTTCCTCCTGCTACCGCTTGTTGGTCACACTGAGGGATGCTGCAGGGGCAGAGATCACCTTGTCTTTGCTGTTTCTATACTGCCTGCAGCAGCCATGGAGTCCTTTGGTCTCCAAACCATAAAACCACCTGCTTTTCGGTTTACTTCATCCACCTGTCTAGACGTGGGGTGGAGTTAACTAATTTTTGCAGACTCTTCTCTTGAGTCTCAAATGTGAAGCTACTCAAGCACAGCAAGCCCTGTGAGTTCATACCTAGCCTGCACGAGAGCACCACTGGAATTTCAAATGCTCTGAGCAGATTGGAGAACCAAACTCACATGAGTCGCTCGGCAGGACTTGGGCGTTGCTCTGCCATCGGTATCTTCTGAAAAATGCCCTTCTCTGGAAACAGCGTCTCCATAGCACTCCACAAATGCTCCAGTGGCTGGTGCACATTTCATGCCTAATGTAAACAGCACAAACCCTGAGCTGGAATTTCAATGCTCACATTGCACAGAATTAAAAGAATTTTCTGTGTTACTCCTCAGTAACAAAATGTCAATTTGTCTGGCCCCACGAGAAGAGAGTTTTGCTGTACATCCTCCTGGGAAATTCCTCTTGGCTGGCAGTCAGGAGAGCGGCAGCGTTTTGAGCACCGCCGCAAGATGCTGCAATTACTGTACTAGTGTTTCTTTGCATTTCAAGCTGCTGTCTTAGTGTCAGCCTGTGCACACTAAACACGACAGTGCTCTGCAGAGTCCTCTGTGATACCAGTATGTCTCTGACAAAAGCAGATTCCAGGAACGTGGCTAGAGAGGAGTTCTTTACTTCTTTTGCCCCTCTGCTTTTTGTTGGTGGGACTGGTGGTGATTCAGGCGTGAATCTGGAGCCAGTTAAAAATACACCAAAAACCTGAGTGTAGCTATGCAAAACATTAAACAAAACCCAGGGACATTTAGCAGGAAGGAATTGTGTGTGCTGCAGTTTTTTGATTAGATTAAAGAATTAGAATGAAGCAGTGTGATTCAAAGTGGTCAAACAATAATAATAATAAATAATAAATAAAAGCTGCTCTGAAATCCTTTAATTGGAAATAAAAATCAGCTTTTGTTATAGCAACCTGGAGAGAAGGTACAAAGGGAGGGGAGGGAGTGTGGATTTGGAGCCCCTTTGAATGATCTATTCTGCTGAAACTGCTTTCATCTTTTGTTTGGTGCAGTTGTTGAATGCAAAGTTGGCTTCATCTGTGTGACATGTGTGGCAGACGCCTCTTTGGTCTGTGCATCCTACAGGGTGCGAAAGACCAGCTGGCTCAGCAAATTCCTCCCAGCATTATTTGCTGCTTATCTTAATACTGTGAGCAAGGATCCTCTGACATCGTTGGGAAAGATGGACTTGCACAAGAAGAGGGAGGCTGGCGAGTGGGGAGCAGGGGGAATAGAGATGAGGTGCAAGGAGGCAGCTGACTCCTGGCACCCTGAGGAGCTGCTTATGGTTCCCACATCCTGGCATGGGCCATGGAGATGTTTTCCCTGCCTGTCCCTTAACCTCAGTCCGGCAGCAGGTATGTCCCATTTGATGAATGGACAAACCCAAAGCCACCTGCACTCGAAGTGCTTTGGTTAAGCAAGTTTTCTGAAAGCCACCACCCACAGCCTCTCCCCAGGCTGCTTAGCAGAAGCAGAGCCTTTTCTCCTGTTATAGGATTTCTCACAAGCTCCTTCCTATTCATTATCACCATTGCTTAGGCACTTTAGACCCCCTGTGTCACTCCAGTTTAACTGAAAGGCAGCACAAGCAGAAGGCAGCAGGAGAGTTATTTACCCATCATACGATTGTAACGAACCTCCTGAGAAATGTGTGACCTAGTGGTTAATGCGAGCTTGGACTATGGGTGGTGGGCTTTTCTTTTTCCCTTCCTTCAAGCTTTAACAAGACTCCTGTCTGATGCTGGAAAGCCTGATCTAACTTGAGTACCATCCTGTAGATGGAGGTACCTCAGTGCCGCAGAGCTATACAAAGTATACATCTGTCCCTCTACAGTGGTACAGTGGTAAAAGTGAAAGTCATTCTAATCAGGCTGATAAAAATACTTAGTTGGATTGAACTCCCCTGGAAAACTTTGAAAGTGATTCTGCTCCAGGAGGGGTCTGGCATGGGAAATTCACAGACGGCACATGGCATATTTTTCATTTCCGATCTGCGCCTGTAATAACCTTTATGGCTGAAAGAAAAGTCGACAACTTACAATAAAGGTGCTGCAGCCAGAAAAAAAAAATATTCTAATTTATGGTGATTTAAACACACTGTACCTGCACTGCCATTTGAAAACCATGATTGTAAAAGAACTATAACATGAAAAACGTGGGGAGGAATTTATTAAAGGCCAGGCCACTTCAGCAAAGCCAAGATCTGAGCTGCCTGAAATGTAATGTGGTGCTTATAAACTAAAGGCATAAGTTATTAACTTAACCTAAATGATTTCAGATTTGTGTTCAATGGAGTTGGTAATTATACCAAGGATTTTAAGCTGACCTCATCAAGCCTGCTTTCTCTTTTAAAATGTATTTCTGTGTCAATTAAAATGCCTGAGTATAAAAAGCAAAGTTTTTATAGGCCCAGCCATACAAATTCATTATCGCGCTATTATATACTTGGCAGCCTACAAATATGCCAGTGATTAACTTAGTGTGCATTAGCTGCCAGTGTTGCAGCATTTCAGATAAGTGTGGCTATTGTCTACACTCAGCTGACTGAAATCACCATGGACCTTGGGTATCCTGGAGAAAGTAAGTCCTTTCTGGCTGGTAGCGGCTGTCTATTAGATGAAGCTTATATTGGATACGGAAGCATCACAGTCGATAGGCAGCTAACTGTACCTGGAAAATGGCTGCTGGAGAGGCAGGTTTTCTGCAGGGTGCTGGACAGGGATGGCAAATTCCCAGGCTGGGATCAGTTCTCACCTCTGCCCGTGCATGACTGGATAGCTTTAGTCAACATCTTCCCTACTCCATGTGTTTCCATCATTATATTATTCCCACTTTGTTCCATTTATATGTCTGCTTTACATTATAGATTTTATGGGGCGGGGACTGTTTTATGAGTGGCTGTTATTGTATTATTGTAGAATATTATCAGCTAAGCTGAAATTTCTCTAACACTTGTTTCTGCTCCTCTGTCTTACCACTGTGGTGGCAGTGGTGGTGGTGAGATGGAGCAGATCACCATTGGACATCAAGACCCAGGGAAAAATACCCCTTCCCTTTCCATCCAATCATTAGTGGTGAATCAGGCCAAGAAAGGCTAAACACCATGGTCTAGGGACACCCAGGAGGGCAGAAGCAGAGCAGGGTACATCCCAGCCCTCCAGTGCTGCAGTTTGGTGCCATAGCTGTAGAGGTATCCTTTCCCTCTGTATCTTCAGCACTGTTTAGGTAAAAAATACTATACCTTCCTCGTAAATATTTCAAAATACCTAATATAAAACTCCATAACGTTAATAGAAAAGGAAACTATTTCCTCAGGGTAATGGGCGCTTTCTGTCAGATAGATGCTGGAGCAAAGCCCTGAGCAGTAATGGTAATAGACATCAGGGCCAGCCCAGGGGAGAACTCTTTGATTTGTGACTGGGTATTTTTTTGCTTGTGTTGGTATCTGTGAACTTGTTTTCTAGAGGTGCTGAGTAGCCACTTTCCCTATGTGGAACACTCTAAAGACGAATACTGCCAACCTTGGCTATATCTGGAGATGAGTGGCAGCCGCTCGGTGAGGCTGTGTTTTGGAGTGTATCTATCTGTGGAAGAGATGATATAGGGCAATTTTTTAAATGTTGGGAAGAGCTCTGTGTTTCTGGGTTCCGACTGGAGCAAGTCCCAGGAGGAGTGGTGGGAGAGGCGGACTTTAGCCTTAATGTCTCAGGAGGCCAACCTGCTCTTGCATAATTTTTGCTAGTCCTAAAAGGACTCCCAAAATGCAGACACAGGAATCTGGTGACGCAGGAGGCTGGGGTTCCCAGGCTTGGTGTCCTCACTTCCTCAATCAGCAGCAGCTCTTGGCTCCACACATGCCCCTGAGAAGAGTGCATCTCTCATCCTGCATGTGCTGCAGTTGGGAAACCAGTCCTAGAGAAGCCATCTGGGCTTCACATTCATGGCCAGGTTTCCTGTCCATGTCTGTGCTTCAAGACTTCATGTAGCTGAGATGAATCTTACTCTAAGTTTAGTTTTGCGTAAATTAGGGACCTAGTCTAAACAGCTAATCGGGTTCCTCTGCAGTCAAAAGTGAGGGCAGCTATGATGATTAGACCTCCAGCTTAGATGCTGATTTTAGGCTGCCCATGCTCTGGAGGTGCATAGCCACGCAGGAGAGAAACCTAGGCTGCTTGCTGACATTAGAAACTCAAAAAGATGTAGGATGAATTCCACTCTGCCTGGATTAGCTGATCAGCAATATGCATCAAATCTCAAAGACCACCTAAGTGTGAGCTAGCAGCATGGTGGTCTCCAGGTGTCTGATCTGTAACTGAGACCTGATCTAGGCAACTGATAACCCCTTCAAGTAAGAAAGAATAGTCCAGGACTAAGAATCATTGATGAAATCATGTTTATGTATGTGAAATTATCATTTCTGTCTTAGACTACAAACAAAATCAGGTAATGTAAAATGAGCCGTGTTGTATTTTTGTGTTGTTTAAAAAATACCTGATGAACTTATCTGCATATGAAGTCTGGCTATGATTAGACTAGACCAGCTTGGAAGGAGCCCAGAAATTTCCATACCAAGTTGTGCATCTCTTTAGTAGGTCTTGCTTTATATTTCAGGCGATGATGGAGCCAGAAGACACTGTTGTTATTACTTTGTGTCACTGCGATGTACACCCATACGAAGCTCACACCTGTAGGCCATGGTGAATATTACAGTGTCCTGGTTTTAGCCAGCCTGCAAACAGTCTCTTTCTGGGCAAGCTTACTGCTTAGGGTGAGCTGTAGACAAGAGAGAGCTGGGAGGGAGATATGTGCCTCCTTATTGCGTTGCAGCTAAAGAAATAAGAGAATGAGAGAGTTGTTTGTGATGAAGGCAAAGACTAAATGCAAATTTCTAATTTTGCTTCACGCATGAGATGACTATGAACATCTCCAGTGAGGAGACCAGTCCCACTTGGAAGGTAAAACACTCTGGGATCACAAGCATCTTTGTGGGTTCCTGCAGATGACATCTTGTAGCTTAGGTGTAGCAAATTCCAAGACATGAATGGAGGGTGATGTGTTAGAGGTCCTGATACATATTTTACTCTTGAGTAAATAAAACTCGATTATTGAAGTTTTTGGAGTGAAAGAGGACAATTTTGTATGCAGGGGAATACTTAACACAGCTAGATATGTCACAAAATGAGACTCAAACTGATGCATTATTATTTAATTAGTATTGCTCCATTTGAACAAGCCCATTTGTACTTGTATGTATCACAAGCCCTTAATATAATCCATTCAGGCACAATAGTGGCACAGAAACAAATAATTACAAAAATAATATACCTTTTTGTAAGTGGAATAGTAAAAAGTCTTCTCTGGGTCCAGTGAAATCCTTGTCTTTCAGAAGGGGAATGTGTCAATATCCACCAAACAAATCACGTAGGAGTTGTCCTGTGGAGTTGGATTATTTAGGTACTCATGGAATATTGAACCTGGTACGTCAGCTGTGAGTCCCTGTGCTAGAGGCCTGTTTCCCAGAATCAGATGCAATAGCATGTTCATAAACCTTGTGTGGTCTTGTATCTACTGGGGCAAAACTAGACTCTCTCTTGAAAGTACCTGTAGATTTATACCTAAGGTAGATGTGACAGTGTCCCTACTAGAGTGCTTTCAGAATGGGGTCATGTCTCTTCAAGGCAATAGTGACACCATCTCTGCTCCCCTCGGTGCCCAGTTAACTCTCTGTTGGACACAGCAGGGGGAAAAGATGGGAAGATGACCTCCAGATCATTGTCTTGAAACACCTGCAGGTCTACCAGGAGGAATTCTTGATTGAAGAGATTTCAGTTGTGTTACAACCCAAAAGGTGCCAAGTGGTTCGAGTACCTTAATCCTGCATAGATGTGTTTAAGTGAACCTGGACCTTCCTTTGGCTGTCATTTGATATGCCAGAATCTGATTTTATACCTAAAATAATAAAAAGTAGTCTAGTCCTTCTCACTGTTGCTCTTACCAGACATGAATTGTACAGTGAAGGTTACCTAAGTCTGAAGACAGCCTACAGATAGCTCCAGGGAGATAGAGAACATGAGTCAATCCTCAGTCTGGTGGTAGCGTTGTAATGCCATGGCTTTCGTGTTGGTCTTGTTATTTGTAACTTATCAAAATGTCTACAAAAAGAGAGTGCCACTGACCCCATTTTTGGGAGGGGAATAGTCAAGATCCCTTCCCGTTCTACTTTCTACGATTTTTCTAAGAAGACATTCCGGCATAGTCAACAGCAAGATGGAGAACTGGGGACAGTATTACCATTTATTTTTTCCTCTGGGAAATCATGTGCTTCTTTTCTTTTTTCCACTACAGCCATTCATTATCCTTGCTTAATCCCCCTCCTCTCTGTCTGCTGCAGGAATCAGAGAGGAGCTCGACAAGATGGCAGAAGCCCTCACGCCATTTATATTTGATGTAATAGCTTGGGACATGTGGATGTTTTTTTCCCTCAAACTAGAAACATGCTGTGAAAGTAGATGCCTGCTAACTCCCTGCCTGCTGAGCCAACAGAGTGAGCACAAGGGAATGTTTGCTAATCTAATGGGCTTCTGGCATAGTCCCAGCCCCAGTTCCAGTCGTGCGAGACCAGATCCGTCCCTGCTGCTACTTCGGTTTCAAAAGGGCTGGGTAAGAAGGGAACGCTCCCTTCCATGCATTTCATCCTCTTGGCAGGAAAGAGACATGGAGGTAGTAAGTTATAGAAAGGAGGATGATTGTGCAGCATCCTGTACAGAGAAGGAGAAGCACAGTTTGCTTGGTTGTTGATGATAAAACCACTCTGAATATCTCCCCATGCCTAAATCAGTGGAACTTAAAGGGACTTGAATGAAAGTACTGCAGTGCCATGACAGGTGAGCATTTGTTTTCCTAGCTCAAACCTAGGCTATGCTGTGAGTGATCTGGGCCAGAGACCTGGCCTGACAGCCTTGTTTGTCATTAGAGAAGGTAGTGACAACATCCATTAATCTTTTTTAATTTCTTCTCTTACCTACCTATTTTTTTTAAGCAGAGCCTTGTAGAATGAGCAATTTTGTCTGTATTTCCAATGATCAGTCTCTGTGAAGTCAAGCTCTTATTTATTTATATAGGGTTAATATTTTTGAGGCTCATCGGTAAAGTGGCTGATAGCTTTCTGTCCAGTGCTGCCATCCATCTCAGCTGGGTCTTTCAGAGGAGGCTGTCAACTGAAGTGAGCGGTCCTTTCTTTTCCCTTGGTCAGAATTTGAGCGGCTCATCAAAAAAATAAAAATTTCTCCTACATGAAAATAAAATCACTCGCCTGCATGTGACATAGCTGCCTGTACCACTCACTGCAACCAAGCAACTCTTTTCCCTTCTTCTTTCCACTGGTTAATGGTTAAACTGTCCTGATTGCCTCTCCTCTCCAGCTTGGCCTGGGCGTCAAGTGAGGAGTACACTTCATAGCGATATTCAGGCATGACTGCCATGGTGTAACAGTGATGTGTTTCTTAATTGTCAGTCAGCAAGAGCAGAAACCATGTTTGCTACCAGAATGACACTGTGCTTTGAGTCCCGTGGCAGCTCTTGACAACCCACTCTCCATATGACATTATCTATGGATAGCTGGCCTACAGCTGGCTGCAGTATGCTTAGAGCGCTTCCCATAGACCAAAGTTGGTTTTGTAGAGAAAATGTCTCCACAAGTGTGTGTTGGATGGCTGAATGGATGTTGCATAACTCTGATTTGCATTGGTTTTAAAATAAAAAAATTTAAATATAGCATGATGGCCAAGAATAGTGCAAATTGAGACTGTAAATATAATCAGCATGGAGTTTAACCTTGTAGGGTATTGGCTTACATAATCATGATCAATATCAACCCTCGTATTAATGAAAAATACGAAACATTTGGCTCACCGTATCCAGTCACAGCCATTCTGCATACAATGCACTTATGCTAAATGAGTGGAAGGCCTTCTGGGGAGCTATCAGAAAGGGGCCATTGAGGGATCTTTACTTGCTAAATATTAGGTCTGTTGTTGTTGAAGACAGTTTGTTTTGAATGGGTTTTGTGCAGAAATGTTTTGAGGAGGAGCTAGAAGTCCACAGATAGTGTACTTTGAGACACTCAGGTTCCCTGAGGCAAGGGCAGCAATTTTACACCTGAGCTCTTGAGAAAACCTCAGGCAGGCTGGAGGTCCAGGCCAGGTCCCCTTAGAAACAGTGAGACTGCATTGAGAGGAAATGTTCTCAAAGGGTGTTTGTTTTTCATCATTGATTGCTTTCTGTGCTTTTTTAGGAGTAGAAGTGTTTGGGGTTAGAAAATTCCTGTGGCTCACCAGTGTTTTGACTTTACTGCCATTTAACCCAAGGAGTTAGGCGAGAACCCAGAGCTCCAGGCACCTCTGGAAGTAGCTATGTGAGCGACTGATGTCTCAGCAGAGCTGAAGGACCATTACCAGGCTGGAAAGAGATGGTCATTAGGGCCCCATATTGTCCGAACAAGATAATCTGGCATGAGCTTGGCCTCAGGGTGCCCTGGCAACCGGAGACAGGACCACTGTGGGACTCTGTTTTAATCACTCTTTACAGCTCCCATCAGGGCATTTTCTGAGCACCTTTGTCCTATAGAACAAAGTGCTAAAGGTTGTGCTTCTGAAGTTCACAGACTGTCTCAGACCCCACAGGAGTTTATGTGGCGAACACACCCCGGGAGGGGATCATCTGAGACAGCCTATTAATGTAAAGCAGCCACACGATGCAAAGCGTGGCTGGAGACCATCCCGCTGGTCATCATCCAAACCATGTGGACTGTAGTCAATTGCTCCATTGCCATCTCCTTGGAAAGCCAAGGTTTACACAGCAGGTAACTTTTGCCTGGAACCAACATCTTATTTCTTCCAAGCAGGGAGTTAGACATCAAGAAGAAACAGGAACCATTAAAGTGGTACAAAGTATAACTGGGTCTCAGTATAACTGGCACATGGTGAGTCAGAATAGAACCCATGTGGTGCTATGGTCTCTGAAATTCCACAGAAATGGGGGCATTTTGGAGGATGTTGGAGCTCTGGGAGATTACTTTTATTCTGTGATTCTTCCATAGACCTCTGATGATCACCTTGAGCAGCTGACTGGGCTTAACGATCATGCTTTTAATGGTGGTTCCCTTGCATTTGCATGCTATATGCATGGATGATTCATCCGGTTATGCCCAGTAGGACTGACGCAGGCTCCAGGGAAAGACTTCATTGATTGCTGAGGCAATACTTTTGGGTTTGCTGTCTCCATGGACGAGGACAACAGTCAAGAAAAGAATTCTTGCCCTGCAGAGATCACACACATCTACCCTCTGTGCCTCTTTCCTCTTTTAAAATGAAGGCAAAACTGCTTTTCTCTTTTCTGTTTAGGTGGTTGGCTTCTGATTCAAGGGACATTTCTCACTCTTTACTACTTTGTACAGTATGTGAACACAGATATGCGGTGCCTCCTGTTATGTGTATATGAAAGACCCAGTACAAAGGGCCTCAAACTATTCAATAACAGATGCAGCAGACGTGCTTTTCAATACTGCCTTTGCCATACTGAAGCCAATAGCTTACTAAATTAACTAAAAATTAAAGGGGGAGCAGAACTTACTTCCAAGCAGTGTGAGATGCCCAGTGATATTGCTGGGGTTGGCAGCGCTGAGCTTTCATGATGCTTGGACTCCACTAGCTCTCTGCCCTAAAGTCTGAAAGCTCCGCAGAGGCCACCACACCTCCCGGGCTGCCTTTTCATCAGTGGCCAAGATGGCAGGTGCTGTTTGATGATTACTCATTCCTTTTTTTGTTACCTTTGATGTGTTAAAATGTTGTTTAGTGATTTACTCCCCTTTGTATTTAAATGTAGTGATTAGAATATCTTTTTTTACTAGACTTCAGTTTTACTTCGAAGATGAGAAGTGCCATGTGTTAAATTATAGTGCAATAACTCATGAGCCCTGTTACTCACACTCTGCATAACCTGTACCTGAGAAGCAGCAAGTTGGGCACTCTTCACATGTATACCTGGGTGCCGTCATTGCTCCTACAATTGCATTTCTGCAGGCAATGAACTGAAAGTAGACAGGCTATGTGGTCCACCCATGTCCTCGCAGCTGACACCAGCAGAGCCTTTATCTCCTGAAGAAAGAAGAAACCCAGGATCTCAGCAAAACCATATCTACCCATTTTTAGGAGAAGGTCACAGACTAGGCAGGCTGAAAAGGCCATTCAGCAAAAATAAACAGAGGGAAATATGACCATCTGTGCTCATCTTGGATGAGCAAATGGTATTTGGCATAGTCATAGTCACAGCTGAGTACCATTACCTTCTGTCCCCTCCAGAGAGGGAGTGTGAACTTCACCATTTAAGCACCAGGAGGTTTTGCAGTTGAACTGGCACCATGAACTGTGAAATGTCATGTGAACCACAGCCTTCACTGCACAACTCTCCCTGTCTATTTGTGACTTTTCTAACCCTTGTGTGTATATAAAGCAGACAATAAGAACCATCTCCGATGTAATTCCATCACCTGCTGTGGCTCACAATTACCCTGAATTTGCCCCAGAGGGCTGTCGGTGTGGCTCACTGTCACCCCAGAAAGCCATGGAGCTTGGTAATTTAGCGAGGTAACTTACTCAGATACTTATGATGGAGTTGGTGGCCAAACTCTAGACAGCCATCTTAGAGCTCTTGTCTTTAACACGTGTTTCCTCCCCTCTTTGTGGTTGGTTGGTGACATGCCATCTTGAAGGAATAGTTCAGATATAGGTGGAGAAGTCCATAAAAGAAAGCAGAATGGTGTACTAAGGGACCTCTGGTGAAAGATAGCTTGTTTTGCTGTGGAGTGATGCTGTGAGGGGATCTTCTGCCTGGCTCCAGTTAAGCCCAAATTGTCATGCAGTCTTGGCTTGCAAGACCAGATGTACTCTGCATTTAACTGATGGACTCCAAGCACCTTCAGGCATGAGGTAAGGGCATTTTTAGTAGCCCATGGGCCTGAGCTCTCCTGGTGGTGGTGGTAGTGTTTGGTTCAGCTCTCATGTAACGCCTGAGTAAAAAAGGTTTGTGGTGTGAAGAGCTAGTCCAAGGCTGAGACGCCAAGTTCAGCACAGCCACCTTGTCAGTTTATTTTTGCTTTTCTTAAATTCCCAGATATTGGGATGATATGGTTAAATCTAACCCTAATTTTTCATTAAAAGTAAAAAAGGGAGTGTGACTGCAGAAAAACTGTCAGGATGAGTCTTGCTCATTCACAACTACAAGGAAACAAAATGTGAAATAAGATAAACCTGTCTGACTGATCTCTGGCTAAGTAAACCTGGCATGCGGGGCGGGGGGGGGTTCAGACTGCAGTTACATATGTCTCTTCTCCAGATGTCTTCCAGAACTGCTCACCTTTGGCTCCATCAGCTTCTCTCCCCACTCCCTGGGGGGTTACTGCTCATGTGACAACACCTAATCACCTTCTTGTACTACGCCGTTTCCCAGAGTTGAGAAATAATGTACTTAAAAGAAAAAAAATCTACTACAAAAATACCATCATGCCAGGTGATCTGAGGTGTATATAGCTAATAGTAGTAAACCAACTCCACTACTTCAGCTGCTGACATGTAGGCCTGGCTGTAGCTATTACAGCACCGCCAGTGATCACCATGGGTATGGTTCAGTTTCCTAAATACAATGTTTAGGCAACTTTTCATAGAACTTGAAGTGCCCTTGGGTAGCTGAGACAACCTCATGGGTCGGGCAAATGTGACTTGCTGAAGACCTGTGCCTCTCTGTAGTGGCAGCCAGGTCTGGATAGGGTAAGCTAGGACAGCCCAAATGGCCACAAATACCTAGACATCTGGTGTGTACACACTTTTTTCATTGTATAGAAAAAACTGTATGGCTTTTGAAGTTCACAGGCAGTTATACTGATATGGAGTGGCTGGATGTGACTTGGGCACACAATTGCATTTCCACAGCCAGTGTGTGCAATCTGATGTTCGTGCTCCCCTTCTGCTGACCACAAGAGGATGAAGAACCTAACCTGGATAGAAGAATATAAGCAAATAACCCGCATCTGGCATGAAGTCCTCCTGGACTGGACAATTTCCTTGAATACTTTTAGAAACATCTGAAGCTGGGTTTGGCTGTGGGGTTTTTTTTTGGGGAGGTGGTGTTTTTTAATTAGGGGTTACGTTTGTGTTCTCTGGCCACTTTGCTTTTGATAGAAGATTAGACACCCTAGAACTTGGTTTATTGAGTGGTTGAGCCATGACCCGTCTATGTTGGCATCAAGGACAGGGCGTTTTCATAATTGCGCAACTCCATCTGCACTAAGGCACACGCCAGTGAAACGTAACTGCTTCTAAATGAAAGGATCACAAGGATTTGCATAAAGTATATAGGGATATAGCACACAGGAACGTGAAAATTAGTAATTGGCTTATCTAGTTCCTACCTGTCAACCCAGATACAGCAGCTATCCTTGTGTGTATTCTTTGCCTGTTTCCATTACAAGACCTGCAGTTTAGCTTGCCCCTTTTTCACTGAGACATAAGCTATTGTGCTTAACTCACAACAAGAAGCAATTAGTTACCTTGCCAGTTTAAGATGCTGTAACTCAATTGACTGATTGTGTCCTGGTGTTTCAAACCAAGTCTATCATGGCTGCAAATGTTAACTCAATTTAGGCACTCACCAAATGCTTGTTTCTGGCTGGGCTCCAGCTTTCAACAAATGTTTCAATCCTGAAAGATGTACTTGTGGAGGATTGCTAATTTACAGCCCTATTAGTTAGGACTCTTTCTCCAGCAGGTGCTTCCCCTATGGGAGAGATCTTCTGCTCTTTGGAGGGGGCTGTGGGAGGGGTACTGGAGCAGCACCAGCCCGTAGCGTACCAGTCCTCTCTCTGGCGTGTAGAATCCAGGGCTCTACACAACACTGCTAGCTGTGTAAGCACATCCAGGCTTCAAACAACTCCTTACAGCAAGACCTTTGCATGGATTTGGACTTTGCATGGATTTTCAGAGATTTGGAGTAAAGCTGCATACATGCCTCAGTCAGCTGCGATGTGTAGATATGACTCAACATTGCACCATGCCCTGACTGTTAAGTTGTCCTCTGGTGAACCAAGCAAACAAGAGAATTTTGGGATTTAGCCCCCCTCAGCCAGAGCTGCCTGCTTACTGCTTATGGTTTTCCTGGAAGTCGCTGAGAACTTCTTATGCCTTGTACGGTGGCTTGAAGTGACAAGCAACTGGGTGAACCCCCTCATCAAAGAATTATATTTTATTTTGCATATGTTAAATTATACCTTGAACAAGAGCCAGAACAGACTGAAGAGCCTCTGCAAGCAACATTATTCTACGGTCACTGTCACCCCTGCAGAGGGTGGGGGTTTCTACATAGACTTCAAAGGTGGGTTTGTCTAAGATCATGTTCTGCCATCCTACACGGACCTTTACTGAGCAAGGGGAGCCGTGGATAACACCAAGGTGCTGTTCACATGAAAAGCCTTGCAGCACGATGGGCAGGACCCAGCCTTCACAGAGCACATCAGGGCTCAGATCTAGTGTCCAGAGTGAAGTGGACATGTGGACATTGTCATTGGAAGGAAAGGCTATCCAAAGACACACACAAAAAATGGGATCTTGGGCATAAGTGGGGATCCAAAATCGATCAGTTCAGGTGCACGAGCAAAGTAGGAGCAAACCTCCCCACCCTGGAGAAAAACACCAGGCCCTTGCCAGTAGGTCGTTTTCTACGAGAAAACCACAATTCTTCAGTCTTTGCCTGTTTCTACCCATGTCTCAGTGTATCCACTGTGTCGTGTCTCATGAAAAGGAGGGGAAGGCTTGCATATCCTGAGCAGTGAGACTTCCAGTGCTGCCTTTGGGAGAGTCTGTGCCAGAAAATATTTAAGGGGAGTATTCAAAGCAGCAGCAGTTCTCCTGGTGTTTAATTTCTCTAGTGAGAAAAGCACAGGGTGGGCTGTAGATGATCTAAGCATGTCAGTTGTCAGATGAAAGCATTTCCAAATGGCTTTCTGGTTATATTTATGTCTTCTGGCTGAAAATGCATTTGATATTTTTTTCAGATGAGGACTTTTTTTTTCCTGCCTGTCTTAGAAAGGGAATTTACTGATTAAAAGTCACTGCAGTGACAGCACTGGAAATTGAAGTTCCTTTTTTATCTACGGAACAGGTACAGCATGTACAGGGGCAGCATAAACCCAGGCTGCTGATGTGTCTTAGCTCTGTCCTGGGCTTAACAACCTGGGAGGAAGAGGGAATAAGCTGCTCCATGTGGCCCTGTTAGGTTGTCCTGCTGTTCAGATGGACAATCCTAGCTTTAAATCTGGTCTAGGAGGTTTTGTTAATAGGATTGTCTGTTCAGCAGGAGCACTGCTGAAAACCTCTCTAGGTGGATTTGCAAAGAAGGTAACTAGATAGCCGTCAGGTACTGACAAGCGTTGATCTTCTCAGTTGGATTTGAACGGCTCAACGATCGATGAAAGACTTTTTCCCACTTCTGAGAAAGTCCCTTTAAGAGGCAAGTGGTCTCCATTTGACTGCAAAGGAGATCCCGTTACATACTCACAACGAGGATATCACTTTACATACAGGTCTCATTCTTTTAACAAGCCTCTGAAAGAGGTCTTTGTCTTGTGATTTAGTAAGGTCCGTTTTTTGTGAAAGTTCTGTGCCAAAAGTTAACCATGTGTAAACTGATTTGGGAAAAAGAATTCCATAGCACGGTAATTGGCTGTACCATGAAAACCAAGGGTTTCCTTACCATTTGGTGTAGAGATGCCGTCTCTGTTTGCAAATGTAGACAGCCAATACAGCAAAAATAGACCTTTAGTAGGCAGCCTACATTTTTTTTGCCTCTAGTGAGGCCAAAATACCTTGAGAACAGTTTTCTTCTGGTAGATGATCAGGACACTGGGTGTCAATGCAGGGTACGACACTTGCTTCTGCATACAGAAATAAAAATATAAACATGAAATAAATGATCAATGAGCTTTCAACAGGTATCTGTGTGCATGTAAGAAAAGATAACCTATTTTCCTTGGGAAATAAGAATTACATGATGGGAAATAAGACATATGATTTCTTTGTTTGTGTGTATATCCTCTTGGTGCCTTCTAAGCCTGCTGGTCTATTTCAATCAAATTTCACACAGGTCTCAAGATGTTTCATTCCTACAAGTTTCATTAAAATAGACAGCACAGAAGGCAGACAGTCTTCACTCTTTCCCTAGAGAAAGGTTGCAGTGGGAGCATGCCTCTCCACAGACACCAGAGAATACCTCCAGAGATGTCAAATTTGTGGGAAATCTGGTTTCACTTGTTCTATTATCTGTGCAGTTCTTTAGTGAATTGTAGGGAAAGGTGACGGACTGAGGTGTGCTGTCCCTGTAGGACTTGCTGTGTACATCCTTCTGTACTTGGGAAAGGGTAACTCAGGAGCTAAAGAACAAAAAGGAGACCTGGGCAACATGGATGATGATCTGTCAACAAATTCTCACTATGATACCTTAAGGGAGGGAGTGGCTTTGCTTTTCTTTCGCTTAATTTTCACATGAAACTTGGTGGCCACAATGTTGCTTATGTTTGCCAGGACCTCATTAGGATATATGTGTTAGTGAGTTTAGATTAAGTTCCTTGAAGTCCTTAGGTAGATGTTTTGTACCAAGGGAACTTTGTACTTCAGCAGGTAATGCAAAGTAATAGAAGAAGAAATGTTCCAAACTTGAAAATGCTAATGCTCCAAAAAAACAAAATACTGAGAGGAAAAATATCCTTAGTTTGACTTGCCGGAGAGCAGATGAAAGTTTTTGAAGCTTTCTTGCTCAAACTTTGAAAGGCTTTTTCTGCAAAATATTTCTTTCAGAGCTTTCCTTTCTTCTTCTTCTTCTTTTTTTTTTAGCTAGCTCCAGTGCAAAGAACATAAAGCAAGTCCTTCAAATGAGTAAATTAATCATTAAACCTGGATAGTGTTCTTTATAGAAGCCATTTTTCTCTTGAGATGGGAAATTAAGTCCATATAATAGGGAGAGGTTTTGGTTGGGTAATCTTTACACAGCATGCTGTTTTCATTCTGCACATTGCATGTTATTAAAAAAAAAAAGCACTAGTCAAATATCTAAGGTTGTACCTTACATACACTATAGTTGAACTGGAGGGTGAATTCTCTCTTAACTGTAAAAGACAGCCCTCAGAGAAAGCTCAAGCTCCAGCCACAGAGGACCTTTGTGTACAGAGGCCACAGTAGGACCTTTGGTGGCTCAGTGCCAGTTGAGCCAAAGTGGGAATTCTCTAAGATGACAGCAGTTACAAGCAACTATCTTCAGTAGGTCCAGAAAGTGTATTTGACAGCATTACCTCTCCTTCTGAAAACATCTCCCATGCAGGGGACAACCCCCATTTGCCCTATATCACGGTTTGCTACAGAGGGAAATTTTTGGTGAGGCAGAGGATCTGTCATGTTGTGTGTGACTAGAGGCGATGCAGCACTGTCTGGGGGCTGTTTTCGTGCAAAAGCAAAAAAATTCCCTGATGATTAATAACTGGGAGGTGTGGGGAAAGGGGAGAGCGAGAGACCAGCTAAATAGTTTCAGCTATGCAAAATTCATGTGGTCAGTAAATCAGTTAATAAACCTGTCTGTTGAAAATGCCCCGGCTTACACTGATCAAAACGTTCCAGCAGGCAGTGCCTCTGAGACCTTACAGCTCAGCAGAGAATTGCAAACTGTTAATCTGAAAAATATTAGGCAGCAAAGCACAAAATAAAACTACCCTCTCCCCCCGCCCTGGCTGTGAAGTCAAGTGTCTGAGATTCTGAATGCACTTTGTCTATGTCACCCCAGCTGCTAAATGCTTTCTATTGATTTCTCTCTTACCATCTTTTTTCCCCTGTTTTAATTCCTTTTTTTCCCCTCTCCCTTTACATTCAATCCACTTGTTCTAAGATTTAAACAAAGGCCACAGAGTGATCGTTTGGAAGATCACAGCCCCTTCTGTTTTCGCAGCCAGCAACACCTTGGGAAGCAGACTCATCTCTGTTGTTCTGGCAGGGGCTATTCAGCGCAGTGCCTGAGCAAGAGGTGGTGCTTATCCAGCCCTGGTTGGGTATCATCCCATATATATGCTCCCAGTGCTTCCACCCATCCCCTTGCACATGGGAAGGAACAAAGCAAGGAGCATTTCCACCTGCACCAGTCCCACCACCACCCTTGCCCTGCATGTCTCAGAAACCCCCAAAAGGTCAAACCACCAGCCCTTGTGAGCTGCTGTATGCCCTTCTACTGGCTTCACTGAGACTAAAAATTTGTAAGCATCCTAAGACCAACGTGAATGGTTAAATAACAAGGAGCTCTAGAAGATTTCATGCAGCAGCAATCTAGTTCAAATGATTCGGTGGCCCATAGCATCTTTTCTCTTGCCTGCTTCCTCAGGGAAGGGTCCTGCAGAGATTTTCTGGCTGTGTGGGAATGGCAGGGGAGTGCTGGTCGAGTCACATGTGAAGCAGTGCCCTGCAGTACAGGTTGGAGACTTCAGAGGGGATGTCTCGCAGGAGGAATTCCAGCTCCAGAGGCTTTAGTGTTTGTGTGGGATGTTGTGACTGCCGTTGTTTTCTCCTTTGTTTTCTGCAGCTCAGTATATTGTTATAATACTCCAGGGCAGCATGGGAGTTGTTAAAAAAAAAAAAGTTATTTTATTCCATTCCTCTTTAGAAGCAAAAAGGAATACAATTCCTCTAAGTTGAAGGTAAAATGTGGTGTGCAGAGGTATGGGCCACCTGGCTTGAGGTATATGGGCAAGCTGCTCTCTCCCTGCTCCCTGCTTTCTCACCATACATCAGAACTGAGATCAATTCAAGTGTCTTGGCTGCAAATTTGGTTAGTGAGTGGGGAAACTATGCCTTTGTTCTGATGCTGGCAAACCTCAGCAAGCTTGATTATCTAAAATAAAACCATCTGCAGCCACTCTAATCAATGGCACATGCATAACAGCAAAAGCTCTAAGCTCATGGCTCATGTAAAATGTTCATTACATCAGACTGTTGTGCTGCAGGAAAGAATTTATGGGCGAGAGCAAGTGGCTCAGTATTACCTAAACTTGTTGGTGGGACACATACACAGCTGTGTACCCTGTGGCCCTTCTCCTCTCTGGTGGCTGCTCCAGCAAAGATGAAGTTGCTGCAGCTACTGGCTGGAGGAATCACTGTGAGTGCCAGTGTCCTCCTTCCCGTGGCACTGCAGGTCCTGGATTCAGGACTCATTACATGGCGATGTTTTCAGGCAGGCTTGGAAAACAGAAAGGAGTCATGAAGTTTGCTCATATTACTTTCAGGGTAAATGAGATTACACTAAAGATATCCTTGGATTTGCAGGAAATGGGTTAATATATTTCTCCATGCATTAACCCCCTTGCAAACTGAGGGTTCGTGTTCATATTCTTGTCTGGAGGGCGAGGTGCAATGTTGTTTATACCACAAGCCATGTGGGTCTAACCGGTGACCTGGATCATAGAGCCTCACTTTTCAGGCATCCTTTCACAAGCTGGAGGAGATATCCAAGGTGACTTGCCAGTATAGTAGTCAGCAACACAGTAGCTACACATCCCTTGTCTTTTAAATAAGTGTGCCAGCCTTGACCAGAGCATACAGGACCATCTTTTCCCTTGATAAACTCAGTGCAGTTCTCTTGATAAGCTCAGTGCTAACAGCTGCTAAGACCAGATATTTCCTCAGGCATGCAAAAAATACATCCTTTCACCACTGGAGCTCACCTGCCCTAATGTTAGAGAAGTAGATCACTGCCATCTTTTCCCATTTCCACTTTTCATATCAACCTATTGTGCCAAAATTGACAGACATGGCAAAGCTGGGATGCTCAATCCATTATCTTGGCTAACGACAATCACAGCATCTGCTCCTGTGAAAAGTATAAAACTCTGGTCCTCTGTGGTCTCTTTGGAGCTACATGTAGCCTGGTACTTGTTAAAATATTTCTTTGACTCATCTTTTTCTTCGTGTTTGAACAAACACTGAGCCTGGGAGATCGTCTCTGAGTTTGTGATCTTCCTTCTGCAAAACCCACCTCTTTGTTCAGCAGTATGTGAAGTGGTGGTAGACACAGTTGCTTTGTATTCTGAGACAGCACTGAAAACTAGCCTTTTCTCTTCAAAATCTGATACGCAGGTCAAAGGGGCGACTGGTCACGTGGTTTCATCTACATGCGCCTGACAGCTCCCATCCTCTTCTGCATATTCATCGCCACCTCTTTCACTGCAAAATGATGTACTTGAAAGTCTAGTCCACATCCGACCACTTTGGGCACTGATTTATGATAGCAGAGGTTTTTTTCAAATTGCATTAATCTTCACATATTGAATATGGCCCTGGGCTACAGCACATCGGTTTCGGGCTTGCATGCTTCTGTTTTTTGAAGGGTTATTATGTTAGTTTATAGTAAAGATTGATTTAATACGACCAAATCTCCCAACCTAGAACCAAATCCTAATTTAGCAAACCAAATCCACTCAGCAAAGCATGTAAGCACATGGTTTATGGCAAGAAAGTACTTAAATTGCAGTAGAGTTAACGGGTTTCCAGGATTTTCTTAGGGAGCTCTGCTGAACTGCGTAGGGAGAGTGGAAGAGGCAATCTCTGCCCCTTCTCGCACCAGAGTTAGGTCATTTAGGTTCAGTGAAAGCAGTGATGGGAGCTGTGGTGATCAGCAGCAGGCTGCCTCATTGTCTCTGCTCAGAGAGACCAGTGCAGTATTGATGATGAAAGCTTGACAAGACTTCTTCCAGTCCCACTGGCTACTGTCCCACCCACTTGAATCCCTGCAGTGGATCTGAGCACTTTGCACATAATGGCCCTGCCCCTGCAGAAAAGACTTTGCCAGGGTGAGATCTCCCTTCTATAAAGCAAATAGGGTAGCTAGGTGGAAACACCCCTTCCAGCCTCAGGCACAGGAGTAAGTCACCCTGTGGTCGCCAGTTTGCAGCCATATGAGAACTCTTAGCCCACAGCAAGAGCAAGGTAATCTGCTAGTTTAACATCCACTGAGGAGAGACTCAATTAATCCAGGTTGCCTCAGCCTGAGATCGTTCACAGGGGCAGCTATCATGGATCAGCTGTTAGGCTGAAATTTGTCACCCTCCAGTAACTTTGCTCATGTTTCCAAGCCCTCATACGTGCTACAGACACATATGCAGCTTTGAGATTTACTTTTCTGTAGCGCTCTTTGACCATTCACCGAAGGGAGGTTTTGACTTTGACAAGAGCACTCAGCAAGGGTGTGAATTTCCAAGTTTTACGCTCACATGTGCAGTTTAGAATTCCTCCTGCTGTTGGTTAGTTACATAAGGCTTTCCAGGGAGGGAACAGGAGTGTTACCTTGACGTTCCTACAGCGAACCCACACAGTATGAGCTGCAACCTGTGACTGCTTGCAGCGTACCACTTGAACGATCTGCAGACTGATTATGATTCACTGAAGAAACCTGCAAATAATTTTAGATGAAGAGTCCAATCAAGAATCTATTTGCAGACAATTCACAAACACAAAAAGAAGTGAGATTCATTGGATAAATTATGCATTATGAATAATTCATCCAGCTTCAGTTAATGAGGTAAATGGTACTATCAGTGTTTAAAGTTAAGCTCATTTATATATATTGGACAAGGCAGAAGTAAGAGATACAGTTTTGGGGGAATAACCCGGGCTCCACGGATTTCAGTGGCAGAACTACTAACTACCTGTGCAACCAGGATTTCATCCTTCAGTTTGAACATCATGGCTTGTCTGTGGTCTTGAAGCAGAGAAGTAAAAGAAGGTATTCCTAATTCCAAGTTTGAATCTCCACATGAGATGCCACTCTATTGGGCTTGCAATGAAAGCAAGAAAGAAAACGCCAGTAAAGAAGCAAATCTTGGATTGACTTCTTTAAAGGTTTTGTGATGTATTTAATATGGGGATTGGCCTGAGCTGGAAATCTTGGGTCTTGATTTATTTTTTGCAAGAGTTAAGTGATATCCATGCGTCCATCTGTGTTACAATATGGGAAAATCCTGTTGAAGGAGGAATCACAAAAATTTGAGAATGTTCTGAAGCTTTCCTGTTTAAATGAGCTTACTTTGACCAACACTTTAAGACTGCCATACTTAAACCTTGGCTTCAGACCAGCAAAGCACTTAAGCACATGCTTGACTTTAATCACATGAGTAGCTCTACTGAAATCAAGCGGAATATTTCTAAGACCAAATATACATATAAGCATAAGTCCATTCAGAAAATCTGAGGTTTGATTTTAGCCACAAAGAGATTTAATCACAATTAAAAGAGAGGTTGAGTGGATATTAATTCCTTCCAAAACATTTTTCTTTAAGAGTATCAAGGTGGATATAATACCATCATTTAATCACCCAAGTTCAAAAGTTTTCACTTACAATCTTCTGCAACCTCGAGCAGAAGAATTCAGAGTATTCTTTGTGGAACTAATTATTACTTTACTGGAAAAGGCCTTAATTTCAAATCTAGCTTTTCCTTTGTATTTTCAAATTTTGAATTTTTAAAATCTGATTTCTATTTGTTCTAGGACTTGACACATTTTATACAAAATGACATTGTCAGGAAACAGGTTTTTTGACATTGATACATTAAATCTTTAGCAGGTAATGCTTGAAATTACAGGCCACAAATCTCGGTAAGTGCTATTTACTAACATGATAATTGTGGAACATTCGATGATGTGTTAAGTACCATGGAGTGGCAGTATAATTACAGTACATGGCATGTTACAATATAAATATAAAGTAAATACATGATTATTTCTGGCTTAGGTCACATGGTAAATACTAAGTGCAATTACAGCACCAAGTAATCTGCAGGAACGTATAATTACTCTTGGGCTCAATTGATTTACAAATACTTGTCCAGCTTTTCACACCACATGGGTTGTGGAAACTGTGGAAAACAGATTATTCATGGCTGCAGTGGCCTCCTTATTACCACAGCCAAACCCTGTATACGGATGATAACTCCTCTGCCCTCTTTCATGTCCCAGAGGATGGAGGTGAAGATTGGCACCATGTAGCCAGATGTCCATGGAAAGCTGGCCGAAGAACTCTCTCCAGCTCATTTGATAACCTCAGCTGATGTTATCAATAGTTTTCATCTCACCACTTTTGCTTTAGTGAGATCATCTTGCCCCAGTTTTGAGTTCTCCATCAACAGCACAGACTCTGCCCTACTCTGCATCCTGGAAGTCAAGGGCTATGGCTGATTGCTGCTCATCACACACTGGTCCAGGGACCTGCCATTTTGTAATCTCTAATCGGATCCCGCTGCTCTATTAACTACTAGCTATGAGGGGTGGAGTGAGATGGCTTGGACGATACAGCCAACATCTCCACAGGTTCAAGAGCAGGAGATAACAGTAAAAGCACTCAGGCATATGGAAATCCTGTACTCCTCATGGAGAGCTGGCATTTGATTCAGATGGTGTGAAACAGTCAGTCTATGGATAGCCAGAGTGCATGATATCTGAAGAAAAGCCTGTCAGAGAAGGGAAGAAAAAATAGGAGAAAACAAATGTTTAAAGCCACCACAGCATCATTCTGTTTATCCAGCTAAGAGGACAATGTGGTGCCTCAGATATCATCAGCTGCCTGTTTTCCCAGGCACCTGGGGCCTCAGAGAAGGTGATCCCTGCTGTATTTTGTGAGGCAAGATTATTAGTATTAATCTTACAGTCTGTCAGCAGGATCTGAACCTGGGACCTTCACTGTTAAAGCCCAGATCCCCTGAGATACCGTTAATGTTTGCAGCTGTTTGCCATTAGCAAGTTGTGCTCTCCAGGGACTGCTTCTGGGGTAGCTGGGATTTTGGCTTGTTTCTTTTAGGGTCAGCTGCAAAACATTTGAAGTAGAGACGGGAGGTGGGGAACAGAGTCGGACACAGCAGGAGCTTCCCTGGTCTGTGACGCTTCAAAACACTTGGGAGGTGCCAGCTCCTGAGTCAAGGCAGCTGATACTTGATGGGGTCTGATGAAAAGAAAACTTCCTGAACTCAGGGTGGGCATCTCCTGAAGCTTTGAAACTCTTGCAACATTTGGGTGCAGGAATATCCCAACAGCAGAGACAGGCACAGCTTGGCTAAAGGGCACCATGGCTCTAGAAAGACTGGGGAGGGTTCAGAGCACCCCTGCATTTTGACTCCCCTCAAGAGCTAAAACAATGCTCCTTGTCTGAAACCTGCTTTCCTGCCCTCAGCAGACCAAACACAACTTTCAAGCTCAGGGAGGTGGATCACCCCAAGCTGCTCTGCCATGGTCTCCTCATACTTCCCTCTACCAGAAAGGGGGAAAGCTGCACTTCTGCACTCAGCTACTGGAGCAGAGATGAAAGGACATGATGCCTCAGCATTTTTGTTTTATCCTTCTACAGTCCCTTCCGTTGTGCTGTTCTTTGGCTTCTTCAGTCTTGTTTGGTTCAGTTTTTCACTTGGTCTTCCTTGGCCAGAAGAGAGGGGGAAAAACTACCAGCCTGAGGAAATATTTCCAGTTGTGTTGCACACACTGAAGTGCACAGCAATAGTTAAATGGAGCCTTGGGGCTAAAATGGGAGAAATCAGAGAAACATCAATGATTCTGATTTAACCTCAAAATGCATCAGTATCTTCCTAATAAAACTGTTGAACACTCCTCTACGGCTCCCAAAACTTTGGATAATGTCTATGAAGAGGGGTCTGATTAAAATTTCTGCTTTACATTAAACTTGAATATATAATTGTATATTGTATGATTATGGCATGAAGAGAGAATCCAGAGCAAGAACCTTCTTATTTGTTGCACTCCATTTGCTCTTCATGAAATACGAAACACACTTACACTGTGCTACAGCCTTGAGAAATCATTATAAAAATCTGTCACTGCAAGCTAAGACTCTTGCTTACTCTAACCACAGCAAAAGCGGTAACAAAGACATGAATTATGTGTTACCTAACTGAAGGGAAAAGTTCCTTGCCCTAGTTGAACAGACTAGTGTAATTTTTCAAGATGCTGTGTCTAATGCTAAGTGTCTGAACACTCTCAGGTTGTTTAGAATCAATTGGCTTAAATCTTGTGTAATGGAAGTGTATTTGCCAAATAGGCTCAAGCTTATTGCCATGCAAATTAACATTTGCAGGGACAAATTTCTAAGTCCTTCCTGTCTTTGTTGCTTCCAAGATGTTATGGATACAGTTTTGCACTTGCAGTTACGTGTGGGTGCAGTTCGTGTCATTTAAACTTCTAATTACAGCATCTGATTGCACCCACGTATCTTATCAGCTAGTTAGACACGTCAATGACACGCACCATAACTGCAAATAACTGGGGGTACAAAATTGCAGCGGCAATTACTTGCACCCACCGAAGGAGAGGATGGATGTAAAGCAGGCCATTAAAGTGTTTAAAATACTTTTCTTGCAGTAGCATAAACCACTGCTACAGCAATATTACCTGCAGAAACATAGAACAAACATTAGGCTGAATTTTGAGCAGCAGCTGGTTTGGCTTTGTAGCATGAATCTAACCAAGGTTCCCTTTATGGGTGCAAAATGTGTCAGCCAGGTCTGAGTTTACTTACCTGGCTTCCTCTCCCGGCTCTGCTCAGGATCCTGATAGCACCAGCACTGAAACGCTTCCTGCAGTCCAGCTGAAGCCAGCAATGATGCCTATACTGCACCCTTTAGAAAAAGTGCTCTGGCAGTTTCTGTGCCGACACCTGCAAATTCACTGTGAGCACAGTCTGGTATTTCAAGCAGCCCCAGGATTTCCTTTAGCAGCCAGAAAAAAATGTCGACGGGGCTTATACTCCTACTTAAATATAAGCTTGCAAGTGCTCTGCTGAACAGGGGCATAAACAGAACGAGGACATTTTAAGTAGAAGGAAAAATTAAGCTCTACACAGGACAACAGAAAGCAGCTTCATGATCTTCCTAATATTAATGCAAATAACAAATTATAGTAATCTCTGGGACGCATCCCTCTGCACTGATCTCTGTGATCTTGCCTTTATTTCCTGGAACTCTCAAGAGACGTCACCAGCACCATGGCAAAACATAGCAAATACTGTGCAATTGTCCTATGTCTTTGTGTTAGCCCAACACTTCAGCACCTGGCTTGGAGACTGAGCCTCCACTGCAGAAGTACTGGTGGGGTATAGGAAGATGGTCTCTGATCGAGAAACCTTCTCGACTGGTTCGATTCCCTGTGTTGGTCATGGGACATGCAAACAGCATTTGCTCTCATAGATTCAGGAGTGGCTGAAGGTGGTAGAGTTATTAACAGGAGCTGAAATACTGGTGTTTACGTTCTGAGTGCAGGATTGCAAAACCTGTTCTCACTCAGAAATGGTGTACATTTTCCCATGGATGTTTTGCTGTCTGAATCAAAATCTCCTACAGCAACCTAGGTGTACGTGACTGCAGATATTTTTCCCCCTGTCACAAAATCTTGTAATTATTCAGGATTAGATCTGAGCTTTGCCAAGCAGCTGGTAACATTACAGCACCTGAGCTGAAGGGGGGTTGCTCTTAGAAAGGAGCCCTCCCAAAAAGTAGAAGATGGTAGAGAGTGCACATATTTACATCCACACAGATACCAGTGGTGATGAAGAGGTCATACCTTGGAGCTGTACTGGTACTAGCTTCTTGGGTTCTGGCCCTGATTCGGAAAGGCAAGGCAAGGCAAGGCAAGGCAAGGCAAGGCAAGGCAAGGCAAGGCAAGGCAAGGCAAGGCAAGGAAAGGCAAGGCAAGGCAAGGCAAGGCAAGGCAAGGCAAGGCAAGGCAAGGCAAGGCAAGGAAAGGAAAGGAAAGGAAAGGAAAGGAAAGGAAAGGAAAGGAAAGGAAAGGAAAGGAAAGGAAAGGAAAGGAAAGGAAAGGAAAGGAAAGGAAAGGAAAGGAAAGGAAAGGAAAGGAAAGGAAAGGAAAGGAAAGGAAAGGAAAGGAAAGGAAAGGAAAGGAAAGGAAAGGAAAACCTGGGAAGATTGTCCTCTGTTCTTATTTACCCTGGGGTAAATCCAGAGCAAATTCAATGATCCAAATGGAACTAGTCCAGATTTCCACTGGCCTAAAGGAAAACATTGTTTTCATATACTAGTGAGGAATTCTGCCTTCTTTAATACCATACTTTTAAATTTTGCTGTTACTATGGGACCCTGAAGTTTTACTTTTTGGCTTATATTTTACCTATGAAGGAATTAATTGCTTCAGCTTCCTAGAAATCGTTGCATAATTCCTGTTACTCTTTTTCATGGCTTGTTTGAAAGTTGGGCATAGTTTTCACCACAACCACTCTCTACCCTAAAACAGTATTTATATCCGTAAACTACTGCATGTAGGGAGCGGCCAGTGGAGAAGTAAAATGAACACAGTATTGCCTTTTAGCTGGAGTTGCACTCTGCTCCCCAGAAGGGATAACATTTATAAATCAAACACGGGTTTAATTAACCTTCTGTCTTTGCACAAGATTAGGAGGATGGGCACAGTCACACTGATTTGAAGATGCAAGGTGCTCACATGGCTACTTCACAAAATTTCAGGGATTCAAAACAGTAAAATAAAGTATGGTTTAATAAACTAAGGTCTGGTTTTAGTGCTCTGTGAGTGCTGGCCCAAAGCCGTAAGAGCTGTGAAGAAGTCATTTCAAAGCAGTGTGAGATCAGAACATGGTGTTCAAAGTGGGTATTTCTGTCTTCTGCATGGCAAAAAAGGTTTTGTTTTTTTTTCTCCAGATGTGAAGATGGTAATATACATTCTGGTATTTGAAAGAGGTTTGCATATAATTTACCATCTTGCATCTGCAATCATACACACTTAACCTGTCATTTCAGTGAGTGACACTACTGTAGTCAGAACCTCATCTCTCCCTATTGAGAGAGAGAGGAAATTCTTCTCTGCTTTGATAAAATGTTGTATCCTAGTTGAAAGGCGTCCTTCCTGGGAAGCCCCTCTTTGTGTAAGTAGGCAGTTCAGTAACCATTCATAGCCTAAAATTAACAGTTAGTATAAAAATAAGTCAAAGATGATAGCAGTCCCTTTTGCAATGAAGTTAATTAAACACATTAATCAAGATATGGGTGTCTTTTGAGAAGAAGAACTCTAGCTCTATCATAAGGTGTGAATGTTTGATGCAAGAAGCATGCGGTGCATTTCTGGGTCTGTTGCAGTAAGGTTGCGTGCGACTTTCAGACTGAATCCTGTGGCCTTTAAACTCCAAGTCTATCAGCTCTGCCTGTGCTGGGAATGCTTTCCAGAACATTTATGCTATGGATAACATCTTTTGAATGTCATTTTTCTAGTGGCAAAAGAAAAGATCTTCTATCTACAGGTCATCTTATTTTCATTGCTGTGTCTCTTGCAGCTGCAAGGAGCTCATGTGACAGGAATCCTCCAAGATTTTCTAGCCCAATGCAGGGAACTGGTTCTAACAGGGGAGATACAAGAGCTTTGTCTAATGTGAATGGGGCATGAGTATTTCCAGACTCTGACTGAAGAAGTGTATGGATGAAGATTAACACCGATGGAAGTGTTAATCTGTTTTCTGATCAACCCCGAACTGACTTCCACTTGGCAAGTTCTGTTATGAAGGTGGGCTGACACATCTGTCCAGAAGCCCTGGTCCATGGGATGGTTTCATTCCTCCATGCCCACTAGTGATAGCATTGGTATCAGCAGGTACCAGCCTGGGAAAATGTTCGGCACTGCTGGGGAGCCCTGGCAGAGCAGGTAGCTCTGCATGTTATCAAAAAACATGGCAATGCCTGGGAATCAGGCAATAAATCTGAGTCCTGGTCCCCAGGGCTAGGGGGAGTCCCAGCACTGAAGAAGGGGGGCTGGCAACTGGTGAAGAGATCTTTGCTCTTGGGGAAGAGTTCAATCACGCCCTGATGTCCAGTTGAATGGAGGGAGAGAAGAAGTTTCTAGTTCCTCATTATGCTGTCCCTTTAGTTTGCATTTAAAAGAAAATTGACTTGGGCATTTTACTGGGGCTCCCGTTGCACTAGCCTAGCAGGACACAAGACCTGCCTTGCTTGACTGACCCCTGCTACCGAGGGCACAGGGCTGCTGGTCAGACACCTGACTGCAGTGCCTAGCTTTGCTGAAGGATTTTTAGCAAGGATTTCCCCTTTTCAGCACTTCAGTTTTCTTCCTCTTACCCACTGCAATGCTGCTGTGTTACTAAGAGTTTGAGAAGCATCTAACTGCTCCCACTGCAGGATCCTACTGTCAGCTGAAGCTCCCAGCCTCCCTGGTGAATCAAGTTCATGGCATATAAACGGGTGCACTGCAGGGCACAGAGATGAGGCACTGGTAATTGAGCCAGGAGTGCAGATACGAAAACCACCAAACAAATTGCTCTGCAATGAACTGTGCAGATGTGCGTGTAAAGGACATATTAATTCTAACTCCATTTTGTGTTTCTTCTCCCCAGTGAGCATTGCTGACATCCGATCTGTGTTCTTTGCTTGTGATTTCTAAGGAGTTATCAAGTTTAACTTCTGTCTTTTTCTGTTTTACAAGAAGGGAATGCTTGAGCCTGTTGATTAAACACATCCCTTGCTTTTCCCTGTTCAGGCACAAATTTCCAGACTCAAATTCTGAATGTAATTTCTATTCCTCCCACACCAGGTGCGTGTTGCAGAATTTTACCATCACATTCCAAATCTTGCAGTAAGAACTTTTGCAAGTTATTAACAGACAGGATGGGTATATCAGTTTTGACTGCTGTAGTCTTTTGGATTGGGCTGGGCTTTTTATTTTTGGAGTTTTTTGTTTTGTTTTGTATTTTTGAAATGAGGGATTACAACCCTTGGAGATCTGGAGAAAAACAGGTTGAGGCAGGATTGCATGGATGAGTCACACTTCCTTACACCGTGCTATCAATCAAGATAAAACACAACATCCTAGATGACCTTGTAGAAGTTTATATACCAAAACGGATAAGCATGTCACTCAGGTGAAAAATGGCAACCAAAAAGGTACTGAAACTATCTGATCTTATTACAAAGTGTCTAGCAAACTGTGTATTATGGTACCTGTATCGCTTTGCTATTACACATGTGTACACGGACACGACACAGTACAGTGCACACATTATTTTTAATTCACAGAAACATTAAATGGGAAACAGTTAGACACAGGACAAAACTTGCAATGTGCACGCCTGTGAGCAGGCAAGTGGTTGACTGATTTGCAGAAGATCTTTTAGAGGCTTAAAATAATTCTCAGGGCCAGGCGGTGAACCTCATTCTCCAGCAGATCCAATGCTATTCACACATGTAGCTGCCTTGGCTTCCCTGGAATTACTCACGGGAATGCTCAGCAGTGGGAATAGGTAGTGCACAGTCTTGCTGTAAACGCTTGTTTCCCTGGGTTTCTTGCAGCCAAGCAACACCGATAATTATAGTCACCTGCAGGTTTAAGACATGCAAAATGAGGCACTTGGGAGCCCTTCCTGGAGTAACTATACCCCAGGAGTTCCGGTTCCCGGTATTCTGAACATGGGCTTCAGGATGCTTTCCTGCCTCACACATTCAGTCTGCACACTGGAATTTCTTTTTCAAGCCATGACTTTGGATCTTTTCTAATTTCCAAGTGCTTGATAAGGGGAGGTGGGAAACAAGGGCTTTGCCCTCAGTACTAACCACATGCCCTACTATGTGACCCTAAACAGAGAGTATGTCATCACAGTATCAATACCCTCCTTGCACCCTGTTTGTGTCCCACCACACTGCGGTTGCTCTGGGGTTTCTTTATAAAGAATGACAAGAGGCTCCACTGCACGACTTATATCTTCAGTCAGCTGGATGCTCTCTGGAAATGCCTCTCCCTTGAGTACAGAGGGCAACTGGTGTGACTGTCTTCAGGCCACACTCAGATGCTTCATGGGTCTCATTGACCCTGAAAGGGCCATCCTGATGTTGAGAAGTACCCTTCTGCTAATATTAGTGAGAAAGAAGACAAGTGTGAGTTGTCCATCCCTTACCTGCATTTCAAATGCATGCAAGAACTAGGCATTCTGGATCCGAAAAAATTAACTTCTGAGTTCAGGGTGGTGGGGAAGCAGGGTGCTGGGAGGCCACTGTGCTGCTTAGGCAATGAATGGAGAACTGCACCAGCAGTGCCTGTACAGCCACAGCCTAGCGTGACTGAGTTGGGAAATCTGAACACCATCAGCAGACGGCTTCTGCCAAGTGTCTCACTGATGGCAAAACCCCTGATCCTTCTGTGGGGCTTAGCACAATAGGGAGTACTCTGGAGTCAGTACTGGGGCACCTCTGAGCAAGTGGCAGAGCTGACTGTGCTCCAGAGAAGGCCACAGAGCGCAGCAACCCAAAAGCTGATCTCTGGCAAGGACCCTTTATTCAGTCCTTAGGCTGGGGATGGTGCAGGACTCCTGGGTCTACAGTGTCCTGTAGAGATCAGTCTGGAGTTGGGGCTGGGGTGGAAGTATCCGGACGACCCCATTGTCCTGTTCGCTTCTTAAGACTGAAAGAAGACTAACTCAAAGAATGCTGCCAGGATATCCTGGAGTTAGTGTCTTCAAATGAGATCACATAGCTGATCTGCTCAGTGCTGGGCTTCCAAGCTTGATTCTGCTTTTCCGCCTCCTACTACTATTTTAACCCCAAAAATATTCCAGTCCTTTTAACGCTTTACACTTCGTACTTAGGAATAAGAAAATATTGCACATCAAAGAGTCTCCTGGAGGGAAATGTCTTCTCTGGAATTGTGCTGAGGTGGCTGATGTTCTTCTATCCTTCAGGTGAATATATTCAGCCACCTGGAGACTTTGGGCTGAAGTCACTGGCCACCCCAGCCCTGACCTTCCCAGGACAGCAGCCATTCAGCTGCACGAGTTGTTGGAGAGGACTAGTTCGGGAGCAGATGGAAACCATATTCAAATTGTCAGCTATGCTTCTGCCTGAGCTTTGGGCCAGAATCAAATCCTGGATTTGAGCAGCCTTCTGGCTGTGGAGGTGGTATAGACAAGGAGCCGCGCAACTCGTCTCACAAAGCCAGAAGGCAATAGCAGGATAGAATTGATCGCTTCCTCTTGGAAACCTCCACATTTCTCTTCTTTTTATCCCTCTTTTCCTTTATGGTGCTCTCATCTCCCTTCACAAAAGGCCTGTGCAGCGAAAGGTTGAATACCTTTGATATTTTTCTTTCCATCAAGCTGCAGATATGACGAGGAGATTCACCACAGTCTAGATTCACCCATCAAACTTCAGGCATTTCACCGAGGCTCCTAAATTAGAAACCTCATTGTACTGACTTATTGCTGTTTGTGCCAGCAGCATCTTGAGAAATGGAGAAATATTGGCATCTTGAGAGCGTGATTCACCCTTCTCAGATGTGAGTCCCTCTCCCGAGGTGTCTCTCTCTTCTTGGTGACTGTAGCTGGCGCTCGGATAATGACAGTCCTAGCTTCAGCATCTCTGCCTACTATCAGGAGGGATGCATCTGAGCCAAAATGCCAAATAAGCAAAACAGCCCATCAGAAATACAACGGGGAATATGAACAACAGGTCTGATTCAGTCTTTCTTGTAAGAGAGAAAAAAGCTATCAGAACTGTTTAAATCTGCTTCTGAGGTGATATTGTTCCTTTTGTTTTCATCCATCCTTTTCCAACAACCTTCTGGTAACCCACCTTGAGCAAGAGCAATGGCAAGTTTTTTAGTGCTCACCTTTCAGGACAGACAAGGAAAAGCACTCCCAGTCTTCCCCACTGCTGACAGATGAGGCGTCCACTGAAGAAACCAAACCAAGGCCAAAATAAAAAAATAAGAAAAAAGAAAGAAGAGAATAAAAGATAGAAAACCCCCAAACCCCTACCAGTAGATAAAGTTTAAAATAAATGGTTGCTGCTTTCCAGGAAAAGGACCTAATAGGAAATATAAAACCTCTTGAATGACAAACCTATATCTACCTTGCTAGCAGGTACCACTTTCCCAAAATATTGATGCTTTTAAACCTTAATCCATCTGTCAGAGGTGATAGGAGACTTTTAAAAGGAAAGCACTGCTCCAAGCTATTGGGGGGAAAATGGAGTGGAGTACGTTAGCAAGATATGTTACCTGTCTTCTGACAGCTAATGTATCTTGCTTCACACCCCTGCACCTTTGTCCTCTTCTGTTGCCAGATAAAAACAGAATCGTTATGGATGTCCCCAAAGACAGCTTGGGAAACATGTACAATAAATAAAGTTCTAGATTCTCTCGGTAGGATCTCGGTGTAGAAAACTCAGCTCAGGGTCTGAATGGGTTCCAGGTACATCTGCTCCACGGTTGTGTCTGAAGCCAGTGAGAACGGCAGGATCTTAGACTGAATAAGGGATTTTCTTTCTTACTTGTTAGAGTTCATGCTTCTGCCTTTTTTTAAAGGCCCTTCTACTTGTGCACATGATCTGCCAAAGGCAAGGTAGTTTTGACTTTTAAAAGCTGCTTAAGCCATTTAAAACAGAGTTGGTGAGCCTCTCAGATTAAGGCACCATTCACACAGAAGTTATGGTCAGAGGAAAGCAAGCCATCAAATGGAAAAGATGGTTTGGAAGAAGTGAAGAGGAAGCACATGGGTCTGCAGCTGGAGAACATACTATGAAGACAACTTAGAATCTTCCTTCTAGTAACTAAAGAAAAGAGAAATAAATATATTTTAAAAAAGCATTTACTTGTCTGGTGGTAGGACAGTGTGAAACCTTACAAGTAAATCATTCAGAAGATGACAACATGAATTTAACCATCCAGATAATGGTTTTGCACCTTTGTCTTGCAGTGAATTTTAGGGTTCAGGAGAGACAGAGCAAGAAATAGGCTAAGCCAACAAAAGCGATGATTTTGTCTTCAGGAAAAGTTGCTTTCAGTACCTTCACACAGAGAACTGGATTCAGCTGCATTCTTCATTATCCACCTGCTCAAGTTTTTTGAACAATTTGTGCTCTGTGATTTGTTCTGCTGCCCACTTGAAGGCATGGTCCCACGTCACAGTCATATGAGGTATAGAAAAAAGTAAATGGTTCCTCAGCACGGTATAAAGAAAATGCCTGGCTTGCTTCCACTGAAGAGAACTAAACTGTGGCCTTGTAGGTCACCTGCTGCAGTAGGACTTGTGTGTTTGGGTTCTCTTTCCAGCTCCACTAGAGAAGTCTCATGCAATCCTGAGAGACTTACTTTGGAGCATTTCTGGTAATCTATGCTCTTTAGTAGATCAACCAAACTGATTTTATCAATCTCTTCTGGCCTTAAAATCTGCGCCTTGGCTTCACACTCTCATATTCCTTTTTTTTAACCTCCCTTGGGCTGCACTATAGGATAACACACAGCTGCTCCTCAAGTTGGATTGACTTTGCCTTTATGGATATGATCAAAATTCTCAGCAGGGGTAAATCACCATTTCTCCACTGCAGGGAGTAGTGTAAAAGGTCTTACTTATCTCAATGGATGCAAATGAAGGGTAGTTTAAGACCAGTTAAGTAAAGACTCTTGCTGGTACAAAAGTAAATACAGAGAAAGAGGAAAGAAAAGAATTTTATTTACTACCAGTAGACAATGGTATAATGATGCTTTAAGTGGACTTACTTATTTCCAACCTTGTCCCCTTTATGATGTTATTTCCACCTTTGCAGAATGCACATAAACCTGTAGCAGTTCAGGAAGGTCCCTTTCATGTCCAGTTGTCACTGCATTACAAAGTGCTTTAAGATGCAAAGTGTCAGGAAATCCTTTAACTGGGAAGTCTTTCCATTACATCCTGACTCTTGTCACATTTTGTTGAGGGCAGCTAGTCCTCCACCTCCTTCCCAGAGGTCTCTTACAAATTTTCACCACTTCAGCTATCCTGCTGCCTTCCTGCTCTCCACTTGCACTGAAGCTTCTACTTGGCTCATATTTGCTGGCCTCACAGACTCCCATATTCCTGAGGTGCTGCTGGAGAACAGCCATGAGAAATCCTTCCGCTAATATATTGTCACCTGGTCTCTGAAAATCTTCTTGATATATGTTTTTCTTGTAGTGTCTATGGCTTTTGTTTTCAAATTCTCCTCTTTCTTCCAGCTTTTCACAGGTCCTTAAGACCTTTCCTTTCCCCTTTCATATCTCCCCATGACAAGTTTCCTAGTTTCTGGGGGAATAAATTCATAATGCAAAGCCTCTCACTCTGGATGTCAAGTGATTTTTTTTCCCCCTTTCAGCCTCAATGTACAATTTAATAAGAAGTTCCTGTGAAAGCTAAAGTTCTTGCCAGAAATGCATAGTTCTTTTGAGCAGCAGGGTATATTGACCACTGATTGTAGCTTTAATGTTTATACACACATGCACAGAATGCTGTCCTGAAGACTGCTTCTTGCACACATCCAAAGCTCAAGTTAATCTTAGTCACAGTACAAAGGGACTAGTTTTGAAGGAGAACAGATTTTTGAAGATATTTTGAGGACACAGTCTTAAGACGATGCTTGGTAACCGAGGAAAGATCCTGTCTAAAAGTTGTTGTGTTGTTGCTGCTGTTCTGTACTAACAAGAACGACCATATATGAAGGTATGGCTGCACTGTGTGTCTGACCAGCAGATTTCCATGAGCTTTAGCTCCTACTGTCAGGAATGTGATCTTAGTTACGGACATGATCTGCAACAGTGAGAGACAGTCAGTCACTATTTCATGACAATCTCGGTTCTGGGGTCTATAAAAGACTGACAAATCAACCTCTAGGTTCAGCTAGGAGGGGGGAAAGCATTTCAAAATCCACAAAAGAAAACCTCTGGAAGCATTAGCATCCCTGAGCTAGTTACAGAGAAGTGGAAAAGAGAGGGTCAGAGCTCTGAAAGGATTGGAGTCTTCCACTCTTTGGACTACTGTCTGCTTGGCATATGCATTAACAAGTAAAAAACCACTGAATGATCTTCTCAAATGAGGGAAGATTTATGACTAAGTGGCATTATACCCACCGATTTGTTCTTAATGAGGTCAGAACATGTTTAAAAATATTTCCTGATATGTCTTGTCAAAAGTGTAGTGTATGTGTATCAAAGACTGGTCAGTGAAACCTACAGTTTTCCGTCTCTCAGTGTTTTTTGGTTGTTTAGAGACATGGACAGCTCCTATGAATACTGTGCCTTTTGGGCTGACTCCCTGCCAGAAATACTCACGTGTTGTGATTTCCATGCTGTATCGCCTTGAAAAGCTCAGCCTTAAGAATCGTCCCCAGGTCACGTTTTGCCCTGCTCTGGAAGGAGGCAGGGAGCCAGCAGCACTGACCGTCAGGAGACATCATGTCCCCCGCTTTATTGTTGATTTTCTGTAGCACACTGCTCACCATCACTCATATCTTCTGTTTTGTTTTTCCTGTCTATGGATGAATGTAGTCATTAAAATCTCAACTAATTTCTATGGAGACCACAAGTTCATCAGGACAGGGATGGTGTCTCATGGTCCACATATACTGAACTTCAAACAGCTGGCACCTGCCACGAGCTGTGCTGTGGTGCCTGGAATTGCCTTGAACTGACTTATGCTCCTCTTTCTACTGTCTCTGCCTGCCTTTCTACAGACCCCTTGGGATGTGACCACACAGACTGTGAGAGCTTAATTAAAATTAGCTTAAAACAGAAGCAGTGGAAAAGATGTGAAAGATGCTGGAGACCCAGCTGGCAAATGCAGAGCCTCAAGTCAAACTGAATTTAAAAAAACAGGTTTAAATCCAGTGAGAGTATCTACACAAGGGTTTCTCCCAGTTTAAGTTAATTGGTTTAAAAGAATGCTTTAATTAATCCTGTGTGTTCCTATAGGTGGATGAGACCTTCCTTGGAGGCAGTAGAAAGTGGCCAATGTTCTCAGACCAGGATGATTGCAAGGAAAAGCATTTAGCCATTGGCATCCTCCTCCCATGGGAGCAGCAGCTAGCCCAGCTGCTGCACCAGGGATGCTGATTCAGATCCACCAAGTATCATAAAATTTTTTGTCTCACCTGGGATAAGCTGCTCAACATTTTACCCATTTCTCTGCCCAAGAAAAAAAAAGGATAACTGCATCTAATTCCCTGGGGTGCCTAAGAAGAAATATATAAAACATTATGAGGGGACGAGATACTTCAGTAATGAGGGCCATGTTATAACTACCTCTTTCTTTCCATGAGCTTTGCAGTGTGGCTACCAGCCTTCCATTACTTTTCAGACAACGAAGGCATTAGATGTGTCACCAGAATGATTACTGCCAAACTTGTGATGTATTTTGTGTATGAAATTTAAACATTTATGGTGCTTTGCAAAAATAAAGCAAAAAAAATTAAAAATCCTCAAACCCTTAGTCCTTAACATCTTTCAGCAGATCTTGTGGTGTTGGATGGAAAATGAATTTAACAGGATATTACTGTTCTGTTGCAATATTTCTGGTGTACAACAATATTATAGTTGGTGTTAAACTTTATTACTAACCCTGTGATAAAATTAGTTCAATATTGGCTGCTTTTATAATATGGTTTTACAATTGCAACATGGGATAATGTGATAGTAGGGAAAAAAACAGAAAAATTACAAACAAACCCAAAACCTCCAAACCCAAAAGCACAGAGTGGAGGAAAGGAACAGAAAGTTACATAGTGGGAGGGTACAGGACAGGGGTTGCATTTTAATGTCGGGTGCTGTGAAAATTTCTTTCTGGAACGGCTCGAAGCCAGAAGCAGACTTTTGATTATATTATACACAGGCTGATGACTGTCACAGTGAAAAGTGTCAAACGGAGAGCAGACAGGAAAGGCAGGAGAGAAAGAAGGAAACAATTTCATGGCAGTGACTATGCCTAGTTTGCCCGGAGGTGAATTTAGAGCAATGTCATCATGCTGTCTTTGGTTTCCCAAGGAATGCAGGCTTCCAAAATGGGACTTTTTGAGGTTATTTGTATTCCTAAATCGAGTGAGCTTAACCACAGAAGAGTTTAGTACATTAGGGTGGAAATAGAAGTCTAAGCAGTGCTGTAACAGCATAATCAGTGTGTGGCATTCAGACACCCAGCCTGCCACACTGTGCCATGTTCGATCAGACATCTTCCTTTCACTGCTGTGTCATTCGCTGTTTCATTTACAGAGCTGATGAGCTCTTTCGGGCAGATATTGTCTCTTCTTTCATGTTTTTGCAGAGCTTGGTGCACCAGGACCTGTTCCCTGCTCTTATTTTTGGTTACTGGGCTAGCATAAATCCTAGCAGAGCTTGGAGAGCCCAGTTCTGAACTGGCGCAATCCTCAGTAGCTCTACTGGAGCCAGTACTAAGCAGGCAGAGAAAGAGGGCAGAAAGGACTGTTTATGGCAATTGAAGATCTAGGTTTGGAAGTGATGACTTCAGAGCTGTGTTTAGGATGGTGCATCGCAGGTATGTTGTGGCTCATGTCCTGCTGTGTCTCCAGGTCACCCTTGTCTTAGGGGTACCCATCCCTTAGGGAGCAACTGGCCCTTGCTGCACCTTGTCATAGAGTAGAAGATGAAATCAGAATCATATCCTTGTTAGTGTTATGCTGTTATAGCATCTTCTGTTTTTTTGGTGAAAGTAGGAGTATCACTTCATGAGAATTATGGCATCTACTGGAAGCTGCTATTAGAAGCAAGGCAGAAGTTACACAAACCTAAGAGCTATACTGGTGTCTGTGCAGAGCTCTGTGCTGATTTCTAAAGAAATTTCTGCTGTAAAACTATTGAGCCAACCTGGCTCCAATGTTTCCTCTGCTTCAGCTTAATCTGTTCTCGTGTTGGAGCACATGTCTAGTAAAAAGGAGTGGAAGGTAGAAAGAATCTGGAAAATGTGTTGCCTACATGAGCAGTGTATGCAGCCAGCAGAAGTAGCTATTCCTAGTAAAGAGAGCTGGGAATAGTTAGGAACACTCACTGGAGAGCATAAAACCCTTTGGGCTTTGTTGCAAAGATTACTGATACAGATATGTGGTGATTTCTGGAAGGAAAACACAACACATGAAAAGAAAATAACAGAACTTGGAGGTGAAGTTCAGACTTTCTGAAATTAGCAGTGAAGTTGCTAACTACCTGTGGAAGCCCGGGCTCTGCTAGCCCTTATCTAACCCATCATGCATTGAAACCAGGGAGTGCTTTGCCCTGGACACTAGAGCTAAATCGCACCAGCACAAACCTTGTATGATGCCCACTCCTCAAATGAAAAAGAGAGCAGAATAGTTGTAAGAACCTGCAAAATCGGGGTCTAAAGAAGTTGCTGCAGTTTGTGGTGGTGCTGACACGCTTTAAACTCACTACAACTACCCTGTTTTGCTCTTCATACTTATGTAGGCACTTTGGGTTGTTTCCACACCATGCACCCTTGTCACACCAGCTGCTCTTGACAGCCTCATCTTTCTAAGACTCTTTCTCTCCTCCAACCAAACCACACAGAAGATTTGGGTTTGTGCATAAGTTTTTCTGAAGAAAGTTTGTTTGGCTGTGAATTGCCACATTCTCCACGGCGTGCAGTCCATTGTACACAGCTGAGCCGCATCCCATCAGGCGGGTTTCAACTAACAAAGGGGTGGATCGGAGGGTGGTGTCATCCATTGCTCATTGATCTGAAGGGTCTTTTCCAACCTGAGGTTTATATAAACAACATTTAAAGGAGAACATGCAGCATTGCAGTGGGTGATTTTCTTAAAACTAAGAGCAGCTGAAGGGTACATGAGCACGTAGGTGGGAAGGATTTAAAATGATGAATGATTAAAGCCTGCAGACAAACTGTTTGTTTATCTCTGTAATAGCCTTGGTAGCTAATAGTACGGCTTTCACCCATGGCTGGAGTTGGTGGGATGCTTAAGGCACACTAAAGGTGGGGAAACACTTCTTCAACTGGATGATCCCTCACCAAGATGTATACTTGACTTCTCTTGCAGCACTGTCTATTGCAGAAAGTACAATATAAACTGCACCTGAAGGACTGGCTTCACCCCACACTGGTGGACCTGAGTGGACTGCAGACTGTGTGCCACCATCCTCTTTCTGCTCCTGAGTGTGGATACGAAGGCATTCACCTCCTACTGTCAGCTTTTGTCCTCAGGCAAGTATCTCCATCTCTGGTTCTGGTGTCTATCCTCTCCACTGTCCTCCCGTCCTCCAGGAGCAGCTGGCAGCCTGAGGCATGCATGAGTAGGGACAGGGCTCCCTCACCCCACGGCCCCCAGATGCAATCAACCCCGGGGTGCCCACCATGGGAAGTGAGGCCTTTTCAGGGGTGATTAGGAACACAAAGGACTGTGCCTGACAATTAGAGAGAGGCTTTGGGACTGTGACAAGCATGACTGGAATTTGGAGCAGATGAGCACTAAAATCGTGCATGGCCACAGCCTCATCTTTACGTTTCAGCAACAAGTTTTAAAGCTGGGATACATGTTTTAACTTTTTGTTTTTAACTGTAATTTTTTTTTTTTTCCACAGCTTTCTCAGGCAGTTGAAAGAGAACTGTGGTACCAAATCCGCCTGTGGTGGAGGCAGGAGATTTTGCAGCAATCAGACCCGGAGTAAAGAACCAGGACCCAGAAACTGACTGTAATGAGAACGCATCCTTTCAGAGCCAGCCATCAGGGAGAGCAAATCAATCACACCCTGCCCTCCACTGGGACCAGTGAGTGATTGATTCAGCTTCTGTCGGCTGCCCTTATGGACCGGCATGTACGTGAACATGAAAGGAGCAGAACAAAGGCCTATTACTGCAGTGGGCAGAGAGAAGGCTCCCCTGCTGCTTGATGTATCTCTCCCTCTCTAAGCTATTGCAGCCTCCCCATCTTTGTCCTCCTTCCTCCTCCAGTGATTTCGTCCTTCCTTCCTCTGTTTTCCAGCCAGCCTGCTCCCAGTCTCTTTCTCCAGTTCCTCCCAATTGTGATGTTTTCTTGTCAGGAAAGTCCTAATAACCTCATTTAGAGACTACTGTTCCTGGCTGATCCTTGTGGTCAGTCTTGCTTTCCCATCTATTTTTCTCTTCCCGTCTCCATTCATCCACCTCTTGCAGTAAGGATGAAAAAAGAAGGCTCAGCTGAGTGTCTGCTTTTGGAGATTCATCACTGGTGATGTACTGGCCTCCCAGTTCTTGCTTGTGGTACCCAATATCTCTCTCCTTCTGCAAAATTTCCGTTTTTCTTATTTGTCTTGGGTAGGACCTTGGAGCTGAGTCATAGAAGTGAAATGCAGCATGGTTATTTTGGTTTAAAAAGAGTTTCTGTCCTTTCCCACTGCATAAAGAAGTGTGAAGGGATGAAAATTTGCCTGTGATTTTTCTTCCATAAACTTCTTGAATTCACCCACATTATTCATAGTCCCTGGCTCTTCCCGCTCAGGGATTTTCTGGGCTCCTGTTGCTGAGGCCTCTCAGTGAATTGACAGTTGAAGCCAGCAGTGCCCAGACATGAGCTAAACAGTGCAAGAGGGGTGGTACTGGCTGCCCCACTGCCAGCCAGCTGTCTGAAGCTAACCCACTCCTCTGCTGAGCGGCTGGCATGCTTTTGGAACCTCAAAGATTGCGTGAAGACTCACGCTGCAGCATTTCAGGCAACGTCTGAGACCCGCGGTCATCTCACCCCAGCTCTGACTGTCCCCAGGTGTGGATATTGATGAATATTGAGCACCTCCAGCTTGAGTTCACAGGTTATTGTGTCTTGGGCACTGCTTTCTCTGGACTCCTAAACTTCCCAAAAGAGATTGCAGATGCTCAGAGTTCCAGCAACCCAAACCTCCTGCTGTCCTGGTTGGCCTTTGGCTTATGAGGACAGGTCATAGAACCATAGAATGGTTTGTGTTGGGCGGGGACCTTGAAGATCATCTAGTTCCAACCTCCCTGCCATGAGCAGGGACACCTTCCACCAGACCAGGTTGCTCAAAGCCCCATCCAACCTGGCCTTGAACACTGCCAGGGAGGTGACAGCCACAGCTTCTCTGGGCAACCTGTGCCAGTGCCTCACCATCCTCAGAGTAAAGGATTTCTTTCTTATATCTAATCTAAATCTACAGTCTTTTGGTTTAATGCCATTATCGCTTGTCCTATCACTCCATGTCCTTGTCAAAAGTCCCTCTCCAGGTTTCTTGCAGGCCCCTTCAGGTACTGGAAGGTTACTATAAGGTCTTCCTGGAGCCTTCTCTTCTCCAGACTGAACAGCCCCAGCTCTCTCAGCCTGTCTTTATAGGAGAGGTGTTCCAGCCCTTGAATCGTCTTGGTGTCACTCCTCAGGACCAACAGGTCTATGTCATTTTTATGTTGGGGGCCTCAGAGCTGAACACCGACCCTAGTGTTTTTTTCTGTTGTCAGCTGTTGTTGGGCCCAGCAACAAGCACCAGAGCTACAAGCATAGCTTTGTACGGCCAGGGGAAGATGTGACACTCTAGGGTGCTGGGAGTTTAATAGCCCTCTGTTGCTGCCCAAATATGTAGAGTGGCTCAAGGTAAGGAAGAGCACCAACACCTAGCCCTTCCTCTGCCGATGCATAGGAAAGTCCTCCCTTTGATACATACTTTCTTACTTACCTCTGTTTAATCACCCCCCCATTATTTATTCAGTCTAAAAGAAGTTTCTGGTTGTGCCAAGTGAGGAATTTTTATTTCTCAAATCCATATGCCCATGCAAACTCAGCAAAATCCACTGGTACAGAGCAGCGTGGTTAGTATTCTGCAGCTCCATGGATAGCCTTTGAGGGTTTTTTTTTCTCCTTTGTCTTTGTGTGGACATACACACACACAAGGAGAGGGCAAAGGCTAAAACCTCTGAGGGGCTGCTTAGAGTTTCATCAATATTTCATGATTAAGAAGGTGACAGAATTCTGCCTTATTTAATAAGAATATTCCCTAGGTAGGTCCTGTTTTCCCAGCCTGTTCCTGTAATTACAGACTGTTTGTGCATTAGCTGAGCAGCTTCACTGGAATGTCTCACCCTCAACTGTTTTAAATTAAAGGGTTGACTTTTGCCTTGGTCAGACCCACGCTTTTCCCGGAAACTAGTGACATGTTTCATAGTTGATTTTAAATGAACAGGGAAGGGAAGAAAAGAAAGTGCAAGAGAGAAACTGGGTGCACTTGGAGGAGCTGAATTTCACCCTGTCTCAGCTTGCTCCCGTGAGCATGCGAGCATCAGGCCGCAGTAGTCAAAATGTCAGAAGAGACTCTCTAAAAATCATAATCTGGGAGCAGTGGTGCCCACTGGCTGGATAGAAGTTGGTCTGCAGGGAGGTGGGGATGGAGTTGTTTAAACCACCACTGCAGCTCTGTGCAATAGAAGCTGTCATTGACTATGGATATCCACAGCACCAAGCTTCACGCGTCAGTACCTGGTTGGCTTCTCAGGGCTACCACATGATACCGTGCTCAGAGCAGGTCTATATGTTAGCATGCTCAATGCTTTGCAAATGCCTGGTGTTTTACAGACAAAGGAAGTATGGGCAGCATGGTTGTGTTTTGAGCTCCCAACGTAAAGGTCAGAAGGGGCTACAGAAGAGCACCCCAGGTCTTCGGCCCCCCCTGTATTCCTGCAGCTCAGGGTGGGGGTGGACACATCCCCAGTGTGAAATGGGGACAGGTCATGTGCATGGGACTGTTGCCACACCACGGCAGCATGCAGTGGTGCAAATCAGGGGAAAAGGAGAGCTTAAGCCTCCTTAGCACTCTCACTCTCACCTAAGTAAACCTGTTTTAGAAGTGTTTCTTTTGGTGGGTCCGTGCTGGCTCATTCCCACGTCCTGGTGGGGCACAGGATGCATCATGGGTTCACACTGGGGGCTTTGACCCACGAGGAACTGCTCTTGGCTGGTGTAATGCACCTTCTGCTCGGTGTCTGGGAGAAAAGATGTTTTTCCTCTTGGACCAAGTGACGCACTTCCTGGCCCTAGCAACTCTGTAGCCCTTGTGGTTACCCCCCTTAGCAGGATATGTTTCATTAGCATCTCCAAGAGATGCTGTTAGCTTGTCTGCAGGTGTCACCGCAGGAAGGCTCAGTCCATTCAGGGCTTTCCACCATGTTGTCTGCTTTAGTCTACGCAGCGCAGTCACGGGTTAAGTGAATCAGTATTTGCAGTATGGACATGGCAAGGAAATGACAAGGTGAGCCGCAAAGGGGTGAGGGAGGATGTGGGCAGAATGACAGGAGGTGGCTGCTGCTGTCCTGCCTTCTCGAATTCATCTGACTTCTTTGTTCCAGCTTTAGGAGCCTTAGGAGGGCAAATTCCACAGGAGATCAGCAATTCAGCCCACAGCAGGATCAAAGCCGTCTCATTTCCAGGGTTTGCGTCTAATGTTTGGATTCTCTGGCACAAGGACAAAGTCAGGATTTTCCATCAGCTGGGGCACTGAAAGCTGTGTGTGTTTGTATGTGTGTATGCCTCTATTTGGCTTCTCTCATATTTAATACTGGCTGGGGTCTCCACCCTGCTTTCTGCTTAGGGCTTTCTCATCTACCTGGCCGCCTATTTGTATGAACCTTGGAGGAACTGCTTAGCTTTGGGAATGCTTCATCCCTTTCGTACTTGGTAGGAAGTGACCTTTGGGTTTAAAAGTTATTTGGGATGAGAGCACGCAGGCTATGCTTTCGTAAAAAAGCTAGGAGTAACCCTTCAAACCACTTGTCAGTGTCACAACTCCCAGCTTACCTCCCAACAGGAGCTAGTACAAAATTGTTACTTTTTTCCCCCCATTTAACTGAGTATCTCAATACATGTAGTTGGAAATGCTCAATAATTGCCACAAACATGTACTCTGAGTAAAAGAAATGAGTCTGATGTGACCATCACTGCTCACTGGTCTTTTCCCTCTGAACATTGCCCATCACAGCAATCCTTCCTTCTCCTGGATAGTTTTCCCTCAGCCAGCACCACACGGAGTCAGTGTGGTGCAGCAATAGGATCTGAACAAAGAGAAAAAATCCTAATCTGTGCCTATATATCCCAGAGAACATTTAAGACATCCTGAAAATGTCTTCTGGGGCATGGGGACATCATATAGCAACCTTGAACACATGACCGCCTTGTGGCTCAGCAGTATGGGTGACTCAAACCAACAGTCAACGTTCTGGCCCAGAGCTGCCTACAGTTAGCTGCGACTCTGGTGATGCAGGCTGGGGTTTCCACCCTCTCTGTGCTGCAGTTGTCCTTTGGTAAAATAACGCTACTGATTGTCTGTGAGGTGTTTTGGGGTTTTCATCTGGAAAGCACCCCAAGAAAACTGCCTATTATTGGGAAGAATAATAAAAAGCATTAAGTTCAGAAGGTGACTAAAAGAGCAGTTGGGAGTTCAGCTGTTTTCTGCTGGCAGTGATACTCTGAAAACCTAATGTTGTTCAGTGGACACTGTGATGGCTCTGAGAGTTCCTGCTGAGCAAAGGCGAGAAGGGAGTCACTCCCAGGCTGCAAAGGCTTCTCTTCTCTATGGCAAGTCACCAGTTAAATGTGAGCTGGGATTAGGCAAATTTACTGCTGCAGGTACAGAAAACAAATACCAGGTCCTAGAGGGTAGGACATGCCAGGTGGCTGGAATGCTCAGTCTTTTCTTCTGAGACCAAAATTTACTAATGAGGTTGTCCTCGGAAAACAAGTCATCCGGATGAGCTCTTTCAGAGGCTAAAGTTCAGGTCTTGTCTTGCTCCAGGACATGGGTTTGCTTTTAATGGAAGCCTTGAAATTAAAATAATAATAATAATAATAATAATAATAATAACAACAACAACAACAACAACAACACCACCATCACTAATAACTGGTTGGCTGCTGTTTGTACGCTAGCCAGGAGCTTACGGTTGAGGTGTTTACCCTTATTTCACAGCTAATTTCCCTATGTTCTTGTAGGTGGATGAATCCATACCACTCGTTACAAGTTTTTTGGAGGTGGGAAGACAGCTGGGGTCACTATGAGCTGTAGCAGAGGAAGCTCTGCCTCACAGTCCTCCTCACAGTCCTTTCTTGCAAAACCTCCTCCTCCTTCGCATCCACAGACCTCCGCAGCCACAGGGGTACCACTAGCAGCACACAACAGCAGAGGAGCAGTGTCTGGTGCACTCCGCCCCCGTGTAACTGAGACACCCAAGAGCTCACAGCTTGCCTTGTTGCCTAGTACTGTTTTTAAGGTGATGTTCCATGTTTTCACCTGCAATAAAGCCGCAGCACAGATTTACTGGCTGTCCATGGCTAATTTTAGAGAGATCTGCTAAAAGAGGCCATCTTCAGGGTGATTCCAACATATTGGACCTGTCTCTAGCTAGTGCTGTACTGAAGAAAGGGTGTTTATGGGTGTGTTCGATCCTTGAATAGGAATGAGGAGGAGTAAAAATACGTATTTATCTAGGAGGTATTCACATACCTGAGCTAGGAGGCCAGGTTCCCTCAGGGGCAGGGGAAGAATGATTACAAGTGGATGTCGTTCTGCAACAGCTGTATAAGGGACTGCCAGTTTAATTAGGCTGAATAGCCGCTTAGCAGATGCATAAACTCGAGAGTAGGAGGAACAGCTGGACTTCGTGCACCCACATGAGATGCAGGACAGTTGTCCTGAGGTATAGGGAAGCTAGGGGGTCTCTGGAAGAAGCTTTCCATTTTGCTGTAGTGGCTTCCTGAGCTGTCCTGTGGCTTCCAGTCCTATGGCTGATCTGCAAGATCAGACTGCCACGTGCTCCCGAGAAGTATAGGAAGATGAATTTGCAGTCACGGATGTTAGGGGAAAGGGAGGAGTCAGTTTACTCCCAGGCACCTGGTTTGTGAGGTTTTAGTCCTGCAGACTCATCACTTGTTTTGGCCAAGTGAGGTTCTGCTATACGGTGGAGTAAGTCACCAGCTCAGAGGGCTGCTGCTGGACTTGGGAGCAGAGCTAGGTGCCACAGACAGCTTCTCTTGCACCACATGGCACGGTGGCAATGTCTGAAATCATTGACTGGATCCATGGGCAGCCAGGTCTCTGTTCTTAGGGGATAACCCACCATCCACTCTTCAGTCCTATAGGCACTACAGTATCTCTAAGACCTTAAAAAGGTGTCTAGCCCTCCAGAGAAGTTACCAGCTGCTCAGCCTCTCTGTGTCCCAGCTGACTCGGGGTCTCTGAAGAGCAGCTTTAGTGCTGTGCTACAAAGGCTGCAGGACAAGCAGCAGCACTTGTGTGCATACCCAGGAACACAGCCCATTAGTGCTGATTACTTGTCTCACCCTCCTGAGAGCATTTTTTTTTCTGCTTTGAATGTACAGACAGGATTTTTTTCTGTAGTTTGAAAACCAACACTGGTTAGACTAGAAGTTGAGCAATCCGAGTACGTGGGTCTGTGAAACTGGCTGTGACATAGATGTGGTCAGCAAAGGTAGAGTGGGGGCAAGTAGGGCAACTCCGCCAAAAGATGCATAAATATTTCCAGTTCTTCCATCAGTGCCTGTCTCACACTAGCCAGAAAACAGCAGAATGATACCCATGACTGAAGAAATACCAGGCATCCCTGGAGCTGCCTGTAGCCTTTTAGTAAGACAGTCTGTCCAAGCAGGGAGTCACAAGTTATTTTCCCTTCTAAAGATGATACAGAATGGTTGGGTCTCATGTAGTTTGTACCCACCTCTGAAGCTCTGTTTGTGCTGATGACTCAGTTTGCTGCAGTGATACTGGGAAAACGAAAAAAACTCTCTCAGTATAATTTCTGAGAAGAAGAGGCAGGCTCACCTGAAAATCAGCTGTTGGTTAATAAAACTTGATCTGCTGAATCATATCTTTGTACAAGCTGGCGTGATCTGCGGTGACCTAGGGAGGTTTTTTGGATCTGAATGCAGAAGGCTTTGGCATCCCTGTGCTGCCACAGAATCCTTAAAAACAAGTTGCATTGAGAGAATTGTTACTGTGAAAAACTCTGCCTCACTTGCAGTATGTTTCATTCAGTCAAGGTCTAGGAGAAAGTTATATAGCAGACATTAAATCCCACCTACACTCCTTTTTTTTTTTTTTCTTTTTACAGACAGATGTCAGTGCCTTTGAGTGTATGCTACTTTTCAAAGTGGCTTTGTAAGCTGATAACACATTCTTCGGAGGCTACACAATACTTAGCACTGCTCTAACAATTTTTATCTTCAAAGTGCTCTCCCTTGTGCAAAAGGAAAGTCAGTCTCTTCCCCAAAGAATTTCAAATCTAAAAAGACAAAAAGGGGTTAGTGGAGAATGGGACTACATGAAGCAAGTTCTCAGGCAGTAGTTCACTTGCCATAAACAAGTCATTTTCGGTTAACCTGAAACTTCGGAAAATCATGCCACATTTTCAAGATTTTTCACCCCCAAAGAACGAAAGAAAAACATTTTTGAAAATATTGCAGTCTTGCACCTTACTGTTTGCAAAACCAAAACTTTACATCTCAAATCAGTATTTTGACTGGAAATACAACTAATTTTATATTCTTCAAAAAAGGTATAAAAATAAAAAGCCTCAGAGGATGAAACAGATATTTTGTTTTGGATAAAATGAAATAATCTTTATGTTTCCTGGTTCAGCCACTGAATCGAGAAAAAAAATAAAATCAATGCTGAGAAGAGCCTTTATAAGAGAAAGGCATTAGAACCCCTCCCGTAAAATGGAGAAACTAAATGGTAGTGAATATCGCTACACTGATTTTCATGGTTGACCTTCCAAGCTACCCTTGCCCTTCCCAGACCTGTGTCACATATCAAAGCCAGCTATGGTATACTCATGATTATCTTACGCACAGGGCTGGGATGCAGCTGTGTTCCTTCTTTTTGTGTTGAACAAGACCCTCGCAGGAATGGATCTGCAGAGCACTTGCACAAAGAGCACAAAGCTTCTCTTGCTTAAAGATCAGCAGATGGATACGGAAGCTCCTGGAGGTAGTAAAAAATACTGTGGGATGGGTACTGCAGGTCACTTTTGTGGTTCAATTCTGCCAGGTATGAGTAAGAACTAAACCCCATAGAGGCTGTGCCGCGCAGTACTGAGATGTGAAACATCAGCCTTCATCACAGGAGAGCTCTCAGCTTTTGGCTAGGCAGCCACCGGGTTGAGGGTTTGAGGTAGCTGGTTGCCAGATATGAGCTTGAAATTAATCTTAAGTATCAGTCCAGACACAGTAAACAGCTGTGTTGGCTGGAGAGAGTTTGGACCCTGGACAGGAACCCAGTCCATTGAGATATGGTCAATAACTACATGAGCTGTTTTCTGTAAATGAGGCTGGGTAATGACCAAGGGAATGGCTTCTCTGTGAGGAGGATGAGGCATGTTTCTTGCTGCATGGAGAAGGTGAAGTATGCCCTCAGCTGCACTGATTCAGGAACATGCAGTGTCCTTCCTTGCTTTGAGATGGCACTAGTGTTCAATTTGTGGATCCCAAGCTCCTTTGGCTCCTCATTTGTAGTTGAGGCTGCTTGAAGGGACCATGAGGTCCTCTCCTTGTCTTCTGAAGCAAAGAGCCTAAACATGATCTTATCCTTGAAAGAGAAGAACTTTTGGGATCCTTCTGTCCCACAAAGGACTCATATATGAAATCCATCCTCCACCAGTATTTTCATGCCTTGCTGCAGATGGAGGTTGCACAAGGGTGCTTGAGAGCATGGTGGGATGAAGTAGTGGCACCTTCCCTTGCCTTACAGCAGCCATGCTCTGCAAACCGCTATAACGGCTCACACACCAAATTTCCAAAAGAAGCAAGAAAAGATCACCATGAGTACTCTGAGAAGCCCCAGCATAAGGCCTCAGCCTTAAAATAATTAGTATTGATTTGCTCCAATGACTTGGGCTGAATGTGATAGTTCCACAAGCTACATCTGCCTAGAGGCTTTGTGCTCAAAATAGCTTCTTTTTCCAGTCTCCTTCAGCTCCTGTTTCCTTTGCTCTTCCAAATCACTGCAGAGTAGCATTCTGCAGGGAGCTATGGGGAAAATCCCATTATAGACTGTGTGAGAGCTCACAAGATATTCAAAAAGTGAGGCAGGTGATGTTAGGTTTGAGTATTAGAAAACAAATTACTGGAAACCAGGCCACAGTTCCACAGTGTCTCGCAGCAAACAGCCAAAATCAGCTCCTTTAAAACTTTGTTTGAGAAAGGTAAATGTTCTGTTTTCTGCAAATGCTACAAAGCTGTTGGTTGAAAGTGTTGGTGAATAACTTTTTAAAAATCCCCATTGCTTAATATCATTGCACTAGCCGGAGAGAAATGCTCCCTGGTCTTATCTTTTAGGAATATAATCCCTGCAGAGTGAGGATGTCTATTTGCATTTTCCTATTAGTGACTAACACAGTGGGTGCAACAGAAAGTTTAATTACAGTTGGGCTGAGGGAGATGAGAGAGCCACAAAGGGGAGAAAAGGTTCTGTAACCGACTGCCATTTCTGCTCCTCCTTCCCTGGTTTCTCAGAAAACCTCAGGCAAGTTTCTCATGCTTCTCCCCAGACTGAAGGGGAAGGCTTTTAAAGAAAAATTCGGTGGAGGTAGGGAGAAAATTGGTTCAATGTGTTCTGCCAGTTGGTCTCCTTACACAGCCATTACCATTTACATTGGTTACCTGAAAGCTTTTCTGACATGCACAATTACTGGCCTCCAGAGAGACTGAAATAACACATTGCACTATGCTGGGGCTGCCCCTGGGCTCCAACTCCTTCCTCCCATAGCTGGGCACTCTTCAACCCCTACGTACATTAATATACCCCAGGGTATCCCATAGCAAAGATTTGGGGATTTTTTCACCCTATTTTTCTACTTGCAAAGCCAGAAGAAATGAAATAAAATAAATAAAGGCTCACAGCTTCCAGTAGAAAGATATAAATTGTTGGGTGGTTATGTAGTAAAATAGTCTTGTTCTGAAAAACATGCTTATATCATTCCGATGCTCTGGTGGGAAACAGTCCCACTCTCCGAAGGGAAGAAAGTCTTCTTAGAGTCTTCCAGAGATGCATGCCTCAAAAAGGGAGAAGAAATCCTCCCTGGTGCCCAAGGAGAAGCAAAATTTGGGAGTATGATTTACAAAAATGAATGTTATGATAGCAATACTTACCATGTAAGTGAAAACTTGGATGTGAGGCTGTAGGGGATGAAACTGCATCAGCATCCAGATCCCAAATGACAAAATAAAGAAAAGTGGGAGCCAAGAGTGAGATTAACTGCTTGGGGTAGGTCAGTTTGCTCCTTGCTTTAAAAGCACTTTATTTCTGAGGGACATAAATAAGGTACACAATGACACGGTGAAAAGGAACAATCAACATATTTCCATCAGTGTTATTGCCTGGAGGATGATCTGCTGAATTTCACTGTCATGTGGGACCAATGTGGTTGTCTCTCCCGTGCCATGCACACATAGATCCATTGCATACACACCAAACTCCTTGATCTGGGTCTTCCAGGTTTGCAGGTCTGTCTTCAGACCCCATTTTACCTTCATTTTTGAATGGAGTAGCTGGGGGATGAGGAGGTGGTGGAGCAGATATACTTCACCTGCTCATCTCCTGTCTCATTCAGAGGGACTCAGCCTTGCCTTCGGTCATACTGCTTCGACAGGAGGGTTGGACTAGATGACCCACAGAGGTCCCTTCCAACCCCTACCATTCTGTGATTCTGTGAAAGTTTGGCAGCTGAACGGATGCCAAAATAGGAGCTGCTTTCTTGAAAATCTGGCCTCTGGTGACCTGCTCTAGTGAAAATGAGGAGACTTTGGCATTTTTGGGTGGGATTCAGCTAACAGATTAAGGCATACAAATTTAGAAGTCCAGCTGTCCAAACTCCAATTATAGTCAATGGAGGTCAAAGTTGTCATACAGTTGTCTGAACATAGGCTTCTAGTGTCATTTTAAATGCCCTCTGGTATCCAAGATATCTCCCTGGGGCTAGAAAACATTACCCAAACTCCGTGAGAAACCTGCAACCTTCTGGAGCAACAGCTGGCAACCACCCAGGACAGCCCAGAGCCTCTAATGGTACGAGATGCCTCTTTTATGCGAAATAATTTATCCGCTGATCAATGTTACCTAGAACCAAGAAAAACAGACTTCTGCAGATGATCAGCATTGACTAGATCTGCACTGGCTATAAAAGAAATGAAGTACCTAGTTCATAACATACATAAATTTAAGAGTCAGTCTAATGCTTGACCCCATAACTAAGAGCTGACTCCTTCCTTTTGTTGTCTACACATTCTTAAACTAAGTGGAGCTGCCCTGGACTCCAGACGGGTGGCCCCTGTCCTAAACCCCAACACACTGCAGCAGAATGGCCAGGAAACCTGTTAGGTCTAGTTTCTCTGAGAGCTCTTGACTGGTTCATGAGGAGACAGTGATGAGGACATGGCCCAAATGGCTCCGTGGAGCAGCCCAACAGCCGAAACCCAGAACCGCTCTGGCTCACAGAGCTCTGGTGGAGCCTATGCCCGGCTCTCTATGCATATCCTTGTCCTGGCTTTTCTCTTCTGCTATGGTCTATTTTCATCATGCTCATATTATCCAGATTTTAGGTGGTGGCCATGGAGCTTTCTTTCCCTTGAAAGTAAGTTTTTTTGCTTAATTTTAAGGCTTATATAAATTAAACAGCTAAGAAAGAGTATATGAATATGACCTCATTTTTACCTCCTACCTCCCCCCACACACTTCCCCAGTTGACATGTTTGTGCAAATGTTGGAGATGAATAACGTAAATAGACTTCTTTAACAGTGATAGCTTATTAAAATAGCATGGGTGTGTGAATTTCTACCGCTAACCGGGAACCCTGCCGCTTACCAGTTGCAATGCCATACATGCATTATTCAGCAGCTGAAAAAGCCCATTGTTCCTATGTTCTGGAATTAATCAGTTGAGTATGAAAATTACCTGTCACCAAAATATCATGTTTACTCAGTCCATCAAAACAGCCTGCTCTGACGGCAGTTGGATTTCCTCCGTAGAGCGTTATGTGTTAAAATACATGTTTACAATTATGATGGCGACCTAGTGGTGCTAAGGAGAATGCAAGGAAGCAGTATCTTTTTCATCTGTCTTGTGTGCTGGAGTTTAAAGCCTGTTGTGGAGGCAACAAGGATGAAATGCATGGAGCAAAGAGCACCTGCGAGCTATAATTCAATCAATCTGAAATGCATAGAGTTGTTGTGACAGACCTAAATCTGACGTTCAGGCTTAAGCGTTTTCCAGCTGCAGCAGAAGCATGTGAGGCCCTTGACTTCATTATTTTGCTTCCATGCCGATTCTGAGCTCTGGTACTTTTCTTCACTGAAAGCTGTGGCCTTTCTTCCGTTTCTCTTCTCCTGGCCCTTGACCTCTTCACTACATTTGCTCCTCTTGTTGCCAAAGTGAAAGTATTAGAACATCTGGCCTTGCCTATTTTCACCGCCCTGCTGCATCAGATTAAGGAGACCCAAGGTTGAACTATGCTGTGACACATCTCAAAAGACTATTGTGGACAGTCTGACTGAACTGAGGCCCGAGCGAACAATAACAAAAACAACAACAACAACAACAAAGTCTGGAAGAGTGGCCTACTTGGCTTTTTTTTTTGCTTCTGAGCATCCAGAATATTTGAAATAGGCAGGAATGCTACTTACACATAGTATCCCCCATTTTTTTTATTTATACACATTTTTCCCCCAACACATACATATTAAAATATCCATAAAATGGATCCCAGATCTTCAGATAAATGGCACTGTTTCATCTAGAAACAAGTGGTTTCCTGAGCGTTGATGAAGGAGGCGGATGGAGTTGTCCCTGTTGCATCTCCAGGTCCTTGCAGAGCCCCGCGGGGCAGAGGCAGATGTGCAGCAGCAAGGTGCTGCCTGTCTCTTTGTCTGCAAAGGCACGAATTTCAGTCTCTCTCCTTTAATTTGCCCAGATGCTGTTTTTAATTAAGCTCTTAAAGTTTCATGGTCTTTGAGACCTCTTTCACTCTGTCAATTTTTGTTGAAGCTGGCAGGCAGCATGATCACCGACTTGCTTCCTCTTAAATTCAGGCTGAAGTTTGTGAGTAAATACGACTGTTTCCAAGCAGGGTTAATGCATTCACCTGGGGTGTGAAATAGCAGCGATGTCGCATGTTTCCCGTATGACCTTGAATCTGAGAGTGACTTGCCATATGCTCACTTAAGCTGGTCGCAATTTTTTTTCCCCCCTTGTTGACTTCAGCGGGTGTCTGATCAGGGTCTTAATCTCTGTGTGCCTGTAATCCCAATCAGCAAGTGAACACGCACTTTGCTTTATTTAAAATACAAGCTCCTCACAGTCACCATTCATACAGACTCCAGGATGACAATGGGGGGGCGGGTGTCTCCTTCTGGGTCACCCATACTAATAAATACAAAGCCTTGCCACACATCCTTGAATGCTGCTCTCCCACGGCCATGTTCCTATCAGAGATTTTCATAACATGTCACTGTCCATGTCTGACCATTGTATAACAAATGTGACCACAGCAAGGAGCGTACGGCAGTGAATAGGTTGGCCTTGTCAAGTGAGGGGTGTGTCCCGTTGCAGAAAGGTAACAGTCTCCATGTGTGTTTACTCTTAACCAGATCAAATCTGTTTGCTTTGACAGGATGTTTTAAGGATGTTCTGCCATTCTTTATATTTCCCAAGGAGAAAAATACATAATTTTACAGACAGAACCCAAAGAAAGATAATGGCTTTAAAAAGTATTGGGGCAGGGGTGGGGGGGTGAAGATAATGATGCCTCTATCCAATATTCCAGTTAACACTTTCAGAAGAAAAGCTGTTCTCCTCAGAACTGTTTCTTTGATCTCGTGACTGACTGAGACCCATTTTGTCAGTCTGAATGCTGGTATCTCTACTCTTACTGTACAGAGCACGTCCTTGGCCTAGCCATTTGAATTCCCTAAGCTAGAAACAGCTTCATTCATTGCAAGTATGTCAGCTCTCCTCCAGGCTCTGTAATAATAACTCTTTCACTTCAGCTGATGAGATCTAGATATCAGTCTTGCTGTGGTCACCAAAGGAAAAAAATGAACTTGGTCACTGCTCCATTGACAATTCAACACAAACCTTCTATCTATGCCTAGAAGACCCCACGCTTCCTCATTGTTTTATCTGAATTGCACAAAAAAGCACAAATGAGATTTCACTGAGTTAAAAAAAAACCCTCCATGACACAGTTCATTTTTGGTACCTACAATGTCATAGGGACAAGTGTCAAAAGGCTTCTTGTTTTATTAATGCCAACCATCTCTAATCGAAAGAAGCTGTGAGGCTGACCTAAGCTTTCCTCAAATGCAAAGCACAAACCCCTCGTACCCAGGGACATTATGCAAAGCTAGTAACAGCCTTTTCTCTGGTGCTTTCTACTACTGAGCAGAGAAAAGGGAGCAAATGAATTCAAGTCTGTTTATCCCCATCTGGTTAGATGATGTGTTATTGGCAGGCCTGGCTGAATTTGCTTTGTGTGGCACCTTATACAAGACACCTAAGGCATATGTCTTCCAGATAAAAGCCAAGTCCCCTGATTAAAGGGTCAAAGCAGAGTGCTGACAGTAGGAAGATGAAGCAAGCTGTTACTGAATTCTGCAGTGGGATGGGAGTGGAGATTTCAGAGCAAGACAGTAAAAAGCTGAGAAAAGACGCATTTCATCCAGGCAGAGCTACCAACACTGAACAGGCTGCATGAGAGGCAAAAAATGTACCTGCCTTTCACCCCCACAATGCAAACTGGAGGGAAATCCTCCCAGAGTCCAAACACAGACCGCGGGGAGCGGTGCATGAGGGAGACCTGGAAGGGGCAGCTGCTGCAACGTGCTTCTGCAGCAGCTCCCATGGTGGTGGCCTTCGCTTCCCCCCTTCCACCACCTCCCCCCACCACCGCCTCCCTCTCCCTCCTCACCCTCATCTTTGGGCTAGCTGTGGCGACCCTGGGCTCATGAGCATGCAGGGTGTGGGCTGACCCAAGAAAAGGTACTGATCCTTATTAGATGGCTTCAGGTCACCAAGTTGGACCAGCAGCAGCACTGGGGAATAAGAGCAGTTAGTCACCACCATTTGTCTCTGTCTTGTCTATATTGTCCGTTCCTGCAGGTTTTTTGCAGTTTCACGTTACCGCTGGGAACAGAAAGGCAGCTCTCAGTACCTCCCAGGAGTGGAGAGCTGAACCTTCCCTGCGCAAGTAGTTTCCTTCTCCACGGGCAGCCCCAGGCATCCGGCTTGCCCTGGCAAGCACAGCTCCGCTCCCGGGGACCGGCTCTTGGTGCCCCGTGGAAAAGACTGCTGTACAGGGTCCCCGAAGCAAAGATTAATTAATGAGTGTTTGCACAGCACTTTAAAGGTGTGAAGAGCCATATAGATGCTGCTAAGTATCATTGTTAATGATGATTAGGTGTAATATTGTAATATATCAATATTGCACGGTAAATAGTGTGAAGAGCATGAGAGAGAAATTCTCAGCAGCCACAGAAGTTTTATCTTCATAGCTGGAGACGCATCTAGCCATTGGACACAAACCTGGTCTGGGAATTTGAAGGGTGCAAGCAGTGGGCGACAGAAGCCAAAGAACTGTTTTGGTGGTAGACTGACTTGTGTGGACTTTTTGTAAGGAGTGGGGAGAAGGCAGAACAAAGTGGCATTTTAAACCAAACCAAACCAAACCAAACCAAACCAAAACAAAACCCTGGAAAAACCGATTACTGAAGGACTGTGATTTCTCCAGCCAATTTTAAGGAAATCACCACCTTGCCAGCCTTCACACCTTGCCAACAGTGATGTTTTTGCCCAGGAGTATTTTTTTGAAAGGCAGGTTTTATACTGTTGAGCACTGAAAAGGGTGACTGCAGCCCAGGGACGGTCCCCAGGATGCTCCAACCAGCCACTTGTAGCTTTTTCCTCCCTGTTACGGGAGCTTTGGTGGCTGCAGGGGTGCTTCCATCTGCACCTCTGGGTGTCTGAGCCAAATGTTCAGGTGTCCATCTGGGCAGGCAGTGATACGCTCGCAATACCTGTTCTCATCTCCCTGGGCCTGGGTTTGCCTGTGAGTATTGGGGTTTGTGTCCACCTGCCAATCACCCAGAGGGACCAACGTGGATGGAGACTGCCCTCCACCTTCCCAATACCTCTGACTGCCTTTGGGCTGGGGCTGAGCACAGGGGCTGTACATCTGAGGGTTAAGCTCTTGAGCCAACATGCCTGTCAGACTTGCAGTTTTGGGTGAAATCCTGTTAAAGTTGAACACCTGAATATCCCTGAGGCTGAGGCCCTAATTTCTCAGTTGCTCACTTTCTTTACCTGTAAGGCTGAGTACAATAATTTGCTTTATGAAACAGACTGAGATGTATGGCCAAAAGGTCCGAAGCCAAGGAGAGTTAACTTTTATTAAGTGGATTCTGCAGGCCAGAAGGACCATTGTGATCTATAGGTCTTGTCCATATAACCTTCTTCTGCACATTCTTTGTGCCGAACCTTTAGCCTCTATTTTAGCACCGGTGCGTTGTTATTCTGTGCCTTCACCCATCCCTGAGACCTCCGTCTGCCTCCCCCAGTGTCACCCTGCGAACAGTTCTGGCACCTGGCGCTTTTGGTACAAGGGTTGCTGTGAGGATGAGTTTGTTTATATTTGTCAAGAGCTATAATTTGATGGCTGAGGGGCAGGTATATTAATCAGAGGCACATGAATGCTATTGAAGCCCAAATTTGCCAGCGAGAAAAGAAAAGAAGTGCGTAAAGCAGGGAATTAGTACATGATAAATCTACTTAATATACAGCGAGAGAAACTTGTAGGGAGTGAGCTGCTCTGCTTCCTCTCTTCTTCCTGTCGTTCCTGCCTTATTAATAATTCTTGTGATGTTAATTTTCATCTCACACAAATGACAAATAAAAAGGCCTGATTTACATTGTTCTTGAAATACAGATTCATACACAGCCTTGCAGAGAAACTCTGATCACTCATTCCCCCTGGTAAACATAAATATTCAATAATTAATATTGAATTTTTGGAAGGCTGATCTGTTCTCTTGATCTCTGCAGCAGCCTGTTGACCCTGTCATATGTTACAGCAGCAGAATATTGAAAACTGAGCCTCATCTATATCTGCATATACCAAGTGAATCTGTTCAGTCCCGGTTAGAAGTTGATACATGAACTGTCTCTGGCCTGCTGTCACTGCATCACTGCCTCACTGAAGAAGCAGCACGCTGAATACGCTTTTCATGCAATGTTTTGGAAATTGTTTATTCTGTATTTGTGAAAGGGAGTCCTTGATCTTCCCTGTTCAAGCTTGCATGGAGACCTCTGCTGCATGACAGACCCAGTGCAGGTTGGCAGGAGAGCCGGGGTTTCCTGGGTTGTGCCCACTCTTACCCCAAAGGTCCTGGGTGCCTTTGAGGTTCACTGCAACCCTCTGTCTTAAATTTTCCTCTATGTCACACTGGGGATATCTATGCTTTCTCCACCTCTCTATGGAGCACACAAGCACACCCTTAAGGGAGTGAAATGTGCTGGAGGAGAAAGAGAAGAAAGATCTGGTTCAGTCCTGGAGGGATTTTGGACCTGACTACTCCCTCAGTGCTGATGGGCAGGGACCAGCATTCCTGGGAGTACAGGGAGCAGAGCAGGGAGCTGGTGTTTTGGGCTGGTAGCAACTGCTTCCTCCAGCCACGAGGACAGTGGTGAGCAAAAGCCTGCCCATAAATTCTCCCAGCTCAGCACAGCTCATTGCTTCTGTAACTGCAGTTTTTAGACCAGCAACTCTTGACAGCAGGATGTCAGCACTTCTTGAGGCCGAGTCCCCAGTGCCTCAGCCAGAAGACCATCTCTGTTACCTCACCGAGAGGCACCGACTCAGAAACCTCATGCGACTTGCTGCGTCAGCTCTGAGAAGAGGCTTCAACATTTTCTCTTTTCCAGAGCATTGCTGCCAAAACAGCCACAGAGGAGGAACATGGAGAAATCAAAGGAAGGAATAGCTTCCAAATCATGTTATTTTCGAAATGATCGTAAAAAAAAAAAAGAAACAACACCAAAACAAAACCCACACCAAAAAACACCCTCAGCACAACAATATTCTGCTCTGGACTCCCTAGTGATTTCATCAGAACTTCTTCTTCCTTGCTTGACCTCTCATAACACCACTGAACTATAAATAAACTTGTGATAGTTATGACACCAGTTAGGCTGCCAAAGCAGATGTGGAAAGTGGATGGAGATGCTGTGAATGATCTCTACTATTTGAAATGTTACTTCACTGTATTTCTTTCTAGCAACGAAGAGGAGAGCAGAGCAGAGCAGAGCAGAGCAGAGCAGAGCAGAGCAGAGAAGAGAAGAGAAGAGAAGAGAAGAGAAGAGAAGAGAAGAGAAGAGAAGAGAAGAGAAGAGAAGAGAAGAGAGCAAAATAGTTGAAAAATGTGCTCTTATTCTGCACTTTCAAAACAGTTCTTTTTAAAAAACTGCTTTGAAGTGTACACGTGGTTTTCTGCCTGTAAATATATGGCTCTTTTGTGCAATAAACATGTAAATTGGACTGTCAAGCATTTCAGATACATGGTATTTCCTTTTGGGTATCATAAATATCACTGTGTAGCCCCTGCCTCTGTTAGCAAAGTTTCTGTCTGATAGTCAAGACATAGGAAGAAACATTCTTACAAAAATACCTTATTCCCTGAAAATGGTTTGTTGTAGGTTACCAATCAATTCTTTAAGAGTCTGTAGGCAGACCCTTTCTTGCTATAAATTGGTGTCACTCCACTGAAGTCAATGGAGATTATATAAATTGAGGGTCTGACTCCATGTGTGTATCTCCCACTCCCTTATGCATGGTGTGTTTTCATCAGCCAAAGTAGAGAGCTTGCTGTATAACCTATTTGAGGAAGGAGAAAAAATAACATTAGAGAAGTGATCTTCTTTATCTAGGGCACGGATTTTCTGTTTGAAGCTTGGGCTTGTGGTGAAGACTGGGAAACAGCTTGTTGGTGATTGTTTGCAGGTCTGTATGCAAGTGAGAAAAGCACTATTCTTTTAAATATTCTAAACAAATTTTCAGGGGTTCCTTGTTTATAAAGTTACTTCTGCTGGTGGCATCTCTGACCGCAGGAACATTACTTGTCTGAGGCTTCGCTCTTGAGTTCTGTTTGCTGACCCATTACTGCATCAAAAATGAAGAGATTGAATTTAGTTCCAATAAAATTGCATTAAGTTTGCAACAGACGTCTTTTATTTCCAATTGGATATGGCAGCTCCCTCCTACAAAAAAGAACGAAGTACAGTGTTTCAAACAAAAACCTCTGGAGGTCTTGTCTGTGACCTTCTCTCCAGAACTTTCAGCAAAGTCCTATTGAATTAGGTACCTATTTTGCTATGAAACACACCTTCAAACTAGTATTGATAAATAATTCCGGCTTGACAACACTTAAAAACTTATTTCTACAATGTAGCTAGACTCCGGCCTGTCTGGAATACCACTGAGATGACAGAGTAAGGAGACCATGTACAGTAGGATGTGTGATATCTATTTCCATAAGCATCTATGGGAAAGAGGGACAGTTTGAACGCATCCTTGCTGTTGTATCTTAGGATCATCATTACAATCAGACATGATTCAACTGTCTCTGTAAGTGTGTTGGTATTCAGCGTTCAACAAGCTTTTCAGAAAACAATTGTCAGGTGTTTAGTTTTTAAACTGTTTGTTCTGCACATCCATTACTTCTACTGGGTGATTGGCTACTGTCTGATTAAATGAATGGTCTGAATGGGAAAATAGTATGATAGTGAATTGTACATTACTGAATAATGAATATTATTATTTTATCCTGGCACAAATTTAGAAACATTCTGGGCATTGTGTTTATTTTTTGAATGCCCAAAGTCGTAGCTCTACTTGTTTGCAAAGAACAAGCAAAGCAATTCCACAAAATACCAGGAATCAAATTCAAGCTGTTTTGTTTATACTTATTTACCAAATCTGTTTCCATTCTCTGACTAGCTCTCATTGTAACTAGAGTTTATCAACATTTTTCAAATGCCAGCATTTCAGTGAAACAGATTTGTTTGGGGGGAGGGAGAGGAAATGTTCATTTCATTCCAAAAAAGAAGACTACTTCTGAGTCAAATAGTTCCATTTGATTTTTAAAAAGTCCTGTTTTAAATTATCATTCCATGTATCTTGCAGGTTTCTGGGCTGAATTCAATAGTTTTCAAAATGTTTCCAAAAGGCTCCTAAAGCTGCTGAATGACGATTGCAAATTTGACTTGTTTATATTCAGCGAGAGTGATGTTTCTCAGAATCCTAATGTAGGACAAGTATTTAATTTCTCTTCACATCTGTGGTGCTTCAAAGTTTAATTATTATTTATTATGAAATCGTCTAGAGCTGTGAATGTACATAGATGCCCTGAGGACTTTACAGAAACAATACAGAAGGGATTAGAGCTAAGGGGGACAAAATCAATATGTTCTTGTTGTTGCTTAGAAGGTGATACATGTCACGTTATTGGCTTCACCTCTCATCCTGACCTGTTTCCCTACCAGATTGTAATCACTGATGTACACGGTACTAGTAATCTGTGGCATAGACTTGTCTATAATTTCTCATTCTTACTTGATGCAGTAAACCCAAAAGATAGTGTATTGGCTTTGGTGAAGTAGTGCCTGTGTTATGGCTGTGATACAAGTAGAACCGAGCCCGACGTTTATGGCTGGGATTGCTGATCTCTAACTTTACTGACTGATTATTTGATATCAAACCATTTGTGTCTGAAATAAGTTTCCTGGTAGTTTGACTTAACAAGTACGGTCTGTACAGCCCACATACTTTTAAAATAATTATTTTCCTCCCACAGCTATTAGTGAAAACTGTGACATCTTCCCCTTGTTCACAGTGATATGTCATCTCTGCTTCAGCACCAGATGGTCCAGGAAAATGAGCAGGAGAAATAAGCGTGTCTATTTTCCCCTTCCCTAACATGGCAAGAAAATAAATGTGAAATAAAGAATGTGTTACCTGTGCTAGGATAAAGCCTCCGGATGTGATGTCTCTCTCTGCCCATTTCCTCCTCTGCTCTTTCCTCCCTGCCTCCTCCATCAGTGCAGTCACTGCCAATAGCTAGACCTTTTGTGTGGACTGTTCCTTCCTGCAGTCCCTCCTCCCTGAGCTTCAGGTTCAGGAACACTTCAGCTGCCTGTTTAGTCAAAGGCTGTTGCATATCATGCATCTTACCTGACCCGTCCCATAACTAAGGCTCTCTGTTGAGTTTAGAACTAACTTTGGTTCCTGACTCCACTATGGGTATCCCCAATGAACTTAAACATCATTCATGCTTCATGTTCCCCCACTTGTCAAGAGGAGACAATGATTCTTGCTTTTTGTCCAGTGTATTTAGAGGCAGGGCTTGTCTATGACTTCTGAGTCAGACAATCAGATTAGAGATTTGCTCCCATGTCTAGAAAGGTGCTCCTTACACTCACACCTGCAAAGCAAAACTCAGAATTGTGAACTGAATATAATGGAGGAAACAATATCTATATAGGCGGATAGGCAACTGACACAATAGTTTCGAAGATCATGACAAGAGAATCATGGCCCCATCACCAGATTCAGAGGTCGTGGTGCCCTGTAACCCATGCCTTAGCTTTGCCTGAAAACTGAAGATGGCAGTAAGTCCCAGCAAATATGCTCTGGCTACTGGATTAATAACAAAGAATCTTTTATTGACCCTTAGTGCCTTGTTTTGAGGGTTAATGCAGACCTTTTTTTCCAGGGGTGCTGGACAAGCATTCTCCAGGCTGGTGTCCCAGATATCTAGGAGTATTTGGAGCTGTGGTGTCCCCTGTTGTGGCGCCCCAGGCCCATATTTACCTTTATCCAGTCTCAGTGTTCAGAGGTGAGGAAGAAAAGAAAGAGGAGTTGAGGATTCCTGCCTCAGTTCCTCTGCAGCCAGGTTTCCTCATACATTGAAGCTGTTATGCAGGCATCTGCCATACAAGAAGCTCTTCACTTAGGCAGGAATAAGAGCAAAGGGAAGGTAACTTGGACATCAGCTCTAATTAACATCTGGAGCTCCATTTTCCCTTTTAGTATGAGCTAGAGCTGCTAAATCAACTTAAAATCCAAAGAGTCCTACCATTTCTGTCTTAACCTGCAACGTCAGGTTACCAACCCATGCAATGGACAGCCACACTTTTCACTGTGGGAATGTCCTTCATGCCTTGGTGGAAGGTCTGATCTCCCAGTCTGATCTGTTTGCATGGGAGGTAACAGCATTCACGAAGATGAGTATGAAATTCAGCTATGAATTGTCTGGCCTTTTGTTTTATTTTGCTGCCTGTTCATCAAAATGTTTGTTAATCCTCAACTTCCCTTCAACTTCTGCACCAGTGATTACATGTGTCAGAGTTTCCTAATACATGTTTCTTGCTTTCTTTCTTGAAAGTCGTGTCATTTATCAGATAACAGAAACAGCATGACTGAGCTGAACCACAACCCAATAAGGATATAAAATATTCTCAGTGAGCGTCTTGTGAAGAAAGAGGTCCTGAACTTCCTTCAGCAATAGCTTGACAAAAACACAGGAATAAAGAGTATCTTTGCAAAAGCATAGATTGGGTCTCAAGCATTTTCTGGCCCAAATTACAGCTGTTTATCTCTTCTTATAGCTATCCATCATAAATGGTTTGAACAGCCCCCCATATTTCTTATTCTTGGCAAAATGCCATGCTTCCATTTCCTTTTCATTACTGACCTACAATAAATTGTACTGATGTCCCAAAAGCCGAAGTCTCTCCAGTCCATTATCATTCCCCAGAGCTATCCTTTCAAATGTAGTTAAACTTCGGTCTCTCTTGCCTCTGAGGTCTCCCTCTTTTTCAGACCATTTTCCATTTGGATTGACTGAAGCTTTACAAGGTTAAATGACTTGGCCAGGGTCATACAGCGAGTCTGTGGCTGAGCAAGAGAGAGCCCCTGCACATGACGACAACTGCAACCTTCTTCCCTAACCAAGCCCCCAACCCCAAGCCCTCAAGCAGTATAAAAAGATTTTATAGGCAAAACTTCAGCTCAGAAAATTACAGACTTCTATATCGCAGAGTTTATAATGGAAATACTAAGAGAAACCCGACTGTAGCAGTGAAATAGTAGTAATGTATTACTTGTTCCATTAATGGCTGTGTTCCTAATAGAAACAGGTTCATTACATGGTAAGAAGCAAAGTTTGCATTAAATAGAAACATCATTTGGTGTTTTATTGATTAAAAGGAGATTAGATTTCCATGATGTTCTTTAGCAAATAGGATGCCTTGGAGGAAATGTATATATTTATATTATAAGGAGGAGGGTTTTATTACAGCATAATGGAAAGAAAATGTATCTCGTAACGATAGTTTATATCACACAAGGGATCCGATAACTAGAAGTTTAACTCTTAACCTAGCAGTGAAGTCTGTATTAATGTAAAACTAACGTTTTGCATTTGGATAGCCTACAGTTACATGCTGCACATGACAGTAAGGTTAGATCTTTTCTTCTCGACTAGAAGACCAAATTAAACCTGTCCCTGTGGACTGCATGTAGGGGGGGGAAGGTGAGGGCAAATTATTCCACTGATGTATCAGCATCAGCAGAAACATAATCATCTCCAATCAGCAATATATGGTACACCTTTGTTTCACTTCTCCCTGAATTCTTCCTGGTATAAATATCAGCAGTGCTAATTACCCACCAACAATTCCACTGCTGTCTTTCAGACACATGTGAGTGTGAAAGTGTGTCTTTTCTAAGCTTCAGTTCTGTGGGTGACAAATTCAGCTGTGTAAGGGCCAGCTTTCCGTCAGTCCCACCATTGCAGAAGGCTTTATCGAAGATATCCCAAAATCACCGCAGGAGCTTTTATTAGCTGATCAGACACACATCAGCTCCATCAGAACATCCTGCTGCAGGTCAGGGAGGGCTGGGCACCTTGGAGGCTGCTCTGACCTACACCCTGGACCTGTCCCCGGATACTGTGATTCATGTTCCCCAAGGCAAAATTGGATTCAGGCTGATGGATTTAAAAACTAAATCTTTAAAACATGGCATGGGTCCCTGTGCTGAGGTGAGTGTGGGGATGTGTAGGCTGACTTAGAAGCAAGCACCAGTGTGTATTTCCAGTTCCAGTAGAGAACAGACACTCCAGGTGAGCACATCTTCAGAGATGGATGAGATTTTATTGAGTACCCTGAAGTGGTTGGGTTGTCTGAAATATCCCCTCGCTGTGTATCCTCTCTGAGAACATATAGCAGATGTTACCATTCATGGGTATATGGCTTGAACAGAAACCCATCATTTTTCTATCTGCCATGAGTCAAATCCATCAGGTCAGTCAAGAGTTAATTGAAAAGCTCCCATTAACTTCAATGGGGCCAGACTTTGCTCCTAAATAATTCTGAGGAGTTCAATTAATGTTAATGGCTGCCTAATGCCGGTAACTAACAATCTACCTTTAACAACCTAATTATTTCTTGACAGATGTTGGACTAGTAAATAATCTAGTGGTCTTTGGTGATAGCTGTTTGACAGCTTTGGAAAAATGCCTTTCAAGGCAAAGCAAAAATGGTTTTCCACCAGCCGCCCTGCAGATGGTCAGATTTTACAACTTGGCTGTGTTTTGATGCCCCTTTTTTTCCATTTTTTTACTATGGCTGAAATATGCATGCTAGGAAGGAAATACCGTAAATGTAGTTTTGTTGGCTCTACCTTTCAGCCAGAGCACAAGATTATAGTTCCTAAGTGCTTACTGGCAAGTGTGACCTGATCATTTGTAGTCTCGTTTCTCTCTGAGTGTACGTGAAACGGGGCTCAGGACTCCTGTGCCTGACCGTGAGCTTTATCCTGGGAACAGGCAACAGCTCTGACTACCCTTTCACCAAGTAGTGTATATAAGGCTGCAGTTGTTTGGAGATGCTGTAGGTCGGTGTTTCCAGATGGGCGCAAGAGGTGAGATGGTAAGAAAGACCATTTTAGAGACTCCCAAATCCTTCATGTCTTAAGTGTGTCTTGCTGTGATGTCCTTGAAGGAAGCCTTGAAACCATGAGAGGAGTAAATCAGTTCAGAAATGTCTGTTTGAGCCTGCAGAAGACCTGAAAAACAAGTGAGAAGGGAGCTGCCCTGATTGTTTTAACAATGGCTACTTTGATTTTCAGATACTTCTGACGTGACCGTCACTGGCCATTGCTATTTTAACCAAAGTATCCACACGACTTGCAAAAGAGACAGGAAAAACTTGGTACTAATAAAAATCTGTATTTACAGAGTTTTCAGCAAAACCTAGGCTTCTGAGGGTACTGGGGTTTTTTTTTCAGGTAAGTGTCTGCTTTACATAGAAATTCTAGATATTTGAGGGTTTTTTTTTTCTGAAATTTCAAATAGCAGTACATAAAAACACACTGGCAGAAGAGTAAAAGCATGTTTATTTGGAAAATGTGCTGAAGACACTTCTGGAAATTGCAGTCTACTTCATCCACTGCCCTTTATGGCCCACGTCCCTGTTGCATTGTCCTTTTGCGCCACAAACAAGTGGTCCCAAACGGTAGCTCACATTTGTCACACAGGATGTAAACCAGCTGGTCTGTAGGTAATGTTGCTAGCAAGCAGAGCATGGAATAAATCAAATGCAGCTCCAGAAGACACTGCAGCATTCTGCAGGAAGAATGACAAATGTCTGAAGAATCTGTGGACTATTTCAATTTCTGATGAAAAATCATACTCCTCTATGAATGGGGATATGGAAGGGGTGAGATTTGAACCTGTTCTAGGTATAACTGGAGATGACCGTTATTGTGAATTCCCATGTTTTCACCAAGGAACCACAGAGTGTGCACCTGTAATACACCTGAGCAGTGAGATCAGTGCAGCATTCAGCCTCACTTTGCATTTGCCTGCCTTTGACATACAACCATATGGGAAACCATCTTCACTCACAGAAACCTTTTTCATCAGTCTCAGTGGACAGATCTGGAAAAGACTGCAACCATGTCCACCTCCTGCCTGGCATCCTGCCTTGTACCACCTGGCACAGGCTTTACCTCCTGGGCAAAAAACAAAGCTCTCAACACTTCTTGTTTTTATAAGAACAAGGCATAATGATGATATTTATATAGTCCAGTATGGGTCTGATTCAGCTCAAACTGTGCGAGTACCCTTTTTAAGGAAACTGTTTCATTTTGGATAGTATTAAAAGTCTGCTCAATGTGTTTAATGGTGCTCAGCCTGGACAGGAAAAAGGCAAATTCAATATATCCAGGAATTCTGTGTGTTCAAGAGCCTACTGGGGAAAAGCGAAGCAACTTCCCAACCCAGACCTACCTGAAGACAAATGCTAAGAGTGCTTGTTCCAGAGTGTGCTTGAAGGCATCGATCCCCTATTTCAAGGAGTGTGCCTGGCATGGAAGTTTGCAGTGCGGTTGGAGCAGAGGCAGAGGTTGGCACTGCAGGGTGCACCTCCTGTGCTTCCTCGTTGGTAACCCGAAGCGACCACCACTATGGCAGCAACCACATCCCTGACTGTTAAGGCAGTTTTTCAGCAAAGGAGAGGAGTTTGTGCTGATGGGGATCAGGCAGAGGAGCGACGTGCAGCTCACCAAGTGAGATAGGGGTCTGCGGCTGAGCTGGTCACCCATGGCTTCCTTTATAGCCAACATAGAGAAAAGGATGTGATTTATCTGACCCCAAAGCTGTCTGGTTTAGGATGAGCTGAACTGCACAATAAAAGTGTCTGCTTCTCTGTGTGGATGTGGAGGAGTCAGGCCGTTCAGCTCCGATGGAGACATTCACACTGCCAGTGCTAACGCTGGGCCAGATGAATCTCTCCCGCCAGGCTCTGGACACAGATCTCACTCAGATGGCTGTTATGCGGTGGCTTGACCAGACAATGTTTGCCCAGGCCAAAGATGATGATTTACAATTTGTCGCTCACTTGTCTGAGAGCTGTGATCTTTGCAATACTGATCTGAGACAATTCCTGTGAGTTAATTCTTTCATTTGTTGACTTCTGTTGCTTTGGTAACTTGGTAATAATATGCTACTTTTGCTGAGTATATTTTCTTGCAGCATCCACTGTAAGTAGTTACTGCATAAGGCATTGCTGAGAGCAATCCTGGGACACTGAGTGGATGAAGAATATTAGATGGGATTGGCTGAGAGGCAGAGAAGCAAAGAGCCATTATGATTAAAGACGTAATGCTTACGTCTATGCTCATAAATAAAACAGGCCAGGGCCTGTGCTCCAGTCCTAGAAGCCACTGTCATCTCAAGGCTCTTGTCCACTTATCTGAACTCACTTACACTCATAACTGGGTTAAGAAGTGCCCAGACTAGACTGAATGATCTAAAGATCTTTTTTTTTTTGTAGATCATCTGTGGGTGCTGATGGTTTCCTTTGATTCATATAGGGATGAAGAAAACATGACGATGTGATCTATGAAAGTCAGGAGCAGGTAACGGGAGGCAGGAAGACTACACCACTCTTGTCAGACATAGGAGGGTAGGCATTGCTGGTGGCAGAGGAGAGGCAGAAGCAGATATTAGGCATGCTGCTATCTGCTGGTACAGGCTTACGCCTCTGGGTAAACTTCCCACTTCTTTATCCAGGCTTTCCTTAACAGTCACAAACACCGGGGACTCCTCCAGGTGATAATTTCTTGGTTCTGCAAGAGTGCAGGACTTCATGGAGCTGAACCACTATGGCAATCTACATCTGTGAAGCTTCACATCTGGCCACATGCTGACATTTTGAAGAACGTAATTTTGTGGCCATGCTTATTAGTGTCTGTGACTGCAGGTGAAGATTAGTCCATTTCCAAAGTAAGAACAACTCTAAAGATGAGAAGCAGACATCAGAGAAGAGGATGGTGGCACCTGAAACTTGTCTATGCTGAAAAAAGTAAGGAGAGATTGTTTCAAGAAGTGAGATTTAAAGACATATTTGGATGTGTGAAGATAGAAGCCCAGATTCTCAACCATTCCCAGCTGCTCTCAAGATACAACACAGCAATAAAATTAGGATTTGAAGTTCTGGTGGCACAGAACTGGCAGATCCCTGCGTTTTTTTATGCTGTTCACTTCAGGAAGAAAAAGTAGGAAATCCTGCTTGTTGGAGCGGTTCCTTAAGATCACATGTAGAAGTCATAGAAAATCTACTTCTGATGGATTTGGGCTGTAACCAGAGTACCTCAAAGTCACTTATGCCTCCCTTCAGTTGTCTACCAGCAGTATTTCAACAGGCCACAACGATGTGCCCTCGAGAACCTGCTATTGAAGAAGTTTGGATTGTGGATCAAAACAAAAATGAGAATGGGAAAATGTAGCAACAAATCTAAGAAGACTAAAATAATTATGGAAGAGCGTGGAAACGGGAAAGATGAGGTCAGAGACATTACAGAAGGAACAAACTGTATTTTCCCTGTCCCCTTACAGCATCTGCTAACTAACACATTCTCTCTCTCCGTTTCTCACTTTCATTTTCTGCACAACTCAAAGACGAAACTGCTCATGACTTTATTTTTGGCTTTTCAATGTCTGTGTCCGCATGAATTTTACTCATCTGTATATCTCAAATGAATGAGACATGAAATGTAATTAACCAAGTAAATTAAATTAGCATGATCTGTCCTGTCCTTGTTCTTTGCTCAAGTCCGTCTTTTACATGTTTCCATGAATTATGGTTTCTGTGCAGAATGAACTTGAAGGCCTAAAAAGAATAATGTGCTGAAATTAGTATGATGCTAAGATGGGATCCTTGATTTAGGCTTATCTCACATTAACAACATTAAAAGGTCCAGCTCAATCCCCCCATACCTTTTGAGCAGTGACTATTTCTTAAACTGTGTTTACTTATGAAGGGGAAACAAATGAGGAAAGACGAAGGTACATGGTGTATCTACTCATACTCGTGGAACAGATGCTCTCGCAGTTCAGCCCTATGCTGTAATCACCAGGCGAACAGTCAGGTTGGAAAAGGCCTCATGGATTATGAAGTGGGGAAAAAAAATTTAGGTGAATTTTGCGTTTTCATCAAACTCAGAGTAGCCTGGGCCCTGGGAAAAATTTTGCCTTGCATTTTCCCCCAGTGCTTGGAGCTGGTGACATGACTGCTTTGCATTTAGCATCTTTTCTTTCTTTGTTTCTTTGTTTGTTTGTTTCTTTCTCTTTCTTTCTTTCTTTCTTTCTTTCTTTCTTTCTTTCTTTCTTTCTTTCTTTCTTTCTTTCTTTCTTTCTTTCTTTCTTTCTTTCTTTCTTTCTTTCTTTCTTTCTTTCTTTCTTTCTTTCTTTCTTCCTTTCTTCCTTTCTTCCTTTCTTCCTTTCTTTCTTTCTTTCTTTCTTTCTTTCTTCCTTCTTCCTTTCTTTCTTCCTTTCTTTCTTTCTTTCTTTCCTTCTTTCTTTCTTTCTTTCTTTCTTTCTTTCTTTCTTTCTTTCTTTCTTTCTTTCTTTCTTTCTTTCTTTCTTTCTTTCTTTCTTTCTTTCTTTCTTTCTTTCTTTCTTTCTTTCTTTCTTTCTTTCTTTCTTTCTTTCTTTCTTTCTTTCTTTCTTTCTTTCTTTCTTTCTTTCTTTCTTTCTTTCTTTCTTTCTTTCTTTCTTTCTTTCTTTCTTTCTTTCTTTCTTTCTTTCTTTCTTTCTTTCTTTCTTTCTTTCCTAAAATGCTAAAATGTCAGGAACCCCCTATTCCCATATCAGTTTCATCCCAAAATCATACTCTTCTTTGCACTGACAAATTATTTGTCTTAGACTTGTGACATTACAGTATTATGAAAGGATGAACCTGTTGGCCAGGTCTGCTTTCCAGGTACCTTCTTAAAAGTGACACTTGGCCTCTGGCTCATGGTCCCTTGTGCCCACCACCAGTGGCATTGTCTTCTGTTTTATTCTGGGGTTTATTCCTCCCATATGAGGGAATGACAGTGAAAAAAAGCTCCACCAGCCTACAATGGCAGGCAGTGGCCAGCACCAGGTATTGCAGGGGACAGTCGAGGAGCCCTGTGGCATCCAGATGATACAACCCCTAATCACTTTCACACCTCAGTTTAATTGGTTAAACATTGCCTAATGCCCTGTCTGGTGCAGGTTCATGTCCTTCACTTCCATCCCACCCACTCTCAAAATCTGTGCTTTAATTACATTTGTTGCAAGTCTGGATAGTCTGAGCTCTGTTTAAATAGCTTTTCCCTTTTCTGCATCCTTCTGAGCTATCAGCCTCGGTCAAGATGTCATAGTTTCTTGCAGTGCAGCATGCCGTCACTGAATTACATGCAGTGCCAAGTACCATGCTCCTGCAGCCTTTGGAATTTATCCTGGTAGCTACATGCTATCTATTAGAAGTTGTATAGTCTTTGCTAACCTATTATGATTAACGGAATACTGTCACTTTAGCCTAGACTGTGTAAAAGGAGAATAGAGGTCTATTTCTGGTTCTCCACTCTCTCCTACACCCAAAGCTGATCTTTATCTTTTACAGCCCCATTTGCCTATTTTTGGGGGTTGTTTTTCTCATTCTCGATGCTTTGCGAGAGACCACACAAGCATGAAGGTGAATTGCTTGACCCTGCAGAGGGAAGTGGAACAAGCCCTGGGGCATTTCTCCTCCTCCTGCCCCTAAGGGTTAGGGGCAATTTCTTCAACGGATTGTCCTGCCTCTGGATTGTGAGATACGAATTTCTCTTTGGCCATGCCTGTTCTCAGTGCACCTGGCCCTGGGACACAGACAAGCTTTAAAGTGCTTGCTGCTGGAGGAGTGTTTGCTTGGCCCTAGCCACTTCTGGTAGTGGTAACCCAATGCACTGCTGTCTGTGACAAGCTCGTTAACCACTTTACATATTGGCTTTTACCTCATCCTGAAGAACTTCCTGCTAGGGCTCTCATTGTGCATTAGCTTGAGTGCTGCTTGTGTGATGGAAATGAAGTGGCTCAGACGGAAATGTGAAGTGTCCTCTTGGGGAGTGCTTTAAATGAGACACAAACCTGAATTGTGGCCGAGATGTGATTCCCCTTTTGTCTAACACCAGAGGCGGACAGAAGGAACTGTTTAACGACCACCATGATCAGAGCCCAGGCAGTGGAGAGCAGTTAACTTGCATGGTTAGAGAAAGATGCTTTCGGTCCGAGTTGTTTCCAAGACATGGACAATGCCAGAAGAGAGAGAAGACTTTCCCCGGGAATATGAGCATGAGGTTATTGGGGAAGCATGAGCAAAAGCATTTAATGCCCTGTTTTCTTCATCATACTGTCAAGAGAACTGATGCCTCAGAGAGCTTACCTTGAGATCTTTTGGGTGGTGCTCATGAGTCCTTGCCCACATGAGACACGTCAAACACAGCAGTTGAGTGATGATGAAGAATACAGAGCTCTTCTCGGTAACTAGACCAGCAAACACTCCTTCTCAGGGGGAAATAGGATCAAGTGTCACAGCATTGGCTCCCTCAAATCTCCTGAAGGCACTGGTCCAAGTCACCCCCACTGCAGTGCTTTCACTGGAGACAGCAGCAAGTGAGAAGCCCCGGCCAGGTCTCCTGACACTGAGGTTTGCCCCTGCCTCACCAAGGACACAGCAGTCTTTGCTTCCCAGCCCAGCTGCCTGTTACAGGGACTGTTCACTGTGGTGGGTCTGTTGTGTTCCCCCGTACCAGAGGGATCTTCAGGTTGGCTTTCCACCCCAAAGGAGCACAGTGGGCCTTTTGGGCTGTGCTGCCACCTCCACAGTAGTTTCTCCGCTACAGTTAAATAGCGAGAAGACCCTCTGGCTTTTTGCACAAGGAGCAACGGGGAGAACAGAACTTTACGACCATAGACTCAAAATCTTGCCTGGGTCTTTGGATGCTTCCCTGTGAGCAATATCTGGATGGAGTCCATTTACACCATTACTGAGGAAGCCTGTATAATTGCACAGCCACTTCCCATCTCTGAGAACCATGCATCACACCAGCCGGTGCTAATATCTGAGTGGGGGCTGCTCTCTGGGTCAATCCCAGCCTTACTTCAATCACAGCCTTGCTTCTGCACCATTGCCAAGCTGGAATCACTGGACTGGAAATTTATAATACTGTGGCGGACCGAATGCAGGAGAGACAGGACTCACCATGGAGATCTTTTATGAAAGAGTACTATGTGCACAAACCTGGCTCAGGACCCTTTGACTTCCAGTTGTCTGAGCAGGTTCGATGATACATGTAATCCGGCTCAGACCTTTTATCGGAAAAAGTTGCATCAGAGCAGCAAACTCCAGCACAGCTTTCGCTGTGAGGATGTTGATGCCTTTGAGCTATGTGTTTACATGTCTCTCTGTATAATGCTGCTCACTGTATATGCGAGGACTGGGGTCACACATGAGCTAGCATTAATTGCAGATGGCAACGCTGTTACTGGAGTGGTAGATTTTGTTTCCAATTTTCTGGGGAGAAGCTCTGCCTTACTTTCACCTTCACGCTACATCAATTCATCCCAATGTTCTCCTGATCCCCTCTCTCCACCCCGCATCGTTAGAATTGTTGCACAATAATTGTAAATTTTACAGTGCTCAAATTAGATTATTTCCCTTGACACAGAAACAAACAGACTGCTAGGAAATGACCATTTCATATTACTGGAAGAGTCACACAATGCTCTCGAGTCCAAGCCAATTGCTGTTCTCAGTCACACATGTGTAATCCCAGGGATATCATTCAGGGCTGCACACATGAAATGAGAGCACACATCATGCCCCAGCATGCATAAATAGCAGTGGACCCCATCCTGTGTACTGCTGTCATCAAGTCCAGACCACTGTGCTTATAAAACAAACACAGTAAATTTAATTAAAGGGTGATCCCACAGTGCTAATCAGATACATGTGCAGATCACAACTGCGGAAGAGGGCCCAGCTCTCCTGAAGGCTGAGCCCCATCCGCTGCCATGGATTTATTTAATAATTTTGGGTCTGAGGAACCACGGAATTGGGCTTTGGGTTGTTTTGCTGCTGAACCAAAGCAAGCACCAAGAAATGCACCCAGGGTTTTTTGCTTCCTTCCCCATGATGTCCCTGAGGCTGGCAGCAGCAGCAAGCAGAGCTCCCTCTGCCATGCCAGGCAGACGCGTTGCTCGGAGCAGTGCCAGGAGGCAGGTTGCTTTGATCCAGCACCAGTCTATGTCCAGGATGAATTTAGTTCAGACCCGCACTGGATTTTCCATGCCACACAGCCGTAAGGCTCTGTTCAGCTCCTGGCAGCTGCTGACACTTCATAAAGGAATAAGAACCTGACATTAAACCTGCTTGATGCTGTATAGGGTCATCACTGCCATGACCATGCTATACCTGGAAGCCTGATGTGCATTTGACTTTTGGCTCAGAAATGATGAAAATGAGTACAAAGGGAGCAGTTTTACCATTGTTAGTTCACCAGCATCATCCTCATAAAAACCATGACAACAGGAGGGCATTTTTTGCTTGCTTGTGGAGACCACAGGTTCATTCGCATGGATTAGGGGAATTTTAGGAGACGTGGGAGAGGCTTGCACAACTTTCAGCTGTGCTGGTGGTAGGCTACAACCTCTGCACTGTGAGCCTCAGCTGGAGCCCCTGCTGTGTCTGCATCTGCTGCACTGATCCCTGTGCTATGATCTTTGGTGGAGGAGGCAAGGAGTTCAGTCTCCTTTATTCAGCACCTTTCCTCCTTTGACAGGAGAATGAAAAGCACTGCCTTGAGCCTGTTGTGCAAACACGAGGGGGGAACCCCGTTTTCCATGCGCTGTGCACTGCAATGCTGCTGTTAGCTGCTGCTAATGATAGCAGTTATTCCAACAACATTAATGATTTGTAGAAAGATGAATTAAGCAAAGAGAGAGTGCTGCACAAGTCTATTATTACCCTGTGCCTAACTCTATTAAAAAGAGCTGAGCTGTTCATCCATTTATGAGCCATTGACAGGGAGGCATATATCTCCATGAAAAAGGTCAGATTGCTCCAAAATGGTCATGGGCACATTTCTTTTCAAGGAGGAGCTCTCTGTGACAGAATGTCTGTGTTTGACAGAGGGTTTCCAAATGCAAGGCTACCTGAAAGACTTCTTGCCTGTCTGCTGCGTGCACAAGAACTTACCTTCAGCTTTTGAGGTGCTGGGACAAGAATCCCAATTCAGCCTTGACAGCTTACTTGCACCTTGCACATGGCAAAGGCTACAACCTGCTGGTAGAGGAAAGCGGTGTGTTTCTGGGGCTGAGGTGGAGGCAGGGCACCCTTGAGGAAAGCTGGGTGTTTTGGATGAGTGTTATTCTCCTGCCCCACTCCAATCTAACCCATGGATTTTTCCCTGTCTGTCTATCTCGGAGTATTTTAGGAAGCTGTCATTGCAGTATTGAAGTGCCACTTGTTTAGTGCAGTCAGGACGAGACAAACCTGAAGTTCCCTATTGATCTGCAGAAGAAAAACAGCCTCAGCAGCAGCAGGGATAGTATCGCAGAGTTGCCTAGGAGGTGGAAGAAGCTGGCTGCTGGGCTCCCCATGGTGAGGGAGCTGTGGTGCTGGCTCCTCACCCCGTAGGTTGCATGTACTTCAGAGAGGAAATGGGCGAAGGGCAAGACAGATTTGCAAGAGACACTACTCAGCTCACTCTGAATCTGTTTTTGTATAGCTATTTATAGTACTGGGAGCAGATCAGCCATGACCACCTCAGCATGGACGCACCAGTGTCTATAAGTCTGCCCTGCAGTTCTCCCTCAGGTGTGCCATTGCTCCTCTCTGGTGGCTGCAAAGTCTACTGTTGTTTCCATTCACAAGGACAGTCAGGTGACAATGCTCTTACCTACTAATAAGTTACACAAGACTGAGCTGGAAACAGTGACATAGAAGTAAAGCACTTCATGTTTCCCTCTGTCTGATGACCCAATGTCTGGTGCTGTTCTGTTCCTCCTGGGAGTTTAGTGATGAAGGCAAAACCCAACCAAGCTGCAGGTTCATCCAGTTTGGAGCAGTTTCGACCTCTTGGAGACTGTGAAACTTGTGCAATGTGATGCACTTCTCAGGGTCTACTCCTGTTTTTTCCTGCCAACTGAAACAATGTTTAGGAGCAGCTGTGTGTCATGTCTTGATTTCAGCATATTGTTGTGTCGTTTCTGTTATGTTGGGCCATGGTTTGTCATCCCTGATGCCATGATATTATTTGCTGATATCTAAGGAAACAAGATGGAAGCAGGCTTTCAGCTGTCAGCGCTGCTTAATATTTGCACTACGGTCATGTCCGGAGAGCTGAAGTGAGACAGGGCTCTTCAGTGATGGCAGCACAGTAAAACCAAGGTAAGAAGTAGGCCATTGCCTGAAGAGTTTTCAGCTGAACATGAAAGACAAGGCATCAGAGGAAGGAAATATCATGCCCGTTTTTTCTGATGGCAGCCTGGGCTGCAGAGTCACTTGTCACTTCTCAGGATCACAGAAATCCTCAGCAGGGGAGTGGGACGGACCCTGCTCTGCCTGATCCCACTTTCATGCTTCATTAAATCTGTCCATCCTTGTCTGACCGTAAAAAGAGAGGCTGTAGCAAAAAGGGACTCCAGCACCACACTTCACCCTCTAAACATTTAAGAGTGTTCTGCTGTCTAGGCAAGGCACACAATGCTGAATATTTCCTCTGATATTTCCTCTTATTGATAATGATCGGCAATGCAGGGTAAGTCACTGCTGAAGATCAAGTGTTTTCTGTGACACTCAATCCAATTTGCCCACCTCCTGCTGCTAGCTGGAGCTGTGCCGTTGTAGCTACTTCATGCAAGACAGGAAAGCTGCTTGTGAAGCTCCTTTCAAGGGACATTGCTTCCAAACCAAATCCAGCATGTAGGTTATGGAAGGTCATTATCTGAAACTAGTGATGGGTGAACAGGTTTACATAAAATAAGAGACAGCCCCAAACCTCCCCTCAAACCTCTCAGACTGCATCTCACCCAAGCAACAACCATCTATTTACCAAGGGAATTCTGACCTTTATCTGCAGACTTGAAGAAGATGCATTCCAAAGTGTGTATTCAGAAGTCTGTTGTTACCTGGTTTCTCATAGGGTTTTTCTGGGTGGGTGGGAAGAGCACATCTCTCAACTGTGTTAGCTCTATCGTGTTCACTTAACAAGTTTGAAAAAGTCCTGTTAAAACCCAGTAGCATTGTGGGGAAGAGCCTAGATTCTATCATCTTAACTCCAGATCTTATCGTGGCTATTCAGCCCTCATCAATTACTGCAATGCAGACAAATGTCTTTTTCGCTAATTCAAACCAAATGATCCTAGAAGACACTCAATTGACATCCTAAATAACTCGCGTCATCTGTCCATTACTCAGGCACAGTGTGGCTGTAGTTTCCCAAAATCGATGTGCCTCTGCTCCAATGGTACTAAAGGGCTCAATTCTACCTCCATGCATTTTTGAGCCTCCTTAGTAAAATCACTGTGATAGATCTCTGGAAACAACAGTGAAGGTTACATTAATGAAGATAAAAAGGTTTAAACAGGTTCGCCCAACACATTTGGGATCCAGGCCTATCTCCCCTCAACAGACTACTGTCTGTTTTCTGAGTAGGAGTTCATAAAGCAGTTAGTTAAACAAATTAAACAAAGCAACAGGTTAAACAAAGCAGCAGATTCCTAGCTTGAGTAAAGAGTTTGCTGTCACCTGAAACGTCCTTTTCTACAACAGGAGCTGGAAGCTTCTGGGAAAAATGGATGTCCTTGATGAAGAAAATGAGGACTGCCAGCGATATAGTGAATAGTTGGGCCACTATTTTCTTTCAGAACAGATTATAGATAAGAATGAACAGACACCGCGCAAAATTGATTTCTGTAGCAATTAAACCTACTTCACCTTTGAGGAGTTTGTTACTACCTCAGAAAAGAGGAGATAAATGCTTAGAAGAGCTGCAGAAGATGTAACGGAGTATTGTGCATCACAGCCAAGCAATTTTGTTGGCTTCTTTGAGTTTCATAGTAGGAAGAGGAGATGATGTAGCTGAATATGTGGCAGAGCTGGAGAGGCTAATTGAATGTTGTTTGATTAGCAACCTCCTGAGGGATCTGCTGTGAGACAGATGGAATTTCATCATTACAAGTGCCATAAACCATCACTGATTGCTGGTGGAGGAGAACTTCACCTGGCCCAGAACAGTGCTGTCAGCCGCAGCAAAGGAGGAAACTGTGAAAGGCTGAAAAGATGGGCATTTAAAAATACCCAAAACAACTGAGCTGACCAACCATAAAACAGAAAATCTTGATGAGATTTTTTTCTACCATGAAAGAGCAGCTTGTTTTGAAGAAAAATCTACATATGAAGTAGCCCAGGGTCATATATGCCTCAGGATGAGATGTGCAGGTAAAAAAAGCAATGACAGCTCTCAAAAACAACCTCTCAAATCCACTATTTCATCCAGAGGTAAAGGCAGGGAGCAGGGGTCTTTCGATTTTGATGAGGCAGAAGATGAAAGCAATATATGCTTCCTAAAATGTGATGACAGACTTTATGGCATGGATGTAGCGTTAAACTGCCCGCCAGCTTCCACAGAAGCACATATAATGCCCATCAGTGAATATGTATCCTGAAGGGCAAAAGAGGACTGAATCCACTGCGGAGTGCCACATTGATATCTGGGCTTGCTTTGGAGGACTCCCTCAGGTGACAGTCTCTTTGTTTGTTTCTCTAAAACACAAATGCAGAGATAAAATATGCAATAGTCCTAGATAGCTGGGCTAAAACCAAAAAGTGTCAGATAGAGATTGTTTGCAAGTATTAAAAGGGAAATCTCAAACTAGACCCCATAGATATACTACTTCTCTGTGAAAATACATGCAGGCATTTATAAGGGGTCAGGACTTTTAGAAGGGAGAATAACAGGGATTTATGCAGGGGGTGGGCTCATGCTGAAATAGCTACTAGTAGGGTTAGCTCCTCACGCCCTTGAAGGAAGGATTGAGGAGGGGTGAGGAAGGAGGAGATCATTCTCAACTCCTTTTTTATGTCCAGATTGCACTTCAAGTCTCTGTATTTGAACAAGAAAAAAGCAGTTTCTTCTACATCAATTGTGCACGAAGCCACAGCGAATCAAATCTGAGAGCAGGCAAGCATCCCACCCCTTGGACACAGACCGTCAGGGCAGGGTGAGTTGTGGGGTGAATGCCTAGTGGAGTGGGTGCATAGCGGGGATCTCAGCAGGCGGGCTTGGGTGATCACAGTGATGATCTGGTTACCAGGAGAGTATAATTGCCAATGAGAAGCCTTGGAGATCTTCAAAGAGCAAATGAAACAGCACTGAAAAGGGCTCTGTGTTTTACAATGAGAATAGGTGATACCCTCCAGTGCAAGAGAAGATATTCGCAGCCCAGAAGGCCAACCATACCCTGGGCTGCTTCCCCAGCAGCGTGGGCGCAGGGTGAGGGAGGGGATTCTGCCCCTCTGCTCCGCTCTGGTGAGACCCTCTGGGAGTCCTGCGTCCAGCTCTGGAGCCCTCAGCACAGGACAGACATGGACCTGTTGGAGTGGGTCCAGAGGAAGGCACAGAAACAACCAGAGTGGTGGAACCCTGCTGCTGTGAGGAAAGGCTGAGAAAGTTGGGGCTGTTCAGCCTAGAGAAGAGAATGCTCCAGGGAAACCTTGTAGCAGCTTCCAGTACCTGAAGGGGCCTACGAGAGAGCTGGAGAGGAACTTTTACAAGGGCATGTAGTGAAGGGACAAGGGATAATGTCTTAAAGCTGAAAGACTGTAGATTTAGATTAGATATGAGGAAGAGATTCTTCACTCTGAGGGCGGTGAGGCCCTGGCCCAGGTTGCATAGAGGATCTGTGGCTGCCCTCTCCCTGGAGGTGTTCAGGGTCAGGCTGGATGGGGCTTTGAGTAATGTGGTCAAGTGGAAGGTGTCCCTGCCCATGGCAGGGAGGTTGGAAAGAGAAGATCTGTAAGGCATATTCCAAGCCAAATCATTCTGTGATTCTATGATATTGCAGTCCCTGGGGTCAGCAGGACTTTGTAACAAAGTATGCTCTCTTGTAAAATCAGAAGTGTTGTAAAATCAGAAGTGTTGTAAAATCAGAAGTGTAGAACCTGGGTTACCTAGCAGGCAGGGAAAAGATTTACCCTATGGCTGTTCACTTGTGGCCTTTAAATAGGCCAGCCACCTAGGAGGCAACTAATTTATGAAACATACTTAAGTTGCTTAAAAATTATTATAGCAGTGGTTATCAAATATTTAAATTCCTACAGAGTCATTACGTGAAAACCTGAGATGAATTGATGGAAGTGGAATAATGCAAAGCAAAGATTATGAGAAATCTGAAAAGCTACGAGGTCATGGGAAGTGCTTTTCATTTTGACCCTTGCAACATCACCAGTGTCACGTCCCGTGATGTTTTGGTATGTAACGTGAAGGCTGTTGGAGGGTGGACAGATGGCTTCATATTCAGGTCAATGGCTAGGGCAGAAAAGACTAAATCAGCTGATGAAAGCAAGGCAAATTGTTGTTCTGGGAATAAGACATCTCCATCACTGACTAGATGGGAAGCACTTTATTCTTCTGTCAGATCATAGCCTACTTAAAAGATTCTTCCATGGAAACAATGGTGGGCTAACATTGTGCCCAGCTAGCTGCTCTGAGGGACATTATTCTGTCCCAAACAGCCTCTAAGGTGAAGGCTAACACAGCCGTCCTCCCTCTGGCAATGGCTGGTACTGCAAAGATTGAGTCACTCAAAAAAAGGGAGGGCATATCCTTCCCCAGCAAAGGGAAGGGGTAGCTTGGAGTCAACACGTGCTGTCTGCGAAGCAGACACTACTGTACACTCAGAGGCCAAGAATTACATCAACCCCACGGGGCATTTTTTGCCTAAATCTTTTTGGAGGTGATGAGGACCTAAAATGTCCATCGGCACCGTTTCTTGCAAAGACCTGTCTCCTCCTGCCCCTCCCTAGGACCACTGGGATGCTCAGCATGTAGGATTGACCTCTCCTGATTTAAAAAATCATACTATTGTGGCATATAAATCCAAACCAGCAGCGATGTCCATGGTGACGTCAGTGACCTCCATGTCTATCCCCAGAAAGAATAAACCAGCTGTGGCTTCTCAGAAACAACCCCTAGGGATTGTGAAGGTTGAAAAATAACCAGTGTGGATACACTGAAGACTTTCTGAGCAAGACTGGACTGAAATGTTCTCAAGCATTTTAGTACAATCCAGCTTCAAAAGTCGTATCGGAGAGCTGCTAGAAAGGGAGTATGAAGGAGATGATTAATGGGAGCTTGGAAAAAGATCAGGATAGATTTCTTTTGAACTACGCCTCAAATTACAATGGATGTGAGCCTGGCCTAGCTGTTGATGAGCAGGAAGATAACACTCATTTGGCCTTAATCTATCCCGTCCCAGGAGAAGAAATAAAGCTAGCCTCTTAAATACAAACCGCTGGCTATTATGCAAAGGATGAGCACTGTGTAAAGACCATCCACATAAAAATGCCAGTAGCTGACAGTCTACATTATCTCTGGATATTGCCTCAAAGTAATTGGACTCTTTCTACTTAAGTAGTGGTTGAGGCTTAAGATCGTATCAGGACAGTGTGTCCACTGGGTGATGTTTAAATATTGCAGCTTGAGCTCGCCTTGTGTGAAGAAGCTGAGGCCAGGAGATGCGTGTGTGCGCTGCTTGGGCCCAAGATAGAGGCGCCTTCTCAATTCCTTGGCTTGACAAGAGGGATATCTCTGCCATGCGAAGGAGAAGACCTGACAGCTGTGGACAACAGGTACGAAATAGGTGACACAGAAGTGTTAGTATCTTATCTGGGGCATTATGGGAGGCAACACCCTCATCTTCTGTTTTCTGTAGCTCTGTGGTAAATAAGGCAGCAGGTTCCCACCTGCAGTGCTGTGAGCAGAGTGTTTGGTTTTCTTCAACCAAGCAGTCTCTTTTCTCTAGGATTTTTTGTTTCGCCACTTTGATCGAAGCCCTGAGGAGTCTGATCCTTTTTGGGTAAACTTGCTCCTTGGATGTATGAAATTATTTCCTTTTACTCCCTGTTCTTTGTTTCAAGGAAAACAAATGAGAAAGGCTGGCTCAAAAGCTAGGCTAGTCTGGAATACTTTTATCTGCTCCCTGGAGGTGCATCAGTGGGTGCAGTAGCCCTAGGGAAATGTTTGCAATTGCCTGGGTGCCAGATGCATGTCATAACCCGATCAGCCCTGGTTTTGAGCCTGAAAGTGCTGCTGGGGGAAGATATAAGGACCTATGCAGGAGACGGGCAGCTAAGTGGAGTCTCCTCTTGCCTCTGCCACCACATCTACCACCGGGCAGGAAGAAGACCGTGCAATGGAAAAGCTTGAGAGCAAACTCACTTCGAGATGGTTTGTGCTTTCAGCAGAATTAAGGAAACCCCCAGCCCAGTTAGCTGCTCAGCTGTGAGTGTGCAGCAAGGTGTGTGCCTGTGCATGGGCAGGGGTGGTGTGGGACCGCAGCCTCCTTGCTATCACCTTTCAAACGTGCGTGCGAAAGTGCGAGGTTTGTCTTAGCAGCTGCTTTTTGGAGTTGTCTCTGGCTGTCATTTTTTGGGAGGGACGGGGGCAGGGAAATTGGGTTGGGTGCCAGATGGTGTTAAACAGGAAGGGAGGCAGTGTATGTTTGCAAACACGGCGAGGTGTCGTTCCATTATTGCCCGGCGCTCTTGACAAAAATCAGCGTGGGAGATTTCTGCCAGCTACCGCAGCCCCGCAACGCTGCGTGGCAGATGAATCAACACCAACCAGGGAGCACGTCCCTGACCCAAAAGTCCTCCCCAGGATTGCAATGAGCAGGAGCAGACATGGCAGAGATTCGCTGCCAGGCACGAACAAGGATGGCGATGCCCCGTATTTCAAGGCTAGCGTGGGGCTCCGTCAGCGTGCTTTCAGCCAGCCTGCATCTCTAGCTGCTTGGTTTTCCCCTCTCGCCTTTCTCGGAGATGGAGTGATATCTGCAGGGAGAGAGAAAAGTCGTGTGCTGGGAAGTGGTGATCTTGTGTCTTGCTGCGCTCACGCTGCAGGTTTCTGGTGTTTGGGACCTGCACTCAGATCCTGTGTTTTGCCCCATCACTGTTACAGGGAGCAGGGCTGTGGGGGAATGTCATCGCCCTTCAGCGATGACACGAAAGGAGCGGTGTTCATGTCCACAGCCGTCGTAGGTCCCCACCAGGAAGGAGCCCCTGCTGTGGATGCTGATAGAGACGACACAAGCATAGGGAGCATCCCGCACCCTTGGCACCCGCCTGGGCATGCAGCTGCTGAAGCCTCTGCACCCTTTGCATACACTCTACAGCTATAGACATCTCCTACAGACCAAGGCTGGAGTGTCAGGAGTTTGGCATGTTTAGGAAAGCCAGCTTTGTCATGATCACAAGTTTACTGATGGTGGGGTTGGGAATGTTGCCAGGGGTTTTAGCCTGCCCTATAAGACTCTGGTTTGCACTCATCCTGACACAGTGTTGCTGGGTTTCGAGCCACCATCCCTGGTGCCAGATGTGGGCAGCACAAGGGACCCAGCAGTGCTGTGCTGAGCCCAGGGCAGTTGGCATCTCCCTGCTTGCAGCCCCATGGCGCGGTGGGCGCTAGGAAGTTAACAGCCCACGAAGACAAGGCTGAGTCCGTGGCTTAAGAACTGAAGAAGAGATGGCAGCTTTTATGAGCATCCTCCTAAGCCACCACAGACCCTCCTCTTTTTTTTTTCTCTGAAAAAACGGTGGTTTAGGGCATTGCTGCTTATGATTCTCCTTTCTTCTCCTGCTGGGATAGCCAGGATTGATGACTCAGAAATTGCTAAAAACATCATGCTCAGCACTGCCACAACCAGGAGAATGGCTTAAAAATCATGAGATTTCTACCAAACAGAAATCAATTCTTTTCCCTCGTCCTCTGGTGTTTTTGACTTGGAGGTCATTCTTCAGACCTCAGCTCTAAGGAATGTGGTTTTTTTGTTTGTTGTTGTTTTTTTTTTTTAATGGAACCTGGGGTTCCCACCTTGTCTTCAGAAAGAAGAGCTTGAGCACAGTACCAAGTCTCGTGCCTCTCCCATGGAAAATGTGAGTGCTGCCCACATCCAAGTGTAAGAAATACCAGGAAGGACGAATGCAAACACCCAACTCTGCACCATTAGCTCTTCTATGAATATTAACGATGAAGGCACCACTGCAGTGAGTCAAGATCTGGGAAGCCGGGTTGTCTCCAGATCCTGTGACCACTTGCCAACAGGAAAAATGAGTGAACTTTAACTGGCTGTTTTTCAGGGCTGAATATTGTACTTTAATGAACAATCAGAAAGCAACTAGCTGGAAAATAACTGGACCTTTAACAGCCTTGGTGCTTAATTTACCATGTACTTTTTCTTACGCTCTCCCTCTCATTGGTGATATTATATCAGCATGGCCGCCTCTCTGACACCAGTTTTATTCAAATATTGCTGTTTCATCTCCCCTCTGCTCCTATCCCTGCTTCCCTGGGCTATTTTGCTGTGTCTGCCTCACCTGTCAGAGCAGGCCATCACTGCCTCCTCAATCACAGCCCATTAGGAAACACTGCACACCAGACACCTCCATCTCTGTGCTCATGCCACGGTCCAAACGCCAGCTCCTCCGTCAGATTCGGGGCTGGTTACAATGCTTCCCAGCCCACCCTGCCTCAATGGAGGGGGCCGTGCGTGGCGGCTCTTCGGATGGAGTCATTTAAAACTGTGATTTATGTGTTCTTCACACTTAATTGCATTGAGGAATCTCTCACTCTGGCAGTGTCTAATCTCTCGACATTTCACATGCTCTGCCTATGCAGTGTCAGAAGATGAATAGCCCATTCATATGGGGATTGCTTCACATCCAGATACGCTGACTTACAACGCTGATAGACTGGAGAAGAGATGAAGGATAGCAGCAGGGACTGGGTAACTTGTTGTGCCTACCGAACCTCCTTGGCTTGAAAATAAAACGCACTCTGTGTTTATCTGCAAATGATGGCATTTTTACTCACACGGCTTTTTCCTTGCATCTTCCAGCAGACCTCCACCCTATTTGCTCGTCTCTAAATGAGCTGCAAAGCATACCTTTGCCTTTAGGGTTTGCAGGGTGGTGCTCCCAGAGCCAGCTTTGGCAGAACAGGCTATTGAGGAAACCCAAAAGCTCGCTTTAGAATATGTATGTGAACATTGTTACTATTTGGCACTGAATCTGTCACCTGAAATGCCTGAGAGTTTCTTAATGGTGCATGCACATTTTGCTGGCTCCTTTTCTCTGCTCTCCTCAAAATACTTTTGTTCTTGAATGCTGCAATGCTGAGGTCCTCGATTTATTTTTTTTTTTTGCATTGTAACAAATAGGAAGAGACCACATTATACCATCAGAAAGAGTGGGAGGAAAGAGGTGTCTTTATCCTCGTCTGAGGAACTAACACTTTTAATAATTTGCCCCAGGTCATAGAGAAAGCATGTATCATCAGATCAGGGAACTGAAACTGTGTCTTTTTTGCAAAGTTCTAATCACAGGACAACTTTCACCATCCTGATCTGCTATGTTTTCCCACTGAAACATATTACTTGCCTCTAGAACAGGTAAAACTTCCTTACAAAGAATATTTGTAAGGAATGTGTCCCTGTCGGAATATGTCCCCATCCAGTCAGCAGATCCATTATGGATGACTCCCAGTTTTCTTCCGTAATTTGTGAGTTCACACTGAAGAGTTTGGAATAAATGACGGAGTTCATATGTATTGAGATGTGATACAGCACTGGTGAGAAAAAGTCATATCACGATCTGGATGAGGGGAATGAGTGCTCCCTCAGTAAGTTTGCAGATGACACTAAATTGGGCGGGAGTGTCAATCTGCTCAAGGGTAAGAAGGCTCTGCAGAGGGATCTGGACTGACTGGATCGATGGGCTGAGGTCAATCATATGAAGTTCAACAAGGACAAGTGACAGGTCCTGCACTCCGGTCACAACAACCCCATGCAACTCTACAGGCTTGGGGAGGAGTGGCTGGAGAGCTGCCCGGTGGAAAAGGACCTTGGGGTGTTGGTCTACAGCCACCTGAACATGAGCCAGCAGTGTGCCCAGGTGGCCAAGAAGGCCAACAGCATCCTGGCTTGTATCAGGAACAGTGTGGCCAGCAGGAGTAGGGAGGGGATCGTGCCCCTGTACTCGGCACTGGTGAGGCTGCACCTGGAGTACCGTGTTCAGTTTTGGGCCCTTCACTACAAGAAGAACATTGAGGTGCTGGAGTGTGTTCAGAGAAGGGCAACAAGGCTGGTGAATGGTCTAGAGAACAAGTCTTATGAGGAGCAGCTGAAGGAGTTGGGGCTGTTTAGTCTGGAGAAGAGGAGGATGAGGGGAGACCTTATTGCTACCTGAAAGGAGGTTGTAGTGAGGCAGGTGTTGGTCTCTTCTCCCAAGTAACTAGTGATAGGACGAGAGGCAATGGCTTAAAGTTGCGTCAAGGGAGGTTCAGACTGGATATTAGGAAAAATACTGAAAGAGTGGTCAGGCATTGGCACAGGCTGCCCAGGGAAGTGGTGGAGTCACTATCCCTGGAGGGGTTCAGAAAACATGTAGATGAGATGTGGCACTTTGGGACATAGTTTAGTAGGCATGGTGGTGTTGGGTTGACAGTTGGACTTGCTGATCTTAGAGGTCTTTTCCAACCTTAATGATTCCATGATTCTATGATTCTGTGATCAGACAAGCTTAAGTTAATAAACAGATAAACAGAAGCATAAATTAGAAGTTGACTGATCTGAAATCCCCGTGCTTATAAATCACCAAATGTGAAGCTTCAGCTGAGGAAGGAGTAGAAGGGAATGCATCTCTTTCACTGAAATTGTAATGTCCTGTTTATTCTGACCACCCAAATAAAAGCTATTAAATCTTATTGATTGCTTAATAAGTGCTAAGTTACTTGTACAAAAGAGGAGCAGCTTTGGCAGAGTTTGAGGTTTAGCCTAAAGCAGTCCCCAGTCTGGCTGGGATGGAATAAAGCAGTCTCCTGCATGACTACTCCTTGGTAATTGAGTGTCTCCATAATTTTCAGGCCAGTGGCTTTCTGTCACGCTTATATGAAAATTTTAGTAATTTTGGAAACATTCCTGAGAGAGGAAAAGCAGTTTTGGCCCACATCTATTCTTCAAGTCTGAGGTCAGGAAACAGAGCACAGTGATGGGATCAGAAAGGAGAAGGGGTTCCTCCATTTCAGTTGCAGTCTTATGAAGCACTTAGAGCATGAAATGTGGTGTGATTACATAAGTTTGGGCAGTCATGTAAGTGAAAGGCAGGAAGAAAGGCCTGTCTGCCATAACCCAGGTGTGGACCAGGGGAAGATGCATGTATTCAGTTGTCAGAGATGCAAAGAACTCTTCTCTGTAACCCACCAACTGCAATTATGTTCCCAACATTCGTTTTTTGGCTTGAAGTTTCCTGGCAGTATCTCTGTCACTACATGACCTGTCTTGGAAATGTCAACCAAACATGGCTTAAATTATATCATTTTCTTCTTCTGAGAACACACGAAGATACGAAAAACTGGATTTATATTCTTAAACATAGAAATCACAGTTGATCTATGTTTGTACAGACCACCAAATAATTGCCATTAGAATGGGGGATGGGGTTTGGAAACACTGGGATTACTTGTTTGTCATTGCAATGGGTAACATAATGAGATGCTACCTACTTTAATTTCCACTAATGTGTCAAGTTACTGGAGTAACTCTAGGTGCAGAATGTCAGGAGATCTTGAAGGCTTTTGAGCGTGTCTGAAAATCTGGCTCTTATTTCAGGTGTCTAAATGGGAACCAAACACTTGTAAAATAATCTAGCCCAGTTGTGGGTGCTGAGCACTTAGAAATCTGGCTTTCAGTTCTCGAGAAAATCTGGCTGCTAACATGTTTTAATACAGAGAAAAGCCTGGCTAGAACATCAAGCCAAAGGAAACGATTTGTCTTGTAATGACAGGGTTGAGAGGTAGATGATATTCTTTTAAATAAGTACAGTACCTAGGTCTGGATGATCTCTGCTTCCAACTAGATGAGGATATAAAGACACTGGTAATGAGATTCATTACAGCAGCTTTCTAATCTCTTTTGCTACAAAATACATTACATTTGGAATTTAACTGTGTGTGCAGCACACCAGGTGGCCAAGCTGCTTTTACTGGGAGAAAATAAAGAAGCTGAAATGCACTGCTATATAGTGCTCTTAATGCCTAATAATGTCATAGAGGAAGAAGTATGTTCTTGCTCTCTGTTGCTGATGACTGCCGAGCGAAGCACATGTTATACAAAGTCACATATGCTGGAGAATAACGCTGCTGCGGGAGCCCTTAGCTCACTGGTATGTGACACTGCAATGTGATTAGGAAAGAAATTACATACCGGCAAAGAGCTTTCCCCCATTTTGGGAGAGAGAGAGAAGAATTACCCCCTTGGAAATGTTATATCTGAGTGAATTTACTTTTCCATGGGCTGATATTCTTCTAAGGAAGAAGGATGTTTTAGTTGCTGCTCAGCAGAAAGGACTTTTTATTTACCTTATTGGCCCAACATGGTCATGGGGTCTTGGGCCAAATTCCAACTTGGATGAAGCAGGGAGGGTTTCACCGGTTTCAGGGCAATTTGACTCTGAGGTTTGTGGTGCTCTGAATTTGAATATGGAGACTTAAAAATAGGGCTTCTAGTTCACATCCCAGTCTCTGAGGTGTTCTTGCTAACGGTGGAGGTGTGTTGACATGGCAACTCCCTAAATCTAGCCCTGAATGGTGTAAGCTTAGCTCCTGGCCTACCAGGACTCAAAACTCTTCTGAATCAGAAATGAAGTCAAGGCTTTCTGTCCATTGGAGAGTGACACTATCATACAGGTGAAGTTGGCCTATGTGTTTGTTTCTCCTAATCTCATAAAAGCCCTCTGAAATTTTGTATTTCAATTAATAGTAACAGAGCTGAACTGCTCACCCATAGTGTTTGGTTGTAATAATAATGTGGCAAACAGCTTTTCTCCCCTTCTAGTACCGAAGCTTGCTATGATAGAGAATTACTTCACCTTTTGCTTTCCCTCCTCCTTCTTTTTGGTGCTGAGCAGAAGATCTGGTTGGTTTTGGTAGAAAGCACAGCAAGAGCATTGAATGCTCTTCCCAGCTGTTTGTTGTGGATCAGATTCACTCTTTGTCATGGGCTGGGATCCAGTTGCAGGACAGATGCTTTACAGTTTTGTTTATTGGATTTGCTACACAAAGGGTTGTGCGCCACATTGACAGGGAGCAGGTGGCTTGTAGAAAGAAAAAGAACCCCATGTTTTGGGGAGATTTTCACTGTTTACAGAGTATTGCGACATACTGATTGCAGCTTGATGTGTAAAAAGGCAGGGCTGGATATGTCCATGCAGTCTGCCATCCCATGTCACTCAGACATAGACACTTATGCACCAGGACCTGTGCTTTCTCCAGAGCTCAGGGCTGCTTGTGCCATAGCCCGTGGGTGAGCTTGCCCAGCTCATAACTTTATCCTTCTCCTTTGACTTCTTATTCCTCTTAAAGCTGTGGACCATGTGGATGTCTCTGGCAGTCTACCATGTTAGGTCCCAGCAACCCTGGAGAAGCCCCCCCAGGAGTGATCAAAATGCACCCAACCCTCACCATGTAGTACGTATGTTCACACTTGTGTCAGATCCTGTAGCAGGTCTGCTTCCACCTCTTGTCACGGACAGAATGTCTACCTGTCATTGCATGGAGGAAACTGTCATTTTGCTGACAATTATGTTGGATGTCTCCTTCGTCTGTCTTCACTGATGTCACGGATGTTGCTTAGAATGGAACAAGAAATTAAGTTATCAAGTTATGTAGGTAAACAGAACATTGATTCACTTGAAAAGACAGCAGGAAATTGAAGAGAGTGAAGCCTGACTTTTGCTTTTGGCCCGAAAGAGAGATGAGCGGTCGCTGTGTTCCCTTCATGAGCTTCTCTTTCCTCCATCATGTGACCAGACATGAGCCCTTGTGTGGCCAAAATTTAGGTGTGCCCCAACCCTTGCTGGATCTCTGATATGCGAAGGTACGTGAAAGAAGTTCCACTCATGGGACTAAAGGATACCTACATGAGGTCCATGTGAAACACCACATCCCTGGGAACTCCAAAGCAAAGGGAAACAGCAGCAAAATATAGACAACTTTGTGTGGCAATCCATGGAATGTCTTCACCATATAATTTTAACGCAAAATGCAGGGGGGATATGGAGTGCTGTCAAAAAATAACCATATAAAAGACAGAGGAGTCATCGCTGTCAGGACATTTCCATGTCTGTGTGATTTCTCTGTTGATTGAAAACCAATTTCTACATCAGTTGTACAGAGCACAACTGCTGATCTCTCAGGGACTTTTCCAAGCAGTGCTAGCCAGTTATACAGAAATGCTTGGACAGAGAGACAGGCATTCAGCCCCTTGCTCATACAAACATAAGCTGAAAACCCACAATACCCTGTAGTGTGACTACCACTCTGGTGTGCCTAGCCATGTAATTATTTCTGCATGTCAAAGCATGGATAAGAGAACTTTCCCCCATGTATTTGTGCAAGTAGCACTGGTGAAGCTGTGTGAAAATCTCCATGCCTTGTTCTCGGATTATGCAGTAGAAAGTTAGGATGAGACATGCTGTCCCAGCAGCGTGAAGAGCAGATGAGCAGCCAGGATCCTTTTATTCATAGCTGGGGTGATCAGTGTGTGAGCAACCCTGATGTCAGCGCAGGTTTGTATAAACTAGTTGAGCTAATTAAGTGTGAATAGGTGCAAATTTGGGAAAGATCAGCCTCTATTAGTAGCAAAATCACAAACAGGAAAGGGAGCTGACTTTGTGAGACTGCTCACAGCCAGCAGGTTGCCTGGTTCTGGACATGACTAAGGAGCTTCTGTGGAAATTTAGGAACTAAGGAGAGGAATTGCTTTACTTTAATATACAGGGAGGTTAACAGGAGCCCACTGGAACCCTTTTAATTGGCAAGGAGTCCTGTGGAGGCTGGGACAAGTTAAACAATCGTTCTGGTAATCCAAAGCACAGCTAGGCTGAAAGTGTGCACATCTATCTTCTGAATTCCTTAAATAATAAACACTGGAGAAAGTTCAATAAACAACCAGATCAAATCGCACTGAGGAGGCACTAGGAAAGCAGCTAGACAGAAACGTATATGGGCCAATACTCTACAAACAGAGGAAAATCACACAGAGACACAGACTGGAACTGATGTCTGCTCTGGAAGGATTTACTGGCAACATGAGGTGAAGTATTGTGGGCAGGGAAGGTGCTTTTTATTCATGTTTTGAAGAAGGAGTTAGAAAACTTTTCCAAGGGCTGAATCAGCCTTTCGGACTTGTTTGGTGGACCAGAAATGAACGTCAGTCTGTAATAAAGCCAAAAAACAATGTGTCCATGAGCTGTATGAAATGGAATTGTGGCTTGTAGAAGGGCCACAGGTTTTCCATTCCCACCTCTAAAGTAGGTGAGATTCTGTGCAGCAAATCTCTTTTCCTCAAGCTTCCTCACTGTCTATTGCTTCTCTTTATTGGGGTAAAGTTCAGTGTCCCTAAATCACCATGAACTCAAAGCATGCCCTCCCTGAAGCTATCTTTATAGTTCCTTGTTAATGAAAGTACTTTTCTCAGCTCCTGGCACGCATCTACCATAAGATGCCTTCAAGAAACCCCATAGCTGGGACGACTGGACCAGTCAGCTTGGTCCCAGCTGAGTGGTAGTGACTAGACGCTGTGGCAGGATGATCCCAAGCAGAGGCAGTTTGGGGGTACGCACAGGAAGCAGCTGTAACCCATCCCATCCCTCTCTCCTGGTGAATGCCAGTCCAGACCTGGTGGATAGGGTTTATGGAGTGGTATGTAGGGCTGGGAGGAAGTAGGCTGTGGTAGTGTGCAGGAGGGTGTATGGATGAGTGAGCTTTGTGAGGGACATAGACCATGGTAGGATCTGTGGGGTCATGGACAGGAAGGCAGTGGTGCCATGCATGGGGTTGAGGGAGGTGGGTAGAGCATAGGGGAGGGCTGTGGAGTTGTGGGGAGGGGTCAGGGTTCAGTTACAGACATTGTATTGAGGTTGGCGATGTATCCTGGATAAATATTGCTGTGACATTACTGTCCTTGAAAGGGAAAAGGTTTCGGTGTCTCGTTTTTAGCCAAAATGGAGATCTGTGAGCCCTGTGGATATGACACCCTTGTCATGTTCAATGCGATATGTGTGAACTTCTGGCTTTCCTACAGCCTACCTGCGCTTTCGCCTAAGCTGTCATGCCAGGCCCCTTATCATGCAACACTTTGCTGTTTGCACCTTGCTGATGGGTTGTCAAGACGGTGCATGGGAATGTCATCGTGCAGTTTGTCACCATGCCGTCAGAGTGGAAGCAGGCGGTGGTGATGTGCAGGTCTCCTTCCCTGTCCACCTCCTCCCTGCTCTACTGCTCCTCACTGCTCACAGAAACACCCCCAATGACTCCTTCCAGCTCTTTCTCACCCCTTGCAGCAGGTGGACAGGACTGAGGGTCTCTGAGTTCTTCAGATATCTCCTGTGGGTTGGACGATGGAGTTCAGCCTTTCCTTGTCATAGCACCATGATTCCCATCCACAGGGCAGCGGCACGTGGAGGAGTGCCTTGTCCCCACCATGAGTGCTGGGGGGGTGACAGCCCTCCCAAACCCATTGCGGATATGGTTATTGATTTCTGCAGTGGAAAAAAGAGAAGAAAAATTTTCTCTCATAATCTCCTTCTCTGCCATTGTGTCCAAGCACAAAACCAGTTAAAAAAAAGAAATAATACTGCTGCCCTTGTGAACAAGGGGCAGGTTGATATTTGGGCCTTGCAAGGTCGTTTCTGTAAGGATGAGCAAACAGTGACATTGACCAGGTACAGAACTGATATTATTTTGTTTATTCACCAAAAAATGCTAACAAAATCCCGTTTCCCTAAATGAAGAGGAGGCAATGAACAGGCAGCTTCCTTGACCTAATAAGCTCTGAGTGCAAGCAGCTTGTCTTTTTGTTCCTTCTTAAGACCCTGCTTTCATAAGACTCTGTGTCACCTGCATAAATCCTTAGCTAAGTATGGGAAAGAGTGGGGAATTACTCCTTTACGAGGCTTCAGACCCAGTCAGAGGGAGCTGATGTGGGGTGAGCCTGCGGGCAGCAATGCACAGCGCTCATGGATCAACATGGCTCGGCTGAAGCTGACCCATGGCAGAGTCCTTGGCTACGATGGGGTCAAGCTTGATATTTCATCCAAATCCTCCATATCTTGATGAGTTGATCTCCAGTGAATGTTAGTGTTGTTAGGGCAAGTGGCAAGCAGGGATTGGACCTTGCGTGTCCTGCTACGATTTCTCCCCTCACCCAAAGCACTCGAGTATGAGCAAGGAGGACCTTGGCTCTTCAGATCAGCTCTGAAAGGTGAAACAGCAGTGAGCTGTACGTATTTATAGGTGGAGCCTTAATGGAAGAGCAGCACTCATCAAATCAGTCAGGTTGCTGGCGGGGCTGGCCGTAAACAAGCTAGTGTTGAATTGCCATCAAGTCTCAAAAGGACAATAGCACGAGTAAACACCAGTTTATGGTTGTGGTGGGCTTTGAATGAAGTGACCTCTACGCTGAGCCTCCAGGAAATGAGACAGAGGAAGCTGGATGGGAGCTGGATCAGACAGGTTTCATTATGCCTCTTGAACCTAGACAGCATATGAAAATATTACACTTAGAAAGGTGAAAGGGAATACCTGCTGTGGTTTGAAATGTTCTTTCGCCTGTCCCCTAAATATTTTTAAAAGCAAAGGAAAATGTCAGACCTTTGTCTTGCATCAAGAATTAGTTAATTTCCTATAGAAGAATGAATATTTTGCATGACCAGAAGAGACAGCCTGGAAAGCATGGAGCTACCTGTGTGGTGGTGGATAATGGGTACGCTCCACTGTACGCAGATTGCCCTCCAGAAATGCAGGCTGAGTCTTTAGCTGTTTCCCAAATCCTGGTCCTAGGAGAGTCACTGGGATCTCTCCTCCTGCATTAGAGTGGGTGAAGATTCATGCTGAGGGACTCTTCTGCCTGAGTCTAGCTCTGCTGAGCATGCTTGCTTGTCCCACGGAGGTGGAAGAAGAGTGGCCACATGTAGGAAAACCTCCTGCTGCTACCTCTCTAGGGCTGATGTTCCTAGAGAGGGGAACAAGTTCCTACGTGAAACAGGGTGGAGGATTCACATCTACACAGCTTCAGAAAGGATTCATCTGGCCTAGTTTATGCATCTAAAAGACAGCTTTAGATGCAAATTTAGGCAGAGTCTGAGTCTGAAGCAGTCAGTTTAGGCATCTCTTACAGCTAAGGGAAGGAAAAGCGAATTCACCTCCTCCAAGAGGTGCCTGCAGAGCCCGTGTACCATTTGACCTCTTGTCTTACCAGCATAAAGAGAAAGCTCTGGTCCAGATGTCTAAGTTACTGAAGCCTAAGATATTTGTGATTAGATCCAAATCAGCCAAATTAGGTCTGGTCTTTTATCTTAACGGTACAAATCTGAGGAGGAAGCAATGTGTTGCTGCAAGAATAGTGCCAGCAGGATTTCTTCATTTCCTATGTTTCCTAGCTCCAGGGGGGACAACGAACTGCATGGGTGATGAGTCAAGGTTTCTAATGCTGCCTCCCTGTGTCAGCATGGATCCAGCTGAGTGCAGATTTGGATCAGCTTGCTAGGAGAGTGAGAGGGAGCTGAAGCAGACCTTGCTTAAACAAAATTGAATGACCCTGGGGTGAATCAGCACCTAGAAGCTCTTTGCTTTTTTTTTACCTAAATCTGACCATTTGGAAACATTGACTCACTGTATTACTGCAGGTAGAGCCCATTTGTTTGTACAGTGTAGCTCAGCTGGTCCTTCTCACAGCTTGCAGCATCTCATGTGGGCACTGGTTGCTGGACTAGTGTATTCATGTAAAAGTTTTGCCCCCTGAGGGATTGTGTAAATCTGTCTTTCTCAAGTTGCCCTTGAAAATTGGCCAGATCCCTGGATTCAATTTGCCTGGACCTAGCAGACAATGGGATGACAACGTGAAGGATTTATGGGATGCGCCTTGCACGTCTCTGAAGTCAGCATCCTCACAATACAGCGACCACATTTGGCCCTGGTTGCAGTAACCTCAGACTTGTCACTGTATCTCGTAGCACATCAGAGCCAAACAATGTAAATGTTTATTGCCTTCTATTCATGGGCCTGTGGCTTGTGTTTTGAGTTCCATGCAATGCAGTGAGGAGGGCCTCCGGAGTGTGGTGTTATAAAAGAGTTGGAAGCCAGATGCCTATGAGATTCCAGCCCAGAGAAAAGTCCCTGCGGTTTGACTCCATCAGGGCAGCGGGGTACTGGGAACAAGGGAAAATTGAGTCGGCCGTAGGATGCCATCCGGTCTTTAGGGCGGACAAATGCATGTAATCTTGGTCGGGGCTGTAAAAGCAGCATTGCTAGGCTAGAGGAGAGGAATGCGCGGCCGGGGAGCTGTGATAATGGAAGGAGGAGCTCGGAAGAAAGGGGAGAGGAGCGGCATTTGCTTTCCCTATCTGTGAACTTGATGCAGAGAGACATTCGTAGCTTCCAATAAGCAGTTCATTTATCTTAACTTCATACCTTTTTACTCCATCGCTAGAGGAGTGATCCCAATTAAGGCAGCACAGCGGGGCTTCCTGTATAAACCTCCTAACACCGCCAGTTACGTTATTTGCTACAACCAGCCAGAGTTATGATCACCAGCGAAAAATAAGCTTCCTATCTGGCAGCTGGCCAGATTCATCCTAGCAAAGCGGCAGAGGGACCGGGAGAGGGAAGGCATTGAAATGTAAAACAGTTAACATTTCTACAATATATGTCAGCATCCACCAAGCAGTGTGGGCAATTAAGTAATGTTACATTGTACACTTCACCTTGGAAGAAAAGCTCATTTTGATGGAGTAAAATACCCAAATGCCACAGATTCTGCTGCTGATTTCACAGCTAAAGCAGTGTTTCCCTTCTATGCACAACGCTTAGCACAGTATTAGGAGAAAAAAAGCAGCATGATTTTAGACTTAAAAGATAAGTAAAAGTGTCGGCCCTCTGCCAAGTTTCTCACCATTTAGCAGCACTGAGATGGGATAAAGAGCAGATTTCTGACTGCTTCCCACAGCCACTTTTCTACTTTTGCCGAGCTGTTTTATATTAGAAAATTGTTGAAGATCTTTCATTGCGTCTTTTCTTTCCTTTGATTTAAGGGATCTTCTTGTCTCCTCCTCCCCTGCTTTTCAGTGGAAGCAGCCTCTACAGGGGCCGTGACCTCACGCTGCATGGGAGCGGTTTGCTTGCAGGAATGACGGAGCCCTTCAGCAGAGTGACCAGGGAAATTGGTTGTGGCTGCATATGCCAGTCCTACTGTACTGTGTTTTTTTTTAAGGTAGAGGTGTCCCAAAATGAAGTGTGATAGCACTGTTGGAAATCTTACACATCACCCTATGATCAGCCTTGAAACTGGATGGAGACTTCCCTGAAAAATAACACAGCGTATGTGCATCTGGGCCATTAGTCTGAATAGCTGAACTTGAGAGATGAATGGAAATTGCCTGTTGCTTGAGTTCAACAGAAGGGAAAACCCGTCTTTAAAAAAAAAAAAAAAAGTGAAAAAACAGATATAAGCAAAAAATTCCTGTGGGTTCTATTGAAATTCTTCATCTGCTGGCATGTTATTGGAGAGCCTTTAGCTTTGAGAACTGATTGTCCAGTGCTGCTGGCTTGTCTTTTTTAAAACCTGAATGCTGACTGGAACCAGATGAAAAATTTTAACTGAAATGTCTATTAGGGAACTAATTCTAGGAGGCACTCAACAGACTTTCAGGCTCAATTCTGATACACCCAGATGCTGAATTGGTAAAGAGATACTGTACATACTGCAGAGCAATAGAAGGAGAGGAATGGTGAAGGAATGAAGAAAACATCAAGTGGGAAGAGTGTTTGCAAGGCTGGGACGTGGAACACTTTAACCAGGTCTTCTTTTGCTTTTATTCCATGAATCTCATTTATATTACTCTTAGTTCAGTTATTTAACATAACAGGATCATGAGATTCAAGGAGGAAAGGTCCTGTTTGCAGCTATGCTGAAGTTTCCGAGAGGTGTTTTGGATACACAGACTGTGGTTATGCAAATGTAAAATGGCTTTTTCTCTTTTTCTAAACCTCTCTGTTTGGGGCATTGGAGTTTAGTGCTGCATCTTCTTTGGTGTGGAATTTTGGAAATTTGTTGGGCTCAAATTCTGAATGCAGGCTCTGCTCTTAACACTTTGAGGGTGTAGGAGGCTAGATTTGATATTTTGCATAGGTTCTGCTGAACCTATTTCAGGCTACAGCTTGATGATTTACACAAGAAAATAGCCTGAAGAAAGTGACATTTAAAACTTGACTGTTCATGAACTACCAAAACCGAGTGAAATTGTGTGTAACAGCTAAGCTGGGAATCCCAATATTGTAGATTCCCTGCTGGTCATCAGTTTTATGCTTCCAGATAGTCACTGGTCATTCTTACTAGTGAGGGAATCAGTTTTCCAGACCTCCCAGAATACCCTGAACAGCAGAACTGGGTTTCTCAGACAGCCAGGACCAAATTACTCCAAACAACGCCACGTCTAACAGTGGGACAATTATTCAAATGGCAACAGAAAAACCCCCTAGAAAGTATCTGTGTGACATGAGGAACATCTGCGCCATGGGGACTCCAATGGATTCAAATGTCAAACACAAAGTGTCCTTTTGCCACTGCTCCACCATGGGGTACGTTGCCTCCACCTGCTAAACACTTTGCTGTTGTGGACATGCATGTCAATTGTTTTTTGGGCTTCATCTTACCATTTATCGAAAGCTTTTTTACTAGCAAAAAACCTCCTGTTCTTTGTTTGAGGTACACAGACAAAAGGTCCAGAAAAGTCTAAGGCACCAATCCTGCAAAAACTTAGCCTCCTGAACACATTGACTTAATTGGGACTGCCTGAGCTTATTGTTAAGCATACACCCAAGCCTTCCCTGAGCTGAAGCCTGGATTAGTAACCAGGATAATAAACTGCTGGTGGTGGCTTGGAATGCCAAATAGTAGGTTTAAAGTATTTAGATGTCCTGGACCTGAATCCAAAGGAAATGGATTCTATATTTCCATATTTTGAACCGACCTGCGTGACATAGGGTCTTTTTTAATGTTCCTGCAGCACTCTCTTAATCCCTATTCCATATATTAACTGGAAAATGAATGTATTGCCTGGGGCAGCAGCTTTGTTCCCCTTCATGGCACGGCTTTGGCTGCACACCAGCTTGAGCAATAGTCTAGCAGCATCTATGTTTTTCCTGGCTTGTTTTCTGCTACATTCACTGTTATCTTACTTACCTCTCTGCCCTTTTAGTGTTAGCAGTGGTCATGTCAGTTTGCAGCAATATTCAAAGACCATTATGTGTTTCCAGAAATCTTTGGATATAAATCATTCTGCTAATTGCATACTACAGTTGTCAATGTGTCCTGTTACATCTCAAACATAAGCATTATGACCCTTATATTCTTCTTCCAAACTTCTCTATGTCCACGTAATACCCTTCTAATGCCTGCTTAATCATCTGAGACTGTTAATGGTGGCAACTCCAAGCACCTTCTCCTGCTGTTGTTTCCCGTATAGCTTCCAAAGAGCTTCCCAGGAGCCTGAATGGTGTCTAGCTATGGCAAGTCTCTCCCATAGTCAATAGGATTTGTTCTATGGAGGAGGGTGGGTGGTGGATCAGTCCAAATGAACTAGTCTCTTGCACTTAAAAAACATGGATGTGTCAGGTTGAGGGACACGCAGTCAATTCCTGCAACTGCACTTCTGAGGCTTTAGTCTACTCCCTTAAAAATAAATTCACGTGCTGTTCCTTGGTGAGATTCTTGGTCTGTTTAACAGGACAAAGTCATACTCTGGCTGACCTGGTGAGTTTTATAGCAGCACTGCATGTAGCTTCCTGTGCTTCGCTGAGATGGTTCTGGGTAAATCCAGCAGTGGGAAGAGCTGCTCTGTTATTTTCTTAAGGATCACTGCTACAGGCACAAAACACTATCAGCGAAATGTACCTAAATATGAAATCCTATTACACACTCTGGAGACTGAATACTGAAAATACCTTTCTGTAAGCTTAGATACCAAATACCCCGGTACCAGTGCCCTGATTTCCAGTTCCTTGTGTGGTGTCCTGGAGCTGCTTTAGTCCAAAATAATCCACGATGAGTTCTGTGAGCAAGCGGCTCTTCTGTATACAAAAAAACCTGTGCTAATCTGTGATATGGAGAGCAAACTCAGTCCATGACCCAAACGCACTATGCAGTCTCCGGGTTTCCTGAGCCCCTGTGAAACTAGGTAAAGCAAAGCTCTGACAGCCCCATCACACAGTGGTCACCCACCAACAAGCTCATATTGCCCTTGAAAGGGCAGGGTTTTACCCAAGATATGGAAAGTTCCCATTCCTTCTTGTCCCAGTTTGAGCAAGAGGGTAAATGAGGCTTAAAGCTTGTTGTTGCTCTAACTAATTCTAGTTCTCTTGGCTAGATGGGTAAAATTCATCTCCACTATAAACATCTTCAAATATTTACATACAATAACAATTATGGGCATTTTGATTTAAATGATTAAAACACCAGGCTTGACTAGACACTAATTGCTATTGATTGTTTAATGATATTGTGGAATGGTAATGCAGGCTTCATATTGACAGTCAAAAGCAATTGACCGAAAAGTCATTATCCATTTTTAGCCTTACAAGTAAACTGCCTGAATTTTGATTGAAAAATATTGTACTAAATGTAGAAAACCTACTAAAGAAAAAGGATGAAAACTCTAACCTCCATATTATTGAAACCATTTAAATTGCTCTTCTGACCACACAGCAGGAATACAAGAAGAAATTTAACCTTCATTTCCAGAAGGAAGCTTTGACTACAGTCAGTGGTTAGAGCACTAATCTTTTGGTTCTGGGACTGGGATTTAAGCTCCTTCTCTGATTTTTATGTGCAAAGTGTTTATGGCCTCATCTAACTCCTATAATTGGCATTGCATTTCATCACAAAACCATTATACATAATTTAGCTGTGTTCCTCATAGGTCAGACCCAAGTAGAAGGTCACATTGGAGCTACCTAAACCATATGCTTTCTGAAGATAAACAATGAATCTTGATTTTCATTTTGCTGCCAATTCTTTTTTTTTTCCCTAATGGGAAAGGGGGAAGGGAGGATGCAAGGAAAATCCTGAAAAATGCTGTATTTTATCAGTAGCAGTATGTTTTTAATGTTCTCTGTGTATGCTATTATGCACACAGCTTGCAACATAATATAGAAACCTACTGGGTAAGATCAAGGGTCCACAAACTCACTGTCTTCTTGCTGATCATAACTAGTGTGGGAATTGTCATGATATTACTGGAGCTAATGTTCCTCAAAGATATATGCAAATTAAGGCAGAATCAAAGCAGAATCATGGACCTACAGGATGCTGAGCCATTGGGAGGATCAGAGCTGGACCAGGGCTTGCACAGAACAAACCAAATCCAAAATAACCTTCCTGATGTTGGCCAAGCCCAACTTCTGCATCTCATCTCTCCCACTCATGTTAGTAGTTGTCCAGGTTTCAATACATACCTAAATTCAGGAGTCAGATTATTTGTCTCCAGCAAAGTGAAATCAGTGGTTTTCAGTTCAAAAGTTTACTTCTGCTCCTCCTAGAAACAGGGAGGCATAGTTAACATGCAAAACAGGAATGAACTTTGAATTAAAGCAAGGATTTGAGGAAGTGAGGATTTCATTTCACCTGGTAGGTACTGAGTGGGCATCAGCTAAACTATCTGAAAGTCCAGAAACCTCCAGCAGTTTCCCACGTGGGCATTTTCTAGGACATCTCTACGAAGGGATCAAAATGTGGCTGGGTGAATTGCAGTGGTAAGACCGACGGGCAGAGCCATGAGAAAATGCAACCATGCCTACGGTGCGGAACCTGGCACCCATAGGGGCATATCCTGCGTATTTCTGTGTCTTCTAGCTGTTGGACTGGGGTGAGGCTTTCTCCCAGGCTTAGATGGACTTGATCACAGTCAACGGGGAAAACAGAACAGCTCCACCAAGAAACTCAGGAGAGAGAAGCACAATTTATTCCCTTAAATTACTTAAGAGAAATATATCTTTTCTGTATCATCTTTTGTGATACTCAGGAATCTTTTCTAAGAAACTGAAAACAGTCACTATTCTAATTAGTACACTGAAATCTCATCTTCTCTCCTTGTTCGAAGCATGACGCTATTTTGTTACATGTTCAGGAGAATGGGCTGCTAAATAGGATGCCTCGATCAATACTAAATCACAACTGCTTTTCAGGGCTTTAAGAACAAAAATATACACTTTGATAATTGCACTGTGACCCCATTATATGACAGGTAGAAACCATGGCTGCTAATGAGTTGACACAAAATTATACGAAAGCAACCAAATCAATCTATAAATAGCATTTTTGTTCTGAAAAGATCCAGAATGTATTTTCCTAAATGGAATATTCAAAAATGACTTTTAAATACTTTTCTGAAGGAAATGTGGAAGATATTTGCATATGCTACAATTGAGAAGGAAAATTAATATTAAAAGTTTTCACCTGCCCACCAAGTACAAATCATGACTTTCCAACCTAGGAATGCCATGAGGTTTGCTTCAAGGTAAGACCAACATTTTAAAATATTTGTTTTCAGTGGCAGAACCCTAAAATCTAAACATAATCAACTAAAAGTAGCCTGATTTTTACAAGACTCTTCAACCTTCAGTGGCTAAATTGGAGCACAAATTCTATTCAAAACCTTCAGAACACCTCATGAAAAAAAAAATAGCATAGTTACCATACCGGTCCTAGTGCTATATCCAGCTAAAAATTCTCTTCCAGAAAGAAATCTAGTTTGGCTGGGGTAACTCAATCTATGGAAAATCTTTCTTTGTCCTTGACATTCTGCTAAGTTTCTGCAGAAGTTGGCTTTTAGGAAAGGAAAGGAGAAGGGGCTCCTTGCTATTTAAAGTGAGTTGAACTTCCAGGTGCTGAATCTAACTGATAAAGTTTCTTTGAAAAAAAACCCTTTACGACCTGGTGTTTTCTCACTACGAAGATGCTTGATGATGCGTAGTTACCATCAAGATTGCTCAGTTTTAGGCTCAGCTCTGGGACCATTCGTCCTTTCTTGCAACCTTGCATGTTTGGGAAATCAAGGGAAAAATGACTTCCTCCAGTGCTCAGTGGCACTGAGAAGCTGAGAGTCAAACATTTGGCTCCCTGCGTTTGAATGATAAACCAGATGAGCCTGATATGGGATGACAGCTTCTTTGATGTGTGCAGTTCTTCTCTACCACTGTGTGCATTCCCTTGTGCTGTTGTTGAGACTATGTCTGCCTTCATCACTCTCTTAAGGCTGCAGAGCAGCCAGGACTGGCAGAGTCATAGGGCTGGCCAGAAAGAAAGAGAGGAGAAATCTAACTTTATCCTAACCGTAAAGGCTCTTAGCCGAAGGAAAGCAAAACTGGGCTCCAGGCCCAGCTTCCTGGCAATCCAGTGCAATTTTCTTTAACTCATCAATGGGGTAACAGTGAAGAAGTCTGTAGCAGAGACCTGAAGCCTAGGTCTTTTCCCTTGACCACCGGCCACTCCATTCCTTGGTTTTTACCTAGTCCCTGGGAAATGTCTTTCATCCTCTTTTCTCTCCTGGAATTTCCTGCCTGGCAGTCATAGCCCAGCTGCAAGAGAAGACTGCAAGAGCAGGCACTTCTACGCTGCCTTATATCCTAGTGGTTAAGGATCTCCCAGGAAATAGGAAACAAGGAGCTTAGTCTTCCCTGGACAGAGCAGATATAAACCATGGCATTCTGCTGTGGGTGAGCATTTCATTGCCACAGAAATGGGCCGGAGGCTGGTGACCACCTTCACCGCCACTTACTGCTGTCTTTGCTGCAGCCCTAATCACATATTTGCACCTCTAGCCAAATGAGAGATGGCCATCATCTTCAAGATTAAGGACATCTGGGGATGGTTGGTGACCATAGCGATGCAGCCAGTGATCTTTCAGGTTTAGTGAGTCGTCTCCAGGACAAGGCAGGCTTGTTGTATACAAGGGCTGGTTGGGACTTTTGATGAATTTCAAGTGTTGAGGTCTCATTTGGAGCAGGATTTGAGCTAGCTAGCTAGATCCTTATGTAAATGACTAAAGTTGTTTTATAGGTTTGTGCCTTAGCATGTGATCTTTTGATACGATTCACAAGTTTTGGGCTGGGAAATTAAATACTTTTGAAATGTCTGGCTAGGAAAATGCAATGGCTTTAATTCAAGTCACAGAGACTTTCTCTATTTGTTTTATGACACTCAGTTACCACTTCTGGTATAATCCTATGCACACTGGAATTAGAGATCTATAGAAGAGCTTTCTGTGTTTCTTTCCAAGATCTCTTTTTCTTTAGTGATTGGTACTCTCCCCTTAAATTGAAAGTTTTCCATCGTCTGAAGAGTGAAACTTCAATTATGGGTAGTGGTATCTTCTGTACACGCATTCCATCTGTCTTTCTATCTGACCTTTCTGGTGTTAACAAGAGACTTACTAAGCATCTAATAAGGAAAGCGCTCAGAAAAAAAGCATGTAGGCACTTTTACTACTGCTTTGTTTCTACTGCAGATTGAATAAGCTGGAATGCAGTGCAGATATTAATTACAATCCCTTTTGCTATGTAATCAGAATAATATAGGAAATACTTTCCACTTTCCTGGCAGTGGCCCTGATCCAGCAAAGCACTTAGATGCAGGAATAGTCCCATTCAAATGGGCAGGAATTTTGTAGAATCAGAGTCAAAGCACATAAGAAAGGGATTTTTTTTTGTATGTGTGTGAAAACACATGCACACACACATATAATCCAGATGAAATATTTTGTTCAATTCTTAAAATACAGTTCTCTACTTTCTGAATATTAGGGTCAGATTTAAAAGGAGGAAATGTTACTGTTCACTTCACAGTCATTACTGTGAGGTCTCTGTCTGTTTGATAGCATTCCTACTAACCCACATGCAGCACCATGCCAAGATGGCCATATGACCCCTGGAAAAGAGCTGGCTGGTGGGGTGAGTGGGAAGAAGTTCTTTGTCCATCCATGTAGACATGCCCTTAGTCATACTGAGTGAATCACATTTTAAAGAAAAAAATGAATTCCTGGATGAGAACATCCAGTTCTTTTGGATTTATGATAGCACAGTCTGAAGTTAGATCCAAAATTCATGGCTGACTCTTCCCTTCAACAATGCAAGCCAAATTCTGGACAAGAATAAATATCCTGTAACTCTTGGAGAGTTTGAGATCCAGACCAAACTTCTGGAACTCACATCCCTCTCCAGGGGATTGCAAGGTATTTTTTAATTGAATGATTTTTTCGTCAAATAATGTAAGGCTTCAGAATTTGTCCTTTCACCTCCAACTCTTGTTTTGTCACTCGCGAGAAATCTATACTAACACATCCAGGTCAGGCATCCAAGGTTTAGAGATCGGCTTTGCATACCTCTCTTTCCATGTCTCATCTCAAAATATTAATAAAAGCTCTGCTTGATAGTAAAGCGCAGGGAGCTGATGCTTGCAGTGGGGCTTACAGCACATGGAATTTGTTGGGGTTTTTTTTTTTAGCATGAAAAGGAAAAAAAATCCTTGGACTTTTATCTGTTAAGGTTTGATTGGACACTGCCACCAAGACAGGGAGAAAGCATGGGTGATTAGGTGGCCAGCACTTTGTCTTCCTCCCTAGACCTCTTCTGATCAACCAAGTAGACATTCCCCTGAAGTCTTCAGGCTTCAAGCCTCCAAAAATGTACAGCTTTGCTTAATTTTGCACACAGAAACTTGACATATGAAGAAATCTGTGCATGGTCAGGGCCCTAATGAACAAGGCACAGACTGAGAGAAGTGCAGCGATGGAGCAGCTTGCTCATGGTCAAAATCAATTGGGAATAGCACCAGGAACAGAATTCTGTTCTCCTTAGCATCAATCTACCAACATCTCCCAAGAGACTTCTCCAATAAAGGAGTGTTGTTCTCCTCTCTGATGGACACTGTGTGGTTCTTTATACCCGGAAAAGTGCAAAGACAAGCTCTGGATTGGGACATGCAGATAACTCAGAGAACATCTAGACATCAAGACAGACTGCAGCTGATTAGACCCAGGAAGCAGGAAAGCTGCCCTCTTGCTTCTCCAGCATAAAATCCTACACGACCTGCTGGAGCTCCCTAATTCTGTAACACCTGGCAAAGGGTTAAGCACAACAGAGGCTCCAGCCTAACAGCCACACTCACTGTGAGTAGCTAGGAGCTCTTTGGCCCATTCTTCACACTTTAGGAGGCCCCTTTCAAAGCAAACATACGTCAATACTTTAGAGGCAGAAACTATCAAGTCATGCTGTGTTACTCAGAAACAGAGAGAAGAAACTGGTATAATGGGAAAAAGAAATTATCTCACCTGCCTGGTGGTAGAGAGACATTTCTCACAACATTTAATCTAAGAACTAGTCTTAGCCGCTGGCCATATCTATCATTCATCATGACTTAATGAGAGAGGAACTGTCTCGCATTGAGTGCAGAGCTGTGCAATGGCAACAACAATAAACATTTTTGCACTTATAGTGGAATTCTCTTATCTTTCTTTTTTCTTTCTTTTGACATATTCAGCACCACACAGCAGGGATTAGTTTGGCTTTATACAGAGCTGTACTCTGGCTGTGTGCTTTGCAAAGTAATGGGTTGGTGTAGTAGCAATGATCCAGTTGTGCTGCTTGGACTGTCAGCTCATCAAGGGCTCACTGGTGGATGTGGAGCCTGTGGAGATGAGGAGTGCTGGTCAGGGCATCAGAGATATCCTTCTCCTTCAAGATTTTCAGTGGTAATTTACCAGCAGGATAAAAGTATGAGTTGCAAAAATCCCACTGAACCTTTGTAATGCTTTGTATTTGAATGCTCTTCCTGAGATTGTGGTGCAATGAACAGATAACTGGTTTTCAAACAAGCTAGTTGAGATACTGGATTCAGTTTATCTAGAGTAGCATCAGGGTCCATGCAGACCTGTAACTATCTGCCTCTCCATCATAGTCCTACAGTACAGCATATGTCTGTGAAAGGTCCCGATCTGGGAAATCATAGAATCATAGAATTGTTTAGGTTGAAGGAGACCGCCAAGATCATCGAGTCCAACCGTAAACAGAACTGATGTGCGGAAAGCAGACTCCACAATCTGTAAGATTGTAAAGTAGGTATGTTTATTCGGCGCCGGGCAGCACAGGGGGAAGTCCCACCAAAGTCGTGTGCGCCAAGCAGCAACGTGTCTCTTCAATTTATACAATCAAATATTACATATACATTAGATTTCCCAATACACCTATACATATGCATCTATCCTCATTGCATATCAAAATCAGTTCGAGAAATAATTTCCATATATTCCTCCCAGTTGCACTTGCGCAGTGCCTCCTAGTGGTGGTCGTCGGGGGTCCCAAGATGAAGGTCCATCCTCTTCATCACGGTGTCCGCTGATGGACCTTTGTTTCTGCACAAACTCAGTTCTCTCCTGGCTCCCATCCATACAGCAGGGTCGGTCTTGACCGGTTCTAGGCGACTCCCAGCCCCTATCAGGAACTAACCCCTTTGTATGGAGATGCAAGACTCTCTGCTTCAGTTAATTTAGACAATAGATAAGCACTATCAGTTTTTTAAATGCACAGCAACTATTAGGTAATGCCACTTCTATTAAAATCCCTTTTAATCCCTTCCTTCGTAACACAGTCAACTCCACCGCTAAACCATGCCCTTAAGCTCCACATCTATACATCTTTTAAATATCTTCAGGGATGGTGCCTCAACCACTTCCCTGGGCAGTCTGTTCCAATGCTTGACAACCCTTTCGGTGAAGAAATGCTTCCTAATATCCAATCTAAATCTCCCCTGCGCAACCTGAGGCCATTTCCTCTCATCCTATCACTTGTTACTTGGGAGAAGAGACCAACACCCACCTCACTATAGCCTCCTTTCAGGTAGTTGTAGAGAGAAATAAGGTCTCCTCTCAGCCTCCTTTTCTCCAGAAATGAGGTGAAATGTGCTCCTTTGGTCACTTCTTGTTTTTTCTATGCCTTCTGCTCGTGTCAGGTGAACATGGAGGTATCTCCTCATGCCACAGCATGCTTTCAATAAGTAGAGTGCCTTCCAAAATTCTCTCTCTGTCCAGCCATCATGTGATATAGGACAACAGGCAGTCATGGCTAAATATATTGATGTGAATATCTGATACAAAAAAGGCAATGCTAGCTGAGTTACCATGAAAGTATACAGAAAAATCTGCCCCACTGATGTCCAGACCAGAACCAAAGAAGTATCAAAATATGTTGATAGTTTTTAGTGATGTCAAACCCAGCCTTTTAGAGATTTTATTTTCTGCTGGACAAATGGAGTCAGAGGAAAGACAGCCTCGGGTTTTGGTAGAAAAACACTTGGGAAAATAGCAGCAAGGGGAGTGCTTCTCAAAACATACAGCCCACCCTGGAAAGGGAAGGGGATTCAGAGAACTCACAGGGTCTTTAGGAACATGGCCTTACCTGTCGCGTAGCCTGTGCTGCCCCTCCAGGACATGAGGATCACAGTGTTTGCCAGATCTGTGGTCTGCCTAGACCAAGATACAAAGCAGCAGTTGAATAAACAAAGTGTGAAGTAAAAAAGGATTCTTGACTGAGTAAATGGTGCTTTCTTTTCTCTCCCAAAATCTACACTCCTCTAGACAGAGATCAGAACAGAGGATCAAGAATCAAGAGGACATCTAAAAATCACAAGCAATTATGGAGTGGAAAAGTAGCTATCAAAAATGCCACCCTTCCTCCCAAATACGAAGCCTCTCTTCCTAAGGAAAGGGGTTGTGGGGAGTCTTGGAAAAAAAAGGATGTCTATATTTAAAATTAGCAAACTGGACTTTTCCACCTTGTTCTGCAAGAGTGTTTTCAGTTAAGTCTGCACTACTTTTGATTATATTGACAAGAACAGAGCTGTGGCAAAGACACAGTGTGGAAAATCTTTTCTTATACCACCAAAAGTGTGCAGAGTTTTAAGAAATGGAAAGCAGAACATTTTAATGAAAAGCATTGGCTTAGATTGTTAGTAGGCAGTGTTAGCTTCCCTAACAATGATACATCCATGGATGAGATTACAACTAACCACATTTCTAAGTACGAATTATGGCATGTGCATAGGAGCTGTTTCAAAACCCCTTGAAGTCCATGAAAGCCTTTCCACTGATTTCACTGGATTTTCACTTGGATCAAGCCCAAAGGGCTGAATTTGTTAAAACGGCTTAAGACAGGAGAGTGTTACTTTGAGCTAAAATTTGCAAGGTAATTATAAAAATAGTTGGCCGTTGAAGTAATGTACAGGGAAACCACTGTTTGTTAATGAGAATAGCAATGGGATTAATATGTCTAACTGGAGGTAATAAATCAATCAGTCTCAGATTGAGAGTCTCGTTAGTTACCTGAAGCCAAGGTAAAAGAAACTCTAATGCTCTTACACGTGCTGAACGGGGACCGAAATTGGTGAGGGACTTGGAGACTTGTCGAGAGACAATGGAGCTTTAATCGTCGAGTGCTTTTTTCTAATCCTTCTTAAACTAATGTTACTTGAATATATTACTGGATTACGTGCGTCAGCTATAGATATGTTTGTGAACAAAACATTGGATTTAAAAAAAGAAATTCTGTCTCACACTGTTTGACACGAAGCATCAGAACTCAGATCTTTGTATGTCCTCTTCCTATACTTCTTGTATGTACAATCCTTTTGGACTTGTAAGTGATTTTGATCCAATTCAAATAGCTTGCTTCCTTCATCCTATAAATTTCGGTCTGTTTTGACCATACTAGCGGAATAACACAGGTTTCTTCCAGCAGATAAAACAACTACTTTAAATTCTTGTGGGTGTTAAGTGTCTAGTACCTCAGTGCTGGTTTTTATAAAAGCTAATTCTAAGATATGTTCCACCTTGAAATACTTTCGTTTGAAATTTCTTCAAGTTTTTTTTTACGATGAGAAATTTATTTGGAAGTTTTTCCTTTTTATTGCCTGTGTAAATTCATAGACTGTGTGTCTAATTTCGGTCTGAAGGCAGGTACAGGTCTCACTCTCATGGTGTCTGGAACTGATTCTTCAGAGAGTCAGCTACAGCTTGGTTTGCTTGGGCTTACCAGAGGGAGTTCTTCACCATAACCAATGCAGTGTCTGATTCCTCCTGTACATTTTTCTATAGCTTGCTGAAAATAGAGCAGGTCTGGGTAAAATTTCAGTGCGCTGTGAGGTCACAAACACTGGTGAGGACCCGACCTGCCAATGGGTTGAGCTCCATGAGTACTGGGTTGGAGAACACAGGTCCGTGCTATGTGCACATGTTCATGTATCTGGTGCGGTCAGTCACCCGGCTGGATGCAGCACCCATGTGCTGATACTTCCTGTATCAGGTTCAGGAGACCTAATATATACTTACAAATACCTGAAGGGTGGGTGTCAGGAGGATGGGGCCAAGCTCTTTTCAGTAGTGCCCAGCGACAGGACAAGGGGCAATGGGCACAAACTGAAGCACAGGAAGTTCCATCTGAACATGAGGAAGAATTCCTTCCCTCTGAGGGTGATGGAGCACTGAAACAGGCTGCCCAGGGAGGTTGTGGAGTCTCCTTCTCTGGAGATATTCAAGATCCGCCTGGACAAGGTCCTCTACAGCCTACTGTAGGTGACCCTGTTTCGGCAGGAGGGTTGGACTAGATGACCCACAGAGGTCCCTTCCAACCCCTACCATTCTGTGATTCTGTGATTCTGTGATCTATCTCTTTACTTGCCAGGCACTGATGAAAAGAGTATTTCTGGAACATCCCAACACTGCAAGATTGGGTGGAATTTATAGGCCACTGGTGCTTGGTCTGTCCTTTGTGAGGACAAGCAAGACTGCTTGGAGCTAAGGCAGGGGACAGGAGGGAATGGAGACAATCTGTCTTTGTGTAAAGCCAAGGGAAGCTCTATGTATCCAACAGATGCTGCAGCCCTTGTCATGAACAGGAAATAAATTCAGACCTGCCTGCCCCCAGGTGAACCTGATACCAACCCTCCTTTCTTCTCCTCCAGCAGTCTTGGCCCAAAAACAGAGGAGAGAATGTGTGAGTACTCGTGTCCTGGAGTCGCCCTTTCCATTTGTGAGCCCTACACACACTCCCACAGGCAGAAACACAGAGATTACTAAATCAGGAATGTTCTCTCTTTGTAGGTGGGAGAAAGAAATGGGAAGGAAGAAGATGTACCTGGAGACAGGGTGGGGAAAAGCTACAGAGCTAATTTAGGAAAGATGACTTACTTAGCTCAGCATACAAACACTCAAAGGGACAGCATGCGGAAACACTTACCATCCTGGGGTGGAAGAGGGAGCTCATTCAAAAGAGCATTTCCATGACTGTGAGTGAGGACATAGAGATGTCCTTCTTCCTGTGTGCCTAGAGTAGTTCTCCCTCAGCCATCTTCCATCTTGTCCCCCACTGGGTTTTTTTAAGGTGAGTTAGGGAGAAAACCCTATCAGTCAGGATGGCCCAGGAAGGTAAAATATAGTCTTCCCCTATTCTTCTTTTTGGAGAAATGGGGCAACATTGAGAGGGGTTGACACTGGTGGTGGAAAGGGGTGACTTTTTTGCATCTGCCCCAAGCCAGGGGAGATGGGATGTGAGGCTCCTTGGGAGGAAGGGATCTGAGACAGTCTGGGGCATAAATGATTGGAGGTGAAATAGGATTTAATAGCAGGAGGTGAGGACACAGGGTTAATGTGGGGGATGGCAACAGGTCTAGCTGCTGGGCAAGGAGACAGGCAGAACTGTGGGAGAGCAGAACAATGGAAACTGTGGGATTTTCAGGGCTTTCCAGATGACTCTGAAGGCACCTGTAATAAGAGTTGCTTGTTAGAGGTGGTGGACTGATCTTTGCTACTTGGCCAGTCTTTTCCGTGCAAACTGTCCCATCCCACTGCATAGATAGGATGTTTGAAAGAGAATGAGTAAAAACCACTGCTGCTGAGGGGTACTTGGGCACAGCATGGTGAGCAGCACAGCCACAGCAAGGGCAGCCTTAAAGCTTGCTGCAATCCTCCTTCTGAGGGAGCATGCTGCTACTGAAAGAACTGCATCATCTCAGATGGTCAGGGTTGTTGGGAAAACGGCAAGGAAGTGGTTGAGCCAAAGATTTAAAATAATATGAGTCTGGAGAAAGACATCTTGGGAAGATGGGTCTGATATCACCGAGCAGCTGAAGTGCAGAGGCACCAGCATAAACAGAGCATCTCTGAACACCCAGCTTTCCCCTTTCTCCTCCAAGCTACACGAGCATGGTTCACATGCAGAGCAGAGAGGAAGCCCTTCCAGCTGTCTGCCTGGCATGTTCACAGCAAAACAGAAATCATTTTGACTTTCAGTTTCGAGAAAACCCTCATACTTCTTGAAAAAAAAAGACTCTTTTGTAGCCTAGCAATGTGAGAACAAACTCTTAGTCTTTCTGTTGTTTCAGTTATCTTTATTAACAAGCAAAAATACTAATGGTCTAATTGCATGTGTTGCGGTGATGGCCAGTGTCATTTTGCTCCATCATCTTGCTGATGCTAAAAGCATGCAGTAAGGGACAGTGATGCAATACCACATCCAGCACACCCTGATATTATTAATATTGCATTGTGAAAGGCCTGTATCAGCTAGATGAGAGCAGCAGTGGTGGTAACGCCAGGAAATGCCTGGGCATTATCAGTACTATAATAACTATATAATTGTGCCCCAGAACTATGCTGTCATTAAAGAAGGCTCTGAGATACAGAAAAATTCAGCAGATGAATTCTAAAGAAACTCATTTGGCCAAAGTCCGTCTCATCAGTCACCTATTTTTCGGACTATTGAGCAAAGAGGCTGATGATTTTCCTGCTCTGCTCACTTAAGGATCACCTCCAAAATAATGCCCTTTACAAAAAATTTCTATCAGATTTCAGACCTTATCATAATGCGGAGGCAGCTCTTCTCAGGGTCAGCAATGATTTACATATGTATAATGTGCTGATCACAACCTACTGTCAGCCGTTTTATTTTTGGATTTCTCATCCACTTTTCACAGGACAGACCACACAGTCTTGAGCTCAGCTTGGGGAAAAGCGACTGTATGATTTCCAGCATGGCTTTCGGAGAGTTCAGCCCTTACATTACCACATCCACCAACTGATTTAGCAAACAAGATGGGATTTATTTTTTTTAAATTCCTCCCACAGCTTTGCCTACCAATTTCCTGAAAATCAAAGCTTTGGGTTCATGCTTTAGTAGAGTTAATAACTTTTGTATTGGCAATTAAGCAGCAGTAGGACTGAGCTGTGTGTGAAGTTCAGCTATGTGTCTCAGACCATTGACACCAAGGTTAATGTATTGCTGAAATCCTCTCCTACCAGCACAAAGTAGTATACTCCTTGAATCTTCCACGTAAACAGCATAGAAAGGGGGCTGAATTTTTCTCTTTGCTTCATCTCTTTTATATTACTTCTTTCCTTTTCCTCCTTTTGCACAATTCAGATGGAAAAATAGAATCACACCACTGAAGCTTGGGTTCCTGTTCATGAAATCATTGCATGTATTTTTGAAATACCGTTAAATATCAAGTGCCTAACCAGGATCGAAAGCAGGTTAGGACCTCAAAACACCTTACCCTTGCCTGAGTATCGTAACCAACAGGCTGCAAAACAAGGACCTTTTTTTGACTCGTGAAAGTTGTATTCCTGAAAAGTGGCAAATTTCAAGCTATTTACCTGGGGCATGTGGACTCATATCCCACCACCCCAAGCAGGGAGGGAACATGGCTTCCTTTCAGGGCCTTAACCCCATCGCTGTCACTGTTTTTGAGAACAAATAATTACAAACTGCGTTATTCTTGAGGGTCTGCAGCAGTATGCATGGGACAGTGCTTGGTGGCATGAGTGGGGCTGGGACAGGCATCTCCTATTAAGATGTCTTTTCTCGGTCCGGGTCTTTTGTTTGCCTCTTTTACACTTCTTCTGTAAAAGGGAGGTGAGGACTGTGACAGGCACTTCAGAGTCTGAGCAAGTCAAGGGCAATTGTTTTTCCTCTTTGCTGCAACAAAAAGAAACCTGACAGAGAATGGAAATGTTTTCCCTCAGAAAGCCTCATCTTTGCAACACTTTACAGTGATGTCAAGCAAGACATGCCTTGCATTGCCCGGTCTACACAACCTCTGATTAATCCCATTAACTGCAGGATCCTGCTCACATGCTTAAATCTAGGCACATGTCTAAGCATTGTGCTAAACTGGGATTGTGGTTCTCTGCTGCTCTACTTGTAAAGCCAGACTGGTTTTACGCCAAGTTCACTTGAGCTTCTTGAATCCATTGTGAAAACTGCAGCCTAATGTAGAGCACTTGGCTTTTTGTTTCCTGTGTCTCTTTGTGCCAGGTAAAGATATAGGCAGCAGAGAGTTTGTGACCACACAGCATCCAAACCCAACACATCAGAGGCTTTAATATTGTAATTCAACAAAAAAAACCCCATGAAACCATGTTGTCTGGTTTTTACTTTCCCTTGTTAAGCTTCACTTCTCCTGTCTCCTGCCTCATGACAGGGCTTTGGTCATGACAGATGTCTCTCCTGCTTATACAAATGCTAAGAGAGGATTCCTACTTTGAAAAGATTGTGGTCTAATGGAAGTTGATGCAGCAAAGATGTGGAAAAGACAGAAGGAAGGGGAAAGAAGCAACACTGAGAGGAAGTAGAGAACACATGGTGGCTTAAATGGACAATTAGACGTTTTAAAAAAGCCAGAACCAACAAGTGTAAACAGTGTAAGAGCTGATGGATCTGTTATGGCTTTTTGTTTTCTTTCAATATTTGTTCCCTCACTTTAAAAGGTGCTGAAGATAGGTTTGGAGGATGTAATAGGCTGAGTTTTGTCCTTTTTTGAAGAGTAGAATGTGGTTGTTCATATTTTTTTTACCCTTTCATCTTTTTAACACCTCTCCAGGTGTCTAGAATTTCTAAAAAAATAAGTCAGTAGAACAATAAATTCATCAGTAAAGCTCCCTTTGATCTCCTTAGAATGGATGTCTGTAGATATTCCCTCAAGTCTTCTGTCCACTTCTTAATGACATATTTGACTACAACTAAACTGTAGGAGGCCAGAAATAATCTGTCAAAACTCTTTTTTTTGTCATGTTTTAGTAAACACAGCTCTTTAGGGATAACATCTGCTTTCTGAAGAAGACTTCCACTGTGGAAGAGAAGCACAGGCATTTACAGGCAGATACCTTTTCTCTTCCCTTTTCCTCCCTTGCCCTGCCTTGCCTTGACTTCCTGTTATGAATTTTTCTCTTGATATCCTAATGAAATTGATGTTGTTGCACATTACCCATAGCTTCATCCTTACATAAGGTTTAGATTCCAAGTGAAGCAGTTCAGAGGAGGGTACAGCTCTGGCTGCTCTGACCTTGCAGTAGGATGAAAGTGGCTGTGATATAGTCTCCCAAATGGATAGATAAGCAAAGTTTGGGGTTTATGACTCTTCCCTTCTTTCAAAATTCATAACGCTTGCTTTCTGTGCATTTATTCTAAAAGGTATATTTCTAAGGTAAGCTATTATACCTTCAGTTTATCTGACTAATTATCTGAATCTCAGCTAGTCACCCTCAGCTCCCTCTGCAGTCAGTGGAGTTCTAGTCCAGGGAGTCAATGATTCATTTCATCCTAAATTAGATACTTAAAATGGATGAGAGAATCGTGCCTTAGGTGCCTGTTTGTCTCCATTGGCTATGAGGAAATGACTGGCCGAGTGACTAACTCACCTGCAGCCATCTGCTTATAGATATCTGAAGGCTGGTAAAGCAGACCCTGCCTTCTGTAACTGATTTCTGAGGTTTAATTTCATTCTATATGGTTTTGTGCCACTTCATTCATTCTTTGTTAGCTAATGAAATTCTGTCTTCGGATGCTGCGAGATGGGCCTTGGAGGATTGGATTTAATTATTGCAAAAGTTGCAAATATTTACATTTCTACTAGTGTATACTGGCAGATGTGCCTTTTCTTGTGGAAATGCATCATTGCGTTTCTGATATAGACATCAAAAAATCTGTTTCATATCCGAGTGGTTTTATTTATACCAACTATTGAGAAGATAATCATTTATTGGAGAAATAGTTTCTATTAATATTCATTATCATATGTCTTGAAAACCCATACGCAAAATGTAATCACAGCCTATATTAGTTCTGTAATTTGTGCACCTGACATGCAGTTATTTGAGAACTACACTGGTAGTAATATTGACAGAAACTCTCCACTTGCAATATTTCACAGTATCTAGATGGGAAAGGAAAAAATGGTGGAAAGATGTGGGATATTTCCCTCGCAGTCTGAGAAAGACAGCCAAGTTGAGCTGTCTGCAATAATAAAGAGCTTAAAAAGCTTTATAAGGAAATTGGAGGAGGAAGAAGGTCCTTATGCACTGCTGAGGTATGTATATACCGAAGGGTTTGACTGAAACTGAGGAAGGGTTGGAAGATTTTGAGTTTGACTCCTGTTTGGAAATGGAATTTGGAAAATAAACACCAAAATGCATTAGTTTATGTTAGTTCAGTTGGAGATGGAGGAAAAGTGAAGTAACAGCTAACTCAAGCAAGCAATTTAGTGTTATAGCACACTGGAAACTTAGCAGCAGATACAAAAAGGAGGAAAAAGACTTAGGGGTGAGATTCATCTCTCCTAACTCCAGGGATAGGATCCATCTTACTGAAATGTGGGCGTATAGAGAGTGATTCACTGACCAAACGTAGGAGTCTGCTTTACAGTGAGACAAATCGCTTCCTAGGCTCCGCCGACCACGTTGACTAGATCCCCAGTGCCGGCAGTGGGAGTGCAGACTTCCAGCTCACATGTAGACTCTTGCATTGCACCATCCTACACTACCTCCTACCCAGGCTGGCTTTAGGGATGGGATTCACTTCGTCTAATTTCAGACATCTCCGCAGAACACATCTAGATCAAGCTGGTCACCCTGGGCTGCCTGCACAGTCAATGGAGAGACACAGGTATTTTTAGGGAATGAGTCATGACAATGCAGATCTGTCCCTCCCAACTGTTGGGCTACAAAGCCAAAGCCCCTTTTGCTTGGTCCCGTGATTCCTGCACTTATATCTGTATTTAAAAGAAGGAGAAGGAGAGGCCATCAGCCCAGTCTTGCTATAGCCTGGAGAATAGGGAGCTGCAGGCTCAGTTTTGCAGAAGAAGGCTTGGAAGCCAGGTTTTCTCCCAGCTCCTTTCCCCTGTCTGCAGGTCCTCCTCAGATCAGTCTCTGAGCCTACAGCCAGCTGTAGATGCATAATCCGAAGGGTGGTTTTGCTGTCACCTTGTTCATTGCTCTAATTCAGGCATCAACATCTGCAGCCCAGTGCAATTCCAGACCTCCTTTCATGGTGCCCCACTCCATCTTTTTGGAGCTTGAAATACCTCCAGGCTCGAGCTGAGTGAGGCTGAAGCCCAGCTCTGTACTGTGGCTTCCACACCACGGCCAGCCACCCAGAAGCGTATCACCATGAACATCAGCTGTGGGCACGCACATCCTTTCTGGGACTTAGAGTTCCTCCGGGCCCCAGTCTTGCTGAAACTATTATTTCAGCAAAGTATTTGCCAAATGGAATTGGTTATGGAAAAGTTCATTGTGATTTTGGCTTTATTTTCGTGGAGTTGTTAATTTGGGGAAACACTGCTTTACCTGTTCTCGGTTTCTAAGATCTTGTGCCAACTGTTGCTCCCAGTTGAAAGACCAACAAAAAAGAACAAAAGCCATCACTTTCATATTGCTTGTCTCCTTTCCCCAATCCATAAAGTCCCAAGGTGTTGTGCAAACTGTGTGTACATCTGTACAGAGGAGACCTTTAGCCATCATTCAAAGGACTGTAACTATTCAGCAGCCAGCTGGACTGTTAAACTGTTCTTTTGGACAGGAAGAAAATCGCTAAATGCCAGGGAAAACTGAGGAAGAAATTTAGATAAGTGGGACATAATTACCTGAGCTGGGACTGAGCCAGGACACTGGAACAAAATATCTTCATTGTTTAGGTTCACCAGCTCCATCAAATATTCCTGGATCAGGACTCTGATCTTTTACTATGCATCAAAGGGCCCAGTTCTCCAGAAGCAATGGCACTGTTGGTGGGCTATAGTCTGAGCCAATAGCCCAAAACATTTCCTTGTAGGACTTTATCCCTGCCTTCTCCCCAGCCTAGCTCAAATAGATTCTTGGAATCACTTCTTTTGAACAAGCAACTGTTGATTTAGTACCAAGCCACAGTTTTTCCAAGTGCAAAACACAAAATATAACAAGCTACACATCTGTCTCTGCATCGAGAGATGCAGTCCAAATCCACTGGAGACAGGAAGAGCTAATTCAGCACTCTTACTGAGCTCCATTAATCCACATGTTTAATACAAACACAACACTAGAACTAATTCTGGCTCTGATGTCGAAAGCAGATGTAAAGGGTGTATGCGTGTCAGAAAATCCAGCTTTTCAGATTACCCATCATTTGCGGTTTGGATGTTAATGTGGTAGTCAAACCTCTTAGGATTATCTACCTGTCAAGCAGAGAAAAGTTTTCTTTCAGGCAAATGTTAAACCACATAAATGAAGTTAGTCCATTGCCAGCTGCCTTAGAGGATTGTCTAAAGATCCACAGTGGTTATCCAGTTTCAGAATGAAAACTTGTTTATCTAGCTAAGTGAATTTAATTATATGGGTTATGTACAGAGGGCAAGGTAGTCAAAGATGACTCCATTTTCTGTGCTTCATTGGGTGCTCAGCAAGGTTACACTGGAGGAGGACAATATTTGGAGGCTGGCAGCATACCCAGGAGCTCTGCCCTCAGCGAGCGCTCTAAAAGCTCAAATTCTTGTGCAGATATCTGGAAAAAAGCTTTGGTTCCTGAGCCAAAGGCACGCAGAAATGTGTAGGGCAGCGAACGAGCAATAAACATCTATAAATTTCTTTCCCTTCGTTTGGGACCTGACCTCTCTCTCTTGTGTCTCAGCTGGCAGGTCCTCACTGCAACATATTTCAGTTTGCCCTTGAAGTAACATATGTGACAGCGAGAAGGAGCTGTCTGCTGGGGGGTAAAACTGGGACTGGTACAAGTAGCAGTCGAGAGGGGATGGGATGAAAAATACAGCTGAAGTATTCAAAGGTGGCCGGTACACAGTTTCCTGAAAAGTCAGTGGAAAAGGTTTCCCTTTCCACTAGCCAAAATCTACGAACCCCTCCTCATGGAGAGACAACCACCACAGTGCAGAGTAGCTGGGGCAATAGCTTAGTCCCTGTGCTCTGCAACACGCTCCTCTGCTCCTGGGAAAGAGAGGGAAAACAAAGAGCAACATTACCATAAGGTAAAAACTCTTTGGTGGGGGAGGGATATTTAGTGCTGGTGCTTGTGATCTTTACCATCTGTAGAACAGATGGAGCTTCATTATGAGGAAGGGAACACCTTGAGATGCATTATAATCTCACAGCAGCCCGGAGAGAAGCAAAACCTGACTGTAGTCAAGATCTCTCTCAGGGAGAATTTCGGCTTGTGTTTATGAAGGTTTAGGGAGCAGGAAAAAGAGGCTAAGGAATGATTTGCCAAAAAAAAATGCTGCCGTTAATTTCGCTAGTGTCTGAGACAAGAAGAGCAGGAGTGGCTTTATTTAGTTCTCCGTCTGAAATAGCAGACTGTGTAGTTTTTAATCCTGGGAAGCAAGCCTCATGCTTGCACCTCAGAGCTGAAGTTAGCTGGGTGGTTTTTCCTTGCAGGGTTTGGTGCAAGTGCTTTTATTTTTTTTCATTTAACCTTTGTGCCTTTGCCCTCTGTCTGCCCTTTAGAGCATCTCTGAATCTGGCATTCTTGCAAATCCCAAACTCACAGCAAATCTCAGCTCTAACCTCTGTGTTTTTCCTGTGTTGGCATGCAAGTACCAGGAAACTGCAAGCTTCACCCAGCTCATGAGCAGTGGATGCAGCACAGATTTGCAAGGAGGCTGTGCCGGCATTCCTGTCTCACATGGCCAGGAGTGAGTCAGGGAGCAGGCAGACCCTCAACCCCCTGGCAAGTCTGCACCTGGCTTCTGCACTGCTAAGCCATAAATCAGCTGTGGGACCCACCAGTGACCCTCGGGTTCCACCACCCTCCTGACAAAACACAGCTGAGCTTCAAGTGTGAAATGAAATCCAGGTGAGTTAGAGGGCTGCAGAAACAACCCCATGAAGCTCCAGATCCCTAAGTGTGAAGAAAAGCATCTTTGAGCGAGCAGCCTTTGCTCTTCATGACTTCCTAAAATTCCCCTCTGCTAGTTCCCGTGTCCAGATATTCCAGAATCTGAAAACAGCAGCCACTTGGTAAACCTGGCATATTCTTGTCACCATTGCAATGATTGCTATGTTTGCCTACTAGAGATCTGAGAAGCTTTTTTATGAAGGAGCCTGGCCTAGGAGATACAGAGCACGGCACTGAGCAGCAGAAGCCCAGCTACAGTCTTTCTCCAGCTTCACCATAGAGCTTGTTTTCCTCACCACTCTTTAGCTGTCTTGTCTCTTCCTCCGTGTTTATGCAGTGGCTAGCACTACAGGGCTGGGGTCTCAGCTGAGCCTTTAGCAAGCATCACCATCATACAATAAAGACACGCTCCTTTAGAAACTCTACCACCTTCCGTGAATAGCTGCAAGTTTGGTTCTGATCCAAGCAACCTTATCCACAAAGTACAGAGAGAACCTGTCATGGTGTGAAATACTGAACTCTGCCTCTCTTTGGAGGAAAGCCACAATTTATCAAGCTGAACACCACTAGGAGCGGATCCGTCTGCCTACCTAAATCTTCCTTGCTAGTTAATAGATAGGCAGGGAGTTTCGTCTTGCATATATTTTTTTTATTTTTTTTTAATTCAGAAGATCATTTATTCTAAGTGTAATGACTGCAGTAGATGGGACTTGTAACAGATTCAGAATTAACATAATGATATTTGATAATAATCATAACATTTCATAATATTGATTGCCGGAGAGAACTGACAGCAAAAGAATGTACCAGCTGTCTGTACGTGTAACATCTCCCAGCTTTTTAACTTTTTGTGTCCTGACGAAAAGTATCAGACGGAAGCTTTATCTATTTATTTATTTATTGTTATTTGTTCATTCATAGAGAGGGAAAAGAGGCATGGTAGAAATGGGGACATTAAAATATCTTCCCAGGAAGAGATCTTCCTGATAGCTCCCAGGAAGGTAAAGACCTTAAAACCATGATCTTGGCCCAGATGTATTTTCTGACCTCACGGCCTCTTGCTCGGCCATGCATGAGCATTCTGAAGAGAAAGCTCTGACCCAGCCCCTCTTGATGCCTGCTGGGATCCCATGGGCTCCAGGAAGCTGTCCCCAAGCCCATGGATGGTGGCTGTGGCTGAAGCTGATGTCAAGAACGGACTGCTCCCTCATCCTGAAGCCAAGAGCAGTGACATACTTTATATCTGTGTTGCTGAACATTTTTTTTCTCTTTTCTCCTTCCAGCCTCACGGTGGTTGTGTCCGAACTGCCTCCTACCCATAGCTGGGTGCACGAACCCCTGAGCCACGCCAAGGACAGAGCCAGAGAGTGCGAGCCAAAAGCCACCCCAGGGACAGTGCAGCCGTGTGGGTCACGGCAGGCCAGCCCAGTGCATGAAGCCGTGATTTTATTTATGGGCACACATGGAGTTTGGATGCTTCCTGGGTCCTAATCCAAAGGCACATTTAATCCTTTGCTGGACAGAGCTGCTGTGGAAGCAGTGTGGCATTTCCAGTGGCTAGATGTTTTGAACTTCTTCATTTTTACTGTAGTAGAACCCTGCGGATGCCAGGCAGGGACTTAACTTTCCAGGTGCTTAGCAGTTTCTGAAAAGCTATGTATGTTGAGAGGAACATTCAAAATCGCTAGTCACATCAGCTAGCATTGTCTGGAAAAAGTGAAGTGTTTGCCGAGACTATGCGAGTTTTAAGAAGAGAAATCAGCCTACCTCTTTCAAATCTTATTCCTGCTCTTTAATTATAAAATCTTCCAGTTGGTGAGCTTCTTTTGACCACTCAAAGGAGAATGAATTGCTAAATTTGTACTGTGGGGAATTTATATTGTGGGAAATTATTGCCACTCCTACCACAACTTCAAGGTACGAGTGCTTCTCCACGCTAAGAAACAATTCAGAGGGTCTGTGCACAGGGTGTACGTGTGTCGGAGAGCTCACTTGAGCTACCAGCCCCCTGCTTTAACTCTTTACCTTCATTCTGGAATAAGCTACACTGCAACCCTGGAGATTTTTGGTGAGGAATTTGTTATGTACATGCAACGTAATGACGTGGCAACATCTGTGGCTGGCATTTTCTGTCGTGAGATGGAGTTTAACAGCAATACAAAATCAGGGCTGAGAGACATTGTCTGAGAGAAAGAGGGGGAAGGAAGGAGGGAGAGAGAGTCTGTTGACTTAAGAATCCCTCCAAAGAGCATGGGATAAGAAAATAAGGAGACTAGTGGAACAGTAAGTCCCTGTTTGGCTGGCTGGCTGCAGATTGAAAAGATCAAATATTTACCGGTGCTCCCAGTGCAGGGGAATACCTGGATCTCTGGCTGATTGGAAGCAAACTGATACCGAGCACTGTTAAAATAACATAATGCTTAATGCATAATGCAGTTTTTAAGCCAGTACTCTGGTATTCATCTATACCTGTGCATGGGAAGAACTGTTCATCATTGCAATAATTTTCTCCTTGGAGAAAGGTGAGAGGGGGGAGAAAATACACATTGGGACTGGGGAGATGAATGATTTTGTAAGGAAAAAAAAAGCCACTGACGTGAATGGAAAGGAACCCTCCCAGAGAAGAGTTCATTTGTCGCTGGCAATGCGATCCATCTCTGTAGCAGCTGGCTATACAACGGTCAGGAGAAGATGGACAGACTCGGCATCCATCCTCTGCCTGGTCCCTGCTGCAATGCCCGCAGCTCCAGTGCTGCCGTCTTCCTCCTGCGCTGAGACCCGGGCAGCACGCACAGGTGAGCAACCTGTGTGAAAACCTGTTTTTTGCAGAGGTTACTGGAGAGCTTTGACTGGTTTTCCTTGCTGAACTATCCAAACCCATGAGAATGAAGGGTTCACGAATGACAATGTATCCCAAGCAATTGCACTTATTTCAAGGGCACCTTGTTTAGGAGATGGCAGCAGTGCCAAGGTACCAGCCTGCGAGTTGTGAGCGATGCATAATGCAGGAGGTGTTATAAGTCTGAAGATTCCCTTTCTAGTAACCAGGGAAGCAAAAGGAAGTAATAAAAGGCACACCCTGAATTTCAAAATTGCTAAGATCCTCCAGCCTAATGACTTCAGCTGGATTTGCAAACACTTGGCATTTCTACAGAATCAAGGTTTGCTTCTTGGGATGCTGGTTACAAGACCAGAAGGACTGCATTAAACATGGTAGGTGAAAGGAGAATGATGTTTAAAAGGCACATGTGCTTTAGCTTGGTACTCTCCAGCCTTTTAAAGCCTCGGCGAAACCCTGGATTTTTTACCTAACGATGATTTGTCCTTGCTCAAGGAAAATATTCTCTGGTTGCAGTGGATAAGTTGCCAGAGGAAATTCTTCAGGATTTGTGTGATAATGAAAAGATGATCAGAATGGCTGCGTAAAAAGCCTAAAATGGTGAGAAAGTAGAAGCAGAGTGGTTTGAGAATAATACATTCGCTTCTGTATGTGCAGAGCTCCACTGCATCTTTTGTGTAAATTCTCAGCATTCCTGGAAAAGAAGAATACCAACCAAAGGTAGCATTTTCCAGGAAACTTTTTAAAAGAATTATCCTCATATACATTCACCAGAGACTGTCAATACACTTGTGTGTGAGATTGTAAAGCCTTTTGAGAGAGCAGTTAAATTTTGCAGTTGGTTTGTGAGACAGAGTATTTTCCCAAATACATTGTGCTATAATCCTCTCCTCCCCTTTTTCCTGTTGGTCCAGAAGTTGGTCATTTTAAGTAATTGAGAAAATTGATGATCTGTCTGCTTGACACAATATCTTCTAGGAACTGAAGCAATTCCTAAATATAAAAAATGGAAAATATTGGAGCAGAAGTGCTTAAAATGTTGTGCAGAGGTCATATACCAATGTTAAGTGCAGTGATTCTTTCAGGTGCTCAAAGGTGAAAATTAGTATATTAAACATTTCCTGTGGTTATTTCTCCATGGATTCAATAACACATTGAGGGTCTTAGTGGTGGTAGAACATGAAAATGAAGGATTCATGAATGAGAATGAGGGAAGAGTTGTCCACTCTGCAAGAAACTGCTCCATGCTGAAATTCTCTGTAGCAGGTCGTCAAGTCATGTCCCCTGCTCATGATCTACATCCTGCAATTTGTCATCCAGCACGCTTTGAATTCCCACGCGTTTCATTTCTCTTGAGGGACTGTGGAAGAGCCAGGTGAGAAGACCTTCTGCCATTCAGCCTGCACGCAGCTGCGGACTTTGGTCTGAATCAGCCCATCCAGGAGACAGGGATTTATTCAAGAGGATTGAACACATTAGGGATGGTGTGCTGGAGAGGTGAGAATATATTAAAACACTGAGAGAAAGTCCAGGGTCAATCAGATTCAAAATGGAAATCACAGCTGATTTTAGTTAATAAACTATCAGGAGAAAGGCAGGAGAAAAGATGATTTTTGGTCTTGCCAAGCATGTATACTTGTTTGTAGGATGGCCAAAGTGCCTCAGATGCTCTCCATAAAAGTCAGAGAGAAAAATGCACCTGCTGGGGAAAAATTTGATGTATGTGAGATCTGAATGCCTTAATGGAGAGTCCTGTCTCCCTCAGTTACAGAAGCAGCCTGTGGTGATGAAGTTTCCAACTTAGATGCCTTAATGAGATGCCCAGTGAGGAATCTTGAAATTGCCACATCCCAGAGTTGGTTCCTGGGGAGGGTGATTTTAGATCATTGCTTTTCCATGCAGCGAAAGACGGCTCCATGGGAGAGGGTGGAGGAAGGCTAAAGTGATGCAAAGGAAAGGGAGGTTTAAAGAGCTGCTGAATGCACCCTGGTCTCTGCTTCTCATGCTAAGAAGCAATTGAAATATTAAAGGTAATAAAACATGATTTAATTCATGCTGTGAACTTCAGTTATTTACTTCAGTTCACGCTTTGCATTTTATCTGCTGGGCCTCAGACTGTCTATGTTGATAAATCACCATGTTCCAAGTACAGAAGAGGGGGAAGAACACTTTATTTCATAACTATTCAATTATGAAAGCAGGGGAGGAGGGAAAAATGCATGAATCAATATAACTTTTTCCAGAGTTATCAATATCTTTAGTGTGATCCTTATTTTACCCTTTCAAAGCCAGAGATCCTTATCCCTGTTTTAAGGACAGGAATAGTGACTTGTTCAAGAAGCCAGGGATAAAAATGATCTTTCCGACTGTGGTTAACATTTCCACCCTACAAAACTGCACAAAAAAATTGTGCTACGATTAAAAAACAGCCCTCCACCCCAGGGAGCCTCTGGACCCAAATCCTCCCCTCTGAAAACCCCAAGCTGCACTCACAGCTTTCAGAGTGAGGAGATCGTCAACAGTGGCACAGCAATGCTCAGAGAGGAACTGTTGTTGCAGCTTTAGGGGCCTACCCTTAAAATGATGAATTGTGACACTAATTGACAGAGGTCCTGATAATTAAATGGAAGGTTGAAAATTATTTTCCCTTTTTTTTTTGCATTTGTATCCTTTTGCCACCCCCAACAAAGGACAAAATGTCAGTCATAACTTCGACTCAGCAGAGCTTTGTCACTTTATCTCTGTTTTAAATGTTATTTGAATGTTAGCTCTTCACATTTACTTTTCTTTCTTTAATAAAAATGGCAAACCGATCATAATAGACATAAAACCGTCATGAGAGGGTCGTAAAATGCATATTGCTTACTGAAATGAAGGGGGCATCTCCCATCCTATCTGGTAAATAAATACTGAATGAAGTTTCTCTATCTTGCTGTTGTTTATACATTTTTAAGTGTTCTCCGAACTGGTATAAAGTGCCAGATTGACAACTCTGCTTGTTGCCAGAATAGTGACAGCATAGACTGCAGGCAGGGTGAGACACCGTCATGCTAATATGTTTCAAACCTGTTTTGGACCAGACTGAGATGAAAGAAAATATATGGAGGGAAAGATCCAGTGTGTGGCCCATGTAATCTTTTGTCTCTATAGTCTAACATATATGGTAGTTGTACGTACCAGATGAAGGAAGGGAAAAAAAAAAAAAGGGAATAAAAGGCAGCATTAAAATAATTACTAAGCAAAGACCTGGCCAAGATTTACAAATACAGTGATTTCAATGTGGTTGGATGCCATAATTTCTCGGTTTGCAAACTAAAACACCTTAGAGAGTTGATTTTCAGAAAGCATGGAGCACTCCTCCTCCGTAAAAACTGTGCTTCTTAAACAGCATGCCTCTCCCTCAAATCCTAAATAATACTTCTGAGTATCCAGCTTACATACAAACAGGACATGAAAACGCCAATATCTTGTAGCAAGTAGGAAGTTTCTCTCTGTAAATTGCCTTTGGATTCGACCCAACAAAACATTCATTAAAAAGGGAAGAAATCCCTCGACCCACAGGTTGCTAGGAAGTCCTTTTGAAACCTGAACTGTTACTAGGGACCTGATAATATTCCCAGCCCACGAGTCAAATAAGTAGCTTGGGTGCTTTTCCTGCTGTTCCTGGTTTTTTCAAAGTTGGGAGGATTTCAAACTGTCCAGAGCCTCATCAGTTCTCTCTGATCCAGCACGTAACACTAAGCCAACAATCAGGTCAAATCCATTCCGCTGCTGCTGAAGGTTGCACAGCAAAGTATATGTATGCATCTATCATACATCTATATGCATCTATACATTATAGGTACCCATGGGAACAGGAGAAAGGGAAAAATTCCTTCACCTCAGTTTCGGAAGAAAAAGGATGAAAAGTACATGTAGAAACAGAGAGGTTACATGACTTATGAGAAAATTGTTATTTAGAGGTTTGATGAGGATATCCTCATTAAACACAAGATGTGGCAAGCTAATCCTAGCTTTAGACTCCCACGGTCTAAACCTGCAGGTGGCACATCTGACAGACAGAGCGGTAACATGGGTGGTTTTCAACTTGCCTAGGCAGTAGTTCATGGGCCAGGAGATGTCAGGTCATCTTTTGGGAGCCCAGTTTCATAATAAACTACAATCTGAGGCTGGAAAACCTTTAAGCCCTGCATTTATCGCCTCCATAACAGTTGCTGTCAGGGCAGAAGTGTCTCAGCAGAGGTGGGTGTATGCACAGAGGCTGGTGCTGGTGTGTTCCTGCTAGGTCTGTACCGACTGTGGCAAGGGGAACCCAACTGTGTTGCTTCATCAGCTCTTGCAATTAGTTACATCTAATCACAGGACCAAACAATAGCAACTGATGAATTAATGAGTTGGCAAGAGATGATCAAGAGAACATAATGTGGCTTTCAGAGCCGTATGACTGACGTTGCGATGTGAAAGAGAAGGAAAGAAAAGCAGGAAAGAACAAATGTTCCCACCCACACAGCTTACCTTCCAGTCCTCAGGAGCTGGAAAGGTTAACAGGCAAAGAGGAGAGCTCCTACAAGATTTGAGACACATCACAGGAAACAAACCTTACACTGAAGAACCTGCAGTAGATAACGGAGCAGAGATGGATGGCATGGGAGAAGTGCAGTATTGTTTTCACCATAGCTCCTTGAAGCCCCAGTTGAATGCACGAACTTGCACTTTTTTGTGCAGGAGATGCATGGCAGAGCCTTGAACTGAACCCACAGCTCCACATTTAGGACAACTTGTAGACAGGTGTTTAACTTTACCTGTGTGCTGAATTTCCCTTTGGGTGCTTAAGAGCTGTCCTAGGAACTCAGAAACCACAAATACAGTTCCCTGCCTTTTTAAGTGACCACACCTCTTTCAGAAACTGGTTTAAAGCCATCTTTGGCCCACTGGATACTTTGCTTAATTCCATTCTTGGCCACCTCTGCCTGGATGCTTTTATATCAGGAATGCTCTCCAGCTTGCCCTGGACAAGGACACTGCCCTGAGTTGGGACTGTGTGATTTTTATCATAAAATCTTCTCTCTGATTCATTTTCATCCTTTTCTTTTACATATTATTCTTATTCCCGTTATTGCTAAGCTTACACTGCTGGGAAGCACTCTAGGCTAGGACACTGAACACGTTCATACGGTGTCATACATCTCCTTCTCTGTGACGGAAAGAGTCAGGGAAACTTGTGTTCATGACTGAGCCTGAAATTGAAAGCAATCCATTGCCACTTCAGGTTTTGGTAGACAAAATGTTACCCTTTGAAAAGCCGTGAGCTTTAGAGACCCCTCAGGACTTCCCATCTTACAAACCACATGCTCTTTGGGGAGGGCAAAGTTTTCATGCTTTTCCTGGCATGTATCTGGGTGATTCCCGTTCAGATGTTGTGCTCATACCCACCAGACACTTAGCCAGGTTTCTGTGAGCCAAGGAAGCACTTGGCTGAGCAAAAGAGTTATTTGGAGCTTGAGCCGTGGTGGAAATGAACCTCCCCGAACCTTGAGGCCCCAGCCAGGATTGTGAAATTGCTGTGTGTCTGGAGATCTCTCCTCTTCCATGAATAACAGCTTAGCTCAGTTGACTTTTGGAATCTGTCTTTTTTGTCCTAATAATTCTACAACAACATTTTGGGGGAATTTATCTTAATCCACAACATGCTCATGTTTCTCTTTGTCATAATCTAAATTTAGGCGAAGAGAAAACTACAGTCCACTTATTCTCCTTCCTGAAAGAGAGACTAAAAGGGAGCTTTTACTATTTGCAGAAGCTAATGGAGATACATCTCCTAATTCCCTCTTTGCCTCACAGACTTGAAGCTGCTGCTTGCTTGCTGTTAAAGCCGGTAACTGATAATAAAGGTAGCAATTATTTTTACATTGCAGGATGCTCAGTACAAAGGCTATGCAGGAGTCTCATTACTAAACAGTATTCAATATTTATTCATGTATGTAAATTCCACTGGTCGAAATCTTGACACATTCACAGCATCACATATTTCATTCAGTTTATCCTCTGTAATTGTTCCCAACTGCTCAACAGCTCTGAACGATGAGTCCCATTGAGAGCAGGAGGTACTATGAGTGTAGTAGCTGTTGCTTCATAAATAATCTCAGAAGCTTGAGGACTGCAAATGACCTTGTTGCATTTGAGCTTGAAGCAAGGAGCGCACTGTCAAAAAGCTGTTCGGTGGTTTTGACTTTTACACTCTGCGTTTACATATGTGTTCCATTACTTTGTCTTCTTGAGGAGAAGATGGATGGCAACAAAAGGGTATAAAGAACACAAGGTGCAAGAAGTGTGTGAGAGTCATCAGGGTAAGTAATAAATTAGATATTTGGACTCTAGTTTGGTTTTTTTTGAGTATTTATTATGCAGTATCTTATTGTGCAGTGGGCAGGAGCTGATCTAGTAACTTACATGCATATGTATTTTAGGAACAAAAATTTCAAAGGGAATGCACAGAAGAAAGGGTGGATATTGAAGAGCAACAGGTTAACATATGTGATGGCTTTTATTTAAAACTTATCTCCTGGTTCTTCATCTCTGTCTGGAAACCATATTAGCATGACTCTGACTGCATTCAGAAGGACTAGTTCAGTGCAACTTCAAGATCGTGTTAATTCAGAGCCTGAAATGGTGAGCATAGTAGCACCCGGAGATTTTCTTAAAACTGTGCTCACATTGATGGCCCTGGCATCTGGAAATGCCTGGTAGCTATTCCTGAACTGCTTAGCATTTGTGCTGCAAAGCTAGTAGAGCTTTGCAGTGGTCCAGGCAAAGATAAGTCCAAGAAAATGTAGTTCTCACATGTTATTTGGGCAACGTGTTGTTTACTTGCTTCTTCAATACACCAATGCTGAAATTTCACTGTGTCCTCTCTACTAGGCCCCAGGGTGCTGCCTGCCTCTTAAAGCATCAGCTAGTTCAGCTGAGGGAGAGACACCTCTCTGAGAGATCTGAGTGTTAATAAGACACAGATTACGCCTTTCACCTTCACACAGGGCAATTTGGAAGACGCTGCTAAACATGTTGAAAGACAAAATGAAGAGACGAGTATTTTCACATGGCAAATCAACACCAGCACAAGGAAAGGAGGAGAACAAAACACCCAAGGTTTTTTAACATATCTGCAACTTGTTTGTTGCTTTAAGCAAGACTTGAGAATTGAAATGAAGCCCAGAGAGGAGGTGAAAGAATACAAACATTATTATTGCTATGTGTAAATGTGGATATTTTTGAAGGAAAATTTGCCACAAGTAATCACGGGGTAGAAACTTGCACTGGGGAACCTAAAAGGAAATGGCTGGAGCCCCAAGCCCAGACAAGTGAAAGGTAATCAGCAGGCTCGATCTCACAGAAGGAAAATAGTGAGGAGACTTGCACTCCCATTTAAAAACAAACAAAACTGATCTTGGCACAAAACTGATCTTGGCCTTATTATTACTGCCTGAAGTTTAAGAACTACATGGTAGTGATTATCATCTCATCATGGAAGGAGAGAGAGACTGTTCCAGGCCCTGGCTGAAATTACAGCATCTTGTCTTCTCCGTACCACTCCTCTGCATCTCCAAGATCGCTGCCTATGTTGCAAGAGGCTGTCGCTGAAACCTTGGCACAGCCTCTGCCCGCTACGGACAAGGCACACTTGCTAATCTGACATTCACTGTCATTCGATATTTGTCCTTTTTTTATTGTTTTCTTTGAACTAGGTGATGTTAGACTGAAAGCATATGTTGGCTGTTTTGTATAAACAAAATAATGACCAACCAGCATATATGAATTACATCCGGTCTTGTTACTTCTTATTAGCAAGAACAAATTTGAGAGGATGTGGTTTGTGCTCACCCTGACAAGGTTCTTACATCGTGTCTGTCTCCAGAGCAGGCTTTGGAGCGAAAGAGTTCTGTATTTCTGCTCTTCCATGATGTAACCTGGCCCATCTGCTGAGTTCAGGCTGCATCACAAGCTTAGCAGGAATTACTGTGAAGAGAGAACATGAATGATTAAAAGAAGCCTTGACCAGCTATGCTGCAAAGGCATTTGACAAAAAAACTCCATGTCGCTGTCACAGTAATTAATGTTGAAGAGCATTTTGGTGCCATGAATACTGTACTTAAGGAATTATAGCAGCATGTTAAAAATGCATCATGAGAGGGCACATTTCATTTGACTTAGTTTAAAAAAGGAAAATACTAATAATACAAAGACGCAAAACCATGCCAGCAGGGAAAATCATCCTTTCTTTTCTCAGGTTGCTGTAATCAGACTCTTTCAATTACAGAGTTCCCAAGAACGTGCCCAGTTGGTAAATTTAATCTTATCAACATTCCAGCAATACTGTCTGGTGTTGCCAACAACTTACCGGGTGTCTCAGGTGCTCTTGACAGAAAAATGAAAGCTTTCCAAAAATTGGATGCTGAAGCAGAGGTGTTTGGTCACACCTTTTATACAGTGTACAGCCCTGGCGTTCCAACCTCTCCATCTCGAGAAGGATCCGTTAGAACTACCAATAAATGGTGCTGAAAAGGTAAGAAGGTTGTTTACAAACATAAAAAGACTTTGTTACAAGGAGGCTATATCTGTGCTGGTCAACAAAATGGTCTGGGGCCCTGAGGACAGGTAGCCCAGCACAGCTTTCTTGTGTATAGCTGAACTTCTCTTCTGAATAAAAACAGGTGGGTCTGGTCCCTGCTGCCTCTTGGCAATTCCCATCTTGATCTGTCCTGAGGAAGGTGTAGCACCTTCATTACTGGGGAGTTTAGAGAACTGGTTAAAAAACGTCAGGAATAGTTAAGCTCTACCTGAACCTGCCTTAGGACTGAGACTCCGTATCTTCCTTCCAACCCCAGTGCTTTCAGTGCTGTTACTTTATAAATATATCACTTCTTGCCCTAAGATGTGCTACAATTTTTCTCAGCATTTTTCAAGTCTTACCTTTAACTGACTTCTGAAGTGACTGCAGGAGGTGGTGAAGTAATCCTTGTTCATAACAGTCTTTGTATTGTATGTCTGCACACAATGTCCCTTGGGATCCAGCCCCGGTACTGGATGTGTACTAGACATGACTATTTTCGCCATCACTTTTCTATTCAAGTTCTAGGATGCTGCTCTGCTCTTCCTTTCATTTGATGGCGTCATCTGTCCTATTCTTCTTCCAGCTTTTTGTTTGTTTTGTGTTTGAGGAATGTTCCTTGATTCTGAACTGAATAGAGAGGTCACTAATGGAAACCCTGCATCCGAAACACTGGGAAGCGAGAGAAAAACTCTGCCCAGCTTTGAGGGACAACTTCTGGTTGTTAGGATATGTTATGAGATTGGCCTTCATTTTCGTGCCTGTGGCAAGGGAGACCACCTGGGAAGCACAAGGACAGAGACTAGTCTGTGTATGTCAAGTTTGTGGGTTAATTTCCCAGCCACCTGTACCTTGAGCAGTTATTTGCACCAGGGTGTACTAACATTTTACATCCACCAGCAGCCCTCTGCTCCCTATATTATATAGGGAGATGGGAGGAGAGGGTGAGTGACACCAGGGGACAAAGCTGCCATCTGGGGACTGAGGTCCTGAGAGAATACACGTTCCAGCTTAGCTTTGTGCTCTTCCCCACTAAGTGTTAGATGCTAAATCTGATTAATACAGCCTTCTCTTGCTTTGTCATCAAAACCTTTGGTGTTGTCTAAATTCATGAAAAACATGTTTCTTTTACCAACAAATTGATTTGATTTTCTTTGATAAATTATGAGTTATCATAAAAGAAGAAGCACTTTGTGTGCCTGGTGACAACTTCGTTTGAGGCAGAGCATATTAATCTACACACCGCATTTGCTTTGAAGTCAGAACAAAATCCTGAATCGTGATGTGTGTGCATGAAAAAAAGACAGACAGCAAGCTCAATTCTGTTCTGCTACATCTGTGTGAATCCAGATCAATTCCAAGGCTGCAAAAGATATGAGACTGGGCCCAGTATGTTATCTCCATGCATATCCCGTGCTTGGTAGGAAGCAAGAGGCAGGAAAGAGAGAAGAGAAAATTTCTCATTTTAGCTGTATGTCTTCTTCCCGGTGAAAGATGCGTTGACCGGAGGATGATCTTGCGCATTAGAGGTAATATTGTGTATCTGTATAGAACAGCTTAAAGTGAACTAGAAATAAAAAAAGTCAAAGGAAGCAGTTATGGTGTTAAATATCAGTGTGACACAGAAGAAATAACTCAAAATCCTTTTCACTGACACGGTGTCAGCAAGATGTAGAGCCTGTTTCGCCACTCGTACCAGTTATACAGCCATATAACTCACCAGAGGGCAACAGAATAATCCTTGATTTGTGCTGCTTCAGGAGGGTCAAGCAGTTACCCAAATTTCTTAGTCCAGCCCTCTCATTTCCTTTTGCCACAATCTGACCTCTTTCTTCCCAAAGCTGCCATTCCTGAAGCCCGTGGGCTTCCTGCTCTGACAGCTCCAGTGCTGCAGGACTGGCCATCAGCAGGAAGATCCTCCTGCACTACATTAGCATCCCTGAGAAAGGAGTCAGGCCAAACTGTGAACCTAAACTTCACCCTTGATTTCAGGTATATTATAATTTGGCTTACATTTTTTACTTCCCAGGTGTCTCCAAGCACTCCTTGGTAAAGGAAAGATTCTGGGTAGGATAACAGAGCAGAAAAAGCAATCACAGGCGTCCGTGCTTGGAAAACATGGGAAAACTACAGAATAAAATAAAGAGGTGGTGAAATCATTGGAAAGGACCGGTTTTATTATCGTCTTTGTTGGAGTCTGTACCAGAGCCTGTAATGCCCGAAATGACAGAAGCAGCTGGTCCACTTCTAGTGAGAGAGCTCCATGCATCCAGCATGGTGGAGTTGTGCTCTGTGATGGATGGAGATATCGTACCACCACCCAGCACAGAATCACTGAGGTGCTGAGGCTGGAAGGTGCCTCTGGAGACAACCCAGTGCAGCCACCCCACTCAGAGCAGGATGAGCAGGAGCAGGTTGCCCAGGACCTGTTCTAGCTGAGGAGATGCAGCAAACTTCATGAGCAATCTGTTTCAGTGTTTGATCGCCTTCACTGTAAAAAAGATTTTTTTGAGTTTAAATAGAATTATCTGTATTTCAATTTACGTCCGTTGCCCTTTGCCCTGTCACTGGATAGCGCTGGGAAGAATGTGGCTCCATCTTCTTTACACCTCCAGTCACGTGTTTATCCACATTGATAAGATCCCCTCTGAGTCTTTTCTTCTTCAGGCTGAACAGTCCAAGCTCTCACAGCCTCTCCTCTTACATCGCATGTTCCAACCCCTTAATCATCTTTCTGGCCCTACAGTGGACTCACTCTAGTATGTCCATGTCCTTTGGTACTGTGGAGCCCAGAACTGGACTCAGCGCTCCAGATGTGTCTCAGTGGTGCTAAGCAGAGGACAAGGATCAACTAGTTCAATGTGCTGGTGATGCTCCTCCTAATGCAGCTCAAAGAAGCCTGTTGGCTTTCTTTGCCGTAATGGCACATTACTGGCTCATGTTTGACTTAGACACCTGTGCCTTTTCTGCAAAGATTCTTTTCAGACAGTTGGCCCCCAGTACGTACTGGTGCATGGGCTTTTTACTCCCCAGGCTCAGGAACTGGCGTTTCCCCATGTTGAACTTCATGAGATTCCTGTTGGGCTACTTCTTCAGCCTGTTGAGGTCCCTCTACATGGCAGCACGACTGTCAGCTACTCCTCCCAGCTTTCCAACATCTGCAAACTTGCTGAGAGTGTCATTCTGTCTAGGCAATTATTGTACATGTTGAAGAGTATCAGCCCCAGTATTGACCCCTGGGATACACCGCTAGTGACTGTCCTGCAGCTGCATTTTGTGCTGCTGCTCACCCTTTGAGTTCAGCAGCTCAGCCAGTTTTCAGTCCACCTCACTGTCCCCTTATCTAGCTTGTACTTCATCAATTTGTCAATGAGGACGTTATGAGGGACACTGTCATAAGCCTTGTTAAAATGAAGGTGAACAACATCCACTGCTCTCCCCTCATCCACCAAACCAGTCACCTCATCATAAAAGGCTGTCAGGTTGATCAGGCATGATTTCCCCTTCAGAATTCCTTGTTGACTTCTCCTAATCACCTTCTTGTCACTCATGTGTTTGGAAAAGGTTTCCAGGAGGATTTGCTCCACCATCATCCCAAGGATCAAGGTCGGGCTGACTGTCTTGTAGTTCCCCAGATACTCCTTCTTGCCCTTCTTGAAGACCACAGTGACAATTGCTTTTTATCCAGTTCTCAGGAGCCACTCCCAGTTGTCATGACCTTTCAAAAATAATTGAGAGTGGCTTCACAGTGCCATTGGCCAGGTCCTTCAGTGCTCATGGGTGCAGCCCATGAGGTCCCACGGACTTCTGTATGTTCAGCTTTTTCAGATGTTCCTTAACCCGATCCTACTGTACTGAGGACAAGCTTCATTGCCTCATACTTTGATACAGGTCACAGGGTCCTGGGATTCCTGAAGGCAAGACTTCTCAGTAAAGACAAGTAAAAACCAGTACAACATCCAGCAACAAATAACAAGGCAGTCTCCAATCTTTTTTTCCTTGTCAATAATTATAAGAAATAGTGTATAAACTGAGATGAAACTAGGTAGCATGCAGAGGCCAATCCGAAGAAGATACTAATGCAGCTCGGTCCTTCCTAGTGTTCATGTGATTGCCAAATAAACACTTTTTTACTAGAATATCAGCCTCTTTGACCTATCAAGAATGTTATAACCACTAATTCCATAGCTTTGTCTTGTACATTTTCCTTACAAGCCTATAAATACCGTAAAGTATTGTCTAAAAGTACTGTAGAGTGTTAATTACACAGAAAGCGATAGGGGTCTTCAAATGGCTTCCTTGTAAACATACCTCACTGTAGTATTTGGGGTGCTTCTCAGCGTGTGATAGTAAGTGAAACAACCAGAAAAGAAAGACGCAATCTGGATGGTGTTGGATTTATTTCAACAACTTTTTCGGTGTGTGTTAGAAGAGACCATTTGCATCTGCACCATCTTTGGCTTTTCTTTGAAAAAAAAAAAAAAAGGCTTTATTGTGGAGGGAGGGTGATGGGGAAAGAGTTGTTTCTGAATCTTATCAAGAAATGAAATAACACAAAGTACGTCTTACGAAAGAGAGTCATACTGTGCCTTTTTTTCCACTGGCCTACTGCCTAAGGGAAACATTCACTGGCAAATCTAAAACTTGTTCAAAACCCTTTGGAGAAGCAGACTATTATTAAATTATTTATTTTATCTTTGAAGTGTTTCCATTTTTATACTGTTAAGGATTTCTCTGTAAAAGCTGGGGTGCCTGAGAATATTTGGCCTGTAGTGATCTTTGAAACATAAGTCTCTTTTTTTTCCCCTGTCTTTTCTTCTCCCCCACTCTCTCCCTCCCAGTTTCTTCCCTAAATGAATGAGGATCTGTCTGATGCATAGAAGCTGTACTCATTGGGGAAATTTAAGGAGATTTTTAGTAGCTGGAAACAACTAGAACCTGGTTTGCACTGTGTTTGTTCATTTATTTTTTTTTAAGAGAAACAAACCTGGCAGAATCAGAAAGGGTGGGAGACATATTCATATGCTCTCAAGTGCTTATTAAAATGTTATGTAATTAAATGTTAAGATCATGCCTGTAGCAGTGTCTTTTGAAATAAATGTACTAGCTAGCCCTTCTGAAACCAGCATAGGAAAGTAATTCATTTGCAAGGTTATTGGCCATTGAGACATATGCCTGGGGTCCCAGTTTAATGGGAGAACCCCCATTGACTTGCGTGGGCTTGGACAGGGCCTGAGGAGAGCCCTGCTGTTGCTTCCCAACATGGTTCTTGCAGACTCAAAGGATAAAAAGTTGCATAGCCGTATGCCGAGCTCAGTGCTTCATGTTGGGGTGAGGTGCTGGGGTGACCCTGAGGCGGGTGGCAGCAGAGCTAGTGGGGCTGAGCCCTCCCCGGGTGGTCAGTACAGGGCTCGGGAAGGATGCTCTGCTGGGTGCTGGATGCGGTACTGCTGCCAGCAGGAGCTGCATTACTCAAAGACACAGCGACCATCACTGTCTCTGCAGGATTTCTTACTGGATAGCAGAAAAAGGGGACACAATCTACAGGCTAGCGTGTGAGCCTGGTAGAAATGTGCCTTTTAAAACAGCATAATGGGGCTTCCCTTTCCAGCAGTGGCTTCCCATTTGCCATGAGGAAGGTACCTCTGTTAATGCTGCTTTGGGCTCAGAGAGTGGAAAGGGTCTGAGCGTTGGGTGAAATGGATGTAAAGTTACAGCCAGAAAGCTGTGAGCATCCATATGTCAACGGACCCATCCCTCTGTGTGTGAGGTCCCACACTAAGGGGGTGAGTTGTGCCGAGCTGCATGTGTGGAGGAGTTAGATGGCAAAAAGAATGGGTTCTCCCATCAGTGGGATTAGGACCATGTGTGTAAGGAAACGTTTCTGTGCAGCTAGGATAAAGCTGGGCTCAGCAGTGGGGACTTAGCACAGTGGCAACGGGAGGGACAGGGCAGGTCCCAGTGCAAAGGGGCTGCTGAGGCTGTTGGTGCTGCTTCCTGCAGCAGTTAACATGCCAGCTAGTACTAACCCATAATGCTTGATGGTCATTGTGGGGAATTTCTAGCTCCTAAGATTACTGGTAGTGAGATGTTTTCCCTTCATCTAGCTCTCTGATTGAAGGGCCCAGCTAAAATGCACTGAAAGCCTGTACATAACACTCCGTTTATATTGCTGAACATTATTCCACAAGGGAGGGCTTCTGTGTTGGTCTGTTTTGTCTTGTGCAACCTCCTTCTTGCTGTCTTAACTGCATATGATGATTAGGTAAATGAGTCTGTTCTTCCTGGTAAGTAATGGGCATCTTCACTTTTTAGTGCAGTCTGGGTCGCAGAGGATCATCTCACGCTTTTTCACTGAGCATATTGCCTGTCATTAGAAATCTGCTCATCTTTCCTTCACTTCAAAGGCCAGTTAAATGCACAAGGCTGCAAATGCCTTCGGGTGCTGCCTCTGCTCCCACACCTCTCCTTTTACAAAATATTTGAAACTTAACATGCTGAAAGTGCATCTTGTGAAGGGGAACTCTGCTGCTAGAAATTTAAACCCACGCTTCCATGATCGCTAATGTCTGGTCTCTGCAATGCCAGATCAGCCACCTCCACAGACCTGAGTATGGGTAACCGCATATCTGCACTTGCATGAATTGGCAGGAATGGGACAGGATAGAAATTACACTCCCAGTTGTGGGAAGACTAAACACCTGATCTGTCAGAGCAGTTCCTGATATGGGGGAACCTGTGAGTAGTTTCAAACTAGTAAGCCACTATCAGACCAATGCTGTGTGCCACATGGTCTTTTAGATCCAGCACTTTGACCCCAAAGCCAGAAATGGTGTGTCATTAAACCATGGTTTAAGCTTGCTGCAGGATCCATGTTGTGATGGGAAAGCATAAGTCTGTAATGCCAAGGCTGTCTGTTTAATAATTTTTGTGAAATAATAGAAGTGAGTACAAATAAGATTGTGGGACCCAAAGGCAATATCAAAATATTAATAGTTGAGAGATTTGTGTTACTCTGGGTCATCAGGACAACAGTCCAGCTTGTGGTTCCAGGGAAATCAGTGGAAGCCAGTGAAGCCACATTTCAGCCCTCACAAAGGCCATGTTTGGAAGGCCTCACTAAAATCAAAAGATTTGTGTGTGCCTTGGAATGTCCCTGAGGCAACTGCTTCTGCTAGACAGAAAGATTTGCAGAACAGGGTACAAGGAGAGAAGGAAAGCCATTTTCCTTGTGTACAACATAAAGATCAGATCCAATAAACAACATTATTTTTATGTCCCCTGGATAACATTGGGTTTTTTTTCAGGCTTTTAACATTTTCATCTACTACTTGCAAAGCCCTACACTCTAGCTCCCTCTTAGCAGATGGAAATTGGAGGAAAAAAAAAAAAAGACTGTATGTGCTGGCATATCCATATGGCATTCAAGTGAGAAATCACTTGGAACATGGGGCCTCATGTGGGGTCACAGCCTCCATACGTTCTTTGATGGGTGCAAAGGGTCCTGAAACTTGTTGCTGCTGTAACAGCGGGGGAATGGGGTTGGTATAGCACAGGCTGAAAATCCCTGACAGAGAGGGAGGGGAGACAAGACATGTGAACAACCCCCAAGGTGTTTCGTTACCTATCTGCCCCTGAAATCTCAGGCACTGTTGAGAAAGCCAGGCCTGAGTGCTTTTGAATGATTTGCAGCCTCTTGCTGTAAAACGATAATTACATCAGAGCAAATATATGCCGGCTTTATCATGCATAATAAACTCCATCTGAGTGAAACCCTCTCCAGCACGGAGGATCTGCAGAGGATGCTGTGCGCCGTGCGGGGAGGGTTGAAGTGATACAGGAGCCTCGTGTGGGCTTTCTGTCTTACCAGAAGGACGTGTGAGGACTGCAGGTGCTACAGCAGCATCATGAGCAGAGAAAACAGACATCTGTGCGTTGTTCCGAGTGGCTCAGTAGTTTGCTCAAGTCGTCTGAGCAGCTACTCGAATGCCAAAGACTGACTTTGAGCACAGTCTTTTCTCTTATACCCTACATTATCTAAACCTGTTCTGGAGTCATCTGGTACATCCATCTTTGGCTTTTCATTGACTTCAGCAGGTTTGGCATCAGCCCTGTGTACGCATGTATCTGTCTCTGTAATTCTCCTAGCTGTTTACGTGTCTGTCTTATGTATTTATTTTCCCTAGTACCCACCACTGCAATATATAAGGCAGGAATCATCCTCCACAATGCCAATTTCTTTTGGCTTCTTTCCTGTGCATGTTTGGCTTTGCACTTTTCCTCTAAAGTTACGGCTAGGATTCTCAGTTGTTCTGCAATGTTGCTCTAAGTCTGCTCAGATGAAGAGTCCACCGCCAGCTTCAGTGGGACTAGACTCCGAGCAGGGCAGAGTTTTTCTGGGTATCCTGCCCTACATGTACAACAGAACTAGCCTGGAGTTGCAGTGTGTTCTCTGACAAACAAAAGGTAGTGGACCACCTCTTTCCCAGAAAATCAGAGCAGCTCCTTTCCCAACTGGACAGGCTTAAATGTCAGTTGTTGCATCTCTAATTGGGAGTTAAAGTAGCTGAGATGGATATATGTTTTGAGAACAGAATATCATGCACAAAAAGGAAACTAGCTGCATCCAGATCTTTTTTTGAATCATATCCACAGCCCCAAACTCCCACGTATAGAAGTAAGTCAAGGGAACAATCCATTTGTCCACATTCAGGGTGCCGAGAGGAGGCTGTGGAGCAGTCTCAGGACTGCAGCTCTTGCAAGACCTCCAAGGCCAGCTCTGGTTTAGCCCATGTTCAGCCTCTTGCCAGCCAGTTGCTGCAGTCCTTCCCAAGCTCCTTCGCAGGGCTTTGAACTGAAAAAGGGTAGATTTAGATCAGCTTTAACAAAGAAATTCTCTGCTCTGAGGGCTGTGAGGCCCTGGCCCTGATTGCCCAGAGAAGCTGTGGCTGCCCCCTCCCTGGCAGTGTTCAAGGCCAGGTTGGATGTGGATTTGAGCAACCTGGTCTGGTGGAAGGTGGCCCTGCCCATGGCAGGGAGGTTGGAACCAGATGATCTTCAAGGTCCCTTGCAACCCAAATCATTCTATGATTCTATGATTTTATGATTCTATGAAAACCAGACAACTAATGCTCCAAAACCCACTGAAGCAACAGGGAGTCTTGGGCTGAAATCCAGCTCTGTACAAGATTTTCGTCTAACCAGTGCTAGCGATTCAGCTCCAGGATGACAGACAGACATTAACTTTTTGCGCCTCAGAGCTCTTTCCCGAAAAGCTGCCAATTTATGTGCCCTTATATTAAAGAGCAATGTTAGTTACAAGCTCTGGCATGGACTTCTCATTAGTAACCACCTATGAACTTGAACTGGTTCAGGTCAAATCAGTTGTTACTTCTAATTTTCAAAAGAAAAGAGCTGTGTGGAATATAACCCTTCTCTTCACTTATTTGCGTGTGCTTAACTGGCCCTCAGAGACCCTTATAAGAGGTGCACACATGTAAGGGTGTGTTCTCGTAGCAATGAAACAAAAGACGACAAAATCCAAAAAAGCAGCTAACACTTGTTAATCTGTTGGAAGTCCGACGAGCCAGTCATTACGTATGGACAGTTTTATACCAGACATAAGTATTGCCTGGCATGGGTCCTTCTTTAATTGCATTATACAAACATAACAGAAAATTGACCCAAAAGGGGAAAACAATTTTATCCTTAGAACACTCTTCTGACTAAGTACAGAGCTTTTAATTAAATTCCCTATACAAAGTGACTGCCTGTCTCTCATGTTGAGCCTAATTGATACCAAAGCCATCCTTAAAATCAATATTTTTTTCTGGAAAAAAGAGCAAATACTCTCTCCACCCCAACAGAATTCAATAAATAATTTGATAGTACTTGACTCCTAACTGTAATCTTTGTCTCATTTGAGCAGAATATAAAGTGAAAATTTGTCCCCACTGCCCCCCAGCATTCCCATTGCATCACAAATCAGGCACCACAAAATGTCAGTATTCTTCCTCAGCAGGTCTGCTGTTTCCATTTATTTCAGTGAACCACGCTGAGCAAGGGAGGAATTCGAAATCTTCAAGTGGCAGCACATTTATACTGCTTTTGTTACCCATTTCATATTTTTCACTTATTTCTGATTATGGTTGCAATTGTATCCCATTAGAAGTCTCAGTAAGATCAAAGGCTTGTTAGAGCAGGCAGTAGACAATCCCATATTCTTTCCTGCCTGCTCGGGAGGGTTTGCAGTGTACCTTATCCCTGCTGCAGACCCGTAAGCAGGCATTCACTCTGCTCCTAGGAAAAAAGGCGTGCACATCCCTGCAAGATGGGGTCCCACTTTGATAAGACAAACACACAAATCAATGGAGCGGGCCTTATTCGTTACCTTTGCTTTCTAAAAAGTCTCCTTCATTTGTCCTTCTTGCTTTGAGCAGGAACCCTGTCAGTCTATCTCATCAGAGCTGGCAAGAGAGTTGGTCGTCTTTGCCAGGAGCAGCTTAGAAAACTGAAGGAAAAGAGCAAGAACAAAAAATGAAGCTAAACATTGGGGTGGTTAGGTTTTTTTTTTTCCAATTATTCAGTCAGATTTAGTAAAATGGGGAGCTGAAAGTCTGGCGTTGGTTCCTGCCCCACCAAAAAGATGGTCTACCCACAAGTCGAAGCAGAGTTAGCATGTGCAGCCCTTTTGTATCGCCCATTCCTGCTAAAAGCAGGAGCAATCTCTGCAGAGACCACTGCCTAGCGAGGGAGCACGGACTTGAAAGCCCAGGCTTGATCTTCGGTTTCTGCTCTGTGATGTCTCTCTGTTGATATTGGCCCTTGGGGACTCTTGCTACAAGCACAATTTTCTTTCAAGAGCGTATGCTAATTGTGGCATTCGGGGTGTATTTATGATCTCTAGCTGACTGTGGCAGGTAAGATTGGGAGGGACGTGCTACTGAATCTGCAGACAGATCACACTCATAAAACATGATTTTGTGCTTCCCGTGCACTGTGACACCCTGCAGCAGGAGGCATTAGCATAAAGAGAAACCTGCCTCGGTGTCACTGGAATAAAAATTCATCCATGATTTAGGCAGCCAAGCAAGCTCCACAGGCCTCACAGCTTGCTTGTGCGCCAGGATAGCAACCTGAGACCTGGTTTTCGTAGGCAACCAGCAAAGCAGTCTGCTGACCTGGGCTTTGGGAAAGAGGAAAGGCTGGGATACGACTGGGGGCATGGAAAGATGGTGCTATTTTACCACATAATGCCTCGTCCTTTATTCCAAAAAGCATCATCCATTTAGTCCTGAAAATTATTGAGCTTCTAAAGTGGTCCTGTGCCCTCATAACTTCCAGTGGTCCACCCCAGAAGCAAAAACCTGGTGGCTGCAGAAGGAAATAGCAACAACTAGCTCTCTTAAAATGACACCTTCTGCGGGGATTTCTCATTTGGGGCCTGCACCCCATGGTCCTTTTAATGTCTCGTTGCTGGCTTTGACAAACATATGTGGCAGGATCGCCGTGTGAGTGCGTTGTTTGTGCACACCTCAGTCGCATCCTCAGCTGGGACTGCAGCTGATGGTGGGGAGCTGAGCAGTGCCCGCCGCAGAGCACAGAAGTCCTTTGTAGACAGCATGTGTTCAAATGCCCCACCTTTTCTCACCTAACATAAACTCGTTTCAGCTAGATGCAATGCAAATAAAATATTTAGCAGAGGCTGGCTCTACATCTGAATGCCAGCAGAAAGTGAGAAGGGCTGGAATAAATATTGACACGAAGGTGCCAAGGCTCACGCAAAGTCAGGTGTACGTATTGCTTTTTTATAGGCTCTGCTCAATGATCAGAGCCTGACTCTGCTCCCAGCTGCAGTGGTGTAAATCTGGAATAACTCTGCCAATGCCAAAGTTACATCACCCTAAGGCTCGTGCATAAGAGCTTCTGTCCAGTGGGGATGAGCATTTCAGGCAGGAAGACCCATACCTCCCTTCCTATTAATATTTATGCAGGACACCTTAGGCATCTTTGGAAGAGTCCTCATAAATTTTCTGCTGCTGCAGGGAAGGCCCTGAAACAACAATTTGCAGAGAGTTTTTATCATTATTAGAGATGGTAGATGAACTAGTAGTCATTTAATTATTGTTATTATTAATGTAATAAATATTTCTTGCCCTCCTTGGTCCTGCAAAATGCAGCCTGAGGAAATCGCAGTAAGAGGGATGAGCTCCATTTGGAGACATCTATTAGAAAAACACTGGAGTGAAGGAGGAACTGGAGAAGATATCTACAGCCACCCAGAAGGCAATTTCTGCACATTGTAAAATACACCAGAGGTGTATTTTGGTTTCAGGGAGGAGTTACACTGGGAGCTGAAATCGTTGATTTAAATGTACGTTTATGTATTGGCTTTTGCTTTGTCAAATACATGCCATAGAGGCCCCCAGTATAACTGGTTAACTTTTTCATGGACAAGTTGCTTTGAGTTATGAGAAACATTTATCTACTGATGGAGGCTGTGTGGTGACAACACAGCCTGTGAGGCAAAGCAGGTGGAAGGAAGGGTCCGTCTTGGCCAGTCTTTCACACAAGCCCAAGAGATAAGTGTTTCCAATACAGCATGCCAAAGCAGTGCAGGGAGATTTGTCTCCTACCCAAGCTAATGATGGAGCCATGTCACCATATGTGTGGTTAGTTTCCAGCAGCTCCTCGCTTTTCCAGCACGAATGGAGGATGACAGATTGTATATTAGACAAATTACTCTTCTCTCGAAAGCAGCAGTCACAGTGATATCCAAGAGACTTCTTCACTCTCTCTTCACTGAACAATTTCTGCACCATCATTCAAAGCTCTTTGCAATAAAAAGGTGGTTGGTAAGCAAGAATTACAGTGCAGCTCCTCAGCTCCCAGGCAGAACTTCCCAAGGCTATTCCTGTACCAGCGACCGCAGCAGGCTGCTGTCCATCCTCTGATCTTCCTGCCAGCTGGCATGGCCAGGCTGGCACCCACGTGGACAAACCGTCGTCTTCTGACAAAACAGGGTGGCCACATACCAGCTGCCCACTGAGAGCAGCCCTGCTGGCTCCAGCCAGATCCCTGCCGGGAAGGATGCTCGCAGGGACAGTGTCGATGTCGTCTGGCTGGGGCTCAAGCCAGGCTGTGGACCAGTGTCCACTCTGGAATGGGTGGCATTGGGGTTCTCCAGGCACAGCAGGGTGGATTGATTCCCTGACCTTGGGGCTGCTCCCAGGAAAGTCTCCAAAGAAGCAGATCCATCAGCACTGTGGGAAGGAGATGGGGAATTGATGTCCTCGGGGGAAGCCTTAGGGATTGCCTCAGACAACAATATCAGCAGTTGCCTTGGGGGCAAAAAATGGAAGGCAAACATGCTCCTGAAAAACATCAAGTCCCTGGGCACACTTTGGTAGAAATGAACTTTTTCATCATGTTTGCAGCTTTCAGAGACAGATGGTGATTACTCTTGCAAGCTCAAATTTTTAAGGCATTTCTGATATTAAGGACTTCTTTCAGTTATCAGTTAAACCCCGAGTTCCCAGTGGTCATTGCCTAAAGATACTACATGTAGGGTCACCCAGCTGGTGATGACAAGTGGTCTGTAAAGAAGTACCCTCTTGGCCTACCCTCCTTTGAAGACAAACCCATAGATCCCTTAAGCCACGAGTTTTCACGGGTCCGGTGCTCCGTGTTACCCTCTGTTTGTCTGCATTCGCTTTTGCCTTGCATCATCCACTTTCTGGCACATCTTCCAGGCACCACACACATCACAGACCTAATTCTTGAATTTGCTCTTCTGCTATTGCTTCTGCCCTTCTCTTTGCCCCCTCCTGAAACTCCTGCTTCTGCTCTCTGTCTCCAGGACACCACTATGGATAGTGCATTGCCCCCTAATGGACAGATTTCAAACTGAGCTCCTCGACCAACCAGAACTATTGGTAAGATCCTTCAATTCACTAATGAGGCAGGAGACTCGATATCCACATCCAGGCC